>NC_089686.1:52391316-55307566 GCF_031753505.1 Anomalospiza imberbis | reverse complement strand
GCGGCTCGGCGAGGATGGAATGAGGAGCAGCGTGTCCGCCCACAGCGAGCCCGGAGCTGGAAAGGCGGCACGGGGCCGCTGGCACACGGTGCAGAGCCACTTGGCCGCAGGGAAGCTCAGCCTGTCCAAGTGAGTGAGCACGGCACGGTCCGGCACGGCACGGCCACGGCCACAGCCGGCGGGCCCGGGCGCCCGCTCTCCGCTGCGGATGCGCTTGGATGGGGGCCACCGACAGGTCCCCGGCGCCACCAGCAGGTCCCCAGGACCACCGTGCCGAGGGAGAGGAGGCGTTTCCCGTTCTCCCAGCGGTGTTTTGGCTCAGGGGCAGCAGAGGAGGCAGCAGGGCAGGAGCAGCACCTTTGGGTGCTGTCCCCAGTGCTGAGGGTGGCCCTGCCCAATCCCGGTGGGAAGCGGCTCAGCATTCCCAGCTCAGCTTCTCAGGGCAGGCAGCGCCACCTCGGTGGTGTCCCAAAGGCAGGAGGTGCTGTCCCATGCTCCCATCGCTCAGGGACAATCAGGGACAGGGTGTGGCATCTTCCCTCCGTGCGCTCCCTTGGCCCCCGGCACAGCCACCGGACCCGGCGCCGGCACCACTACCTGATGCCGAGAAAAGTTGGGGAAATTCCGATCAGATTTAGGGAAAATCCGAGCTCTGCCAGGCTCTGCGAGGCTCCAGGCCGGGGTGGGGGTCTCGGCGAGACCTTTCCCTGCTGGCAGCGCCGTGGCTCCGGTGGGAGATGACGGGGGTGTGCCGGCTGTGGGCTCTGTCCGGCGTTCCCGGTCTCTGCTCCGGTTCTCCGCGCTGGGATGTGGCAGCCGGGGGGTCCCGGCAGCAGCGCCGGCACTCCGGGACAGCTCCGTGACACCGCCCATCCGGCGTGAGGCTGCTGCGCTCCAGTCGGGCACTGGGAAGCAGGAGGGAGAGGCGAGGAAAAGCGGGAGCGGCGCAGCCGTTCCCCCGCTGGGAATACGGACAGACGGATGGGATGGAGCAAGGCGGCAAGGGCAGGGTTAAGGGGACGTGGCGGAGCACTCTGTTTTCCAGCAGCCCCCTGGCGCAGCGCCGCCGGGATTGGGGGTGTCCCGGGGGTCCAGGCCGAGGGTCTGGCCGTGCCGGTGCCAGGGATCCATCCGGGCACGGGCAGGGCGCGGTGCCGCCTGGCACAGCGCTGGAGGAGCTCGCGCCTCCAGCTGGCGCGGGGCCGACAGGAGCCAGATTTAGTTTCCTGTGACTGAGAGGTTGTAAATTGAACTAATTTAGGATTCGATAGGAAAACGAAAGGAGGTCGGCGGCAGTGCGGAGTGGGGGGGAGGCAGCGTCTGGGCAGTGCCTTCGGCCCTGGCCGTGGGGCTCCGTCCATCCTAGCTCTCCGCTCCTCTCCACTCCCTTCCCTCCTTTCTCTCTTTCTCCCACCTTTTGCTCTTTCTTCACCTCCTTTTTTTTTTTTTTTTTTGGTTTTCTTTTTTTTTTTTTTTTTTGGTTTTTTTTTGAGCTGTCTATCCCTCCCCGCTCCTTCTCTGTCCCCGCTGCTGGCATTGCACGATGGCACAGCTTCGCCCCGCGGTCCCAGCCGGCAGCGCCGGGAAGGGGACACGGTCGGGGGCTGCTGCTCAAGGCCACTCCTCGGTGCCAGGCCGTGGTCCCGGGAGGACTTTCGTCCCCCGATCTCGTGGCCACGAGCTTCCCAGGCTGCCGTGGGCAATCCGGTGCGGCTGCATGGGCTGTGCCACGCATGTGCTGCATGGCCAGCGCCGCTTCCTTGGGGCATCCCGCTGCTCTCTCCGCTCCGCCGCCCACACGAAGCCCGTCCGCCCCGGGCCGGGCTGCTTCGCACTCCGTGTCCCACCAGAGCTGCGTCCGTATCGCCCAATCCCATGATCTCCCACCCCGGTTGGAGCCTGGCTTGGCCCTGGGGACGCCTCGCTGGAATGTCACCACCACGGGGGTTCGGCCCCCGCCGCGGCGCTGCGGGATTCCCCCCTTCCCGCAGCGTCCAGCACGGAGGGGATGGGACGCCGAGCCCCCGCGGCGCCGCTGCTGGGTGCTGGGCTGGACTGGGAGGGACTGGGACGCTGGGATGGGCTGGCTGGCAGCACGTGAGCGGGCGCCACGGGATTTGCCTCACGCAGCAGCCTAATTATCCCGCAGAGCAGGACGGCCGGCGTGCTGGGCAGGCGCTGGCGGAGCGGCGGCCGCGGGAGCGGGTGGGCATCCGGCCCTGGCGAGCCCCACGGGAGGCAGGATGGTGGCGGCCCGAGCCCCCCGTGCCGCCGGCAGGGCCGAGCCGCGGGCGAGAGGCGGAGGATCCGGGCGCTGCCCCCGCTGGCTCCCGCCGGAGCGCTCCCTGCGCTGGGGCATCTTCTCTCTAACTCTCTTATTTTCCTTCCTCCAATTTTGCCCCTTCACCTTCTTCTCCTTTCTCTCCTCTCCTCTACCCTTCCTCTCCCTAAGTTTCGAGGACTCCACCCTGTCCACAGCCACTACCCTTGAGTATATCCCCACCTCAGCAGGCGATCCCAAATTCCAGAGGCCCCGCACGCTCGTGCGCCAGCAAAGTCTGCAGCAGCCCCTGAGCCAGCACCAGCGCGCCAACCACAGCCAGCCCACCACCAGCCAGAGCCTGGGCCACCTCCAGGCCCACAGCGGCTCCTCCGCCGCCGCCGCCGCCAACTCCCGGGGCTCCCGCGGCGGCCCGGCGCGCCAGGGCACCGCCGCCGGCTCCAAGCAACGGATGGCCGGGGGCAGGAGCCGCTCCAACCCCGGCAGCTGGGACCACGTGGTGGGGCAAATCCGCAACCGCGGCTTGGACATGAAGTCCTTCCTGTAAGTGTGCGTTCGCCATCACTGCCCTCTGCATTCTCCTCTCCACCCGCCTCCATTCCTCTCTCCATCCCTTCCCTTCCTTTGCTCTCTGCTCCATCACTCTCCATCACCCTCTCATGTGCTCTATCCTTCTGCTCCTTTGCTCTCTCCACCCCTCTCTCCATCTCTCTCCTCTGCTGCCTTGCTCTCTCCATTCCCTCTCCATCCCCCTCTGCTCTGTTCTATCCCTGTGCTCATCCCTCTCTAGAACCCTCTCTCCATCCCTCTCTCCTCTGCTCCTTTACTTGCCCTAGTGCAGCCGCTCATCTGTCACCCCCTTGGGGACATGCTGCCCATGGCCTGCGGGAAGCTCCATGTCCCCCCCGCCTCACGGGGGGCTCAGGGAAGGGGCTCGTGCACTTCCCCAATGTGCTTTGCCACGCCCCTGGCCATCCCCTTCCATCCCCAGGGACGGCCACCAGTGAGGTCCCCAGGGAGTGATGGTGTCACGGTGCAGGTGGCAGAGTCTCCTGTGCCAGGGTGACCGTGAGTTGGGCCCCGATATCATTCCCAGCCAGAGGCCGCGGGATCTTTAATCCGCCTTAACCCCATCTCCTCCTTCGGCGCTGGATTTCCAACATCAAACCCGGGGGACTAATCCGAGTCCTGTGTTGTCACCATATCTCGGCACATGACATTGTCCCTCCTCTGCAGAGCTGGGCCCCCCGGCTCCATCTTCCCTTGGATTCTCCAGCACCTCCCTGGCCACTGTTTGGCCTCTGGCACCCTGGTAAAAGGAATGCTGAGGTCCCAGCTTTGCTTTCTGCAGGCTGGTGGCACTTGGAGGGGGATGCAGGACTGACCCTGCCTCTCCCTGAGTTGACACAGCACTTCCTGCATCAAGATTAGGTATGAGACACACAAATTTGGGTGCCCATCCCACCCCCTTCCCGTTCTGGTGAGAGGGTTGAACCTTCCAGGCACCCGCGGGTGCACTGCCCACGATCCCCTCTCCACTCTACCCTCTCCCAGGCTCCTCCCAGCTCCATTTCCCGGCTTCCCGGTGTGGAGCTGCGGCTCACCAGCCATCCCGAGGGTCACGTTCTCCCTGTTTACCCAGCGCCGGGGCTGGTTCCAGCCTGACTTGGCGGAGAGGGAGCAGCCGCAGAGCCCAGACGTGCCGAGTCAGCGCCGCTTCCCAGCGGCTGTCATTTCCCACCGCCTCTTTCCCCATCCATCGATTTTTCTTTCGTTCTTTCACCCTGTCCACCCTCCCCGGCGCCGCGGCGTAAATGCAGTTACAGAGCCGGGCGAGGACCCGGAGAGGGCAAAGAGCCTGGCCATGGCACCGCCAATCCTTTCCTCCATGGAATGCTGCTGGCACCTCACTGCTGTCACGCTCTTCCAAATCCCCAGCCCCTCCAGGCATCTTTTCCCCCCTTCATTAGGATTTTGGTATCCTCCCTGCCCGGACCGGTGGAGGAGAGGGACAGCGCGGGTATCCATGCCTGCCGGGCTCCTTGGAGCTGGCACCTTTCTCCCCACAGCCCTGTGCACCCATCCTGGCCACCATCACCTCGCAGGAGCCGGTGGGGAGAGCCGGGGTCCCCTCGCCGCCGGGGGTCCACGGGACGCCGCCGGCTCCTGCCGGTTCCCTGCCTGATGCTGTGTTCTCCTCTCTCTTTCTCTCTTTCTCCCGCTGCCGGCGGGGCCGCCCGGGCAGGGAAGGCCGGATGGTGGTGCTATCCCTGGTTTTGGGACTCTCAGAGCAAGATGACTTTGCCAATATTCCCGACCTGCAACCCGCTGGGACGCAGCCGAACCAGGCGAACGCTCAGGGGGACAAGAGGTATGAGCGAGGACGAGGCCAGTCCCGCAGGAGGAGGAGACGAGGGCCTCACCCAGGGTGGAGGAGGAGGAGGAGGAGGAGGCTGGCCTCGTGGAGCGCGAAGGTTGGAGCGGCACAGGGTGGCCCAGCGGGCACCGGGACGTCTGAGCTCTCCCCGGCACCGGCACCCGCGGTTCTGCTTCTGGAGCAGCGGCACGGAGAGGACCCCCATCCCTTCCTCCTCTCTCCTCCCTCCTCCCTCCCCCCCTGCCCCTTCCGGCCCTGGCTGCATGCGGGGAGGGGGGTGGGGGGACACGCTCAGGGACAGGGGGACAGGGGGGGTACCCCCCAAGTGATGCCGCATGGGCTGAGCCGCGTTCCATCCCGACACGCTGCTGCCACCTCCATCCCGGCGGGATGGGCAGCTCCCCTGGGGATCCGGGGACACTGCGGTGGCAGGGGGGCAGAGCGAGCGCCACAGGCCGGGAGGATGTCGTACCCCCCGTTCTCCTCCAGCACGGCACAGCCCCTCGCCTCCGGCTGCTCCCCGCATTCCCGGCGTGCCGCAGGCTCGGCAGCGCATCCAGCCCGGCCACCGGCGCTGGCTGGCAGAGGCAGAGGGTCCGTGCGCCGCCGGGAGCGGGTGTTCATCCCCTCCGGAGAGGGGAGGAGGTGTTAAGCCGGCGGGCGCTGCCTCCCCGTGTGCTCGGCGTGCGGATGAACTGGCACCGTTCTCGCCCGCCGGCTATTTTTACCCTGCTCCGCTTGGTTTCGCTCCATCTTTTAGCACTTCCCTCCCTGGCGTCGCGCTGCGCAGCCGGTCCCCGCCGGGAGCACCGGCAGCCCGTGCCGGCCGCCGGCTGCCCCGTGCCGAGGGGACGGGGACGTGGGACACGGCGGGTGGGTGGCTGTGCCGCAAGACCCCGCTCCCCGCTTGCCTCAGCTCCCTGCCCCGAAACCCCATCCCAGCGCATGCATGGCATTCCCCACCTCCATCCCTCCCGCTCCTCGTTCCCTGGACTCCGCAGGACGTGGCGGGATCAGCCGGCGGAGGGGACGCGCTACGGCAGCCTCGGCTCTCTCCCGCCCCCCGACGCTGCCGACCACCCGCTCTTCTTCCTCAAAACACCTCCTCCATCCCTGTTTCGCAGCTTCTTCCTTCCAGCCCGTCCCCGGCGGCTCCAGCCCGGCGCCTCGGCGTGTCTCCTGTCCCGGCGACTCCGTCTGTCCGTCTACCCGCTCCGCTCCTCTCTCCCATTCCCTCCCGGCAGGCCGGCGCTGGACGACGCTGCTCCTCCTTTCTTTTGCTCTCTCCCGCTCTCTTTCCCGCTATCCGTGACCTCCGCCGGTATTCCCGGCTCCACCGGCGCCTCCTTGCTCAGCGGCTCCTCCACCTTCATTTTCCCTGGTTTTAACCTAATATTGCCTCCCCAGCTGCCTCGGCCTCTCTGGTCCTTTCTGGGTGCCATCCCGTGTGTGCGTGTGGGTGTCCCCATTGGCCCCCCCCGTGTGTCTGCGTGTGCTTGGCGTGGTGGTGTGTGTCCGTGGCATGTTGTGGCTTCCCGTGTGTCCCTGCACCTCTTGGTCCGTCTGGTGGTCTGTCACCGTGTCCCAGCTCGGACAGGAGCCGTGGCGGGGAGGTGGGAGCATCCCAGGCTGCCTGTCCCCTCCGCCACGTTGTCCCCATGCCTTGTGGCAGCGTGGCCTTGGTGCATTCCCGCCTGTCTCCATTGCTGCTCTGTCCGTCTGCCTCCCACCGCTCCTGGCTGCCCACCCTGCCCGGCACTGTGCCCAGGAGCCACCGTGTGTGGGGACAGCCAGGACAGTGATCCCAGGGGTGTCTCAGGCACAGGAAGTGGGGCAGAGGGTAGCGAGCCCACCTGGAGCACCCATGGGTGCCCGGTGCCTACTGGGATAAGGGGGTGTTGGTGTGTGAGGAGCAGCCAGAGTCGTGGGTGCCGTGGGGACCATGCTGTCCCTGCCATCGCCATGGGATGTGGCCAGGGGGACCTGCTGCCATGCCCTAAAGGTGCCAGGCCACCAGCTGGCTCTGGGATCAGGGCTGAGATGCTGGTGGGCTGCAGCCATCGCAAGTCCCAGCGGCGTCCGTCAGGTGCTGGCACAGCCCAGGCTCGGTCTCCGCTGGCAGAGGGTGCCCGGGAAGCCCCTCCCTGTCTCGCCCTCGGCTCCCGGCCCCTCTCCTCCAAGGCCTCTCTTCCTGCAGGTTGCCGGCCGGTGGGAAGGCTGGGAATGCAGCACCGGCACCGGGGCAGCCGCCGCACGATGAGTCCGACCGCAAGACGGAGCCACACTCCTCCGTCTCCGACCTGGTCAACTCCCTGACCAGCGAGATGCTCATGGTGGGTGGGTGGGGTGTGCTGGGTTTGGGGGTCTCCATGCTCGGTATCCAACCCTCCCAGCTCTTCCCTGCGCCATCCACAAGCGCTCCGGCACGTCCCTGCCCCCTGTGCCAAGTCCCCGTCGGCTGAGCCGACGCGCTGCGGACAAGTCCCCCAGGCTGGCACGAGGGAGCGAGCGGTGCTGGACACGTGAGGGATATGCTGTCAGGAGGAATTTGGCTAATTGGAGCTCCCGTTCTGCGGGACGAGTGGCGCCGAGCCAGGAGCCGTCGGAAGCGGTGGGGGCGGCAGGAAGCCGGGGAGAGGCTGATGTCCCCTGACAGCTGGCGGGACTGGGGTCTGGGGGACGGAGGTCGGGTCCCTGCTAGTCCCTGTCACTGCGCTCATCCCCCTCCTCTTCCCCCCTCCCGCAGCTCTCCCCGGGCTCCGAGGATGATGAGGGCCACGAAGGCATCAGCCGGGAGAACCTGGGCCGCATCCAGTTCAGCGTCGGCTACAACTTCCAGGAGTCCACCCTGACCGTGAAGATCATGAAGGCACAGGAGCTGCCGGCCAAGGACTTCAGTGGCACCAGCGACCCCTTCGTCAAGATCTACCTGCTCCCCGATAAGAAGCACAAGCTGGAGACCAAGGTCAAGAGGAAGAACCTCAACCCGCACTGGAACGAGACCTTCCTCTTCGAAGGTATGGATTGGAATGGGCTGGAGGGGATCAGGGTGGGAGCGGAGCCTCGTGGGACACTCCTGGGCTCAGCTCAGCTCAAGCCACCAGAGTGGCCAAGCCACTGAGGCCAGGCTCGATGTGCATCCCATAAAGGGGATGTAGGGGAAGGTTTGGAAGGTTCCGTGCCCCCATGGGCGGGTGCAGATGTGGGAATTAATGTGGCAGCAGCTCCTTGTGCTGTGGGCTGCTCCCCGTCCTCTGCCTGGTGCCAGGGTCTTGCCACCAGGACAGGAAGGGTGGAGCAGTTCCAGGACTCATTTCCTTTGGCTTTTCCATCTCTGTCACAGGGTTCCCCTATGAGAAGGTGGTGCAGCGGGTGCTGTACCTCCAGGTCCTGGACTATGACCGCTTCAGCCGCAATGATCCCATTGGAGAGGTGTCTATCCCACTCAACAAGGTGGACCTGACCCAGATGCAGACCTTCTGGAAGGACCTGAAGCCCTGCAGTGATGGCAGCGTAAGGGCCTGGACCCCCCCATCCCCCTGGGGAGGGGAGGTGACTCCCTGTCTCTGCAGTGTCCCAACAGGACCACCCCCCATCCCAACAGGGACATTTTATGCTTCAACATCTGACGGAGATTTTTCTCTTCCCAAATTTTATATAAAGTAGCCCAAAGTCTCATATTGGGTCAAATCAAACTGTTTCAGATAGACCTAAAATGAAAGTTTTTTCCTTCTCCTACCTCCAGCAAGACCAGAGAATGTCCCACTGGGAGCGGCCCCGTTTCCTCCTGCCCTGATTTTCTGTGCTTTCCCAAAGCCCACCCTTGGGCTGCTCTGGTGGGGGTCCCATGCCAGCACCCTGCTCCCACAGAGGAGGTCTGGGGGGCATGGGTGTCCTCAGGGAACATGTGTGTCCCACAGGGAAGCCGCGGGGAGCTGCTGCTGTCGCTGTGCTACAATCCCTCAGCCAATTCCATCGTAGTGAACATCATCAAGGCACGAAACCTCAAAGCCATGGACATCGGGGGCACCTCAGGTACGTCACCCGCTGGCCCTGATCCCGGGCGACATCCCCTGGCTCCCATCTGGGGCTGAGAGCGGCTCCTCTCCCGCCAGATCCCTACGTGAAGGTGTGGCTGATGTACAAGGACAAGCGGGTGGAGAAGAAGAAGACGGTGGTGATGAAGAGGTGCCTGAACCCCGTCTTCAACGAGTCCTTCGCCTTCGACATCCCCACGGAGCGGCTGCGCGAGACCACCATCGTCATCACCGTCATGGACAAGGACAGGCTGAGCCGCAATGATGTCATCGGCAAGGTGGGTGACACGCCTGAGGGACACCCAGGTGGGAATTGGGGACAGCCAGGCCCAGGGCTGCCAGCGCCTGGTGCCATCTCCAGTGTGGAGTGTGGTGCGAACCCCTTTCACAGGGTGTCATGGCCATAGAGGGCCTGAGCTCTCCCAGAAAGGCAGGAATGGAGGGATGGAGCATGGGGAGCCACACCGGGATGGATCCCACCCCCTGGGATTACTCCCGCAGAATTATCCAAGAAATCACCCAGCTCATCGTTAGCAGAACGATGACAAATGAACGCCATAATCTCCGCCCATGATCCCCAAACGCCGCGCTGGAGTCGGGAAAACACAGCAGTTGGGATAAATCCATTAAATAAATCCCCGGATCATCGCCGCGGGCTGCCGGGCAGGGGCGGAGGTGGCGGTGTCCCCAGTGTGGGCACACCCAAGAGCCCGATTCCGGGGATGGACAGGCAGTGGCCATGATATCCCACTCTCCCTTAAAGCCCCGCCCGTGGCCTGAGGCTCGCTAATCCCTTTTGAACGCATAATTAGCAGCGAGCTCTGCTCCATCCCGGCTCTCCGGCGATGATCTGCGGAGCCGGAGCGGTGGCACCCGCTCCCCGAGGTGGTAGCAGCAGCAGCGAGAGCTGGCACACGCGCTTTTCCGCGGCGCCATATGGAAAATTGAGGGATAAAAATAGCCCGCATCCGTGCCGAGCCCGGAAAAGCGGGGCTGGAGCAGTTTGGGGGTGAAGGCGTCAGCGCCGGGCAGCGGGATGGGGATGGAGAGGCCTTGGCGGCTCCAGGGATGCTTTTCCCGCAGATTTACCTGTCCTGGAAGAGCGGTCCCGGCGAGGTGAAGCACTGGAAGGACATGATCGCCCGCCCGCGGCAGGCGGTGGCACAGTGGCACCAGCTGAAGGCCTGAGCGCTCCCGGACCGCGGGCCCGGGGTCCCCCTTCCCAGCTCCCAAGCCCTTCCCGTGGCGCTCCCGGCCAGGGACCGGCGGGACAGCGGCCTGGCTCGCGGGAACCCTGCGGGAGGACGGGGACGGAGCCCCCCCGAGCCCCCGGGTTCGCCTCTCCCTGGGGTGCGGGGGTGCGGAGCCGCCCCCCGCCCCGGCCGAGGAGGTGCCAGAAGCGATGTCCCCCCATCCCTATTCCCACCACCGGGCAGGACTTCTGCGAGTGCTTCCAGCCCCGCTCCCGGAGCCCCTCGGCCCCTCCCCGGCCTCGCCCCCCCTCATTTCAGGGGGTCAGGCTGCGGGTGCAAGAGGGACCCTCCTCCCTCCCCTTTCAGCTCCATAAAACCTCTCGGAGCCGCCAGCGGAGCCACGGAGCCCCCCCCTGCCCCGCCCCCTCCCCCCGCGCCCCCCTCGAGTCTCCCGGGGCGGGCGGGGGACACTGAGGGGAGGGGACAGTCCCTTTTCCTGGGATCGGAAGCCATGACACAGTTCCTTATCCAAAGCGGGCTCCTTCGTGCACTGCCTTCAGCCGGGTTCGATGCTTTACCTCCGTCTTGGGTTTCGGTGGGAGCGGGGGATCCCTAAGCCGCCCTGGGGACCCCGGTCCTGCCCTCCCCCCCCAGCTCGGGCTGGAAGGGGCCCCTCGGGGGAATGCGGAGCTCCACAGGGTCCCCTTCCAGCCGGGCTGACCCGGGCGCCGGGGCTGCTCCAGGAGCCCCGTGCCCACCCCTGGGGATAAAGGGTGGAGCGAGCGCTGTTGTCCCCATCGAGGGCAGGTGACATTCCCTGGGCTGGTGGCATTCCTTGGGACAGCCAGCCTGGCAGGATCAGTGCCAGCAGCAGCAACCCCACGGAGCCCCGGGATGCACATGCCAGACCCCTTCCCACTCTCTGGGACCCCCCAAAACAGGGACAGACCCACCTGGGAGCCCCACAGGGGTGACAAGGGGGTCGGTGGTGGCTCTCTGTGGCAGACACCGGATCATCCTCAGTCTTCCTGCTCCCCCCGTGGCAACCTTGGCTCCCAGCAGCTCCCACAGCCCCAATTTAGAAGATTTTGGACAATCTGGAGAGAAGTCATAATACTGCTATTACAGTAATAACAACGCTTTTAGGGACATTTGTATTTTTGTCATATTCTCTCTTTTTTTAACATAAAAGAAGAGACTCACATGCCTGGGGAAGAGGTGGCAGGGCCAGGGCTGTGCCAAGCCGGGTGCCCCCCACGGCCCCTCGGGCACCCCGCTTTTCCAGGCTGGATTCCTCGTCCGCGGTCGGGCTCCCCGGGGGTTTGTGTGTTCATTTTTAACTCTAGAGCTCGTAGCCGTGATCTTGTTCAGGTTCTCTCTTCTTCATGTGACGGTAACATCCAACTGGTGTGTAAAATAAAGAAAAACAGGACAAAAAATTAAAAAAAAAAAAAAAAAGAAAAAAAAAAGATAAAAAATCCAATAAAGAGCCCGGCCCGGCCCGGCTGAGGAGCGGCTGGAGCAGGGGGTGCCCGGCTGGCGATGCCAGGGATGGGGCACACGGGTCGAGGCGTCTCCTTTGAAGAATCCTATTTTTGGGGAGTGGGGCCCCTCGTTTTCTGGAGGCAGCCCCTGCTCTCAGTAATAAAGGACAGTCAGTAACTGCGAGCGTGAGTCATCTGTGGGATTGGGGGAATGCAGGGGGTGGATCCTGGGGTGGGAATGGGGGCACCACACATGAGCATCCCCCTCACAACTCCAAGCGTCCCCCTCTCAGCGTTAGCCCTCCCAACCCTGAGCATTCCCACAGTATTATCCCATCCATCACTGAGTATCCCCCCAAAACTCTGGGATCCTGCTGGGATTGGGATCCCCATGGGGGCTTCAGAAACAACAGTGACCCCCGCAGCCTGCTTAGAGCCAAGTGAGTTCTCATCTCATCCAGGTCTGGGCTGAGTTCCTTGGCACAGTTTAGGGACTGGAATGTGGCTCCAAAGGGAAGGAAGAGTCAGGGATCCATATCCTGTGTCCTGGTGCCATGGAAAAGGCACTGGTGGCTGTTAAATAATTCACAGAATGCTGGTCTTGAATAAATAAATGAAACTCCAAACGCAGGGATGGCAGGAGGGCCATCCATGTCCTCCCTGCCCAGGATAAGATCCCTCTGGATCCACCCTTCAGGCCCCGGAATGCAGTGTTGGAGGTAGCAGCAGGGGACAACACTGTCCCCTTGCCACCTGCACCCTGGTGGAGAGGAGGTGGCTGCTGCCTACCCCCGCTCCACCTCCAGCTGAGCCAAACCTGGGGAATTTTGGCATTACCAAGCTGCCGATGGCATTGGTGCCACCAATCCTGGCTCTGCCTGGGCTCTTACACCAACGCCAGGATCCTTTCACCCTCCCAAATCTTTGAAAGCGCAGTGATCCCGGCGCTCCTGTTGCATGGATCCGCAGCGATTCCCAGTCCCGTTGCTTTGTGCTGGCAGGCAGCGGGAGCAGATGGAAATAGCAGCATGATCCCAGCTGCGGAGAGGCCACAAACCGTCGCACGCGGGGCCGGGAGAGGAGGCAGGGATATATATAGGGACAGACGTATGGATGATGCACTGCCGGCAGCGGGGACTCGCCGGTGCCAGCGGCCCCAAAATACTGGAGAGGAGCCGGAATCTGTCAGATTCCCACTGACTGCGGCAGCTCCTGGTCCTGGTGTCACCACCATCGTCACCGGTGCCTGGATCCCAACCCAGCTCCTTGGGAAAAGCTGGGGGGTGAGAAAAGGCTGCAGAGAGGGAGGACCCCCCCCATCCCAGGTGTCAGAGCTCCTGGATCTGATCCTGGCCATGGGGACAGGCTGGTGGCATCCAGAGTCACCTGCATCACAATTCCTGCCGAATGAGTGGGCTGGCAGCGATCTGCAGGGAGCTGGTGGCATCAGATCTTGCCTACATCAGGAGTTTGGAATGCTGAAGGTCTCTGCCAGAGTCAGCACCCTCGGGATCATGGATAATTCCTTGCTAATTAGCAGCAGTGTCTTCCCAGATAAAGCAGCAACACCCTGGATCGATGGCATGAAGGGCTGGGAGACACCCAGAATTCCTGGAGTGTGTTCCTGAGATGTCGTGGGATCCTGGGATGCTCTGCCCTACAGTGACGGGTACCTGGGTGGGAAAAGGGATTGACAGCCTGTACCTACTGGGAAGACCTGATTCAAAGCTCCTGCTAAGCCCCAAATCCCTGAAATTACCCTGGAGGAGCTGGCACCGACAGCCCCTGCACATCTTGCAGCTGAGGGAGCTCCACATGTCCAAAACAGTCGTGGTTCCTGCTGCAGAATAGGAAGTGGAGGGAAAAGCCGTCAGCATCCGCCCTGCCAGTGCCGGAGCGGATGTGGCCGGAGCTCTGGCTGCCTCCCAGCCCCAAACCCAAATCCATGGCCATTAAAAGCGGATGTGTGGTTTGAAACCTCCAATGAGCTGCAGACCTCGGATCCCCAAGCTTTCCACCACACCGGCTCAGCTTGGAGATGGGCAGAGGGAACAGGATTCCTGGATGTCCAAAATAAGAGGAGATGGTGGTTGCAAACCAGTATATGTCACTTGGCTTTAGGGGATCCCAAATAAACCCTTCCCTGAGGCTGGTCCCCACCACTTTTCTCTCACAACATATTCCTTGGATTTGTGTTTTTTATTGCTTGTGTTTGGTCCAAGAGGCACTTGGAGAGAGAAAGAGGAAGGTTAATGTGTCAGCCCTGGATCTGGTGCCCCTTTTGGGACAGACGGTGCCAGGGATGAGCCTCCTCTTCCCACAGAGGCAAAACCCTGCTCAGGTTGGAGACAGGCAGTGCTTTGACCCAGGTGGAATTTCCATCAGCTCCTTCCCAAACCTGATGGCCAGGAGGAGCCTGGTGGAAAATTCTCTCCCCCAGCCCAGTTCCAGCAGCAGGATGGGGTTCTCAGGGTTTGTGTCTTTGTTCCCAAACCTTGGACCTCGCCAGGATGATGGGATCCATGGAATGGATGCATGCAACCAGCATTGCTTTTTCCTGTGCTGCCCATTGGGACGGGAGTAAAGGATTTTCAGAGGCGGAGGAGTGGAAATGTCCCCGTTCTTGTGGGGTGGCAGTGTGGGATCACCCTTAAGGGCAGGGGGTTGTATCCCAATCCAAGGCACCCTGGAGTAGGTAGGATGCTCTCAGGTAGGATAACCATTGGGATCCATGAGCCCTGTTGATCCAGGACGCAACACTGCTGATCCAACTGGATAAGGCTGACCCTTAGACCATTGGTTTTCCTTTGTGGAGGCTGTGAACTTCCTCCTTTCCCAGCCCTAGATGGGAATTCCTTGGAAGACAGGTGGAGGCTCTACACCCCTTCAGGGGGTCAGCGGCTCACGTTTCCTCAGGAGATCCCGTCAGGGCTGCAAATTCCCCCTCCCCATCCTCCGGCACATCCTCGGGGGATACCGGCGCGGCCTCGGTGCCCTCCTCCTCCTCCTCCTGGTGCTGCAGGCTCTGCAGCCGCTCCTGCCGCGCTTCCATGTATTCCTGCGCCCCGTCCCCCACCAGCTGCACTTCATCCCCGACGCAGGGCGGCTGCCGGACGGGATTGTGGTCGTAGGAGAGGAGACGCAGGGAAGCGAGGCCGGTGAGGTCCGGGAAGCTGGCGATGCGGTTGCGATCCAGGTCGAGGACGCGGATGTGATCCATGCGCAGCAGCACGGGCGGGAACTCCTGGAAGCGGTTCCCGTAGAGCCAGAGCCCCCGCAGGCCAGCCATGCGGGGCAGTGCCGCGGGCAGCCGGCGCAGCCGGTTGTCCCCCAGCTGCAGGCTGCGCAGCTCCGGCAGCTGCAGCAGGGCGCGGGGAAAGTGCGCCAAGAAGTTTCCCTCGATCCAGAGGCAGCGCAGGCTCTGGAGCTGGGCGAAGGCGGGCGGCAGCCCCTGCAGCCCGTTGCGGCCCAGGTACAGGTGCGCCAGGTGGGGCAGGTCGCACACGGCCTCGGGCACCTCCATCAGCTCGTTGCCGTCCAGCGCGAGGGTCCGCAGGTGCTGCAGCTCGGCCAGCTCGTCCGGGACCTCCCGCAGCCCCGCGTCGCTCAGGTAGAGCTTCCGCAGCCCCTGCTGAGCCCACAGCTCGGCCGGGACCTGCCGGCCCCGCACCTCCAGCCGCTGCTCGACGCCGTCGGGGCCCTCGGCTGCCGCCAGCCGGGCCCCGCGGCCCGCGGAGCCGCCGCTGCCCATCGCTCACCGGGACCGGCACCGGGACCGGCACCGGGACCTGCACCGGACCCGGCGGGGCGGCGGGGAGGGGACGGGGGAGGGTGACGCCGTGGCCATGGCAACGCGCCGCGGCCAATGGGAGCCCGCGCCACCGGGGTACAGGCCACGCCCCCGTCCCGGTCATGCCCCGCCCCGTCGCTCGCGCCCGCTTAGGCCACGCCCACCGGTTCCATTCCCGCCCCGCCCCGCCGTTCCCACGCCTACCCGGCCCCGTTCCCGTCCTGCTCGTCCCGGCTCTGTCCCCAAACCAGGCAGGACTCCCTCGCACCCCAGCATTCCCAGCCCCTTTCCCAGCAGCTTGGCATCAGCGCCCTCACCCTGAACTGGGTGTGGGGCCCAAAACTGAGTGTGGTGTCCCTGGGCTGCGTGGGAATCCCTAAAGTAGCAGGAGGGGCTCCCTGAGCTGTGTGTGGATGCCTTGACTGGGTGGGGGTCCTTGAACTGGTGGAGATTCCTCACATGCCCTGGGACCCTGCCGGGAGACACACCTTAGGGCACAGATCCCCCTCCCCATGGCCAGGGAAGATATGGATGAAGCCGCTCCAAGTGCCCCCCCCCCATGCCATGGCTGCCCACGCTGCGGGGTCCTTCCTCCTCCTCATCCTCCTGCTTCCCACCATAGCCCTGCCTGGATTTTCCTGCTGCAAATCAGCTGTGTCATCCCAAAGCCGGCTCGGAAAGCTGGAAAGTCGGGCTCGTACAGCCCTCCAGCGGCAGCTGGCCAGGTAACACCCCCCGACCACCCAAACCCCTCCTGCCAGCTTTTGAGATGCAGGAAACCCCCAAAATGAGGGAGCAATCCAATGGCATTGCGCAGGATCTTTATTCCTCCTATGGGGATTTGGGAAAAGCCGAGGGTGGGATTCCCAGGATGCAGCAGCACTTTTTGGGGGGGTCATGTCAGGGGGTCATCGACGCGCCACAGGTTGGTGGGGCGGTTGTTGGTGCTGAAGCCACTGGGACTTGGGATCTGGATGCCCTCCACGGATCTTGGGGCCCAGGTGATTGGAGTCTGTGCCCACCAGCCTGGAAAATCCAGGAGGGATTGGTGAGGGGGGTGTCCACTCCTCCTGGGGGCTGTGATCCCCCCCAGACTCACCGGGCGCTACGGGGGCCAGCGGCGAGAGCTTGGTCAGGTACTGGTTGTGGAGAGTGCTGGATGCCAACGGCTCCTGAGGGATGCAGCGGGTTGGGAGCGTGGTTCCTTGGGAAAAGGGATGGGGACAGGGGACATGGCTGCACCCACCTTCCTGGTAGTGACTCCCTTGGGTCCCACTTGGAGCTCCAGGGGGGCGAAGGGGGCGGGATGGCCCATGGCAGGTTGGGGCTGTGTAGGGACACAGGGATGAGATCCTGTTCATTCCCATGCCCAGGCAGCTCCCGCTGCCTCAGAGCCACTGGGAGCACTGAGCACCAGGACAGGATGTCCCCTGCCCTTGCCACCCTGTCCTTTGGCTTACAGTGCGGCATACGGCAGGAACGGAATCCATCCGACCATCACCAACATCGAGCTGTGGGAGAGGAAAAGTGTCCCCTGGGGTGCTGAGGGGTGGGGGGGACAGGGGACACGGTGGGCACGGGGCTCACGGGCTGCTCTCGCACGGTGAGGTCACTCCTCTGGGTGGTCCCGGTGCAGCCTGACAGCTCCTTCGCCCGCAGTGGGACATCTGTGGGGAGCAGATGGAGCAGGGATGTCCCCTGTGTCCCCAGGCCTGGCATTACCTGGATACACTTGTCCCACTGTGTTTGGGGGGGAGCAGGGGGTCTCCAACATTCCCAAAACCTCCTGAGGTCTGACCTAGCTCCAGGAACACTGACACCCCAAGATCCCTAGAGTTGGCTGTGGCTCTGGGACCATCAATAATCCCAAAACCTTCCTGATGTTGGAGCTGGACCTGGAACCCCCAGGGCCCCAAACCCTCCTGCAGTTGGAGGTTTCCTAGGAATCCTAACACCCCAAAATCCTCATAAGAACAGAGCTTTCCCTGGGACCACCAAGACCCCAGAATCTCCTGGGAATGGAGCTTTCACCGGGATCTCAACATCCCAAAACCCTCCTACTAAGGCTGGAGCTTCCCCTGGGACTCCCAAGACCCCAATATCATACCTGGCTTGGCAGGACTGGCGCAGTGGCTCAGGGTACCATATTCCCCAGATGCTTTTGGGGCTCTCATCTCCCCGAAACGGAGGCGGGAAAAGGAGAAGTCAGTGGGACACCGACACTCCGGCTCATCCACACACTCGGGCAAGATCCTTTGGTAATCCGGGCGCCCAAAGAGCTTGAAGTCCTCAGAGGTGGTGGACACGTCGGTGTCCTGGCTGTGGTGGGAATGGCTGTGATGGAGTGATCCCAAAACGTGCCCCCAGACTCCTGCAGCAGGGACCTACCGCTCCACGTGCGGGGAGATCAGGGATGCGAGTGCCGAGTAGTTGTTGGTGACGTATCCCGAGCCGGCGTGGACGCTGAGGAGGGGGCGCATGCTCCTGTCACTGGGGGGCTCAATCCCCAAAACGCGCCCCTCCTCGAACTTTTGGGGTGACCCCGTGGGCCTCTTCCCAAAGGCCGCCTCGTAGGTGGTGATGTAGAAGCCCGTCAGCTCGGAGGGGGGGGCCCCTCACCATGGGGAACCCCGTCCCCAGTCCCGCGGCGGGCGAGTCCTGCGGCAGGGACGGCATCCTGGCTCTGGGAATGGGCCCCTGGCGGCGGGAACGGCCCGAGGTACGGCCCTACGCCATGGCTGGAGGTGCAGGGCCTTCCCAGAAAGCCCGGAAGCTGTGGAATGTGCCCGTGGAACGCGACTCTATCTTCTCCTGGTAACCGCGACCCGGGAGGCTGTCACTGGAGGGCAGGAGGTCGGACAACCTCCCTGGTTGTTGCTGGAGGGCACCGGGAATGTCCCGCTCCAGCTCCACTACAGCCCCCGCCCCGGGGTTGGGTCACCTCCTGGGGGTCCTGGGAAAAGGGGCAGGTGGGAATTGGGAATATCAGTGAGGTGGCAAGCGCCAGATCGACCTGGGAACGTTCCCGAGGGCCTGACCCGATGTCACAAAGCAGGAGAGGGGCAGGGCCAGCAGCCAGGCAAGGCCAGTAGCCAGGGCTTTATTCAGCATTCCACGAGTGTCCAAAGGCTGCCTGGAGAAGAGGAAAATCTTAGGGAAGGTGGAAACGCCAGTCCAGAGCCCCATGTCCCTGCGCTACTCCAGGGAATGGGGACAGAGGCGTCCCCTCCCTCAGCGTGGTGGCTCAAACAGATATTCCAGGTCCGGCTGCCGGAGCCTCTGCTCCTTGTTCCTGTTTTTGGCAAATTCCCTCAGCATGGCCATCACATCGGTGTCGAATTCCGCCGGCGTGGGCTTCGCTTCTGAGGGGAAAACAGGGAAAAATCAGCTGCGTGCTGTCCCAAAGCACCATGCCGGTGTCCCAGGGTGTGGCCACACGTACCAGTGGCCCAGTAATAAATGTCCCAGTCGTTACTGGGCTCGTTGATGAGGCGGTCGTAGCGGTTCAGCTGCTCCTTGCTCATGCGCGCCAGGTTTTCCTTGGCAAAGAGGCTGGAGAGGGATGGATCAGGATGAGCGGGAGATGAAGGAAGAGCTGGGGTATAAGAAGCAGCTCAATGTGGTCCTGGAAAACACGGACCCCCAGCCTGCTCTCCCTCACCTCAGCAGGCGGGAAAACACCGGCACGGCATTCCCAGAGAAGCTGTGGAATCTCCACCCCTGGAACCCCCTTATCCAGCCTGGTCTAGTGGAAGTCACCCCTGCCCATGGCAGGGGGTGAAACTGGATGATCCTTAAGTCCCTTCCATCCCAAACCACTCCAGGATTCCACGTGCTCGTTCATATGAGATATTGGGAAGACATTCTTTCCTGAGAGGGTGGTGAGGTCCTGGAATGGACTTCCCAGAGAATCTGTGGCTAACCCATCCCTGGAAGTGTCCAAGCCAGGTTGGACAGGACTTGGAGCAACCTGGGATAGTGGAAGGTGTCCTTAAGGTCCTTTCCCACCCAAATCATTCCAAAATTCCACAATTCTATGTGTCTAATCTCTTCTTCAATCCCAAAATCCAACTGGCCTTGCATTCACATGTCCCAGGATTTACATACATACTTCCCAAAGGATTTTGGCTCACTGAGCTCCCCCAGCTCTACTCCGTCATTGCATCCTGGACCAGCAAGATCTAGGAACAACTTATCCCAAGGGCTTTGGCACTACCTCAAAGAACTCTTCCCTGTTAATGAAAGGACCTGGAATACTCGGAGCCAAGCCCACCTGAGCAGGATGCAGTTTTCCAGCATCCCCCTTTTCCTGCTCTCGTACAGCAGCCGGGCTCTCTTGGTGTCCAGTGGCTCGTCCGGACGCTCCTGCCAGGGGGGCAGCGGGATCTCTAGCACGTCCATCCCGGAATCCGTGGGGGAATCGCCCCGGTAGCCACGCTGTGGGATCAGCGGCCACAGGAGATGCCGGCGCAGGCAGCAGAGCTGGAGGGAACAGGGAAAGCACAGGGATATCAGGGCTGGGTGTGCCTGCACACAGGGACCTCTCCAAATCCTACTGGACACGATTCCCAATCCCACCCCTCAAAACCCCGCTGGCCAGACCCCATAAATCCCCCAGATCTCCCTTTTCCCCCCAAAATCCCCTTCTGTCTGCTCAGACTCTCCTCCTCTTTTTCTCCCCTCATTCCACAATACGCTGATTTTCCTCCCGTCCTGCCCTTCCCCCAAACTCACCCCTTTCCCCTACTTTTCCTTCCCCCTCTCCCTCCGTTTTCCTCCCTTTTTTCCCTTTCCCACTTCCCCTTTCTTTTCCCTTTCCCAACGTTTTTTCCCTCTCGTTCCCCTTTTACCCCCTTTTTACCCATTTGCTCCCATTTTAACCTGTTGTTTCCGCTCTCCCTCCGTTCTCTCCCCTTTTACCCCTTTCCCTTCCCTTTGCCCTCCCAGTTTTCCCCCCTTCTCCCCCCACCCTGGCCGCCGCCATCTTGCCGCGCGCCGCCCTGGCCACGCCCCCTCCCGGCTCTATGGGGCGGGGCGTGCCGGAAGTGGGCGTGTCCATGCCCGGAAGTGGGCGCGGCGGCGCTGGCGGTGAGCGCGGGCGGCGCGCGCGGGGCTGGGATCGGGGGAGGGGGGCCCAGGGCGGGGGGCGCGACCTATCGCGACATATCGCGACCCGCCGCCCCCTCCCCTCACCTTCCCGCTGCCCACAAACCCCCCAGCCCGGGCCCCGCCGCCTCGCAGGGCCGGCCGCATATGGCGGGGACGGGGCGGCGCGGAAAGAGGGGGGGGGGGGCAGTGGGGGATCGTGGGGGGCACAGGGAGTTTGGGGGGAAACAGGGATTTGGGGGGGAGACAGGATAGGGAGCGACAGAAGGATCTGGGGGGACACGAGATTTGGAGGGAAATGGGATTTAGAGGGGGACACAGAGATTTGGGGAGCAGAGGGGATTCAGGGGGACACAGGGATTTAGGGGGGACATGGGATTTGGGGGGACACAGGGATTTAGGGGGAAGAGGGGATTTGAGAGGCAGAGCGGATTTAGGGGGTAGAAGGGATTTAGGGGGGCACAGGTATTTGGAGGGAAGAGGGGATTTAGGGGGACACAGGGACTGGGGTGAGGAAGTGGGATTTGGGGCACACAGGGATTTGGGGGGACGCCCCCAGCGGGTCCCCGAGGCCTCACTGACCCCCTGCCCCCCCTTCCCAGAGCACCTTCCGTGTCCTGGCTCCGCCCGGTCCCAGCCCGGGCTCCCGCTTTTCCCGCCTCTGGAAATATGTCCGAGGGAGTGGATCTGATTGACATCTACGCCGACGAGGAGTTCACCCAGGTGAGGGCTGGGATGGGGGTGCAGATCCCCCCCTTTCTTTCAGGAAGAAATCCCAGTGTCTTGCAGCTCATCCCGGTGGAAGATGCAACTGGTGTGGCTGGGAAAAGGGAAGGATCATTCCTGATCATTCCCAAATCTCAGTGGCTGCCACCTCCAGCTGTGATTAAAGGGTTTCCCTGTGGGTTGTGACACGTGGCTGGTCACGGAATGTTTGGGATTTAAGAGCTTAGCTGTGTCCTGGTTGGAAAAATGAGAAATCCCAGCTGGAAGAGGCACTTCTAGGGAATCACACTGTGAGGGGATGCCAGGAGCCAAATCCATGGGATCACCCAGGCTGGAAACCTGTGCAGGGGCTCGCTGTTCCTGTGCTGCTTGTCCCATCCCAGGAATATCTGGGATTCACGGGAGGAAATGATGAAGGAAGGGGGTGTTGGAGAAGCAGATTTTAGGGAGTTCACGGATATGGGAAAGCAAGTGCGAAGGCAGATGTTGGAAAATTCGAAACTGCCGTGGAAAACTTGTGGAGAGATTTTGGCAAGAGGAAATGTCATGGAAACGGGAAGCAAAGCACCTGGAAGATGGGATCACCATGGAGAAAATAATTCCTGTGAACTCCTGGAGTGATCAAGAGAAGCTTCTTCTGGTTATTGGGTGAGAATATCCCATGGAATCTCCTGGGAAGACCAAGTGGATGGAGGATTCTGAAAGCTGGAATGATGATCCAGGCCAATGATTCTGGCATGTTCCTCCCTTTGGGATGTGTGGCAGGAGAACACCTGGAATTAATCCATGCTAGGATCAAAGCAGCGGGGAAGTGCCGTGGTGTCCCTGTGGCACTCCAGGGATGCCAGTGTAATTCCAAATCCCACGTTCCTGCATGGTGATTCCCACTAACAGTGCCCAGCTTCATCCCTGTGCACCTCAACTCAGTGTGCATGGACGGGGAGCAGGAGAATCCTTAAAATCTCCCAAGCTGAATCCCCTAAGTAGCAGAACTGAGGGATTCCAAGGGATTCCTCCTCTAGCCCCTCCTTCCTATTTTTGGTCTTGACTTTCTGAAACTTCCAGGCGGGAATCTTCCAGCCTTGGGCTGTGTCCAAAGGCTCCTGGTGGAGGTGGGAACGTGGGAGTTGGATTAACCAAACACTTGAGCTTTTTTAGGAAATGAACACAAAACTACAGCTCCCTTTTCAAATCATTCTTTTATCAGCTCCAGGGAAAGAGCTGGATGCAAAAGTTCAGGGAGAGGGAAAATGGTTGGATTTTTGGATTCCCAGGTTTCCACGATCCTTGGAAAGCTGCGTGCTGAGCATCCTCCTCTGTCCAGCTCCCAAGAGGATTTTTGCAGTTCCCTGACCCTCAGACTGTCTCCATCAGAAAATATTGTCCAAACTGCCTGGAATTGAAAATTTTGGAGCAGAACCTCTAATTTTTATGGCACACCAGCTCCTGTGGGGTAGATCCTCGTGGAGTGATTGTGTGGGATGAAACACTTGGCACAATCTGAACAAGGAACTGGGATCCATAGTAAACACGGCACTTGCTGGACATTCCAAATTAAATATAGCCTGGGACAGAGTGGGAACTGGGAGGCAGATCTAGGACACGCTGGAATTCCCAGCTCTGGAGCTTCCTGAGCTTCCTCTGCCAAAGGGACAGGTCCAATGTGTGGGACCTCCTACCCTATAAAGGGCTTTTTCCCCAAAAATAAGGGAGGTGGGGTGCTGGGCATGGTTTGAGCGGGGTGTGCAATTCCCAAGTTGGATTTTTGGGAAGAATGTGTTGCCAAGGAGTGATGGGCTCATCCCTAGAGGACATTTGGTTTTCCACCACTGAATTCTTGCCCTCCAAATTGGGAATTTCTTCCTGGTGGCAGCAACAGGGTCTTGTCCTGTTGTGTGGGATCCAAGTGGGCTGGTCTTTGGAATATGCTGGAGCTCAGCAGGGGTTTAGATGAGATATTGGGAAGAATTTCTTCCCTGTGAGGATGGTGAGGCCCTGGAATGGATTTCCCAGGGAAACTGTGGCTGCTCCATCCTTGGAAGTGTTCCAGGCCAGGTTGGACAGGGCTTGGAGCAACCTGGGATAGTGGAAAGTGTCCTATGGCAGGGGGTGGGATGGGATGATCCTTAAGGTTCTTATTCCAACCCCAACCATTCCATGATTCCATGAAAACAGAGCCCATCATCCTGTTTTTTGGGATTGCCCAGGCAAGGGGTGGCTGTAATTCCCAACTGTGCACAGACCCAAACCAAGTGATTTGGGCCTTAAACCTTTGGACTCGGCTTGGAAATTCCGCTTGGGAATTGGGACAGCAAGTTTGGAAACAGCAAAGAAGGCTTCCCAAGCCCTTCCCCAAGCCAGGATCTCATGACGTTTTCCCAGCAGGACCCGGAGTTCAGTAATGCTGACCAGATGGATCTCTACGACGACGTGTTAGCAGCCAGCTCCCAGCCCCAGGAAAAGCGTTCCAGCAGCTCGGAAGCGCCTCCGGAGATCCGTCAGGAGCCGTCTCCCAAGCCCAACAGCAAACCCCCGGCCATCCTGTACACCTACAGCGGGCTCCGGAACAAGAGGGCCGCTGTCTACGTCGGGAGCTTCTCCTGGGTGAGTTCATCTTCCTGGGAAATTCGGGATTCCTGGTGAACTTCTGAAAGGCTGCTGGGCTCTGTAGGGGAGCGGCAGGGATTTTGAGGGGTGTGCTCCTCCTCAGTCTTCAGCTGGTGTCCTGAGCTGGGCTTGGCTTTGTGATCCTCAGGGAAAAGGGATTTGTATCCCTGAGGAGCTTCTGGGCTGGAGTATCTGCTGATGTCCCTTTGAAGCTGTGACTTTGGGCTGCTGCTCCTGAGTCGCCTTCTCCTGTTCAGGGATGCAGGAATGGTTTTGGGAAGGCTCTGTCTTGTCCAGAGAACTTGTCGCTGTTATCCATTCCCAAGGCTTGTTCTGGATGATTTTAAGCTCCCTGAGGAAGTCTGGGGGTGACATTCCTCAGGTGGGTGGGGGACACTGGGCTCAGGTATGAATACCAGCCTGTTCCCTATGCCCTCAGTGGACGACTGACCAGCAGCTGATCCAGACCATCCGCTCCGTTGGAGTCTATGACGTGGTGGAGCTGAAATTCGCAGAGAACCGAGCCAATGGCCAATCCAAGGGGTGAGAGCCAATGGAATTTCAGGTGGGAATGGTGGGAGCCAGGCCCTCATTGCCACATCCATTGTTTTGTGGAGGGTGAGGGAGCAGCTGGCACTTTTCTGGCCTGGCACAGGGAATTCATGGTGCATCCCAAAGAGCATGGGAAAGTGAGGAGGGGGTGTGGAACAGCGGGATGGGATCAGGAGGAGGGTCTGGGGGGGGTCTCTGCAGCAGGTTCAGGGCTCAACCTCCCTCTCTCCCGCACAGGTACGCGGAGGTGGTGGTCGCCTCCGAGAACTCAGTCCATAAACTCCTGGAGCTGCTTCCCGGAAAGATCCTGAATGGAGACAAGGTGGAGGTGAGGCTGGCGACCCGGCAGAACCTGTCGCAGTTCGAGGCTCAGGCTCGCAAACGTGAGTGTGGCGCCGGTGTGAGGCGGGTGGGTGGTTCCATCTCACACACATCCCAAATCCCCCCCGGATCAGCTGTCAGGCCCAGCCCAGCGAGCCCTCGGGATGGGGGGAAACCCTGCCAGGAGCGTCTGGGGGTTGTTTTTCCCATTCCTGAGCCGGATTAGCTCCTGACCCGAGTCTTTATGATCCCCTTTTAGGTGCTCCCACACTGCGAAGATCCCTCGTAGCCTCCTCCTCCTCCTCTCCAAACTGAATGGGCTTAAGCTCTTCAGGCTCTCAGCATAGCTAAGACCCTCCATATCTATTAGTAGCTCCTCTCTGGATCTGCTCCAGAATTTTTCCATCCCTGCGGAGGTAAGGTGCCCAACACTGGAGGAATATTCCAGCTGGGGCCTGGCCGTGGGCGTCCCTCAATGGCAATAGGTGGTCCTGGCCTCACTCCGCAGCGATGCGACGGGATCCGCAGGGATTGTCCTGGCAGGAGCGTGTCCGAGGAGGTCTTGGCCAGCTCTGGCCGTTGTAGATCCCTTGGCATGTTTTGTGCAAGGAAAACTCCCCCTTCCCAGCAGAGTTGCTTTGCTCCCTTCCTTTGGCTCAGGTGCCCGAGGGGATCGGCTGCTTGGTGCTTAGGCTGTGTCCCAACTTGCCCTGCAGTTTTGGTGGAGCAGGGAGTGTTCCCTGGGCCGAGTTCCGGCTGCCCCCAGGGCAGAGTGGAGCTCCCATGCACCCATTGGCACCGCTGGGAGCCGTGGCTCCTGTCACACCCCTTCTGTCTCATCCTCAAAGCCTCTTTGGATAGAGCAAGGCTTCTTCACCCTCTTGGAATGCTGAGTTTTCCTTCCTCTAGCAGCAGCTCCGTTGCTGTCAGCACTTGGGTTCTGTCCCCTTGTGTTCCTCCATGCTTGGGCCTCTCCAAATCCATGTGCGGATCTCAGGCTCTCCGGGTCTTTGAATGTCTTTGGGGATCTCTCACCATTCCTTGTGGCTTTTGGCTCCTGTCCATGTGACCTGCCTGTCTCCAGGGCACTGTGTGGGGTCTTGCTGGAAAGCAGGGCCCATCTTGGAAAAACACATGGAAGCGGAAGCTATGTGTGGCCGGCTGGATCTCTCTCTGGGCACCTCCAGCCCTCCAGGGGTGGGAGGAAGAGGAGGAGCAGGAGGTCTCGGAGACCCGGACACCCTCCAGCTGCACCTCACAGCCCTTTCCCCGTGCCACTTCCAGGTGTGCCGCCGCGGGCCCACTCCCGGGATTCCGTGGATGCGGTGGATGGCCGGGCGACGCCGACGGAGAACGCGCTGCCCCCCGCCCGCATGGAGAAGCCCCCCTCAGTCCTGCCCTTCTTCAGCCGCCCCCCTGCACTGCCCCTCATGGGGCTACCCCCACCTCCCATGCCCCCCCCCGCCTCCCCTGTCCTCCGCTTTCGGAGTCCCTCCTCCTCCTCCTGGAATTCCCTACCAGCACCTGCTGCCGCCGCCGCCCCGGCTGCCCCCGCCCCTGGCCGTGCCCCCACCAGGGGCTGTGCCCCCCGCCCTGCACCTCAATCCCGCCTTCTTCCCGCCACCCACCGCCGCCCTGGGACCTCCTCCTGATACCTACGGCAAGGCCATGGCTCCCTACAACCACAGCAGGTGAGCCGGGCGAGAATGGGGTTGGGATGCTCGGGGAGGATCCCGCTGAACCCCCGATCCCACTGTGCCGACAGCCGGGAGCTGGGCCCGCCGATCCCGGCCGTGAGCGAAGGCGAGTTTGAGGAGATCATGAACCGCAACCGCGCCATCTCCAGCAGCGCCATTTCCAAGGCGGTGTCCGGTGCCAGTGCAGGTACTTCCCGTGTCCCTCATGTCCCCCATGCCGGGATGGATCCCACTCCTGACCCCCTGCTCCGCTCCCCCAGGGGATTACAGCAATGCCATCGAGACGCTGCTCACAGCCATCGCTGTCATCAAACAGTCGCGCGTGGCCAGCGACGAGCGGTGCCGCGTCCTCCTCTCTTCCCTCAAGGATTGCCTGCATGGCATTGAGGCCAAATCCTACAGCAGCAGCTCCAGCAGCAGCTCCAGGTATCCCCCTGGATCCAGAGAACGGGATCCTCCCTGCAGGTGAGTGACTAAAAAAATCACTCTTTGGGTTTTGTCTCCTCTTTTCCCAAAGGAAAAGACACCGATCTCGGGAGCGCTCTCCCAGCCGGTCCCGTGAGAGCAGCCGGCGGCACCGGGATCTGCTCCACAGCGACGATCGGCACGAGGAATATTTCCAGGAGCGGAGCCGGGAGCACGAGCGGCATCGGGACAGGGACAGAGACAGGGACCGGCACCACTGAGACAGGTGGGAAGCTCAGGAGTCCCCTGGAAGTGTGAAGGATGAGGGAAGGGCACTCCCACCATTCCTCTCCTCTCTCCCGGCAGGAATTTGGCAGGAAGTGGTTTTTAATGGACTCATATCTCCTCACCTCGACCAGGATGCAGTGCCTGAGGCTGCTCCGCCCCATCCCGGTCCCTTCCTCGCCACCGCAGCCCCCCCCCGGGCGGGACCCCTGCCCGCACCTCGTGGCCTTGGGAATCCCCCCCACCACTGCTGCTGCTTCCTGGGGCCATCCCACTCTGCTCCGTGGATACTCGGACCCAAAGAGAAATGGTGCTTTTATTCCATGGAGGGAGGTTTGTGAGCCCTTCCCAGTCCGGGGGGGAATGGAGGAGACGGAGCCCTCCCTGTGCAGCTTGGGGGCTTGGAGATGCACAGCTCCCGATCCTGGGATCAGGAGCCATGTGCCATCCTCTGGATTGTTGGGGGACACTCCCGTCCCCATCGCCCTGGTGGGACATTGTGCCACGCTCCTCCTTTGCCCCTTCACCCTCCAGGAGCTGGGAAAAAGAGGCTGGAGCTGGCTTGGGGGTCATCCTCTCTATCCCGACATTCCCCACAGCAGCATTCCCACCCAAACGGCAGCTCCGGCCTCTCCCGCAGAGCCTTCCTTGTTTTAGAGGAAGCGGAAGAGGCAGGGCAGGCTGTGACCCCCTCGTGTCCCCTCAGAATCCCAAGAAGGAGAGGGAGGGAGAGCCCAGGAGGGTCGGGATGAGCCGGGACACACTGGGTGATTTCCAGGGCTGGAATCACACTCGGGTGGGAAAACCCAGGCCCTGGAAGTCTTTTAAGTTGAAATAACCCAAATTCAGGAAAAACCACCCTGATTTTCCCAAGCTCCACGAGGTGGGAGCACTCAGCAGGAGAGCTCCAGGTTTTTTTTTACTTACCGCCACAGATTTTTAGTTTCTTTCCAAATAGTGGAGGGGGGAAAAGATTCCCCCCCAAATTGCAGAGCAAATCCCTGGAAGCCCCGGCAAGGCGCCGCCCCTCCTGCTCGCAGTGATTAGATTTGTCTTTGGATAGGTTGGAATTGTGTAATAAACTCAGATGACGTTGTCAGTCTTTTATACAGCAGTCCTGTTGCCTTCCTACGGTGGGATCTGGGATAATGAGGGAATGGGAGGGATTTGGGGAGGTCTGTGCAGCCGTTGTCCCTCACCCTCTTCCTCCTCCAATGGGCTCCTGTGCTTCCCAAACTGGCTCTGAGGGGTTGGAAGCACCTGAGCATTCCCAGGGGAACCCAAGCTCCCAGGCACCAGGTAAAAATAAATATTTATTGGAAAATAGTGAGTTATTCTGGAAGGTCGTAGAAAAAAAAAAGGATTCTTCATACCTTGAGCTGGCTCAAGCTCTGAGGAGTCCAAGTGGATTGGGGAGTGGGAAAGGTGGGAGGGATATGTCCAGGGGGGAGTGAGTGAAGTGGGAAGTGGGAAAAGGAAGGGATGAATCTGTGTGGCAGCAGGTCCCTGGTGAAGTGGGAAGCAGGAAAAATGGGAGGGATGTGTCCAGGTGGCACCAGGTGAAATGGGCAGTGGGAAGGGTGGGATCCTCCCCCTTCCCGGGACTGGGAAGTGGAGCTGGCACAGGTGATGCTTCCCTGTGTCCCTGGGCCGTGTCCTCAGTAGGGATCCGTGCTGTGGAAAAGGACAGAGACAGGGATGTGTGGGTGCCAAACCAACCTGGCAGCTCCTGCGCCGGCTCCCCCAGTTCCCGGGATGTGGCACCTAGAGAAGGAGAGCAGTGCCAGGAAGCCCAGGAGCAGCTCCAGGCCGTAGAAGAGGAGCAGGATGGCGCTCAGGAACGCTTCCAGGCGCAGGGAATATGTCTGGAGCAGCAGGTAGTACACGGCCAGCACAGCTGCCGGCACTGTAAGTGCCAGGCTGAGGGACAGCGGCACCTTCCGCTGGCACAGGTTCCCCTTGGAGCCTGTGGAACATAGAGTTGGGATCAGATCATGGAAATCATAGGAGGGTTTTGGGTGGGGAATTAAATGTCCCGTTCCCGTGGGCAGGGACACCTTCCTCTAGCCCAGGTTGCTGCATGCCCCGTCCAACCTGAACATCCAGGGATGGTCTTCGGGGGTGTCCCAGGACTCTGCACTCCCTGTGGAGCCTCTGGTACTCAGGGGCACTCACCGAAGAAGATGCGTGTAGCCTCAATGCCGAGGTAGAGGAGGAGCAGCACCACGTCCAGCACCAAGTTGGAGACGGGGTAGGGCAGGAGCAGCACTGCCGGAAAAGCACCGCCCTCAGCACCACATTCCTGCCCATGCCGGCGGGATCGGGAAGAGTTCTGGAGCGAAGGACTCACCTTTGTACACGAACACGAACGCTTCCAGGAGAAAATACGTGGCGCAGTACCAGCCGTTGAGGAAGAGCAGGACCTGCAGCGGAGCCGAGGAGCGATGGCGGCCTGAGGGGACACGGCGCGGCCATGAGGGGGGAGCACAGGGCGGGCATGGCAGCGCAGCCCTCGGAGCCCTGCAGCGCCTTGGCCGCCCCCCTGCCCCGTTCCCAGCGCTGCTCCCAGCCCGAGTTCCTCCCGGTAGCCCCCGTACCCTCCGCTATCCCCCGTTTCCCCCCCCGGTCCTGCTCCCACCCCTGGGCGCCATCTTCCATCTCCATGGGAACCGCCGCCGCCGCGCTCGCCCGCACGGGGGCGCTGAGGGCGAGGGCGCGGAGCGTGCGGGCGGAGCCGCTCTATCGCCCTCCCGCCTGGGCGGTTTGGCGGCGCGCGCGCCGCCGCTCTACCCGCACCTCTCTATGGTTGGAGGACGGATCGCTGCCGCACGGGCTCGCGTCCCCCTCCCTCCTAACCCCGCCCCGCGTATCCACCGGGAGAGAATCGCACACCGCAACACGGGAATGTCCCCGTTTCGCGCCCGCAAGCGCTGCGCCGAGCTGAGTTTCAATGTAAGGAATGCAGCCGTGACACCGGGTGGGCACAAACACCCGGCAGCCTCAGGAAAACACATCCGATTTATTCCTTTAGGGTTTCCAGAAACATTCCAGTGCCAAGCAAGGCTGTGGCCCTGAAACGCTGGGACGCCCCACAAGCCTCCCGCTGACTCCCAAAATCCTGAGGGCTGGTCCCCAGAGAAAGGACGAGCCAGAACCGACCCCGACAGAGCCTGCAGAGTGCGAGGAGACTCCAGGGGATCCCGGGGATCCATCAGCCACGGAAGTGGGCAAATTCCTTGCGGAGCCAGAGGGAATCCTGGTAGAAGAGGGGGTCTCCCAGGTGCACAGCTGTCCGCTTGTAGAAGTAGCAGTAAAGCACGGCCGCTGCAGGGAATTTCGGGATGAGAGAAGGGCCCCCAGCACCCCCAAAGGATGTGGGATCCCACCCTGATCCTTGGAGTCCTTACCCAGCCTCTGGAAAACGAACAGGGTCTGAAGGCCTTCAGTCCAGATGAAGCGGCTGGGGTCACGCCAGCGCAGGTTCTGAGGGGGTTGGAAAACTGGGAATAACCCCTGGAGCAGTTTTGTTGAGCCCTCCCAGACCCCTCACCCCATTCCAAAGGTTCTGAGTGGAATGGAGGGACATCAAGCCAAGAGTAACACCTGGAGAAATTTGGGAATTCCCCTACTCTAAAGGTTAAGCAGCTCAGGGGATTTAGGCATTGAGCCCGGACCTATTCCGGCTTCAGACTGCGGATCCCTGCAAATCCCTGCAAATCCCCTTCCTGGACGGCGTGGGCAGCGCTGGAGCAGCTGCTGTGGCTCCTGACCTCCCAAACATTCCCTGTGCTCCGGGACAGCAGGATGGAGGGAACTTCAGGAAGTGTCCAGGGGGTGGGAACTGCTCCATTGGGAAGGAGCTAGGAAGGAGTTTATTCAGGAAAGAAAAGGGGAAGGTGCTGCCAGGTCAGATCCGGGAGCCTGCACAGCCCGCGGAGCTGTGGGAAGGGAGTGGGCTGCCCCAAGTATAGGGATTAATCCCAGGAAAACCAGGAGCTGCTAGCACAGGCTTTCCCTGGGGAAAGAGGATTTTCTGATGGGTCACGGCCCTTAGGGAATGAGCTGGGATGGGGCTGGGATTGGGCAGGACACTTCCAGCCTGATGCCAACCACAGGGTCATGGAGTGGGACATCTTCCATGGGACATCTTCCATGGGACACCTTCCAGGGGGAGACCATGAGAAAGGACCGGGGGAAGCTGAGTGTCATGGAAAAATCCCTTGGGAGAATCCAGCAGCTGTGCCCACGCCATCCTACCATAATCCAGACGTGGAAGGAGATGCTGAGCGCCAGGTAGGCTGCGGAGAGCAGGATGGTTCCCTTGAATTTATGGAAGAGGAGGTTGACCAATCCTGCCTGGAAAACGTAGGTGTTGAAGAACATGAGGAAGACGATGATGACGTTGAAGACGATGGCGATGTCCTGGATGCTGCCGGGAGAACAGAGGGATTGTGGGCTCCTGGGTCTCCTGGATCTGCTGCCCCACCTCGCCCGTACTCACATGAAGAGGACGAGCTGCACGGCCGGAGCCGTGCGCAGCAGCTCCGAGAAGGAATTCACAAAGAGGTCATAGGAAAGCAGCAGGAACTGCAGGAACAGCACCAGGCTGTAGTTGCTGGGCTGGAGCATCCTCCTTCCTGGGGCTTGGAGCCCTCAGCCCCAGCATTCCCAACGGATCATGGCGCTGGGGGGACTCAGCAGGGCCTCTCCCGACATCCCAAACCTGGAGGGGGAACACGGGGATTGGGATGGATCCCGGAAACCAGGAAAACCCAATGAGCTGTGTCCTCTCTCTCCTCTGGTGTCTTCCTTCCCCCTAAAATCCACCCCCCATCCCCATGTGAGGAAATCCAGGGATGAGGGAGACGTGCAGTCCCAAGAAGCAGTGTCCAAGCAGGTTATTCCTGGCTGTTCCCAGCTCCATGGGCAGTTCTGAGCAGGTTTGGGCATGTCCCACTGTGGGCCCAGGGAGAGGAGTGAGGAGAGACAGACGGGAATTTTTGGACACTGGTGCAGGTACAGTCCTTGTGGGACACATATCCCACGGGAACAGGCCCCTCAGGGATCATCCTGGCTGGAGAGGGACGGAGGGGACAGGGATCCCCCGTGTCCCGGCAGGAAAAGGGCTGTGCTGGGGGCTGAATTCCCTGAGGGGGAGACATGGTGACAGACGGGGGTAAAGGGGCTGGAAAAGGACGGAAAGTGGCTGGAAATGCGGGGGAAGAAAGGCTGGACATGGGAGCGAGAAACTGATGGACATGAGAGGGGAAAGAGCTGGATATGGGGATTAAGAAATCACCCTCTGCCCCTCCAGATCCCGCGTCATTCCGCCCCTTCTCACAGCCACCACTGCGGATCCCCCGGGCCCCCTCTCGCCGCCCTCTCCCCCTGTCCTTGGACCCCTCCCCGCTCCGGGGTCCGCTCCCCCGATACGCCCAAACCCCCCTGAGTGCCGGAGGTCCCGGTCTCGGGGCTCCCCCTGCCCCCGCCGTGCCCCCGCCCCAGGCGCTCACCCGCCGCCGCCATCTTGGTCCCCATGGAAACGGCCGCCAGAACCGGAAGTGAAGGCGGAAGTGGCTGCTGGAGGACCCGCGGGGCCGCTCTGGCCGCCGCTCCCCTCTGTGGCGGTACATTGGGGTGGGCGGGAAAACCATAGAGATGAGCAGGCAGAGCGGCGCTCGCCAAGATGGCGGCGCCCAGTGACGAGGAGGGGGCGGTGGGGCCCAGGTACAGCCCCGGGGTTGGAGCGCTGGTGGGCGGCTCCGGGGTTGAGAGGGGCCGAGGGACCGCGTGGTCTGGGTTTTGGGTGGCGTCAGGGCCGGGCGTTTTGTTCCAGGTCCAGGGGAGCCTCAGGTTTGGGGGAGGCTGTGGAGGCACGTGTCCCCAGATTTCGGGGAGCCATGGCAACGAGTAGTCCAGATTTGGGAAATCCGTGAGTCTCTGTGTCCCAGATTTTAGGGAACCATAGCATAGGGCCGCGTGTCTCCACGCCTTTCCTGTCTCTATGTCCCGTGAGGCAGCTGATTTGAGGGTGTCGGGACAGCCCCAGTCCCCGGAGGGGACAGAAATACCCATTTCTGGGGGCACATGTAAATCACATGCAAATGAGAGCGATCGGGTTCCTGCCAGGGGGATCATGACAGCTGACACCAAGAGCTCCTCGCTGCCATTCCCTGGGGTGCCGTGCCCTGCTCTGCATGTCCTGTTCCATCCCTGGCCTCCTTCCCAGTCCAGGGCACAGCTGGACTCTGGTCACCCCCTCAGGGCTCCCAGTTCCCCTTTCCGCGGTTCCTCCTGGTGATGTTGGAGAGCCCCAAAAGGCACCTCCATCATCCCCAGGTGCCACCATCCTGGATCCATCCCTGCCACCATTCCCAGGCTGGAAAGCAGCTGGGCCACCTTCCGTGGCTGGGAAGCAGCTCCATCCCTGTCACCTTCCCCAGGCTGGGAAACAGCTGCCCCCCCACACCCTCTGAGGCTCCCAGTTCCCCTTTCCGTGGCTCCTCCCTGGGACCGCATCCGGAGCCTGAGCCGGCTCCTCGCTCGCCCACAGGTGCCACCACCGCGCCACGGCCATGCTGGACGTGCCCTTCCTGCCCTTCTGTGCCTTCCTGGGAACGCTGGGATTGCTCTGCGTGGCCATGGTGGGCACCTGGTGCCAGCACTGGCGCGGGGGCTTTTCCCTGGACGGCAGCTCCCGGACATTCAACTGGCACCCGGTGCTGATGGTGACGGGATTGGTGGTGCTCTACGGCGCAGGTGAGCAAAGGGAGCGCGGGGATCCCGGCACGGCTCCTTCCTGACGTTTTCTCCCCCCTCACAGCTGCCCTGGTTTACCGCATTCCCAACACGTGGAGCGGCCCCAAGCTTCCCTGGAAGGTGCTGCACGGCAGCTTGGCTTTGGGAGCGTTCGTCCTGACCGTGCTGGGGCTGGCGGCCGTGTTCTGCTTCCATAACTCCCAAGGGACGCCCAACATGTACTCGCTGCACAGCTGGATGGGGCTGGGAACTGTCCTGCTCTTCTCCTGCCAGGTGGGAATCCCTCCTGGATCCCCCCATCCTCCAGCATCCCGAGTTTTTCACCCTCACCTTCTCTTCCCTCAGTGGGCGGCAGGTTTTGGAGCCTTCCTGCTTCCCTGGGCTCCCACCTGGCTCCGGGCACTCTACAAGCCCATCCATGTTTTCTTCGGCTCCACCATCCTCATGTTGTCCGTGGCTTCCTGCGTGTCGGGAATCAACGAGAAGCTTTTCTTCAGCCTGTGAGAGCCGGGGCGGGGGGGCTTGGGAAGATCCCTCACAGGGATAGGGGGGGCTCAGGATGGGGACTGGGGCTGGATTTGGGAGTGACCAGCACAGAGCAAAGGGAACTGAGCACTTCCTCAGGTGTGTGGTTCCCTGCACAGTTCCCTGCAAGGTTTGAGGGGGGGTTTGGGAACATCCAGAACATTCCCAGCCTCTGTTCCCCGTTCCAGGAAGAACGGGACCATGGCGTACAAGCTCCTGCCGGCTGAGGCCGTGTTTGCCAACACCCTGGGGCTCCTCATCCTCATTTTTGGAGTGCTCGTGGTGGCTACCCTGGCCAGGCCCAGCTGGAAGCGCCCGGATTCCGACTCCCCGGACTCCCGGCAGGTACAGGACGCGCTGGGTGGATTTGGGAAGCCGAACTGGGAATCTGCCCCCCAGCACAGTCCCGAGGGTGGGGGAGGGATTGAGGGATCCCGGCTCATCCCTGTCTCCCACAGCCCCTGCTCTCTGCCGAGCGCTGATCCCAGGGATCTGCCAGCACTCCCAAGCTGCATCCTTGTGCCTCCACGTGCCAGCTCCTGCCTAGATCCCGGGCCATGCCAAACCCCAGCGCTTGCCGGTGCCATCCCTCAACGCCACAGCTGGAGCTGCCGGAGCCTCGCTGGGACAAAGAGGAGCATCCGTATCACTCCCACTCCAGAGGATCCGGCTCAGGTTGGAGCCACTCAGGGACCTCATGGACATGGAATAAAACATTGGCTTCTGCAGGGCTCCAGCACTCAAATCCCTGGGGACAAGGGAGGGCCTGGGAGCTGGGGTGGGAGAGGTGGGAGCTTGGGAGTAGGTCCTGGCCAAGCCAAGCTGTCCCTTCCAAGGGCTTGTCCTTGCTGGCTCCCTGGAGACATGGGACAGCTCCCTGTGGTCACCCCACGGGATTTGGGATCATGCTCTGCCCTGTCCCCGCTTCTTCTTTGCCCCTTTCCCAGAATCGCCCCAGACCCCGTGCCCAGAGCCATGTGAGCTCTGTGGTTTCCCCTCCACACGCTGGGTTTCCTTCCTCCTCCAGTCACAGGATCCCTGTTCCCATCTTCCTTCCCAGCCTGGAGCAACGGGGGGCACCCCCACACCCCCAAATTTCATCATCCCACCCCTCCAAGCTAGCATGGGGGACACAGAGGGTTACTGGGGGCCACATCCTCAGGTTTATTGGGAAAGACATCCTTGAAGGAACAGGGGGGGTTATTGGGATACACGTCTCTATCACTACAAGGGGACACAGATTTTTGGGGATACACATCCCTGTTATTACTGGGGGGTGCCCAGGGGGTCCCGCAGCCCCTCCAGCACCGCTCCCAGCACTGCTGCCACTGCCACAGCCCCGGGGTCAGGCTGCTCCAGCCGGGATGAACGGATGTAGCTGGCTCTGCCCGCCCCAGCCTCCATGTGCCTGGTGGCCTCCGCCGCCGCCTCTGCTCTCTGCCAGGGAAATCAGGGTGTTTCCCAGGATAACAGCAGGGGTTCCCATCCAATTCTCCCACCATCCCAGCTCCCAGCTCTCCATACCTGGACAGCTGCCGCCAGCACTTGGAGCGGGTCGGCACCGGGATTGCGCAGGGAATGCAGAGCCTGTGCGGCTGCAAACAGCGAATCCAGCTGCGAAAAGTGGGAGTTAGTCTGGGAGCCAGGGCTGAGGCCAGGTGGGAACTCCCTGGCATCCTCCTGGAAGCCTTCCTGGCTCCCGGGCTCTCCCAGCACTAACCATTGTCCGGTCTCCTGGTGCAGCTCCTCCGTACCTGTGTGGGACGCAGGGAAATTCAGGGGGGACTGGGATTCCCAGGGGGCACTGGGATTCCACAGCCCCCAGCACTGACCTCTGCATGGCCTCAATCCCGGCGTCCATGGCGTCAGCCCACGCCGGGGAACCGCTGCGGCCACGTAGGCTCCGGGCAGCCGCCGTCAGGAAGAGCCCGTAGAGCTTTGGGAATACCATCAATTCCATGCTGGAAACACGGCCAGGTGTGTTCCCCCATTCCCATTTCCATTCCCATTCCCACTCACCACTCCGGAGGAGCCTCCCATCTGCTCCAGCAGCACATCAGCCAGGGCGGAGAGCAGCTGGGCAGGGGCAGCCGGAGGTGGCCGGGAGCGCATCCATTCCTGGATGGCTGTGGGAATGGAAGGGACAACGGGATGGGGGTGGCCCTGTAGTCCCCTGTCCCTCGTGGGGACAAGCAGGGACAGCCCTCAATTCCATAGAAGCGGCCACTGGATGCAAAGACATTCCAGGATACAATTACAGGAAGGGACCCCCCTGTTTTCCACGGGATGACCTGGGGAACTCCCTGCTCCTGGGAGGTGCCATTGGGGTAGCATTCCCCACAACTCCCTGGATAATGGCCCCCACACCCACCTTGGGCTGCCTGGGCGTGGGTGTGGCCGCAGTCCCCGTCACCCGCTCCCCGATCCAGCTCGTTGAGCTTATCCCGTATATCCAGCAGGGTGCTGCACACCCGCTGCAGGACCCGCTCCACCCGTGCCGTGCTGGGCCCTGCGGAGAGAAGGTGCATCCCTGCACATCCCCAAGGGAAACTGAGGCACGGAGGGGTGCGACACGGGATGGGAGCCTTGTACCAGTTCCAGTCTCATCCTGTGGCTTCCTGGGTGCCTCTGTCGGTGCTGGCACCTCCTCCCTCCGGGTGGTTGCCGGTCCCGCGAGAATGTTGGGCCATGCCACGGCCATGGTCTTGGCATCTGGAGAAGCCAGCGGCGTGTGGTGGCTCAGGATCCCACTGGATCCTCACTGGCACACCCAGGAGCCAGGAATTCCACCCCTGGACATCCCACTGACCTTGTGTCCCATCAGCCAGTACGTGGAAACCTCTGTGCCCCAATCCCAGGCCACATTCCCACCGGGAACTCACCGATCAACCTGACCAGCTCCTCATCCACCAGCATAAGGGTGAGGGAGACTCCAGCCATTTCCATCGCCGTCATGAAGGATCCCACCATGGCCCGGGCGATGCGGATCCCTCTGTTCTCTGCAGGATCCGGGATTGAGACAGGGTCATTCCAGAGCGGCTGGAGCCAGGGAGTGGGATCCCAAGCTTCCCTCTGCACTCACCCAGGCAGCGCACAGCAGCTCCAGCCACAATTCCCAGCTCCAGGCAGGACAATCCACCCAGGTTGTTGACCACGAGCATCACAGAGGATCCTGCAGGATGGGGGGCAGGGTGAGACTGGGATCCAGGGGATTTGGAGGAGCACAGAGGGTCCTGGGGAGCTCACCAGGGGTCAGGGACAGGTGGGAAGCATTGGATGGATCCGTCATGTGCTTCAGCATCGTCTCCACAGCCTTATCTGCCGGCAGCACCTGGAGGACACACGGAGGAGGGGAAGAGCAGAGTGGGGAGGTCTGGGAATAGGCAGATCTGGGAACGGGGAGGATGCAGCAGAATTTCCTCCTCACCTTCATCCTGCGCACTCCAGCCTCGCCGTGGATCCCTACGGAGATGGGGCCGTGTCACATCCCAGCCCTGGTGACGCCTCCCTGGGGGGGCAGGGACATCCGGACCCTCCAGGGACCCCAGAGGGACACCAAGGGGCCGCTCCTCACCCAGCCCCAGCTCCATCTCATCCTCAGCCAGCTGGAACGAGAGCTTGGATCCTGGGATGCTGCAGGGAGATAGGCTGAGACCCAGGGTACCTGTGCAGGTGGGAATGTTCTGTTAAAACTGGGGGGATTTTTGGGATTCAGGGGCTGGGGGACACAGAACAGCATTCCCATGGGATAACACAACGCACCCATGACTTTGGCAGTCACCGTCACCTTCTTCTCGATCTCATCCAAGCTCGCTCCCGCCTCGGCCAGAGCTCCCGCCACCTGTCCCGGGCAGAGCGGGTGAGCGACCCCCCGGAATTCCCCAAATCCCCATAAAGGGTCCCAGCAGAACCTTGTGGATGAGGATGGTGCCACAGATGCCGCGGCGCCCGGCTTTTCCCGGCGTGGTGAAGGCGCAGTCGTCTCCCACCACCACCATGCGCACGTCGGCCCCCTCAGCCCGCGCCCGCTCCAGGGCCATCCCGAAATTCAGCCGGTCCCCGGTGTAGTTCATCACGATCAGGAGGATCCCGGCTGCAGGATGGATGTAGAGACAACGGGAATGATGCAGCACTGGAGAGGGATGAACCCCTAAATTCCACTCCAGTGTGTTCCCAACCTGCTCCGGCCTGTGCCACGGCCCGGATGGCTGCCAGGATACTGCCCACGGACGGGGATGCGAACATGGCTCCGGCCACCACTCCAGTCAGCATTCCCTTCCCCACGTAGCCTGTGGAGAGGGAAGGGGGCTCGTCACCGTGTCTGAGGGTGGGGGGGACAGGTGGGACAGGGGGGTCTCACCTGCGTGGGCGGGCTCGTGGCCGGAGCCCCCCCCCGGACAGCAGAGCCACACGGCCACGGATGGCCTGCAGGTCATGCCGAAGGACCACCCGGTGTCCCTGGAGCAGCCGGAGCCCGGAATTGCAGGCCACCAGCCCGGCCAGAGCGTCATCGGCACAGCCGGACACCGTTGTCACCAGTTTTTTGGGGACCTGTGGGGAAAATGGGGAGCAGTGGCATGGGAAAAGGAGGAATGCCAACCCCACAGGAATGCCAACACCCCTGCTCTGGGCTCACCTCCATGGGAGCGGAGTGCAGCACTCGGATCCGAAGATGGAATCTGTCTGGAAAGAGGGCAAGGTCCAGTCTGAAGTGGACAGCGGTCCGGAGAGTGGGGGCTGGGAAGGGGGCGGGATGGGATGGTGTCTGGTGTGATGGTGATGCTATGGGGAGTGTCTGGTGGGAATGGGGCTGGCATTGGAGTTGTACCCAGACAGGGACACCTCCCCAGGAAGGGAGCTCCTTTTGGGATGAGGTGCCAGGATGGGATAACCTCTAAAGCTTTTTGGGATGAGAGAGGACAGTGACGGCTCTCCCCTCAAAGAGGGACCACCTTTTGAGGTGGGAGACCAGGATGGGACCACCCCCAAACAGGGACCCCTTTTTTTTTGTGATGAGGGGACTCCCACGTTCAGGGATCTCCTCTCAGTGCAGGCCCTGGAAGGATCCACACTCCCCCCTCACAGCGGGGACCCCTACCCCAGGTTTCGGGGGGCACAGAGCTGCGCCCTCTCATGTGGGGCCCTCCCTTCGGGATACGGCGTGGGACCAGGGTGTGACCAACGCGGGTCCCGCGGGCTTTGGGGGAGACCCGCCGCGCATCCCCCTGCACACCTGCCCTCTGCGGGGTCCTCCAGCCGCCCTTCTCGCTGCTCCTCACGGTCCTCCCAGCCGGCTAGAGCGCCTCCTCTCGGCTGCTCTTCGCGGTCCGCCGAGCCGGCTAGAGCGGCTCCTCTCGTCTGCTCCCCCATGTCCTCCCAGCGGGCTAGAGCGGCCCAGTGTAGCCACTTCCCGGAAGTGGTGGCGACGGCGGCGGAGAGGCCGCGCTCTCCGTTCCCCCCCGGTTTCCCCCGCGCCCCCTCCGGGACCTCCCGGTTCCCCCAGCATGTCCTACAACTACGTGGTGACGGCGCAGAAGCCGACGGCCGTCAATGGCTGCGTCACCGGTACCGCGGGCCGGGGGGTGGCGGGAGCACCCTGTTTAGGGGAGCGTGGGAGGGCGATTATGGGGCACCGGGGCGCTGGGGGTACGGGGAACACGGGGGGATGGAGGTGTCGGGGGGCGCTGGGGGTCCCGGCTGGTTTTTGGGGCACCGAGAAGGGATTGGGGGTACCGGGAGGGTTTTGGGGTTCACGAGTGTGTTTTGGAGTACGAGGGGGTTTGGGGGTACCGGTGATTTAGGCTTACCGGAGGGTTTTGGGGTACCGGAGGGTTTTGGGATACTGAGGGATTTTGGGGTAGAGGAAGGATCGAAGTGCTCCTGAAATCCAAAACAGGAGTGAGAGAAAGTGGGATCTGGGGAAGCTACGGGAGCCCCAAGAGCCCTGGGAGTGCTGGGCGTGGTGGGAAGAGACCCGAGGAATGAGGATTCCCGAGGAAAGATAGTGGGAAGAACATTTCTGCAGAAAAACAAGGAGGGCAGGCTGAGGGAAAGCAGTTGCTGAGAGCGTTCTGCACCGTGGAAGGAAGCTGCTGGGATTTTGGGACGCTCCAGGGAGGCTGTGGAAGTGCAGCCTGTCACCCCGATGTGCCAGCTGATCTCTCCTCTGGGATTCCTTCCCTCTTTTCCCAGGACACTTCACCTCTGCGGAGGACCTGAACCTGCTGATAGCCAAAAACACCCGGCTGGAGATTTACGTCGTGACAGCCGAGGGGCTCCGGCCCGTCAAGGAAGTGGGAATGTACGGAAAAACCGCCGTCATGGAGCTCTTCCGCCCCAAGGTGGGTGCTGGCGGAGCAGGCATGGAGCTGTGCCCACCTGGGCGGGGTGGGACGGGAATGTCCACCCCTGGAATTTGCATTGACCGGGTTTTTTTGGGCAGGGGGAGAGCAAGGATTTGCTGTTCATCCTGACGGCCAAGTACAACGCCTGCATCCTGGAGTACAAGCAGAACGGGGATAGCATCGACATCATCACCCGTGCCCATGGAAACGTGCAGGTGAGGGGGATTGCAGCACCTGGGATGGGAATTCCCTTCCCTAGGGATGGTTTTGCCTTCCTGGTGCAGCAGGGTGTTGGACTTCTGTTGTTCTGTTGGTGGTTCCTTGCCGGCTGCTGGATCTGGGATGGGTCTCAGGATGTTTCCAGAGTTAGTCTTGGTCTCTGGAAGGATTAGTGGAATTCTGGGAATGGGTTGGAAATTCTGTTTTGGGTTGGAAAAGAGACCTTAAAGCTCATCCAGTTCCCTTCTGTGGGCAGGGACACCTTCTGCTATCCTTGGTTGCTCCAAGCCCCATCCAGCCTGGCCTGGAACATTTCCAGGGATAGGACAGCCATAATTTCTCTGGGAAATCCATCCCAGGGCCTCATTACCCTCACAGAGAAGGATTTCTTCCTGATATCTCATATAAACCAGCACATGGAATCCTGGAATGGTGTGGGATGGACAGGACTTACAGGTCATCTCATTCCACCCCTTGCCATGGACACCTTCCATTAGACCAGGATGCTCCAAGTCGTGTCCCTATGGATTCAACTATATTCTTGGGAGACCTTGTGGAAAGAAATTAAATTTAAGGAAAATTAAAGCCTTAAACTCCTTGTGAGGCCGAATTTTCCCTGGGAAATGAGTCCTGTGGGAATTTGTGGTGAAGCTGTGTGGTGTGGGAGCTCTGCCAGGTGTGGCAGTTGGAAAGGCATCTCCTGCTTAGGCTTGGTGGCTTCCCAGCTGGAATTTTCAAGCTTGTTGGGAAGTGTGCAAGGAGCCATTCCTCACCTAAGGGCTGGCAACTAACTCCTGTCCCTGTTTTTCAGGAATATTGTCCTGGCACTAATCACCTTTTTCTTTCCCCTCTCTCTGGAATTCTCCCTCAGGATCGCATCGGGCGCCCCTCAGAGACTGGGATCATCGGGATCATCGATCCCGAGTGTCGGATGATCGGGCTGCGGCTCTATGATGGCCTCTTCAAGGTTATCCCCCTGGATCGGGATAACAAGGAATTAAAGGCCTTCAACATCCGCCTGGAAGAGCTCCAGGTCATCGACGTGAAATTCCTTTACGGCTGCCAAGCTCCCACCATCTGCTTCGTCTACCAGGTGCCTGCTTATCCATGGATAACCCAGGTGGAGCCAAGGGCTCCCAAGGTTTTCCAAAGGCTTTTTGGAAGGCAGAGTGAGGGATGATTCCAGCTCCTCCAGGTCCATGTTCCTCCATGCTGCCTTTTTCCAACTCTGGGAGGAAGGAAGCAACACTTTCCCACAGGATTCCTGGGCAACTCTGCCTTGGATCGGAATTTTCCTTGTTATACCCACAGGAGGAGTTTAGGGATCTTTCCTGCAAGATCCACAACCCATAGTGAGACTTGAGCCTTTCCTTAAAAAACAAGGCAGTGGCCTGCTTGGTATTTTTAGGTGGTGATTCCAGGTGTATAAAGAGGATTCATAACCTCTCCCATCACCTGGCTCCTTATGGAGCAAGCATTCCAGGTCTTCTCTGGAAGCTGTTTTGATCCAAAGAGCCTTTGCTCTTCTGACTGAGCAAGGGATAAGCTTACCTTTGTTAAATTCCAGGCTATCCTGAGCTTAGCTGAAATCCCATGCCAGCAGTGGCTCCGTTATTCCTTGTTTGGGCACTGCTGGATCCCCCCAAACTTCCTGAAGGGAGGAAACCACTTTGTCACCACATACCTGGAGTCTGGGGGAGCAGTTGGAAAAGTGCTTTTCCAACTTTAGGGTTCCACAACCCGTGTCAAAACAACTTGAACCCTTGGAGCAGGAGCAGGATGTCGGTTCTGAATCATAAACCTCTGGATTGTTTCAGTCCCTGCCTATGAAGAGGAGAATGTTTCCAAGCTGTTTCCTCGATTCTTTCTCCCTTTATTACCCATTATCCCAGGACTTGGTCTGAATAGGATTGCAGCAGCTGGGATAATTTTTGGGAAGTTCTGAAACTACAGGGAAATACAATAGAACCCCCTGAATTCCTGATTGTTTGCAAGAGCTGGAGGAGGGGGTGATACTCCATTATGCCACTTGTTCCCAGTTTGTCAGAGGAACATAAATTCCAGAATATCAGTTGTAAAACAATGGAAAAATACTTGTCAGTGTTTTCCAGTACAGGGATTTCCTCAGGGGGAAATTATCTATGGAAAAATTTGGGAGAATGGTGGCGTCTGGATGTGGGGCTGGATGAGGAGGTGGAAAGCCTCAGAAGCTCCCTGGAATGGTGTTTTTGCGGGAGATGAGGTGGAATCTCCTCACTTCTGGAATCTCATCCACTTTTGCTTCTCTTCCAGGACCCCCAGGGCCGCCACGTGAAGACATACGAGGTGTCCCTGCGGGAGAAGGAATTCAACAAAGGCCCTTGGAAGCAGGAAAATGTGGAGGCCGAAGCCTCCATGGTCATCGCAGGTTGGGCCTTGTTTGTAAAAGATCTTGCCATGTTTTTCCAGACTGGATGGCTCCTGTTTTCCGAGCAGGTTGTCTCATGTCTGTTGTGCATCCCACAGTGCCGGAGCCCTTCGGAGGCGCCATTATCATCGGGCAGGAATCCATCACCTACCACAATGGGGATAAATATCTGGCTATCGCTCCTCCCATCATCAAGGTGAGGTGATCCAGGACTGCATCCCAAAAAATCCCTCCTTTCCCAGGCCTTCCAGCCAGGAATTCAAACCCCTGTTGTCCCAAGTGTGGTCTAACAGTGCCACTTACTTGGACTTCCTGAGGTCTGGCTTCCTGGTCATTGTTTTTGGAGGCCAAGGGACATCCATGATCCCTGTGTGCCTCCACTTTCTGTAGAGCTCTTGGAATTTTGTTTGGGCCCCAGGGAATGGGATTAATTAGGAATTAGTGCATGGTCTGGGCACAGTTCCAGGGCAGAGCCTGGTTTCATTTCAGGCAGCAGAAAACATGGATGAGCACCTTGGAGACTTGTTAAGAGGAGAAAAGGCTTAAAGATTTTGGGACTGTAATTGGACTTGTGGGTTTTGTGGGAATAACAGGCCACTTCCCACATTTAATCGGAGGAGGAAGCTCCAGTGGCATGGCTGAGGTGCTGCTCCGAGCTGAAAGAGGGCTGGAATTGCCATCCAAAGGTTCTTTTAAGATGGAAATAAGGACAGGCTAGAAATTTTGGAGCAAGAAGTGGGAATATTGGTGCCTGAAGGTCTCAGTCCGCTCCTGGAGCTCTGGAATGGGTGGGATACTGGAGCTGGGAATGCATCGCCTGCACAGACCTTTTGGGGACCAGTTTGGGGCTGTTCCAGTGGAATCCTAGAATTCCCTGCTTTCCCTGCAGCAAAGCACCATCGTGTGCCACAACCGCGTGGATCCCAACGGATCGCGGTATTTGCTGGGAGACATGGAAGGGCGACTCTTCATGTTGCTCCTGGAGAAGGAGGAGCAGATGGACGGCACTGTCACCTTGAAGGATCTGCGTGTGGAGCTGCTGGGAGAGGTAGGAATCACCTGGGCCATCCCTGGCACTTGCCTGGGATTCTCCCAAGTCAGGAAGGGCTCCGTTCAGGAATGAGTGGGAATTTTTGGGAGCTGGAGGTGTTGCTGCTTTGCATTTGTCACAGCCCTGAACTGTTGGGAAAATTCCCTGTGGGCACTTAAACTTATACCTCCTTCCCATTTTTTTTTCCTGGTACTTGTACTGGGAGGAGCTTGGACTCTGTGGGGTTTATGAAGGAATTAATTCCCCTTCCTGTGCCCAGGGTTTTTCTGTTGGATAACAGCTTAGTGGTGGAAGGCATATGTGTGTGTGCCAGGACCTTTCCATACCACTGGTGAGTCACCTGCCTCTTCCCATTTCCCAGACATCCATTGCCGAGTGCCTGACCTACCTGGATAACGGAGTGGTGTTTGTCGGCTCCAGGCTTGGAGATTCCCAGCTCGTGAAGGTACGTGGCAGCTCCTGGTTGTGTGCTCCCACAGGACTCAATTTCCGTCAAAACCTGGAGGTGTGGATACATTTTCCTGTCTTCTCCTTGCCCGCCCTTTTCCTGTCCTGCCTCTGGAAAGACAAAAATTGATTCCAGTATTTATTCCCAGCTCAACGTGGACAGCAATGAGCAGGGATCCTACGTGGTGGCCATGGAGACCTTCACCAACCTCGGGCCCATTGTGGACATGTGCGTGGTGGACCTGGAGAGGCAAGGCCAAGGCCAGGTAACATTCCTGCTTTTCCCTCCTCACTGCTGGGAATTTTTGGCTGAGCATGTCCATAAAATCATAGAATCCCAGAATGGTTTGGGTTGGAAGGGACCTTAAGGATCATCTCATTCCGTGGGCAGGGACACCTTCCACCAGACCAGGCTGCTCTAAGCCCTGTCCAGCCTGGCCTTGGTGGATCTTTCAGGTCCCTTCCATTCCAGGATTCCATGATTCAAGAATGACTTCCCTATTTCCATGAGAAATGGGACCTCCCATAGAAGAGTGGGAGAGCTTCCCAGCCACAGCTGGTAACATCCATCTGCTTTTCCTCCAGCTGGTCACCTGCTCTGGGGCCTTCAAAGAGGGATCGCTGCGGATCATCCGGAATGGCATTGGGATCCATGAGCATGCCAGCATTGACCTGCCAGGAATTAAAGGTGTGGGAGGTGTTCCACAGCCTGAGGGGGGACATGGTGGGCACAGATGAGGTTGACATGTGGAATTGTGAGGAACTGTGGCCTCCTTGTTACAGGATTGTGGCCACTGAGGTCAGATCCGCACCGGGAGACGGACAACACCTTGGTGCTGTCATTTGTTGGCCAGACCAGGTAAAGGTGGGATGAGCTGATCCAAGCTCTCAGCCTCATGTTGGAGCAGGAATTAATGGGAGTTCCCTTCCCTGCTCAGGGTGCTGATGTTGAATGGAGAGGAAGTGGAAGAGACAGAGCTCACAGGATTTGTGGATGACCAGCAGACGTTCTTCTGTGGCAACGTGGCGCATCAGCAGCTGATCCAGGTAAATCTAGCATGAGGAAAACGTGGATATGGTCTCCTGGTGCAATATGGATCGTGGCATATCCAGGACAGAGGTTGGAGTGCTTCCCTGAGTTGATGGAATCAGCAAACAGGATCCTGGGTTCATGTTTCTAAGGGATATGGAAAGAGGGAGGTTCTTTCTGTGCCACCCACCTTGGAAACACTGTTTTCCATGATTTTTCCTGTCTTATCTTCCCAGATCACGTCTGCATCGGTGCGACTGGTCAGCCAGGAGCCCAAATCCCTGGTGAGCGAGTGGAAAGAGCCCAATGGGAAGAACATCAGTGTCGCTTCCTGCAACAGCAACCAGGTGGTGGTGGCCGTGGGAAGAGCCTTGTACTACCTGGAAATCCGGCCCCAGGAGCTCCGGCAGATCAGGTGAGCCCACATCCTAAGGGCTCTTGGCAGGCTGGGATTTGGGATCCAGGCAGACACCTGTCCTCTCTTCTTCCTCCCAGCTGCACGGAGATGGAGCACGAGGTGGCCTGCCTGGACATCACCCCCCTGGGAGACTCCAACGGGATGTCCCCGCTCTGTGCCATCGGGCTCTGGACTGACATCTCTGCGCGCATCCTGAAGCTCCCGTCCTTCGAGCTGCTGCACAAGGAGATGCTGGGAGGAGGTAGGAGCCTCCCAAGAGAGGCAGTGGTCACTGTCCATGTCCTGAGTGACCTCATCCATCCCTTTCCCTGCTTCCCACAGAGATTATCCCTCGCTCCATCCTGATGACGACCTTCGAGAGCAGCCACTACCTCCTGTGTGCCCTGGGGGATGGAGCTCTCTTCTACTTCGGCCTCAGCCTTGAGACAGGTGACCTTTTCCCTTCCTTTCCAGTTTTTTGGGAAAGATCCTCCTTGCTTTCTCAGCCTCATGCTCAGGTGGGATTGGCTGTGGGCTGGGGGATTTCTCCAGCACACTGGAGGAAGTAGATGGATTCTTAAATCTGGTGTGCACTTACCTGCAATCCTTTTTTCCCTGAGGTACTGTGGCATATCCCAGTCCCTTTTCCCTTTGAATCCAGGCTTGCTGAGTGACAGGAAGAAGGTGACCCTGGGCACACAGCCCACGGTGCTGAGGACATTCCGCTCCTTGTCCACCACCAACGTGTTCGCCTGCTCCGACCGCCCCACTGTCATCTACAGCAGCAACCACAAGCTGGTCTTCTCCAACGTCAACCTCAAGGAGGTCAACTACATGTGCCCCCTCAATTCCGACGGATATCCTGACAGGTGAGCCCGCCACGAGTTCCTGATCCTAAGGGATATGGAGGAGAGGGAGGTTCTTGCTGTTTCACCCAGTTTTCCATTATTTTTTTCCCCACAAGTTTGGCCTTGGCCAACAACAGCACCCTGACCATTGGCACCATTGATGAGATCCAGAAGCTGCACATCCGCACTGTTCCCCTCTATGAGTCACCCAGGTGAGGATTCCTGGGATGAGGATTCGTGGGATCACGGTGCTCTGCTGCACAGGACACGGGTTGGGGTGATGTTGCCATCCCAGGAGCAAACAGACAGCTCTTGTTGCTTCCAGAGCTCTTGGAATGGCCTTTCCTGGCTCTCCCACTGACATGGCTGTATTTATCCCACAGGAAAATCTGCTACCAAGAGGTATCCCAGTGTTTCGGGGTGCTCTCCAGCCGGATCGAGGTGCAGGATGCCAGTGGAGGCACCACGGCGCTCAGACCTAGTGCCAGCACCCAGGTGAGATCCCAGGCTGGGTCATCCCTATGCTGTGGGGATCTGAATTCCTGCTCCAGGTTTTCCTTGATGGTCCTCCTTTCCAAAGCTGTGAGTCCAGTCCTGTTCCTCAGCTGGGGAGGAATGGGATGGTGGGATCTCTCTGAGGGGGTGACACAGCCACTGTTCCACCTGATCCCCTTTATTTTTGGGTGCTGCTCCTTCCATGTCCCATACAGGCTTCTGTATGGTCTCCAAGGTTTTCCTTTTCCCAAGGATCCAGCTCTGGAAGCCACAGCTCTGTAAACTCAGATTAACACCATCACTCAGCCCTGCAGGAGCAGGGAGTGTGTCCCTTTACTCATTCCTTCCTCCACCTGTTCTCCCATCCATTTTCCTGCTCACTGGCTACCTGAGGCTGTGCAGACATCCCGAGTAGCATCGGGATGTGACAAATTTTCCTGTTTCCCAGGCCTTGTCCAGCAGTGTGAGCACCAGCAAGCTGTTTTCCAGCAGCACAGCTCCGCACGAGACATCCTTCGGAGAGGAGGTGGAAGTGCACAACCTGCTCATCATAGACCAGCACACCTTCGAAGGTACCTGTCCCATCCCAAAATCCAGCTTTTCCCATCATGGAGAAGCCCAGGGGAGCTTCAGCCAAAGCATTTTCCGGGAGGAACATCAGCCATAAGGTTTAGGGAATACCAATTTTTGATGGAACAAGGTGGTGGGAAATAGGGGAGGGAATCTCTAGGATGTGTCTTAAGCTTTCAGTTTAAGGACTTTGGAATCCCAATTGTTTCTACCTTTCCCACTTTTTTTTTTTTCCCAGTGCTCCATGCTCACCAATTCCTGCAAAATGAGTACGCCCTCAGCCTGGTCTCCTGCAAGCTGGGAAAAGATCCCAACACCTACTTCATTGTGGGCACTGCCATGGTGTATCCCGAGGAAGCAGAGCCCAAGCAGGGCCGGATTGTCGTCTTCCACTACTCCGATGGTAAGAACAAAGTGCTCTCACCTGGAAAAATCCAGCTTTTTCTTGTGGGAGATCAGGGATGAGCTCCTCAAACCCCAGAGAGCTTGTGTCACAGGAGCAGGCAGTTTTTCCCAAGGAATCTGTTGTTGGGGTCTGTACTGTGCTCCCTTTCCCCCTGTCTCCTAGAGAAGCCCAAGAATCCCTCACCAGCCCTGGATTCTGGGATTTGCTTTCCATGTCACTTGTCCCCTTCAGAGACAGTTTTTTTAGGAATCAAAATTCAGGCCAGCTCAGCTGATCCCCCCTGACTTCCCACTCTTTGGATAAACAACCCAAGTAATGCCTGGCTTTATTCCAGGGAAGCTGCAGAGCCTGGCTGAGAAGGAGGTCAAGGGAGCTGTGTATTCCATGGTGGAATTCAATGGGAAGCTGTTAGCCAGCATCAACAGCACGGTAGGCAAGGCCTTGACTTTTTTTTGGGAGTGTATTTGTGGATCTGGATGTCAGCCAGATGTCTGTTGCGGAACATATCCCAGCTCCCGTGTGGAGAATCCGGATCCGTGTCCCATCCCACAGGTGCGCCTGTACGAGTGGACAGCGGAGAAGGAATTGCGCACGGAGTGCAACCACTACAACAACATCATGGCCCTGTACCTGAAAACCAAGGGGGATTTCATCCTGGTGGGAGACCTCATGCGCTCTGTGCTGCTCCTGGCCTACAAACCCATGGAAGGGAATTTCGAGGAGGTACGGAAGCGGTGCCAGGAATGAATTCCGACTGCTCTGGGCACAGGGAATGGTGTTGGAGGGGATAAAAGGAGGAGTTTGGCTTGATTGGATAAGGTTTGACATGGATCCCTGTGGTTTCTGGAGGGATGGATCCCTCAGTTTCTAGGGAACTGGCTGTGGGAAGAGCAGCTGGTGCCTGGTGGGTGGGAGATGCCATCTGGGATGCCTGGTGTCCACTTGGAATGGAGGTTTAAATTGCTGGAGTGACTTTGGCGTAGGCTGCTCCACACTTCTCCAGGATGTTATCCAAGTGCCACTTGGACTAGGACCACCTCCAGGCGTGCCTTTCCTGCTCAGCTGCTTCCTGGAGCAGAGAGGGACATGCTGGATCCCCCCTTGCTCCTGAATATTGGTGTTAGGTGGGATGAGGATGCAGGATCCCAGGCCAAGCCACCTGGACACAGCGTGTCCCTTCTTGGCCCCTTCCAGATTGCCCGGGATTTCAATCCAAACTGGATGAGTGCCGTGGAGATCCTGGATGATGATAATTTCTTGGGAGCAGAGAACGCTTTCAATCTGTTTGTGTGCCAGAAGGACAGGTAAACTGGTTGGGATGGATTGGGAATGGGACAGCACGTGCTGGGAGGGATGGGGTGATGGGATGGATCTTCAGGAAAACTGGAGAAGCATTCCCAGCTTTTGGGAGCAAGGGAAGGTTTTGGAGTGCCCCCGTCCAGGACTGAGCGGTGTTTGGGATTCCAGCGCGGCCACGACGGATGAGGAGCGGCAGCACCTGCAGGAGGTGGGATTATCCCACCTGGGAGAGTTCGTCAATGTCTTCTGCCATGGATCCCTGGTCATGCAGAACTTAGGAGAGACTTCCACGCCCACCCAGGGATCCGTGCTCTTTGGCACTGTCAATGGAATGATCGGTAAGGAGCAGGGGCTGAGGATTCCCTGCAGAATCCTGGAGCGGTTTGGGTTGGAAAGCTCATCCAGCTCCATCCCCTGCCACATTCCCATGACCGTTATTCCCGTGCAGGCCTGGTGACATCCCTGTCAGAAAGCTGGTACAACCTGCTCCTGGACATGCAGAACAGGCTCAACAAAGTTATCAAGAGCGTGGGGAAGATTGAGCATTCCTTATATCCTTTAGCATTCCAGCCAGGAGTTTGTGCTGGGTAGAGTTTACCAGCTGGAGAGGGTGGGAGTGGGTTTCCATTGCCCTGAGCAATCATGGAACAAAAGATGTGAAATCTCTCTGAGACCACAGAGTCCAGTCATTAACCCAGCACAGCCATCCCACCATTAACCATGTCCAGGGCTGGTGTTATTCCCTGTGGATTTGGCTCCTTGACAGCGGCACCTGGAGATCGTTTCACACCGAACGGAAGACGGAACCAGCCACAGGATTCATCGATGGAGACTTGATCGAGAGTTTCCTGGACATCAGCAGGCCCAAGATGCAAGAAGTGGTGGCAAACCTGCAGGTGAGCTTGGGAATGTGGCCTTGGATCCTTCAAGGATCTTGCTCAGGAACCTAGGCTCAGTAAATCATGGAACTGTAGAGTTATGGAATAGTTTGGGTTGGAAGAGACTTAAAGGCACCTCCCAGTAGACCAAGTTGCTCCAAGCCTTGTTTAACCTGGCCTGGAACACTTCCAGAGATGGGAAAGCCACAGCCTGTCTGGGAAGTGTTAAATCCACACCTTCCTGAATGATCTGGAAATGTTTTTTGGCACCTGCCAATGTCTCCAATGCCTTTTCCTCGCTGTGCAGATCGACGATGGAAGCGGGATGAAGAGGGAAGCCACCGTGGATGACCTGATCAAGATCGTAGAGGAGCTGACCCGGATCCATTAGCAGGACTCGGGATTGTTCCCTACCCCTACCCTCCACATGGAGCAAGGGAATCCTTCCCCAGCTGTGCCCAACACTGGCAGCAGCGGCCGGAGGGGGATGGAATCTCAGAGGGGAAGCAGCTTGTTAGGAATTTGGGGAGGTGTCAGTCATCTCCTGCTGGGATTCATGGATTCTGTGGAATTGGCTGGGCCCAGAACTGTCCCTTTCCTTGGGTGATCCACGGGGATCTGATGCCCTCGCCTTGATTCCCTTTTCCCTCGTGTCCTTAGATATTTTATTACTTTTTTTGGCTTTTGGTTTTGCTTTTGATCCTGTTTGTTTTTGGTTTTTTTTTTTTTTGATTCCTTGTGGTTTTTTGGAAGAGGAATCAAAGCTAGAGGAGCAGCCGAGGCTGGAACCGAGCAGAAAAACTCTCTCCATAGGATCCATGCCTTGGTCAGGGAGGGAAGTTCTGGGAAGTTTAGGCTGTTGCTGATTTCGGAGTTTTACCAAATAAAATAGTCCAAGAGGAAATATCTATGTCCTGAGGAATGATGATATCTGTGTCCGAGGGTCTGAGATCTTGGGGACACCTGTTTTCCAGGTGCATTTTTCTGGCTTTTCTTGGATTTGTAGCAAATTTTAATTCCTTGCCTGGTTGCCAGTGGCACTGTGAGTGCCTTGAGAGGCAGATGGTAATGGAATTTTTTGGGAAAGCTGGATTTTCCAGCCTCTGGCTACTTATTAATAGCTCTCGTGGTCTCCCACCTCCTTCACATCTCTCATGGAATTTGGGGGTTATCCTGGATCTTTCCATGTTCTCTCCATCCTGGATCTCCCCTGTAGCCCCTGGTTAAGTGCCCCCCAAGTCCCATTCCATGCGGGTTTTTCTCAAATCCTTCCCTCCCAGAGACAGCTCGTGCTGGAATCATCCCTGGCTCCCGCTTCCATCCCGTATTTCAGAGGAGACCGCAGGGACATGGCTATATTTGGACATCTCTTCCGAGAGCTGGGGGAGCAGGCAGTGACCTTGGACTCTGTGCTGCTGTTTTTATTACCTCGGGCTCTGTTTACCTGCCTGGAGCAGCCTGTTCCCAAATTTTGGGAGGTCCAGGGAGCGCCACAGCCCGGATCCTGGAAGCGCTTTCCTTTTCCCACCAAAACTGGGGGTGGTGGTGCCAATGCAATGTTGGCACCCTGCTTTTTCTGGGATAAAACCGCTGCTGGCTAGGGCTGGATCATTGTTTATCCACTGCCACTGGAGCTGCCTCCCAGGGATTTGGGATCACATTCCCTTAGGACAGGAGCTTCTCATGGCTGCACTGGGTTCCTAAAAAACTGGCAGGACCTCCCAATACCGTGGTTTTTATTTGGGAGGGGGCTGTGTCTTGCCTGGATGATCCCAAACCCTTGGGATCAGGATTTTGGGCAGGATTTTGGGCAGGACTTTGTGGGGAGAAATCCATGCTGGATTGGGAGTTTTGGAGGCCACAGCGTCTTTTGCTCCATTAGATCAATCATTTACCTGCCTCTGACCTTTGCTTCATTCCCTGCCCTGGGATGGGGGCACGGGGCTGGGGGCAATCTGGGGGTCACCAGAGTGGGGTGTCCCGCAGCATCCCTCTCCCTCCTGGATGCATCCCACCATCCCGGCTCCACTTGGCCCCTTTCTCCGCCGCGTGGGTCCCCGTGCAGGGCTGGGAAGGCGGCCCAGCGCCTCCAGGAGAAGGAGGAGGAGGAGGAGGAGGAGGAGGGGTGGGGAGAGGCCATGCCGGATCTTTGCCAGATGTGGGAAAGGAGAGAAGGGGGGACGCCTTTCCCGCTGTTTCCCAAACCTAGGGGGAACCCCGTTCCCCGACGCGCAGCCAGGGCAGGAATGGCCGGGATGCCACCACTCCCCCCAGCTGAACGGGACAACCTTGGGGTGAACCCAGGCCCCCCGTGTGGGTTTGGGGGGGAGTGGGTGGGTGCCGCTGGCGACCCCCCCCGCTCTCGCCCCCCTCCAATCCCGCATTGTTCCCGGCTCGGCGGGAGGAGGAGGAGCAGGGCCAAGGGCCAGCGGGAAGGCAGGCGGGAAGGCGGGCGCCGGGACGTGCTGGAGCCGCCTGTCATGTTGGTGGAGCTGCTCTTCCAGGCTGCCTGTGTGTCCCTGTTCCTCTCCAGCGGCCAGGGCAGGGTGTATCCCGCGAGGAAGAAGCCGGCCAGCTTTGCCGTGGAGAGGTAGCTGGATTCCCCCCTTTTCCTTCTCCCTCTTCCAGCTACACCTGGGATGGGCAGCCTGCCGAGCTCCGGCTACCCCTGCCTCCAGCTGCAGGAGGGCTTGGCCAGAGGGGTCCCAGCCGGAGGGGCTGGCACCCCACAATTCCCTCCCTCTTCCCGGGTCCAGGGGAGCATGACACTGCTCCCCGCATCCCTGTGCTTCTCCCCTCATCCCTGTCCTTCTCCCCACATCCCTGTCTTGCTCCCCGTGTCCCTGTCCAGCTGGGGGATGCTTCTCCCGTCACCGCGTGCTGGGATGTTCAGGATGGCTGGGAAGTGGTTGTCCCCTCTCTGTCCCACCTTATACTACCTTCCTCTGATCCGTGCCATGCTCTGCTTCCCGGTACGTGGGCACATCCTGACCAGTCTGGTTGTCCCCCTCTCCTCGCATTCCTGGGACCTTTGCTCCGTGCAGGGGGCTCAGGACAGGGTGGCCTTAGGCTCTGGTGTCCCACAGGCGTCGCGTGGGGCCCCACGTCTGCTTCCCAGGCTCCGGCAGCGGATGTTGTCCCGGCTGGATGCTGTCCCCAGGCAGCGGGAAGTGCACCCTGCGTGAGTATGGGGGTGTGGGGGGCTTGTGGGGGTCCTGTTCCCATTCCCAGAGCTCCTGTTCCCATTCCCACAGCGCTCTGCTCCTTCGGCTGTGGTGGTGGTTCCTGCATCGCTCCCAACCTTTGCATGTGCCCGGATGGAGAGCAGGGAATCACCTGCCCAGGTACCGAGAGAAGTGGCTATGCCGGATGCCATTCCCTCTCCACACCATAAATCCTAAGGGATGGAGATGGCCACAAACCCGTGGGCACCGTGCCCAACCGTCTTCCCTCTCCATGCCACAAATCCCAGCAGATGGAGGTGACTGTGGCTCCTTGTCACCTCTCCCTGGCACTGTCCCCATCCCTGGAGGATCCATGGAGTGGGATGGGAAGCAGGTGGTCCTGGGGTGGCATGGGTGCCCCGTGGACGCCATGTCGGTGTTCCAGAACCGCCGGGAACTTGCGGAGAGTACGGCTGCGACCTGTCCTGTAACCACGGTGGCTGCCAGGAGGTCGCCCGCGTGTGTCCTGTTGGCTTCTCCATGGCCGAGACGGCCAACGGCGTCCGCTGCACCGGTGAGCGGGAGTGGTATATCCTGATGGGAGTGGGGATCCCAGTGGTGCCCACACCCCAAATCTGACCGTTCCCTGTGTCCCCCTAGACATCGATGAGTGCCAGAGCGCGGCCTGCGAGGGGACGTGCGTGAACACGGAGGGCGGCTTCGCCTGCGAGTGCGGAGCTGGCCGGGAGCTCTCTGCTGACCGCCGCAGCTGCCGGGGTGCGTGGGGTCCCAGGGGGTGGCTTGGGCTCCTGAGGGATCCTGACCCTCATCCCAACCCCCAGACACGGATGAATGCCAGGCCACGCCGTGCCAGCACCGCTGCGAGAACAGCGTGGGCAGCTACCGCTGCTCCTGCCGGCCCGGATACCACCTCCACGGGAATCGGCATTCCTGCGTGGGTGAGCACCTGGATGGGGCTCTTCCCATCAGTACCGGGGGATGGAGGTGGCCCTGAGACCCTGAGCACTGTGCCACACCCCCTTCCCTCTCCACACCATGAATCCCAAGGGTAGAGGTGGTCACTGAGCCCCTGCATGTATGAGCACCAGGCTTAACCCTTATCCCTCTCCATGCCACAAATCCCAAGGGATGCAGGTGGCCATGAGCCTGGGGGCACTGTGCCAGACCCTCTTCCCTCATCATGCCACAAATCCCAAGGGTTGGAGGTGTCCATCAGCCCATGACTACAGTGCTGCCACCTCATCCTCTTCCGTGTGTGGGCCACACTAAGGACACATCCTGGTGCTCTTTCCTGGGCCACATCCCAGGGTGCAGCACCTCCTACCTCATTCCTATATCCCGCAGATGTGGATGAGTGCCGGCGGCCTGGCACGCGCCGCTCCTGCCAGCACAGCTGCCACAACATTCCCGGCAGCTTCCGCTGCTCCTGCCGCCCCGGATACCGGCTCAGCGCGGACAGGGTGTCCTGTGAAGGTATCTGTGTCCTTCTCCTGGCTGGAGGAACAGAGTGGGATGCTCCCATCTCCCTGCCTGCCCCAAGTGATGTCTCTGCCTTCCTGATTTCCTTCCTAGGGTACCCCAAATCTATCCTGGCCCCGTCGCCCATCCTGCAATCCCTGCAGCATCCACCCACCCTTGTCCTGCTCCCTCCTGGTTCTCACCTGCTCCCGAGGGGCTCCCCCTCTCCCCTCCTCTCTGTGGCAGCTCCTGGTACCCAATTCCCTCCCTCCTCCCCAACCCTGTCCCCTGAGCCATCCCCACATGCCATGGGAGCCCCCGGAACCTCCATCCCACCATCCCGTCGTTGCTGGCACCAGGGGATCTCTCGGGAGCCTGGCAGTCGCTGGACAGAGCCAGGCTGCCAGAGCTGCACCTGCCAGGTGAGCATCCCATCCTCCCACCCCTTCCCATGGTACCATCCCGACCTGGCATGAGCTACCACATGTCCTGGCAGGGGGGACAAGTCCTCTGTGACACCGTGAGCTGCTCTGTTCCCTGCTCCCACCCGCTTCCTGCTCCAGCTGGGGGTTGCTGCCCCACCTGCACGGGTGAGTCCCGACCCCCTGATCCCCTCAGTTCCCAGGATGGCCCCCCATGAATTCCCAGGGGGATGCCCCTGACCCCCATGGCTTGCAGGGTGCCTGCACGAGGGGGTGGCCAGGGCCGAGGGCGATGTCTTCTCCCCATCCGATGGGAATTGCACCATCTGCGTCTGCTTGGTGAGCTGGATTGGGATGAGAGAATGCCCCCTCATCCCTGGGAACCTCCCAGACCTGGAGACACTTACCCCTGGGAACCCTCATCCTGCATCCTGGCTCAACCATGGATTGGGATGCCCTGGAGCGGATGACACCCTCCCATCATCCCTCCATGGGGAATCAGGGTCCTCTTTCCCAGCCCCACACTCCCTTCCACAGGCCGGGAATGTCTCCTGCCTCTCCCCAGAATGTCCCCCAGGATCCTGCCCGAGCCCCTCTCCTGCTGACTGCTGCTCCTGCAATCCAGGTGATCCCAGGACTCCTAGTCTGGGGGTGTGAGGATCCCCGGGCTGTGCTGGGGGTTAGGGAAGAGCCGTGCTTGGCTCTCCAGCACCGCTCCTTCCCCTTTTCCCAGAAAAGTGCAATTTCCGGGGACGCACATATGCGCACGGAGCCCGGTTCAGCCTGGATGGGGACGACTGCACCACCTGTGTCTGCCAGGTGGGTCCTGGATGTCCCCACGCATGAAGATCTCCAGGGATACTCCAGTGCTTCCCAGCACCTGCTGGGGGCATCCCAGCTTGGCTCAGGGCTGATGGTAGGGACAGCAGGTGACCCATACCCCTGTTCCCAGGGAGGAGAGGTGGAATGTTCCTTCACTCCCTGCCCCATGCTGGATTGTCCCCAGCACCAGCGGCACCTGGGTCCCGGGCAGTGCTGCTCCACCTGCCGGGACCCTCCAGCCCCTGCCGGTGAGTCGGGATGAAGGACACAGCTGGGAATGGGCAGGGAGGGACAGGGAGAGGGATGAGGGGGAAAAGCTGGGGCAAACGGGAGTGGCATGGTATGGGAAGAACAGCTGGGAGAGAGGATCTGGGGGACACTTGGGGATGGGGAGAGTGGGATGTTGGGACATTTGGGGATGGGATGTGGGGAAGGGCAGGGTAGGATGAGGAGGAACAGCTGGAAACAGGGAGGGTGGGATGTGGGGGACACAGGTGGGATGTGGGGATACTTGATGATAGGAAGAGTGGGAGATGGGGAATACCTAGGAACAGGAAGAGTGGAATATAGGGAACCCCTGGGGACAGGAAGGGTAGGTTTTACAGGACAGCTGGGAACAGGGATCCTACCCAGGTTGCTTCCTGGATGACAATGGCGTGGAGTTTCCCGTTGGACAGATCTGGTCTCCAGGCGATCCCTGTGAGTTATGCATCTGCCAGGTGAATGAGAACCTGCTCTGCTTCATTCCCTCTTCCCTATCCCTGCCCCAGCGCACGGCTCCTGCTCCATTCCTGCCTTCAGGATGCCCGTGGCCTGGCAGGCCCCAAATCCCCCAAATCCAGTGGGTTTGGGAATCCCGAGGTGTCTGTCAGGGTGTTCCCGCCTGCAGGCAGACGGCTCCGTGAGCTGCCAGCGCACGGATTGTGTGGAGACGTGTCCTTATCCCATCCGCATTCCCGGGCAGTGCTGCCCCGACTGCTCCGCAGGTGAGGGCGCGCCCGGAATTCCGGGATTCTGAGCCGCCCGGGGACCGCCTGAGCCCCTCTCCCCGCAGGCTGCACCTACATGGGGAGGATCTTTTCCAACAACGAGACCTTCCCGTCGGCGCTGGATCCCTGCCTGAGCTGCATCTGCCTGGTGAGGGCTGGGCCGGGCATTCCCAGAGGATTTGCGGCTCCCGCCCCGTGGGCTGAAGCCCGGTTTTTGGCTCCGTTGCAGGGAAAAGCTCCGGGGGCGCTCCGGGGTTCCTAACGCCCGGCCCTCGGGGGTCTCTCCCGTCTCTCGCAGCTGGGCTCGGTGGCCTGCTCGCCTCTGGAATGTGCCATCGTGTGCTCCTACCCCTTCCACCCCGAGGGTCGGTGCTGCCCCATCTGTGAGGGTACGAGCTCGGGCGGGTCCCCAAAATCCCCCTGAACACCCCAAAATCTCCCCGAGCCCCCCAAAACCCCCTCTGGACCTTGGTCCCTGCAGACTGCAACTACCAGGGCAGGAAGGTGGAGAACGGCCAGAGCTTCATTCCCGAGGGACAGCCCTGTACCCGCTGCACCTGCCAGGTGAGACCTCCCGTCCATTCCCAGGGGATGCCCGTGTCTGTGGTGCCTGTGCCAGTGTCATTGGATCCCAGCAAGGGCTGGCTGATCCCTGTTTTTCCAGCTTGGAGAGGTGAGCTGTGAGGAGAGGCCATGCCCCCGCTCCTGCTCTGAGCCCCATACACTGCCTGTGGGCTGCTGCCCATCCTGCCCAGGTAATGGGATCCCCGGATCCATCCCCGGGCACTTGGATGTGCCCTCTCTGGACTGGGGGTCCTGGGAAAGAGGTGGGTGCTGACCAAAATCCTCCCTCTGTCAGCCACAGACATCCGGCTCCTGCTGCAGGGCAGTGACCTGTCCCCATCCTCATCCCCATCCTCATCCCACTCTCCATCCTCGCCCCCATTCTCATCCCAGTCCCCAGTCCCTGAAGATTCACCCCCTGGCACCCCTCAACACCTCCGCTACCGCCTGGCCCAGCTCCTGCTTCCCACCACACACCCCCTTGGCCCCTCTCCAGGGATTTGGGGTGCTGGGAAGCCCCCTCTGACCACTCCAAGTCCCTCTGGATACCCCTTGGCACCCGCTGTGCCCCCCGACCCCCTCTGTGAGGCCACAGCCCCCCCCGATCCCACGGGCAGCCCTGAGGTTCAGGGATCCCCAGGCAATGAGGATCTCTCTGCGGTGCCATCGGACATTCCCAGGTTCCAGGTGCCAGGTGTGCCTGGAACGCCGTGAGGAGGAGAAGGAGGATGAAGGAAAGGAGGAAAAGGGGGTCTGCAGGACCAGCAGGCCTGGCCCTGGGGAGGGAGAAGCTGTCCCCCTGCCACCAATAAAGTCACTCTGGTATTTATTCCCTGTCCCCTCATCCCTGCACCCACCAGCATGTGGAGCCCTGGGGCTTGTTCTCTGGGAATTTTGGGATGATTGGTTTCCCAGGATGACGAGGGCAGTGCTGGAGGTGTTCAGCCCCCTCACCCTGAGTGGGGTTTGGGGACAGGAGGGACATGTCCTGCCCCAGGTCCCCAAGGCTGGGAGCTCTTCAGGGATGAGCAGAGCCACATCCAGGCTCCCATCCTTGGGGCACAGGGACTTCCTTGGTGGGTGCAGCTGAGGGTGGCAGCAGGGACACAGCACATTCCCAGAGATGTGTTGGCCTTTCTCAGAGAGACACGGCACAGGGGGGCTTCTCCACACCTTTATTATCCTCGGTGGTGGCAGGAGCACCAGGAAAGGGACAAGCCCTGCCAGCCACCGAGTTGGGAACACCTGGGATTCCCATCCCAGCTCAGGGCAGCCGGGACAGCCCCACCTTGTTGTTGGCCCTGTCGAAGATGACGTAATACTCCCGGATAAAGACATCCCCCAGGATCCAGAGCTCGCCCTCCTCCGTGGGCGCATCCATGCCTTGCAATCCCAGGGTGCAGTACCCATTACTCTGCTCCAAGGACATGGAAGGGGGTGGTCACCAGCTGTTGGATCCCTCCCTCTATCCCCACAAACCCATTCCCAGTGGGATGCTCACCCTTAACACGTAGGCTCTGGGCGGCACTGGGAATTTTTTGCCATTGATATGGAAGATGAGGTTGGGAAGGTTGCTGATGGCCTCACAGCTGATCTAGGAAGGAGGACATGGCAGGTTAGCGGCCATTCCAGCTGGGATCAAATGTCCTAGGGAGCATCCTGAGGCCTCACCTCACCACTGGAGCTAGCACCAAAGTGTGTCATGAGGGTCCGGAAGGCCCGGATAGGAACAGCCAACAGAGTGGTTCCTGTATCCACGATGGCCTGGCATCCCGAGGAACAGGCCACCGGAGTCCCGCTGATGGAGACACTGGGAAGAGGGATGCAGGGTGAGCCTGGACTCCCCAAAACAAAAACACCAGCTTGAGGGCAGGGAATACTGGGAATACCTCTCCATGGTGATCTGCCAGTAGGTTTCAGCAGAGAGCGGGATCCAGGAGATGCCTTCGGTGGTGTAGTAGGGATCGATGGCACCAAAGAGGACAAAGCTCCCACCTTGGCTATCTCTGGAAAGGGAGATCCATTTGGGGTGGTTCCCAGCCCACCAACACCTCCATTCCCACTGGAAAATGGGGCCAGTGTGAGGGAAAAGGGAGAAATCCTCAGCAGCTTTGGCTGGGATTTACCTGCTCAGGTAGACAGAAAAAAGATTCCTATCCACGAGGTTTTCCATTATCATGTTGTCAAAGACAGGGGTGGCTCCAGAGGAGGCAATGCTTGGGAATGCCAATCCCAGGATGCCGTCAAAGGGGGTGTAGTAGAAGAAATCCCCTGGCTCTGTCTCAGCCAGCCCAAAAATCTGGTTGCGGACATTGATGCCAGCAACCTGGGAGAAAAGAGACAGATGTGGATTGGGCACCATCCCATGGGATCCCATGGGATGAGGGGGCTGGAGCGCCTGGCCGTACATTGACGATGTCGTATCCCAGGACTCCGGTCATGCTTCCCGTGCCGTAGGCGATAAACAGGGTGTCATTGGTGCTGAGGAACGTGGAGGATTCCGCAGGATTGAAGCGGTGGTGATTCCCTGTGGGAGTGGGAAGGACAGTGACTACCTGTGATTTGTCCCCTGGGAAAGACTGGGCAGAGCCATGGAGGATTCCCAAAGGACATATTCCAGACTCATTCCAGACACCTACTGCAGGCTGGGCTGGAGCAGAAGACCGAGGGAACCCAGAGGTTGGAGGAGCCGGTGTCAAAGACCACGGTGAATTCCTGGGGTGGGGTCCCAATGGAGATGGTGCCAAAGTACTCTTCCTGTTGGAATGGGATTGGGAAGGGGTTAAGGGGATGGGGAAAGGAGAATGGATAAGGGGCTAATGGAATAAGTTACAGGGATGGGGAAGAGACTAGTGGAATGGATAACAGGCCACTGGGATGGGGAAGGAGCCAGTGTCCCCCTGTGCTTCCTGATCCCAGTTCCCAATCCCAGCCCCTCACATCCATATAGTTCTCCAGGGGCTCCACCGCAATGCCTGGGAAATACTTGGCAGCCAGGTTGTAAGGATGCTGCTCCAGGTAACTCTCCAGCAATCCCTGCTCCTGCAGCCTCTGCCGCAGCGACTTCATCTTCCTCAGGGGCACCCTGCGGACAGGGACCAGGATGCATCACCAGGATGCGCCATTGGGATCACCCCGCATCCCACATCCCTGTTTTGGGGACCCCCTGGGGCTCACCTGGTCTGGAAGCCCTGGGCCAGGCCCACCAGGGCAAGGAGCAGGAGCAACTTCATGGTGGGAGCTCACGGAAAATGTGCCTCCGATCCCGGCCCCGCTCCTTATATCCTGGCTCCGATGTTTGGCCGGAGGCCCCGATAAGAAAGGCAAACTGCTCCTGGGATGGTTATCAAAACGTCCTTAAGGAAGGGGAGGGGGAATGTTAAGCCGGGGGATCCCCCTATTCCTGGGGGGGATTCAGGCCACAGGTATGTTGGGATGGGTGGAAAGCACTCCTGGTTATTCTGTGGAAGCTGGTGGGAATGCAGGGTTGTTTGTACCCTGAACCCTCTAATTCCTTGCTGGAGGGTGTGAGCCAGATGCTTCCAGGAATGGGGTAGCCACAGCTTCCCTGGGATTTCCATTCCCAGGAATGCCTCACCACCCTCACAAGAAAGAATTTCTTCCCAATATCCCATCTAAACCTGTCCTCAGCTAGGAGGAAGCCATTCCCAATTGTTCTGTCACTCCAGGTTCTTTTCCAAGTCCGTCTCCAGCTCTCCTGGAGCTCCTTAAAGTGCTGGAAGAGGTTCCAAGGTCTCTCCATATCCTTCTCCTCTTGCCAAGGCTCCATGACGAATTTTCAGGCTACCAGGTCTAGATTTTCCGTTCTGGGAATCAGCCAAGGCTTTTTCCTTTCCAGCCCCCTACAACACATCCCATCCTCCTTTCTTTTTCCTCAGGGATAATCTGGTGCTCCATCCCTCTTTTCCCAACATTCCCCATCCAGGTTCTTCTTCATTTCACTCCCCCAGTGCAACCTAGCATCATATCCTCAGATTCTTCTATCATTCCGAGCTGGGATGGGGTCAATCCCAAGGGAGGAATGCCAGCTCCAGCCTTAGGGAGCCTTTGATCTCCTCCAGGGCAAGGTGACCGTTCCAGGAGCCATGGATCCAGCACGTGGTGACGTGACCAAAGCCAAGTTGCCCAATCCCACTCCTGTGACCTTCATCCAGAGGCATCCAGAGCTTGGCTTTCCCCCAGCTCGTCCCAGTTTTCCCCCGGTTCAGAGACTTTGGATGTGGGAATGGAGTGACAGGAGAAGGGGAATGGCTCCAAACTGGAAAACAGGATATTGGGAAGAACCTCTTACTTGTGAGGCTGGTGAGGCCCTGGAATGGATTTCCCAGAGAAGCTGTGGCTGCCCCATCCCTGGAAGTGTCCAAAGTCAGGCTGGAGAAACCAACCTGGAATGTGGCCCTGCAGATTTTGTAGTTACCAAGTTTTCCTCCTTTTTTGGCCAAAACAGTAGAGAAAACAAAAATACGAAGTTTTCCCAGAGCTATTTATCCATTGAATTCCCAGAACTGCCATCCCTGGGGATAAGGATTCCTGTTTTCTCAACGGGTAAAAAACCACATTTGCCCAGTTATGGGAAGTTCTAGGACAAGCTTATTGTGCTGCTGGTAAATCCCACCAAAGCAGAACAATGGGATCCAACAGGGGTGGATTTTTGGATGGATGATATCCACAGAAGGAAGAAGCTGTGGAATTCAGGACTGGGAAAAAAATGGGAATTGTTATTTAGCACTAATTAAATCCAGAATAAAATCTGGGAGGATGGAAAAATATCCCCTTTTAGGGCATGAAATGGCTTCCAGGGAGAGAAATCCTGATTTTCTCAACCTTGGTGGGAAATGGAGGGCATGAGATGCTGGATCCTGGAATAATTCATCCAGGTGCTGGGAGCTCACTGGATGGGAGCAGGTGGCCTCCCTGCCACAGCTTTCCTTGGCACCAGAGGGCACCACAGCATGCAGAGATCCCAAAAACCCCCAGCTGGAAAGATGGATCAGGAAGCTTTCCCTCCTGGATGATGCAGCCGGGGCTGGGTGAGGATTCCCAGGCAATAAAACCCTCCCAGAATTTAGGCTTTTACAGGGAAAATTCAGATTTTTCATTTTGTTAAAAATTAACAAAATGTGTTTCCACATTTGGATGTGGAAACACCCCTTGGGATGAATTTAACTTCCATGGGAATCACCCTCTGGATCAAACAGGGATTTTCCAGGCTTTTGGGACATCAAAACTCGTTCTGACAAAACTTCCTTAATTTTATCTCTGCAGCCTCCCCAAAAAAATTCCCCTTATGGAAACAGAGCTTTTCTTGGAAATGGATTCATGAAGTCAACTTTTCCAGGCCCTGTTCCCAGTTTTTCTTGTCCCTTCCCTAAAGGCTTTTATCACCCGGGTGCTTTATCGGAGCTGTCAGATGAAAGGAGGGAAATCTGACGCTCCCGAGGTGTCAGATTTCCGGGATTGGATTAAAAATATTTAATTAACTTATCAAGGAAGCCCAGGGATGTTGGCTGGTCCTCGTGGGAATGGAATTTTGCAGAACAGGACCTCAGGGTGCTCAGGTCACCTTTTCCTACCTGCTGTGGGTGATTTTGACTGGGATTAAGATGCTATCCAAGGGAAAAAAACATGTGGAACCATCTTTTGTGGAAATTAAGGACACTAATGAGCAGCTAGTGGGAATATTCTTCCAAAACCACCTGTTTATCCCAAATTTATTTCTGGATAACACTTTTAAATGGGTATTTTCCCATTTCTTCCGTGCAAATCCAAACACAATTTTCCCTCTCCTCAAACCTTATGTTTTAATATAAAATGTTAATTAAACATTTTCCAGCTTTTCCAGGTCTGTGGAAACTGCTCCGAAAGAAGCCTGGAAAATGTTTTTTCTCTTTGGCAAGTCAAGTCCCTTTGCTTTCCCATGGCACTGGGTTATCAGCCACACTGGGAACAAATTGTCCTTGATTTACCCGGAATTATTTGGGATCATATGACTCCCATTTGTTACACAACAGCTCTCAGGTGATGGGGTCGCAGGTGCCTCTCCCAGATCCCAGCACTTCTGGAACAGCTGGGTGACCTTGCCCAGACTTCCAACGTCTCCCGAAGGAGCAGAAATCGCGGAGCTTGTGAAAAATGCATATTTTATGATTGGCTTTTCGCAAATATTGAATTGAATACTATATGTATTATGTTATATTGATTAGAAGCGCTGTATTAACATTTTAATAGTATGGCAAATGTAGTTTTGTAGTTAAAATAGAACCTATGTATGTGGGGTTTTTTTTTACCAGCTCAAGCAAGAGATGAGATAATGAAGAAACTTCACACAGAGATGACAGTGATGGGGGCCCATAAAGAATTACTGCCTCCTTATCGGAAAAGACAAACATTCTTCCACCTTCTCTCCGTCTGTATGGAACCACCAGGATTAAGGGGAAGAAGTTGACAAAAATCAGAAAAGTTCTTAATTGGCAAGGAATTTATGCATCATGTATGAGATGTATGAATATGCACCAGGCTGTTGCTTTTAAAGATTCCTTTGTCCACAAGGCATGCTTATCGGGCTTAAGTGCCCGAGAGCATCCGGACGTCCGTAATTCTCTGCTTTTTATTGTCTTGTAATTGTCCTAACTCTAAATTTTTATTACAGTAATTGCATTACTATTTTTATGACTATTTTATTATTATTAAACTTTTAAAATTTTAAAAACCAAGTGATTGGCGTTTTTCACAGAGCTCTTCCCCTACCTCATCCTTGCTTGGGTTTTGGGAATGTGGAATTACAGGTGGAAAATGGAGCATTTTCCAAGCATGTTTTGGAAAAGTTGGATTTGTGGAGTGGCTGATGGGACTGGAGCTTTCTCAGGAATATTCCTGTGTCATGCAAGGAGGAGCTAACCAGGTATTCCAGAGGAATTTGCTTTGATCCAGCTGGAAGAACCCGACATTTTAATTAATTTTTGGGATATTGCCGAGGTCTGTATATGCTTCCTAAACCACTTCCAACCTGGCCTTGGACACTTCCAGGTATGGGGCAACTGCAGCTTCTCTGGTGTGAAAAATGCAGATTATATGGCTCTACGCAGATATTTACTATATGTTTTATGCTAGGTTGGAAAGTTATGCTGTAGTAACATTTTAATAATATAGTAAATGTAGTTTTGTAATTGAAATTAAGCTTTAGTAGTTAAAATAGAAAATAGGTGTGTGTGGTATTCTTTTTGCTCAAGAGAAGGAGAAGATAATCAAGAAATTCTTCACACAGAGATAACAATTACAAAAACCCCTAAATCTTCCAGAGGAGAGGAATTTATGGCTTTCCTTATCAACAAAAAACCGAACTTCTCCAAACTCGACTTAGACTTCAAGGCGCCTGGGATTAACAGGAATTCCTCAACAAGTACCGGACGAATTTCTTGTTTTAAATAAAAATATGCATATTCATGAAGTGATTTGTGTATGCAACAGGTTACCCCTCTTAAGGAGGGAATTCTTTTTTATCGGGGTCCTTCTCCTGGCTCACTTTTGTCCAGAGAGAGGTACCCAGCCCGGGCTGTAACTTTTTGCTGTTATTGTCTTTTTAATTGTCCTAACTCTAACTGTTTAATCTTTATTACTTTACTTGTATTAATTTTTTTTCTTTTCAATTTATTTTTAGTAAACTTTTATAAATTTTTAAAACAAGTGATTGGCGTTTATAACATCTGGGCACCTCGTTTTGCCACCCTCACAGGGAAGGATATATTCCCGACATCCAACTTAAACCCGCCCTGCGTCCATACGAAGCCTGTCCCCCTTTCCCTATCGCTCCACGCCCTTCTCCAAAACCCCTCTCCGGCTCTCCCGGAGCCCCTTGCACCCCGGAAACACGAAGGATATAATTCCTAGAGCAGCTACAGCTCGGGGAGAGCCCCGCGGGTAGCCAAAGAGCGATTATTGATTAAAAAATGCCATTAAATTGATCCGCGCTCCCGCCCCCCCCAACATGGCGGCGCTGGGCGGAACCATCCCCCTCACGGCCGAGGGGGGGGGCGCTCCTCCCACCCCGCCCGCGTTAGCCCCGCCCACTTCCGGTTTACACCGGAAGCCGGAAGCTGCGGCGACCGGAGGGTCGCGGTGGCGCCTTGGTGAGTCCGGGGGAGGGCCGGGAATGGGAATAACGGGAATAACGGGAATAACGGCGGGATAACGGCGATAATGGCGCTGCTCCCGCCACGGCGTTCGCTGCAGCCCCGCAAGTGGGCAGCCCTTTGCGTCCACTTTCCTGAGCGCCTGTGGATGCTTCCCAGACCCCACCCCAAGCTTTCCCAGCCCCACCGTTAAATCCCGCTTCTCCCTCTCAAACGCCGCGAAACTTAACTAATATCCCCTAAAAGACCCCAATCAGGTGATTTCTGGCCCACACCTGCAGCGCGGGATTTAATTCCCAGTTTTTCCCTCGGACAGGTTTATCGGGATCGTGGGTTGGGCAACCCTGAGCCACAGCGTGGCTCTTGCGGCATTCCCGGTGTAATATCCTTGGGATGTTCCACCTGGATGAGAGGTAGAAGAGCTTGGAGTGAATAGGAGAGCGCAGGTGTGTTGTGTTTCCTTGGTTTTTAGGGCTTTCCCACATTATTCCATCCCACCTCTTGGAATTTACACCACACACGGGATACTTGCTAAACATATCAGACAGCTGGGAATACTTGGGATAAATCATGGATATGGTGCAGGAAGTCCATAATTTCCCTGATCTTTTTGTTAATTTCACTGAATTGCCTGGCAGGAGGGTGGAATTAGATGATCCCTAAAGTCCTTCCCAACCCTGTGGGCATGGTGGGATATGGTCGGATCCCAATTCCCTTGCTGGGATGGCATGGAGACTGGAATGAGGTGGATTCTGGAATGGGATGGAGACATTCAGCTGGAATTTGCAAGTCGGGGCTGTGGGTGGATTTTTCCTTGACAAAACAGTCTGGGACACACAGAATTCCATCCAAATAGGCTAGGGAGAGGGGGAAAATCTTTTCCCAAGCAGGAGTTGTGGGAATGTTGTTTCTCCCTCTCAGTTAATGGAACCTAGTGCAGCTGCTCCGAGGGCTTTAACAACCCTGAATTTTAGTTGGAAGCCTATTCCCAGCTGGATCTGGGAATTTATTTGCCTCTTTTTCCACGTGCCAGGAATCTGGGAGGATGGATACGCTGAGGAACCGGACAGTGGAGGAGCTCCGGGAGCTGCAGGAGGATTCCCAGGAGATCGAACGCTTGGCTCTGGAATCCCAGGAGGTTTGTGCCAGGAGGTGGCTCCGGGGTGTCCTTGTCCCCTTCCCGTGCTCACCATCCCAAATTCCATAGGTTCAGGAGCTCCAGCTGGAAAGGGAGATGGCCCTGGCTGCCAACCGGAGCTTGGCCGAGCAGAACCTGAAATTCCAGGTGCCGCTGGAGACGGGACGCAGCGACCTCTCCAAGAAATACCAGGAGCTGCAGGAGCTGGCTGGCAGGTGCAGGGAGCAAAAGGAAAAGCTGGGTGAGCACTGGCATCTTTGCCCAGGAAGGATTCTGCTTCCTGGAAAACTGATATCCCTCTTTTTTCCAGCAGCTGGAGAGAGCGAGGATTTTACTCCTCTTGGATTTCCCTCTTTCCATCAGCAGTTCCCAAGTCCTTTCCTGTGGGCTCTTTGCTGGTTTTTCCCTGGTTTCTGTTCTGCGATAGTGATTTTTTCTTTCCCCCTTTGTTATTCCCAGAGAAATTCTCGGCAGCGCTGCAGCCTCAGACTTTGCTGGATCTCCTCCAGGTGGAAAGCCAGAAGATTGAAGAGGAATCTGAGGTGAGTTTAGGGCTTGAATCCATTGGGAATTCCAGTGATTCATCCTCAAAGACTTGCAATTAAGCCTAGTCCCTAAAATCATTGATTATCTTTGGAGTCTCTTGGGTTTTCTCCAAAGAAATGGATCCATCCTTGTTTGTGTGTGGGTGTTGCTCCTTGGGATGTGGCTGGGAGAGACCTAAATCAGGATTTTAGGGAAGAGGAGCAGAGGGGTTGCAGGGCTGGAGCAGAGGGATGCAGGAATGAGCCCAAGGCTGTTCCTCTCTTCCAGAAAATGGCTGAGAAATTCCTGGAGGGCGAGGTGCCCCTGGAGACATTCCTGGAGCAGTTTTCCGGGATGAGGAAGTTGTCCCACCTGCGCCGGGTCCGAGTGGAAAAGCTGCAGGAGATCGTGAGGAAGTCGGAGGGATCCCAGGAGCGCACCAGGGACTCTCAGCCCCCTCCTCCTCCTCCTCCTCCTCACGTTCCCACGGATCCACCAAAACCCTTCCCATCGGGATCTCCGGCCTTCCCTCTGCCCTACAGCTCGGCTCCGACCCTTCCGCCCGGCCCCACTGCCCATGGAGCGCTTCCTCCAGCCCCTTTCCCGGGATCTCCGGTCACTGTGGGACACGTGGCTTCCTCCCAGCCCAGCTCCCAATCCACCTTTCCCTACCCACTTGCTCCAGCTCCCGGATATCCGGCGGCTTCCGCTGCCGACTCTGCGCCGGGGTATCCCAAATCCACCTCGGGAGGCTTTTCCTGGTCTCCGTCCCGGGGCCCACCACAGCCCTTGCCCTATCCCGCTCCCCATCCCTCTCCTCCCCCTGCCAGACCAGGATACTCTCCCTACATCCCACCTGGACCAGGGAGACCTCAGTGTCCGTACCCCACTCAGCCCCCTCTCCCAAATTTCCCGATCCCAACGCAGGCTCCCTATCCTGGGCCTCCCCCACCCTTTGGATACCCCCCACCTCCAAACTCTCAGGGTCCTTCCTGGCCTGGATACTAATCCAGGACTTCTGGGGAGCATCCTGTGCTGATTCCTCCTTCTTTTGGGGACTGAGGAAGAGGAGGGATTCCAGTGTTGCTCCTGGATCCGTCGGTGCAAAGGAATTACACGGGAGAAGTCACGGCTCCGGAGGTCGGAGCGAGAGGCAGAGCCAGACCAGCAGAAATCTGGAGAGGAGAAACCTCTAGGGAAACCTTGGAGCACCTTCCAGTGCCTAGAGGGGCTCCAAAAGAAGTGGACAAGGACTTGGACACAGACTTGGAGTGATGGGATAATGGGGAATGGCTTCACGCTGTCAAAGCGTGGGTTTAGATGGGATTTTGGGAAGGAATTCTTCCCTGTGATGGTCGTGAGGCCCTGGAATGGATTCCCCAAGGAAGTCATGGCAGCTCCATCCCTGGAAATATCCGAGGCCAGGTTGGACAGGGCTTGGAGCAAGTGGAAAGGGATTGGAAGTGGCTGATCCCTGAGATCCCTTTTCACCCAAACCATTCCAGGGCTGTCAGTGGGAGCTGGTGATTCCCACCTGGGCCTGGGCAGCCTTCAGTATTCCCGACCTCCTGTGTGGTTTTTCGGGCTCCTCACATCTCCCTTCTCAGGAAACACTTGGAAACACTTGGAGGGAATGACAAACGATGGAAACGGGATTTGCTTTGCTCAGCACTTTATCCTTCAAATCCTGCCTGTATCCCTTTAAGTTATTTATAAGGAACAGTTACTAATGGACTAGGATGAGGGAATGATGGAAGCAATTCCATCCCTGGGATTAATTAGAGTAATAAAACTGGATGAATTAATTGCACTTCGGAGTCATGGCCCTGCTTGCTTTGGGAAACAACAGAACATCTGGATAAGGATTGGTCCCTTTATCCCTTCCTGGCATCCAACTTCTTTTGGATCCCATCACTGAAATCTTTCACCTCCTCCCCGAACCATCTTCAAGCCTGCCTAAATTCCTGCATTTCTTGCATTTATCCCTGGGATAAAAACCAGGGAAAAAGGTGTTTCCCTGTCTCGCTTTTCCCTCCGGAGTGGGAGTTTGGAATCACATTAGGATAATAGAAGGAAGAGGACAAGGTGTAGTCAGTACAAAACCCCGATTTTATTACAGGTGTTGGTTATTAAATATCTCAGACTCATTCTCAGTATTCCCACCCTTGCATCCCTATACCTTTATCCATCATCCCAACTCTTTATCCTCGTTTGGAGAAGCTGGTGATCCCACTATTCCAAAGGGCTCCTTGCACCCCCACCTAGCTCTTAAATTCCTATAAATAGCTTAAAAAAAAAAAAAAAAAAAAAACGAAAACCTCCTTTTCTCCCATGAGGAGGCTGGGAAGTGCTCCTGGAAGGGTGCTGGAGTGCTGGGATGCCCCCAAAGCTGAGGTGGGAGGTGGGATCAGCTCCTTTGGGAAGCAGGGAATCACAACCTGCGGGCGGAGTGCAGGTCGTAGTCGCTGTCCGAGGAGTTATCCGGAGGGTTGGAACGCTGGCATGCTGCTTCCAGAGCTGTGAAGAACATGGATGCAGCTCACTGGATGCACATCCATGGAAAAGGAACGGGAAGGAGCCCCTTCCAGCACTTACCTGGGTAAGCAGAGAGCTGGGAGCTCTTTTTGGGGGGCTGAGCGTAGTCGTTGTCCCCTCCCTGTCCCCGAGGCCTCGGAGCCGTGCTGGAGCGGTGGAAAGACACTGGAGAAAATAGCAGGATTGGGATTTTGGGGTTGGAACAGCAGTTTGGAGGGAACAAACCCACCTGGGAAGGGGCTGAGTAAAATTGGCCCCTGCTTCAGACCTGCATCTCCTGGATGAATTAGATTCCAAAAGGAAGTGAGATCCAGGGCCCTTGTGCCAGGATCCAGGGGGGAACAGCCCACCCAGACCCCAGATCCATCCCCAGGAACTCCAAATCCCATTCCCAGCTCCCCAGCGAGCTGCTCCTCACCCGTCTGGTTGAGTCCCGTGGGGCCGATCCACTGGCGCTGCTTCTTCTTGGAGACTGAGAGAGAGAGGGGGAATTGTGTCTCCAAGGATCTTGCCGATCCTTCCCACAGCTGCTTCCCCCCCGCCAGCCCCATATGGCATCCCAAATAATCCCCCCCTTTCCCAATAATCCCCCCCCCAGGATCCTCCACCTGCTCTTTTGTGTCCACTTGGAGCTTAATCCCTCTTCCCACTCCCACACTCTGTGTGGGACAGGCTTGGGGACAATGGGGCAGGTCTGGGGATAATGGGACAGGGGGATCTGTCAGGCTGAGCAGCCAAATCCCCCCCTCCAAGGAGTTTAGGGAAGCATCCATGGAGCTGCCAGCCCTGAGCCAGCATGTGGGGATGGTGGAGCAGGAAAATGAAGAAAAGAAGGATGAGGATCCCGAGGTTGTCCCCTACTTCTCTTCATCAGCTTCCGATAAGCAGGAGGGCCACAGATCAGGAAAAGGATGAGGAAAAGCAGCAGGGCCAGGCAGATGCTCACGACGGTTCCAGCAGAGGTTCCAGTGGGAAGCGGCTTTGAGTCCTGGCCTGGGAAGAGCATGGATGTCACCGGATGTGCCCAGCTGGAGGTTGGTGCCGAGATGTGAATATCCACTACCCCACCAGGAACCCAAATCCCACGTGGATTTGGTCCCCCTGTCCCTGCTCGTTCCACAGGTGTGGGAATTCCAGCTCCCAGCACCGCAGGAATCACTTGGCTTACACACAACTCTGGTCCGGGAGCAGCTCCGGATATTCCCAAGTCTGGGCTGGCAGAGGTGCAGGGGTTCAAGCCCACAGGTGACTCCCGTCGAGGGAGGCTCCCGGATTTCCATGCTGGAAGTGAGATTCCCGCAGCCCAGCTCCCGGCAGATCTGCTGGCCACGCTTGTCTCGCTGCGCTGCTCCAGAGTCACACAGATCCCACCACTGTCCCGCATGGAATACCTGGATGTCCCCTTCGCATGGAGTGGGGCCGGCTGCCAGCCTCCGCAGGGCCCGCGGCTGGGAATCTGTGGGAGAGAGGAGCAGAGCCGTAGGGAGAGGGGTTGGATCCATAGGGAGGGGTCAGACCCATGGGGAGGGGTGAAATCCACAAGGAGAGGGAGCAGATCCATGGGAAGACAAGGGTCAGATCCATGGAGTGGGGTCAGGCCTGTGGGAACAGGAGTCAGAACCACAGGCAGACAGGGATGATATCCACAGGGATACCACTGGCACATGCTCCTCCTTCTCCCAGCACCAACTCCTGGCACATGGATGCTCCCAGCATCCCCCCTCATGCCGCAGGGACTGAACCAAACCAGAGCCAGGCATGGAGGAGCTTTGAACTCTTCCCACGGGAAATGCAGCATGGAAGCTGGCTCTGCCAGCTGCCACAGTCCATTAAACCCCCAGATCCCACGGGATTCCAAGCTGGGGCAGATGGCAGGACCCACAAGGAGCCTGCTCCGAGCTTCATGGCTTGGCTCTCTGCGCCATGGAGCTGGCACCGAGCTGATTTCCAGGGAAACACTCATGGAAAATGACAGGGAGAGGCCTGTGGCTGGGAGATGCTCATGGCAAGGGGAAGATGCTCTAGCAGGGACATGCCTGTAGCAGGGAAGAGGGTAATGGAAAAGAAGGGATATGCCTGTGGCAGGGAAAATACCCAGGGACATGGATCTCCCTCCCGAGGCAGGGAGATGATGGGAGCATGGAGATGCCCAAGGTGTGGAAGGTGCTCAGGGAAATGCCTGAGGCGTGGAAGTTGCTCAGGGATCTGCCCACAGCAGGATGCCCACAGCGTGGTGTCTGCCAGTGTTTCCCACCCCCAGCTGGAATTTGGGATGCTGCCATGGCCTATCTCCCTCCTCGGAACTGCCGCGCTCAGCGCTGCCGGGAACTGAGATTTCCTGTTTTGCCTTTGCACCCCAGAGAGGAAGAGCAGGAGTGGGTGGATGGGGACCATGGGGCAGGCTGAGATGGGGCTGGTTCTCTGTTCTGGCCCCAAAATCCCCCCGGGGTATCCCAGTGGAGCCGGAAATCATGGATGCTCCAGGACCATTCTCACCTGAGCAGGTGATGAAGACAGGCGTTTTCCCTCGGGAGCTGGTCCTGTTGAAGCAGTCCAGCAGGGAGCGGCTCCCGCAGGAATCCACCGCCTCCCACCGCACCGGCAGGTGGATCCCTGGATCCGGTTCGCCGTGGCTGCTCCCAGCAGTGCCACAGTGCAATTCCCGGCAGATGGGGGTGACCAGATGTGTCCAGCTTTGCGGGATGCTCGCCACGGCCCCCCACAGCCCCTGCTTGTGCAGCTCCAGGAAGCCGGAGCAGCTGAAATTCCCGTCCACCAGCCGCAGCCTGGGGGGTCCTGGAGAGGGATTGGTGATGAAAGAGGAAGTGCTAAGGATTGGGATGGCTTTTTTTCCATTATTGACCAAGAAGTTCCCAAATTTGAGGCTATGGATTCCTCGGGATGAGGTGCTTACCCGTGGGCTCCGGGGTGGTGGCCGGGGGTGCCGTTGGGGGCTTGGGGGTGGTTTTCACTAGCTCTGGAATGAGAAGAGAGGAACCACGTGGGAATGGATGATCCCTAGGGATTGAGGTGGCCGGGCTGGGGGTCCAGGCTCACCTCTACAGGCAACAATGGCGTGTTCCGTGCAGTTTTCCAGCTCCCAGTGGCATCCCAATGGGTACCTGCACCTCGTGGGCTGACTCTGTGGCCCTTTCCCACCAGGAATGATGAGCTCCAAGGGCTCAGAGGTCAGGGGGCCGCACTCCAGCTGCTGGCAGACCCAGTCCAGGTCATCCACGCTCACGCTCTCCCAGCAAATCGTTCTCCATTGGTTTTCCCAGTTCACCTCCAGTATCCCAGTGCAGCGGCAGCCGCCTCTGGTGAGTCTCAGTGTGGGTTCTGTGGGAAAACACCGGGAAAACACCGTTGTTAGGGGCTTTCCTTCCCTTCCCAGCAGGTTTTCACCCTGGGAATGACGGAAAAGCCCTTGGTGTGGGCCTTGGGAAGCAGCGCAAGGAATGGGAGCGTGGAGGGGTCGAGGGAATGTGGGGGCCTGAGCTGGGACCCCGCGACGCCGCTTCCGGATGATGCAACTCCAGCACCCGCCATGCTCATGGAGCTGTGGAGGCATTCCCAAAGGGCTGCTCCCCAGATTCTCACTTCCAGGGATCCAGGTGGCTCCTCCATGGTCAGGGATAGCTGCAAGAAAGAGCAGAAATGGGGTGTCAATCCCGCATCCCGCCCTGGGGACCCTGAGTTTGGGACAGCGGCTCCACTGCTAGGCCCATTGATGGTTCTTTTAGGGAAAAGGGGGATTTTGTGGAGAAACTGGGATTTTTGGGGGAGAAAGGTGGCTTGCTGCTTCCCCATCCATCTGCTGGGGGATCTTTAGGGCTGAGAAAAGACAAGGGCCCTGCCAATTAACGCTAATTAGCCCTGCTCCTGGGTGGAATGTTCGGGAATGGTGACATGAAGACGGAGGGAAGGATGGGAGCTGGCAGGGAATGAGGATATGGGGATACCTGGCTGCCCTCAGCACCATTGGCTCAATCTTGGGACCCTTGGGACCCCCAGAGTGAGGTGGGTGGGGGTTTGCAGGGTCACCAGGGTGCTTCCCACCCCAAGCCCCAAACTGTGGCTCACTCAAGGTGCTGATCCCGCTGGGAGCGGGAAAACCGGGGCGGGTTCTGCCACGAGGTCTGAGCGGTGCACCAAGGCCAGGGTGCCTGATACTCACCCCACATTCCCAGCAGGAGGCACAGGATGGGCAGCCGGGTTGCCATGGGCTCCGCTGGTGGGATGGGGGCACGGGAGGCTCCAGGGGCTCCGCCGCCTCCGCTGCCCGGCCCGGAGCAGGCAAGGGAGGGGGCCCGGACAGGAACCGGCTGTTTTTCCTCCCTCTGTGGTTTTTTGACGTCACCTCTGGGCCCGTTTGAAGACTCCGTTGCCTCCCTGGGTCCCGCCAAGCATGAGAGGAAAGGGGTGAGAAACATGTGGGCTTCAGCCCCTGCCAAATCCCAGGGTCTCCGCAGCTCTAGGAAAGGGAGCTAGTGAATATATCCAGTGCCGAGGGAGATTTGGGGGTCCCTGAGGCCCCCAGAGTTACAGAGGAGTTGATGCCCATCCTGGCATACCCTAAAACCCTATGATTACCCTCAGGAATGGGATGGGGGAAGGTTTTATCCAGGCACATCCCAGGTTCTGGCATTCCAGGGACACCCTACACCCCTGCAAGGGCACGTGGGCACCATTGATGCTGGACCCGGGCAGGGCAGAGGCGTTAATTGATTGTGCCCTAATTAAATGCTCTGAATCCAGGTCAGGCATGCTAATGAGGCAGCTGATTTCCATTGACTCTGTGGTATTCCTGCTGGAAGGAGAGATGGATGGAGCTTCCCATCCCATCCTGCTCCACCATCCGTGGATGCTCCAGTCCCCAGCCCTGGAGTCGGATCTCAGCATCTGGGTGCTCCCTGTAGCCATCTCTTGTTCCCATCCCAGTTATCCCGGGGCTTCTGCTCATCCTGATGGGAGCAGGCCCCCATATCCCACATGGGGATCCTGGAGCTGCTCCCCACCCACTTTGGCTTTGAAAATTCCCTGGAAAAGGGGTGCAATTCCCATGCCTGCTCCCACAGGAGCAGTGAGTCCTCCCACAAGCCTCAAGCTGCAATCCCCCAAAATCAACCTGAAATTTGGGATTCACTTCAAACATCCCCGTACGCTGTGCCTCTAGGAAAGATCCTGTTATCCAGGGGTGTGTGACCCCCATGGAGAATGGTGTCCAGCCCTTCCCTCAGAGCCGTGACTGCCTCTGGAGATCATGAGATCCCAGGGACAGGATTAGTGTTCGGATTGAGCATCCGCCTTGCCTCGGGCGCTGCGAGTCAGCTCGGCATCCTGAGCGTGCCGTGGCAGCTCGGGATGATTGGAATCCCTTCCCGGGGGGAGTCTGGGGGGCGCTGGGAAGTGCTGACAAGGCTGCTTGCCGTGAGGAGCCTTTTAAAAAGCAGGAGCTGCCTTTGGAGCGAGCGGGAAGGGGCTTGTCGGCTGTCGGATCATAATGATGAGGAAAAGGGGGATTTTCCAGGCAGGAGCAGCTGGGAGGAACGATTGGCACTGATATGGGGATGGTGGTGACACCTTGCCTAGGTGGTCATGGGCTGGGTTGTCACAGTCCAAGGGCACTGGTGTCCCCAGGGAACTGGTACCCCCAAGCTCTTGGTATCTCCAGGGAACTGATGCTCTCTAGGGCTTTGTTATCCCCAGGGAATTGGTGCCCCCCAAAGCTTTGGTACCTTCCATGGCCTTGTTATCCCCAGGGAATTGGTGCTCTCCTGGGAATCAGCACCCTCAGGACACTGCTACCCCTCTCACATTGGGATCCCACCCAGTACATTGATACCCCCTGAATTTTAGGGCCCCTCCAGGATGTCAGGACCCCCCGCAATTCATCGATCCCTCCAGGCCTGTCCATGCCACAGTCCCAGCAATCCCAACATCATCACCTCCTTCCCAGCCCCCCCCGGCACCCGGAGCCCGGAGCGGGGCTGGGGCACCCCCCGTGCCCGCCGCGTGCCCGCTCCGCTCTCAGCCCTCGCCTCGCCCCGTGCCCTTTGTTGGGGTTTTGCTGCTATTTTGGGATTTCCTCCGTTGTCGTGGCTCCTTTGTGCGGGGCCTCTCGCTCAGCAAACAGCTGGAGGATGTCGGGGGGGGGGAGGGCGCACCACATTTTCCACTTGGGGTGCAGCTAAACCCCGACCTCCTCCCCAGGGAGACAGAAATCCGACAGCGGGGCCGGGGCGGGAGCAGCCGGCTTGGGATGGGCGGCAGGGAGTGGGGCAGAGGGGTCCCAGTCCCGGGGTGATGGATGGGTGCTATGCCCCTCCCAGCTGGGAGCACCCCCGAATCCCAAAGCTGGGGTGGAGCTTGGCTCCAGGAAGCTGCTTGGCTCCAGCTTCCTTTAGGGATATGGATGGATTGGGAGGTACTGAAGGGTTTGGGGGCTACATCCCACCCATCCAGTGGGTTTGGGGTGGCACCTCAGTGGCTTCCCTTCCAGCATCTCTGGAGCCTTCCTGGACAGGATTTATGGACAGCATGTTCCCAGGATGGGGACTGTCTCAGAAGGGTGCAGGCAAGCTCTGGGGGGACGTGTGGGACTTCCATGTCCGCCCTTCCTGCAGTTTAATTTCCACCCCTGGTGCTATGGAGCTGGATCCCTGCTGCCCCCTTCCCTGCTCCTGTGGGCTGGGAGTGGGATATTTGGCCATCTTTGTGTCACTTAGTGGGCAAGTGGGAGCACTTGGAGGCCCAGCCTCACTGCAGGGCTGGTGACATCCCTGTGGACAAGGGACACGGTGGGAAAAGCTTTTAATGGCAGAACAGAGGAGATGGCTGAAGAATTCTGGAGGAGATAGCCAGAGAATTCCAGGAGATTTGGCTTCTGGAGTGATGGGACAGGCTCAGTAGGCAGAGTCCTGGATGTCATCGTAGTCGCTGCCCTCAGAAAAGTCGGGATCCTCCCCTTGTTCCCCCAGTGGACAGGATGGATCTGACCAGCCTGCAGAAACAGAGCCCATCAGGAGGATTTGGGACTTCCCGGAACTGCCTGTGTGCCCCACCTCCAGCGCAGGATCCTCACCTGGATGTGAGGAGGGATCTCTGGGGGGCTCCGTCTCCTGCACGTTCTCATACCACTCCCCCGAGGAGGTGCTGGAGCTGCCATCGGGATCGGGATCTGCTGGAGCTGCAGGTACCCAGGGCTGGGAGGGCACTGGGGCGGGCGCTGCCGGGGGAACTGGGAGGAACAGAGTCACTGACTGGCACTGTCCAGCCCTGCTCCCGCTCCGTGGGGTCCCGTTTCCTCACTGAGGTTGAACCCATCCATCTTCCCATCCTCGGGGTCCCTCTATCCCTGCTCCCATCCCTGCTCCTCTGCTTGGGGTCCCTGAACCTCCATTCCCTCCCCATCCCTGTGGTCTCTGAATCCCTTTCTCCCATCCTTGGGGTCTCCCCATCCCTGCTCCCATCCCTGCTCCCCCAGTTCCCACCTGTGCCGTAGCCATGGCTGGTGGCTGCTGGGTGCCACGGGGTGCCATGGGCAGGGGGGGGAATGCTGCCATTCCAGTAGGGCTCCGTGGATGAGGATGAGCTGGAGGAGCTGCGGAGTGCGGGGCCCGGCCTGGCCGGCTCTATGGGAATAAGGACATCAAATGTGGGAACAAACATATTGGAAGAAGGGGTGGCCACCCTTCCATCCATGGGATAGACCCTTCTTGTGTCATACCATCTTCAGGGAGTGGCTCCATCCTGTCCTGGCTAGGTCTCAGAGGGAGAAGATCCTCCCTGGGATGACGTCGCAGGGAGTCTGTGGGAAGGGGAGAGGGGTGGGAACATCCTGGGTGACAGAGATCCCGGGACACGTCGTCAGGGATCCCAGAGAAAGTGGGATGCTCACTGTAGAAGGTGGACAGGGCGACGGGAGGCTTGCTGCTGAACTCATAATATTCTGAGTCGGAATCAGAATCCTTGGAAATGGCTGTGACCAGACAGTCTGGGGAGTGACAAGGGGATGTGGCATCTGTCACCAGCCTGCACCTCTGGCCCCACAGCCCCTGGGAGGACCTGCCAGACCAACCTGATCCTTTGGGAAGGCTGGTGGGAGTCTCCCTGTAGTCGTTGGGGATCGTGGAGCGTGCATTGGGGCTCTGGGAGCTGTGGGTCACCAGGACTGGCATGGGTATTCCCAAGGAGGACATGGCTGTGGGGACAAAGGGATGCACCCACTCCATGGCTGAGCTGAGCCCAAAAAGTGGGGATTGTGTCCTAATTCCGTGTCCAGATCCAGAATCCCTTACCGCTCCTCTTCCTCAGCCTCAGCAGGGCGGCGGAAAGGGCCAGCAGGGAGAGCAGGAGCAGCGCGGCCAGCACCAGGCACAGGACAAAGAGGGGATTGTCCACTGGTGGTGTCCCCAAGGTTGGGGTCCCCTCCTCGGCTGGGACAGAGAATGGACACAGCTCATCTCACACGAATATTTCCTCCTGAGAATTTTACCCTGGTCCCAGGGAATGGCCGAGGGCTCGGGCACTCACCGTGCAGGACAGTGACATTCCTGGGCGTCACCTCAGCCACGGGCGTTGGTGTGTCCAAACCCTGGGAGCCTGGAAAGGGCAGGAACAGAAATTAGATGCTTGGGAGAGAGCAGGACCAAGGCCATACCTCAAATCCCATCGGGAAGGATGCGGCACCATTGCAGATGACCCCGGCAGCCCAGGATTGGTAGCAGGGAGCGGATTTATTGAAGATCCAGAGGCACTGTGCCAGCGAGGGTTGCAGGCTCCCGCAAAGGTACGTCATCTTCCCGGGAAGTGTGTGTCTGAAGGAAGGCCGCTGGAGCATATCCCCGCATCCCAGCGTCCGGCACAGCACCGTGGCCTCCATCCCGTACCAGGTGCTGTTACACACCGTGCTCCAAGTGCCACGGAAAAACACCTCCACCCTGCCGGCACATCTGTCCCGGCCTCCGGAGAGCCGCCACTCCTGGTGTTCTGTGGGAAGAGCACAGAGATGAGGATGCGCCACCCACATCCCCGGCTCCAGAATATTCCAAACCCACCTGAGCAAACCACGCCGGCGTCCTCCTTGTGGCTGCAGTCATGCTCCAGCACGGCCGGACATTCCCAGAGGTCCCGCTCGTGTCCCTCGCATCCCACCTCATCCCGGAGGATGGGGCCATGTCCGCGGCCGAAGGTGGCATTGCCGTGGGCTCTCACGGCGTGGCCGCACTGGAGTTGGCGGCACACGACGTCGGCGTCGGGAATGTCCCAGCCGTCGTCACACACCGTCCCCCATGTCCCCTCCTGCTCCAGCTCCACCCGGCCCTCGCAGCGGCTCCGGCCACCCGCCAACCGGAGCGCTCTGGGACCTGGGAGATGCACTGGGAAAGGTGACCTGGCGTTATCCCAGAATCCCAAAAAGTGAGTGCAAGGATGTCCCTCACCCTCCCACACTCACCCGGTGTCACCGAGGTGTTCCCAGTCGGAGTAGTGGGAGGTCCCATCGTTTCTGTGGGGACTGTGGGGAGAAAGGATAGAGGGATGAGGAGCTGAGGCCCTCAGGATTCCCAGTTTGGAGGAGTGCATCCCAAACCCAATAAATGTGGCCAAGAGGATTCTCCCAGCTGTGAGTGGCACAGTAGGAATCCCTCCAGGCTCTGGCAAAGTGGTCATGGAACTGTTGCATCCCAAAAATCAAACCCTGTGTGCCCCAGGATGTTTCTCGGGGCTAAATCCTGGTGTGGAATCTGCTGGGATAATTTGGCCTTAAATATGGGAATACTGGGACATGACTTGGCAGTGGAAGAGCTGAAATTTGGGATGTCGTCCTGCATTTGTGTTGTTCCCACCTTCCAGCTCATCCCTGCAGACAGAGGGTCTGGACCTGTCTGTACCCACTTGCCTACACCCATTCCAGAGCCACAGGTGAGTGGATGATCCAGTTATCCCTAAAAATGCCACATTTGGCTCCTCCAGGGGGAAGGATTCAGCCCCAGAAGTGAGACATCCAGGGGGCTGCTTGGGTGGGAATCCTGGGAAGTGACACCAGAGCTGGTGCGGTGTGGATTGGAGTTAAAATGTTCAAGGAAAAGGCCAGGGATGAGGGGAGAAGGTGGGAATGATCTGCTCCGGGTGGGGATGGAGGTGTGAGAAGGGCGGAAATGGAGTGATGGGGCCGTTTCCTGATCGATTGGAGGCCTCGAAGCAGCTCCTGGCAGACATTTTGGCAGCCAAACAATCCCAATTCCTGCCAGGGTGGGGAGGACAGGTGGCATCACATCCCAAATCCAGGGGACACATGAGAGACAGGATAGGCTTCAGGCCCTGAGTGTCACCACGTTCCTGAAGGGATTGTAGGTGGGATGGCTTTGAGAGCACCTTTAGGGGCTTGGGGTCCTCTTCTAGGTGTTCCCAGGGTGCTTTTGGGGGCGACCCAAGGGGGCCTTTTAACCTTTAGGAGAATCCCCAAGCCTTAGGATACTCTTTCAAGGGATCCCCTTCCCTCCACCTCAGTGCGTTAAAGGGCAGCATCCTCCACCACTGACACCCCTGTTGGGGACCCCCCAGGACCTCCAGTGCTCCCCATCCCAGGGAGGTGGCAGGTCCCTGCCCCCCAAATCTGTGGCTCCACCGCCCCAAGGTCCCAAGAGAGCGACGGCAGGGGCCAGGATGGGGACAGTGACATACCTTGTGCAGGTGCCACGGCAGCAAGAGACACCAAGAGCAGGCAGAGCCCCCCCATCCCCTCAGTGGGGCAGCCCCATGGAATTCAGGGGTCTGGGATTCAGGGGGTCCCTCTCTCAGCAGCTTGGGGACACGGCGTGGTCGTGTCCCCGCGCTCCGGCAGCTCCGGGAGTGTGGCAGAGGGCAGGAAGCCGACTCAGTGCTGTGGGGTGGAGGAGGGTGATGAGGTGGCTCCATCCTGCCCTGGCAGGGAGGAAATGGGGTTTTGGGGACCCCAGAGACCCTGTGGGGCACGGGAGCCTCGTGGATCTGGTGTTCCCACCCCAGGGGACACAGATCTGGTGGAGCCATCATGATCTGCAGCTCATTTGTGCCTCAGGGTCATGGATTTGGGGTGGTGGCTTGGGGGTACACAGGGCCTCCCGAGATGTGGGACATCTGTGGAGTGATGAAGAGCCAGGAATTCCCCTCTTCTCCCTGTTTTTTGGAGTCAGTATTACCTGCAGCTCCACATCCTGAGTGTCTTCCAGCACACGCAGGATCACCCCAGGACCCTCCTGGAATATTAGGTGAGGGGTAAGGCTGGAATTTCCATGAATGGGGGGTGGGGCATCCCAGGAGACATTGATTCCCACCGTGGGTGAGCGCTGGGGTCCAGCTGAACACCTGGGGACCCAGGATGCTGGGAAGAGGGGACAGGACTCCAGTCACCCCATCTCAGCAGAGTTTTGGGAAGTTTGGGGAAGCTGGGAGCAGGGGGATGGGGTGGGGGATCTCCTGCTGTTACCCAGGGTGTCTTGGGATTGCTGGGACTTACTGGGAAGCTGACAGAGTGGGAATCCCCATGGCACCCCTAAATAAAGGGAGGTGCTGAGGGGACATTTGGGAATGTCGGGGACTGGCCGTGGGGAGGACATGCAGTACCAGGCTGGTGTTGGGGTTGGAAAGGGGGAGGAGGAGGAGGATGGCAGGAGAGGGAGGAAGGAGATCCCTTATCCCAAGGTGACCCCAGCTGGGCCACAGCCAGGCCCAGCCCTGGATCCAATCTCGTGACCAGCTCCCACGTGGAGCCAAGGTCAAGGGCATGTGCCCATTCCCAGGAGCCTGGCACTGCCATGAGGGCAGGGTGGGACCTGGTGTCGGGATCAGAGGAAATGGCATGGAGGAGAATTCCAATTGTTTTTTTAAATACTTTATTTTTGTAACAACGTCAGAATTAAAAAGTTTCCATAAATACGAGCCCCTGGCAGCCCCTTCCCGGGCATTCCCGATAAAAAATGTGTACAAAACGGATGCGTGGCCGGGGTGAAGGTGGGGGGGACACAGGATCCTCCCCGGGATCAGACCACAGGAATCATCACCACCATTATCATCACCACTATGAACACCATGTCGCAATGAGACCCAAAGCAGTAAGATCATCCCAAATTCCTCCCTGGTGCCGCCGGGATCCTGCCCCTGTAAGGATTGGGCTAGGAGAACCCCCCCTCACCCTCTGTGGGCACCTCGGGGTGGTCCCAGGAGGCCACCAGTGGTCCCCGGCCCATCCCGCTGGGAAGGGGGGTCGGTGTCCCCCCAGCACGGCACGGGGAGGAGGTCGGGCCCTTACTGGTTTGCCCGGGAATTTGGGGGGTCCGGGAGTCGCCCCCTCGGGGTCAGGAGCTGCCGCGGATCCTCTCCATGTAGCTCCGGAGCTCCTCGGGATCCCGCAGCCCCATGTCCTCGCACACCCAGCGGATGTCGTCCTCGCTGGCCACCAGGATAGACTGGACGTGGGGGGATGCCGGCGGGGGCTCCTCGGGGACACGGGGGGGGCCAAAGGTGACAAATTCCACCCGCTTCCTGCGGCCGCCGCCTGGAGCCGATCCCTCCTTGCGGGTGGGCGGCGCTCCGGGGGCTGGGGAGCCGGGGGGAGCCCCGTCCTCGCTGGAGCCCGGGGGGCCCCCGCAGCCACAGGGGGGGCCCGGGGATGCCGGGGGTTCCGGCTGCCGGCGATCCGGCTGTGGCCGATCCAGCTGCTGCCGATCCAGCTGCCGGCTCAGCTCCTCCTGGTCGGTGCCCAGCCAGACCCAGTTGTGGGGCTGGGGGGCCGAGGGGGCCCCGCCCGGCTCGGGCAGCTCCTTCTGCTGGTACCGGAGCACGAAGAAGATGCAGTTGACGAGGAAGATGAAGATGGCGAGGCAGAAGACTCCCAGGAGCACGTACATCCCAATTTCCAGGTCAGTCACCCGCTCCGGAGCCTTCACCATCTCCTCCTCCTCTTCCTCCTCCTCTTCCATGCCGACACGGTTGCGTCCGTAGCCTTCCTCATCCTCCTCCTCCGAGGAAGACCCCTGGAGCTTGGTGGCTGCTGGCCCCACGCCCGCGGGGTCCCTCTGTCCCACGGTCACCGCTTCCCCGGACATGGCGCCCTCAGCCCGCGGGAATGGCCGGGGGCTCCCGGGAGAGGGGACCCCCACTTCGAGCCAGGCGGTGCCGGTGGCAAGGGCGGCCGCGCGGTGCCGGCCACGCCGGCACACATCCGGGGGGTGCAGGCTGAGCTGAAGCAGGGCCCCCCGGCCTGGACCCTCGGCCACCACCCACGGGTGGGCAGCGGGGACCCCAGGGGACCCCCTGACGGTGGCGACGGTGCGGTCGAGGGACGTCACGGTCAAGGCCACGTCGTGCCACCCGTAGAGCTCCAGCGGGGCCAGCGTGTGGTCAGAGAAGGACAACCAGATGGACAGGGTCGCTTCCTGGCAGGATGACAAGCGGGATGGCAGAGGTTTGGGGGACACTGGGGAGACTGGGGTCACCCCCCACCCATCTCACCTGCTTGAGGGCCCGTAGCGTGGGTGTCCCCAGGACAGTGGTGGTGACCACGCCAGGATGATCCGGATGTGTCCGCAGGGATAAGGAGAGCCCAGCCACCACCTGGGCGTGGAGCTCTGTCACTGTCACCTTCTCCTCAGAAACCACCAGGGTCTGCTCCCCCAGGATGGAGTTGGAGAGCGGGGAGCGCACCTGGAAGCAGCTTGTGAGTCCTCCAACATTCCTCACGGCCACTGTTTCCTCTTCCCATCCTGTGCCAGCCTTTCCAGCCCCTCAGTTCCCTGCCTCCCTGTATCCTGCCCAGCTGCCACTGGGATAATTTCCAGTCCCCCAGCTCCATCCCTGCAGTCTTCCCACACCCCCAAATCTTCCCAGGATCCCCCAAACAACTCCCATTTACCTCCACGGAGGTGACTCCAGGCTCCCGGCCCACCACCACAGCCCCCGCTTCCAGTGAGGCCACACGGGGGTCCTGGACACGGGTCTGGGCAGCCACCAGGTGGGTGACATCCAGGAGCCACTCAGGGCCGGGCAGGTAGGACAGGTGACGGCCGCCATCCAGGGGGTGGGCCACAAAGTGTGCTAGGACACGGAGCCCCGTGCGCTGGAACTGGGGCCGGCAGCCCCGCGCCCGCCGCTCCGGCTCCTCTGCGGGGTCCTCGGACTCCACCACGGCACTGGGACAGGGGACAAAGACAGGGTGACAAGAGTCCCAGGATGGGTGACAAGGGGGTTCCCCAGGGGCAGGGGAACAGGGATTGCAGGACACGGAGACCAGGATTCCACAACAGAGTGACAAGAATCCTGGGACACAGGAGTGTGTGGGGGGCTCACTGATGCATCCCCACACGTCAGGTCCCGGCCACATTCCCGTCTCCCCCTTTTCCCACCATCCCATTCTGTAGGCCTCACCTGTCAGGCCCCCCGGGCAGTCTCCAGCCACGGAGCTGCTCCAGGATGGGATCTCCCAGCTGGACACGGAGCGGGAGCAGCGGAGCCCAGACGGAGAAGCTCAGCTCCGCCCGCAGCCGGCGCACCCAGAAATCCACACGGGCCCCCCGCGCCCCTCGGCTCTCCTTGCCCCCCACGAACACCAGGTCGCAGGAATCCGACACCTGCAAGGGCACGCAGAATTCCATGGGAATCTCCCAGGGTGAGGCGGGATAACGAGGGGATAGCAGGACTCACCTGCAGCACCTGCTTGTCAGCAGATTCGCATCCTACGGGATCCGTGAGCTCGGACACTCCACCCCCTGCTTCCACAGCCACCAGTTTGACCGGGATAACGCGGGGGATCCCAGTCAGTGGCGCCGTGTTCAGGATCTCCAGCTCCTGGAAGCACAGTGGGATGAGGGGGGGCTTCCCACAGGATGGAGGGCTGGAATGGGGTGGGGACACCCACCTGCACCAGTGGGACAAGGGCACGGACGTCCCGCTCCGACACCTGGATTTCCCAGACCAGTTTGTCCTTCTGTGCCTCGGGATCCTGGCCGGGATACTCCACCTGCCACGTGAGGGGCCGCGCCGGCGCCAGCCCCCCTGTCCCGTTTTCCACCGCCACATCCAGGTGTAGGAACGCGGCCGGCTCGGACACCCTGCAGCACCGCAACGGGATCAGGGTGGAACAACCCATAATTCCCACCGGGATGGGGCTATTGGGATATTCCCTACCTGGAGCTGTCAGGGATGGCAGGGATGTCCCCAAGTCGCCGGCATGTCACCACAGCCGTGGAGTGCTTGGGACCACGGGAACGCTCGAGGTGCACGCTCCAGGCGCTGGGAATTGTGGGATGGGCGGAGACCACCTGCAGGCCCTTCTTGGCCTTGATCCTGTGGGAGCACACAGTGTCACGCGGTGTCACACGGTGTCAGATGGTGTCACACAATGCCCCAAAATGTCACACAGTGTTAAACAGTGTCACACGATGTCAGGTGGTGTCAGACGGTGTCCCACAGCGTCACTCACAATCACCCGGAGTCACTCGCTGTCACACAGTGTCACTCACAGTCACACAATGTCACGCAGTATCAGATCCTGTCGGCTGGCATCAGATAGTGTCACACAGTGTCACAGTCACACTGTCACACAGTGTCACTCGGCGCACATGGTATCAAATGTTCACATACTGCCACAAATTGCCACACAATGTCACAGACTGGCACACAGTGTCAGTCACTCACAGTCACACACTTTCACACAGTGTCACACAGCGTCCCACACTGTCCCGCTGTCCCCATTGTCCCCGCTCTCACCTCAGGGTCAGGCTGTCGGCGGTGAAGTTGTGGCGCAGGGCGATGGTGGCCGTGAAGTGCTGCCCGGGCCGCAGGGGGACATTGGGGACACGCAGCAGCACCTTCTCGTCCAGACGCACCTCCTGCCGCCGCTCCGGCTCTCCTGCCCGCAGCTCCAGCATTCCCAGGATTCTGGGAGCCTCATGCTCCCGACCCCCGCACTCCCCCACGCTGTAGCGCAGCTCAGCCGGTTCTGGGCGCTCCAGAGGCTCCACGGAGTCGGAATCCCGCCGGTGGCTCCGGTGGGAATGGAGGGATCCCAGGGAGAACCAGCGTGGAGGGATCTCCAGCTCCACCACGCACACGCCCAGTGGGGCCTGCAGGGGAGAGGGGGTCCTGGGATTAGGCTGGGGGGGAGCTGTGGGTCCCCAGGGGCCCCAGGGTAGCACTGACCTGCAGGCGACACGTCCCCCGGGCCACCCGCCCGCGGTGGTGAGCGTGGAGGGTGACACAGGGGAGATCCTGAGCTCTGGAGTGATCCCAATCCCTTGAAGAATCCCAGTTCCCAGGGTGGTCCTGTTGCTCATGGTGGTCCTGGTCCTTGAGGTGGTCCCAGTACTTGGGGTGATCATGGATCCCAGGGTAGTGCCGGTCTTTGGGGTGATCCCAAACTCTGTGGTGGTCCTGCTGCTCAGGGTGGTCCTGGTCCCTGGGGTGGTCACGATGCCCAGGGTGATCGCGGTTCCTGGGGTGATCCCGGACCCCAGGGTGGTCCTGCTCCCTGGGATGATCCCAGTCCCTGGGATGAGCCTGACCCCTAGGGTGGTCCCGGACTTCAGGGTGATCCCAGACCCCAGCATGGTCCCAGTCCTTGGGATGATTCAGGGTCCCAGCATGATCCTGCTTCCCAGGCATCCAGTCGGGCCCATGCAGATGGAAGAGGACACGTGCCACGGGCTCAGCAGGGGACACAGAGCTCTCCAGGGATACGGCACGGATGGCCCAAGCTGCTGAGCCGCGGGGGCTTTCCATGGACACCTCCTGTAAGGACACCAGGATGGTGGTGGGGGCCGGGACACGCTGGGGTGGCCCAGGGGACACGGGAGTCCTGGTTACCTGGCGGATGCTGAATGGGGGGTAGGTGGCCTGGACCAGGGCCTGGGATCCGGCACGAAGCAGCAGGAATGTCTCAGAGCGAGTGTGCAGGGAAGAGTTGGGGGCCACGTCCTGATCCACCCTCTGCAGCCGGTAGGACTCGGGCACCCCAAGGACCTCCAGCTCCGCCGGCAGGAACACGGGATCCGGGGGCTCCCCGTCACCCCTCACTGCAAGGACAAGGATGGGAATGGGTGCACAAGAGTGGCAAGTGGGGGTCTTTGTGCCCACCTTTGCGGCAGCACACGGGGTGACCCCTTGCCTGGGCCACCGCATTCTGAGGTCACCCCTGCCATGGTTGCCCCATCCCAGGATTATCCCATCCCTGCATCAGGACTGGGGGGGCCACTCGGTTCCCCCAGTCCTGGCTGTTCCCTGTGGGAATGCATTCCCCCACTGGAACCGTGTCCTGCAGGGTGGGATCCAGGCTCATGGTGCCCCTCTCATAGTGCCCTGATCAAATGGATTTCTCATCACAGGGAGCAGATCCCACCTGGATGCCCGGGCAGGGCTTCCTCACGGCCGGGAATTGATCCCACCTAGGGGATCAGGTGTACGGGGAGAGAGGCCAGGCAGATCCCGGGATCCGGGGGAAAGGAGAGTCCCTCGGGCGGCGGGTTCCCGTGGGGACTGGGAGGAGGTTCCCCCCTCGAGATCCCAGCGGATCCCACGTTTCCTGGGTGATCCCCTCGGGATCCCAGGCGGTGGAGGGGGCACGGATCCTCGCGGAATGGGGGACGCGGATCCCGGGGAACGCGGAGAAGGAGGGGGTGAGGTCGCCCCGGCTCCCGGGATCACGGCGGAACGGAGGGACCTCGAACGTGGAGAAAGGGGAGAATCGACCCGGGTTGCGGAACCACGCGGGAGCGGATCCCGGCAGGACGGCGGGAGGTGTGCCGAGCGGGGTCGGGGTCGGTGCCCGGTGCCGTTCCCGGTGCCAGCTGCCGTTCCCGATGCCATTCCCGGTGCCGTTCCCACTTACCCGGGGCGCAGAGCAGGGCGGCGGCCAGCAGCGCCAGCCGGGGCGCCGAGGCCATGGCCGGGGGCTCGGTCCGTCCGCCGGTGCCGCCGGTGCCGGTGCCGCCGGTGCCTCCTGTCTCTCCGCCTGTGCCTCCCGTCCCTCCACCCCCGCGCCGAGACAATGGGGCCGGGGCGGGACCGGCACCGGCGCCGCCTCGTCCCGCCGGGTCCTAAAGCCCGGCCGTGCCCGGTGCTCCGGCTCCTGCTCCACAGTCCGAGCCACATCCCAACCCACTCCCTATTCCGAGTCCTGCTCCCCGTTCCCCGCCCTGCTCCCCATTCTCATCCTCACCCCATTCCCCATTATCATCCCTGCTCCCCATTCTGACCCTCATCCCACACTCCCCATCCCCATCTCTGCTCCTCATCCTCTTCCTCATCCCCATGCCAATCCCTGCTCCTCATCCCATTCCCAGCCCCAACCAGCACCGGACACCCCAAGCCACACGGAGACCCCTGGAGCAGAGCAGGAGGGTGGGATTCTTCCCTCAGCTGCCATCCACCTTTCCCTGTTCCACCAGGGATACAGGGGACATGGGAAGGACAAGGACATCCCTGGCGAGGGGCACAGAGCGAGCGGGAAGCACAGCAGGAGCAGCTGGAGAGCGGTGGGATCCTGGCATGGACAAACCATCCTCCTTCTCCTCCTCTTCCTCCTCCTCCCTTCCCACCCCGGGGGTATGGACTGGATGGGTGGCTCTGAGCCTGACCCCCTTCCCATGGGAAAGCAGTGGGACCAGGCCAGATAAATCAGTCTTTATTCCAAACCACATTATCAAAACCGTTTAAAAAGCAGCTTAAAACCCAAAACCTGACAGTCGGGGGACCCCAAAACAAGCAGAGCCCCCGGGATGGGGAATAGGATCCCCTCTGCACCCCAAGCCGGCTGGGCTGGGACAACATCCCCAGCGAGCAGGGAATGTGGGAGCTCCTCTCCCACATTTGGGGTGTGTGGGTGGCTTTTGGGGTGAAGGCACTTGTGGCACATGTGGCAAGGCACGGCCCCTGATTTTGGGGTGCTCCTAGATGGATGGGGACCTCCCAGGACCCCTGGGAGAACTGGGAAGCAGAGGAGGGGGTGCAGGGAGCTCAGTGGAGCAGGGGGACACATGCTTGGGATGATGGAGCCAAGCTCTGGGGAAGCTTTAGGGGCGCTCAATCCTCCCGGTTCCGGGGCCCCCCGAACTTCTGGCGCCGCCGCAGCTCCTCCACCTTCCACTCCAGGCTCTTGACGGCCGCATCCAGCCGGGCGCTGGGATCCGGGGATGCCACCAGGCTGCCCAGGAAGGCGTAGAGCACCCACAGGCCCAGCAGCATTCCCGCCTGCACCGTGGGGCTCTCCTGGGAAGCGGCCACATGCAGGAAGGCTCCGAGGAAAAAGAAAAGCTTCAAGCCACGGAGCAGTGGGAGCAGCAGCCCTCGAAGCCGGGCTAGCAACCAGGATCCTGCAAGGGCGGCCACTGCCCACAGGAGCACCCTCTGGACTTCTCCGGGAGCCAGCGCTGCCGCTCGGACCAGCCGGTGGCCTGGGAATGGGATCTGGGAGTCAGCGGTGGCGGTGGCACCAGGAATGGGGCCGGAGCCGTCCCATGGGCTGAGTCCCACTCACCGTTGATGCTGAAAGCGGCCAGGAGATCCCCCAGGATCCCACAGAGTGTGGTCAGGGCTGCTGAGATCCCAGAGGAAACGATCCAGAGGGTGGTGGAGACGCTCTGTGGGGAAAGATGGGATAAGGAATCAGGAAAAGAGAATGTAGACCCCCCCATGTACCTGCACAAGGAACTCCAGGGAAGGTGTGGCAATCAGGATCCCACCTCCGCCACCATCTGCAGGGGCTGGCGTCCCACCCAGTTCTCCAGGGTGTCCCAAGTGGATCTTCCCAGCCGGAGCAGCAGGTCATCAGAGGTGGAGACGTGTCCCCGGAATCCCTCCTGGCCATCCTTGGCTCCATCCCCCGCTGATCCCATGAGGAATGGGATCCACAGCAGCAGGGCCAGCAGGGTCCGGTGCCCCACGGCACTCCCCATCCTGGAACCCGGGATCTGTGGGGAAAGAGAGATGTGGGGGTGCTGGGAGGGGGAAACCCTGCTGGTTTTGGGGTCCACTTGCTGGTTTTGGGGTCCCCCAGGCAGGAGGGGAGGCTGGAGGCCCCAGAGCCCAGTTCCATGCCCCCCCCCGCACAGGCCTGGGTGTCCCGGCTATTTTTGGGATCGACAACAGTCAGCGGGACATAGCCAAGGGCACCGGGCCTGGCTGGGATGGGGGGGCACCCCTTCCCCAAGGAGGGAGCGGGGTGCTCCGGGATGGGACACTGCCACCACTGCCACTCCCGAGACCCCCCCCGTGCTCCCCACTTCTCCCCAATCCCCCTGGGATCTCCCCAGTCCCAGTGCGCCCAGCCCCGCCCAGTTCCCCCCATTCCCCTGGAACCCCCGATCGCCCCTGTGCCCGCCCCCCCGCTCAGGGCCCTCCACCCTTCACGATCCCCAAAATCCTCCCAATCTTCCCTGGATCTCCCCAGCGCCCGCTGGATGCCCAAATCCCTCTGTGCGCACCCCACCCACATCTCCGCGGTCTGCGGGATCCCTCTGATCCCCCCAGGATCCCCCCCAGGCCCCTCTGTACCCACCTCCCACTGTCCCCCCCCACCTCTCAGGATCCCCCCGGTCCCCCCGGGATCCCCCCGAGGAAGCCCCACCGCGGCTCGCTCATCCCGCCTATCCCCCCCTGGAGCCCCCCACCGCCCATTTTCCCTTCCATTTCCCCCCGACTTTCCCCGAATTTCCTCCAATTTTCCCCGAATTCCACCCCCCACCCCGGGGTCCCCCCCGACCCCCCCTCACCGGGGCTTCCCTCGGCTCCGCCGCGGGGCACGCCGGGAGCTGTAGTTCCCGGGGCCGCCGCGGTGCATGCCGGGAACGCGGTCACCATGGCAACAGCCGGAGGCGGGCGGCGGCGCGCGGTGCGCGCCGGGAAGCGCCGTTCCCGCCGGCGGGGGGAGCGCGGGGCATGCCGGGAGCGCTTCCGGTTCCGGCGGCGGCGGCGCCCGCGTGAGCGCTCGGGAGCGGCGCGGGGGCCGCGCGCGCCAACCGGAACCGGAACCGGGACCCCGGACCGGAAAGGAGAACCGGAAACAGCCTCGGCAGGGCAGCGGGGCCGTAACCGGAGCGCCGCGACCGCCCGGCCTCCGCCATGGCGCTCATCTGTTCCAGTGAGTGCGGGGGGGCGAGAGTTACCGAATGGGGGATCCCGGGCTGCGGGGCGGGGACAGCCGCGGTCACCGGGGGATCACCGGGCTGGGAATTCCCAAACCCCCGTACCCATCCCATCCTATCCTCCCCTTTCCCCCGCAGTTTCCAACGAGGTCCCGGAGCACCCGTGTGTGTCGCCGGTGTCCAACCACGTGTACGAGCGGCGGCTGATCGAGAAATACATCGCGGAGAACGGCACCGACCCTGTCAACAACCAGCCGCTGTCCGAGGAGCAGCTCATCGACATCAAAGGTGCCGGGATCGGGAACGGGCATGGGAAAGGTTCTCCCGGGAAAAGCGGCTCTGGGGTCGGGAATGGCGATGCCCGAGGTGTTTTGGGGTTTGCTGAGCTGGGGCCGAGATGCCAAACTCAGCTGTGGAGGCTGGGAAAGGGAGAGTAAAGGAGGGATGGTGAAATGGGAAAGGCAAGGGGTGGGAGCACGGCGATCCACAGGGATATCGGGGACACGGGTGACGTGTCCATCTTTCTTCCAGTCGCCCACCCGATCCGCCCCAAGCCCCCCTCGGCCACCAGCATCCCGGCCATCCTGAAAGCCCTGCAGGACGAGTGGGTGAGTGCCGGGGGGGCTGCCGGGGCTGGCATCCCGCCGTTCCCTGGCTGACTCCGGCGCTTCCCGGCAGGATGCCGTGATGCTGCACAGCTTCACGCTGCGGCAGCAGCTGCAGACCACGCGCCAGGAGCTGTCCCACGCCCTGTACCAGCACGACGCCGCCTGCAGGGTCATCGCCCGCCTCACCAAGGAGGTCACTGCCGCCAGAGAAGGTGACACAGACGCGTGGCGTTCCCAGGAAGGGGTGTTGGGATGTGCTGTATCCCGGTTTTCCTTTAAACCTGTTGTGTTTTTGCAGCTCTGGCCACGCTGAAGCCTCAGGCCGGGCTCATCGTGCCCCAGGCGGTGCCGTCAGCGCAGCCCAATGTGGCCGTGAGTCCCTGCTCCCCATCCTGGTCCTTTTCTTGCTCATTCCCAACCCATTTCCCACTCATTGCTCCCGAATTCCCTCTCTGCATGTTTCTTCTCTCTGTGCCACACAGGGGGCTGGCGAGGCCATGGATCTGGGAGAGCTGGCTGGAATGACGCCGGAGATCATCCAGAAGGTAGGGGCAGCGCTCCATGTGTTCCCCTCTCCATCTTCCCATCGCAGAATTCCCAGTCTGTGCTCACCCTCCTCTTGTTTTCCAGCTCCAAGACAAGGCGACGGTGCTGACCACGGAGCGTAAGAAGGTGAGTGGACTTATCCGAGGATTTGGAGGGGGCTAGGATGTGCCGTGCTCCAACCAAAGCTGATGTTTATCCCTGTTTCTTCCAGAGGGGCAAGACGGTCCCGGAGGAACTGGTGAAGCCGGAGGAGCTCAGCAAGTACCGGCAGGTGGCCTCGCACGTGGTGAGTGTCGGGATGGGAAAGGACTGGGAAACTCCGACATGGAGCTGGGAATTGCCTTTTGATTCCTTTTGGGAGGGTTTTGGTGCTTGTGGCAGTAATTTGGGGTTCTCCTCCCTCACATAGGGGCTGCACAGCGCCAGCATCCCAGGAATTCTTGCCTTGGATCTGTGTCCTTCCGACACCAACAAGATCCTCACTGGTAGGGGAGCTTTCCTGGGGGTTTCCCACCTGGGAGTAGGTCTCCTTCTCTGTGTTTTTGGGAGTTTGAAGGGGGACAAGGGACATAAGGCAGGTGGATTTGGAGTTGGTTGGCCCCACACTCCCATCCCAGTGCTTCCCGCTCGATTTTCCAGGTGGAGCCGACAAAAATGTCATCGTGTTCGACAAGAGCTCGGAGCAGATCCTGGCCACGCTCAAGGGCCACACCAAGAAAGTCACCAGCGTCGTCTTCCACCCATCCCAGGTGTGTCTGGCTCTTTCCTCACTTCCAGGATGCCTCAAATCTGGATATCAGGACCCTCCTCTGGTGGAATCTCCTGCTGGGAGCTCTCGGAGAGGTGAATTCTTCCCATGTGAACCCTCTGGTGTTGTCCTTGTGTAGGACTTGGTGTTCTCGGCTTCTCCCGACGCCACGATCCGGATCTGGTCCGTTCCCAACGCCTCCTGTGTCCAGGTGGTCCGTGCCCACGAGGGCTCCGTGACTGGGCTCAGCCTCCACGCCACGGGTGATTACCTGCTCAGCTCCTCAGATGACCAGGTGAATCCCTCCCCATCCCACAGATCCCACCTTTGCTTCCCACTCCTGTCGTATCCAACGCTCTTCCTCTCTCTCAGTACTGGGCTTTCTCAGATATCCAGACAGGCCGTGTCCTCACCAAGGTGACGGATGAGAGCTCTGGATGTGGTAAGCTTTGGAGTTGATTATCCCCATTCTAGGCATCCCTTGGCTCCTGGGGTTCATGGGAACTGCTTTGGGGGGTCTTGGCAGCCTTCCCAACCTTCCTGAGTCTTCCCAACCCTTCCAATCTCATCAGCCTTCTTGAGTGTTCCCAATTCTCAAAATATTCCCAACTCCCTCTATCTTCCTGGCCCTGTGAGTCTCCCCAACCCTCTTGGGAGTCTTCCCAGCCCTCTGAGTCTTCCCAAGCATCTGATTCTCCTGCTGTCTCCGCAGCTCTCACCTGTGCCCAGTTCCACCCGGATGGGCTCATTTTTGGGACGGGAACGATGGATTCCCAAATCAAGATCTGGGATCTGAAGGTAAGGGCTGACGGGAATATGCAGGAACAGGGGTTTGGGGTTGTCTGAGCTTGGCTTGGGGATCAGTCCAAGGAGCAGGATTATAGGGAATGTTTTTGGAAGTTTCTCCAAAAATCCCAAGATTCCAGCTCCAGAGCAGCCGCTAGTGACACCATGACCGCGCAGGGCGGTTGGGAACGATGCCACATCCCAGCGCTGTGATTCCCTCTCACCACCTTGTCCCCAGGAGCGCACCAACGTGGCCAACTTCCCGGGACACTCCGGCCCCATCACCAGCATCGCCTTTTCCGAGAACGGATACTACCTGGCCACGGCAGCCGACGACTCCTCGGTCAAGCTCTGGGATTTGAGGAAGCTCAAGAACTTCAAGACGTTGCAGCTGGATAACAACTTCGAGGTGTGTCATGTCCCTTTTCCCCCCACGGCCTCTCTGCTCCAGGGGTTGTGGCATCCCAAAAAGGCCATTTGGAGCTTTATCAGTGGCTTGTTGTGATTCTTCTCCGCAGGTGAAATCCCTGATTTTCGACCAGAGCGGGACCTATCTGGCGCTGGGCGGGACCGATGTCCAGATCTACATCTGCAAGCAGTGGACGGAGATCCTCCACTTCACAGGTGAGGGATTGTGGGAATCATGGAAGTGGCTGGGGCGGGAATGGGACAAATCCACTCAGAATTGTGACCATGGATTGTTTTCCATCCCCAGAGCACAGTGGTCTGACCACAGGAGTGGCCTTTGGCCACCATGCCAAGTTCATCGCTTCCACAGGCATGGATCGGAGCCTCAAGTTCTACAGCCTGTAGCCCTGGAAGTGGGGCTGGGATTTTTTGGGATTCGGGGTGGGAGGTGGGTGGGACTATCCAATGTAGGATTATCCAGGTGGGATTATCAAGCTCCCCTGTTGTAGGTTTTGGCACAAGGGAGGTGAGGCATTGCCTTCCCTGTAGTCCATGAATTTATTGTCTAGTTTTTTCCCCAATTCCGTGTGTTTTCCACCTTTAGATTGTTTTGTGCTTGTAACTGGTCTTACAAAAAACCCCAATCCCCATGCTGGTGGAAGTTTGAGGCTGGGATGTGTGGAAGGAGGGAGGGAAGGGAGGACTGTGCAGTTTTATAAGCAGTTACTTAGTTTCAGTATGGAAATAAAGAATTATTCCCTGTCATTCTAGTTGGAAGAGGCTCCTGTGAAGGGCTGGGGTGTAGCAGGGTGGGATTTGGGAGTGTCTGTGGCTGCTGCCAGCTTGAGAATGGGCATGAGAGACCCTCTTCCCTCCCAAAGACAAAACACTCTTAGAGCCGTGATTTGCACTGGTTTTATTTTTCCAGTTTTCCCAGAGACATCCAGCAGCATCCAGGTAGAGGCTGGAGCTGTGAGGAGGAAGAGGGGGAGGAGATAACTTAGGGGGATGAAGGGGTGTTTGGGATGAAAGGGTTTTTAGGGAGCAGAAGGCACTCACCTTTCAGCCTCTCTGCTGAGTTCCCCCTCTCTTGGGAACCTCAGGAAAGACAAGGCATCCCTGGGATGTGACTGTCCCCATGCTGTCACCTGTCCTCCTGTCCCCTGGAGACCTCCGTGCTCCTGTGGGGAACAGCAGGTTGGCTTGGGAAGAAGGGGACATGTAGAGATCTCCCAAAACCCCGGAGGCTCCCAGACTCACGTGAGGGCACTCCCAGCTGGCAGGAGGGCCGGCAGGGCTCCGGCTGGGCCAGGTGGCACACGGAGGCGCTGCAGGAGATGTACACCTGGGAGCCACAGGAATGCCAGTGTCACCTGGGGATCCCCAAAAAGGGTTCCCAAGCCTGAAGAGACCCCCAAAAAGCATCCCCAAGCCTTGAGGAACCTCCCAAAAGCAGTGTGAGCTCCCCAACAAGAAGAGACAGTGGGCAGCAAGGTCAGTGCTGGGGTGGGTTTGAGGATGTTGGCATGAGAGATTCCCAACACTGAGGCATTCCCAACACATGGATTCAGGGGGATCCCCCTCACCTCCCCCTCCAGCACAGCCATTCCAGGGGGCTCCACGAAGGCAAAGGTGGAGATGACAAAGCGCTGGTAGTGGCTCGGGAAGGGCAGCTCCGGAGAGGCCGGACCCATTGGAATCAGCCGTGTCCTGTAGTTGTCCCCTTGGAAGGGACACCTGGGCGGGAATCGAGCACCCTGTGTCAGCACAGTGATGTCCCCTCACTTCCATCTTCCCATCCTTTTCCACTCACCCCTCCACGAGGATGGGCCACTGGAGCTGGGATGTGGCGTGGGAGCCAGGGGAGGCCCAGCAGTGGTGCAGCACCAGCACCAAATTGGGATCCGTCTTCTGGAGCAGCCGGACTTCCACGTAAATGGGGTCCCGGAGCACCCTCACCAGGGGGAAGTCACCCACAGCGTGGTAGGAGCTGTAGGATTCGTCTGTGGGAATGTTGGGAGGGGTTGAGTGGGATGGGGAGCGGGATAGGGAGCGGGATAGGGAGCACTCACCAGTGGCAATCCGCAGCTGGAGCCCCAGTGGACCCGGCATGGCCAGGGGGGCGGCTGTGGGGGGCACGGCCACCTCCACTCCCAAGGGAAGGAGGTCGCTGGAGTTGTAGATGCACCGAGCTCGGAGACTGGGGAGAGGAGGGAGAGAAAGATGGGAGACTCCCAAATCTTCCATCAGCCCCCTCAGCCCAAGTTGTGGGGACACCACCAGGGACGTGGCAGGAGTGAGGGTTGGTTTGATCCAAGGGGGAACCCAGGCTCTCTGCCTCGATTTTTCCACCCTCTTCCCTTACATGTAGACGCTGTCCCGAGTGATGGAGCCACGGGGGGATCCCTGGACATCGATGGTGGAGAGCAGCTGGTTCTCATAGACCAGCATGTCCTCAATCACCTGTGTAGGGAACACTGGAATGGGAAACATCCTGGGGGATGCACGGATCAGGATTTGAGGTAGGAGGCACCATGTGGGTGAGTTCTTTATCCTGAAGTTTCGGAGGGACTGAGAGCATCCTGGGAGCACTTCTATCCTGAAGGGACCCCACTGTGCCCACCTGGGGGTTCTCCGGGGTTTTCCTGCCCTACCTGGACAGTGGTGCCGCAGTGGGTGACCGGGAAGCGGAACATGACGAAGGCCTCAGACACGTGGCGGGGCTCACATCCCGCCTGGCTGCTGGCCAGCCGCACGCTGTCCAGGTTGTACGGCAGGGCCACCATTCCCCGTGGGACCACCAGGACAAAGTGTCCCTCCAGCAGGCACTGCACGGTGGCTGCAATACCACAGAGAGGCTCCATCACCTTGAACACGCTCTCCGGGCGCCAGGGAGGGATTTTGGGACGTGCCTCCGGGTGTCCTACCGGTATTCCCATAATAGCAGGGTGTGGTCCGGTCCATGTCGTCGTAGCAGCATCCCGCCTGCAGGCATGCATCCCGTCCCTGTGGAGCCACGCACGGCATCCGACCCACCGGCACCTGGCACTGCTCCCGTGTCAGCTGCATTCCTGGGGGGAAGCAGAGAGGGGACATAGCATGGAATGTGGGTTGGAAAAGCACCTTGAGGCCGTTTCCCTTTGTCCCAACATCCCATCTTCCTGCCTTACCTGCCCCTGGCGAGGGGTAGAAGAGTGCTGTGGACTGCAGCAGGCTGGGCTGGGAGTGAATCCCAGGATGCAGCAATCCAGGCTGGGGCTGCAGCCCGGGGCGTCCCAGGCCTGGCTGTGGCTCAGCCTGGAGTCCAGGGCTGATGAAACCTGGCCAGGATGAGAGTCCTGGGTGCACCAAAGCTGGGCTGGGATGGCCGGAATGGAGCAGCCCAGTGTGGCCTGGGAACCCAGTTTGGGAGTTGGAGTGATGACTGGGACGAGATATTCCCAGCTGGTTTAGGGGCTGAGCTCCCGGGCGCAGGAATCCTGCTGGAGTCTGGGCACCGGTGGAGGTCAAGCCAGGCTGGTTGTGGGATACAAACCCTGGGCGAATCCCTGGTTGGTTTTGACCCCCAGGAGGGTTTTGGTATACAAACCCTGGGCGGAGTTGCCCTGGTTGGTTTTGAGCACCAGGCTGGTTTTGGGATAGAGACCCTGGGCGAATCCCTGGTTGGTTTTGGCCCCCGTGATGCACCATCCCAGGCTGATTTTGGGATATAGACCCTGGGCGAATCCCTGGTTGGTTTTGGCCCCCGTGATGCACCATCCCAGGCTGATTTTGGGATATAGACCCTGGGCGAATCCCTGGTTGGTTTTGGCCCCCGTGATGCACCATCCCAGGCTGATTTTGGGATATAGACCCTGGGCGAATCCCTGGTTGGTTTTGACCCCCAGGCTGGTTTTGGTATACAGACCCTGGGCGGAGTTGCCCCGGTTGGTTTTGAGCACCAGGCTGGTTTTGGGATACAGATCCTGGGCGAATCCCTGGTTGGTTTTGACCCACAGGATGCACAATCCCAGGCTGGTTTTGGGATACAGACCCTGGGCGAATCCCTGGTTGGTTTTGGCCCCCATGATGCACCATCCCAGGCTGGTTTTGGGATACAGACCCTGGACGCAGGTGCCCTGGCTGGGTCTGACCCCCGTGATGTGCCAAACTGGGATGGTTTTGGGATACAAGCACTGGGCGAAGACTCCCTGGCTGGCTCTGCTCCCCAGGCTGGGGGGGCTGCACTGCTGGGCGGAAGAAGCTTCCCTGGATTTGGGTGACAGGAAGAGCCCCACCAGGCTGGGACAGAAGCCCCAGGTGGGCTGGATTGGAATGGTGCTGGATCCCAGGAAGCACTGAGCTGGGCTGGTACTGTCCCACGGTGTGAACCTGCTCCAAGTGATCTTGGGATGTGAAGTGGGATCCCGCAAGGGTAAGGGAGGACTCAGAGACCTGGTGCAGGCCAGTGTGGGAGATCAGGACTCCGCTGTCCCGGCTCTTCTCCCGGTTTCCATCTGGGAGCATTTCAGAGCCACCTGGCTTGGGGCAGGTCATGTTGATCTCGTAGGAGGTGACCGGGATCCCGCTGGACAGCAGCTCCTCCAGCTGCACCCGCAGGATGTAGCGGTTCTCCTGCGGGGAGACACAAGGGACAGTCACCCCCATCCTGCTGGAGGGGACCGCAGAGGGGACGGGAGCGTCACCTTGAATAGGACATGGCAGCCCTTGTAGCCAGAGGAGAAGATGATGGAGCCATCCTCCCTGGAGTTCAGCCAGTGGAGGCAGATGGAGCAGTTGGCCACGTCAAAGCGGGAGCCAAACTCGTCTGGGGGAACACCATGGACACGGGCGAGTGACACATCCATGCGCATGGAAACCCCCCAGGCAGCAGCAACAGCTCATCCAAGCCATTGGGCTAATCCCATTGGGATATCATCACCATGGAACACCTCGGGATTGAGGGGAATCCCAGAGAAATCCAGCACCCCAAGGGGATCCAGGGAGTCCCCTCACTCACCCAGAACCTTGAAGCGGACAGTACGGCCATGGGGCGGGAAGACCAGGAGCTGCATTCCCAACTCTCCGCAGTCATGGCGGTACTGCAGGAGTGCCACGGTGGCTCTGGGCCACAGGGACAGGAGGAAGAGGAGCAGAAGGAAGGAGCAGCTCCTTCCCATGGCAGTGACACAGATGGAGCACGGGGCTCTGTGGTGTGGATTTATATCCAGATGGCTGGGATGCGGGGGGTGGGGGGGGTCAGGATCAGCTGACCCCGTGGGATGAGCCCTGCCCAGGGCTCCTCGCTCCCGTGCTGCTGGTGACCTCAGTGCCCCAGCCCCGTGGTCACCTCCTGCGGCTGTGTCACGGTGACCAGGGACAAACCAAGCTTATCCCACACTTGGAGGCTGTCCCAGTGAACAGGGAATGGAACTGGGGCCAGGCGGGATGCCCAGCTGGATCAAGCTATCCAGGGGGAAAGGAGAAGGCTGGTGTGTGCCCACCTTCCCGGAGCTAGTGGGGACAGTGGTGACCTCTGGACACACCACTCCTGGAATAGCCACGGGACCAGGGGACACAGTGGCACGGTCCCAGTGACATCTGAGGGACAGGGAATCAGCCAGTTACCCCAAATCTCTGCTGCACCCTGGTTGTGCCCTGCTGGCAGCGCCACAGGGAATCCAAAGTCCTCCATGTGCATTCCCTCTACCTACCTTTCCCCAAGTTTCCCTTCTGGGATTTATCTTTACTGCGGATTAAACCACAACACCTCTGCCCACCCTTCCCGGAGTGACAGTCACGGCCACTCCCTGTCCCACGCCCTTGGTGTGGGAATGGGGTCACGCCAGCTCCCAGGAGCACAGGGATCCTGGTGGGAGGGCGTGAGGAGCCAGGGGCTGCATGCGATTCCTTCAAACCTCCTCTGGAAGTGACGGCAGCCGCAGTGCGTCCCCAGAGCCACAGCTGGGCTGATATTGGCCAATATATGTTCTATATGTGCCCCATATACGTCCTAGATACAAATATATATATGTCTAATATATGTTTTATATATGTGCTATACATGTCCAATATATGTCTGAGCTGTCTGTTCTGTATCCTATATATGTTCCATAGGCATCCAGTATATATCCTATATATGTGTCCAATATATATCTGATGTATATCCAATAGATCTATCCCACATGTCCAATATCTATCTGATATATATCTGATGTATATCACACATGTACCAATACATATCTGATTTATCTCCCAAATATCTCCTAAATCTGTGTCCAACCTTTGTCCCACACATCATCTCCCAGGAGCACAGGCAGGAGACACCAGTGACAATTTATTCCCCGCAGTGACAATCCCGGTGATCCCAAGCCCTTTTCCCCACCCCTCACAGCTTCATGGTGGCAACCGACCCCAGATGGAGCTCCAAGAACTGCAGGATCTCCTGCCAGGAATGCTCCTGGGCCCGGGCATGGGGCTGTGGCTCTCCCCCCCATGCCACTGGCTTGGGAGTGCCCCGGATGCTGGAGTTGCTGCACAGGGGGGATCCGGGGGGCTCGATCAAGTGCCCGGCGCCGGGATAGGACAGGATCCGACCGCTCTCCGGTGGCATCCGTGCCAGGGCCAGCTCGGCGAAGAGCTTGCTGTTGAAGCTCCGGTCGGCCTCTCCCACCACAAACAATACTTTTCCTCGGATCTTCTCCACCGGGATGGCCGAGGCACGGTAGGCGGGATCCCGGGGGTCGGTGAAGATGGCCGAGTTGTCCATGGCTCCCACCTCGGTGAACAGGACACGCTCGGTGTAGTAGGGAATGGCAGGGATGCGGAGCTCCTTATAGATCAGCGGGTTTCCATACAGGAAGCTCGTACCGTTGATCCACACCGTGGCCACCACCTGTGGCAGGAAGGTGGCCATGGCCAAGGCCACCTCCGCACCTTTGGAGACGCCTACCACGCCCAGGCCGGGGCCTCGGACCTGAAGCAAGAGGAAATGGAGCCAGCTGGGATAATACACAGGGATAATACATTTACTGGGACATCCCTGGGTGCCAGGACAAGGATGTCCTCATGGGAGATCCTCCAGTCCCTGGGACATTCCTGGCACTTGGGACAACCCTGGGACATTACCCCTGGTCACCTGGACATCCTGCTCACCAGGATGACACTCCAAGACTCACCTTGGGATGCCGGAGGAGCAGCTCTGCCGCTTCCTCGAAATATTCCAGGTCCAGCTGGGCCAGGACTCGGGGCAGGTCGTCATAGGCGAAGAAGGCGAGGGCCAGCACAGCAAAGCCCCGGCTGGCCAAGAGCCCTGCCCGGAACTCGATCAGCCCCCCCGCACCCCCAAACATGTCAATGACTCCAGGGAAGGGGCCCGGACCTGTGGGAAGACAGGGAGAATGTCAGGGATGGGGAGCCATCAGTGCTGTCCTGCATCCTGGAGGTTCCATGGTTGGGCATCCCAGGGGGCACAAGATCCAGTATCCTGGGGGTCCTGAGGCTGGGCATCCTAGGATCCTAAGGTTTGATATCTCAAGGATCCCTAGGCTGGACAACCAGAGAATCCCAGCTTTGGCTATCCCAGGGGCCCTGAGGTTTGTTATCCCAGGGCTTTCAGGGCTGGACAACTCAGGAATCTTATGGTTTAGCATCCCAGGAGTCCCAGTTTGTTTCCCAGAGGTCCCAATGTTTGGCCTCCCCAGGATCCCAAGGTTCAGTATCAGTATCCAAGGCTCCCGAGGTTCAATATCCCAAGGGAATACTGGCTGGGTATCCCAGCGGTCCCAAGTTTGGGCACCAAAGAGCTCCCAAGAACAAGCATCCTGCAAGTCCCAAGGTTTGATATCCCAGAATTCCCCGCTCCCCAGAGCTCACCAGGAGGCAGGAACAGGGCGCCACGGACCTTTCCCTCACGGATGGGCACCCGCTGCACTCCGGGGCCCACGTACCACCGCTCGGCCTCGCAGGATCCCAGCGGCTGCTCCCGGGGATCCGTGCCCATGCTGAGCCCGTCGAACACTTCCAGCCGGACGCGGAAGGGGCTGCCGGCCACATCCCGCTTGACCAGCCGTCGGAAAAGGGTGTCGGGCTGCAGGAACCAGAAGAGCCCCATGGGCCAGACCCCGGAGTAGCTGCCCCCCAGGGCGGCATGGAGCCTGGGATCCACATCTCCGGCTTCGTCAGCGCGGAAAAAGGCGCGGGATTGGAAGCACTCGCCCTGCTCGTCCTTCAGCCATGCCCGGAGGGTGACAAGTTGGGATGGGGACAGTCCCCGCACCCGGATCTGCACTGGTCGGTCAGCCAGCGAGGACCGCGGTGTCACTGTCACCTCCACCATGGTGCACCTGGGAATGGGAATCACCCCGAGTGTCCCACAGGGACTGCCACACCCAGGAGGGGGCTGGTGGCAGGGTCCTGTCCCCAGGGATCCTCACAGGAGACCCCCAGGATGGAGTCTGTGGTCCAGATAGTTCTGCTGGCATCCCTTCTTCCCTGTCCCTATCCCTCTTTCCCATGTCCCTATCCCCTTGTGGTCCCTTGTCCCTTCTTTCCTGGTCCTTGTCCCCTCCTTCCCTCATCCCAGTCCTCTGCTTCCCTTTTCCCCATCCCCTCCCACCCTCTGACCCCAAACCTCTACTCCAAAACTCACCTGGCAGCCGGGAGAGCCCTTTTCCGTGTGTCTCCCAGACCCGGCATTCCCAGCACCCACCCTCCCCCCTCCTTATCCTCCTCCCCACTCTGGAGCCAGAGCAGGGTGGGGATCCAGAGGCTCCGAGCCCCCAGTCCCGTGTGGTGTGCACCCCGCTCCCCTCCGTGCAGCACGGCAGGCTGGGAACAGGGATGTTGGCCCCAGTCCAGCCCTTGGAGGAGACACGCGGTTCTCCCACATCCGTCCCACCAGGAAATCGGCCCCTAAGGGCCACAGCTTCCCCCTCTCTTACCCCGCTGGGCAAAGCCCGGGCTGTGGGCTCTGCAGAGGGAGAGGCTTGAGGATTCCTTGGAAATCATTAACCCGGGAATGGCGAGGGCAGAGCCCTCCTGCCCCATAACCCCGTGCCTGCCTGGCACCGGCCGCACCCTGAAATTCCTGCCAGTCCCCACTTTCCCTGTGGCACCCCCCCCACCCTGGACACGGATGGGACACACCCCATTCCCCCCCAAAACTGTCACCCCAGGATGAAGCTCCAGGGCCCTACATTCCCATCCCAGGGTTTCCCGCTGATTCCTGCAGTCCCATTTTCCACCCAGTGCACCCCTTTGTTCCCCCATCCCCTCCATCCCAGCTCACAGACACATCCCTCCCCAGGAATGCAGGAAGGGGTGTTCACAGACCAAGAAAAACCAGGAATGTTAAGAAATCCACGTGGATTTCCAACTTCCAGCCCCCACAGAACTCCCAGCGTTGCCCCTCACAGGAGGGTGCGTGACACCGTGTCCCCTTCCTTGCTGACAGGTTGCAGGGCTCATTCCCAACAGCAATTCCCTCTTTGGAGAAAGGGGAACTGCAAGGAATGAGGGGCCAAGGCACACTCCAATCCTAGGAATGCCTTAGGGAAGGCCCCAGCTGGAGCCACCAGTTTCCAGAGCCACTGGAGGCAAATGTTTCTCAGTTCCTATTCATTTTTATAAGGAAAAGGCAAATTTGGGAAAGCAAAGTTCTGTTCCAGCCTCTGGCACCGGCCACATCCTGATTCCACAGGGACTGGAGGTCCAGCAGCTGGTGCCTGTGGAATGCACCCCCTCAGCTCTGTCCTGTTGTTTGTCCAACACTGAGGGTCCTGCCAGCCATTCCTGCCTGGCAAACTGAGGAAAAAGCCCTGGGAAGGAGCAGGATCCTGGTGGCAGTATCCCAAATCCTGCCTCATTCCGTGGCCGTGCTGCGTCTCACGGGCGTCTTCTGGAGCAGGGCCAGTGTATCCCGTTTTTCCACCCGCCTCAGCTGCTTCTTCTTGGCCCTCTTGAGCTTCAGGGGGTTCCGGATCTGGGGAATGGGAAAAGAGAGGAGATCTCACGGAATCATCGGGTCCCAGAACGGTTTGGGTTGGAAAGGACCTTAGGGATGATCCAGTTCCCCCCCTGGCCATGGGCAGGGACACTTTCCACTAGTGCAGCTTGCTCCAAGCCCTGTCCTGGAGCATTTCCAGGAATGGAGCAGAGTGTGGGAATGAGGCAGGATGGGCATGGATGGCTCCCAGCCTCCCACCACCAAGGATTCAGGATCTAGGAGGGGATTTATCCCAAAACTCACCCCATCCTCACCCACAAGTGAGGTCTTCACCACACCCACCCCAAGCTCCCAGGTCTCTTCCCAATGGAAAAGCCATGATTTCCCCACATGGATCCCCACCAATGCAGCATTTTCCTCGCTCCACCACCCCATTATCCTTCAGTTCTGGTGTTCCCAAGCTTGGGAGAACATGGGGGACACGCTTCCAGTGTGCCTGGCTTTACTGGGAATCTCCCAGTCCTCCCAGGATCCTCCAAAGACAGAGACAGGGAGAGGAACTGGAGCAAACTGGAGGCTGATCCATGGGGGCTGGAGGCTGTGGGGTGCTCCCAGGGCTGTTCCCAGCCAGCACAGGGGACTCACCACTTGGACAATCTCGGCTTTCCGCTCATTTTCCAGGCGCCGCTTCAGGTTTTCCTCCCGCCGCCGCTTCTTTTCCTGCGGGAGCAGCACCACAACATTCCCTGCGGATCACTTCCCCTGGGATTAAACCCAAACCAGCCAATGCCCAGCCAAGTGTGAAATCTGTCATTCCAGCAGCTTTTCCACCCCGGGCGAGGCTGGAATTGACCCAGGGAGTTTATTCCGAGTCAGTGACTTGGAGCACGTGACCGCCAGTGACTGGATTTGGCACCAGGACAGGGAATTCTCCATCCCAGCTGCCCTCTTCCTGGGCTCTGCCACAGCTCTGAGGCCCGGGAAGAGGGCAGAGACATGGGACTGTGCTTGGGAAAGACGGGAATTCTCCAGCTCCCGAGCCCTGTTACCTCTTTCTCTCTCTGCTTGGCTTCCTCCAGCTGCCGTGCCAGATCCTGGACCAGCTTCCTCTCCTGCCTCTCCTTCATTTTCCGTGCCCAGGAGCTGCGGAGCGCCTTGTCCTGGATCATGTGGGAGAACCTGCGTGGGCACACGGGAGGTGTTGGATCTCAAAAACCCCGGGGTGCAGCCGGGCCACTCTCGCTCCTCTCCAGAATTCCATGAAACTCCGCCAACCTCGGAGCATCCCACGGCATCCTCAGCTCCCCGGCATCCCCTCCAAGTCATCCCTGTCACCTCTGGATCCTTCCTAAAGCTTATGGATACCTCCGGAACACCCTCACAAGCCCCCGAGAGGCCGCCAAACAGTCCTGTCCCCCTCAAAATTTCCCCGGACCTCATGACTCCTCAAACAGCCCTTCTGGAGCCCAGAGCCCCCCAGGCCCCCGTCTCTCTTCCCACCTCTTCTTCCCGGGATCCTTCCACACCCGTCCCGACTTGGGCTTGCCCCGCGGGATGGCTACCACCGCCTCCTGCCGCTTCTTGCCGCCTTTCCGCCGCCGCCGAGCCGCGGCCGGAGCCGAGGCGGCCCCGCCGGGCCCCTCGGGGCTCGCTGCCGGTCCCGACCCCGGGGTCCCTCCATGATCCCCGTTCTCCCCCTCCATGATCCACGCGGCCCCGCGGCGTCGCAGAGAGATGACGTCAGCGCAGCGCTCCCCGCGGAAGCGCGAAGCCAGAGCGCCTCCCTGGCCGCCATTTTTGTATTGGGCAACGCCCTCCGCGCACGGCGGCGGCCGCCATCTTTGTACCGGGTAAGGCCGCCATCTTTGTGCCGGGCAGTACCGCCCACCACCGTGGCCGCCGGTACCGGGACCCCCCGAACTCCCCCAAACACACCCGGGGCGAGGCTCCCCGTACCCCGAGTAACCTCCGGAGACACGCGCGGGCCGGGCTGGGGGAGACGCCTTTATTGGGAGCCGAACACGCTGAGGGCAGCCCAGGGGGCTCCGGTAGCGGGGACCCCCCCCGGGATGCGGCACCACGTGCGGGGCTTGGCCGTGGCTACAGCGCCTGGGAAAGCAAAAACAGGGAAATCCAGGGAAATCTCTGCGAGGGGCACGGGAACGCCCGGGTTGGGGCGGCTCTTCGGAGGAAGGAAGGGGTGGATGAGCATTCCAGGGATTTCCAGGGATTCCCGTGGATCCCGCCTCCCTCACCAGCTGCGTGTAAGTGTGCTGCCGGACCGTGTCGTATCCGAACGCCAGAACCGCCACGGCCACGCAGAATTCCAGGAGGCTGAGGAGCACCAAGATGGAATCCAGCCCGTTGCTCAGCATCTGCAAGGAGGAGGAGAACGGGAATATCCCGGGATCCACCACCCGAACAGGACCTGGATCCTTGAACAGCCCACCCAGAGACTGGGATTCCCCTGTGCAATCCCGGGTGTCCATACCTTGCTCTCCATGTTGAAGCACCATTCCGGGCGGGTCTGGAAGGGCTCGGGCTTCTCGCAGCCAGGCATGATCCGGGTGATGGCCGTGCCATGGATCCCGGTGGCCACCAGCGTGCCCAGGACAACGCCCACATTGACCACACAGCAGGTCTTGACCTGCGGGAAGCACCCGGTGACACGGACCCCGGGAAGGGCTGCTTCCCACATGGATTATTCAACTGGGATCAGAGATCTGGAGAAGCCACCCAGTTTTGTCCCACTCATCCCACAGTGATTCCAAAGCCATGAGGGTCTCCTGGACCTTTCATCCCCCTCATCCCACAGTGATTCCAAAGCCATGAGGGTCTCCTGGACCTCTCATCCCCCTCATCCCACAGTGATTCCAAAGCCATGAGGGTCTCCTGGACCTCTCATCCCCCTCATCCCACAGTGATTCCAAAGCCATGAGGGTCTCCTGGACCTTTCATCCCCCTCATCCCACAGTGATTCCAAAGCCATGAGGGTCTCCTGGACCTCTCATCCCCCTCATCCCACAGTGATTCCAAAGCCATGAGGGTCTCCTGGACCTTTCATCCCCCTCATCCCACAGTGATTCCAAAGCCATGAGGGTCTCCTGGACCTTTCATCCCCCTCATCCCACAGTAATTCCAAAGGCCATGAGGGTCTCCTGGACCTTTCATACCCCACATCCCACAGTGATTCCAAAGCCATGAGGGTCTCCTGGACCTTTCATCCCCCTCATCCCACAGTGATTCCAAAGCCATGAGGGTCTCCTGGACCTTTCATCCCCCACATCCCACAGTGATTCCAAAGCCATGAGGGTCTCCTGGACCTTTCATACCCCACATCCCACAGTGATTCCAAAGCCATGAGGGTCTCCTGGACCTTTCATCCCCCTCATCCCACAGGGACCCTGACCCCCATCCTGTGCTCCATGTGGGAGAGCTGGGCACTTCCTGAGGGGGAGACTGGCCTGTGGATCCCGTGGGATGAATCCAGGCTGTGGAAGGGACAGAAGGAATAGGGGGACACCTTGTCCCTCCCAGCCTGGATCTTACCAGCACAGGGCTGTCTCTCCTTTCACTTTCCACCAGCAACGAGCCCGAGACCAGGAGCTACTTGGAAAACAGCAGGAATTGGTGTCAGCAGCAAGGCACCCTTCCCTGGCACCCTTCCTGGTGTCCCTCCAGCTGGGAGCTGGGGTTCAGGAATGAACAAACACCCCAGAATGTGGTGGGGGGATGGTCAGTGGAGACCTGGTGACCCTGGGATATTGTCCCAGTCCACCAGGATTCCTTAAGAATGCCACGTCTTCGTCCCAGCTTACCAGGATCCCCAGCCAGAAGAGGACCCCGCTGGCCACAGGGAGGGAAGGGTTCCTGTGCTCCGACAGTGTCAGGATGATCCCGAAGCAGATATGGACAATTCCAGTGAAGATGTGGATGGTCTGGGGAAGGATGAGGAAGAGGGATCCCGATCCCATTACTATGAGACCCATCCCACCCCAATCCCACGTCACAGTGCCGGGAAGGGACTGGGAGAGACACCTGTCCCAACATCCTCTCCACCCAGCCAGGGAAAATATCCAGCAGGACAATCCCTGCTGGGCACCTGGAAGGCCGTGTCTCACCCCCAACACCTTGGGATGAGCCCTCCGGAAGTTTTGTGTTTGGAATGAGGTCCTGGCAGGTGCCTGGGAGCCTGAGGCCAGCTGGGCCGCCCGGGGATCCGTGGCCGGGATCACCTCCGTGATGATCCTCACGTTGCCAGCGTCGGTCACCGTGGTGGCCGCCATGGCCTGGGAACAAGCCCAAGAAGCTGAAGGAATTCCCAGGTGCCTTCCTCCTCACCACGGTCCCTTTGCTGTCCGAAATCCCCAGGAGGTGCTGGCCTGGCAGGGACACACTCCCGCTGCCCTTTGCTCCCTGCGGGAAACTCGCTCATGGAATTCTCGTCAGGGCCCTCTTGCTCAACAAGGCGGCTTTGCCAACGGAGGCTCCCAAAATCCTGCATGGGGAGAGGGAGGGAGGGAGAGGGAACCCCTCCCTGGGCTCTGCGGCCTTGGGAAGGGTTGGATGCTTTTCCCATGGGATGCTCCAAGACCCCCTTTCCATCCTAAATTGTGGATGCTTTGCTTGGGAAACACTCCTGCAATTAGCTTGGTACCTAATGAGGTGTTCATAATCTAACCCTGCCCACTTGCCAGGAAAAACTCACACTGAACAGGAAACTTTATAAACCCTGTTATCAAGGAAGCTCCTTTATTGCCATTTTTGGGAATTCTCCCTCCCTGTGGATTTGTCCCCAATGAGGACACACAGAAGGGATTCAGGGATCCCTGGCCATCTCCGTCGGGAGCCAGAGGGAAAGGAGATGCTGTTATTTATGGTGGGAAATGGGAGCTCAGGCTGGGAATGGAGCCACTACACATGGCGAGGGGATCCTGAGGGATTCAGAGGTCCCTTCCTGCCTCCATCCCTCCCTTCTCCCAGAAAACAGCCATGTCCTTTTCTCCAGGAACATTGGGATACCCCATGCTGACCTGGAGGACCCCCAGGTTTCCTGGATGTCTGCTGTGTACAAAGTAGGAATTTCTTGGTGGAACAGGAATTTTTAGGTCCAGGATTCTGGCATCACCCCAACACCTCGCTCTCTGCCTGGGAAATGACAGGACCCTCCAGCTGACGATTTTAGGAGCAGGTGGAGCAACTTTTGGAAGTTTTTTCCTTCTCTCTGGCTCTAGAGGGAGCCGAGAGGCCGCGTTTGGAAGCCCTGTGCTTCCAGAGCTCAGGAGTGACTTCCAGCCCTGGAGGCTTGGAACAACCTGGGCTAGTGGGAGGTGTCCCTGCCCATGGCAGGGGGGTGGAACTGGATGATCCTTAAGGCTCCTTCCATCCCAAACCATTTCAGGATTCTGTGCCTTCCCATGCTCCCACATATCAGGGAATGGGACACTCCCTCCAAACCAGTCCAAATCATATCCCAAAAAAGAGCTGGAAGAACAGACCTGGAGAGCAAAGAGCAGCAACTCACGTCTCCATCCCAGCTCCAATGGCATTCCTCCATCCCACCCATGACCTTCCTCCATCCTGCATCCCCGATGGAAGCGTGCACTTGGCCTTGTAAAGGGCTGCATCTGGCAGCACAGCTTTCCAGGAAAAACATGGACATGGATGAGATTCAGCCTCTTCATCACATTCCTGATGCCTCAGAGCCTTTAATTCTTACTGGTGCCTCATCCCTCTCAACACTTCAATCCTAACAATCCCAGGGATCTCGTTCCAGCCCCGGAAAGGAACACTTGAGCCTCCGTGGAAATTCTGGGATCCCCTCTTTAGCCTTTAGGCAGCCAGGGTATCCTCCACCATTATCCACGGCTCACATTCCCAGCCAAAACCACCTTACATGGTGGATTTCCTCCCAAATCCGCCTTTCCAGATTCCTACAGCATTCCTGAAGTTCCAGCCTTGCAGGCAGGAACAGCCGTGACTGCCCTGAGCCCCCAAAACCTCACTTTCCGAGTGAGTGATCCATGGAAAAAGTGCTTTCCCCCTTCCTAAACAAACCCCGGTCCAGCTGGGGATGGCAGGAGCCCAAGGTAGGATGTCAGGATTTGTTTTGGAAGAGGATTCCAGAGGAGGTGAAGCTTTGAAGCAGATGCCAGGAAGCTGCAGGGCCGGGTGGTGGAGCTTTCCAACCTTTTCTTTGCAGGAATTTTTGGCTTTGTAGATATATACAACACATTCCTTGGATTTTAATCTTCATTTTCCTATTTTCTAGGACGAGTTTTAGATGCGGGAAGCCTGACTGGATGCTCAGGGGGGGAAATCAGTGAGACCCTCCCAAATTCCCTCCCACCAGCACAGGACAAAATTTATGAGCCTGGTGGAACCAAAATTCTTTTTCCAACCCCAAAATCCGTGAGTGTTTTTCCAAAGAAAATAAATTACAATGGAGAAAAGCTCTCCAAAGAAACTTGCTGCCTCATGGGACAAACTTTATATCCCCATAAAATACCAAAAGTCAACATTTTGCTTTGCTTCCAGGTGTTTCTGCTTCCCACGGGGCTCTTTCCATGCTGATTCCAGAAGGAAAGTCATGTTTTCTGGGAGAGGTTTCAGGTTTTTTGGCTTTAAACATCCAAGTGTCCATCCTGGATTAGGGAATCTGGAACAGGGAGCAGGCAGGAGGGTGGGAGGGGCATCACTGGCTGCTGGGGTGATCCATACCTGGCATTTGGGACACAGTGACATTGCTCCCAAGCCCTGTCCCAGATGTGTCCATCAACCCCTGCACGTGACATTCCAGCCTTTGATCTGCTCATTCCCAGGAAGACTCCTGAGGCTGCAGAAAAGTTCCAGAAAACTTCTCCAAGGCTTCAGTGGCATAGACTTCCACTGGCAATCCTGGAATGGGACCTTAAACACTTCCAGGGATGGGGCAGCCGCAACTTCCCTGGGAAATCCATGCCAGCACCTCACCACCCTCACAGGGAAAAATGTCTTCCCAGTATCCCATTTAAACCCACCCCTGGCAGTGGGAAGCCATTCCCCCTTGTCCTGGCACTCCAGGCTCTTTTCTAAAGTCCCTCTCCAGCTCTCTTGGGGCACCTTTAGGTGCTGGAAGAGTCCCCAGGGTCAGTCTATTCCCGTGGGGAAGAGACATGGGGACATCCCAGTTCATCCCACAGTTCCATCCTTTCCAGCTCCCCCAAAGGTTTTGGTTTTCCATAGGGATCATCACCAGCAGGGACACAAAACTCTGTGGTCCCTGTCACCTGCTATTCCCAACTCCTGGAAATCTCCACTCCCCCTAGATCTGCAAATTCCCACCTAAAAATAAAAATATATTTAAAACCCCCATATTCCCATAGAGCCTTGAACACTTATTCCAGCATTTCCAGGAAAATGCCACATCTGAACACTGGGATACTCCAGGAAAAAAGACCCTGAAGACGGTGGAAGAGGAGGAAGCCTCCCTCCCAGGAAACCACCACACTGGGAAAACACAGAGCTCGGATGGGAGGCAGGATGTCTTCGTGGTGGTCCCCATGGAGCTGGGAGAGGTTGGGATGCTCCGGAGCCACATCTGTAATGGGTTGTGGCCATGGGATGAGCAGAGGCAGCCTGTTCATCCTGCTCCCCAAATCCCTGGGGCTTTTCCTACTGATCGGGCTCATTATTTTTTCAGAGCCGGGAACAGAAATAACTGACAGGGAGTGAATAATCCATGAGGCTTTGGCTGAGCAGCAGGAGCATTGTCAGGGAGTGTGGAAAGGAGAAGGCAAACACTTAAGTCACCCCAAAACCTAAGGGAATGTTCAAGGAGGAGGTCACTGATCCCACTCTGGCACTGGAGGGGAAATTTGGGATGAAGCCTATCCCCAAAAATTGAGATAATTCTCCCCCAGAGCACTGGGAATTCACCAGGATGTTCCCACCCCTTGGGAAACTGGCACTGGGGTCTCTTTCCTCACCTTCATCCCACCTTTCCATTTCCATGAACTTGGGATAATCCTTAAATAATTTGATGCCACTGGATTGTCATCACCACCTCATTAAATCCACCAGCATTCCCACAGATGCAGGATAATGAAGGGTGGAGCCGTAAATGTGTTTGTCAGGAGCTGACAAACCTGGCCCTATTCAAAATTATCCCAGAGCCCTTTTCCTTGCCTGAAAATACAGAATTTTTTAGGAATTACTGCATGGATAAGGTTTGGGAGCACCCCTCAGCTCCATTCCTGCCACCCAGGATTGTGGAGCACATGACACCAGTGTCCCCATGTCACCTCCAAGAGCAGCTCCAGACCCGGGGCAGCTTCTCCGGTGGCGGAAGAACCGGGATGTGCTGGCGTCACTGGCATCGCCGCCGGCTGTCCGGCTGCTCCAGCCAAGCTAAATATAGCGGAACCATACTGGAAGGGGGGGTGGAGGGGGTTTGGGGAGCACAGTTCCCTCGGGAGACCAGGTACCCTGGTTTAGAGGGTGGAGTTCCAGCAGGAGAGGGGATTAGAGGGGTAGAATTCCCTCAGGTGAGCAGGTACTAAGGGGTTTATGGGGACAGAATTCCCTCAGGAGAGGGGTTTTGAGGGGTAGAATTCCCTCAGGAGAGCAGGCACCAGGAGATCAGAAGAGCAAAACTCGCTTGGGAGCTGGTGCCAGGGGTTTAGGGGAGCAGAATTCCCCTCAGGGAAAGCAAGCAGGTACCAGGAGTTCAGGGGGGCAGAATTCCCTCGGGAGAGAGAACAAGTATCCCTAAATCAGGTAGGATGAGCCTCTTTCCTGAGGGGCAGCAGCTCTGTGAGGGGGAAGCGTAGCTCCCACGCTGAAAATTCCCAAATTCAAGAGACACAAGCCCGGAGAGAGCATTTATTCCCAAGAGAAAATGAAGCCAACAGGGGACGAGCCGAGGTAGATGCTCCGGTGACCTGCCCGGCTCCCGGCACACATCGGGGTCACTCCAAACCACCAGGAATTCCTGAACCCCAACATGAGCGAACCCCAGCATCTCACCAAGGATTCACAGGCAGGAATTGCCCAAGATTTCCCCCTTGGAGAAGCCCCTTCCCACAACAACCAGCAAGTGGAGCCCCTCAGACGAGGCCCAGGGGCAGAGGGGCAGGGAATTTGAGGGTGTCCCTGGCTTTTGAGGGGGGACCAGCACATCCCAGCTGGCAGCACAGTGGGAGGAGGATGCCATAGCTCTGGGATTTAGGAGCGATGGAGGCAGGATCCCATTCCAAAATCCTCGATGTCAGACTTCAGGAGCAGCCAGCTGCAAAGAGACCAGGAGGTGTTTTGGAAAGAGGGCAGGATTTGGGGGGGACCCCACCCTCAGCACCCACCACCCACAGGGGTTTGGGATCTCCTCCCCATTCCCAGAGCAGAGGGTTGGATGCTCTGGGATGCTCCCTGGGGATTGGGGTGGGATGTTTTCCCAGGGAGGGCAGAGTGATGGCAGCAGGATGGGACTGTCATCCCAGGAGCCATCCCAATGCTGATTCGACTCCTATCCAGGCTATTCCTTGGATCACCTCGCTGTAGCTGGGAGGCTGAGGCAGCTCCGCCGGTGGCACGGCCAGATCCACACGGGTGGCACTGGGGACGATCAGCATGGCCTAGGAAACACCAGGATTATGGGAGACACTGGGATCATGGGATGCAGTTTTTGGGATCCATCCCTGCTACCACCTCATCTTACCTCATTGGAGCTGAGGCGGGTGGCCCGGCACCAGAAATTGGCGGTAGCCACGGCAATGCAGAATTCCAGGATGGTGAAGATGAGCAGTACAATGGAAATCCCATTCCCTGCGAGCTCCAGGAGGGGGAAAACCCCATCAGTACCCCCCCAGCAGCACCCATGAGGATGAATCCCACACAGGGCAGCATTCTATGGCTCCCCCTTCCTCTCCCTCTGCATCCCTGGCTCCAAGGTCGCACTCCAAGCCCTCCATGCCACCGTTTTTATGGCTCATGGATGCTTCCAGGGGGTGACTCATCTCCCGAGGTACCAGCCGAAAATAGGTCACACCAGCAGAGGAGAAACCGCCACCCCAAAAGGGATTTGGGAAAGGGCACAACATCCCTTGAGGGCTGGAGAAAAGGCCCTGGGGGGGTTCCCAAGGGCAGGAATTCCACCAAGGGGGATTTTACCAGGACGAGATAGCTGTAGTAGTTGAAGCTGGAGCGGTAGAGCCCATTGAGGTTGAGGTCCACGATGAAGGCTACGATTCCCAGGAGCGCGAAGATGGCACTGATGACATTCATGGTCTGACTGCCCTTCACCTGTGGGCACCCAGGGGGGCTTTGGGGGGGGGTGGCAGACCCCCCAAAAACACCAGAGGGACACCCCACCTACCCCATGGGATCATTCCCGGTGTGCTCCTGGGGAAACTCACCGCACATTCCGTGGGGCTCTTCTCGGCACCGATGGAGAGGCACCCGGAGATGATGAACTGCAGCAGGAGAGACAGGGCTCAGCTGGCACTGAGGGCACCCCAAGTACCACGAACCTGCCCAGAGGTGGCACTAATGGGGCACAGGGGACACAGTGACCCCTCCTGCCCTTGTTTTCCAGCTGCTGAGGTCTTGGGAGCTGCAGGTGCATCATTCCCGGCGGGCATCCCTTCCAGCGGGTGTCCCACCTGCTGGCATCCCCCCAAGCAGGATTCCCTTCCCTGTGGGCATTGTTTCCTGGTGAGATTCCCTTCCTGGTGGGCAACCCACCCCCCTAGGCGGCTTTTCCCTGTGGGAATCCCTTCCCAGCCCCCCGGCACGCACCGACACGCCGCCCAGGAAGGGGATCTCCCCGATGACGAAGACGGAGGTGTAGACATTGGTGAGCGTGGTCAGGACGATCCCGAAGCCGATGTGCAGGAATCCCGTCATAATCTGGATGGTCTGGAAGAGCGGGATGGGTGGGAACGGGGTCAACTCAACCCCCCCGCCGACAGAGCCACCCCGGGGATGGGGGATGCCTTAATCCCAGCGCCTCTCCGGAGACACAGCAACCCCTGAGGGATCAGTGGGAATCCCCCAGGAATGGGCTGAGGGGGGATTGTCCAAGCGTTTCTCCCCCCGAACTCCCTCCGACCCCCCCAAACTCACGCCCATGACGCGGTTCTTGCCCTTGGGGAGGGTCTCCGCCGTGTACATGACGGCGCGGCTGCCCAGCCGGAGGCTCCCCATGCCCTGCATGAGGAGAGCGGGGGGCACCGGGACCCCCCGGAGCAGCCCCGGTCCCCACCGGGGCCTCCCCCGCCACACCCCGCCAAGCCCCGCGCCCATTGGCTGAGCGCCGTGACGTCACGGCTGCGGCATTCCCCCCCCCGGGGCACCGCCCAGCCCACGGGGGACACGGGGGATGGTGGGGACAGCCCCCCAAAAGCCGGGGAGGGGCGGGCAGTGGGGCTGCGAAGATGCTCCGTGGGGTCCCCTGGCTCTGTGGGGCACTTCCCAGTGTTGCCCCTCCTTCTCCGGGCAGGGCTCCAGGACACCGTGTTCCCCCCGCCGGGAAGAGCTGCTCATCCCAAACCCACACGCAAGGGACTTAAGGAAATCGGGGTGCCAGCCCTCCCTCGAAAGCCCCCCCCACCCCCCAAGCTGCGTGTCCTCCCTCCTCTTTCCCGCTCCTTCCAGCTCCACGCCGTGTTTACAGGAGCGCAGAAAGGGGAAAAAAAATGTAAAAGAGAGAACGGGAAAAAAGGAGAAGAAAAAAAAAAAAAAACAGAAAAACAAAAAGGAAAAAAAAAAAAAAACCACGCCGCAGCGAATTCCTGGAATAAAAACCCATCAAGGGCCATTAGGCTCCTGCGGCTCCACCCCGCAGAGCGGGGGCACGGGCGGGGGTAGGGGCGGCACCCAGGACGGAGCTGGGCACTGCCCAGGCCTGATTTCCCCTGGATCGCCATCCCCAGGAAGGGGTGGGTCTGAATAGGGTGCATTTGCTCCCTGTTGCAGGAGGGAAGGAGTAGTGGGGATCCCCCACACTGATCCCATACACTTTCCCCTCAAACTGTCTTCATTCCCCATTTTTGGGGTGTCCAGCCCCGAGGAGAAGCAGCTAAGAGCCCCAGGCAGAGGATTAAACCTGAAATCGGGGAATAATGAACACACAGGGAATGAGAGGGATACCACCCTGCACCCCGAAATTCATGGAGGACACCCCTGTACCCCAGCCTGATCCAGACAACACCACACTGTCCTGCTTGGAATCCCTCATGGAGAGATCCCATTGTGGGGCTCGCAGGGAAACTCAGAGCCACGGATCCTGAGAGGAATCTGGGGCTCTGGGAGGCATCCCCATTTCCCTGGAGCAGTAACATTCCGCAGGGATGGAGAAGGGCCTGCTGCCACAGCCACGAGCCCTCTGGCCAAGTGGAGGACATTCCTGCGCTGGATGCTGCCTGGGAGGAGCTGTGGGAAGAAGTGGAATTGGGGCTGGGGGTGTCACCCAGCTCAGAGCAGGTGACAGAAAACCCACAGGGCTGGCAGGGTCCCCTCACTGCCACCCGACACCCAGCAGGGACACACGGTGTGCCCATTCCTCACCTGCAGGGCGGTCCCCACCTCAGCAGGGGCTGCTCCAGCTGGTGTCATCATCCCTGTCCCATCCCAGGTCACCCCACAGCCAGACCCCAGGCCCGGCTCCCCGGGCAGCAGCCGGCACAGAGCCACGTGTGGCCACTGCTGACAGAGACTGGCACGGCGAGCACACGCAGGGCTGTGACAGGAATTTGGGGACCCCCGTGGTCTTTCCCTTCTGCAGGGCAGCCACGGCCCCCAGACACCCCCTCACTGAGAGCACCCCGTGCACGGCTGGGCCTGCAAGGAACAGCACAAAGCACATTCCCCTGGGAGCCTCCATGGGGACAGGGATGGAAAAAGAGGCAGGATCTCTCCCAGCAATGGCTTTAAGACCTGGGAGGAGGGTGCTGGGTGGCCCCATGGGAAGCTGGGTGGGGTGGGCCTACCCCCTACACTCACCTGGGGCTGTTTCCAGAGTGGATACTGGAAACTGACCCTGGATACTCATCCCACCTTTCCCAGGAGGAAACACGGAAAGTCCGTGAGGAGGACAAGCTCTGCTCTGCAACAAGCAAAGCACCCGCATGTGATCCACAGAATTCCCATCCTGACCCCAAAGCCAACGACTGGGAAGAAAGGAACCCTCTTGTCACAGCTGAGACAGCCGCGACACAGAATCACCCCACAACTCCAGAGGGCTCCCACCCATGCAGAGCAACACCTCCCCTCCGCAGCAGGCCTCAGGCATTCACCCTTCTCGCTCTTCTGCCCAAACTTTTGTACCCCTCACGTTCATGCAGTGCCCCTGTGTGCCCTCTGTTCCCTTTGGTGGTTGCTCAGTGCACCTGGGCACTCCATGGCTCATCACCTCCGACGCTGCTCACCCGCTCTTCACAGCTGCAGCCCACTGGGGATGAGGCTGGGCCCATCTCCAATCCCCATCTCCACAAACTGTGTGCCCAAACTCGGTTCTTTGGGGAAATGCTGGTTTATTTATAACAGAGCATCCTCAGAAGTATCTGAGCTGCCAACTGGAGTCTCATCCTGCTTGGAGGAGCCCCCCGGAGATGGGGGAACTCCAACTCCCGTTGCCTCTGGAGGATCTTCTCCGATTTGGAGCGCAGGGCATTCCCGTTGCGCCGCCCCGCAGTGCTGCGGGAGCTGCGGCTCGGGCACCAGCGGCTCCGGGACCCTTCCTGCTGTGCCACTTGCTGCTGGGAGCTCCTCACTGGAGGAGGCCGGGCTCCCAGTTTGACTTCCAGGCTCTTCTTGGCCACGTGCATCCTCAGGGCCGAGCGGGCCCCACTGATATCCGCAGATCCGGAGGAGCTCCGAGCGCTGCCCGAGGCATCCTCCCCGTCCGCAGTCCGGCAGCTCCCGCTGGGGTTCCCGGAGCGGGGGAGGCTCTCGGAGGAAGGGGGCGACGCTTCCCGCTGCCGCAGCCGCTCCTGGGAACACCTCACTGGCACAGGCTGGGCTCTCAGCTTCACTTCCAGGCTCTTCCTGGCCACGTGCATCCTCAAGGATGAGCAGTTTCTCCTCACGCCCGCAGCTGCAAGGGAGCAGCGAGATCTGTCCACGAGGCCTTCTGCAGCCCGAGCCTGGCAGCTCTCGCTGAGGCTCCGGGAAGGACGGAGTCTCCCAGAGGAGCTGGAAGAGGTGCAGCAGGGCAGCTGGCCTTGCTCCAGCAGCTGCTCCAGGTCCTCCCACAACAGCTGCCACATCTCCGAGTCCCGTGGGAAGGACACCTCGGGCCACAGCGGCATCACCAGGTCCTGCAGCTCCCGGGCCGCTGTCACACAGGGGGTGCAGCAGGGGCCGCAGCCGCAGGGGATGTACAGGGGGCTCTCCGGGGCAGCCGGGCCGTGGCGAGGGGTCTCCGCAGCCGGGGGGGAACCGGGAGCCCCCGGGACCGCTCGGCAGCACCGCGACCCCCTGGCCCGGCTCCCGAGGCGCTTCCGCACCTTCCAAATGCGGGTGGCCAGCAGGACGGCCGTACTGGCCACCAGCAGGACAAGCGTGGGGAGCAGGAAACTCATGTCTTCATCCGTGTCCCATCGTGGCTGGGAGCCAGGGGGTGGTGTCGTGTGTCCTGTAGAGACACCGTGCTGATGTCACAGTGCTGCGGGTGGGACACCTGTGTGACATCACAGCCCCGCCTCACCCCAGCGCTCACCCCTTTTGTGACGTCACGGCCCCAGGTCGCCCATCCCGAATCCAAACCCAGCGCTCTGGCAGCTACTGGGAAGAATATGAAACCTATCTCCATAAACCCAGTACACCACCCCAGCACAAAGGCTGGGAGCACATCCAGGCCACTTCCAGCACCTCCCTCGGGACCCTCGGGGGTGTCCCCTGCCGGCGATCCCCGCCCGGTACGGGGCTGGGAATGGGATGCGCTGCGTTTCTCTCCGGAACAAATGTTCCCGCCGCGTTTCCCGGCCGGACAGCGGGCGGGGCGTGTTTGAGGACGGACCAATGGCGGCGCCCTTGCGGCACTTCCGGCGTGTGCCGGCGATGTGGCGATGGCGGCTCCCGGGGCCGCTCCGGGCCGGGGGAGGTCAGGGGGGCTTGGCCGCGCTCCGAGGGGCCGCCCGTGCCTTGTGGGGGGTTCAGAAGGCCGGGGGGAGCTTCCCGGCCGCCTAAGGCTCGCGGGGGGGGGCTAGGGCGGGCCGTGGAAGAGCTGACACCGGGGAGGTACCGAGGGCTTCGTGGGACTCCCGGCTGGGCTGTGGTGGCTTGGGGGGATCTTGAGAGCGGGAAGGGGAGGCCCCGCGGGGTCCCCCCTCCTCTCCTGGCCCTGCCCGAGGCGCCCCGCGCCCACAGCCGTGACCCCCGCGCTCTGTCCCGCAGGTCCCGGCGGCGTCGCCGTTCCCCGGGCGGGGCTCAAGAAGTGGACGCTGCCCCCGGATTACAGCGGTGAGGGGGATGGACGGCGGGAGACACCCGCAAGGGGGGGCGAGGGGCTCTCCCCGATGTGCTCCCGGGGATCCTGATCCCGGCGTTCCCCGGCAGGGATCACCATCCCCGAGAAGCCGAAGCTGAAGTTCGTGGACAAGGTGCCGGCGGTGCCCAAGGTCCAGCGGGAGCCCCGGCGGCTCCGTGACATCCGCGGCCCGTCCCAGGTGGCCACCGACTTCACGCAGGGGCAGTACGGGATCCTGGTGAGCGGGAACAGGCACGGAACGGATCGGGGGCAGCATTCCAGAGGCCGGGATTGCGTGTCCCTGAGCTGTCCCACCGTGTCCCCCCACAGGCTTTGGGCGGGGGGTACCTGCACTGGGGCCACTTCGAGATGATCCGCCTGACCATCGGGCGCAGCATCGATCCCAAATCCATGTTCGCCGTGTGGCGCGTGCCCGCCCCCTACAAGCCGGTGACGAGGAAGAGTCTGGGACACCGGATGGGGGGCGGGAAGGGCCCCGTCGACCGCTACGTGACGGCGGTGAAGAGCGGCAGGCTGGTGGTGGAGGTGGGCGGGCGCTGCGAGTTCGGGGAGGTGCAGCCCTTCCTCACCCGCGTGGCCCAGAAGTTGCCCTTCCCGGCCGTCGCCGTCAGCCGGGAGAGCCTCCAGGAGATGCGGCGGGAGGAGGAGCAGAAGAGGCTGGACAACCAAAATCCCTGGACTTTCGAGCGTGTGGTGACCTCCAATATGTTGGGGATGAGGAAGTACCTGAGCCCCTACGACCTGCAGCTCAAGGGACGCTACTGGGGCAAGTTTTTCCTGAAGCACAGAGTGTGAGGAGCAGCTGGATGGGATTCCTTTTGGGATTAAACTTTTCCACGAGAGCCTGGAGTGGGTTTTGGAGCTGGGAACGCAGGGCTGGGAGCATCCTGAGGGATCCATGGGTCAGGGTTTGAGGGATGAGGATCTTTATCCCAAGGTGGGGTTTGGAGCTGGATACGTGGAGCTGGGGGATAAATGGATTGGGGTTTGAAGCACGAGACTCTCTATCCTGAAGTGGATTTTAGGGCTGGGAGCATCCTGAGGGATCCATGGATCAGGCTGGAGCCAGGACACAGTGTGGGTGAGCTCTTTATTGAGGAGGAAGGCTCCAGCATGGGTGGCTGCACATCCAAGGAGCTCCAAGCACAGGGAGAGGCTCCTCCGGCCGCCCCGCCAAGGCAGAGCCCTGTGTCCTCCCCCGAGAGGGACACGGCCCCTCCGGCCGCTCCGTGCCACCGAGGAGGGGCTGCTTGTCACAGCGGCCACCGACTGTCACCCGAGTGGAGGAGGAGCGAGGGGACCTCGGCGCTGGGAGGGCAGTGGGGAGTGCAGCGGGTGGACTCCACTCCTCCAGGGACACGTGGGATGTCCTCGGGGCTCCGGGGATCAGGGCTTGGCCGGGGTCTCTCCCATGGATCATCCAGGCAGGGGGGCAGGAGGGGGAAAGGCCACCTGTCTCAGGGAGGAAATGAGGTGACGCTCAGGAAGGGGACGTGGCTCTCAGTGCTGTCACCATCCCCATCCCTCCCCAATAGCCACCTGGGGACGCTCAGGGTGAATCCAACCCTGGCGAGGCCCGAACCTGCTCCCTGGGACTGGGATGTACCAGGGACCCCCTGTGCCACCCCCAGCCCTGTCCCTGTCACCTGGAGGGCAGCGGGTGGGGGGCTCAGGCAAAGATGCTCCCGATGCTGGATGCCAGGATGATGGCGAGGATGATGCAGCACAACATGATCATGATCTTCTTCTGCTCAGGGAGACAGGGAATGTGAGGCAGGGACACAGCTGGGGAGGGGACAGGGACAGGGAATAAGAATGGGGCTGGGGAGGGGGGCAAGGAATGGGGAGGGGGATAACAAAGATAGGGGCTGGGCAGCGGGGAGAAAGGACAGAGATAGGGAAAGGGACAAGGACAGGGGCTGGGGAGGGTGCAGGGAAGGTGGCAGGGCAGGTGTGAGCTGGTTCTGTGTGGCACAGGGAGGTGACAGTGCCAGCGTGCCCTGGGACAGGTGACCAAACACCGTGACTTACCCAAAGACTTGGTGGGGGGAACAGTCTGGACAGGGCACGGGAGTTGGGGGTGTCCCCAACCCCACGCTTCCTCCTCGTGTCCTACAGCACCGGGAAATGGGGCCAGTCCAGCCCCCAAATCCCCGGACACCGGGAGCCGAGCCGGAGCCATGCCGGCAGCTTTGGGAGTTCCCGGTGGCAGCACAGAGAGGAGGCGCGGGGCGGGATCAGCGGGATTTTATTACAATGGGAGTTAAATATCCATGATCAACACATCCTCCCGCCCAGACATCAAAGCCAGAGGGGACGGGGACCCTGACAGCTCCATCTGTCACAGCACGGTGACAACAAACCACACTGGTGCCACCAAACCCCGTGTCCTGTCCCTATTCCCACCCTCATTCCACCGGGATGCCCGCGCGGGTGAGTGTCCAGCCCTCGGATTTGTGTCCTTGGCCTCGCTGGGGCTGAGACACCAGTGGCCGCGTCCCCACAGATGGAATCCTGTCCCCTTCCATGGGGACATGAGGGGCAGATCCCAGGGACCAGCAGGACAGGCGGGAAAGGCAGCGGTGCTGGAGCCCACGGTGGGAACTGGGACACGAAGGGCTGGGAGCAGCAGGTCCGGGAGGAGCAGGGAGAGGAGGGGTCCAGGATCAGTGCCGGGGAGGATCCTGCCGGGAGGTGACATCGCTGGGATGGTCGGGAGCATCTGGAGGAGGGAAAGGGGAGCTGGAGGCGTCGGCGGGGAAGGGGACGAGGACTGCAGCAGGAAGGAGGGAGCAGGAATGGCAAAGATGGATGTGGGCAAGAGACAAAATCCAGAGCCTGGAGCAACACGGAGCCCCAAAGAACACAGACCCGCAAGCAACACAGACCCTTAAGCACTGCAAACCCCCAAAAGTGGAGACCCCAAACAGCACAGACCCCTGAGCACCAGAGACTCCTGAACATCACAGGCGCCTGAGCACTGCAGACCCCCAAAAAGCACGGACCCCAGAGCACCGGAAACCCCAAACACTGCAGACCCCCAAGTGCTGCAGACCCTCATAGAACACCCCAGCACCACAGACCCGAGATCACCAAACCCAGAACGCAGAGCCAAGAGCCCCAAATCCCAAAGCACTGGAGCCCCCAGAGAAGGATCCCCCAGGGCTCTGTGTCCCTGCAGTGGGGGTCCCCTGCCCCCCAACACTTACAGACCCCCGCCCCAGGGGCTATTTCATGTTCAGCCCCACCGAGAGTCCAATGATGAGGGCAACTGTCCCCAGCAAGAGCACGGCCACTGCCACCCATGTCAGCAGCTTCTAGGGGAACAGGGGTGAGTCGGGGGTGGTGACACCTGTCCCATGGTGGGGGGCGGGGGGGACACACAGGAACACCGAGGGGCCCTGAAGAGCCAGAGGTGCTGCAGAGCCCTGGGGATAGGGCAGGAGGGGCTGAGTCCTCACCAGCTCATCACATCTGAGGGTGGGAGGGGGCTCAGGGGTGGCAGTGGGACAGAGAGGGACAGAGCTGCCAACCTCCCATGGGTCACTGCAGAGAGGTGGGAGCTGTTGGGGTCAGCTGGGGGAGATGAGGGGTGGTGGAGGGGGGACAGGAGGTGACTGAGGGAAGTAAAGGGATCTCAGGGCTGCTGGAGGATATGGGGAGGTGCTGGGAGCACTGAGATATGAAGGCACAATGAGGGCCAGAAGGGACAACACTGGGGGTACCTCTGGGATGCTGGGGGCTACAGAGGGGACATTGAGGGGTGCAGAGGGGACACTGGGGGCTATGGAGGGGACACGGGGCCATCAGTCTGTCTCACCCTCCTGGCCTCACTTTGGTACTTCACAGCCTTTTTGGTGTCAGCCACGGCCCGTTCCACAAATCCCACGGACTGGTCCATGTTGTTCTCTATGCGGTCGATCATGGCTCCCTAGGGAGCACCCAGGGGACACAGAGAGAGGGGGGGACACTGAGAGCACCCCGGGGTGCTGGCACCCACCCACCTGGCGCGCCTGGCCCCAGCACCGGATCGTCTCCGTGCTCTGCTCCACGTGCTCGGCTCCGCGTTATCCAGCAGCCCACCCTGGGGGAGAAGGGACAGGGTTGGTGGTGACACGGTGACACAGCCCCACAGCGCGTGGCACGCCCACACACGCAGGTACTCACCCATCCCCGGGGCACACAGCAGCTCCTCGTGTGGCATGGGGGACAGAGAGGGGCTGAGAGAGGGGACGGCACCACCACAGGGTGGGGGACACGCCTGTGTCCCCTCCAGGCCACCACAGAGTGGTGGGTGGCTCCGTGGGAACATGTGCAGTGGTCACCACCCCAGCCCATATCACTCCATGCCTGGATCCCCCTGTGCAGGTCCCTGGGACACTCCATGGTCCCGTGCAGGTCCCTGTGACCCCTCACTCGGGTCCCTGCTTGTCCCTGGTCACCCTATGCATGGGTCCCTGCTCATCCCTGTGACCCTGTGCCCAAATCCCTCATGGCTCATGTCCATGTCCCCATACACAGGTCATCCCTGTGACCCCATTGCTAGGTTCCTGCTTGTCCCCATGCTCAGGTCCCTGTTCACACTGCCCACAGGTCCCTGCTCATCTCTGTGACCCCACACCCAGGTCCCCCTGCCTGTCCCTGTGTCCCCATGGCCACGTCCCCGCTTGTCTCCATGTCCGCACAGCCAGGTCCCTGTGTGTCCCCGTACCTGATTCTCCACCAGCATGGCGATGTCCACGAACATGTCGTGGAGCTCCTTGATGCTGCTCTCCAGGCGCACGATGTCCTTGTGCCGCCCCTCGATCTCGCTCAGCGCCTGCTTCGAGATCTGCGAGTCCATGATCTGCAGGGACAGGGACACATCAGCGGGGAGGCCTGGCCCTGTGACACACCCCCGTGTCCCCTGGTGTCCCACGTCAGGGCTCACCCCCGAGGTGAAGATGGAGGGGTTGCCACTCTCCAGCATCTCCTCCAGCTCCTCGTCCGTCGTGTTCTTGCCGGCTGCGGGCATGCACGTGGGGAGAGGTGGGAACAGGCCCCGCCCAGTCCGGGAATAAGGGGCGGGGTCTGTACTGTTTGGCTCCTCCCATTTGACTAAACTTGGTCAAATGGGAGGGGCCTGTGTGAGTTGGCTCCTCCCACTTCCTGGAGGAGGTGGGGTTTGATGCCCACAGGACTGGGTCACGCACTGATTTCCAGCTGGCGCTGGATCCGGCCCTTGCTCCGCTCCCGGAAATCCACCTGCGCCTCGTTGTACTTGGTCATGACGTCCACGAATTTGCGGGACAGGACCGAGTGCTGGGGACAGGGACAGGGACGTGAGGATGGGGACAGGGGCTTTGGGATGGGGACACCGCAGGGCATGGTGTGACGCTGAGGGACTGGACCTGGTCCTGGGGACATGGAACACCCCAGGCATGGCATATCCCCATGGGCCGTTTTCACGGGGGACAGGAGCGAGGACAGAGGTGTGACACTGCCCCGGGGACAAGATGAGGTGCTGGGGTGGGGATGGGAAGTCAGATCAGTGACACTCTGGCATGTTCCTGGTCCCAGGATGGACAGGACAACATGCTGGAAGTGGGGACAGTGGCATGAGAGCCAGGGGACCCCGGATGTCCCCAGCATGTCCCAGCACAGGGTGACAGGACAGAGGGTTGGGGACAGGGCAGAGGGACACGAAGCTTGGGATCACAGGGTGCTGTTGGGGATAGAACTGGGAGACTTGGGGACCCCTGGACTTGCCACATCCCCAGCCCGTGGGGGACACGGTGGGACCTGGGGACACTGGCTGTGGGCCGGAGCTCACCTGGGACTTGCGTATCCGGAGGTCAGCGGAGGATCGTGCCTCGTCCTGCTCGATGTTCCTCTCCATACCTTGAGAGAGACAGACCTCAACCCACCAGGAACCTTTCCCACTGCCAGCCCCCATGATCCCAGAGTCCCAGGGGGACCGGGACACCCGTGACACGGTGGTGGGGACAGGGCCACTCACTCTTCAGCTTGTTACGGACGCTGTTGGCCATTTTCTTGATCTCTGCCGTCAGCTGCTCCAGGTCATCTTTGGTCTCTGTGGGATCACGGGTGTGAGCGACCGTGGGAATGTCCCCAGGGAGGGTGCCCATGACCGGGGGAGGCCGTGGGGACACTGTGACAGCACTCACTCTGCTCTGGGATGGGCGCTGAGAGGATGATGCTGTAGAGCTTCTTGGCTTCCTCCACGTTCTCTGAGATCTTGTCGATGTTCTGCCGGGTCTCCTCAATCTGGGCATGCCCAGGAGGATTTTGGGGGGTTAGGAGGCAACCCGACATCCCCCAGCCCCGCTCCCAGCCCTCCCTCACCTCCGAGAAGAACTCATCCATGAAGGCCGTGTTGTCCACGGCGATCTCCAGCTCCTCCTCATCATCCGCATCCTGCTTCTGTTGGGACACGGCGCTCAGGGGGGACCCCGTGCCCTGCCAGTGCCCCCCAGTGTCCCCCCACGGGTGACAGGGACATGGGGGGAGTACCCATGGGGATGTGGTGGCACAGGGGGGACATCTGCAGCGGAGGAGAGCAGGGGGGGCCTGAGCCCAGCTCACATCTGGCCACACGTGGCTGGGAATTAAGGGATTGCTGGGCTTGGCCAGAGGGAGGGAACGGGGACAGCGATGGGATGGGGACGGGACAGGGTTTATGTCCCAAACCATGGCCCCATGCCAGTTCTGGGGCAGTCCTGGGGGGCCCGAAGGTGGCTGGTGCCCCTCACCCTGGTGTCATGCCCAGGTCTCCACCCCTGTGCTCCCAAATCCAGCCCTTCCCAAAACTCAGCCTCAGCCCTTCTGCCTCCCCTCACCCCCTCAGCTCCACCAGCACCCCGGGGGTGTTGTTGGGGTGTCCTGGAGATGGGGACAGACCCCAGGCTGGGACCCCCCACCCCCTCCTCCTGCTGCTGGAGTAAAAATAAAATTAATCCCTTCTCCCCCCGAGGGCTTTATCAGATGGCTCCATAATCCCGGTAAATCCCTGCCAAGCCTCCCTGCCATGCCTAGGGGCCCAGCCGGGAGCTGGGGGCCTGCTGGGACCCCCACGGTCCCCGGGGAGCAGGGGGAGCCCCCCACGATCGGGGGGAAGTGGGGCCCCACGCGGAGCGGGAAAAGGGAGAAGGAAGCGGCGCCGGTGGCGGGAACACGGGGAAGTGTGGGGTGCAGAGTGGGGTGTGGGCACCCCAAATCCACCGCCACCCCCCATAGGCCGGGGGGGGGCTGCTGTCCCCCCATCACACCCCGTGGCGTGAGGGGATGGGACTCGACTGGGGGGTTCACGTCACCCCAAAACACCCACCGTGCCCCCAAACCGCACGGGGATGACTCCCCCAGTCTCTCCCACCTGTCAGCCCCGTTGTACGGAGGCTCAGGGTCCCCCACCTGCCGTGGGGTGACCCCCGTGACACCCCCTGCACGGGGGGGGGGGGGTCTCCGTGCCATCCATCCATGGACTGGGGTGTCCCCGAGACCCCAGCCCACCGTGGGATGGGGTCTGAGGTCCCCCCATCCCCGTGACACCCCCACGCACCTTGGGGTGGCATTTCAGTGACATCAACTCCGTGACGCCCCCATCCACCATAGACTCGGTTTATGGGGTCCCCTCTCCCCGTCATGCCCCCGCCCACCATGGGGTGGGGTCTCGGGGACCCCCATCCCGGTGTCACCCTTTTCCTGAGGGGCCCCCTGGGGGTGTCCCCTGTCCCCTCCCCACGCCGGGGGTCCCTCACCGCCTTGAGCTGCTCCAGCCGGTCCTTCATGGTGCCCCCAAAGGCTGGGGGGGCGCGGGGGGGTCCCCGTCCTCGCCCAGCGCAGGGATGGGGGATGTCACCCTCGGTCCTCGCCGCTCGGCCAGGCTTCCTACATCCAGGCGAGGTGGCGGGTGGCCCTGTCCCCTGTGCCTGTCGCCAAGGCCGGGGCTGTCCCTGCGCTAATCCCCAGTGACGGGCACAAGGAAGGCGCCGAGGGGAGGGACGAGGTGGAGCCGCCCCTTCACCTGGGACACGCGGGACAGCGGACCCGCTGAAGGCGGCAGCCGGCGGTGGCCCCCGGCCACCCCGGGAGGTGACAGAGGTGGGGGAGGATGTGGGTTTGAGGCGATGAGGAAGCTGATCCCCCTCGGGGGTCACACGGTGAGGTCGTGTCACCCCCTGCCACGTGTGGCTGCAGCGGGAACACGGCTGGGGACAGGGAACACGGCTGGGGGGACACAGCTGGGGACACAGGGGGTGTGGATGTGGGTCACAGCTGGTGACATGGCTGGGCTCGGGGGACACGACTCGGGGGGACAAGTCTGTGGATAGGGGTCACATCTGGGGACACAGCTGGGGGCGGGACACAGCTGTGGATTCAGGACACGGCTGGGGGACACGGCTGGAGACGGGACATGAGCAGGCAGAGGGGACAGCTTGAGGACATGGCTGCAGTCAGGGGACACAGCTGAGGGTCGTGACTGGGGACAGGGGTCCCGGCCGGGAGAGACACGGCTGGGGACGGGGGACTCGGGTGGGGGACATGGCTGCGGATGGGACACAGCTGGGGACAGGGCTGGGCGGGCAGTGCTGGGGCTACGGATGGGGTGACACTGGCTATGGACGGGGTGACACTGGGGGGCACGGCTGCGGGCGGGGACATACGGGTGTCACCGCTGTGCGCGGGAGAAAAAGGGACGCTACCCCTTTAAGAAGCACTTGCGAAGGGGGCGCGGTCCGTGTTGGGCGTGGCCCAGGCTGGCCCCACCCCCCGCGCGCCGGCGGGGGGGACACGGGGCGGTGGCGGAGGGTGACGTCATGCGGCTGCGCCCGCGGCCGCGCATGCGCGGCGGGGCCCGGGGCCTGGTCGGGCGGTGCGGAGCCTGCGGGCGGGGGGCGCCGGCGCCGCCATGTTCCGGTACCCGGTGAGCGGGGAGGGGCCGGGGGGGGTGGGCCGGGGCGGGCGGGGCCCCGCGGGGCCTGCGGGAGAACCATGCCGGGACGGCACCAGGGCGGTGTAACGGGGCGGGGGGGGTATAACGGGCTGGGGCGGGGGAAGTAAAATGAGTTGGGGAGGGCGGCCAGTGAGGGGGTCTGAGGGGCTGGGAGGGGGCTCCGGGGTGGCAGAAGGGGTCTGGGGGGGCCACCGGGGACCTGTAACGGGCTGGGGGAGCGTATTACGGGACGGGTCACTCTGTAGGTCTGGAGGGGTCACGGGGGAGACGTAAGGGCTTGGGGGAGTCACGGCAGAGGGGTAATGGGTTGGGGGGATTTCCAGGGGTGCATAATGGGGTGGGGGTTATCGCTGGCTGGGGGGGTGTACTGTTTAGGTATAATGGGTTGGGGGGTCTTCAGGGAGGTACTGTGGGGCTGACCCCATTCCCGGCTGTCCCAGTCCCTGGAGGACTGCCCGCTGGACGAGGATGAAGATGCCTTCCAGGCCCTGGGGGAGGAGGATGAAGACATCGACCAGTTCAACGATGACACCTTCGGGGCCGGGGCTGTCGGTGAGACCCTGGGTGTCACCCCGAGACCTCCCTGACCCCACAGATCCCCCCCGGCCCAGGTGCCTCACCCTGTGCCCCCTCACAGATGATGACTGGCAGGAGGCCCACGAGCGGCTGGCGGAGCTGGAGGACAAGGCCGGCTCAAGCCGGGAGCCGGACGGTCCCGTCGGGAACGATGGGGACGTTCTGGGCGATCCCGAGGACGCGCTGGCCGAGCGGCTCACGCGCCTCGTCATCGACAGCGAGCTGGAGGACCCGGCCATCATGCAGGCCGTGCACACCAGAGATCCCCCGCAGGTGGGAGCGGGCTGGGGGACCCAGGGGGACGTGGGGATGGACCCCGCGGCGCCATCCTGACTCTCCCTGTGCTCTGCAGCAGCCTGGAGGGCTGAATTCCAGCATCTGGGACAGTTCAGCTGTGCTGCGGCGCATCCGGGGGCCACTCCTCGCTCAGGTACGGCGCTGGGGGCAGAGGGCTCTTCCCTGCTGATGCCAAATGCCTGTGGCAGCCAGCTGGGTGGGATAGACTGTTCCTGGGGTAGTGGAGTGTCCTGTTTCTCTCTGCTGCATCCGTGGCTTGTGGGGGACCCTCACAGCTGTCACCCTGTGTCCCCCCTCGGACCCCGGAGGGCTGGGATGATTGACCTTTGCTGTTCTGCGATGCCTGGTGATGTCTGAGGGATTTCAGGGCTCTCAGCAGGATTTGGGAATGTTCATGACTGGAGGCAGAGGATTTTTGTGTTGTGGTTTCATTAAGAGTCAGGCTTTGAAGTGCTGCGTGTCAACCCTCTCCCAGCCCTTTCCTGGCTCTGCCGGGCTGGGAGGTGACCCAGAATTCCCGCCCCACGCCCTGTTATCCCAAACGGGATGCTCTTGGCAGTCGCGTGTGCTCCGGGAATGCCCAGCGTCGCGTGGAGATCCCAGGGAAGCGCGGTGGGACGTGGAGAGCTGGCAGGAGGAAGGGAGGACACTGACTGTCCTCCGTGTCCCAGCCTGTGACTCCAGGGGGTGTCCCGCCCGTTCTCCTGCAGGAGATGCCGTCGGTGTCCGTGCTGGATTATGCCCTGCCCCAGAGGCCTCCGCAGGCTCGGGATGAGGAGCGGGATCCATCGGAGCGGGCGCTGCCCCGGCGCTCCTCCTCCCCCATCATCGGGAGCCCCCCGGTCCGGGCCATTCCCATCGGCACCCCCCCCAAACAGGCCGCCATCCCAAACTTCAACCAGCAGGTATCTATCTCCTTGCTTCCCGACTTCCCACTGCTCCCAAGGGTGCAAGCTGCATCCCAGGGGGAGTGACTGTGCCACTTGCCTCCTCCCAGATCCTGTGTCCCAAGCCTGTCCACATCCGAGCTACCATGCAGCAGCGTTATCCTGCTCCCTATGGAGAGAGGATGTCCCCCAACCAACTCTGCAATGTTCCGGTATCCAGCTTTCCTTCCTCCATCTTTTTGGGAATTGATGGCCAGCCCTCACAAAACCTCCCTGTGTTCCTGTGGCTCATCCCCACCCCATGGAGCTTGGCTTTCCTGGGGTTTGTCCCGTCTGCCACTCATGGTCTGTGACTGGGGTCCCTTTTCCCAACTCTTTCCCCAGAATTCCTCCCTGCTGGGTCACCCGTTCCCCCACAGCGTCTCTCCCGTTCTCACACACCTGCAGAGAGCCCAGCTGCTTGGAGGAGCCCAGGTAAAGCTCCTTCCCTTGCTTTATCCCACCTTTGTCTCTGTGTGGCTCTGGGACCTGGCACTCCGTGGCTCTTGCTGGCCATCCCAGATCCTCTTCCTGCCTGGCTGACTCCAGGTGTCCTCTCTGTCCCTCCAGGCTGGCCGAATGTCCCCCAGCCAGTTTGCCCGGGTGTCCGGGCTGGTGGGGAGCCCGCTGCCCTCCATGAATCCCAAGCTGCTCCAGGGCAGAGTTGGGCAGATGATGTCCCCGGCCGGAGGGTTCCGTGCCTTTTTCGGGGCTCCCCCCGCCCCGCCCCCCTCGCAGCTGCCGCACCCTCCGGGCCCCGGATCCCACCTGCAGAACCTGAGGTCGGTGCTGTCCCTGTCCCAGCATCCCAGCCGCTCCCTGCATCCCTCCCTGACCATTCCCACTCTCCCCAGGCCGCAGCCCCAGATGTTCCGGCCGGACACGACCCATTTGCACCCCCAGCACCGCCGGCTCCTGCACCAGCGGCAGCAGAACCGGAAGTGAGTGCGGGGACAGGGACGGGGCCGCGCGGCACGGGGACGTGTCCTGCTTCCGGGGTCACCTGTCCCCCCTCTCTGTCCCTTCCTGTAGCTCCGGTGTGCTCACGGGTGCCCTTCTTCTCCTGCCAGCCAGCACCGGAGCCTCAACGGCTCTGGGGCGGACCGAGGGGGCCACCGGAGCAGCCATCAGGAGCAGATCCGTAAGGATCCCTACGCCAACCTCATGCTGCAGCGGGAAAAGGACTGGGTGTCCAAGATCCAGATGATGCAGCTGCAGAGCACTGATCCCTACCTGGATGATTATTATTATCAGGTACTCGGGAGCAGCATCTTCCCCCTGACCATTGGATATTGGGTGGGAAGGAGATGTCAGTCCAGGGAGAAATGCAGTGGGTTGTTTTCCTCCCTGGAAGAGGAAGGCGGAGGGACAGGGTGGGATCAGCATCCCTGGGAAGATCTGACTCCTTCTTCTTGGGCAAGATTTCCAGGAATGAGGAGATGTTGGGGTACACTGGTTTCATAGGTCTGGGATAACAGGAGAGCAGCTCCTCTCCATCAGAAGTGTGACAGAGCCAGGATAAAACCCCTGGAATGAGACAAGTGAGATGCTAAATGAAAAACTCAAGAGAGATCCTTGTCAGGGAAAGGCTGACTTTAGTCTGACTGGGAATGGTGGTGATGAACCCTGTGGGAATCCAAGCAGTGCAGTGGAGAAGGTGGGCAGGGAGGGATTGCTCCTGCTTTTTTCCAGTTCAGGAATAGGAAATGTCAGACAGTGCTGGGAAAAGCCAGGCTTGGAACAGATGGAGCAAGGTGGACTATTTGAGAGTCCCCATGGAGAGAGGGAAATGTCTGGGATGGACACTGGGAGACTGAATGGGGTGGGAGAGCTAGGGCTCCTCTCCTGAGCTGGCAGAGCTGCTTTGGGATCTGTGGGTGTGCTGGTCCCAGTAGAGAAGAGGAACTGGTGCAGGATGTGAGTCAGCAAAGCTCTGCTATTGTGAAACAGGGTGGATCGGGTGGGGAGGCCCCGCCATGGTGCCAGTGGAGCAAGGCAGGCTAGGTGGGATGTCCTGGAAGGACTGGGAACCCCACAAGGAGGGTGGATTTGTCATTGTCCTGAGAGAGAGCTGAGGAGGAGCCTTGATCTCTGACATCCTGAGGGATGGGAGAGGAGGATGGACTCAACTGTGCCTGAAAAGATGGTGTTGAGAAGATGATGGAGCTGAGGAGAGGCAGATGGCCGATGGTTTTTTGGGAGAAGCCTCTCAACATTTCCTCTCCCTGCCTCAGAATTACTTCCAGAAGCTGGAGAAGTTGGCAGCAGCCGAGGAAGTGCACGGTGACGGTCCCAAGAAGGAGCGCACTAAACTCATCACCCCTCAGGTGGCCAAGCTGGAGCACACCTACAAGCCAGGTAAAGCCCTCCAGCAGCCTCAGGGCTCCTTTTATCCAGGGATTGAGGGGACTCATGCCTGGGCTCCCCTGCTCCCTCCTTCCTGCAGTGCAGTTTGAAGGCTCGCTGGGAAAGCTCACCGTCTCCAGCGTCAACAACCCCCGGAAGATGATCGATGCCGTGGTGACATCCCGCAGTGAGGATGATGTGAGTTCCTGGCCTTCCTCCCTTCCAACAGAGCACTGTGGCTGCTTCCCACCGCCCTGATTCCCTCTTCCCTCCCTGGCAGGAGACGAAGGAGAAGCAGGTTCGGGATAAGAGGCGACAGACGCTCGTCACCATCGAGAAGGTGAGTTTAAGGGGGATCCTCCTGGCCCTCAGATGTCCATGGTGGGATAAAAAGTGGGCCAACCCAACCCATTCTATGGTTCCCTGAGGGATCCGTGCTTCCTGCAGACATACAGCCTCCTCCTGGACGTGGAGGACTACGAGCGCCGCTACCTCCTGAGCCTGGAAGGGGAGCGGCCAGCCCTGATGGGAGAGAGGAAGCAGAAGATCTGTGACATGTACGACAATCTTAGGGGGAAGGCACCTGGGCAGGACAGGTGAGTGGGATTTAGGAGCTCCAGCACTCTGGGACCACTGAAACCAGTTTTCCAGGGATCTGTTTGACTCTTGCGGGGGGCTGAAGTAACCTTTTTTTAGCCTTTTTACCCTCACTGTTGTTACAAAGTTACAACTTCCATGCCCTCCTGCTGGCAGAGTTGAGGATTAGGGATGTCATTCCTGTGTAGTTTTTCCCTCCTCAGAGATATTTTTTGAGGCACGTGTATGTTTTCCACCTGGTGCCGGGGCAGATCCAGCCATGGGATGACCCTGGGATGCTCCCAGGTGAGGGTTGACACCTTTCTCCCTCCCTCCTCAGGCCAAGCGATGACCACTTCATGCAGATCATGTGCATCCGGAAAGGAAAGCGCCTGGTGGCACGGATCCTTCCCTTCCTGGCTCCAGAGCAAGCGGCCGACGTGCTCATGGCCACGGCCAGGAACCTGCCCTTCCTCATCAAGAAGGATGCTCAGGATGAGGTGAGGTTCCAGAGGCTGGGAGGGCTCCGTGTGTCTTCAGGGCGGCAGTTCCTGCCTTTCCTGGGAGGGTGCCGGAGGTTTGGAGGAGCTATGTGGGAGAAGGTGTTTGCAATTCCAGACAGGCACAGGGGAAAGTGAGGAGTTCCCAACTGTGTTCCTTTCTCCACAGGTGCTTCCCTGCCTCTTGAGGCCCTTTTCCCATGTCCTTTACCACCTTCCCTTGGGAACAGTCACCAGCCTTGTGCAGCAGCTCACAAACCTACCTCAGAGCGCCGCCGCTCCCACCAACCTGCACCTCACTGCTGTGCTCCAAAACAAGGTGCTGCTCATTCCCACCTCTTCCCAGCCTTGGGAATTGCTCCAGCAGCCTCTCAGCACTGGGGTGTTCCCCTCGCTAATTAACAAGGGTGTCTGGCACATTAATTAACAGTCTGAGGTGGCCCCAGGCTCTGCTTCAGCCTGGCAGCAGCTTCTGGGACAGTCCCGCTGCACTCCATGCTCCAGTCCTGGAACTTGGGTTGGGAATGTTGCTCCAGTAAATCCCTCCTGGGCTGGGAGTGGTCTGTGGTCTTTACTTCCTCCTTCTCCTGCAAAGGCAGACAGACATCTTCCTGCTAGTGCCAGCATTCCAGGAGGGTTGGGAAGTGTTGGGGATTCTCCAGTTCTCTCAAGGAATGCTTGGAGGTGACTGATCCCCTCCCTGTCCCCACAGTTTGGTCTGTCCCTGCTGTACCTGGTCCTGAGCCGAGGGGAGGAATTGCAGAGCTCGGACACGAACACAGAGCTGATGCAGGACAACCAATGGTAAGTCCCTGTCCCGGGCGGGGATGCTGCTGCCTGGAATGTCACCACATCCCCACCCCCTTGGGGTGGAAAAGGCAGCCTCCAGGCTCCTTGAATCCCCACACCTCTCACTGCTCCCTCCTCCCATTTCTCTGGCAGGACGGAGCTGATGCTGATGGCGACCCGGGAGCTCCTGCGGATCCCTCAGGGAGCCTTGGCAAAGCCCGTATCCATCCCCTCCAACCTGATCTCCCTCTTCTCTCGCTACGTTGACCAGCAGAAACTGAACCTGCTGGAGACGAAATTGCAGTGAGTGCCAGCCTTCTTTTCCATGGGAATGTGGCCCTGTCCCACCAGGGGACTGGCAGAAGGGGGAAACCAGAGGTGGGGGTGCAGCTGCAGAAGGACTGGAGTGGGGAATCGCTACCTCCCTCTGATCCCACCACTGATGTTCCCTGGTTCCAGCTTAGTGCAGGGGATCCGGTAGATCTCCGTGGCTCCTCGCCACCACTGGAATGTTCCAGAGGAAGGATGGAAGAAAGGAAGGAAGGAAGGATGGATGGAGGGCACACGGTTCACCCCACACCTCCCCCGACGCCCGGCCTGGCACATGGGGCACATCTGCCCCCCAGTCCCTGGATCAGCAGGAAGAGGGGGATGTTTGGCTGCTCCCCCCTTTCCCACAAAGTGCTGCCTTTCCCTGCTGCTCCCAATTTCCCCCGACTCCCTCTGCACCCCCAAAAACTGCTGTTTCCCCCCCAAACATACACACACACACACACACACACACACACACACTACTGAGGATCCCGGGGAGCGGGGAGCCCCTCGCTCCACATCCATGGCCAGGGGTTCTCCGCTCGTTCCCTGCTCCTTCTCCAGCCCTTCCCACAAGCACTGAGCTCCACTTCCTGCCCTTCCCCACACTTTACACACCTATTTCGCACACTCACCTCGTCTTCCCAAAATTCGGCTCCTTCCCTGCCCCCGGGATCAGCCCGGCAGCTCCGGGGTGCGGGGGCACAGCCGGATCTCTGTCCCCTCCGGATCAGATCCGGGTGGCTTCAGCTGTGCTGCTCCTCGGGAAGGTGGTGGTGGTGGTTGGGGGATAATTTTTTTTTTTTTTTTTTTTTTTTTTTTTTTTTTTTTGCTTTTAAAAAGAAAAAAAAGCCAAGAGATTTGCACATGTAGGGATTTGACACCCCAGAATTCCTCCTGGCATTAACCAGCCCCCCCCTGCTCCCAGCCTTTCCCTGTCCTTTTTCTCTGACAGATCAAATGGAAAGTTCATTTATTATTCTTATTTTATTTTATTGGGGGTTTTTTTTCGGTTTTTCCTGCTTTTTTGCGGTTTTTTTTCCCTTTTTTTTTTCTTTTTTTCCCTTTTCTGCTTTTTTTCTTAATTTCATTTGCTTGAAGTAATTTTTTTTTTTTTTGTTTGTTTGTTTTTCCTTCCCCGTCCCTCCCAGTTTTTGGTTCTGGTTAATGAGAATAAAGTTTCTAAATTTACATTTTTATAGGGTATTGTAAATAAAGATGAATTGTATACGGCTGCCAGCCTGGCCTCTCCCTCTCTGCTCGTGCCGTCCCCGCTCCGTCCCCTCGGGGGTCTCGAACCCGCGACCCCAGGTGTACCTCCGTGGGCAGGGGGCGTGGCTACCCCTCAGCCAATGGTGGGGCGCGTTGAGCGACGCCCCGCCCCTCCGCCAATCGCTGGTGGGTGATTCACCGCTCGGCGTCAGCACGCGCGGCGCGTCGCTCCCCCTGCCCATTGGTTTCCTGCCTGATTGACAGCCGCGGTGTCCGCCCTCGACCAATCACAACGCGCGGCCCGCCCCGCCGGCGCACCGGCCGCCAATGGGGCGCGGACGTGGGCGGGGCGAGTGACGGCAACGCGGCGGGCGGTGGCGGCGGCGGCGGCGATGGCGGAGCTGCGTGCGGCGGGCGCGGGGCCCGGCCCGGCCGCGCCCCCCGGGCCCGCGGCCCTGCCCGCGGCCCCCGGCGCGCCTCCGGCCCTGCCCTCACCGGCGGCGAGCGTCGGGGCGGCGCCGCCACCGACGGCGGCGCCGGCGGCACCGACAGCGTCGGCGAGCGGCGGAGCCGGCGCGGGCGGCGGCGGGGCCGGTCCCGGCTCGGCCCGCGAGGGTTGGCTCTTCAAATGGACCAACTACATCAAGGGATACCAGCGCCGCTGGTTCGTGCTCAGCAATGGGCTGCTCAGCTACTACCGGTACGCACCGGGACCCGCCCCGCCGCCCCACGGGCCCCCCGTGACCTTGCCGCCGGGCAGAGCCCCCGCGGCGGGAGGGAAGCGGGAGTGGACCCCCCGCACCGAGCTGCGGAGCGCTCGGAGCCCCGGTGCCGTCTGGGAAGGAGGGCGGCTGTCGCCTCCCTGTCCCCGCCGTTGTCATCTCCGTGTCACGGGGGATGTCACCTCCCGGTCACCGGGGCTGTGCTTGGCGGAGGAGGGGGTCCTTAGTCTACTCCTCGTCGCCCCTGAGTGCCGGCCGGAAAGGGGGGCGGTTGTCACATCCCTGTCCCCGTGGTTGTCACCTGTCTGGCCCCGGGATTGTCACATCCCTGTCCCCGTGGGTATTTGAGGGTGGGGGGGGGCGGGGGTCTGCAGCCCCCTCAGCCTCCCGCAGCTCCCGGATCCCGCTGTCCCTCCCAGCAGCTCTTCCCGGTGGCCTCGTGTGTTGTCACCCGCGGGGACACCTGAGCTTGGCGGGGGGGGGGCCTTGTCCCTCCATTATTGATGGGGAACCGGAGCCTTCGGCAGCTGCCGGCTCCGGTTACGCCGCTGGCAACGGGGGGGCACCGGGCCGGGGGTGTCCCGGCTGGATGTCACCTCCGTCACCCGGTGACGTGGAAAGGGAGTGCCAGCCTGGCGCGGCCTCTCTGAGACTTCACCCTTGTCCCAGCCCGCACCAGGATCCGGGAAGCACCGGATCCCTGAGGCTCCAGGATCCCTGAGGCCACTCCTGGGGGCTGTGGATTTGTCCCCACAAAGCGACATCCCCAGGCTTGGCCCTGCTCCGGCGCCAGCAAACCCTCCCTATTAATAGCCCTGGCTGCCGGGCTGGGAATGCCGATCCCCCTGCACAGCCCTCCAAGGGCTCATCCCGGCGATCCCAGCCCTGTCCTTCCCTCACCGTGGCCTCATCCCAGCAATCCCAGCCCTGTCCTTCCCTCACCGTGGCCTCATCCCAGCAATCCCAGCCCTGTCCTTCCCTCACCGTGGCCTCGTCCCGGGGATCCCAGCCCTGTCCTTCCCTCACCGTGGCCTCATCCCGGCAATCCCGGCCCTGTCCTTCCCTCACCGTGGCCTTCCCTTGCAGATCCAAGGCGGAGATGGGCCACACGTGCCGCGGCACCATCAACTTGGCCACGGCCAACATCACCGTGGAGGATTCCTGCAATTTCATCATCTCCAACGGCGGAGCCCAGACCTACCACCTCAAGGCCAGCTCCGAGGTGGAGCGGCAGCGCTGGGTCACCGCCCTCGAGCTCGCCAAGGCCAAGGCTGTCAAGATGCTGGAGGAGTCAGGTACAGAATTCCTGGATCCATGGCGGGATCACGGTGCACTCAGGGTAAAATCCCAGTGCTCGACGACAGTGCCCAGGACAGGATCAGTGTCCTCAGAGTGGGATCCCAGTGCCAGGTTCCCAGAGCCCCACAGGTGGCAAGAATCCCAGGCCAGGATCCCAGTACCCCATAGGACCCTGGGCAGGATATTAGCGTTCCACAGGATCACAGTGTCCCCAGGGCAGAGTCCCAGTGCCTCATAGGATGCCAGTGCCTCCAAGCACGATCCCAGACAGCCTAGGGCAGGATCACAGGGCAGCATCAATGACCTTAGGGCAGGCTTCGAGTTCCTCACAAACCCAGTGCCCCCAGGGCAGGATCCCAGTGTCCTGGGCAGCATCCCAGCATATCCAGCAAGAAGGTTTGGAAGGGGATGGCCCTGTCCATGCACGTGTGACCCAAACAGCCTGGCGTGCACAGAGATGGACCATGAGTGTTTGGGAGCCCTCAGGGATTTGGGGATCCTCCCGTGCCCTTCCTGGCAGCTCCACCACCAGCTCCTGGTGTGACATGACAATCCCACATTCCCCGTCCCTTCCCACCCGCAGACGACTCCGGTGACGAGTCGGTGTCGCAGACGGACAAGACGGAGCTGCAGAACACCCTGCGGATTTTATCCAGCAAAGTGGAGGACCTGAGCACCTGCAATGACCTGATTGCCAAGCACGGCACGGCCCTGCAGCGCTCCCTCAGCGAGCTCGAGGCCCTGCGGCTCCCTCCGGACAGCACGGACAAGATCAAGCAGGTCAACGAGCGGGCTACGCTCTTCCGCATCACCTCCAACGCCATGATCAACGTGAGTCCCCATCCTGAGGATTCCACAGTGGGAAAAGCTCCCACTTCCATGCTGAGCACTGTTTCCTCGCAGGCCTGCCGGGATTTCATGCTCTTGGCACAAACGCACGGGAAGAAGTGGCAGAAGTCGCTGCAGCAGGAGCGGGATCAGCGGATCCGGCTGGAGGAGACGCTGGAGCAGCTGGCCAAGCAGCACAACCACCTGGAAAGGGCTTTCCGGGGGGCCACGGTGCTCCCCGCCAGCACGCCCGGCACTGGAGGCTCTGGCAAAGGTGGGGAGGGACAAGTGCTGTGCCCAAGCGTCTCCCAGATGCTTCCCGGGATTTTCCGAGCCAGGCTCAGCTTCTCTCACTCTGCTGATCCCAAGGGATGTGTCTGTCCCATCTCATCTGTGTAGTCGAGCGATTCTGGCATCCACAATGGGGTCCAAACTGACTCCTCTGAGCCTTATCCAGCACCCCTCAGAGCTGAGATGGGTGTGACCCCCTCGCCTTGCTGATGGTAACAGGGCAGCCTTCAGCAGGAAACTGGGAATGATGTCCCTTCCTCACCAGCCCTGTCCCCTTTCCCAGATCTGTGCTGTCCTGCCAAAGGCGACCTGAGTGACGAGGACGACGACAACAACGAGTTCTTTGACGCCCCGGAGATCTTCCCCGTGCCCGACATCATGGGCCACAAGTGAGTTTTGGGGGAGAGGGGAGTCCCCTTGCTGCTCGACCCTGCTCGGGAATGTTCACACCCTTTCCCCTCTTCCCAGGAGAACTGGGAGCAACATCAGCGGCACCAGCAGTGACATCAGCCTGGATGAACAGGTGGGATGGGGGTTTATGGCTTGGGGTGCTCAAATCCATGGAAGTGTTTTGGGGGTCACAGGAACATAACAGCCTTTGTCTCCCCTCTCCCTAGTACAAGCACCAGGTTGAGGACACCAAGAAGGAGAAGAGAACCCGCATTCCCTATAAACCCAACTACAGCCTCAACCTCTGGAGCATCATGAAGAACTGCATCGGGAAGGAGCTGTCCAAGATTCCCATGCCAGTGAGCACAGTTGTGGGTGGGCACGGGGCACCCCGGAACCCCCTTTTTTTTGACCCATTCCCTCTTCCAGGTGAATTTCAATGAGCCGCTGTCCATGCTGCAGCGGCTGACGGAGGACCTGGAATACCACGAGCTCCTGGATCGGGCGGCGCGGTGCGAGAGCTCCCTGGAGCAGCTGTGCTACGTGGCCGCTTTCACCGTGTCCTCCTACTCCACCACTGTCTTCCGTACCAGCAAACCCTTCAACCCGCTCCTGGGGGAAACCTTCGAGCTGGATCGTCTGGAGGAGAACGGATACCGCTCCCTCTGCGAGCAGGTGGGGAGGCTCCTCTCTCCCAGCCTTTCCTGGGCCATCGGGATGGCCGGCACTGAGCTGTCCCCAATCCCGTGTCCAGGTGAGCCACCACCCGCCGGCCGCCGCCCACCACGCCGACTCCAAGAATGGCTGGACGCTGCACCAGGAAATCAAAATCACCAGCAAATTCCGAGGGAAATACCTCTCCATCATGCCTCTGGGTGAGCACCCTAGGAGTGTGTGGGATTTTTGGGACCACCCGAGGTTCCAGGTGTGGTTCCCAGTACAATCTCCCTCCCTCAGGTACCATCCACTGCATCTTCCACTCCTCCGGGAACCACTACACGTGGAAAAAGGTGACGACCACCGTGCACAACATCATCGTGGGGAAGCTCTGGATAGACCAGGTGGGAAGTTGTGTATGGGAGTTCTATGGAAGCGTGGATCCCTGGGGAATGGGGCATGGGTGGGTCTGACTCTCCTCTCCCATCCACAGTCAGGTGAGATCGAGATCGTCAACCACAGGACCGGGGACAAGTGCATCCTCAAGTTTGTCCCTTACAGCTATTTCTCCCGGGATGTGGCGAGGAAGGTAGGGACACGGAGCCATGGGACACAGCGGGCTGCTCATGACTGCGGTGTGTCCTGATCCAGGCTGTCCCCTCTCCTGCCAGGTCACAGGGGAGGTGATGGACCCCTCGGGAAAGGTGCATTTTGCCCTGCTGGGCACGTGGGACGAGAAGATGGATTGCTACAAGGTCCAGCTGGGAACAGGGGACAACGGAGCCGAGGCGCGGCCACGAGCCCACGAGGCTGAGGACAGCCGGGTGCTGCTGTGGAAGCGGAACCCGCTCCCGTGAGTGGGGAAAAGGGGAATGAGGCGGCCCCGGGAGCCGGGCTGCGGGGCTGCGCTGAGCCCCGTTCCTTGCCGTGCCGTAGGAAGTATGCAGAGAACATGTACTACTTCTCGGAGCTGGCGCTGACCCTGAACGCGCCGGAGAACGGGACGGCCCCCACGGACAGCCGGCGGCGCCCGGACCAGCGCCTCATGGAGAACGGGAGGTGGGACGAGGCCAACGCCGAGAAGCAGCGGCTGGAGGAGAAACAGCGGCTCTCCCGCAAGCGCCGCGAGGCCGAGGCCGCCCGCGCCACCGAGGACGGTAAGTCACAGCTGTCAGACAGGGATGTCCCCCCTCGGTGTCCCCCCCAGGCCCTCACCCCGCTGTGCCCCCCAGGGACACCCTACGATCCCTACAAACCGCTGTGGTTCGAGCGGAAGAAGGACCCGGTGACGCAGGAGCTGGCGCACGTCTACAAGGGGGGCTACTGGGAGAGCAAGGAGAAGCAGGACTGGAGCTTGTGCCCGGATATTTTCTGAGCCCGGCGAGGAAGAAGAGGAGGAGGAGCGGCGGGGGGGAGGGATGAAGGCCAAGACCCCCCCGTCCATCCGTCTGTCTTAACCGTGTGTCCCCGTGCCTCGCCGTGAGCGCCGGCCGGGCTTTGCCTTAGCCCATCCAAACTGACCTTGGGGAGCAGGAGCCAACACGGCCCCCCCAAATCTGTGCTGGAGCAGGGGGGGGCCGTTCGTCCCACCCACCTCCTCGGCACCCTGGGGTGGGGGGCACGGCCGCCCCTGGGGGTGGGGGGCCCCGGGGAAGGCGCAGCGGGGCGAGCCCGAGGCTGGCCTTGGTCTCCCCCCCTCCCCTTTTATTCCTGTTGCCCTTCGCCCCCAGGAGTTCGGGTGCTTTTGGGGTCCGGGGGGGCCAGACTGCCCCCCAGCCTGTTCTATAGGTGTATATTATATATATGTAGAGAGCAATCGGGGTCCCCTTCTCCCCCACAGCCCCCAGTTTGGGGGGTCCCCACCCTCCCCGGGATGGCCCCCACGCATGGGGACCCCCCATGAGGTGCCTTCCCTGTAGGTTTAGGGCAGGGGGAAGGCCTGGGTTTTGGGGGGGGTCTCTCCAGGGTGCAGTGGGACCCCTGCACCCCCAGACACTACAGGGGTGGGGAGATACGCCATGGGGGGAGTCTCTGCACCCCTGAATCTGAAACTGGGGCCGTTTGATGCCTTTTAATTTTTTTTTTTTTTTTTTTTTTTTTTTTTTTTTTTTTTTTTTTTTTTTTTTTTTTTTTTTTTTTGTCTCCAGAAAAAGAACTAAATTAAAATCTGTGAATGCCCCAACCCTGCGCCTGCTCTGTGGGGTAGGGGGAGGGTCCAGCCTCTCCCTGTGACTGATTTTGGGGGGTACCCCCTAGTCCTGTCAAGATCTGAGTGACAGCACCCAAACAGGGACTTGAACCCCATTCATGGGATTCTCCAGGAGCCACCTTGTCCACGCCTCAGGTTCTGCTGCCCTGTGACAGGTGGAGCATTGAGGGATGTCTCCTGTGTCCCCCTGTGTTCTCCACCTGATTTGGGGTGCTGGGGACACCCCGGGTGACTTTGGGGGGCCCCTTGACTCTTCCCAGCGACTCGTTTTGGCCCAGGGGTCACCTGGTCACCTGGTGGCATCCAAGGAGGGGAGATCCTGAGTGGCCCTGGGACCCTCTGGGGGCACTTCCATGGGCGGGGATGTCCCAAGGGATTGTGGGGACGCCCTGCGAGTGGCACAGGTCCCCATACCCTGCCCTTCTCCATGGTACGTGCCCTCTGATTGGCCAGCTGGCATAGAAAGTGCGTGCTGATTGGCCAGTTGGTTTGAGTGACAGTTGCGGGAGGGCTGCACTTTCCCGCCCACCTTGAATTTGAGCGTGCTGATTGGCCGGCCGACCGCAGCGGTCAGATCCAGCCAATGGGAGGGCGCAGTGTGGCCCTACAGCCACGCCCCACGGCAGCCCCACCCCTTGTCCCCCGTGGGACGCCGCTGTCCCCACGCCCGGGGTGCCTCGGGTGGCCGGAGGGGGACGCTGACCCCACGTCCGTCCCCACAACCAGCAGACGCGTTCGTCCAGCTCCGGTCAAAGGGGTTTATTGGGCCCCCGGCCTCCGCCCGCTCTGCCACCACAGCCGGTGGCTTTTGGGGTCGGGGGTGTCGCGTCTGCCCCATTCCCAGATGCTCGGCTCCAGCTGTTCCCTCCGAACCCCGATGCTGGCAGAGCTCTCGGGTCGGTTGGCACGGAGGGGCTGAGGAGGGGCTGGGGGGTTCATCCGGGGGTCCCCTCCTGCCGGTGTCTCCGTTACCGGGACGACAGCATCATCACGAACTCTGCGGGGCGAGGAGGGGACGTCAGGGGAGCCGGGGCTCAGCCCCTGCCGCGGCCCCCCAGGGAAGGGGGTGTGTTGGGGAAGATGACCCTCACCGTCGAAGTCCACGTGACCGTCCCCGTTGAGATCCACGTCCTGCAGGATCTCGTCCACCTCCTGCGCCTTCAGCTGCTCCCCGAGCAGCGCCGCGATGGCCTCGCGCATCTCGGCCGTGCTGATCTCCCCGTCCCCGTTCATGTCGAACTGCGGCACCCGCGGGCCGGGGGTCACCCTCCCACCACGGCCACCGGCACCCCCAGCTCCTCGTGGTCACCACCATGGTCACTGTTCACCCCAGTCACTGTTCTGTCCATGCCTGTGGTCACCCCACGGTCATCGTTTCCCCATGGTCATTGTCTTCTCCTGCCTGTGGTCACCACCATGGTCTTCCCATGGTCAGTGTCCCCTCCGTGCCTTTGGTCACCCCATGGTCCCTTCTGTGGTCACCATCTCACCGTGGTCCTCCCACAATCACCGTCCACTCCATGCTCCTATCATTATTGTCCCCACCAGGGTCTCTCAAGGGTCACTGTCCCCACCACGTCTGTGGTCCCTTCATGGCTGTTGTGCCCCTGAGGAGGGGACACCACACCTGCTGTCCCCATGGCGGTGGCCGTACCTCGCGGAAGGCGATCTTGAGTTCCCTCACGCCCACCATGTGCGCCGTCTCCTCCCGCAGTTTTGGGCCCATCATCTGCACAAAGTCCTCGAAGTCCACGCGGCCGCCCACTGCAGCGGGAAGGGGACACCCTCAGCACCCCAGCGACCCCGGGTCCCCTCCCCGGCCCCCCGACCCCACTCACTCCTCATCTTGATGTGCTGGGAGATCTCGATGAGCTCCATCTCGGTGGGCATGTACCCCAGCGTGCGCATGCAGGCGCCCAGGTCCTTGTAGCTGATGTAGCCATCCTGGTCCGTGTCAAACTCCTTGAAGGCATCCAGCAGCTCTGGGCATGGCCACAGGTGGGGACAGGGACATCATCAGGCATGGAGGGTCACATGGGCACCGTGTCACCCCAGGGCAGGTCCCTTCTTGGATGTGGGAGACCCCTCCATGGCCACATCCCCACGGCAGATGCCTCCATGAGGACGCAGTCCCCCCATTCCCCTAGGCCCATGTCCCCACTCCGTCCCCCCTGCTCACCATCCAGCTCCTCCGGTGACAGCTCCCGCTCCTGGATGGGACACACAGAAGGGGTGACAGCAGAATGAGACCCAGCTCCGTGTCCATCCCCCCTCCTTGCCCCCCCAAAACCTCGGTGTCACCTTTGTTAAGCGTGGGCCAAAATTAACTCCAGTGGAGGATTAGTGGGATTGGAGGCAAAGCCCCGCCCTGCCCTGTGCCTGCGCCTCCCACCTGCCCTGCCCCGGTCCCTGTGTCCCTGCTCCTGTCACCCGCCCCAGGGGTGTCCCACCCTGGGACCCCCAGGCTCTGGATGGAATGTGCCGGGTGGCCACAGATGCTGCCAAGGCGGGTTGTACTCCTGAGGTGGAGGGGCAGCATTTTTACCCCCACAGAGCTTGGCTGCCTCTGCTCTAGATGTCCCCTCAGTATGTCCCCTCTGTCCCCAGGGCCCTGGAGTGTCCCCAGCACCATTCCCAGCGTGCCTGTCCCATCTATCCCCACGATTCCAGGCTGTCCCTGACTGTTCCCAGTGCCCCATAGCCCCTTCATTCCCAGGTTTCCAGACGGTCCCTGAGCCCATTCCCACTGTCCCCATGTCCTCATCCCTAGGGTCCCAGAGTGTCCCCAACTGTGTCCCCACTGTCCCCATGTCCTTTCAATCCCCAGGGACCCAGCGTGGCCCCAACCATGTCGCCAGTGCCCAACATCCCCTCCACCCCCAGGGTCCTGGAGCGTCCCAAGCCCATCTTCACTGGCCCCATGTCCCCTCTGTCCCCAGGGTTCTGGAACATCCCCATCCCACTGTCCCCAAGCCCATCCTGACTGCCTCATTGCTCTCTTCATCTACAGGGTCCTGGACTGTCCTTGTCCCCATCCCCACCTTCCCCATGTCCCTTCCATAGCCAGGGTCCTGGAACAGCTCCACTGTCTCCATATCCCCATGTCTCAAATGCTCCACATCCCCTCCATCTGCAGGGTCCTGGACTATTCCTGTCCCCACCCTCACTGTCCCCATGTCCCTATCCCCAATGTCCCCATATCCTCTCCATCCCCAGGATCCCAGAGTGTCCCTGACCACGTCACCAAAGCCCCTGTCCCCCTTCCATCCACAGGATCTTGGACTATCCCTGTCCCCATCTCCCCTGTCCCCACATCCCCTCCATTTCCAGGGTCCCTCCATCACCACCCTCATGCCCATGTCCCCTCCCGGTGTCCCCACCTTGCCAAAGACGGTGTTGAGGAAGGGGGAGTAGGTCTTGGTGGCAGCAGCGTGGGGGTCCGTGGGACCCTTCTTCCCACTCTTCTGCCCGTGCCCGCCTTGCCGGGACTCGGAGCCGGAATTCTTGGGGGCCGGGGCACCGACGTCCTCGGGGGCTTTGGGGGGTTTCTCCCCCTCCTCGTGCCCCCCTTTCCCCTTCTGCGGGGGCTCCGTGCCCTTGGGGGATCCCTTGTCCCCGCGAGAGCGTGGCATGGGGCCGGGGCCGGGTGGGCAGCGGGCGGGCAGGGAGCGGGACCCCGGGATGGCCGAGCCGGAGGAAGGAGCAGGGAAATCCTCTTACACCCCCCGTGACCCCCCCAAACTCCCCCCGCCGTGGGCCCGCCAGGGCAAAGCCAATTAGCGGTGATTAATGGCAGGAAACAGCCGCGGCCACCGGCCCCCGGGCACAGCCACGCGGCCACGGCGCCCCGGCCACCGGACAGGTCCCCACCAGCGTCCCGGGGTCACCACCGAGGCCCTGAGTCCAGAGGTGACACCCACAGCCACCACTGTCCCCAGCATTGCCCAGTGCTCCCAGCAGCGACACCCCAAAGCCACCAGTGTCCCCAGAGCAACCCACATCCCCGGAGGTGACACCGCAAGGCCACCACTGTGTCCCCTCACCTGGCACCTCCTCCTGAGCTCCCCCCACCTCTAAGGTAGATCCATTTATTGTCCCCCAGGATGGGGACTGACAGGGTGTCCCCAAGACATGACTGGGTAGGCACAGGGTGCCACAGGGGGCTTCAGAGGGCAGGGACGCCCCAAAATGAGAGCAGGGGAAAGCCCGGCCCGGGGGGTGACCCTGGCTGCTGTGTCACCCCGGGGTGACACAGCGGGGCGACACCGGTGAGGGTGACAGTAGCCCTGTGCCATTCGCTGCCATTGCCCCTGTGCCACCCGCCACTGTCACCTCTGTGCCACCCTCTGGGTAGACGGCGCTGGGTAGACGCTGTCTACGGGGACCGTACCGCCGGGCTGCCCCCGTCCGTGGGGTGCCCCCGTCCGTGGGGTGCCCCTGTCGCTTGGGCTGCCCCCGGTCCCCCCTCCCCGCCGGTGCCCCCGCCCCGGAGCCGCGCACGCGCGGGGCGGCCCCGGTCACTTCCTGCCCCGCCCCCGCCGCCGCCGCCGCCGCCGCTCCCGCCGCCCCCGACACCGGCACCGGTCCCGGGCTCAGACCCGCCGGTGAGTGCGGGCACCGGTACCGGGCACCGACCCCCGTCCCGACCCGCCGGGCACGGCCCCCGCGGTCCCCCCATCCGCCTTCCCGGGGCAGCTCCATCCCCGTTCCCTGCGTGGCCACCCCCTGTCCCTGTCCCCATCCCTGTCCCTCTCCCAATCCCTGACCCCATACCTAGCGGGGCCACCCCATCCCCTTCCCCGTCCATGTCCCCATCCTCGTCCCTGTCCCCATTCCTGTTCCTGTACCAAGCGCGGCCACCACCGGCCCCATTCCTGACCCCGCCCCCGTCCCCATCCTTTTTCCTGTCCCCATCCTTGCCCTGTCCTCATCACTGTCCCCGTACAGAATGAGACTACCACCGTCCCCATTCGTGGCCCCCCATCCCTATCCTTGTCCCCATCCCTTTCCCTGTCCCTGACCCAATAGCCAGCAGTGCCACCCCTGTCCCCTGATCTGTGGAAGCTGTCCCTGCCCTCCTTTCCATCCCCACCCATGTTTCCAGGAGGACACCCTTGTCCCTGTCCCCATCCCGAATGGGACACTCCCTGTCTCACTCAGAGCCCCCATTCCTGGGGTGCTTTCTGACTTCCCTTCAGGGAGGTGGCAGGGACAGGGTTGTGTCCCCAGTTCCTGGTTCCTGAGAGTGGCTGAGCCACCCTTTACCGGAGTGGAAGACGGTGACAAACCCAGTTCAGGGGACACTCCATTCCCAGGCCACCTCCCTGGTGGCCCTGCCTCCCATTTTGGGGTATCCCAGCACACCTGACCACGGCCGGGGCGCTCCCCAGCCATGTCCTTCCGGAAGGTGGTGCGGCAGAGCAAATTCCGGCACGTGTTCGGGCAGCCGGTGAAGACGGACCAGTGCTACGATGACATCCGCGTGTCCCGTGTCACCTGGGACAGCACCTTCTGCGCCGTCAACCCCTCCTTCGTCGCCATCATCGTGGAGGCCAGCGGCGGCGGCGCCTTCCTCGTCCTCCCCCTGCATAAGGTGACAGCAGGGTGGTGACGCGGGGAAGGGGCGTTTGTGCTGGTGGGGGTGACCCCCTCCCTGCTGTCGCTTTGTCCCCAGACCGGACGCATTGACAAGTCGTACCCCACGGTGTGCGGCCACACGGGCCCCGTCCTCGACATCGACTGGTGTCCCCACAACGACCACGTCATCGCCAGCGGCTCTGAGGATTGCACCGTCATGGTCAGGGGTGGTCCAGGATCCTGGGGGTGGCAGGGGTCACCCCGCTTTGCTCACTGTCCCCTCTGTCCCCTCAGGTGTGGCAGATCCCGGAGAACGGGCTGAGCCAGCCGCTGACGGAGCCGGTGGTGGTCCTGGAGGGCCACTCGAAGCGTGTTGGCATCGTCACCTGGCACCCCACCGCCCGCAATGTCCTGCTCAGCGCAGGTACGGGGGGACACGGCAGGCACGGGGAGAGGGCCGCATGGCCGAGGTGACCCCTGCCGTGTCCTCCAGGCTGTGACAACGTGGTGCTGATCTGGAACGTGGGCACGGCGGAGGAGCTGTACCGGCTGGACGGGCTGCACCCCGACCTCATCTACAGCGTCAGCTGGAGCCGCGATGGCTCCCGCTTCTGCACCGCCTGCAAGGACAAGAGCGTCCGTGTCATCGACCCCCGCCGCGGCACCGTGGTGGCCGTGAGTGTCCCCACCCTCCCGGGGGGCCTGTGTCACCAGGGCACTGCCCTGCACTTGTTCTTGGGGGGAATCCCCTGCTCCCTGCTCCTGTCCCTTGGTACACCCCGTTGTCCTGTGTCCCTTGGGTGTCCTTGTCCCCTGGTTGTCCCTGCTGTCCCCTGTCCCTCGGTGCCTGTCCCTGGGGTGCTGCGGGCACCGGTGACAGCCGTGCCCCCCAGGAGAAGGAGCGGGCGCACGAGGGGGCCCGTCCCATGCGCGCCATCTTCCTGGCCGACGGCAAGATCTTCACCACTGGCTTCAGCCGCATGAGCGAGCGGCAGCTGGCACTGTGGGACACGGTGAGTGGCGCCCCAGGGGTCCCCGGAACCATTTTGGGGTTCCCCGCGTGTCTGACACCTCATCCCACCCCAGGAGAACCTGGAGGAGCCCATGGGGCTGCAGGAGCTGGACTCCAGCAACGGGGCTCTGCTGCCCTTCTACGACCCCGACACCAGCGTGGTCTACGTCTGCGGCAAGGTACGGAGCTCCCCACCCCGCTGGTGGCATCCCCGGAGCCAGGGTCCCCCCTAACGGTGTGTCCCCAGGGCGACTCGAGCATCCGCTACTTCGAGATCACGGAAGAGCCGCCCTACATCCACTTCCTCAACACCTTCACCAGCAAGGAGCCCCAGCGGGGAATGGGCTGGATGCCCAAGCGCGGGCTGGACGTCAGCAAGTGCGAGATCGCCAGGTGGGCACGGGGACTCGAGGGACGAGGTGAGGGACCCCCAGATCCCCCCAAAACCTTCCATGACCCCCTCTGCTCCCCTGGCAGGTTCTACAAGCTGCACGAGCGCAAGTGTGAGCCCATCATCATGACCGTGCCAAGGAAGGTGGGTGGGGATAGGGGAATGTGGGGTTGGGGGACCCAGGGCTGGTGGGAGTCCCCAGGGGGACTGAGAGGGGTCACTGGGGAGGACATGGGGCCTTGTGGGATTCCTGGGCAGGACTTGGTGACTGGGCAAGGGGTCCCTAATCAGTCTGGGTGGGGGTCCCTATGGGGTCTGCGTGTGAGGTCCCTGAGCAGGGCATGGGAGCAGTGGTGGGTCCCCAGTGAGGCTGTGTCCCCGTGGCCTCTCTCTGGGTGTCCCCCTGAGGATGCCACCCCTCTGACGCTGTTGGGGGCAGTCGGACCTGTTCCAGGATGACCTGTATCCAGACACGGCAGGCCCCGAGGCGGCCATGGAGGCGGAGGAGTGGGTGGCGGGGCGCACGGCGGGGCCCGTGCTGGTGTCTCTGCGCCAGGCCTACGTCCCCAGCAAGCAGCGGGACCTCAAGGTGAGCCGGCGGACACTGCTACACGACAGCCGCGCCGCTGCCACCGCCGCCACCGGGGCCACCACGCCACCTCCCACGCCCCCCGTGTCCACTCGCTTCAGTGCCCCCCCGGTGCTCGGCTCCGGCAGCGCCACGGTAAGGGGACAGGGTGGGACAAGGAGGACAGGGGGGACAGGGTGGGACAAGGGGGATGGGGGGGACAAGGGGGACAGGGGGGACAGGGTGGGACAAGGGGGACAAGGGGAACAGGGTGGGACAAGGGGGACGGGGGGGACAAGGGGGACAGGGTGGGACAAGGGGGACAAGGGGGACAGGGTGGGACAAGGGAGACGGGGGGGACAAGGGGGACAGGGTGGGACAAGGGGGACGGGGGGGACAAGGGGGACAGGGTGGGACAAGGGGGACAAGGGGGACGGGGGGTGTGGTCGGTGTGGGTGGGGCGGTACAGTGGGTGCGGTTGCTCTGATGGGCGGTGGGTGGGTGTGGCAGGTGGGTGTGGCCATGGCCAGTGGGTGTGGCTCCGCTGGGCGTGTCCCGTGACGGGGCTGTCCCTCAGGGAGGTCGCCTGGAGGAGGTGCTGCAGGAGGTGGCGGCGCTGCGGGCGCTGGTGGCGGAGCAGGGCCAGCGCATCTCCCGCCTGGAGGAGCAGCTCAGCCGCCTCGAGAACGGCCACGTGTAGGGACCCTCTCAGGGACCACCGCCCCAGGGACCACGCCTGCACCCCAGGGATCCCCCTGAACCATCTCACCCCCCTGGGGTGCTCCCCCTTGCCCCGCTCCAGGCCCTTCTCCCATTGGGGGGCTGGCTGCCCCTCTGGCAGCTCCCTGCTTCCCCCCATTGCCTTACTGGGTGCTGCCCCCCCCCAAATCATGGACCACTCTCCACCCCTGCCCCCATCCCTCAGGCTGGGGGTTGCTCCTGGGATCAAAGATTACCCCCTGCACCCCCCAATCCCTGCGTGGGGTCTCCCCCCTTTCTGTGGGGCAGGGCATGATCTACCTTCCTCAACTGTGAGATACTGTCCCCCCTATATTTTGGGGGCTTTTCCTCCCCTCCTCCTCCTTGTGTCCCCCCTCTCCATTCCAGTGCAGGATCAAAAACTATATTTTCACTCCAAATAAAGGATTTATAAGAAAAGCCATGGTTGCAGGGCCACCTGCAGGGTGCCAGAGCGGGGGCAGGAAGGCGCAGCGGTCACGGGTGGGAGCTCAGCGCCTTGGCAGGAAGTGGGGGGGCACGGGGCGGCATTTTGGGTAGCAGGGGTGAGGGGGGTGCAGCACTCGGCCCCCCCCGCTCTGGCACATCCGCTGCACGGGGGCAGGAAGTTGGGGGGGGCTCCCCCATCTCGGAGCGCGCCCGCGGCATCGGGACCCGCTCTGGCTGCACCCACGGATGGTGAGCACCCCAAAACCGGGCAAAACGGGAGGTTGGGGAGCTGGGAGCCGAGGGGCTGGGGGACGGGTTGGGGGAGTCAGGATCGAGGAGCCAGGGTGAGGTTGAGGGGAGTGGGAGGCTAAGGGGAGTCTGGAGTGTTTGGGGGGATAAGGGGAGCACAGCAGGGTTGGAGGGGAAGGAGCAGGGGGTCCAGGGGAGCATGGTGAGCTTGGGGGTGTCAGGTTTTGGGGTGGGGTTGGGGGCCATGCAGCCACAGTGAAGATTGCGAGTGCCGGGTTTGGGGAGCCTTGGGGCTTTGGCAGGGGGTGTGGGCAGGGGCAAGGCATTCTAGGGGGGCTGTGCAGCCATGTGGGCTGGCAGGATCTGGTTCCTCTCCCCCAGCACCTGCAGGTGCTGCTGCACCCGCCACCCACGGCTTCCGTCCCCGCGGGTCACCTCCCCCTCCCCGGCCTTTGTCCTCTGCCCCTGTACCTTGCCCCCTGTCCCCGCTGCCCTTCGCCCCAGCCCTTCCCTGCGTTCCAGCTCCGGGAAGCCACGTGCCCGGCGCGGTCTAACCCTGCTGCCCTCCCCCGCAGACTGCCCCGCGCTGGCACCCGGTGCTGCCGGGGCCGGTGGGGCCGGCGGTGGCCCACAATGACCGGGTGGTGGCCGTGCTGCTGGGGCTCCTGCTGTGCCTGGTGCTGGGGCTGGCGCTGGCCTGGCACCACCTGTGCCGCCTCTCGGCCGGCCACTACTACCCCCGGCCCTTGGGCCGCCGGGCGCTGGAGCTGCTGCGGGGACAGTGGCAACGGCTGCGCTCGCCGGGGGACCCCGCCGCGGCCCTCGGGGACGGCGACGGGCAGGTGGTCGTGCTGGACGAGGATGAAGAGCTGATGCCCTGGAGCCTAGAGCGGCGGCCGCAGCAGGATGAGGGGGAGGAGGATGAGCAGGAGGAGGCCGAGGCAGCGCCAGAGGGTGGGGAGAGCCCCCTGAGTGAGGGGGAGGCGGCGGGGGGCAGCGCCGAGGCCCTGCTCAGTGACCTGCACGCCTTCTCGGGGACAGCGGCCTGGGGGGACGCGCAGCCGCACGTCACTGCCTTGTGACATCACCGTCCTGACGTCACCACCCTTTGATGTCATCACCCTGTAATGTCACCTCCCATGACGCTGTAGTGTCACCTCCCTGTCGTGTCACCTCCCTGTCGTGTCACCTCCCTGTCGTGTCACCTCCCTGCCAGCAAAGGGACCCCTTCTCTGTCCCCTGCCAGCCCCCAGCCGAGGCTCCTGATTGGCTCTAGGGGGCTTGTCCGGGTTTGGACTGACCAATAAAAGAGCAGCCCTGGGGGCAGGGCAGACAAGGGGGCGTGGTCTGAAGATGAGTGGGTGGGGTCAATTAAAGGGTGTGGTAAGTGGGAGGAGCCTGGGAAGGGGCGGGGCATCGCACAGGGGGTGGAGCCTGGACCCTGCCCTGGTGGGGCAACTCCCCCACCCTCCCAGCTCCCAGTGGGGCCCCCCAGCCCCAGCACAGGGACCACCACAGCCTCAGCAAGTCCTTTAATTGGCACACATCCAGCAGCAGGGCCACGCCCCAGAGGGGCCACACCCCAAAAGGCCACGCCCACGGGGGCACATCCCTGGGGGGCCACACCCCTGGGGGTTCTCCCCGTGCCCCCAAACCCAGCGGGCAGGGGGCTGTGCCGGAGGGGGATGAGCCCCCCGGAGCACAAGCAGCACCGTGGGGTTACCCCAACCCCATGGGGAGCACCAGGCCCCCCACCCAAAACCCCCCACCATCCCTACCCCTACCTGGGCACCCGCCCCCGGCCCCCCTTCTGCTTCTTGGCCCCCCCCGAGGGTTTGATGGGCAGGGGGGCCGTGCCCTCAGGTGGGGGGGCCTGGGGGGGCCCCAGCTCCATGGGGTCGCCTGGGGCCACTGGCTTGAACGCCTCAAAGGGGGAGAACTTCACAGGGCTGGGGGGGGACACATGAGGGGGTGAGTGGGGCACCCACAGAGGGTGAGGAAGGTGGGGCAGACAGTGCCCACAGAGCTCCTTCCCCACCCCTGCAGGCCCCAACTCCCCCCATACTCCATGAACCTCCCCTCCTCCTTCTTCACCCCCCTGGGACCCACCCTGATTCCCTCACCCCACAGCACCCCAAACTGTCACCCCACTGCCCCCACAGTCTCTCTGTATTCCCAGGACAGGGCAGGTTGAGCCCTCCCACCCTCTATGCACCACCCCCCCTTTGCACCCCCAGCACTATCCCCACCTTGGTGCCCACCCTGAAACCCCCATCCCAAAACACCTCCGTGCCACAGCCCCCCACCCCAAAGCACCCCCCAGCCCACTGTGTCCCGGTACCTGACGGGGGTGCGGGGGCTGCTGTTGAGGCGGCGAGGGGAGCGCACCTTGGGCTGGAAGGAGAACCCCTCCTTGATGCTCTCCAGCACAGAGGGGGCCACGTAGGTGAAGCCCTGCGAGTTTGGGGGTGTCACCGGGGGGACTCCTGGGCATGCCAGGGGTCCCCCCTCGGGCTGTGCCCCCCTACCAGGAAGGCCTGGTTGGCGCTCTCGCTGATGGCAGCGTCGTCGGGGCTGTCCACGGGGGTCTGGCGGGTGAAGCGGGTGTCGAACTGGCTCACGTCCTCCTCCGACTGCTGCGGGGAACACAGTGGCTGCTCCCACGGGCCCCCCCCCAAAACATTCCCAGCCTCCCCCCTCGGCCCCCCTACCAGGCAGGGTTTGAAGGGGGGGTCCAGCCTGCGTGCCAGGAGGTCCTCCCAGTTGATGTGGCGGAAGAAAGGCTGTTTCTGTGGGGTTTGGGGGTGTCAGGCAGGATTTGGGGAGTGTCCCCTGGCACCGCCTGCCCACCCACCCCTGTACCTGCACATCGGCCGCGTCACCGGGGCCCCCCCCAACCCGCTGGCTGGGGTTCCGCTTGAGGAACTGGAAGAGAAATAGGGACAGAGATGGGAATGGGGGGGAGGACCTACGTAAATAAAGGTGGGGGGAGGTGGGTGAGGGAAATTTGGCAGGGGGGCACCTTCTTGAGGAGGTCACGAGCGTCGGGTGTCAGGTAGGGCGGCAGCACCAGCTTCCCCTTGAGGATCTTGTCGATGGTCTTCTTGCGGTTCTCGGCAGTGAACGGCGGCTGTGGGGGCACAGTGGGGCCATGAGGAGCCAGGCAGGCCAGGAAGGCTCGGGGTCACCCCGGGATGCCCCCCAGTTCCCAGGGAGGAAGGAGTGGGACTTGCCGATCCGGTGAGCATGTCATACATCAGGGCGCCCAGGCTCCACCAGTCCACCGCCCGGTTGTGCCCGCTCCGCACCAGGATCTCGGGGGCCCTGGGGGGTGCAGGGGGGGCCCTGAGCGGATGGGGGGCCAGGACAGACCCCCCCAAATTCCCCCCAGTGCTGCATCCACCTCACATGTACTCGATGGTGCCGCAGAAGGTGTGGGTGACAGCTCCGTCGTGGATGGACTCCTTGCAGAGCCCAAAGTCTGTCAGCTTGATGTGACCTGAGGGACACGGGGGGGTCAGCGCTGCCCCCAGAGAACCCCCCCAGGCTCCCCAGTTTGCCCCCCAAACCCACCTTGGCTGTTGAGCATGATATTCTCTGGCTTAAGATCCCGGTAGATGATCCCGTGGGAATGCAGGTGACCCAGTGCCAGCGTGATCTCGCTCAGGTAGAAACTGCAGCGGGATCGGGGTGGCTGTGAGTGATGTCGGGGTGCCCACCCCATCCACACCCCCTACCACCACAGCCCTACCAGGCAGTGTCCTCCAGGAAGATCCCTTCCCGCTCCAGCTGCATGAAGAGCTCTCCACCTGCATAGAGAGCCCAAGAGGGACCCTCCTGAGCCATCCCTCCTTAATCACCCCTGGGAACATCTGAGCCATCTTGGGACACCCTTAAACCATCCCTGAACCCCCTAAGCCATCCCTGGACACCCTCCCTGAACATTGTAGCCACCCCAGGTCACACTTTAACCATCCTTGGACATCCTGAGCCATCCCTGGAACCCCTTGAGCCATCCCTGGGACAACTCATAGCCATCCCTGGAGCAGTCCCCGGGAACCCCGAGCCAGCCCGCACCGCTGAGGCACTCCAGGATGAGGTAGAGCTTGCCGCCTGTCTGGAAGGCGTAGATGAGGTCGACGATGAAGGGGTGCTTGACGGCCTCCAGGATGTTCCTCTCTGCCCGGGTGTGTGCCGTGTCCTTGGCGTTGCAGGCGATCTTGGCCTGGGGGGGAGGCGGTGAGCGGGGGGGGTCCCCGGGGGGTCTGGGGGGGCCGGGGCGGCCCTACCTTCTTCAGGACCTTCATGGCGAAGATCTTGCCCGTGTTGGTGCCCTGCACTTTGCGCACCTGGAACACCTGGAAGGACAGGTGGGGAAGGTTGGGGACGCCGTCAGGGAGCACTGGAACCCCCCAGAGTCCCCCAGCCCCGCCGTGTCCCCACCTTGCCGTAACCACCCTTGCCCAGGACTCGGAGCAGCTCGAAGCAGTGCGGGCCGATGTGCTCGGGGCCATTGTTGACGCTGCTCTCGGAAATCTCGATCTCTTCATAGTGTCCCACCGGCCTGGCAGGAGAGGGGGTGAGCAGGGAGAGCCCCCTGCCTGTCCCCTGCTTGCGTAACCCCCCCGCAGGCTGTCCCCCACTTACTCCAGGCCGTTTCCCCGGGGCTCCAGCTCCATCTCCTGCGGGAGGGAACGCGCGGTCAGAGGTGGGCAGGAGGGCAGCAACGGACAGGGGACGCATGGCAAAGAGGGGACATAGGGCAGGAAGGGGAGACACAGCAGAGAGAGGACCCACGGCAGGTAGGGGACACATGGCAAGGAGGGGAGCCACGGCAGGCAGGACACGGGCAGGACACGGGCAGGACACGGGCAGGACACGGGCAGGACACGGGCAGGACACGGCACCGCGGGGCGAGGCAGCGCCGAGCCGGCCCAGCCGGATGTTTTGGGGCCGAGGCCGGGCCCTGCCCAGCGGGAGACGCCCGCTGCCCACCCGGGATCCGCGGCTGATCCCGGTGCCCCGGCGCCCCGTCCCCGCGGACAGCCCGGCTACACCCCTGTCCCGCCACCGGCGGGACCCCTGTAACTGCCCCTGTCGCTGTCCCCCCAAGCCCCTGCCCGCCGTTCCCGGCACCAAGCGGACCCCATGCACCCCCGACACCCCCGATCCCGCCGTCCCCACCGCGCCCCGGTGCCGCTCACCGCCTCCACCGCTCGTCCCGCTCCCGGTGCCCCCCGTCCCCGAGCGCCCCCCGCCCCAGCCCCGGTGCCGGTCGCAGCCCCGGTGTCCCGCCCCCCGCGCCCCGCTGCCGGCTCACGGCGCCCAGCTCGGGCTCGTCCCCGTCGCTGCCCTCCTCGGTCTCCAGGTCGATGTCGAACACCCCCGCCATGACGGCGCCGTGCCGGGACCCCCGGGGACCCGCCCCGATGGCCACGCCCCCAACGGCGGCCACGCCCCCGCCACGCCCCCGTGACACCGCCTTATCGGGACCCGGGGAACTCGCCGCGGTGGCCACGCCCCGGCCACGCCCCTCAACCGACCACGCCCCCCGCGCGTCACCGGGCTGTCCCCTGCGCGGGGGACACGGGGACGGGGGTCCCCGGGGTGGCGCAGGGAACACGACAGAGGCAGCGCGGCCGCTCACAGCCTTTACTGGGGTCCGCGGCCCCGCCCCGCCCCCCTGCGCCGCGCTGACGTCAGCGGAGCCGCCGTGACGTCAGAGGAGGGGGCAGGAAGAGAGGGGGACATCCCGGTGACCCCAGGCGGAGATCCCGCTCGGGGTTTCCGCGGGGCTGGAGGGCACGAGTGGGGCTGCGGGGCACTGGGGTTATTGTGGGGTCACTGCTGTTACTGTGGGGGCTGCGTGTTATTGTAGGGTCTCCGGTGTTATTGCAAGGGCAGGGGCACTACAGGGGCTGGGTGTTATTGAAGGGTCTCTGGTGTTATTGTAGGGTCGCTGGTGTTATTGTAGGGTCAGGGACACTACAGGGACTGGGGTTTATTGGAGGGTTTCAGGCACTGAAGTGGCTGTGTGTTATTGCAGGCTCTCAGGCACTACAGGGGCACCGTGTTATTGTAGGATCTCTGTGTTATTGTAGGCTCATGAGGGCTGTACGATCTGGATGTTATTGTAGGGTCACTGCTGTTATTGTAGGGCCGGGGCACTGCAGGGGCTCTGTGTTATTGGAGGGTGCCTGGTGTTATTGTAGGATCGCAGACATTACAGGGGCTGGGTGTTAGTGTAGAGTCACTGGTGTTACTGTAGGGCCTCCCCAGTCACAGCCCTATATCACATCACACAAGTCTTCCCAGAGGATTTTCTGAGCTGCTCCAGGGAGTCCCTGGGTATCCCTCTGCTTTTGTAGGGTCTCCCCATGTAGGGTCTATTACTGTAGGGTCTCCTCATGCCAGTTTGTTGTTGTGGGGTCTCCCTTTCAGGGCATGCTGTTGCAGGGTGTCCCCACGTGGGTTTGTTCCTGTGGGTTCTCCCCGTGCCAGTTTGTTATTGTAGGGTCTTCCCTTCGAGGGTGTCATTGTGGGGTGTCCCCACCTCAGTCTGTTACTGTGGGGTCTCCCCTTGCTGGTGCGTTATTGTGGGGTCTCCCCACATTTCTTTGTTATTATGGGATGTCCCAGTAATTCTTTGCCATTATGGAGTCTCCCCATAATGGGTTGTTATTGTAGGGTCTCCCCATGCCAGCAGGTGCCAACACACCTCACGCTTCACCTGCTGCTCTCATGGGGTGGCCTGGGTGCCTTGGGAGGTCCTGGCTGTCCCACCCTGGGGGTGGCACGGGGACAGCAGGGGTCAGTGTCCCCCTGTGTGTCCCCAGGCATGGGACCCCCAGCTTCAGGGACAGGGGGTAGAGACTGTAGGGACAGGGCAGGGGGGACAGGGAGCGGGGTGCTAGGGCAGGGCGATGGGGTGCTGGGGTAATGGAGGGATGCCAGGGGGTGGGGTGCCTGGACTGGGAGAGGGGGAGTCTTAGGGTGAGGGGTGCCAGTGTGATGGAAGGATGAAGTGCCAGGATGGAAGGGGATGCCAGGGATTGGGATGTCAGAATAGTGGGGGGCTGCCAGGAGATGGGGTTTCAGGATGCCAGGGAATGGGGCACCAGGAGAGTCGGGGGATGCCAGGGGATGGAGTGCCAGGTTAATAGGGGGATCCCAGTGGATGGGATGTCAGGATGCCAGGGGATGGGCTGCCAGTGGAGCGAGGGGATGCAAGGGGATGGGCTGCCAGGACGAAGGGGAATGCCAGGCAATGGGGTGGCGGGGCAGGTGACTGGGATCCAGAGCGGTACGGGGGTGCCAGGACATGGTGTGCCAGGACACGGGACTGGGGGACAACGCGACGGGGTGCCGGGGGGATGCCGGGGAGGGGCGGCGGGGCGGCGGGAGCGGGTGCCGGGTGTGCCGGGACACCCATTCCCCCGCTCTCCCCGCTGCCTGCCCGGCGCTATTTGAAGTGGGACAAGAAATGTTCCACGGGATATTGCGGAGAATCGATGCCCAGCCCCTGGCAGAGCCCCAGCAGGCGCTCGCAGGCCTCGGCCAGCGTGGCCCCGGCGCACGCCACGCTCAGCAGCGGCTCCTCGTACTCCCCGGCCCCCTCGGGCTCCTCGAAGAGCCGGTTGAGGCGGACGAGCCCGCGGCCGTGCAGCTCCCGCAGAGCCTCCATGCCCCTGCCGCCCGCCAGGGTCTCGCCGTGCTCCGATCCCAGGCACATCACCCCGGCCAGGTGCGTGCGGGGCGCGGGGCGAGCGGGCAGCACGGGCGGCACGCCCAGCGCCACCAGCACGGCGGCCAGCAGCAGGTCGGGGCCGTAGACCTCGCGGATCCAGTCGCGCAGGTAGAAGCCCCCCATGCGGGGGTTGATCTCCAGCAGGCGCGGCCCCGCCGGCCCCAGCTTGAGCTCCACGTTGAAGACGCCGTCGCGGAGCCCGCACGCCCGGCAGCATTCCAGCGCCGCCCGCACCAGCTGCGCCTGCCGGTCGGCGGGCAGGCAGGAGGGCAGGCAGGCCGCCGTCTCCAGGAAGGCGGGGACACGCGTGGGGCCGTTGTCCGACACCCACGCGCCCAGCAGCCGCCCCTCGAAGACCACCAGGTCCACGTCGTGCTCGGTGCCCGGCACGTACTCCATGAGCAGCATGGCGTTGCCCCAGCCCAGCCCGATGCCCGGGTGGTCCGCGTCGTCGCGCAGGTCCCTCCAGAGCCGGGCGGCGTGAGCGTGGCACTGCCCGGCGTTCTCCACCAGCCGCACGCCCACGCCGCCCGCGCCGAACTCCAGCTTGGCCACGGCGGGGAAGGGCACGGCGCCCGCCGCCCGCTCCACGTCGCCGTGGCTCCGCAGGCGGCGGCAGGGCACGGCGAAGGCGGCGGGCGGCGGGCGGCCGCGGCGGCAGCGCTGCAGGTGCCGGTGCGTGCGGCTCTTCTGCTTGGCCACCCGCACGGCGGCGGGCGCGGGGCCGCGGAGCCCCAGCCCCTGGCACACCAGGGCCGCCAGCACCACGCAGTCGTCCCAGTAGGAGAGGCAGGCATGGGGCCGCAGCCCCCGGGAGCGCAGCAGTTCCAGCACCCGCTCTGCGTGCTCCTCGTCCCGCCGGTGCTCCCGGCTGTCGTAGGGCAGGAAGGTCTGCACCAGCCCCGCCGCGAAGTGCTCCGGGTCCGACTCCACCAGGTGGATCTGCGGCCCCAGAGAGGCGTCACCGGGGCTCCGGCGCCGCGGCTGTGCCCCCCCCGCCACCCCGAGCCCGCTGACGGCCCGAGCCCCTCACCCTCAGCCCGTAGTCGCGGGCCGCCTCCCACACGAAGCTCTTGCTGACGCCCCCGGCCCCGATGAGCAGGATGTCCTTGCCCTCGACCAGGTGACACTGCGCCCGGTGCAGCATGGCCTCGGCCAGCAGCCGCGGCAGGTCCCCGCGGGGCTCGCCCACGCCGCGCCCCATGGCCTCGGCCAGCACGCAGGTCTCCAGGCACCGCTGGCCGTTGGTGGCCAGGGCCACCAGCTCCAGCGCGTCATCCACGCAGGCCAGCAGGAAGTCCACGCCTGGGGATGGGAATGGGGATGGTGACGGTGACACCGCGCTCAGCGCCGCGGGCACCGGCGGCGTCCCCCGCGTCGTGCTCACCCAGGATGTCGGTGTGGGCACGGCTGCCGCCGCTCTGCTGCGGGCTCAGCTCGGCCTCGGTGGCCAGGAGGGCGGCCGCGGCGGCCTCGGTGGCCTCCCGCAGCCGCGTGGCCAGCGCCTGCCGCTGGCTGGGGGCCACCACCCCCCACTGCAGCAGGCTGGAGTCCAGGCCCTGGGGCAGCGCCGTGCCGTGACGCACCGGGCTCTCCGCGCGTCCCACGGCGCAGGCCACCTGTGGGGACACGGGGACACCCACGGGTGTGTGGGGACACCGGCTGCCACCGGGGTATGGGGACATTGGCTGCCAACCCATAGTCTGGGGACGCAGCTGCCACCAGGGCGTAGGGACGTGGGGTGACGCATTGACCCAAGGCAAGGATGTGGTTGGCCGCCAATCCTGGGGACACCCAGGGCCACCAGGGCATGGGGACATGGACAGGCACACAGGGCATAGCACACAGATTGCCACAGCCTGGGCACAGGACTGCCACCATAGCCTGCGGACATACAGGGCCACCAGGACATGGGGACAGCCATCATAGGCTGTCCCACAGAGCCGCCGGGGTGTGGGGACATGCCGTACCTGGCAGAGCTGGGGCCGGTCCCCCCAGGACCTGCAGACGAGGGTGCAGATGCGCAGGGCCATGGGCAGCCGCGGGGCTGGGCTGCCTGGGGGGCAAGGGACAGGGCAGGCACGGCCGCCACACGGGGACGGGGTGGCCCTGCCCGACCTCCCACTCCTCTGGGGCGTTTTGTGGCTCCCTGTGGCACCGTGGTGGCCCCGGCCAAGCCCAGCCCCAGGGAGCGAGGGGTCACTCTCATTACCAGCCCCACGGGACTGTCGGGAGTCAAAGGGGGTCGCCCCAACACTCTGCCCAGCCCCAGCGGACCGTGGAGGTCCAGGGTGACTTTCCCCACCTCTCCTCATGGGTCTGTGGGGGTCCAAGGTGGCAAACTGTCCCCCAACCCTAACCCAGGGGACTGTGGGCATCCAGGGTGACCCTCGTGCCCTCCCCCAAGACTCCAGTAATTTGGGCACCCCGATGGCTCCCCCCCACCCACCCTAAGGGACAGACACGTGGCCAGCACAGCTGCGGGGACCCGTGGGACCCCGGGGGACTCTTCCCCCCCTCCCAGGGTGGTGGGCGCCCGAGGGCGGGGACCTTACGTGGGGGGGGCACGGGCAGGCGGGCGGTGGGCACCATGGCCTCCAGCAGGACGCTGTCCTCCTCCGTCAGCCCCCGGAGCCGGGCACCCACCGCCTGCGCCACCGCCGCCCCCTCGTCCTTCCTGTGGGTGCTGCGGGCGCCTGTGCCCCGCCACCGCCACCCCGCCGGCCGCACCACCACCTGCGTGCACCTCCGTGTCACCCCGTGCCACCTGGTGCCACCCCAACAGCCGGCCCGCCATCTGCGCGCAGCCCCGTGTCACCCTGTGCCATCCTACCACCTGCAACCCCCCAGTGCCACCTCATCACCACCCTAACAGCCACCCCACCACCTGCGTGCACCCCCGTGCCTCTCCATGCCCCCCAGCGCCACCCGGTGCCGCCAACACCTCCCGTGCCCACCTGGCCGAAGGGCTCCATGGCGGTGCCCCCCAGGAAGGCGCCCACCTCCTCCTGCACCAGGCTCTGCTGGCCCTGGGGGTCCTCCAGCCGCACCAGCCTCACCCCGGGGGCCACGGGCTCGGCGGGCAGGTCCCCTCTGGTCCCCAGGACAAAGGCCAGGGTGGGGGGCACAGGCAGGTTGGCGCGAGCCGCCAGCACCCAGCGGGTGACCAGCGTGTCCTCGAGCCGGTGGGCGAGCGGGACCGAGCCCCCCGTGGGGCAGTCGAGGTCACGGGCCAGCTCGCCCACCCAGCCGCCCTCGGGGTCCCCCGGCGCGAAGGTGCCCGTCACGTAGTTGGCGCGGCGGGGGGGCACGAAGGTCTCCAGGGCGCTATGTCCGCCCACCTTGAAGGAGACGCCCCGGGAGAGCAGCAGGGACCAGGCGCCTGGGGACGTCTCTGATGGCACCCGGCTGGCCCAGGTGGGGGACAGGCACAGCACCATGGCACCTGCGGGCGGGCAGGGAGGTGGGCGGTGGGCACTCCGCACCCCGCACCCCCTGCCCCAAACTGCCCCCCATGGAGGTGGTGCTGCGGGGAGGGGGGCGGGCACTTGCTGCTGAACTGGTATGTACTGGGATTAACGGGACACGGGGGGCTGCTGCCACCCTGCTCCCCTGCCTCAGTTTCTCTCCCAGTCCTGGTCAGGCAGCACAGGTGGGTGTGGGGACCGCTGCTGTTGGCTCAGGGGTGTCTCATGTGGGGTGAGGACAAGGGGACCGCACCCACCTGGGCAGCGGGTGCCACCCTCCAGCAGGACAGGCAGGAAGGGGGTGGGGGAGCCCAGGATGCAAACGGTAATGTCCAGCGGGCCATATCCTGCCAGGAAGGGAAGGGTTAACAGCCCCGGGATAGGGACCCTGGTACCACCCTGCCCCTGGCACCCCAGTGTGGCTGGGAGCCCCCAAACCCCCTGTGTCCCTAGCCTAGCACCATATCCCCATTGCCACCCTTATCCCTGCCACCCCCGTGTCCCCAGCCTGGCACCGTGCCCACATCACTGTCCCTGCCACCCCCGTGTCCCCAGCCTGGCACCGTGCCCACATCACTGTCCCTGCCACCCCCGTGTCCCCAGCCTGGCACTGTGCCCACATCACTGTCCCTGCCACCCCCGTGTCCCCAGCCTGGCACCGTTCCCCCAATCCCACCCCAGTCCCTGCCACCCCGGTGTCCCAGCCTGGCACCGTGCCCCCCGTGTCCCCAACCCGTGCGGGGCTCTGCGGAGCAGTCCAGCGTAGGGGGCAGCCCCTCCTGGCACAGGGCGCTCTGGAGCCGCTCATAGGCGTGGGTGGCACAGTCGGGGTCCCCGCTGTCCCCGGGCACTTCGCCATCGGGGGCCTCGTCCTCCAGCCAGCCCGGGCACAGCGCCTCGGGCCCTGCCCACTCCTGCTCCTCCGGGCTGGGCACCCGCTCCAGGCTCGGCTGGGACCTCGAGAGCTGCGGGAGCAGGGACAGGGCTGGCACGGGGCTGGCACGGGGGTAAGGGGGTGGTATGGGGCTGGCGTGGGGTTAAGGGGCTGGCACGGGTCTGGCACGGAGCTGGCACGGAGCTGGCACGTGGACAGACCCCGGGTGGGCACGGGGCAGACACGGGGGGGCTGGCACAGGACACAGCGGGCGCCGCTGCCCACCCGTGGGGTGGGGGCGTCGGGGTGCTGGGGGGCTGCGGGCGCCGGGCACGGCGCCACCGCCTCGGGGACAGCGGGGCAGTGCCAGCCGCCGGGGCCGCCAGCTCCCGGACAAAGCGTCCCCTTGTCCCCGCGGGGTCACGCGGCGGGTGGGCACAGCACGCCGCGCTGCCCGCTGCCCCGCGCCAGTGCCCGGCACCGCCGGGATCCCGGGATGGGGCACCCACCTCCGCCCGGACCCCCCACCCGGGGGCCACTCACCATCCTGGTGACAGAGGAGCTGCAAGAGAAGGACAGGCAGAGTCAACGCGGCTCCCAGGGGACCTGCCACCCCTCCCCGGCCACCCCCGGCCGGTGCTGGGAGCCCCAAGCCCAGCTCCCGAGGGGGGACCCGCCCTGCAGCACCCACCGGAGGCTGGCACACTTCCTGGGGCACACCTCGGTGCCAGCTCCAGTGCCTTCATGTTGTCCCCTCAGAGCTAGTCTCAGTGTCCCCAGACTGACCCCTCGGTGCCAGTTCCTGTGGCCCCAGCTTGTCCCCTCGTTGACAGGTCTGGTGGCCCCAGATTGACCCCTTGGTGCCAGTCACGGTGGCCTCAGGTCGTCCCCTCGGTGCCAGCCCCGATGGCCGCGGCACCTCCGGCTTAATGTAATCCTGTGCCAGCTCAGCACAGCCGGGGACACCTCCCCATCCCGGGGGTGCCAAGGTGCCCTGGGGGTGCAGACCCAGGGACCGGGGTGTCCCCACCCCCCCCGGGTGCCTTCGCTCCCAGCAGGTGCCCGGCAGAGCCGGGCACAGAGGGAAACTGAGGCATGGAGCTGAGCGGTGCCCACTGGCAGCCAGGGTGTCCCCAAGCCCGGCACCCGGTGACAGCGTTAAGGGACACACGGCTCGGTGGCGTGGCACAAGGACTCCCCAAAACCCAGTCACGGGGGTGCCTCAAGGTCCGCGCCCCCCCAGCCTCGGGACCGCCCTGTCCCCCTCCATCCCCAGCTGGGAGGTGCTGCTGCTGTCCCCAAGCTGGGACAGCTGTGTCGCCCGGTACCTTGGGGTGGGAGCCGTGGCCTGAGAGCGCGCAGGGGACGAGGGCTCGGGGACGCCTGGCACAGGGGACACCGGCCGGTCTGGCCTTTAAACCCCCCCGCGCCACCCCGGGGTGCCAACCCCCGGCCCCGTGCCCCGGATTAGGCGACACAGAGCCCCATTGTCCCCTCTGCCACCTCGCGCCAGGCGCTGGCACCCCTGTCCGTGTCCCTGTCCCCGTCACTAGCGAGCTGCCTCAGCGGGAGCCGGGGGGTGGCTCGGCCTGACCGGGTTCTCCTGTCCCCCTGTCCCGCGTCCCCTGGCTGGGCACGCCCCTCGTCCTCCCCCCTCCCCCCCGCCCAGTCCCCCTGTCCCCAGCGTGGCGGAGCTGCCAGCACGCACGTCCCCCGGCTTAGTTCCAGCTGCCCGCGGCGTCACTGTCACTGTCACCGTCACGGCCACCGGCAGGCACGGGGCCACCAGCGCGGCTGCCGCGCCGCAGAGTCCTGCACGCGCTGTCACCCGCTCCCTGCCATCCGCACCACCCCCTGCACCCTGCCACCCTCATTGTCACCTGCACTGTCGCGTGCACCCTGTCACCCACAACCCACCACACACCGTCACCAGGGTCTTGTCACTCGCACCTGTCATTCACACCCTGTCACACACATCGTCACCCACACCGCGACACTGCACCATCACCGGCACCTTTTCACCTGTACTGCCACCTGCATCTGTCACCCACGACCTGTCACGCACATCACCTACCTGTCACCTGTACCCTGTCACCTGTACCCTGTCACCCGCACCCTGTCACCCGCACTGCCACCCAGTCCCCATAACCTGCACCATGCCACCGCACTGTCACCTGCACCCTGTCACCCTCACCGTGTCGTGAACATCATCACCCACCTGTCACCTGCGCTGTCACCGGCACCGTGTCACAGGTGTGCACACACACCCCGACCCCCATCCCGCTGCTCCCGCCCCCCCGGCACCGGCACCCCCAAACCCACCCACACCGCCCCCGCTGCCGCCAGCACCCACCGGCGGTGCCGGTGTCGGTGTCTGTCGGTGTCGGTCTGTCCTGGTGTTGTCGCGCCCGGCAGCGGCTCTGCCCGCTCCGGTCCCGGCGGTGTCGGGGTCTGGCGGGGTTTCCCGGTGTCGGTGCCGGTGCTGTCGCAGCCCCAGCAGCGGCTCTGCCCGCTCCGGTCCCGGCGGTGGTGGCGGCGCCGTGTCCTGCTCGGGCGGGGCGGGGCGGGGCGGGACCGGGGGCACCGGGGGGACCGGGACACTGAAGGGGGTGGCAGAACGAAGAGGGCAGCGGGGGCGAGGGTGGCGGAGCCGGGGTGCCACCGCTGGGAGACGGGGACAAGGGACTGGGGTAGGGAGCGGGACAAGGGACGGGGACAGGGACGGGGGTAGGGGACAAGCGACCGGGGGCAGGGACGGGGCCAGCCCGGGGTCACCCGGGGCCGGGTGTAAAACTGACACCGCGGAGCAGAAATGTCAGGGCAGGCCCCGGGAGCTATTCGCGACCTCCCCGCACGACATGGAATGGGACACGGGGAATGGCACGGCGTGGCACGGCGTGGCTCCCAGGGAATGGCACCCAGGGAATGGCATGGCGTGGCAAGGCATGGCACAGCCAGTGTGGACAGGGGACATCCACGACCCCATTCCTGCCACTGCCACCGTCCACGAGCGGTGGCACAAATGTGTCTCCCTCCCCCGTGTCCCCAGTGGGGACACGCCCTTCGGGGTGTCCCCGGGAGCCTCAGCGTGGCAACAGTCTCCCGGCAACTGCCCGGTGCTACTCCCGACGGTGTCCCCAGAGTCCCCGGGTGGGGATATCCCTGGGCTCTACCAAGCATCCTGTCCCCTCCCGTGTCCTCCCGTGTCCTCCCGTGTCCCCGTGCTCCCAGGACCGGGATACGGATCTCCGGATCCCTCCGTGTCCCCTCCTGTCCCCTCGCAGTCCCGGGAACCACTGTCTATGCTGAGGCTGTTCCTCTCCCTCTCTCTCTCTATCGCTGTGCCCCCAGGGCCAGGATACGAGTCCATGTCCGCCCTGTCCCCCGTGTCCCCTTGCCCGAGCTCTACCCCTTGCCCGGCGTGTCCGCCTGCCCGGGTTGTTCTCTTGCCCAGGATATCCCCTTTCCCAGGACGTCCTCCGTTCCAGGGAAGTCCCTTTGGCCGGGACTTTCTCCTTTCCAGGGAAGGCTCTCTGCCCGCGGTGTCCCCTTGCCCGGGATTATCCCGTTCCCGCGGTATCCCCTTTCCCAGGACGTTCCCCCTTCCAGGCATGTCCCTGTGCCCGGGGTGTCCCTCTGCCCGGGGTGTCGCCTTTCCCGGGATGTTCCCTGCTCGGAGCGTCCCCCTGCGGAGCGTGTCCCCCTGCCTCTGTGACACCGCCGAGGCTCCCTGCTGCCGGCCCCCCCGCCACGCCGTCCCCGTTTCCCGCCCCTCGCGGGCCGGGACGCGGCGGCCGAGGGCAGGCGGGGCGCGGGGACAGCCCCGCTGCAGTGAGGCCTCCGAGCCCGCAGAGGGCGCCACGCGCGCCGGGGCCGCGCCGGGCGGGCGCGCGGGGCGGGGCGGCGCGCGGGCGGCCATGGCGGACACCGAGAAGCTCAACCTCGACTCCATCATCAGCCGCCTCCTGGAGGGTGAGCGGCCCCCGCCGCCCCCCGAGCACCGGGACACCCTCCCTCCGCTCGGGGAACCTCTCGGGGCCGGCTCGGGCCGTGGCCCAACGCCGCGGGGGGGTCCCCGGCCCGGGCCTGGCGGGGGCGGGTTAGGCCGCGGTGGTTTGGGGGGGGGGTCAGGGCTGGGAAAGGTTTTGGGGGGGATCCCCATGGGGTCTGGGGAGCTGGAGATGAGTCCGGAGGACGTGGGGGATGTGACGGGGGATCCCGAATGGGTCTGTGGCCCGCGGGAGGAGGCTGGAGGAAATGGGGGCTCCCCAGAGGGTCTGCACCCCGCGAAGGGCGGCACTGGAGGGTCCTGGGGTGCCCGAGGGCTCTGGGGCTGGAGCTGAGCCTGGAGGGCGTGGAGGTTATGGGCAGGGAGGGCTGGGGCAGGTAGAGCAGGGGTTCCTGGGGCGCTCTTGGGGTCCCCGAGCGCTTGGGGATCCCTGATCCTGTTCTCTGTGCTGGGAGCAGTCCAAGGGTCGCGGCCGGGGAAGAACGTGCAGCTGACGGAGAACGAGATCCGCGGGCTGTGCCTCAAATCCCGGGAGATCTTCCTGAGCCAGCCCATCCTGCTGGAGCTGGAGGCACCCCTCAAGATCTGCGGTGAGGCCTGCATGGCTGCTGGGCAGCGCTGGGGTGGCATGGGGGGCTGCAGGGTGCCACTCACAGCCTGTGTCCCCCCCCCAGGTGACATCCACGGGCAGTACTACGACCTCCTGAGGCTCTTTGAGTACGGGGGCTTCCCCCCTGAGAGCAATTACCTGTTTTTGGGGGACTACGTGGACCGGGGCAAGCAGTCCCTGGAGACCATCTGCCTGCTGCTCGCCTACAAGATCAAGTACCCCGAGAACTTCTTCCTGCTGCGGGGCAACCACGAGTGTGCCAGCATAAACCGCATCTATGGCTTCTATGACGAGTGTGAGTGCCCGGGCTGTGCCCCCCAAAACCCCGCTGCCATCCCTGGGCTCCCCCTTTCCCGGTGTCGTCCCAGTGCTTTCCAACACTGACCCCACCTGTGACCTCCTTCCCTCCCCGCCATGTCTTCCTGCCCTTCCTCTGTGTCCTCCTGCCCTTCCATGTCCTGCCCACCCCTACGCTGTCCCCAGGGTCACCTCCAAGCCCCCTTTGTGCCCCGCAGGCAAGCGAAGATACAACATCAAGCTCTGGAAGACCTTCACCGACTGCTTCAATTGTTTGCCCATTGCTGCCATCGTGGATGAGAAGATCTTCTGCTGCCACGGAGGTGGGAATGGCCCTTCCTGGGGTTTGGGAGGGCTGGAGGAGGGGTGGGATCTCCATACTGAGCTCTGGGGGTGCCCCTTTCCGGCAGGGCTGTCCCCAGACCTGCAGTCGATGGAGCAGATCCGGCGGATCATGCGGCCCACGGATGTCCCGGATCAGGGGCTGCTCTGTGACCTGCTCTGGTCCGACCCCGACAAGGATGTGCAGGGCTGGGGGGAGAACGACCGTGGGGTCTCCTTCACCTTCGGGGCCGAGGTGGTGGCCAAATTCCTGCACAAGCACGACCTGGACCTCATCTGCCGGGCACACCAGGTACCACCGGGACCGCCAGATATTGGGGACATGTGGGTTTGGGTCTCCAGTGGGTGTCAGGTGGTTCTACCCCGAGTATTTCCCCTTCAAGGGCAGTGTGCACCCCAGGAGTGTGTGGGTTGGAATTCTGGGGGTGTATGCCCTGGGATTTGGGTTTGCCCTCAGCATTTGGGTATTTGCTCTGATGTCAAACTATTTGCCCAGGGGGGATGAATAGTCACCCTTGGATGTGGCTGTTCCTCCCAGAGGTTGGATAATCACTCTGGAGATGGATATTTGCCCTGGGGCAGTGGGTGTTTGTCCCAGTGGTGGCTGTTTGCTGCAGGGGAGGGTGTATTCACCCTGCTAGAGAGGGCTGGATCTTCAGCCTGGGGCACCGGGAATACTGGGAATACTGGGATCCTGGCCATGGGGGGTGGACTTTTGCCAACCCCATGCCCCTCCAGGTGGTGGAGGACGGCTATGAGTTCTTCGCCAAGCGCCAGCTCGTCACCCTCTTCTCGGCCCCCAACTACTGCGGCGAGTTCGACAACGCCGGCGCCATGATGAGCGTGGATGAGACCCTCATGTGCTCTTTCCAGGTGAGCCCAGGGAGGGGAATCACCCCCAATTCCTGCCGGGAGGGCTGCAGGGAGTTCTGCCCTCCAGGGGAGTGGAGAGCCGGGGCGGGGAGCTCACTGATTTCTTTCCCCCTTCCCCCACAGATTTTGAAGCCGGCCGACAAGAACAAAGGCAAATACGGGCAGTTCAGCGGGCTGAACCCCGCCGGGCGCCCTGTCACCCCTCCCCGAAACTCTGCCAAAGCCAAGAAATGAGCTGGGAGCTGCCCCTGTGCTGCCCACGCCCCCCAGCCCCCCACCCAAGCATCAGGTCGCTTTTCTTTCGACTCGTTTTTTTATTTGTAGGCTCCTGCCCCCCCCCCGCCACGCTCCACCAAAGCAAATCCAGGCCCAGGGCAGGGAGTGCTGGGGCGAGGGGGGAGCCCAGAGCCCAGCCCTGGGGTGGCAGCGGAGGGGGGGGCAGGAGGATTTTTTGAGGAATAAACTTGTAATGGGTCACTGGGGGGTGCCTGTCCTGGTGGTTGGATGGAGGCTGGGGGTGGCAGTGACTCTGGGCTCAGCTTTCTCCATCGCTGTCCTCCGCCAGCACCTCCTGGGTGGTGGCCGGGCCAGGCCTTCCTGGTGTCATCACCGAGCCAAAAAACAGGGAGCGAAACTGTGGGGAGAAATGGAGGGTCAGGAGGAGGTTCTGCCCACCCCCTGCCCCCAGGCACACCCATCCCTCACCTTCTTGTGTGGGGGGGTCCCCGGCACAGCTCCTTCTTCCTCCTCCTCCTCCTCCTCCTCCTCCCCAGGTTTGCTCTTGGCTGGCTGGGGGATGTGCAGGGGGAAGGTGGGGCTGGGGGGCCCCTCTGAGCACCCCTCGCTGGTTTCCATGGCAGCCATGTAGGACTCCAGGTCATCGGCAAAGTCATCTGACGGGGCGGGCAGGTGGGACACGCTGATGGGGACAGAGCAGGATTGGGAATGTTCACTCTGCTCCCTGCCCATGGCCGCTGGAGGGCTCCTCTGGGACTTACCCGTTGGTCGAAGGGGACTGGGAGTTGCTTTCTGCGTCGGAGAGGGTGGCCAGCACCAGGTGAACCTCCAGGACAGTGTCATCCAGGGTGAAGATCACTGGCCTGGGGACACAGAGGGGCTGAGGGGGTGCCAGGGACAGGGCTGGCACAGGGCGGGGACGCAGTGACCGCTCCTACCTGCCGGGCTCGTCGAAGTGGATGGTGAGGGGCAGGTTGGAGGCCTCGGCAAAGCTCAGCAGCCCCTGGGGACAAAGGGGAGGGTGAGGGGGGCCTGGGGGTGACACAGGGCTGGGGGGCTTGGGTGGGGACTCACACGGAATTCCTTGAGGCAGAAGGTGATGTGGGAGCCCGGGGCCACGGACACCGACTGGAACTCGTCCTCAGCCAGCCACAGCTCTGTCACCATCATCTTGCTTGGCTCTGGAGGGGGGAACGGGGTGGGTGGGGGGCTGGAGGGCACCCCGAGGTGGGATGGGGGGGCCCCTTACCCTGCAGGACTCACCTGCCTCGTCCTCCACGTAGTTCCTCAGGCTGATTTTGCCACCAGGGCCAGTCCCCAGTGTCACCTCAGCCAGCGTCGGGGGAAAGTGGACCACGGCCTCTGCCAGCACCCTGAGGGGCACAGGAGGGGGCTGAGCACCCCAAATCCTGCAGGGTTGGCTGGAGTCCCTCCTTCCCTCTGCCCCCATCCCAGTCTGCCCACTCCAGTGCCACCCCCATGGTGTCCCCTCACCGTGCCGGGGCGCAGAGGCGGCTGGTGCAGCGCTGGGTGTCGAACACGGCCTGCAGCCGCTCGCACTCCTGGAAGGCCAGGTTGTGTGTCTTGGTGACACCTGGCGGGGGGGACAGCGGCTCAGCAGGGCAGGATGTGGTGCCAGCACATCCCCCGATGTGCCGTGCCAGCCCCCAGGCCTGTCCCCGCCGGGACTCACCATACTTGCAGTGGAGCTGCAGGACCAGGCGGCTGGCACGGGGCTTGAGCAGGATCAGGCATTTCCCCACCGACTTCTCCAGCGAGGGCAGCGAGCGGAAGACGCCCAGGAAGGACTGTGGGGATGGATACGGGGACCGTCACCTGCCTGGGGCCCCAGGAACAACGAGGAGCTCTGGGGGGGCCCGGGCAGGGCACTGCACCTTCATGTGGACTTTGCATCGGAAGAGCTCCGTGTGGGGCCCGGCGCTGCCCGGCTCGTACAGCTGGAAGAAGGGCGGTGCGAAGAGGAAGGAGGCGAAGGCAGAACGGGAGGAGTTGACAGCACGGAAGGACAGCTGGGGACACAGCCGCAGTGTTGGCACTGCCTGCACGGAGGGAGGGGGGCACAGGTGCCCCCCAGCTCCCATCCAGCCCCCCCCGGTGCTGCATACCCCACTCTCCGTGGGCTCCAGGTAGAGCTCGTCGCCGATGCGGGACAGGGCGTGCACGGCTCGGCCGAGGACTGCCAAGGAGAGGGCGTGGGGGTGAGGCAGGGCTCTCCGGGCGTGCCGCGCTCCCCGGGCCCCCAGGCCCCGCTCACCTTTGACGTTGCCGCCGGCGATGACACATTTCATGGCACCGGCACCGGCACCGTGACCGGGACCGGCACCGGGCGGCACGTGGGGGCTTCGCGCCCGCCGCCCCCGGGCCCCGCCCCCGCCGACAGACCACGCCCCTCAGCGGCGCGTGCGGGCCAGGCCACGCCCCCAGCGGGCTCTGCTCGGGCCTCGCCGCCCCCCCCCCCGCCGCGGTTGTTGTTCCCTCCCCGCCCCGCCGGTGCCGTCTCTCCCCAGCGGCCCCGCAGGGTGTCCCCCTATCCGCCTGTCCCGGCCTCTTCCCCGCCGCGCCCCGCCGGTGCCTTCCCGGCTTCCCGCGCCCGCCCTCCCAGGCCGCCTCCCCATTGGCCGGCGGCGCCGCTCCGTCCCGCCCCCGCCGCCAGCCGATTGGTTCGCGCTGAGGGGGCGCGTGACGCCGCGGCGCGATGCCCTCACGTGACCGGAGGGAGGGGCGTGGCCTCGGCCCCTCGGCTCTCGCAGCTGCCCCGCCGACAAGCCCCGCCTTCCGCAGCGCGCTATTGGGTAGCGGTCGGAGTGACGTGCGGCTCAGCCAATGGGGCTTCGACGCGCCCCTCAGCGCGGCTCCCGGCGCTCAGCCCCGCACCGGCTCCTTCCCGGGGCTTCCCGACCCATCCTGGGGCTCTCCCGGCTCTCCCGGGGTCTTTCTTTCCGTGCTTGTGCCTCCCAGCACCCTGCCCCTCGCTTCATTCTGGGCAGCATCCCGGGCGAGGTTGCCCTTCCGCCGCACTGCCTGCACCTCCCGGTCCCTTTGCCGCTTCCCACGTTCCCGGGGCACGGTGCTCCCCAGGAAGGACTGCAACCCTCTGGAGCTGCTCCAGTGCTTCCCGAGATCCCGGTGTTTTGGGGATCCCTATCTCCCGGGATAGGGGTTTTGGGGATCCATCGGGGAAGTGGAATGCTATAAGTTAATGCTCGATGGTCTCTCTCCATGCTGGAGGTGCTGCTGGCTGTGCATCCCATAGAATCATGGAATGGCTGGGGTTGGAAGGGACCTTTAAGCTCATCCAGTTCCGTCCCCTGCCATGGGCAGAGCCACCATTCACTATTTGCTCCAAGCTCCGTTCAACACTTCTGGGAATGAATTTTTGGGGGTGTCCCAGAATTCTCCACTGGGGGTACACTGTAAATCCTGGGCTGGCCAGGTGTATCCATCCCAGAATAGTTTGGGTTGGAAGGGACCTTAAAGCCCACCCCGGCCCACCCCCCTGCCATGGGCAGGGACATTTCCCACCGGCCCCGTTGCTCCAGTGCAGCCATGAGCCCTTCCAGGGATGTGACACTGGCTCAGCCAGCAGCCTGTGCTTGCAGCCAGCCCGGAGCAACAGCTTCTGGAGCTGCGGCCTCGAGGGAGCCGGGGGATGTGGCTGTGAGGAACTCGAGTCGTGCTCACAGCAGGGTCCTCCAGCCGCTCCCGCCTGCCGCTGGAGCAGCCGCTCCCCAAGTCCCTCCTCCCGGCCTTGGTGGCCGAGGAGCCCGAGCCGAGGGGCCCCGCTGTGGAGCAGGGCAGGCACCTGAGCAGAGGGAAATGGGAAGGGGACTCCAGAGCCCTTTTCCCATGGCTGCCGTCCTCCAGGACATGGTGACAGCCTGTCCTCCTCCTTTCCCTGTCTGGTGTGCTCAGTGCCTTTTTTCCGGGGTTTCGGACCCGGCTGCTGGCCGCATCCCCTCCAGGTACAGGAACTCCTGCCCCTGGGGGGCTCCGCGGCCCAGCCACGTGTCCGGGGCTGTGCTGGGATCGCCAGCACGGCGCTCCAGGGACTCCCGGGCCTGCCTTGGCCTGGGCTCGGCGTCCAGCCAGATCACTCCTGGGGTGAGTCCTGGCTACTTCCCTTCCTCCCAGGAGGAGGAGGAGGACAGGATCGTGTGGGAGCCTCCGTTCCAGCTCTGGCAGAGCAGCCGGGCTCCTCTGGAGCCGGCGTCCCCAGGAGGAGCTCTGGCCTCGGGGCTCGGCGTTTTATGGGGCTGCGGAGAGGACGCAGCTGGCTGTGGTCGTGACACACACACCTCAGCGGGGCCGGGGCCAGGCCACCCCTCCCTCCTCCCACCAGCACCGACCAGGGAATGGGCTGGATACGGGCCGGGAGCCGGAGCCTGGCAGCCCTCGGAGGGCTCCAGCCCCCCCGGGCTCAGCTGCGCCCACTCCGCCTCTCCCAGGACTCCTCCTGGGGCTGGGGACTTCACCCAGGGATGGCAGAGAAGGTGACAGGCGTGTTCCCTCGCACCCGGCGGGCTCCAGGCTGTCTCCCAGCGTCCTTCCCGCTCCCCCGGCTTCCTTCGCGGCACATGGCACGGCGCCCTCGCCCAGGCAGCGGCTCGGGGAGACAGACGGCCACAGCTGGGCTCCTGCTGCCAGCCCGGCAGGAGGGGACACGCCGAGTCGGATGGCTGCTCCGTGCCCCTGCCTGCGCCCCAGGGGTGTCCCCAAGGAGCCGGGCGCTGCCGGAGCGTCTCAGCCCGCGCCTCGAGGGCGGTTTGGGGCTACAGCCGGGATTTCTGGGTCCGGTCAGCCCCCCGTCTCTCCCTCCTCCGGCTGTCGGCCGCAAAGGTCAGCAGTGGGAGGCCGGGCTGGCCCCGGCGCCGCCGGAGGACCCGCGGCCGCGGGGTGGGATGGAGGTGAGCTCAGCTGCCCGGTGACGTGGCCCCGAGGGCAGGGCGGGCACGGCCTCACCCACGCGGAGCCGCTGGGGGCACCGGGCGAGGAGGAGGAGGAGGAACAGGATGTGGGGATGAGGCTTCCCAGCGGCTTGACCTGTCTGTGCCCTGCGCCCGCTTTGTCCTGGGGCGGGGGCTCCGTCCTGGCACGGCTGGCTGGCACAGGGAGAGGGGCATGGGAAGGCGGGAGCCGCGTCTGCCGGGCCACGTTTCCCTCCTCCTCTCCTGTCTCAGGTGTTGGCCCAGCGGGAGCCGTGGCAGCTGGAAAACTCCCCAGCCCCACCGGCAGCGCTGGGTTTTGGGGAGGGGAGAAGGCAGCGAGGGGCAGCCCCGCCGCCTCGGCAGGCTGGAGACCCCCGGGGACGGGCCGGCGGCTTTTCCCAACTGCTCCAGCGCTGCTGGCGGGATCTGCTGGCTCGGGGGGGAAACCAGATACCCTGCCCTGCGGCTGGGGGGGCGAGGGGGCCGGCCCCACGCCGAGCGGACCCCCCCAGACACGCTGCCGGGGAGCCGGGCCGGGGCTCCGTCCAGCCGTGCATCGTTTGGGCAGCTCCGTCCGACACCTCCGCAGCCCCTCCGGATCCTCAGGGCTGCAGAGTGTCCCCCGTTTACCCGGGGGAGGGGATCCAGAGCCCCCCTCGTCACCCCTGACATGTCTGTTGGGCGCGTCCTCATGGATTCAACACCAAATCCGCACTTCCCAAGCAATAAATCAGCCAGCAGCACGTCCGTGTGTGCTTTATCCCTACGGGGGGGTGCCCAAACTGCTGCTAATGAGTTCAGCACCCAGTGTCCGGGTGGATTTGGGGAAAGAGGGTCCTGCTGTGCTCCGAGCAGGCACCCCGTGTCCCGGAGAAAGCCGGGAGGATGCGATCGCAGCCGGGAGGGCTCGGACCTGGCCAGGGCCGGGGTCTGGAGTGGAAGCGAATCCGCCTGTTACCTCCCGGCCCTTCCCGGCGCTCCCAGCGCCTTTGTTTTAAACAAAGCTTTTTTTGGGGGGAGCCAGGACGTTCCTCTCCCCGCCGAGAGAGCCCCCGCGGCAGCACCCACTCATGGATGAGAGGCACGAGGGGAAGGGACGAGGGGCTCTGGCTGTCGGGTAGCCCCCTCCCCTCCGGCCGCGGCTCCGCTTGGCCCTGGGGGTGTCCCCACGCCCCCCAATCCACCCAAGTCACCCCCGGTGGGTTGCGGGGAACGCCGCGGTCATTGCCAAGGGCCCCGCGGGCGCCGGGACGGGGGAGGATAATCGGGAAGAAAGCGGCTCTGGCACCCGGAGGAAAGGGGCTGGGGGGGGGGGGGTCCCTCCCCGTCCCCGCGTGGACCGGGGGCGCCGGGAGAAGCGAAGCCCTCCCTCGGGACGTAGGGTCCCCCGGGGCTGAGCCGCTGCCGCCGCTCCGGGGGGCTCCGGTTGTGCCGCCGGGACCCCGCCGCGCTCCCCCCGCTCCGCCGCTCACCTGCCGCCGTCCCGGCGGGGCAGCGCCCGCCGCGCTGCGGGTGTCCAAGCCGGGGGGGGTCCGCGGCCCCCGGACCCCCTCTCTCGGCCGGAGGGGAGGGGGCTGGCCGTGCCAGCGAAGAGCCGAGGACCCCCCCCTTCCCGCCCCGCCGCCACCCTTCCCGCACCGGCCGGCCCCATCCCTCCGCCACTCCTCCCCTCTGCCCCGGGGGGGGAAGGAAGGGGGGGCAGGCTGGCACCCCACGCCCCCCCCCGGTCCCGGCCCCGCCAGAGGAGCCGCTCCGCCGCACCTCGCCCCGTCCCCCCCGTCCTCCCCTCCCCGGACCCCCCCTCCGTCCCGTCCCCCCCGTGCTCCCCCCGGGACCGGGCTCTCGGCTCTGTGCGCGGGGAGGAGGAGAGGCGAGAGGGCTCGGAGCGGCAAATGGGAGCCGCAGTCCCGGGCCGGTGTGCGGGACCGCTGCCTGCCCGCCCGGGGACCCCAGAGCACGCACCCAGCGCCCCGGCCCCGCGCCCGTCCCGCATGGAGCTGAGAGCAGGTAGGAGACCCCCCCGCCGAGCGGCACCGGCCCCGCACCGGCCCCGCACCGGCCCCGCCGCTGCCCCTTTAACAAAAGCCGGGCGGGAGCCAGAACCGCACGGGGGGCGCAGCGAGGGAGAAAGCGGGGGGTTCCCCCCTTCTTACCCGGCCAGCGGCACCCCGGGGGACCCCCCTCTTCCCTTCCCTCCCCTCCGCCTTCCGCAGCTCCGGGGCTCAGCTCCAGCCTCCCCACCTCTGCCCGGTGCCGGGACCCCGGGGTTGGGGATGGGGAAAGGGGGGATAAAGCCGGGGCGGGGGGGAGAGGGAGGGAATGAATGGAGCCCGCTCTTGTGTACAATTGCATCAAATACATTCTTGAAAGCAACCTGGTTTTGCTTAACACTTGAATTGGGAAAAAAAAAAAAAAAAAGAGGAAAGAAGGAGGCAGCAGCTTGGAGAGGGTGGATGCGAGCTCCAGTTTTTTTTTTTTTTTTGCCTTTTTCCTTTTTTTTTTTTTTATTTTTTTATTCCTGCATTCCTGGACCCCAATCAAAAGAGCAAATCAAGGGAGGTGGAAGGGGGGAACGGCGGCGAGCGAGGCAGCCGGAGCGCGGTGCGAACCCTCCACACCCCAAAAACCCACCCAACCCGCCCCGTTTTTTTTTTTTTTTTCCACCTAACACCCGAGCGAGCCCAAACCAAAACAAATAGAGACCGAGGGAGGAAGAAAAAAAAAAAAAAAAAAAAAAAAAAAAGAAAGAAAAGAAAGCCAGAAACCAACCCAAAAAAAAAAAAAAAACCACCACCCAACCCTGAGCGCGAGCGAAGCAGCGATCCAGGGCTGAGGCGAGCGGGCGGGCTCGGGGAGCCGAGCAAGAGCCGAGCCCCCCAAAATCCCCCTGCACCCCGACTATGCTAAATGTAACCGGGGAGCTCTCAGGTAAGCCCGCGGCGCTGGGTGCGGGGCGGGGGGCTGCCCCAAATCCCCTGCCTGCATCTGCCGGGAGTTTTTCCCCCTTTCCAAACCGACTGCTGATTTTAATTTGATGTGATTAAAACGTCTGTCTGGCTTTGGGATTGATTTAAGACTTTCCCCTCTCTAGGTTGGGTTGTTGTTCTTTTTTTTTTTTTTCCCCCTTTCTCTCGTTCCCTCTTTTCCATGCATGTTTGTGATTACCAGGGAGGGAACCGCCGCTGAGCACGGAGAATTAAACTCCGGGACCGACAGAGGGGAGGAAAAGGAAAGTCCATGGGATTTATGGGGGGCAGGAAGAGTTAGTTTTCCTTGCCCGGGGCTGGATTTCGGGGCTTGACACAGAACGCCGCCGCTGGAGCAGGCGACGTTCCTGCGGGACACAGCAGCGGGGATTTGGGGTGCTGGGGAGGGGACGGCTTTGTTCCCTCGGCCCCAGCGGCCACCGGCACCCCCGGGGCTGCTGGGGGGCCGGCCAGCCTGGCGGCACACCGGGACCGGGGGCTCCTCGCCCGGAAAATGCTGGAAAACACCCTTAAAAGGTCAAAGTGTGGGCGCCGCCAGGCTTCCCGGGGTCCCGGGCGGCGGGACCGGGGCCGGAGCAGCACGAGGCCGGCGCCGGGTTCGGCTCCAGCTCCCGCGGTGCCGGCGTGACGCAGGACGGGCAAAGCGGGGCGAGCGCCGGGGAACCGGAAAAGCGAGGCCGGGATCCTCGGCGGCTCCATCGTCCTCCCTCGCCCCTTCCTCTCCCCCTTCCCGCTGCCGCCGGGCCCGGCGGACGTGGCCGAACCGGTGGCCCGGCCGGTGCCGAGGCCTGCGGGGACGGGCGGGGAAGGGGACGCCGAGGAGGAGCCGCAGGGCTGGAGCTCGGCCGCCGGGACCCCGTTCCCGTTTTGGGACATCCCCACCCGTGGGCTGCCCGGGTGGTGTCCCTGGCAGGGCTCGGGGACTCTCGGCATCCCCGGTGTCCCCGTGCCTATTTAGCAGGCGGTGCGAGGGCACGGTGGCGGCCGCACATCTGGGCTGCATTAGGCGCAGGCTCCGCAGGGAAATGCGGAGGGCTCTGCTTACAGGGCCGCGCTGGGGGGAGATTTATGCCCTGCTAAGTGGCACCCAGCCCCATAAATCATCCCCCTGCACCCCCCGGGGCTGTAGCACCAGCGTCCCTGTGCCACCGTCCCAGCACCACCATTCCAGCGTCGCGGCAGGCTCGTGGGGATGCACTCCTGGATGGGGTATCTGGGATATCTGGGAAGCAGCTGGCCCGGCAGTGTTGTGGCTGCGTGTGGCACGTGGCCTGTGGGTGACAGAGGCGTCCCAGGCTTCACCAGGGTGCTGTGGGGACATCAGGGCATGGCTGTGCCCGCCAGAACTGCCGGTCCCACACTGACCCAGCCAGGCACTGTCGCCATGGCAGGTGATGCCAGCGGTGGCAGCGGGTCTGGAGGTGCCAGGGCGTGTCACCCACGGCTCTGCGGTGCCACATGAGCTGGCACCAAGGGTCCCCTGCCCCACTGGAGAGCGGCCAGCCTGGCTCTGTGCCGGTGAACCCCCAGCACGGTGCTGGGGGGGGCTGCTGGACTGTGTGGCTCCATGACCTACGCCGGGAGCAGCGGGAAGGAATCGAGGTGCCTCACGAGGCCCCCGGGTGCTGGGCATGCGTGTGGGGCAGCGGGGTCTGGTTGGGATTAGGGGCCTGCACCCCCCTTGCCGGCGGGGGTGTTTCCATCGCGCCGCTGGCTGGAGCCGGAGCTGGATGGGAAATCCAGGCTCAGCTAATTACGGCCTCGCTGGAGTCTCCCGTGCGCGGCCGCATTTATAAACACACGGAGGAGACAGGATGTAAACACTCAGCGCCGCGAGCGCAGGCACAGCCCGGACCAGGGGGGACGCGGCGCCACACGCCCCCCGCGCCACCACCCGCTCCTGGCACGGTGGCTTCACCATGGGATGGATGGGGTGAGATGAGATGGGATGGATGGGATGGAGTGCAGTAGAATGGGATGGATGGGGTGGGGACCCCACTGTGGTGGCCGTGGGTGCTGTTGGGGAACAAGGGCACACGTGTTCTTCCTGTCGGAGCTCAGGGAATGCTGCGTCTCTGATATCTGGGTGTGGAACGTGAGCATCCTCGTATCCCCACCGTGCCAGCTCCACAGGGACACTCCTGTGCTGTGGTGTCACCTCCCCAGACACAGCGAGGTTAAATGCCAGCAGTATGGGGACACAGAGGTGTCTGTCCACGAGCCCTTGAGTGTCATCCACTCCAAGCCCCTCAGAGCTGGTGGCCACATTGGACTGGGAAATGGCCCGTGGAGGGTTAAGTGGTGCCAGTTGGTGGCCAGAGCAGTGGCTGGGGTAGTGGGGACAGGGCTGCTTTGTCCTCTGTGCCACAGTCATGCTTGGCCACCGCGAGACCTCCCGTGCTGGCCCCAGGAATGGGGCTGCGTGGTGGGATGGGGCTCTGTTCGCCGCTGGACGCTGGCCCATCAGATACGGCAGCTCCCGCCGAGGCGTCGGGGGCCGGCTCGGCTCCGTCTTCTGCCGGGGGCTCTGGGGCCAGGGGGTCTCCCCTTCCCGGCTGCCGCCCCCACCACCAGGGTTTCGGGAAAGCAGCTCTGGGCAGGCTGTGGTCGCTCAGCCCTCGGTGGCTCTGCCCACAGCATGCCCAGGGAACAGCTCACCGTCTCCGTGGCCGAATTCCTGCCTCGGCCGCTGGCCGGGAGGTCTGGCCAGCACTGCCGCCTGCGCCACTGGGCGGGTGGCGGGCCAGGGGTCCCGGGAGTCACTCCAAAGGCGGGTGAGCCACGTCCCCACTGCCACGTGTGTGATGGGTGTCCGTGGCACCACTGGTGTGTCCAGCGTGGGTGTGCCGGCAGAGCAGGGGTGCCCAATCCCGTGGTCCCCCATCACCCCGGCTCCTCGGGTGTCCCCAGGGCCCAGCGGGTGACCCCGGGCAGGCACGCCATGAGCTGCTTACGTGGGCTGGGAGCATCCTGGCCGCGCTCCAGGGCCGGTTTTGAAACCCTCGGGCTCTTCCTCTCCGACGTCACCGGGATCCAGCTGTGCCGGCTGGAGCCTCCCTCCTCCACTGTTTGTGCCGGTGGGTGCCCGGCGCCAGCCGCTGGGACAGAGGTGGGCAAGGGACAGCGAGGGCACCCACTGTGGCTGGGCCATTGTCACCACTGTGCCGTGGTCACCGTCACTCCTGTGCCATGGTCATTGTCACTGCTGTGCCATGGTCACTGTCTCTGCTGTGCCCCAGTCACTGTCACTGCTGTGTCATCGTTACCATCACTGCTGTGCCCCAGTCACTGTCACTGCTGTACCAGGGTCACCATTGTCACTGTGCCATGGTCACTACTGCCCAGTGCCATCCATTCTGTGCATCCCTCCATTCCCATCCTTCAGACACCCACCTCCATGCCATTCCTCCATCATCCTCATCCTCATGTCTGGGCCACCTGCCCAGGATCTACCGTGGCTCCATCTCAATCTCCCATCCCTGCCATCCCCCCGTCATCCCGCTCCCCGGCTGTGTTTGGTTTGGCACCGGCCAGGCCGGGGCGGGTGTAAATCCCGCCTGGAAACCGGAGCCGGCGGCGGGCGAGGGTCCGGCCAAAGCAAACACCGGGAAGGGGGGGTGTGTGTGCTGTGAGTCACCGCGGGCCCCCCGCTGGCCCCCCCCGGCCCACGCTCGCACGCACGCGGGGCCGGCCGCACGCTCCGTGCGCCGGAACGCACCGGAACGCGGGCAAGCGGCGGCACGTGCCCACCGTGGGGCACCGGGCGAGCCGGGGCCAACTGGGGCTGCCATGCACAGGCATGGGGGACATGGGGGCACGTGGCATCACATGCAGTGTCACAGCGTGGTGTGGTGTGTGCACGGTGTGTCACACGTGGGTGGCACATAACGGAGTGTCCCCCCCATGGGGTATGTGCACAGCACGTTGCACACTTGCCTGGCATGTCCTGTGACTGCCACATATGTCACACGCCCGTGTGGGAGGTGACACGCCTGGGTGGTGTCTCATGTGTGTGGTGTATCACACGTGTGCATGGTGTCACTCGGCTGGAAAGCGTCATGTTCCCCATGCCTATGTGATGCACACACACAAGGTGTATCCCAGGTGTGACCTGGACGTATCCCAGAGGTGTCACAAGTGTCCCGCACACCTCCGGGGTGTATCCCAGGTGTGGCGGTGTCCTGCACACCCACAGGGCCCTTGCATCCCCCACAGCGAGGCTTGCAGTTTGCAGGACACCCACGGCGGTGAGGCCCTTGTGGCTGGAGCCGGGGTGTCCCCGAGGACCGTCGTGCGTCACCGGCGGCCGGTGACGGGGAGCGGTGACGCGCGGGGGCGCGGGGGGCTGCCCGCAGCAGGAGCCCCGCGGAGCCGAGCCGTGCCAGCGGCCGGTCTTTCCCGGGAGGCGCTGCCGGGAAGGCCGGCTGTGGCGAGCCGGGAGTGCCAGCTGGCCGGAGCGTCCTGGCCGCGGGCCGTGACCTTTGCACGGCCGCCGGGCGGCGGGGCCGCGCTCCCGGGCCGCCCTGACGTCAGGCCGATGACGGGGACCCCGCCGGCGCTTTCCGGTGGCTCCGCAAAGGTCACCCCGCGCCCAGGCCGCTCCTCGGAGCCGCGTCCCACGCCCCTCCCCACATTCCCGGTGGCCCCTCGGCGGGGGTCCCCGCTGGGTGCCCGGGCCGCTCCGGCGTTGGCGGTGCCCAAATATATCCCAGGCGTGTGTCCCGGCGGGAATGCCGCGGCCGCGCTGCTCCAGACCATATAAAGGATTGTTGGTGCAGCCGCGGGCGGGAGCGCTCCGAGGGGAGCCGGGGGGTCACCACGCTGAGGTGGGGGGTTCCTGCTGCTCCAGGGGGGTGCTGAGGTGAGGGGAACCCCACCCTGCCCGCCCCCGTGCCTCAGTTTCCCCGCGCTCAGACGGGTGACTCAGGGGTACTCTGCAGGCTCAGCGCCGCACACACGGAGACGGAGTGTCCCTGTCACCCCCCCTGAGGCGCTGTGTGTCCCCCACAGGTGACTCTTGGGGCATCTTCACCTTCCTGTGCGCCGCGCTTTGCAACCTGCCGGCGCTGCCGGCGCTGAACTGCTCCGAGGAGCTGGGCGCCGGCCAGTCCATCCAGCAGACGTACGACCTGACCCGCTACCTGGAGCACCAGCTCCGCACCCTCGCCGGCACCTACGTGAGTTCCCGACGCACCCCCCTCGGGATATCCACCCCGTGCTCAGCTGCTCCCACGCCGGAGGTCACGGAAATGCCTCATCGCCCGCCGGGCGCAGGGCGGCTCCCGACACCCTCCCCTCGGCCCGTGATTCCGTCATGGGCGCGGGCATCCGCCTCTCCCTCCCCGCCGGCGTCGCCGACTCACGCGGAGGTTCCCCGTCCCTGCCCTGACGTGCCCTCGGCGTTACCGGCACGTTTGGTGCCAAGCGGTGACGGTGGCACTGCCCGGGCTGTGCTGGCAATGTCCGGCTCGGGCAGAGTGCAGGGGGACGTGACAAGAGAAGGGAGAGCTGGGATGTGTTTGAACTGGGGGCACGGGGGATGTGCAGGCTGGGGACGGGGTGGACATGGAGACATGACCCCTGGCACCCCCTTTCCCTTCCAGCTGAACTACCTGGGACCCCCCTTCAATGAGCCCGACTTCAACCCCCCGCGGCTGGCACGTGCCGAGCGGGTGCCCAGCGCCACCGTGGACCTGGACCTGTGGCGGGGCCTGACGGACAACGCCCGCCTGGCCGCCAACTACCGGGCTTACAGCCGCCTGCTCTGCTACCTGCGCGTGCTGGACGGGCAGGTGGGCACGGCCGAGCTGCGCCACCGCCTCGCCCACTTCTGTGCCAGCCTCCAGGGGCTGGTGCTCAGCATCGGCGGCGTTATGTCCTCGCTGGGCTACCCGCTGCCCGCCGGCCCCGCCGGGCCCCCCGCGCCCCCCGGTGCGCCCGCGGCCCCCAATGACTTCCTGAAGAAGATGGATGATTTCTGGCTGCTGAAGGAGCTGCAGACCTGGCTCTGGCGCTCGGCCAAGGACTTCAACCGCCTCAAGAAGAAGGTGCCGCCCGCAGTGGTCACCCTGCGGCTGGAAGCGAGGGGGTTCTGAGCACCTGCTGGGCTTCCGAGTCCACAGTGCCACCATGGCCACGCAGGTCCCCTCTTCCACCACCAGTGTGCCTTGAGAAATGGGGCTCCTGACCCCCAAACCACCCCACAACCTCATCATCACCTGGCAGTGCCTTGAAAGATGGGGCTCCTGACATCACGTGTCACTACAGCCACCCTGCAGCCCCTCCATCATCATCATCATCATCATCATCATCATACTGTGCCTTAAGGAACAGGGCTTCTGACCCCAAGTGCCACCATGGCCACCCCATGTTCCCTGTCTACCACCAGTGTGCTTTGAGAAATAGGGTTCCTGACACCCAAGTGCCTCCACAGCCACCTCACAATCCCACTTTCGTCACCGCGCCTTAAGTGAGGGGTTCCAGACCCCAAGTGTCACCCACCATAGCCACCTCACGTCCCCTCTGTCACCACACTCTGCTGTAAGGGATGTGTCTCCTGGCCCCAAGTTCCACCAAAGCCACTCCACGTCCTCTCTTCACCATCAGGGTCCCTTCAAAACTGTGTCTCCTGACCCCGGAGTGCTGCCAAGGCCGCTCCACATCCTTATCGTCACCCAGCTGTGCCTTAAGGGGTGGAGTTCCTCACAGGTGCCACCACAGTCACCTCGCAGCCCCTCTGCCACTATGTTGTGTCTTAAGGGACAGGTGTCCTGACTTCCAAGTGCCCCTCCATGGTGCCCCCAACCCCCAGGGTGCCTGTCCCCATCCCTAAAATCTCCAGAGTGGGTGCAAACCCCGCCCATCCCAAAAAGGACCATCGCCCTCTGAGCATAGGAATAAACCCCGCCCCAGCCAGCAGCAAGCCCCGCCCTGGAGCAATAGGCTCCGCCCCAGATGGCAATAAGCCCCGCCCACTCGCCGTGTAGCAAGCCCCGCCTTCTCCCTGCAACAGGCCCCACCCCTTTCGCCCAAGTCCCGCCTCCCCCATGGTTGCCCATCGGTGGTGGGGCGAGGCCATGGGGCATGGCCGCTGTCCCGGTGAACACCGGTGCGTCTATGAGTGTTTATTTATTGGAGATGTTTATTTATTGGGGTATTTATTGCAGAAGATCTATTCTTGTATGAACGAATAAAAGCCTTTCTCCAGCCCCCTGCCCTGCCTGTGCCGCACCCAGCTGGGGACTGGGGAGAACCGCTCCATGTGGAATTTGGGATGTTCCCATCGGTGCCATCAGTGGGGATCAGAGTGAACGGCTCCGGGCTGAGCTCAGTGTGGGGACTCGGGTGTTCTCCTCTCTCACAGGGTGGGGATCCAGGCCACCCTGGGCCCAGGTAACCCCACCGCCAGGACAGGCCCCCCTCACCTTGGCAACCCCTCCCTGGGCACTACTTTGGGGTGCCCAGGATCAGGTAGAAGGTTCCGGGCTGGGGCACGAAGCCGATGGCTTGCAGGGCGTGGAGCGAGGCCGTGTTTTGGGGCAGCACGGAGCAGTAGATGGGGAAGCCGCGGGCGTGCAGCTCCCGGCCCAGCACGGCCAGCGGGAGCCCGGTGAGGCCGCGCCCGCGCCAGGCGGGCACCGTGTAGCCGTGGCGCAGGCAGCCCTGCCTGTCCAGCAGGCTCCAGGACACCGGGCGGCCACGCGGGCCCAGCAGGCAGGCGGAGGGCAGCGTCCGCACCAGCCCCAGCAGGAACGCCTGGCTGCGGGCATTGCCCCCCAGGGCCCACGTGGCGTTGAGCAGCGGGACGTGGGATGGGGACACGGGCGCCAGGCGCAGGCCCGGGGGCATCCTGCAACAGGGCATGGCAGAGTGGGGAATGCTGAGCCCTGGTCCCAGCTGGGATAACAGGTGGGATGGGATTGGGAACCCCTGTGCCACCCTGAGATGGAAACTGGGACCCTTCTGCCACCCAGGAGTGGGACTGGGGACTCCTGTGCCACCCAGTGAACCCACTCATGTCACGCAGTGATCCCTGTGCCACTCAGGCAAGTGCTCAGGGACCCCTGTGCCACCCAGGGGTGTGCTCAGTGATCCCACTCATGTCACCCTGTGCCTCTCAGGGACGTGCTTGGGGACTCCCGTGCTACCAAGAGAGGTGAATATGACCCCCCCCCATGCTACAAAGAAATGTGGCAGGTCTCCGTGTGCCATCCGGGATGTGACTTGTCCCTCAGTGCCCATGTGCCCCCAGTGTCCCATGTCCCCCCAGTGCCCCTCACTCACTGCCTGCGGGGCTGGGGGGGCTCAGGGCTCATCAGTGCCCGGTACCGGATCGTCTCCACCTTCAGCCCCCTGGCACTGGCCACCTCCTGCACAGCCTCGTCCAGCCCATCCTGCATCCCTGGGACACCCTGTCAGCCAGACAGGGGACCCAGATGGAGGGTAGAGAAGCCCTGTGTCCCCTCAGTGCCATGCTTACCCAGAATCTGGAAGGCTCTTTCCTGGGTCACCGCTTCAGTGCCCTGCAGCAGTGCCTGCAGGGCTCCCTTGTCCCGGTAGAACACAGACAGCTGGTTGGTGTAGTAGTCCCTGGGGTCCCTGTGGTCCTGGGAGGGAGGGACATGGAGCTGAGGGTGGCACCCCAATTGGCAGGCTCCTGGGGTGTGGGGTGCTGCTGCCAGGGCAGGGGCACCCGGGGCAGCACCTCTGGGCGCAGGCGGGTCAGGACAATGCCGAAATGGGGCCAGGAGTCCACCAGCACCTCGTGGGAGGCCGGGTTCCCCCTGGCCACCGTCATCACAGTCCCCAAGACCTGCACGACAAGGTCATTGTCACCTGTAGGACAGGGGAGAGGGGACAAAGGGGTGCCCAGAGTCCCTCTGGTTCCCTCACCAGCAGGGGAGAGGGAGCAATAGTGTCCCTAGGGTCTGCAGCAGGGCAGGGGAAAGGGGACAGAGGGGTCCTTGTCACCACCAGGGCAGGTGGGGCGGCAGAGGGGTCCCAGAGTCCTCATCACTCTGGGCAAGGCAAAGGGGAGAGGGGACAGGGGACAGGGACAGAGGGGTCCCAGGAATCAGCAACACTGACAGGACAAGGGTGAGGGGACAAAGGAATCCCCAGGGTCCTCACCACTGGCAGAGAGGGAAGGAGGGAGGGAGGGAGGGAGGGACAGAGGGGTCCCCAGGGACTCTGTCACCAGCAGGACAGGGCAGAGGGGACAGAGGGATCCTCGGGGTGGCTGTCACCGGCAGGGTGGTGGGCAGGCTCTTCCGCAGGGTCTTCTCCAGGAGCTGCAGCTGGGCTGGGCACCTCAGGATCAGCATGGCTTTGTGACTGTGGGGCAGGTGGTGACACCGAGGATCTGTGGGGAGCTGGTGGCACTGGGGCAATGTCCCAGAGTGTCCCAGCTGAGCACCTGTCCTCAGGCAGCCATAGGGCTGGCCCAGTGCCCAGTGTTCAGCAGGATGGACCCTGCCCGCTGCCCCCCAAGGCAGGGGGCACTCGCTGGCCTGTGACAGCTGGTGGTAACCATTGTCACCGTGTGCCACACAGTCTCCAGACTCCCACTCCACAGTCCCCTGGAACCCACAGACTCAGGACTGTTGCAGGGTGAGTACTGGAGGAGATGGGGACCATGGGGAAAGGGATGGGGACAGGGACAGGGGCCATGCCTGGTGGCCCTGTCCCCCTGTTACTGAGGGTCTCTCAGCAGGACAATGAAGATCCTGACGTGCTCAGCCCAGCTGCAGCACCTGGAGGGGATCCTGAGGAAGAGCCTGCCCCTCGCCCTGCCGGTGATGGGGACCCCACTGTCACCCCTGCCCTGTGCCACGATAGGGACTCCCACCCTGCCAATCACAGGGACCCTGCTGTCACCCCTGCACTGTGCCATGACTGGGACTCCAGTGTCACTCCAGTGTCACTCATCTGTTGCTGTGATGGGGACCCCAGTATCCCCCTTGCCATGAGGGGGGACCCCAATACCACCCCCGCCCTTTGCCCTCCTGGTGATGGGGACCCCCGTGTCATTAGGGACACTTTTGCCACCCTATCCCCACACCTGCCCCCCTCCCATCAGCTCTGACCCCATATCTGCTCCCATAAGCCCCCTAGCTCTGGCCCCACATCTGCCCCTATGTCCCCCATATCAAGCCCCATCCCTGACCCCCATCTGTCCCCTCCTTGTCCCTCATTGCTGACGCCCTTTTCCCCCAGGTCTTCGGGGCAGTGCTGAACATCAACCGGGGCAACCCTGGCCACTTTGAGGTGCTGGTGGACAAGTGGCCTGAATTTGGCGCTGTGCTGGCCCGGCCCAGTGGAGAGGTGGCCAGTGGGGACATGGGGCACTGAAGGAGGGGGGTGACACGGTGCCCTGGCACGTGCCAAGTGTGCTCAGAGCACCCGTGGGTGCCCCCAGGTGCCGGTGAACGATGGCTACTGGAACACTCAGGCAGCGTTTTACCGGGACCTGGGGGCGTACCGGGCGCTGCTGGAGACCCCCGGCTGCCTGCGCTGGGACGCCGCCTTCACCCTCATCGGTGGCCTGGGGACACCGGGGTCCTGGGGTGGTCCTGGGGAGGGACTGGGCATGCTCTGGGCAGCACTGGGAGTGTGGGACACTGGGGAGAGCTGTTGGAGGCAGGGAGGAACTGGGAGGTACTGGTGGAGGGAATTGGGGGATGATGGGGGACACTGGGGATGGGTGTTAGGGTGCTGGGGAGCACTGGAGGCCTGATTTGGTGTGCTGGGCTGGGGTTTGATGGGTGATACCAGTGGGAAGTGTTGGGGTGGGATTTAGGGGTGCTGGGGAGCACCAGGGAATTGCACTGCTGAGCACCCTGGAAGCAAGGGTTCGGGGGTGGTACTGGGGTTGGACTTGGGGATGCTGGGGGCGCTGGGAAGCATTGCAGATGGATTTGTAGGTCCTTGGGGACACTGGGGAGTTCTGGGGTTGGACTTGGGCATGCTGGGAGCAGGACTGGGGTACTGGGCACACTGGAAGCAAGGATTTGGGTGCTGGGAATAGAGGCTGGGTTTGCAGGTAGCCCCTGGGGACACTGAGGAGGACACTGGGGTCACATAGAGGGGCTGGGGACAGGGATGGTGGGGTACAGGGGGAACAGGACCCCCTGACATCCCCTTCCCCAGGGCTACAGGACGGGCTGGCCACGGTGTCCCAGGACCTGGCGGGGAGGAAGGGTGTGGAGCTGGACATTGTTGAGTACTACTCCTACTGGCACCCTGACCCCAGCACCATGCCTGAGCCCCGGTGAGAGCCCCCCACCCTTGTCCCTACACGGGGACACCCCTGAGCCCCCCACTGACCCCTGCCTCGCCCAGGCCAGCCCCTGGGGTGCGCGTGGGCTCCCTGAGCCCCTCGCACGTGGACCTGCTCAACGACACGTGGCCCTACGGGGGGAATGCCCGCAGCCGGCGCTTCCTGGCTGAGATTTTGGGGCGCTTCCCACAAGTCTGCCTGCAGGACGGCAGTGGGCAGCCCGTCGCCTGGGTGCTGACGGATCATTTCGGGACGGGCACCCACAGCTACACCCTGCCCGAGCACCGGCGGCGCGGCCACATGCAGGTGGCACTGACACTGGCGGCGCAGCGGGCACACGCCCGCGGGTTCCCCACGTTCGGGCACACGGCGCTGGGGAACCGGCCCATGCAGCAGCTGCAGGAGCTGCTGGGCCACCAGCGCCTGCCCGGGGTCTGCCGCTACATCCTGCACAATCCCGACCTGGACAGAGACGGGCCCTGAGGGCCTGCTGTCCCCTCTCTGTGCCAGCTTCAAATTAAACAGCTGTGTGGAGTCTCTGGTGGCTGCTGTGGGGTTTTGTGTCCCCCCAGCACTGACCGTTACAGTGGTGACACAGCTTGGTGGCTCACGTGTCACCGCTGAGGTACACAGCTGGGTCCCCTGGGAGTCACCCCGTTCCAGGGCACGCGTCTCGGTTATTCTCAGTTCCCCAAGGGGGGGCTGAAAGCCTCAGGCAAATCTGCACTGGTGGCACCTGCAGTGTTACCCCCTCAGCCGGGGCAGCTGGGGACAGGCAGACACTGGAGGGACAGACAGTGACACACAGGACAGAGTGGGACAGGGCAGAGGGCGACAGTGTCACAGCGTGAGTCCTGGTTTGGGGGTCTGAAGGGGACAGACAGAGGGGTGACAGTGATGGGGCAGTGCTGAGATGGAGGTGACAATGTCCAGGGGGATGGGAGAAACCACAGGGGTGACAGTGCCTGATGTGATGGGGGTGACAAGGGTGACAATACCAGAGGGTAGTGGGCACAACTGGGGGATGGCAGTGCCTGGGGTGACAGTCACTGACGCGGGTGACAGTGCCAGGGGAACAGGGAACACTGGGATGGAGATGACAGTACCCTCGGGGTGACAGGAACTGCCGCAGGGGTGACAGTGCGGCTGCTGGCAGGGACAACATGGGGGGTGACGGCACCCGGGGACAGCCGGGGGGTGCCGAGCGGGGCGGGGGACCGGGACCACCGCGAGGGTGGCAGTGGCCGAGGGCGGCAGCGGCCGAGGGTGCCCATGGCCGGTTCCCAGCCGGGCCCCGCCGCTTCCGCCCGGCCATGGGCAGGGGCGGGTCCCTCCCGGTCCCTCCCGCTGGTTCCCGGTATTGGCGGGTCCCGCCCGGTTCCCGGTACTGGCGGGGCCGTGCCAGCTCCATGTCGCGCAGGGCCATGGAGCAGCCCCGGCGCATCACCGACTCCTTCCCGCGGCGGCGGCGGCGGGGCCCGGGCAGGCTCCCGGGCAGGCTCAAGGACAAGAAGGACAAGGACAAGGACAAGGTGCAGCTGAAGGTGCGGGACTGTCCCCGCGACCCCTCGCAGCCCCCCCCGGACCCGGCGCTCATGGAGATGTTGCGGCGCTTCGACCTCTCCTGGGAATACGGACCCTGCACCGGTTAGCACCCCCGGTTCCCCCGGTTATCCCGGTGGCCCCGGGCTCCCCCCTGCCCGGCTGAGCCCCCGGTGTTCCGCAGGGATCACCCGCCTGCAGCGCTGGGAGCGGGCACAAGAGCTGGGGCTGAGCCCCCCCGGCCCCATCCGTGACGCCCTCTTGGAGCACCGGGACAACCCCGATGTCACCTACAGGTGGGTGTGGGATGGGATGGGATGGGATGGGATGGGATGGGATGGGATAGGATGGGGTGGGGTGGGGTGGGGTGGGGTGGGAGGGTGGTTGGGGGGCACAGGGAATCCTCCCCCGGTGCCCCCCGCCCTTCCCGCTGACCCCGTTGTGCCCCCACAGCCTCTGGCACGAGTACGAGCTCTGAGCCGCCATGCCGAGGGAGCGGGGGAACCATTCCCGACACCCCCAGACCCTATTCCAGGAGCACCGGGTGGATTAAAGCTGGTGTCAGCGAAGGAAAGGGTGCCGTGTGCTGTCTGGGGGGCACGGGTGGGGTGAAGCCCTTGGGGTGCAGGGGAGGGCAGGGAGTTGCATCCCCTCCAAAAAAGCTAGGTGGGGTGTCCAGTAACACAGTTTAATGCCACCCAGCTGGGACCCAGGGAGAAAAACGTGTTCTGGGGTGGAGAAAGGGAGGTGGGATTTTTTTCCCCCAGGAATGGGGTGCAAAAATGAAGAATGAGATATAAAATCAGGTGAAAGTGAGCACAGGGGGCTGAGGCAGGTGGCTGTGGGTGGTGGGGATGCCCTGCAGTGGGGTGGGAGGAGTGACCGTGTCCTGTGGGATTCATATGTTTACTAGCCCTAATGAGCAGCTCCGCTCTGTGCAGAATCATAAATAACAGGATGTGTCTGTTAATTACTCAGGTTATCGATGACTTAATTCACCAGCTCTTTCTGTTGTTTCATCAATAAAATAAATTGTTTCTGTCTGTGGTGGGTCTAGTGTTCATTAAATGCTAGTGCACCCATGAGAATATATTTAGTTATTTTTTGTTGATTGTTTTGGTGCTTTTTATGAACTTTAATTTTGGGGATATGGGTATTTATATGGTGGACTTTTATAGATAGTCTTTTTATCTTGGTAATGATATCTTTTTAATTTTTAGCAGTCTAAATTGGTTTTTTTATGCTGCTAATTAGTCTTTTTACATTTTTCAAGCTTACCTCACAGAGTACTGGATACTATTTATGAATTAGTGTAGGGGTAGTGTTTTGACTTCAATGGAGCACTGGAGCCGGCAATAACCTGGAATAAGGTGGGATGGGGTGGGATGGGGTAGGATAAGGTGGGATGGGGTGGGATGGGTGGAGGGCCACCCACAACTCCCATCCCACTCGCACTGCAGGCTCCCGACCCTCTGGATTGCGTTATCCAGCTGGATCTGGTCCTGCTGTTGGAGCTGGAGTCCCTTGGATATCTTCTACAGACAGGACATAATTCTTCTGCTAGGCACAGGATGGAGGTGTTTGGGTGGACCCCCAAAAAATAAGCATCCTACACCCAGCCAACCCAGGGTTGTGTCCTCCTGGTGGGAAGAAGGAGGGAGATTCCCATGCTCCTTCCTTGGCAGAGGGTCAGTCCCAACCTGGTGGGTGTCCCAGGAAAGGGGGAAGTGTCTGGGATGGCTCCAGCCACAGGAACAGCCCAAGGAGATGGAGATAGACAGCAGCAGCCTCAGGGGCAGTTCCAGCCAGGAACCTCCTTCTCTGGGGGAGTGGGTTTAAGTGGGATTTTGGGAAGAAATTCCTCCCTGTGAGGCTGGTGAGGCCATGGCACAGATTGCCCCAAGAAGCTGTGGCTGCCCCAGCCTCGGAAGTGTCCAAGGCCTGGTTGGATGGGGTTTGAAGCAACCTGGGCTAGTGGAAGGTGTCCTGTGGGTCAGGGGTGACATAACATGAAGGGACGCCACGGTGGGAGGGGGTTGATGCCTTCTCATGGGGTGGCAGGGGGAGCACCCGGCTTTCCCCTCCACCACGTCCACAGCGAGCTGCGGGCTGTCTGTGTGCTTCAGTCCTCCACTGCCGGGCCTCGGGTCCCGCTTCCAGCACCAATTCCAGCCCTGATTCCAGTCCAGGCCTAGGCCGCGACGGTTGCCGTGGCAACCCGGAAGTTATTCTCGCGCAAAGGCCACCGGGAGTTGTAGTTTTCCTCCGTGGCGCACAACGCGGCGCCGCTGGGTCCCTGTGCCCGCCCGGTGCCCCCAAAGCGTTCACTCCGGTCCCTATTGACAGCAGCCCACCCTCCAGATGCTCAGGGTCACAAAGCCATCGGGGCTGCCATTTCCACACTTTATTGCCAGTGCAGGAGCGGTGTCGGTGTTTGTGCGTGTGGGGCTGAGGCACCTCCCAGCCCCAGAGTGTGGGCGGGGCGCAGGCGGAGCGTGCCGGCTCGCCGGCCACGCCCCCAGGCGTAGGCCACGCCCCTCCCCTTGTTGCTATGGCAGTGAGGAGGCGCTGTCCCATGCCTACCAAATTAGGGAGTGGGTTCATCCGTGTGGGCGTGACCAAGTGCATGGGTGTGGCACTGGGTGTGGCCATCGCTCTGGGTGTGGTCACAAAACGGGGCGGGGCCACCATCCAGGCTGGCCTGGCGCACCACCCGGCGCGGGCGAGACGAGGGTCGTGACCTCGGGGAGGGACCCTCTGCTTCCTCCGTGGCCTCAAACACCTGAGGGGGGACAGCGGGGTCATCCCATGCTGCTGTCACCCCGCAGCTGGACCCCCCATCCCGCCCTGAGCCCTGCTCACCTCCCCGGCCAGGGGCTCCCCCAGCAGCTCGGGGGGCTCGGGGGTCTCCAGCAGGCTGATGCTCCGCATGACAGAGCACAGGGAGATGCGGGGGCGCCGAGAGGCCCCCAGCAGCCCCCCACCAGCTGCCTCCTCCTCGGAGGGCTGCGGGGACGCCAGCGGGGACAGGCCACTTGTGTCCCTCGCGGCGTCCTCTTCGGGGTGCGGCGCCTGCTCGGCCGCCCGGGGCTCCCACAGGCTGCTGTGCCGGCTGCCACAGACCTGTCAGTCGGCACCCGGCCACTCCCCTGCTGGGAGCCACACCCATTCGGCAGGGTGGAGTTCCCGTGGGCTCCTCCCCCACAAAATTTCCCACACCTTTCCAGGTAGGGCACTGCCTCAGATGCCCCACCCACTCCCTGCAAAGGGGTGTGGTCCCAACAGCCCCCACCCTCTTATCCATAGGGGTGTGGCTATGCCAGATGTCCCCACCCCCCTGTCCCCACCCTGTCCCCACTCACCTGGCGCTCAGGATGCCCTGGTAGAAGTCGAGCTGGCGCATGAAGCCAGGGTTGGGCAGGACGCCGGGCCGGCAGTGCCGGACGTGCCGCAGCGCCCGCTCCAGGGGCCACCCGAACTCCTTCATGGCGTAGGCCAGCACCGTGGCGGCCGAGCGGCTCAGCCCCATCCGGCAGTGCACCAGCGCCCGGCCTCCCACCGCCCTGTGGCACCCAGCGCTGGCACCATGGCACAGGCACACTCGGGGACAGAGCTCCCAGTGTCCCCCAGCTGTCGAGGATCCCCAGGGCTGCCAGCATCCTCCAGCCATCCCCGTGTCTCCAGAGCTCCCCATGTCCCCAGCCACCCCACTGCTCCCCAGGATCCCATGTCCCAGCACTCCCCAGCTCCCAGTGCACCCCAGCACCTCAGTCATCAAGACCCCTCCCCATATCCCCCTCTCCCCTGCCCCACCTCCAGCCCCTGTGCTCCCGGAGTCCCCCGTAGTGTCACCCCCCGTGCCCACTGACCGGACACGGGAGAGGAAGAGGAAAGTGTCGTTCCAGTGGGGCAGGAGCTCGGCCGCCTCCTCGTCGTACACCCGCACATTCATGTATGTGAACAGTGCCGGGAAGAAGTTGTCGATCTCCCGTGCCACGTTCAGGATGTGGGTGACCCTGCGGTGACACGAGTGACGCCCCAGGGGCAGCCCATGGTGACCCCATGCCACCCCACAACGATGCCACCCCATGCTCACTTATTCTGCTGCAGCTCCTCCAGGTTGGCTGCGTTCCACTCGGAGCCCTGTGTGGTGACGGCGGTGAGGGGAGGGGACGCTGCCACCCGCCCCGCCCGCCGTGCCCGCGCCTCTGCCCACCAGGAAGACGTGTGGGAAGACACGGGAAGGCCGATCCATCTGCGCCAGCACCAGCAGCATCTCGTTGTCAATGAAATCCTTGTGCTCAGCCAGGCTGTGCCCCATGCGCCGCTCCAGCTCCTCCCGCACCTGGGCACCACCCTGGGTGAGGGACGGCCCTGCCCGGCCCATCCCATCCCCAGGACACCCTGCCACCCAGATGCCACCCACCTCCTTGGATGTGACGTTCTCCAGGTCGGCGGTGGCCATCACCTCCCGCAGCAGTGCCCGCACCGCCTGCTCCGACAGCTCCGACGTGGCTGGCCTGGCACCGGCACCGCCTTGTCACTGGTGTCCCCTGCCCCACCCCGACCACGCCCTGCCAGGCGCAGCAGCGATTGGCCAGCAGGCTGCGGGGTGTGGCAGGGGCGCCGCAGTGACCTTACCGGAGAGGCGTGGGCGAGGCGGGGCGCACGGACTCGAGGTCGGCCATGGCCAGCCACTCGTTGAGGCAGCTCTGCTCCGAGCCCAGTGCCGCCGCGTAGCCGCGGGCCCAGGCCAGCGCGGGGCCGCCGGGGATGTGCCCGCCGCGGGCAGCGTCCTCGCAGGCGCGATGCAGCTCCTGCAGCACGGCCCTGCCGCACACCACCTGCCACCCTTGCACTGCCACCGCACCCCGGCACCACCCTGACAGCTGTGTCCCCCTCACTGGCTGTCCCCCAAGTCACCCAAGCCCTCCCCAGCTCCTTCCCCGTGAGTGTGCCCAGGTGTCCGTGGTGCTGCCCATGGTGATACCCAAATCCCCTGTGCCCACATCCCCATGCCCAGGATGGTGACAGCATCTCTTGTGTCCCCAGCAGTGCCACATCCCCCGTGTCTGCTGTGCAGCTGAGATCCCCTGTGCCCCTGGCAGTGCCCATGTCCCCAGTCCCCGAGGTGGTGCCCACCCCACTTGTGCTCACCATGCCATCCACACCCCCCGTGCCCAGGGTGGTCCCCACCGTGCCCCCCATGGTCACGCCCAGGCCTCGCTCACCACATGGTCTGCACAGAGATGGGCTTGAAGATGCGCGTCTGTCCCCCCGACGTCACGCTGAACCCCCTGGGCATCGTGGGCACACACGTGGGTCAGGTTGGGCACCCCGACCCCTCTAAGCCCCTCCCTGTCCCAAAATTCCATCCCACCCTTACCCATCGCCGTCGAGGAACACCTGGGTGTCGCTCCAGAGGGGTAGCACCATGCCCAGGGTGCAGCGGGTGGCCCTGGGGCACGCAGAGGTCAGGGGGTGCCGACGCCTCCCCGGGCGCCCACCGCCCCCCGCTCACCCCTCGTGGGCGAAATCCACTCCCAGCAGCGCCGTCTCCGCCTCGGCTCCCGCCTCCTCCGGCCGCACCAGCAGCAGGTACCGCACCCGCCGCGGCCGCGCCGACTCCAGACGCACCGCCTGCCGGAAAGGCGGGCATCACAGGGGGGATCTGCCCTTCCCAGTGCTCCCTGTGACCGGGAGGAGCATCAGGCCGGGCCGTATCCCCTCCTCATCACTTCTCATTCCATCCCTATCTCCATCCCATCCTATCCTGTCCCCATCCCATCCCTATCGCATTCCCTCCATGTTCCTGTTTCCATCCCAATCCTGTCCTGTCCTATGCTATCCCCATCCTATCCCCACCTTCATTCCATCCCATCCCCAGCCTAGCCCATCCTGTCCCATCCTGTCAATTTTTTCTCCCCGTCTTGTCCCCATCTATATCCCATCCCTATCCTGGCCCTGCTCCTGACCCCATCCCTCTCTATTCTTGTCCCCATCCCCACGTTCCTGCAGGGGGGATCCATGTCCTACCAGCCGGATGGCGTCCTGGGGGCGCAGCAGTTGCATCATGAGGTGCAGGTGCTGCTCCTGCTGTCCCGGGGCCTGGCAGGGGGGCTCGACTGAGGGGGGCTCGGCCGGGGGAGGCTCCTCTGCAGGCAGGAGCCGTGCAGCCCCCTTGACCATGACGAAGCTCTGCCTGGGGGGCAGGAGGGTCCTGAGCACCCAGGGCACCCCCAGAGTGCTCCCCCAAGGGGGTGAAACTGTGTCTCCATCCCACCCTGAGGTTTTGGAACCCCCTCTCACCGTCGCTGCAGTTGGCCACGTCTGGGAGCATCTTCCTCCTGCAAATTGGGAGGCAGTTCCTGGGGGAAATGTGACCCCAGGGTACAGACCAGGCTCGGGGGTCCCACAAGCTCCCACCAGCATGGACACCGCAGTCCAGTGACCTCCTAAACCCACCCCCGCCCCCACTGAATAGTGTGGGCCCCACAGTGGGCATGGGGACCCTTTGGGGGTCCCACTGTGGAGATGGATCCCTGGGGACGCCCCTCGGGATGGCAGTGGGGGTGTCCTGCCCCTGTGCCCCCCATCCCTGGCTGGGTGAAAGCGCTGGAAGGGGAGGCCTGGGATGAACACCCAGAAAGGCCCAGTGGTTACTCCGGGGGGGCGGCACTGGAGGACACTGGGACAGCGAAGGGACTGGGAGAGCGTGGCAAAGTGAGTGGGAGCAACTCGGGACAAACTCTCCCATCCACTCCCCCATATTCCTCCCTTGGCTGTGGGGAAGCCCCAGCCGGGAGTACGGGAAACTCCAACGCGTGCTGAGGGCAACTCGGCTCCCAGTAAACTCCCAGTAAAGTCCCGTCGGAAGCGCCTGGGATGACCCCGCACCGGCAGCGACCGGAGCAACCTTCACCCCTCCACCTCCGCGCTGGCACCCCCCGGGACAGCGGGACCTTCCGCACTGGGACCTTCCGGAGCACCGGGAACCCCCGGGGCACCGAGAAACCCCCGCGCAGCCCGTACTCCCCACACCGGGACCCCCCGGACCGGCCCATTTCCCCAGGGCACCGGGACCCGCACGAGCTCCGGGACGCCCCGGCCCACGCCGTGCCCCCGCACCGGGGCCCCCGCGGGTCTGGTACAGCCCGTACTCCCCCGGGAGCCCCCGTGCCAGCCCGCACCGGCACCTCCCGGGGCTCCGGGACCCCCGCCCGGCCCCCGTGCCGTCCCTGCCGGGATGCCCCGTCCCCGCCCGCCCCGGTGCCGCACTCACCGCGGGGCCCCCGGCGGAGCCCCCCGCCCGCCGCACCGTCACCAGCGCCATGCCCCGCCGCGCCGCCCCCCCGCACCAGGAAGCGCCGCCGCTGCCCCGCCCGGACGGGAACGGGAACGGGAGCGGGAGCGGGCACGGCCCCGGGCACGTCCCGGCACGGCACGGCTCCCGCCGCCGGGGGAACACCGCAGCCGGGACCCCCAGAGCGCCCTCCCCCAGAACGGCACCTCCCCGGTGCCCCGGAGCGCCCCCGGGCCCCACATCGGTGTGGACAAGGCAGGATTGGCACTCCAGCACTTGAGATACCCCCAGATCCTCCGAAAGTGGGAACCATCCGAGGGTGCCTGGCTCTTGGGACCCTCCTCCAGCGCCCAAAACGTGTGATGCCTTCCCCAGATCCCCAGAAACTGTGGACCCCCCGAGGGACCCCGGCACCTGGGACACCCCAGGTTTAGCCAGTGGGAATGCTCCAAGTGTCCCCAGCAGCTCACCCCCAAAGAACCCCTTGTGACCCCAGGGGTCCCCAGCCAAGCCCCCCTCCCTGGGCAGGGGTCTTTTCCCATGTAATATAAACAAAATAAACCAATCCCTGGGCCAGGAATGGGGGCACTGGGCCGGATTTGGGGCGAGCCGAGGAGGAGCAGCCCACTAGTGCCACCCACACGCTTACTGGATGAGCCCCATCACCTGAGCCCCACGCTACCTGCAGGATCCATCCCTTGTCCCAGGCTCCACCCCTGGGACACCCCACCCATCACGGCCCAGGCACAGACACACGTGTGTGTATATATATATATATATATATATAATATATGTATACGTATATGTACAGACATTCCGGGCCCCCCTGCCCTCCACTGCCCCAAAGGACGAGGCCTGGGGGTCCCCCAGCAGTCTCCCTCACACTGCACTGCCTTAAAACAGGGGTCACCTGCATCCCACGGGGACCCCCGGGTCCGTCCTGCCCGCCATGGGGTCACAGTACAACACCAAAGAGGAGGGGGGTCCCTAGGGAGGGGTCCTGGGCACAGGGGTATCCCTGGAGGGGTGGTCCCCAGGTGAGGGTCCCTGGGCTGAGGTTTGAGCCTGGTGGGAGAAGAGCCCTGGATTGGGGGTCCCGGGGGTAGGAGGATCCCTGGATCAAATCCCCTGCACGGGTGTTGTGCCCACATCAGGGGGGTCCCCATCATGGGGGGGCCATCCCGGCACCGGCTGCTCCCCAGGCAGGGCTGTGCCTGCGCTGGGCCACCTTAGTGTGGGACAGTGCCTGCACCGGGGTGTCCCCTGGGTGGGGTGTCCCTATCCCTGCAAGGGGTCTCCCCACGCGTGACATCTGCGTCCGTGCATGCGGTGACCCCACATGGGACACCCCCATCCCCGCCTGGGACGTCCCTGTGCCGGCGTGGCGCGCCCCAGGGCGCTATTTCTCGGTGAGGGAGAGGCGCAGGATGCGCTGGAGCTCCTCGTCCTCCTCACGCCGCCGCCGCTCCCGCTCCTCCTGCTCCCGCTCTGACAGCGCCATGGCCAGGCGCAGCTGCTCCGCGAAGCTGCCGTACCCGGGGGGGCCCGGGGGGCTCCCGCCGCCCGCGCCGGGGGGGCTCCCGGCAGCCGGGACCTCAGCGCTGGGCCCGGCCTGCAGCAGCATGCTCTCCTGCAGCGCCCTGGGGAGGGGACAGCAGCGGGGCCACGGCCATGTCATGGGAGCCACACCCCTTCTAGCACACCTGTGCCCCACCCCTGGTGGCCACACCTCCTTCACAGCCCTTAAATGGCCTGGAGAGCCATGCCCCTCCCCACATGCTCCACCCAGCTGCTAGCCACACCCACACCTGCGGCTGGCCACGCCCATTTTGGCCACACCCTTTGGACAGCCAGAAGCTCCTCACTTTAAGCCCCTCCCCTGGCCACACCCCGACACCTTTAACCCCACTCCTCTAATCCATGGACCCTGTACCTCCCTCACCCTGACCTTTAACCCCTGCCCCTCCCAGTTTGGCCCCGCCCAGGTGAGGTGGGTGTGGCACCCCCAGGCCACTCCCCCCCAGATGGAACCTCACCTTTCCAGCTGCAGGTCCTCATCGTAGGGCGGCGGCTCCGCCCCGGGCCGGGTGTTGGTCAGCGCCTCCCAGATGGTCACCTGTAGGGTGTGGCCACATGTTAGGGGCGTGTCCAGGTGCGTGTGGGGCGTGTCCAGGTGAGGGGGGCGTGGCCGCACCTGGTCGGTCTCGGTTCCGGCGTCCAGCAGGCTCTGCTGGATGGCGAACTGCAGCAGGTCGTCGTCCTCGTCGCGCAGGGGCTCGCTTCGTCCCGCGCCCAGCACCGTGTACCCCGCGGGCACCTCAAACACGCCCGCCTCCACCTCGCATGGGAACGGCCATGCTGCCACGCACGGGGGGCGTCAGCGCCCTCGGGTGTCCCCGTGGCACCCCACAGTCTCCCACGGCATGCCACCTCCATGGCATGCTGCACCCACGGCACCTCATGCACCCCACAGCTCCCCATGGCATCCTGTGACACCGGTGCCACATCACCCCACACCCACCCCGTTCTGTATCCATGGAATCCCGGCATCCCCTGGCCCCAGGCCCCCCCTGGCCCCCCAGCCTCACCTCTGGGCCCGGAGGGCTGGGTGCCAGGGGGGTGGGCGCCGGAGGGCTCCTGAGGGGCGCAGATCCGCACGGAGCCCAGGGGCTGGTCACACCCGCACAGGTTGCTGAAGGTGATGCGGGCATTGAGCACGTGGAACAGGGGGATCTCTGCAGGTACAGGCTCAATTAAGGCTCCAATGAACTCCTGCCCCTATTAATCCCACCCCAAATTAAGCTTTTCCTCTCACCAATCTTGACGGGGAAGCCAGGGGGCAGCTTGAGGGTGATGAAGTCGCGCAGTTTGGCAAAGTGGGCGTTGGAGATGGCCATGAGGTCGATGATGGGCGTCACCTGCTCCGCCAGTGACAGCGGGTGCTGCTCGCACAGCCACAGCGTCGCCTTGAACCTGCCCGGGCACCACCATGGGCACGGGGACCTGGCGGGGCCAGTGACACCGGCACCACCCCAGTGCCACCGCCCTGGCCACACCCCCGAGGTACGAGGTACGGACAACAGTGGCATGGCCCCGAGGACCCTGTCACCACCCCTCGGGTCCTGATGCGCAGTGCCACATCCCGAGGACTCTGTCACCATCCCGTATGTCCTGGCCCTGGGGCGGTGGCCTCACCTCTGCACCTTGCTGGACATCTCGATGGGGCGCCCAATGTTGCGGGTCTCCAGGTCGAAGTGGGGGTCGAAGTACTCCTCGGGGGTGATGGCCGTGGGGTTGGTGGGGCTGGCAGCCTGCAGGACGGGTGCCTGGGGGGACAGCAGCACTGCTCAGCCCCCCTGGAGACCCCCAGCTTCCCCAGGGACCCCTGGGATGGCCACTCACCCCGTTGTGGGTGCCGTGCTGCTGTGCGATGCCCAGGAAGGAGTGGAAGGGGGTCTTGGAGCCTGGGGGGAGACGGGGTGCAGGGTGAGGTGTGGCCAGTGGGAAGGACTCCCAGGGCTGTCACCGGTCACACCCCTCATGGGTGGCACACTGCACACCGTCCCATGCCTGTCATATTATTCCCCCAGTTTCCCACACCTGACACCTGTGCCACCCAGGAAGGGTGGCGTGTCCCCACCGTGTACAGGCCCCATGATTGGCTGACAGGGCTGTCACCTTTGCTGCGTGACTTGTCCTGGTCAGAGAGATGCTCCGTCCTGGTCTTGGTGACCAGCTCCACATTGCTGGCACTGTACACCTGTGTGGGGACACCGTCAGGCCTGCCACACTCCAGGGTGTCCCCAGAGTCCCTCCCTGTCTCCATGCTCACCTTGGCCTCATAGCCGCTGACCACCTCCATCTTCTCTGAGCGCCAGCCCCAGATCCCAGACTTGTTCCTGGGGGAGCGGGGAGGCCTCACCCTCTTGCGCCAGTGCTTCCTTCCCCTTCACCCGCACTTCCCCCTCGCGCGGCCCCTTCCCCTTCCCTTCCCTTCCCTTCCCTTCCCTTCCCTTCCCTTCCCTTCCCTTCCCTTCCCTTCCCTTCCCTTCCCTTCCCTTCCCTTCCCTTCCCTTCCCTTCCCTTCCCTTCCCTTCCCTTCCCTTCCCTTCCCTTCCCTTCCCTTCCCTTCCCTTCCCTTCCCTTCCCTTCCCCTCCCACCTCTCGAAGGCAATGTTCCGGGTGTCCAGGTGTGTGGAGACGATGGGCGAGGTGAGCCGGCCGGCCACGTGCTCCTCGGTGGGCTGCATGGCTGCCAGCAGCAGCTCAGGCTCATGCAGGGCCAGCGCCAGCGTCTCTGTGTACACCACCTGCTTGTCGTGGTCCACCTCCATCACCACGGCCCCCTCGTCTGCGTGGAGACACCGCAGGGGTCAGCACCCAGCCCTCCGTGGCAACCCCAGGCCGGGGGGGCACTGGGGGGCTGGGGGTCCCTCGGACATGTAGGAGCTGAGGTGGTTCCCTCAGGAAGGGGGAACTGAGGTTTCCTTGGGGAGATCTGGGGAATTGGGGATCCCTGGTACCATGTAAAATAATTGAGGTGTTCCCTTTGGGAGGGGGGAACTGGAATCCCACGTGGTCCCCTAGAGGGGATTTGGGAGGTCTTTATGGGAGTATTTATATTGCAGAGGGTCTGGGGGCTCTCCAGGGAAGTCCCTGTAGGGAGTCTGGGGTCTCTACAGGGGTGCACTTATAGTGCAGGGGGTCTGTGGCTCCCCACAAAGACTGGAGGGCAGGTCCTTACGGGGGGGTGCGGGGGGCCTGGGGACTCCCCAAGGGGACAGAGGGGCCGCGGGGGGTTGGAGCTGACCTTCCCCCTTGAAGATGTAGCTACGGCGGCCGCGCTGCCACGTCATGTGCTCGAAGCCCAGCAGGGTGGTGTCCACCCGCAGGCTCTCGCCGCGCTTCCACACGCGGTACACGTCGCTGGGACACACCTTGGACACCAGGGGCACTGCGGGTACAGGGACCCCTCAGCCCCGCGGCCAGGGGGCCCCTGGGGACCCCCTTCCTCCGCCCAGCCCAGCCACGCTCACCCCAGCTCGTGAACTCCCACTTCATCTCCACGTAGAAGTCGGATGCCTGGAAGGGATGAGGAGCATAGTGGGGGACGTGGAGGGGCTGGGGACTCCCTGCTGGGGTCACTGGGGAGGGGGGAGGAGTCTGGGGAGAAGGGATAGGGGTCCCTTTGTGGTCCTGGGTGGGGATCAGAAAGAGTGGGATCATTAGTGCCAGTCCACAAGGAAGGATAAGCAGTGAGTCCCAGAGGAAAAGGATAAGCAGGGGGTCCCCAGGGATAAACAGAATCAATGGGGGCTTCTGGGGAGAACTGGGGGTCCCTTCTCAGACCACTGAGGATGTGGGAAGTCAGGAGAACAGGGGTGGGGATCCCTGCTGGGGTCCTGAGTGGGGATCAGGGCAATGTGGGCAAGTGGGGTTGGATAGGCAGGGTGTCCGTGGGGAAAGAGTGGGATCATGGAGGAGACAAGGGGTCCTGGGGAGACTTGAGGAGTCTCTGCTGGAGTCACTGGAGGGGTGGGGAGTCTTGAGCGAAGGGATGGGGCTGGTGGGTCCCTGGGGAGCTCTGGGCTGCAGGGTGCAGTTCTGGGGGGCTGTACCCGCCGCAGTTTGCTGAGCAGCTCGGGGATGCCGGCGAGGCGCCGCGTCGCCCGCTGGTAGTCACGGTACTGGAGCACCAACTGCACCATCTCGGGGTCCCCCGTGCTCACTGCCTCCTGCAGCACTGGGGACACGGGGTGCCATCAGCTGGAGGCCGCCCGCACCCCTGGATGGTGTCCCCAAGTCCCCGTGGTGTCCCTGTACCCGTCCATCCATTGGCATTCTCCCGGCCCACGTTGGCATTGTGCCGCAGCAGCACCCGCACCGACTCCAGGTGGCCCAGAGACACGGCCAGCTCCAGGGGCGTCCGGCCACGTGGGTCTGTCAGCTCCACGTCGTGCTGGAAGGGTGGTGGGGTCACTGCCCCCTCCCTTCCAGCACAGCGCTCCCCCTGTGTCCCCCATGCTCCCGAGGCCTGGTGCTCCCAGCCCCCTCTTCTCCCAGTGCAGCTAACCCGATCTCAGCGCTCCCAGCTGCTTCCAGGCCTTTGGTGCTACAGTCCCTTATTATCCCAGTGTCACCAGTCCTTCCAGTGCCACCAGTTCTTCCAGTGCTCCCAGTCCCCTGAGTCCCAGTCTCCTCTGGTACTCCCAGTCCCCACACCATTCCCAGTCTTCCTCCAGCATTCCCAGTCCCCCCAAATGCTCCCAGTGCTGTCCCCCCCACCCAGTGCTGCCAGCTCCCCATGCTCCCAGTCTTCCCAACCTCCCTCCAGTTTCCCCAGTGCTCCCAGTGCTCCCAGTCCCCTGTGCCCCCAGTCCCCCCCAGTGCTTCCAGTCCCTCTGCAATGCTCCCAGTCTTCTCCCCAGTGCTCCCAGTGCCCTGTGTCGCCAGCCCTCCCTAACGCTCCCAGTCTCCCTCCAGCGCTCCCAGTCCCTCAAGGCTCCCCGTCCCCGCAGTGCTCCCAGTATCTCCCAGTGCTCCCGGTCCCAGCAGTGCTCCCGGTCCTTCCAGCCCTCCCAGCATCCCCCCTCCCCCCCCCACCTTCGCGCAGAGCGTTCCCGGTTTCCCCCGGCGCTCCCAGTCCCCCCCAGCATTCCCAGCGCTCCCAGTCCCCCCACCCCCGCGCTGCGGGCCCCGCCGTTCTCCCTCCCATCCCCTCCCCTCCCCTCCCGCCCGCTCCCGTTCCCGGTGCCGGTGCGTGGGGGGGTGCCGGCTCCCCGGCGCCGCTCCCGGCGCCGTTCCCACCGTCCCCGCGCGCAGGGCGCTGTCCAGCGCCTGGTGCCGGTTGTGCCAGACGAGCCGGTGCAGCGGGAAGGTCTCGGCGGGCCGGGCCATCCCGGCACCATGTCCCCGGGGCCGCCGGGGCGGACGGACCGGGCCGCAGCGCGGGGCCTGCCCGCAATGGCTGCGCGGGGGCGGCGGCGGCGCAGCGCGGCGGCGCGGGGCGGGGCCGCACCGGGCACCGGGAACAGGCAACGGCACCGGGAGCGGCGGAGGGGAGCGGGAAAAGGGGACGGCACCGCCACCGGGAACGGGCATTGGCAACGGGCACGGGCACCGCCAAAGGGAACGGGAACGGGGCTACGGGCACGGGAATGGCATTGGCACCGGGCACAGGAACGGGCAGCGGGAAAGGGAACGAGGTATCGGGAGTGGGGCACCGGAAGCGTAATCGGCACCGGGAACGGGAATAGGAGCAGGCACTGGGAACGGCAGCGGCACCGAGAACCGTGACTGTGGGCACTGCCACTGCAGCAGCACCGGGAATGGGACTGGAACCGGCACCGGACACAGCCCGGGGCCGCCCTCTCTCACACTCTCCCAGCGGGGTTAAAACCAGGGACCCATTTTCCCCCAGCTGACCTGCGGTACCGGGGGCTGCCCGGGGCTCCCTGACCCCTTTTACATCATAACATCAGTGGGTACCTGGTGCTCAGGACCGTCGTGCATCCACTGCTGGGTTTATCCCATCCCATCCCATCCCATCCCATCCCATCCCATCCCATCCCATCCCATCCCATCCCATCCCATCCCATCCCGGCTCCCCAGGAATGCCGGAGCACCGGCCCAGCTGCGCCTCGCCCTGACGCGCTGCCCGCAGGCAGGGTGTGGGCAGGAGAGGTGGCACCTGCACTGCCTGATGACAAGTGACAGCCAAGATCATCCCTGGGGACAGCCCATGCTGGCCCGGGACGGCCATCCTGTGGGGCTTGGGGATGCTCCGGGATGTTCCCGAAGTGCTGATGTGTCCATAGGGGGACATACAAGAAGCTCCCACACCACAGGAGGTGACAAGGACTCCATGCCACCCTCAGCCGGCACGGAGCCATCTCTCCCTCCGGCAGTAAGGTGGAGCCGGATGATGTTTTTCTATCTTTTTATTATAAAAACTCTTTTTTTTTTTTTTGCATTCTCACATCCCTGCTCATGAAAACCTCACTCATCCACTGCCCCAGCTCTGCCCTGTGCCCACCCTGCCTAGTGCCGCCCCAGCAACCGGGAGCAGAGCGACCAGAGACCAATATTTACAGATGCTGCCAGGGACTGGGGGGGCAGGGGGCACCCCTATGCCCACCCGTGGCTGATTTAAGGGGGTCCCAACTGCTCCTTTCTCCTCAGGAGGGAGGGCAGGGGGCTGGGGGTGCCCTGGGAGGGGCAGGAGGGGCAGCGGCAGAGGCGGGGGCGCAGGGGACCCGTGGCACAGTATTTACAGGGGGTCCCCCTGGGCACACACTCACACACAGCCACACACGCACACGAGGGGGTGTCACCCACGGGACGGACACAGCCGCGCAGGGAGGGGGGACATGCCGGCCGGGGGTCCCCGCCGGCCCCTTTGGCACACACAGCACTGGGAAGCGGGCGGGAGGGACGGGGGCTGCCTTCATCTGAGCCGGAGAGTTCCTGGAGGACCGGGGGGCACACCGGGGAGAAGGTGCCAGGCCGCGTGCCCGGCGCCGGCGGCGTCACCGCAGCCGCGCCCCCGGGTGACACCGGCACCGGGCGTGTCCCCCCACAGCCCCCGGGCACACGGAGAGCGGGGGGACACGCGGGAACCCAACCCAATAAATTAGAGGTGGGGTGGGAAGGGGGAAGGGGGCGCGGGGAGGGGTCAGAGCCCGTTGGGGGAGCGCTGGATGAACGGCACTTTGCTGAGCTCCACCACGGGCGAGCGCGGCTTGTTCTGCATGCGGGGCACCCGCTGCAGCAGCTGCTGCGCCTGGCGCTGCGCGTCCCGCAGCTCCTTCCGCCACTGCACCAGCTCGGGGTCGCTCTGTGGGGCAGGCAACTGGGTCAGGAGGGGGGACAGGGCAGGGCACAGGGAGGTTGGGCCTCCCCATGGTGCCAGGGCTGTAGGGGTGCCCCATGTTTTCAGTATTGATGTCCTGGCATGGCTTGAAGGACTAAACATGCAAGAGGCGGCTAGTAGCCAGCAGGGGGAATGGCTAGCAGGCAGCAGGAGGTGGCCAGCAGCCAGGGGGGCGGGGGGGGGGGGGACACTCACGTCGCACTGCAGCACGAACTGCTTGCCCCCGCGGATGCGGAGCAGGATGCACTTGCGCTCCTTCACCTGCGTCTCCTCCACCGAGTCGATCTCCTCCATGGTGAGCAGGGACTGCTGGGGGGACAGGCTCAGCCCGGTCCCCGAGCCCTCACCGAGGTCCCCCCAGGTGTCCCCCAGCCCTCACCCCCCCCGTGCCGTGCCCCCCTTACCGGCGACTCGCCCTCCCCGCGCCACTCCAGGCGGTTGGGGAAGAGGTAGAAGTAGCGGCGCTGCCACTGCGTCAGGAAGGGGTTGCCCAGCTTGGCCATGTAGCCGTGCATGATGCAGTCCTTGCCCATGGCGTACTCTGGGATCACAGGGAGGCGGGATCAGCACCCGGGGTGCGGCCAGGGGTGGTTCAGGGTGGGGGTCCCCGGCCTCACTCACCCTCCTCGTGGCCCAGCTGCTTGTTCTTGGCTTTCTTTCGAGCCTCCAGCTTGTCGGTGTCGGCGTTGACGGCGTCAAAGACGGTCTCGGTGACCTCCTGCTGCCAGCGCTCCGAGATGGTGAGCGGGAAGTTGCGGTACAGCTCCTGGTCGCTCTCCAGCAGCTGGGCAGGGTGGGATGCTCGGGTGAGGGGCTGCAGGACACCCCATACCCCCACACTCGGCCCCCGTGCCCGGTACCTTGATGCCCTTGGTGTCCTCCTCGTCAAAGGAGCCGATGTCGAAGGCGTCGGCCGCGTTCACCTCACCGCGGGGCGGGACGAGGGGTGGCGGGTACTGTGGGCAGCAGTGGGGGTCAGAGGGGTGACTGCCCACATCTGTGTCCTTGTCGCTGTCCCCAGCCATGGGCACCCACCCCTCACCTTCTGCAGGAACACCATCTGCCAGTCCAGGCCCTTGAAGAAGGGCTCTTCCTTCACCTCCTGCGCCCTGTGGAGGAGGAGGGCGGGTGAGCGTGGCCGCAGGGGGACTGTGCCAGCACACCTTGTGTGGCCTCCCGAGGGCCTCGGGGACGCTCACCCTCGCCCCATGCAGCCCAGGCGCCGGTTGACATCCCGCTGCAGCAGCCCCTCGAGCAGCGAGCGCAGCTCTGGGGAGAAAGAGTCCGGCAGCTCCACGGCCTGCGGGAGATTCCATGAGCACACTGGTGAGCGGGAACAGGGACACACACTGACACACAGATGGGCACAAACATGTGCTCCAGGCAATGACCAGCTGTCCCTGACTCACTGTGTGCCTTCCAGAGCAGGGGTGCCCACGCCCTACCCGTGGCTCCCTCAGTGCCCCCACTCACCATGGTGAGGGTCATCCGGTCAATCTCGTGCTTGTCCTTCGTCTTGTGCTGCCGGAACGGGCTGTGCCTGCGGCGTGGAGGTTCAGGAGGCTCAGCAGTGCCCAGCTGTGTCCAGCTGTGCCCAGCTGAGCTCACACTCACCCCCGGAGCAGCTTGAAGAGCATGCAGCCCAGCGAGAACCAGTCGGCGCTGCTGTCGTAGGCCACCCCCTTCTGCAGCACCTCCGGCGCCATGTACCCGTGGGTGCCCCTGGGGAGGGGGCACAGGGGGGTCAGGGGCCGCCCCGGGAGGGGGCAGGGCGGGCAGGGGTGTGGGCACACTCACACGCTGGCGTGGGGCTTCTTCTTGGAGAAGTCGCAGGCCAGGCCCAGGTCGGAGATGCGGACGTGGCCGAACTCGTCCAGGAGGATGTTTGCTGGCTGCGGACACACCGGGGGACACGCTGAGCCCCAGAGTGGCCCAAGGCTATGGGGTGGCAAGCCGGGGGGCTCTGTAGGATTTGGGGGTGTCTCAGTGCCCCCGAAGGCTCAGGGCACCCATGGATTTTGCTGCTGGGGTGCCCATTAGACCTGAGGGTGCCCTCTGGGCTGGGCGAGTGCCCACAGCGTTCTGAGGGCTCCTGCAGGGTCTGTGACACCTGTGGGTGCCCACAGGGCTGTGGAGGGGTTTCTAAAGGCCTGGGGATGTCCTGCGGGTGGGGACGGTCACCTTGAGGTCACGGTACACCACAAAGCGGCTGTGCATGTGCTCCAGGCCCAGGATGATCTCGGCCGCATAGAACCTCATCTCTGCCTCCGAGAAGACGCCGTGCTGGGACAGGTGATAGTGCAGGTCCCCCCCTGTGGGGACAGGGACCGGCTGTCACACGGAGCAGGTGTGAGCAGCGGGCTCTGTGCCCCGGGAGTGGCTCAGGGCCGGGGTCTCACCGTTCATGAGGTCGAGGATGAAGCTGAGCTTGTCGGGCGTGTGGAAGGCGTAGGACATGCACACGATGAACGGGCAGTCCTGGCGGGAGACATGGGGTCACCCTCCCTTGTCCCCGTCCCCTGTCCCCAGCCCAGCACCCGTGTCCCCTCACCCCAGTGCTGACGAGGGACAACATGATGCGCTCGTTGAGGGCCAGCGTCTCGCCCTGCTTCATCTTGATGCGTTTCTTGTCCAAGCACTTCATGGCGTACCTGGGGGGGGGCACGGAGTCCCTGCAGCCACCATGTCCCCTCAACAGGGCCAGCACCCAGCTCCCGTCACAGCCGTGACGGCCCTGCCAGCCCCGGGCGCCCGCAGCCATGACAATATTCCCGCAGCCCCCCGACATGTGTCACCACAGCAATGCCACTGGGACCCCCCAGCACGCCAAAACCCCAGGTGGCCCCTCTGTGCCGGAGCATTCCCGTTACATTTTGCCCGTGTCCGCTTTCCGGCAGCCGTAGACCTCCCCGAAGCCGCCGCGGCCGATGATTCGGTGAACGCTGAAGTCGTTCATGGTGAGCTGGAGGGGTGAGGAGGAGACTGGGATGAGCCTGGACACCAAGCCCTGCCCCAGTTTTCCCAGGTGAGGGTACACAGAGGCTCGCTGGAAGCACATCCCCCTCCCTGGGAGGTGAGGGGCAGGGATTCCTGCTCACATGGATGTTCAGCTCCACGTTCTTCCACTGGCAGAACCGCGTGAACTTGTCACTGCAAGGAAGAGCAGAGAGGGCAAGAGTGGAGTTCCCGGAGAAACACGGCCTTCAAAGACTCCCTGGATTTGTCTGGAGACAGGGAGCACCCCCCCCAGGACACTTGGGAAAGGAAGAGACCCCCGAGTCCCCAGTGTGGGGACCCCTGGTTGCTCTCCGGGCTGGGAGACAGTGGGATGGGACACCCCAATCTGCATGGGAATTTCCTCCCAACTCACCTCTCAATGAATTTCTGGAAAATGCCCCCACGCAGGTTCTGGCAGATCTCTTCAATGTAGGGCTGGGGAGGACACAGGGCTCAGTGCTGGGTCCCCAGGGCCACCCAGATCCCATCATTATGTGGGGTCTCCTCCACCCCCGGGATTTCACATCCCCCCACTGCCACTTCCAGGCTCCCGAGGATGCTTCTGCCACCTCAGTCTCTGGGGACCCCAACATCACCAGCCCTGGGGACCCCTAGAGTGACATCCAGGGTCCCAATCACCTCCCTCTGAGGACCCCCTGCTACCTCCAGCCCCCAGTCTCCCATCACCCCATGGGGACTACAAGCAATTCCCCTTCACTCCCAACATTTTAGGGACCCTCTTACCATCCCTTGGGGTCCCCATTCCTCCTGGGACACCCCCCTCCCACTTTCAGGGACTCCTGTCACCCCCAGCCCCCTCTAAGGATTAACCCTCTGAGTGTCACAGGTGGCAAGGATCCCTTCCCTGTCCCAGGTGATGCCCACCTGGAAGAGATCTGGGGGCACCAGTTTCTTGCTCAGGCGGCTCTGGACGTGCTCCGTGGCGCTCTTGGAGAAGGGCTGTGAGGGGAACAGGACCGTGTCACCTCGGGCAGAAGGGACAACGGCCAGGCAGGGATCCACAGAGGAAGCCCTATCCATAGGGCTGGGATGTGGCTCCCAGGATGGAGCCTGTGGGGGGTGTGGAGCTGCCCCTGAGGACACTGGGCACAGTGGGGACATCCCTCCCACCCCAGCGCCCGGCACTCACGTGGGAGCAGGCCAGCAGCTCCTTCATGATGTAATGGTCGAAGATGTGGCGGCTGCGGGCGGCTCGCTCCTCCTCCGAGTCCAGCTTCTCGTACTTCTTGATCTGGAGAGGGCACAGCTCCAGTGGCACGGGGGCACGTGGAACGCTGGGAATTGTGGCCCCTCTGGGTGCCATGTCCCGTGGGAGGGGTTATCCCATGCCCTCAGACAGTATCTCCCAGCTCCCTGGACAGCGTCACCTCGGGTGGTGCCCTTGGCACCGCGTCCATGGGCCCTGGAGGTACCAACCCCACTCCTGGCGCACGCAGGGAGCTGTCCCCTGGGTCCCCCTCTCTCACCTCCTCGTAAAATTCCATCAGGGGCTTGGCCTCCTCGGCCTGGTTGAAGGCGAAATCCCGGAAAAGCAGGTAGCCTGCAGGGGTAGAGTCACAGGGTGAGAGGTGACAGCCCCTCGGCCCAGGCCAAGGGACACAGGGACATCCCCTGGGCCGTCCCAGCCCTGCTGCCACCCCAGTGCCAGGCTTGGGGAAGTGCCAAGCAGGGACCAGTGAGGACTTGGCAGGGTGACAGGGTGACAAGGACACAGGCGGAGTGGGGAGCAGCGCCCTGGGACAGCGTGGGGCAGCGAGGGGGCTGCTGTGGGGCACAGTGGGGGCAGGGGCACGGGCGGGCACACGGAGCAGGGCGGACGTGCCCGGAAACCGCCGGAGCGGCAGGAGGAAGTGAGAGGCGCTTCCTGCCCCAGACGGTTTCTGCTGGCGTGGGGGGAAGTGACAGGACAGGGGACACAGGGTGGGGAACGTGGCGCAGCCCCCGGCAGCCCAGCCCAGCCTGGCCCCACAGCCCCCCTGCCATTCCCGTGGCCACTATCGCTGTCCTGGTGGCCACCAGTGCAGCCCCCCAGCCCACCCACGCTTGCCCCTGTGCTCGTGGGTGCTGGCCCAGATGCCCCCTCGTGTCCCCCACAGCCCCCGTGTCCCCAGCTCACCGATCTTCTGTGCGAAGATCTTGTCAAATGTCACCTCTCCCCGGTCCTCCAGGTACTTCTGCATGACGCTGCGGATGCTGGGGACACAACGGAGAGGCTCGGCCGTGCCCCTGATGGACCCCTGCTCCCCATCCCTCCTCTCCTCCTCCTCCCGTGTCCCCATGCCCCGGTGGCATGCATGTCCTACCATCCTGTGTGTCCCCACCCAAGTGTGGCACGTTGTGGGTGCCAGGAGCACAGCGTGTCCCACGCACTGGAGCCCAAAGGAGGGTGGGGACAAGTGTCACCCCTAAAAGAGCTTCACAGGTGCCTGGCAGTGAAGGCACAGGAGGGCACCAGGGTATGGCAGGGGGAGAGGGGACCGTGACCCTCTGCACACCTGGGTACAGGGGTGTGTGTGTGTGTGTACACATGGGTGTGACACGGCGGCGACAGAAGGGACACTCAGCTGGGTGGGACAGCAGGATGTGTGTGTGTCTGTGTGTCTGTGTTTGTGTGTCCCTGTGTCAGGCAGGAAGTGTGTGTGTGTGTCCATGTCCGTGTGTCTGTCTGTGCAACAGGCATGACACTTGTGTATCCATATCCGCGTGTGTGTCCATATCCGCGTGTCCATATCCGTGTGTGTCCATGTCCGTGTGTCCATATCCGTGTGTGTCCATGTCCGTGTGTCCATGCCCGTGTGTCAGGCCAGGTGTGACCGGCACACACGTGTGCGGGAGGTGTCTGTGACCCGCGGGCGCGTACAAACAGGGCCGGGAAGGGGTGACCGAGGGACCGGGGGTGGCGGAGCCGGGGGCGGACGGACGGACGGACGGACGGACAAGCGGAGGGGCAGCGGCGGGGCCTCACCTGGGCTCGGGCAGGACGATCCTCTTGCTGGCGCGGGCGGCGGGCGCGGCGCGGCTCTTCTCCATGGCCATCAGGTAACTCACGTCCGCCAGCACCGCCTCCAGGTCCGCCATCGTGCCGCGCCGCCGGCCCCGCCGCCGGCGCCGCACCGGCCCCGGCCCGACCCGACCCGACCCGCCGGCCCCGGAACCGGAACCGCGCCCGGAAGCGGAACGGGGCCGGAGAGGAGCCGGGCGGAGGAGCGGGGAGCGGCCGGGAGGGGCTCGGCGGCCCCGGGACGCGGGCGGCGGCAGCGCCCGGAGCGGCGGGAGCGGAGCGCGGAACGGGGCGCGGCCGCACCGGGGCGCGGGGCGGGGACAGCGGGGCTGGGCGGGGACAGCGCCGCCGCCACGCCCGCCCGGGAGGGGCCGCGGCACCCGGTGTGTGTGGGGCAGTGGTGCGTGACACTGCGTGTGTGACGCTGGGTGTGTGGCACTGGATGCCCGTGTGCCAGCGTGGGGGTGTGACACCAGGGGTGTGACACCAGGGGTGTGCCGCCGTCTGTGTGCGTGCCATTGTGTGTGTGACACTGTGTGAGAGACACCACGGGTGTGCGTGACAGTGGCTCTGTGTGTGCGTGACACCGTGTGTGTCATTCCGTACCACAGCGTGTGACCGCATGTGCCATGCATGGCAGCGGGTGTGACGCCGTGTGCACGGTCCCTGTCCCCGGGGCCACGAGGGGACACCTGGAGGGGACAGGCAGGCGGTCGGGGCGCTCAGATTGGTTTGGCTCCGGTGCATCACCGGGGGAGGCACGTGGTGGCACTTGGGGACCAGGGCACAGGGAGGGTGACAGTTGTCTCAGCCACCTGTGGAAGATGATGTCACCTGCCTCGCCATGCAAATGTCACAGCCCAGCCGCCGCGGGGACCTGGGCCGTGACATCCCCGCAGAGTGGGGGACGCTAAATGTCACCCTGGTGGCCCAGGAATCCACTGGGAGAGGGCAGGTTTCCCAAGGGATGTGGAAGACAAGAGCCCCCCAGGCCTCTGGAGGACCTGTGGCCCTGGCAGGAGGTGATGAGACACAGGGACAGCTGCCACCACCCGCCAGGAGACAGTGGGGACACCAGGACAGCTGCCACCACCGACGGTGCTGCAGTGTCCTCTCGAGCAGCTGAGAAAGCTCCAGTGCTGGGGACAGGGGGGGAGCTCACACTCATGGATTTTAGTTGATCTTTTTTCTCTTTCCTTTTTTTTTTTTTTTAAATTCCAAAAATCCACCCCCAAGAAACAAAATATTTCCCGTGGGAGGCTGGGGTTTTCTCTCCCTCCACAACAGCTCGCCCAGCATGGTGCTAATATGTTATAAGCAAAGAGCTTCTCTGAAAATCCAGCATGGGACAAGGCTCAGGAAGCAAAAAACCCCAAAATTAAAAAAAAAAAAAAAAAAAAAGGAAAAATAAAGAAAACCAAACCCACTTGCCAAGTAGGTGCCCTCCCTCTGCCCCAGCCAAGAACCTCCAAACCCAGCTGAGAGAGTGCAAGACTTGGTATACTTTTACCCTTAATGCTTACATTTAATTTTAAAGCACAAACATCAGAGATGGACTCTAAATCGCCAACAAAAAAATAGATATTTACAATATTTCTCCGGGGAAGGGAGGGAAGGAGCAAAGGAGGGAGGGGGGGATTGAAACGAAACAAAACCACAACCAAACCCTTAAACAAGTGACTTTGCTTGCAGGAGTTGTCTTTAGGGAGCAGGCTGGGTTGGTTTTAAATCACTAAGTGATTTTTATTATATATAATTCTCTTTTTTTCTTCCTCGTGGATTTGCACCACGCCGGGGTGGTGAGGAGGGTCGCACGCCGGAGTCTCTGCGGCTGGAGGGTGGGGGGGACACGGCGGGAAGGGGGTGCTGTCCCTGCGGAGGAGGGAGCACCCGGCCCTTCTCAACCCCAGCTCTGGAAATTTTCTTTCGCGTTGCAAAACTCAAAAGGAATCCAAAGGAAAAAGAAAAGCTTTAATTCTTCCGACGTCTTTCCCGGGAGCCACCGCCGAGAGAGGCCGAGGCCGAAGGCTCCTCCTCTCGCCTGGGGCGGGTTTCCTGCTCCGAGCCCTCCGGCTCCTCTTCGGCCGCACTGCCCCGTGTCACAGGCACTGCGGGATTGTCCCCTGGTGTCCCCCTGGCGGGGACAGTCCCCGCGGGCCGCCTCTCCTCCTTTATTGCTTCTGAAGCAGCAGGGGGGTGCGGGCTGCCCCCCCGGGGACCCCTGCGGGGCTGGGGACCGGTGGTGGCACGGAGGGGACACCCCGGATTGTGCTATCGGTACGCTGCCAGGGAGAGAGCAGGGTGCTGACACCGTGGGGACAGAGAGGGGGAGCGTCCAGGCACAGGCAGGACAGGGAGGGAAATAAAATAGTGACCCAGAAAAAGAAGATTCCAACCTTTTTTCCTTTCGTTTTTTTTCTTGTCTTTTTTTTTTTGTTGTTGTTTTGTTTTTTTGTCTTTTTTTTGTTGTTTTTTCTTAAAGTGCAAAAAGCTCTCTGCTGCCCTAGAGAGAGGTTCTTTGGACCAACCATTCATTGCAAAGGAAAATCGGCAGCGAAAAGGGGGTGGGGGGAAGGAGAGGACGATGCCAGTTCGGTCCCAGGCCGCGGAGCAGCCCTCGCCCCTCTGGCCCCAAGAGTGCTTCGTGGTGCCGGGCACTGGGGAGGAAGAGGAGGCAGCTCCCGTCCCCGCCCCGTGCTCACTCACCCCTGGCTGATGCTTCCCGAGTCCTCCCTGAGCTCTGGTGTACCTGTGGGTTCTCCCCTGCTCCATCCCCTCGGACACACGAGTTATATCCCCCAGCCCCTGCTCCCGGGACACCCCGGCCACGGGGCTCCCGCCCTGGGTGCCCAAAGAACCGGCCAGATGTGAGGGAGGAGGCGGGGCATGGATAGCAGTCCCTGCAGCCAGACGAGGGGAAGGGAAAGGCAAAGGGGGGAGAGCGCAGGGAAGCGCCGAGCTGGTGGCGACACAGAGGGGGACGGGGTGTTCTGGCTCTGCTTCCACTTCCTCGGAGAGACCTCAACCCTCAAGCTTTGTGCTACCGGGGAAGTGACAAGTGTTTCAAGGCAAGGAGACGACGGGGAGGAGGGGAAAAGCTGGGGGGAGAGGGTGCCCCATTTCTCTGCACAGAGGCCTCTGTTACAGCCCCCTGCCTCGGGAGCGGCCAGCCTCCAGACCCAGGCTCCCTGCCATGTGCCCGTTCCTCCTCTGGTACTGGCCAGCCTGGCGGGACATCTTCCTCGGCAGAAGTCCCGGGGAAGGAGGAGGAGGAAGGACAGTGGAGCGAGGCCAGCGAGGGCCCTGCCTGCCGAGTCAGGTGGGAGGCAGCGGCAGGACACGCAGGGCAAGGGGGGAGGTGGAGGAGCGTCTCTCCAAGAGGGGCGGGATGGGCTCTTTTCCTTCTCCTCAGTCTGCCCCGGGGAGGGTCTCTAGCTGATTTTTTGGATCAGCTTCTCATCGGACAGGCAGTAGAGGCTGTTGATGGACAGGTCCGAGATGAAGTGCTCGCAGGCTTTGCGGGTGATCTGTTTGCAGCCCCGCAGGTCGATGAGGGTGACGTTGGAGATGCGGCGCAGGTACAGCAAGGCCTGGTCCGTCAGCTTATTGCAGCCTGCGGGGAGAGCACAGGGAGTGTGAGGGGGACACCTCCAGCAGCCAGCACCGGGAGGAGGAATGGGAAATCCTGGAGGCACCCGGAGCAGGGCACGCACCTGCCATGTTGAGCTCGGTGAGGGAGTTGCGAGTGGAGGAGCCCACGGCGGTGAGGAGGTTGGCCGACTGGTCCGTGAGGTGGTTGCAGTGGCTGAGGTCGAGGCGGGAGAGCAGGGGCATATGGCGGATGATCAGGCGCAGCGTGGCGTCCGTGATGTCCAGCCCGGCGAGCCGGAAGTCGATCATGTTGCGGAGTTTGCTGCGATTGTCCTGACCTGCACAGGCAGAGGGAGAACCAGAGTGGACAGACTGCCCTGGGGACCTTGCCTTGTCCAGCCCAGGCAGCCCCAGGGCAGCAGCAGCTTACTGGGTTTGTCTGTTGGAGGCGTAAGTAAGTCCCGGATCTGAGGGTCCTTGATTCCTACTGCCCACCGAAGATCGAGGGTCCTGAGAAGGGGGCAGCTAGAGGTACTGAGGGCACAGACCGCAGACCAGGAACAGCCTGCTAGGATGAGGTCTTTCAGGCCTGGCAGAAGGGAGGCAGGTAACAAGTTAGACGAGTTTGGTCGGTTCCCAGGCATCCCAGATCTCCACCATCTTTTTCCAGGCACATGAGGATGTAGGTCCCCTCCTCGCCTGGGGTAGGACACTTGCTGGGTGATGGGACCCAGGCACCCAGGAGCTCCCAGGCTTGCGGGGTGTCTCTCCCCATGATCCAGCCCTCAGGAAGCCTTGGAACAGGCTGGTGGCAGAGGAAGGGACCCCTCCCCAGCCCACACTCACCTGGCAGCCTGTTGACGAGCCATGTAAGCTGTTTTTTTGAGATATTGGTCCAGCTGAGGTCAAGGCTGACCGGCTGCCTTTTGATGATGCCACTCAGCGCCTGTGGGGTGATGGACTTGCACCTGCTCAAGTCTATCTTTGTCCACAATCTCTTGTCACAGCACCTGGGGACAAGGACAAAGCTGAAAGTTGAGTCCCAAGAGCACCATGGGATAATAGACAGCCAGCAGGTTGCCTGGCTTCCGAAAGGAGCCCAGCCCTGGCGTGGCCCCAGAACAAGGTTGCTCCTCCTGGTTTCCATAGGTTTCCCCAAAGCATGGGAGGCTGCTGAAAGTGTCAGCCCATCCTGCGCAGCCCCAGCGGGGTTTTGCTGCCACAAAATAAAAATCCAAGTTGCAGCTGCAGGCTTGCTTGCCCCACTCTGGGTGTTTCTCCTGATCTTAAGGATCCTTACTCCCAGCAGGCAAAACACTGTGTGTCCCACCCCACAGCCCCAGCAGAGCTTGCTCCTTCGCCAGGAGCAAACTCAACCTCTCCCATGGGAGTTTGTGGAGAGCCAGGACCCCATGGCAGCTTAGCTGAGTCCCTGAAAGTGCAGGCGAGGGGACACTCCTCCACCACACCACTGCCACCAGCTGCTGATCAAAGCAGGCAATCCCTGTTGCTCGGCTGTTAGAAACCTCCCAGTTTCCATTCCGTCTGTTCCCAAGCCCTCCATGCACAGCTGTCTCGGTGCCAGCATTGTCTTCGGGCCTGCTGTCCCCCGAGGCGTTTCCAGCCAGCAAAGCCATCCTGCCTCAGCCTGCCTTCCCTGCCTGCTGGGAGGCGAGGCAGCAAGGGAGGCTGGGAAGGGCAAGCACCATCAGCATGATGGGCGAGGGAAGGGCACTGGCACCTCTCAAGGACATAGCAGGGGACAGCTGAGGGGCCAGGAGGAAGGCAGAAGGGAACAACAGAGCTGGGAACACACATGGCAGAGGCAGCAGGGCTGGCTACAATGACACTGCCTGGTTCTGGGGAGCAATGGGAAGGCACTGAGGCGACATCCTTCGCCCCGCTCCCTCTGGGTGTCCACCACAGATGTACCCCCAGCCCCAGGACGAGTCCCCACACTCACCACTTGTACCAGGTCTTGCACACCCGCATGCACTCGCAGAGCTCCCTGCGGGTGAGGTAGCGGAACACGGACATCCAGACCTCGCGCTGGACACAGCTCTCCTCGCCCTCCTGCGCCCGGCCCCCGCGCCCGTTCAGCCGGGCTGCCCCCCCCTCCTCCGCGTTCTCGTCCTCCTCCTCCTCTTCCTCCTCCTCTTCCTCGGCGGCCGCCTCCTCGTCGCCCCCGCTCCGCAGGGGTATCCTGGCAGGCGCGTGGCGCATGACCACGCGCGGCGAGTGCTGCAGGTTGGCCGAGGAGGCCGTGATGGCTTGGAGCTTGGGGACAATCGAAGTGCCGTGGACATCTTTGGTGGGGCGCTGGAGCGTCACGGTGAGGTAGGAGCCGTGCAGCTTGGCCTTCTCCACCTCTGACAGCTCCTTCTTGCCGCTGGGGTTGTTCTCCTTTTCCCGCACCATGGTTCTCTCCGTGGCCTGGAGCCGCAGCAGCTGCCGGCGCTTGAAGCGCTCATCCCGGCTGGCGCTGTGGTGGTCGCTGGGCCCGGCCCCCGGGGACGAGCGCGTCACCACCCCGCGTGGGGACGCGGGGTCGTGGATCAGCTGCAGCATCGGGGTGGGTGAATTGGGTGGGGGGGTCAGGGGCTCCTCGCAGCTCCGCAGGGGCCGCAGCACCTTGGCTTGCGCTGTGTCGTCATCGCTCTCCTCCACCTTCCGCTTCTGTGGGGAAAGGGGGTGGCTGGTTAGCGGGAATGAGGCCTGGGGAAGGCTTTTCACTTCTCTTCCTCCCCAGGGAAACACCAGGACCTGCACCAGCAGTGCCCAGTGAAATCATAGAATGGTTTTTGGGTTAGATAGGGACACCTTCCACTAAGATCAGGTTGCTCCAAGCCCAATCCAACCTGGCCTTGAAGACTTCCACCCCTAGAAGTCACAGCTTTTTTGGTCAATCTCTGCCAGGGTCTCACCACCCTCACAGTAAGTAACTTCTTCCTCACAGCTCATCTAAGTACCATGAGGACCAAAGTCCACCCACACCGGCAACAAGCATTTTCCTAACCCCTTCTCAAAAGGGGCATCCTTTGAGGCTGGGGGTGGCTTCCACTCTGTGCCTAACAGTCCAGTGTCTCTTACAGTGGAATATCTCAGGATTGCATTGCAGCAGGATGTGCCCAAGCCCTCAAGTGCTGTACCCCCATGATTTTCATTCTCACTGATCACTACACTCCCAGCCCACGCTGGTTAAATACATCCCTGGCAGGATGCAGTGGGAGGGATGCAGGACACAGATCCTTGCCTTGCTCCTTACCTGGCCCTTCTCTGTGTCGTCACCTTGGTAGCACTTGGGGCACTCCCAGCAGTTGGGGAGCTCATCATTGAGCAGCCCTTCCCCATCCATCTGCAACAAGAGGAGGGGGTCAGCAGCAGCCCAGCCCCACAGCAGAGCCCCCCTTTGCCCAGCACGTGCCCTGCTCACCTGCAGACAGCCAGGGTGAACGATCTCGTTGCAGATACAGCACTCCATGAGCTTCTTCTCAAAGTCCTGCGAGTCCTCGTTCTGATCCACCTCCCCGCAAAGTGCACACGTGACCGAATGAGGCAACCTGGGCTACAAAGGAAAGCAGGGCTGACACCAGGGCACGGTGGGACAGCCTTCCTCCCTTCCTTCCCTACTACCTGAACCATGGACTAGCAACCAGCTATCCCCCAGGAATCCAACTTGGACTCACCGCCAAGCACTGCCGGAGGACACAGGACTGCTTCATGCGGCCGGGCCCGCCAAACTTCTTCATGTCCCTGCAGTAGTGGCACATGCCACACTCGCCCTGCATGCAGGCCTTGCATTTCCGGCACCGCACCCGCCTCCGCCGGGCACCCGACACGATGGGAGACACCGTGGACCTGACGGGAGTCGGGCGCGGTGCTGGCTTCATGGTGTGCGGCTTGGTGATGGGGATGGTGGGAAGGCGCACCCGCAGCCGGGCCTGGAGCTTTAGCTGGCAACAGGGAGAGAGGGAATTGGGTGAGGAGAGGGAGGCGCTGCGTTCCGCTGGGATCTGGAAATCTCTGCTCCCTGGATCCCGCACTACGACTGCAGATAACATGCCAGAGAGCAGCTCTGCTCCCTCAGCACTCCGCAGGCAAAGGTGCCTGGATCAGCGCTGACCTGCCACTTCTCCTGGAGCACACTCCCAAACTCCTCACACCACCCCACACCAAGAGCTCCCCTTCCTCTCACCCCCTGCTAGGGCTCAAATGGGTCTGGAAAGGGCTGCTGAGTCCCAAAAGCATCCCACAGCATCCATGCTTTCCTACCAAGGCAAGGAATGACAAGGTCCACCCAGGCTGTCCTCTCTGTGTCACCCTGCCAACTGCACAAGGGGACAGCTCTGGTTGCTCTTTCCAGAGCTCAATGGACATTGGGAACACCCACACCCTCCTTGTTTACAAAACAAGGTGCAGGTAGGACAGCACAGCTCTCCAGCTGTCACCGTGCATCCCATCAGCCCTCACAGGAAATCTGCTGGCTGCAGCATCCTTCTGAGACTGGCTGTGCTGGGTTGTGCACCACAGCTGATGGCTTGGGGAAGGGCAGGCTCCCAAGGATGGGCCTGGGGATGTGCCAAGCCTCTGAGTGCTGTAACCCAAGGCATGCACACATCTCCAGGTCACTTCTCCCAGAAAAGCTGCCCAAGATACTTGTGCTGCACAAGTATCACTGTGGATCTCCTGGGCAGGGCAGGCAAGCAGAGAGGCACCTCCAAAGGGCAGTCTGAGAGGGTCATTTGTCTCCAGACTCCCTAACGGGGTGTTACCCACCCTTCCCAGTGTGATGGGGTCCTGCTTTTCCCATAGCCTGCCTGTGAGCCCATCTCCTGGCAGGAAGGAAGAAGTGACCTCTGGGAGCCATCCTGGCAGGCCACAGGAAGGCAGACTGCAGAGGGGAAGTCCGGCTGCTCTGTGCCTCCATCTGCCCAGCGAGCTCAGCCTGGGCTGCAGCCCAGCTGTGGGCCCTGGACTATGAGCACAGCTGGACAGGGAAAGGCAGGGATGCATGGAAAGCTCCCATTGCTGAAGAGCTGGCTGCTGTCCACAGGGAGAGACTCCTGAGAGAGAGCTGCCTTGCTTGGCGTTGTGAGACCCAATCCTACAACAGGGACAGGGACACAAGGGACACGTTCACCTCACAGTGAGGGGCTGGACTGCTCTTGACCATCAACCCCACACCTACCACAGTGAGGCCTTCCCTGATACACAACATTCCTCAGGCCATCCAGGGTTCTCCCTGTCAATCCAGAGAGCTCCTAGGAGAGCAGGATCACCCCTTCCTCCCACAACAAGGCTCCCTGTTCACCAAGCACAACCAAACGGGGGAGAACATGGAGCAGCCAAGGCTGATCTGGTTACCACCCATCAGCTGAGCCGGGATAACTGGCATGGTGGGAGATCTCTGGGCTTGCCCTCAGTGCCGTGGAGGTGGCTGCACCCACATCCCACTTTGGCACTGCACCTAAGGCGGGTATGGAAGCGGTGCCACCTCACCCCAGGCCTGGCAAATGACTCAACACGTGACACCCATCTGGGTCCCCTCCTTGCAGCTCCTACCTTATCTCTCTTGGGCCACTGGACGATGGGGACGCCTGTAAGTGCCAGTTTGGGGTCGCTGTTTGCGTATTCTTCCAACAGCAGCTAATGGAGAGAGGTGGGGGGAACACAGCAGAGAGACAAAAAGCACAGGTGTGAGCAGAGGGAAACATGGCTCCCGCCAGCGAGGCAGGCTCTGACCAGATGCCAAGGCCAGCATGCTTCAAAGGCGGCTGGGAAGGAGCCCTCCTCTCCCCACGCCCGCCAGCAACCATCCCTCCTCCCCACATGAGACAGACAAGCTCTGTCGAGTTGATCTGCACCAGCGCTTTCATCAACTGCATTTCAGCCACGAGGCCCCACGCTGGGTGGTGGTAGAAGTGGAGAGCACCAAGATTCGGCACCGTGGGGGGATTTTGGGGGGACAATTCGTCAGCATTACCTCCCCAGCTGCTCCCCAGACACGGGGCAACCTAGAGGGTGCAGCAGCAGCGGGATGTGATGCCCCAGCACCCCCTCCGTGGCCTGGCACAAGCTGCCAGTAGCTGAGAGCTGCTCCCCCGCACTGCCTTGGGGTTTGGCTTTGACTTGGAGGGAAAGATCCCTGGGCAACGACTGGGCTGGCACGCTGCCCTCCGGCACAACAGCCCCTCGCTCCCGGTGCATGGGGCTCCTGCGCTCAGCCCGGTCCTTTCAGCACCCTCCAGCGCAGCCCCCTCCCCACATCCACTCCCCACCGAATTTGTCGGTTGCAAAGGTGCTTTATTTACTTGACGTTGCCATGGTTACGCAGGCAGGAGCCTCCTGCCGGCATCCTGGCGGGCGGTGCTTCCCGCTGCCAGGCAGGGCCAGGGCAGGGGGTGCCTGGCGTGCCCCCCGCCCGGTTTTCCGGGTGTCTGGGGAGGCAGGAAGCCGCAGTGTCCCTTGGGCTCCCCGGCAGCGCAGCGTGCCGCCTTCAGACCTTCCGCCTCCCCACGAGCGCACGCCGAGGGAAAAGGTCAGGGCTCGGAGCTCCCACACGGACATCGTGGGACCGGAACCGCAGCGTCCGCCTGCCCGTGGCACCGGGGTCGGGGCAGGGGTGGGGGCGGCTCAGGCACGCTCCCTAACAGGGAGCTGAAGGACTGCGGGGGCTTCCCGGTCCTGCGGCTGCATCTGGCTCGGAGCCGGGGTGGGCGACAGGCCGCTAGTCCCCCGTGTCCCGTGGCGCTGTGGCCGGCGGGACGCGGCAAAGGGGACCCTGCGCACACGCGGCCGGAGAGCGCCCGGGCAGCGGTGCCGGCGAGAGCGCCCCGGGAACGGGAGAGGTGAGCCCAAGCACCGGCCAGGGACCCCTCCGGGGAAGCAGGAGTCCCCCCGCGGTCCCCTCCCACCCTGTCCGGGACCGGAGCGTCCCCGCGTCCCCTCCCCGCGCCACGAGCATTGCCAGCTGCCTGACCTTGCGCCTCTGGAGCTGCCGAGACTCTGGGGTGAAGTTTGCCGAGCCCTCTTTGTTTCGGTGCCCGCACTGTGAGGGCTGGGCCCCCCTCCCCTCTGCCCGGACACCTCCGGGGGCTGGCTCAGACCCCGGCCGGACCCCCGGTGTTCGGGGACATGGCTGGGGAGCAGCTGCGCCCCCCGCGCCGAGCGCCCCCGGCTCCTCCCCGCCCCCAGCAGCCGCACTGGCGGCCGCGTGCTCCTCCCGAGCCCTTGGGCAGCGGCGGCGGCAGCTTCCTGAGCCGGAGACAATGCTGCTGCGTCACCCACATGCGGTTCCCAGCAATGCTTTGCAACGGGAAGATGGCAGAAAAGAAAAAGGGAGCGAGGAAGCGGAGGGCAGAGCCGCGCTGCTGCAGCGCCGGGAGGGGCCGGGACGGCGGGGATTGGCGCAGGGTCCGGGCGGCGCTGCCCACCGGCCGCCCCGGGATCCCTCCCTCTCGCCGCCGCCGCAATCTGAGAGGCCGGGGCCGGGCTCCCCGGGGCCGGGCAGAGCGTGGCCGAGAGCCCTTACCCCGTCCCGCTCAGGCCCAGCCTCCCCGGCCCCTTTCTTTTGTCTGCTCTGAGGCGGGTTTGGGATCGGGGAGACCCCGCTGGAGAGAGGGGGGCTTTGGAATGCAGGCAGGGTCATCCCCCTTGCAGCTCCCCCCAGGGTGTGCACCCCCACACTCCCGACCTGGAGGGACAAACATCCCGCCAGCCAAGTTTGGGAGCAGCTACATTCCCAAAGGCACCGGGGACCAAACCGCTAGAGGGGGACAGATCCATTCCGGGCGATCAAGGTGTCCTCAAGCAATCCCAGCCCCCCCCCACGACGCCCCCCAGATACACATCGCAATTAAAATGGAGGAAACTCCTGAAATAAAGCCAAACAGCACAGGGGAGCAACGGCTGCTCCCACTTCTGATGCATCCAAAGCATCTGCAGGCAACTCCAGCTTTGTGTTCCCAGGAAGCCAGTCAGTCACACGCTGACCTGGCTCCCGGACTGTCACCAACTGTGCAACCAGTGACACCCTCCGGCCCCTGGTATGGGCTTTCTCCGACCCGCAGGCAGGAGCGTGACCAGTGCTGCCATCCCACCACGGGAGACCTTCCTGGCACAGCTCACAGGCCACCCTGAACTTCCTCACCCATCCCTGAGGATACCATCCCCAGTCCTCACCAAATTCTCTCTCTGCCCATTGCCCAGTCAGGTAGTGGCCAATGCCACACCAGAGGTTTTGAGATGAGGCCCTGGAGACAGGATCAGCACTTCAGGGAGAGGCTTATCTTGTTTCTACAATCCTTAGTGCTCCAACAGCTCCATGCACAGCACAGATATAACCCGTTTATGCCAGGCCACAGAGGCCTGGCTTTAGACCTGCTGTCAGCTGCCTCATGAGCATCCTCCTGTCAAAACCAGTCATGAAACTGCCACAGAGAGGTCAGAAATCATGGATGGAAGCACTCAAAAGACAACAGGACCTCTCAGAAATTCCCTCTTTGTCAATGATCCTTCCAATGACCTCCATCACACTCAGAGTTTTCAGACAATTCCTGCCACAGAGATGAAAGCAAACACTGTCACATCCAAAGGGTCACATCCCGCCAAGTGACGCTCCAGGCTGAACTTGTGACAGGATAGGATACATATTTCTCCACATGACCCAACACACAGACACCCTGCAATCCTGATCACCACACAAGAGGCTGTGGGAAAAGGCAGCATTTTCCTGCTCCTGGAGTGCCTGGGGTGGCAGAGGGTGGCACTGGATGGGCTGATCAAGGTGGCATGCCTGGATGAGAAAACGCCACGTTCTGACCATGGGGAGCACAGACCAAAGTGCAGCTTTCCATCTTGGCCAGATCCCAGCTCCACCAATGACCTTACCTGGTGACACAAGGGCAAAAGTACCTGCTGCAGATTGGTGGCCCCAGTTAGAAGTTTTAGCTAGAAATGTCTTAAGCCCTTCCCAGGCTTTACAAGCCAACTTCTACTGGCCACTTCCATCACCTCTGTGGAAAATGGGTTTTGAAAGTAGAGCTTTGCTGTGGTTGGACAAACTTGTCCCACTTTCCCCAGCCACTGCAGGCTGTGACTAAGGACCTTGATGCCTTGAGGATGCCAGTCCTGAGGGATGGAGTCCTGCAGCTCAGGATACTTCCAAACCTCCAAGGACAGCCAGCTTAAAGGAGCACATCCTCAGGGAAGCTGTCTGGGACCACAAAGACTGTCACCTGCAGCTCATCTGCGAGGTACAATTGGACACAGAGGCCTGGTCACACCAAATCCACAGGCACACCTTTCTTTGATCAGGTCTCAAACTCCAACTGAACACCAACAACCTTTAAGGCTCTGCCTTCAAAACACCCAGCGCCAGTCTCCTTTCGTCAGCCCAAGGGTGAAACACAGAGCCCACAGCTCAGGTTCCTCCAGAGCACCATACAGGGCTCAGAAACACACATGCCACATTCTCAAAGGTCACAGCACACACAGGATGCCTGAAAAGCCACAGAAAACCAAAAATTCAGCCCCTAACAGCACCTAGACTCTTTCAGCCAAGACCCCAGAGCCACACCCTCTGCTTCAAACACAGCAGAGCTCTGGATTTACCCAAACATCTCACAAAAAACATCAGGAGACAGCACCTGGAAATAAAATCAATGGCAAAGACAAGGACACATGCATGGCTGTGTCTGGATGTCAGCTTTGGTACAGGCAAGCAGCTGTACAGAACACCAACAGCATGGAGGGGAGCAGAAGGTAACTTTTTAGGGACTAGAATGGATTTCTGGGGATAGAGTGAAGCTGACATTCCCACTTCAGTGCTGAAACAGCTAGAACACCAAAGCTCATTGGGTCAGCTCAACAGATGAAGGCAAATAAAATCCAAACAACCCTCACCAGCCCAAAATAACTGACTCTCATAACTTCAGGTCACACCCTGGGCAAACAACTCAAAGGAACAAAGCCAAATCCACCCGGGGCAAGGAAAAGGCTCCAACTGTCACAGAGTCCACAGCCAAAACTGGAAGTGAACTGCACCAGCCACGAGCACTCCTGCACTAAGCCTTAAGGGATCCAGCCAGGGCGCAGCCACCCTCCTGCTTTCACAACCCCAAATCCCAGGGATGTCCCTCAGGTGTAACATCAGCCTCACAAAGAGGAAGAGGAGGACACCAATCCTGCCCCAGGATAGGGGTAGGGTGAGGATGAAGCCCAGTTTCCTCGTGGGAAGTGCTTTGCACTTGCTCAGGCCTACCTTGACATCAGCGATGAGGGCGTCCTCGTCCTCAATGCCGGTGGGGACACACTTCTTGTGCAGAGGGAGTGACTCCAGCTTGTCCACAAGACAGCGCAGCCCCTCCAGCTCAAACTGGGTCAGGTGCACCTTCCTGCTCTTGCGGGGGCTGCCGCCGCTTGGGTCCCAAGCCTGGGTCCCGTTTTGGGAGCCCCGGCTGGAGTCAGAAGAGTCTATGGATGGGGTCTTCTTGAGCCCTGGCAGGCTGCTCTGGCAGCTCTTGCCCAGTTCGTCATAGTCCATGTTGGCACCATTGGCGATAGGGCTGGTGAGAATGGACCTCCTGGTCATGGGGCGCCGGGATTCTTTCCCTGCTGCATCCTCATCATCCTCCTCCTCCTCCTCCTCTTCCATGTTCACCGAGTCCGAGGAGCTCAGCTCCATATCTACCATGATGGAGAAACAGGGAGAGCAATCACAGGAAGTGTTCTGTTTAGTGGGATCCCCCCAGTCATGAGGGATGCTGGAGCAACAGATTTGTATGAGGTGAAAGGAACAGAGAAGCTGGAAAAGAACAGCTAAACACTTCCCCCATTCCTGGCTTGTCTGTGGGAATGCAGGGCACTAGATATGGAAAAAGGTCCCAGAGGAAGAAATAGCAAATGCCCTAGACTAAATTTCATGTCATAGACTTAATTTCATGGAATTGGGTTGGAAGGGACCTGGACTGTCCTCTAGTCCAGTCCCAGTGCCATGGGCCTGGATATCTTCCACTACAAAATGTTGCTCAAAGCCCTATTCAACCTCATTTTGCTTTGGAGGGCTGGGGATCTTCAGCTGAGGGCTCAGGACCTTGATGCTGCCTTCATGATGTGATAAAGAGGATGTGGACTCACTCATGACCGTGAGGTCGCCGAGCCCTCCAAGTAACTGTGTCAGCCCCTCAAACCCTGTGTGCAGAAGGCCCTGGCCAGCAAGAGAGAATTTCTGCCCACAGCACTGTGGTGATCGTTGCAACTTCTCCCCCATCTCTTCTGTATAAGGCTCTGAACTGGTTGTGTGCTAGTTTCACAGCTGTGAGGAACCTGGGCTGCTGCAGGGCTATAGGAGGAAGCAGAAGTCTGGCTGGTTGTGACTTCATGCCCAAAAAAATCCCCACCCAGCCCTCCCCTGCTTGGCACGCTGCTGAGCCAGTGCCCCAGCAGGAGGGTGTAAGAAGCCAGTTGGATTGGGGTAAGGAAGGAATAAGGGCTGGACGTACCCATGCTGAGGGATTCCTTCTGGAAGTCCTTGGTCAGGTGGGAGCGGCTGGTGATGCAGTACACATAACGCTCCAGCACGTACCAACACATCTCATAATAGAAGGGATAACGAAATTTATTTGGGACCTGCAAAACAGACAAGAGGATCTGTCAGGCCTCCTTCCCACTGCTGCTCTCAGATGACAGATGCCACACCAGGTGTGGCCCAGTGTCCAGCACGGGTCTCCCACAGGTCCTTACCCGCGTGCGGTCCTCGATGCTGTAGATCCGGAGCTGCATAGGGATGTTGAAGCTGTGTAAGAAGTTGCCGCCAAAAACCAGCGTGTCCATGGGAGTGTACACAGCATGGATCCAACCTTGGGGAGAAAGAGTTGGAAGAATTCGTCTGATCCATCTTGCACAGCTTTCTGTCACCCTGGTGTCATCCTAGATTGTTTCCTAAGTGTGTTAGGCCTAGCACCAAGGGAAACAGCCTTCTGAAGTCTGTTCCAACACTCTAAACGCCTTCAAAATAACCCAAGTTCCACTCCTTATCTCCAAGGCTAAGCAATCCAGCCAAGTCCAACATCCGGGGAATTCCAGCATGGGTTTCCTTAAGGCAAAGCCACTCAGTTCAGAAGAAGTGTCAGTTGTGATAACAGGACTCAAATTAGTGAGTTGTGCAATCCCTGGTGTTTTCTGTTCCTGGTCCTGCTGTATACCACAGCTCTGCAGTGGTGACACAGACACCTAGGAAGCTGAGGAGCTGCCTTGGGCCAGCCTCTCCTGAACCTACACTGTTCCATGTGTCAACATGACAGGATCTGGGAAAGCCTCCTTTAATAATTAATCAAATGTGATGTGAGCCAGCCACAGCTTTCCTAACACTTGCGCTGGATTCACAATGCCATCACAAGCTTGTTTTGGGAGGTGGCAAGCAGGAAGACAGAGCCACATCACATCTCCCTCTTCCAGTGACTCATAAGGGAGCTAAATCCTGCCAGTGTCCCAGGAGTTTCAGTGTTGCCACAACCCTGGCCAAGACCAGAATGCCCCTTCCCACCCTGAGAGTACCTGAGGGGATGACAAATGTGTAGCCCTGCTTGAGTTCGATGCGTTGGCACTCTGACACTCTGTCCCCAAGGAAAATGTCTCCCTGCTTCCCTGAGAGAAGCCAGTTTTCATAGAGCTCCAGGTTCTGGGGTGTGGGAGGGATCAGCCAGAAGATCTGCAAATAAAGACAAGACACTCATGTAAGTCATCACACAATAAACAGCTATGGCTTCTTCCCAATATCTGAATCTCTTCCTTGCCTCTCCCCCTGAGAACTTCCCAGCAAAATGACTGGAACAGCTGCCCCCCTCGAGAGGACACACAAGGTCTTTCCCAGCCTGACACACTGAGTGCTACAAGTAGCCTGAGCTTGGGATGCTTTTTAAGTTTTGATTTACATCAGTGTCAAGAGATACAGAGCCCAGGAAAGCCACCAGAGTGACAAGGAGATTTACCGAGCTTGATTTACCATGTTAGAGCTACACCCGAACTAGGGATTGGCACCCGTCTGGCTCCGTGCAATATAGGTAAGTTTAGAGTGGAAAGATTGCAGTTTGCTGTCTGGGACCTGCATCCTCAAGGATTTACACAAAAGCAGACCAACAGCCACTTTCCTAAAGCACCTGTAGCTGTCCCAATAAGCACCGTCCTACCTTTCCCCCTCGGTGGATGTGGTACCACACAGAAGTGCCACCAAAGTCTACGTGGAAATCCGTGTAGCAGCCCTTGACACTCATCAAACAGTATCTGGTGGAAAACAAGATGAGAAGGTGAAAATGAATGGTGATCCATACTTTGGAGCAGAAATAACATTCCAAGGGAATGGGTCCCCCAAACCCAGGCCAATGGCTCAGAGCAGTGTCCCAAGCCACCCAGCCCCTTTTCCACACAGCTAAAGGGGATTCAATAAGTGACTGCAGTGGCCTTACAAGTGTCACCCACAAAAATAAGCTGGGAGACTGCTCCTCCTCCTTCCCCTTGGTACACACTGCTGCTCCCTTGGGCAGTTTTGTTGCAAGAGATTGTTTGCTGCCTGCCACAGCTCATGGATTCACTTACTTCTGCACCTTTGGATACTGCATCTCCAGGATGGCATTGGTAGACTCTGTCTGACTTTCCTTCAGGTGCCTGGGCCACATGTTATCAACCCAGTCGATCAAATCCACCTACAGCAGAGAGGTAGGAGACGTGAGCAGAGAAAAAAAGGGGCACAGCAAAACCTTTTGCTACCCCAGGCTGGCAAATCCCTTTTTGGTCCTTCTCCACACCCAGAAACTTTCCCAGTGCTACTGGGAAAGCACATAAAGCACTTAGGATCAGGTGTTCAGATGCCAGCTCTGGACTTCCATTAAAAATATGCCAGACAGCATCTCCTACAAGTGAGATTCAACTCCCTAAGCTTCAGGAGATCCAGAGATGTCAAGGTTCCCTCTGCAGTTAACAGAGAAGTAACTGGCCCCACACAGCTGCCACTTCCACTCTGCTGACTGCAGAGGTAGCTTGAAATGTTCAGCCCATCCATCCCACCTCCCACAGCTCATCTTCCCAGCACAAAACAGCTTCTGCCCCTCTTCCAGCATACCTCCAGTCTTAGCCTCCTCTGCCCTCAGAGATTTCAGCATTTTGCATCAGGAATCCTCCCTGCCACACTGTGCAGAGTTCAGACTTCCATGTTTCTGACTGCTGACAGTCAATGAACAGGCTATCTCTCCACAGAGTGACATGCCAGGGACTTGGCCATGGTCACCACAGCCCGACTAGGCGATCAGCTTCAGCAGCTTTCAGACTGACATCCCTGCTGAGCCCATGTGTGTTCCGAGCAGCCCCTCTTTTACCACACCCCAGTGCCAGGCTGCACCTCGCCTCCAGATTTCCACAGAAAGCAGATCCCTCCCTGAGGAAGAGCCCCCACTCACCGTAGCAGGTCTCTGCACCAGGTTCTCCAGCTTGGTATGGCTGAACTCCAGGCTGATGACATTGTAGAGTTTCTCCCGCTCCTCCTCTGGCGTTTCGTAGTAGCGCGCCCACTGCGCCATGGACATCTCGATGTCCCGCTGCGTGTTCACATCCATCACATCCACTATCCGTCGGCTCCCTGCCACGACAGACGTGTCACTGAACTGTCCCTGTGCACCACGGACTCCAGGAGGTGAGATCCTCAAAGACCCCAGCCACACAAGCGAGTGCAGGGTGGCTCTGGACACTTACCCACACACAGCCGCACATCGTTCACGCTAAAGTCCGGATCCGGCATCCTGTGGGACAAACATCTGGCTAAGAAGACCATCAAGTGCTTCTGGCTGCACATCCTGTGACCCAGGAATTGGCACCCTGAAGGTACATCTGTGCTGCTTTGGTGTTGGAGAAGGCCTAGGATCTCTGGGGGCACAGGACTGGGATGAAACACTAGGACAAACTCCTGGCTTGGGAATAAGATGTACCATCGCCAGAGCTGTTGTACAGTGACTTCTAGCAAAGGAGCCAGGAGGCCTTGAACTAAGCAATCCCAGCTCTCCTTTTAAAGGCTGCTTGTGTGAGTTATGCCAATCCAAAGGCACGGCCGGAGCAGGACATGCAGTATATTCCACTGACACAGCAGAACCACTCCAATGTTTGTACTGGCACCCTTCTCTGTACAAACACTGCTGTCACAGGCAGAGCAGGCTGGCAGCCATTCGAGCAGCTCTTGACACAGAGAAATATCCAAAAGCTCAGGAGAAATCCAGTTTCAGTCAAACTGTAATACCCAGTATTAAATCTCTATCCTCCCAAGTCACCCAGCAGTTAAACTGAGCCTGGCACGACTTCCTACCCAATTCACCCCAGCATAGAACATCCTGCACTGGATGAGACGTCACCCATCTGTTCACAGCCATGGAACCTCAGGGCTGAGGGAATTTGGAGCAGTGCTGCTGATACTAGCTCTGAAAATTTGTGAGGGGTCATTTATTCCTCTAATCAGCCCCAAAAACACTGACCCAGTTTACACTTAGAGATGCAAACCTCAATGAATGTACTGCAGCAAGAGAGGCAGACAGCAGCTTAGAAGTTCGGAAAATCAGGTTGGAATTCTGGAAAATGCCAGAAATACTACAAATTGTTTGACTCTCTGGCAATAGGTGCCTATGTTACTAGGAAAGAAACCCAGCCAGATGTTGCATCAGAGCAGCAGTGGGACTTTCCAGACATTTGGTGGAATTCTGATCACCTACAGCCAATTCAGTCCTCTCATTTTCAGTCCAAACAGACTAGGAAGAACAGGATAACTGAGCTGGAAGGTATTTCTCTCTGCCCACTGCACATAAAAACAGCGTGGACACGACAGTCAAGCCAGCCTGGCAGAGCCAGGATCAGATCCCACACAGTATGGAGAGATGAAGGAATTGGGCCAGAGTCACCCACCACTCCGTGCTCCCAGCACTTACTTTATCCCCAGGCCGTCCGAGCTCCTGAAGATGAGCGGGTCCCTCAGGCCACCCCGCTGGATGTACTCAACTGTGAAGTCTGGTGTGGGGAGACAAGAAGAGGGAAGGTTTAGGAGAAACTCCTTCAGAGTATTACAGACATGCTCAGGTTGAAAAGGATCTCTGGAGATCCCTAGTCCAACCCTGCTCCTCACTTTTCTACACTCCTTCAGAAATCCTGGAACTCTTTTGCAGCAGTTCTGAGAGGCAGCAGGGTGTGTGCTGCTGACAAGCCTCAGACAGGGCCCCTAAGGAGGGTTTGCTCCAACAGGCTGCTCCTGACAGGTGAACAGCCTGGATTTTGGTGCTTGCTTCCCTAGGAAGCTCAGAGCCAAGCAAGAGATGCCTTGCAGAAGTGCTCTTCCCTCCCAGTAAATCCTCATGAGGGGCTGTGTGATGAAAAGCCATCCCACGGAGCCATGTGCGTGCTGAAAGGAAGAGGAGACACCCCACACAGTCCTTGAATTAAGGATCTGGTAGACACGTGGCTGCAATTACAGGTGCTGACCCAGGCAAACCCTCCCATTCCTGGCTGCCACGTGTCCCAGCAAGCTGCAGACTGGCTCTGTGCTCTCTGGAATGAGCAGCTTCCATGCCATTCCCCACACACACTCTCTGGGACCAGCAGCCCCGAGACAAACCTTTGCCTTCCATGAAGACCACGAAAGTGGAGTTGAACTTGTTGGTGGACAGCTTTTCCTCGAGGTCAAACGTCCTCTTCCCTTCAATCTCATCATCGGAGATGCCGTCGTCCTCATAACGCCGCCTCATCGTGCCACGCTGAGGGGGGAACACCAGGAAGGGAGAAGTTATGGACCAGGAGGAACAACCAGAGCCTTATTCCAACCTAACACAGCTCAGCCACGGCCTCTTTGGGAGCCCAGGTCTGTCCTGAACCCAAAACATACCACTAAAACATCAGCTTTGCCCCTCCTCCATCCAGATTTGTGCTAATTGGGCTGTAAGAGAGACAGATAATCACTCCTAATGAATTCTAACAAGGAAATACAGGAGGAGGGGAGAGAGTTTAGTGTAACAGAGGCAAAGAACAAAGAATCAGTTCCCCAGTTTTACAGGTGCAGCGGTATTTTGTCGCACTGGAGTAAAGGCACTTGTGAGTTTAAATCTCTACCAGAACACCAATGATGAAAAAAAAAGATTCTCAAGTTTTCATCTTTGGCTGTGCCTGCACACAAAAGTTGATTTATTCCCTTGTTCGTGTGGGGAAGAATAGCATAGTGGAAGGAACACTTTTCCTAGAGGGCCTTGTAAGCACATCTGTACAGGGATTCCTGACAGACATCCTCTTCTGGCATTGCTGGATCTGGAAGAAATTACTGTCCCCAGCTGCTGGCCACCTGGCCAGAGAGCAGAGCCCTGCGTGGGAATGCTCCCGAAATCTCCTCAGATAAAAGGCAAACCTGCTCTGAATTAGCCAAGCTGCCTTCGCCTAATTAGGGATGTTCCCATTATCAAGCACACCAACCGCTGTGCCAGCAGACAGCCAGGGACAGGATGGGGCAGGAGGTGACACAACTGCTGGCACCTGCCTGCAGTAAGGAGGGGCAGTGTCACATCCCCAGCAACACCACCAGAAGCAGCCTGCGATAACCTCACTGGAGAAAGAGGAATGACTCCCTCATACAGAAGTACTGCTTTAAATATTTTTTTTTTTAAATTAATTAGATGAACCAGTGGAGGAGCACGTAGGGACACACAGAAAAAAAGGCTTTCCCCCCATCCCCCTCCAACATTTAATTTTAACTCACAGTTTCAAGCAGGCTGATGGATGCACAAGGAGTTCCCCCCGCCATGAAGACAGAGTCACTCACCCATTGTTAACAGCCCATTGACGGTGCTCAGTTTCCAACCCCCTTCCCAAAAACCTGAGCAACAGGGACACAAACACCTGATCAGCCAGGCACAATTAGCTGCTCCTGAGTGGGGCACTTCAGGCAGAGTCTTCAGGATTGGGGCCATTGGACAGACCCTGGTTGAACAAGAATTAAACAATCTGGAAGAGGGCTGCTGTCCTTTGTCTTAAGCCATCCACTAAAGATGAGTGGGATCTCCCCGTTTTTAACAACAAAGAAACTCACTTTACTTATGGGTTTTTACAGAGACACTTGTATAAAGGCAGGAAAATGCATTTTAAAAGCACAGACATATGGGAGTGGCACCAGCAGAAAGGACCTATTCATCGGGAACACTTGGAATTTCACACTGCTAAAGCTGGGCTGCACTCACCAAAAACTGGAACTCCCAAATGTTCACTGTGCCTTTAAACTGAGACTGGCCCCTCCAAGGAGATGCATCAGAACTTGGAGTTAGAGATATAGAGGTGTTATAACTGTGTTATAATGGATGATTAGCCCACCTCATAAAGCACTTATCCTTAAAAATCATGGAATCCATGAAGCCTGCTTGGTACTCAGCCTTAAAATGAGGGCACAGAGCAGAGAGGGGTCTGCCCTGTGCAGGATTTAGGGACAATGAGCAAACCTCAAACTCAGCTTTTCCTGAAGAACCCAGCACTTTGGGGAAAGGCCTACTTCAACCTATTCCTTACTAAACCACAACCAGAGAAGTTCAAGACACACCTATGCCAGGCAAGGATGTGAATCACCTTCCAGCATGACCAACGTTTCACGCTTCCCAATCCGAGTCAAGTCTAGGACTACAGATCCCAGCAGGCAGCTCTCTGTCAGAGACAGGATGTGCACAATGAAGAGGCGGATTCTGCAGTCCCTGATCTCACCTGCTTTGGGATCAAGTAGGTCTTGCTCATTGCCAGACCAGGCTGCTTTTCGACCTGCTCCCTTACTCCAGACACTCACTTTTAGGAGGAAAAGCAGCTTCTTTGCCTTTGCTGGATTCAAAACCTCACCTTTTGGGAGGAAAAGGTTTGGCATGGAAAATCTAGCAAGAAGAGGCTATGTCCAAACCAGTCCCTTAATAGATTATATTTTACTCCATTGGCTACACTTAACCAGGAGCAGGGGTTACTGCACTGGGCTGGAACTAAGGTGAGTCCCTTTGAGGATGAACCTCAGGATATCCAGGCTGGAATGCAGCTCCAGCCACAGACACGATGACCAGGCATGGTCTGTCCTTCTGGAAGTGGCACCAAGCCAGGCTCTGGATTGTGTAGAGCAGCTCATTCAACAGAAATGTGACCACGTGGCTGGGCCAGATTCGGATCCTCTTGGTGCCATGGGTGGATGCTGGAGATGCACTGTGGGATCAGGGCCCTGTTCAGACTCTTTTCCCAGATCTCCTTCACAGCACAGCCTCCAAAGCAAACAGGTTGGAACCCTCAATCCAAACCACTCCACGATAAGGCAACCACACCACAGCACAGAAGTTGCAAACACCAGGAAACAGGCAGGAACACCTTAAACTTGAATCCCATTGCAATGAGGAAACAGGGATGCAAAACACAGAAGGAAGGAGACTGTGTCCTCCAGTGGAGCAAATTCCAAAGTCTGTTGCTCCTGTCATCAGCAAAGCATCAGCCACAAACCCCCTCCAGCTCGCAGGCAGATCAGCTTTGCCTGTTCCTGTGGGCAGGGAAGAGTCGTGGCTGAGGACCCAAAAGCACAATGCAAACAGCTCCCATCCCTTTGGAGGCAGCCGGGGCCACACTGCTTTCAAGTCATTGTTGTCTTGGGAGGGTGGGGAAAAACAATATTTCAGGGCCCCAGAGCAGGCAGGAGGAAGGAAAGGCTTCTGTGCTTTCAGGCATGTGTTATGGGAGAGGCAGCATCTGCGGGAGTTTTCCCCTCCTGGAGTCTGCAGCTTCCTCACAGCACAGTGACACAAACCACAGACCCCATGTCCCCAAATTGAGTCTCTGTATGACGACAGATGTGCTCAGTGTGTTATATGTAACAGGTATAATTCGCAGTGGATGCTCCAAAACCCCTTTTCTTCTCTGGTGTGCCACACAGGAAATTGCTGCCTGGATAAATAACTGGCTACAGGTGACACCTGCAAAGCCATGACAAGCTAATGCCAACCTTACCTTGCCACTACTGCGCACACAGAGCTGTGCCAATCCTTCTGACAACACCAAGTTTGACTTCTTCCCAGGAAGAGCTGGCTACCCTAGTCCCACAGCCTGTGCTAGGGATGGGGCTTGGCCGAGTATCCCTTTCCAGCACATTTCTACGGCCCATCCAGAGAACATCAGCAACTCACAGTTCTGGGCTCTTAGACTAGAACTGCTTCTTCCTGGGAGTGACTCCACTATTGGGAGACCTTCCAGTATCAGCCAGTTCAGCCAGGGACACACAGCTTCCCAAAATGAGATCAGCAGATGTCCCCAAAACTGCCACCTGTGACAACATTCTGAGTGAAGTTCAGCTCCAGTGAAGCAAGGGCACAGAGTCAGGCACATTACATTATCTGTAGGACAACCTCAGCATTCAGTATTAAGCAGCAATATTTAAATATTACTTTGTTTTTCCAGCTTTCTCTTAGAATTCAGGCATTCTTCATCCTGCTGAGAGTTTTACTAAGGAAGAACTGACAAGTGGTCCAAACCTTTTTTCTCTGTGTCAGGCAGGGTCAAGATAAAGGCACTTTATTCATCCTCCAAGACCAGACAACCAGCAATTCCCACCTAAGATAGTTGTCCTTCACCATTTCTTTCTGACCCTCCTGGGTACCATTCAATTAATGGAAGAAATAGGAAGCATGAATATTAACCTGCTGACAGCTATCCCTTCAATTCTCATTCTTTCACCTGCATTCTCCTTCACCCAAGGATTCCAGGGAAAGCACCTCAGGAATCTCCACAGGGGCACTCTCCAAAATCCTTCCTTGGAAACCTCTTTTCAACAGCAAGCACTGCCTCCATGGAACACAGCTCCCTCCAACAGCAAAGGAGCTGACAGTCAGCTGAAGAGAGCCAGAAAACTCCTCTCCTGTGAGGTTTTTCTGAGGGGAGAATGAGTACAAGGTCACATTTGAAAAAAAGAACAAGCTGTCCTTTCGCTGAAAGAGCCTCATGTATTTAAAGAGTGAAACCAACACACACCACAGTATTTTAGTCACTTCCTGTCCTGTCTGCTGCCATCCCCTCCCTCAGCTCCATCTCCCAGTCACCAGGAACCTCTTCCCGCTATGCCACAGCTCCTTCCCCCTCAGGAGACCAGAGCACCCCTCTCACTTTTCATCTTTCCAGAGCAGCTTGCCCATGTGAAGCCTTCCACAACCCTCTTCTACTCCTTTGACAGGAAGAATGCAGGAAAGTTTCGCCTCCATTTCTAATCCCAAACTCCCCTTGTTGCAGGTTTTAACTTCTCCCTGGCTCCCAGTGTATCCATAGAACAGCGTGACCTACAAGGGCATTTAGTCTTCACCCCACCCCTTTGCAGGTTTACTCTGCTGAAATGCACCCAAATTGATAATAAGTCAACCAGCTCAACTCTCCTCAGTTAAGGAATTTAACTTCTCACATATTTTTACAGCAAATAACTGTGGCTCTTGCCTAGATAAATCCAGACCTGCAACACTCAATCAAATCTCTCGATGGGTGTTCTGATCTCCAGCAAGTACCTGAGGCAAGTCCAGAATTCTGCCTCTGAGACCTTATGCTGAGAATCCCCAGCAATTTTAGCAGTGGTAAAGTGGAAAGAGCAACTTCCATTTCTCCAGGAAGACACATGGCAGCCTGACAGGAGGATGGACATGCAGGGAAACAGCCAGGCTGTGATCAGACAGACCCAGGGCACAGCAGGTGCCAATGCCAGAACGGGCTATGCAGGGAAGATCCTCCTTTGCCAGTGTTTCCAGAGTGTGAAGAACTAAGGCACCAAGATTATGACACCCAATCAGCAGCCTGCCAGGTCACTGCTTATCTTAAGCACAAAAGCTTTTCCTTTCTATACCCCTCTCCCCTCCAAGCCTGCACCTCCCACTTCAGCTCCTGGGCTGGGCTCTAAGCTCTGGAGCACAAGCACAGCACAGAGGCAGCAGGTTCCTGCCCTCTGTGTTTCTCCCACCTTCAATCTTGGACTCCCCGTTCCCCCAGGTATGGGAGGCACCACTTAGGATCTAAAGAACAGGCACAATTCCCTCAAGACACCCAGGACAAGAGGAACCACTGAGCTGAACTCACGTTTAATGCCCCTCACCACCTCCCATTTCTCTCAAAACCTGGAAAGCAGGATGGGTGTATCCCAGGTGGCACATCCCTGGACAGACTCAAAGCACCAGGCTGAGGAGCAAACAGGATCTACACAAAACTGGAGCCCTTCCAGGGTTCCCAGCTCCAGGAGGGATTCCTATCACGAGCAAGGCTGGCAGCACTTCAGAATAACCAGGGAGAACGCTTTGGTTTGCACTTTTGGGTTACAAAATTCTATGTACATGAAGAGCAATTTGGGGAATTGGAACAAGGCAAGTGTGGAGGGAGCACGGAGGGGCCAAGGAGAGCTCCACAGCTGCTCCCAAACCACACACTGACCAGCCACAGCAGCAAAACCATGAAGCAGAGGAACATGCTAGATCAGATCACAGATGGGCAGATCTGGCACCAGTCCCAAAAAGGAAGCGTGCTCCTACAAAAGGCTCTGACTCCTCACTCCAGTCACCTGCAGCCTCTATCACACACAGCCACTGTCCCAAGGGGCTTCAACGGCACTGCTAACCCCCAGACTGCCCATTTCCACCACCAGCCATGGCATTGGGACAGATCCTGCCTGGATTCCACGCAACCCTAGAGAAGCTCTTGAAGGACCATCAAACCCTCCACAGCATTTCAAGGCTGAACACTGACCCTCAGTGCTAAAAGCTCCCTTCAACATTCAGTCCTCTCATTTCTGGAGAGGACTGAGAAACCCATTGAATTAACATCCCAACCCTTCCCAATCAGAAAAGATCCAAGGGAAAAAATCCTGCGTGCAGCCCTTTCCCTGTCAGGTGTCCCCAGCATGTGCCCTATGCAGATGAGCAGTACCAGCTCTGGTCCTCTTTTTGCTTTGTGCAGGAAGGCAACAGAAACCCCCTCAAATGGAACAAAATAGACAAAGAAAATTATACACATTTAATCCATATTCCCACCACTGAGCCCACACAGACCAGGAGGCAGAGACCCAGGGCAAGGGACAGACAGAGCCATATGAACTCAGAGGTGCCATTGATCAGCAGTAGCAGGTCAGTCCTGAGTGACTTCATTCCTTGCTGGGGACCTCTCTATCTCCAGCACACTGAGAGATCACAGGACTAGCTTGGATTTTTTTTTATCAGGGAAGTGCTCACCCTCCACATTTCTCAGTGTCCCAACCCAGCTCTGCCAAAACCTGTTGCCAGTTCTGTCCCATCCCTGGACCACAGGAGTACTGGAATAACAAAAATGCAGGAAGCTTTGAGGTTTGCACTGCAATTCCTGCTCAGCTGACACTGTTTTTTAAAGGGAACAGCAGCAGGCTGGCTGCATTGCAGGCTATGGGGCTGAAGATGCTCAGGGAGAGGGAAAACAAACCAGGGCCATTGGGAAGAACATGGAAAATGTGGGAATCCAGCTACTAGGAAGGATATTTCCTCTGGACTCTGTGCTGTTACACCATCCCTGCACACACTCCCTCCCCCTCTCCTCCATAAGGAGCCCAGCACTTGTCCCTTCCTTACTCCAAATGGGGCAAAGGGGCTCAGTGACACATGGAAATATTTATGCACAGCAAACTAAAGACACCGAGGCAACTTGACCTTAAAGGAGCATGCACTGCCAGCCCTCTCCTTTCCACTTCCAGCTGCTTCTGCTCTATCCCAAGATTACAGCTCCCAGGAGCCAGGGGTACATGGTAAAACAAGGAGGACTTTTCTCTAGTGGCATTTTCTCCCAAACTCTGTCAGGACCAGCTGAAACACAACAGGATTGTGCACTCAGCTCCCAGCCCTGAGGACCAGCATGAATAAAGCTCAGGGAGCTTCCTCCTTGACCTAAAAGGTGTGTGGGGGCAGCTTTAGTAAAACTTGTTCGTGTACCAAGCAATGGCTAAACTATGGAAAATTCACTACCCTGCAACCCCGAGCAGATCTCAGCCCAACAACTTCTCTGGTTCAAGTTCCTGGAACTTCCAGAGGGATTCAAAATCCCTGGAAAGCCAGCTCATTGCTGTTTACTCCCAGTGCTGTTGCTACAGCAACAGAGATGCACAAGCATGGACACAAGAACAAGAACTCCTATCCAACAGCTCCCTCTCCTTTCCCCCCATCATGGATTCTCAGGATACACTTTGCCACCAGGTTCACCTGAACCACCTCAAGTGGCAGAAAGCAACACCCACAACCAGCTATAAATGTTCCCCACCTGGTTGCCAAGAACTGGGAAAAAGAGGTAAACAGGGAGCATCAGCAGCACAGGGAATGCAGGCCCCTGTGGAAAGGGAGGAACAACACCAATGTTGTCGTTCCTTGGCCATCATTTCCTCCTCTGGAAACAGCAACACTCTTCCCTCAGCAGCAGCACCAGAGATCTCATCCTGAAGGGAATTGCTTCCTTTATACATTTTCAGAGGACAAGATTACTGCAGCACCTTGTTTCTCCACCTTCTGAGCATAACATCACTTTCCCACATGTGCCCTTTCTCCCCCAAACCTAGCCAGTGACCTGTAAATCTGGGTGGCTCCTGACATAACTAAAAAGGCATTGGGGACACAGGGACCGCTCTCCTGACTTGTCAGTGTCACCTCCAGCTGGGATAACCCTAGGAAAACTTATTCCTGGTTATTACAGGAACATAAATTAAGCCTGCAGAGATTGTTTGGTAACTCACAAGTAGCTTGAAGTGCTTCTGTGGTGTTTGGCTCCTTGCTTAGTCAGCACTGCAGCTTCCAGGACACAGCCAGGCTTGGGACACTAAGAATCCAGCAGATATTTACCTCCTGTATCCCTCTCTGCTGACAGGGAACAGCATCCACTTGGTTTCAGGTACGTGTTCTCCCAGGGACCAGCACAGTCGTGCATCTGGCAGGATCTAAATGCTCACAGGGATTTCTAAAGCTTTCCAAGAATAGCCTTCAGTTGGCTGCTAGCTTCCACCAAAGCCCTGCCCAGACCAAATCTGAACAGCCCCTGAATTATTTAGAGCTCATTTATTACACCTGGGTCATTTGGAATGACTCATTTGTAGTGCCTCCAGTTTGAGGCATATGGGAGAGATTAATTACCCCCCTTGCCTGGGTCCTGTCTAGACTGGGCAGTTGAGGTGTGTCCACCAGACCAGGGACATTTGGCCAGGCTGGGTTTCACACAGGGCACAGAGGAACTCCAGGAAGGTGCTTGGCTTGACAGGAATTACCAGTGTCACATTTCAAACGTGGGCAAGAGGGAGCAGGTGATGTAAAAACACCCAAATTCTCACTCACCCAGTGCCCGGGGCTCATCCCATGCTCAGTGTCTGCAGGGAGCAACACAGACAGGGTCACCCCAGCACACTCATGAGTCCCCAGTCAGTGGGAGCAGCCCTGGGAAAGCCAGCATGCAGCAGGACTGGCCTCTGTCATCCCCCAATACCTGGGGGTGACGAACACCAGCAATCTCCAAGGATCATTACCTGGCAGTGAGCAGCTTTATAGGACAAACCAGAACTTGGGCTGAACCTGATGGGATTGCTCCTTGCATCCCACTGTTGGGATACTGTGAAACACTCAAGATGGAGCAATTCAGGGAAGGTAGGAAGCTGCATCTTCCTCTTTCCTATCTTACCTGAAAAAGGCAGCCTACAGCCTGCTCTCCCTGACCTCCCCCTCTCAGCTTTGAGGCCATTTATCTCTCAATTCATTAATATCCTATGAGAAAAACAGTCACAAGTGTCCTGCCAACATGTGTGGGCCTTCCTGATCCCATGACTTGTGTCCTGAACTATCACCCCATCCATCCTGCAGAAAGGATACAAACAAGTTGGAAACCACAAGATTCCAGCTGCTGGGACACTGGTCAGAGCCAGCAGTGCCATCCCTCAGGCATGGGCTGAGCTGGGATCACTCCACAGCACGCAGGGCTGTAAAAAAAAACCTTGTCTGCACAGTCCCCAGGCTTCATCCCCCAGCTGATGGCTCCACATGCTGCAAAGCCCATCTGAACTCTCTCACGGGATAGCATGGACACCGACATGTAAGGGCAGGTTTGGTAACTGCTGTTTACAGGAGAGGCCTCGGCTTCTGGCTGGTAGGGACAGGCAGAGCCTCCTCTCAAATTTCACACAAGGGTCTGACCAGAGGGCAGAGCAGTGCTAAAGCAGGACACAGACTGCCTCAGACCATGGGACAGAGCACTTCACTCCCCAGCTCCCCTCTCACCTCCCTAATTCTCCAGCACCCACAGCACTTAGGTCTCCTGCTCCATGAGCCCATTTCCCTTCATGGGTGTCATAACTCTTCCCACAGTCAAAATAAGGGTGACACTGCACCCAGCCCGGGATGGTCACTCGGGCCCAACATCCCAGCACCCCCAGCAGCAGCTGTGGCTCAGCCCACAGAGCCCCCAGGGAGGGCGAGGCTCCTCCTTGGGCTCTCTCCAGCAGCAGAGCCAGTTTAAGAGGTTCTGACCCCACCCTGTCTCCCCATCTCAGACTTCCAGCCCTGTCAGGTTTGCTCACAGCACAGACAACAGCTGGGACTAGAGGCCTCCCCCCTGCCAACTTCCATCCAGGGCATGATCCACAATTGCCTGAGGCAGCGTTCACCTCAGGGCCATCAGCTTTCTGAGCACTCACTAAGGGAGGGAGAAAACCTCTTCAACCAGCTCTGCCACCGGGGCAATCCTAAATGGGAACCACACCCTGAGATACAGATTGCTGGGAAGGCTGTGATGAGTGGGATTTGTCCTTTGGATAATGGCACTCCCCTGCTGTGCTCCCAAGTGATCCAGTGTTGCTGCCCTTCATTTCTCACCCTGAACATTGTCACTGCAAGCACATGGCAGCACTGTGGTAATGTGCTAATCCCAGTTTGCAATTCACAGGGCCTTGCTAGTCTCAGTTCACAGCACAGGCCTGCCAAAATGAGCCCTGGAGCAGGCAGAAGGTGAGATTTCCTCACACTTCCAGCACCCAGGAATATGGCAGGACTGCTCTGCAGAAGGACAGGCAGCCTCTGTGAGCAGCAGGCCAGTGGATCTTTTTCTCCAGAGCCTTTAAGGAGTCCAGGCTCCTCGTGGGGAGCCCAACAGCCTGGTGTGACATGGGCTGGGTGCAACCACCCAGTGACAGCCAGCAAAGACTTCCAAGTCTCAGAGAGGGACTGTGGCATTGTTAGTGCCAGGGCTGGACTGTCACTCAGGCTCAGGACACAATAGAGCATTTCAGCTCCTCAGCTCAGCAGGTTAAGGGCCTGGAAAACACACAACTCCAGCTTGAAATGCTGGCATCTCGGCCCAAGCCCCAAGAACTGCCTCGTTAAGGAGCTGGGCAGAACACTCACACAGAATTAGCAGGAACCTACTCCACAGTGCCTGCAAGTCCCATCTCCACTGCTCCCAGTCTCTGGGTGAGGAGCATGGATATCCCATAACTTGCTCCTCTGTGTCCTCTCCACACTCAGCATCACCCCACTGCCTGTGTGAGCCTCCCAGAGCTCAGCAGGACACAGCTTCCCCTACAGATGGCCTTGGATGGGTGCAAGACATCCTCCCAGTGACATCCCTGAGTCCAGAGCAACTTACCCAGGCCTGTGTTATCCTGGGACCCATGGATGCAGAGCCTGAACTAGGAAGAAAGTACAGTTAGGGCACTACAACCCACCTAATCAAAGTGTCATTGTGCCACACAGGCATGTGTGATCTGGTAGAGAATTCCTGCAGGAACATGACCACACCTGAAGCAGAGGTGAAATTCTCCAAACCCGGATCTTTCACCGACACTGATACATTCATTCACAACACAGACACACATCAGATTTTTGTTGAAGCAGGGGAAATCAACATTAGTGCAAACTAAATAAAATAACACAGAACACTCAAGATTTCCTCTATGTCCTGATAGTAACTAGTCAGGAAAAAGATGCTGTCAGTGTGATTACCTGACACACCAGAGAACAAACTGCCTCTGCCATCTCAGCTGGTACCGTCAAACCACACAATTAATTCAGCTCCTTCACCACCATAAACTATTCTGGTCCAGGTTGTTTGGCCTGTTGTAGAACTACTATCACACCTGGATTGGTTTGTTTAAAACACATTTATTTTTTGCTAACTGAGCCCCAGTCACATACTAGCTGACAGCAGCAGAAACTCACTGTACCACCAGCTCACTGCTTCCCTACTAGGAATTTCTCATTTAGGCCTACTAACCCACCTCCCAAGTCCAAGGCATATGTGGGATATTCGAGTAAGTCAAATCATACTCTAAAGAAGAAAAATAATCATCTTTCAAGGTTCCTTCAGCAAGACAGTGTCACTGACACAGCAGGAGCACATAATGAGCCTGAAGTTTCCAGGAAAAGCATGGCAGGAGGTAGGAGCTAAGCCTCATCCACCACACAGGGGTCATGCCTCCTCCCTGGGCCGCAGGCCAGCACAGACAACACACACACAAGAGGCCACACAAGTCCAGGTGAGCCTCACCCTGCTGCCCATGTGCCTTCCCAAACCCCTTAAGCACGGAGCTCATCAGCCTGCAGGCATTTATCCAGCTTAGCACATTCTGCTGGAGCCCAGCCCACCTGCACCAGGGCACCAACTCCTCCTGATTTTTATTTGAGAGATGATAAGCATTTTTAAACTGACAAGTTCCTGGCTGATAGCCCCCTTCACCTGCTATATTTTTATCCAGATGTTTTGGGTTAGTCCTGGATCACTCCCCAGTCAAACCAGCACCCTGAGCTGCATCCTGCACAGCTGTGGGAATAAATGTGTCAGGATGAAGGAGGAGGTGGGACCGCTGCTGATGCCAAATTAAAACATCCACCGGAGCACTTGGGAACTCCCCAGCACCCAGAATTGCTCATCTTGAGGACAAAGCTTAATGCCAAGAACCACACAGCCTCACACCAAATGATTCCAGAGAATTAAAGGATAAGGATTCACCTTTACGGGCAGCACCTTGAAGGTGAGGATACAGGTACTGCTGTGACTCAGAGAGGGACTCCACCACAGATCTGCCACTTGCCCTCCCTGGGGGCTTGCAACTGCCTCAAAGCAGCGTGGGAGACACAGCAGCTTCCCTCCCTCCCTGGCATCTCTGGGAATATGACCTCAGACTCTTAAGAGCAGTTGCTCCCAAGCAGTTCCCAGTTACAGCTCAGTTTCCAGACCACTGGATTCATGCAGTCCCAGCACACACGCCAGAGCTCCTGACAGGGCCTGACTGGGACCTGAATGCTGGAACAGCTCCCTTCAGAAGAAAACACTGGGAAGAGGCACAGGAAAACTGGAGCTTGAAGCTGGTGCTGGTTCCCTCAGCTTTCACAGCCACTCAAATCAAGATTGGTAACACACAGTGTTTCAGGTCCTCTGCTTGTCACAGATACACTGAACAAAACCTGTTGTGACAGAAAATACACTGACACCAGTTTTTGGTTCCTATCCCAAAGCTCCTTCCCTAGCTTCAGCCTCCAACCCCCCTTTCCAGAGCTCAGCAGCCAAATTCCCTTCATTAGGACAAACTCAGTGACACAAAAGGACCCACAAAGCCACCTAAGCCAAGCCCACACCTCTGTGCAGGCTGCATCCATCCACCACCAGCCTGTTGGGGTTGTTCAACCCTGTTGCCAGGAAAAGCCTTTCCCTTCTCCAGCTGCAACAGAACCAAGACTGGAATAGGATTGTTTCAAGGCCACTACTGACCAGTCTTTGGCTGTAACGGATCCGTTCTTCCTCGGGCTCCATCTCTGACTCCTCCGAAGAGAGCGAGAAGGACACGCCAGGACTGCTGTCGTCGTCCTCTTCCTCCTTGGAAGCCAGAGGCAAACAGTGAAAAAGGGCACAGGGACGCCCACACCCTTCACTTCCCTTCTCCTTTTGGGGCCAACACCACCCCGCTCTGGGGGCTGAGAGAGTCCAGTGGACGAGCCAAGCCCATCTTTTAAGGCTCCTGTTCTAACTTAGAATAAATGTCAGGGTAAACAACTTCACCAACTCTTCTGTAACGCAAGAGGAGCTGCAGGTCCCCCACCTTGGCTACACACTACCACCAGCAGCTCCCCTGGCCCACAGTGGGATAAAAACCAGGGAAGGTACTGTCAAACCCTGGCTTCTCCAAAATTAAACACTGGAGAGCCAACTTCTCCAAACAACACAATCACTGTCCTCAGGATATCCTGTACCGTGGCACCTGGGAGAAACTACAGTGGTACAGGACAGCTCCCACGAGCAGGGAAGATATATGGGATCTCTCCAAATACAACAACCAAGCAGGGAAGCAGTTAGGGATCTAACTCCTGGCTGGAGGAGACCTAAATGCTGAGCTCTCCAAATGTGCCACCTTGTGACACCACACACCAACCTGGGAAAACCTCCCAGGGCGTCAGATGGCATCTACACTTTTTTTTTTTAAAGGGACAGAAACCAACCAAAGCCTGGGTATGGCACGGCTCTTAATCCCCAGGACTATGCCTAAGTCAGACCTTCGGCGAGGAGAGTCGGGGAATGGGATCGAGGAAGAGGATCCGCCACCGGCCTCGCAGTGTTAGAGAACCGCTACGACCACGGAGGGAGAACTCGCTCCATCCTGCTCCTCCCCGACCCCCGGCTTCGACAGCACAGCATTCCCAGTCCCGCCAGCACCTTGCCCACCCCTGCCTCCCTTGGAACCACGGCACCAGGACTCCCGGCTCGGCCGAGGGAGGCAGTTTCCCCACACTTGCTGAACTCTGTTTATAAACAACCGGACAACCGGAGCTCAGCGCGCCGCCCCGCCGCGGAGGAGGGGGCCACCCCCGGCCCGCCGGGCCACCCCAGCCCGGCCCCGCCGGGGCAGGATGGGAGGGAGGGAGCGTCCCCGGGGAGCTGTCAGCCGGCACCCGCCGCCCCCTCCCCAACTTCCCGACGCGGCCTCCCGGGGCCCGGCAAGGGGAGACCCGCCCGCGCCCGCTCCCGCCCGGCCGGGCTCCGAGACCCCGCAAAAACTCGGGGTCGCCGCTGACCCCCGCGGTGCTCACCAGGTCTCTCCTGCGCCTTTGTCCTCTTCTACCGCCGGCACGGGGGGGGGAACAGAAAAGACGGAGGAGGAGGAACCCCCCGGTCAGCAGCGATCGCGCCGCGGCCCCACCGCGCCCCCGGCCCCGCCGCTCTCGGCGCGGGCAGCAGGCGCTGACAGCCCCGCCGACCGCCCCCCGCCGCCGCGGCCCGCGTCCCCCCGCCACCGCCGCCTCCACCACCACCGCATCCCCCCCCCCCCCCCCGCCGCCGAGTTCCGGGGCTCCGCCGGCGCCGCCCGCCCCGTCCCGCCCGCGCGGTGCCCCCCCGGCGCCGCCGCCCCCCGGCCGGGACGCGGATCCCCCTCCTCACACAGGAGCCGCCGCCGCCATTTTGAACCCGTCAGAGCCTCACATACACACCGACGCGGCGCGCACGCGCCGCACGCACGGGGCCCTCCCCCCCCCCGCAACCCGCGCGCCGCGCGTGCGCCGTGCACTCCCCAGCCCGGCCCCGCCCCGCTCCGCCCTGCGCGCGCGCGGCTCGGGCCCGGCCACGCCCACTCCAACGCAGGCCACGCCCACCGCACGGCCACGCCCCCACACAGTGTGACCACGCCCCTGGCGGGGGGGCTGGAGGCGGGGAGCCCCGGTGGGATTTTGGGGGGCTTCGTGGCCCAACGCGCCGCGCCGCCAGGTCCTTCGGTGTCCCCGCGGGCCTCGCGGCTGCCTGCACGGCTGTGCACGCCTGTGCGGGCGTCTGAATGCAGAGACACCGGCACGCACCTACTTCCACCCGGGGAACTCCGTACAGCTCCTTCGTTATACACTACAGATATTAACAATGTTTTTATAAACTATACATAGCTATATAGATAGTTATAACCTAACTATATGCAGTGATATATAAAATAAATATAGCGATATGGATAGTTATAAATTAGCTATATAGTTAGATATACATTATATGGTAATATGTATAGAAAAACATATATATATATATATATATATATATATATATATATGTAAAAGACTATACATATGGTTATAGACCTGTATGTGCAGCACAGACCTGGACACATGCTCACATACACCTCAACACAAAATCAGCCGGTGACCCCATCCCGGTGGTCTCTCATCCACCCTGGGCCCATGGCAGGACCCCAACACCCACACCATGTCCCTGACGCCCACCCGGAGTCCTCGATGTCCCCAGGCCGTGCAGGGGCTGCTCCTGCCCCAGGGACCGTTCATGCCGGTGAGTTTTGTGTCACTTTAATGGCAGAAGATCGCCCTGCAGTCACCCCGTGTCACCCTCCGGCGCTGGCCTGCCAGCGGGAAGGGGAGCCCCCAAATCAGTTCTCTGCCCCCAGAGCCCGGCTGGCAGGGCGTGCTGGCAGCCATGGTGGCACAGGATGCTGGGATTCCTGGCGGGACAGGGACAGGACGCCGGGATCCCCAGTGGGGAAAGGACAGGACTCTGGAATCCAGGCGTGACAGTTCGTGCCAGGAAAGCTTTCCTGCTGTCACCCCATGGTGACCAGCGGTGCCAGCCCCGGGTCGGGAGGGTGGCAGCAGCATTCCGGTGGCGGAGGCAGAGGTGTGGCAGCAGCCGTGGTGCGGTCGGAGCTCGGGGACAGCAGGAGATCCCGGGGGGGCTGTGCCGAGCCGGGGGGCTCAGAGGATCACGCAGACCCTCCTGGGTCCCGCCTTGCGCTGCCTCCGGCGGGCGGCATTGATGGCGGCACTGCAGGCTGTCACAAAGATGTTCCCGACGTTATCCTGGTACCTGGCCGAGCATTCCATGTAGGACACGGCGCGGACCTGCCGGGCCATGGCCTCTCCCTGCGGGGACACACAGAGTCAGAGCCCCCCGGGACTCTGCTGTCGCACTATTCCGTGCTGGGGACCACCCCTGTCCTGTCCCGTGCCGTGTCACTGGGAGGTGACACCCACCTGCTGGCGGGAGACGGGCTCTATCCGTCCGTCCTTCAGCTTCTGCAGCACCTCCTGGTCCTGCCGCAGGTCCGTCTTGCAGCCCACCAGCAGCACCGGGACCCCCTTGCAGAAGTGGTTCACCTCCGGGTACCACTGTGGGGGGACATGTCACCCCGGGATGGGCGCGTGCCACCCAGGGATGGGGACGGGGGACAGGCAGCACCCCCGGGGTTGCGTTACCTTTGTTAGGATGTTGTCAAAGCTGTTGGAGTCGGTGACATCAAAGCACATGAGGACAACGTTGGCGTCTGAGTAGGACAGAGGGCGAAGCCTGTCATAGTCTTCCTGTCCTGCCGGGTGGAGAAGGAAACCATTACACACCAGCCTGGGACCGTGAAAGTGACATCTGTGGGGATGGCTGTGGGTTAACCCCCCTCTCCCACAGTCATGGGACCCCTTGGACAGGACACTCCTCCAAGGCATGACCACGAGTGTGGGACACACCGAAACGCCCGGGTGGGAGAGCGGGGGGCACAACTGCCCGCCCTGTCCCCTCCTGTCCCACCTGCTGTGTCCCACAGGTGGATCTTCACGGGCTTGCCGGCAACCTGGAGGGACGCCGTGTACTTCTCGAACACGGTGGGGACGTAGACCTGGCAGGGGACAGGGATACAGGTCACACAGGCAGCTTTGGGGGCAGCGACAGAGGGGGCCCCAGTGGGGACAGAACAGAGCACAGGGAGGGAAGCAGGGAGTAGGAAATGGTGCTTCCTCCCTGGGGCAGTGGGATGGGAACCACCCTTGTCCCCCATCCCAGAGCACATGGATGCCCCAGGAGGACCTGGGGATTCTGGACAGGGGTTCTGGGGTCTCTGTGGCTGCCCTCCTTCCCTGCACTCCCTGAGTCCCTTATATGCCCTCACAGAGGGACAAACCCTGTTCCTCCCCATGACCCCCCAAGAGAGGCAGAGGTGTCACAGACCCCCATCAACCCCAGGATGGGCCAGCCCCTGTCCCCATGTCCCACTTCAAACGGCCCTGCTGCTGCCACCGTGTCCGTCCCACCGCCCTTTGCCCCTCACCACTCCCGCACAGGGACAGTGTCACCCAGCCACCAGAGGACAGGCATCCCGGTACCTTGGGGAAGTCCCCTTTGGCGAAGGCCACCAGCAGTGACGTCTTCCCGCAGCCGCCATCCCCCACGATGACAGCCTTGACCTCGGTTTCGGGGGCTCCTGGGCTCTGCTCCCCACGTTCCCGCTGCATGGGGGCGTCCGGTGAGGCCACGGAGCTCGAGTGGCCTCGCGGGGACAGGGATGGACAGGAAGGCGGGAAGCACCCGCCCGGTCCAGGGTGCGGCTGTCACCCGCCCGCCGGGCCCGCCCGCCACGGGGCTGGGGCCGCGGTGGTGACAGTGGCCGGGACACACGTACAGGTGTCCTGGCACACAGGTGACCTTCTCCCGGCAGGTCCTCGCGGTGCAGAAGCGTCACACTGCCACCTGCGTGTCCTGCCTGCCTGTGTGACGCTGCCTCGCACTCCTGCCCGCTGCCCCTGGCACACTCTCATCCCCATCCCACTCCTGATGCCCGTCCCCATCCCAATCCCACTCGTGCAGCTCCCCCTGCACAGCGCGGCCCCCGGGGATGGGACCCCTGTGCCCTCCCCGACGCCCCATTCCTGCCTCCGAGCCTGGGGTTTATTGCCCTGAGCATCCGCAGGAGGCAAAGTCCAGGGGTGGAGTGAGGCACGGGGGGGTGACTCACTGCCCTGGCCCCGCTGTCACTGCCACCCCTGCTGTCACACCCGTGCTGTGCCATGCTAAGCCCGGTCCTGCTGGAGTGTCTGTCCCAGGCACCCAGCTCAGCAGCACCTGCGTGAGGGGGCAGCCACCAGCTCCTGTCTTTTCCTAGTGGTTCCAGCATGGGTGGGACAGGCTGTAACACCCTGCTTTGCTCAGGGACATGCCATCCCAGCAGTGATGTCCCCCATGCCCCTGTTTGGATGTCCCCAAGACCCTCTCCCATCGCCTCTTCTGCCACCCCAAAACTTTGGAGAGGGTGAATTGGGTGCTTCTGGTGTAGGGTTGCAGGGAGGGATGTGGGGTCGTGTGTGCTGTCCCCTGCCATCCCCCATCTCCCACCAGCCTCTCCAGGCTCTCTCAGTGGGCACCAGCCAGTCCAGGAGGGCTCTGGAGCCCCCGGACCAATTGGAGTGAATCCAAAGTGATGGCTCAGGCAACGAATTCCATTTTCTCACCCAGGCCCAGTGCAGGATGAAGTTGGAGGAGAGGGATTCCCATACTGGGAGGCTGGGAGGCAAATGCATGCGGTAATGAACAATCTCAGAAGGATGCCAGCATCGGGGCAGGATGGAGAGAGAAGGCTGGAGCAACATCAAACAATCAGGAAGGTGGCAATTACCAGTCTAATGAGACATCAGGTTGAATCCTAAAAGCATCAAGATTCTTTCACAGCGAGATGTAACTGCTGCAGTGTTCGTCCTCTGGGTATTTGCTCGGACAAAACATTTCCTTTCCCGCAAGACCAACAGAATTTTGACGGGAGAAGAGGCAGCCTGTGTGCAGCTGCCCAGTGCTCTCAGTGCCTGACCCGTGATTGTGCAGAAACGCCCCAAAAAGCAGCTTTATTTGGGGACAAATAGGCTGCTTGGAGCTTCTGAGGACGTGGAGACCCCAGTTTTCCTCACTGGAGAAGACCGTGGCAAGGAGCACCTGAAGGAAGGAGCGTGCCCTGCTCGGACACATCAACAGGTTGGCCCCAAGGAAAGGTAGGGGGTTGGGACCAGAGTCCAGCCCTGGGCACTGCTTGTTTCTCCCTGGATGTCCCCAAAGCCCCTCTCACTACTCCCATGGTTGTCCTTAATCAGGATGACTGGATTGCTCCAACCCTCCCTCTGCCCTTACCTCACCCCCAGCCATCCCATGGCCCCCCTGTCCCCAGCCCTGTTGTGCCACCTCACCAGGATCCCCCTCCCTGTCACATCCCCTGGGGTCCCACTAACCCCCCTCTGCTTTCACCACAGCTGGAGACCACATCCCACCTTCCACCATGGAGCTGAACCAGACCTCCCCACCTCCCTCATCTCCCGTGATGGACACTGAAGGAGATGATTCCTGTGGGATCAATGTCACTGATGTGGCCATAGACGGTGTCACGCTGCTCATCTGCCTCTGTGGGCTGGCTGGGAACGGGGCTGTCCTCTGGCTACTTGGATTCCACATCCGCAGGAACCCCATCACCGTCTACATCCTCAACCTGGCTGTCGCCGACTTCACCTTCCTCCTCTTCATGGTCCCCTCCTCGCTGCTCTACCTGCTGGAGGACGTGTCCTGCTCTACTGTCGTGTCCCTGAAGTACCTGAGGTCCCTTCTCCTGCTGTCGCTGTTCTCCTACAACATGGGGCTGTACCTGCTGACAGCCATCAGCATTGAGAGGTGTGGTTCAATTCTCTGCCCACTCTGGTACCGCTGCCGCCGTCCCCAGCGCCTGTCATGGGTGGTGTGTGCCCTGCTCTGGGCCCTCTCCATCGCTGTCATGGTCGTGGTGACCTCCCTGTGCCTGTCACACAAGCATGAGCACTGCCGGGTGGCTCTCATCTCCATGTACGCCCTCAGCTTCCTCATCTTTGCTCCACCCATGGTCATCTCCAATGTGATCCTCTTCATCAAGGTCCAGTGTGGCTCCAAGAGACGTCAGCCTAAGAGACTCTACATTGTTATCTTCCTCACAGTGCTCTTCTTCCTCATCTTTGGAGTGCCCCTCAGCCTCTGGAATTTCCTCCAGCAGCTCAACCACACCATTGTGTCCTCCCAGGTGGTTTTGTTGATGCTCGCCTGCATCAACAGCAGCATCAACCCCTTCATCTACTTCTTGGTGGGGAGCTGCCGCAGGCGCTTCTCTGTCGTGTCCTTCCAGGTCGCCTTCCAGAGGGTCTTTGAGGAGACAGGGACCACCACAGTCTCCAACTGAGAGGCCACTGTGGTCCCACTGGCTGTGCTGTCCATGCAGGCTTCATGCTCAGCTGCCCACCCTTGTTCCCAGCCAGGCCTGCAGGTCATCTTCTTGCAGCTGTTAGTGAGGATGCATCCCAAAGCTTTTCCATCCCTTTTCCTATCCCACTGACCCATGTTGTTGTGTCTATTCCTATCCCTGTCCCTGTCCCTGTCCATGTCCCTGTCCATGTCCCTATCCCTATCATTGCATCCCCATCCCATCCGCATTCCCACCCCAGTTCTATCCCCAAACCATCCTCATCTCGGCTCTCCTTCCCTGTTCACTGTACCCATCCCATCCCATCCCATCCCATCCCATCCCATCCCATCCCGTCCCATCCCGTCCCGTCCCGTCCCGTCCCGTCCCGTCCCGTCCCATCCCGTCCCGTCCCATCCCGCAGTTTTCCCAGCTGCCATCCGCTCCGAGCGCGGTCCATCGGGCTCTGCTGCCCTCCTGTGGGAATCTTTGGGATTGCCGGCATCCGGACCTTTTCCGATCCCCTCTGACATCCCAGATTCCGCCCCCAGGGCCGCCTTCCCCCCTGACAGCCCCGCTCCGCCCGGGATCCCCGGCAGTGTGTCCACTCCTGGCTATTCCACGCTCCTTCGCCCCAATAAACGCTGATGGATCCATCCCGCTGTCGCCTCTTGTCCATCTCCAAGGGAAGCTGGGGGGCGGGACACCGCGGGTGAAGCTCTGGAGGGGAATGTCCCAGGGAAAGTCCCCGAAAACCGTGTGAGGCAGGCTGGGGTGAGCAGCCCATGGGGAGGGACTGGAGCCTCAGGCATGGGGCTGGGAGGGATGGGAAGGACAGGTGGTGGGTGGGCTGCATGGGGAGTGGGATGGGAGGTTGGTGTGGGAGGCGTGGGATGTGATGGAGCTGGTGGGAAGATGTGGTGGGAAGGTGTGGGATGTGGTGGCGCTGGAGAAAAGGCGTGGATGTGGTGGGGCTGGTGACCTCAGTGAAGCCACAGGCAGCAGGCTGATGCCCCACAGAGCCCGTGGTGACAATCACAGGTGTCACCCTGCTCCTGGAAGGGGGTGGCTGTGCTGAGGACCACGGCCTCCTCCTCTCATTGCTGCTGCACCATCGGGGCCTGCTGAGGGGGCAGCAGAAGGCAGCAGAGAGGAAGAATTTCTGAAGGCTGAGAGACCTTTGCACCTGGCTCACAACATTAAAAATTAAAGATCTTTGGGGAGATCGTTGCTGTGACACTCACACAGCACTCACAGGGAATGCTGATCCCCATGGCCATCGTGTCCGCGCCGGCTCTGCCGGTGCCAGCCCAGCTCTGGGCACTGGGGATCATGGCTGCTCCAGGGAGCACAAGCCTTTCCTTTCCTTCCAGCCACATTCTCGGCTGGCAGCAGGAGCCAGAGGAAGCTGGGAAGCTCTGGCAGAGGGGGCGGGCGAAGGCAGCTCAGGGTTCACAGTGCTGTTTGTTGATATCAGACCTAAGTGGGATGCAGGAACCAGGTGACAGGGGGAATTTCCAGGTCACAGCTGTGTTGGGAAGGATCCGTTTGGGGAACAGTGCTTTAGGACCCATGAGGGAGGAGGAAAATGCTCCCTGCAGAGCATCCCTCACACGTGGTCCTTGGCACTGCCTCTGCTCCCTTCTCCTGCAGGAATACAGCACGACAGGGAAGGTGATACTGTGGGTATTTATTAATCAGGTGATTCAAGGAAACCCTCAGCCTCTGCACTGAGGTCCTTCAGCAGAGCAGTGGAAGGGATTAAGAGGCTGGGAAGGCTGTATCCATGGCAGGATCATCGCTGTGGGCAGTGTTTTCTTCTGGATCCTCAAAGACCCTCCTGAGGGAGAGCCTGAGGGACCCCAAGGAGCAGGGCCTCCAGCACCTCCCCGCCAAGAAGTAGATGAAGGGGTTGATGGTGCTGTGGATGCAGGCGAGCAGGAAAACAACCTGGGAGGACACAGTGATGTAACCAAGCTGCTGCAGGAAATTGCAGAGGCTGAGGGGGAGAGCAAAGAGGAGGAAAAAGAGCACAACAAGTAAAACAACAATATTGAGTCTCCTGGGTTGTTGCTGCTGGGAGCCACACTTGATCTTAATGAGGAGGACTGTGCTGGAAATGACCATGGACGGGGCAAAGAGGAAGAGGTTGAGGGCATACATGGTGATGAGAGACACCTGGCAGTGCTCATGCTCCTGTGACTGGCACAGGGCAGTCACTGTGACAATAACAGCAATAGAGAGGGCCCAGAGCAGGGCACACATCACCCATGAAAGGCGCGGGGGACGGCGGCAGCGGTACCAGAGTGGACAGAGGATGGATGTGCACTGGTCGATGCTGATGGCTGTCAGCAGGTACAGCCCCAGGTTGTAGGAGAACAGCAGGAGCGGGAAAAGCGCCCTCAGGAACACGAGGGGAACGACTGTAGAGCAGAACAATTCCTCCAGCAGGTAGAGCAGGGTGGAGGGGACCGCGAAGTGGAGGAAGGAGAAGGTGGCGAAAGCCAGGTTGGTGATGTAAAAGGTGGTGGGGTTCCTTTGAAGAAGGCAGAGGACAGCCCCATTCCCAGCCAGCCCACAGAGGCAGATGAGCAGTGTCACACTGTCTATGGCCACGCTGGCGACATCTATCTCACACAGATCGTCTCCTTCAGTGGGTGGGATGGCAGATGGGGACGCGGTGGTCACCTCCATGGATGGACGCTGGGCAGGCAGTGGGATGTAGCAACTGGCTGTGGTCAGAATGGATGGGGAGTCAATGCTTGGAGAATCTGGGAACAGACCATGCGGCTCCTCAGCAGCTCCCTGCAGTGGGAAGGATTCAGTGGAGAGGAGTGAGACATGCAGGGGATGATGGTGGTGGGAATTAGTGGGGTGGGAGAGGGAGACAGGAGAGGGTTGGGATGTTCACCAGGAGACACAGAAGGAAAGCTCAGGGCAGAGGAGAGGGGAGCTAGGAAAGGCCCAGCAGTCACCGGGAGAGGGTGGCAGGAACAGAGCAGCTGCTGGAGGAGAGGAAGGTGGGCTAGGGAGGAAGGAAAACATTCCACTGACCTGTTCCCTGTGGGGCAGCAGCAGGCAAAGGGGGCTGTGCAGATCAGCGGCGCTTCCTGGTACCTCTTGCTCCTTTGGAATCCATATCCTAAAATGGCTCCTCCCAGGTCAGTGACATGGAGGAGAAAGTGCCCAGATCACCAGGAGCTCCCCATTCCCATCCTGCTGGCTCCTCTCTTTGCCCTGTCCTGATGTTGCTTCCCAAGACTCGGTGGAATCACAGGGGAGTCGGAAATTGCACCTTTGGCTACGTCAGAGCTCTGCTCCTACAGACATTTATCATGATTTTTTTGGGTTTTTGTCCAATAAGGAAGTTGCTTTTGCCTGACACTCCACAGAGTTTTGCAATTGGCTCATCATTTCCTCTTGACGAGAAAAACTCCTTCCCGGCAGAATGTCCCATTCTCCAGCCTCCTCCCCTCTCCCGAAGGGCTTCTACCATTCGTCATTTCCCTTCCCTGGGGGGTCATCGACCCTCCAGCAGCAGAGGGATGCTGGTGGCACTGGAATGCCGGCAGTGCCGGCAGTGCTGCTGAAGCCGCTGGGTGCTTGTCAGAAGCATTTCGCATTCTGGGAAGAGCTCTGGGATCATTGCCAAAGCCTGCCCTGCGCCAAAGGACGCTCAGCTGAGCGTCCTCGCCCTCTCCCAATCCTATCCTCATCCCGGCTCCCCTTTCCTGCTGCCTGGCCCAATCCCATCCTCATGCCTGCTCCCCATCCCGCTCTCCATCCTCTGCCCATCCTCTCCCATCCCGCAGCTTTCCCGGCTGGCGTGGGTTCCGTGTTCCGAGCGCGGCCCGTCGGGCTCTGCTGTTCTCCAGTGGTGACATCTGGGATCGGCAGCATCCAGACCCCTCCGACCCCTCCCATCCTCTCCTGAACATTCCTGACCATTCCTGACCCTTCCTCACCTCCTCGGAAGTCCCAGACCACCGCCCCCGCAACCTCGCTCCGGTCCACCTTCCACGCCGACAGCCCCGCTCCGTCCCTGCTCCGCCCGGGACTCCCGGCAGTGTCCCTGCCCCTCCTGGCCATGGTGTTCTAGGACCCGGGAGGGAGGAGGAAAGCCCTGCTCCCGTGTGCTCCCTCAGAGCATCCCTCCCACGTGCCGCTGCCCCCTTCTCCGGCAGGATTACACCGCGGGAGTGTTCCAAACGAGTGTTTGAGATCGCTGAAAAAGTCACCACCAAGGGCATGAGTAAAAAACACATTTAATATTAAGCGGCAGCACAACAGAATTCTTTGGCCAGGAGCATTTCTTAGATCTCAGTGTGGACTGGAAAGAGGGTGAGGATGCACCAGCACAGGGAGTGTGATACTGTGGGTATTTATTGATCAGGCGGGTCAAGGAATCCCTCAGCTGCTGTCCTGGGGTTATTCAGTAGTGGAGTGGCAGGAATCAAGAGGCTCAGAGCACTGTGTCCATGACGGGATCATTCCTGCGGGCAATGTTTTCTTCTTGACCCCAAAGACTCTCAGAAGGGCCTTCCTTAGGGACCCCATAGAGCAGGGCCTCCTGCTTCCCACCAAGAAGCAGATGAAGGGGTTGATGGTGCTGTGGACGCAGGTGAGCAAGAAAACCACATGGGATGACACAATGCTGTAGCTGAGCTGCTGCAGTAAAGTCCAGAGGCTGAGTGGGAGAGTGAAGGGGAGGATGAAGAGCACAGTGAGGAGGATAATGATTTCGAGTCTCTTGGGTTGCTGCTGCAGGCTTGACTTCACTGAAGAGAATTGTGCTGGAAATGACCATGGCTGGAGCAAAGAACAGGAGGTTGATGACATTCATGGAGATGAGAGACACCTGGCAGTGCTGGGGCTTGAGTGACTGGCACAAGATAACCACTGTAACAAAGAGGAGGGCCCAGAGAAGGACACTCATGAACCCTGATAGTTTCTGGGGACAGTGGCAGCGGTACCAGAGTGGGCAGAGGATGGATGTGCACCTCTTGATGGTGATGGCTGTCAGCAGGTAGAGCCCCATGGTGTAAGAGAACAGCAGGAGCAGGAAAAACAACCTCAGGTGCTCCAGGAGCATAATAGTGGAGCAGGAAACTTCCTCCAGCAGGTGGAGCAGGATGGAGGTGGCCACAAAGAGCAGGAAGCTGAAGCAGACGACAGCCAAATGGAAGATACAGACTGTGATGGGTTCCTGCAGAAGCTGAGGAGGGAGGGAAGAGCCCCGTTCCCAGCCAGCCCACAGAGGCAGATGAGCAGCATCTGTGATATCATGGCCACATCAGTGATATCAATCCCACATGTATTATCTCCTTCAGTGGGTGAGGCAGGAGATGGGGGCATGGTGCTCACCTCCATGGAAGGACGCTGGGCAGGTGGTGAGATGTGACCCGGGCTGTGGTCAGAGTGGATGTGGAGTCAGTGCTTGGAGAATCCAGGGATGGACCATGCAGCTCCTCAGCAGCTCCCTGCAGTGGGAAGCATGCAGGGGGAGCAGTGAGATGTGCAGGGGAGGAGGGCGGTGGAAATGGTAGGGTGGGAGAGGGAGGCGGGAAGGTTGGGCTGTTCAGCAGGGGATGTGGAAGGAAAGCTCAGGACAGAGGAGTGAACTGGGGAGAGCACTGCAGTCACCGGGAGAGGGTGGCAGCAACAGAGCAGCTGCTGGAAGAGAGGAAGGTGGGGTAGGGAGGAAGGAAAACATTCCACTGACCTGTTCCCTGTGGGGCAGCAGCAGGCAAAGGGGTCTGTGCAGATCAGCGGCGCTTCCTGGTACCTCTTGCTCCTTTGGGATCCATGTCCTAAAGTGGCTCCTGCCAGGTCAGTGACATGGAGGAGAAAGTGCCCCGATCACCAGGAGCTCCCCACTCCTGTCCCACCACCTGCTGTCCGTGCCCAATCCTGTTGTTGCCCCCATGACTCCATGCAGTCATGGGGCAGTCAGAAGTTGCAACTTTGGCTATGTCAGAGCTTCACTTCCTCAGAGATAATTATCCTGGGTGGATTTTTTTTTTTTTTTTTTTTTTTTTTTGCTACAGAGGTAGTGACTTCTGTCAAAAGCTCCAAATGAAATACTTTGGCTCATAATTTTATCCTGATTAGAAAGACTCCTTCCCTGCAGATTGTTTCACTCTCCAAATGCCTTCCTCTCCTGAGAGGTGTCTACCATTCCTTGTTTCTCTTCCCTGAGAGGTCATTGTCCCTCCAGCAGCAGAGGGATTCTGGTGGCACTGGAATGCTGGCAGTGCTGGTGAGTCAGCTGGGTGCTTCTCAGGAGCAACTCCCATTCCAGGAAGGGCTTCATGATCATTGCCAAAACATGCCCTGGGCCCAAGGAAGCACAACTCAGCTGCACCCATGCCATCCTCATCCCTGCTGTCCATCACCATCCCATTCCCACCCTGCTCTCCATCCTCACCCCATTCTATCACATCCCACAGGTTTCCCAGACAGCGGCTGCTCCCCCACTCTGAGCATGGCCTGTCAGGCTGTGTTGTCCGCTGGGATGGCTGGCATCCAGAGCCCCTCCAACCCCCTCTGACCCTCTCCTGACCCCTTCAAAATTGCCTCCTACACGCCAGACTGCTCCCCGGGCCCGCATTTCCCCCCAACAGCCCCGAACCTGCTCTGCTGCAGCAGGGGCCCCAGCAGTGTCCCTGCTCCTCCTGGCCATAGTGTTCTAGGATCCAGGAGGGAGGAAGAAAGCCCAGCTCCAATGTGCTCCCCAGGAGAACACAGGACGTTAAACATGGCTGGAGCCAGTGCAGAACAGTTAAGCCTGCAGTGGTTTTGGTACAAGTTCTGTAACAAGAAGCAAGAGCACATGGCCAAAGGAAATGTTCAAGGCCAGGTCACCTTTAATATCACAGCACTCAGTGAATGTGACCACAAGAGACCCCTCTGAATGAACCTCCAGGACCAGGAAAGGACATGGAGAAGGAGGTGAATTCATGGAAATGAGTCCTAGGAAAGTGATGTTTATGCAATTGATAAGAAAGACACTTTAATGACTCTGTGTGGTTACGATGGATAACAAATATGCTGTAATGTCTCACCACACACAGGACAAGGAGAGATCCTTCTCTGTGTCCTGTGGAGGTAAAGATCCTTCTCTGTGTCCTGTGGAGGTAAAGAATTCTTGCTTCCTAATTCTTCCCATTGTGTTGGAAAGTATATTCTGGCTAATTTTGGTATCCCTCCCAATTCCCCTCTCCGCTCCTCTCCCCATCCCATCCCATCCCATCCCATCCCATCCCGAAGCCACTCCCTGCCTTAAAGCGCCGCCCGTCGGGCTCTGCTGCCCTCCAGCCAGGACTTTTGGGATAAGCAGCATCCAGACACTTCCCGAACTGAGCGAAACCTTTCCAGAACCCTCCGACCCTTCTGGACCCCTCTGACAACTTCCAAACCCGCCCCAGTGCCGCCTTTTCCCCTACGACAGCCCCGTTCCTGCCCTACTCCACCTGGGGCCATGAGCAGTGTCTCTGCTTCTCCCAGCCATTCCTGCTTTTGTACCTCGAAATAAACAATTTAGCAAGGAAATAACATGAACTGCATTTGGCTGCAATGGTATCTCATGCCTTAACCTTGCTTCCAGGCCTGACCCACTCAGATGTCTCAGGCACCACAACACCTGAGAGAGCAGCATTTCCCCCACGTTTGCCAGAGCAGATGCACACGTGTGTGCACACAGAGAGGAAGAGTCAGTGCAAGGTCCCTGTGAGAAATTCCCCTGGGAGGCAGTGAAATGCTCCCTGCGGATCCGTTTGCATCTCCTCACTGTGCCAAGGCTTGGGCCTCGAGCACTGGGGGATTGGCCCAGGAGCCGTCGGCGTTCGGGGATCACCCGAGGGCAGCAGATGGGAGAGATCCCAGCTCGGAGAGGCCCCACTGCCAGGGAGATTCTGGTCAGCGCTGCTGGGCCCAGGAGAGCTCCAAGGGTCTCCTTTTGGACCGCTGCTTACAGGGCCCCAAGGGATGGGCTTCAGCCACAGCAATGTTTCACCCTGGCCACACTTTGGGCCGGCAACTTTCTGTGAAAGTGTGAGAGCAGGGATGGTGTGGCATTCAGGGAAGTCACATAATTCCCAAGGCTGTTGACAAAAGCCCAGGAGGTCGTTGGCCAGCAGCAGTTGCTGGGAGCAGAGGGTGTTTCTGATCAGCGCCAGAGGAGCTGAGCCCAGGGGCTGCTCCTCAAGGCTGAGGCCTCCCAAGCACGTATCAGAGCCCAGTGTGGCCTGGAAAGGGGGTGGGGGATGCACCAGCACAGGGAGGGTGATCCTGTGAGGATTTATTGATCAGGTCACTCAAGGAATCTCTCAGCCACTGTCCTGGGGTCCTTCAGCAGTGCAGTGGAAGGGATCAACAGGCTCAGGCCTCTGTGTCTGCGGTGGGATCATTTCCACAGGCAGTGTTTTCTTTTGGCCCCTCAAACACCCTTTGGAGCTCTTTCCTTAGGGACTGCATGGAGCAGTGCCTCCTGCAACTCTCCATGGAGCAGTGTCTCCAGCAGCTCCCCATGGAGAAGTCTCTTTTCCAGCTTCCCACCAAGAAGTAGATGAAGGGTTTGATGCTGCTGGTGATGCAGGTGAGCAGGAAAACCGCCTGGGAAGGCACCACCATGTAACCGAGCTGCTGCAGTAAATTCCAGAGACTGAGGGGCAGGCTGAAGAGTGCAACGAGGACAATAACAATGTCGAGCCTCTTGTGTTGCTGCTGCTGGGAGCCAGGCTTCAAATGAACGTAGAGGATTGTGCTGGAAATGACCATGGGTACAGCAACTAGGAAGAGGTTGAGGGCGTACAGGGAGGTGAGAGCCACCCAGCATTGCTCCTGCTCGTGTGACTGGCACAGGGAAGTCACCGTGGGATTGACAGCAGTGACAACAAAGAACAAGGCCCAGAACAGGGTTTTCATCACCACCCACAGCAGGCGCTCAGGAAGTTGGCAACCACAGAAAATCAGGCAGAGGATGGACCTGCACCTCTCAATGCTGATGAATGTCAGGCGGTACAGCCCTATGTTGTAGGAGACCAGTGACAGCTGGGAAAGCAAGCTCAGATACATTGGGGGCATTATAGCAGAGCAGGAGACTTCCTCCAGCAGGAAGAGCAGGGCAGAGGGGACCATGATGATGAGGAAGAGGAAATCAATGCTGGCCTGATTGAAGGCCACAAAGTAAGTGATGGCATCAATGTGGAGGAGCCAAAGGACAGCCCCATTCCCAGCCAGCCCACAGAGGCCGACGAGCAGCGTCCCAATGTGTGTGGCCACGCTGGAGACACTGATCTCACACTGACCAGGTCCGTCAGTCGGTGAGGTGAAAAGAGAAGACACGGTGCTCACCTCCATGGATGGATGCTGCGCAGGCAGTGGGATGTGGCCCCTGGCTGAGGTCAGAGTGGATGTGGAGTCAGTGCTTGGAGAATCCAGGAATGGATCACGCAGGTCCTCAGCAGCTCCCTGCAGTGGGAAGGATTCAGTGGGGAGGAGTGAGGTGTGCAGGGGAGGAGGGCAGTGGAAATGGTGGGGTGGGAGAAAGGGGTGGAAGGGTTGGGCTGTTCCACAGAAAATGCAGAGGGGAAGCACAGGGCAGAGCAGGGAGGACTTGGCAAGGGCACTGCAGTCACCGGGAGAAGGTGGCATGAACAGAGCAGCTGCTGGAGGAGAGGAATGTGGGCTAGGGAGGAAGGAAAACATTCCACTGACCTGTTCCCTGTGGGGCAGCAGCAGGCAAAGGGGTCTGCGGAGATCCCAGCTCGGAGAGGCCCCACTGCCAGGGAGCTTCTGGTCAGCGCTGCTGGGCCCAGGAGAGCTCCAAGGGTCTCCTTTTGGACCGCTGCTTACAGGGCCCCAAGGGATGGGCTTCAGCCACAGCAATGTTTCACCCTGGCCACACTTTGGGCCGGCAACTTTCTGTGAAAGTGTGAGAGCAGGGATGGTGTGGCATTCAGGGAAGTCACATAATTCCCAAGGCTGTTGACAAAAGCCCAGGAGGTCGTTGGCCAGCAGCAGTTGCTGGGAGCAGAGGGTGTTTCTGATCAGCGCCAGAGGAGCTGAGCCCAGGGGCTGCTCCTCAAGGCTGAGGCCTCCCAAGCACGTATCAGAGCCCAGTGTGGCCTGGAAAGGGGGTGGGGGATGCACCAGGACAGGGAGGGTGATCCTGTGGGGATTATTTGATCAGGTCACTCAAGGAATCTCTCAGCCACTGTCCCAGGGTCTCTCAGCAGTGCAGCGGGAGGAATCAACAGGCTCAGAGCACTGTGTCCATGGCAGGATCCTCTCTGTGGTCAGTGTTTTGTTCTGGCTCCTCAAAGACCCTCCTGAGGGAGAGCCGGAGGGACCCCATGGAGCAGGGCATCCGGCACCTCCCTGCCAAGAAGTAGAGGAAGGGTTTTATGCTGCTGTTGATGCAGGTGAGCAGGAAAAAAACCTGGGAGGGCACAAGGATGTAACCAAGCTGCTGCAGGAAATTCCAGACGATGAGAAGGAGAGTGAGGAGCACAGTGAGGACAATAACGATGTCACGCCTCTTGGGTTGCTGCTGATGGGAGCCCCACTTGGTCTTTATGAAATCGATTGTGCTGGAAATGACCATGGGCGCAACAAAGAGGAGCAGGATGACGGTGTACATGGAGATGAGAGCTGCCCGGCAGTGCTCCTGTTCATGTGACGGGCACAGGAATGTCACTGCAGGAATGACAGCAAAGAGAGCAAAGAAGGCCCAACGCTGGACACTGTTCAGCACCAAAAATATGCGCAGAGTGAGTTTGCAGCGGCAGCAGAGCTGGAAGAGCTTGTCCATATACTCCACAGGGCTCCTGGGCATCAGCCAGTACAGCCCCCAGTAGCAGGAGATCACTGAGAGCTGGAAAAGTAAATTCAGGTACAGCAGGGGCACGATAGGAGAGCAGGACATGTCCTCCACCAGGGAGAGCAGGGTGGAGGGGACTGTGAGGAGAAGAAGGAGGAAGTCAACGACAGCCAGATCAAAGATTTTAGAGTTACAACTTTTCAGCTGGAGGACCCAGAGGACAGCCCCGTTCCCAGCCAGCCCACAGAGGCAGATGAGCAGTGTCACACTGTGAATGGCCACGTTGATGACATCTGTCTCACACAGATCATCTCCTTCAGTGGGTGAGATGGCAGGTGGGGACACGGTGCTCACCTCCATGGATGGACGCTGGGCAGGTAGTGGGATGTGACCCTGACTGTGGTCAGACTGGATGTGGACTCAGTGCTTGGAGAATCCAGGGATGGACCATGCAGCTCCTCAGCAGCTCTCTGCAGTGGGAAGGATTCAGTGGGGAGCAGTGAGATGTGCAGGGGACGAGGGCGGTGGAAATGGTGGGGTGGGAGGTTTGGGCTGTTTGGCAGGAGGCTGATAAATAACATAGAGAATAAAAATTTTCAGTTCTTCTGAAGCTGTTCAAAAGTAAAGTGGCCAAAAAGATAAAAGGGTGTAAAGACTGGCACACAGGATGATAAATGTGGCTGGAGCCAGTGCAGAAACAGATAAGGAGACCTGCTGTGGTTTTGGGTCAAGTTCTGGAACAAGAAGCACAGCGCATGGCCAGAGGAAAAGTTTAAGGCAAAGTCACCTTTAACATGGCAGCAGTAGGTGAATATGACCACCAGAGAGACCCCACACTTAATAAACCTCCAGGACCATAAAATGACTTCCATAATGAGGTGTATGCATGGAAATGAGTTCTAGGGAAGTGGTGTTTATGTATTAGATAAGCAACACTTTTAGATATCTACATGTGGTTTTAATGGATCAATATTGTGTTGTAAAGTCTCACCACAAATGCAATACAAGAAGAGATACATCTATGACCTGTGCAGGTAAAGAATTCTGCTTCCTCATGCTTTGCATTCTGTTAGAAAGTTTGTTCAGACCCATTTCAGTATTGGGATACAGCCGGAATGCAGAGGAGAAGAGAGAGGACCTGGGGAGGGCACAGCAGTCACTGGGAGAGGGTGGCAGGAACAGAGCAGCTGCTGGAGGAGAGGAAGGTGGGGTAGGGAGGAAGGAAAACATTCCACTGACCTGTTCCCTGTGGGGCAGCAGCAGGCAAAGGGGGCTGTGCAGACCAGTGGCACTTCCTGGTACCTCTTGTTCTTTTGGGATCCATGTCCTAAAGCGGCTCCTGCCAGGTCAGTGTCATGGAGGAGAAAGTGCCCAGATCACCAGGAGCTCCCCATTCCCGTCCTGCTGGCTCCTCTCTTTGCCCTGTCCCGGTGTTGCTTCCCAAGACTCGGTGGAATCACAGGGGAGTCGGAAATTGCACCTTTGGCTACGTCAGAGCTCTGCTCCTACAGACATTTATCATGATTTTTTTGGGTTTTTGTCCAATAAGGAAGTTGCTTTTGCCTGACACTCCACAGAGTTTTGCAATTGGCTCATCATTTCCTCTTGACGAGAAAAACTCCTTCCCGGCAGAATGTCCCATTCTCCAGCCTCCTCCCCTCTCCCGAAGGGCTTCTACCATTCGTCATTTCCCTTCCCTGGGGGGTCATCGACCCTCCAGCAGCAGAGGGATGCTGGTGGCACTGGAATGCCGGCAGTGCCGGCAGTGCTGCTGAAGCCGCTGGGTGCTTGTCAGAAGCATTTCGCATTCTGGGAAGAGCTCTGGGATCATTGCCAAAGCCTGCCCTGCGCCAAAGGACGCTCAGCTGAGCGTCCTCGCCCTCTCCCAATCCTATCCTCATCCCGGCTCCCCTTTCCTGCTGCCTGGCCCAATCCCATCCTCATGCCTGTTCCCCATCCCGCTCTCCATCCTCTGCCCATCCTCTCCCATCCCGCAGCTTTCCCGGCTGGCGTGGGTTCCGTGCTCCGAGCGCGGCCCGTCGGGCTCTGCTGTTCTCCAGTGGTGACATCTGGGATCGGCAGCATCCAGACCCCTCCGACCCCTCCCATCCTCTCCTGAACATTCCTGACCATTCCTGACCCTTCCTCACCTCCTCGGAAGTCCCAGACCACCGCCCCCGCAACCTCGCTCCGGTCCACCTTCCACGCCGACGGCCCCGCTCCATCCCTGCTCCGCCCGGGACTCCCGGCAGTGTCCCTGCCCCTCCTGGCCATGGTGTTCTAGGACCCGGGAGGGAGGAGGAAAGCCCTGCTCCCGTGTGCTCCCTCAGAGCATCCCTCCCACGTGCCGCTGCCCCCTTCTCCGGCAGGATTACACCGGGAGTGTTCCAAACGAGTGTTTGAGATCGCTGAAAAAGTCACCACCAAGGGCATGAGTAAAAAACACATTTAATATTAAGCATCCACACACTGGAGTTCATTGGCCAGGTTCACCAGATAGGCACACCAAAAAAAAAAAAAAAAAAACCCCAAAAAAAAAACCCACCAAAAAAAACCAACAAAAAAACTTAATAAAGAAAATCCAGTGAATGAAACAAGAAATATGTCACTTTTATGGATGCAGAGAAACAGTCAGTGCAAGGTCCCCGTGAGAAATTCCCCTCAAAGCCAGTGAAATGCTCACTCTGGATGCCTTTGCAGCTCCTCACCAGGCGAAGGGTTGGGCCTAGGGGAGTGGAGGGATCTGTCCAGGACTAGTGAGCATTCAAGGATCCTCCGAGTGCAGCAAATGGGAGAGTTCCTGGCTCAGGTGACTCAAGGAAAACCTCAGCCACTGTCCCAGGGTCCTTCAGCAGAGTAGGGGAAGGGATCACAGGCTCAGATCCCCATGTCCATAGCAGCAGCATTGCTGTGGGCAGTGTTTTCTTTTGGCTCCCCAAAGATGCTGAGGAGGGCTTTCCTTAGGGACTGCATGGAGAAGTGCCTCCTGCAGCTCTCCATGGAGCAGTCCCTCCCACAGGTCCCCACCAAGAAACAGATTAAGGGTTTGATGCTGCTGGTGATGCAGGTGAGCAGGAAAACCGCCTGGGAGGACACAGTGTTGTGCTGCTGCAGGAAATTGCAGAGGCTGAGGGGGAGAGCAAAGAGGAGGACAAAGAGCGCATTTAGGAGGATAGCAATGTCAAGTCTCCTGGGTTGCTGCTGCTGGGGGCCAGACGTGACCTTAACAAAGAGGACTGTGCTGGAAATGATCATGGCTGAAGCGAAGAGGAAGAGGTTGAGGGCATACATGGTGATGTGAGCTCCCCGGCAGTGCTCGTGCTCCTGGCAGAGGCACAGGGAAGTAATGGTGACGGTTAAACCGACAGACAAGGCCCATAAGAGGGCATTCACCACCTCCAAAAAGCACTGGGGATGGTGTCTGTCGCACCAGCATGGGCAGAGGATGGATGTGCACCTGTCAGTGCTGATTGCTGTCAGCAAGTACAGCCCCAGGTTGTAGGGGAGCAGTGACAGCAGGAAAAGTATCCTCAAATAAGTCAGGGGCATGATGGTGGAGCAGGACATGTTCTCCAGCAGGTAGAACAGGGTGGAGGGCACCATGAGGAGGAGGAAGAGGGACTCGGCAAAGGCCAGGTCGAAGATGTAGAGCGTGATGGAATTCCTGTGGAGGAGGCAGAGCACAGCCCCGTTCCCGGTCACACCACAGAGGCAGATGAGCAGCAGGACACTGTCTATGGCCATGCTGGTGAAATCTACCTCACACAGAGCATCTCCAGTGCGTGAGATGGCAGGTGGGGACACGGTGCTCACCTCCATGGATGGACACTGGGCAGGCGGTGGGATGTGGCCCTGGCTGTGGTCAGAGTGGATGGGGAGTCAGTGCTTGGAGAATCCAGGGATGGACCACGTGACTCCTCAGCAGCTCCCTGCAGTGGGAAGGATTCAGTGGGGAAGAGTGAGATGTGCAGGGGAGGAAGGTGGTGGAAATGTTGGGGTGGGAGAGGGAGGTGGGAGGTTTGGGCTGTTCAGCAGGAGACTGATAAAGAATATAGAGAATAAACATTTTCACCTCCCATGAAGCTGCTTAAAGACTAACCAGGCAGAAAGATAAAAGGATGTAAAGGCAGACACGCAGGATGATAAACGTGGCTGGAGCCAGTGCAGAAACAGATAAGGAGGCATGCAGTATTTTAGGGGCAAGTTCTGGAACAAGAAGCAACAGTGCATGGCCTGAGGAAATGTTCAAAGTAAGGTCACCGTTAATATCACAGCACTCAGTGAATGAGACCACCAGAGACCCTCCTGAATGATCCTCCAGGATCAAAAAAATGATTCTAGTAGGAGGCTGACAACTGGAAATAAATTTTAAGAAAATTATGTCTATGGTTAGACAAGAAAAACTTTTTAATATCTATGTGTGGTTATGATGGATAAAACCTCTCTTGTAAAGCCTCACCACACAGAGAACAATGAGAGATACTTCTGTCTGTCCTGTGCATGTAAAGAATTCCTGCTTCCTATTGCCTCCTGCTGTGTTTAAAAGTTTATTCAGGTTGATTTCAGTATCACGCCAAATCCCCAGCACTCTCACCATCCCATCCCATCCCATCCCATCCCATCCCAGCCCATCCCATCCCATCCCATCCCATCCCATCCCATCCCATCCCATCCCATCTTGATGCTTCTCTCCATCTCTCAACACAGCCTATTGGGCTCTGCTGCCCTCCTGTCAGGACATTTGGGATCAGCTGCATCCAGACTCTTCCTGACGTCCTCCAGACCCTACCAGAACCCTCTGACCTTTCTGGACCTCTCTGACAACCTCCAGACCCGCCCCAGGGCCGCCTTTTCCCCTACGACAGCCCCGTTCCGGCCCTGCTCCACCTGGGGCCATGAGCAGTGTCTCTGCTTCTCCCAGCCATTCCTGCTTTGTACCTCGAAATAAAAAATTTAGCAAGGAAATAAAATGAACTGCATTTGGCTGCAATGGTATCTCGTGCCTTAACCTTAAGACGGGAGAGATCCCAGCTCGGAGAGGCCCCACTGCCAGGGAGCTTCTGGTCAGCGCTGCTGGGCCCAGGAGAGCTCCAAGGGTCTCCTTTTGGACCGCTGCTTACAGGGCCCCAAGGGATGGGCTTCAGCCACAGCAATGTTTCACCCTGGCCACACTTTGGGCCGGCAACTTTCTGTGAAAGTGTGAGAGCAGGGATGGTGTGGCATTCAGGGAAGTCACATAATTCCCAAGGCTGTTGACAAAAGCCCAGGAGGTCGTTGGCCAGCAGCAGTTGCTGGGAGCAGAGGGTGTTTCTGATCAGCGCCAGAGGAGCTGAGCCCAGGGGCTGCTCCTCAAGGCTGAGGCCTCCCAAGCACGTATCAGAGCCCAGTGCGGCCTGGAAAGGGGGTGGGGGATGCACCAGCACAGGGAGGGTGATCCTGTGGGGATTTATTGATCAGGTCACTCAGGAATCTCTCAGCCACTGTCCTGGGGTCCTTCAGCAGTGCAGTGGAAGGGATCAACAGGCTCAGGCCTCTGTGTCCATGGTGGGATCATTTCCACAGGCAGTGTTTTCTTTTGGCCCCTCAAACACCCTTTGGATCGCTTTCCTTAGGGACTGCATGGAGGAGTGCCTCCTGCAACTCTCCATGGAGCAGTGTCTCCAGCAGCTCCCCATGGAGAAGTCTCTTTTCCAGCTCCCCACCAAGAAGTAGATGAAGGGTTTGATGCTGCCGGTGATGCAGGTGAGCAGGAAAACCGCCTGAGAGGGCACAACCGTGTAACCGAGCTGCTGCAGTAAATTCCAGAGACTGAGGGGCAGGCTGAGGAGTGCAACGAGGACAATAACAATGTCGAGCCTCTTGTGTTGCTGCTGCTGGGAGCCAGGCTTCAAATGAACGTAGAGGATTGTGCTGGAAATGACCATGGGTACAGCAACTAGGAAGAGGTTGAGGGCGTACATGGAGGTGAGAGCCACCCGGCATTGCTCCTGCTCGTGTGACTGGCACAGGGAAGTCACCGTGGGATTGACAGCAATGACAACAAAGAACAAGGCCCGGAACAGGGTTTTCATCACCACCCACAGCAGGCGCTCAGGAAGTTGGCAACCGCAGAAAAACAGGCAGAGGATGGACCTGCACCTCTCAATGCTGATGAACATCAGTTGGTAGAGCCCCATGGTGTAGGTGAACAGTGATAGCTGGGAAAGCAAGCTCAGATACATTTGGGGCATTATAGCAGAACAGGAGACTTCCTCCAGCAGGAAGAGAAGGGCAGAGGGGACTGTGATGATGAGGAAAAGGAAATCAACGCTGGCCTGGTTGAAGGCCACAATATAAGTGGTGGCATGAATGTGGAGGAGCCAAAGGACAGCCCCATTCCCAGCCAGCCCACAGAGGCCGACGAGCAGCGTCACAATGTGTGTGGTCACGCTGGAGACACTGATCTCACACTGACCAGGTCCGTCGGTCGGTGAGGTGAAAAGAGGGGACACGGTGCTCACCTCCATGGATGGACGCTGCGCAGGCAGTGGGATGTGGCCCCTGGCTGTGGTCAGAGTGGATGTGGAGTCAGTGCTTGGAGAATCCAGGAATGGACCATGCAACTCCTCAGCTGCTCCCTGCAGTGGGAAGGATTCAGTAGAGAGAAGTGAGATGTGCAGGGGCGGAGGGTGGTGGAAATGTTGGGGTGGCAGAGGGAGGTGGGAAGGTTGGTCTGGTTTGTATGATATTAATAAATGAGAGAGAAGAAACATTTTCACCTCCCCTGAAGCTGTTTAAAAACTAACTGGGCAGAAAGATAAAAGGATATAAAGTTGTGAACACAGGATGATAAATGTGGCTGGGATTAGTGGGGAAAGTGATAAGGAGGCCCACAGTATTACTGGAGCAAGTTCTGTAACAAGAAGCAAGAGCACATGGCCAAAGGAAAAGTTCAAGGCAGGGTCACTTTTAATATCACAGCACTCAGTGAATCTGAACACCAGAGACCCCTCTCAATGAATCTTGAGGACCAGCAAAGGATGCCCAGCTGGAAGAGGTTGCATGGAAATGAGTTCTAGGAAAATGTGTTTATGTACTAGATAAGAAAAAGTCTTTAATGTCTGTGTATGGTTATACCGGATAGAAACACTGCTGCAGTGTCTCATGACACACACAGAAATGAGGAGAGATCCTTCTGCATGTCCTGCTGCCTAATACTTCCCTTGGTAACAGCATTAGTTGGTGTTAGGAACTTCATTCTGTCTCATCTTGGTATCACTCCTCTTCCCCATCTCTGCTCCCCATCCCATCCCATCCCATCCCATCCCATCCCATCCCATCCCATCCCATCCCATCCCATCCCATCCCATCCCATCCCATCCCATCCCATCCCATCCCATCCCGCTGCTTTCCCAGTTGGAGGCCATTCCCTGGCTGCAAGTGTGGCCTGTGGGGCTCTGCTGCCATCCAGTGGGAGATTTGGGATTGGTGGCACCCAGACCCCTCCTGCCCCCTCCAGCCCCTGCCTGCCTGATGCCTTGGGGTGGCTTCCTAGAAGAGAGGCTAGACAAGGTGAAGAGAATGAAAGTGGGTATTCATCAAAAGCCTTCAAAAGGTGCCCCTTGGGCAGTCAAAGCCTCTGAGAGGGGCTACACCCAAAATGGACAATGGTCACGAGGTTTTCAGACCGATCTAAGTCTGGTCCATTTACAAATCAGGGGGGAATCCCCCAGTTACAGCTTCAGGTAATGAAGTCATTTACCCCCAGTTTGCTCCCCACCCAAGTCACTTTTGCCTACACTTTTTGGGGCCTGAGGCAGGAGAGTGTGCTTGAATTTCAGGCCTAGAGGGATTGTTTTGTCTGACCAAAATGGGAAGACAGTTAACTAACACTTTCCATGGTGTTTAGAGTTATGCACTAATGCAGTACAGGATTTGAAAAATATAAAGGCTAAAATCCTAAGGCATCCAGCCCCCCTCTGACATCCTCTAGAAATTCCCCCCATGCTGCCTTCCCCTCCAGACATCCCTGCTGCTCTCCTGCCCCATACGGGATCCCCAGCAGTGTTTCCACTCCTCCTGGCAATTCCATGCTTCTCCACCCCAATAAACACCAGTGGAGCCATCCCTCAACTGCCTCTTGTTTCTCTCCAAAGGAAGTTGGGGGGCTGGACACCAGGGATGAAGCTCGGGAGGGGTGTCTGCAAGAGAAACACTGCCTCAAAACCTCACGAGGCAGCCTGGGGTGAGCAGCCCATGGGGAGGGACTGGAGTCTCAGGCATGGGGCTGGGAGGGATGGGAAGGACAGGTGGTGGGCGGGCTGCATGGGGAGTGGGATGGGAGGTTGGTGTGGGAGGCGTGGGATGTGATGGAGCTGGTGGGAAGATGTGGTGGGAAGGTGTGGGATGTGGTGGGGCTGGAGAAAAGGCGTGGATGTGGTGGGGCTGGTGACCTCAGTGAAGCCACAGGCAGCAGGCTGATGCCCCACAGAGCCCGTGGTGACAATCACAGGTGTCACCCTGCTCCTGGAAGGGGGTGGCTGTGCTGAGGACCACGGCCTCCTCCTCTCATTGCTGCTGCACCATCGGGGCCTGCTGAGGGGGCAGCTGAAGGCAGCGGAGAGGAAGAATTTCTGAAGGCTGAGAGACCTTTGCACCTGGCTCACAACATTAAAAATTAAAGATCTTTGGGGAGATCGTTGCTGTGACACTCACACAGCACTCACAGGGAATGCTGATCCCCATGGCCATCGTGTCCTTGCCAGCTGTGCCGGTGCCAGCCCAGCTCTGGGCACTGGGGATCATGGCTGCTCCAGGGAGCACAAGCCATGGGTGTGTCCCCTCTGAAACCAAGATGTTTAAGTCTATCAAGAAATTGTGTTGGACTAATAAAAATTTTGAGTCAAAATTGTGAACATATGGGAAATTTATTTGCCATAGACGTGTTCAAGGAAACAATAATTTTTTGGCATTTTTATAGACTGTAATATCCAATATTTTTTTATAGATACTCCCAAATGCACTCCCAAATTTTATTTCATGGTGTAGGTGTGTTTTTTTTTTTTTCTTTTAATTATTACCCGAATATGCTGTCTATCTTAGTTAAATGGATAACCCAGGTTTTTTCCAGCTAAGCAATGTTTTATTAAATTTGATGTATTGGTTAGACAATTACCATTGATTAAGTTTTCTGAGGTGTACAAGCCTAGGAAATGTCTCTCCTATTGCCATTGCAATTTATCTCTTGCAATTTATTAATTAAGTCTCCTGGTATGTATAGGCTTCTTAATTCCTAATTCTCTCAAGATATAATTCTTATTCTAAGACATCCAATTAATTTCTAGTTATATGTTAAATGTTAAAAAATACTTTATTGAATTTTGTTCTCCAACTATTGAATAAGTTCTCTAAGGACTATGGGTCGATAGAGTTTTGTACTGACACTCAGGCAAGTCAGATCTAAATCAAAATCAGCTAAAAAACCACAGTCAAATATGCTCTGACTAATTAAACATAATTCATTATGAAATTTCGAAACAATCACAAAATTCCTGGCTAAATTCCTGGCTAACCTGGCTAATTCCTGACCTCTCTGTCCCCTCCCTCCAGCCACATTCCCGGCTGGCAGCAGGAGCCAGAGGAAGCTGGGAAGCACTGGCAGAGGGGGCGAAGGCAGCTCAGGGTTCACGGTGCTGTTTATTGATATCAGACCTCAGTGGGATGCAGGTACCAGGTGCCAGGGAGAATTTTGGGATCACAGCCCTGTTGGGAGCGATCCTTTTGAGGCTCTAGGACCCATGAGGGAGGAGCAAAGCCATTCTCCAATGTCCTCCCTGCAGAGCACCCCTCACACATGGGCCCTTGGCAATACCCCTGCTGCCTTCTCCTGCAGGAATAAAGGTGAGAGGGTCATCCTAGGTCACTGCCCCATGGTCCTGCACTGGGGCATTTGAAGGGTTCAGCAGGCTTAGTCCCCTGTGTCCCTGCTGGCATCATTACTGTGTGCAGTGCTTCCTTCTGGCTCCTCAGAGACCTTGTGGAGGCACTCCCTGAAGGACTCCCTGCAGCAGCGCCTCCAGCACTTTGTTACTGAGAAGCAGATGAAGGGGTTGATGCTGCTGTGCATGCAGCGAACAGGAGAACAACCTGGGGGGACACAGTGGTGTAGCCGATCTGCTGCAGGAAATTCCAGAGACTGAGGGGGAGAGTGAGGAGCACAGAGAGAAAGACAATGATGTTGAGCCTCTTGAATTGCTGCTGCTGGGAGCTACCCTTGAGATGAATGAAGAGGATTGTGCAGGAAATGACCACGGATGGAGCAAAGATGAGGAAGTTGAGGATGTGGAGGGAGATGAGAGCCCCCAGCAGCCCCCTTGTGTTCCTGTGACTTGCACAGGGAAGTCACCGCAGAAATGGCAGCGATGGCAGTGATGGAAAGGGCCCAGAGCATGGCACTCACCAGCACCCATGGCAGGTGCTGGGGAAGGTGGCAGAAGAGCCCACGTGGGCAGAGGATGGACCTGCACCTCTCAATGCTGATGGCCGTCAGCCGGTACAGCCCTAGGCTGTAGAACATCACAAAGAGGAGGAAAAGGAAGCTTATGTCTGCTGGGGACATAATGGCAGAGCAGGCCAAATCCACCAGCAGGAAGAGCAGAGTGGAGGGGACCATGAAGATGAGGAACTTGATTTTGGCCAGGTCAAGGATGTAGGCAGTGATGTGTTTCATGGTGTCCCTCTGGATGTGGAACCTGAGGACCCAGAGGACAGCCCCATTCCCAGCCAGCCCACAGAGGCAGATGAGCAGTGTCACACTGTGTATGGCCACACTGGGGACATCTGTCTCACACAGACTGTCTCCCTCAGTGAGTGAGATGGCAGGGGGGGACATGGTGCTCACCTCCATGGATGGATGCTGGGCAGGCAGTGGGATGTGGCCCTGGCTGTGGTCAGAGTGGATGTGGAATCAGTGCTTGGAGAATCTCGGGATGGACCACAGAGTAGCTCCTGCAGTGGCAAGGATTTAGTGGAGAGAAATGAGATGTGCAGGGGAGGAGGGTAGTGGAAATTGTGGGTTGGGAGAGGAAGGTGGAGGGTTGGGATGTTCAGCAGGAGACACAGAAGGGAAGCACAGGGCAGAGGATGAGGGAGCTGGGGAGGGCACTGCAGTCACTGGGAGAGGGTGGCAGGAACAGAGGAGCTGCTGGAGGAGAGGAAGTTGGGGTAGGGAGGAAGGAAAACATTCCATTGACTTGTTCCCTGTGAGGGAGCAGCAGGCAAAGGGGTCTGATGAGCTCCAGATGAGCCGTGCTGCCTGGTACCTCTTGCCCTTTTGGAATCCATATCCCAGAGTGGATCATCTCAGGTCAGTTACATGCAGAAGAACATCCCCAGATCTCCAGGAGCTCCCCACTCCTGTCCCTCTGTGCCCTGTGCTGGTGTTGCTCCCCAAGATTCAGTGGGGTCACAGGGCAGACAGAAGTGGTTTTACAACTTTGGCTGGGTCAGAGTTACATAGCCTTAGAGTTTTTGGCACAAATAAAAAAAAAAAAAAAAAAAAAAAAAAAAAAGAAAAGGCTTTTCCTTGTGAATGGCTCCTCATTTCCTCCTGATTAAAAACACTTCTTCCCAGAAGAATGTCCATTCTCTGACTGCCTTCCCTTTCCCAAAAGGGGATGGTTTCTACCATTCCTTGTTTCTCTTCCCTGAGGGGTCATTGTCCCTCCAGCAGCAGAGGGATGCTGGAGGTACTGGCTGCACTGGAATGCTGGAAATGCTGGTAGTCTTGATATAGCAGCTGTGTGTTTCTCAGAATCAACTCCCAGTATAGTAATACCTCCATCATCATTGCCAAAACATGCTCTGAGCCAAAGGATGCTGAGCTGCTCTCCATTCTATCCCCACCCCATCCTCATCCCTGCTCCCCTTCCCCAGCCCCACCCCATTCTCCATCCACATCCCATCCTATGACATCTCTCAGCTTTCACAGACTGCAGCCACTCCCCCGTTCCCAGCGTGGCCTGTCAGGCTCTGCGGTCCTCCAGTGGGGAGATTTGGGGTTTCTGGTACCCAGACCCTCTCCAACCCCCTCTGACACTGCCCTGAGCCCTCCAAAACCGCCTCCAACAACCCAGACTGTCCCCAGGACCCCCTTTTCCACCCAACAGTCACAATCCTGCCCCGCTCCACCCAGGAACCCAAGCAGTGTCTCTGCTCCTCCTAGCCATATTGTTCTAAAACCCAGAAGGGAGGAGAAAAGCCCAGCTCCCCTGTGCTCTTGAGAAGAACACAATATGATAAACGTGGTTGCAACCAGTGCAAAAACAGATTAAGAGGGCTGCAGTGGATATGGGGCAAATGCTCCCTGCGAATCGGTTTGCATCTCCTCACTGTGCCAAGGCTTGGGCCTCGAGCACTGGGGGATTGGCCCAGGAGCCGTCGGCATTCAGGGGTCACCCAAGGGCAGCAGACGGGAGAGATCCCAGCTCGGAGAGGCCCCACTGCCAGGGAGCTTCTGGTCAGCGCTGCTGGGCCCAGGAGAGTTCCAAGGGTCTCCTTTTGGACCGCTGCTTACAGGGCCCCAAGGGATGGGCTTCAGCCACAGCAATGTTTCACCCTGGCCACACTTTGGGCCGGCAACTTTCTGTGAAAGTGTGAGAGCAGGGATGGTGTGGCATTCAGGGAAGTCACATAATTCCCAAGGCTGTTGACAAAAGCCCAGGAGGTCGTTGGCCAGCAGCAGTTGCTGGGAGCAGAGGGTGTTTCTGATCAGCGCCAGAGGAGCTGAGCCCAGGGGCTGCTCCTCAAGGCTGAGGCCTCCCAAGCACGTATCAGAGCCCAGTGCGGCCTGGAAAGGGGGTGGGGGATGCACCAGCACAGGGAGGGTGATCCTGTGGGGATTTATGGATCAGGTCACTCAGGAATCTCTCAGCCACTGTCCTGGGGTCCTTCAGCAGTGCAGTGGAAGGGATCAACAGGCTCAGACCTCTGTGTCCATGGTGGGATCATTTCCACAGGCAGTGTTTTCTTTTGGCCCCTCAAACACCCTTTGGAGCGCTTTCCTTAGAGACTGCATGGAGCAGTGCCTCCTGCAACTCTCCATGGAGCAGTGTCTCCAGCAGCTCCCCATGGAGAAGTCTCTTTTCCAGCTTCCCACCAAGAAGCAGATGAAGGGTTTGATGCTGCTGGTGATGCAGGTGAGCAGGAAAACCGCCTGGGAAGGCACCACCGTGTAACCGAGCTGCTGCAGTAAATTCCAGAGACTGAGGGGCAGGCTGAAGAGTGCAACGAGGACAATAACAATGTCGAGCCTCTTGTGTTGCTGCTGCTGGGAGCCAGGCTTCAAATGAACGTAGAGGATTGTGCTGGAAATGACCATGGGTACAGCAACTAGGAAGAGGTTGAGGGCGTACATGGAGGTGAGAGCCACCCGGCATTGCTCCTGCTCGTGTGACTGGCACAGGGAAGTCACCATGGGATTGACAGCGATGACAACAAAGAGAAAGGCCCAGAATAGGACACTCATCATCATCAAAAGCAGGCGCTCAGGAAGTTGGCAACCACAGAAAAACAGGCAGAGGATGGACCTGCACCTCTCAATGCTGATGAATGTCAGGCGGTACAGCCCTATGTTGTAGGAGAACCGTGACAGAGAAAAAAGCAAGCTCAGATACATTGGGGGCATTATAGCAGAGCAGGAGACTTCCTCCAGCAGGAAGAGCAGGGCAGAGGGGACCATGAAAATGAGGAAGAGGAAGTCGGTGATGGCTTGGTTGAAGATGAAGTCGGTGATGGCATTAATGTGGAGGAGCTGGAGGAAAGCCCCATTCCCAACCATCCCACAGAGGCCGATGAGCAGAGTCACAATGTGTGTGGTCACACTGGAGACACTGATCTCACACTGACCAGGTCCGTCGGTTGGTGAGGTGAAAAGAGGGGACACGGTGCTCACCTCCATGGATGGACGCTGCGCAGGCAGTGGGATGTGGCCCCTGGCTGTGGTCAGAGTGGATGTGGAGTCAGTGCTTGGAGAATCCAGGAATGGACCATGCGACTCCTCAGCAGCTCCCTGCAGTGGGAAGGATTCAGTGGAGAGAAGTGAGATGTGCAGGGGCGGAGGGTGGTGGAAATATTGGGGTGGGAGAGGGAGGTGGGAGGGTTGGGCTGGTTTGTATGATATTGATAAATGAGAGAGAAGAAACATTTATCACCTCCCCTGAAGCTGCTTAAAAACTAACTGGGCAGAAAGATAAAAGGATATAAAGTTGTGAACACAGGATGATAAATGTGGCTGGGATTAGTGGGGAAAGTGATAAGGAGGCCCACAGTATTACTGGAGCAAGTTCTGTAACAAGAAGCAAGAGCACATGGCCAAAGGAAAAGTACAAGGCAGGGTCACTTTTAATATCACAGCACTCAGTGAATCTGAACACCAGAGACCCCTCTCAATGAATCTTGAGGACCAGCAAAGGATGCCCAGCTGGAAGAGGTTGCATGGAAATGAGTTCTAGGAAAATGTGTTTATGTACTAGATAAGAAAAAGTCTTTAATGTCTGTGTATGGTTATACCGGATAGAAACACTGCTGCAGTGTCTCATGACACACACAGAAATGAGGAGAGATCCTTCTGCATGTCCTGCTGCCTAATACTTCCCTTGGTAACAGCATTAGTTGGTGTTAGGAACTTCATTCTGTCTCATCTTGGTTTCACTCCTCACCCTATCTCTGCTCCACTCCCCATCCCATCCCATCCCATCCCATCCCATCCCATCCCATCCCATCCCATCCCATCCCATCCCATCCCATCCCATCCCATCCCATCCCATCCCATCCCGCTGCTTTCCCAGTTGGAGGCCATTCCCTGGCTGCAAGTGTGGCCTGTGGGGCTCTGCTGCCATCCAGTGGGAGATTTGGGATTGGTGGCACCCAGACCCCTCCTGCCCCCTCCAGCCCCTGCCTGCCTGATGCCTTGGGGTGGCTTCCTAGAAGAGAGGCTAGACAAGGTGAAGAGAATGAAAGTGGGTATTTATCAAAAGCCTTCAAAAGGTGCCCCTTGGGCAGTCAAAGCCTCTGAGAGGGGCTACACCCAAAATGGACCATGGTCACGAGGTTTTCAGACCGATCTAAGTCTGGTCCATTTACAAATCAGGGGGGAATCCCCCAGTTACAGCTTCAGGTAATGAAGTCATTTACCCCCAGTTTGCTCCCCACCCAAGTCACTTTTGCCTACACTTTTTGGGGCCTGAGGCAGGAGAGTGTGCTTGAATTTCAGGCCTAGAGGGATTGTTTTGTCTGACCAAAATGGGAAGACAGTTAACTAACACTTTCCATGGTGTTTAGAGTTATGCACTAATGCAGTACAGGATTTGAAAAATATAAAGGCTAAAATCCTAAGGCATCCAGCCCCCCTCTGACATCCTCTAGAAATTCCCCCCATGCTGCCTTCCCCTCCAGACATCCCTGCTGCTCTCCTGCCCCACACGGGATCCCCAGCAGTGTTTCCACTCCTCCTGGCAATTCCATGCTTCTCCACCCCAATAAACACCAGTGGAGCCATCCCTCTACTGCCTCTTGTTTCTCTCCAAAGGAAGTTGGGGAGCTGGACACCAGGAATGAAGCTCGGGAGGGGGCATCTGAAGTGGCTGCCTGAACTCGGGCTAGCTCTTAGAACTCTGGTGCCACGCCAGGAGTGGGGAACTGCCTCCTTATGGGGATTTACCAGGGGCAGAACCTTTAGATCCACTTCCTCTAAGGTGCCAGACACAAACCATGACAGGGACCAGGCAAAGGAGGGCGGAGGAGGCTCTCCGTCTTGAGATTCCACAAGGAACAGCTTAATCCAGGTGAAGGGATCAGGACAAAAAGCCTCTAGCTCTATTGTGCAAGGGGTTTTGTGCAGATACAAGTCAGGGGGAGGATACAATCAGTTAACCAAGAGCGAATCCTTAGGGGAGAAGTGAGGGGATTTCATCAAGTGTCTGGGACCAGTTGGGGTAGGAGGGTGGAGAGGATGGGTCACATGGGCCAATAGGGCTTCAAGGAGTAGGGGAATTCCAAGGTGTGTTGCAGACAGGGATTGGCCCAAGGTTTAAGTGGCACAGAAGGTTCAGTAATCAAGGGCTGGGTTGCCTTGACAGGCAGGGAAAGAGCTGGAACAATAGGCAGGGAATGGCATAAGGGACAGCTTTGAGGGAAGATAAAACCCAGGAGTAAACCAACTCGGGGAGGACATGGGGGTACAACAGGATGAACCACTTAACAAGGAATCAATAAAATAAATTCGAACTGCAACAGGTGTCTGCAAGAGAAACACTGCCCCAAAGCCTTACAGGATGGCCTGGGGTGAGCAGCCCGTGGGGAGGGACTGGAGCCTCAGCATGGGGCTGGGAGGGATGGGAAGGATGGGTGGTGGGTGGGTTGCATGGGGAGTGGGATGGGAGTTTGGTGTGGGAGGCATGGGACATGATGGAGCTGGTGGGAAGATGTGGTGGGAAGGTGTGGGATGTGGTGGGGCTGGAGAAAAGGTATGGGATGTGGTGGTGTGATAAACGGGCCAGGAGACCAGCTCCTTTTTAATGTCTTTATTAAGTGATCGGCTCTGGGTGGGGGCCCGAGGGGTCGCGCACACCGCCTCTGCTCCCGTTGGCGAGACAGAGGAGCAGATGAGCAGTTTTGCTTCACAGCAGAACTGGGGCTTCCATCCTCATGGGCATGCCTAGGAAGACATCTTCCAGCTCGTTGGCTAGGGTCCTCATTCTAGTCCAGTTCTACTTAGGTGATGTTGACGTTTAAAACCTTGTTGGTGGAGTAGAGGGACTTCCCACCAGTAGGTCCAGTCACTTAGTTCTTCAAATTTTGGGTTGGCTCATCATTTCTAGGGTCTTTTGTTGGATTTTCTTGAGCTTTTCTTAATTTGCATATTCCTGGGAATGTTTCCGGCCACCATTTTGGGGAGCAGCAGAGGCAATACCTGATGTAATGAACAAAGTTTCCAGGTGTTCCCCAGAGAGGCAGGCAGGGCCTTCCTAATTCCTGTGGCAATGCTGGAGTGACTGCTGGCTACCGATATCGAAATGTTAATTAGCTAATTGCTCTGTTTGTTTTCTCTAAACTACCTAGAGATAACCTGCCTCCCCCCACCACACCGACATTCTGGGACTAAAATGCAAATAAGAAAACCCCCTGGGATCATGGGAGTATTTTTTTGTGGATAAAGACACCCCTAAATAAAGAACTAAACACGGTAGAGGGGGATAGACAAATGCCCTAGTTGAGAAAGAGGGAAACAAATCCCCTGATTGACTTTTGTCCGTCACCATCACCAAAGAGACTAGACTAGAGTAGGCTGAGAGAAGCGGAGATCAAAAAGACAGAGGCCCCTGGGGCCGCCACTAGGGAAGAAGTGGGGACAGCTGTTGTTCTGGACTTCAGCAACAGACTCTGCACTCTACACCTCCTCACCCTTTGGCCACCGGTTGTGCCACAGGGAAGAAGAAGGGACAGCTGCTGCTTTGGACTTCAGTGTGCATGCCTCCTCCTTCCTTTCACTTGGGAGAGCTACAACGATGGTTCATTTCAGTCGAGATTCAATAAGGGTACAGGTAAGGGGGGGTACAATCAGGGTGTATGTAAGGGAGTTAACAGTGGGGGTACAACAAGGGTTTAACAGTTATCAACATAATTAGCTTATTACGACTTTAAGTGCATTAACAGCTCTAACCACATTAACTTGTGAACTTGTTCATAAGAGTGGGGCTGGAGAAAAAGTGTGGGATGTGGTGGCGCTGGAGAAAAGGTGTGGATGTGGTGGGGCTGGTGACCTCAGTGAAGCCACAGGCAGCAGGCTGATGCCCCACAGAGCCCGTGGTGACAATCACAGGTGTCACCCTGCTCCTGGAAGGGGGTGGCTGTGCTGAGGACCACGGCCTCCTCCTCTCATTGCTGCTGCACCATCGGGGCCTGTTCAGGGGGCAGCTGAAGGCAGCGGAGAGGAAGAATTTCTGAAGGCTGAGAGACCTTTGCACCTGGCTCACAACATTAAAAATTAAAAATCTTTGCGGAGATGTCTGCTGTGACACTCATGGAGCACTCACAGGGAATGCTGATCCCCATGGCCATCGTGTCCACGCCAGCTGTGCCGGTGCCAGCCCAGCTCCGAGCACTGGGGATCATGGCTGCTCCAGGGAGCACAAGCCATGGGTGTGTCCCCTCTGAAACCAAGATGTTTAAGTCTAACAGCAAAAGCACATTAGACTAATGACAACTTTGAGTCAAATTTGTGAACATATGGGAAATTTATTTGCCATAGATATGTTCAAAGAAACAACACTTTTCAGGCAATTTATAAAATATAATATCCAAGATTTTTTATAGATATTTCCAAACGTGCTCTCAGTTTATTACACCATGGTATATGTGTTTTCTTTCTTTTAATTACTAGCAGAATATGTAGTCTCTCTTAGTTGAAAGGATAATCCAGGTTATGTTCAGCTAAATAATGTTTTATTGACAATGTTGGCAGTGCTGGTGAAGAACCCCCACGCCCTGCCTCTGTGCACTGTCAGTGGGAAGGAGGGAGGGGTTGGGGGAAAGAAAGGTGTTTTAAACTTTTATTTGACATCTCATTATCATCCTCTGACTCTGTTAATAAAAAATTGACTTAACACCATTACATTTGAACCTTTTATTTTCCTATTCTTGGAGGGTTTTTTCTCCCAGTTCTCCTCTCAGTTCATGAGGCCTTTGTTAATTTTTGTCTCCTTCTCCTCTGCCCAGCTGAGAGCAAGAGCAGGCGAGCGAACAGCTTTCGCGGGTGCCTGGCGTTTGGCCAGTGCCAAACCACAACAGGCTTGCAACCAGGTTATCAGCATCAGAGGCCACATTTCTTACTGCCAATACTCTTGATGATGCAATTAAAGCTGTTGGAGACCAGAATCTGGGGTGCTGTCGTGCCCCATCCAGCTCTTCACCAGAGCTCATCCTCCTCCTCCCCAGTCTTGGGAATACTTGTGGTTGTTTTTCCCTTATCTCACCCCTTTGCAAGCAGGGACACCTTCCACTAGGCCAGGTTGCTTCAAACCACCATCCAGCCTGGCCTGGAACACTTCCAGGGATGGGGAGGCCAGAGCATCTCTGGGAACCTGTGCCAGGGCCTCTCCACCCTCACAGGGAAGAATTTCTTCCCAATATTCCACCTAACCCTATTCTCCGGCAGTGGGAAGCCATTCCCCCTTGTCCTGTCACTTCAGGCCTTTGTCTTTGTCTTTGTCCAAAATGCCTCTCCAGTTCTTGGGGCCTCTTTAGGCTCTGGAAGGGGCTCCAAGGTCTCCCTGAAGCCTTTCCTTCTCCAGGCTGAACACCCCCAGCTCAGAGACCTCAGTGAAGCCAGAGGGAGGGGGTTGATGCCCCGTGGAGACAACGGTGACAAACACACATGTCACCCTGCTCCTGGAAGGGGGTGGCGGTGCTGAGGACCACGGACTCCCACTCCCCTTGCAGCTGCACCATCCGAGCATGCTGAGGGAGAGGCGCAAGCCAGGGGAGAGTAAGAATTTCTGAAGGCATAAAACCACTAGCACAGAAATCAGTAAAACCCAGGTTTAATAATAAATAACAGCACAGAAAAGTGCTGTCCCTGTGTGTGTGTTTGTGGGTGTGTTCAGCTGTGCATGACAAAAGGACAGTGAAGGTAAGGATAAAAAGGCAAATGGCCTAAAAGCTTTACAGCACTCAAAGTTAACAGTACTTCAGTTATACATTAAATTTAGCAATTCAGCAGAGAAACAACCTTTAACCTTATTTATGCCTGATACTTCCTTGCAGGCCTGACCCACTCAGATGTCTCAGGCACCACAACACCTGAGAGAGCAGCATTTCCCCCACGTTTGCCAGAGCAGATGCACACGTGTGTGCACACAGAGAGGAAGAGTCAGTGCAAGGTCCCTGTGAGAAATTCCCCTGGGAGGCAGTGAAATGCTCCCTGCGGATCCGTTTGCATCTCCTCATTGTGCCAAGGCCTGGGCCTCAAGCACTGGGGGATCGGCCCAGGAGCCGTCGGCGTTCGGGGATCACCCGAGGGCAGCAGACGGGAGAGATCCCAGCTCGGAGAGGCCCCACTGCCAGGGAGCTTCTGGTCAGCGCTGCTGGGCCCAGGAGAGCTCCAAGGGTCTCCTTTTGGACCGCTGCTTACAGGGCCCCAAGGGATGGGCTTCAGCCACAGCAATGTTTCACCCTGGCCACACTTTGGGCCGGCAACTTTCTGTGAAAGTGTGAGAGCAGGGATGGTGTGGCATTCAGGGAAGTCACATAATTCCCAAGGCTGTTGACAAAAGCCCAGGAGGTTGTTGGCCAGCAGCAGTTGCTGGGAGCAGAGGGTGTTTCTGATCAGCGCCAGAGGAGCTGAGCCCAGGGGCTGCTCCTCAAGGCTTAGGCCTCCCAAGCACGTATCAGAGCCCAGTGCGGCCTGGAAAGGGGGTGGGGGATGCACCAGCACAGGGAGGGTGATCCTGTGGGGATTTATTGATCAGGTCACTCAGGAATCTCTCAGCCACTGTCCCAGGGTCTCTCAGCAGTGCAGCGGGAGGAATCAACAGGCTCAGAGCACTGTGTCCATGGCAGGATCCTCTCTGTGGTCAGTGTTTTGTTCTGGCTCCTCAAAGACCCTCTGGAGGGAGAGCCGGAGGGACCCCATGGAGCAGGGCATCCAGCACCTCCCTGCCACAAAGTAGAGGAAGGGTTTGAAGCTGCTGTTCATGCAGGCAAGCAGGAAAAAAACCTGGGAGGGCACAAGGATGTAACCAAGCTGCTGCAGGAAATTCCAGATGATGAGAAGGAGAGTGAGGAGCACAGTGAGGACAATAACGATGTCGCGCCTCTTGGGTTGCGGCTGCTGGGAGCCGCACTTGGCCTTAATGATATTGATTGTGATGAAAATTACCATGGGTGCAACAAAGAAGAGCAGGATGATGGCATACATGGATATGAAAGCTGCCCGGCAATGCCCCTGTTCGTGTGACGGGCACAGGAATATCACTGTGGGAAGGAGAGTGAAGAGAGCAAAGAAGGCCCAGCGTTGGACACTGTCCACTACCCAAAACATGCGCAGAGGAAGTTTGCAGCGGCAGCAGAGCTGGAAGAGCTTGTCCATATAGTATACAGGGTTGCTGGGCATCAGCCAGTACAGCCCCCAGTACCAGGAGACCACTGAGAGCTGGAAAAGTAAATTCAGGTACAGCAGGGGCACGATAGGAGAGCAGGACATGTCCTCCACCAGGGAGAGCAGGGTGGAGGGGACTGTGAGGAGAAGAAAGAGGAAGTCAACGACAGCCACGTCAAAGATTTTAGAGTTACAACTTTTCGGTTGAAGGACCCAGAGGACAGCCCCGTTCCCAGCCAGCCCACAGAGGCAGATGAGCAGTGTCACACTGTGAATGGCCACGTTGATGACATCTGTCTCACACAGATCGTCTCCTTCAGTGGGTGAGATGGCAGGTGGGGACATGGTGCTCACCTCCATGGATGGATGCTGGGCAGGCGGTGGGATGTGGCCCCTGGCTGTGGTCAGAGTGGATGGGGAGTCAGTGCTTGGAGAATCCAGGGATGGACCATGAGGCTCCTCAGCAGCTCTCTGCAGTAGGAAGGATTCGGTGGGGAGCAGTGAGATGTGCAGGGGACGAGGGCGGTGGAAATGGTGGGGTGGGAGGTTTGGGCTGTTTGGCAGGAGGCTGATAAATAACATAGAGAATAAAAATTTTCAGTTCTTCTGAAGCTGTTCAAAAGTAAAGTGGCCAAAAAGATAAAAGGATGTAAAGGCTGGCACACAGGATGATAAATGTGGCTGGAGCCAGTGCAGAAACAGATAAGGAGACCTGCTGTGGTTTTGGGTCAAGTTCTGGAAGAAGAAGCAACAGCGCATGGCCAGAGGAAAAGTTTAAGGCAAAGTCACCTTTAATATGGCAGCATTCAGTGAATATGACCACCAGAGAGACCCCACCCTTAATAAACCTCCAGGATCCTGAAAGGACTTCCATGATGAGGTGTATGCATGGAAATGAGTTCTAGGGAAGTGGTGTTTATTTATTAGATAAGCAGCACTTTTCAATGTCTACACGTGGATATAATGGATTAATGTAAAGTCTCACCACAAATGCAATACAAGAAGAGATCCATCTATGACCTGTGCAGGTAAAGAATTCCTGCTTCCTCATGCTTTGCATTCTGTTAGAAAGTTTGTTCAGACCCATTTCAGTATTGAGATACAGCCGGAATGCAGACGAGAAGAGAGAGGACCTGGGGAGGGCACAGCAGTCACTGGGAGAGGGTGGCAGGAACAGAGCAGCTGCTGGAGGAGAGGAAGGTGAGCTAGGGAGGAAGGAAAACATTCCACTGACCTGTTCCCTGTGGGGCAGCAGCAGGCAAAGGGGTCTGTGCAGACCAGTGGCACTTCCTGGTACCTCTTGCTCCTTTGGGATCCATGTCCTAAAGTGGCTCCTGCTAGTTCAGTGACATGGAGGGGAAAGTGCCCAGATCACCAGGAGCTCCTCACTCCCATTCCTCTGGCTCCTATCCATGCCCTGTTCTGATGTTGCTCCCCAAGGCTCAGTGGAAACATGGGGGAGGGGGGGAGTGAAAAATTGCAACTTTGCCTACTTCAGAAATTCAGGTCCTCTGAGTTATTTATCTTGGATGTGTTTTGTGTTTTTTTTTTTTTTTGTTTTGTTTTGTTTTTTTTTTTTTTTTTTTTTTTCCTACAGAGAAAGTGGCTTTCTTCAGGTGCTCTAAAAGAAGATTTTTGTGATTGGCTCCTCTTTCCCTCCTGATGAGAAACCCTCCTTCCCTGCAGAATGTCCCATTCTCCAACTGCCTTCCCTCTCCTGACAAGTTTCTCGCATTCCTCATGTCTATTCCCTGAGGGATCACTGTCCCTCCAGCAGCAGGGGGATGCTGGTGGTGCTGGATGTGCAGGTGAGGCAGCTGGGTGCTTCTCAGAAACAACTCCTGTTATGGGATGGGCTCCGAGATCATTGCTAAAACATGCTCTGGGCTGAGGAAGCACAGCTGAGCTGCTGAGGAAGCTGAGCTGCTTCCTCCTCCTATCCTCATCTGATCCTCATCCCTGCGCCCCATCCCCATTCCCATCCCTATCCCCATTCCCACCCCTATCCCTACTCTCCATCCTCACCCCACCCGATCACATCCCTCAGGTTTCCCAAATGGAGCCGTTCCCCCACTCCGAGCATGACCTGTCAGGCTCTGCTCTCCTCCAGTGGGGGGATTTGGGATTGCCGGCATCCAGAGCTCCTCCAACCTGCTCCGACCCTCTCCTGAACCCTTTGAAACTGCCTGCAACACCCCAGATTGTCTCGGGGGCCCCCGCCCCACCCCAACAACCCCGATCTTCCCTCACTCCACCAGGGGCTCCTGGCAGTGTCCCTGCTCCTCCTGGCCAGAGTGTTCCAGGACCCAGGACAGAGGAGGAAAGCCCAGCTCCCCAGGACTCGGCAGCAGAACACAGAATCACAAATGTAGCTGGAGCCAGTGCAGAAACGGATAAGGAGGGCTGCAATGGTTTTGGGCTAAGTTCTGTAACAAGAAGCAAGAGCACATGGCCAAAGGAAAAGTTCAAAGCAGGGTGACCTTCAATATCACAGCACTCAGTGAATGTGACCACCAGAGACCCCTCTGAATCCTCCAGGACCAGGAAAGGAGTTGGAGAAGGAGGTGGATGCCTGGAAACATGTCCTAGGAAAGTGATGATTATGTATTAGATAAGAAAGACACTTTAAAGACTCAGTGTGGTTATGATGGATAAAACCCCTGTAGTAAAGTCTCACCCCAAACAGAAATGTGGAGAGTCACTTCTGTGTGTCCTGTGGAGGTAAAGAATTCCTGATTCCTAATGCTTCCCATTGTGTTGGAAAGCTTCTACCAGCTGATTTCAGTATCACTACCAATACCTATCTCCACCCCTCTCCCTATCCCATCCCATCCCACCCCATCCCATCCCATCCCATCCCATCCCATCCCATCCCATCTCATCCCAAGGCCACTCCCTGCCTTGAAGTGCTGTCCATCGGGCTCTGCTGCCCTCCAGTCGGGACATTTGGGATCAGCAGCATCCAGACCCTTCCCGAACTCCTCCAGACCCTACCAGAACCCTCTAACCCTTCCGGAACCCTCTGTCAAATTCCAGACCTGCACCAGGGCCGCCTTTTCCCCTACGACAGCCCCGTTCCTGCCCTGCTCCACCTGGGGCCATGAGCAGTGTCTCTGCTTCTCCCAGCCATTCCTGCTTTTGTACCTCGAAATAAACAATTTAGCAAGGAAATAACATGAACTGCATTTGGCTGCAATGGTATCTCATGCCTTAACCTTGCTTCCAGGCCTGACCCACTCAGATGTCTCAGGCCCCACAACACCTGAGAGAGCAGCATTTCCCCCACGTTTGCCAGAGCAGATGCACACGTGTGTGCACACAGAGAGGAAGAGTCAGTGCAAGGTCCCTGTGAGAAATTCCCCTGGGAGGCAGTGAAATGCTCCCTGCGGATCCGTTTGCATCTCCTCACTGTGCCAAGGCTTGGGCCTCCAGCACTGGGGGATCGGCCCAGGAGCCGTCAGCGTTCGGGGGTCACCCGAGGGCAGCAGACGGGAGAGATCCCAGCTCGGAGAGGCCCCACTGCCAGGGAGCTTCTGGTCAGCGCTGCTGGGCCCAGGAGAGCTCCAAGGGTCTCCTTTTGGACCGCTGCTTACAGGGCCCCAAGGGATGGGCTTCAGCCACAGCAATGTTTCACCCTGGCCACACTTTGGGCCGGCAACTTTCTGTGAAAGTGTGAGAGCAGGGATGGTGTGGCATTCAGGGAAGTCACATAATTCCCAAGGCTGTTGACAAAAGCCCAGGAGGTCGTTGGCCAGCAGCAGTTGCTGGGAGCAGAGGGTGTTTCTGATCAGTGCCAGAGGAGCTGAGCCCAGGGGCTGCTCCTCAAGGCTGAGGCCTCCCAAGCACGTATCAGAGCCCAGTGCGGCCTGGAAAGGGGGTGGGGGATGCACCAGCACAGGGAGGGTGATCCTGTGGGGATTTATTGATCAGGTCACTCAAGGAATCTCTCAGCCACTGTCCTGGGGTCCTTCAGCAGTGCAGTGGAAGGGATCAACAGGCTCAGACCCCGGTGTCCATGGTGGGATCATTTCCACAGGCAGTGTTTTCTTTTGGCCCCTCAAACACCCTTTGGAGCGCTTTCCTTAGGGACTGCATGGAGCAGGGCCTCCTGCAACTCTCCATGGAGCAGTGTCTCCAGCAGCTCCCCATGGAGAAGTCTCTTTTCCAGCTTCCCACCAAGAAGTAGATGAAGGGTTTGATGCTGCTGGTGATGCAGGTGAGCAGGAAAACCACCTGGGAAGGCACAACCGTGTAACCGAGCTGCTGCAGTAAATTCCAGAGACTGAGGGGCAGGCTGAAGAGTGCAACGAGGACAATAACAATGTCGAGCCTCTTGTGTTGCTGCTGCTGGGAGCCAGGCTTCAAATGAACGTAGAGGATTGTGCTGGAAATGACCATGGGTACAGCGACTAGGAAGAGGTTGAGGGCGTACATGGAGGTGAGAGCCACCCGGCATTGCTCCTGCTCGTGTGACTGGCACAGGGAAGTCACCGTGGGATTGACAGCAGTGACAACAAAGAACAGGGCCCAGAACAGGGTTTTCATCACCACCCACAGCAGGCGCTCAGGAAGTTGGCAACCACAGAAAAACAGGCAGAGGATGGACCTGCACCTCTCAATGCTGATGAATGTCAGGCGGTACAGCCCTATGTTGTAGGAGACCACTGACAGCTGGGAAAGCAAGCTCAGATACATTGGGGGCAATATAGCAGAGCAGGAGACTTCCTCCAGCAGGAAGAGCAGGGCAGAGGGGACCATGATGATGAGGAAGAGGAAATCAATGCTGGCCTGATTGAAGGCCACAAAGTAAGTGATGGCATCAATGTGGAGGAGCCAAAGGACAGCCCCATTCCCAGCCAGCCCACAGAGGCCGATGAGCAGCGTCACAATGTGTGTGGTCACGCTGGAGACACTGATCTCACACTGACCAGGTCCGTCGGTCGGTGAGGTGAAAAGAGGGGACAGGGTGCTCACCTCCATGGATGGACGCTGGGCAGGCGGTGGGATGTGGCCCCTGGCTGTGGTCAGAGTGGATGTGGAGTCAGTGCTTGGAGAATCCAGGAATGGATCACGCAGGTCCTCAGCAGCTCCCTGCAGTGGGAAGGATTCAGTGGGGAGGAGTGAGGTGTGAAGGGGAGGAGGGCAGTGGAAATGGTGGGGTGGGAGAAAGGGGTGGAAGGGTTGGGCTGTTCCACAGAAAATGCAGAGGGGAAGCACAAGGCAGAGCAGGGAGGACTTGGCAAGGGCACTGCAGTCACCGGGAGAAGGTGGCATGAACAGAGCAGCTGCTGGAGGAGAGGAATGTGGGCTAGGGAGGAAGGAAAACATTCCACTGACCTGTTCCCTGTGGGGCAGCAGCAGGCAAAGGGGTCTGTGCGGAGATCCCAGCTCGGAGAGGCCCCACTGCCAGGGAGCTTCTGGTCAGCGCTGCTGGGCCCAGGAGAGCTCCAAGGGTCTCCTTTTGGACCGCTGCTTACAGGGCCCCAAGGGATGGGCTTCAGCCACAGCAATGTTTCACCCTGGCCACACTTTGGGCCGGCAACTTTCTGTGAAAGTGTGAGAGCAGGGATGGTGTGGCATTCAGGGAAGTCACATAATTCCCAAGGCTGTTGACAAAAGCCCAGGAGGTCGTTGGCCAGCAGCAGTTGCTGGGAGCAGAGGGTGTTTCTGATCAGTGCCAGAGGAGCTGAGCCCAGGGGCTGCTCCTCAAGGCTGAGGCCTCCCAAGCACGTATCAGAGCCCAGTGCGGCCTGGAAAGGGGGTGGGGGATGCACCAGCACAGGGAGGGTGATCCTGTGGGGATTTATTGATCAGGTCACTCAGGAATCTCTCAGCCACTGTCCCAGGGTCTCTCAGCAGTGCAGCAGGAGGAATCAACAGGCTCAGACCCCTGTGTCCATGGCAGGATCCTCTCTGTGGTCAGTGTTTTGTTCTGGCTCCTCAAAGACCCTCTGGAGGGAGAGCCGGAGGGACCCCATGGAGCAGGGCATCCAGCACCTTCCCACCAAGAAGTAGAGGAAGGGTTTCATGCTGCTGTTGATGCAGGTGAGCAGGAAAAAAACCTGGGAGGGCACAAGGATGTAACCAAGCTGCTGCAGGAAATTCCAGATGATGAGAAGGAGAGTGAGGAGCACAGTGAGGACAATAACGATGTTGCACCTCTTGTGTTGCTGCTGCCGGGAGCCGCACTTGGCCTCAATGAAATCGATTTTGCTGGAAATGACCATGGGTGCAACAAAAGAGGAGCAGGATAAGGGTGAAGACAAAGATGAGAGCTGCCTGGCATTGCTCCTGCTTGTGTGACGGGCACAGGAATGTCACTGCAGGAATGACAGCAAAGAGAGCAAAGAAGGCCCAGTATTGGATACTTTCCACCTCCCAAAACAGGCACCGAGGAAGGTCATAGTGGCAGCAGAGCTTCCTGAACTTGCCCATATACACCACAGGGCTCCTGCACATCAGCTGAGACAGCTTCCAGTAGTAGGAGACCACTGAGAGCTGGAAAGGGAAACACATATATCAAGGGCATGATAGGAGAGCAGGACATGTCCTCCATCAGGACGAGGAGGGCAGAGGAGTCAGTGAGGAGAAGTACAAGGAAGTCTATGACAGCCACGTTAAAGATGCAATAATTACCTCTTTTCAGACTGAGGAGGCAGAGGACAGCCCCGCTCCCAACCAGCCTACAGAGGCAGATGAGCAGTGTCACATTGTGAATGGCCTCGCTGGTGACATCTGTCTCACAGAGACCGTCTCTTTCAGTGTATGTAGTTGGCAGGGGGGGACACTGTGCTCACCTCCATGGATGGACGCTGGGCAGGCGGTGGGATGTGGGCCCTGGTTGTTGTCAGAGTGGATGGGGAGTCAGTGCTTGGAGAATCCAGGGATGGACCTCACAGCTCCTCAGCTGCTCCCAGCAGCTGAATCCCAGGGAAGGATTCAGTGGAGAGAAGAGAGATGTGCAGGGGAGGAGCGTGGTGGAAATGGTATAGCATGAGAGGGAGGTGGGAGGGTCCGCTGGATCCGGGGTCCCTGGGACACCCCATGGCCACTCGCAGATGGGCGACCCATTCCAACTTTATTTTTCAGTGCCCGCCCCCACCAGGTTGCCAGAGTCTCGGCAATTCCTCTAGCTTTTCGCCCTGCCCCCGCTCCACCTGGCCATGAAGCCTCGGGATCCCGCTCCTCCTGCTCTGCGAACAGGAGCAGGATGCGCAGGGCGCGGGCAGGGGAGGTCTTCCCAGGAATATAAAATTCCACCCTGGATTTGGGGCTCTTGGCACCACCCATGCCTGCCCAGTACAAGGGGCTGCTCCTCGCCCCCTGACCTGCGGCCCCACCCCCATCCTCCCCAGCCACGGGACCAGCAGCAGCGATGCTGCTGCGGACCAAGTCGGTGCTCCCTCCCAGTGCCTCTGCCTCAGAGGGACACAGCTCAGGGCGGTCTGGGGGAAGCAGAGGGGGTGGTGGGCTGGGTGCAAGGCTCTGAAACAAGTAGGCTGGACAGACTGATGAGCGGAGCGGAGGGCGCAGTCTCCCCAGGCGCAGAGGCGGGAGCTGCTGTGCCCTACGGGCGCTGCCCCCCGAGCGAAGCGGGCGGCTGCGCGGGGGAGGCGAGCGGCAGGGGCGCCACGGTCACACGAAGAAGTGCCGTGGCCGTTGCTCTCGGCCCCGGCGGGGGCGGCGCTGGCGGCATCGGCGACTCTGTCGGTCCCGGGGACGGCGGCGGCGGCGATCGGCTCGCTCCGTCCGGAGTGGTGGGTGGAGTGAGAGGCGGTTGCGCCTGTCCCATGGGCAAAGCCGGAGCCCCCGCGGGCGGCGAGGGGTGTGCCAGGGGGATGGATCAAAGGTCCCATTGCCGTCTGTGCGGGCTCCATTAACGAAGGAGCCGGGGGGGCAGCAGCCCCCACTGCGTCATGGACTGCGGGCAGCGCCGGCCCCCCTGCCAGCTTCATTCCGGAGAGGGGGGGCTGCGGAGCCGCGAGCGGTGGCGGCGCCCGCCGGGCCGGGGTCGCCCCGTGCAGTCCCTGCAATGTCGGGTGTGCCGAAGCTGATAGTTGTGAAAGGCGGATGGCGTCACCAGCACCGCGCTCAAGGCGGGGTGAGTCTGCCCAACTGACCGCGGCACGGGCTGCGGTGCGGTCAGTGTCCGATCAGTCGGCAAAGGATATTTCGGCTGAACGCGGTCACGCGGATGGGGATACTTGAGCTTAATATAAGTTCCCGGTGACATATAAAGTCCGCGGGGCGTCCCGGTGTCTCTCGCAGCCCCACACTGCGCCGGGGCGGGGCTGGGCACCTGAAATGTCCCAGTCGGAATCGCTGCCTCTCGGGGTCTTGCCCCGTAGGGCTGTGTAGATGCGCTCCTAAGACTGTGAGCAGTGCGAGCGCTGTTGCGTCCCCCTTGTCCATGAGGCAGCGTCCCAAATCGTGCCAAACTCTACGATCAAAGGCGCGTCTGAGATCCGCAGAAAATCCATGGTCCCGAGCCCAACTCAGGAGTCCGACGAGCTCGGCCTCAGACACTGGGACCCTTAGGTGAGGGCTATAACCCTGCCAGGAAGACAGAACCAGCCGTTCAGCTGCAGAAAGATGGTTCCCCATTTTCAGGGAAACTCTCCCTCAGCAAACATTTACTTCAAGAGACAGACAGTCCACTATTTCAGGGAAAACCGTCCTGCTCAGTTCTCAGCTTCTAAGAGCCGACCCGCGGTCCAAACAGGACCAAGTCTTCTCTGAAAGACAGGGGTTTCAGCATTATCTCACTCAAGAGGGCAAAGGTGTCCGACTGGAGTCTCCAGACTCCTGGTGTTCAGCCTCGGCTGAGAAGTTCCCCCCGTGATCCGTCAGGGTCCTGGGTCTTCAGCCTAGGCTGCAGTACCACGTCGGGTTTCACCAGATGTCGCTGTTGAGGCAGGGACGGGAATGAAAATGACTCCAAGTTCAGAAGGCAAAGAATGATTCGTTTATTGTTCATTTATTATTATTCGTTTATTTGTTTATCAACCTCAGTACCAGGTAAGATAATGGAACAGTTCATAGACCTCAGTACCAGGTAAGATAATGGAACAGTTCATAGACCTCAGTTCCAGGTAAGATAATGGAACAGCTCATAGACCTCAGTTCCAGGTAAGATAATGGAACAGTTCATAGACCTCAGTTCCAGGTAAGATAATGGAACAGTTCATACTGAGCGCTATCACACAGCACTTACAGGATGGCCAGGGTATCAGACCCAGTCAGCAGGGGTTTACGAAGGGTAGGTCATGTCTGACCAACCTGGTCTCCTTCTGTGACCAGGTGACCCGTCTGGTGGGTGCAGGAAAGGCTGTGCATGTTGTCTATTTAGACTTCAGCAAGGCCTTTCATACTGTCTCCCACAGCACACTCCTGGAGAAGCTGGCAGCCCACGGCTTGGGCAGGAGCACTCTTCGCTGGGTTAGGAACTGGCTGGACAGCTGGGCCCAGAGAGTGGTGGTGAACGGTGCTGCATCCAGCTGGGGCCAGTCACCAGTGGTGTCCCTCGGGGGTCTGTACTGGGACCAGTTCTATTTAATATTTTTATAGACAACATGGATGAGGGCATCGAGTCCTATATTAGTAAATTTGCAGACGACACTAAGCTGGGAGCTTGTGTTGATCTGTTGGATGGAAGGAGGGCTCTGCAGAGATACTTAGATCGGTTGGATGGATGGGCAGAGTCCAACAGCATGAAGTTTAATAAGTCTAAGTGCCGAATTTTACATTTTGGCCACAAAAATCCCCTACAATGTTACAAGCTGGGGACAGTGTGGCTGGACAGCATTCAGGCAGAAAGGGACTTGGGGGTGCTAGTCGACAGCCAGTTCAATATGAGCCAGCAATGTGCCTTGGTGGCCAAGAAAGCCAATGGCATCCTGGCCTGCATTAGGAATTGTGTGACCAGCAGGAGCAGGGAGGTCATTCTTCCCCTGTACTTGGTGCTGGTGAGACTGCATCTTGAGTGCTGTGTCCAATTCTGGGCCCCTCAGTTTGGGAAGGACGTTGAGATGCTTGAGTGCGTCCAGAGGAGGCAATGAGGCTGGTGAGGGGCTTGGAATACAAGCCTTATGAGCAACGTTTGAAGGAGCTGTAGTTGTTTAGCCTGGAGAAGAGGAGGCTTAGAGGTGACCTTATTGCTCTTTACAACTTCCTGAAGGGTAGTTGTAGTCAGGTGAGGGTTGGTCTCTTTCACCAGGCAGTACAAGGGGACACAGAACAAGAGGACACAGTCTCAAGCTACTTCAGAGAAGGTATAGGTTGGATATTAGGAAAAAAATTTTCACCAAAAGAATAATAAGGTACTGGAATTGTCTTCCCAGGGAGGTGGTAGAATCATGATCTCTGGATGTGTTTAAAAAAAAGACTGGACATGGCACTTGTTGCTATAGTCTAGTTGAGGTATTAGGGCATAGGTTGGATTTGATGATCTTAGAGGGCTCTTCCAACCTCATTATTCTGTGATTCTGTGATTAAAAGTACATCGCTCTTTTATAGAGAACATCGTGAAGACTAATTTCATTGGTCTTAAAGTAAAAATATTCAACACCATTGGTGCACTATGAATAGCCCATAGTGGTAGAACATATCTATAAACAATATGAATAGAAAGAAAGATAATAAATGGTTTACATTCCTCTCGGACTTTTCCCAGGCTTAGCCTGGTAGAAATCTCTCTCATTTTCTCTGACTGAACTGAGAATATCTATGGGATTGTACTGGAAACGTGCATGCATGCAGCCAAGAGGAGCATGATGATGGTGTTCTCATGGAGATGAGAATGCCCGGCAGGGCTCCTGCTGGTGTGATGGGCACAGGAATGTCACCGTGAAAATGACAGTGAAGACAGCAAAGAAGACCCAGAATTTGACACTGTTTGCCACCCACGTCAGGCGCTTGCGAAGCTCCCAGTGGCAGTAGAGTCTCCAGAGCTTGTACATATCCAGCACAGTGCTGCTGCGCATCAGCCAGAACAGCCCCCAGTGGTAGGAGATCACTGAGAGCTGGAAGAGGAAACACAGGTACAGCAAGGGCACAACAGGAGAGCAGGACATGTCCTCCACCAGGAGGAGAGCAGAGGGGACTGTGAGGAGAAGGAAGAGGAAGTCAATGACAGCCAGGTTATAGAAGGCAGAGTGATGGATTTTCAGGTTGAGGAGGCAGAGGACAGCCCCATTCCCGGCCAGCCCACAGAGGCAGATGAGCAGTGCCACAATGTGAATGGCCACATTATGAACATCAGTCTCACACAGATTGTCGCCTTCAGTGGGTGTGGCAGGAGATGGGGACACGGTGGTCACCTCCACGGATGGACGCTGGACAGGCAGTGGGATGTGGCTCCCAGCTGTGGTTAGAGTGGATGTGGAGTCAGTGCTTGGAGAGTCCAGAGATGGACCATGAGGCTCCTCAGCAGCTCCCTGCAGTGGGAAGCATTCAGTGGGGAGCAGTGAGATGTGCAGGGGAGGAGGGTGGTGGAAATGGTGGGGTTTGAGACGGAGGTGGGATGGCTGGGCTGTTCAGCAGGAGACTGATAATGAACATAGGGAATAAACATTTTCACCTCTTCTGAAGTTGCTTAAAGACCAAGTGGCCAAAAAGATAAAAGGATGTAAAGGCAGGCACGCAGGATGATAAAAGTGGCTGGAGCCAGTGGCAAAACAAATAACAAGGCCTCTGGTGGTTTTGGGCCAAATTCTGTAACAAGAAGTAAAAGCATATGGCCAAAAGAAAAGTTCAAGGCAAGGTCACCTTTAATATCACAGCACTCAGTGAATAAGATCACCAGAGACCCTTCTGAATGATCCTCCAGGAGCATGAAAGGACTCCAGGTAAGGAAATGGATGCATGGAAATGAGTTCTAGGAAAATGGTGTTTATGTACTAGATAAGGAAAACTTTTTAATGTCTATGTGTGGTTATGATGGATAAAACCCCTGCTGTAATGTCTCACCAAACAGAAATAAGAAGAGATCCTTCTGTGTGTCCTGCTGCCTGATATTTCACATGAACTTTATTCCCTCTCATTTTCGTATCACTCCTCATCCCCATCTCTGCCCCACTCTCCATCCCATCCCATCCCATCCCATCCCATCCCATCCCATCCCATCCCATCCCATCCCATCCCATCCCATCCCATCCCATGGCTGCTCTCCAGCTCAGAGCACAGCCTGTTGGCTTCTGCTGCTCTCCAGTGGGGACATTTGGGATCGGTGGCATCCAGATTGCCTCCAACCTCAGCCCTCTCCTGATTCATCCTAACCGCCTCCATTGCCCCAAATGTCCCCAGGCCACCTTTTGGCTCTGAGAGCCCTGTTCCTGCCCCAGTCCACCCGGGACTCCCGTCAGTGTCTCTGCCCCTCCTGGCCATGGTGTTCTAGGACCCGGGAGGGAGGAGAAAAACCCAGCTCCCACATGCTCCCTGCAGAACCTCCCTTCCTCATGGCCCTGCTCCCTTCTCCTGCCTGATTACACTGGGGGAGTGTTACGAATCAGTGTTTGAGAACACTGCAACGGCAGTTGTGGGAGGGCTGCAAGGGCATCAGTAAAAACCACATTTAATACTGAGCATCCACACACCGGAGTTCATTGGCCAGGTTCACTCTAGCCCTGACCAGACAGGCACACCAAGGGAAAAAGCTCTAAAAACAAAATCGAGAAATATGACACCTGTATGGATACAGACATAGAGTCAGTGCAAAGTCCCTTGTCGCTGTTGAGGCAGGACGGGAATGAAGAACTCCAGTTCAGAAGGCGAGAAGGAAACCTCTTTATTTCAAATGCACCACTCTATTTATTTAGAACATCGTGCAGACTAATTTCATTGGTCTTAAAGCAAAAACATCTCACACCATTGGTGAGCTCTGAATGACGCACAGTGGCAGAACATATCTATAAACAATGTGAACAACAAGAGAGCTAGAGAATTATTTACATTCCTTTCCAACTCTCTCCCAGGCCCAGCCTGGTTAGAAACCTCTCTTTTTTTTCTCTGACTGAACTGAGAATATCCATAGTCCCTGAGAGCAATTCCCCTCAAAGGCAGTGAAATGCTCACTCTGGATGCATTGGCAGCTCCTCACCAGGCGAAGGGTTGAGCATTGAGGAGTGGGGGTCCAAGACCTGTTGACCTTCAAGAATCCTTCAAGTGCAGTAAATGTGAGAGTTCCCAGCTCAGGTGACTCAAGGAAACCCTCAGCCATTGTCCCAGGGTCCTTCAGCTTGGCAGGGGAAAGGATCAACAGGCTCAGACCCCCGTGTCCATAGCAGCCCCACTGCTGCAGGCAGTGCTGTCCTTTGGCCACTCAAAGATCCTCTGGAGGCAGACCCTGAGGAGACTCCGGCAGTGCCACCAGCAGCTCCTGACTGAGAGGTAAATGAAAGGTTTGATGGTGTAGTGGATGCAGATGAGCAGGAAAACAACCTGGGTGGACACAGTGGTGTTACCGAGCTGCTGCAGGAAATTGCAGATGCTGACCGGGAGATGGAAGAGTTCAGTGTAGAAAATAATGATGTCGAGTCTCTTAGGTTGCTCCTGCTGGGGGCCACGCTTGGCCTTAATGAAGAGGATTGTGCTGGAAATGACCACGGCTGCACCAAAGAGGAAGAGGTTGAGGGTGTACGTGGAGATGAGAGCCCCCCAGCAGTGTTTGTGCTCATATGTCTGGCACAGGGAAGTCACTATGGGATGAACAGCGATGACAGAATAGAAGAAGGCCCACTGCAGGGCTCTCATTACCACCCACAACATGTTCTGGGGAAGGTGGCAGGGGTAGCAGTGTTCGTAGTGGAGGGACCTGCATCTCTTGGTGTCGATGAACATCAGCTGGTACAGCCCCATGTAGTAGGAGACCACTGACAGCTGGAAAAGGAAGCTGAAGTACACAGGGGGCATGATAATGGAGCAGGACATGTCCTCCACCAAGAAAAGCAGGGTGGAGAGGACCATGAAGAGGAGGAAGAAAAAGTTGTCAAAGGCCTGGTTGAAGATGTAGCAAATGGATTTCCTGCTCTGGACCCAGAGGACAACCACGTTCCCAGCCAGCCCACAGAGGCAGATGAGCAGTGTGACACTGTGTATGGCCACGCTGGTGACATGTACCTCAAACAGATCGTCTCCTTCAGTGGGTGAGATGGCAGGTGGGGGCATGGTGATCACCTCCATGGATGGACGCTGGGCAGGCAGTGGAATGTAGCAACTGGCTGTGGTCAGAATGGATGTGGAGTCAGTGCTTGGAGAATCCAGGGATGGACCAAGCAGCTCCCTGCAGTGGGAAGGATTCAGTGAAGAGAAGTGAGATGTGCAGGGGAGGAGGGTGGTGGAAATTGTGGGCTTGAGAGGGAGGCAGTAAGGTTGGGCTGTTCAGCAGGGTATGTGGAAGGAAAGCATAGGGCAGAGGAGGGGGGACCTGGGGAGGGCACAGCAGTCACTGGGAGAGGGTGGCAGGAACAGAACAGCTGCTGGAGGAGAGGAAGGTGGGCTAGGGAGGAAGGAAAACATTCCACTGACCTGTTCCCTGTGGGGCAGCAGCAGGCAAAGTGGTCTGTGCAGATCAGCGGCACTTCCTGGTACCTCTTGCTCTTTTGGGATCCATGTCCTAAAGCGGCTCCTGCCAGGTCAGTGACATGGAGGAGAAAGGGCCCAGATCACCAGGAGCTTCCCATGCCCATCCTGCTGTCTCTCTCTGTTCCCTATCCCACTGTTGTTTCCCAAAGACTTGATGGCATCATAGGGGAGTAGGAAATTGCATCTTTGGTTACATTAGTTGTGAGTTTTGTCAAAACTCCACTCAAGGACTAGAATGGGTTGTCTTTTCCTCCTGATTAGAAACACTCCTTCCCTGGACAATGTCCCATTCTCTGACTGCCTTCACTCTCCTGACAGGTTTCTACCATTTCTCCTTTCTCTTTCATGAGGGGTAATATTCCCTCCAGCACCAGAGGGATGCCGGTGGTGCAGGTGGCACCAGAATGGTGTCAACGCTGCCAGTGCTGGTGGAGCATCTGGGTGCTTCTTAGAAACAACTCCCTTGCTGGTAAGAGGTCTGGGATCATTGCCAGAATAATCCCTGGACCCAAGGAAGCATGGCTGAGCCAAGAATTCCCATTTTTTCATTCAAATGCAGGCTCTCACTGCCCAAGGGAAGGACAGAAAACAGTTGCTCTGTGTTGATTTGCCACAGCCTGGTTTTTTGGTAGTGGGGGAGAGCCACGGAAAGGGGCTCCTGTGAGAAGCTGCTGGAAGCTTCCACCATGTCTGACAGAGCCAATTTCTGACGACTCTGAAGATGGACATGCTGTTGGCCCAGTTAGACAGGTTGGTAACGCCTCAGTGATGCCATATGCAAGAAGAAAATCAAAGCAGCACACGCAGTTTTTACCAGGGATGGCAGGCACCGCTGCTGGGGCCATCCCGGTGTGCTGTGCAGTGATGCGCCGCAGCCTCTGCCATCTTGGTGTGGGCCATGGCAAGTCTTGTGGAGGGCAAGACCTGAGTGGAAAGAGAGAGGAAGGTTCCTTGCTTCCAAACTAGAGCAGCCTGTCTTTGGAGGACTGTACCCCGTGGAAGAGTGACCCAAGCCATAACAGTTTTGAGAAGACTGTTTGCCCGAGGGTGGGATTCACATTGCAACAGTTTTTTCAGGACTGCTGCTCATGAGATTAGAGCCACACTGGAGAAGTTCATGGGGAACAATGTCCCGTTGGAGAAACCCCATGACACAGCACAAAAAAACTCCTCTCCTGGAGCAAACAGAAGATTGCGAGTGATGAACTGACCAAAAGCCCCACGCCCTGCCTCTGTGCACTGTCACTAGGAAGGAGGGAGGGGGGGAAAGAAAGGTGTTTTAAACTTTTATTTGACATCTCATTATCATCCTCTGACTCTGTTAATAAAAAATTGACTTAACACCATTACATTTGAACCTTTTATTTTCCTATTCTTGGAGGGTTTTTTCTCCCAGTTCTCCTCTCAGTTCATGAGCCCTTTGTTAACTTTTGTCTCCTTCTACTCTGCCCAGCTGAGAGCAAGAGCAGGCGAGCGAACAGCTTTCGCGGGTGCCTGGCGTTTGGCCAGTGCCAAACCACGACAGGCTTACAACCAGGTTATCAGCATCAGAGCCCACATTTCTTACTGCCAATACTCTGGATGATGCAATTAAAGCTGTTAGAGACCAGAATCTGGGGTGCTGTCGTGCCCCATCCAGCTCTTCACCAGAGCTCATCCTCCTCCTCCCCAGTCTTGGGAATACTTGTGGTTGTTTTTCCCTGATCTCACCCCTTTGCAAGCAGGGACACCTTCCACTAGGCCAGGTTGCTTCAAACCACCATCCAGCCTGGCCTGGAACACTTCCAGGGATGGGGAGGCCAGAGCATCTCTGGGAACCTGTGCCAGGGCCTCTCCACCCTCACAGGGAAGAATTTCTTCCCAATATTCCACCTAACCCTATTCTCCGGCAGTGGGAAGCCATTCCCCCTTGTCCTGTCACTTCAGGCCTTTGTCTTTGTCTTTGTCCAAAATGCCTCTCCAGTTCTTGGGGCCTCTTTAGGCTCTGGAAGGGGCTCCAAGGTCTCCCTGAAGCCTTTCCTTCTCCAGGCTGAACACCCCCAGCTCAGAGACCTCAGTGAAGCCACAGGGAGGGGGTTGATGCCCCGTGGAGACAACGGTGACAAACACAGATGTCACCCTGCTCCTGGAAGGGGGTGGCGGTGCTGAGGACCACGGACTCCCACTCCCCTTGCAGCTGCACCATCCGAGCATGCTGAGGGAGAGGCGCAAGCCAGGGGAGAGTAAGAATTTCTGAAGGCATAAAACCACTAGCACAGAAATCAGTAAAACCCAGGTTTAATAATAAATAACAACACAGAAAAGTGCTGTCCCTGTGTGTGTGTTTGTGGGTGTGTTCAGCTGTGCATGACAAAAGGACAGTGAAGGTAAGGATAAAAAGGCAAATGGCCTAAGAGCTTTACAGCACTCAAAGTTAACAGTACTTCAGTTATACATTAAATTTAGCAATTCAGCAGAGAAACAACCTTTAAGCTTATTTATGCCTGATACTTCCTTGCAGGCCTGACTCACTCAGATGTCTCAGGCACCACAACACCTGAGAGAGCAGCATTTCCCCCACGTTTGCCAGAGCAGATGCACACGTGTGTGCACACAGAGAGGAAGAGTCAGTGCAAGGTCCCTGTGAGAAATTCCCCTGGGAGGCAGTGAAACGCTCCCTGCGGATCCGTTTGCATCTCCTCACTGTGCCAAGGCTTGGGCCTCGAGCACTGGGGGATCGGCCCAGGAGCCGTTGGCGTTCAGGGGTCACCCAAGGGCAGCAGACGGGAGAGATCCCAGCTCGGAGAGGCCCCACTGCCAGGGAGCTTCTGGTCAGCGCTGCTGGGCCCAGGAGAGCTCCAAGGGTCTCCTTTTGGACCGCTGCTTACAGGGCCCCAAGGGATGGGCTTCAGCCACAGCAATGTTTCACCCTGGCCACACTTTGGGCCGGCAACTTTCTGTGAAAGTGTGAGAGCAGGGATGGTGTGGCATTCAGGGAAGTCACATAATTCCCAAGGCTGTTGACAAAAGCCCAGGAGGTCGTTGGCCAGCAGCAGTTGCTGGGAGCAGAGGGTGTTTCTGATCAGCGCCAGAGGAGCTGAGCCCAGGGGCTGCTCCTCAAGGCTGAGGCCTCCCAAGCACGTATCAGAGCCCAGTGCAGCCTGGAAAGGGGGTGGGGGATGCACCAGCACAGGGAGGGTGATCCTGTGGGGATTTATTGATCAGGTCACTCAGGAATCTCTCAGCCACTGTCCTGGGGTCCTTCAGCAGTGCAGTGGAAGGGATCAACAGGCTCAGGCCTCTGTGTCCATGGCAGGATCATTTCTGCGGGCAGTGTTTTCTTCGGGCTCCGCAAACACCCTGTGGACTGCCTTCCTTAGGGACTGCATGGAGAAGTACCTCCTGCAACTCTCCATGGAGCAGTGTCTCCAGCAGCTCCCCATGGAGCAGTCTCTTTTCCAGCTCCCCACCAAGAAATAGATGAAGGGTTTGATGCTGCTGCTGATGCAGGTGAGCAGGAAAACTGCCTCGGAGGGCACAACCGTGTAGCCAATCTGCTGCAGGAAAGACCAGAGACTGAGGGGCAGGCTGAAGAGTGCAACGAGGACAATAACAATGTCGAGCCTCTTGTGTTGCTGCTGCTGGGAGCGAGACTTTAAATGAATGAAGAGGATTGTGCTGGAAATGACCACAGGCGCAGCAAATAGGAAGAGGTTGAGGGCATACAATGAGGTGAGAGCCACCCGGCATTGCTCCTGCTCGTGTGACTGGCACTGGGAAGTCACCGTGGGATTGACAGCAGTGACAACAAAGAGGAGAACCCAGAACAGGACAGTCATCATCACCAACAGCAGGCGGTCAGGAAGTTGGCAACCACAGAAAAACTGGCAGAGGATGGACCTGCACCTCTGAAAACTGATGAATGTCAGGCGGTACAGCCCCATGGTGTAGGAGAACAGTGACAGATAGAAAAGAAAGCTCAAATACATCAGGGCCATTATAGCATAGCAGGAGACTTCCTCCACAACGAAGAGCAGGGCGGAGGGGACCATGACGATGAGGAAGAGGAAGTCGGTGATGGCCTGGTTGAAGACGAAGTCGGTGGTGGGATTAATGTGGAGGAGCCGGAGGAAAGCCCCATTCCCAGCCAGCCCACAGAAGCCGACGAGCAGAGTCCCAATGTGTGCGGCCATGCTGGAGACACTGATCTCACACTGACCAGATCCATCGGTCGGTGAGGTGAAAAGAGGGGACACGGTGCTCACCTCCATGAATGGATGCTGGGCAGGTGGTGGGATGTGGCCCCGGCTGTGGTCAGAGTGGATGGGGAGTCAGTGCTTGGAGAATCCAGGAATGGACCACACAGCTCCTCAGCAGCTCCCTGCAGTGGGAAGGATACAGTGGAGAGAAGTGAGATGTGCAGGGGAGGAGGGTGGTGGAAATTGTGGGAGAGGGAGGGTTGGTCTGCACAGCATGGGATTGATAAATAAGAGAGAATAAACATTTTCAACTCCCCTGAAGTTGCTAAAAGACTAACTGGGCAGAAAGATAAAAAGATATAAAGGTGTGGACCCAGGATGATAAACGTGGTTGCGATTACTGGGGAAATTGATAAGGAGGCCCACAGTATTTTTGAAGCAAGTTCTGTAACAAGAAGCAAGAGCACATGGCCAAAGGCAAAGTACAAGGCAGGGTCACCTTTAATATCGCAGCATTCAGTGTATGCGTCTACCAGAAACCCCTCTTAATGAACCTCCAGGACCATGAAATTATGCTTAGTGGGAAGTAGATGCATGGAAATGAGTTCTAGGAAAATGGTGCTTATGTACTAGACAAGAAGAACTTTCTAATGCCTACGGATGGTTATAATGGATAAAACGCATGTTGTAAAGCAGAGATCCTTCTGCATGTCCTGCTGCCTAATACTTCCCTTGGTAACAGCATTAGTTGGTGTTAGGAACTTCATTCTGTCTCATCTTGGTATCACTCCTCTTCCCCATCTCTGCCCCATTTCCCATCCCATCCCATCCCATCCCATCCCATCCCATCCCATCCCATCCCATCCCATCCCATCCCATCCCATCCCGCTGCTTTCCCAGTTGGAGGCCATTCCCTGGCTGCAAGTGTGGCCTGTGGGGCTCTGCTGCCATCCAGTGGGAGATTTGGGATTGGTGGCACCCAGACCCCTCCTGCCCCCTCCAGCCCCTGCCTGCCTGATGCCTTGGGGTGGCTTCCTAGAAGAGAGGCTAGACAAGGTGAAGAGAATGAAAGTGGGTATTTATCAAAGGCCTTCAAAATGTGCCCCTTGGGCAGTCAAAGCCTCTGAGAGGGGCTACACCCAAAATGGACCACGGTCACGAGGTTTTCAGACCGATCTAAGTCTGGTCCATTTACAAATCAGGGGGGAATCCCCCAGTTACAGCTTCAGGTAATGAAGTCATTTACCCCCAGTTTGCTCCCCACCCAAGTCACTTTTGCCTACACTTTTTGGGGCCTGAGGCAGGAGAGTGTGCTTGAATTTCAGGCCTAGAGGGATTGTTTTGTCTGACCAAAATGGGAAGACAGTTAACTAACACTTTCCATGGTGTTTAGAGTTATGCACTAATGCAGTACAGGATTTGAAAAATATAAAGGCTAAAATCCTAAGGCATCCAGCCCCCCTCTGACATCCTCTAGAAATTCCCCCCATGCTGCCTTCCCCTCCAGACATCCCTGCTGCTCTCCTGCCCCACACGGGATCCCCAGCAGTGTTTCCACTCCTCCTGGCAATTCCATGCTTCTCCACCCCAATAAACACCAGTGGAGCCATCCCTCTACTGCCTCTTGTTTCTCTCCAAAGGAAGTTGGGGGGCTGGACACCAGGGATGAAGCTCGGGAGGGGTGTCTGCAAGAGAAACACTGCCCCAAAACCTCACGAGGCAGCCTGGGGTGAGCAGCCCATGGGGAGGGACTGGAGCCTCAGGCATGGGGCTGGGAGGGATGGGAAGGACAGGTGGTGGGTGGGCTGCATGGGGAGTGGGATGGGAGGTTGGTGTGGGAGGCGTGGGATGTGATGGAGCTGGTGGGAAGATGTGGTGGGAAGGTGTGGGATGTGGTGGGGCTGGAGAAAAGGCGTGGATGTGGTGGGGCTGGTGACCTCAGTGAAGCCACAGGCAGCAGGCTGATGCCCCACAGAGCCCGTGGTGACAATCACAGGTGTCACCCTGCTCCTGGAAGGGGGTGGCTGTGCTGAGGACCACGGCCTCCTCCTCTCATTGCTGCTGCACCATTGGGGCCTGTTGAGGGGGCAGCTGAAGGCAGCGGAGAGGAAGAATTTCTGAAGGCTGAGAGACCTTTGCACCTGGCTCACAACATTAAAAATTAAAAATCTTTGGGGAGAACTTTGCTGTGGCTCTCACAGAGTAATCAGAGTGAGAAATGCGGAGCCCCATGGCCATCGTGTCCATGCCGGCTCTGCCGGTGCCAGTCCAGCTCTGGGCACTGGGGATCATGGCTGCTCCAGGGAGCACAAGCCATGGGTGTGTCCCCTCTGAAACCAAGATGTTTAAGTCTAACAGCAAAAGCATTTTAGACTAGTAACAATTTTGAGTTAAAACTGTGAACATTTTGGAAAGGTATTTACTAAAGACAGGTTCAAATAAACAACATTTTTCAGGCATTCTTATGCACTATAATATCCAAGATTTTTTATAGATACTCTCAAAAGTACTGCCAATTTATTATTTCTTGGTATGAGTGTTTTGTTTCTTTTAATTACTACCAAAATATGTTGTCTCTCTTAGTTTAATACATAACTCGTTTTTTTTTCCAGCTAAAAAATGTTTTATTAACTTTGATGTCTCGGTTAGACAATTACCATTGATTAAGTTTTCTGAGGCTTACAAGTTTAGGAAATGGCTCTCTTATTGCCATTGCAATTTATCTCTTGCAATTTATTAATCAAGTCTTCCGGTGTGTATAGGCCTCTGAATTCCTAATTCTCTCAAGATATCATTCTCATTCTAAGACATACAATTAATTTCTAGTTATATGTTAACCGTTAAACTGTTAACTGTTCTCCAACTATTGAGTAATTTCTCTAAGGTGTATTGGTCCACAGAATTTTGTACTGACACTCAACCAACTCAGATCTAAATCAAAACCAGCTAAAAAACCACAGTCAAATATGCTCTGACTAATTAAACATAATTCATTATGAAATTTTGAAACAATCACAAAATTCCTGGCTAAATTCCTGGCTAACTACCTCTCTGTCCCCTCCCTCCAGCCACATTCCCGGCTGGCAGCAGGAGCCAGAGGAAGCTGGGAAGCGCTGGCAGAGGGGGCGAAGGCAGCTCAGGGTTCACGGTGCTGTTTATTGATATCAGACCTCAGTGGGATGCAGGAACCAGGTGCCAGGGGGAAATTTGGGATCACAGCCATGTGGGGAAGTGTCTGGGTCGAGTTGGCAAGACCCCAATAGTGTGAAAGCCCTTTTTCCCTAGCCCGGCAGCCAAAGAAGAAGTCTGGTAGGCGTGAAGCTGAGTTTTCAAGGTTGTTTATTCTTTCTTATCTAAAATATTTTCTTTCTGACCTGCCAAGGTCCAGCTAGTACAGAAGCCATGGCAGTTTGCCCCGAGCCCTGGGCGCCTCCCACATGATATACTCAAAATTCCGTGTACCATGTTTACAGTTCCCGTACCAATACCCAAAATCTATGTTGGACAGTGTGTCCCTATCCTAGACCAAGAGAAAAGTGTCACTATCACACCGAGACATGGAGGACAAGAAGGAAGAAAAGGCTAGGGCACGCCCAGATTCCTCCATATTGTATCCCTGAATTACATTCTAAAAATCCCCAAAAGTCTACTTTTTCACCCTGTGCCAATTCCCTTATTACACTACTTGAGCCCTTTTGGCATGTAATTCCTCATACAAGGTCGGCAGCCTCTCCCATGGGCTAAAATCGAAGCCACAGGTGTTTTTGACTTGCTCCCAAGGTCCCTGAGCCCCCTGCCAGGGTCTCAAGACATCCAGAGCAGCCAAAATGATGTTCTGGACTCCGACAGGGAAGGATCCGTTTGGGGTACAGTGCTCTAGGACCCGTGAGGGACAAGCAAAGCCATGCTCCAATGTGCTTCCCTCAGAGCATTTCTCACACATGGCCCATGGCAATACCCCTGCTGCCTTCGCCTGTAGGAATACAGAGCAGGAGAGTGATATCATGGATATTTAGTAATCTGGTGGCTCAAGGAAACCCTCAGCCACTGCCCCATGGTCCTGCACTGGGGCATTTGAAGGGTTCAACAGGCTTAGTCCCCTGTGTCCCTGTTGGCATCATTACTGTGTGCAGTGCTTCCTTCTGGCTCCTCAGAGACCTTGTGGAGGCACTCCCTGAAGGACTCCCTGCAGCAGCGCCTCCAGCACTTTGTTACTGAGAAGTAGATGAAGGGGTTGATGCTGCTGTGCATGCAGCGAACAGGAGAACAACCTGGGGGGACACAGTGGTGTAGCCGATCTGCTGCAGGAAATTCCAGAGACTGAGGGGGAGAGTGAGGAGCACAGAGAGAAAGACAATGATGTTGAGCCTCTTGGATTGCTGCTGCTGGGAGCTACCCTTGAGATGAATGAAGAGGATTGTGCAGGAAATGACCACGGATGGGGCAAAGATGAGGAGGTTGAGGATGTGGAGGGAGATGAGAGCCCCCAGCAGCCCCCTTGTGTTCCTGTGACTTGCACAGGGAAGTCACCGCAGAAATGGCAGCGATGGCAGTGATGGAAAGGGCCCAGAGCATGGCACTCACCAGCACCCATGGCAGGTGCTGGGGAAGGTGGCAGAAGAGCCCACGTGGGCAGAGGATGGACCTGCACCTCTCAATGCTGATGGCCATCAGCCAGTACAGCCCTAGGCTTTAGAACGTCAGGAAGAGGAGGGAAAGGAAGCTTATGTCTGCTGGGGACATGATGGTGTTATAAACAAGTTTATAAGTAAAGCTTATGTCTGCTGGGGCCCATAATGGCAGAGCAGGCCAAATCCACCAGCAGGAAGAGCAGAGTGGAGGGGACCATGAAGATGTGGAAGAGGAAGTTGGTAATGGCCAGGTCAAGGATGCAGGCAGTGATGGATTTGATGGTGTCCCTCTGGATGTGGAACCTGAGGACCCAGAGGACAGCCCCATTCCCAGCCAGCCCACAGAGGCAGATGAGCAGTGTCACACTGTGTATGGCCACACTGGGGACATCTGTCTCACACAGACTGTCGTCTCCCTCAGTGAGTGAGATGGCAGGGGGGGACATGGTGCTCATCCCCATGGATGGATGCTGGGCAGGCGGTGGGATGTGGCCCTGGCTGTGGTCAGAGTGGATGTGGAGTCAGTGCTTGGAGAATCCAGGGATGGACCACACAGCTCCTCAGCAGCTCCCTGCAGTGGGAAGGATTCCGTGAGGAGGAGTGAGGTGTGCAGGGGAGAAAGGCAGTGGAAATGGTGGGCTGGGAGAGGGAGGTGGGAGGGTTGGATGGTTTACCAGGAGGCTGATAAATAACATAGAGAATAAACATTTTCAGTTCTTTTGAAGTTGTTCAAAAGTAAAGTAACCAAAATTTAAAATGATGTGTTATAGATGGATTATGAGATGATTTGCTCTTGCAGGTAAGGGATGAATACTGTGTGAATATTAAAAGAAGCTTTACTGATGGATAATTATGTTATTGTAGTCTGTTATTTAGCTGTCCCCTGTTCTCCCCATAGTCCTTTTCCCCCTCTCTGTACTGTTGCCATCAGAGATCTTGAGTCATCCAGGACAGGTAGAAAGAAGGCCTGACAAAAGCTTGTTGCTGGGGTGGGGGTGGAGGGGGGGTGCAGCATGACAACACATGACCTGTTGCAGGGACATTCTTTTTTCTTTCAGGATTTTTCATAAAAGAGCACAGAAGAAAGAAAGAGAAAACAATTTCAATTTCTGCTCCTTGTTTATCACATGTGGAATGTGTTTAGAGAATTGTTTACCTGGGGTGATTGCTTAATTGGATTCTAGTAAGGATTGTTTGAGGCTGATGGCCAGTCAGATCCACCTGTGTCTAGACTCTCACAAGAGGGTCATGAGTTGTGAGTGAGTTAGATATGGTAGTTAGAACAACTAGGTTTGTAGTTTAGTATCTCCTTTAAATAGTATATTAATGTATTATAGTATAGTTATAGTAAAGAAATCATTCAGCCTTCTGAACTTCATTTCTTCCCCCGGGTTTGCCTACATTTACAATACTGACCCTCCAATCGAGCTGCAGGAAAGCAGGCTCCACCAATAAACAGCAAAGAGCTGACTGACAGACTTTGGGAGGGGCCAGCTTTAGCTGATGCAACCCCCCGGGGTATCAGAGGTGAAGAACCCATCCTGAAGTCGAGCCAGGCACGTGGTAGGAAGCCACGAGGGAAGCTCCCAACCTGTTCCACCTTATTTAGACCTTTTGCTGTATTTTTAGTTAAGGTTTAGGAAAACTTTAAAAATTTTAAACAGTGGGTGGTTGTTTCTCACAGGATGTAAAGGTTGGCACACAGGATGACAAATGTGGCAGGAAACAGTGCAGAAACAGATGAGGAGACCTGGTTTAGGGGCAAGGTCTGAAACAAGAAGCAATAGTGCATGGCCAGAGGAAAAGTTCAAGGCAAGGTCACTTTACTATGGCAGCAATCAGTGAATATGACCACCAGAGAGACCCCTCTTAATACACTTCCAGGATCCTGAAAGGACTTCCAGGAGGTGGTGGATGCATGGAGATGAGTTCTAGGAAAATGGTGTTTAAGTATTAGATAAGAAAAACTTTTCAATGCCTACATGGGGATATAATGCATTAATATCCTGTTGTGAAGTCTCACCACACACACAATACAAAAAGTGATCCTTCTGTGTCCTGTGCAGGTAAAGAATTCCTGCTTCCTCATGCTTTGCATTCTGTTAGAAAGTTTGTTCTAGCCCATTTCAGTCTTAGGATACAGCCGGAATGCAGAGGAGAAGAGAGAGGACCTGGGGAGGGCACAGCAGTCACTGGGAGAGGGTGGCAGGAACAGAGCAGCTGCTTTGGGAGAGGAAGGTGGGGTAGAGAGGAAGGAAAACATTCCACTGACCTGTTCCCTGTGGGGCAGCAGCAGGCAAAGGGGTCTGTGCAGATCAGCGGCGCTTCCTGGTACCTCTTGGTCCTTTGGGATCCATGTCCTAAAGTGGCCCTTCCCAGGTCAGTGACATGAAGGAGAAAGTGCCCCGATCACCAGGCGCTCCCCATTCCCGTCCTGCTGGCTCTCTCTGTTCCCTGTCCCGGTGTTGTTTCGCAAGGCTTGGCGGGAGAATCGGAAATTTAATCTTTGGCTTTGTCAGAATGTCACTTCCTCTCAATTATTTGTCTTGACTTTTTTTTCTGCCAGACAGGAAGTAGCTCGACTTGCAGATTTCTTTGAGTGGCTCCTCATTTCCTCCTGATTAGAAACACTCTTCCCAATGGGACATTCTCCAAATGCTTTCCCTCTCTCAGCAGGTTTCTACCATTCCTTATTTCCCTACCCTGTGGGGTCATTGTCCCTCCAGCAGCAGAGAGCTGCTGGTGGTGCTGGTGGCACTGGAATGCTGGCAGTGCTGCTAGTGCTCACAGCACTGGTGAAGCATCGGATTGCTTCTCAGAAACAACTCCCATTCTGGGAAGAGGTCTGGGATCATTGCCAAAACATTCCCTGGCCCCAAGAAAGCCATCTGAGCTGAGAATTCCCATTTCTGTCATTCCAATGCAGGCTGACACAGCCCAAGGCAAGGACAGCACTCAGTTGCTTGCAGCCAGGTTATCAGCACTTAGAGCCCACCCTAATTACTGCCAATCTCCTTGATGATGCAATGAAAGCTATTAGGGACCAGGTTTTGGGGTGCTGTGATCCTCTTTCCAAACCTCCATTTGAGCTCCTCCTTCTTCTCCTCAGACATGGGAACATGTGTTCCCAAACAAACATTTGTGTTTGTTTTAACCTGACCTCACCCCTCTGGACAACCTGTGCCAGGGCCTCACCACCCTCACAGGGAAGGATTTCTTCCCAGTATCCAATCTGAACCCATCCTCTGTCAGTGGGAAGCTGTTCCCCCTTGTCCTGTCACTCCATGCCCTTGTCCAAAGTCCCTCTCCAACTCTCCTGGAGCCCCGTTAGCTCCTGGATCATGAAGTGTTTGCCCTTGAAAGGATTGGGCTGGTGAGGGGATGTGAGATTCCATAGCTGGGGAAAGAAACACGGTGTCAGTGGGGAAGAGAGGTGACAGTTCTGGTCCCAGGGCCACCACACGTGCCAGTTTCCAGCAGGAGCATCCCAGATCCCTGAGGCAGATGTCGGCCTGGGTAGGAATCATCTCACCTCAGCTTTCTAGGGATTCCTTGGAATTCACTGTAGGCTGCTGTCTGACTGCCAGAGGAATGTAGTGGGTTAGGGTTAGGATTAGTGTAGAGGATGACTCAGATTAAACCTGCAAGTTTCTAAGGATTAAAGCCAAGAGAGCAGCATTGATTTGCCTCTTCTCAGCAGAAATTACATCGCTGAAATCCTAAAGCATCCCTCTTTGTGTGCATGTGCTCCAGCTCACGCACAGAATTGATTATTGCGTGAATCCTCTTGGAAACTGCGTGGTGAAGGTCCAGTGCCACTGAAATTGCAGCATGCAAGTGGCAAATTTAGGTTTGAACCAGAAATCAAAGTTTCACAGGACATTTGTATTGCAGTGTCCTAAGGATCCACCCCAGAAAAGAGAGGAGACAAGTTCAGACTTTTAAAAAGACAAGGTCTTGGGATTGGGGCTCCTTTAAAAACGGAAGAGGAAGCTGACATGGAGGCAAACTTCTTTTCCCTTATGTCTCCTTGCTGAGGCTCTCTCCTGTTCCTTTCCTGGACAGAGTCAAGGGCAGATGGGAAGCAGAGCCCTGATCCTGTCCCAGGCTCTGAACTAGTTCCCTGTTTGTGAGAGCCCTGGAGAACACGAGCCAGCACGGAGAACAGGGGGCTGTGGCAGGAGCTGGGACAGAGCCCGTGCCGGACGCTGCTCGGGCTCACCCCGTGGGCTTCGCTCCCCTTTCCCAAGTGACCATTCCAGGGAAGCTCCTGAAGATCCCGACCCAGGGACAGCAGCTGGTGTGTGTGAGGAGATGTGAGTGCACTGCGGTGAAGTTCTCCAGGCTGTGAGAGGAAACGAGGTCAGACTCTTCTCTTTCAGCTTAATCAGTGCCCCCTCATTGGGTGGAACCTGGTTATTAACTCTGGGGGGAGAATTGAGGTCTGTAGGGTATTAAAAGCAGTAACTTCTGTGGGAAAAGGGAGGGAATATTCAAATGAGCATCCTCCTAAAGCAATCCTCCAGCAGCTCAGTGACATCAACTGACACCTGAAAGTGCAGGTCAGATCCATCCCAAAGCCATTTGCTCTGTGATATCTCCATGGGCAATCCTCTCCTTCTCCAATTGTTTTCCTCCTCCACCTCTGTCCTGCCCACAGGCAGGAAGGAGGTATCTCCCTGGCTTTTGTGCCAGGCATGCCAGACCAGGCTCCCACATCCTACTTGCCTTCTGTCTTTTCCCACACCTCTCCCTGTGCTGCTCCACATGGAAGCTGTGGGCGGGAAAAGATGGGAAAAGCCATGTTTGGGGGAGATCAGCATTGCTATGGTGTCTCTTTGTGTCAGCCCTCCAGTAGTGTGAGAGCAAGGAGAAGCAGCAGAGGTGTCACAATGAGCACATTGTCCCCTGCCACAAAGGGAACCAGCCCTGCCTGCTGGAGCCAGACTGGTGGGAAGGCATCCAAAGGAAGCTGGAATGAGGAGAACCACGACAACTGGACTGAGTGTGACAACAGGCACTGGAGCAAAGTGCCTGTCACGCTGCTGTGGCTGTGCCTGTGTGGAATGGTGGGAACAGGGCTGTGCTCTGGCTCCTTGGCCCACAGCAGTGCCCACCCTCTGATTTACTTCCTGGCTGGGAGCTGTGCAAAGGAACTCACCCCCTCTGTTGGTGTTGCCTTCCAGAGGGCTTTTGAGGATGTGCCAGAGCCAGGGAATGGGGACAACACAGTGGAGTCATCATCAAGTGGAATTATCATGAAGGAGAGTCAGCATAAAATAGAATCAAAAACTATCCAGAGTTGGAAAAGACCCACAAGGATCATGGAGTTGAGCTCCTGGCCATGCACAGGACATCCCAACAATCCCAGCCTGTGCCTGAGAGCATTGTGCAAATGCTCCTTGAGCTCTGTCAGGCTGGTGCTGTGTGCAGCAGGGGAGCTCCTGCCTGGGGTGGACGCTGAATGACGCGAGGAATCCACAGGGAATGGTTTGCGTTGGAAGAAACCATAGAAATCATCTCATTCCATCTCTCCCTCTGCAATGTACAGGGACACCCAGGAAACCCTTTGCTTTGAAATCTTTCATTTTTTGAAAGGAAGCTCAGGTAGGGAGAGGCCTGGGTGACACTGGAGGCAAGGAAGGTGCTGGGAATTAGATAAAGTGCATTGGAGGATCATGATCCCCCTGCACTTGCCTTGGGAGAGACCCCTGCCTGTCTGAGATGTTCTTCCCTGAACAAGAGGGTGCACCGTGGAAAGTTTCTGCTTTGCAATAGAAAGGAAAAAGGGAGGCAGGGAGAGAAAAAGCCTCTCAGATGTCAAAGTCTCTCTCTTCTGCTAATTATTAACAACTCTGTTAATAAATGCTCCTTAGGTGTTTGACCTCACGTGTGTCTCCAAAGCCTGACTCAGTACCCATGGCTTTCACTCTCACTTCCCTTTCCAGAAGCATTGGCATATTGTTTTTCCCTGGATTTAAGGCAGTGGGAAAAGGAGGGACAAGTTCCCCTTGAGCAAGAGATGTGGCTGCTGCCCAGGCCTCTCCCAGGAGAAATGAGGAGATCCTGGCACTGCCAACATCGTCCCCGTCATTGCAGGCACGTGCCTTAGGAAGGGCTCTGGTATGAGACAGGTACTGCCCTCCTCACAGACAAGGCAGAGGCTTTAGAATAGGATAAAATAAGGAATTGAGCCATTTTGGACACTGTTTCCAGTGACAGGCTCTGCAGTGAAGCCTGGATGTTGTTTATCCAACAACTTCTTTGGTCAGTTTTGCCACTCTGGAATCAAAAAAAGACATAAATGCAAACTTAATTTAGGGCCAATTACAGAATGCCAAAGATCTGTACAGCCTGGACTGTGGCTGAAGCTGCTATACAGGGTCGCTGTTCAGCTCCTCCTGAGGACGGCCCGATTCAGGATGGAGGTGGTCAAGGCCTTCCTTGGACCTTGATGCTGTGGAAGCAGAGGATGGCCCCATTCTGCAGAAGAGCAGCATAATCCCCTGATTTCTGTACAATTAAATGGTCCAAGCATCTGGTGATGGGAATTTCCATGTTTCAAGCTCTTTTTGGTCGCAGGCACAAGGGTTCAATACAATACCCATTTGATCCTGCCATTTACCCAGAAGGTTTTAATTCTGGAATTAAAGAATGTGAGAAATTCCCACTGAAAGGATAAGGGAATGTTGCTGTCCCTCCCCAGCTCTGCAGCCCTACCTGGTGTCCCTTCCCATCAGCTGGGAATGCAGGGCTGGCTCTGCCAGACAGAAGGGGATGGATGCTTCATGTGATCCTGTGGATATTCTCAGTTCAGTCAGAGAGAAAAAGAGAAGATTTTCTAACCAGGCGAAGAGCCTGAGAGACACTTTGAAAGGAATGTAAATAATCCTCTAATCTATCTTGTTGTTCACATTGTTTATAGGTATGTTCTGCCACTGTGCGTCATTCACTGCACACCAGTGGTGTGAGATGTTTTTACTCTAGGACCAATGAAATTAGTCTGCACAATGTTCTCTATAAATAGAGTGGTGCATTTGAAATAAATCCGTTCATTCTCTAGCCTTTGACTTGGAGTCTTCTCATTACTGTCCTGCTCTACAGTGACATGATCCCAACCCCTCTCCTGCCAAAGAGAGGCACAAGGCCCATAGGGATTTGGGAAATCACTGCCATCCTGTGCTGGGTTTGTCCCAGGGATTAACATGTCACATTCTTTGCAGGCAAGAGATCACTGAAAACACCATGAAACTCACCTGTTGAGCCAAAGGAGATGGAGTCCATTCCCTGGGGCCGAGGCCATGAGGGTCATTCCATGGGGAATAGAGCTGGGGAACAGCACTGAGCCCAGCTGCACTGTCTGGAGCCATGTGGATCCAGGAGGGAGGAGGAAAGCCATGCTCCAATGTGCTCCCTGCAGCGCATCCCTCACACACGGCCCTTGGCAATGCTCCTGCTCCCTTCTCCTGCAGGAATATACCACCACCACGGGGAGGGTGATCCTGTGGATATTGATTAATCAGGAGGCTCAAGGAAACCTTCAGCCACTCTCCTGGGGTCCTCCAGCAGAGCAGAAGAAGGGATCAACATGCTCAGAGCGCTGTGTCCCTGGGGACATCATTTCTGCGGGCAGGTTTTTTTTTCTGGTATTCAAAGACCCTTTGGAGGGAGAGCAGGAGGGACCCCATGGAGCAGGGCATCCAGCACCTTCCCATCAAGAAATAGATGAAGGGTTTGATGCTGCTGTGGATGCAGGTGAGCAGAGAAACCACCTGGGATGGCACAATAGTGTAACTGAACTGTTGCAGGAAATTCCAGACGATGAGGAGGAGAGTGAGGAGCACAGTGAGGATGATAACGATGTTGCGCCTCTTGGGTTGCTGCTGCTGGAAGCCGCACTTGGCATTATTGAGGAGCATCGTGCTGGAAACGAACATGGCTGCAGCCAGGAGGAGCAGGATGACGGTGTGCATGGAGATGACAGCTGCCTGGCAATGCTCCTGCTGGTGTGACGGGCACAGGAATGTCACTGCAGGAATGACAGCATAGACAGCAAAGAAGGCCCAGTATTGGATGCTTTCCACCACCCAAAACAGGCGCCGAGGAAGGTTGCAGTGGCAGCAGAGCTTGCAGAAGTCACACATATCCAGCACAGTGCTGCTGATCATCAACCTGAACAGTCCCCAGTAGAAGGAGATCACTGAGAGCTGGAAAAGGAAACTCATGTACATCAAGGGCATGAAAAGAGAGCAGGACATGTCCTCCATCAGGAAGAGGAGGGCGGAGGGGACCCCAAAGAGGAGGAAGAGGAAGTCAGTGACAGCCAGGTTAAAGATGCCATAGTTAAGGATTTTGAGGTTGAGGAGGCAGAGGACAGCCCCGTTCCCAGCCAGCCCACAGAGGCAGATGTGCCCACACTGGTGACATCTGTCTCACACAGATCCTCTCCTACAGAGGGTGACGGGGGAGGTGGGGATGCGGTGCTCACCTCCATGGATGGATGCTGGGCAGGCGGTGGGATGTGACCCTGGCTGTGGTCAGAGTGGATGTGGAGTCAGTGCTTGGAGAATCCAGGGATGGATCACGCAGCTCCTCGGCAGCACCCTGCAGTGGGAAGAATTCAGTGAGGAGGAGTGAGATGTGCAGGGGAGGAGGGCAGTGGAAATGGTGGGGTGGGAGAGGGAGGTGGGAGGATTGGGCTGTTCTGCAGGAGATGCAGAAGTGAAGTGCAGCACGGAGGATGGATGACCTGGGGAGGACACTGCAGTCTCCTAGAGAGGGTGGCAGGAACAGAGCAGCTGCTTTTGGAGAGGAAGGTGGGGTAGGGAGGAAGGAAAACATTCCACTGACCTGTTCCCTGTGGGGCAGCAGCAGGCAAAGGGGTCTGTGCAGATCAGCGGCGCTTCCTGGTACCTCTTGCTTCTTTGGGATCCATGTCCTAAAGTGGCTCCTGCCAGGTCAGTGATATGGAGGGGAAAGTGCCCAGATCACCAGGAGCTCCTCACTCCCATTCCTCTGCCTTCTATCCATGCCCTGTCCTGATATTGTTCCCAAAGGCTCACGGCACACATAGGGGAGTGGGTGAGTGGAAAATTGTAACTTTGCCTGCTTCAGAAATTCAGTTCCTCAGAGTTATTTATCTTGGTGAGTTTTGTTTTTGGTGGGTTTTTTTTTTTTTTTTTTTTTTTTTTTTTTTTTTTTTTTTTTCTCTACAGCGGAAGTGGCTTTTGTCAAAAGCTCTAAATGAAGTTTTTTTGATTGGCTCCTCTTTCTCTCCTGATGAGAAACCCTCCTTCCCTGCAGAATGTCCCATTCTCCAACTGCCTTCCTTGTCCTGACAAGTTTCTACCATTCCTTGTTTCTCTTCCCTGGGTGATCACTGTCCCTACAGCAGCAGAGGGATGCTGGTGGTGCTGGTGGCACTGGAATGCTGCCAGTGCTGGATGTGCAGGTGAGGCAGCTGGGTGCTTCTCAGAAACAACTCCTGTTCCGGGACGGGCTCTGAGATCATAGCTAAAACATGCTCTGGGCTGAGGAAGCACAGCTGAGCTGCTTCCACCAGCTATCTCTATCCCATCCTCATCCCTGCTCTCCATCCCCATTCCCATTCCTATCCCTGCTCTCCATCCTCACCCCATCCTTTCACATCCCTCAGATTTCCCAGATGGAGCCGCTCCCCCACTCCAATCACGGTCTGTCAGGCTCTGCTCACCTCCAGTGTGGAGATTTGGGATTGCTCGCATCCAGAACCCATTCAACCTGCTCCGACCCTCTCCTAACCCCTCCGAAACTGCCTGCAACACCCCTGACCATCCCTGGGGCCCGATCAGCCCGGAACAGCCCCGATCGTCCCCCACTCCACCAGGGACCCCTGGAAGTGCCTCTGCTCCTCTGGCCATAGGGTTCTTGGAACAAGGAGAAAGGAGGAAAGCCCAGCTCCCCAGGGCTCAGCAGGAGAACACAGGATGTTAAACGTGGCTGGAACTAGTGCAGAAACAGATAAGAAGGCCTGCAGTGGATTTGGGGCAAGTTCTGTAACAAGAAGCAAGAGCACATGGCCAAAGGAAATGTTCAAAGCAGGGTCACATTTAATATCACAGCACTCAGTGAATGTGACCACCAGAGACCCCTCTGAATGAACCTCCAGGACCAGGAAAGGACATGGAGAAGGAGGTGAATTCATGGAAATGAGTCCTAGGAATGTGATGTTTACGTAATTGATAACAAAGACACTTTAATGAATCAGTGTGGTTATGATGGATAAAACCCCTCTTGTAAAGACTCAACATAAACAGAAATATGGAGAGTCACTTCTGTGTGTCCTGTGGAGGTAAAGAATTCCTGATTCCTAATGCTTCCCATTGGGTTGGAAAGTTTGTTCTGGCTGCTTTCGGTATCACTCCCAATTCCCATCCCATCCCCTCCCATCCTATCCCATGCCTGCTCCCTGCCTTGAAGTGCTGTCCATCAGGCTCTGCTACCCATCCAGTCGGGACAATTGGGATCAGCAGCATCCAGACCCTTCCCGAACTCCTCCAGACCCTACCAGAACCCTCTAACCCTTCCAGACACCTCTGTCAAATTCCAGACCTGCCCCAGGGCCGCCTTTTCCCCTACGACAACCCCACTCCGGCCCTGCTCCACCTGGGGCCATGAGCAGTGTCTCTGCTTCTCCCAGCCATTCCTGCTTTTGTACCTCGAAATAAACAATTTAGCAAGGAAATAACATGAACTGCATTTGGCTGCAATGGTATCTCATGCCTTAACCTTGCTTCCAGGCCTGACCCACTCAGATGTCTCAGGCACCACAACACCTGAGAGAGCAGCATTTCCCCCACGTTTGCCAGAGCAGATGCACACGTGTGTGCACACAGAGAGGAAGAGTCAGTGCAAGGTCCCTGTGAGAAATTCCCCTGGGAGGCAGTGAAATGCTCCCTGCGGATCCGTTTGCATCTCCTCACTGTGCCAAGGCTTGGGCCTCCAGCACTGGGGGATCGGCCCAGGAGCCGTCGGCGTTCGGGGGTCACCCGAGGGCAGCAGACGGGAGAGATCCCAGCTTGGAGAGGCCCCACTGCCAGGGAGCTTCTGGTCAGCGCTGCTGGGCCCAGGAGAGCTCCAAGGGTCTCCTTTTGGACCGCTGCTTACAGGGCCCCAAGGGATGGGCTTCAGCCACAGCAATGTTTCACCCTGGCCACACTTTGGGCTGGCAACTTTCTGTGAAAGTGTGAGAGCAGGGATGGTGTGGCATTCAGGGAAGTCACATAATTCCCAAGGCTGTTGACAAAAGCCCAGGAGGTCGTTGGCCAGCAGCAGTTGCTGGGAGCAGAGGGTGTTTCTGATCAGCGCCAGAGGAGCTGAGCCCAGGGGCTGCTCCTCAAGGCTGAGGCCTCCCAAGCACGTATCAGAGCCCAGTGCGGCCTGGAAAGGGGGTGGGGGATGCACCAGCACAGGGAGGGTGACACATTAGATGTTTATTTATCAGGTCACTCAAGGAATCCCTCAGCCACTGTCGCAGGGTGTCTCAGCAGTGCAGCAGGAGGAATCAACAGGCTCAGACCCCGGTGTCCATGGCAGGATCCTCTCTGTGGTCAGTGTTTTCTTCTGGCTCCTCAAAGACCTTTCTGAGGGAGAGCCTGAGGGTCCCCACAGAGCATGGCCTCCAGCACCTCCCCACCAAGAAGTAGATGAAGGGTTTGATGGTGCTGTGGATGCAGGTGAGCAGGAAAACAACCTGGGAGGGCACAAAGATGTAACTGAGGTGCTGCAGTAAATTCCAGAGGCTGTGGGGCAGAGTGAAGAGCACAATGATGCAGATAACAATGTCCAGCATCTTGGGTTGCTGCTGATGGGAGCCAGGCTTGAAATGAATGAAGAGGATTGTGCTGGAAATGACCATGAAGGCGGCACTGAGATTTAAGGTGTATATGGAGATGAGAGACACCCAGCAGTACTCAGATAGATGGAACATACACACACAAATCATTGTGGCAATGACTGTGATGCCAGTGATGGGGAATGCCCAGAGCAGGGCATGCATCACCTTCAACAGGCACTGGGGACGGTGGCAGCAGTGCCAGAGCGGGCGGTGGATGGACCTGCACCTCGTGATGCTGATGAATGTCAGCGTGTACAGCCACATGCTGTATGACAGCGGTGACATATGGAAAAGCAACCCCACGTACTGCAAAGGCAGGATTATAGAACAGGACACATCCTCCAGCAGGAAGAGCAGAGTGGAGGGGAGCAGAAAGAGGAGGAAGAGGAAGTCCAAAAAAGTCAGGACAAGGATGGAACGGGTTCTGCTGCTGGATGAACAGCGGGAGCCAAGGACCCAGAGGACAGCCCCATTCCCAGCCAGCCCACAGAGGCAGATGGGCAGTGATGCACTGTGTATGGCCACGCTGGTGACATCTGTCTCACAGAGATCGTTTCCTTCAGTGGGTGAAGCGGGAGGTGGGGACACAGTGGTCACCTCCATGGATGGATGCTGGGCAGGCAGTGGAATGTGTCCCTGGCTGTGGCTAGAGTGGATGGGGAGTCACTGCTTGGAGAATCCCGGGATGGACCATGTTGCTCCTCAGCAGCTCCCTGCAGTGGGAAGGATTCAGTGGGAAGGTATGAGATGTTCAGGGCATGAAGGCAGAAGAAATCGTGGGGTGGGAGAGGAAGGTGGGAGGGTTGGCTTGTTTGGCAGGGGATTCTTGGGGTCTGTGAGTCGAGGTGACCCCAAGATTGTAAAAGTCCTTGTTCTCTTAGCCCGAGCAGCCAAAGAAGGAGTCAGAATGCATAGGATCAGCTTCTCAAGGTGGTTTATTTTTCTTTATCTATAACATTCTTTCTCTGACCTGCTGAGCTCTGTCTAGTAGGTCAGCCATGGCATTCTGCGTGCTGCCTCGGGTGGCAGTTACATTTTATACTCAAAACTGCGTGTACTCTGTTTACAATAACGTGCCAATATCTATAATTTATGTTAGACAGTGTGTCTCTACCTTAAAGCAATAGAAAAGTGTCACTATCACACCAAGACATGGAGGACAAGAAGAAGGAGAAGAAGGTCAGGACATGCCCAAATCCCTCCATCTTGTCCCCTGAACCCCATTCTAAAAAACCCCAAAATTCCACTTTTTCACCCTGTGTTAATTCAACTACTACACTACTCAAACCCTTGTGGCTTTTAATTCTTCATACAAAGTTGGCAGCTTTTTCCATGGGCTAAAATCGAAGCCAAGGGTGTTTTTGACTTCGTGCCATGGTCTCTGAGCCTCCTGCCAGCGTCTCGAGACAGCCAGGGCAGCCAGAGGGATGTCCTGGATTCTGACTGGGTATGCAGAAGCAAAGCACAGGGCAGAGGAGGAGAAAACTGGGGAGAGCACTGCGGTTACAGGGAGAGGGTGGCAGGAACAGAGCAGCTGCTGGAGGAGAGGAAGGTGGGCTAGGGAGGAAGGAAAACATTCCACTGACCTGTTCCCTGTGGGGCAGCAGCAGGCAAAGGGGTCTGTGCAGATCAGCGGCGCTTCCTGGTACCTCTTGCTCCTTTGGGATCCATGTCCTAAAGTGGGCCTTCCTAGGTCACTGACATGAAGGAGAAAGTGCCCAGACCACCAGGAGCTCCCCACTCCTGCCCACCTGGCTCCTCTCTGTGCCCTGTCCTAGCATTGCTCCCCAGGGCTCGGTGGAGACATGGGGGGAGTCGGAAATTGCATCTTTGTCTACATCAGAACTTCACTTCCTCCGAATTCTTTATCTTGGTGGTTATTTTTGCTACACAGGAAGAGGCTTTTGTGAAAAGCTCAAAATAAATATTTGGAAATGGCTCCTCAGTTCCTCCTGATGAGAAACATTCCTGCCCTGCAGAATGTCCCATTCTCCAACTGCCTTCCGACTCCTGACAGGTGTATACCATTCCTCATTTCTCTTCTCTGAGGGGTCATTGTCCCTGCAGCAGCAGGGGGATGCTGGTGGCACTGGAATGCTGGCAGTGCTGACAGTGCTGGTGAGTCAGCTGGGTGCTTCTCAGAAGCAAGTCTGATTCCAGAAACATCTCTGGGATCAGAAACTCCCCTTGGCCCAAGGAAGCACAGCTGAGCTGCTCCCTATCCTATCCTATCCTACCCTATCCTATCCTATCCTATCCTATCCTATCCTATCCTATCCTATCCTATCCTATCCTATCCTATCCCCATCTCTGCACCCCATTCCCACCTTCCTCTCCATCCTCCTCCCCATCCTATCACATCCTACAGCTTTCCCAGACAGCAGCCACTCCCCCACTCTGAGCGTGGCCTGTCAGGCTCTGCTCTCCTCTGGCTTTGCTGGGATCCAGACCCCCTCCAACCCGCTCCGACCTTCTCCTGACCCCTCCAGCCTGCTCTGACAGCCCAGAACCCACCCAGGGCTGCTTTTTTTCCCCTGACAGCCCCACTTCTCCCCCACTCCACCCAGGACCCCCAGCAGTGTCCCTGCTCCTCCTGGCCATAGTGTTCTAGGATCCAGGAGGGAGGAGGAAAGCCCAGCTCCAATGTGCTCCTCAGGAGAACACAGGACGAAAACGTGGTTGGAGCCAGTGCAGAAACAGATAAGGAGGCCTGCAGAGGTTTGGGGCAAATTCTTTTACAAGAAGGAAAAGCACATGGCCAAAGGAAAAGTTCAAGGCAAGGTCACCTTTAATATCACAGCACTCAGTGAACACGAACACCAGAGACACCTCTGAATGATCCATGAGAACCAGGAAAGGACTTCGAGACTGAGGTGAATTCATGGAAATGGGTCGTATGAAAGTGGTATTTATGTATTAGATAAGAAAGACACTTTAATGACTCAGTGTGGTTATGATGGATAAAACACCTGTTGTAAAGTCTCACCATAAACAAAAAAAGGAGAGATCCTTCTGTGTGTCCTGAGGAGGTAAAGAATTCCTAATGCTTTGCAATCTGTTTGAAAATTTATTCTGACTGATTCTGGCATCACTCCCACTACCCATCTCCAACCTTCTCCCCATCCCATCCCATCCCATCCCCTCCCATCCCATCCCATCCCATCCCATCCCATCCCATCCCATCCCATCCCATCCCATCCCCTCCCATCCCATCCCCTCCCATCCCATCCCATGGCCACTCCCTGCCTTGAAGTGCTTCCTATTGGGCTCTCCTGCCCTCGAGTCGGGACATTTGGGATCAGCTGCATCCAGACTCTTCCTGAACTCCTCCAGATCCTACCAGAACCCTCTAACCCTTCCAGACACCTCTGTCAAATTCCAGACCTGCCCCAGGGCCGCCTTTTCCCCTACGACAGCCCCACTCCGGCCCTGCTCCACCTGGGGCCATGAGCAGTGTCTCTGCTTCTCCCAGCCATTCCTGCTTTTGTACCTCGAAATAAACAATTTAGCAAGGAAATAACATGAACTGCATTTGGCTGCAATGGTATCTCATGGCTTAACCTTGCTTCCAGGCCTGACCCACTCAGATGTCTCAGGCACCACAACACCTGAGAGAGCAGCATTTCCCCCACGTTTGCCAGAGCAGATGCACACGTGTGTGCACACAGAGAGGAAGAGTCAGTGCAAGGTCCCTGTGAGAAATTCCCCTGGGAGGCAGTGAAATGCTCCCTGCGGATCCGTTTGCATCTCCTCACTGTGCCAAGGCTTGGGCCTCAAGCACTGGGGGATCGGCCCAGGAGCCGTCGGCGTTCGGGGATCACCCAAGGGCAGCAGACGGGAGAGATCCCAGCTCGGAGAGGCCCCACTGCCAGGGAGCTTCTGGTCAGCGCTGCTGGGCCCAGGAGAGCTCCAAGGGTCTCCTTTTGGACCGCTGCTTACAGGGCCCCAAGGGATGGGCTTCAGCCACAGCAATGTTTCACCCTGGCCACACTTTGGGCCGGCAACTTTCTGTGAAAGTGTGAGAGCAGGGATGGTGTGGCATTCAGGGAAGTCACATAATTCCCAAGGCTGTTGACAAAAGCCCAGGAGGTCGTTGGCCAGCAGCAGTTGCTGGGAGCAGAGGGTGTTTCTGATCAGCGCCAGAGGAGCTGAGCCCAGGAGCTGCTCCTCAAGGCTGAGGCCTCCCAAGCACATATCAGAGCCCAGTGCAGCCTGGAAAGGGGGTGGGGGATGCACCAGCACAGGGAGGGTGATCCTGTGGGGATTTATTGATTAGGTCACTCAAGGAATCCCTCAGCCACTGTCGCAGGGTCTCTCAGCAGTGCAGCAGGAGGAATCAACAGGCTCAGAGCACTGTGTCCATGCCAGGATCATTTCTGCGGGCAGTGTTTTCTTCTGGCTCCTCAAACACCCTTTGGAGTGCCTTGCCTAGGGACTCCACAGAGGAGTGCTTCCTGCAACTCTCCATGGAGCAGTGTCTCCAGCAGCTCCCCATGGAGCAGTCTCTTTTCCAGCTCCCCACCAAGAAGCAGATGAAGGGTTTGATGGTGCTGGTGATGCAGGTGAGCAGGAAAACCACCTGGGAGGGCACAACCGTGTAACTGAGCTGCTGCAGTAAATTCCAGAGACTGAGGGGCAGGCTGAAGAGTGCAATGAGGACAATAACAATGTTGAGCCTCTTGCGTTGCTGCTGCTGGGAGCCAGGCTTGAAATGAATGAAGAGGATTGTGCTGGAAATGACCATGGGTACAGCAACTAGGAAGAGGTTGAGGGCGTACATGGAGGTGTGAGCCACCCGGCATTGCTCCTGCTCGTGTGACTGGCACAGGGAAGTCACCGTGGGATTGACAGCAGTGACAACAAAGAACAGGGCCCAGAACAGGGCACTCATCACCACCCACAACAGGTGCTCAGAAAGTTGCCCAGTGCAGAAAAACAGGCAGAGGATGGACCTGCACCTCTCAATGCTGATGAACATCAGCTGGTAGAGCCCCATGGTGTAGGTGAACAGTGAGAGCTGGGAAAGCAAACTCAGATACACTGGGGACATTATAGCATAGCAGGAGACTTCCTCCAGCAGGAAGAGCAGGGCAGAGGGGACCATGAAGATGAGGAAGAGGAAGTCGATGCTGGACTGGTTGAATGCCACAAAGTCAGTGATGGCATTAATTTGGAGGAGCCGGAGGAAAGCCCCATTCCCTACCAGCCCACAGAAGCCGACGAGCAGAGTCCCAATGTGTGTGGTCACGCTGGAAACACTGATCTCACACTGACCAGGTCCGTCGGTCGGTGAGGTGAAAAGAGGAGACACGGTGCTCACCTCCATGGATGGATGCTGCGCAGGTAGTGGGATGTGGCCCCTGGCTGTGGTCAGAGTGGATGGGGCGTCAGTGCTTGGAGAATCCAGGAATGGACCATGCGACTCCTCAGCAGCTCCCTGCAGTGGGAAGGATTCATTGGGGAGAAGTGAGATGTGCAGGGGAGGAGGGCGATCGAAATGTTGGGGTGGGAGAGGAGGTGGGAGGGTTGGGCTGGTTTGCATGAGATTGATAAATAAGAGAGAATAAACATTTTAACCTCCCCTGAAGTTTGTCAAAGATAAGTGGCCCCTTAAGTGGCAAAAATATAACAGGCTGTAAAAATGTGGACTCAGGGTGATAATTGTGGCTGGAGCCAGTAAAGGAACAGATAAGGAGGCACACAGTATTTTTGGGGCAAGTTCTGTAACAAGAAGCAAGAGCATATGGCCAAAGAAAAAGTTCAAGGCAGGGTCACCTTTAATATCACAGCACTCAGTGAATCTGAACACCAGAGCCCCCTTGTGAAGGATACTCCAAGAGCATCAAAGGACTCCCAGTAGGATGTGGATGCATGGAAATGAGTTCCAGGAAAATGGTGCTTATATACAAGATAACAAAAACATTTTAATGTCTATGAATGGTTACAGGAGATAAAAACGATGTTGTAAAGTCTCACAACACACAGAAATAAAGAGAGATCCTTCTGTGTGTCCTGTTGCCTAATACTTCCCTTGGTAACAGCATTAGTTGGTGTTAGGAACTGTATTCCAGCTGATTTTGGTATCACTGCTCCTCTCCATCCCATCCCATCCCATCCCATCCCATCCCATCCCATCCCATCCCATCCCATCCCATCCCATCCCATCCCATCCCATCCCATCCCATCCCATCCCGCTGCTTTCCCAGTTGGAGGCCATTCCCTGGCTGCAAGTGTGGCCTGTGGGGCTCTGCTGCCATCCAGTGGGAGATTTGGGATTGGTGGCACCCAGACCCCTCCTGCCCCCTCCAGCCCCTGCCTGCCTGATGCCTTGGGGTGGCTTCCTAGAAGAGAGGCTAGACAAGGTGAAGAGAATGAAAGTGGGTATTTATCAAAAGCCTTCAAAAGGTGCCCCTTGGGCAGTCAAAGCCTCTGAGAGGGGCTACACCCAAAATGGACCATGGTCACGAGGTTTTCAGACCGATCTAAGTCTGGTCCATTTACAAATCAGGGGGGAATCCCCCAGTTACAGCTTCAGGTAATGAAGTCATTTACCCCCAGTTTGCTCCCCACCCAAGTCACTTTTGCCTACACTTTCTGGGGCCTGAGGCAGGAGAGTGTGCTTGAATTTCAGGCCTAGAGGGATTGTTTTGTCTGACCAAAATGGGAAGACAGTTAACTAACACTTTCCATGGTGTTTAGAGTTATGCACTAATGCAGTACAGGATTTGAAAAATATAAAGGCTAAAATCCTAAGGCATCCAGCCCCCCTCTGACATCCTCTAGAAATTCCCCCCATGCTGCCTTCCCCTCCAGACATCCCCGCTGCTCTCCTGCCCCACACGGGATCCCCAGCAGTGTTTCCACTCCTCCTGGCAATTCCATGCTTCTCCACCCCAATAAACACCAGTGGAGCCATCCCTCTACTGCCTCTTGTTTCTCTCCAAAGGAAGTTGGGGGGCTGGACACCAGGGATGAAGCTCGGGAGGGGTGTCTGCAAGAGAAACACTGACCCAAAGCCTCACGGGGCGGCCTGGGGTGGCATCATTACTGTGTGCAGTGCTTCCTTCTGGCTCCTCAGAGACCTTGTGGAGGCACTCCCTGAAGGATTCCCTGCAGCAGTGCCTCCAGCACTGTGTTACTGAGAAGTAGATGAAGGGGTTGATGCCGCTGTGCATGCAGCGAACAGGAGAACAACCTGGGGGGACACAGTGGTGTAGCCGATCTGCTGCAGGAAATTCCAGAGACTGAGGGGGAGAGTGAGGAGCACAGAGAGAAAGACAATGATGTTGAGCCTCTTGAATTGCTGCTGCTGGGAGCTACCCTTGAGATGAATGAAGAGGATTGTGCAGGAAATGACCACGGATGGGGCAAAGATGAGGAGGTTGAGGATGTGGAGGGAGATGAGAGCCCCCAGCAGCCCCCTTGTGTTCCTGTGACTTGCACAGGGAAGTCACCGCAGAAATGGCAGCGATGGCAGTGATGGAAAGGGCCCAGAGCATGGCACTCACCAGCACCCATGGCAGGTGCTGGGGAAGGTGGCAGAAGAGCCCACGTGGGCAGAGGATGGACCTGCACCTCTCAATGCTGATGGCCATCAGCCGGTACAGCCCTAGGCTTTAGAACGTCAGGAAGAGGAGGGAAAGGAAGCTTATGTCTGCTGGGGACATGATGGCAGAGCAGGCCAAATCCACCAGCAGGAAGAGCAGAGTGGAGGGGACCATGAAGATGAGGAACTTGATTTTGGCCAGGTCAAGGATGTAGGCAGTGATGTGTTTCATGGTGTCCCTCTGGATGTGGAACCTGAGGACCCAGAGGACAGCCCCATTCCCAGCCAGCCCACAGAGGCAGATGAGCAGTGTCACACTGTGTATGGCCACACTGGGGACATCTGTCTCACACAGACTGTCTCCCTCAGTGAGTGAGATGGCAGGGGGGGACATGGTGCTCATCCCCATGGATGGATGCTGGGCAGGCAGTGGGATGTGGCCCTGGCTGTGGTCAGAGTGGATGTGGAGTCAGTGCTTGGAGAATCCAGGGATGGACCACACAGCTCCTCAGCAGCTCCCTGCAGTGGGAAGGATTCCGTGAGGAGGAGTGAGGTGTGCAGGGGAGAAAGGCAGTGGAAATGGTGGGGTGGGAGAGGGAGGTGGGAGGGTTGGATGGTTTACCAGGAGGCTGATAAATAACATAGAGAATAAACATTTTCAGTTCTTTTGAAGTTGTTCAAAAGTAAAGTAACCAAAATTTAAAATGATGTGTTATAGATGGATTATGAGATGATTTGCTCTTGCAGGTAAGGGATGAATACTGTGTGAATATTAAAAGAAGCTTTACTGATGGATAATTATGTTATTGTAGTCTGTTATTTAGCTGTCCCCTGTTCTCCCCATAGTCCTTTTCCCCCTCTCTGTACTGTTGCCATCAGAGATCTTGTGTCATCCAGGACAGGTAGAAAGAAGGCCTGACAAAAGCTTGTTGCTGGGGTGGGGGTGGAGGGGGGGTGCAGCATGACAACACATGACCTGTTGCAGGGACATTCTTTTTTCTTTCAGGATTTTTCATAAAAGAGCACAGAAGAAAGAAAGAGAAAACAATTTCAATTTCTGCTCCTTGTTTATCACATGTGGAATGTGTTTAGAGAATTGTTTACCTGGGGTGATTGCTTAATTGGATTCTAGTAAGGATTGTTTGAGGCTGATGGCCAATCAGATCCACCTGTGTCTAGACTCTCACAAGAGGGTGACGAGTTGTGAGTGAGTTAGATATGGTGGTTAGAACAACTAGGTTTGTAGTTTAGTATCTCCTTTAAATAGTATATTAATGTATTATAGTATAGTTATAGTAAAGAAATCATTCAGCCTTCTGAACTTCATTTCTTCCCCCGGGTTTGCCTACATTTACAATACTGACCCTCCAATCGAGCTGCAGGAAAGCAGGCTCCACCAATAAACAGCAAAGAGCTGACTGACAGACTTTGGGAGGGGCCAGCTTTAGCTGATGCAACCCCCCGGGGTATCAGAGGTGAAGAACCCATCCTGAAGTCGAGCCAGGCACGTGGTAGGAAGCCACGAGGGAAGCTCCCAACCTGTTCCACCTTATTTAGACCTTTTGCTGTATTTTTAGTTAAGGTTTAGGAAAACTTTAAAAATTTTAAACAGTGGGTGGTTGTTTCTCACAGGATGTAAAGGCTGGCACACAGGATGACAAATGTGGCAGGAAACAGTGCAGAAACAGATGAGGAGACCTGGTTTAGGGGCAAGGTCTGAAACAAGAAGCAATAGTGCATGGCCAGAGGAAAAGTTCAAGGCAAGGTCACTTTACTATGGCAGCAATCAGTGAATATGACCACCAGAGAGACCCCTCTTAATACACTTCCAGGATCCTGAAAGGACTTCCAGGAGGTGGTGGATGCATGGAGATGAGTTCTAGGAAAATGGTGTTTAAGTATTAGATAAGAAAAACTTTTCAATGCCTACATGTGGATATAATGCATTAATATCCTGTTGTGAAGTCTCACCACACACACAATACAAAAAGTGATCCTTCTGTGTCCTGTGCAGGTAAAGAATTCCTGCTTCCTCATGCTTTGCATTCTGTTAGAAAGTTTGTTCTAGCCCATTTCAGTATTGGGATACAGCCGGAATGCAGAGGAGAAGAGAGAGGACCTGGGGAGGGCACAGCAGTCACTGGGAGAGGGTGGCAGGAACAGAGCAGCTGCTGGAGGAGAGGAAGGTGGGGTAGAGAGGAAGGAAAACATTCCACTGACCTGTTCCCTGTGGGGCAGCAGCAGGCAAAGGGGTCTGTGCAGATCAGCAGCACTTCCTGGAACCTCTTGGTCCTTTCCAATCCATATCCTAAAATGGCTCCTCCCAGGTCAGTGACATGGAGGCGAAAGTGCCCCGATCACCAGGCGCTCCCCATTCCCGTCCTGCTGGCTCTCTCTGTTCCCTGTCCCGGTGTTGTTTCGCAAGGCTTGGCGGGAGAATCGGAAATTTAATCTTTGGCTTTGTCAGAATGTCACTTCCTCTCAATTATTTGTCTTGACTTTTTTTTCTGCCAGACAGGAAGTAGCTCGACTTGCAGATTTCTTTGAGTGGCTCCTCATTTCCTCCTGATTAGAAACACTCTTCCCAATGGGACATTCTCCAAATGCTTTCCCTCTCTCAGCAGGTTTCTACCATTCCTTATTTCCCTACCCTGTGGGGTCATTGTCCCTCCAGCAGCAGAGAGCTGCTGGTGGTGCTGGTGGCACTGGAATGCTGGCAGTGCTGCTAGTGCTCACAGCACTGGTGAAGCATCGGATTGCTTCTCAGAAACAACTCCCATTCTGGGAAGAGGTCTGGGATCATTGCCAAAACATTCCCTGGCCCCAAGAAAGCCATCTGAGCTGAGAATTCCCATTTCTGTCATTCCAATGCAGGCTGACACAGCCCAAGGCAAGGACAGCACTCAGTTGCTTGCAGCCAGGTTATCAGCACTTAGAGCCCACCCTAATTACTGCCAATCTCCTTGATGATGCAATGAAAGCTATTAGGGACCAGGTTTTGGGGTGCTGTGATCCTCTTTCCAAACCTCCATTTGAGCTCCTCCTCCTTCTCCTCAGACATGGGAACATGTGTTCCCAAACAAACATTTGTGTTTGTTTTAACCTGACCTCACCCCTCTGGACAACCTGTGCCAGGGCCTCACCACCCTCACAGGGAAGGATTTCTTCCCAGTATCCAATCTGAACCCATCCTCTGTCAGTGGGAAGCTGTTCCCCCTTGTCCTGTCACTCCATGCCCTTGTCCAAAGTCCCTCTCCAACTCTCCTGGAGCCCCGTTAGCTCCTGGATCATGAAGTGTTTGCCCTTGAAAGGATTGGGCTGGTGAGGGGATGTGAGATTCCATAGCTGGGGAAAGAAACACGGTGTCAGTGGGGAAGAGAGGTGACAGTTCTGGTCCCAGGGCCACCACACGTGCCAGTTTCCAGCAGGAGCATCCCAGATCCCTGAGGCAGATGTCGGCCTGGGTAGGAATCATCTCACCTCAGCTTTCTAGGGATTCCTTGGAATTCACTGTAGGCTGCTGTCTGACTGCCAGAGGAATGTAGTGGGTTAGGGTTAGGATTAGTGTAGAGGATGACTCAGATTAAACCTGCAAGTTTCTAAGGATTAAAGCCAAGAGAGCAGCATTGATTTGCCTCTTCTCAGCAGAAATTACATTGCTGAAATCCTAAAGCATCCCTCTTTGTGTGCCTGTGCTCCAGCTCACGCACAGAATTGATTATTGCGTGAATCCTCTTGAAAACTGCGTGGTGAAGGTCCAGTGCCACTGAAATTGCAGCATGCAAGTGGCAAATTTAGATTTGAACCAGAAATCAAAGTTTCACAGGACATTTGTATTGCAGTGTCCTAAGGATCCACCCCAGAAAAGAGAGGAGACAAGTTCAGACTTTTAAAAAGACAAGGTCTTGGGATTGGGGCTCCTTTAAAAACGGAAGAGGAAGCTGACATGGAGGCAAACTTCTTTTCCCTTATGTCTCCTTGCTGAGGCTCTCTCCTGTTCCTTTCCTGGACAGAGTCAAGGGCAGATGGGAAGCAGAGCCCTGATCCTATCCCAGGCTCTGAACTAGTTCCCTGTTTGTGAGAGCCCTGGAGAACACGAGCCAGCACGGAGAACAGGGGGCTGTGGCAGGAGCTGGGACAGAGCCCGTGCCGGACGCTGCTCGGGCTCACCCCGTGGGCTTCGCTCCCCTTTCCCAAGTGACCATTCCAGGGAAGCTCCTGAAGATCCCGACCCAGGGACAGCAGCTGGTGTGTGTGAGGAGATGTGAGTGCACTGCGGTGAAGTTCTCCAGGCTGTGAGAGGAAACGAGGTCAGACTCTTCTCTTTCAGCTTAATCAGTGCCCCCTCATTGGGTGGAACCTGGTTATTAACTCTGGGGGGAGAATTGAGGTCTGTAGGGTATTAAAAGCAGTAACTTCTGTGGGAAAAGGGAGGGAATATTCAAATGAGCATCCTCCTAAAGCAATCCTCCAGCAGCTCAGTGACATCAACTGACACCTGAAAGTGCAGGTCAGATCCATCCCAAAGCCATTTGCTCTGTGATATCTCCATGGGCAATCCTCTCCTTCTCCAATTGTTTTCCTCCTCCACCTCTGTCCTGCCCACAGGCAGGAAGGAGGTATCTCCCTGGCTTTTGTGCCAGGCATGCCAGACCAGGCTCCCACATCCTACTTGCCTTCTGTCTTTTCCCACACCTCTCCCTGTGCTGCTCCACATGGAAGCTGTGGGCGGGAAAAGATGGGAAAAGCCATGTTTGGGGGAGATCAGCATTGCTATGGTGTCTCTTTGTGTCAGCCCTCCAGTAGTGTGAGGGCAAGGAGAAGCAGCAGAGGTGTCACAATGAGCACATTGTCCCCTGCCACAAAGGGAACCAGCCCTGCCTGCTGGAGCCAGACTGGTGGGAAGGCATCCAAAGGAAGCTGGAATGAGGAGAACCACGACAACTGGACTGAGTGTGACAACAGGCACTGGAGCAAAGTGCCTGTCACGCTGCTGTGGCTGTGCCTGTGTGGAATGGTGGGAACAGGGCTGTGCTCTGGCTCCTTGGCCCACAGCAGTGCCCACCCTCTGATTTACTTCCTGGCTGGGAGCTGTGCAAAGGAACTCACCCCCTCTGTTGGTGTTGCCTTCCAGAGGGCTTTTGAGGATGTGCCAGAGCCAGGGAATGGGGACAACACAGTGGAGTCATCATCAAGTGGAATTATCATGAAGGAGAGTCAGCATAAAATAGAATCAAAAACTATCCAGAGTTGGAAAAGACCCACAAGGATCATGGAGTTGAGCTCCTGGCCATGCACAGGACATCCCAACAATCCCAGCCTGTGCCTGAGAGCATTGTGCAAATGCTCCTTGAGCTCTGTCAGGCTGGTGCTGTGTGCAGCAGGGGAACTCCTGCCTGGGGTGGACGCTGAATGACGCGAGGAATCCACAGGGAATGGTTTGCGTTGGAAGAAACCATAGAAATCATCTCATTCCATCTCTCCCTCTGCAATGTACAGGGACACCCAGGAAACCTTTTGCTTTGAAATCTTTCGTTTTTTGAAAGGAAGCTCAGGTAGGGAGAGGCCTGGGTGACACTGGAGGCAAGGAAGGTGCTGGGAATTAGATAAAGTGCATTGGAGGATCATGATCCCCCTGCACTTGCCTTGGGAGAGACCCCTGCCTGTCTGAGATGTTCTTCCCTGAACAAGAGGGTGCACCGTGGAAAGTTTCTGCTTTGCAATAGAAAGGAAAAAGGGAGGCAGGGAGAGAAAAAGCCTCTCAGACGTCAAAGTCTCTCTCTTCTGCTAATTATTAACAACTCTGTTAATAAATGCTCCTTAGGTGTTTGACCTCACGTGTGTCTCCAAAGCCTGACTCAGTACCCATGGCTTTCACTCTCACTTCCCTTTCCAGAAGCATTGGCATGTTGTTTTTCCCTGGATTTAAGGCAGTGGGAAAAGGAGGGACAAGTTCCCCTTGAGCAAGAGATGTGGCTGCTGCCCAGGCCTCTCCCAGGAGAAATGAGGAGATCCTGGCACTGCCAACATCGTCCCCGTCATTGCAGGCATGTGCCTTAGGAAGGGCTCTGGTATGAGACAGGTACTGCCCTCCTCACAGACAAGGCAGAGGCTTTAGAATAGGATAAAATAAGGAATTGAGCCATTTTGGACACTGGTGACATGGGACAGGCTCTGCAGTGAAGCCTGGCTGTTGTTTAATCGAGAAATTCTGTGGTCAGTTGTTACAGTTGGAACACTGCGACACGGACCCCCTTACGCATCCAAACGAGATCACTTTATTGTAAAAATTGTCCCCTTTTTAAATCTTTAATCTCAACCTGACAGAACTGAAACCAAACCAAGGCCGCACAGAACTTAACAGAATAAGGGCACCCATTGGCTGGTTCAGCTGCAGTGCTGCTGTCCACAGCAGCTGGCATTCCCATCAGCTGGGAATGCAGGGTCGGCTCTGCTGGAAAGAAGGGGATGGATGCTCCGAAGGGGAAGGATGCTCTGTGTGATCCCAACCTCTTCTCTCCTGCCATAGAGAGGCAACAGCCCGGCAAGGATTTGGGAAATCACCACCACCCAGTGCTGGGTGTGTCCCCACGGCTTAACATGTCACTTTCTTTCCACGAATGAGATCTCGGAAAACACCATGAAACTCACCTGTTGAGCCAAAGGAGATGGAGTCCATTCCCTGGGGCCGAGGCCATGAGGGTCATTCCATGGGGAATAGAGCTGGGGAACAGCACTGAGCCCAGCTGCACTGTCTGGAGCCATGTGGATCCAGGAGGGAGGAGGAAAGCCATGCTCCAATGTGCTCCCTGCAGAGCATCCGAGAAAAATCACCCTTGGCAATGCTCCTGCTCCCTTCTCCTGCAGGAATATACCACCACCACGGGGAGGGTGATCCTGTGGATATTGATTAATCAGGTGACTCAAGAAAATCCTCAGCCTCTGTGCCGAGGTCCTTCAGCAGAGCAGTGGAAGGGATCAGCATGCTCAGACCCCCGTGTCCCTGGTGGCATAGTTTCTGGGGGCTGTTTTTTCTTTCTGCATCTCAAAGACCCTCTGGAGCGAGTCCCTGAGAAATTCCACTCTACAGTGCCTCCAGCAGCTCACCATGGAGCAGTGCCCCCTGGAGCTCCCCAGGGAGTTGTCTGTCCTCCAACTCCCCACCAAGAAGTAGATGAAGGGTTTGATGCTGCTGTTGATGCAGGTGAGCAGGAAAAAAAACTGGGATGGCACAGTGATGTAACCAAGCTGCTGCAGGAAATGGCAGAAGCTGAGGAGGAGGGTTAACAGCGCAGTGAAGTGGATAACGATGTCGCGCCTCTTGGGTTGCTGCTGCTGGGAGCCCCACTTGGCCTTAATGAAATCGATTGTGAAAGAAATGGCCACAGGTGCAACAAAGAGGAGCAGGATGATGGTGTACATGGAGATGAGAGCTGCCCAGCAGTGCTCCTGCTCGTGTGATGGGCACAGGAATGTCACCGTGAGAATGACAGTGAAGAGAGCAAAGAAGGCCCAGTATTGAACACTTCCGACCACCAACCACAAGCGCTCGGGAAGGTTGCAGCGGCAGGAGAGCTTACAGAGCTTGTACATATACAGCACATTGCTGATGGGAATCAGCTGGAATAATGCCCAGTAGTAGGAGACCACTGAGAGCTGGAAAAAGAAATGCTGGTACAGCAGAGGCAAGATAGGAGAGCAGGACACGTCCTCCACCAGGAAGAGAAGACTGGTGGGGACTGTGAAGAGAAGGAAGAGGAAGTCAGCAACAGCCAGGTTAAAGATGCGATAATTACCAGTTTTCAGGCTGAGGAGCCAGAGGACAGCCCCATTCCCAGCCAGCCCACACAGGCAGATGAGCAGTGTCACACTGTGTATGGACACAGTGGTGACATCGGCCTCACACAAATCATCTCCTTTAGTGGGTGAGGTGGAAGATGGGGGCACAGTGGTCAGCTCCATGGATGGACGCTGGGCAGGCAGTGGGATGTGACCCAGGCTGTGGTCAGTCGATGGGGAGTCAGTGCTTGGAGAATCCAGGGATTGAGCACACGGCTCCTCAGCAGCTCCCTGCAGTGGGAAGGATTCAGGGGGAGCAGTGAGATGTGCAGGGGAGGAGGGTGGTGGAAATGGTGGGGTGGGAGAGGGAGATGGGAGCATTGAGCTGTTCCCTGGGATGCAGAAGTACTGGACAGGGCAGAGGAGGGATGTCCTGGGGTGGGCACAGCAGTCACTGGGAGAGGGTGGCAGGAACAGAGCAGCTGCTTTGGGAGAGGAAGGTGGGGTAGAGAGGAAGGAAAACATTCCACTGACCTGTTCCCTGTGGGGCAGCAGCAGGCAAAGGGGTCTGTGCAGATCAGCGGCGCTTCCTGGTACCTCTTGCTCCTTTGGGATCCATGTCCTAAAGTGGCTCCTCCCAGGTCAGTGACATGGAGGAGAAAGTGCCCAGACCACCAGGAGCTCCCCACTCCTGCCCAGCTGGCTCTCTGTGTGCCCTGTCCCGGTATTGCTTGCCAAGGCTCAGTGGAGTCACAGGCCAGTCAGAAATTGCATCTTTGGCTACATCAGAACTTCACTTTCTCAGAGTTCTTTATCTTGGGTTTTTTTTTTTTTTTTGCAACAGAGGAAGAGGCTTTTGTGAAAAGCTCAAAATGAAATATTTTGCAAATGGCTCCTCAGCTCCTCCTGGTGAGAAACACTCTGTCTCTGCAGAATGTCCCATTCTCCAACTGCCATCCCTGTCCTGACAGGCTTCTACCATTCCTCGATTAAATTCCCTGAGGGGTCATTGTCCCTCCAGTAGCAGAGGGATGCTGGTGGCACTGGTGGCACTGAAATGCTGGCAGTGCTGATGAGTCAGCTGGGTGTTTCTCAGAAATAACTCAGATTCCAGGAAGAGCTCTGGTTTCATTGCCAAAACCTCTCCATGGCCCAAGGAAGCACAGTTGAGCTGTTCCCTATCCCTATTCCTATCCTATCCTATCCTATCCTATCCTATCCTATCCTATCCTATCCTATCCTATCCTATCCTATCCTATCCTATCCTATCCTATCCTATCCTATCCCCATCTCTGCACCCCATTCCCACCTTCCTCTCCATCCTCCCCCCCATCCTATCACATCCCACAGCTTTCCCAGACAGCAGCCGCTCCCCCACTCTGAGCGTGGCCTGTCAGGCTCTGCTCTCCTCAGGCTTTGCTGGGATCCAGACCCCCTCCAACCCGCTCTGACCTTCTCCTGACCCCTCCAGCCTGCTCTGACAGCCCAGAACCCACCCAGGGCTGCTTTTTTTCCCCTGACAGCCCCACTTCTCCCCCACTCCACCCAGGACCCCCAGCAGTGTCCCTGCTCCTCCTGGCCATAGTGTTCTAGGATCCAGGAGGGAGGAGGAAAGCCCAGCTCCAATGTGCTCCTCAGGAGAACACAGGACGAAAACGTGGTTGGAGCCAGTGCAGAAACAGATAAGGAGGCCTGCAGAGGTTTTAGGGAAAGTTCTGTAACAAGAAGCAAGGGCACATGGCCAAAGGAAAAGTTCAAGGCAAGGTCACCTTTAATATCACAGCACTCAGTGAACACGAACACCAGAGACACCTCTGAATGATCCTTCAGGATCCGGAGAAGACTTAGAGAAGAAGGTGAATGCATGGAAATGAGTCCTGGAAAGGTGATGTTTATGTATTAGATTAGAAACACACTTTAATGACTCTGTGTGTTTATGATGGATAAAACCCCTGTTGTAAATTCTCACCACACAGACATCAAGGAGAGATCCTTCTGTGTATGCTGTGCAGGTAAAGAATTCCTGAATCCTAATGCTTCCCATTGTGTTAGAAAATTTATTTCAGCCGATTCAGTGTCAATATATAGATGGGATGCCCAGGGCAGAGGAGGGAGGATGTGGGGAGGGGGCTGCGGTCAATAGGAGAGGGTGGCAGCAACAGAGCAGCTGCTGGAGGAGAGGAAGGTGGGCTAGGGAGGAAGGAAAACATTCCACTGACCTGTTCCCTGTGGGGCAGCAGCAGGCAAAGGGGTCTGTGCAGATCAGTGGCGCTTCCTGGTACCTCTTGCTCCTTTGGGATCCATGTCCTAAAGCGGCTCCTGCCAGGTCAGTGACATGGAGGGGAAAGTGCCCAGATCACCAGGAGCTCCCCATTCCCGTCCTGTTGGCTCCTCTGTGTGCCCTGTCTCGGTATTGTTTTGCAAGGCTTGGTGGGGTCATAGGGCAGGTGGAAGTGGTTTTACAAGAATGGCTACGTCAGAGCTCCACTCCCTCATTTCTCTTGATTTTTTTTTTCTTTGTCACAAAGGAAGTGGCTTTTTTAAAAAGGTCCACATGAAGAATTTTGCAAATGGCTCTTCCTTTCCTTCTGATCAGAAACACTCCTTCCCTGCAGAATGTCCCTTTCTCCGACTGCCTTCTCTCTCCCAACAGGTTTCTCTCATTTCTCTTCCCTGAGGTGTCATTGTCCCTCCAGCAGCAGAAGGTTGCTGGTGGCACTGGAATGCTGGCAGCGCCGGCACTGCTGGTGAAGCATCTTGGGTGCTTCTCAGAAACAACTCCCATTCTGGAAATAGCTCCAGAATCATTGCCAAAACCTCCACTGGGCTCAAAGGACCACAACTGAAAAAATAATTCCCATTTCTGTCATTCCAATGCAGGCTGACACAGCCCAAGGCAAGGACAGCACTCAGTTGCTTGCAGCCAGGTTATCAGCACTTAGAGCCCACCCTAATTACTGCCAATCTCCTTGATGATGCAATGAAAGCTATTAGGGACCAGGTTTTGGGGTGCTGTGATCCTCTTTCCAAACCTCCATTTGAGCTCCTCCTCCTTCTCCTCAGACATGGGAACATTTGTGTTTGTTTTAACCTGACCTCACCCCTCTGGACAACCTGTGCCAGGGCCTCACCACCCTCACAGGGAAGGATTTCTTCCCAGTATCCAATCTGAACCCATCCTCTGTCAGTGGGAAGCTGTTCCCCCATGTCCTGTCACTCCATGCCCTTGTCCAAAGTCCCTCTCCAACTCTCCTGGAGCCCCGTTAGCTCCTGGATCATGAAGTGTTTGCCCTTGAAAGGATTGGGCTGGTGAGGGGATGTGAGATTCCATAGCTGGGGAAAGAAACACGGTGTCAGTGGGGAAGAGAGGTGACAGTTCTGGTCCCAGGGCCACCACACGTGCCAGTTTCCAGCAGGAGCATCCCAGATCCCCGAGGCAGATGTCGGCCTGGGTAGGAATCATCTCACCTCAGCTTTCTAGGGATTCCTTGGAATTCACTGTAGGCTGCTGTCTGACTGCCAGGGGAATGTGGAAGATGACTCAGATTAAACCTGCAAGTTTCTAAGGATTAAAGCCAAGAGAGCAGCATTGATTTGCCTCTTCTCAGCAGAAATTACATCGCTGAAATCCTAAAGCATCCCTCTTTCTGTGCCTGTGCTCCAGCTCACGCACAGAATTGATTATTGCGTGAATCCTCTTGGAAACTGTGTGGTGAAGGTCCAGTGCCACTGAAATTGTGGTATACAAGTGGCAAAACTAGATTTGAACCAGAAATCATAGGTTTTGTCCTGCAGGGTCCTAGAAATCCACCTGTGGAATGAGAGGGGGAATTTGAGCTCCTTCAAAGACAAGATTTCAGAATTAGTGTTTCAAAGAGGAACCTGGCACAAACTGCTTTTTCCAGAAGGAATGAGGAGCTCTTCAAACTGTCAACAGACAGCTCATTTCAACCATTGCAGGCACCAGCCTTAGGAAGAGTTCTGGAATGAGACAGGTACCTGACCTCCTTACAGACAAGACAGAGGCTCTAGAGTGGGAAAAAATAAGTAATTGAGCCATTTTTTGACACTGTCTACAGGTGACAAGCTCTGCAGCTAAAGCTCAGATGTTATTTATTCACCAAACTCTGGGGCCGGAGTTACCACATTGAAAAGAAAAAAAAGGCATAAATTGGAATCTGATTTAGGGGTAGTAACCAAATGAAAATGATCCGTATATCAGAGTTTATTCCTTGGGGCCAAGGCAATGAGGGTCATTCCATGAGGAGTACAGGAACAGGACTGAGCTCAGAGCCATGTTTTCCCATCTTTCTGGCTGTCTCTGAGGTGCCACATCTCCACGTGCCTCGTATCCAGAAGTGCCTCACACAGCTGTCACCTCCACCACAGTGTCCCCAGGGCCGTGGCTCCCCTCGTCACTCCCGGCTTTCTCCTCAAACACCCTCCGCAGAGCGACTCTGACGGAGCGCTGGAAGCGGCGCCGCCGGCAGCTCCCCACCAGCACGTAAATCACCGGGTTGAGGGAGCAGTTCAGCAATGCCAGCAACAGGGAGGGGTCTTCTGGGAATAAATGACCAGAATCAGGGAGATTGAGGAAAACCTCCATGCAGAAAGGGATGCCGAAGGCAAAGAACAGCAGGACGTTGAGCAGGATGGCCACAAAGAGCTTCCCTGGCTGCTGCCTCCGGGAGCCACAGCACAGCTTGAGGAACAGGAACAGGTTGGAAACCAACATCATGAGGGAAAAAATGACGGAAATGGTGAGGGCTACACCTGCAAGGACAGTCTCAGAGTCTTCAGTGTAGGTGTATGTGAGGTAGAGGGAGGAAACAAAAACCCCAGCGAGGGCCCAGAGGGCCCCGCTGACGACGCCCGAGAGGTGCCGGGGGCGGTGGCAGCGGTACCAGATGGGGCAGAGGACGGAGACGCAGCGCTCCATGCTGAGGGCTGCCAGCAGCCCCAGGCTGCTCAGGTCAAACAGGTGGCACAGGAACCCAAGGACAAACACAAAATGCCTATAGTGATGAATAAAAGGAAACAAAGATGTGCAAAATGCTGCTAAGGTCAGAAAAGCCAACATAAGCAGGAGAAACAGAAGAAGCAGGGAGAAGTCAGCAACAGCCAGATTTAGGATGTAGACAGTGAAAGGGCTCTGCTTTGTGTGGAAGCCCAGGAACCACAGGACCACCCCATTCCCTGCCAGCCCACAGAGGGAAATCCCCAGGCACACCCCTGCAAAGACAATCAGGGTGTAGGGAATGCTCGAGCATTCAGATGTGATAAATTCCTCCCAGTCCAGAGAGCCAGAAATTGTGTTGTTCAGGGTGAGGTTTGTTGTGCTGTTCTCCTCCATGGTGAATGATCTTGCTCCCAGCAGCTGCCTTCTCCTTTTCCCTCCACCTCCTAGGGAGAGATGGGGAACCAGAGGGAAATAAGGAACATCAGCATTCCCAGCATTTCCCATTTGTCCACACAGCCTGACACCAGCCCCAGGAAGAACCCCCACCCCTGCAGTGCCCAGGACAGGCTCCCAGCACTCCAGCCCTGACCCTAGACAGGAATCTCCCACCAGTCCATCCCTGGACTCCTACCTCCAGTAGGAACAGCGCTGTCACAGCAGCACCAGGAGAAAGGATTTGAGGATGGCTGCTGGAACCACTGGCTGTGCTTCAGCCTTGTCCCTTGTGCCTGGGTTCAGCCCTTGGCCCAGAGATCACATCCCATGGTCAGAGCCTCCCCTCACAATCTCCCCACATCAGTGACAGCTTCCCCTCACATGTCCCAGGGACAGAGACCTTATCAGGAGGAGGTGGCCACATCACCCCCTTCCTCTGCCACTCTCCAATGTCATCCCACCATGCAAGGGGCTTTTGGCTTTCACTGCATGTGCCAGATGGTCCATTCATCAATGCAGAAGGGGATATAAATCATTCCCAGGGATTGAGTATGGTAGATGGGTGAGAGAGATGACGCAGAGACCTTCAGGAGTGAGAAATCACTCATATGCAGACATGCAACAGCACAAGTTGCTCAGTGTCTCCAGGGACATGTAACTCGTGCTCAAAGACTTCTTCCAACTTCTGGGAGAAGCTTCCAGGAGTTGCACCTTTTTCCATCTCCCTCTCATGGATAGATGCTGAGCTTAAGTTCTCTCCTTGTTTCAAGACTTCCTCTAGCTCCAAATCCTGAAGCTCCAGGCTGGACACCCTGGACACCACATGGACCTTGTGCAGTAACACATGCATCAGTCCTGGGGATGACAAGCACAGCATACAAGGAGATTCCAAAGGAGATGGAAAACACATGAAAGAGGGGCAGAAAATAAGCAATAAAATGCCAGTCCGTGAGCTGTGAAAGGCTGAGGTTGTGTGGCAGGAACCACTTGGAGATAGGAGTGCTTTGGCAGTACCATGTACCCCACAAACCTAATCTCTGAGGAGAACACATGCCCAGCAGGGCTGATGATTGGGATTAGACAGGATGGGATTAGAGGCTGTGGGCAAAGCCCTCGTGCAGTCCCATGTCTGGGTACTGGTGATGCTTATCCCCATGGCTGCTGCTCAGGGGCTCTGTTGGCAACTAATGAGGTCTGGAATTTCTGAGGGGTTTAGAAAACCCTGTAATAGTTGAACAGATCATAGTGAAGTATCCCTTCCATGGACAGGATCTGCCCTCACCAGAGGAGGGTTTTGACCCAGGATTCCCAGCACCTGAAGGGACATAATATTATCTGTGCTGTCCTTTCATTTTCATTGTTTTAGATTCAGTAAATGATGTTTAAAATTCAAAAGTCCAAGTCTCTGCATTAATAGGATGATAACAGATCAGCAGCTCCTCATGAAGAACTGGAGGGAGGAGAGGAAGGCAGTGACACGGCCATCTCCTCCTGATAAGGTCTCTGTCCCTGGGACATGTGAGGGGAAGCTGTCACTGATGTGGGGAGATTGTGAGGGGAGGCTCTGACCATGGGATGTGATCTCTGGGCCAAGGGCTGAACCCAGGCACAAGGGACAAGGCTGAAGCACAGCCAGTGGTTCCAGCAGCCATCCTCAAATCCTTTCTCCTGGTGCTGCTGTGACAGCGCTGTTCCTACTGGAGGTAGGAGTCCAGGGATGGACTGGTGGGAGATTCCTGTCTAGGGTCAGGGCTGGAGTGCTGGGAGCCTGTCCTGGGCACTGCAGGGGTGGGGGTTCTTCCTGGGGCTGGTGTCAGGCTGTGTGGACAAATGGGAAATGCTGGGAATGCTGATGTTCCTTATTTCCCTCTGGTTCCCCATCTCTCCCTAGGAGGTGGAGGGAAAAGGAGAAGGCAGCTGCTGGGAGCAAGATCATTCACCATGGAGGAGAACAGCACAACAAACCTCACCCTGAACAACACAATTTCTGGCTCTCTGGACTGGGAGGAATTTATCACATCTGAATGCTCGAGCATTCCCTACACCCTGATTGTCTTTGCAGGGGTGTGCCTGGGGATTTCCCTCTGTGGGCTGGCAGGGAATGGGGTGGTCCTGTGGTTCCTGGGCTTCCACACAAAGCAGAGCCCTTTCACTGTCTACATCCTAAATCTGGCTGTTGCTGACTTCTCCCTGCTTCTTCTGTTTCTCCTGCTTATGTTGGCTTTTCTGACCTTAGCAGCATTTTGCACATCTTTGTTTCCTTTTATTCATCACTATAGGCATTTTGTGTTTGTCCTTGGGTTCCTGTGCCACCTGTTTGACCTGAGCAGCCTGGGGCTGCTGGCAGCCCTCAGCATGGAGCGCTGCGTCTCCGTCCTCTGCCCCATCTGGTACCGCTGCCACCGCCCCCGGCACCTCTCGGGCGTCGTCAGCGGGGCCCTCTGGGCCCTCGCTGGGGTTTTTGTTTCCTCCCTCTACCTCACATACACCTACACTGAAGACTCTGAGACTGTCCTTGCAGGTGTAGCCCTCACCATTTCCGTCATTTTTTCCCTCATGATGTTGGTTTCCAACCTGTTCCTGTTCCTCAAGCTGTGCTGTGGCTCCCGGAGGCAGCAGCCAGGGAAGCTCTTTGTGGCCATCCTGCTCAACGTCCTGCTGTTCTTTGCCTTCGGCATCCCTTTCTGCATGGAGGTTTTCCTCAATCTCCCTGATTCTGGTCATTTATTCCCAGAAGACCCCTCCCTGTTGCTGGCATTGCTGAACTGCTCCCTCAACCCGGTGATTTACGTGCTGGTGGGGAGCTGCCGGCGGCGACGCTTCCAGCGCTCCGTCAGAGTCGCTCTGCGGAGGGTGTTTGAGGAGAAAGCCGGGAGTGACGAGGAGAGCCACGGCCCTGGGGACACTGTGGTGGAGGTGACAGCTGTGTGAGGCACTTCTGGATACGAGGCACGTGGAGATGTGGCACCTCAGAGACAGCCAGAAAGATGGAGACCAGGGCACTCCATTGCAGCGTAGCCAGGCTCAGTCCAGCTCCCCAGCTGTATTTATTCCCCTTGGAACTACCCTCACTTCCCCATCCACTGGGAATAAACCTATTGATGAAGCAAATTCTGCAAAAATGGGCAGAGCAAGGGTTGTTGGCTTGGTGATGGTGGGATTTGGGGTGTAAGGGGTCAGAGATGGGTGAAAATTACAATTTGGCGAAAAGGGAGAGGAAAAAAAGGGAGAGAAAGAGAGTGAACGAGGAAATAGAGAAATGGGGAGAGAGAGAGAAAAAAAGAAAAAATAAAAAATACAACAAAGTAAAAAAGGAAATTAAGCAATAGATTGAATAAGAGAGAAACAGAAAAAATAAGAAAGTACGGGAGAAAGTAAAAAAATAAAGATTTAGAATGGCAAAGGATTTGCTTGGACAGGACAGATGAAGAAGGATATCCCTGGTGTGCTAAATCCCCATAAATAGTTGGGTCAGTCACACAGGGGCTGGTCCTGCTCCCTCTGCAATCATTGGAGGAAAAGTTATTCACCTAAGCACACCAAAAGCCACCTGGAATTAGGTGTTATAAAATAAACTTGGCTTTTCTGTCCTTTTTCAGTAGACACTGACTGAAAGGTTCTTCCTGTGCCTTAAAAAAAAAAAATATTTATCTGTGTTTGCATTCTGTGTGTTTTTATCAGCTGATAAATCAGATAACAACAAAAACAACAACAAAAACAACTTTAAATACAATTTTTATCCCATTGGGGAAAAAAAAAAACGCAACAAAATAGAGAATTCCAGTCTTTTTAACAGTACAAAAATGTTTTGTCACAATGATAAAACCATGTGAGATATCAAAAACAGAACATTTTGAACATTAATTGTGAGGTTTTTCAAAGAAAATTACCCACATTGACTTTTTCTAATAATTTTGGTTAAGTAGTCTGATAGCACAAATAATCCCATTTTGCCCCTCAAAGGATTTGGTTTAGAGTATAATTTTTTGCAAATCATGGTATTTATTTACCTTGTTCTGTTTTCTGTTTTTTCCCACTATCCTTTGATTTATTTCTATTTGTAAAGGAGATTTAAAAGCTATGGATTCTGATCTGTTCTTTTAAAGGAAGAAATTACAACCCAATGCATAATGTAGCTAAATGCAGAGACTCTGCCAAGGGCTGGAGGAAATTAAAATAACATGCAACAATATAATATAAAATAGTAATCTCCAGTCACGTATTGCTTTGAAATACAAGACAAGCGAGGATGAAACTCAGTGAATACATTTTTAAAGCAAGTTGGAAGGAGTTGGAGCCATTTTCTGCTCCGTGGTGTGGAAACATCCCTGGTTCAGAGAAAAAAATGACTTGGTGGATGTGAATCTTTTCAGTCCTTGAAATGCTCACATTAGGAAGCCCAGAATAGCTCTGTGACCTACAAAAGGCTGTGTGTGTGCTCAGACATGGGGATTCTAAGTTAAGAGGGATAGATGGATTTACCTTCCAGGAATTTTATGTCTGCTTCCAACAGGAGGATTGCTGGTACTGATCTCATTTTCAGAGATCTGAGTGAAAAGCAACACAGAATTTATGAGTTTATGAATGACAAGGATTTATCCTGAGCAGGATTTCTTTGACAAAATTCAGACATTAAGACGTTTCAACCTTATCAAATGAATATTATTTAGTAGTCACTGGAAATAAACAGGAACTTTTAATATGTCCTGAATACGGGTCAGGTAAATTCTATGGTCCAGCTGCTTATGTGCCATATGGGGCACTGAAAACAATGACCCAAAGAGGGTCTTAAAATAATGTAGAGTTAAAATAATGACCTAAAATATCTACAAAGAGGGTACTGAGGGTCAGGTGAGATGAACCTTCCCCAGAACCTCAGAGTTCTTCAGTTCTGCCAAGACATTCCAGGCAGGATTTTAGGAAGACATGGTTACCGTGTCCCGCGTTTCCCGCTCATCTCTCTCATCCGCTGAGTCTTGGAAGGCCCTCTGGAATGCCAGCCTGAGGGTGAGCCTGAATTTCCGATCCCTGTAGCTTCCCACCAGGAAGTAAATGACAGGGTTGAGGGTGCTGTTGACGCAGGACAACACAAAGCCAATCTCTGGGGAATACATGAACTTGTGGCCCAAGAAGTCCAGGAAGATGAGGACACTGAGGGGCACGGCAAAAATGAGGAAGAGGAGGATAGTGAGCATGATGATGATGAAGAGCCGGCCCGTTTGGAAGGGCTGGGAGCTGCACTTGACCCGCAGGAAGAGGGTGAGGCTGAAGAGCAGCATGAGGGGCGCGCAGACGAGGAAATCCAAGGCTCCGATGGCGATGAGCAGGCGGTGGCAGACCCTGGGAGAGGGGCGAACGGTGCACAAAACATATCCCAGAGTGTTCAGGAGCAGGGACAGGGCCCAGAGCAGGCTGGACACCACAGCAGACAGGTGCTTCGGGCGGTGTGTCCGGCACCAGATGGGGGACAGCACGGACAGGCAGCGCTCAATGCTGATGGCCGTCAGCAGGTACAGGCCCGTGCCGTACATGAAGAGATCCAGGAAGAGGAATATCCCGAACTGCACCCCTACGTTGAACTGCATCAGGTACTGCACGGTCTCCACAGCAATGCACAGCAGGTACCCGAAGTCGGCGGCCGCCAGGTTCAGGATGTAGACGGTGAAGTGGTTCCTGCGGATGCGGAAGCCCAGGTACCACAGGACCAGGCCGTTCCCCACCATCCCACAGGCAGCACTCAGCAGGCAGAAGCTCTCCATGAACTTGAGGACAGTGTAGGATGGCTCGGGTTGTCCCACAGCCCCGCTCTGGTTGGTCCCAGGAGCATGGATGGCTGTGGTTGGAAGGAGGATTGGTGTGGCTGAGGGTCTCATAATAGGTGATTCAGACCTGGGAGCAGAGAGGGGCAAGGTGGTAACTCCAGGGTGATTTTTCTAGAGGGATTCCTTGGTTTGTTCCAAGGCTTTTAGCTAGAACTTGACTTCATGGAATCTCAAAATAATTTGATTTGGAAGGGACCAAGAGCCTGGAGTAACAGGACAAAGAGTAAAGGCTTCACACTGACAGAGTGTGGGTTTAGATGGGATATTGGGAATAAATTCTTCCCTGGGATGGTGGTGAAGCTCTGGCACAGGTTGCCCAGAGAAACTGTGGCTGCCCCATCTGTAGAGGTGTCCAAAGCCAGGCTGGAGCAAACTGGGATAGTGGAAGGTGTCCCTGCCCATTGCAGGGGGTTGGAACTGGATGATCTTTAAGGTCCCTTCCAGCCCAAACCGCACTGGAATTCTGTGATTCCATGAGAACAACTGGTTGTTTTTTTACATTGATGAGTGATTTCTGTTTTACTGAAGTGCCATTTGATGTGGTTCTCCTGGGTCCCATGTACAGTAACAAATAAACATTTTGGTCTGGCAGAGCCCTCAGCTTCTCCCTCAGAAACTGCAAGAACCACGTGTAAGAAACCACAGATTATCTTGTCCTCACATGACATAGAAGTTGTGGCTCTGATAACTTTTCCACACCACTCCATGAGTTAAGTCACTGTTTCCTTCCCTGTGGTACTGAGATCTGATTGAGAATCTTGGGGGTGAAAAAAATGGGTTTAACACCTTTTTTATGGCCTGATGAGAACAAATACAGTGGTTCTTCTGCTGTCTCCCAACCAGCTGTTAATTTGGACATGGAAGGCAGAGAAGTTAAAAAGAGGATAGGAACAAAAATTGGGGTTTCCTGGGAAGATGTGAATCACTGAACCATGTAGCCAGCATGAATCCTCTGTTCTTTCTTTGTGGTGCAGCAGCACACATGGAGACAGACTTCCAAAAGCACCCAGAACATGACAGACTGAATCACTGCTGTTCCATCCCAGCACCCCAGGCACGCTGACCCCATGGACAGAGGGAAAAGAAGTGTGTGGTTCAGGGGATTTCAAGGCCAGGTTGGAGCAACCTGGGCTAGTGGAAGGTCCCCCTGCCCATGGCAGGGGGTGGGACTGGATAGGCTTTAAGGTCCCTTGCAGCCCAAATTTTTTAAGAATTCTATGATTTCCTTTAGTGTTGATTGAAATCAGGGAAATTCTGGCACTGTAGAGCTGGATGACCCCATCCTCAGTTCTCATAGCACCTCGAGCACTTCTAATATGAACACTGTGGAGAGCAGCCCTGTGGCTGCTCTTCGCTCACAGCCTGCGCCAGGGGTGGCCACAAATGATCATATTTTTTCAGAAATTAGCAGAAACAGCCTCAAGTTCTGTGCAGCTTTTCTGTTGCAAGAACAGAGGAAGGCCTGCTGTTAAGTGGTTTCCTGGCTTCTGTGCAACCAAATTTCCACTCAATCTGAAGAGAGTGTGAACATTTGAGTGTCACCTAAGCTCTGTCTCAGCTCACTGCAGCCTCCACAGGTGCATCTTTCTCCACTGGAGATTGAGGGAATGACGGGTGATAATTCCCAGTGTTAAATGGCTTTGTGGCATTGATCATGTCATATAATCATGGAATGGTTTGGGTTGGGAGGGATCTTAAAGCTCATCTTGTTCCAACCTCCTGGCACAGTCAGGGGCACCTTCCACTATCCCAGGTTGCTCCAAATCCCTGCCAACCTGGCCTTGGACACTTGCAGGAATAAGGCAGCCACAGCTCCTCTGGGCAACCTGTGCCTCACTACCCTCACAGGGAAGAATTTCCTCCCAAGATCTAATTCAAATCCACTGTCTTCCAGTTTAAAACAACTCCCCCTTGTCCTGTCACTCCAGGCCCTTCTCCAAAGTCCCTCTCCAGCTGTCTTGGAGCACCTTTAAGCACTGGAAATTGCTATATGTGCATAAAGACTGCCAGGAACAGAAATGGCTGCAATGGGTCAATGACAAAACATCAATAGTTTTGCCTTCTGCTGTAATAGAAGTGATGAAATCCTTCTCTTACTTCTGCAGACCGTGGATAAGAACACTGCAAAAGTCACTCATGATTCTCATTTATTTATCATATTCCCTTGGACAGACTGAATTCCTGTTTCCAGGACACATTCAAGACATGATTCCACTTCCTTATGTAACTAATAAGTGAAAACTCTCCTCAAATAGCAGCAGCCTGAGTCCAGGTGATCTTTTTCTCCCTTGAGATTAAACATCCTCCATGTGATTTGCCTGCAAATCCTGCCTGTAGTTCCTGAGTCAGAACAACCCTGACACCACAAAGGTGTCTCAGACAATAGACAGAAAGTTCTGCTGTTTTAATGCCAGGTCTCTGAGTAATGATTTTTTATATTACAGAAGTGCATTTAGAGCAGTTCAAGAGCACTTGTAACGGGAAAAGAGTCCCTGGAATGAAGCTTTCCTTATATTGAAAATTAGTGTCATCGATTCCTGACCTACAGCAAATTTCTGTCCAGCAAAGGAAGTAAATTTTTGATCTTTTTTCCTCCATTGTTTTTGTTTCACTTCCCTTCCCTAAAGCCTGACAGAAACCATCAGAGTGCAATGTCAAAGACCCATCTCTGAATTTCTCACCTTTTTTGCGTTCCTGGGAATTTCAGTGCCTGTGCCCGCCAATGTTGTCCCCTGGATGGTGTGACATAGGGTGCAGCTCGAGTCCTTGTGTCATCCTGCAGCGCTGGGCTGGGCACCCACTGTTTAAAAAGCCATGGTGTTTTCAGCGTGACCCTCCAGGCAGCCAATCACTTGTGGGGGAAATAACTCCTTTGTGTGGGTATGATCACTCAGATTTGAACTACTTCCCCCTCCCCTCTTTGCAGTGTCATGGAAACATTATTTTTTTAGTACTTCTCCCTTCTTCAGCCATTCTTGCAAGAACTGTCCATACAAACTTTGCACTGGTGTTGTGTTGTACTTGAGGTCCTGAGATGCTCTGGTTTCACAGCCCCTGAAGATGAGGTTTTAGTGCTGCTCAGGTAGAGAAATTTTAAGTCCTCTCCCATAACATCTTTGCTGGAGGTTTCACAACCTCCCTGAGCACTTCTCATTCCCTCCTGTCCCTGCCCAGCTGTCACGCACCCACCACCACAGTGGGTCCTCCTCTGACCCACAGCCTCTCCCAGCACAGTTCAGCACCTTATAGAGTCCCTACTGCTTCATCCAACCTTGCACCCAAACTTCCCACCTCAGCAGTTCCAGATGGCCAAACCCTGCTTGTGCTGCCCTCAGCATGGAGCTCTGGGCTCAGGACCTCTTTCAGTGCACCTTCACATCCCACAGACTTTCAGCATGGTCCTTCAACACCTCAGGCATGTCCGATTTCACAAAATCCCTCCGGCCCCATGCCTTTCACTTCCAGTTTCACAACTTCCCCCTGAACAGAGCTTGAGGCTCTTCTTCACCTTGTGTCTCCTAAACAGACAGAACCCACCACCACCCACCCACAACATCCCAGTCCTGTCCATGCACACTCCATGTCCATGAGCCACCCAGATCCATCTGCCAAAGGGAAACAGAAAACACCTTTCTCCTTTCCTGACATCCTTACAGGGAACTATTTTATCCCTTAGTCCCTTGGGCCAGGGAAGTAAAGGGACAGGAGTGTGATGCCACCCAAATCTCTGCCATGTGTGTCAGTGGGCACAGGAATGGGCGGATCCAGCTGAAATTTGCTTAGCAGGTCAGAAACACATTTGTACATCTTCAGCTTCTGTTGTCGTCTGTTCTTCCTCTTCCTTTCCCAAAGACTGTAAGACAGTTTTTACTTTCTTACCCAATCCTATTTCCTATAGTGGTTACTGGCAACCCTCATTAACCTGGCCAGGACTCCAGGCTATGGTGTAAAATGATATTTAAATTAAAAGACTACTTTTATTCATAGCACTCTTTAATCTCCTCATTAATTTGAGGGTTTCCATTTTCTCTGCATGGACTGCTGGCATTCCATGTTGGGAGACAGTCAAAATGCCTTTGTTATTGAGCCATTCTGAATTTCAGTAAATGTCAGCAAAACAAAGAGATGGGCAGTGGATGAAACTATTTATTGATGCACCTAAATCACAACTTGAAAGTACACAGTACACCAGAGCAGTGATGAGTTGGAATTGCAGTAATACACAAATTCATTGAATTCTAGAATGGTTTGGGCTGGAAGGGACTTTAAAGCTCATCCAGTTCCACCCCTAACCATGAGCAGGGACACCTTCCACTATCCCAGGGTGCTCCAACCTGTCCTGGAACACTTCCAGGGATGGGGCAGCCACAGCTTTTCTGGGCAACCTGTGCCAGGGCCTCAGCCCCCTCACAGGGAAGTATTTATTCCCAACATCTCATCTAAACCCACCTTCTGTCATTTGAAGCTGTTTTCCCTAGCTGAATAGGTGACTAGATCCATTTCTTTCCAGAGGAAAGTGGAAAAGGCTCAACTCACCTGATTTCCACAGATGTACAAGAGTTGACTTCCTCCCCTCCCTTAGTTTCCCAATTTGTAAAATAAGGATTTTTTTTTTACTTATTCTTTACTTCACCGACCTTTGCTGAAACATTGCAAGTTCTTGCAAAAGGCCTTATTCCCTGAGCTACAAGTGATGAAATTTCATAGAAAATAGGGACTTCTAGGGTCATCGAGAAGTGACCCAAGCCACCTTCTGTGTCTCTTCTACTTACTACTAGAAACCTCCCAGATTTTTTTTTTTTTCATGAGGGCTTGTGGAGATTTTCTGGAATACACAGTGATTTAAAAATCCTCACAATTTTATTATTACTCACAGTGCCATAAAGCCTAAGGTTTGGGAAACACACAAAGTGTGGACTTTCAGAGTCTGGGAATGTTAACTTGACCAGGTCACATCACATGCTTGCCCAGTTTAATATTCAGCTAATCTATTGGCTATTATTTCCAAGAATAATGGAATTGTTACTGTTGGAGAAGCCCTCCAAGCCTAACCATTCCCCAGCAGTGCCACCACTAACGCATGTCCCCAAGTGCCACATCCACATGTTTTAAATCCCTCCAGATTGATAGTGATTGCACCACTGCTCTCCGTAAACTGTGCCAGGGCTACACCACCCTGTGAGTGAAGAAACTTTTCCTAAAATCCAATCTAAACTTCCCCTGGCAGGAAGGGATTCATTTCTTCTCCTCCCCACCCCTGAGCATTCACACCTCCCTCCTCCAGCCCCAAGAGCCCTTGAGCTGGGAGATTTCCTTGGAGAGGATGGAGTAGGTCTGTGTAAACAGGGAATTAAGCCCTGGAGGAGGGAGATTTCCTTGGAGAGGTTTGAGGAAAGTTACTTAAACAGTTTTTTTCTCTCTGCTTGCTGGGCTGTGTGTGCACCCTTCGGTGCCCATGCTCTCTCTCCAAGCAGCTCAAACATGGGCAGAAAAAAGACAGGATACACTTGGTGATACAGGAGCGCAAGGAATTAAATGAGGTGGGATTAAAAGAGGCACCTCCTAAGCAAGTGTTAGAAGCTTTTCAGAAGCAGTTCTATGTTCTTTAAAGCCTCTACCAGGAAAGGGAGATGTTGGGGACATAAAATCTTATAGCTCTTACACAAAAATTAGATCTCCAAACACAGAGGAGGTAAGTTTTCCAGGATTTTTCCCTTTCCTCTTTTCTTTCCTTTTCCTGATTTCCTTTCCTCTTTCCCCCCCCCCCCCGCCCTTCTTCTTGACAAATGCAAAAATACAAAAATAAATTTCCTCTGAAGCTGTCAACCATCTCTGGCTCTCTCTGGCTGTAACCATGTGCAGAACTGGTTTTGCTGTCCCAAATCAGGTTACTGAATTCTTTTTCAATTAACTACCTGAGATTTTTAGGGGAAAACCCTTGCAATAAAAGGATGGTACAATGCCTTATCTTTTTTTTTAAATTATAACAGTTCACATTGTATTTATTTCCTATTGAAATTGATTGCACTATATCATGTACCTCTAGTCAGTGACTGAAAAGATGATTTTAGAGGTAAGGCCTCCCTTTTATCCCCTTTCTTGAGTATGTTTTACCTCCTGCCAGTAAAACTGCAAGCACAGGAGAAATCACAAACTTTCCCAACTTCCTCTTTAGGATTCACTTTTTTGAATTTAAGAGCAACTTTGGTTTTTCTACATTTCAGCATTTCCTGTGGGTGCCTGATCAGCTTTTTGCCTCTAAAGGAGTTTCTGATTTTGCTCTATTTTAAAATCATAAAATAGGAGCCTGGATCAGATGGATCCAATCCCAAAGGGATCATCCAGTGGGTAGCATCCCCGCCCATAGAAGTGGGGTTGGAACTAGATGGTCTCTAAGGTCCCTTCCAACCCAAATGATTCCAGGAGTCTGTGATTCTATGGCTGTATTGCATACAGGGCAAATTAAATATGTAGAGGGGGAAGAACAACAAAAAACCAGACAAAAACCAAAACAAATTTAAAAAGCACTTCATAAACTTAATTCTAATCCTAAGTATTTCTTACAGAGAATGCACTTCTGATAAACAATTAATTTTTAAGAATTAAAAAACTTTCCACATTTCCAGGCTCTGCACTGCACATTGCCCAGTAGACTGGCAAGGAAAACTCCAGCAGCATGAAGGAATTTATCCTCCTGGGCCTCTCAGAGAACCAAGGGGTGCAGAAAATATATTTTGTGGTGTTCCTGCTTTTCTACACACTCACAGTGGCAGGCAATTTCATAGTTCTCACTGTAACGAGCAGCCAACACCTCAGCTCCCCCATGTACTTCTTCCTCTGCACCTGTCCTTTGTAGATGTTTGTTACTCCTCTGTCACAGCTCTCCAAATGATTTCTGGCTTCTGAGTGGAAAATAAAACCATCTCCTTTGCAGGTTGCATAGGGCAGCTCTTCGGGCTTCATTTTTTTGGCTGCACAGAGGTTTTCATCATGACAGCCATGGCCTACGACTGCTGCATGGCCATCTGCTGGCCCCTGCACTACCCCGTGCTCACGTCCCGCTGCCTCTGCGGCCACATGGTGGGGGTCTCCTGGGTGGGGGGCTTCCTGCATTCCACTCTCCAGACCCTTCCCACCACCCTGCTCCCTTTCTCCCAACAAAGTAACCGACTACTTCTGTGATGTCCACCCCCTCCTCCCCCCGGCCTGCAGTGACACGTGCGCGGTGGCCAGCAGCAGAGTCATATCCCTATATCCCTGAGCTGCTTCCTCCGCCTGGTCACGTCCTACGTGGTCATCCTGGTTTTCCTGGGGGGCCAAACGCGGGCAAGGTGGCACAAGGCCCTGTCCATGTGCGGGTCGCACATCACTGCGGTGGTCCTGTGCCTTGGGCCCAGCATGTTTGTTTACACCCGCCCGTCTGGTGACCTGTCCGAGGACAGGAGCGTGGCCGTGTTCTACACACTCATCACACCCATGCTCAACTCCCTCATCTACACCCTTCAGAATGGGAAGGTGAAGGGAGCCATGAGGAAACTGTGCCGGAGGAAAGTGGGAAGCGGAAATGGGAAGGGGTAGGGGTGTGGTCATGTTTCCAAAGGATCGGAGAAAATCAAGCACATTTGGCTGTAATTGCTTCTGTGACAATGCCCCAAAATGTGCCTTTCAAAGAACAGCTGGCTGTTGGGTCCTGCTGTAATTAGGAAGGCACTAGAAGTTCTTTTCATGATGGGAGAGACTTTGGGAAATCTGGCAGTCCTTCCTATTCCTTGTCAATGAGCACAGGCACAGACCACGGCCTCCTTAGCAACTGCAACACCAGTGCTTAAATACAGTTTAAAATAGTGAAAATGTTGTCCAGGTAGAGCACCCAATAAGAAACAAAAAACCCCTGATACTAAGAGCTAGTTGGGTGGTTTGTTGATGAAGGAACAGGAGGGGAAACTTCTTCCCTTCCTACCCTACTTCAGCAAATTCTTTCTGCCCTTTTCCAGGTCAGGCTGGATGGGACCTGGAGCAACCTGGTCTGGTGAAAGATGTCCCTGTCCATGACAGGGGGTTGGAATGAGATGGTCTTTAAGATACCTCCTAACCCAAACAGCTATTCTGCAATTCCATAATTATCCTATAATTCTATCTACTTCACCTATCTCTGCCCAAGACAGCACGAAATAAAATAAATGTATTTTTAAACGCTTTGGAGGTGAGAAACAGTGGGGTTTTTTTAGAGATCTCACTTCTGGGTGCTGCTGAGCAAATATTCACCCACAGCTTATGGAAGGTGTCACTGGAAACAGTGTCAGGCTCCCCTACATTTTGCAAAGAATTCTTACAAGAATTTAATATTTGAGCTCAAAAGTTGCTTCTGTGCATTACTGTGTCAGTAAAAATACCTGGAGAGTGAGGAAGGCTCACCACAAACCTTTGTGCATTTTTTGAAATTATTTCCTGAGTTACTTCTTGTTTTAAAGTTGTAAGTCAGGTGTCTAAGAGATAACATCAGTGATATTTTTGCTTTGTGCTGTCAACATGTAAGTTAGTAAGAAGTAAGATTGTAGATGAAAAATACTGGCTTAAGAAAGAAAGCAAAATGTGTATCCATTTACATGAATTTATATAAATGTCCTGTGTAAGAGACATCTTTACTCTGATGTCTCTCTCCAGGGATTACACTAATAACCACCCAAGGAACAATTTTAGCTCCTTGCCCACTGATGATTTCTGACAAAACTCCCTTTGCCTCTGGGATCTCATTACTCCTGATAGTCTTGTGCTTCTGTTGTGTGATTTACTTTAACTATTTCTGCTACAGAAATAATTGTACTTGAAGATGCTCCTGGAGGTTGTTTATTTTGTTGTTTTTTTTTTTTTTTTCAGAATGGGAAATACAGAAGGTTGGGCTGTTCTTTTCTGGGCTTAGAGTTGGCAGACATACAGAGCTGCTTTCATAACTTCTGAGCAGCACCTTGCAGAGAGTTTCTGATGGAACTGAGGGGAATGGATGATTTCTGATGGAACTGAGAGTTCTGATGGAACCTCCTAAAGTGGTTTGGGGAGGTCATCAGAGGAGTGACAGGAAGTGAGCTCTGTGGAAGTGTTATGGCATTGTTCCTTTGTTTTGCTCAGGCCCCACTGAAATCCTGCCTTTGCAAAGCAGCATTGCTGGTGAGTGACTTTTGGGAGCTCTATTTTATGGTTTAGGAAAAAAAACCAAAATCAGTTACAGATTTAGAATCCCAGAATGGTTTGGGCTGGAAGGCACCTTAAAGCTCATCTTGTTCTGACCCCTTGCCATGGGCAGGTCCATTGACCAGGTTACTCCAAGCCCTGTCCAGCTTGGTCTTGAGCACTCTCAGGAATATCACACACTAGTGATCTTGGTGTTCTGCATGGGAATGCTGTGAGGATGGATTTGTGGGTGTTTGTCAGTAAAGCAGCAACATCTTGTTCACTACCCCAGTGTCACTACAGGTGTATTTATGGAGTGTTTCACACCACAGCCAGGACCTGGATATTATTTCTATCATCGTCCTCAGCTAAATAATCAGGGTTTGTTATTACACATGTCAGTGACATATTCGGGCTTGGACTTCACTGCTACTCCTTCAGACAAGCATTGGCTTTAAACTGAAATTGTCCCAAAAAGACAGCAGAAGAAATACAGTGGATATTCAACATACCAGAGGACAATGTGTGTGTCCTGTTAATGTCCCCTGTCTAATGATTTGTCCTTTTAGATCTTTTAAGGCGGCTTTATTCAATGCTGTTAGCATCATAGATGTCTGGTTTCTTACTTGTAACCTCCTGCTTGCTGAGTTATAAACTCCTCGGCAGAAGTGAGCAGAGAAGGAATTTCCTGGAGGGATTTTAAATGGACAAGTGCATTCCTCTGCTGTCCCACTTTAACCTCCACAGGACAGTGAGTGTATTTGTCTACTGAAAAACTTTAAAAATTCCTCTAAATAATATAAAGGTAGAGAAACCATGCAGGGTTTTGCAGCTTCTGCTCTGTTAGAACCCCCAATTTCTCCAGTGAGGAACTTCCCAGACCTGGTTTCTGTGCATGTATTCCCAGTTTCAGGGTGGATAAGCTAACTGGAGAGCCCTTTCCTCAGTTTAGAGGAGTGTCATTAGGATCAGAACATGGAACAGCTCATGCTTGAGAATGGCAGCATTTGCTTGTAGTCACTTCAAATTTCCAGCAGCTAAAAGGACAGCACAGCGTTTTTCCAGCATTCATAGCTCTTGTTATCTGAGATCAGGGTGTGCTGGAATCGCCATTCCTGAAGGGATTTAAAAACAGTATGGATGTAGCACTTGGGGATATGGTTTAGTGGAGGACTTGGCAGTGCTGGGGGGAGGATTGGACTCAATGGGGGCTTTTCCAACTTTAATAATTCCATAATTCTGTGATTTCTCCCTGACAGAATGGGAGCACACCAACCACAATGCAGAAAAATAGTGGTCAGAGTGAGTTCAGGGGAGAAGGTCAGTGTGGAGGGGCAGGCTAGAGACCTGAATATGGACAGAAGAGGGGGTGAGTATTTCTGTCATTTGTGACATGACACTGTGCTTTTTGCAGCAGCAAATGCATCCTGCTCACATCATCCATGAGCCTTGGAGCTGTAGCACATTTCCTTCCCTGCCTGGCCACTCCCCCAACCTGTGCCATGGGAGCCTGAGCTGCAGCAATGGCACAGGAAAACTCGTCCCGGGTGACTGAATTCATCCTCCTGGGGCTCTCCGACACCCGAGAGCTGACACTCCTCTTCTTCACCCTCTTCCTCCTGGCTTACGCCATGGTCCTGCTGGGCAACCTCCTCATCATCGTGACAGTCAGGACTGACCCCAAGCTCTCCTCGCCCATGTACTTCCTCCTCTGCAATCTGTCCTTCATCGATATCTGCTACACCTCTGTCACCACCCCCAGGGTGCTGGTGACCCTGCTCTCAGGGCACAAGGCCATTGCCTTTGAGGGCTGCATGGCCCAGCTGTTTTTCCTGCACTTTGTGGGTTCCTCGGAGATGTTCCTTCTGACGGTGATGGCGTTCGACCGCTACATGGCCATCTGCAGGCCCCTGCACTACACAGCCATCATGGCCCGCGGGGCCTGCTGGGCCCTGGTCACTGCCTGCTGGGCCGGGGGCTTTATCCACTCCACTGTCCAGACTGTGCTCACGCTCCAGCTGCCCTTCTGCGGCCCCAACACCATCCACAGCTACTTCTGTGACATGCCGCAGATCATCCGCCTGGCCTGCACCGACACCGCCCTCACCGAGTGGCTCATGGCCTCCAACAGCGGCCTCATATCCCTGGGCTGCTTCCTGGTTCTGGTGGCCTCCTACGCGCTCATCCTGGCCAAGGTCCGGGCCCGCGTCTCCCAGCGGAACTGGAAGGCACTGTCTACGTGTGCCTCACACGTGATGGCCGTCACCCTGCTCTTCATGCCCTGCATTTTCACCTACCTGCGGCCCGCTGGGACCTTGCCCACCAGCAAGTACGTCTGTGTCATCTACACGATCTTCTCACCCATGATGAACCCCCTCATCTACACCCTGAGGAGCAGCGAGGTGAAGGAATCCATGTGGAGACTCTGGAAGCGTTGCAGAACCTTCTGAGACAAGTTGGGTTGGCAGAACCCTGGACTTAGACCCAGAGTTACACCTGGAGTCACGTTCCTACCCTACTCGTACACAATAATGACTTAGTGGCTAAAGCCCACAGACTTCAAATTATGTACAAATACATTTCTATACACATATAACTGTTAATATTAAAAATCCATGCTGAAAACCCCAAACTTCCTAAGCACTTTCGCTCGTGTGGGATCCTAATTTTCACATAAATAAATGAATCCAGGGTGAGGCTTGTCTCCCTCTCTGACATGGTCTTCCTGTGCTGTGACAGCAGATGGCAGAGGCACATGCACTAAGTGTCTCCAGATTCACCCACCGACACTGGAAGACAAAGACGGCGCAGATTCTAGTTGTAGGGTTTCCTTTAGATATATAAGAATATTTTCAGTCATAATTCTCTCACAGAAGTGAATTATTAAAATCATACAAGGCACAATATATAGAGGAAGGAGGAGGAGTAGAGATGGACTCCAGACAAGGGCATGACGGCAGGACAAGAGGGAATGGCTTCACACTGACATAGGGTGGGTTTTGATATTAGGAAGAAATTCTTCCCTGTGGTGGTCTGGCATGGGTTGCCCAGAGAAGCCATGGCTGCCCTGTCCCTAGAAGTGTTCCAGGCCAGCTTGGATGGGGCTTGGAGCAATGTGGGATATCAGGGATAGTGGAAGGTGTCCCTGCCCATGGCAGGGAGGTGGAATGGGATTGTCTGTAAGGTCCCTTCCAACCCAAACTGCCTCTGTGAGGGCAGCCGTTACGTCACCAAACCCATCAGGGATAGAAATTCAGTGGTTGCCATGAGCGGAACACCATCAATTTCTTTGTGTTAGAATGATTCAGGGTTAGATTCATCCCACCTAAATAAAATAATGGATTCACTGATGTGGGAAAAGCACTCTAAGATCACCAAGTCCAACCATTCTGCAGGGCTGCTAAGGCCACCACTAACCCATGTCAAGTGCCACATCCACACAGCTTTTAAATCCCTTCAGGATTTGCGACTGCCCTGGGCAGCCTGTTCCGGGGCTGGAAAACCGTTCCCATGAAGGAATTTTTCCTAATATCCAATCTAAATTGCTGCACAGGAAGTGAAAGGATTTCCACTTTCCCTGTCTCTCCACACAGTCTTAAATTAGCCCTCACTCCCACACCTGTAGGAAGAGGAGGATCAGAAGCACCAGTGAGTCATTGATCAACCTGGTTAAGAGAGATTTCCAAACATCTCCTGTCCTTGTGCAAATGAGAATTCTTTTTAATAGTGAATTTCTACTCGGGATCATCACAGAATGGTTTGGGCTGGAAGGGAGCTTTTTTTTTTTTTAGTATTAGAGAAAAATGTTGAAAAATTAAAACGTTCTTTAGTCAATTAGGGTAAATTTCAATAGAGAAAAATATGTATCACTGTGATAATTTTTTTAACATTCCAATAGAGCTTTTATAAATATTTTATTTATAAACCAATGCAAGGCAAATTGGAGCTCTGGTCCAGTTATTTTGCTGGTGTCTATTTGTTCACCAGGTATAAACTGGGGACATCAACAGTGAACTGATTCTAAATAATTGCTCCAATTTTGATAAAATAAATAAACATTCCATTTCTGGGAGCTGGGATTTCAATACATGGGGCTTGGAGCAACCTGATCCAGTGAAATATGTCCCTGCCCATTGCAGGGCGTTGGAATGGGATGAGCTTTAAAGTCCCTTCCGACCCAAACCATTCTATGAAGACAAACAATTTAATGTAATTGATTTTTCTCCCCTGGAAACATCTTGGGATGACTTTAACAAGGCCTCAGAAGACGCTGTTAAAAAGTTGGTGCCTAACAAATTGCAAAGGTGCAGTTTTAGCAGCTGAGTTTTTCCCTGTGTGTAAATTGGCTCCACTGTGCACCATTAAAATCCAGATAAAAATTATCAGCTCCATGAGCTCATCCTCAGATTTATTGCCTTCACCTAGAGGACAGTGAAAAATGGCTTCAAAGGGAAAAAAAAATCCTTTGAGTACTGGCAGGATCTCTACAATGTTTTGTTGAATCCCAAGAAGCCTGAAGAGATCCCAGGCTAATCAATTTTATTTAAAGACTATGGGACTGAAACACAAATGGACATCAGAGAAAAGGGAGCATTTTCAGCAGACACTAAGCAGTCTGGGCTCATCATAAGCATTCCTAGATGGAAATCTCAAACAATGACAAAGCTGGGTAGTCCCAGAAGTGGACAGAAGTCAAATCACTTTGGTTGTATTACAGTGAAGACGGCAGGGAGGGGTGGGCAAGAAGGGTCTAATCCAGCATATCACCAATTAGTGCACATCTGGATCCTACAAATGGAGATATTTTTGTTGTTGTTTGTCTTGGGGTGGTATTTTTAAAATAAAATTTTATCATAAAATGTAATACAATATAATTTTTTATTTATTTACCCTGAGGCAGAACACTTATCTCAAAAATTATCCTGTGTTTCCACTTCTAATAACCCAGCTAAGATTATCCCTGCAAATAAGACACTTAGGCGTGGAATTGAGAGCCTGGGTGACTGGCCTCTTGATGAGGCCAATGCATCCCACCCCAAAAAAAAACATTTAAGATTTATGAGGGGAACAGAATCACAGAATGGTTTGGCTTGGAAGGGAGAGGTGAGGGATGGATCTCTTTGCTGTATCTCTTTCTGGCATCTCGGTTTGTTGCAAAATTCTTTATTGCAAAACTCCATGTGAAATGTGATGCCTGATGGTCCTTGGGCTAACTGCAGCACACAGGGAAAGGTCTGGGCCATAGGAATTTTTTCTTGCCACAGCTCTGCGCTCCCATGGCAGGACAGGCCTGTGCTGTGTGACCCTTGGGGAATTCCAGTTTACAGAGTCCTGGAATGGTTTGGGTTGAAATGGACCTTAAAGTTCATGTTGTTCCACCCCCTGCCATGGGCAGGGATGCCTTCCACTATCCCAGGCTGCTCCAAGCCCCATCCAACCTGGCCTTGGACACTTCCAGGGATCCAGGGACAACCACAGCTTCCCTGGGCACCCCGTGCCAGGGCCTCACCGCCCTCACAGGGAAGAATTTTTTCCTAATATTCATTCTAAATTCCTGATCTTTTAATTTAAAAGCAATCCATCTTGTCCTATCACTGTTTGCCCATGTAAGATGCAGAATCTTTCATTTTCCAAGAGTTTGCAAACACAGCAGACAGGCTGGAAGAATGATGGACAGCCAGAGTCCTTCATGTGAACAGTGCAGAATTTATGGCCAGGTATTGCTGGAATAGGAACAGGCCTGTTCCAAGTCCTGGACATCACATGGGAAGTGGCACTCCCATAAATCACAGATGGATGTTTAATGGGACCAAAGGGGAATTTTTGTTAGCTCTTCAAAATAGTGCTGGTAATTTTGGTTCCTTTGATTTCCAGCCCCTTTTGGAAATGTTCTGAAAAAACCCTCATACATGCAATTAAGGGAGCATCCAAAAAAACTGTCAGACACACTTGTCCCCAGACACTCCTTCATATTTATAAAACCTCATTAAAGAAGAGAGGTGCCTACTCCTGCAGCCAAGCCAGCCCTTGTGCCAGTGCTGGCAGGTGTCTGTGTGAATATTCCAATGCTGCTCTATTGGGATTCATCTCTTCTTTATGAGTGAAATAATTTTTATGTCACATGTAGAAAGAAGAAAAAGGATTGTTTTGTTTCCTGGATACAGACAACTATAAATCACCTGTAATTAATTATGTGCGGCAGTGAGTATTTCTGTGTTGTTCCTGTGCTATTTCACCTGAATGAGCTTCCCATTTTATGAACAAGTGATGTCCCTTTTATTTCTGCTGAGTTTACTATTTCTTATGTAGTTTAAGCCCTGACTTTGCTCCCTCTCAAGCTTCTGGGAGAACATGAGACCACAGAGGAGCCTGGCCAGATGGAATATTTCATCAATCTATTTATCTCTGCATCTCTTACAAATGAGAACGTGGTACAATATTCCCATCATCTCAAAATCAATCCCAAAGTCTCCCAAAAAAGAGGTATTTGGACTGAACTTTGCTTTCCCTTGCTATAGGGCTGGTATGTAAATCCTTACTGTAAATACTGAACTACATTCCATGGAGCAATGTGGGGAAAATGGGAAGATCCTTTAATGCCACGTTTAGACTTCTTTGAACTGGGGAAATGGGATGGGGGGAAAGTCCAGATAGATGCTAGAAGTACTAATGGTATTATGGAAGTCTGTAGGGTAAAATTTATAGAAAACTATGGGGTCTTTAATGGGATGCCAAATTGTAACTTATTTTTATGATAGAATCATAGAATGATTTGGGTTGGAAAGTTCCTTAAAGCTGATTCCAACCCCCTGCCACAGGCAGGGACACCTTCCACTAGACCAGGTTGCTCCAAACTCCATCCAAAAGCTGAAAAAAGAACCCCAACGTGCATCTCTGTGCTGATTCTGAGAGACTTAATTATTTTCTGACAGCATTACTCCCTTAAAAAGTAAGTTTCAGCTTCTGTTACTAATCTAGACCCTTTTAGTGGTATTATTAATACTAAGTAATTGATGTTGAAAGGAATTTTAGGGATCTATACCACACTCCCCTTGCTCAGAGAACCTTGACAACCCTGTTGCGTTGCCTGGGGCTTTGTCCAAGCTGGACACCACAGGGAAGGTAACTTCAACTTCCAGCTCTTCAGTCTGAGGTGGCAACTTGCAAAAACTAACATTTTGCATTATTCACTGTGAAGTTTAATACCTACATTTTGCCTTTTGCATTAGGAATATGTGATATGTGGGTAAAATTTAGATTTTGAGTTTGCCAATGCTTGGAAATGGTTTTGAACTTCAAAATGGACCTAAAAAACCCGTCGCAATCTTTAAAATGGGGATGAAATTGTGATTAAGTTACACCTTCTTTATTCCAGGGAAACCTCTGCCTCGTTCCCACAATGAGACATAGGATGCAGAGGGTCAACCTCTCAGCAGTATCCGAATTTGTTTTCGTGGGCCTCTCTGATGCTCCAGAAATCCGTTTGCTTCTCTTTGTGTCGTTTCTGCTCATTTATTTGGCCACCATGGCAAGCAACATCACTCTCCTCATTGCCATCAGCACCGACTCCCACCTGCACAGCCCCATGTACTTTTTCCTCAGCAACTTATCCCTGCTGGATCTCTTATGTCCCACCATCACCGTGCCCAAGATGCTGGGGATCTTGCTGCTGGAGCACAAAGAGATTTCTTTCTCTGGCTGCCTGTTCCAGCACTTTTCCCTCATTGCTGTGGTGGGCACGGAGATTTTCCTCCTGGCTGTGATGGCCTACGACCGCTACGTGGCTGTGTGCCACCCCCTGAGGTATCCGAGCATCATGAGCACGAAGCTGTGTGCTCAGCTGGCCCTGGGCACCTGGGTAACAGGGCTTCTGAACTCCCTGCTCCACACCTCTCTGGTTTTCACACTCTCTTTCTGTGGTCCTAACAAAATCCAGCAGTATTACTGTGACATTCCTCCCGTGCTGGCCCTCTCCTGCTCGTCCACCTACAGCAGGGAGTTGGTGATCCTGGTGGTGGCTGGGGTGCTGGGGAGCAGCGCCTGCGTGGTCACTGTGGTCTCTTACCTCTATATCCTCCTGGAAATCCTGGCCAGGAAGTCCCCTGGGATCTGGCACAAGGCTTTCTCCACCTGTGGTTCTCACCTGGCCGTAGTTTGCCTTTTTTATGGCACCACCATCTGCACCTACGTCCGCCCTTCCTTCACCTATTGCCCGCACTGGGACAGGGTCGTGTCCATGCTCTATGGAATGCTCACCCCGCTCCTAAATCCCATCATCTACAGCCTCAGGAATAAAGAGGTAAAATGTGCCCTAACAAGAGTGATCAACCAGGTGAGAAGGGCTTTAAGAAGACAAGAAAACCTCGCTCAGTCTCCACCATCGGCTGGGTAGAAACTACAGTTTGTCACTGTTCCTCTCTAACTTTCTGACATCTAAAAATTAGGTGCTGGAATCCAAATTCATTATCTGGGCTCCAAACTCCTCCTCTGGGTTAAAAACTCCTTCTTTTGGCTCCCTCTGCAGTTAGAAGGGAGAGCTGTTCACTTCCAGAATTGCATGGCACAGCTTTAGGTCATTTCCACAGGAGGAGAAGAGTCCAGCTGGGAATGCTTTTCTCCACTGAGTACTGAGGAAGCTGAGGTAAGCGCAGGCAGGTGTTGGATGCACATTTTAGGGCAGGAATTCTGGGAACTGGTACTCAGGCACACATAGATACACCATATGAAAGCAGTTTATATCCCTTTCAAAATTAAACTCCAAATATAATAAATTATGTTTAATGGATCAGCCCTGAAATTGCTCTCCTCTCTCTCTCTCTCTCTCCTTGTTGGGTGTCTGTTGTTTGCTGAAATCGCCAGAGTTCCATCTCTGGAGCAATGTTTGGTACTACATTTTACCTTTTTCCCATTTTTTCTGCTTGATGCATCAAATCCTAATGGAAAGAGAGGTGATGCTGCTTCCTGCAGCTCATCCCTCTCTTCACCACCTCTTCTTCTTTGTAGAGAAGTAATAAATAACCTGTAAAAATGCTGAGATTATACTCACTTGATTGACCCCCAAAGTTTATGATGAAATAGGTATTATAAAATCTCTTTTATTTAGCTACAAGTGGCTCTGAATTTTGAAATACTTTCATTCTGTGATGAGACTTTGTATTAACTGTAGCTTAAGGTGTCTGAAATGCAAGAAAATTCATCAGTGTGAACGAGATTACAACTGTGAGCAGGATATTTATTAAGAGAAAAAAATTCCTTGTTCCAGCTCTTTCAGGGCTCTGAATGGCAGCACAACCAGGGCACAGGAGCTGGATTTGTCTTTATGCACAACTTTACTCCTGACTAGAACCCCTGGAACCTGGAATCTATTCCAGGCTATTGTTGGCTCCCTTGGGATGTCTCAGGCACTTCCACAAGGTTCTGAGGGACTTCTGCCAATCACAAGTTGTTGTCCAGGGGCAGCTGCTGGTGCAGCTGGTGAAGGATAATGATGTAGGATCAATTATCCTTCAAATTCGTGCCGTAACTTCTGCACCAACCAAGTGGAGGACTGCAGAGGTGTTGGCCAAGCCATGAATTCTCCAACCAAGCTGTGGAGAAGTTGGGACAAACTGAACTGCTTTGGAAGTTTTCATTTTCTTTAAAAAGGAGGAAAGTTTCCTTCTCCTCAGTGCCTGTGAAATTGTCCCTGGGGACTTGTTAGAAGGATGAGGGAGGTCCACCAGGAGCTTCCTAAGAAGTTTCAAGATCATTAGAGGCTTCTTCAGGATGCCCAAAAGGCCTTGTTAAGATGAAGGGTTTTGGGTGGTTGCTCCCTGCAGGATTGTAGAACGCTCCTCTTTCCAGAGGTGATGGAATCTAAATGTAGCTGTGTGGAGAGATGCCTAAGGATGGACATCAGTCTGTGTGCAATTCCAAACCCTGGATGCCTTTTAAAAGAGGCATCTGAATTCCAAGGTACCAAACTAGAGCCTGGTTTCCAATGTGTGTCCAGATGGGAGATTTAGATGCCTCTCCTGGCTTGTGAAAGTAGAAAGGCTGGATTATCAAGTGTAATTCTGCTACAGTTCCCTCCCTCTCCACCCACCCCAGCCATGTCTTCCCAAAAAGATCCACTGTAAGGAGCTGCTTGCTGCCAGTGGACCAAACAAGGCTCACAGCAAAACCTGGGATTGAGTCTTTTGGTAACTTGGCAAGGAATATGTTCCTTCTTTTCTCCTTCTTCCCCAGAGCTGTGGCTGCCTCATCCCTAGAAGTGTTCCAGGCCAGGCTGGATGGGCCTTGGAGCAACCTGGTCAGGTGGGAAGTGTCCATTAGAGGTTCACTCTTTATCATCAGCTGTATCACCCCTTCATGAATCGAGGTGTTAATCCCTAAATATTCCTCAAAACCAAGACATCCTCTTTCATTTTCCTGATGTCCAGTAACCTCTGAGACGGGAAGGAAACAACTGTGATTTTCTTTGGCACCACTGGAAAAATTTAGCAGGGAAGGATCAAAATACACTCACCCAGTTTCTGCTCCTCTTTTCCCTGAGTGTCTATTTTTGGCTGCTCTCAGAAATCAATACCCCTGGACTGACTCATCAGCACAGAGATCCTCTTACATTCCTAGAGGTGGAGCTGCCCTGTTGGAACGGGGGTGGAAGCACCAAGTAAATCGAGGAAAAATACTCTGTCGATGAAATTCCCATATGAGTGATCCTCTGTGCATTTACACTTTGCTTTTGCCACTGAAAATCAGATTTCACCTATTATTTAGCTAATCTCATGTAACTAGTGAGAGACCGTTTTCATTTATCTAGTCCTAAACATAAAGGATTCCTGAAAATCTTGATGTGCCTTTAAAAAAAAACAAAAAAAACCAAACCAAACCGAAACAAAACAAAACTTTCTTTTTCCTTAAGCAAAGTCCAACTATATTATTTATGTGTGGATTTTATTACTTGCAGTGAAACCAGGGCAGGTTGTCCTCTCTCTCCTTTTTTTTTTTTTAAAGGTGCTGCCAGATATGAAAATGTGCAACATAAAAGAGGATGTGAATGATTTATTTTTCTCCTCTAAAAATAGCATCCACTTGTGAAATTCAGGTTGGGCTACGGTTCTGGCTTTACAATTCCCAGGACTTTGGGAATAAAAAAACCAGTTACATTTGGCGTGCCAGTGCTATTTTCTCCTCCGTTTCCTCCCTTTTTTTAAATTCTTATACAAAAAATGGATTCATAGAATCAAGGCTCGCTGTGAAGAGATTTTGTCCTCTCCGTGGCCACCCTTTAAATACTTGGCTTTAAATGGCTTTCAGATGAAGGAGGGAAGGATTATACTGAATATTGGGGAGAAATGTATCCCTTTGGGGGTGGTAAAAATCTGGTTGTTTATTAATCCCAGTTTAGACAGCTTTGTGTTATCTCACTCAAGGGTAACCACCTACAATTTCTGAATTTATACTGCTCACCCAGGCTTCCTTTCTCTTTAATTCCTGCCTAGAATTTATCCTGGCATCAGCAGAAATGTGCATTAACTTTTGCAAAATTAGGGTTAAATTATGTGCTTTTTCTTGTAAGGTTAAAATAACACCCAGAATTCCTTTCTTAGCAGACTGAGTCCAATTCAAATTCAAGTTTCAGGAAAAAAAGAAGTATGAGGGGAATTGCTTGGAAAATCTAAAGATATTTGGGTATGAATAATTATGGCTTGCTTTCCATCAATTACTTAAGAATTAACCACCCTGAGGAAAGTAAATGCACAACATTTTTATGAGAAATCCCAGAATCAGATGCAACATTTAATTTTAAACTTGAAAAATGAAAAGCTTTTGTACAGGGAAAATACTTCCTTTGTTTGCCAGCTCTGCTGTACCCTCTATAGAGAAAGGAATATAATTTTTATATATTTTATCATATTTTTATGGCCTGTTCTGCTGTCACCAAACATCTTTCAGGCCTGTTCTCACCCTGCTTTCTTGATGATTTCACCACTTTCATATATTTTTCCATTTTCTCTTTTTGCCTTTAGACCACATGCCCTTGTTTCCCCTCCCACAACATAATTAGGTTTTATTTCTGCTTAATTGTGCTACAAAATGCTTGTTGGTGCTTATGGGAATGTCCAGCCTGAAGAAGGGAAGGTTCTAGGGAGACCTTGGAGCCTTCCAGTGACAAAAAGAGCTCAGGGAGAGCTGGACGGGGACTTTGGACAAGGAGTGCCAGGACAAATGGGAACGGCTTAAACTGACAGAATGTGGGTTTAGATGGAATACTGGGGGCAAAAGACTTTGGACAAGGAGTGCCAGGACAAATGGGAACGGCTTAAACTGACAGAATGTGGGTTTAGATGGAATACTGGGGGCAAAAGACTTTGGACAAGGAGTGCCAGGACAAATGGGAACGGCTTAAACTGACAGAATGTGGGTTTAGATGGAATACTGGGGGCAAAAGACTCTTCCCTGTGCGGGTGCTGAGGCACTGGAATGGATTTCCATGGGAAGCTGCGGCTGCCCCATCCCTGGAAGTGTCCAAGGCCAGGCTGGATGGGGCTTGGAGCAACCTGGGACAGTGGAAAGTGTCTCTGCCCATGGAAAATGATGGTTTTTAAGGTCCCTCCCAACCCAAAGCAGTCTGTGACTCTGATAATCAGGACTTTTATAAACACTGGAAATGGCGATTTCTCAGAGGAACCAAATGTTGGGGGTATGCCCGTTCCTTATAAAACTTAGGATGCAACTTGACTCTTCTGTTGCAACACTTGATGCCTGGCACAGTTCCAGTGGGATTATCTCAGTGTGTGCTCTGTGCACAGCCCCAGGCACTGCCCTCCCTCACTCCCCCGCCTGAGGGGCTTTACAAAGGAACAGCGCCCCCACGGCCATGACACCCACCCGCGCCTCCCGCTGACGTCATCCCCACGCGACACCGACGCCAGATCCCCCCTGGCGCTTCACCCCGGCAGCGCTGTGGGATTGCGGAAACCACCCTGCAGGTCCCCGAGTGTCCGTGAGGCGACAACAGTGGTGGAGCCGCCCCGCCGAACCGCGGAGAAGCCGCTGGTAGGCACCGCTCCGCCGTCGCGCCGCTGGGACTACAACTCCCGGCATGCCCCAGGGCAGCGGCTCACACAGCGCGCTGATTGGCCCGCGGGGGCAGCGCAGCGCGGGCGCCCCCACGTGGCGGCTCGGCGGGGCAGGGACCCCCGGGATAACCCGGGACAAACCGGGACAAACCGGGACAAACCGAAGCAACTCGGCTGCCCCCCGCTCCCGTGCCACGGGCCTCGCCCGGGCTACCTTGAGGGACCCCGTGCTGAGTCTGGTGGCTGGGAATGGGGCCAGGTGCGACCCTCCCCTCCCCTCCCCTCCCCTCCCCTCCCTTCCCTTCCCTTCCCTTCCCTTCCCTTCCCTTCCCTTCCCTTCCCTTCCCTTCCCTTCCCTTCCCTTCCCTTCCCTTCCCTTCCCTTCCCTTCCCTTCCCTTCCCTTCCCTTCCCTCCCCTCCCCTCCCCTCCCCTCCCCTCCCCTCCTCTCCCCTCCCCTCCCCTCCCTTCCCCTCTGATGTTCCCTGCCTGGAAAAGGCAGATGGCTCCAGATGCCTTTCTTCTCTCCCTCTGCCCCTCTTCCAGCTCTCTACCTGTCTCCTGATACTCTGAAGCCGGGATTTTCCCTCGTCTCCCTATTCCTCATGGTCGCCTCCCTCCCCTCTCCCTTTCCTTTCCCTTCCCCTCCCAGATCAGTGAGCGGGAGGAGCTCTGGGACACAGCAGGGAGATTCCTCCCTTTCCAGGCAGCCTCTGGCAGGCAGGTGAGGTGGAATTGTCACTTGGAAAAGTGCTGGGAGCTTCTTCAGTGACTAGCTTCAAACAGTGCTCTCTTTGTTGACTGTAATCTTAGTGCTGGAACACGATGGGAATGTTAACAAAGTTCCTGGAATCTTCATGGAGAGAGCTGTAAAGGACAGCATCCCTCACAGAGCAACTGAACTGAAATTACAGCTGATTAACCTTTCATTTATTCCGTGATTTATGGTGTAACACAAGTTTTTCCAAGTGAAATAAAGATGCTTTTTAAATGAATCATGACGTTCTTAGTTTGGTTCTTGTAGATCCCAGGCAAAGCACGTTGTCTGAAAATGGAATGTTACCTCATTCCCAAGGAGGGGGATGAATAAAAGTCATGTGATGGTTGGGAAGAGATCCCACCCACTTCCCAATTCCTCACCTTCGAGGTTTGGTTGCTTTTGGACGTGCTGTTGCTCAGTCCTCATCCTCCCACCTGACAGGAAAGCGGGAACTGCCTGAAACAGAGAGATCCGTCTGGTTTTGGTGGAGGGTGATGTGGGGAAAGGGGTAGAACTGTCTTCTCCAATTACTCCTGGAAAAAGCCACTTCTGAAGGACCTGGAAGAAGAAGAGAAAGTCTCCAGCTGATGTAAAGTAATGGTGGTGTCACTTTCTCTTCCTGTTCCTCAGCCTCTCTGCACCGGTGCTTCTCACGCTGGATGTGGCTGTAAAACCACAGATTCTTGTAAAAACACAGATTCTCAGTCCTCTTCCTCCTTCTTTTCCAATCTCTGCAATTCCCAGTTGTGTTCCCATCCTTGTCACTGTAGGCCTGTGAAGTGGTTGTGTGACAGTTTAGGTTGAAATAACCGAATAATTATTATTAATTAATAATTATAAATCTATTAAATTGTATTATACTATATATTATATAATTAAGAATAAATATTTCCTGAAATAAGTTCAGGAAATGTTCCTTTCTCCGAATTGAGCTGCTTTCCTGGCCTCTGGAATCCAGCAAGAAGGGATTGAACCCTTCCCACCTGAGGAATTTTGTGGTGACAACATTTTTCACAACAGCAAGGCTGGTGATTTGAAAGAGAAGGATTTCCAGCAGATAACTCTGGAAGTGGATGTTTTCTCTTGTCCAAGGCTGACAACCTCCCTGTTCCTCTTGAAATGCTTCTATTTATGTGGAGGGAAGCAGGGCCTGGTGACTCCAGAGCCGATCAGAGTAAACACAGGCAGGGAATAAAGTGGGAATTGCCTTTTCCAGGCAGAGTCCACTGCTAGTTAAACCTGCCTGAGGCAGGATACAGGCAGGAATTCCAATAAAAGCCTGCTAGCTTTTTTTGTGTGGTCACGCTGAGCCTGCTGTTCTTGATTAAACAAAGTTCCCTGGATGAAGTAACAATGCTGCAATTCTGGCTTCTTTTTTCTTCTTAGTCAGAGATTGTTTTCCCTGGTGACCTCAGAGAGATCCTCGTGGTTTTGCCTCCCTCTGCTCCCTCCCAGGCTGCTGTTTCAGCTGGTGTCAGCCCATTGCTCAACCTGCACCTCCTGACTGGAGAAATGCTTTGTCAGAGATCTCTTGTTCTGGGTCTGAATGAGCATCCTCCCTGTCCCTCGGGGTCTTGGCATCTTGGGGAAATTCTCTGTGATCACCCTTTGCCCTCAAGTTACTGAGCTCCTCCGTGTGTCTCTAACTCTGGAGCTTTCAGATCCATCCCGTGGCCAAAAGAAACTGGTCAAAAATGCTGTTTTCTGCTAAGTTCACGGCCTGCAGAGACACTCTAAGAGGTCAGCAGGGTGGCTGGAGACGGGGAAAACAGACAGATGTGTTGTGTGGTGTCTGTGGGAGGAATGCAGCCTTTTTGGCTGTGGGAGTGTTTCATCTTCTTTCCTCTGGGCCTGCAGTGGGTTGTGTCCCTTCTCAGAGGCTTTTAGAAGGAACCAAGAGCACCAAACAGCAGGCAAGGAAAGGCCTGGCCTGTGCTAAGCACGTATGAAGCGGAAATCTTTTTTTGGTTTTTGTTTTTACTTGTCAGACTGGAAAGTTCCTGATTTGAGTTTCAGTCTTGGTCATCGCTGCCTATTTAGACAGGTTTGTGGCCATGCATGACTGAGCAAGCAACTGGGTGGAAGATTCCTCAGGCCAGGCAGAGCATTCCTCTGGCTGCTGTCTGAAGGCAGTCTGAGGGCTTTGCCTCCGCAGCTTTTAGTGGCAGCATCTTCCCAGAACACTGACCACGACGGCCAGGGTGCTCTCCTGGGGTTCAGGGTTGTGCCCAGCCCAGCAGAGCGTCTGGAACAGCCCCGTGGGACTGTGTCCCTGCTTTATGGCCTGCTGGAGCACTGATATCTGTGGGCACGGCCCAACATCTGCAGAGCTGCACACGGTGACTTCAACACGGTCCTGAAGGCCAACCCGACCAAAAATGTCACAGCCATTTCTCGGCCCAACAGAGATCATTTTCCCTGGTTTATTTCTCTCTGTGCAATTTCCTTGTTTTTTTCCCCCCCAGTTTGTTCAGTGTGCAGGGACAGCACCGCTGGATCTCTTCTCCACCTTGAGGAAGGAGCTGTGTCCAGGACAACACTCCACACTTCAGCACTGCCTCGCTGCTCCACAAGCAGCACAACTATTTTGGGCCAGACTTGAGCCCCTTGAGCTGCTTTTCAGTATTTTTACTTTGATGCCAAGGGCCTGAACGTGTCTTAGGAGGAAGTTGCACCCAGCAGCAAAGGTGGATGTGGGTGTGGACCCTGTGGAGTTGTGGCTGCACCTCTGCATAAACCACGGGAGCGTATTCAGTGTCCCCTCCCAGCACAGCACAGCAGGAACCAGCTTTTCCCAGAGAAAGCTCTCCCTGTGCCTCCCCTCTGCTGAAAACATCCCTCTACATCAACTGAATTCCTTCACTTCTTCTGAGCCATGGAATGAGTTCCTGGAGAGACCTGCTCAGCAGTTTGGGGGTGCCCCCACCCATCCTGCCCAACAGAGATCAGCCATGCTTGTTTTTGTGGTGTTTTATCAGGCTGCTGCATGTCCTTTAACTGCCAGCTCCTTGTAAAAGCTTGTTTCTTCTCCTCATGCTTGAAAGCATTTGCTGCTCGTCCCTTTTTGGGTGGCTGAGTATAAAAAGGAGCCTCCTTTGAGAGATTTAGTGTCTGCTCAAACTCAGTGCTGCACTAAATCCAAGGAACAACTTTGTGCATCCTCACAAAATTACCTGATGGCCTCAGGGGGGACAAACCTGTTTGTCTCTCTGATTCCTAAGTAAAACTTCTTTACAAAAAAAAAAAAAAAAAAAATTCACCTATGTGTCTAGAATCAAAGCTGCCTGGTGATCCATGAGGGCTTCAACACTCACCAGTGTTTTCCAGGGGAATTCATGCTCAGAAGGAGGTGATTTTTGTGGTGTGTGGAGAAATTTCCCCATTTTTGTTGACTTTACCTGGGCGGTCTATTTGCAATTTTTGTACAGTATTTGAATAAAAAGTTAAATACAACAGAAACGGGACAGGAATGATCCCCACCCCCTTGTTTTTAACATTGTGAATCAGAGAGGGGAAAAAAAAAGGTGGATGGCACCATGAGAAGATCATGACAGTAGAGCAAATGTTGTGGATTGTGGCCTGTGGTGGAATGTCAACATCAAACTTATTGTGGCTTTTGCAGCTTGGCAAATCCGTGTTGTGAAAGCTCCTCTACATGCACCTGGGGCACAGGCTGCCTTTGGAATCAGGGATGGAGCTTTTCCCTCAGAGATGGAGTCAGTCTGAAAAATAGTTTAAAAAGGGATGATTCATCCAAGTAAATTCAGCAGATCCTGCTTCTGGCTGTGCTGACAGAATTACTATATTATTAACATTGTTCTTCCTCACTCTCTTGGCTCTAAGTGTATTTTTACAAGGCTTGTAAAAGAAATAAAAATGAATTAAAGGGTGTTCTGCGCAAATTAGAGAATTGCAATCTCCTACAGCATTTTGTTTAGACTATGTGTAAAAATACTCCAGAGAGAAAAAAAACCTGTGTCACAACTTAGAAGAAGTTTGTCTGTCTAAAGAGGGTTTTATACTCCTTGTCTATAAAATTGTGTAGTACAAAGCTACAGATTATTCTGGGTTTGGACTTTTTTCCTGCATAAAAAACCAGCTTCATTTTCGATCTCCAAAGCAAATTTCCCGGCAGAACTTCAAACATCCTTTGTCTGTCTCCCTTTGGAGCCAGACAGAGCCAGCAGCTCTGTGTACCCCAGGCATTTGCATTCTGTGCTGTAAGTACCCGGTGAAAACTTGTTGCCTAAATCCCGGGTTTCCCACTTGGAAAAATTCGGGCACCTAAAAGAAACAAACTGAAAAGTTTTCATTGAGTGTTTTGCCCAAGAAGCGACAAGGAGTTTTCAGTTAAACTCCCAAAGCAAGTGGAGTCCAGATGTTTTTAGTAAACAGCTTTCAAAACTCACAGTTGACACCAGTGTCAAATTTCTAGACGCATGATCAACCTCGGAGCCAAGTTTAGAGTTGCTTTTGTGTTTGCATAAAGCCTGGAAGCTGAATGACACTGAAGTTTGTGGATGGAGTGGAGGTTCTCCATAACAAATATTTGACTGGATGCAATTTCTCTTATTTACAAGACTTTGAGCTTTGGGGGGAAAAAATAAAATAAAAAAAAGGGTTACTGTATTTTTGTTGATTTTACATTTGAGGCATATTCAGCACTTTCTTGCTCACTGGAATTGGAACAGTTGTTGATTTTTAACTGGGATTTGTTATTATTCTGGCCATTAAACCAGCACGGCAAAATCAAGTGTTCTAAAGCTAAAGGTGAACCATTTCTACAGGTGAGAAATGAAATTTATGCATTCCTGGGCATTCTGGCTGTCTGCTCACACCAAGGCAGCCCTCTCCCTGAAGGTCCAACTGGATGCCTAAGCCACATGCCAAGGTTTTTGCTCAGAGACTGTATCAGCAAAAATCTGTCTCAGAATTTACTTTGGGCAAATACTGTCCAGTATTTGTTTAGGAGTCCTGTTTTCTGCCCCTTTGGAAAGGTCATGCATGAGAAGGGCACGGGTAGAGTCAGGATAAATGATATCAAAGTGGGGGTAGGAGGCACGGAAACTTTTCCTTTGGGTATATCTTGATCTCTGACCTAATAACCTTCTGTATCATGAGCAGACACTCACCAAAGAAGCTCTGATTATTTTTGCATGCTTAAAACTCAGCTTTACTATCCCTATATGGGCAGATTTTGGGGTCTGTGCCCTGTGTACAGTAGCTAAGCTGTAAACAAGAGAGCTTGCTCCATTGTTCCTGATGGGATATCATCCAAAGGAAAACAGGGATTGTCTTCAACAATTTGAAGCTTGTGTAGGCAGACAATACATTGTTTTTGCATGTGGGCAGCATGAACATGCCTCTACTTCAGCCCAAGAAAGCAGCTGAGAGGGACATGAATTCAAAATCCACACACGCCGCCGCTGCCGAGAGGATAGGGCAGGCCCTGGGCAGCTGGGAATGTTGAGGGGTAAAAAAGTACTAAAATAAGGAAAGAATTTCTCCCTAAGCAGTAAAGAATTTTTTTACTAAAGAACTTTACAGGCATTCTTGGGAAGAAGCCTGCTAAAAGTATCACCTTACTCAGGCTGGGCTTTCCATCAGGTGACTTTCACATTTAGGAGGGAATTCTTCCCTGTGAGGGTGGGGAGGCCCTGGCACAGCTTTCCCGGAGAGGCTCTGGCTGCCCCTGGATCCCTGGAAGTGTCCAAGGCCAGGCTGGCCGGGGCTTGGAGCAAGCTGGGATAGTGGAAGGTGTCCGTGGCCATGGCAAGGGTGGAACAGGATGATGTTCAAGGTCCCTTCCAACCCAAATCATTCAGGGATTTCATTATAAATGCATTTTCACCAAGAGCAGCACAAGATAAAAGGAGGCCTGAACTGAGCCATGAGTATGGTTATGAAGTAGAGCCAAAATTAAAACAGTAATTTGGGACAGGAAAGATCTGGGCATGGCTGAACCGAATTCTGTATGAGAGCAGAGTGGTGAATTCTTCACCTTGGTTACCAAGACATGACCCCCATGGCTGTGCAACCCCGTGTTTTCTCTCCTGACCATGTAAATCTGCTGTCATCAAACACAAAGTGCATTGTGCAACTCCAGAAAGCAGAATTTGGGACTTCCCCAATCCTACTGACGTGTGATCACGAGTGGCACAGACTGTCCGAGCTGCAGAGGAAATATTCCCGTTACAAACTTTGCAAATATGGATTTTGTTTGATGTTCCTGTTGCGAAGACACTCCACTGTGAACGCAGAAATAAAGAAAAAAAAATTAAAAAGAGTCTGCCCAGCAGCTAATTTTTTTTTCTTTTACATAAGCATTTATGTGGGAGGAGAACAGGAGATTTGAAATGTACCTGGCAGCCTGCTGAAGCATAGGTATGACCCACGTTATCTTATAGATCTTAATTACTTGTGATGGTTAACCGACAGGAGCAGCAGAAAACCATGAAACAAAGGGAGGCAGAGGCTCCCTGTTCCCTCCAGGGCATTTGGAGTGTCTGGAAAAATGCTCTGGTACCCTTTACCCACACACAGGCACTGGTGCAGTCACGCGTGGGACATCCCACAGTGCCGGGAAGGGTCAAAGACCGGATAAAAATGTGTAAAAGGAACTAGTGAGAGGAAAACAATTATTTAATCTGAGTTTATGGTCTGAGTACATACAGGAAAAAAAAATTAATCTGAGTTTGTAGGCGCAGTACGTAGAAGAAAAATTATTTATTCTGAGTTTACAGGCTCAGTAAATTGTATTTCTGGTGGATTTCAGCAGGAACATCGGCTTGGGAAAAAACAGGGTTGAACGTGGGCTTGGGAAAAGTCGAGTTTGGGGATTTAGTGCTATGGGATGATCTCAGTTTAAGCATTTTCTATTCCCTTGTAATCTGGTTAAATTTTAGGAAAGCAGATACTAAGATAATCCAGTGCTTATTGTAAATTAATGACTGAACTGAATGACGGAAGAACCTGATGTTTATTGAAAATTAATGATGGCACACACCGAGTGACTGGGATAGCGCTAAAAGCAGCTGAAATAGTCATCTCGTTACCAACAGGTTCAGCTTTTGACATTTGGCCTTCAGTTTCTGGGCTGAACTTGCATTTTAGGAACTTTTTCTTCTCACGGAGAGGGCGCTCAGGCATTGGCACCAACCGCGCGGGGCAGCGGCGGAGCCCCCGTCCCCGGAGGGATGCAGGTGTGGGACGCGGCTTGGCGGCAGGCTCGGCAGCGTGGTGGACGGGAAGTGGCCGCATTTGGTGATTTTTTGGGGGATTTCCCAACACCGGCCGGTCCGGGATGGACGGCGCGCGCGCGCGGCGGGAAACGGCGGCGCGCGGAGGCCCCGCCCCGCTGTGGGCGTGGCCTGGGCGGGTGCTGAGTCACGCCGGGCCAGCAGAAGGGCGCCGGGACGCCCCGCACCTTCCTGGGGGCGTGGCCTGGCTCGCGGCGCTATAAACGGCGCGTCGGCGGGCGGCCTGCCCTCACAGCGCGTCGGCGGCGAAGCGAAGCGGGTTCCTGCGTCAACAGTGCTTGGACGGAACCGGCCGCGCTCGGGCCCGCCGCCACCCCTCCTTCACACCACTGTCTACACAGTCACCGCAGCACCCACCGGAGCACCCCAGCCATGGCAGCGCCCCCGTCTCAGGTGCGCCAGAACTACCACCAGGACTGCGAAGCCGCCGTCAACCGCCAAATCAACCTGGAGCTCTACGCGTCCTACGTGTACCTCAGCATGGTGAGGGCCGGGTGAGGGAAGGTTCTTACGAGGGATAAAGGACCTACAGGAGGGCCTTTCTCGGCGGGGGGTTCCTGGGCGCCGGGCGGTGCCTGCGGGCCCAGCTCCTCCTCCTCCTCCTTTTTCTCCACCTCCTCCTCCCCCCGCTGCATTCAGGCCCGTCGGGGCCGTCCCCTGGGTGTAGGTGAGGCCCTTTTATCTCGCCTGCTCCGCGGGCCCTGCGGCCGTTGCCCTTGGCGGCTCCGTTATCAGCCGCGCTCAGCGCCTCTGCCCTTGGGGCCGGGCTGGGTAGCGGGAGGTGCCTAACGAGGCTCCTGGCACCTTTCCCGCAGGCGTGCTCGCCTCCCAGGCTCGGATTTTCCTCCAGGAATCGGTAGGAATCCATGGTTTTCTCGGGCGTTGTGTTTACATGTCTCCTTTGGCCCGAAGCGCCCGTTATAGCCGTTCCCTGACCTCTGTGCAGCAATCCTGGTGCTTTGGGCGTGCTGGGACATTGAGACACCCTAGGGACACTGTGCTGTGTTGTGGCACGTATTTTGTGGCTTCTTTTCTGTCTTAATTTGGTTCTGAGCCCTGTTTTGAGCTTCTGTTGGTGGGTGACAGTGGTACACAAGTACCGGTGCTTTGCCTTGAACCTCCAGACCGCTGCTCTAAGAGCAGAGAGTTATATAGTAGGTTAGTAAATAACTGGCAGTTCATACAGAATTTACCATTGAATCCTGGTTATAGCTCTGATCAAGGAATAAACATGTTGTGTCGTGGCTTCTGACTGCTGTTACAGGTTTTTTTTGCTTTCAGAAAAGTAATTTAATTCATATTTTAGTTGCTGTTGAATTCATATTGTAGTTCAGTTTATCTCTTGTATTTTAAATGTGACCTTTTTTTTTTTTTCCCCGCAAAAGAAGTAGAAAGTGTATTCCTTAGTCTAATCCCTGGAAAGCCTAGGGAAGTAATAGAGCTTTATTGCAGGAGCACCTAAAAGTTCTTGGCTCACCCTTACCTGATGTTGCAATTCATGACCCTGACTTGCAACGTGGTCATTGTAAACAAGCTCAGGCAAACAAAGGGAAGATTTCTCCTTGAAAAAGGCCTTTCAAGGCTGCAGTTTAATGGTGTTCAGAACAGGTATCTGTGGAGTTAAAGGGTTTCGTTGTTTTAGAACTGAGCCAAGGACACAAACACCATTTGTTTGTGCCCTTGGTAGGGGTACAGGTTAAAATTTAATCCTAGCTGGAAAAATCGAATGATACTAAGGGCAGAGTTGTTCCACACTGCCTTTCTGGCCTGGGCTTGGACTGTAGCCATCCTGAAGCAGAGGTTTAAAGCCTGTGAACTCTTTTATTTTTCAGTCCTACTATTTTGACCGGGATGATGTGGCCCTGAAAAACTTTGCCAAGTACTTCCTGCACCAGTCCCACGAGGAGCGGGAGCACGCTGAGAAGCTGATGAAGCTGCAGAACCAGAGGGGTGGGCGCATCTTCCTGCAGGATGTCAAGGTGAGTGGGGGGCTGCCCCCCAGCTGGAAGGGGATGAATTTTCCTCTGGGTCCTCCCCAGAAGGAGCAGCAGCTGACACTGGAGAGGCACAGTAATTTGAGATGTGGAGCAATTTGATTGTTTGTGCTGATTGATTAATAAAAAAGTGTAAGGTGGGGGTGCAGAGCCCCCGGTTGTTTGCTGTGGGGTGAGGGCAGAGAAGGCAACTTGTTCATCACCATCATTAAGTTTAACACAGAGCAGATGTGCTCTGTGCACTGTTTTGAGAAGTGGGACTTTAGGGTTTACTCAGTTCTGTTCTGAGGGTGCACTTCAAACTTTTGACTTTGCATAAATACCTAAACTTGGTCTGAACAGGCTTTGAGAGTGATCTAGAGGCTCTCCACCCTGCTGGTCTGTGGGTTCTTACAGAAAACATGTCCTGTGCTTTCCCCTTGCAGAAGCCAGACCGTGATGACTGGGAGAATGGCCTGACTGCCATGGAGTGTGCCCTGCACCTGGAGAAAAACGTGAACCAATCACTGCTAGAGCTGCACAAATTGGCAACCGAAAAGAACGACCCACATGTAAGTGCATACTGAGGGTCAGCGTGGCTGTCCAAGGATGTGCCTTTGGGGCTGAGCTGTGTGTCCCTGGTGGTGTTAAAGGTGAAACAAGGTGTGAACCAGGGGTGCAGCCCTTCCAGAGCCCTTTGGTGGGGCTGTTGCTGTTCTTCCAGGAGCATTTTTAAAGTGACAGGGACCTGCTTTATTCCATATGAAGTGTCTGTGAGCAGTCTCTATGGAGACCATTTCTGAGGGGGTTGAGTTCCATCTTTTTAAGGCTTTTTGTCACAAGGTTTTTTTTGCCACAAAATTCTAGAGTTGGTTTGGAATATTAAAAGCCCTGGTCTTTCAGAACTGTGTCTGAAAACATGGAATTCTTTGCTGATGGAAGTTTTTGGCAAGGCTGGATTGAGATTACTTAATATCAGGAAGAGATTAATATGTGTGAGAATCCAAGCACTCTTGGGAGTGTCCCGCCTAAGTTAGAGGGACTCTTTGAAACAAAACCAGTGGTGTAAATCCCTACTGCCGTGTGTTTGCTGTGCGGTGGGAGTGTCTCAGATCTGTTCAGGAGCTTGGCTAATGCTTCCTGCCGTGAGGAAGAGGAGAGGCTTCCTGAGCTGCCTGGCTCTGCAGGGTTCTGGAGCAAGTGAGCCTACCTAAGCCTGGCTCACTTTGATCTTGTTCTGCAACAAAACTAGAGGCTGCTTCCTCTCAGCTTGAAAATTCTGCATCCTCTCCTTTCCTTAGAGAGCCTCAGTAGGGTTTCAGGCCTGAATTTAAACCTCTGGTCTCCCTTTCAGTTGTGTGACTTCATTGAGACCCATTACCTGGATGAGCAGGTGAAAGCCATCAAGGAGCTGGGTGACCACGTGACCAACCTGCGGAAGATGGGGGCCCCCAAGTACGGCATGGCAGAGTATCTCTTCGACAAGCACACCCTCGGGGACTGTCACAGCTGAAGCCTTGCCAAGAGCCATGCTGTGGGTTTCAGTGGGACTCCTACTTACTGTCCAGCCGTGCATGCAGCTTCAGCTACCTAGATAAACAGTTCCATACTCTGTACCAAATATCCCCCGTTCTCTTTGTGTTTTATGTACTGCCCTCCAGCCAATAAAGTGACTTGGTTCCAGCTGGCTTTTCCTCTTTAGTTTGGAGGGAGAGTAGGCAGCTGTAGTGAAGGCAGTGGGAGGTAAATTTGTTGTGCGATATGGGGGATTTGCAGCTGCTGCTGAAGGCAGAAGTAGGAAAACCTCTGTGGTTTCTTGAAATTCCTTGCAGGGAACTAAAATGAGGAAACAAAACCAAGGTCCTGGGCTTGAGCCTCGCTTTTTATTTTCTGAGGGTGGGCAGTAAAAATCAACTGAGTGGTGTCTGCTGTCATCCAGCTTTCTCTCAGCACTGTCAAATTCCTGGTGGGAGATGTGGAACTCCAGAAGGAAGCAATGTGCTGGGCAGATGCTGCAGCTGCCTGTGCTGGCAAGCCCTTACCTTGCCTTATCCCAGTACTGGAAAACATCAGCCAGACAGGACTGGAAGAGGCACTGTGGGACTGCATCACAAGTGATGGGACTTTCTTCAGTCCCTTACTTTTCCCTGGACTATCTTGTTAGGAGTGCAAATCCTGCTTGAGAAAGGACTCAAGTTCTCATTCTTGCTGTGAGGAGGAGGGGAGTATCCACATTAACTGCTCCTATTTTGGGGCACATCAGGCTATTACCTGCAATATTTAACACTCAAAGTCTTGTTCTTTTGCTATGGATTAGGTTTTTTGGTGCTTTTGTTCTTGTTGCATCATGAGTTGTGCCTGCTGCTGTAGCTGAGGCCAGGAGCAGTGTGTCCTTAGTGCTGGTTTCAGCCCAGGCTGAGCTCCAGCTGCGTGTCCAGCACCTCTGTTTGGGTGAGTGCCAGGATAAGGCAGGTATCCCATGGATTCCCCTTTAGCTGTACTGGTCTATCTGCTCCTCCCCTGGGCTTTCACTGGCCTCCATGATCACCTCCATCAGCCCCACATAGTCACCCTCTGCTAGGGAGATTCCAGAGTCGTTGGGGGATGGACTCTCTGCTCTCCTGGGCTCTTTGGGAGCTGGGGGGTTGGTGTTTCCATTCCCAGCATCTCTCATGTTCCTGGAAACCTCTGTGTGCTGGTCTGGAGTGCTGGCTGCATCTTCCAAGCTCAGGCTGCGAGCCTCAGGGCCCAGGTTGCCCTTGTGGGACCTTTCTAGTGCTGGAGAGGTGACAGGAGTGAAGGAGAAGCAGAGGGAGGCGCTGCCTCCGGGGGTTTTGTTACTGGGGGTGTGAAAGGCACCGGAATGCTCCGAATTGGGAGTGGCTGAGGCTGTGCTTTCCAGGTTTAGCCAGGGTGGGCATGAGGCTTTGGAGCTCTTCAGGCTTTTGAAACTGCTGTGCTTCTCATGGTCAGGGGGCTCTGGAAGGAAGGGGAATTTGGGGCTGTTGGATGCTGTTGACTGTGCTCCTGGGCTTCCCGTGGTGGCAGCTTCCCTGGAGCTGCTCTTTCTTTCTTCTACTGTCACAGCCACGGAGTCGGAACCTTTGCTCCGCTCTGTTGGCCAAACAAAGGTTTCCTTTGCAGCAGAGCCCAGGGAGCTCTGGCTCTTGTCCACGTCGCTGGCCCTGGAAGGGGAGGCATTGACAATGACATCCCGAAGGGAAGTGGAGCACGCAGCAATGCTGGACAGTGCTGGTGGCCTCTTGCGCCCTTGGCGTCGGGAAGGGAAAATCATGGGGATGGAGCTGATGGGCGTCTGTGGAGCGCTGTAGAACCCAGGCCTCTCGTAAAAGGGGGTGGACATGAAAGCATCAAACTCCCTTAGTTTTCCCTCTTCGCTCTCCCACTGCTCCTGGGAGTCTCCCCTTGGCTGACTGATGCCACAAGGGCTTCCGGCCTTCCCCATGTCCTGGTAGGTATAATGGGAGAAGGGCGACGCAGGATCTCCTCGCCGGCGCAGCAGGTTCATCCGGGAAGAGGACCTGGAGAAGTTCGGGGACTGGACACCCAGGAGGCGGCCCAGGTGTCCCAGCAAGGGAGTGGAGTGGTTGGCCTCCTCATTCTCTTTTATCTGCTCCAGGGGCTGGAACTCCATCTCTTCCTTCTGCATGCTGGGAAAGGCAAAGTGGACTGTTATATAGCCACAGAGGGAGGGGAGGGATCTCCTGGAGAGGCTGGCAGCACTGGGAATGCTGCTTGCCAGTGGCAAGGCTCTCCCTGTATTGCCATTAGCCCCCCAAAACAGGGATGCACATCATACATGTGAGTGAGGAAAAGAGGTTAGATTTATCCTTTTCCATGCAGAATGTTGGCTGTTGTGGAAGCTCCTCAAGTGTAATGTCCTACATAAGACCTGATCCAGGTGTTGTGACACTTTGTCCCTGCCCTCACCTGATGTCAAAAGTGGAGCCCAGGAAGGACGGCCGCTTGTACTCGGCGGTGGCCGCGGTGTAGGGTGGCTGGGGATCGGGCTCGTTCCAGTACAGGTCCTTCTCCAGAATGGGTAAATCCTGGTGCATCTCATCCACTGCCATGAGGGAGACCTGCGGGGAACAGCAGGAATGTCACATGGGGTGAGGAGTGTTTTGTGTGCCTGTTATCGAGGGACAAAGGAACACAGAGCTGGAGGAAGTGGTGCAGCACAGAAGCCAGGCAAGTGGTTGGGGTTGCTGTGGTTTCCTGTCATTTGGGTTGTTTCTCACACAGAGATTTGATTAATTGGAAGGAAAATGGTGCTGAAGGAGACAGGAAAGCAACAGACTCACTAGGACAGAAGGGTGGGAGTTATTGCATGGCAGAAAGAAGAGGAGGCAGTTTTAGATGGACACAGGGTACGAAAGCAAGGAGGGGCAGGAATGATGTGTCATTGAAAGGCAGCTGAGGCCTGAAACAAGCAGCCTTGATCTATCCTGTGTGCCAGAGCATGGATGAAGCTGCAGGCAGCCTTTGTGTACAAAGATATGCCAGAAGCCCCAAATTCCCTGCTGTGGATTGGGAGGATCTCTCCCATTGCAGGCAGGGAGGTGGAGGCAGAGGTGTTGCAGGAGAACTTGGTCACTGTCCTGCCTTGGTGTTCCTCATCAGGTGAGGCTCACCTGGTGAATCTTCCTCCCCTTTACCTGCAGGTTCCTGTCAATGAGCCAGTTGGCTTCAAAGTCATCATCGTCCTCCCCAAAAGGGTTGATGAGCTGCTCAGCCACCTGCATGTGGAGAGCACACAGCAAAGGTCACCATTGTCATCCCTGCCCCTTTTCCTGCAGGGAGAAGTCAGGTGTGATGTCCCTTAAATTCCAAGCCGTATTTTTCTTCCCAAAAGGGGGTAGGTTAAAAGTGGAAGCATCCCAGGGGCTGGGAGACATTGGAATTTGTAATTCCCCCCTGCTCACACAACTCTACTGCAAGGAAGAGCTCCTTTTTTCCCTCTAATAAGGACCAAAGCCTAGGAAAAGTGCAGCTGGTGTCCAGAATGAGACAGTTGGAAAATTAGAAAGTCCTGGCACTTCCTCAGCCCCTCTTGGCTTCCTGTTTTTGCCCATAGATCAAAGAACACTGCAGGGGTCCTGGTGAGCTCACACTGGGAAAAACCCTTGGCTGGGTCAGATTCCAGCTCCAGCCATGTTTTCTTGGACTTACCTTTAACCAGCCAGCATAGAAGAAGAATTGCAAAAACGTAAAGACAGGCACAAAGAGATCCAGCTCATGGCCAGGATACGCTTTCTCTGGATCCAGGAATTGCCTCCCGATCAGGCAGGCCAGGAAGAAGCTGTAAACAGCCACGGTCACCACCTGGGAAGGATGCCAAGTGACACACCAGGGCAGCGTGAGTTCCCAGCATCTCCCTTCAGTTCCACCCCACGCAGCTCCAAAGCCAAGCTCTGTAGCCTCTGGGCAGCCTTGGATTCAGTTCTGACAGGCTTTTTGCAGGAGGATGCATTTCCCTGCAGAAAGCTACATACATTCCCTTTTCCCTGAGCTTTTACCTACACTGGGTGCTGTCCCTGGAATGATACCTGTGCAGGTGTCACAGGCCAGTGGCAGCAGCAATCACATGACATCCCGGATGGGCGAAAGCTGTCTCATGGCTCAGTCCATGCTGGCAGGCTGCTTCCAAGTCCAGTAAAGGAACCCTGGCATTGCTATTTGCTCCTTCCTTCCTTCTCCTTATGCTGAGCTTTTATTAATATTTGCCTGCCTGGATTTCAAGCTATGCTGAGCTTTGTGCTTTTCCCTGTCACCACAGGACTGGAAACTTCCCCTTTTCAAGTTAAAAGTAACCAAGACTCTCACATGGTCCCTTGATATAAACAAGGGGGTTCAAAACAGGAATACACTTTCCAACATGTTCCCCATTAACCTCTGGCACTGCCAGAGCAGCAGCAACAGCTCCTGCTCCTGTTTCATGGTGAAGGGCATCCCTGTTATCTGAGCAGCTGGATTGTAGGAGACAAAGGAGCAAGGTGGTGCCAAAGTGTCTGCCTGGGCTGATAAACAGCTGAGTACACGCCTGGCACAACCTTCCTGGGATCTTGCCCGGGATGTGATCCCTGCAAGGTGGTGCAGGGTGTGTGTCTGTGTGTTCCTGTGTTTTCCATGGATCTGTGGGGATTTGTTACCCCTGGATAGAGGTTCTTTCTGGAGAGGTGGATGTGTCTGAGTTAGGGAAAGGAGGCTGGGCTGGGTGTGTGTTGAGGTACCAATGGAAGAGATGACGTGTGCAGGTGGGGGTGAGGGATTCAAGAGTATCCTGCATTTGTCATGGGTGGGTCAGGTATGAAGCACTTCTACATAGATAGGCTGAGACAGCTGAGGTTGTTCAGCCTGGAGATGAGGTTTTGGGGAGGCTGTGACCTTCCAGTACCTTAAAGGAGCTTATGGAAAGGAAGGAGAGGGACTTTTTACACAGGCAGATAGTGACAGCATACAGAACAATGGTTTCAAACTGATAGAGGGCAGGTTTAGATTAGATATGAGGAAGGAATTCTTTACTAAGAAGGCGTGAGTCCCTGGCATAGGTTTTCCAGAGAAGCTGTGGCTGCCTCATCCCTGGAAGTGCCCAAGGCCAGGTTGGTCAGGGCTTGGAGCAACCTGGGATAGTGGAAGGTGTCCCTGCATGAGCTTTATGGTCCCTTCCAACCCAAACCATTCCAGGTGTGGGTGTAAGTGGGGATGTGCACGGGCAGTGGTGAAGCAATGAGTGTGGGGATTCCCTTCTCACCTGGGTGTAGACCAGGGGGATGCTGATCCAGTCATATCCGTAGAGTTTCCCACATTGGCTGCGCAAGGTGTTGAGCTCCTGCAGCAGGGAAAAGGGAATGGCATGTCAGGATGACTTCCCATCTCCTTACAGAACCTCTCCAGCACCACTGTCTTCCATTGCTCCAGCCTTTTCCTTTCTACTTACACCTTCTCTCAGTGGGGAAGGGGGGCTCAGTCTCAGCCTTGGAGGAATTCCCTGCTGTCTGGGTGTCTCCCCCTGAGCCCAAGATCCCTTCCTAGCTCACTACATAGCAGAGTTTCTCCACAAAATGAGCAGCCAACAGGTGAGGCCAAGAATGCCCTCAGGAGCATCCTTTTCTCTCTCCTGTCTATAGATAAGTATCGCAGAGGGAGATTTCTCTCTCTCTGGGGAGATGAATCCTGCTTCAGGCAACAGAAACCATGTGACTTTCTCTGCACATGAATACCAAGAAGGATGAGCTGCTCCAGAGCCTTTTTCTGTGCAGCTGGGCAGGGATCGTTTCCAGGTCTCGCCTGTGGAGCATGGCCTGTTGCCCGAAACCATCTAAGAGTTTTTAATAGCAATGTTTTCTACAGGACCTCAGTTGCTGAGGATGTTTTTGACCTCTTCTAGACTTCCAGATATATTTTTCCTTGTGGCTTTCCATCTGGATCCTAGAAACCTCCACAGGCATTGACTGTTCTGGAATGTGTCAAGGACCTGCTTCACAGGTACGTCCCGTTCCCCAGGATCTCAGAGACCTGCCTGTCCCCTCTGTCACTCACATTCAGGATGCCTTGGAGCAGCACGCTGTCCCGGATCCTGCCGTCATTCCTCGCCTTCACAGCCAGGTTGGAGAACCACACACACGGGATCCAAAACTTGTTGTGGGGGGAATTCAAGCTCTCAAACTTCTTGTGCTCTTCTGGTGTCATGAGGCCTGGATGGAAAAGAGCAGCTAGGAGGGGGATGGACATAGAGAACAGAAGGAACTGAACAGGTCTGGAATGAAAACATCTGAATCTCAGGTGGATGCCTCAGCTCTCCCTAAAAATCTCAGTAAAGACTCAGAATTTGGGGAGACATGCAGAAGGACAAGTCTCCGTGTTAAACATTGAGTCATAGAGGTGGGATAATGGGATTTCACTTTGGATGTCTGCAGCATGTCAGATAAGAGCCATCAGGGAGATAAAGCACTGCTGAGGGTGCCGCTGCCTGGTGTCCATAGGTACTTGTTGAGAATGGGATAATTTGTGTCCCTGAAGTGCCTTTTCTTTATAGGAGACTAACAATATCACATCACTGTGGATTGCTGAGGGAACCCAGACAATGTGGGCAGACTGGGAACTCTGCTGCACCTTGAGAAGCATCTCCCAAGAAGATGCAGTCTGCCCAGCAGTTAAGTTTGGAGACTTGGGGTTCAAATTCCCACCTGGCCTGAGGGAACAGCACCACGCCATTTCCAAAGAACCTTTCCCAGGGCCCCCTGCCCCTAGAGGAGCAGCAAGGAGCAGCGCTGACCTGCCCTCACGACGTGCTCCATGCTGGGGAAGCGCTTGTAGACAGCGGTGCTGACGGAGCGCAGGATCAGCACGCTGACCAGGTTGCTGTAGCGCATCAGGGTGCGGCGCAGGAGCCTCCCATACTCATCCTCCCCATCCACGTTGCAGGACACCAGGTTCATGATCCGGTCTGGCCATGGGATGCTCTCGTACTGGGCCCACCAGCGGGACACCACCAGGGCTACATAGAAACCTAGAGGGGAGCTGACAGTCAGGCATCTGAAAAGAGCTTTTTCTTCCTGGTCTGTCTGATCTCCTTCTCTTCTCCTGCTCACACAGGGATGGGTGCAGGAATGTCTGGAGGGGAATTCAGTCCTCCATGCTAAAAGGAGGCTGGATTTCATACTTCCCTTCCAACATAAACCGCTCTGATTCTATGAAGCAACTTAAAGATGATCTCATTCCAACCCCCTGCTCTGGACAGGGACATCTTACACTAGACCAGGTTGCTCAGAGCTCCACCCAGTGTGGTCTTGAAAACTTCCAGGGATGAGGCAGCCACAAATTCCCTGGGCATATCTGGTGCCACTTGGAGCTTGTCCTCCTGTGCTGGGGGACACTCACAGCTGTGACAATAAAGGATATATCCCACTTGAGGAGTTTTACAAAGGCAGAGGGAGGAACCTGCTCTGCCAGCAGAGCTCTGCTGAACAAAGAAGAAGTGCTGTCCTATTCCCCTCCCTGCTGGATTCCAGACAGCTCCTTACCCAGCACGAAGGACACAGGGATTAGCTCAGCGTAGCTGTTACAGTACAGTGCCAGCTTCTCGAACATCAGCCTTTGGCTCTCGCTCAGGATCAGCCTAAAAGGGATAAACAGAAGCAGTTCTCCCTATCCCTTCTCTCCTTTCTCCCCTCCCCTTCCCTCCTGTGAACAGAGTCTGGCAAGTGCCTGCCCAGCAGGATCCCTGCCCCAGTTCTGTGTTTCTCCCATGTCCTGCACCAGGCCAGGCTGTGGGTGTGACGTTGCTCACCTGTAGACAAGGCTGATGGTGAAGTAGAGCGAGATGAAGATCAGGAACTCGGAGTAGAGCAGTTTGTAGATGCTGCCCTTCCATTGGAGCAGGAGCTGGGAGAAGGTGCCCAGGCGGGCATCAGCCACACGGTTGGTGTAGGTCACTGTCATCACAGCTCCTGTGCAGGCACATGACAAGCAGGGCTTGGAGCTTCAGCAGGAGGAGACACAGGCACATCCCAAGTGTCCCACCAGCAAGATGGAAAGGAAGGAGGAAACAGAATGAGCTGAGATCAAAAGCCAGGTAAGATGCAGGCAGCAGCACAGAGAACTGGGAGGAAATTGACAGCAGGCAATTAATTTGAGTTTACCATCTTTTCTCTGTCCTTGAGCTGGTTATAGTGACCAAAGATGTATTTTCTGGTGGATCCCTTTGTTTTTAGTGTTTGACTTTTGTCAGCATTCGAGTGGGGCTGGTTGGTTGTAGAGGACAAAGCCTGCATGCCAGTCCCTTCCACAAAATACTTGCGGTAAGATTAATCTCAGGGTCACAAACTGCAAAGTTTATGCTTATCCCAGTAATTTTCTTAATACAGTTCTTGTTCCAAATATCTTTCTATATACCTACTTGCTGGGAAACATCTTCCTAAAATACTGCTAGGAAAAAAAAAAACCAACCCAACCCCAAGGAAAGGAAAAACCCCAGAAAGATTTCTTGGCACTGATCCAGATGAAGGCATCCCAGCAAGGATAGCTGTCTGCACTCTGCTGGTCCTAGTACTGTAGGCAGAGCAGCCTTCCCTGTTGGAGATCTGTAGGATGGAGTCTGGCCAGGCTTACAGGGCTCAAATTCCAGCAGCTCTACCTCCCCTCTCCTTCAACCATATGTTGCACGATAAATCAGAGTGGCTAAAAAATAGGCATTCAGGCTCCTGAAATGCTCCCCAGACATGCAGCATCCTCATTTCACTTCTAGTCTAACTTGCATAAATAATTCTTTATAATCAATTAATAATCAGACTCATAGTTGCATGAACCTGAATTTATTTTAAAAACACCCCAACAAACAACAAGACACCGGTGTTATCCATGCCAGGCAGTTTGGTGAATGATTTCTTGGGTTAGAAATAATTATCCAATGTGAAAACTATTGGTATTTCTAAAGCCTAACATGTCACTAGGCATTTCTATTTAACAGAGGTAATAACATTAATGATTATGGGACCTTAGGCTCTTCCCTGAATGATGGGGATGAAGGAGCACTTCAAGGCACAGGTCACACCCTGAAGCAAGGTAAGTTTGGGCCCACATTCCTCATTTGCTTCTCATTTAAGCATCCCAGTGAAAGATTTACATTTAGGTGGGGACAACTCAGGTCCCAGTGAGCTGCTGCTCTGAAGAAAACCAGAAAAGTCTGGATTTTTGGCTATTTCAACCAAGCAGCATCTTTGTACTGGGTTTGGCTTTTTAGTGCTGCTCCTCCTTGGGGTTTCCCTGTCATAACTTAGGTCCCTGAGTCCCCTCTTAAGGGTGATATAGAGGGGCAGAGCTGTCCCTGTCCCCACTTGCCCATTTCAGTAAATCTTTGTTGCCATTCCATATGGATTTCTGGGCACAGAACTTGGAAGAATAGGTTTTAACTGCCCCAGAGGTTGCATGCGCAGGCTGTCCAGAAGAGAAAAGCATGCCCAAAACCCCATACATTTTTGGGGCCCCTTACACAAAGCTGCATCTTTTCTCTGGACTTTAGGGCTCGAAGGCACTCAGGGATGTTCTTTGTTGCGTAATTCAAATACACATTCCCTTTTTTACCAAAGAAGGAAAACTCCAGCTCTTGGCCATGTAAACAATGGATGTCGCCCACCTCTGCTCCGTTCTGCTCCTGTGTGGGATATGGGGCTTTTCCCAGTGCTTTTCCCTCCAGCTCTGAATGGTTAAAGCACCTCCCTGCCCACCTGCCAGCCTGTGCTGGGCTGCCCTGGGATGTCACTGGGCCGCTGGCACATTCCATTTGTGGCTGAGGTCCGTGGTGGGAGGTAGCTCCCTGGCACACCGGAGTCAAGATGGGCAGGAAGACCCCACCCAGGGAGCTGCTGCCTGCCACTGCCTGCAACCCCTGCTAATCCCTCTGGACTAACCAACACACTTGGAAGTCGACTGACCTGGAATTCAGTTGTGGGACCCCACAGCAAGCAAGACTCTGGGACATCAGGTGCATCACCCACCACAAACAGACCCTAGCAGGTATTGCGAAGATGGACAACGAGCAGACAGGGCAGAGGGATAGAGCCAGAGGAGGTCACAGATAGGCAGGAAGATGGATCTCTGCAGGAAAGAGTGATTCTCCTGCTGCTGTTAGGAGGACCAAATACTCACAGTCATGGGCTCCTGAGCCGTGCTGGAGGCTGGGGAGGTTTGGTCCTGCACGTGTCCCTGCTGGGTCCTTTGTGGCCCGGGCCACCACCCGCATCCTCGTGTCCCCTTGGCTCATGGGGGGATTGGACCTGCCCCACACGGTGTGCTAAGGAGCCCAAGACCCACTTGGGAGCCGCAGCCGGTCACTTGATGCCGTAATCCCTCCTCATTACAAAAGAGACTCTGTTGTCTTTTGCCCTGTTCCCTCCTAATCTTCTGAGTAAGCTGTGTGTGTTTATAGAGGCTGCCGGAGGAGGGGGAGGCAGGGCTGGCTTCTGCTGCTGCTAACTCCTGGCACAGCCATGGTGGCTGCCAGAAGAGAGGCATTTTTCCTCTAATTCTTTCCTGTTTGGTCCCTCTCTCTGTGTCACAATCTTACAGGAACCCCAGGAGATTATGCAGGGCTGGAATTTTCCACCAAGACTGTAAAACACGGCGTGCTTGGGGGCTGCCCTCTCTTCCCCTAGGTCAGTGAAACACCTGGTCCATGCTCTGCCTGGCTCTCACAGCATGCTTCCCTGTCATCCCTCACTGTCCCTGGATGAGTTTGCCACCTCTTCTGGCTGTGGTTTGGATGCTGAGGATTTCCACTCTGCCACTGGTTCTCTGAGACTCTTTCCATGTGTTCGCTTCCTTTTGCTCTTGCTTTTCCAGCAGTGCTTGGAGAGCTGTCACTGTGCCTCCTTGCATGACATCCTGGGAAACATTGGTCCTTGCCTTGCCCTCAAACTTCCACCAAGCCAGGGAACTCCTTCCCTCTGTTTTCCCAGGGTCCTTAGTACCATTTCTGCTCCTTCCTAATTGTGACCATGCTTCCTTTCCACCACCTTCTCAATGCTTCTGGTCAGGTCTTAAGGACATTCCCCTTCCATGAGGCTCTGAATCAAAATCTTTTCTTAATGAACTGGTCTTCCATTGTTTAGGCAGCCATGGGATGCTGTGGAGGGGGAGCACAGGTTTGATCCTTGCAGGTAAGAGCAGCTGGAGACCCAGGCTCCTGTAATAACCAGCTATCTCCGGTGCTTTGTCTTTGACCCTTACTTAACCTAAGCAGTTGAGATCAGTTTGTCCCAGCTGTAGTTTTCTCTTTCCTGTGGCTGATCCTTGACAAGAGGAGTGGGTTGTTTCACTGCTCCTCTGGAGCAGGTGCTGCCTGGCATCTGCCTGATGTGGGATTTCTGGTGCAGTCCTGGGAATTGCTGCCAGTGGCAGGGATAGCATAGTTTAAAATGTGGGATCAGTGCTCTGTGAAGGGACATGAGAGCAACAGGAACCGTCTCTGAAGGGAATGTAGTCCACTTCCAGGGCTGGAATTGCTGAACAGGCAGGCTGAGATAGATCTTGAGGGTCTTAGTGCCTGAACCCTCATCCCCACACACAGCAGGGAGACCAAAATGCTTCAGGTGAGGCATTTGCTGCAGCTGTTGGGAGCAGTTTGGCTGTTCCTGGGGACGTGGAAAAACAAACCCCTGAGTGTCCTGCTATTTGTGGAGGGATGTGCTGGCATCTGGGGGCCTCTGCTGCCCTCCTCTGAGAGCAGCTCTGCTGGCAGCTTATGTGCTCCACAGCTGCCCTTGGGACAGCAGGAAATATGTGTGGAATTTAATATTAAAGTAAATAACTGAGGGGCTACCAGCGTGGCAGAGCTGCTTGGATCTCTTTCCACATCTCCTGTGGCCTCAGACCCTGAGGAGAAGGATGGTCTGAAAGCCTGCCTTGCTCAGCAGAGCAGGAAGCAAAGAGCTGCTGACATACATCCTCAGCCTCAGAGCCCTGGAATCATCCTCATTTTCTCCATGCTAGAGATGTAGAGATTGAATTGCTGTCCTGGGAGTTGAATCCCTGTTTTGGGAATGCCAAAGGGCTACTCTCAAGGCTGAGTTAGCAGCAGCTGGCTGGGAAATGCACAGTGCCTTCCTTGCTCTCTTCCAGAGAACAGTAAGTGTTTTTAGGGACAGTGGGTCCCAAAGCTTGGTGAAATCCCTTTCCCTTCTCCAGTTTCAGTGCTGGGATAGACACAAAGGCAGCTGACATCAGAGGTGTCTCTCCAAGCTACATTCTTCCTTGAAATCTAATGTAATTTTAAAAAATTGAACTGGAAGTGTCTGGGGAGATGCTGTTTTTCATGGACAGGATTTACTCAGAGGTTTGAGCTGGCCAGAGATGTTTGAAGAGGATGCAGTGACCCTGCAGTGCTTTTGTGAGGACCCCCAGGCTTGTTCCCCTTATGCTGCAGAATTCTTCACTAATTCTTGCTGCCCTGGGAGCTGGGGGTGCCTGTCCTTGTGCCAAGCTCCATCTGACCCTTTGCATTTGGCTTTTAGGGGCTTGGATGGTGACAAATCTCTCACTTTGCCTCTGATGTTGCACAGTTCAATGCATACAGCATGAAAATGAGGGAAGGGTCCTTAGTGAAGTTCCTCTTCTCTTGCCTTAGGAATTGTGGTGGGGATTAGGTGCCAAAGTGAGGATCAAACGTGCTGGTGCTGGAAATCAGAGACCCCAGAGAAGCCTTGCTGCAGCCCTTGCAGCCAGCTGAGCAAACATGTAGCACAGCCAGGGAGCCAGCCAGGAGGGGCTGGATGGAGCCTGGAGTTTCAGGCCATTTGTTCTCCTTTCCATGGCAATACCATCCAGTTTGAGTTTGCTGGGTAAGGGGTGTCAGCAAGTCAGATTCTGCTTTCCAAATTCGAAGATAATGCCTGTTCCTTCTCTTCCCAGCCTCTGTCTGGCTTTTTCTTTTTCTTCTCCCTCTTTCTTTCGCCATAATTTCCCTTCCTTTTATTTCTCCTTTCTCCCTTTTCCTTTCCTTTCCTGCTTCTCTTCTGGGAAGAAGAGGAGAGCACATGCCACTCTCCCCCTTATGACAAGTTACTTTCTCAAGTGGCTGGGATTCAGCACATCCCTCTCAAAGCTTCCTGTCAGCACTATCAGTTCTCATCCTTCCTGCCTTTGTTGGCTCCTGGAAGCACTTCTTCCTTTCTAATCTGAGGACCCTCGGTTGCTGATGGCCAAGCCTTGGTAGTTAATAATTACAAAGACTAATTACATCTGGTGCTGCTTTGCAGAGCTGAAGATCTTTCCCCTCCTCCCAAAAGTTCCCTGAAGATAGCAAAGGTTGCAGCCAGAGACACAAACATCCCGGACACTCTGTTCTCAGACTTCAGAGCGTGGGCTTGGCCTGTGCTGTCCCTGTGGATCTCAGCCATGAGGTAGGGCAGGGCTGGAGGTGACACGGACAGCCAGGAGATGCTGGGACAGAGAATTGCTCCCTGTGTGGTATCCAGAGCAAAATCCTGCAGTAGACACCAGGATCACCATGTCTGACTCTCCTGCCTCTGGTGTTGGGTCTGTCCCAGAGGCAGAGAATGGAAAAGCTGAGAGCAGGGAGGGAGCCGTTGCTGTGTGTGAAGGCTCCAAAGGAGTACGGCTGCCTGGAGGGAAGCCCAGGGCAATGGCAAGGTAGGATGGGATGAGAAATGTTCTCTGAGGGGAGGAGCAGTTTTTGGTTCAAAATTCCAGTGCAGTCAATCCACAGGTGGCAATGGGATCCGCTGTGGGACAGGGGTGACAGCAGGAGTGGTTTGCCTGTTAGGTTCTAAGCCCAGTGCTCCCCTTGAAGTATAAAAACCCTGAACAATCAGCAGCCGATTTCCCCCCAGCCAGATTTACCCCATCCTTCCACCTTCCTGCGTTTTCATCCCGGGTTTCCCCTCTGAATTGGCTTTGTGTGGCACCGTTTTGGTAGCGGGGGGCTACGGGGAAGCAGAGATACACCTGCAGCCCATGGAGGAGCCCACGCTGGAGCAGAGGCGTGCCCGAAGGAGGCTGTGGCCCCACAGGGCGCCGGTGCTGGAGCAGGGTCCTGGCAGGACATGTGGAGAGAGGAGCCCACGCTGGAGCTGCCTAATCCTGAAGGGCTGACCCTGTGGAAGGGACCGACGCTGGGGCAGTGCATGAAGAGCTCCTTGGAGAAGGAGGACTTCTCCCGTGGGAGGAACCCCACGCTGGAGCAGGGACGGAGTGTGAGGCATCCTCCTCTTGGGGAAAAAAGAGCAGCAGAGACAGCAGCCCCCATTCCCCATCTCGCTGTCGGGAAGGAGGCGGAGGGAGCCAGGAGCAATTCCGAGCCGGGGACGATCAGCAGAGCGGAGGGACGGTTGTGGGACATTTGCTTGCGCCTCCTCACTGCCCCGCGGTGAGCTGATGGCTGACAAACCCCGCTGTCTCCCAGCTCAGCCCGTCCCCTCCCGGCCGTGCCGCTGTCCGCAGTGACCCCTCGGGCCCCTGCTCAGGGCGCAGCCGCGCCGGCGTCACGTGGGCGGCGGGGCCGCGGCTGCTGGGGATCGGCTCCGGAGCCTCCGCAGCCGGTCCCGCTCTGGCTCCTCCGGGCACGGGTCCGCCGGAGCCTCCGCTCCTGATCCCTCCTGGCTCGGCTGCGGCTCCTCCGGGCACGGACCCGGCGGCGGCTCCGGTTCGGGTCTCTTCGGGCACGACTCCTGCTCCGACTCCTCCGGGCACGGCTCCCGCTCCGGCTGCGGCTTCTCCGGGCGCGTCTCCGCTTCTCGCTCCGGCTTCTCCCCCGGGCTCCCGCTCCCGGTGCGGCTGCCCCGGCCATGGGGGCTGTGGCGCCTCCGCCGTGAGCAGCATCAGCAGCGGGACCCAGCGATGTTGCGGGGGTAGGTGCGGGTCTGGACGGGCAAGGAGTGGCGGCCGTGTGCCGGGGCTCTGTCTCTCCCTAGAATCCTGGAATGGTTTGTGTTGGAAGGGGTTTTAAGGTTCATCTTCTCCTGCCACGGGCAGGGACACCTTCCACTAGACCGGGTTGCTCCAAGCCTTGTCCAACCTGGCGTGGACACTTGCAGGGATGGGGCAGCCACGACTTCTCTGGGAAATCCATTCCATCACCCTCACAGGGAAGAAGTTGTGTGGAAGCCAAGTAAGGAGATGGAATACAGAGGCAGCAGCATCCCCAGACACAGGACTTGACATTTTATTGCTGAGGCAAAGACGAGAAACACCAGTGTGTGTTTTGCTATAATATAATATAATAACATTAAAATATAATAAACCACTGCCAGATGCTTTGCCAAATATTTGAGGGATGCTGCTGAGCATACATGGGATGATGAGCCACTCTGGAGTGATGCTGGTCCATGCTGGTGCAGGTCAGGCTTCCATCCCCGTGGGGATGGAAAAGTCAGGCCCTGCTCCCAAGCCTGGGGGTAAGAGTTTAACCTGGAGGGAGCTGGCGGCTGCTTGCACGGGAAACAACCCTGTCAGATCAGTGCTGCAGGAAGCATGTGGGGCCCACTGGAAAAAGTGCAGATCCTGCACATTTTTTTGCTTTTTCTACAGAAACCAACTTTAGAAGGTTGTGGAGTGCTGGGGATTTTTTTTTTTTTTTTTTTTTTTTGCCTTTCTTGTGTCGGTGCATGACTCTTAGGGTATGATCCATTTTTCCTGGAAAGACAGCTACCAGTCAGCAAGAGGGGGAATGTTTCTGGTGGTCCTTTGGTCTCTGGGATTGGATTTCAGAGCCCCACCTGGACACTGAGCAGAATCCAGCATAGCCAAGCATTCCATAGGGATTCTGTTTGCACGGTGTGGAGAAAGAATGAGCTATTCCATCGTAGGTGATTTTCCAGGATATGTTTTTGGCATTGTAGAGTATGGGTGGGACTGTTTAATTCCTCCATATCCTCCAGTTTTCTTCTGTAGTGTGTGGAAATACGCTGAAATATCTGTCTCCTGAGGCAACTTTCAGCTGAGAATTAAAGAGTCATAAGGGAACAACATTTTTTTTCCTTCCTGTGGGTTAGATTAAGTGTGTTTCTATCAATAGACTGGTAAGATGTCCCCTGTCCTTGCTGTTTCTTTTATTTATCATTTCTGTCCTCTGTGCTCTGGTTTCCTTTCTCCTTTCTGGTATGAATACTTCCCAGTGTTCAGAGAGTTCTCTATGTGTGCTTTTCCACATCCTTTCCTATGATACCTGAGCTGATTTAGCTGGGAGCTGCTGCTTCGTTCCCTCTTTGGAAGGTGGCTGTGGACAGCTTGAGGGGCACAGAAAGGGAGAAATTAGAGTGGAAAAGGTGATAGAACACTCTGGGACTGAAGAGATAAGCCCAGCCTGTGTGGAGTCAGAGCAAGGGGAAAGAGCGTGGCCTGGCTGGAATGCAGGAGAGGAAAACACAGAGATGGGGCAAAGGGATGGGGAAAACGTGAGCCTGAGCAAAAAGAGGTGATGGCTGCTCTGCAGGAGGAGGTGGTGGGTGAGGAGCACGAAGAGCTAGGAGTGTGGGAGGAGGTGCACGAAGAGAAGGGCACCAGAGCTCAGCCAGAGCTTGTGAGCCAGAGATAAGCAGCAGCAGGTTAATCTGTAGGGCAGTGTCTGTGTCTGGGCAGAAAACTTCCACATGGGGAAGGCTTGGACACTGCCCCTGCCTTCAAATGGAGGGAGATTCCATGGAGAGAGTTCAGCGAGGAAGAGGAGAAATGCAAACACCACAGTGACAGCTGTACCCTGCATGCAGGCACTCAAGTGATGCTTTCCATTCCTAAAACTTCCCCAGCATCTGTGGTAATTTGGAAGTTGACAGAGCCCTACTGAGCAGTGAGGTGCAGTGTCCTGGGTGACTCCTCTGGTTTCTTCTTTCTAGGACATCTCTGCTTGCTGGCCACTGAAACTAAAAAATAGGGATTCAACTCAGCTTGGGGAAAATACACTGGTTTAGAGAGCTCTGTGGGGGATTTTGGTGGGAAAATAGGTTAAAAATTGGTTAAAAAATAGATCTTTTCCCTCGGAAGCAGGATCAGGGGGTAGAGGAAGGCTGGGTTGGCAGCACAGAGGATTGGGTCTTTATATTAAGAGTAAGAAAGCTGTATTCCTTATTCTTTTTTTTTTTTTTTTTTTTTTTTTTGCTACTTCAGTAGGGAAGTCTAACCTTAGGTCTGCTGGGTGTATTCTGGAATCCTAAAAATCTATCTGCAGGGTGTTTCTCTTAGACAGCAGGTGAGAATGGGATCCCTGGAGGAGCTGTCCTTAGTTTTCATGGTTATGCTGAGTTAATAAGGACACCCTGCCAAAAGGGTAAAGCACTTCCATAGGGATGCAGGGCAAAGGAACTGGTGCAGCTGTTGCTGCCCAAATTCTTCCCCATAACCCTCCCTGCCTCATTCCCACTGCCCGTGCCTGGGGCTGGATGTGTTGTGAGTGTTGGAGGAAGGCTCTGGATCATCCCCATGCTCATTTTCCCTGTCCTGTTAACCCCCCCAGCCAGGTCAGTTTTGAGGAAGAAAGCCAGAATCCACCCGCTGTGGGACACTGGAAGCCCCTGATGCCATCCAAAGGTGACAAAGAGGAGCCAGAGAGTGGATGCCAGGATGCTGGGGGTGTGCATGAGCCCCAGTCCACGGAGCAGCTCAACGTGTCCCGGCTGCGCAGCTCCTCGGTGGAGATCCGGGAAAAGGGCTCAGAGTTCCTGAGAGATGAGCTGCACAAAGCACAGAAGGTGAGCCCTGGGGTTTTGGGGAACTCCTGGGGAGGGTGGCACAGGTTGGAGCAGAGGGGGCTTTCCTAGAGGTGGTGACAGGAATCTTGGGTCAGGGATCAGGTGCTGGGGTGGAGAGGAAGGGCTGTGATTGACAGGCTAGGGCAGGGCATCAGCATTCCTGTTCCTCTCCATTTCCTTCACAGGAGCTGAAGCTCAAGGACAAAGAATGTGAGAGATTGTCAAAAGTCAGGGAACAGCTGGAACAGGAACTGGAGGAGTTAACAGCCAGCCTGTTTGAGGTACCACCCTCTTCCTTTTCCCATCATTTCTTAAGCTAAGCTCCTTACATCCAGCTCCTTTAAGACAGGCTTTCTCTGGACTTCCAGGCATCTCCTCCCACAATTTCCTCCTATCCCCTATTGTTTTTTCCCACTTAGAGAAGCAGAGCTGGCCAGTGCTGCAGGTGGAGCCTTTACCTGGAAGCCTTTACCTTCCCCTTCTAGGAACTGTGGAGTAGCATAAAGAGCACAGTAGTTATGGTTCCAGAATGTGGGAATGCCTGGAGCTGGAGCCGAGCACAGCTCCCTATCCCTCTCCATTCCTGCTCTGCAGTCTGGGCAGCTGCTCTGCAATAGCGATGGTTCCCTGGCTCATCCCAGCCATTGCTGGGGGTGGGGACATGCTGGATGTCCTCATTCACTCTGCTCCAGTGAGTGTCCAGAAGGTCTTTTGGTTGTTGGTTTGGTTTTGTTCTGGTGGTTTTTTGTTGTAATGTGATTCTTGCCAAGCTGTATACTGGCAAAATCCTATTCACCAGAAGCTCTAATGTCTGGATCTGACTGGATAATGAGGAAAGCCAGAGCCCATCTGTACCTTTGAAACGTAGGGCTGTGAGAGCCAAGGGAGCACCCCCTCCTAAAATTTTGTCTGCCTGAGCACAGGGTGATCTTGGAGATCATGTAGCCAAGGGCTGTCCCCTTCCTTTGCTGGTCTTGGCCAGATGCTGTTTCCAGACTGCAGGGAGGCCCCAGCTGGGCTGTATCCTGCTCCTCTCTTCCTGTGGGAGAAGCTTCTAAGCCAGTTTCCACCATTTGGCCCCCACCTGAGCTCCAGCTCCTCCTGTGTCACAGCCGTGCCTGAGGCAGTGGGGACCAGCTGCTCTGAAAGGGAAGCAGGAGCAAAGTGCAATAACAAGGCAGGCAGGAGCAGTGTCCTCACCAAGACATGGAGTGGTGAGTGTGGATCAGGATCAGAGCCAGAGGCAGCAGTCAGGGTCAGGAACCAGTGCAGGGATCACCCAGCAAGGCTGCAGTGACTGCGGGAACCAGGCTGAGGTGAGGCTGGAGTCACAGCTGTTGGAATAGGGGCAGGCACAGCTGTGGTATGGAACAGGTGGGTTCTAATGTTAAAGCAATTCCCAAGGGCAAGGAAAGGCAGGTCCTTGCTTCTGGCATTCTTCTCAGCAGCCCCTATCAGTGAGAGATGACCTTGGCCAACCAAACTCCTTAAGTTAGCCAGCTACACTCCTGGAAAGGGGATGTACTCCAGGCTCTGGCACTGGGAGCCTTCTATGGGAAATTCTGAGGGAAGTCTCTGCTGATGGAACAAAGCCCCTAGATGTGGCAGGGATGTCTGTCTCCTTGCCTGGAACATGTGATGTGGCAGGTCTGGGACCTGCCTTGTTGGCTGTGTGAGCTGGGGTGCAGCAGATGGATTAAAACACTCTCTGGTGCAGGAAGCCCACAAGATGGTGAGAGAAGCCAACACCAAACAGGCTGCGGCAGAGAAACAGCTCAGGGAGGCCCGGGGCAAGGTGAGTGCGTGACTCTGTGACTTCATTTTTGGGTTTGGTGTGGTGGCACCTCTGCCCAGCCTGGCCACAGGCTGTTTGCTGGGTGAGCAGAGTGAAGTGCAGCTTCATCTCTCTGAGATGCTGTGGTCCCTTTCCAGCAGACACTTGAGTGAGAGGAGAAAGCCCTCACAGACATACTTGCATTGCAGTCTGCTGCTGATCCAGCTCTCACTAAGGAAATGGATCCACAGAGAAATAATAAGTTTAGTTGTCACAGCTCTGGGATGGAAGGATAGAGCAGGAATCTGGAGAGCTGGAATTTTCTGACATGGCTGCACCACAGGGCTGCTCAAATGGCTCCATCTAGAGGAGAGATAAATTTATCTGGAGTTATTAGTTCTGAAAAGAGCCTGGGAAGAAAGAGGTAGACTCCCAAACAGCTGCTGTTTAAAATTCTGGATGATGGTGGCACATCTGAAGGCTGGGGAGAGGCTTTGTGGCTGGACTTGTAGCTGCTTCCCTGTGGTTTCAGTGTCTGATGGGGTGCAGCAAACTGCAGCCCAGCAGGTGCCGAGGGTGACTCTTGCTTGTGTCCCCAGATTGACATGCTGCAGGCAGAGGTGACAGCCCTGAAGACACTGGTGATCACATCCACGCCGTCCTCCCCGAACCGGGAGCTGCACCCTCAGCTGCAGAGCCCTTCCAAAGCTGGCTTCAGGAAGGGCCACGGGCGGAACAAGAGCACCAGCAGTGCCGTGGTGTCAGCTGCCAGCCAGAATGTGGCTCCAGAGCCCATCAGCCGCGAGTGCAGAGAGGTGCGTCAGGGACATCGGCTGCATCGGCCTCGGAGCCGCTGCTCCAGCTCAGGCTTCCCACAGAGCTCTGTGGTCTCTCTCAGCAGCTGTTTGTACCCTGTTCCCTAAATTTGTGCTGAGACAGGCGCTGGAGGGCTTCCTTTTGGGGAGGTTTCCTCTTTGTTGGGACAGGAAGCAGTCGAGGGATCACTGAGGGGCAGATCAAGGGGGTGCCAGTGCCGTGAGTGGATATCGAGAGCTGCTGAGCAGAAGCCAGTTCTGCTAGCCAGATGTGGACACAGCTGTCCTGGGAAGAAAATAGGAGGCACTTGGTCAGGAAAAGTGAAACTGAAGAAGAATGTGCTGCAGGAATATGTCTCACTAGTGATTTTTTGGGAACTGTGGTCTGTGTCGTGAAGAATTGTTGAGGGAACACAAAGGCTTGTTAAAGATTTGCATCTGTTATTTCTTCCTGGAGGCAACTTCCACAGGTTGCAGATCTCCTGGGGTTTCAAATCTCAGGGCTCAGCCTCCAGAGTGCCCAATGTTATATATCAAGGATGGGATGTTTTTTTGTCCCTCAGAATCTGTATGTGAGAGGTGATAAAAAGGAACCTGGCATTCAGAGCATTGGTGCTCTATGGGAAAGATCTTAAATTGGGCCTAAAAATGGTAATTTCTGTTCCATTTTTGCACCTCAAGCCGAAGTCTAAAGATGTGGCTTGTGGCCCTCTGGTGCATTGAGGGCCATGCTCAGTTGCTGCAGGGGAGGACTTGAGCCTTTCTCTGTATCATATTTTTTAACTCCCTCTTTGCCTGTCTCTCTAAACCTCTTCCTTCACTGTCTGTCTCTCCCTCTGCCCTCCAAGTCTGGTTTCCCTGCTCTCCTCTCCCTGCTCCTTTGCATCCTCCCTGGGAAGGCTATCCACATCACCTATGAGCCAGGCTGGCAGGCCTTGGGAGCAGATGCTTCCTCCTTCTCCTCTTCCTCACGGCAGGTAACCAACCTTTGGGAATGGGTGGGACCCACCTGCCTCTCACACTTCCAGCCTTTCAGTTCCAGCTTCCTTTTATGCTAATCTCCATTTTTTTTTCATTTTGTTTTTCTCCATTTTTTTCCATCTTGTGGCTCTGAAGCTGTTGCTGGTCCCAGGTGAGCAGACTCCATGGCACAGAGGGGATGTGCTGGAATCTGGACTTTTCCAGCTGTGTTCACTTATGTTCTTTGTGTTGCTCAGCTTAGGTTGTTTTTTTTTTTTGTTGTTTTTTTTCCTTTCAGAAGCTTTTGTTGGGCTTGTAGGAGCTGCTCTGTCAGTCAGGTTGGTGCTTTGCCCAGTGTTCCATCTGGGATTTAAATGCCAGATCCCACAGAATCTCCTCTTGCCCCTCATCATTCCTGCCAGGGTTGAGCATGCACTTTGTCTATTCAGTGCTTGTGTGGTGGCTTTCCTGCAGCCACAGGAAGGAGGAAAGACCACCTGGAGGAAGATGGGATAGAGAGGTGCCTGCAGGCTTCTGGCACACACAGCCCAGGGTGGCTGTGTCACTCTGGCACAGAACTGCTGCTGGGGGGGGACACGAGAGATCCTTGGAGTCAGGCAGCTTCCCTCAGATACTTCTGTGATGTCTGAGCCTCTCCAGCTGCCAGAGCAGATGTTTCATGGGTTTCCTGCATAGTGTCAGGTACTTTGTGACACGGTATTCCTCTCTCTTCCTGCTCTGGGACACTCGCTGCAGATCGACTCCATTTTATTTGCTGAGTTCCAGGCCTGGAAGGAATCTCCAACTTTGGACAAATCCTGCTCCTTCCTGGACAGAATTTACCGAGAAGATGTAGGACCTTGTCTGGACTTCACCAAGCAGGAGGTGAGTGCTGGAGAAGCAGGAGCAGCTGGCAGCTCTGGAGTGTTACCTTCCTGGAATTCATTCCTGCTCTCCCTTGTTTTGCTGCAGCTGTCGGAGCTGGTGCGAGTGGCCGTGGAGCAGAACACCCTCACCATCGAGCCAGTGGCTTCCCACACTGTCCCTGTGGGGAAGGTGGCAGCAGAGGAGTGTGGTGGCCCCAAGTAAGGACCGTGTCTCCCTGCCTTGTCCCCTCCTTGCTGCTGGTTTGTCCCCTGTCATGGGGTGGTGTGACAGGCAGCTTGGGGCTACCTCCCATTAGCAGGAGTGATGTGATATTCCAAACAAAGAGGAAGGATTTTATTCACATATTAAATTTAAGTCCTTTCTTACCTTCTGAGGTGTCCCTGTGACAGAAGGGACATGCAGGTTTCCTACCACTTTCCTGCAAATTATTCCCCAAACAACCCATCCTGTGTTTATCAGTTTCCTTTTGGTTTTTTAATTTTTTTTTTGTCTTCACAGTGGCTTCCGGTCACAAATCCTAACGTAAGTGAAATATTTATTATTCAGCCAGTGATCAAAGGTCTCTGGAGCATTAACAAGTCACTAACTCAGTGCTATGTGGCAGCTTGGAGGCTTTTGCTGAGCTGACCTAACTCTTTAACTCTGTCTAAATTCCTCCCGGGCAGGATGGGAAGGAGCCCATCGGCAATAAATGACCCAAAAGGAATTTGTTCCCTTTTTTCTCAGAAGCAAAACACTGATTTTTATGGCAATTTTTGTTTGGTTGGTTGCGTTAGCTGTGGTTTTACACCAAATGGTACCGATCAAGCAAGAGTCACTCTTTTCCAGGGTGTTGCAATGCTCAAATATGTGGGTCCTTACAGGTATCTTGTTTACAAAGTTTTTGGTCATCCTGCACCTCCTGGGAATTCAGTCTTCTTAGGTTGTGTTAATATTTAGTAAATGATTACTTCTCCTTGCATCTGGACACTTAGAACCCGTGCTTCCACTCTTGGCTAATGTTTGCCTTGAGAGCAGTGGAAAACAAGCCCAGGGACAAGCTCAGGAGCTCTCCGAAACATCTGCTCCCCTCTGCTGTCACCTCCTGTGGCTCCCCAGAGAAGGTTTTTTGCAGTTTGGGAGTAATGTTCCTCTTCCTACTGAGTCCCTGAGGAACATGGTGATAACTGTGCACTAGAAAATGCTGCTTTATTGCTTTAAGTGGTGATGGGAATCATCTGCCTTGGAAATAGCAGGAGAAAAGGGAAGAAAAAAAAGGACTGCTTCACCCCTTGCTGATGATTGTATGGAAAAGGCTGTTTTCACCCTCTGAAATCTCAAAATTGGGGAGCCAAGCTCCTTTCCTGTCTGCCCAAGGAGAGGTTGGCTTGTTTTGAGTTCTTGGTATGTGCAAATCCTGCTCAAATGCTGGCTTTACCTGTTCTGAGGCCAGCTTTGGTGCCCAGCCAGCATGTTTGCATCTCACCAGGAAAGCTGATACACCTGAGCCTGCCCTGGAATGTGGAGGACATGTGCAGAGACCAGGGGACATTGAGGCTCTGCTCCAGCCTTGCCTCTTTCATATTTCCTGTGGTTTCCTCTGGGGCTGTCTGATGCTTTCACCTAAAGTCTCCTAAACTTGCCGTTTATGGAATATTTCCAGGAGCAAAAGAATATCAGCCAAGGGTTTTTGTTTTTTTCCATTCTTCACAGTGCCTGACCCAGGGGTGGTTTCTGATCTCTCACTTCCATCTCTCCAGGTGGCTGAATTTCTGGATCTGTGCTGTGCCACTGGGTTGCTGAAGTGTCTGTCCCTTTTCCTGCAGGAAATGTGCTCTGAGCGGCCTCCCCAGGACCTGCAAGCACCGGATCATGCTGGGGGATTCTGGGAATTACTACTACATTTCCCCTTCCTGCAGGGCCAGGGTGAGTCCTTCACCTCCTCAGGGTGCCTTGACCTTCCAAAATTATTCCATACCCTGCAGTGGATGAGTTCCTGAGGGTCAGCCCTGGTATTGAGGAAAAACTGTGGGATTTGACGTCATTCCTGTGGTTGAGGTGGCTCTTTAGTGGTGATTAGGGGGCAGATCGAGCTCTTCCTTCTGCTTTCAGATAACCTTCAGTGTGTTCGTTTGCCATGATTGCATTCAGTACAGAGCTTTCATTGTTTGGCTTTATTGTTATTATTTAATTCCCCTTTGTAAAACACAATGATTTTCTGCTCTTTGGAGGCTGTTGCTGTTCCAGTCAGATCTGTGCCTGGCTGTGGGAACAAACTGTCCTTTTTGTGGAGGGGAGGGAGAAGGTGGATCGTTTGTTAATGTTGCTCTAGGGGCTCTAGTTCAGTGGAGGATTTTAGAAGTTAATTCTTTCCTGAGCTGCATTTTTGAAGAGGTGATCCCACAAAAAGTTGGTTTTTGTGAATGGGTTTGACTCATTTTCATCACTTGCACCAAAGTAATGTTTCAAATCTTTGTTCTTTTTTTTTTTCTCCCCCTCTTTCCCTCAGATCACAGCAGTGTGCAACTTCTTCACCTACATCCGCTATATCCAGCAAGGCCTGGTGAGGCAGGATGGTAAGAGCTGGCTCCAGGGGGATGCTTTCTGTGGAGACAGCTGGGAGGAATTGGAAGGAGCTGTTTGGAGTGACAGGAGTGGGGTCGGCTGGGGGTGTCTTTGAGAAGCAGATAAATGACAAAAGAAAGGCATGAGGGGAGGAGGGGAGCATCTTTTCCTTCCTTATCACCTTCCTGGGAGCTTTGCTCAGGGGTGGAGCTGGTAAGGGATGACCTGATACCCCTGTCCTGCGTCCATCCCCTTTGGAAATGCTGGGAGCCCAGCAGAGCAGGAGCTGGTGGCCAGCTGTGCCCTCCTTACTGAATTTTTGGTGTTTTTTTCCCCTTCTCTGCCCCTGTTGTGCTTTGCAGTGGAGCTGATGTACTGGGAGGTCATGCGGCTCCGGAGGGAGATGTCTCTGGCCAAACTTGGATTTTATCCCAGTGAGATGTAAGCAGAGCCCTGAGCGTGGAGGAAACTGCTCCTGGAGGAAGGGCTTGGAGTGCAGTGCCTGTCCTGCTCCCTCCCACCTTTCCTCTGCCTGGAGCAAGGAGCAAGAGGCACAAGTTCCACCTTCAGCTGTCCCACTCCTCCAAGTGTGACTGGAATGCAGCAGCCATGCTGCCTCTGGAGCTGGGCTGGCCCTGGCTGCTCCAGGATGGCCATCCATGGACTCTGGAGTCTCCTATATGCAGTGTATATCCATTTTTAAAAAACCTTTTGTTTTTATATGCAGCCTGCTTTGGCATAACCCAAGGCCAGGCCTGTGCAGGGTGAGAATTCTGGACCTTCCTCGTGAGCCAGTCTGTCAGGACAGATGCTGGCTGTCTGTTCCACTTGTTTCTTTGGGATGGAGGGGGTGCTGTCCCCGAGGTCCTGCTGACCACAGCAGCCCTGAAAATGCCAGCAGAGCACAATAATCCTGAACAGTTTGTTTCCAAGTACTTCCTTGTTCCTTTTCAAGGAGCCTGCAAGAGAAGCTTGTTGCCAGCAGAGTCACAAAGAGGGATTTGTTCCTGTTTTTAGCTGGATGTTTGGCACTGGGTTATGCAGGCTGGGGAATGGCTGGAGCTGTGCACCTGGGGCCTCCAGCAGAAGAAAGGGAGCAGAGAATTTCCCTAACTCCCAGCAGGCTGCAGGGTTTTTGCCCTTGGACCAGGGAATCTGCTGGAGTTGTCAGAGGCAGATGCAGGACCCTGTGACAGTCCCTGGTGTGAAGTCCCCCATGATGCTCCTAAAGACAAACCTCACCCACAAACAAGTCTTGGAGCTGTTCCTGCTCTTGAGGGAACTTTGGGCAGTCCTGTTTCCACTCTTCAGGCAGAACCCATGTTCCCAGGTTGAGTTCTTTGTGTCTCCAGGAGGAGCATGCCCAGGCTAGGCAGTGCCAAAGCCCAGAGATCCTTCCCAGTGTTACATCAGACCTGGAGATGCCTGTCAACTGGGAATCACAACTTTTCCTGGGCTGCCATTCCCTGGGGAGGGAATCTGAGACCTCTGTGTGTGCACATGAGGAATAAGGCTGAGGTTCCTGCCTGCCCCAAAATGTGCTGGGAGGGAGGGATGTCACTGGAGCTGTAGGAATGCACAGGCCTGACACGTCCTGAGCCCAGACCCAGGTTTATTGAAGCCATGACAGTATTTTGTAGCTAATTTAACCATTTTTTCAGTGACTCTGGAATCAGCTCAGCCATCACCCACTCTGGGGTTTTCACTTCTGACAAGGTTGTCACCCTGTCCCTCTGCCACCCTCAGAAAGCTGGTGCCCATCCTCAGCTCCATAATTCCATCCTCTCCTGAAGGACATTACAGTAGGAACTCTATTTTCTTCCACTGAGCTGCTGGGTTTTGTCTAGGGGAGAGAGAAATAACACAGCTTTGGTTTTCCCCAGCTGTGGATTTCAGCTCAGGTGAATTCCACCCCTGCATCTCTTCCCCCATCCTTTCTATCTGTCCATGTCTTCCCGTGCCATGAGCTGCTACACTGCACAAATGTTGCAGCACTGGCAATGAGATGATCTCTCTGCCTAGGAGATGTTTTGGTTTCTGGGATATTTTTCCCCCTTGGTGTCACATTGAAAAGCACTTTGAGACAGAAGGAACTGGAGCAATGCCTTGTCTGAGGTTGTCTTGCATTTCAAAGAAAGCAGAGAACAATTTGTGAAGGAAAATGAAGTCACTCCATTTAGCAGCGGGATTGTTGCACCCTGCTCTTTCATAAAGGAAAATAAACATTTGCTATTAACCTCTTCAAGCCTGGTTGGAGTTGGAGGGTTGGGGTGCTTGGGGTGCAAGAGAAAATCCTACAGGATGGGGTTTGGGGTGCTTTTATTCATCAGAGCAGGTACCTGCTCTTCCTGAGGCAAGCTGAGGCTTCTCCTGCTCGCTTGTGTCTCCTTTAATTTGCTGACTTGAAGCACTGCACAGGAGCTGGGTAATTAGAGGATCTTCTTCCTTCCTCTTTCCTGATCAGTCTCCCCCTTCTCTCAGCAGGCAGAGGTTTTGGGTCGCTCTGGCTTCATTAACACCACTTGCTCTCCTCCCTGCTTGGTTCTGCACATTATCGTGGAAGATCTCATCCTCTCTGGGAGATGACAGCGGGAGAGCTGTGTGCAGAAAGGGATTTCATTTCATTTTCTATTAAAAAGCCACGCAAGAATATGGTTGTGCAGCAAGTCAGGCAGCCACGAGAGGGCACAGGCAGCCCAGGCAGGGACTGTCCTCCCTCCCTCATTCCCTCCCTGGGAGAATGGAGCATCTCCAGGTCCCACCCGCTCCTGACCCTCCCTGCAGCCTTTTGACAGGGAAACATTCCTGCAGCTTCCCTGTGCTGCTGGGAAAGGGAATTGGGCAGCTGGAGAGTGGAAAGGAAGGACTTGGATTTCTGTAAGGGTTAGTCAGGTGAGACACTGGGAATGCTTTCCTATGTCTGGGTCTTCCGGTGTAATGTCAGCAGGAATTGCTGTCAGAAATTTCTCTGGGACATTGGCTCCTAAGCTTCTAAGGTATGAGAAGATATCATGTCCCCTGTTCCCACCCTTTTCCACCAGAACTTTCCTGCTGGTTTTCCCCTCATAAATAAACCAGAGTTTCAGCAGAGTCTCTGGGTCCTCTGGTACCTCCTGCAATCTTCCTTGCACCTATTTGCCCCCACAAAAGGTCTGCCAGCCTGTCCTGGGCTGAAATAAAGAGCTTCAAAGGGACGGGAGTTCAAAAATCTGCTTTTATAGATGCATTTGACTTCCTTGATTTTGTTTTCATCCCTCTTTCCTTCAAGTTTGGGAGAGAAAAGGTATATTTGGATGATGGTGGAGGTAAGTGTTGTGCACAGTGAGGTGCTTTTAAGCATTTGGATATTACTATTTGAGAAACTGGGATTTAGACCAGAGGGATTTGCTTGCTCCTGGCAGTTCCCTGTGTCTGCTGGCAGTGTCCTCTCCCTGCCTGTGGAATTACTCCAGGCTTGCTCAGGGCTGTAAATCAGGCTGTCTTTGTGCAGGTCAGGCTGTCCCCACATGCCCACACACAGAGATGAATGGTTCCTGTTCCCAGGAACCAACAAATGAAAGATGTAATTTTTTTTATTATTATTTGCTCCAAGTGCAATCAAAGAAAAGAGAGAAGATAAGCAGCTGGATTCAGAAAAGTCAGAACTTTCCATGCTTTCCTGACCTTCCTGTAGGATGAATCTGTCAAAGCAGAGAGGATTCCCTGCAGAACAGGCAGCACTGGGCCAGCCATGGGGAAATTCCAGTCATTTTGGACATTCAGGGAGTGTGGCCCTGCCAGGAAAAAGATGTTCTGGCACAACTCTCAGTGTGCACGTGGCACCCACGGCTGGGGCTGGCCAGCTCTGCCAAGGCAATCCATTCCTAATAGGAACAAATCCCTGTGGTGCCACCAGTGCTGGGAGCCGAGGGGTCGGATTTGCTGTTTGTCATGTCAATATTCCCATGTTTGTGCAAGGCTCACTGGGCTGAGCTGGAAGGTTGACTTTAGCTGAGAAGGCAGACTGAGAAGGCAGCTGGACTTTGTGTTGGTTTATATAACTTCCAGAGAATGTTTCACCTCCTTTGGGAGTGGATTAGGAGGGAAAGGGAACGTGGAGAAAATGATCAGCCTAGTTGTGGGCTGGATGTGAGGGGAAGAAGGGAAAATGGCTTTGCAATGGTGTTAAGATGAAGGAGGGTAGATTTGGATGAGATGTAAGAAGAAATGCTTCCCTGCGAGGGTGAGGAGGCCCTGGCACAGGTTGCCCAGAGAGGCTGTGGCTGTCCCTGGATCCCTGGAAGTGTTCCAGGCCAGGTTGGATGGGGCTTGGAGCAGCCTGGGATAGTGGAAGGTGTCCCTGCCCATGGCAGGGGTTTGGAATGAGATGGGCTTTGAGACCCCTTCCAACCCAAACCATTCTGGGATTCTGTGATAAATCTGAGCTGCCACTGGTGTTCTGGCTCAGGAGATGAGATAGCACTGGCTGGAAGGATGGACCAGAGGGACAGCAGGGAAGGTTTAGGAAAGAAGAGGCACTCCTTAGCTTTTGTTTGGCTTAATTTTGAAATTATTCCCCTTTACATCAGCTGCACAGGAGAAGCTGAGTCACTGGCACAAATCTGGTTATTTACAAGTGACTCCAGTGATGGAAAAGCCATTTGTGCAGGAGTAGAATCCCAAAACAGCTCCCCATGGGGCTGTGCCAGAGAGGGGAGCCAGGAGAAGGAAGCTGAAGGTGGAGGTGTTCCCCAAGAAGCTTTGCAGTGGAAACCCCAGCAGTCAGTCCTGTCTGTGCTCCTGAGCTTTTAACTCTGCTAATGCTTCCAGTTTCGGCTCCCTCTCTGGTTCTGGGGCTGCAGGCTTCCCTCTGGCAGATATAGCCATGGCATTGGCTCAAGGACAGCTCCCTGCCCTTAATTCCCCTTGCTCACTGTGCTAATTCTGCTCTGTTAATCACCTTAGAGTCGATTAAAGGTGCTTCATGCCAATGGACACTTGTGTGGGTCACAGCTCAGTGACACCTTTGCTCTTTCTGCATTAGCACCTGGACAGAGGTGACTTGTCCCTTGCCTTTGGTGACCTTTCCCTTTGTCAGGCCACCTGTGCCATCTGGCAAAACCAGGAGGAAGGAGGGAAGTACCAATCCAACTTTCCATCAAACAGAGGGCAGTGATAAATAATGTCTCAGGAAACCTGGAGCAGTGTCTGATGATCCCACGGTGCTTTCAGACAAGGAAAGTTTTGCAACCACCCCAAAATCTTGGCAGCTCTGACAGATGTTAGTCCTTAATAGGAGAGGGAAACTGGATTTCAAATCTGATTAATTTCACACTGGAATGATGTGTATGTGGAGAAGACCTCGTGGGCTGTGTTTGAGTAGTGCCTGAACCAACTGAGTTGGGAAAACTCAAAAAAAAACCATTTTTCTGTTGTCAGCAGTTGGGCATCGCTACTTTCTCCTCCTCGTGCTGGTTTTAAAGGCCTGGGTTTACACATTCAAAATACACAAATGAGTTAAACCCTCTCTTTTACTGCAGCATGTGGGACTCATCCATGTGCCAGCACCACCACATCCAGAAGAGCTTCGCTGAAACCATTTACTAAATATTTCAATAGAGACTTTTAAAACTGTTCCTCTCTGTTTGGAGAGACATTGCAGAAAGGAAATTGCTTCTTAATCTCTGTCTGCTGTTTGGTGTTTGATTCATTTGTGCATCATGGGGCAGAGCAGGCTCAACATAATTTTGCTTTTAATTTTTATATTTTATGCAGACAGAAACGTTCCCAGGGAATGGTTTGGGCATCTGTAAAGATGATCTCCAGCTCCTGACTTGCCCAGAAGCTCCTGCTGCACCATTCAAGCCCAGACATCCTGTTACTGTGGAATTGTTGATTTTCTGCAGGGATGTGGAGGAGAGTCATGGTGCTGGAATGCTGCTGGAACACTGTGGCTTCACCATTCCTTGCCCTCTAGTGCTGTTGGATTCCAGTTCATTCACATACTTTCACCAAATCAGGTGTTCAGTTTTAGATTCGGTGAACTCCAGCATGATGGGGAGACAAGAATGAGCAAGGCATGGAATTAGAGTTGGCAGCAGCATTTTGATTTCTGGTTACACTTCCCCCTCCCCAGGCTGATGGTGAAGCACAGGCTGTGCTGTTTTGCTCCATTTGGGGTGGTGAGCTTGGCCTAAAGGTTTGTGGACTTGCAAAGGGTGATAATTTCAGCTCTGAGTGATTTGCCTGGAGGTGCTGGACCAGGAACTGGCCCCAGCTGAGAAACCAGCAGCATCTTCAGCTCAGAACTCAAACTTCCAGGTTTTATTAGGCATCTGTCAGCAATAAGGGAACAAAGCACACAGAGAAAGTGCAATATGGCTCCTATATTTTATAGAACAAACAACAGCTGCTTAATGAAGGCCAGGCTAATTGAGGCCAATTAAATTAATCAGGCAAGTGAATCAGCCACACCCATTCTGAGGAGGATGGGTGCAATCACAGGCAATTACTGTGATTAATCCTCTCATTGTCATCCCCACAGCCAGCACCTGGCCAAGAAGCTGGGGAGTTACCTAACTGTGCTCAGGAGGATGCTGCAGGCAAAGGTGGTGCTTCCAGGTGAGGATCCTTCTTCTTGGCCTTTTCCCACTCCTTCTCGAATTTCTGCTGAGCCTCCCTTGACCTGGGAGCCTGGGCTTGACCTTCAAACCTCAGAGGTTGGCAGAAGGTGGAAAAGCTCTGACACAGAGTATTTTAGAACACGTCCTCATTCACACCAGTGAAACTTACATTTGTACCCTCCAACCTCGGTGGGGAGGTAGATAACACCTTTATTTTATACTATTATTTATTTATATAATTTATACTTATTATATTTTATGTTCTACTGTGGGGGAATTATTCACTCTCACTCTGGAATTCTGGATTTTTCCCTTCATATTCTTTACATCATGGTTTCCAAGTGGATAAGTGTGTGGCTGGAAATGTGATTGGAATATTCACCTTACAGCTGCTCCAACAATGTCCTGTTCTGTAGAAACTCCAGGACAGAGGGATGGTGTAGGGAGGACTCAGTATGGAAGTGTTTCTATGTGATATTTGAGGAATTTAGGCTAATTTTTCAATAAAATATATATGATAACATGATATAACCCAGCACAAACACTGAAAAAAAAATTGAGGGTCTTTCAGAGGCTGAGCTTGCTTTTTTTTTTTTTTTTTTTTTTTGGTTTGGTTTGGATTTTTAATGGAGTTTTAAAAACTTGTTGCAAGAAGGAAGCTCACAAATATGGCTGCCCCATCCCTGGAAGTATTCAAGGCCAGCTTGGAGGGGATAATAAAAACTGTACATCTGAGCACCATGAAGCTGTTTCTCCCCATGATGATGCCACACACAAATTATGTTGTGAAGAAGTTTCCTGAAACCTCTAGAACTGGGGCCCTGCAGGGTAAGTAAAACATTATTTTTTAAAAAAGCAATATTGTTCATGGGTGAAGCTATTGATTTGTAACAGTTGATTTTTGTGTAAGAGCCACCTGTGTTTGCATTAGGGGAACCTGTTTGTTCTGGGATGAAATGAAAGCCCTAAAAACGCGGTCATTTTCTGCTTTGAGTTCTGTGGCACCTGCTTTTGGGCAGGATGAGTTTGCCTATGGAGCAATTCCTTTGCACTCTGGCAAGCTCCAGTGTTGGTTTTAGGGGACAGGTAAGGATAATCTGGCCATCGCTTTGTCTCCTGACCTTGGACAACCTGTGAGTTCCCTTTGTCTGCCCCTTCACCTGATGGGACAGGTTTCAATGGGTTCACCTGGCAGAACCAGCTCTGTTAAAGCTTGTGGGCTGACCTCAAGACAGTTTTGACCTAAAATCCACTGCTGGTGTTGACCCAAAACCCACCAAAGCATTGGAGGGAGCTGTGGGTTGGAAAAGCTGCTGCAAGGTGCTCACCACACCCCAGGATGAACCATGAATGGGCACAAAAATGGACTTTAAGAAAATTTTAATATGCTTCTGTGAAGTTTTCACAACAATTTTGTTCTCAGCTGCTTCCTCAGACTGTCTGGAGGCCGAGTTTGAGTGGCCAGGCAAATCTTTGACAGGAAAATCGCCTTTCCTTTGGTGTTTGTTCCAGGATGAGGGGAAGCAGCAGCATTGATCATAAGATTGTGAAGGCCAATAAAGAAATCCATCTGTGCTATTAAAGTCAGTGGTATCAAAGTAGTTCCACTAATTTCACCACGTGAAATGGAAAAAGGACTTTCCACACTCACTGGCTAACAGCTCCTGCATAAAAAGCCCCAGGAAAAACAAGGGAAGCCATAATAAGCAAGTCTGATCCCAGGTCCTTTATTAGTTTGCTTCCACAGTGTTCTTGGCTTGGGATCTGATTTTGAACTGCTAAAAAAAAACAGTTACAAGGTTAAATCTGAAATTGGAGCTTGAGTCACCCTTTTTGTCAAATCCTACCCTGACTCTACAATTCTGAATTTGAACATGTTTTTGATCTCAGAGCACAACCTGGATGGTGACATTTCCACCCTAGAAATGTCCTGACTTGCTTAGTTGGCATCTCCATGCTCACCTGCTTGTGGGTTTGTATGGCAGAAGGCACTCCAAGAGGGAACAAATTCCCTGAGCACCAGTGGCTCTGGAAAAAAACTACATAAAGCATTTGTATGGTCAACAGATAGTTATGATTTTATTGAGTGGTAGAATACACAAGGGGAAAAATTGTTCTTTTTGAGTTACTGGATTTTTTTTTTTTAAGAATTAAAAAAAAACAGGAGTTGTCCTTTAAGGAATGTGGGTTTGCTGTTTTAACACTGGAAATGTTAGGGCTTTGTTCGGAAGGCTTTCTTGGGAAAGCATCTACTGAGGAAAAGGATGTCTTTGCCCTAATGAAGATCTCAAATCTAGCCAGAGAGCTCAGCCCCCCTGCAGCAGGGAAGATGGTGCCTGGATATGGGTCCTGACAAGCCTCCCAAGCCCTATTTCAGTGAGCAGATGGGATCTAGACTCCTCAAATCCATGCTTGGAGGGAAAACTCCAAGGAAAGTCCCCTAGGTCCCATAGTGCCTCTCCCTGGAAGCTGGGGGCCGTGAGTCCCTGGTCCCAGAGCTGTGGGAGGGGGAGGCTCAGTGTGAGATCCAGCTCACTCCAAGGTGCCTGTGGCTGTCACCAGTCCCTGCCACCCCCTCCGAGCCCCAGCTCTGCCCAGTCCTGCCCTGTGTCTCCAGCACAGCCCTCCAGGCAGATTCCAGCCATGCTGGGAGATCATGGGACACCTGATTCCAAATTTCTCCTCCTTCATCCCTCAGTATTTTTTCTCCAACTCTCATGCATCCCTCCCCAACCCCTGACCTTCCCAAACTTCTCCCATCTCTCATTCTCTTCCCAAAGCATACCCAGAGGCTTCTCTTAGCTGCTGTTTGTGCTTTTCTCTGGCATCCTCAATCATCCTGGTCCTCCAGCTCCTACTCCAGTCCCCCACAGTCAGTGGGGAGAACAAATCCAGTCCTTCCCTGGCTGTTGTTTGATTCTCTACTCTGAAACCAGCTCTGTGTTTCCAGGTCCCCATTGCCATGTGTGTATCTGGGTTCAATAAACCCTGGCAGGCTCCCAGCACCTCTTACTGGCTGAGGTTTTTTGGTTTTTTTTTCGTGTTTGTATCTCATTACAGTGCAAATGAATGACCTTTATCAAGAGAGAAAGTGGACAAGATTTCACCTCATTATTTTCAGAGAAACTGGTTAGTTAAGAGTCCTCAGAAAGCTGGGCAGAGGTGTGCTGAAAATTCTGCGTTTCAGTCATTTTGATGGCAGATTTTAACCTGCTCGTGTCCCACTCATTGCTGCCTTGTTGCAGACAAAGCTCATGGGAAATTTATATCTATCTACATTTCCAGTCTTACTGAAAGTTCTGGAATATCTCCAGATAAACCTATTTTTACTTGGAGAACAATGATAACAAAGCAGATGGATCCAGACTTCCAGGGCTCTTTGTCAGAGTTCTCTTTGACCTGCTCCAGTTAAAGAGTGGAGAGCTTGTAGAATCCTGGAATGGTTTGGGTTGGAAGGGGCAATAAAGATCATCCAATTCCACCCTCCTGCCATGGACAGGGACACCTTCCCTAGACCAGGTTGCCCCAAACCTCATCCCACCTGGCCTGTAACAGTTGCAGGGATGGGGTGTCAACAAGGAATCAAGGCACATAAAAACCAGCTCAAATTCCAAGAAAGATTGGATTTTTTGGAAGGGAATGAAAAAGCTATATCAGTCAGAGAGCCTTTGCCTGAAAAAATAATAAGTTTTTTGGGGGAAAAAAAATGCCCATTTGCCTGACAGCTGCCCTTTCCCCAAGATCAGTCCAAACAGCTTCCCAAGAAGAAAAGTGAGAAGAAAAGGGGGCAGGGCTAAGGAGGAAAATATTTGCTCTGGAAATAAGACAAAAAAAAAAAAAAAAAACCAAAAAAACCAAGGGCTGTAAGAAGAATAAGCTGGATATTTAAAATCTTGCACTGCTGATGCCACTGTGCTCATGGTCATCCTTGCTGGAGCACAGTGAGGTACATTCAAGGAAGGGATGCACAAATGAAGGCAGTCCTGATGAGGTTAGCCAAATTCCAGGAGAGCTCCTTACTACCTGCCTGGGAAATCACAGCGTTCAGAAGGATGTTACTTACTTAGCTTTTCACCCTAAACATTCCTGGTGGTACTTGGGTGAGCAAGACCCCCAGAACAAGCCCTTTACAAACAGTAAGCATTGCTTGCTGAAGTTGCAAGATGCTGAATTCCCCACTGCAAGCAAAGATAAAATCTCATTTTATTCTCCAAAGAGGGTGGGGAGGGAATACATTTTTTTTTTTTTTTTTGCAATGCTGGCAACAGTCCCAGAGTCTTCTCTATTCATGATGAAGCACCTTGCTGATTCTGTGGGATGCTGCTAGGAGTCAGGGATTTGACAGAGAGGATCCAGTTTCAGAGCTGAAGGAAGTAATTGAGGCATGCAAAGTAACCAGAGTCTCCTTCCTGGTGTTTCCAGGGAGCACCGAGGCAGGTGCTGGAGCTGGAGGCTGCTTTTGGAGCCATGGCCCTTTGTCCCAAACCAAATATCTCTTCTGTAGTGTTGCAGCTGAACCTGAAACCCTGGATTTATTTGGGGTCAGGTCACCTGTTCCAGAAGCACCTGGAAGCTGTCCAACCATATCTCCTGATAAGCCATTAGTGAATTTTGGTAATTAGGTGGTGGGCAGAAAATGGAGTTTTAGACAACTTGTAAGAGCGTTCTCCAAAGGTCTCACATCAGCAGCACAGCCTGGGCTGGGCTGATTCCGGCTGGGATTGGAGCAGCTCCTCCTTTTACAGGGAGAATTCTTTTCTCCTGCGATTGTTCTCAAGGGAACAGTGAACAGTGTTCTGTTGGTGCTCCTGGCCTCGGGCAGGCAGCAAGAGGCTGGGTGCCTGCCTGGCATGTGCAGACAGGCAGAACTCTGGGTTTCTTCAGGGCAGGATGGTGAAAAGGCCATTTGTGGTTCCCCAGGAACACTGAGGAGCAATTAGTACGTTTTGCTTGTTTGATTGTTTTGGTTTTTTGTGTGATTTACTGACAATTCCTGTGCCAGACCTGCTGCTCATTAAAGAGAAAACAGACCCTCTCCTAAAGGAGACATTTTGCTGTTTAAATCCAGAAATCTTCTACAGACCCCTGGGACGAGGGGCTGATCCTAAAACACGGCTATGTTAACCCTGCTGTGGTTAGGGGTTAGCTGTGCAGGGCTAGGGTCACAGCATGCACTAAAGGGATGCTGAGAAGGGGAGGAGGCAGGGAAAGGAGGGAGCTGGGTTCTGGACAGGGCTGGAAGCACAGTCCAGCAGCTGCCACTCCCGAGGGATGTGATTCCTCTTCCACACAAACATGGGAAAGAGGCATGAGCTGACTGGGGTGTCCTTGGATTGCAAACATTCACTGAGGCCCAAAAACCCTTAGGTGTGAATCAGGGTTTGTGTGGTTTAGGCAGAATGAGAACAAATCTTGTGAAAAGAAGGTCAAGGTCAGATATTAATGCCCCTTTTTGAAACATTTGCACCGCTGGCCTTGCTTTCCACCCTCTGGAGCACATTTAAAATCTCTCTGGATTGAACATGGCCTGCACCAGAAGCAGCTGGCAAGGCAGAAAACTCCTCTCCAACCCTGGACTGAGACTGAGATCTGAGAGTAAAAGACAAATGTGAATCCCCCCCACATCCCCCCCATCCCTCCCGGTCACTCACACCTCCCCAGAAAGATTCATGATCACTTATGGAGATAAGCATCCAGCCAGAGATCTCCAGATTTCTTTAGGGACCTGTGGGAAGAAAAGGAGAAGTTTGGGAATCTTGCTTCTGTCGTGTTTTTCCTGCAATGAAGGCTGTTACTGAATTTAATATCAATCATAGGATCACACTCCTAAAACCCACCCTCTGTCAGTGTGCAGCCATTCCCCCTGGTCCTGTCACTTCAGACCTGTGTCCAAAATCCCTCTCCTACTCCTTTGGAGCCCTTTTAGGCACTGGAAGGGGCTATAAGTTCTCCTGGGAGCATCCAGGCTTCACTCCACTGTGTCTGTGTGGCCCTGTCCTTACCAGATTTGAGGACAAAAGCAGGTTTGGAACCAGCTCTCCTGCCCACTGTGGCCACCCCACCTCAATCTGCCCATGCTCAGAGTGCTTTGTGCAGGAGGTGCCTGGACTGCAGAGCTTTCTCATGTTCCCTGCCATGAATTATTCCCCTCAGAGGAACTGAGACAGCAACGTTAACACCGAGGCTGCTGACAAAGACTGTTAGATCCTCTCCAGCTCTACCTGTAGGGAATTGCCTCTTGCTGCTGGCAGAGCTCTCAGGGGACACAGCAGGGGCTGTAACCTGACCCATTTCCCTTTGATTCATCTCACTTTGCAGCAGGAGATCTGCTGGCAGCTCCCAGCAGCAGGAGCCACCAGCCAGCAGAACAGGGTGGTATAAAAATTAGGACTGGAAAAGCCTTCTAAGATCGACCCCAGCACTGCTGAACCACCATGTCCCCAAACGCCACAATCAGGTTTGTACCTGTCTAAAGGTCAAGTGTTTGGTACTTTGACAGCAACAACACAAATTTCTGAAGGGACTGCCATGTCCTGGATCCTCTGTGCTAGAAAATATCATGTGTCCCTGGAAAAATGAACTGCAGGTGGGCTCAGGAGGGCCTTACCCAACGATGTCTACGAACGCTTTCCCGAGAGGCTTCTCCTCGTAGTGGACTCCGTACTTGGCACATAATGACTTCACCAAAGGCTTTACCTTCCAGAAGTTGTGCCGTGGCATTGTTGGAAACAGGCTGGAGAGGAGAGAGAGAAAACAAAGCTGATAAAACTCTTGAGACAAGCGACAAGGGATGGGCATTAGGATTTGCATCCTCAGGGGCTCATCGTTGGTGCCTCCTCTTCAAGCTGCACAAACAAAGGAAGGGAGGCACAGAGACATCCCTGCTTTATGCTCCTCTGTCTCAAGGAGGTGGTGAAAACCGATTTTCCTGTCCTGCCTCAAAGGACTGCTCAGGACACACTGAATGCCAGTTTGTGCAAAAAGAGACACGAGTGCAATGAAAGGGCAGCAGGAGTGAGGGAACAGCCTCAGAGATGGCCGACCATTCCTCTGGGAATAATTGCTTCTTGCTGAACTGAATTCTCAGTGACCTGCTTTTTCACTTCTGGAAGCAGGTAAAGAAGGATTCTGGGGGCACCTTGCCCTATGTTCTTCCATGGAGATTTCCTAAGCTGGCTCCCAAACCAGCCAGCCTCACCCTAAAAGCCATTTCTTTTACATTTGCTGTTGCCATTGGCAACAGACTGTCCATATGTCCCTGTTTCTATATTTTTTCTGGAATCTGGTACCTAGCATCCTACACAGTCCCACACTCTGTAAAACACTGGGGTGCTTTAGGGGAGGGGAGTTTTCGGAGGTGGATGCTTGGGATTTGAGCCCACAGCCTTTGCAACTGGTAGATGCATAATGACAACTCCTAATTAAACCTTAAATTAAGGCTGTCAGAGTGAAAGCTTTGAAGCAAGAGAGAAAAATGTCAGGCTGTAATGGAAGCAGACTATCATGGAATGGTTTGGGTGGGAAGGGATCTTAAAGCTCATTCAGTTCCTGCCCCGCCATGGGCAGGAACACCTTCCACTAATGCAGGTTGCTCCAAGCCTCATCCAACCTGGGCTTGAGCACTTCCAGGGATGGAGCAGCCACACCTTCCATGCCTGTGTAGTCTGGGACTCTGTTTTCTTGGCATACAATCCTTCTCCAGCTCATAATTCCCTCCCTTGGGCTGTGACAAGCTGGCAGTGCCCTCGCCATCCCATCTCTGTACTCACTGGTGCTCGATCTGGAAGTTCAGGTGCCCAGTGAACCAGTCGTTGAAAAAGGACTGCTCAATGTTGCAGGTCGCTGCCATCTGCCAGGGAGAGAGAAAATTGTGAGGGTTAGGGATGGTTCATCCCAAAATCAGGGTGAAATTCCTCTTTCCTGAGCTCTGGGAATGCACAGCCTGCTGTGCTGGGCCTGCTGGGTGCAGCGAGGGGAGCTTTAATCCTCCCTCAGGGCCTCAGGTAATCAAACTCTCACTGGTGGTGAAGTGATGTAGCAGCCCAAGCCCAGATTCCTAAATTTCAGCCTCTCCTGTTGGAGATCAGACGGTTGACAGCAGTACAAAGGTAGAAAACTGGAGGAAAATGCATGGACCCAAAGCTTCCCCATCCCCGTGTAGCTATTGCCCAGTTTGCCTTAAGTGTGATATTCTGAGAATATTTCTTAGGTATTCCTGCCATTAATGATCATAAAATTAGATATTTTTTCTTAAAATTCAACCAAATTTTTGATAGGTTTCCTCCCTCACACATTTTCCTTTCATTTGCAGGGGGATAGAACTGCCAAAATATCAAGAAGATGGCTCTAGAACAAAGAAGAGGAAAGGGAGAACTCAATCACTCATCTTCCAGAACAAAAGGACAAAGGCAGTCTCCAAAATGAAGAGTCGACATTTTTTCCTCAGCTGTTTTATTGCTGGGATCTACAGGCCTGGCCAAAACACCCAGGAATGTTTTTTGGATTTGCAATCACATCCAGCTTCATTCACCACAGGTAACCTTTTGATTGCCAGAGGAATTGCAGAACTTTGTAATTCCTTGTCTTTGCCCAGCAATGCTGGCTTTGGGAAGAACATGTTTATGGGAGAAGTCATGGACAGGACACTCTATCCTAGTACGGGGTGATGGTAACACTGGGGGTGGTGGTAGCTCTCACACTCTTTGAGTAAATCCCATTTTGGGGTGAGTCAGGGGTGGCTTTCCCCCCTCCCAGTTACCTGGGAGCTCAGCCAGTCTCTGTGCTTCTCAGAATCAATTTCCATTGGAATGTGATTCATCTGGGTGACCCACACGAACCAGTGACTCTCCAGAAACCTGCAAAACCAGGAAAAATCATGAAAATTTCTACCACACATGGAGATACCAGGTAATTAGAGTGGGGTTTGCAGGGAGCAGCAGAGACTTGGATGGATGTTGACAAGGAATTGCCTGGAATCATCTTTGTTCCAGGCTTGTTTTTCTGCAAAAGCAGATGATCCGATATTGCAATTTTGCCTTTTTTTTTTCTTGCACTTTGAGTTTCATCAAATATTTTGAGAATAATGGGCTAGTTGTGATAAGTTTTCTAGCTTGATTTCAGACTTGGAGCATGCACAGAATTACCTCCCCAGTCTGCTGGGAAGATGGTGGGATGAGGCACTCTGGGAAGGTCCAGCCATGACCGAAGTGGGATCAGCAGTGTGTGAGAACAGGGAATGAGGAAAGGCAGGAGAATCCCGGTAGGACCATCACGGGGCAGGGGAAGATGCAAGAAGAGTGCCAGAGGAGCTGGAACTTGGAGATGCTGACAGGGAAGTGAGGCAGTGGGACACAGCAGAGCAGAGGCCAGGCTCAAACGGCACTGGAGGGATGGGAGAGCAGCAGGGATGCCCTGGATCCCCTACCTGACAAACGTGAGGAGACACAGGGATCCCAGGAGGCCGTAGAACGGGATGTAGGTGATGAAGTAGCGCAGGTAGTAGCTGATGGCCCAGGCCAGGTCCTGGGGAACAGAGAAAACACCAGGCATCACTTTGCCCATCTCAGATAACGTGTCCTTGCTGGTGATGTTTGGAACACTGGGTAATTCCTGCCTGCCCCCTGGCCTCCCTCTCTACTCCAGTTTCCAGCCAGACCCCATAAGGATGGAGGGAATGTTTCACTCACCGCCCAGAACCTGCGCTTGATCATGGTCGAGATGATTTGGATTTGGAAATACACAGGGATGAGCAGAGGTGGGAAAACTGCAAGGCAAAGGGAAATGGTTTGGCCATCAGAGGGGTGGGAAGGTGTGTGACATGGGGGACTGCTTCCATGGAACTGGGAACATGCAGTTTTTCCATGGAGCCTCTCACATGGAGGTCATTCCCAGCCTCAGCTGTTTTACATTCCCTTGCTCTACAGGGCAGTGTTCCAGGGGCTTGGATATCCCTGAGCTGATTTTGGGACCTGCACAGGGTCCTGAGGAAGGGTGGGATGAGTTGGGATTTGAGGAGTTGCTCTGCTCAAACAGTGAGGGCTGGAAAGGACATGTGGCATTCCAGGAAAAGGGAAGAGAGGAGAGTGGATACTCACTGAGGAAGAAGTACTCATGCTGGTGGTTGTAAGGCAGGTACTTCAGCTTCTTCTTGCCATACTGCAGGACGCAAAGAGACAGCTCAGCCTGGGACCGGTACATTCCCAGGTAAAAGCAGATTCTCTGCAATAATTCTTAGTTTATTGACCGGGGAGTTTTGACTGAATTCCCACCAGCAGGTAAGAAGAGATTTGGAGTGATTAAATGTCCTAACTTTGTCATTGTGTTAGGTGTAAACTCAATTTTTAAAGATAGTTTCTATTTACTTCATGGAATTTTCATGCACTTCACCTTCTGCCATCCCTGTGTCTGTAAGAAGAGCTGCCAGCACCTCCATCTTTGCTAATACGAATATGATAGGCATAAAGTCTGATTTTTTTGGAAGGGAAGGCTTGTAACACCAATAAATCAGGTACATTATCCCCTCTGGGCTGAGCTCTGCAAGGCTGTGTGCTTGGCAACATTTGGAAAAGGATTTTTATACCAATGTGAGAATATTGAGATAGACTGATTCTGGCCTAATATCAGATATTTTGAGGCAGAAATCCAGTTTTTCCTTGTTACCACAAATGTTTAGGTTTTCCTTTAAGTAGTAGAACCATGGTCTGCTTTCTTAATAATACAAAATCTGGCTGTGAAACCGTTTTTAATGTTGTATTTCCCTGTGTTGTCTTTGTTGCTTGTCCATTTTCTTGGGGTTTTGTTTTTAAAACTAGAAATCCTTGTTCCACTGTGAAAAACACCATTATTTAAGTGCTTTGGGTAGGTTTTCATAAACAGGCAGTAAATATTTTGGCTCTGGACAGGTAGATAAAATTAAAATTACTCGATGCTGGAAGATATTTGCTATGGAAATTGAAGGTCAGTTTTGAGTGCTCCTGCTGGAATACTGAGGAACACTGTATTCCCCCCTTATGCTGGTACTTCAAGCCAGCAGCATGAAGTGGACTGTAGTGGCTTTTTGCTTTCTCTCCAACCCCACCTGCATTATTTTTCCCAAGGTAACCCAAGACACTTTCTCCTGTGGTCAGCACAGGAAATGGATTGGGAATTAGTAGTCAGTGCTGCTCCTCAGCCCAAGGGTTGGCTCCAAACTCCTGTCAGACCACATAGCCAGATGAAATCCCTGGATTAAGCATTTCCTTTCTAGCATTCCTGGAAGTCCTGCCTGTGCAAGTCATGTCTAACAATGGGAGCCAACTCCTGGATTTGCGCAACCACTCTCCAGGGCCCTCTCGGACAGTAGTTTTCCGTGTTTTCCCCACTTTTCCTTACCTCGACGGGCTGTGTGTCTCCCAGGACAAAAATGTGCAGCATGTTCACATCTGGGTCCTTTTGGAAGATGTTGGGCTTGGCGTGGTGCTGGAAATGGCGGTGGTTCCACCAGTTTGCAGAGGCACCCTGGGCAAGGAGAACAAGGAGTTTTCATCCGTGGAGAGCTGCTCCCAAGGTGGGATTACCCAATCATTTATAGGAACTAAAGTGGTGTGACTTAAATTGTGGCCAAAGTAGGATTTGCTTTGGGAAGAGCAGCAAGCAGGGCGTGGTGGAGTTGGTTGCTATGAGACTGCTGCTTGCAGAGAGATCCCTAAGGATGATGTGTATTGAAAGAACACGGAATAAACACACTCTGAGCGAGTTACAGGTCACTGTGTCTTCCCAGAAAATCCTGAGTTGGAGTTGAGTTTGAGTTGGAAGGGACTTTAAAGCTCATCCAGTCCCAAACCCCTACCATGAGCAGGGACACCTTCCACTAGCCCAGGTTGCTTCATGGGCAATGGTCACCAACTTTTTTTGTGCCTCTGCTCACTCTGGGAAGGTTGAGAGCCTCCCTTCCCTACTCTGCCCCAGCCAAAGTGATGCATTCCCAGAATTCCCTGGCTCCATAATTCCTTTTACCTTCAGGTGTCCAATGACAAACTTGTGGACGACGTGGTTCCAGGAAGACTTCTTGAAGACAGAGAGGTGTCCAAAATCATGTTGCAGCCACCCTGCCTGGGCCTGGGATGAGGGGAAATCAAATAGTTAGAAAGCTATTGGGAATCAGAGCTAAGCAGGAAAGAAATGGAGATGGAGGGCAAACTGGGAGTGTGAGGAATATCTCTCTTTATCACCTGGGAAGTTGTAAGGATGCAGGCAAGGATGAGGGTTGTGATCCAGCCGGTCCCAAAGTAGGAAATCATGAGCCAAGCCAAAACTTCCATGGCGATGATGTGGCCCAGGTAAAAGGAGAAGAACAAGGGGCTGGCTTGGAACAGGTTCATGTCCTCCGCTGTCTTCCGCAGGGTCCGGAAATCCTCCACCAGCTGGGACTGCAACAGGACAGGCAAGAGCAGGGTGAGGCTTGGAAGTGAGCCTGACTGAGTTGTGAGATGGATGGAGGAAGGATGAGCTCCATGCTAAGGAACCTGGCTCCATATTCTAGCTTTTTGCCCTGTATTCCTATGAATAAATATCCTGGCCAGTCTGAGCCCACATCCTGACCTTTTGGACCTGGAGCCAGGAGAGCTCTGTTGAGTGTCACATCACCTGATGGCTCTTGTCTGAATGAGCTTCCTGAGCACTAAGGAGAAACTGGAGCAAGAGGGAATTCAGTGCTATTGTGCCTAATTCCAGAGCTCTGATAATGAGCACCCACTATCACCCATCATCCATTCAATCTGTGGGCCAGCTCCTGTGCAGCCATCCATGAGGGGCATTCCTAGGTCACTGGGGGCCAGCGTTGTCCCCTCTATTATGAGTGACACAGATATATCACAATCATGGCCAGCCACAAACAACGGGGCAGGATTGAGTTTCCTGGCCAGAGCCAGTTGTGCCATGCTCTGGGCCTGAATAATGGATGAGCAGGGATACAGAGCTGCCCTGAGGATGGGCAGTGGCTGCTGCTCCTTAGCAAGGCCACCAAAATGGGACATCTGGGGACTTGTGTTTTGGAGCTTGGTCACCAGCAAAAGAGCGGCAGAAGGGACCACAGTCACCAGGGCTGGTGCACATTTCCCATTCCACATGTCTCAGTTCCCATTTCCCTTCAGGATGGGCTCAGTCCAGCCTGAGTGCCTGGAATGGGCTGCCAGAAATTGGCTGTTGGTGGCTCTGGGGGAAAGAAAAGGTTTGTACAGCCAAAAGTGTCACCCCCTTTCCACACATATTTGAATCCATGATAGGATGAAAATACTCTACATGGAGATGCTCAGTCCCTGAGAACTCCTCTCCCTCTCTGGAGAGCATCCCAAGAGGGAAAGAATGGTGGGAGCAGCAGTTCAGGGAGCACCTGAACCCCAGGTGAGGAACAAATACTCACATTTTTGTTTCGGTCCTGGCTGGGCTCCCCTGGAGCGAGTTCTCCAATAAGCAGTGGTTTGAGAAACTTCTGCACCAAGGTGGGATTGATATGGAAGGCCTGGAATGCATCCTGGAGTGGAAACAGGAGGAACTGTGTGAGATCCAAGAGTAAGATGTTCTTCCTATTCACTGTGTCATTCCCACCCACCTCCAGCAGTTGTGGAACCTGTGGAAGAGGGGGCCAGGTGACATCCAGCTCTGTGATCACTTTTTGGGACATTAATTCCACTAAAGCCTGATGAATTTGCTGTCCTGGGAACGGTGAGACCTGGGATGGCATCCAGCCATACGGTGAAAGGCACCTCGAGAAATTCTTTCTAAGCAACTAAATACTTAAATCCTGTTAATTCCCATAGAAGGTAGCCAGAGGGGAATTTGTGCAAATCCCTCCTAGGATATAAATACCCTTGGAAAGTCTGCTCCTGGAGGCAAGTCAAGAGAGGGGCTGACTGTGGTGGCTGAAGCTGGATGTGACTGCAAACACAAAAAATATTCTTAGGTGTTTTGGCCAGGCCTGTAGATCCCAGCTATGAAACAGCTGAGGAAATATTGGTGATTTTTGAGAAGAATAATGCTTTTGTTTGTGGAGTCATTTTGATCCTGTCATTCACTAGTTTATCTGGCTCTTCTTTTTCTCTATTCCTTCCTCTTTCCACATATTCTTGTCCACCTGTATCCCACTGGTGCCTGATGCTTGTAGTGAGATCTTGGCCAGATCCTTTCCCATGGCACAGCTTGAATTTTAAACCCAAGGACAACAGCAGGGACAGAAAGCTGACCCACATCAGAAACCCTCACTCTGTCCTTGCCCTTTCCTCTGTGCACAGAACTGGAGTCAGCTCTTGGAATAATTCACCTGGGAGAACAGGAAAGATTGGTTCCATGAAGTGCTAAGAGAGTATGGGAAAAAAATCATTAAAAACAGGAGTGAGGGGAACCATGCTCCAGCCTTTCCACCTTTGTCCCATTGCCTAACAATTGTAGGGACCAACTAATATTTCCCTCCTGGCTCTAAAGACAAAGGGCAGACTGGAAAGTGCTGCCTGTGTCCAGCTGACCCTTCTGGGAGCTGCCCTCAATCTGGAGTTCAAGAATGCCAGGTGATGACCTCGGGCCCAAAGTCCACTGAAATCAGTCATAACTTGGACCCATAAGTGGGTCACTGAAATGTTGACTCTGGTTCACTGTTTCCTTCTTTGGAACAATTTGCAGAAGATGTGAAAGAGGAAGGAAAATCAGAATGAGGGGGGAAGTGAATAGCTGACTGTGCCTACTGCAAGGCTCTGCAGTTTTGGGTGAAAACAAAAAAAAGGGGAAGACAGAGGAAGAGAGAGGGTGACACATAAGAAGCATTAAAAATGTTGATTCTGTATTATTTTATCTGCTGGAAATAAAAAAGTCTTTGGAGGTCTGGGTGCTTACTGCCTGGAGATCCTGCAAATGATGGAAGGATTGGATTTTTGTTATGTTTATCTCATTAAGGTCCTGTACTAATAGGTTCCAAATATAAGATAGCACCTGAATTTTGGAATTGTTCTCAGTTCTCTACTGCAGGAGATAAAAAGCTTAAGGGAAAAGATAATCCTTGGGAAAAGCTGTGTGATATTGGCACTTGACCTCCCAGCTTTGTGATCTACTGACCAAATAAGCCAAAGTGTTTTATGGGATATGGGAGTTATTCCAGCTGCTTTTGGTGAGGAAAAAAAAGCTTTGTATAATTGAGATATGAGCTGTACTTGAGCATTGGGAGTACTTAGAGCAGTCAGCACAAGGATTTTCTTTTACATCCCTGAACACTTCTGGTACAGAGACACTGCAAAGAGTCCCTGCCTTTGTGTTCTGTGCATGAGGTGACACCAGAACAGGTTGGCCCAGACTCAGATGTTGTGTTAAAAAAATCAGAGACCCATGGAATGGTTTTGGTTGAAAGGGACTTCAAAAATCATCTCATTCCACTCCCCTGCCATGGGCAAGGACACCTTCCACAGACCAGGTTACTCCAAGCCCCATCCAGCCTGGCCTTGGACACTTCCAGGGATGGGGCAGCCACAGCTTCTTTGGACAGCCTGTGCCAGGGCCTGAGCACCTGCACAGGGAAGGATTTCCTCCTAAAATCCAATCTAAACCCACAGAGGCTTCTTCCCCTGAATGAGCGAGGGTTTTTTGGCTGTAAATGGTTGTTCACCACAGGGAAGCTGCAAAACTGATGCCAATCCTGGTTTAGTGCTCGGAGTGGTGATTTAAGAATTTCAGAGCATTTTTAAGGCCATGCCTTCATGGAGCGTGGGATGCAATGTAGCCTGGGGAGGTGAGAGGAGAACCAACAATCCTGGAACCACCAGCCTGTGTTTCAGCCTCCCTTTCAAGGCTTCTGCAGTAACAGATGCTTTTTGGTTGCTAATGGAGATACTGGAGTTAAATTCTTGGGGATAGGAGTCAAACTCCTCCAGTTTCAGCAGCTCTGTGTTTAAGCAGTTGAAAGCAAAACCTGGCCCATCTTTCTGAGGGAGAAGGCTGTTCATTCAGAGGATTTACTGAAAAGGGACAGCAGTGTCGGAATGCAGCTCAGTGCTTCAAGGAAAAGAATGGAAAATAACCACAGGATGCAGGGAAGTGGGGGCTGATGGAAAGGGAAGGTTCTGCCAAAAAATTTTGTCGCACACGGAGCCTGCTCCTTGCTAAGGTGTCAGGAGCCATGGGAGACCAGCAGTTCCTATTCCTGCTTGGTCTCTGCACGTTTTAGGAAGAGCTCTGAGGCTGCTTGGATTTCATTAACACGCCCTGAAGGGAGAACATGCTCTCTGGATGCACTTCTGAGGAAGGTGGTTTTGAGGGAAACTCCAGACAACAAACAATTTATTTCTAATTTGTTCCTGTTTCACGGTTGGGGTTTTTGTTGTTGTTGTTGGGTTTCTTATCTTTGACTGAAACCTGAGAGGTGGCTGAACCCAGCGAAGGAGAAGCTGGAGCAGCAGCAAATGGTTTGCTGGTTTTTTTTTTTTTTTTCTCTTTTCTGTAGCAACCTGTAACCAAATTCTCCAGAGAATTTTCTCCTGGGGAAAAAATGCTAAAAAGCTCCTTGTTTTAAAGCCTCCTCACAGAAGCAACTTTGAGACACAGTCTGGCCTCCGTTTAACCCTCCCTGTGCTTGGCTGCGTGACTCTGCATGTCACAAGCTGCACCCTGGAAAAGGGGAGATTTGGGACACTTTGCTCCTGAATTCAGGGCTCGAGGCACGGCACAAGCAGGAGACAAAGGCAATCCTGGATTGCAGGATTTAAGCAGAGCAGGATTTAAGCAGAGCAATCCCTACCAACCCATCGCGGGGAACCTGCATCCGTTTGAACCGAGCTGGGAGCAGCGAAAGGGCTGAGCCGGGTGTCCAGCAGGTGTTGGGGAGATGGGGACAGGGGACAGCAGGCAGCTGGCTCCCTTCGGGGAGGGAAGGAGCTGTCAGAGGATGCTGCTGGAGCCGGGAGAGCCGCGGGGGTCGGTCCTTACCGTGGCATCTTCGCCGGCGCAGTGGCTGATGACTCGCTGGCCCCCCGGGTGCCTGTTTGCCCACTTGGTGATATTATAAACCTTTCGCTCTATCACCAGCCACTTGTCCGTCCTCAGGTTGTGCTTCTGGATCTCCTCCCAGGTGTAGAAGCGGATCTGCGCCGCCGGCTCCCCCGAGTCCCCCCCTTGCTCACCCCCTTTCCCCATGGGGCCACTCGGTTCTTTGTCTTCTTGACCAAAGGGGGACAGGAGGGGGGAGAACCTGTCCCTGCGCCGGAGGGGAAGAGCTTTCCTGGCGGGATTGAACTCAGCTGATCCCCTGCTCTCTCCCTTCGCCTTCGCTCATGTCCTCCCTTCTCTTTGTTTCTCGCCTCTCTCCGCCTGCTCGGAAGTGCCCCCTAGGCTGGCTGTCCCCGCACTGATGCACTTTATCCTCGCACATAGCCCTGTGTTTTGAGGGAAGCTCGGCCCCTTCCACCCACACGCCCCCTCGCACCCCCCTCTCGGGCATCCCCCCCGAGCATTCTCCTCCCTCGGCATCCCCTCCCTCTCCCAGCATCATCCTTTCTCCCAGGCATTTTCCTCCCTCTCGGCATCCTCCCCCCCCCCCCAAACTCAGCATCCTCCTCCCCGCGGGCATCTCCCCCTGCCCAGCATCCCGCCCCCCTCTGCCCGCCATCGCCCCCGCTCCGCTCCGCCCGGTCCCGGGGCTCTCCGGCGGGATCAGCCGAGCCCCAGCGCCAATCCCGGCTGTCCCGCCGCCCTCCCTCTCCCGCCCATTGGCCCGTCCCGATCTTTCGAAGCGGCTGCGGGCCGGGGCCGCCTGGGGACGGGAGCCCCTCGCCTCCTCCTCCTCCTCCACCTCCTGCTCCGAGCTTCGTGTCCTCGAGATTTTTTGGCTCCTGATGTAAAGAGCTGCCCCCGCCGTTTGTTTTTTGTTTTTTTTTTTTCTTCCTTTTCCCGCGTTTTCTTATCTTTCTCCTTCTTTTTTCCTCCCTTCCTTTTCCCTGTTTTTTTTTCTTCATTTCCTTTTCTGTCCTCTCCTCCTTCCTCCCTTTTCTCCCCCTCCCCTTCCCCACCTTTCCCACTTCGCTCCTTTCCCCTCTTTTTCCTCCCTTTATCCCCCTTTTCCTCCTTCTCCTCTTTCCCACTTTTCCTACCTTTCCCCCTTTCTCTCGTTTCCACTTCTTCCATCTTTTGTCATCTCTTTCCCCTTTTCTTCCCCCTTCCCCACTTTTTCCTCCCTATTTCTCTTCCCCCCTTCTCCCTTTTCTGCCTTTTCCTCTTCCACTCCTTTTCCCTCCTTTTTTTCCCTTCACCCCTCCTCCTGCTTCCCTTCTTTCCACCCTTTTCTCCTCCTTCCCCTCTCCTTTTACTATTTTTTACTATTTTTACTCTTTTTTACTTTTTTTTGCTTTTTTCTTTTCCCCCTCTTTTTCATACTTTCCCCCCCTGTTTTTTTCTCCCTTTTCTGCCTTATTCCCACCAGACTTCTCACCTCACTATTCACTGCTGAGCTCTTCCGCCCAAAATCTGCATTGTTTTACTCTGTTTTTGCCAGGCTTCTGCTGGTGGCTGCCAGACTTCACAGCATTGCTGTGGCACAAGCAGAGCTGGTTGAACTCTCCTGCCCCAGGCCATGCTTTTATTAACAGGTGGGATAATGCCATCTTTGCCATCTTTTCCTTGCCGTGGGGCACTTTATTGTACACAATTCCTGCATTAGGTTATGCAAGGTGTGGTGTGGCAAGGACAAAAAAAACCACAGACCTCTTTCCCTGCGGCTTTGTTTACCTCTGACAGGACCTGTGGCCACTTTCCAGGACCAGGCAGGTGTGATCCCCAGCTTTCCTGCCAATAAGAATCTTTTCCTGTGATTATTTTGCATAAATAAGTGGGAGGATTATTAATCCTTTCTGGAGTGGCAGAGGCTGGGCCTAAGCAGGTGAAGGAACCCACAGCGTTAACCATAGAATCACAGAAGGATTTGGGTGGGAAAGGACATTAAAGCTCATCCAGTTCCACTCCCTTGCTATGGACAGGGAAATCTTCCACTGTCCCAGGTTGCTCCAAGCCCCATCCAAACTGGTCTGGAACACTTCCAGGGATGAGGCAGCCACAGCTTCTCTGGGCATCCTATGCCAGGGCCTCAGGATCCTCACAGGGAAGAATTTCTTCCAATCCAAATCTCTCCTCTTTAGGTTTGTGCCAAGCCATGCTAGAGCTTTCCTCTGTTTCTGCCTGGTGTTAATGCTGCAGGATGGCTTCAGCCTGTTAAACAATCTTTGCCTGTGGTGTGGGGTGAGGAAAGTCAGAAATGACAGGAATGTTTTGCTAAGACTTGCAAGTTTTATTTAGTTTGGTTCAAAATAGCCCTGTGACAAGGATCAGACTAAATTACAGCCAGACACCACATTAAGGTGGACCTGTAACATGTTGCTTGTGAGGAGGGAAAGGTTTGCTGAGTTCTTTGAATTTGGGGATTTTAGTCCTGTAGGTGTGCCTGGATATGTACAACTCAGGAATAAATCCTTCCCTGTGAGGGTGCTGAGGCCCTGGCACAGGTTTCCCAGGGAAGCTGTGGCTGCCCCATCCCTGGAAGTGTCCAAGGCCAGGTTGGAGGGGGCTTGAAGCAGCCTGGGATAGTGGGTGGTGTCCTTGCCCATGGCAGGGGGTTGGAATGGGATGAGCTTTAAGGTCTCTCCCAACGCAAACCATTCCTGGATTCTATGTTGATTCTATGAAATAAGCTGAAAAGGAGGTTGGTCCATTTTGGAATTCACCTGTAGATGGACAAAGAAGTAAAATCAGCTCCCAGAACTCCCTACCTGGATATTTCCCATGGAAAATTGCACTTAATGACAAGTCATTGAAAGATGCTTCTAAAAAAAATCCCTACTGCTCTCAGCCTCCTGCAGCACAGCCAGCCAGTCTGTCAGGCTTCAGGCAGGGCCTGTTCCAAGTTTTCTTTGGCTCCTGGGACACAAAACAGCCCCAGCAAAGAGAGGAGAACAGGCTCTGCTCTATGGCCAAGTGGGTGAAAGGCTGCGGTTGCTGCCCGGTGTAGCTTTAGCAGCACAAAGAGCTTGTGTGAGGGACATAAAAGCGCTGAGTTTAACCAAAGAGTCACGAGATGTGGGCAAAAAAGGTGAGGAAAGTGAAAGGGAGCAAAGTATGGGAAGGGGGATGTAGAAGTGGAAGAGTTTTGCAGCACACATAGAAGTGGCTCTTCTGCTCTTCAGCTAATGAGGCAGTGAAGGATATCTGATTGGAGTAGACTGGAAAGGTGAAAAAGCAGGGAAAAGTGGTAGCTCAGGTATCTTTAGACCGGAAAGGTGAAAAAGCAGGGAAAAGTGGTAGCTCAGGTATCTTTAGACCGGAAAGGTGAAAAAGCAGGGAAAAGTGGTAGCTCAGGTATCTTTACACTGTCTCATGCATTGGTTTAATGTAAAAGAAGTTCCTTTTCCCTGAGGAAAGCGCTTTAAAAACGTAGCAAAAGCACAATATTTTCTGTGTTTGTTGTCTCATCCCTTTGTGGAATTTCATGTAGGAGGCAAGGTCTGATACGTTTTTGGTTTTTTTTTGTTTTGTTTTGTTTTTTTTTTTTTTTGCAAGGTCTGATAAGTTTATTTTAATTTGGTTTTTAGAAAGGACTTTGACAGCAGGACGCAGACTGGCACCAGCACATGGAAATGCTCTGCAGCTGTGCTGCAGTCTTCATGGATGCAGGGAAAATCCTCCTTTTCACCCAGTTTATAGTATGAGATCCATCACTTGGTAAGGCCAGATGGCTCCAAGGCATGTGGTGGGAAAAGGAGGCAGCAGGAAGGAGCAGTGAACAAGGGAAAGACACAGAGCAGCTTTCTGAAGGGGAAGAAGGCAGGAACTGAGGATCTCGGGAGAAAAATAGAGTGAACATCAGATTTAGTTGCACCTTTAAACTTTTGATACTTTTAGTAGTCTTTTTTTATACCTTTTTTCCTTTCTGCCAAATAAAAATACATGTAAGGAGAGAAAGGACCCCAGGTTTCCCCTGTCTTTCACAAGAGGGAAAGGCTGAGGAGCTCTGAACATAAAAATAGATATTAAATTGAATAATAAATTCAAACATAGTGGGAAACAGCTGGGCAGGGAATGGAGGGCTGGAGCCTGAGGTGAGGGAACCCAGTGATTAGGTGGGAATGCTGTATTTAAAATAAACTGCTACCAAAGATTTCTTTGATATTTTTTTACTCTGACATATTCCACTTTTTCTCTAGTCCTGGGAGAGTGGCTGAGAGCTGAGGAACTTTGCAAGGGAAACAACAACAAAGGAACAGAAATCCCCATTGTGTGGCCATGGCTGGCAGGGATTCCACATTCTGCAGTGGATCTTGGGCTGCCCGTGGGTTTATCAGGGTCAGGGCACAAACTGCCAGGGGAGCAGGGGAGGGAGTCACACTCAGAAAGCAGCAAAGCAGCAGACACTGCAGCAGGGCAGGAATAAGGACAGAAATGCTCTGTTCTGATGCTGCTTTGTTATGATTTCTAGTCAAAGTCCTGCTGGTATTCCCACGTTATAAATGGATCATTTCCTTTTTTTTCCGTACTCAGGTTTTGCTTTCCAAAGTGTAGAACTCTAAACAATCACCACCTGACTCCCTCAGTTGCTAATCTGATTTTATGACTTCTGAAGGACAAAAAAAAAAAAAAAGCTTATTTTTATCCCCTCCCTTACACAGAGTAATTCCTGGGTGCTTTTCCTGCCAAGATGCAAACTCCTCACAAATCTCAGTCTTTTTTGTATCTAAATTTTAACAGTCAGTTGAGTTATTAGAGTAGAGCACTGAGCAAATATCCCATGAAGTTACACTCTTTGTGTGGAAAATCAAGACTTTATTGTGGGTGTGAAGTGTTAGCAACCCTAACAAAGAGTTCTGGGTACAACACTAATTTAGGCCAACTTATTCCAGTATTCCAGCTCATTCCCAATAATACAACAAGAATAAAGGGAATGTTTCCAGTTTCTCCCTCTTCTACTGGTGTTACACAGAACCTTGCAGTGGATCCTAAGCCTGGTGTAGGAATGGTGTTACAGGGAGCTGTCAGGCTCTTCCCTGGTAGTAACACAATGACTGAATTAGTGGTTTCCTGCTGCATTTGCTTCATCAGCGTGGCTGTTTTAATTGCACTGATGACAGAATCTTGTAAATCATGCCACCACAATTCCCCTGTGCCTAGAATCCTCAGCTTTTCTTAGGCTGAATCAAAGCCAAGAACTGAGTCTTCTTTTAGACTCTGCCCTTTTAAACTGTTTTTCAGCATTTGTTATTTTCCTTTTATTTCTTTTTTCCTGTGGTTTCAGACCTCACCATCCATCATTGTAACTCGTTTTCTCTAAAAGGAGAACATCAGGCTGCAATCCTTTCAACCCATCTCCCTCTTTCCCTGATTACTGGTTTGGTCACCAGATGCCCAAATATTTAGTGATCCCTTACCACCCAGGTCACTTGGGTATTTAAAGCATGTTCCAGCCAAAACATGGTAGTGAAATAAGGAATTTTAATATATTTTCTCCAAATTCTGGTGATCCCCAGTCACCAGATTTGCAGGCTGATCAGAGGAGTGAACCAAAGAGCATCTCTTCCTTCCATTTGGATTTTTGGTGGTTCGTGGTAGTCTGGGGAGCTGGGTCACAGCATGATGGTGACAGCAGATACAGAGGTGGAAGCAGTGAAGGTAAAACAAGGAGTCAGGGCACTGAAGGACTTATTTTACCTGGTTAATTGTGTTCCAGCAGGGATTGATGCCAGGAATCCCAGCTGGATGCAGGATGCTGGTGAGTCTATAACAGCAGCTGATTTTTTTCCTGTCAGTTTTTATGACAAAAGTCCCGTTCTTGTCTCTGAGACACCCATTGAGATCCCAAGCGGGGCAAGGGCAGGGCAAACAAGCACTGCTGGCAACTGGCAGGACACAGAAACCTTCCCTGCTTAGGGCTGGTGATTCCAGGAGCCTCCATGGCTTGTCTTGAATCATCTGCTGAGGGGAAAACAATCACAGCCAGGGATTTCATGTCAGAAGGAGCTGGGAAGAAAATTCCAAGGCCTGTTGTTTAATTTGTGTTAATAAGGCATTAACAGCCCTTATAGCTGCTGAAACCAGAGGAAGCACATGAAGTGAACAAGAGTGGATTTTATCAAGTTTAGTGGTGCTTTTTGCCTGTTAAGATCTCTCAAAGCAAGTATCCAAAGATATTATCCAAAGATTTATCTCGTGTAGGAAGATGGAATTTATTTGCTTTTAACAAATTCAGGAAAAAGAAAACTGATCTCTGTGTGTCCCCCATATTCATGATAAAAGGTCATAAATATAGACTAAATTTAGGATAAATATTCTGTTGTGCAGTTAATGATGGGGGAAAATGGAATTTGAAATAATTACTGCACTGTTCTGAATATAATTATGTTTAAAAAGATACTAAACATCTATTCATGTTTATTAATACAAATTGCTGAAGGGAAGGAAATAAAAATGTTGCATCCAGTGCTTTGCAGGCACAGAATTCCAAGATGCGATGTAGCCATCAGGTGATGCGGCCCAGTGGCTTTTTGTTTCTATGGTTACCTTCAACTGGATTTGCTGTAACTAGGTCAGATTGGAAGGTGTGAATGGAAACAAAGAAATCTGGGATCAATAAGGAGAGTTCAGGGAGATGAGTGTGGGGAGAGGAATTTTAATTTGTAACTCATATGGATGAAGTCCCACACAGGGGGATTGGTCTGTTTTAGCATCATTCAGTCTTCCAGCGTTATTCTGCTGTCTGAAGAATCATCTGCAGGGGTTTGATGTGATTTACCTGTGGCAACACCTTCCCTCCCTCTGGCTGCATATCCAGGCATGAGCAGCCAAAAGGAGCTTCAGCAACAGGAAAGGCTGAGGCAGTCGGAAGGGAGAGGCAGAACAGATGGAAAAGAGGGAGGGATCTGCTGCAAAGGAGAAACAAAATCAAGGATAGGGAAGATATGTCATAATCAGCATAGAAATAAGGAGAAACAGGTTGTAAAAGTGGTTCAAAAGAAGGAAGTTGAGTGTGAGGAAGGGAAACTTCCTGTGATGCTTTAAGATTTAGCTTTCATATTTTCCAGATTCTGTACTGCATTAGTACATAACTCTGAACTTCACATAAAGTGTTAGCAAATTCTCGTCACAGTTTCCTTAGACAAAACAATCCTTTTCCAGCCTGAGAACCAAGGACACCGTTGTAGCTTCAGGCCCAAAAAGTGTAAACAACAGCAAATTGAGGAGAGCAAACTGGGAGGATGGGACTTCATAACCTGAAGCTGTGGTTGGACAATTAACCCCAATATGTAAATGGACCAAAACTTATAAAAGTGTGAAAACTCATGACCATCTTGGGTCCATCTTGGGTAGAGACACATCCGGGCTCTTGTACTGCCCAAGGTGTATCCTTTGAAGGCCTTTTAAGAAATACCTACTTTATTCTTTAACTCTGTCTAGCCTCTGTTCCAGGTAGCCTCTCTAGGCATCACCTGGAAGGACAGTGGAGACCGCTGGGGGTCGGTCTCTCCCCCAGGTAACAAGTGACAGGACAAGAGGAAACAGCCTCGAGGTGTGCCAGGGGAGGTTTAAGTTGGATATGAGGGAGAATTGTTGTCAAGGGTTAACAAGCCCTGGAACAGACTGTCTGGGGCAGTGGTGGAGTCAGCTGGGGGGATTTAAAAGCCGCGTGTATGTGGCATTTGGAGACGTGTTTCTGTGGGGCCCAGCAACAGGACGAGGAGCAAAGGCTGTAAACTAAAACCCCGAAGTTTCACCTCAGCGTGAGGAAGAACTTCTTTACATTGAGGATGGCAGGGCACTGGGACAGGCTGCTCAGGGAGCTCAGGAAGGATGTGGAGTCTCCCTCTCTGGAGTCCCCAAACCCACCTGGATCCTGTGCCACCTGCTCCAGGTGACCCTGCCCTGGCAGGGGGTTCAATTGAATGATCTCCAGAGCTCCCTTCCAACCCGAACGATCCCGTGGTTCTGTGACTGATGGGCTGGGCAGTGCTGGGGGCCTCGCTGCTCTAAACGAAATGATCCCGGGAGCCATCCCAGCCCGGACAGCCCGAGTTCCCGTCCGTCCCGTGCTGTCACCCCGAATGCCCCAGCATCCCGGCCGCCCCTGTCGGGCCCCGGGGGCGGGCGCACGGCGAGCGCAGCCCAGTGGGCGGGGGGGACCGGGGTGGGCGTGGGGGCCCCGGGGAGGCGGAGCCGGGCCGAGCCGAGCCGAGCCGAGCCCGGGCGAGCCGATCCCGGCCATGGAGGGGTCGGAGCCCGTCCGGGGGGAGATGCGGCGCTTCACCTGGGAGGAGATCGGGCAGCGGAACGGGCGGGGGCCGGCGCCGCAGGAGCGCTGGCTGGTGATCGACAGGAAGGTGTACGACATCAGCCACTTCTGCCGGAGACACCCGGGGGGCTCCCGGGTCATCAGCCACTACGCCGGGCAGGACGCCACGGTGAGCGGCCGGCTGCGGCCCCGGCAGCCCGGCAGGGAGGGCTGGAGGAGGGATGAGCGCGGAGCAGGATCCCTGGGGCTGGGAGCAGGATCCCTGGGGCTGGGAGCACGCAGGGAGCCTGTGTCGCACGCCTGTGCCACACACGCGTACGCCGGGCGCGGTGTGCAAGGGAACACACAGCGCGCACGCTCCGCCGGGAATTGTTTGGGATTGTTGTTACAAGGAAGCGCTGCTGAAGGAATGACTGAAAAACCGCAACCGGGAAGGAAAAAAAAAAAAAAAATCCCAAATCCCCTCAGTACTTTTTGCACACATAAGAGTACCGGGTGCTGCCAGCCGTGTGGCACACGCGGTGACAGAGTTGTTGTTCGCGGCGCGGGTGCCTTCGCCCCCCTCGAACTTCCCGAACCCAAGAGATGGCACGAGAGCAGCATGTCACTGAAAATCGTATTTCAGTCACGAAAAAGGAATGAATCACTCGTGTCTGAGTGCCAGCGGCTGCTGCAGAGCGGAGTAAATGCTGCCGGAGTCGGGTGTGGGGTGGCTTTGCCAGTGATGTTTCTTTCTTTGTCTGCTTGTGCCTTTTCCATGAATTTCTCCAAATGCGCGTGTTTGGACCCAAGGGTGGATATGGGGTGGGAATCTCCCTCTAGGGTGGTGTTGATGGACTGTGTTTCAGTCAGGATGGAACTTGAGATCTCCACGTGAAGATCTTATCGTAGGAATATCATTTAGAGCCAAAAATAACAAGAGAATTTGCAACATTTCGTGAGGGCAGGGTGCACATGTGCGTTTTCAAAGCCCTGCCACTGGCACAGGTTGCCCAGAGAAGTGGTGGTGCCCGATCCCTGGAAGTGTTCCAGGCCTGGCTGGGTGGAGCTTGGAGCAACCTGCAAGGTGTCTGTGCTAGGGGGGAATGAGATGAGCTCTGAAGGACCTTTCTTACACGAACATTCTGAGTTTCTGTGAGCAGAAAAGGGTCAGCCCATGGATGGAGTAGGGCTGCATGGTGGGATTGCAGCCAGCTGCATTCTTTAGGTGATGGTGATGATATCAGTGCCATTGCTGGCTGCAGTTGAACTGCTGACCGCTCAGAAACCCCTGCCAAGTTTTATTTCCCAGTGGTTTTGTCCCTGGGGATCAAAAGAACGACACTCCACAAAACCAGGACAAAATGGGAAGGAAGAACTCCTCTGGTTCACTGTTCTGATTTCTGGAAGGTGCAGTCAGCTGTCCCCTAACTCCAGCTGGGATTGCACTCCAGGTTTTACAGCCTTCGTGGAAAGGATTGGTCTAAATGTGTGGTACCATCCTCCCCTGTTCTGTCCACATACTCCTCCCCATTTCCCCCCCCTTTTCTAATGAGAAAATGCAAATATTGGTTCCCGTCTCTTTTTCCCTCCTTTATTCAGTGACCCTGAGCAGGGAGGATGCTACAGCTTACCTAGAGCTGGCAACACCAGCCAGTTTTTTTAACCCCTTTCCTGACTAGAGATCTTTTAAAAGCACATTTTAATTTAAAAGCACACAACGATGGCCTAGTAATTATAGTGATAAACAATGCATGGTTATAGCAGAAAATTAAAAAAACCCACATGCTTAGGTTGAGGGAGATTGTAAAAATGCGCTAATTTGGGCATCAGGAGAGAAATGTGGAAAGGAGGTAAATGGGAGATCAGGAATTAGATGTCAAAGTGCCATGCGTGCCTGCAGGATTTGTAATTTAGATATAGGGACAGAATCTGTCGTGATAACAGCCAGTAGTGGGTTTTTTCACCTGGTTGCCATGGAGATTGACACCACATTTAAATAATAACAGTAACTGATTTCCCCAACAGGAATCTTTTGAATGGTCCAGCATATCATGGAATAGATTTCTTTTGCTGCCGCCTGAATGATGGTTTTTCTTCATCCTGTTCCTCTGTCTGCGTTTCAGGATCCTTTCATTGCTTTTCATCTTGACAAAGCACTGGTAAGGAAGTACATGAACCCTCTCCTGATTGGGGAACTGGCACCAGATCAGCCCAGCTTTGAGCCCAGCAAGAACGTGAGTGTCATAAAGACTTGGCTTTGGGGTTGAAATTGTACTGTTTACCTTTTCTGACTGTCAGGCAGAACTCCCTGTACATAAGATCATAGGATCTTCCGGAATCACTGTTGGCTGAAGCTTCATTTCACATCATTATTTGTAATTTTAGCAAAGATTTGTCTCCAGGTGGCCCTCAGTTTCCCCCCTTTTCATCCCTGAGAGGGAAAACTATGTTTCTATTGATGTTCCTGCGGCGTTTTCTGACCAGTGGATGCTTTTGGGTCTCCCCACAGAAAAAGCTGGTGGAAGATTTCCGTGAGCTCCGTGCCACCGTGGAGAGGATGGGGCTTCTCCAGCCCAACCATGCCTTCTTTATCCTCTGTCTCTGCCACATCTTGATGCTGGATATTGCAGCCTGGCTCATCATCTGGTATTTTGGAGCATCCTTGGTGCCTTTCCTCTTCTCTGCTGTGCTTCTGGGCACTGTCCAGGTGAACAACTACACAAAAATAACCCCAAAAAGCCAAATTTGGGACTTGGGTGCTTGTTGCCATAAGCAGGGGACAGATCTTATCATCATGGACTTCCCCAAATACTGCTTCTCTCTGGATTCCACCATAAGGCAAAACTACACATGCTGCTGTGGTAGAGCAGGCTTTGCCTCACTTTTTCCTCCCCATACTCCATCAAAGCCTTCCTTATTCCAGCCTTCCCCACACGATGAAAGCCATGCTCCGCTCCTGAGCTCCATGGTGCCAGAGCTCCGTGGCAGTGTGCAGGAGCCAAGCCACTGTGTTCCCATGGGAACTTGCAGGGAGTTAAAAGAGAGGGCAGAGCGGCTCTCAAAGCCCCAGCTATTCCTCCCATGGCCAGCTGATCCCCTTGGAATTACAAGTACTTGGAGGAGGCAGCAGCAATCTGCTCCTTAAAGGACACTTTGTTGCTGATTTCAGAGCAGTTTTGTGAGGGAATAAATGCTGGTTCTCAGCTCTGTGGCTGTTTTTTTCCCATGACTTTTTTTCCCTTCCTCATGGAAACAACTATCCAGGACTAAAAGTCATTAGGCAGAGTCTGGAGTGCACTGATGTGTAGTGAAAAAGGAGTTGGGATTGGGCCCTGGCAGTGGAAGAGCTTTTGCTATCCAGGGATACGTCGTGAGGAGCGTGGGAGTGGGAGATGAAAGCCTTTTTCAGACACAGATCCTCCTGACAGTTCTTTTTCCCCAGCAGCACTGTTGTTTTCTTAATTCCAGGCCCAGGCTGGCTGGCTCCAGCATGATTTTGGACACCTGTCAGTCTTCAGCAAGTCCAGGTGGAACCACTGGGTGCACAAGTTCGTCATCGGCCACCTCAAGGTGAGCACTGGCTGTGGGGAGGGGCTGCCAGAGCCCTGCTCTGCAGCCAGAACCAATCCCAGGATAAGGAGAGAGCTGAGGGCAGAAGATCCACCTGCTTTAGGGAACTTTCTTCTCATCCATTCCCACAGGGAGCCCCGGCCAGCTGGTGGAATCACCTCCACTTCCAGCACCACGCCAAACCCAACTGCTTCCGGAAGGATCCCGATGTCAACATGCACCCCTTGTTTTTTGCTTTGGGGAAAACCCTCTCTGTGGAGGTGAGACCTGAGGGGAGCTGGGAGGTGACAGCAATAGGATTCAAATTTGGGAAGCTGCAGAGAGCTTGGAGACTGGACACTAATTAGTTTGATTTCATATAGTGCTACTTTGCCTTTCACTAGTCCTTAATATTCCTCAGTAATATTCCAGCAATTCTGAGATCTTTATATTCTTAAAACTTCACTCAGAGTTATTTTTGCAGTGTCAGAAGATAAGAATGAAATATTTGCCATGATTGCAAGTTCCTATTTCCCTTGATGAGAGAATTTCAATTTTATGATTATCAGAATTACAAGTTGTTCTCTTTTGCCAAGATCAGTGTGACTAATTGTAGTGATCTGGGGATGGAAGCAGCAGATGACAAGCCAGGGCTGTCTGGAACTTTTACAATTCCTGATCAAAGAAGCTATTTTGGTGGTCTCAGCCTGGCAGTGGGTGTCACAGTGGTGCCCATCTGGAGTCCAGCTCTATTTCTGGTGCAGCTCTGCAGTTAAATGAGTGGCTTTAGCATTTGTTGTCCTTTAAAAAAAAAGCTATGTAAATTCATAGTGTCACTTAAAATGCTCTGATTTGTATTGAAATTAAGGGATGGGCTATTGGGAATTAGTTTGAACATGTACAGGGATATTATGGCATTCCTTAAGGAAGCCAGTGGCTTGATCTGTTATGTTTGTACAGCAAACATTGAAAAATGAGCCACCTCAGAGGGAAGATAATCTGTTCACCCTCATTCCTGTGGACAGTTTCATGCCTAGATACTCACTTCTCTGTTTTCCAGACTAATTGCAAGGAGATGGGAGTTCCACACACTGCCATCTTCATTTACAGTATCGTAACAGTATCATAGCTTGGGGTTTTTTAATTCTGAAGCTCTGCTTTGTCAGCAAACTGTTTGTGTGGGTTTCTATTTCAGCATTTTTAGGCAGCTTGTGCCCTCTGTAGGGGCAGAGCTTCCTGTGCAGGTCACTGTGTGTGTGCAGCACTGCCCAGCCCCTTCTGCACCCAGGGCAGGGTGAAAACTCCTCCCGGCCGAGGTTCCAGGGGATGGTGGATGCTGCCTTGGTTGGATAGAACATCTCCTGGAAGTTTAGGAGTGTGTACACAGGTGTCTTCATGGCCTGCGTAATTTCTGTATTTTAACAGCTTGGTGTGCAAAAGAAGAAATTCATGCCTTACAACCACCAGCACAAATACTTCTTCATCAGTGAGTAACCTCCCCCTCTGCAGTTCCATGGCCAGAAGTCACTCTGCCCCTTGTGATCTCATTCCACCCCATCCTGTTGGGGTAATTCATGGCTCTGTTTGTCCCTCCAGTTGGTCCTCCAGCGCTGGTGCCCCTTTATTTCCAGTGGTACATCTTCTATTTCGCCGTGCAGAGGAAGCAGTGGGTGGTGAGTCAGCTCCACGGGGGCCAGGGGGGCTTCTCCTGGGTTTAGGGATGAATTCCAGTGCCAGATTTACTGGGAGTTTTATGTGTCTGCAGCAGAGGATGTGGGTGTAGATTTGGGAATGATGTTTGCCAAAGGGGGATCTTCCATGGCCTTTCTTTGTGAAAGATCCTCTGGGTAACAAAAGATGTTCTCTGGTGTTCTGGGTTTTGGTTTTCTCACTGCTTGGTTCCTCTTTAGATCCAGAGGAAAACGTGGTGCTTTAGAGCATGTCCTGTCTGGTGTTTGTCCTCTGCTGGGCTCATGGAACCAGGATGGTTCCTGAGCACAGGGAGTGGCTGGTGTCAGGTTACTTTGTGATGAAGCTGGGGAGGAAAAATTGATCAGTAGAAGACATTACAGGAGGTTTTAAATGGAATGATGGTAAATTCAGAAGTCAGAAAATCTTCCTTCTAATGAAGTTTTCCCTGTCCCCTGTACTACAGGACCTGGCCTGGATGCTGTCCTTCTACATCCGATTCTTCCTCACCTACTTGCCCTTCCTGGGCGTGAAGGGTACCCTGGGTCTCCACCTGTTAGTCAGGTATCATCCAACTTAAAATTCCAACATTTTCTCTGCCTAGTTTGCATCAATCCTTTGTGTCAGCTTTTCTCCAGCCCCCTGGTTATTTTTCTCATCACTCCCTGTTCTTCTCTCTCCTGATCCTTTCAGTGGGATGGGTGGTTTCTTGTCAGGCTGCAGAAGATGGAAGGTGTGTGTAGGTCTGATCTGTTTTGCTTTCTGGTGTTTATTTTGTCAGGCAACAACCAGCTGGTGTGTGCACAAGTGTTTTGTGTTGACTTGTCACATCATGGGTGTGTGATCTGTGATGGGTTTTTGTTTTTACACAGGTTTATAGAAAGCAACTGGTTTGTCTGGGTCACACAAATGAATCACATCCCCATGCACATTGATTATGATAAGAATTTGGACTGGTTCTCTACCCAGGTGAGACCTTATTTATGGAGATCTGTGACAGTTCTGGGTGTGTAAAGTCCATCTATCTCAGCCTGGCCACCTCGTGTTGGCTGGAAATAACTCCTGGAGCTGTTGTGTCCAGCCAGAATTCCTGTGGGGATGAGAAACCTGTGTTTGAGAGAGGACATTGCTAAAATAATACTTAAAACAGGACTTTTTTTTTTCCTTTCAGCTCCAGGCAACCTGCAACGTTCATCAGTCCTTGTTCAATGACTGGTTCAGTGGCCACCTGAACTTCCAGATCGAGCACCAGTGAGTGGAAACAGGGGTTGGGAATAGTTCCAAGGCGTGCTAGATACACGAGGGCTGAAGAGCCTCCAAGGTTCCTCTATCAGCTGATTCAGGAACAAAAAGATAATGTGGGTTAATTTTGTGCTATTTGTGTGGGGGCGGAACAGGAACTCTGAAAAGAAAATTTCTGGAGCACCAGTGAGCACCAGCACCACTTCAGATCTAAGCTGCATGGCACAGAGGGGAGAATTCCCAGCACAGGCACTGAAGGGACACAAGAGGGACCCTTGCAGAGCACCCATGGCTTTGGCACAAGGGGAGCTCGGGGCACTTCCAGAATTAGGCATGGCAGCAGGGCCAAGATTCCATGTGGTGGCCAGGGATGCCATTGAATCAGCACCTCCTTTCCCACAGCCTTTTCCCTACAATGCCACGGCACAACTACTGGAAGGTGGCCCCTCTGGTGAAGTCCCTGTGTGCCAAGCATGGCATTGAGTACCAGTGCAAGCCTCTGCTCACAGCCTTCGCAGACATCGTGCAGTGAGTATTGACCCACTGTGTTCCCAAGTCAAGGGTTGTCAGTGCTGTGCAGTGAAAAGGGGAGGGACATGGACAGGGAGGGGCAGCCTCTAAAGGTCCCTTCTGACCCAAATCACTTCATGGTCTCCTTTGCTTCGTCTGTAGAATTCTCCCCACGAGGCTCTGGATGGAACATGGGGTTCATTCCCTCGTTTCTCTCTTGGCAGCTCTTTGAAAGATTCAGGGGAGCTCTGGCTCGATGCTTATCTACATAAGTAAGCAGCAGTGGATCCCTGCAGAGGAATTCCCCAGCTTTGCTGCCTCCTGTGGTGATCACCCTGAAGATCTTGCACTGAGGAGAGCTGACTAAGCCAGATTCGGGGAGGTGGTGCTGCTTAATTCCATGGATGAATGTAATTAATATGATTTTTCCTTTTTTTTTTTTTTTTTTTGTTAGTGTTTTTTTTTGGGGGGGGTTGTTTGTGTTTTTTTTTTTTTTTTTTTTTTTTTTTGTAATATGTGCTCTTTAATTTTTTCTTGTGCTTCTTTCATTCCTCTTCTCTGGTGCTGAGTTCTGGGGAGAAGCTGGATGGAGGAGGTTGTGTCCCACCAAGCTGGGTGCAGCTTTGGAACTGGGAACAGATTCCTTTCCATCTGCTGATCCTTCATTTGCTGAGTATATAGGAGGGAAGCTACTTATCTAACATAGGCTTTTTGGGGTGGCTCTCATTGTGAGTGTAGTAAGAAAGTTGAGACAGCATGAAATCAAGCAATGTGGGAATTAGGCAAATGTGGAAGCTCTAGGGAATTGGATAGGTTCAGTATTTTCAAACCCCTGTTTGTAATAGGGAGCTCCCAGTCCAATTTGTACATATGTGGGTGGGATGGGGAGGTGCAGGCAGCAGTTCTCTAGGAACAGGATCTAGTTAGAGCCCTAATTGAGGTAGGGAAACAGGAAAGTGGAAGTTTTTTCATATGCCATATTCTGTGGGATTGCTGCCCTCCACATCTCTGGAAGCCTCTGGGTTATTTGGCCACTGGTGACATTCTGTGGGGGATCTGCAAGGGGTTTCCTCCCTGCCAGAGTTTGGAGTGCTATGAAGCCATTACTGAGTCAGAAGAGAGAGAAACCTGTCCCATCCATACCCAGGATCCCTACAAGAGTGACTAAGGAAGCAAAAGCATTCCAGATCAGGTTGGACAAGGCTTGGAGCAGCCTGGTTTAGTGGAATACAATAACCCATGGCAGGGGATGGAATGAGCTGAGCTTTAAGGTCCCTTCCAACCCAAACTGTTCTACAATGATTCTGTGTGAAGGGTGATCATAATCACTCTGTGATTGCCTGAAACTTTGGGCTTTTTTGGACCTCTGGATGATTTGTTAAAAGGAGAGAATTCCTGCCTCTTGGCCCATGCAGAGTGAGGCACTCCTGCCTGAGCAGCAGACAAATCTAAGGAAGTTAGAAAGGTGGTGGGGGTCAGACTGCTGTTTAAAAGTGTTTAACTTTTCATTCAGCTGCATATCTACAGGCACACCTCAGCCAAAACGTTGCTGGTCTCCCTCTCTTGATTGATGTGCCTTCCAAACACACCCCAGTCCTGTGGGATTTACTGAATAGCCTTGCTGCCTTTCCTGGGGCCTTTTAATTTACTGCCCCAACGTTACAGATGCCAAACCAGGATGTAGCACCTGCCACATCACTGAGGAAGGTGCTCCATCACCCTGGTCCCCCAGGGATTGGTGGATTAGAATCCAGGAGGGATGGGTTGATTTTGAGGAATTTTTTCCCAATCAACATCCAAAATGAGGATGAGGTGTTGATGGAATGGAAGAAACAGACCTTCTCAGGCCAAGAGTGTTGTTAAGCACAGGATAAAATTGTAATGGGAATAATAATACAATCATACATATATAGTATATATAATATTGTTATTGTTATAATATAATAATATATTGTTATATAATAACAATACATAATACAATCAAATACCTGTTGATTAAGACCATAAAGGAAGTGGGCCTTAGTTATTGTTTTACCTTGGTTTTTTTCCTGATCCATTTCTTTCCCTCGTATTACAACTGTGGATGGAGGAAAGTCTATTAATAAAATTCCTTATCTTACCAATTTGTGCTGTCATCAGAGTAAAATATATCTGTGCAAGAGTCTTCACTCTGTAAAAGGTGGAACAAATGGCTGTCCACAGCTAAAGAGAGAGAACTTCATAAACCTCTTTTTCCAGAACGTGCTTCTCCTGTGTTTTTTCTGCCACAGTAAGGAGGGAACATCCACCATACAATAAACCAAATGCCTGGATAACCAGGAAAAATAGCATAGATGAGCAGATTCACAATCCTGAAGGGTAACACTGGAAAGGGAGCTGACTCAGCATACCCAGATATGAATGTGCTGAGTTTCCTGGAAGTTTTCCAGGCTTGAGAAACACACTGAATTATATGACCTTGGAAGAACACCAATCCCAACTTTGCCATCTAGTGGAAACCTTTTGGCCTTAAAAATGGAACCTGAATATTGTGGGACAGCTTGAGAAACACACTGAATTACATGACCTTGGAAGAACACCAGCCCCAACTTTGCCATCTAGTGGAAACCTTTTGGCCTTAAAAATGGAACCTGAACATTGTGGAACAGCCACAGGGTGGCAGTCAGACATCAGAAGGGGAGGACATCCCAGAGGATCAGAAGAGAAGGATCAGCTCATGAGAGAGGCCTGGCAAGGGCATAGAGTGACAGGACCAGGAGGAATGGCTTCAAACTGAAAGGCGGGAGGTTTAGATGGGATATTGGGAAGAAATTCTTCCCTGTGAGGGTGGTGAGACCCTGGCACAGGTTGCCCTGGGAAGCTGTGGCTGTCCCTGGATCCCTGGAAGTGTGCAAGTCAGGGTTGGACTGGGCTTGGAGCAACCTGAGACAGTGGAAGGTGTCCCTGCTCATGTCAGGGAGAAGATGATATTGTTCCTGGAGATGTCAGGGGTTCATAAGACTATGAAGACTATCCAGTTAAGTGGAATATCATTGGACAAAGAGGTGGCTCCTGCCTGGAATAAATCACTTTTTCCAAATCAGGGAGGAACATCTTCAGCAATGGAGCAACTGGAATTATAAAAATATCAGTGTGATGTTCGTACAGTTAAGGGTGATGGGGCAACTGAAAGAGGAAAATGCTGTAGTTTTCCACTTGCCAACACCCACTCATCTGGACTTGTTAAGTCTGCAGATTTGCAGTCCTTGCCCAACTTGTGGATGTGTTTGTATCCATTATCCCAGATTCATGAAGAGGGGAATGGTGCTCTTTATGGAATTTTCCCCACCTTTAGAAAAGTAGGGGAAGTCAAGCTGATGGTAGAATCCCACAGGACAGATGATGAATGCAGCTGAGTCGCTCATAAACAGGAGGATTTGCTGCTTCCCAAGGTTCTTTTACAAGGAATATAAAGAGATTTCCTAACAGGTCAGGTGTAAAGGACAAGTGCAGTAATGCAACACTGCTCATGGGTGGGAAAGGAAGAGGATTACACTGGAAGAGATTTCTCTGGGATTTGCACCTCCTGCAGGGACTGGTATTAAACATTCAGAAAATGGGGAGGAATTTCCACCAAGAATAGTTTTGAAACAGCAGCAAGAAATTATACACCCATGACAGCTTATATGAAATGCTGCTTATGATGGTGCCCCTTAGGCAAAATTTCCAAAGGTCTGATTGATCCATAGTAATCTCCCTTGACTTTGCTCCCAAGAAGCAGCCTGGCTTTTTGATTTTTGCAGCTCATCATTTAGGTTCTTATCAGTCTGGTGATTTTTTTTTTTGTGAGAGAATAATATTGTTGGTGTTCCCTGAGCCAAATAAAAGGAGAGGCAGGACTTGATCAGAAAATGAGAAATTTTAGAGCAGAGAATACTTCAATCTGTCAGTAATAAAGAAATATTCAGCAGCTGAAGTGTGGATCAATACCAGTCCAAGATACAGTGTAAGTGCAAATCTTAGTACCAAGGTTAATGAGCCCAATTAGCAGAAGCAGTGCTAGATTGTCCTCTAAGGGTAATATAAAAATTCAAGAATAACTCAATTTTATAGATGATAATTCCTTGTATAATGTTTACTTTGACTCAGAAAGAGATCGGGGCAGGCCTGTGGGCAGTATTATCCTAATTAGGTTGCCTGCTGCATAATAGACCTTTTCAGATGAGCACTAATCCATCATTTAGCTGCAGACCAAGATAGAATGATAACTTCTGGCAAGAAGGGGTGCCAATGTTCCAACAAGTGAGCCTGAATTCCTTTCCAGGTTCATCTCCCAGCCGGTTAGGAAAAAGAAACAAGGCGAGGTAAGAAATGCTGGGTGTTGCCCAAGTAAAATAAAAGGTGAGTGGAGATCTGCAATGAGCTCAGGTTTGACGTTTTCTTTGTTTTGTTCCCTCTTCTCCCCTCATCCAAGAGGAAGATCAGAAACATGTGAGACTAAAAAGCCACAGACATTTCTATCTTCAGCAAATATTCCAAAGTTGCCAAAATAAAGGAGTACGTATAAAATTATGGGACTTAGCTCCCTAGCAGTGAGGGGAGAAACAAACTCATGAGAACATTTTTGAGGGATGAGGGACAACCTGTGAGGCAGATTGGGAATAGAAAGAATAGTGAAAAGGTCATGGAACGACAAGTAGGAGTTGGAGTTGCTACTTGTAGCAACTTCAACAATTTTCTAATTGCTAAAGTGTCAAAGGAAAATGAAATTTTGCAAAATTAGTAGCACAATATGCAAACTATGAGTGGTCCCCTTGGCAGGCAGGGTAGGATGTAGAAGTTTAAGGATGAGGGACAGCTCTGAGGCAAAATATTTACATTGCCCTAAGAATATACCCCAAAATATGTGGCTGAGGAAGGACAGAGGCAGATGGTGAAGGCCAGGGAAGGAATTATGGTCAAATATTGGCTGTGCCACGTTTACTGCAGAGGTTGGAAGTTGGCCTGAGGACCACAGGAAGGCCAGACAGAGGAAGGTGCTCTAAGTGTAGGCCATGGAACCAGCGTGGGTGTTTTAATCCTGGCTTAGACCACTTTGTTCCTAATTAAGGTTGCACAAACCACATACTAAAACTAACTTTCGAGCATGGGCACCTTTTGTGGAGTTTCTCTTCTGTGGATGACCAATTTCAGGCAGCCAGAGCATTCAGAAGTTTGTAAGCAGCGCGGGCCCTGCACTGGGCACAGAAAATGCAACAAAAATGCTGCCTGGTCTGAAAAAAAAACAACCCCAAATATGCAACAGTGAGAAAACAAAATGGGTTTGTTACAGGCATTTAACAATTTTGACTTAGATCATGTTGTGTCTTATTCTTTATAACAATACAGAGCACTTGGGAGAAGAGAACTACAGAATTTATAACTTTAGATCAGCTTAATTTAGATCTTAAAGCCACAGAAGAGACCCTGGGATTCTGACTTTCATGAAGCTGAAGGGTGCAAAGGGTTTATTTCATAGAAATTGCGAAAACATGTATATAATACGTGTTTTAATGTAATTTATTGTTCTGTGGGGAGATTTAGATTAGAAGGTTCAAAGGGCTTCTTACAGAGCCTAATTTTAGCCCTCATTCTAATTAACATCTTGGGGTTTTATTGTTTACTCATAAAATGCAACCAAAAGCTGAGAGGAAAAGTGTGGCTTTCACAGGTGATTTTTTTCCTCTTTTGCGAAGGGTGTGAAGATGGTTTTCACAGAGAAAAAAACCCTGTGTTAATTTACTATTGATATCTGGACTAAGGAATGAAACAAAATTAATAAAAATTTTAAATATCTGAGCAAATGAAACTCCTCAAGGCAGGGTTTCCATTGCAGACTTGACTCTTGTCTATAAAAAAACCCCTTGGTTTTGCTTTAGGTTTCTCTTTCCATTTCATGGGACATGGTATTCGTGGTAAGTAGCTCCATCTGAGATGCAGGGTGGTATTTCATCAACCCAGAATACACTAAAAAAGGGAAAACCTAGTCCTTTTCTCCTCCTGACTGTCATGGTGCCTTATAATGTTTTTATCAAAAGCAGTAAATTACTAGATTCTTTTTTCCTTTCCAAAACAAAATTTTGCCAACTGCAAAAGTTTTTTATCGCTTGAAAAGGTTGCAGAGATCTTTCTGAATGCAGCCTTTTCCTGAATTATGGATTCCTCATTAAGTTTTGTGCTGGAGATAAAATAATTTTAATTATTTCTATTTCCTGGCTGTGTTTGGGAAAAGGCACATCATAGTCACAGAAAAGGGAGTCTTGAAGGAGAGTCCATGAAATCCAGGAAGAAAAACAGCCTTTGTGCACAGGAATGTGTGTGCTGACTGTGGCTGGATGCAGGTAATTTCCTTGGAGCCACTGTAGGGCAGAGCCTTCCTGAACCCTCCACAAAGGGCTCGGTATCCTGTGAGCTCCATTCCAGAGTACCTTGAGGAAAAACTCTTCAAAGTAAAGTTATGTTATATAAATTAGGTGGTACCTGCCTCCTGATGCAGAGACATTTCAGATCATCTCTGCTTTGGTCAAAGATGCTGTTCCATGGCTCCAAAGCAGCCAGGACAGGGCAGAGAGACTCAGCTCTGCTTCCAGAGGAAAGTGCAGATGTACTTGTAGATGCTTATCCAAGGCCACACTTTTCCAGTTTTTTCCACTGTTGACACCTAATTCTGGAGACCTGTTCACGTGTTCAACCCACAACTGTCTGTGTTCTATCTAACAACTCTGGTGAGGCTCTACACTTCATAAAGTAGAGATTCTCCACCCAGTTTTGCCCAGGAGCCCCACTTGGGAGGTGTTCCCACTTGCCAGGCTCCATGAAAACCCTTTAAAAACTAAGACAATATTACTCAGAACCTAAAGATCCTCTCTGGAAAAGAAGATTATCTTAGAAACAAGATCACAGGATCATTAATGCTGGAAAAACCTCTAAGATCATCAACGACTTCCAAATGTTCTGGGGTATCTCAGTACCAGATTTATTTCTGGACCATTTATCTCTAGTGGACTGAGTGTAAGCTGCAAACATTTACGTGACAGACGATAAAAGGGCCGAGGCAGCAACTGCCAGCTGAGCAGTCACGTAGTGTCCTTCTGGAAATCTGGGAAACTGTGTCAAGAGCCTGTGCAAGGAGGCTCTGAGTCATGGGAGCAGGGCTGTGGAGCAGCCCTGTGCACGTGTACCAGCTCCCGCGAACACAGGACGCACTTTTTGGCAGGTGTGTGGGCAGTGGTTGCAGAACACTGAGTGTGGTGTAAATTTACTCTGGCAGGTTTCTCAAAGTTTCTCTGGGTGAGCAGGACCGTGCCTTTCACTGTCTGAACTTTTGGAATCATTTTGGTAACCTGGATAATATAGACAGAGGCAGCTTCTGCTTTCACACTGGGAAGGGATTTTAATTGAACAGAATATCAGTGGGCGATACAGGCCCCTCTGCATGGATCTGACGCTAAATAAAGTCGGACAATAAAATATTTATACACACTGTTCATACAGAGGACAATCATCTTAGAGTTCCCAAACTTAATTCCACCAGTTTGGTGGATGCTGGCATCCACAGTGTTAACAGTGAAAGTCACAGCTACTGACTCTGGGTATAGACAGAGACATCCCATATTTGTTCACTCCAGTACATTCCTGGCTCTTTATCTTGCATCTCCTCGTAGACCAAAACCAAACCTCGCATTTTTATCTCCTCCTTTTGAAGTAGCTGCTACATGTACAAGTCTGAATATAGGGCCATGGGAAGGGTTTTTTGTACTTTCAGCCAGCTATGGAGTAACTTGATTTTTTCACATGTGCACAAAACCCCACATCTGCAGGAAATTGCGCAAACTGTTGCATATTTCATTGCCACCACCTCAAGTACTGAATATTGATTTAGGTAAGACTCTGTACATGTACATAGATCATGAACACATCATTAGCGTGGACACTTACAGCTTTTATTTAGAGCAAGATAAAGAGTTACAAAATACAATGTGACAGCAGGGTAGAAATTATTCCTTCCATTCTTTTATCACTTCTTCTGATGAATAGCAGCATTCTCTTTTACAACATCTCTTTTAGCAACATTTCTCTTTTACTTTGGGTGGTTCACCAATTGCCACATGTCAGGCACTTTTAAATGGCAGTTTGGGGCTTGACTGAATAATTTGCAAGATGCTACATGATTTGAAGAATTAGAATTGCATCATTTAGAGTTCCATGTCAGCCAGAAAACTGCCCACTCTGTGCTTAGGATAGAGGGAAAACGCCTCACTCTGCTGAGGTGCGTTGGTCAAGAAAGTAGTTTGGCTTTTTTACCTTTATCTTTCTTTATCTTTCTGTCCTGAAGTCTGCAGCTTCACCTGAGTGTTTTCAGTCCTTCTCAGAACTGGGAGTTCACACTGGGAGCTCCACAGTTTTCTTGGAATCCCAGAGTATGAATTGTCCGGGTAGCTCATTGTCACGAGAGACAGTTGAGACCTGCAGCTGCCCAGCTTCAGGCAGGGACTGGGCATCACTGCAGGCCACATCTGGAGTTATAGACCTAAGAAATTCAGAAACATAAATAGAACATTTGGGCAAGGGGGAAAAGTCAGAATTTAACTCAGTATTGCATTACAAAGGGGTATGATGGAAATACCCCATCTCTACCACCCCAGACTGTACCATGTCTGCCTGCTGCTTGTACCTTCCTCAAAAGCACCCAAGGCTTGGAATTTTGGATTTAAAAAATCCCAACCAGGATTAAGACACTGCTAGATCTCAAGCAGGGCAATATTTAATTTACATTGCTTAAATTTTTCTGCAAAATTGATGCGAGTTCATAGGAAACTTGACATTGCCTTGTCACTGCATTTTATTATAGCTGAGAACTCTTTACCTCTTTATTGCACAGGAGACCTTCACTATATCAGAGAGGCATAGACTTGGTTTCTGCAGGAGTAGTGTTTAAGTAAAGTTAGTTTTGTCAACATTGCCTTTAAGCATAGGTTTCTGAATTTATAGCCAAAGTTGGTGTTAACAGTTATTGCTATTATTATTATTGTTGTTGTTATTTTTATCACTATTATTACTACTGCTATTACTACAAAATATTTTAATGTTATAGACTCATGAATGAATTACTTGAACAATTAGGTGGTTGCATGGCCTCAGGAACATACAGGAAATTCTGAAATCAACTGTATGCAAAGTATTATCAATATAGAAGCCAAATTAACTGAAAATAAAGAATGCTTTCTTAATGTGTTCTTTCTTTACTCTGATCTAGTGGTATTTTAATCAATTATTTAGTTGAGAAAGGCACATTAATTCAGAATGCCAGAGTCAAGAAAATTTCAAAGACCAAGAACAACCTGAAGGATTTGGGTGGTGATGAGGCCATTTAGAGGTAACAGGTGGTCTTCCCAAATTTCTGTCTTTATTCCTGTTTGTGTTCCGTGGAGCAGTCAGACCTTGCAAAGGCAGCTCAGAAAGGACAAGAAGGAGCAGGGATTTTCCTCACGGGTGTGTCCAAGCGTCTGGAAGAGGAGGGAACTTGGGATGGGTGTGTTTGGGCGAGGAGAGCCAACCAGCCCTTGGAAGCGCAGGGAGTGGCTTGGAGTGGGGCTGTATAACGGGCAGGCCAGGATGGGCCACCCTCAGCCTGGACACGGAGCTGGCACTGGAGAGTCCCAGCACGGATGGCTCCACAGACTGGCCCCAGCGAGAAAGGGACGGGACCTGTTCCAGCCTTTCCACAGCTTTTCACTTGGGAAGAGATCAGGATCCACAACGGCCGCGGGCAAAGCCGGGAGCAGTGGCTGGTGGTTGACAGGAAGGTTTATGATGTCAGCCAGTTTTCCAAGAGCCATCCCGGGGGCAGCCGGGTTATCAGCCACTATGCCGGGCAGGATGCCACGGTAAGAGCTGGGAAAGTGGCGGAGGAAGTTGATTCCAGTGGCAGGGAAGGAGGACGTGGTGGGGAGTCCTGTCTGGTGGTGGTCATCACTGTGCTTGGTCAGAGAGCGGACTGAGAAAGCAGCATGAGGACCTTGGGCTGCAGGACATAAGGAAAAGTCGTACAAATATATTTGATCACAGATCTTCCAGAGATTCCTGCAAAAATCTTTGATCTAGAGGATTTATCTAAAATCATTTGGTGCTTTTTGGCAGGAATGATAAATTCTAAGCAGATCTCCCAGACTATGCTGAAAGGAGACGCTGAATTTCTGAATAGGCAGAAATCTGAGAATTGGAAACATGAGCATAAACTTGTGATGTGGGAGATTTAATTCTTGTCACGACAAGACTTTCTGACTTGAAGAAAGTTGCTTAGCCTGTCTTGATTCCTCAGGTTTCAGCGTGTGGAATGGGATAGCACTTCTAACTACGAGCCCAAAATGGACCAGATCAGTTACTTTTCACATTTCATCCCTTGCACCCTGGGGCAGAAAAATACCTGGTGATCTCAGAGGAAGCAAAAGGGGAGGCTTGAGTCTTGTTTGGTTTCTCCCAGGTTCACTGACCTTTAGAGCATAGGCCAGCCCAGAGATCCTAGTGGTATCTCCTGCACTTTCTGCCACTGGACTTTTACAGAAGGAGTCAAGGAATGCAGAATGCATGGAATGATTTGTCCCCAAGCTATGTCCTCCCAGCTCCTGCAAGGACTGCAATTTACATCATTGTATTTATAGACACCCAGGGGCTTTAACCGCACAGAGAATGTGTTTAAAAATGACCTTTGATCTTACTTGCTTTTATTGTAGCAATAATTACAATCTGATTTTACTTGATCTTAAAGGTATTTTCAAACCTCTAGGTGTACTATATCCCTTTGAAGACAGGACCACAACCAGCAGCCAAAATCGTGGGTTCAGTGGGGGTTTGTGTTGCATCCTAACAACACTTCGTGTCTTGCCTTTGCTAATCCTAATCACTCTTTTTGCTTTTAAAGTGCTGCTTGTTCACATATTCAAAGAAATCCACATAGAAAAGTAGGACTGGAAGGTGTCTCAAAAAATTACTGGTGCAGGACTTTACCTAAAACCAGGATCCAGGATTTTTTTTCCCAACAAATCTTGACTGCTCTAGAACTCATAATAGTCTATACATAGTGAGAATTTTCTTCCTCTGTGGTAATTGTTTTGAAAATACAAGGCAAGGCCATTACAGAGCATTTAATTGATGTCAAATGTTGTGAGTTATGTGTGTTGTAGGTGATAGTTCTTAAAGTTAATCTCTAATCTTAAAGTTAGTGTGATGCTAATCAGGGCCTAAGACCAGGGAGGAGGAAGAACAGGCAGGACTGAGAGGCTTTCAGTGATAGAATCTGTGATACTGATCTCATGGATAGGAGTTTCTGCTTAAAAGGATTCTGGTTCCTGTTTCCAAACTGCAGTATAGATTCTTATGGTTTAAATCAGAATTCCTGGCAAGATGGAGGGATATGAAAATGTATAAAGACCTGGAGGATGAGGGGCACAAAATCGTGATGGAAAGATTTCCCCCAGTCCTCTTGGTCCGGACAGAGTTGTTCATTTGTCACTGTGACAAAGGGTCACTAGATGTCTGTAAAAAAGCTCAAATGTCCCAAAAGTCACCCTGTTCTGGCTTTTTCTAGACTACAGTACTCAGAGAGAGACTGTCTCCAGCCAAGAGGCTCCAAGGAAGTCCTCTGCCCTCTTCCAGGGATTTGATCCTGACCAGACCTGTGCAGAATATTTGGGTTGTGCTCATCCCTGCTGATTTTCAGAGCCAAAATCAGCAAAAACAGACTGTTCAAAATGAGGATTTTGTTCTATCTGCTCTTTCTGGAAGAAAAAAGGGTATGGCCAGCCTCTCTACCTTTCTTCTGGAAAATCCACTGAGGATATGAGTTAAAGAAGAGTTTTGATTTATCTGGAATCTCATCCTTTTTCCATTGTTTATATTTGATTTGAAACCGTGATTTGAAATGGTACTTGGACAGGCACTTTTGTGTCATTTGTGTTCCCACGTCCCCAGAACATCAACTTGTTCTGGAAATTGGGAGGGAACTGTAAGAGACACCCAGTTTATGCTGCTGAATATGAGGCTTCAGCATCTATTTTGTATGGCCTTAGTGTTGCACAGACAGGATTTCAAAGTCTCATCCCAAGCATGGCAGAGACACACCTCATTCCCTGCTCCTGGGTCCCATCCATAGGGCAGGGCTTCTGGCTGGAGCCTTCTAGGGACAGACTGTGCTGAAGCAAGCAGATGAAGGAACAGGTTTCCCTCTGCAAAGGGTTTTTCATCAAACCCTTTCATGTTTATTACCAGCCTCACCCAGGGGCATTTATGAAATCTGGGTGCTTGAAACTCCTCCAGCTTCCTTGGGCCAAGCTCCAGTAAATGGGAAAGAGTGACAGGAGAGATAAAAATGGACAAGGGGAGCAGGATTTTGTGTTATAATCCAGACCTGGGGAATGAGAAGCTCAGCTCTGGTGTTCGGTCATGTGCCCTCTCTCACTCCCTCCCTTTGTGTTCCTCAGGATGCCTTTGTGGCATTCCACAACGACAAGTCCCTGGTGAAAAAGTACCTGAAATCTCTGCTGATTGGGGAGCTGGCACCTGATCAACCCAGCTTTGAGTCTAATAAAAAGGTGAGTGCCCTAGATTCCAGTGGTGGGAATGGCTCAGGGTTCAGCATGGAAGGAGAAGGAAAACAGGAGAGGTAGCAGGAATCGTCTCTGAGGGAGCACGCCTGGTGCTGTGGGTGGTGATGGGCAGGCACGGAAACATGACCCCTGGGAGCAAGGAATGAGCTCCAGAGCCCCAAATCCTGCTCTGTTCTCCTCGCTGGGATGTCTCAGAATCAAAGCAAAATCTGTTGACTTCATGCTTGTTTTGGCACAGAGCCCCTACTCACAGAACATCTCCTCCAACTTCTGTGGCTGTTTTGGGGTTCCTGGCTTTGCTCTATGATGTTTTCAAAGTAAATAGTGCATTAATATTCACTTTACCCACAGAAATCCCTTTTCTTTACCCACAGAAATCCCTCTTGGAGGATTTTCGTGAGCTGCGCTGCACCATTGAGAAGATGGGACTTCTGAGGCCCAATTACTTCTTCTTCTTCCTGATTTTCCTTCACCTCCTGGTCCTGGATGCTGCATCCTGGCTCGTGGTCTGGTACTTTGGCATATCCCTGGTGCCTTTCCTGGCTGGCATGGTGTTCTTCACCACTGCCCAGGTAAACTGCTGACGGGTGCTGAATGCTGCAGACACCCTTGGCTCTTCCAGCTGGAGAGGGTTAATGGAATGCTCCCATCCCATGCATTGCCTCTCCTTAGATCCCATTATCTGGCTGAAGATGACAAGCATGTTCTACGTCACAATTTTTGTTGCCTACAGCTGATCTCATTTTGCTGACAGGCTGCTCCCTCGGGATGGTGGGGTTCTTGTGGAACTGGCTCTTTCACAAGATGGGATGAGCTGATTTAATCACTTACCACAGGAAAAAGAAGGAATATTTCATTCTCACCTGCATTTTTTGGCTCTCTGTTTCTTCTGTCAGATGGCTCTGGTATTTTTTGGGTCCTTTATGAGTCCCCTCTAGCCCTGAATACTTTTCTGCTGGATTAGTAAATTCAGCCATATAAGCAAAGGATCCATTTCAGTGTGGGTGTAGGGAAGGAGGGAATAGGGATTTGTAGAACTTAGATGGGAGAAATTAAAGGGTGTGGCAGAGGGAGGAAAATTAAGATTTTCTTATTAGCACTGAATGCTTAAGTTTGCTCAGATACCCCTGGAGCAGGTGCAAATGAGCTAATTTATTTAATTAATCTGTTTTAATTGCCTAATATCTGCTAAGGCAGATATCCCTCAAAGAGCAGTCTTCTATTTCCATGGAAATATGGAATGCAGTGAAGCCACAGACTTGCTGTGGCTGGTTACTTGGAAATTAATTATTCATGATGGTAGCAACAGAATTCCATGCTGTGACAGTGAAGTTAATTGCAGTGATGCTTTGCTGCTTTCCCTATATTCCAGATAAAACTAATATCTGGAATTGAGCAGCTCTAGTGAACAGTGGCCTGGATGAAAGTTCCCAGCCCTGTGAGTGTCTCTTGACACATCAGAAGGAGGATGAAACTCACACTATGAAGTTACAGAGACTCACAAGGCAAATTATTGCAATAAAGCAGTTCTCTTTCCTCAGTGATCTTTTTGTCTCCCAGATCCAGATGGGCTGGTTCCAGCATGATCTGGGGCACTGCTCTGTCTTCAGGAAGCCCAGGTGGAATCATCTCCTGCAGATGGTGGTGATAAGCATGCTGAAGGTAGTGGTGGGAATGTTCTCTGGGGCTGATCGGGACTAAGCAATGGATGGGAGTGTCCCTAAATCCAGGCAAGGTCTCCTGTGAGGGAATTGCAGTAAATAGAGATGGGATCCTTGATATTGCTCCAGTTTGAATCCCTGGTGTCGCCCTTTTCCCCATGCAGGGGCTGCCTGCCAGCTGGTGGAACCACCTGCACAATCAGCACCACGCCAAGCCCAACTGCTTCCGCAAGGACCCTGACCTCAACATGCATCCTCTGCTCTTCAGCCTGGGAAAGACCCTCTCCATGGAGGTCTGCAAAAGCAGATTTAGTGACAGAAAGCTAGAGTGTGATATGTATCTAATATATAATAATGACAACCACCCAGATTGTGCCTTGAAACAAAGTGGTTTTTAAGGTCTCCTTCCAACCCAGACTATTCTAGGATATTACGATAATTCCCGAAGTGTTCCAAGATCTGAGAGTCTCATGTTATTGTAATGCTGAGGCACCCGCTCCTGAGAAACAAAGGCTAAAAATCGGTGCTTAAGTAAGGGCAAGCACCTTGAAGGCAGCTCCAGGGGTGAGTCAGCCCAGCTTGCATCAGAGAGGGTTAGTGAGTCACATGTTCCCTCTGGATCCTCCTGGCTGCCAGAGCTGTTGGGCACCCAAATCCTTCAGGGCTGGTGGAGCTGCTGCACGCTGAACGCAAATGCAGCGAATGATTTCCTAATCCTGAATTTTATGGCTTTCATAAAAAGAGAAACTATGAATAGATGCTCCGTGCTTCCATTATGGTTTCTGACAGCATCAGGATAGGCAAGGGCTCATTTGCCTTTTCCTTGTAATTCCTTTTACTGACGGGGTGATGAAACTACCTTGTTGCCAGATACAATGGCCTCTTAAAATAATGCCTCTTTCTCTTTTACCTGCTGAAGAAACTCTCCAAGGCACATGGAAAATTCCAGCTCTGTCCCAGACAGATTCCTGCAATGGGAGATACAAAATACTTATTGATAGAAAACCACTGGCTCCTGTTGGGAAGGATTTTGTCAGGGATTTTGGGAAAGATCTTTCATGTAGGAGTATGAGCATCCAGAGCAGGTTGGCTGTGCTCCAGTGGGTTTGATGGAGTGAAAATGTAGGAAATCAGTTCTCATGTCTTCCTGCTTTTTAACAGGACCAGAGTTAGGCACACTATAGATAAGCAAATTGGATTTCAGGGGTTTTGTTTATGCAGTTTATTTGTTGCTTCAGTGTTGATCCAGTGCAGACTAGAGCTCTGGAAGTAGTTTGCTTTAGTTCCTTATTATTTTGTCTTTTGAAGAATTATATTACAAAAGTTTGGGGTGATGTTAAGAAACTTTTTGTGCAATTGGTGAAAAAATACAAGATGAAGAAATAAACTTAACTGTGATTTTGTGAATATTTCATTATTTTTTCATTTTTCAGCTTGGAAAGCAGAAGAAGAAGTTCATGCCTTACAATTACCAGCACAAGTATTTCATCTGTGAGTATCCCCTAAAACCATGAGTGCATCTCCTCCCCCAGAAAATAAGGGTTTTTAAAGATATTCCCATTGAAATGAGAGCTCCAGGAAGCTTCCTTCATGTTAAAGAAGGTCCCTATGAGGAGGAATTGCCCCTTAAGTCTCTGTTTGGGTTATGAGATGTAGATGGGGGTGTATCAAACAGATACAGGGATGGGGAAGAAATGGAGAAGTGATGAGAAGAAAAAAGGAAGAGATTATGTGGGTGCATGGAGGTTAATATGAGTGGAAGACAGCAACTTTTCTTCCACTGGAAAAAAGAATCATTTTTATGATGCAGTGAAATTACAAATATCTTTCTTTTTCTGTTCTGTCCTTCAGTGCTGGCCCCACTGGCCCTCGTACCCTTCTTCCAGCTGTCAACAATCTACTTTGCAATCAAGAGGAAAAAGTGGTTGGTAAGCACTGCTTTCCTTTCTGGAAAACTCCAAAAATGTCACTGTATCCACCTTCACCTCCTATTGGGCAGGTGGTTGAGGGGTAAGAGAGAGAAAGGATAGAGAAGGCTGATTCTAGGCTTGCTGCAGCAAGAGAAAATAGTTTAGAAGAGGTTTTTAGCCTTTCAGCAGATAAATAAAAGTTACCACGAAATTCCCAGACCCAGAGTGTGATGGCAGGGCTGTTGTCTGCAGTTATTGATGGTTAAGCAGGAATATTTCAGGGACGCAGCCGCCTTATGCAGATTGGAGCATACTCCTGATAAATCAGAAATTTGCATATCAGACCATTTTTTAAGCTGCAGTTCAAGTAAAAGGGAGAGGATGGAGTGGAGGCATTTCATCAACAAAGGCTGATTTTCATCCTGATTTGTTTGGGGTTTTTTTGTTTGTTTGTTTGTTTTTTTTTACAGGACCTGATATTGGTTGTGACTTTCAACATTCGAGTCTGCCTCATGTATGTTCCTTTAATGGGATTTAACAACTTCATGGTGTACTACTGGCTGTCCAGGTAACTCAGAGCAGACCCAGAGTCCCCATAATTAATATTTGTAATCAATATTGAGCTTCAAAAGAAAGAAATGAAAACTAAAATTACTATTTTCTCAGAATTTAATAGTCCAGAAGAAACAGTTTAACTTCAGGGGGGTGGTGGCTGCTCAGGGACATCTGCATCTAAAACTTGAGTGGTTTTTAAACTCCAGAAGTGCTTTTTCACTTAAGAAGAGACTTAGCCAAGTGTTTTGGTGTTAAATTTGGATGGGATTAGAGATATGACAAGAATTTCTGGGTTTATCTGCCCAGGTACCTTGAGAGTAGCTGGTTTATTTGGGTGTCCCAGATGAACCACATCCCAATGGACATTGATTATGACAAGAACAAAGACTGGGTGTCTACTCAGGTGAGAAACTCCTTTTTTCTGGAATACTGGGTCTGCTGGTCTAAATTATAAAACAAAGACAACGTTGTTATTCTCTTAGATTAACTGTTAATGAGGTTTGCCCTTCCATTCATTCAATAAACATGTCTGTGATATTCAAACCATTTAAAATTTTAGTTGGAAAACAGGAAATCTAGATTTAAAAAAATCTTGTTTTTTCACTGAAAGGCCTTGGCATATTTTTCACAACCCCTTCCCCTCCCTATTATAGAAAAGTACTGGTGGTATAACAGCCAATTTCCTTTTTAGGCAAATTAAAGGGAAGCAAAGTGGGATAGCTTTCTTTTTACCCTACAGGCTGCAAGTTTACTACAGATAAATCTGACTAAATTGCCTGATAAAAAAGAATATGTAAATAGAGCTTTGCTCACATCTATCCTGCCTCCAGCAGTATAATCCCACATAGTGGGTTTGCAGCAATTTCCTGTTTTATCAAGGATAAAAAACTCAGCCTGGCTAGTCTAGACTGTGTTGAATTCCTCAGGGTAATGATGGCTGTAATCCCTTACTTTGCCTTGATTTTTATGCTAGACTAGGGTGGGCAGCGATTGCTGGGGCTTCAATTGTTGGACTTACAGGTAAATAAAATCGAAATTATCTGAGGGTTTTGGGTTTTTTCCCTCCCAGCTCCATGCAACCTGCAACGTGAAGCAGTCTGTGTTCAATGACTGGTTCACTGGGCACCTGAACTTCCAAATCGAGCACCAGTGAGTATCATCCTTGGGGAAAAAATGGGAATAATCTGAGGCAGGGGAATATTTTGAACAGGGAGAAAGCTAAGCTTTGCAATAACTCTCCCTCATCCCATTGTGCAGCCTGTTCCCCACAATGCCTCGGCACAACTACTGGAAAGTGGCTCCCCTGGTGAAAAGCCTCTGTGACAAGCACGGCATTGAGTACAAAAGCAAGACTTTGCTGACAGCCTTTTTAGATATTTTGCAGTAAGTATCAATTAACAACAGGATTTTGCTCTGCGGTGGCAGGTGAGAGACACCCAGGCAGTCATTTCAAATCAATGTTTATGGAGAGATCAAACCTAGAGTTTATTTAGACTTTTCTAAAGTTTCAAAGTTTCAAAGCTTGTTTTTCTCCTCCTTAAATTCTCCCAGCTCAATGACAGCAGTCAGACTTTGCTATGTGGTGTCCATGCAATTTAAAATCCATTTTTTTATTTCTGTAACTGCAGTTGACCTTACACAAAGTTGAACTCTGTCTCCTCCTAAGTGATTTTTTCCCTTCTGCTCCTGCAGTTCCCTGAAGGAGTCTGGGGAGCACTGGCTAGAATCATATCTGCATGGATAGAAACTGGCAACTCTCCAAGGGAATCCCTTCACCACACAACTGCTGCCAAGAGCCAGGACACATCATCCCTGTGCATGTCCTCAGGCATGGGAACTCAGGAGCTGGGCAAAGTTAATTTCAGTAAGAATGAAATGGGAAAGTACCTTCAAGATACATTTTTACCTTGTTCCCAACCATGAATCTCTGTTTTTTCCTGCTCTCAATCTCAGAATTTAGAGATGGCCTTTTAAACTTGGGGAGAAGTAGCTCTTGAATCAGCTTGACCAGTTTAACTTCATTGGAAGCGCCAGCTCCTTGCTCATGGAAGAGGTTTGAAAGGAAATTCTTCGAGTCATAGAATCCTGGAATGGTTTGGGTTGGAAGGGACCTTAAAGATCATCTTGCTCTACTGCCTGCCATGGGCAGGGACACCTTCCACCAGACCAGGTTGCTCCAAGCCCTGTCCAGCCTGGCCTTGAACAGTTCCAGGGATGGGACATCCACAGCTTCCCTGGGAAACCTGCTCCAGTGCCTCACAATAAAGAATTTCTTCCTAATATCCAATCTACACCCACCCCCTGTCAGTTCAAAACTGTTGTCCCTCATCCTGTCCCTACAAGTCCTGATAAAAACTCTCCATCTTTCTCACAAGCCTCTTTCAGTATTAAGGTCTCCTTTGTGTTCTTGGCTCAGTGAAAAAATGCAGGAAAAGTATAGGAAGTCGGGAGACATTAGGCCAGGGGGAATTTCTTTTAAAATTTTCTTGAACAGATCAAAATGTACAAAGACCAAGGTAGCCTCTGGGGCGTGTCCCCATTGCTCTGGTCACCTTGCTGTGACTGTTAAGAGTTGTAACAGGCTCTGTTCCTGGATTGCATGGGCAGGCAGATCAGCTGGGGGCTGCTGACACCTGCAGTCGCCAGTGTGAACCCAGTGTGTATGGCATGTGGTATCTGTGGGCATAAATACATGTCTGGGTTTTAACTGAGTGCTGACTGTGCTGTCAGATTGGATTTCTGGTGCAGACCAGCTTTGAATCAGGCTGAGAAGACAAAGCACTGAGGAGTAGGTCCAGATTTCAAGGGTATTTAGGGTACTCCTGCTTTTATATATATATATATATTACATTTTATCTAAAAGTTTACCTCTTGGTGGTTTAGTACAATTAGTTTTACGAGAGAATTATGAATAAAGTTCTTGGTCATGATTTTTAGATTGAAGTCAAAGCCTGTTTTAGAAGGAGCTCTGATTTATCTTGCTAATTTTGAAAAGCAATTATGATTCAATGACATTTCCTAATGCCACTTAGAGTAAAATATATTCCATTATGGGACTGTCAGAATCCATGTAGTACTGTACCCACCTCACTGACCCAAAACCAGACAGGTTTTCATGGCAAGAACCTGTAGTGGCAAATAAAGAGATAATTTGCCCCTAAAAGCAAAGACCACATGATTCCTCTCCTCTGCCTTCACACCCAGAACTTTCAGTGGAAAAATCACCCATAGGAGGAAGATGTGGGAGATTTCAAAGCAGCTCGCTTGTGTTGCAATTTGCAGACACCAACACCCCTCTTCTGGTATCTCCAAAAGATCTAGCCCAACAAAAAAAGCAGAAGGAGTTTGGAGTTTTTATTTTTGCCTTTGTTTTTTTTTTCAGAACATCTCAGTTTCTTCTTTTTATTTATATTTTTATGCGTAGGTGCAGGTACCAATAACACTGTTCTGGTTCTATCATAATAATGGCTGACAGATGTCTTTGAAAAGGGTCCTGTTTAAAAAAGTAGTTGTTAAAAAGTGTTTAAAATGTAGTTTGGAAATCCCTACTAACTGGTCCCTATAGCAATTAAGGGTTCCCAAATCCAGAGGTGGTTATAATGGTGATATCCATAATTATTTGCTAAAGCAGAAACATGATATAATTATTTAAGGGATAATACTGTCTTAAGATGAATGCAGGGATTTCATGGTACTACATAAAGACATTTTAAAATTGCTGTCCTGCTGAAGGTAATATAAATATTAAGGATTCCTCCTTTTTTTACCAGTGAGACTTGAATGCTGTGCTGATCCTGTGTCCCCCTGAAATCAATACAAGGCTGAATCAAGAAGGCTCTTTGTGCTGTCAATCTCATAAATTAAGCTGATCATTTGTAGTGTTTAATTAGAATTCTGCTTATTTGAATGTCATTATTATTGATTCTTTTTTCAATCTGGTTATAATTAAAATATTTCTGTCTCTATTTGTCCCAGCAGGCTGCTCTCTGTCGATAATAATTTCTTTATCTTTTTAATAAAGGTTATTCACAGTGGAGCTGGTTTACCTTGGTTAAATTCTAACATGGTTTACAAACTCCGAGGGGTCAAGTGAGAAGTTTAATATTCCCTGAAAGACAATATTTGCCATCTGAAATACCTGGAAGAGACAAGGAAATTAGGGAGATGCTTTGGAGAATCCTCCTGGTTGCTGGAATTTGTGCTGAGATGCTGCTGGAAGTGATTTCCCTTATCCAGGTAGAGCAAAGGCTCTTTCGTATCTTTTTGTTCTTCCCTCAGGTCCCAGATTTAAGGATGCAATTGGATAAGATGCTTTGGGTGGAATCTGATGAAGAGGATTTTGAAATGGATAGAACAACTCCTGCTCTGTGTGGCAGCATCTCAGTCCAGCACCTCTTTTCCTGAGTGTAAAATTATTCACTTAGGTACTGATTCCTCTCACCAGCCACCCCTGCAAAAAAACTCCTTCAGTTTTATAGCCTAAAAACTCTTCAATGATTGTTTGGAGAGCAACTTGTAGTCTGACTTGAAGGAACTTGCAGTTTGTGTGTCCATAAAGAGAGAGCCAGCCAGAAACAGAGGTTGTATTTACACTGATCTCCAAAAAAAAACCAGGTGACTTTATTCCAGCTTGCCACCTAAAATGGAATTTCCTTTTCCTCACGTGCTGCCCACAGAAGGTGTGTTCTGCTATTACTCCCCAGCCCATAGTGCTGAGCTGTGCTCCCCTGCAAGTACAGAGCTGCCTCTGTCTGAGCAATTTTCCTCTTATCACCCACCCAAGGGTGGGGCATGCTTGGTTTTCCTGGCTGCCAGCCCCCTGAGGGACCTCATCCCATGGGCATGCTTGGATCACACTCTTAAAGGCAGGACTGTGCTTTCCAGAGGATATTTATGGCTGTTTTCTCTCCAAAATGGAGCTGGGAGAAGCAATCCCACATCTTTTGTAAATAAACTTACAAGGACAATATGGTACCTAAGGTTTCATCTCAGGCTGTGGCCCTTCAGTTCAACTTGTCCCTCAGGAAATTCCTCACCTCCTCCATGGATTGTGGCAGGTTTGCATCGAAATATTAATTCTTTCACTCTGCTTCAAGTCTTCTTAACTGGTGAATGGTGAGGATGTTCCTCACTTAAACTCGGCCTCCCAAGGTTATTTTTCTATTTTCTCAGAAAAATAAAAATACATCTTCCTTATATTCTCTTATTCTTGGTGATAGATGATGAAAAATCAAGTGAAATAATCTTTACTGATTTGTCCGGTCACTAAATTCAATCTAGTCTGAAAAAAAATTATTTTTCCCTAAAAGGTCTATATTCTCTCTTGGAAGTAACACCTGAAAACACATAAAAATAGATGTGAAAATACACTTTTTATGGAGGGTTTAGGTTCTGGAAATGGTCTAGAACTCTCCCTACTGACTGTTCCATCCTTACAAATATTTACCACTCAAGTCTTACTTACCCTATCTGTGTATTTTATCTGCAGGGTGGTTATGCTTAGAAGGGTAAATATTTTTATATTTGAGATTTTGATTTTGTGGGTTTTTTTTCCCCCATTCTAAAAAAAAAAACAAAACATGCTCAGCCACCATGCTATCTTTTTGTGCCGATTAATCCAGTTTATTGATTGAAAGTGTTGACACAAAGGTGCCCACTGGATCTGTTATTCCAATCTGTGATGGGTTAGAAGAGATTCAGTTTAAATGTATTCATGGAATAAAAACAAAGACAATTTTAAAAGTACTATCCCTTGCTTTTTGGGGGTTTTAATAGCACATAACACCTGAAAAATCCAGCAAGAACATCCAGAATCCAGCCCTATGAGAAGATTATTGAGCAAGAACAAGCTAATTATGCAAATAAAGTCCATATTCCCTGCAAGAATTGCAGCACACAGCGATCTGTGTGACCTTCATTTTCACTCTGACTCATAATTCCACTTTTGGGAGCAGAACTGTGCACACCAGTTGGATCTCAGTGAAGGGCTGGGGTTTGCTTACGTGGGCTTTTCTACCCATTTACAACCTGTTGGATCAGTGTCAGCTTTAATTCATGGTCTGCGGGGTATCCAGAACAGCAAACAGGCAGGAGAGGGCAAAAGAGACCACAACAGATCAGAGCATTATCCCAGTGCCCAAAAGTGGAGGCCTGAAGAAGGAAATAAACCCAGCTTCAACAGGGATTAATTACAGTGTTTATTTTATTATCCTACATGGGCTGAATCCACAGGGACTTATCCCATGTGGGAAGAGGCAGCTCTGACCACAGTAATTTAAAGGGTAGCTCTTCTCAGGAATTACTCATTCCACTTCCACAGATTTATTAGGACCTTTGGAATTGCATCCTCATGCCAGAGGTCCCAAATATTCATCTAGCCTTTTTCTGTTCCTCTGGAATGATGAAATAGCCTAAAACTTTTTGACCTGTTACAACAGTGGTTTTACCAGGCTTTGGCTCCCCATGAAGCTGAAAGAGGATTTGTCTTTTTTATTTTTGTCTTTATTTTCATGTTGAAGTGGGTGTTAGATCTACATATACCATGACAAAAAAAAAATCAAACAAAAAACTACAAACCAAACCCCAACCCCACATAAAAATTACATATTAAAATATCTATGCCATTTAAAAAAAACTCAAAATAACCAAACTCCAAACTAAGATTCCCTGCATTCTTTGTGTTATGTCAGGGAGAGAGGAACCAATCAATTTTGGAATGTTCTACCTGGACTTTTTTTCAGAGATATAGATGATACAAACTCCAGCTAGGATTTTCTGATGCTGTGTTTCAACACCCCATTGTGAAGCTCCAGTTTGCTGAATCAGAAATCCATCAGCCATGCACAGCAATGAGCAGAGCAAAGCAAAGCAGGCAGGGACTACCCAGCAAAATGCTCATTAAAATTATTTAAATATCAGCTGTGGGACATGAGCTAAAAGTGTGATATTGCAGCACACAAAATTTGCTCAATATAAGTGGTGGTGATGTAAGATTTTTAACCCTAGAATTGAAGTTGCAAGCTTTGGGTGTGTGAGAATGAAAGAGATGCTCTCAGGGTAGTTTTAAACCCTCTTTTATTAACCCACTTTTCCTTTTTATTGCTCCTACCAGCTCTTGAATGAAAAAATCCCCAGAGTAAGAAGGTGAGACGTGCAGACAGCCAGTGAGGTGAGAGAAAACTCTGCCAACGTGACCATCCACCCAACAGTCCTGAATTCTGTGGTCTCTGGAATGAGGTGAAATCCAGTAGTGTCTAAGAAAGTAGTTGGGAAAGTACTGAAGAAACTTTTCCATGACTCAAATAAGGTATTCCTGGAGCTGTAATTTACAGTTTGAGCACCTCTCTGAAATGTTTCCCCTCCAACGAAAAATCTCAACTCCTTTTTGTCCCTTTAATCCTTTTAATTCCCTGCAGCATGGCCCTGACTTCCTCATTTTGACTGCTTATATTTAAAAATACTTGATGATGAAAGGCCCTGTGTTATATCTTTAACCAGCATCCCCTTTTTTCAGTATAAACTCTTAATTTGCATCCTTGCTACACTCCCCAATCCAAAATCTGAATATCCCTGGATAGTTTCACTGCCTGTGTGAGTTATCTTGCCACCTCCGTCTCTCCCTAATAACACTTTGGGAAGGGATTTAACTCTGGGCTACTCTCTCCAGTTTAGTTACTCCCGGGATTCTGCCACTCTTTCAAAGTTGGTTTGAAATAAATATGGGGGGGAAGCAGTATCCAGAGTAATACCCGGATTTAGGCAGCTGGGCTGAATAAAATCTGCTGGTATTTCTTACCAGTGACTTAGAGAGCAGAGGAGGAGACATCCCAGCTAATGTCCTGCAAATTTGTTGACAGTGTGCTAAAATAACAGATATCATGCCAACAAATCCAAGTGGTTGATTTGTCCAGGGAGCTGCACAAGATCCCAGTTTCACATCCTTGTATTCCTTGAATTAAGGTGCCTTTCAGGCCTTGTCAGCACCAACTGGAGTCCTTTTATGTAGCCAGGGCCTCACTGCCCTCACAGGGAAGAATTTCTTCCCAATATCCAATCCAAACCCACCCTCTGGCAGTTTGAAGCCATTCCCCAGTGTCCCAGGAAATAAAAACCTTCCATTTTTCTCTTAATGAAAACATGGCTTTGGAAAAAAAAAAAATCTATATAATACAGTTTGCTTTGGTGCTGCTTCTTCAGGGCTGCAATCCCTGTAGAACAGAAGATTCCTGGAAAAGGGATTCTCTCTTGACTAACAAGCTCTTAAATATGACCTCAGCTATTAAAAGCAAGTTTGAGGCACAGCTGCCTCGTTCATGCAGTGTTTTATTGTCTGCTGTCACTCTTCAGTTGCATGAACCAGGGTGTGCCCGGTGTTCTTGTCTGAATCTGTTGACAGCAAGATAATCCCTCTTGTCTCTGCAAAGAAAACCTCTTAACAAGTTTCCCACTGGAAGACCTGGCAAGCCCAGAACTCATCTCCGAGCTCAACTTGGCCTCTGGGTCACTGCTTGACGCTTTTAGCATCATTCCCATCTGGAACGGGGAGTAAACCTTGCCTGCTGCAGGTGTGCTGGTGCTTACTAAAGCTGAATATTGGCTGCAGCCATGTGCTCCTCTCATTGGTAAATGCATCCAGGTGACCATGGAATACATGCCAGGATTATACTTTGCATTTTCTAAAATCAAAATATGAAATCACTGATTTTGGAGCGTAATCCTTGGTTACTGGGGGTGTTTTACCTCAATTCCGAGGTCAGCAGTTCCCCTTATGACTTGAAATCCAATAAAAAGGTCTTAAAATTTTATTTTCCAGATGATTTCAAAGGAGTGTTTGACTGAATGTGGATCCGGAGAAAACCACTGTGTTTTTCTTCACTCCCTAGGAAGAGGTAGCTGAGTTTCTAATTGATTGATATTCGGACAGCTAAGGAGAGGAAGGTTTGAGAGACTCGAGAATTTAATCAGTTGGAGGGGTTCTCGAGGAAAAAAAACGGGGAAAGGATAAAGAAAAACGATCTAAGTTTGCCTCCCTGTGGCAGAATCCCGCTGTTGCACCTGGGAATGGGCCAGTTTTCCTTTTCCAAGCTTGGATGAATTCCTCCCTGGAACAGCTGTTGTGAATAACACAGAAATGTTATCCAAATCACAATAACAAATGACAATATAAAAAAAACCCTCAAGTATAGCTGCTCTGAATAACAAAGAAATGTTATCCAAAATCACTATAACAAATGACAACATAAAAAAAATATATCTCTCTCCTGGGTTACATTTGTATTAGGTGTATTTGATAATGAAAAGGTGGTGCAATTGTAACAATTACCTTATGGCAGCTTTGCAGCTGGAGCTATTTAATCAAAGCTCTGCTCTGGGAGTAAAAGAATCCAAATTATCTCCAGACAAGAATTCCAACTTTTAAGTAGCTCATGAAAGAGAGGAAAAATGAGATGAAAACTCTAATATTTTTTTGGTAGGTTATTTTGAAATAATGATGGCTATAGAAGCCAGGACTACACAGGACTCAAAATTTACATATTTCACCCCAAACCTGAATATTTTTGAGAAGACATTCCATCTCCTGAACAAGAAGGATCATTGCCCACATGAAATTTCAGAGTGTGAAAATCTGGCTCACTTGTTTTCTCCACCAAATTGTGAGGGTTTATTCATAAAGGAGAGGCCTTGTCTGCCTGCAGCCACGAGCAAGTTCAGGCCGTGGCCTCACATTTAGCGCTGCTTTTCCACGTGAAGTGCAGGCCTGCTCCTCAGCACCTGCTTTTTGGGCATAGCTTTGGATGCTGTGAGGGCTTTGCCACTGTCCAGGAGGACAAATGTCACCTTTGAGGTGATTTTCTACCACAACAAGTGTTTGCTACCAATTTTTGGGGCCTCGTTTTCTGAGGGGGAGAGCCTCGGACTTTGGATGACAGGTCAGAGTCCTTGAGTTCCCTTCTCCTCCAAAACCTCTTCTCCAAGGAAAGGAGCATAGGAATAGCTGCATGGCCTCTCAAAAAGCCTTTTCTTTCAATCCATCTTATAAAAAGTACAAGGGGATGGGGTTTTTCCATTGCTTGCTCCCTGTAATATTCTGTGAGAGACCGGTGAGAGCAGTGGCTGGGCCTGACTCAGCCTTGCATGGTTAAACTCATTCCTTTGCTTCCCTCAGCAGCTCCCCAAACCCTTTCATGCCTTTTCCAACGGGAAATTTAATTTCATTGTGTCCCTGATATAATCCCTAAAGGTGCAAATTGATTGCTGAGCCTGTTATCTTTCAATTGGTTACCTTACCGTTGTCCCAGGACACGGGGAGATCCCGCTATGGTAAAGGCTGTATTTCCAGATCCCAGTTACCCTGGGATAATCCCAGCTGCTCTCAAGCTTTCTGCTCCATGCCCAAAGGACAGGACTTGGAGTGTGTGGAGTGCTTTGGTGCCTCCTCAGGTTTGCAATCTGTGAGCAATCAGGACACAAACAAAGGTTTTGGGTTTAGCTGCTCAGGGCTAAGATTATCCAATTAGTACTTGAGAAGTATCCCACAGGCATAGCCCAAAGCCTCTGTTTGTCTCATCGAGGATTAGGAGCAATTAAGGGAAGTCAAATGCAATACTAGCACAGCATCCACTAATATCCACCTTGCTGGGCTGGAGCAGATAATTTATAATGCAATTTCCTTCCAAGGATAACCGTCCTGGTGGCTCATGGAACACCTAGAGAACATCCCATACTAGAAGAACAAAGCATTCCAACCAGTTAAGCTATGGAACGGTAATCCATAAATCCAAATAAAGATCTGGTCCCTTAACAGACTTGTCTCAGTTAGGATCCCTCAGTTTAAGGATGTAGAACTGAGAGGAGAAGAACTGCACATGAAATTTCACCTTAAATCTACAGTTTGCCTGGTTTTTATTCTCATATTATAATTTTTATTCTCCATTATTATTATCATTTCCCCAGTTACTTTCTGAGTCGTTGCTTCCCTCAAAAACTGCTTTATCTGCCTCAGTTCTAACATTTCATTACCTTTTAAAGATACCTTTCCCCCCCTAAAACTTTTAGCCTTCTGATTTGCTTAGGTACTTTTAAATGATGCATACTCTGATAACTCTTATGAACATTTATTCTTTGTTTACTGACTCATAATCAGAAAAACCTTAAGTAAAAAACAGCTGGTAATAAACTGTATTTTTACCAATATTTCTTTCAATAATACATGTTCGTTTTTTATTGAAGAGCATAAAATAATACTCTAAAAAAACCAAGGGAACATTAAATAATCTGGTCAGCATTAATAATCATTAGTGATGGCATGTTTTTAGACTTTGAGCAATTGATTATCTACAAGAAATAATTAGATTCTTGAGATAACTTATCTAATGACATCGGAAAAGGATAATGATAAACCATTGCTGATGCATGAAAGCTCTGCAGGGATTGTGCAAGGAAATATTTAAATATTTGTTATACTTTGTGAATGTTTTTCTTCTACTAAATGTTGGAGACCAGTCAATCTTTTCCTTAATGTGTGTTCCTTAACAATTTTAATGCTATAGACTCTTTAATTTTTTTTTTTTTTTTTGAGAAGATAGATAAAGGTTCTGCCTTAAAAAATAAGACATTTTGACTATAGGCAGGAAGAATAAAAGAAACTTTGAACTGAACTGCTGGTTTTGTCCCTGAGCAGGAGCAATGACACATTTGCCCTGTGTGAGGATGTTTATGAGGTAAAACCTTCCTAAAGGAGGCACTGCAATGCAACACTCATCTGTGCTTAATACCCCTTTTGTTGAGTGAGTGAATTCTATTATCTGCTTTTTATATGTTGGACACTACTATGAAAGGTATATTTAATTTTTTTTTAGGGCTTCTAATTTCAGTTAGGCAGGAAGTTTCCATCAGATGCTGTTATTACACATATGCAAAGGCACAGGTTTCGATTGCCTGAGTTGTAGCCTTTATTTTACAACACTGAAGCTGCAGTTATTAAACCACTGTGGTTTCCAGAGTGAGCTGCATTTGTGCACCTGGGGATGTGAAGTTAGTGTGTCCTGTGCCTATGTCACCGATGCAAATTTATGTTTCCAAAAGCAATTGCAAGCCAAAATATAGATAAACTAGACACTTTATAGATTGTTCTAGATAAATTGTTTTACAAACAAGAATAGTGAGGTTTACATAGCATTAACTTTCCATTTCTGCTTCTTTGCCCTTTCAAAGTAGAACTTTCCATTTCTGCTGCTTTGCCCTTTACAAGGATGCAGGAGGAGGAAGACCCCAAAAGAAAGGATGGGTTGTGATGAAATGTGGATCCAACCACTCCAGGTGAATCAAGGCAGTTAGGTAAGCCGGGTGGTGCTGGGCACAGGTTGAGCAAGGAACTGGTCCAGGTACAAAATACAGTTCCTCCCTTTTGATCTTGATAATGGCTCCTGAGTGACAGGATTAATTATATTCCTTGGCTCCACTCCCCCTCGTTTCCCTCCAATAAAAGTGACAAGATTGTCCTCATGGAGTGAGTGGGTGTCTGGGATTTTGTAAGACAATTTTAAGTGTGGAAAACACCAGTTATTGCTTGAGACTGGCTGAATAACTTGACTGGGGTTTTTTTGTTGTGTCTCCCCTGGGGAGAATAAAGGAGAATCATTTAGGCTCATTCTGAAAGGTGAGGAAGTTGTAAAAGTTAATTGTAAGAGTGCAATTCTGCAAAGGGGCATTTTAATTATTTGATTTTCTATTTCAACTGCTTCTGCAGACTTTTTCTGAAAGCACAGTTCCTTAAAGAACTCCATTATTTCGCTTATGAAAGAGAAGATGAGCTAAACTGCTCACTGTCATTAACAAAGGGAAGGAATACAAAGAAATGCTGATTAGAACTCAAGTACTCCAGTTTTCTTTAAATCTAAAACTTGTGCTGCCTGCAGCAATGACTTTTTAGAAAAATGACCTTGTCAACAATAGCACTGAAGGACTCCTCAAATCAGATTCATCTTGTCCATCTTTATGGAGTCAAGCATCTTGTCTAAGCTGCTGCCTGGGTTTTCCTGTCAATTGAGAGAGATAATTATATCTGGATCTAATTTATGCTGTCCATTTCCTTACATGATAATAGAGCAAGAACACATAAATCATTTACATTATGCATTTTAAGACAGCTAAAGCTAAGTGATTAAATTCATTTACTGTATTTTAAATATTCTGGTGCCCACACCATTCTGTTTGGAGACACAGGTGACATGAAGCATTTTCTGTACCTGTGCCACCACACAGCATAATCCTTAAACATGCAGTTGATAAAAGGGGGTGAGATTGTTAAAGGACATTATATTCTTCATGTAATCATGGAATGGTTTGGGTTGGAAGGGACTTTAAAGCTCATCCAGCTCCATGGACAGAGACACCCTCCACTTGAACAGCTTGCTCCAGCCTGGCCTGGAAGACTTCCTGCAAACAGCAAAGGTGGGGGAAAAAGAAAGAAACAAGTATGAAAGGACCAATCATATTTTCAGGTGACATTTGCAGTATTTTTTTCCAAACAAAAAGTCACTGCAATTTATATTTGTGTGTTTAAATTTTGCAGAATAATGTGATTTCCAGCTGGGTATGAGCCTGTTAGTGCAAAGAACTGCAAAGTGCTTCTCAGCAGGTGCAGTGAAAGACACACGAGTTGTGTCCAAATGTTACAGAAGAAGCTTCTGAGGAAGGTAATGTGGAGGGTTGTGCAATGTGTTTTCACCCTGATGGCTGATGGGGCCTGCCTGTACATGCTGACACACCTCAGGTGGGAGGGCTGGGTGGATCTTTACTCAGGAGCTGGAATGAGTTTGGAGTTTTCCCCACACACTAAAACAGACAAAGCTTCCTACCAATGGGATCTGTGAGTCTGTGTAGGATGTGGACACAGCTTGTAATGTGCAGCAAATCCTTGCTGGCTCCTTGATCTTCCTCATCTCCTTGTGCTTCCTCAGCTCTTGAAATCCACAATTCCTCTCTTTTATAAGAAAAGGAGGGAATGCAGCGACACAAACATAAGGAGTGCCCCTCTCTGCCTTCCTTTCCAGGAGAAAATGTGCTTTTTCTATGGACACCATCACAAGTTTCTCTCCAGATTTGCTTTAAGAGCATGACTGTAAAAGGTCTTTTCCAACCAAAATGATTCCAGCTTTTTTCTGCATTTCCCCATCCTTGCCAGTAGTGTGATGGCAACATAATCACCACCTTTATGAAATCTCTCTGCTGACTTTCCACCACGAGTGAGAACCATGTTTTACCTTCTATACCAGCTAATTGTGGATGGGTTTTGTTCCTTTCTTTTCCTAATTCTTGACTTTATAATTGAGATTTATTTTGTTCCTTTTCCTTCATAATTCCAACTCATTTAGAGTTGCTAGGCTGTTCCTTTGGCCTTTTCCAAACACTCTCGTCACCCGTATGTCACCCTCTGGAGATTAGGAAAGGAAGTAATTATGGTGCTGATATACAGGAATAAGTAATTAGGAATTATGCAACATTAATCCATCTCTACCCCACAGATTGGCAATGTGAAGTGGAAATCAGCTCAGAATATTCCAGGTACACTGGAGAGTGAGAGGTCAGCTTAGCAATACTGTCATATAAGATTATTTGGATGAGCCAAGGATTTCTGAGGGATTTCTGGCTTCCTCTGACCCTTATTCTAAAATAAAGTGTCTCTGTTTGCAGGAGAAGAGGGAGGAAGAGAGGGACTAGTAGATTTGGACATCTCTGAAATAATGTATAGAACTGGGCATAACCTTAGTTCTGTTTTCACTTTGCAGGACCAAGTTTGAAACTGCACAATAGTGCAGTTGTGAAATACTTTCACTGATTTTCTGCTGTTGGTAGGACTGGTAGGACAAATAATCTCTAAATTAATCATGATAACATGAGGGAAAGTCGTGTGGATTGATAAAGCTTTCGGTTGCTTTATTTATTACTTCTTGCTCTAACAAGAGAGTAGTGTCTTCTGTGGGAGTGTGTGATCATACAACTGGTTTTGTGTGTCATTTTTATGTGGAGCTGGTCTGTCCTTCTTTATTCTGTCTCCCCTTTCTGGCCTCTCTTGTAGGTAATTGCTGTCATGGTGAAGTCTGAGGTGTGAGAAACAAGGCTGATGAGAGAAATCACTTCCCCAGAGATTACAAAATCCCTTGTATTATGCAGTAACTTCAGCATCTGCCACCTCCATTACTCCTGTACCCAGCATTTTCTTCAGCTTTTTTCCCATTTATCACACTAACAGCACTAGAAGTTATCCCAGGTCTACATTCCCCAGCCACATTCTTTGTAGCTTTTGTTCAGGTTCTTCTCTTCCCTATTTTTGTGCCATAGCTTGGCTCAAACAACTCTCAAATATGTTTTGAGTTCCCATGGAAGCGTCTCTATGTTGACATCCTTGCCTGCCTTGTTCAGACATGCAGAGCCATATATTTAGTACCTCGTCAGCCCTGAATTTGGGACTGGAAATTTCTGTTTTGTTTTGGGTAGAAGTATGGTAATCTGGTGCTTGGAAAAGCCAACTGGGATGAAGAAAATAGGAATAATGCAGGGTTTTCCTTAGAATGTCAGAGGTTAAAAGTGAGGGGAAGTTGGTAGGAGGCGGCTTCCATGTTTCCAGATTTCTTCGAGGTGTTAAGGGACCTGTGGGAGCAGTACACAGAATCACACAGGATCACAGAATCACTAGGTTGGAAGAGACCTTCAAGATCATTGAGTCCAACCCATGCCCTAACACCTCAACTAAACCATGGCATCGAGTGCCATATCCAGTCTTTTTTTAAACACATTCAGAGATGGTGATTCTACCACCTCCCCAGGCAGACCATTCCAGTACTTTATCATTATTTCTGTGAAAAGCCTTTTCCTAATATCCAACCTGTATTTCCCTTGATGCAGCTTAAGACTGTGTCCTCTCATTCTGTCAGTTGCTGCCTGAGAAAGACACCGACCCTCACCTGACAACAGCCACCTTCTAGGAAGTTGTAGAGAGTGATAGGGTCACCTCTGAGTCTCCTTTTCTCCAGGCTCAACACCCCCAGCTCCCTCAGTTGTTCCCCACAGGACTTGTGTTCCAAGCCCCTCACCAGCCTTGTTGCCTCCTCTGGATGCTCTCGAGGGTCTCAACGTCCTTCCCAAACTGAGGGGCCCAGAACGGGACACAGCACTCAAGGTATGGCCTCACCAGTGCCGAGTACAGGGGGAGAATGACCTCCCTGCTCCTGCTGGCCACACTGTTCCTGATACAGGCCAGGATGCCGTTGGCCTTCTTGGCCACCAGGGCACACTGCTGGCTCGTGTTCGGTCAGCTGTTGACCAGTACCCCCGGTCCCTTTCTGCCTGGGCACTGTCCAGCCACACTGTCCCCGGCCTATAACACTGCAGGGGGTTATTGTGGCCAAAACGTAGGACTTGGCACTTGGACTCATTCAACTTCATCCTATTGGACTCTGCCCATCCATCCAACTGTTCCAAGTCACTCTGCAGAGCCCTTCGACCTTCCAACAGATTGACACACGCTCCCAGCTTAGTGTCATGTGCAAATTTACTAATGAAAGACTCAATGCCCTTATCCATGCCATCAATAAAAATATTGAACAGAACTGATCCCAGCACAGACCCCTGAGGGACGCCACTGGTGACTGGCTGCCAGGGGATGTAAGCACTGTTCACCACCACTCTCTGGGCCAGCCATGCAGCCAGTTCTGAGCCCAGCACAGAGTGCTCCTGTCCAAGCCGTGGGCTGCAGGTTCTCCAGGAGTGTGCTGTGGGAGACAGTCAAAGGCTTTGCTGAAGTCCAGGTACACAACATCCACAGCCTTTCCTGCATCCACCAGGCGGGTCACCTGGTCATAAAGGGAGACCAGGTTGGTCAAACACGACCTACCCTTCCTAAAACCCTGCTGGCTGGGTCTGATACCCTGGCCATCCTATAAGTGCTGTGTGGTGACACTCAGTATAAACTGTTCCATAACCTTACCGGGTACTGAGGTCAGGCCAAGTGGCCTATAATTACCAGGATCCTCCTTCCCACCCTTTTTGTGAATGGGGGTCACACTGGCCAGCTTCCAGTCATCCAGAACCTCACCAGTGAGCCAGGACTGCTGGTAAATGATGGAGAGCGGCTTGGGAAGCTCATCTGCCAGCTCCTTCATCACCCTGGGGTGGATCCCATCTGTTCCCATAGATTTATGAACACCCAAGCAGATCAGCAGTTCTCTGACTGCCTCCTCCTGGATAACAGGGGTCTCATTCTGCTCCCTGACACCATCTACCAACCCAGGAGGACAGTTGTCCTGAGGACAAGCTGTCTTCCCACTTAAGACTGGGACAAAGAAGGCATTAAGCACCTCTGCCTTCTCCTCATCTGCAGTTACTGAGTTCCCTCCCACATCCAGTAGAGAACAACGATTGGTCTTACCATTCCTTTTGCCATTAATATGTTTGTAAAAACATTTTTTATTATCCTTTACAAAAGTTGCCAAATTAAGTTCGAACTGAGCTTTGGCCTCCCTAATTTTTTTCCTATTTGCCCTAGCAACCCCCTTAAAAACTTCCTGAGAGACCTGACCCTCCTTCCAAAGATGATACATCCTCTTTTTATTCCTAAACTCCTTTGAAACCTCGTTGCCCATCCAGGCTGGACATTTGCCTCGTTGACTCATCTTTCAGCACACAGGGATGGTCTGTTCCTGTGCCCTCAAGATCTCTGTTTCGAAGCACATCCACCTTTCCTGGACTCCTTTGTTTTTAAGGGCTGCTCCCCAAGGAAGTCTCTGAGTAAGTCTCCTCAATAGGCCAAAGTCTGCTCTCTGGAAGTCCAGTGTAAAAGTCTTATTGATATTCCTCCTGATTTCACCAAATATTGAGAACTCTATAATTTCATGATGACTATGCCCCAGGCAGCCTCCAACCAACACATCTTCCACCAGCCCATCTCCATTTGCAAACAAGAGCTCTAACATAGCCCCTCCCCTGGCGGGCTCACTCACCAGCTGCGACAAAAAACTGTCCTCCACACACTCTAAGAACTTCCAGGACTGCCTCTTTTCTGCTGTATTAAGTTCCCAGCAGATGTCTGGTAAGTTAAGGTCACCTACAAGAACAAGGGTTGGTGATCCTGAGACATTCTCCAGCTGCTTATTAAATAAGTTGTCCACCTCTTCTTCCTGGTTGGGTGGACAATAGCAGACTCCCAGTAGGATGTCAGCCTTGTTGGCCTTCCCCTCAATTCTTACCCATAGGCATTTGACTTTGTCTTCATTAGTTTCAATACCCATGGTATCAAGAGCCTCCCTAATATAAAGGGAGGCTCCACCCCTCCACCTCTTCTCCCTTTCGGGTCTCTCCTGAAGAGCTTGTAGCCATCCAGTGCAGTGCTCCAGCTATGTGAGTCAACCCACCACATTTCTGTGGTGACTACATCTTAGCTTTGCTGTTGTGCCACGGCTTCCAGCTCCTCTTGTTTGTTACTTATGCTGTGTTCATTGGTATACATGCACCTCAGCTGGGCTACTAATTTCACCACTAATTCGGGCTTACCACCCTTGGGCCTGCTTCCAGACATCCCAGCTGCATCCCCTACCCCCTTCAAACCTACTTTAAAGCCCTCTGAATGAGTTGTGCCAGTTCATGAGCTAAAATGCTTCTGCCCTTAACAGAGAGATGGAGCCCATCCAGTTCCAGCAGGCCAGGTGCTGTAAAAGTTGCCCCATGATCAAAGAACTCAAAATTCTGCAGATGACACCAGCCCTTGAGCCACTTGTTGATAATGTGCACTCTCGTACTCCTTTCATCATTTTCCTCTACCTGAACGCTACCTGTGCTTCTACCCTATCAACCTCTTGACCTAGTGCCCTGAAGTCCCTTTTAATTACCCTGATGCTCCTCTTTTCAATCCCACCACTGCCAGCCTGGAGTATCAGCAGTGGGTAATAATCAGAGGGCTGAATCAGCCCAGGGTATCTCAGTGATATCCCAGTACCAGGGTAATCTCAGTGAGACCTGCCTCTCTCTGGGTCTGGTCAATGGGTCATGGGGCCCTCTGTTCTCCTCAGAAGGGAGTCAACCACAAGGACTACCCTTCTTTTCTTTTTAATGGCAGAGGCAGTGATCTGTCTGACAGATGAAGTGTAATTGGGAGGCTCTCCAGGCAGATAATTTTCTTCTATGTCATCTGGCTGACCCTCTAGATCCAGGGGCTCATACCTATTCTGAAGTGGCACCTGGCTAGGGGGTAGGGGTCAGGAGGAATTTTTATTATTACCTCCCCGAGCAGGGACCCATTTCCACTCCCCTTCATCCACCAGGTGTCCTTCTATTGCCTGACAGTGGGAGGCATGGGAGTCCTCTGACTCCTCCCTTAAGGATGGATGAACTGAACCCCACCAATCTATCTCCCTTTCACTTTCTATTTCCCAACAAAAGGAGATCATTCACCTGTTCACACCGCATGCAGGGTTCTTCTGCAATGCCCCTGGAAACCACTGCTAAGCTCAAACAGCAGAGGAAGGGGTGCGGACAGACACATCCTTTTTGAAGGGTTCTGTTTCGCTACATACAGTTTCACTAACTGCACCTTTTGATCGTGTAAAAACCACTACTAACAAAAAAAACCCAAAACCAACCAACCAACAGAAACACAACAAACTAAAAACCCCAACAGCAGGAGGAAACCTGCAACCCTGCCAAGCCCCGGTTTGCCCGCTCCCGTTCGCCGCGCTCCCTAGAGCCGCCTTTAATCACCCCAGCGCTCGCGCTCGCAGGAGGAAAGCCCTGTCCTGCACCTGTGTGGTTAAGCTATCAAAACAGCATTAGCTCTACCAGTCCTCAGCAGCAGAACATCAGGACTCTCAAAAGCCCCTGTCATGGTGTCCCTTCCAGTTTGCTGCAAACTCCAAGGACTTGCTCACATCCTGCTAGGAACAATGAGGAATTAATAGAGGACGTTCCTCTAAGGAGTTGCACCACATGAAAGAATAAGAAAAGAAAAAGAAGGAACAGGGGTGATACAATTTGTATTCTTCTATAAATTACATTTTTATGACTAAGTGGTTTATTTATTTATATTTAATAATTTATTTTATTTATATTTTTATGTTTTACTCTGAGTTACTCAGCTTAATTAGTGCTTCTTTTATTTTTTTTCTTTTTTCCTCAAGAGGTGAGTGATGCTCCAAGCCTGGCAGTGTTTAAGAAGCATTTGAGCAATGGTAGAGGCTTTAACTTTTGGTCAGGCATGAAGTGGTCAGGCATGATATTTGTAGTGATCTAAATGATCTAACTGATTAACTGATAGACCCTTGCAACCAACTCAACTGAAATATTCTGTTGTATTCCATTCTGTTCTATTTTCTCCTGCCTCTAAGAGAGAGGAGATTCCTGCTTGTTCATTTATTAAGGTGCTTGACCTCCTCATGGCTTTGGTGTCAATCATCTAATCAGTGTTTCTCTCCAGAATCTGCCATGTTCATGACTTGCAGAAAGGGAGCTAATGGAGTTCCTTTGGCAGTCAGCAAATATATTAATCACTTAGGAAGTGCAACAGCTCAGTTTGGAAAAAATCAGATTTTAATCTGCAAAAAAGTCCATTTAGCTTTGCCCCAAATATTTTTCCCTTTTTTCAGGCTTGATGACATATGTATTAAGACAGAAGTTCCAGAAAGGACCATCATGCAGCTTTGGTACAGTGCAAGGAAAGGAAGACTGGATTACAGGAGCATAAAGATGTGGGATGTGTGAAGGAACAATGGTTATCTGGTAGCTATCGAGTCATAATTTGATGCTTATCTTTTTAGCAGTTGACATCTTCATTGTGCAAAGACAGATTGCAAAACCAATTAGTGCTGCTTAATGTGGGTAGAAAACTGAGAAGCTGGAACCTTGGTGATGTAAGGGCTGTGGTGCAGATTAATGAAGGGTTTGTTCCCAAATGGATTGTCCCCCTTGGAAGGACATGCTGCTACAATGGAACTGGTTGCTGTTATCAGCATTCCTATCAGAGCAGTGTCTGACACGGTGATAATGTCATGAGTGTCCTGCATGTGGCAGGCAGCTCCTTCTCGAAGGAGGTTACCTGGCTCATCCTGAGGTAATGAAAGCTTCAGTTATCCAAGGGCTTGACATAAATCCATGTAAGGTCTTAAAACCTCGCTACCATTTTGTGTGCTTGAGGGCAGTTTTTTAAAAATCTAAAACTCCAGCTAAGCTTATGCCTGTCTCCTGACATCCCCAGGTTCAAGCCTTGTCCATCCTGGCCTGGAACACTTCCAGGGATGGGAAAGCCACAGCTTCTCTGGGCACCCTGTGCCAGAGCCTCCCCACCCACACAGGGAAGAATTTCTTCCCAATATCCATCCCATCTAACCCTGCCCTCTGTAATTTTGAAGACATTCCCCCTTGTCCTGTCACTCCAGGCCATTGTAAAAAGTCCATCTCCAGCTCTCTTGGAGGCCCTTTAGGTACTGGAATTGTGCACAGAAATTGTCATGTTTGGGGTTATTTTGTGTGCTCCATACACTAAAACCCTCTGGGGAGGAAGCTTTTGCCTGCTTGACTTACTGACCCAGTGAGAGCTATTTAACCTTGTGCAGTATTTTAGGATCAGAGAAAGGTTGGGCTGATGATCTTGAAGGTTGGACTCGATGATCTTGGACGTCTTTTCCCACCTTAATAATTCCATAAAATAGCTAAGGAGGTATGACCACGGGACAAGAAGGGGGTGGATTCTTCCTTCTTTTCTGCTGAATATTCAATATTGAGTATTCAGTGTAAGAGGAGAAGCTAAAAGGAAGGAGTTGTGCTGCACTCCTGAAGGTATGTGCTGGTGTGCTGGAAGTGGTTTATCTCAAATGTTATAAAAACACATTCTGCAAATAGCACCAAATGTGAGCCTAAAGGGATGGCAAAGCCCAGGAATCAGGAGGAAATGGTGCCTACTGTGACAGGGGACAAGCAAAGGAACAGGTTGATGATAACAACTATTAAACTTCTTTTTAATGCACCTTATTGCACTGGCTGTCCCTGGGAGCTGGGCTGAGAAACCAGCTTTAGGATTTTCACACCTTCCTGTAAAGGAGAAGAGCCAGAAGTATTGTGTAAACAGTTTGATTGAGATAACGAGATGAGATTTCTTCTTTTGCATCAACATTTCTTTTGGAAATCTAGACTGCAGAATCATTTTCAAGTGTGAGCTTTACCAGCACAAGTAGATTCAAGAGCAAACAAGCACTGAGGGAAAAAAAAAGGGCAAATAGATGCATGAGAATTGTTATAAATGTAAAGAAATCAGTTCAAATTAATTAATCATCAAAATATTGTATCTCAGATAAATGAATTAATGTACTTTGAAAAGCCTGTCCTAATTGTGGGCTCCTCCATCTAGGTTGTTGCTGTTGTGTGTTTTAACAGTTGGTTTTCTACAGGATAAAGAAATCATTCAGTCAATCACAGTTTTAAATTTTCAAGATTGGGTCTGTTTTGACAAGAGAAAATTATGTGGATGCTGTGACTGTTTAGAGGGAAAGGAAAAGTGGCACCAAGAAAGGAAAGGAAAGTGGGAAAGGAAAAGTGGCAGTGGTTGTTCTGCAATTAATGCTCATTTCCTGGAGTCCCCAAATCTAATTAATAATTTTACAAACACAAAGGGGGCAGTGGGAGGGGAAGAAACAGCAGTTTCACAACCTGCTATCAGAACCTGGTACAACATTCCATGTGTGCCTTCCCAGGTTTATCCCAGGTAACAGAAGTACCCAGGGCAGAGCTTCGAGGATTATTCCTGCCATGGGCTTTGTGGGAGCTCCCTGCTTGCTGTGAGTGTTGGAAAACTGGACTGAAATACAGGGTTTCATCAGGTGCTACTGATGAATTTTATACTGAGTTTTCTGGAGATTGGGGTGGTTTGGTTGTTGGGTTTTTTTTAGTAGGACATAAGAATATGCTTAATTCATGTTCCATCCAAAGGGTTTGTGGACTGCAACGTCATTCTGGTTAATCAGCAGAGTATTTTAAGGGAAGTTTTCGCTGTCTGAGCCCTTCCTTGGAATAGAATGAACTTGCTGAGGACTCCCCCTAAGCAGTCAGGTACCCCCCACCTGAGGGTACTACCTGAGGGCTTTGGGCACTGGGGATGCAGAACCAGGGTGGGAAATGGGCAATTTTGGGAGGCAGACCCAACCTCGAGGAGCTGGAGGGGGAGGGTGGAGGAGGCGGGGAGCAGCGCCGGGGCGGCTCCCTCCCTTAAATGCCACGGCGGAGCGGGATACGGGGCTGCAGCTGCGGGCGGGAGGAGGGCAGGAGGCTGGATGGCACCGCCGGGGGGCGGCGGGGAGGTGCGGGATGGGGACAGGGACAGGGACAGAGACCCCGCAGCGGGGATGCGGCGCTTCACCTGGGAGGAGATCGGGCAGCGGAACGGGCGGGGGCCGGCGCCGCAGGAGCGCTGGCTGGTGATCCACAGGAAGGTGTACGACATCAGCCACTTCTACCGGAGACACCCGGGAGGGGCCCGGCTCCTCGTCAGCCACGCCGGGCAGGACGCCACGGTGAGCGGAGCGGGGATGCGGGAGCCGGGATGCGCCGGAGGAGGGCGTCCGGGAAAAGTCGTGCGGAGAGAGCTTGGGAGTGGGAATCGGGGTGTGGGACAGAGTCGGGGGAGCGAAGTGTGACCGCTCCGTGTGAGCCTCGCCATCCCCATGCCATGGGAAAGGGCAGATGAGGAGATGCAGCCCACGGGAACGGGATCGGAGCGGTTGTTCCAGCTAAATCAGAACAACAGCTGGAGTGAGAGCAGAGGAGCACATGGAGATGCTCAGAGGACTGGAGCACCTCTACTAGCTGGGAGTGTTCAGCTTGGGGACGAGAAAGCCCCAGGAAGAGCTCAGAGGACCTTCCACTACCTAAAGGGCTCCAAGAGAACCGGAAAGAGACTTTGGACAAGGGCCCAGAGGGACGGGACAAAGGAGAATAGCTTTAAACTAAAAGAGCATAGATTTAGATTGAATATAAGGAAGAAGGTTTTGATGATAAGGGTGGTGAAACACTGGCATGGGTTACCCAGAGATTTCCCATCCCTGGACACCTCAAAGACCAGGTTGGATGAAGCCATCTGATGTAGCTGAAGATGTCCCTGCTCATTGCAGGGGGGGTGGACTAGAGGAGCTTTAAAGGTCCCTTCCAACCCAAACCATTGTGTGATTCTTAACTCTTCAGGATTCCTCTTATTGTCTGGTCTTGCTTGTGCAGTTGCTGTGAGTTGCAGCATTTTTTTCCATATATAAGGGATATTTGAGGCTCATGGAAATCAAAATAATTTTCTTTCCATCAAGTTTAAATTTCAAATTGTGTATTAGTTGAACTTTGCATTGTGTAATTTCATCACTTATTTCTTGAATTACTACTGCCAGATTTCTTTTATTTTAACTTGCTGGAAAATCCCAGACAATGGATGAACCAGATATTTTGTTTCTGGGATCTGAGCCAGATTCGTAGGTAGCTGGTTCCACGTCCAAATCATTAAGCCCTGCAGGATGTGAGCCACTTTCATGTCTGTCCATCTTGCATTAGGTCCATTGCTTAATCCTTTGGATGTATATTATGAAAAATTAAGACATTATCTTTAGTTGACCTAGAAGATTTTAACCAAAAGCAGAAACTCATGAAAGGTGGCAGCTCAGGAGATGAGAAGCACAAAAGACTTTCAATGAGCAAAGGAACCTGAGGAATGAAAAAAATGAGTATAATTAATGCCAACATTTTAGAAAGGGTGACACTGCACACTGAAACTGTGGAGTCCTCTTGGTGCTGCATTTGTTGTGGTGTTCTCTCACAAAGGATAAAAAAGAAAGGGTGTCTTCCACCAGACCAAGTTTCTTCAACCTGGCCTTGGACACTTCCAGAAATGGAGTGATTCAAAAGGCTATTAAAAAAAATTAACAAAATCTGGATTTCTTTTCCTTTGTTGCTGTGCCTTTGCAGGATGCCTTTGTGGCATTCCACGTCGACAAGGTGCTGGTGAGCAAGTACTTAAAGCCACTGCAGATTGGGGAGCTGGCACCAGACCAACCCAGCATTGAGCCCACTAAAAATGTAAGTCTGTCCTTACAAAGCAGATAAAAGGAGACTAAAGGGAAATATTCTGAGATTACACCTTGTTCTTCTCTATCAGCATAGCTCCTGGAGCAATAGGATCCAGGTTGCTCACATTTTTTGGGCTACTACTTAAAAACAATGTGTAAATATGAGTCTAAATCTACATTCTGTGGTTGAGAATGAAGTTCCCGAAGATGAATTTTTCTTATCACAGCCTCTCTACCTAAATAGCAGAGTTACCACCTCTCCTTTCCCTTGCTTTGAGGAAGAGCTAACCAAAAGGAAAAGGAATAGTCTTGGAGAATAAATATTCTCCTTCAGCTGTAGGTGCATTTAACTCTCCCCTGTTAATCCTGGGAAGGGAAAAGTGAGGATAAATATAAGGAATAATTTCATGCAAAGACGTACCACAAGGTGGCATGGGAAGTTCATGCACACAAAGTACACCTTCCACTAAACACAACTTCCAGCTGAGCCCTCTGCTGCTTGCCAAGATTTGACGGAAGAAGCACCGAGGAGGATTTGTTTTAGGGATTGGGATGCAGACATTGTGATGGCTGCTCCCGGCTCCTCAACAAAAAACTGTAGCAGAGCAATGATAACGTTTATTAACCCCAGCTCTTGCCCTTTTGGCCAGATCCTTTGTTCTTTCTCCCCCCCATCAAAGTGGTTTTTGGGTTATGAGGCTGCAGTGGTGCTCTCTAAAACCAGAGAATTGTAACCCTGATGCTTCCCCCAGGAAATGCTGGTGAAAGATTTCCGGGAATTGCGCGCTACAGTTGAAAGAATGGGACTGCTGGAGCCAAACCAACTCTTCTTCTTCCTGCTCCTGGTTCACATCCTGCTCTTGGATACAGCTGCTTGGCTCATCCTCTTCTACTTTGGGACATCCTTAGTGCCCTTCGTTTTCTCCCTGCTGCTGCTGACCATTTCCCAGGTGAGCAATGAATTCCATGGCGTGGACTTGCATCACCCTATGCACACACACACATGTGAGCAGTTTCTTGGTCCTTTGCTTCCTCACTTGGCACAGTTTCACTTTGTCATAAAAACACAGACACTACCTGCATACCAAGAAGAAATTCTACATGTGGGGAGCTCACACTAAACTTAGTTTGGGATTCTTTCAGCAAGATATATTCTGGGGGAAGCCTTGGGACTGTCAGGATTCCACAGTCCCTTTCTGCTGGTGACTTGGGAGCAGTGTCTGGAAAATAAGTCTTAATATTTCAAAGCAAAGAATGAGTGTGGCACCATCCCCATCTCAATTCCTCTTTTTCTCCCCTCCTAAAGTTTTCTTTTTTCTCCTTCAGGTCCAGGCTTCCTGGTTACAGCATGATTTAGGACACCTCTCAGTATTCAGAAAAACCAAGTGGAACCACTTGCTACACAAGTTTGTGATGTGCCATTTGATTGTGAGTCCCTGGAAAACATCTGAGGGTTTTCCTGTAGAAATGTGTATTCTGAAGACTCTGTGGAGCATGTACAGCACTGGGGGAGGGATTAGGGGCAGAAGTAAAGGGAATTCCGGCTTTGAAAATGCTTTTCATGCTTTGTTCTTCCCTTGAACAGGGGGCCTCAGCCAAGTGGTGGACTCTCCTGCACTCCCAGCACCATGCCAAACCCAACTGCTTCCACAAGGACCCTGACATTGATATGCACCCCTTCCTCTTCACTTTGGGGAAGAAATTCTCTGTGGAGGTCAGTGAGTGGGTGTGGGATGTTTAAAATTAAGGTGTGATGGCAGTTTCTGTAAAGAGGTTTATTTCTCCACAGTTCACACTAAGTCCTTGTAAGAATGTCTCAAACAGCTGATACATTGATGTAAATAAATTAGACATGATGTAAGGGCATTGCATATAGGGTGGAAAATCCACCAGCACATTCATGGTTGGAGAAACCTAATGACCTATAATAACAACTCAATAATTAATGATCATTAGATAACTTGTAAGCATCAATCAATGCAAGGCATGGCTACATGCAGCCTGGAATTATTATTTTAATATTAATGTGTAAGGCTCAGTCAAAGGGGTGGCTTTGATGTGTCCATGTCTTCTAGGAGAGTTTGCTGTGACAGGAACAGCAGGACTGAAAAACCCAGGGCTATTCCTGGAACTCCAGTTGGGCAGAATTTGTTGGACCATGTAGGATATTCTCAGTTTGTCCTCTTTGGACACTGCCATGAGTGACAACCTAAGAGTGCTGAACCCCTTTTGCTGTAGATCCCATCAGTTCTTGAGACCCCATCACAGCAGCTACAGCAGTGAAATATTCTTCTCCATGCCATCGTGGAACTGCCATTTAAGTTCAGAGAAGAAATAAGGGGAAAAATGAGAGAAAATACATATTTCTGACTACTAACATAACTTAGCCTTGATATATCTAATTCTTCACAAAATGAATAATGAAAAAAGGAATGAGGGTTGTGGGAAGTGTGCAAGAAGAATCCCTCTGGAAAATAAATGGAAAAGAGAAAGAGCAAGTTACCTGTGAAAATTGCTTGGTCTCCACTAATTTTTTTTCCTGTTTTTTTTTTTTTTTTTTTTTTTTTTTCCCCACAGCTTGGGATCAAAAAGAAAAAATACATGCCCTACAACCACCAACACAAATACTTCTTCATCAGTGAGTATCTCTATCATCCTGCAATTCCCTGAGAAGTATTAAAGGGGCTTGGAAATTCTACTTTTTACCTGGAGAACTTGAGAAAAACAATGGTGCCTGAGTCAAAGAACACAATAAAAAGCCAAAATAATTACAACCAGATTTTTGGAAGAGTTGAAGACCTAACCCATCTTATCCCAGATCTCCCACATCCTCCACAGAAGCTCTGGGTTATGATATCATACCATATCTTTCAGTAGTATCAAAGTCTGTGGCTTTCAGGGTTTTTCTTTTGTTTGTTTGTTTGGTTTACTTTGGTTTCTTGAGTTTTTAAGTGCGACTGAGATGTCCTTTTGGAAGGCTGAATTTGAGTTCATCAACCCCAAATCCCTGATAGAAAAGGGATTTCATATGCATTGCTGTTGTTGCCCTGCTTTGCACTAAGGAATAAGGAGCCAGATAAGCTTTGGGCTGTGGAAGCCACTTCTCAAAATAATAATTTGTGGCTGTTCCTCAGTCAAGAGCCTAAGATGAAATCTGAAGGTTGTAAGAACTCTCAGATTAATGGACAGACCTAGAAATGTTTCAAGGCACTAAACCATCCTAACATCCTAACCTGGAATGTTCTTCAGATTGAGCAGGAATTCAGGACCCTTCCCTCCCAGGCTGATGTTGTCACTCAGTCTATGATGTCACCAGTGATGAATTTTTCTTTCCAGCTCTTCCTCCCCTCCTGTTCCCCACCTACTTCCACTGCCACACATTCTACATTGCCTACACAAAGAAGTACTGGGTGGTGAGTACTGCTACTTGTGTGACCAAAAGGGGTCAGATGGGGACCTCCAGCCTTCCTTTTGAGCATGCAGCCAGCTCCTTGCTGGCAAGAATGCTCTCACCTCTTACAGCAAGCTGTGAGAAAGTATCATAGGCTTGTGTTGGATTGCTCTAGATTATTCCATTCAGAAAAAGACTGTCAAAGCTGAAAGTAAATTGTTCATACCTATAGTATGACGCTTTAAAAAACAAATAAGCAAATGTAATTAATAAAGACATGCTTTTCTTGTTGTCTCTGGTTTTGTTAGGACTTGGCCTGGATGCTGACCTTCTACATCAGATTCTTTTATACTTATGGATCTTTATTAGAAACAAAGAGTCTCCTGGCATATTATTTTATATTCAGGTGATGTGTCTTTAGAAGCTTCTTCAGCCTTTTCTCTATGCATTCTTTCCATCTGTACCTGCCTGCCTTTCTCTGTGTTTATATTTCCACATTCTCCTTTACCACCTAATTTTTTGCCTACTTTTTAATTAATAAATTCTTTAGTTCAATTGCCAGTGCAAGTTTTGTGTTGCCCCATTAGCTGTGGCAACAAAGAGAGTTCACTGAGTGCTGACCAACTTGAGAAATATTTACCTCATATAACATTCAGTGCTTTGGGTGCTGGGTCTGCTGCTGCTCAAAGAGAACATTTAACCAAAACAGCTTAGCCTGGGCTTGCAAATGCCCATGTATTATCCAGCAGCACTGACTTGAATGGCCAGCACACTCGCCCCTTGGATCATTTCACTGATTCTAATCAGTTTGAGCCTTGGCTACAGATAAAACAAGTTGAACACCAGTCAGTGTTATAACAAAACATATGAAATAATCATGAGTTTCATAAGGAAATATGAAACTTCCAGGGTTTGGAAGTCCTTCCAGGTGCTGGCTTAGCAAGGCTAGTGTTCAGTCATGTTTTTAAGTCTGGCTTTGCCATTATTTCAATGGCTCCTCGCTGACCTGCTCACCCAGCACTGAATTCTCTTATCTCGTTGCACAGGATGCTGGAGAGCAGCTGGTTTGTCTGGGTCTCACAGATGAACCACATCCCAATGGATATCGACTACGACAAAAATTTGGACTGGATGTCTACTCAGGTAAAAGATTTTTTCCCTTTTTAGGAATTGTGGCCATACAGGTACAAATTTTAACCATAAGCAAGTCTCCTGTTGCATTAAGGGGGAAATCTGTTGGTGGCTGGGAGGTGAAGGTCAATAGGCTGATGGCTTCAGTCATGGAAAAGGTAAAGAAGTACAGCAATGACACTCGTGGGCAATCCAAAATGAAATCCAGGTCGAGCTCTGGTACCTTAACATACTCTGACCTGTCTCTGACTTTGCTTTCTTCTCCCCCCCTGTAGCTCCAGGCAACCTGCAACGTGGAGCAGTCACTCTTCAATGACTGGTTCACAGGGCACCTCAACTTCCAGATTGAGCATCAGTGAGTACTCACCCCAAGAAGGAATTTTCTTTCCCCTCCTCCTTTTTAAAAAATATTTTTCCTTCTCTCTCTCTTTTTCCCTCCTTATTCTTTTTTTGCTCTGAATTCTACAAATAGTTGTGGGGTACCAATGAGTTTGCCTTTAAAACTTGAAACTCTTTTAAGAGAATCATGTAATTCAAAACTTTCACTGGATCCACAGGATGACAAGAGAAAATGGAACAGGGGCAGGATCCATGCAAGGACAGTAATACAGTCAATCCCAAGTAGTAGGTTTTAAGGATCAATGGAAATGTCCTGATTAAAGCACCTGGTTTTAGTCTTTAAACAGGAGTTTAAAGCCACCTCTGCTGATTTTTTTTTTTTGCTGTTACTCGTTAGAGTGAGATATGCAAGGATGAAGGATGGGCTCATCTCCTCCTTTGTGCTACTTCCAGAAAAAGGGAGGGAGGGGAAATAATTTTTTCCATAAACATCATTTAATTTAGAGACAAACTGTGTGGAAAAGAACAGAGGGGAAAGCAGGAATTTCCTACCAGTTCCTTGTGCTAAAAGCACAGCAGGGGAAAGAAGAGCTAGGAGCAGCTACAGACCCTGCTCATTGTGAGCTTGGTGATTCCTGGGAAGCACTAATGGCTAGGATTTCCTGTGAAGCTTGCCTGTCTCCTGCTCACAGCCTGTTCCCCTCCATGCCACGGCACAACTACTGGAAGGTGGCCCCTCTGGTGAAGTCCCTGTGTGCCAAGCATGGCATTGAGTACCAGTGCAAGCCTCTGCTCACAGCCTTCGCAGACATCGTGCAGTGAGTAAAAATAAACCCCCAAACTGCAGGAGGATGCAGGAGAGACTGGAATCCTAAAAGCAAGAGCTGCTCTCCTTTTACCCTATAGGCACATGGTGACTCTTGGGGAGAGATCTTTGTGGGTCTCTCCCAGCTCAGCTTATTGTGGGATTCTGGGAAATGAGCACAGACAAAACCTCATTCCCTTGTCCCAGCAACACTCCCCTGAGCAGTCCTGTGATATGTCCTCTCTTTCTCTCTCTCACAGCTCCCTGAAGACCTCAGGAGAGCTCTGGCACGATGCCTACCTGCACAAATAAAGGACAAAGCTTGGTGCTACCATTCAGAGCCTGCCATGGCTGCATTCCCAGCAAGCTGAGGGGCAGGGATCACAAGGGACTCTCTGGCAGAACAAAGTGAGTAAGGACTGAGGGATAAAATTCCTATAGAGATGAAGCTGCCTGAATTTTTCTTCTGGTTTTTCCTAGGGTTATGGTTCAGATATGTTAAGAGTGGGCAGGGCTGGCAGAAGGTGAATTGTTAGGAGAGGAGGGAGCTCTTTGCTGACTGAGTCTGAGCATTTCTGAGCCTGAGCATGGGCTCAAGTCAGATCATGGACTGATGGAGCTGCATACACTTAACTTCATGTCAGAGGCCTCTGATCATGGGTTTTGTGGTTTTGTTTTTGTTTTTTTGTTTGTTTGTTTTCCTCATGTGGAGGGTTTAATGCTTGATACAGCATTTGCTTACTTGAATTTGAAACTGCAAAAGATTTTGGATTAACATGGTGTTCCAGCAATGTGCTTAAACTACAATAAATTAGGATAAACTACAAACAATACTTAGACTGTAGCAAGTGCACATGCAGTGAATAAAAACATAAATGTGTTTTCATTACAGTTCTCTAGAGCATCCTCATTGTCACAAGGCCAAGAAACACATGGGGTTAAAACCAGTTTAAGGCCTCTGCTCTTTTCAAAATTTATCTGGTTTGAGGGGTTTTTTTGTACTTTGTGTTCGGCTGAGACATGAGCACACTCCACGTACACTCCCCACCTATACAGGACTAAGATTGGACTACAGAAAGGTAAACCAAAAGTAAAATAAATCACCTACAGACATCTGGTCAAATCCAAAACTTGCTGTTGCTGCTAAACCAAGATCAGATCAGATTTTGGCTGTGCCAGGCAGAAGGTGAGCCAGTGAAAGAAGCTGGTCCAGGTACTTTGAATCACCTTGAGAGACAATATCTTTCCATTAATTAGTAAGAATGCCTTTTTTTTGTCTCAGGTGAGTACAAACTCAGACCCTGAAATAAAAGACCAGCTTTTGGAAAGGAGAGTATGGGAACAACAAAATTCATTTGAATATTAGCAGTTACCACACTTTTTTTCACCAATTCAAGGTTAATAAACAGAAAACTCCAGAGGTAAAAAGATATAGAAAAAGTCTCTGATGATGTAACAAATGGGCTTTGTACTACTTGTGCAATGATTGGCTGAATTACTTAAAAACCTTTAACCCCGCAGAGTCAGCCAGAACAAGGGAAGGATTTGCTATTAAACCATTTTTCCTGCCTTGGAAAAAGTGCAATTATGTTTAGAGGTTAACAGCACAAAGTTCAATACTTGACCCACAGGAGTAAATGAAGCAACTCCCAAAAGCTCTGTGGGAGAATTCAGAAATAAAGCAGAAGTCACAACAGTATCATTTACTCACAAGCACATTTCCACTACTTTAAAAAGCCTTTTAAAATTACATTAATCAGCCTTTGAAAATTATTTATCAGGTAGATGAAAGGTCTGATTTTGAAGATCATAATTTGATTTTTGGACCTTTGACATCATTGGGCTCCTAGTTCAGGACCCCTGCTAGTCAAAATGCAATTAAAAAAAGAGCTGTGAATGTTCCCATTGTTTGAGGACCCAACAGTGCTCCAACGAGGACAGGTGTGCAAGAGGATTGGGCAACACTGAGATGAAGGGCTCTGGCTAAATATGGAATAAAGCCTAAGCAATATATGGATCAATGCCAGAGCAAAGAGGAGCAGTTGCCAAGTCGTCCCTGGGTTATCTTTGAGCAATCTTACCAGTATCAATCTCAGATTAATAGATGCCTGCACTCCCCTCAAGAAAATACTGGATAGCTGGATGAGATTTTACAAAGAAGATATCACTGAAAGGCCCAAAGAAGGAAACACATACAAATTAGTCATATAACCCAAAAGGAAGGCATAAACAAACAAAAAAACCCAAAAAAAAACCCACTCCTGCAAAAAAGTTACGATACGTGAAAACAGTGGAAAAAAAATCAGCACCAGCAGTAGAGTATCTTCCTTAAATGTGAACAATGATTAAAACAATACAAAATATTAACTGGCTTACTCTAAAATACAGTCTTGATTCCTGCAACTCTAAAGGGCAAAATTTCATTCTTTTCTTACACTAGTATCTTGGAATCAGAGGTTCAGGGAAGACAGTTCCTACTTGAAATAACACTGAAAGTTTGAATTTAAAGTGAAGTATTTTTCCAATAAAATCTCTTAGGAAAAGTACTGAGTGGCTAAAGCACCTTGGACTCTGCACACACACAATAAATTAAAAAACATTCTCCATTCCTGATTTTCCAGCTTCCCTCCACAAAGTCAAGAGTGTTGTTGAGACCTTGTAGAGAACACAGGAGCTATGATAATGCAGAAATTCTGTATTTTCATTAGGTCTGGGGAGCACTGCAGCTGTAACTGAGTCTGTAACCAGTACCTGCCATCACCCTCCTTCCTCAATAAATCTTACAACATGTAAGCACAAGGTCAAAGACTGCCAAGTGTGGAAAAGAGAATCATACAATAGTTTGGGTAGGAAAGTGTATCCACTTCTGTGCCAATCCGGAATCAATAATCACAGGGACAAGGATTTGTTGCACTGGAAAATAACCCAAACCAAACAATTAAAAAACCCCAAAGTTCCCGATCCCAGTCAAAGTTTAAAAATGGGGAACCTGAGAGAAACAAGCAAAGAATAAATACTGAAATTAACTGACACAGCAAATCTATATAAAGCATTTCTGTGGTTCATCACATGCTATAAAACAGGAAAGGAAGTTTTCCTTCTGACTTGGTCCATTAGAGATTTACAGTATTTGAACTGCTCTGAATAGCACGATGTAAAAATATTTAGTGGGTTTTTTCCATTAAAAAAGTAAAACTGTCAGTTTATCAAGCTTCAGTCTGTGATCTGAGAACAAATTTCAGCCCAGCTCTTGAGGGCCTGCAGTGCAAAGAGATTTCCAGCTGCTCTGGGTTGAAGTTTGACTTCAGGTGGAATTCCAGCATGACAAAGTCCAATCTTTCAGACTATTAAACCACACAGGCTTTGCTCTGTAATCCAGGCTGCAAAAATGTCATCATTAACAGTCAGCTATCAAATACTTCACTTATTGTTATTTTTACACCGCTGCCTCGTTGTTCAGCTTTTGCTTTCCCAGACTGTGTAACAATGCATCACTTTATAACCTTTTGAAAACACATGGTTTTGGGAGTCTTCTTCATCTTACTGATCCATCCCAGCTGGAATCATCCTGAATGCCACAAACCTGGCAAAACTGCCTTAAATTCATTTACAATAATCAAAATAGAGCCTCAGTTCTTTTCCCAATTCCATCCAAAATGACCTTAGGCCCGTGCTGAGGTTTAATCCTCAGTGTCAGAGTTGAGGTTATGCTCAAGTCCACCTCTGCATGCCTGACCTGTGTCATGACCACACAGCTTTGACACCAAACATCACTTCAGACTGAGCTCTGCAATATTACCTGGGGGGAGAGGGGCAAAGGTCAGGCTTTACCATGCACTGCAGATCTCTGTGTAATTTGTTATCAGCAGGAGATAAGAACACACAACCCGTGAGTGGATCGATTCACTTCTGCAGCCCTGGGCTGGAGCCCCACACCCCACAGCAATCTGAACTCAGTGTGGAGACAGAGGGGCTCATCCAGTCCAACCCCCTGCAGGGAACAGGGACATCTCCCACCATCCCAGGCTGTTCAGAGCCCTGTCCAACCTGGCCTTGAACAATTCCAGGGATGTGGCAACCACCACCTCCCTTGGAACCCTGAGCCAGGGCCTCATCACACTCATAAAACATTTTGTGAGAAAATGGCAACTCACCTGACTGCAAGAATTCATGGATCAGATCTCCAAAACAGAGAACAAACAGCCTTTTTCTGCAAGATGAGCAACAGGTATGGAATATTTGGCAAAACAAAGTGATTGGTTTACTGGAAGCTGAAATTATAGATACTCAAACACTGCTTAGCAGGCAATTCCCATCAATGAGCTGCACTAAGGAAAGGAAATCAGGGCTTTTTCCAACATCTCTGGAGCACTGGAAAGTCTGATCCAAACCTACCTCACCTTTTTATTCCCCAAATAACATTTAGCAATGCCATGAACTTCTCCTCATCTCCTGGCACAGATCACTATAACAAATGTGATTCTGAAATTTGCTCATGGTTTTTGGATATTCAAGTTCAAATATTCTGGGGAATGGAAAATAACCTAGGAGCTAAAAGACGAGGTACTGCCCATTAAAAGCAGAGGTACTGCTGGAGAAGCTGTAATTTCCCAAATATTAGTTTCAAATTCATTCCCAAATCCACTGCTGGACATGTGCATCTAAAATAAAACAGTAATAAGAAAATGTTGAGCAATTCTCCTTTACAGATCACTGAAATCATATTGGAACAACCTGGCAAAGGAATGTTTGATTTTAACTGAACAGAATACTAAAACAAAACAAAACTGCTGTTCTGTCATGTCAAGCGTCTCTTTATTCTCACAGTAAGGAGCTGTAAATGGATTTACTGTCTTATTTATTTGAAGAATAACATTATTGTTCTTCCAGTTTTGCCTGATGCTCTCCATAGCTTTGGGAAAAGATAAGTTTTCTGTACAGTAGTCACAGCCAGTTTAGCGTAGAACACAGGTCATTTAAGTCCTTTAAACACAACTGTAGGGTTGAAACATGAGTTTTTAAAACAAAGGCAGCTGCAAAAATACATCCAACCTACACCTTCTGCACCACCTCCAGAAAAACAGATGAAAGGATGTATGAACTTCCTAGATTAACACAAGGTATTTGAAGAAGAGCACAGAAAACATGTTGCCAAGAGATTTTTCATTCCATTTATTTCAGAAATAAGACGACAATATAAATCACCTAGCAGACACAACCAAAATTAGAAGATCAGGCCCCTTGTTTACTCTTTTCCAAAACTCATTAGGATTCTCTGTTCCAGTACAAAATATTCCCACTTAATCATGTAATCCCACATGCCTGATCAGGTAAAAAGCCAATGGAAGCCTAGAATACAGTAGGTTACCAGTTCATACTATTTTACTGCACCTCTACCCCAGCTGATTTTTCACAATAGGTTGGAGATAAATTAACTGCAGAGCAAGTAAAATTCTCCAAAATTTAACAGAATAGCATTTAGTATCTACGCTTCTTTACCTGCCACCATTCCTGGGAACTCACACTTTATTCAGGAAGTAATCCTAGTCAAAATACAACTCAAGGCAGACCCAGAGATGCAGTGATTATTGACAAATCACCCCCAGACTGCTACGATTTTAATTTTTTACATTTGCCCGAGTTAAGAGCAGTAGCTGGGCTCTGAAATGCTTTGCATTTAGCTTGGACAATAATTATCACGTAACTGGGGTCCCAAGTTTTTTTTGCACAATTTAACCAAACTGCAGATGCTGGGTAACATTACAACATGCCTCAAATCAGGTTTTAGACATATTTTCTAGATATCTACAGTCATACAAACAAGCTGCTTTAATTAAAGGATCACCCTGAAAATTAGCCCTGGCTTGATAAGAAATAGGAACAGCATATTATTGCAGTAAAATAAGAATTTCAGCAACCACTGGGAATGGTTTTGAAAGTTCTTGAGCTTGAATTTCAATATTAATGCATTAGGTTTATTTCTCTAACATGTTAGTATTTTTCTACTTATTCTTACAGATTAGAAAGAACAATTTACTCCCCTACCTCTGAAATGCCTATAAGGTGTAATCAATTTAGTTGAATAGTGCATGGAATAAGAAAATATCCTTTGCTACCTCCCTTATGTCAGTTTATATCCCAACACAGCATTAGTAAGCAAAGACTATCTTAAAATATATATTGGGAATAAAATTTAACTGTGTTCAGATTAAGCTTTGTAGTTTGCTTTGTCTCTACCATAAGGAACGAGACATACCAACATTTTACTCAAGGTAAATGATACTGGGTATCATTTTACATCTGGAAGGCCAAAAATTAAATTCAAGAGATGTGTTTACAAATACAGACAGAGAATTATTTTATTAGAAATACTGAACAACATCAACTTCTCAAGCAGTTTCTCCATGAGGGCAATCATAGTGCCATTATAGAAATTCTACTGTGTGACAGAAATTTTGATTAAATTTCTATTTGCTCCTAGAAATGAAGACAATTTCTTATCCATGAGTTGTTTAAAAATCCCTTAAGTTGTTATCAAGCAGTAAAGCACTAGTGTTGAAAGGCACTAGGATTGGAGCTTGTGTTACCTGGTTTCCAGTACAGACAGCACTTGAGAGCTCAGTAAATCACACCTATAAAACACTCCTGTGCTTGGGCCCAAGTCTGCTACATTCATTAAAGTGTTGGAAAAGTTCTTGTGCAGCTGGAAGGACGCAAAATTCGGAGCAGATCTCTGCAGATTTACAGGTTGGATCTTTCCTTGACAGACGTACGAGTTGTGGACTGTGTGTATGTTCTAATTACATCCTGAAAATAAAGTAACAGAAAATCTCAAAGCAAGTTCCATTTAAAGTAGAGAACTGCATGAAAAAATTGAATCAACTGAGTAGTTGTTCTTTGGAGCAAGCACTGAGCCCAGGAAAGGCTTGTGGTAATGTTTCATTACCATCTCAAAGGGTGGGTAACCAACCTGAACACATTTATTATCACATAGTTACCTTCCAGAAACCCTACAAACTCCAACTGAAACAAAGTCTTTGTACATCACCAGTTAATCAACTTTAATTGTTATAAGAGGGATCTTTTCTTATTTTGCAACTCTACAAGCACTGACTTCTGGCTTGCAGCTCAAACGGGGATCAAGACTAATTTCTCGCTTCATTGGATTTACAAGAGAAGCCAAAATAACTTACAGCCAGGCAAAATGCAGCTACAAAAATCATCACCATACCTTTTTCCCACCCTCAGCGTGGTATTTGTCCAGCAAGGCCTGGATGCAGGCTCCATAATTAGGATGAACATCAGTGAAGTTTTTCACCTGCACAGGAAGACAGTTCAGAAAAGGCAGCAAGAATTTTTTTCCTCCATTTCAAGAGAGTTCTTTACCACATTTCCTGGGCTACAAGAAGTAGGTATCAGAAGGAAGAAAAATTTAATTCTGATCAGTTATAAACAAGCTATGAACATCTTCAAACACAATTTCTGTTATGCCACACAGAGCTCATTCCCGATTTCAACAAAGTTGCTCTGGGAAGGATAAGGATCCAATCCCTCGTTGGCCCTCACTGCCTTCTCCTTGTTTAGAGCAAAACCTTACTCTGGCAGTCATCTAATTTTTAAAACACCAAGCTAAACATATGTTCAACACCTATGCCATTCTTCCCCCAGGAAAAAGTTACTTTAACATATTATATATTCATGTTATAGTGTGTAAACAGGCACGTATTTAAGTATGAGAATTCCTGAGTAAAAATACCCAGCCTTTTCAGAGAATTCCTGATCTTCCTTTCCAGAAGCCATTATGACAATCTTACTAAACAGATAGGAAACCTGGAATAAACTCAAAAGAGGGCACTTACAGCTCTTTTCTGAATGAAAAGTTGGGCATCCTTCAGATGATCTGCTATGTTTTTACACAGCCTACGCCGCTCTTCCTCGTTCAGCACTTTGAGGTAGAATTCTCGCACCTGGCCATTGGAAATAAAGGTTTATTTTGATAGTCACAAAAGTGAATAAGAATAGTTTCACTTCCTAGTCAAGCAACACTTAAAATACTCAAAACATTTAAAAGGCAGCCAATCTGTCAGGGCTTTTCTCTAGCAAACATGCCAACAAGTCCTTCCCCAGACACTAACGGCAAGAAAACAAGTCAGAGCCTCTACCTAACAATGCCCAAAATCTGAATTTCAGATTCTGTGAGAACTCACACTAGCACACACCCTACACACTCCTCACGTGTGCCAAGCAGCACAAAGGCTTTCCACACCCCCACCTGGGTCACGTTGTCCTCATCGGCACTGTTGAAGCGCTGCACATCCCCTGAAGCAAACATGTGGCTCTCCTTGAGCTGGGGCTGATCCTCAGGACCAGTGAAGCTGTTTGGGTAATAATTTGGGGCACCACCTGGGAAAAAAAAAAATCCCCATACCAAATCAATCAGATGGCAGCACTTTCAAGTAAGTCAGAAGACAGAGGATATTATTTGCTTGGAGGAATCTAAATCAACTACTCAGATAGGATTCATTTTATTAAAAACAGCTGACAGCATTTTTCTGTCAACACCTTGAAGCCTATACTTAACAACACCTGCTACAAAGAGAATTTCCACAGCTTTTTTTCAGGGGATATTGATTTGTTTAAAAAATAAGAAAACCTGGCCACTCTCACGACATTATTTCTCAATTGTAATAGACAGTCATGGTTGAAGTTTAAGGCAGCATAAAATACAATAATTTACATTTCTGAAGTACTACAATGCTTCCCTGTGTAGGGGGTGTATTTTAAACACATCCTGAACGAAGAGAACTGCATAAAAATAAACTCTTTATCTGTTCTGGGACAAAAGCAGCTGTCCTCAAGTTCCTGTTTTTTCAAATATTTCCCTCTCCTCCCTCAGCAAGTGTCTGAATTCATAGCCCAGAGGAACACATATTTTGGCATGAGCCACAGCTTAAGTACATCCTTGTTTACTCTCAGGTGGAAAACAGCCACTATTGGGCAAACCCTGACAGAACAGAAGCCACTCAATAGAGGGGAAGTGACAGCTCTACTCTTGGCATTTTCACTTTTGTCTTTCACAATCTCTCAGAAATCTGAAAGCAAAGCAGTTTAGCGAAGTGGACTGAGCCAAGTCAGTCTCTAAAACCTGACTGCGGGTATTCTCCCACAACCTGCTTTCCTGTTAAAGGCCTTTTTATTAAGTTTTAAACACATTCTAAGCTTCACTTGGTTTTTATACTTTTAAACAAACTCCTCATCCCGTGTCCAAATATCCCAACTTTCCTTTACTGGACTGACAGAGAAGATATACAAGCATTCTACACAAGTATGTAAAGATAATAAACATGGCTCTTAAGCCCTCTGTGAACTGAACGCTGCAGCCCATGCCTAAGCATCATTATAATGAATGCTGTTTTCCTGGCTACCTTGGTTGTCAGAAACAGTCATTGGCCCATCCCTCTGGTAGTTGGCCACCCTGGCTCTGAAGGGACAGTTGACAGGGATCTGGAGATAGTTGGGGCCCAGGCGGTGTCTGTGGGTGTCAGGATACGAGAAGAGGCGTCCCTAAAACATTGAGCACAAACATAAACCACCACTTGTAAAACACTGGGGCATACCAAATCAAAGCTTTCATAAGCAGCAAAGTAATCAATGCTCCTCAGGTCACACCTCCTGTTTACCTGCAGCATTTTGTCAGGGCTGGGCTCAATTCCAGGAGGCATGTTGCTAGGGTCATAAGCCATCTGTTCCACCTCTGCAAAGTAGTTGACAGGATTCCTGTTCAAGACCAGCTTTCCCACAGGGATGAGAGGGTAGTCACCATGAGGCCAAACCTGTAAGACACAACACAAATCCAGTAAAATCAACATCATTACAGTATTATGCAGCTTAACTACCAGGCAGAATTCACCCGATTTCAGTCTAGGTTAAGAAAATACATTACCGAGTTTCTTTTCTCTTAACAAACATTGAGGAATATCTTATTTTAAGAAGCCTTTTGCAATTAACACAGATTATTAATGCAACTTACTTCATCATCCCAGCATAATCTCAGCACATGATTACTTGAACGAAATACCTGCAGGCCCTTGAAAAGCTGCCTAGGGAAGCAGGGCATGGGTGGAACGGGTGGCACAAATGTTTTCAGCTCCTTCAAAATGCTTAACTGGCCTTTTCTTTGCCATCTGAGCTGCGCTTTTAAGTTCAAAGGTCTTTAGCCACTTGGGGAGAACAGTGTTAGAGGTAAAAGAGAGTTTATGCAATGCAAGTTTATGTTGGCATCTTTCAAGAAGGCCTTCTTAGGAGCAGTTATTGGAAGTGGGACAAAATGACACCAGCAAGGCTTAGGGTGTGACTCTGATCTGCAATCACACTTCTGAAGTGCCATAGGATCTACAGGCCTGGAATCAAGCCCTATCCTATTTCCCTGAGGAAGAGTAAAATCAGATATAACACAACTACAGTTTCGTCTCCAGAATCGCTGGCTCATCATGGCTCTACAATAACAAATACATTTAAAAACTACCTGAAACTGAATATTCCCAGAATTATCAGACATACCTTAGTCACATCAAAAGGATTAAATGGGAACTTCTCTGCTTCTTCAAAGGTCATAACCTGAATGTAGAAGGACCATGAAGGATAGTTCCCCTTGGCAATTGCATTGTAAAGGTCCCGTATGGCATAATCAGGATCAGTAGAAGCCAATCTTCCTGCTTCTTCCACAGAAAGGTTTCTGATGCCCTGGTCAGTCTAAAAGCAACAAAAGCACCAGTTAAAGCATGCTGAAAGTACTACAGAGTTCATCCATTAGAATTAACTTTAACAAGATTTATAATCCAAGAAGGAGATTGTCCAAGTTCTAACTTCCAATAAACTTGAGTTTAGATTTATAGTACATTCAACAGCTGCCTTCCAGACAAAAATCAGTTCACTGATAGCACTCCATTAACAAGAGACAGATGCCCAAAGAAGAGTTTCTTATAGTAAATGATTACTGTGTTAGCAAGAAGAAAGATGCTTCTCCTACTGGTTAAAGGTATGAAACTGATATTAAACAAGGACTCCACACACCTTTGAGCCTGAATTAAACTTGGCAAGTCACAGATCTTTATGTTTTTTTATCCAATATGATGTATAGTTCAAATTAAAAAAAAAAAATTAATACCTTGGCATGGAATTTGCAGTAAACTGCTCTTCCATCAGCATTAACCAGTTTGAAGGTGTGTGATCCATATCCATTCATGTGGCGATAGCCATCGGGAATGCCACGGTCACTGAACAGGAAAGACACCTGAAGAGAAGGATCAAACACTATTAATGGGCTCAGCATATCAAAGAGAAAGTCTTCACTCCAGACTAAATTTGTTTATTGTATTAATCTGCATCACTAGGAGCTATGTTAATGTTGTCATGAATTCCTTGAGGAATTTCTACTTTAGGTGTTAATGAAATAAAACTGACTCGCCCTGTAAGCACAGGTAAGTATGGATAATTTAAAATCATAATTATATAAAATATAAATAAGACTATGTAGACTTCTAGATCGAACATGGAAAAGAGAGAGTTAAAAACACGTTTAGAGTCATGACACGTTTATCTTAATCATACAAAAAGCTTACTTGATGCAAAGACTCAGGGCGAAGACTCCAGAAGTCCCACACCATGTCTGGATCCTTCAGATGAGTCTGAGGGTTCCTCTTTTGGCTATGGATGAAGGAAGGAAACTGATTTGTCCAGAAGTGGAGGAGGAGAAAGAGGAAAAAAAAAATTAAAGACAAAGCTATAAGATCACTGAGAAAAAAATCTTCTACTGCCATACCCTTCCTGCCAAACAAATTAATTCACAGACCAGTCAATAAAATTAGGGTAATGCCAAACATTCACAATTAGAAAAAACAGATAAAGAATGCTTTCATTTTGTGGTTGATAAGGTGAGAGATAAAACTGTTCAGATTTGTGTATCTCTGTTTATGTGACTCACAAATGAATACAGAGATACTATGAAATATCTGTGCAGAATTCCTGCACTCAAGGAAAGCCCCTCTGCTAGCTGCTGTCAAACTTATGCTAAAGACCAAAAACCCCAGATTTAAAAAAAAGAACTGGCAAGAAGCTTTTGAAGTGAGAAGTATGAAACCACGTAAGTTATCAAGCTTTAGTTCTTTATTTACTTTTGTTAAGAACATCTTTCCAAGTAAAAACAATGTTCAGACAATGTGACAAACAACCACGTTTTTGCTTCTGAGGGAAGCCAGAACAAGATGTGAATGAACTTTTGGGCTTTCTCACAAAGTACCCTCACCTTTTGTGCTTACTCACCAACATTGCATCCCGAATAAAGAAGATGGGAGTGTTGTTTCCCACAAGATCCCAATTCCCATCCTCCGTGTAGAATTTCATGGCAAAGCCTCGGGGGTCACGAACTGTGTCAGCTGAGCCAGATTCTCCAGCTTGAAGAAATACATGAACACACAGAAGTGTTAGGATAGAAAATGCATATAAATACGACCTGAAAATAGGCCATAAAATCCTAAAAGGGTTCATTGCAGTCTTTTCCATACCAAGGAATTGTAGGAATATTTTCAACAATACTACAGGCACTGAGAGTTTTCAAAGTGCAAACCCAACCAAACATTCAGGCCACAGTTAAAAAAAGGAAAAAGAACAAGTATCCACTTGAACCAATTAAGAGTGGAATTTGCATTATCACTAAGAGAGACATCATCAGATTTTAAGGCTGAATCATCTAAACCCATATTTGTTTCTGTGCACCAAATCCCAGTGGGAAAGCTCTCATCTGGAAGGTAGCAATCTAACCAGTGTGCCTAATAAAACACTGTGGAAGAGCTGTAATCCTTTTAATTCTTTCTGCTTCACCCAGGATGGGATTTTCCATGGGAATTTCGACCAGAGCCCAAGTGCTTAGCACAACACCTGAGCAGAAGTGTTCCAGAAATGCTCAGAACAGCTAATGTTAAATTGTGATGAAATCAGTAGGACGCTCATTCTCTCGTTAAAAACCTTGTGTAGTCCAGAACAGCAGGGAGGAAACGTGTCCAAACAGGGCAGGCAAAGGGAAGGGAAGGATGCAACAACCCGCTCCAGCAACAGTCCACATTTCAAACTCAACTCTGTGTCCTTACCCTGTACAACACTTAGGACACCCTAAATCCTAAGAGATTTAAGACTGGAAACAGCCAATAGGCCAAAGTCAGCAGCTCCCTGAGCCTTGCTGGACTACGTTTTTCTCTCCAATACTTCCAGAATCCTCACACCATGAGGAATCCTAATGAATCCTCATTAGGATTTCTTTTCTTTTAAATACATCCACACCATGAATTATAATTTTTCTATCAGACAAGCTATTGTTCACAATTGGCTTCAACTAATAGCATTTAAGATTTTGCTAGTTTGTGAACTCCAGCCTTTTAGAAATCAAAGTTTATTTATGGAAGATTGTTTTTCTTTTCCTGGTATTTAGTTCACGTCATTCATCCCCAAAACATTTCTGCAACATAAGAGATCATATATATTTAACTTGCAAGTGTTGACTGTGATCCAACCAGAAAAAAAGCAAGGCTTCTGTCAGAAAAAAACAGCTCAGGCTGCCCTCCCTCTCACATTTCAGACAGAAAAGTGTCTCCAGAGAGCTCTGACTGAAAGGGGCAAAAGCTGCTTAAGGTCTTTCATGTAAGTGAATTTCAGAGAAGATGAAGCAAGCATTGCAGACACCCTTAAGTGTCCCACAATGCAAACGCTGCTCTCAGGGCACACATGCAAAAGACAAAAAGTGAATTTAGAGCCTTACCAACAGTGGAGAAGCGGATGGCAAGTGGAGTCCTCTTCCCAATGTGCTCAAACACTTTTGCCTTACAATACTGGGTGATATCATGAGTGACTTCAAAATAGCCAAAGGCTCCTGAAGAACAGCAAGTTCAAAATATCAGATCTAGGTACCTTCCTCCCATTCCCAGCTTGTCTGTTGTTAACATGCAATTTTAAGTCCAAGGGAAACACGGAAGTACACCAGTTTAAGCAATGCTCTAAACGTTCCATTTACTTTCACAAAATGAAACTGATTTAACACAAACTATTTACTTATTCTCTCCTCCTTAAATGACTGCTAGCAGCTCCCAGCAGTAGCACAGAAGACGCTCTTCTGCCAAGATCTGTGTATTTATCTGGGAGCAAGGCAGGCATTTCTTTAATCCTGCTATGAGTTGCAGAATTTTTGGTGCATCTGTAAGCTGGGTGAAGCAACATAACCCTTTCCACCCCCACAGAGGAACTTTTCCCATGTACAGTCGCATTTTAAATACAGCCCCACATTTGCTCCTTCTAGGCCAATACATGACAAAAATCAAGGTACTAATTCTACCTTACTAAGATCAATGATATTTTAAGGTTTCGGGTTTCTTAATTTAAGTACTAGATGATCAGCTTGCTTTGGCAGACATACATTAGAAGACGAAGCCAAATTCTCAATTAAGTAACATGCAAACAACATTAAATAGAGATGGGGAGGAACAGAAGAAGCAGAGACTACAGCAGATACAGTAAAAATTGAAGGACTATAACCACATTTTCTCTCATTTTTGTAAACAGCTTTTCAAATGCTTCTTGTTTTGGCACTGAATTCTTTTAAATCAGGCCTTACCACTGTTGTTTATATAGATTTATTATAGCTAGTAACACTAAATTATAAATAACAATGTAATTGATGTGTCACAATCTACATGTTAACTGAAAAGCTCTTTAATTCTACACAGAGAAAATATGTGACTTTAAACATACCCGCCCCTTTTGCATGCACAACTCTCTCAGGAATCCTCTCTCTGTCAAAGTGAGCCATCTCATCAGTGAAAACAACATCTTGGACAAGAAGAGGTCCACGTGGCCCCACTGTCAGGATATTCAGCTTATCCCCAGTGGGGTTCCCAGCACCCGTGGTCAGGACATCTGGTTTCTGGAAGCAAGAGGAAGTTATTTTCAACACTAGAAATTAAAAACCCTCTGGATCTGAGCCACACAATGTGCATGACTCTTCAACCATTACATGTCACAGAACAGATCAACAAGAAGTGGCAAAAATCACTTCAGATTCTGGGGGAAGTTACAGAACATACAGACGTTTACCTAAATCACAGAGCTAAGTTTTAGGACAATTTAAGGAGGGGAGTTGAAGTCATGTAAAATCCAGGAAAGTTTTCCATGGTTCAGAAATGTTTCTTCTCAAGACTACTGATCTTGCTTCAAGAAAAATATGGGATGGAAAAAAAAAAAAAAACTAGAACAGGAGCAGCTGCTGGAAAATAAGGGAGAAAGGAGAAGAAGAAGAAGAAGGTAATGTCAGTACAGGGGTAGAGACATAAGGAACGAGGTACAGCCAGACTAAAATGGGGTTTCCTTAATTAGTGCTGGTCTGGAAGAGTTATGGAAAATAACAGAAGTAGGAACACCTGAGGAATCATCATTTTAGGTTCCTGCACCATGGAAGGACTAAGATTAACACAAGCCCTAAGAAGCTCCACTGCCAGCAAATGTCCTACAACTTCAAGAAACACCTGCACTAGAACTGAGTGCACTCCTATTTTCTCACAAAAAGATTCCAGTAGAAAAGACTTTATCTGCATCACATGTGGTATATGCTCCTCTAAGGCAATATTCCTATTTTACTGGGTGCTGTGGAAAATGTGGTGAGAAAAGCACATCAGCTCCAGAGACCTGATGGTCACAGTTTTTATTTTTTCCTGGACTACATTTATTGTTAGGAGCCTTGTAAAGGACTGAAAAGAACACAAAAACAAATAAGGACAAAGGAAAAAATAAAGAAAATAAAGACAAAATTTGCAACAGGGCAAGGTCAAGTAGAGTCACAGATTCTGACCAGCTAACAATAAATCCACCACATCTTGCACTAAACTGACATAATTCCATATGGGCTCTCTATCCACACCATCCTACCTGAAGCATCCACACACCTGAACCATGCCAGCACAAACTCCCTCAGCCCTTCCTGATGAGTTCTCCTACTTTAAAGTTCTATAAATGAAAGGGAAGGTGGAGAGAAGGAAGAAGCAATTTCCGATGAGAAAAGCATTCATTATCCTAACAGCGACTGCATGGGGTTCCAATTCTTACCCTAAGTTCTGCTTTAAGGGGGTTAATTTCTGCAAACAGACAAAATTCCCATCTGATAGAAAACTGTCCCCCCCAGGAAGCAACCCACAAAGGCAAGGAATGAACAATTATTCACATCCACACCCAGAGCTCTGGATGAGGCAGAGAACACAGGGAGTTCCAGACACCTTTGTTTCACTCAGGTCTATGAATAACCACACAAAAGACATTTGACAGGGTAAGTGCATTTCCACTGTGTTCCTACTAATGTGCAACACACGCTACTCCAGCTGGCTTGAATTCCCAAAATATCCACGTTCTTTATTCCTCCTTCACCACTTCATTAGCATAAAGCTTTAAGTATAAGTCCAATTCCTTTGGGATGCCTGGGATCCTTACCTACACTGAAATCTGCACAAACATTTTAAAAGATAATAAGTAACTGGTTACAAACATAAACATGATGTTCAGAAACTTACAGGAAAGTTAAATAAAGCCAAATTCATATTCCAAGTCAAACAAACAAACAAACATATGCTTAAATCAAAAAAGTAATCTATAGCTTCTCATGGGAAATATCCAAGAGTAGAAATTGTTCTCAGTATATTTTCTACTGCTTATTTATTACAGACAAGACTATTCTATAACACCAATATTTAAGGCCACTAGAAGTAGTTGCTAAAACCACAACTTGTTGACATTAAGGCTATAAAAAAAAAATTAACAGCTTTGTGGCTGCACAGTCTCCTTTGTGTGGGCAGACTTTCTAGGGTTCACATTAGAAGTAAAGAATATTAATTTACTTAGTGGAAGGAGATATTCACTTTAGTTTCAGGATAATGTTATGTGAGGCACACAAAGCAAGTTCCAGAGAGGAAAAAAATCCCACACCATAGTTTAAAGAAGAACGCTCATACAACTTTTGGACCTGAGTTTGTTTGATGCCTGTGTTTTCATCTGCTTGGGAGCTGCACACAGCCCAAACCTTGCTAGGTAAGAACTTTCAAATCAGTGTTTCATTACAGCACTAACCTGCCATGACAAAAAGAAGGGAAGGAAAGCCAGGAGAATTTTAGCTGCTGTGGTAAACAGCACACATCAAAGTACACACTTCCAGGCATTACTGATACTTTGCACCTTATACAACTCACTTTAAAATTCTAATAAGTCCTCCCTACTTTCTATCTTAAAGTCTCATGACTCCTTATGCAACACAGACTTTGGGTTGCCTCCCAAAATCCAAATTAACCTTGGCCTCTTTTCAAATGCTGCTTTGCTACAGAAAAGCCGACATCCCTACAAAAATAATTACTCATGGATAAAAAAAGAACTATTATGACACATGCTAGGATATGATGGAGTCACAAGTCATCAGGTAGTTTTCACACTGTACCTTTGAGAACCGAGAGAAAAAATAAAATTAAGACGACTTAACAGCTCCAGTGGGAACTGAGACATCCACTTGCATCTTGCAAGACTGCCACTTAAAACCAGCACAAAGTGTATTTAGTGGCAAATACACACTTCTGTCAGAAACGACATGTGGAAACCATCACAGTGATTTGATGAAGAGGGGAAGAGAACTCTTGAAACATTTACACATTAACCTAAATATCTGGGGTCTAGTCTACATCTTCAGATGACTGAGTGCCATGTTGTTGATTACATTCCCTTATGATTTTGGTCAACCACTTGTGCCAATCCACTTCATAGGATCATAGAATGGTTTGGGTTGGAAGGGATCTTCAAGGTCATTGAATTCCACTCCCCTGCCACGGCCAGGGACACCTTCCATTATTCCAGGTTGCTCCAAGCCCCGTCCAACCTGGCCTTGGACACTTCCAGGGATGAGGCAGTCACGGCTTCTCTGGGAAACCTATGCCAGGGTCTCACCAGTCTCACATGGAGGAATTTCTTCCAAAATACTCACTTGCGTCTGGTCACGCTGAGTTGGAAAGGAGCCACAAGGATCACCGAGTCCAACTCCTGGCCCTGCACACACTGCTGAACGTGCTTTATCCTTTCTATTATTCCCTAGTCACATATCCACCGGGCTCTAAGGCCGTGACAGCAAACCGAAACGCAAACTTCTGATTTAAGACAGAAAAAACTCGCCCCCATCGCTGCCCGCGGCTGGGGCGCAGCGCAGCCCCGGCGCTGCCTGGAAGGAGCGGCCAGGGCCAGGCAGCGCTGACCGCCCCTGTCGCCCCGGGCCAGCTGGCAGCCTCCATCCCTCCGTGCCTCGCTGTTCCCGGGCACAGCTCCAAGCCATGGCGGCGAGGCCGGGACGGGGCGAGGGCGCCTCGCCCTCCGCCGCTGCCCCGGGGACGCTCGGAGCGCCGCATCCCGCGGAACGCCGCGGGGCTCTGCGCCCTCCGGCGCCGCGGCTCCCCGCGGGATGCGAGGCACGGGGGTACCGGGGAGAGGCGGTGCCCGGCGGGTACCTGCGAGCCCCGCTGGCTCTTCCACTGCTTCAGCTGGTTCGCGGCGTCGTCCCGCCCGTCGGCCATTTCGCGGTCTCCGGCGACCCCCGAGGCAGGAAGGGCGGCGCGGAGGGGAGCGGCGGGGCTGTGTTCGCTCCCGGCGAGGAGGCAGCAGCGGCGGCGGGGAGGTCAGGCCGCGGCCCGGTCGCGCTGTCACCCCGCGGGGACCCTGCGCCGCCGCCGCGTCCCGCCCGCAGCAGCCGCGGCTAGCGGGAGGCACCGCCACTATAGCTCCGCTCCCTCCTGCGCCCGCCCCCACTGCCCCCTCGGCCAATAGGACCGCGGGCAGCCGCCACCGCGAGGTCTGATTGGTCTAAAGGCACGTCAATCGTGAGCGCGGTGGCCACGCCCACGCCTCACGTTGTGGGGCAGCGGCCGGCGGCGCTGCCGGGTTCCTTTGGAATTGGAAGGAAATTCACCAGTGGGCAGCTGCCAAAGCGATTTTTCGGCTCTGATCCCATCGTTAAGATGCCGGAGCTTTCTAAAACTGCTGCTGTTCAGCAGTTGTAACAGAGGAAGTTACAGGTTCGACGCCGTGAAAGCTGCACGTTCTTACGGAGTTTCTGAGGCAGGGTTTGTTTCAGCGGCGAAAAAAATGTTTGTAAATTGCAAAATCAAAGCGACCGGTATATAACTACATAGATTATATAAGTATATAAATTGCATCAGTGTATAACTGTATCCGGGCTCATTCTTGTATTGGTGCCTGAAATGGGGTACAGGTGGTTCACTAACTTTGGTCATAAGCACTCCATAGTAAAGAGCATTTCTTGGGTGACTGGAATTTAACCTTAAAAAACACCCACTTCTGAATTTTGTGCTTATACTTACAAATTATGAGTAAATATGACACAAGTAGCTTTGATAACACTGCAGAAGATCCCTGGCTTGGTGCCAATGCTTGTACCAAGGGTGATAAGAGTGGTAAAAAGCTGGTCATTTTTTCTATTTCTGAGGTAAAACCTTTGAACAACTCAAATAATCCATCTTAAACTTCTTATCTGCAAGATTATATCTACATTCTTTCTCTTAATAGATACAAAGAATAGTCTAACTCATTTTTTCAAGTAGACAATTGCTTTATCTGGTATGTATTATTATGGATTAAAGGGTTAAAACTCACAAATTTAAGTCTGTACTGTACAGGGGATATCATTACTTCTATTCCTTTTCTTCAGAAGTAAGAACAGCAAACTCTCTTTTTCTGCCTCACCCTTTTTTTGGGACTTTTTTTCATGTCTTGAAGCCTCATAATCTTTTCTGCTTCAACATGATAACCAACATCACAAAGAAGGGCAAGGAAGATTGCTTATGTTTCTCATATTTTTATATAAAATATCCATCAGCAGACCACACCTACCACACCTAGATTTAACAATGGGATTGCCCACATAATGTTTTCTTTAAATCAATAATTGCTGTTTCAGTTTGCTTAACCAGCAAATTGGGGGAAATGTGAACATTTTCATCAACAGTCAATATTTGCTTTTCCTTTGCAGTTTAACACTTTAAATTTTAAGCAGCCCAACATGTTTAGATAAACTCGCTGCTCACAAATCTGTTTCAAATTAAGAGTAACTTGCAAAAACTTCTTTCCTTTCCTATGAACCCTTCTTATTATATGCTAGAGGAAAGGATATATGTACACACATATATATATGGACACATATGCATAAAAAACAAACAAAAGATTAAATATTGGCTAAGGAAATATGCAAACCTCAAACCAAAAGCCAGGAGAGAGAGGGTGGCAACACCAGTGGCACCTATTGCAAACACTGTTTGCACTTCAGCTTAACTAAAACCAAGTGACTGCATTTCATAAGAAAGGTCACAGGCAAAGCTCAGTGTGACACAAATACTTTTGTCTCTCATCTTGCTCTGATTTTATGACTTTTCAGGAAAAAAGCAGCGAATGTTGGTTTAAATTCCACAGGTATCTGGCTGTGGGTGTCTTCGTTTTTTTTCCTTTTCCCCCCTTCTCCTATCCTGTTATTTGTTTCCTGCAGCACCTTATTTGCCTCCTGTTATATATCTGCATTAAGTAAACAAACTTCAAACAATTCCAAATTAATCATCTTTATTTACCTGGGGAGACTGGTTCTCTGCTGCCACATGACTTTCTGAGGCATGATCCAAACCACACTTTACCCTTAATTAAGATTTGGGGAGATTAAAAGACAGAGTGCTTAGCATTTGTGTTTTGTGTTGTATTTAAAGTGAGTTTAAACACAAACTACAAGGTCAGTGTCACACATGATTGTGGTGTAAATAGAGTTTACACATAGCTCAGTGATTTACACCCAAGGGAAGGATCTAGAATCAGTTGAGTAGCAGGTCAGTAGTGCCTCTTGCTTTGCTAATTAAGTTCCACAGGCACCCCAAGCTTTCATCCTACATCTATCAACCCTCTCTGGCTGCCTTGGTCCCTACTTCCTCTGTGATTAAATCAGTTGTAAATGTTCCCAAGCTCCCTACAACAACATCTGTACACCCTGAGTGCCTCTGCTGCAGAGCCAGAGAATTAAACTCCAGCACAGAGATGGGGGACAAGATGACTTTTAAAATAAGAGATCAGAAAAGAGACGCACAAGAGAGAGTGTGCTTACTTCTGCATTAAACTGATTCTTGATGAGAACACTTATCACAGGATTGGGAGGCTTATTGACCCTTCTGCTAAAGATGTTCAAACTTGTATCTTCCAGAGGATCCAAATTATGGATCTAGAGATGAGGCTTGGATATGTTTTCTACTCTGAGCTACAAGGAATAAGGTCAGAAAAACATAAAAGCTCTGGTTCAGGCTCACATAATAAAAGTATAATTGATGTGACTGAGTGTATTTTCAGTCACAAGCTACTGCACGTGGACTAGTTCTGAAATAATAGAATGACTCTATTCTCAAGACCTGAAATTTTAATTGTCCTTTATCAATATCTAATATTTATATATTTGCAGTACCTCGGGAACCTTTTCCACTCATTATTCTGCTGTCATGCCTGGTGTAAACATCAGAGCACAGAAAAAGCATGGAAAGAGCAACAAAGAATAATAACAGGGCAGAGGATTGAGGGGTGGGTATGGCAACTACAGACAGAAGTAGGTTACTATTCTATTTTAGAAAAAAGCAGAGATTTATGAACAGAAACAACAGATAATGTTAGTTTTATTGCGATAAACAGAACATTCTGCCTGTGCTGATTCCCAACACACACCCAGGGCAATTTTCTATCTCCAGCTGGCAATTACACAGCCATTAAGCTCATGCTGTGAAAGGTGAGCCAACCTCTGGGTGACACGTGCTGAGGTGTTGGACATGGTCTGTGGTGAGCAGAAGAGATGGGATAAGGGATTGGTAATGATAAACTGGGGATCTCTGTATCTGTAAGATAGGTCTGAACACATTTTGCAGCTTTGATGATAAGTTTGTGTCGTGGTTTGACATGGAAGTGAATTTTTTTCAGGAAGTTGGGTCAAACCAATCAGTGGTCAAGTTTGGATATTGGCACCTGGAGTGACCACTGAAGGTATGGATACGCCTCTGAGAACACAGGGGGTTAAAAGCAGGAACTCCCAAGAGCTTGCTCTCTTTGGTTCCAGTCAGGGTGCTGTGCAGACCTCCCCTGCCCAGCCATGGGGCTGGGCAGGGGAGGGGAAGCCATGAGGCCTGGTCGAGGTGAGCCGAGGGGTAGAAGGACTGGAACCGAGCCAGCTCCTGTGGACGGAAGGGTGGAGAGAAGCGGAGATGCCTTTGTCGTCCCCCCTCAGAGGGAAGAGACAGAGAGTCCGGACAGCACCTGTAACTTTGCCAGCGGAGGAGAAGGAGGGGGGGGAAGGTACCCAGCCTTGGCCTTGGGAATCGGCTGCTGGGCAGAGATATCAGCCGTCCAGGGAGTCTGAACTTTTAACCCTTTCCTAGGAAATGAAGGCTTTGTAAAATATTACTCCTCCTTGATTTGAAGTAAAAGAGAGACAGTCTGGGATCCGAGATGATGGAAGAGGAAATTTTTGAGTTGGGAGGAGATGATGGAGTGGCTTGTGGCTGGACTTTTCTTGTTAGCCATAGACTAAACCAAATTCTCCTGACAGAGACTGCATTTAGGGTGATGCGGTGGTGGGCCAAGAGACCTGTTTCAGTGATTACCAGCAGAGGAGTGGAGAGAAGAGAGGAAAGTTGAGGAGGGTGTGGAGAGGCCCTCTGTCTTCAGAGAAGAAGAGAAGAGGAAGATCTCTGTTCTTGGACCCTCGGCCCCAGGGGGAAATGGAGGGGACTGTAGTCCCGAGATGAGATGCTGAACTGTTGTCTCTTTTGGTCCTTGGCAAAGTGTCCTTAAAGGAGCCCTATGAGCAGTCTGTCCATGCACAGTGGTGAGAGCACTGTGACATGGAAAGGAGAGTGTCACCATGGCAGATTTTCTCCGGGCGGTTGCCATGTGTGACATGGAAACACAAGGGTGGCAATTGTGTTTCCTGGGGGTCTGTGGCACAGGAGAGACTCCTGTCTCCCTTGATATACTGAGTATTGATTATCTGAAGGGTGGCAACTTGATCAGGATCCTGGGTGGTGTCTCATCGTGGGTTTGTTTGGAAATTAGGTGGGAGGAGGAGGAGTGTTTTAGGAGGTCTTCATCATGGATTTAATGTTTGTTGTTTTATAGTAGTAGTAGTTTAATAAAGCTTTTTTCTTTTGTTATTGAGCTTGGGCCTGCTCTGCTCTGTTCCTGATCACATCTCACAGCAATTATTTGGAAAAGTGCATTTTCATGGGGGCACTGGCATGGCGCCAGTGTCAAACATTTTGTCACTCAGTAACTTGCACTGTGCATAGCCTTTTTAATTCTGTGTTTTCAATCATCAGATCTAATGGAAAACATGGAAAACACTGAAATACATCTTCAGATGAGATGGGCTTTAAGGGATCATTGAGGGGACAACAAGGTAAGCAGGCAGGAAGTCTGGCTTTTATGGGAAGTAGCACATTGGACAGAGTGAGATACTGAGATGCACAGAAAATGTGAAAAAATCACCTAAAAGAAAATCAGGGAAAGGAAGATAGGAAACTTTGCTTTGTGTTTGTCATTTTTCACCCTCCTCTGATGTAGTTATTAGGGCAAGGTCTTGATTTAAATTACTAGAAAAAAAGATTTGCCTCAAATATAGAAAAGTTTGTTAGAATATTAATAATTTATATGTTTCATACACGTTTTTCTTTGCTTCTCTCATTCTCGGTGAAGAATGACTTCAGTGATTTTGAAGCAGTTGTCTTCAACCTTTGAGGTTTGTATGGGGTTAGTAAATGCCAGTGGTCCTAGACCTAGTCTTTTTTTACCAAAAATAGAATTTAATTAATCTATATTAATTGTTTCTAATAATATATTTCTTTTCATAAACTACTCATGATCATCATTATGAAGAATTTGTGTTTCATATTTAGTGCTGGAGAGACAGCTGCAATCTGCTTCTTGAGATCAGTGAAGGAACAAAAATAGAGTAAGAAATGCAGCACTTTTCAGGCTGTGAGGTTTTCAAACATCTTTAGCATCCTGGATACCTCAGTCTGTGTTTTTACTCCTCAAAGCTGCATCATTAAAACGATTTCACATCACAGGCACACAGTTTTCTTTTTGGTAATGCAGATTTGATTTCCTTTCAAGTTAGAGCACCCACATGAATGTTTTTCTCTATTTGTTCTCTGTGTTATTAGCAGCATTGTATGAAGCATCTACCCAGTGGCAGTTCATAAAACCTCTATTTTGGAACCTGATTTTGCCCATTAAAGCTTCATTCTGCATAAGAAAAGATTTAAAGCTAAACACAGCCATATTTTGTTCTGTTGTTACAATCAAAAGCTCTTAAGCTTTTAAATGGGTCAACCCTCAGTATGACCTAGTCACATGTTCTTTAAATTAGTCAAGTGCTTAATTAGCATGTTGGATGTTTGCATGTATAAATATAGATGTTTGATTCTGGAGATACCTTGATACTATAGGTGTCATTTCATGTGTTCCAATTCCACAGAAAGAAGGGAATCCTAAATGAATGGAGCTTGAAGCTGCAGAAAATTAAAGGCAATTAAAAACATTGTCTGCCTAGCAGGACTGGAAAAGCAGGCTATTATTTCATTGCCAGGAAAAATCAGAATTTTAACATTTTGGAGATATGTGTGTAGCTAAATGCATCAGTAGGGCTCTAGGCTGATACATAGAGATTATTGATATAATTCATTATCACCAGTGATGATGGATTTCAGCACGGCTCAGTTAGTTTGGTACTAAACAGTGTTAAAATTTGTTCTTTACAGTGATGATTTCTAAATTTCCTTGGGAATATGGGATCATGGCACTGACTGGAAAATAAAATATCATCATAGAGAGCTTATGGGGAAAAACCACCAACAACAAACACAGCAGCCCGTGGAATGGCAACAAACAAGGTGAATTTGTGGCAACCACAGCAAATATGTTTGCTGGAAAACAAGGAAAGGCAAACAAGTGGATTTATGAGGTACTGAGAGAGGAAATGTCACTGTCTTTGAAAGCAATAGGAGGTGGAAATTCTCCAGACTTGATGTACTCACCAAGGCAGAGCTGAGAGGTTAGAGTCAGGCAGCCAGTGGTGTTTAGTTGTCCTGAGGAATGCTGGATTGATCCCTTTCTGTTTCAGTGAGTTGGGAAAGATGGGACACCCTGCAAGCAGAGGGACATCAAAGGCTCTTAGCAGGTGACAATGGTGGCAGGCACACGTGGCATTTGTGTGCCAGGGCATCAGCAAGCACTCCACATGGGTAGTAATCCACTCTGCTGACTGGATGGGTCAGCTTCACATGGAATTGCTGCAAATTCCAGTGTAGAGATGGCCTGCAAGATCCCATTAAAATAGCATTTTCTAGGTGTTTATAATCCAAATATAGTTTAAAATATTTTCTCTTTCGCTTTTTTTGGTCCTGAAAATACACACACACACTTGAATATATTTAGATTGATTAATTTGCAGTGTCTCTAGCTGATTAATAGATGCTAAACATAACTGAATTTTTAAAGATAATTTCAATGAATTGGGAAATAAAGGCAGTTTGAAAAATCTGCTTTATTCTAGAAGATGGATGTAGCTGTCTCTTGAGGTGCCCTGTTTAAGAGCAATAACAGCCATTTAGGTTTGTCCCTTGAGATGGTAGCAAATAGAGCACAGGGAATAATTAATCCTAGAGCACCAGTACACTAATTAGTATTGCTGGAACTGATAGGAGTTTCAGTACCTTTGAAAATCAGTTTTTATTTTGATGTGAATATTTTAGCCTTTTTTTCTTTTCACTTGAAGTAGCTGCCATTCTCAGTCTGTTTTCCATTATAATAAGAGACATCTAAGGATTGAAGAGTGGCAAAAAGTAAACCACCTGCTTAAACACCTTCATTCTGACAACATGAAAGGCTACCAAAAAATCCTGGGGTTAGTGGGATATTAGGTAAATATAAAATAACTCTTCCAGCTCTGTGTCTGCCATCTGGCCAGCAGTTTGCTGGTGCCCTTTGCCCTAGCTATCAGCATTTGAGTTGCTGCTCCAGTCATTGCCTAAAAGCAATTAGTTCTAGATCATTATGGGTTGCAAAGATGGCCATTGTTTTGTTTAACATTTACACAACTGCCAGGGACCTGCTTCTGAATTAAAGTCCTGGACAAGCCCTTGGCTGTTTTGAGCACAGGTAAGTGCATGGAAAACAAACAGTGGATTTTTTCCTACTCTTTAAGCCCAAGTTCTCTTCTGTACATTTGACCTCATTTTTCTATTCACAGAAAATTCATTGCCTCAAATAGGTACGTTGGAATTATGGAAGCTCAAAATATTAAAAAAAAAAAAAAAAAAGCAGAATAATTCCATAATTGCAGTGTCTTTAGTTAGACATTTAGTCCTAAAGGCTGCCAGCTTTTGATGTGTTTGAAGAGCTGTGTTTCTAAAATGTTCATCTTTTTTACAAAAGTTGCTGAAATAATTATTTTGACCTTTCATGGAAACTGTAACATTAGTGTGTTATGGGTTTCTTTTTTCCCTGAAGGTTGATGCTAAGCCAGGTTAATTGAGATGTTTCTTTCCAGCTACTAATTGCTACCTACATCCTGGTTGGATGTTTCCAAGATATTTACAAGAGGTTTACAAGCTCTTTACACTGCCAAGAAACCTATGACGTAGGGATAAAAATGAAATGCATAACTTCCAAACCACCATCAGCATTCCTACCCAGCTTTGGTTGCATTTCCTATTTTCCTTGGATTGAGGGCAGTGGTTGAACAGCACAATTTGGTCTTGACCTGTAATGTGGACTTCCAAAAGAGGAATATAGATTTTTCACTTAGTTATTTTTCAACACTTTTGGTCTAAAAATACTTGATAATTTTTTACAGCTACAACAAAGAGCACTACATCATATTAAGCATGGAAATTTGGCCTAGTTTTGACCACCAACTACTTTTGATTCCCCCAGAGTGAAAACAACTGTTTTTCAGTAGTTCTCTGGTTATCATATTATTTGAGAAGGTTCTTTTCTTTCCTTTTCTTTTGCTGTTAGTATGGTAGAGAGGTTCTTTACTTGTTTTCACAATGTGCTACTCCCTCTTCTGTTTGGTGTTTTTATCCATACATATTTCTGAAACTGAAAAATAGTTTTCAAGATACGGAAGGCTGAGATATCTTGATTTTCTGCCTGCATGACAGATTCTTGAGGCTTTTCACTGTCTTCTTCCACAATGATGGTTTCCTCCTTTTCCTCCTCACCACTCCTAGGGATTGCAACCCTAGGAAATATTGCATATTTCCTATCCCATTGTACTTGAGAATTATTTTGAAGTATTCCCCTGTGGACTGGAGGCAGACCTGGGTCTGTCTCCCTCTCTTTTGATACTTTTGAACAGGGAGGTTTTGCTGTGATCCATAATGACTTATCCTACAGTATCCACCCTCCATTCTTGGTTTTATTTAATCCTTTCATCCAATTCTGATGCATTCTGACTCACCATTTTATTGAGTGCTGATGGCTCCAGGCACCAGCCCCACTTTTACTGAATCATCCAGACTGTTCCTATATTTTCTGGGGATCAGTTTCTGGCTGTGCTGTGCACAGAACACTACAGAGCACTGTGACACTTCCATCACAGGTGATGTGTCCCGGGAATTCCTTCCCAGTGACACAGGCCAAGGGAAAAAAGGGTCATTATCTTCCCATTGCTTCCAGCATGTGTTTCATCCTGAGTGGCAATCACAAATTGGCCTGACAGCCATCTCCTTGTTGGAAAAATATTCCTGGGTTATGTGATAACAAGCAGTCCTGTGTCATAACTGGAATTAGGGATCCAAGGAGCTGGATGGCATTATGTTTATTCATGCTGCACGTTGACAAGGTGGTTTCTGAGCCAACAGTGCTAATTAACAACATGTGCCTGTACTGAGCTGACAATTAGACTTGAAACCTTAGTATGGGATTGCTTCCCTAATGTTTTTTTTCTCCAGGATTTTACTTTTTGAGATTGGAATTACACATGTTCTTCTGCTGCAGCAAAACCATGGTGGGATACACATTCTGCATCTTCAGAAGATGGGTGATATGGCAAAATATTGTTCATTCACATAAAAACTGGGAAGAAACATGCTGGAAAAGCGTGACCAGTGCATTATGGATGGTACTTTCTGATCAACATATTCACTTAGAAAGTTCCCATTAATTACTACACTCACTTGGCAATAAATGTCCAGCTACAAATTCCTGCTTTCAACATACGGAGTTTAAATCTTCTCACTGAAATAGGTTTCTGAACTTTTTAATAAGGGTAATATAACTTAGTAGTGAATACTAGAATAGTGTTACAATATTATACAGAAAAAAGAGATTTCTTTGAAACTCTTTTACAGATTCTTTGAGAGAGAAAGATTTTTCCTCTATCTCAAACTTACCTGTTTTAGTGGCCTACTAGTGGTATGAAGCTTGGGTTTCTGGCTTGTTTTTCTTTTATAAAAAGCCAATATTAATGGTCATGCTGGGTGAGTTATATCACACTTTTCACGTAGGACTTAAAAATTTTAGATATAACTATTAAAATTACAGCCTAATTTTGGGCAACCACTCATTTATTTACTAAATTAGAATTATACACTATTGGTTCTGAGGTGTTTAAACAATATGAAATATACTTCAAACTGAAACATTTATGGCATTCTCTTGTAGGTTTCTTTGCAGGTAGGCAAAGTTTTCTGGTGTTTAATGGAAAGGGTGAAAAAACTCTTGAGTTCACCAGAGAAATCAGAGATAAGAAGATTAGGGGTCATGAAGTAAAAAGGTAAGAAGTTCTTAGCAAAAAGAGAATTCTGCAATTAAAGATGTTTTGTTGTGGGTTTCCCCCTTATTATCACATTTGGCTTTCTTTATAGGAAATATTTAGTTGCTGGAAATAATGATTATTTTTTATTTTTTTTCCCCACAAACATATTTGAACTTTACAGGATTTATACCAATTCAAAGTGAGGCACCTGAAACCTCACAGAGTTATTGATCTGCTCCTCAGTTGAGTAGAAAAAACAGTGGCAAAGTTTCACTACCACACTGCACTCACTTCCCTTTGTGGAAAAATCTCAGACACGGTGCTGAGTCTGTCTTGCCAGTGGAGAGAAAGATGCTCCTCCTTCCAGAGGCTTTAGGCTAAGGATGAGGAACGAAAGCAGATTTCTATTTTGAGGTTTATAACTAGAAAGTCGGCAGCTTTGCTACCATGCAGTCGGGATGTTCCTCTGGACATCCTGCACTCTACGTGTGCCGAGTGCTGCACATGCTGGTCCCTCTGTGAGGCGAGGACCTTGTGACAGTGTCACATCGTGGGGACAGGATCACCTGTGCCACGTAGGCAGCAGCACCTCATCAGAGCTCACACACATGCCCATCCCACGGGGAGTGACAGACAGCCCTTGTTCACACAGCTGTGCCTTCATCGTTCCCCTCAGCATCCCGCATTCTGCTCCTTTTGGAGCTCCCACACGTCCTGACGAACAACCCACAGCAGTTAAAATGCGGCATTGCGGCCTCAAGAGGAAGGCAGCGGGTTACATGACACGGCAAAGCTGCTAATCCTACCGAGTTCGGGATTCCTTGGGAAAATAAAGGTTTAAGCACGACCAGGGGGAAGCAGAATTTACGCACAGCCGGTGTAGATGATGATGGAATAGTAGCTAGGAAGCTGTTGCTACACTTGGTGTATTTCAGTACCAGAACAACGACTGCAACTTTTGTCCGATGGTTCTGAATGATCCCAGGCAAGGCAAGTGTGGGTTTTGACCTTTAATGTTCTCAATAATTTCTCTTCAATTCTTTTCAGCACTGTTTACCATTGTAAATAACCAGTGATCTCAGCATGGCCTGATAAGCTTTGGAGCATCCACTTCACAGCACTCTTAGAGGGTTGTACTTTATTTGGCTTCCTAGCAACTTCCTGACCAGGGTTATGAAAAATACAATATTTAGCTGTAATTCTTTCTCTTTGGCTATTATTTCCATTGGCTTTGTAATTACTGTGATAGAGTCTTGATAATGTTCTTGTCAATACTGTGTCCCTGGCCAACAGGGGAGAGCTGAGGATATGAACATTGTTTCAGGAAACATGACACACATCCGTTGCAATTGATACACGTAATTGGCTCTATCAAGTGCCTCATGAGACAGGCTGATATTACAGCCAGTGAATGGCTGTAGTAATAAATGCAATTTTGACATGAAGTTCTTCCAAATGTGTGTTTTGGTACACAGGACTGCAGCAGGCTTCCACACAGACATGATATGGCAGTGGATCCTGTGACCAGATAACTGAGATTATTTCAAGTGCCTCCAAAGAGTTATTTTACACTGGTAGCTATCATACACAGACTTGGCAGGCCTGGTGTTAGATCAGAGCTAAGGATCTGGGTGACTGGAGAAGTTTATCCTGCTGTAACTTTATAGCTGGATGTTATAAATTAGAAGCTGTTAAATGCTGAAGAACAAAATCCTTCTCTGCAGCTACTTGGTAATGCCTGATGGCTCTCAGAATGTTCTGGTTGTTTGATTCCTGCATTAGGAAGAAAATGCAGGCACTGTAAAATTGTGATTAATAGTAGTAGTGAAATGAGAAGAGGAGGAGGGGGAAAAGAGGCCTCAGTAAGTTTCAGTACACCCTTCATCTTGAATATTGTCGTGTGATGAAGTAAATACTCTTTTACTCCCTTCATTTGATCTGATTCCAGGTAAAATATAATTCTCCCCATGAACCCTCACTGATAAGGTTTCTGATAGTGACTGAGACAGTCTTATACTGTACCAAGTTTTTATCCAGGAATTTAATGCATTCTAGTCTGATCTTTCTTATTCTGACGCTTTTCTCCACCCTTTGTCATCACAATCATTTTATTGGGCAAAATAATCCAACATAGGTCCATAATTTTGTAGTTCCATAATCATTCCAAATAAGGCCTACTATAACACTTGCTCAGTTGTCTGGTTGCACTTAAAATTTTAAAAAGTATTTTTGTATCAACTCTTGTCTTCATACACTCCAAATTTCAGGACAGAAATGTTTAGTGCTTGTTGAGGATTACATTTTAAATTAGATAAAATGTCATTGGTTGTTTCCAAGATTAGTTTACTTTTCCTACCTCCATTTTTTTTTCAAAAAACACCCATGGAATAAATGCATTATAAGTGAAAAAGCTGCCGGGGAGGGAGGCTCTTTCCTAAAAGTGTAGGAAGCATCTTCAGTACCACTTTCATTCTTAGAAAAGGTTTGATTTAAAGATGCCTTAATGTATACAATGTGTGCTGAATTGAGAGAGATTAAAAACAAAATGAACCAGAAATGTTTAGAGATCAGAGGATTCAGCAGTAGTGCTGAAAGTTTGTGAGGAGAATCATTCCAAATGTAGGCAGACTTCAGAAAGGGGAGGTTGTGTTGGAAATGGTTCTTCCACCCTTTGCAGGAAAGAACAGGATTCATGGAATCCTTTTGGTGGTTGGAAGGCACCTCTGGAGATCACAAAGCAGGGTCAGCTAAAGCAGCTTGTCCAGGATTGTGTCCAGTTGGGTTTTGAATATCTCTGACTATGGAGATTCCACAACTTCCCTGGGAAACCTGCTCCAGGTTTTCACCTGTTTCACCTGATCCAGTGTCTTACACCCTCACAGTAAAAGGTGGGGGGGTTTAGAGTTTAAACTGAATATTTTGTATTTCAGTTTGAGCCTACTGCTTCTTGTTTTTTCCCTGTCTTTTCCCTTTTTTTTTATTCTTCAGGTATTTATAGGCAGAGCTACTGTCCCACCTTCTCCAGAATGAAGAGTCTCAGCCTCTCAAATGACAGAAACTCCAGTCCCTTAATCATCTTTCTGTCCCTTTGATGGACTAACTCCAGTTTGTTTGCACCTCTTTTATACTGGAAAACCCAGAGCTGGACTCTGATTCCATCTGAGTCTCATCACTGCTGAGCAGAGGGAAGGATCACCTCCTCCACCTGCTGGCAGTGTTTTTCCTGGGATCCTGCTGGCTTTCATTGCCACGGGTATGTATTCCCAGCTCACATCCAACTTGTTTTCCAATAGTGATTTTTACCCAAAGTTGTTTTCCACTTAGATTGAAAGGAGCCATTTATCCAGGCAAAAAAATTAATCAGTTTGTCAATGAGGATGTTGCAGGAGTGAGTGTCAAAAGCCTTGCTGTGGTGAAGATAATATCCACTGCCCTTCCCTCATCCATCATACCACTGATATCATCGTGGAAGGCATCATTTCCCCTTCCTAAATAGCTGCAGAATGGATTAAAAGCAGCCTGGAAAAGACTTGGTGGTGTTGGCTGATGAGGAGCTCAACAATACCCAGCAACACACACTTGCAATCCAGAAAGACAACTGTATCCTGCGTCAAGTGTTGGGAATTTATTCTTCCCTGTGGGGGTGCTGACACACAGGCATAGGTTTTCCAGACATGTTGTGGAATCCCCAAACCTGGAAGGCTTCAAAGGCCAGGCTGGATGGGGCTTGGAGCAACCTGGTCTCTTGGGAGGTGTCCCTGCCCATGGCAGGGTGTGGAAGGAAGTAAGTGGAAGGTCCCTTCCAATCTAAACTCTGTGATTCTGAATCACCCTTTTGTCTTTAATTCTTTCCAGGCTTATTTGTTCCACCTCTTTCCCAAAGACAAAGGGATGCTGACCAGTTTGTACATGACTGGTACCTGACCAGTTTGCTTTGAAGGATCTCTGAAGAAGTTGTCTGCAGCAGCAGAAAACGACTTATTTGCTCATTTGGGGCATCTGATATACCTGTGCATGGAGATTTCACTCCAAGTTCCTTATCACTCCAATTACATCTACTACAAAAGGCAGCTCTTGAATGTAGAAAATATATTCTTAATAGATTCCCAGTGCTTCTTATGCTTTTCATACCTGAAAATGTGTGTCAGAAGCAGGCTGTAATATAAAATCTTCAGCAATTAAAGGTTTTTAAATGGTCTTGCTTAACAGTCACTATGAGTCATGATAGACATGACCCCTTCTTTCCTGACAGTATTAATTTTGAGAAGCTCTGCCTTATCTGTCATTATAAATAACAGTAATGCTGATCTGGGCTGATTTCCTATGCTAAGCAAATTTAAGTTCCTGATCTTATTTAAATAGAAATTATGTTTTAATTGACAGCCTAAGGATACGAGCAAGGCAAGTTATGTAAGGACAAGAAATGTCTTTTATTAGGCTAAATAGTAGAGTAGGGAAAAAATGAGGCAAGATATGTTAAGCAGGAGTGTTTCTCTTGGTAGGAATTGTTAATAGCAAAATGTAGTTTTAGGCTATGCTAAATCACAGATAAAACCAAGACAGGGAGAAGGTGAGATGTCCATTTATTATTAACAGCCTGAAGATTTGTTCAGCAGACATTCTGATTTCAGTGACTTCTAACCATCTGAAAAGTTTTCACAAGGGACAGTATTATTCCTAAAATTCTACATTCATGAGATTCTATGTTCTCTTTTTAAATTTTAATTAGTGCTATCAAGTAGATTTAACTAAATTACCAATCAAGACATTCTGAAAGACAAGTATTGTAACCTTGGCAAAGGCCATTTTGCACAAAATGAATGGGGGGAGACTTTGAGTTATTACACATTGAATAGATTTTCTCTCCAGCTGGGAAGACACAAGAACCTGGCAGTGGTGAGGTCAGCAGGGAGTATTTGGTCACTCCAAGTACTGGACCAGCAACTCCAGTTAGACAATAAATTGAGGGCTGGATGGAGATTTTGCTGCAATGATAGAAAACAAACCACATGAACATTTTCTCTCCATCAGTGATGCTTTGAAAATATGCAAAATGAATCCTCTTAACACTTTTTTTTTTTCATTTAATTTAGACTTGATATGTGATTCACCTGCTCTAGTCATGCTTCATCTCTGCTATTTGGGCTCACACTGATTTTCAGGTATCAGACAGCAGCTATCTTTCTTTATTAACAAAAATAGTTCTGAACCTTGCAGATAAAATGCAGTTTAATGAAGTAGCTGTAGAAGGAAAAGGCCATTAGCACTTTCAAAACAGAGACAGCAGCTTGAGAAGGAAATTTCCAGCAACATCCATGGAAGCCCAGCCAGCTGTTGAGCCTTTGGGCTCATTAACACTCCCTCCCACAAACTGCTTTAAATAAGGTTTGGAAAGGGCTCCCCTCTCTTTGGTACTGCTCTGAGGGGTGGTAGCACCAATCAAGCAGCTTCTTTGAGGGCTCTGTTATGGCCAGTTGTGTTGTTGATTTTTTTTCCTTTCCTGTTGGAAATTCTTGAGTCTTCTTCAAGTGAATAAAATAAGCTTACGTGGGGCTTAGAGGTAAGAGATGCTTATGCTGCTCAATACCATCTATGAATGTTATTTCCTAGAGATTCACTGAACTTTGTGGCTTGAACAGTAACAGGTCAATCTCAGTATTGGTTACTTTAAAAAGTAGTGATTTGGAGTTTTTGGTAGAGGTTAAGTTTATGGGAATTTTACATTTGTTTTGACTGCTGTAGTTCCTTAAAACAAGTGTTTGTTTTTTAAATAGGTTTCCTATTTATCCAGTTGCTTTTGGTGTATCAGAGAATGCAAAGGCTTTTTATTTTTAATTATTTCTGATGTACTTTAAATTCAAAATTTTAAACCCTGTAGTTTATCAGTGCTAGAAAAGCTCATCTCTGAACCCTTTACACGAAGGAAAACAGAGCTTCCAGAGTCCCATGGTTTTTTTATTATGGAACTTCTAATGTTTCATGTTTTATCTGTTTTGTTTATGTTCCTGGAAGTCTTCTGGTAGTTTCTACTTTAACACTAATTTTAGAGAGAAATGATTATGAGAAAATCTGTCTGTGGAAAGTTGATTTTTATGGTGTGAAAATAACTTGGGATTCCTGATGGCTCTAGTTGAAACATATGCAAACAACAACAACAAAAGCTGAGTATTTATTGTGCCTTATAAATCAAGGAATGTTAAGCTGTTTTTATGGGTGTTTTGATGTATGACTTGTTGTCCTTATTGGGTTCAACATCTTGGAGTGTGAGGTTTAAATCTTCAGTAAGGAAAATCCTTTCCATTTTTGGGGGTGCTTCTGTTCTAAGGTTTTTCCCCCTGTGGAAAAGGCTGGTGATACCTTTGCAGCAGAAGGTTTTTCTGGCAAAGGTTTTTCTTTTATAAATAAATACTGCAATGAGAAAACACTGAAGGGAGTGGGGAAAGCAGACACTGCTTGTTAAACCAGATAATTTTTGGTGTTGTTAAATGACATGGAATGGCAGGAATAACAAACTGTGTGGGAGTATGGGAGAAGTGTGATAAAGGGAAGGAACAGAAATGGTTTGTAGAAGTTTTGAGTGCTTGCACAGCTGTATTTTTCCTAAATAATATCAAGTTCCTATCTGCCAACTGTGTAGCAATTCTCTGTGTCAATTTAGCCTTGCTTTTGTGATTGAAATGAATCCTAGGAGATAGAACAGGATGAGTTTTAGAGCAAGCTTTTGCAAAGAGGCATCACAAACCAAAGCATTAAGGATTTTTGGTGAGAGAGGCCAACTCTGTTGCCTTTTTTGCCCCATTTCCATTCTTGCAGTGATCCTTGTGAAGATACAAGTCTTCTGTGCATGATCTTTGAGGAACTAACAGGGACTAAAATAAATGCCCTGGTTTTGAGGCGGCACCACATGGTCACTCACCCAAAGTCTCGTTTAAGAGGCCTGCAGTAGTCCATGGCACCCTGAGATTGGGGATTAAATACAGAACTAAGAAAAAAGGTGATAATTTTTTATACAGAAGTGGACTGATTGGAGACATGAGACTTAAAACTGGGTTCTTTGACTCAGTCCTGCCTTGTTTCACATTTAGAGACCTATTTACCATGTTTACTGTCAGTTTTGTATTGTCAGCTCTTAAAAATATAGTCTAAAAAATATGCCAAAATAGCAGAGTGAGCTTTGATCTGTAAAACAGCACCTGAGCAAAGCAATACCAATTTCAGAGCTGACAGTGGAGCAGAGATGAGGTGCTGAGGTGTTAAGATTTCCAAATAAATTGGAATTACTTTGAGAGAATTGGGTCTGGTTTTATTAGACAACTTTTCCTTTGTGTTCATGATTTCATGGGGAGAAGCTATGAAAAAGCTGTGAGCTTCATTATAGTTGGGCTTCAATATAAGAAAGATAAAAGATAATCTTATGGTTTTGGTTTTTTTTTTTTAAATCAAATTTGGGGTTTAGCTAGTGGAAGTTAGGATGCCTTGTTCAATATTTTGTCTTTTAGTATAAACAGAAGCTGCTTGATCCTGTGAGCAGAAGTGCATAAGTTAAATAGATGTTTTTTCTAGTATATAATTAATGCCTAATAGTTATGATACATTTTTATCGACACTAAATAATGTGTATACTGCAGTACAAAAAGACAATGGATGTCCTGTAAGGCATTGTAGTTTAGAAGCAGGAAATCTCTTTTCATCTAAAGATCTATCATCTAATGATATGGTATCATCTAAACCATCCCTCTGTCAATTAAAAAACATTTCCCCCTGTCCTAGTGCAACAGGCCCTGCTGAAAAGTTTGTCCTCATGGTGCAAAGACAATTTGTCATTTTGAACTTAACTCTGGAAATCCAGGTATTGAAGCTGATAATAGTTGGAAGCTGTATCTTGTAAGGGACATTACTGTAGAAAATATGCAATTTTTTTTTTTTTTTTAGTCTGTAGTTAAGGACTGTGTAAGTTCTGTCTTGAAAGTACTTTTTCAAGTGAAAATGTCCTTTCTGAGTAGTTTTGAATGTACTCTCTTTAGGCTTCTACTCATACCCTTTCACATATATCCTACAAACAGTGAGTGTATGGCAGGAATAGAGAGCAAACTTCAAAATTCGTGTGCACGAACAGACAAAAATGTCATCCTTTGAGCTGTGTTTTTGGGTGTTTACACACTTTGTCACAGTGGCATTATCAAGGACACGCATTCTCTCTTGCCTTTTCGTGTTTGCCTCGGTCAGGGGGCCGTAAACAGCAGCGGGTTTGGGATCTTTGTGGGGGCTGCGTTTTGTAGGAAGATGTGCAAAGCGCGGTTTTAAGTTAAAATACCGGGATTTGAGGAGCCGAGCCCCAAACACCACCAGACCCGCGGCTCCGCCCAGCGCTCCCCGCTGCGGCCGCGCGGGGGCGCGCTCGTCCCGTGCACGCCGGCGGGACGGGGACGCGCTGGGCTCCTCCGCTCCGCGCGCGGCTCCCGGCCCGAGCCCGGTTTGGGGGGACCCGCCGTGACTCAGAGGCTCCCGTCGGGGGCTCCGGGCCCCGGGGCCGCCCGCACCATCCCCGCTCCGCGGGCCGACCCCCGCCCGCACCATCCCCGCTCCGCGGGCCGACCCCCGCCCGCACCATCCCCGCTCCGCGGGCCGACCCCCGCCCGCACCATCCCCGCTCCGCGGGCCGACCCCCGCCCGCACCATCCCCGCTCCGAGCGCCGACCCCCGCCCGCACCATCCCCGCTCCGAGCGCCGACCCCCGCCCGCACCATCCCCGCTCCGAGCGCCGACCCCCGCCCGCACCATCCCCGCTCCGAGCGCCGACCCCCGCCCGCCGCCCCGCGCGGCCTGCACGGGCCGCTCCCCCGCCCCGCCCCCTCGTCTGTGATTGGCCGGGCCGTTCCCCCGCCGCCGGCGATTGGTGCTCGCCGCGCGCCTCATTTGCATGCGGCGGTGCGGGGCGCGCGGCGGAGCCGCGGCGGGGAAGTTGCGCCGGAGCCGCCGCCGAGCGCCCGTCCCGGCCCGGCCCCGCCGCAGCCTCCGCGCCCTCCGCCGCGCCCGGCCCGAGCGGGACATGGCTGAGCGCAGCCTCCCGCCGGGATGGAGGTAGCCGGGCCCTCGGGGAGGGCTCCTGCCCGCTGCGCTGCCAATCCTCCTGCGCCGTTCCGGGTTCGCTAGGGATCTGCCCCAGCCTCACCTTTCGCGCTTGTCGTGCCGCTTGGCTTAGCCCGTCTTTCCTATGGCTGGGATATACAGCTCGACTCTGAAGACCCTGGAAGATTTAACTTTGGACTCTGGTTATGGGGCAGGGGATTCCTGCAGGTCCCTTAGTCTCTCTTCTTCCAAGTCCAACTCGCAAGCCTTCACCTCTTCTCAGCACAGAGGCAACTGGTGGTACTACTCGGGCTCCATGAACAGTAGGAATAACAGCTGGGACACCGTGAACACCGTGCTGCCGGAAGACCCCGAGGTCGCAGATATCTTCTCCAAGTGCCCTAAGCTGCCGGATCTCGAGGAGTACCCTTGGACTGATGAAGACATCGGCAGAATCCTGCGCAGAGGGAAGGGAGAGGGCCAGGGCAGGAGCTTTTCGCAGGAGGCTGTCAGGCGGCTCTCGCAGCTGCTGCGGCGCGCCCTGATCAGGGTGTCCCGGGAGGCTCAGCGCCTCAGCGTGATGCACTCCAAGTGCACCCGCTTCGAGGTGCAGAGCGCCATCAAACTCATCCAGAGCTGGGCCCTGGCCGAGAGCTGCGTGCTGGCCACCGTCAAGGCGCTCTCCCTGTACAGCATGAGCGCCGGCGATGGGCTGAGGAAAGGCAAATCCGCCCGCTGCGGCCTCACCTTCTCGGTGGGCAGGTTTTTCAGGTGGATGGTGGACACGAGGATCTCGGTGAGGATCCACGAGTACGCGGCCATCTCCTTAACCGCTTGCATGGAGAACCTGGTGGAAGAGATAAAGGCTAGGATTTTGGCGAGTCAGAGCCCTGATGGTGGAGGGGAGATCTCGGCTGAAATTCTGGAGATGGTTATCAACAACGATGCGGAACTTTGGGGAGTGTTGCAACCTTACGAGCACCTCATCTGTGGGAAAAACGCCAATGGTAAGATCCAGCTTTTACGGTCTGTTGTCTTCATACCAGCAAGCTTTACAGCAAAGTCCTCGCTCTCTGTGGACTTGGGGTTTTTCTGGGTTTTCTTTGCATCTGGATTGCATCTTGGTCGTGGTTTGTGTGTGCGTAAAGTAGGCACGATGGTCCTGCCAGGCAGGATCCTGCTCTGTTCTTAAGATGTACCAGGTTATAAAAGGCTGTGGGAAACCAAGCCCTGTTGTCCTAACAAACATCTGACTTTGCACCAGCTGCTGTTTTGAGCATTTTCCCTCTAACTGGCGTGCAGATATGTTCTCTGTAACTCTAACGTGAAATGTGCTTTACAAGTTGCTGTCCAGAAAGTGCCACTATATCTCTTTTAAACAAAATTTATCTTACTGCGAGTATCTTCTAGTTTCATCTTAAAAGACACTGTTACCACCTACAGCCTGGAGAGGGAAAACAACTTTTTTTTTTTTTTTTTCCCTCTGCGGTAGTAAAATTCACTTTATAAGCAAAAACTTTGAACTTGTATACTTTGGAATTCCTTGTAACTCAGTAGAAACGTGTGGTGTCCTTTCCTGCCATAAACAAGAGCGTGTGTGTGAGCGTAGGACGGTGTCTCAGCGATGAGAATAACACAGTGTTAAGGTACTTACCGCTGCCATTTGTTTGGAAGCAAACTTTCCGAACACTCAAGCAGATAGAGGAATGTTGGCATCTTCTTACGGGAGCGAGGAGCAGTTTGGAAGGCTTAAGCCGTGACAGTTGTGTTAAGGAGCTGCACTGTTTATTTTGTATTGTCGCACTGAGGAATACCATATTTTCCCATGGAAAATTCAGGGAAACGTTCAGTTTTGGAAAGTATTTTGTGTACCACCCACGGTTTCATGACTTTTGCTGGCCTCTGTTACGGTCGGCTATTCCATGCTTAACACGTTTGTGATTTAACTCTGTAAAGCCAAGGGGCTTGGTCTTTTCACAGGGGAATCTCATAACGAGAGAAGGAGCTGTTTTAATTTGAGGGAAAAAGACCTTTGAAATTGTCAGAGATGGGCTGACTCACCTCCTCCTCCCTGGGTGCATTGATTTCCTGCAGTTTTTCCATACCCAGGCAATTCTGTAGTTCAGATCACGAGTAGGTGACTGCAGGGAGTTGTCCCCATTGGGTCAGCATTACTAAACACTTGTGAAATAAATGTGAAGAGCCTTTTGGATGTTCTCTTGGCTCTGGTTCAAGGCATAACTGTAAGTTTCAAGGTCAAACACAGACATCTACACTTCTAACCAAAAGCGCTTGGGTGATTAGAGAGGTATGAGGATGTGTCTGCCAAAACACTTGTCATTCTTCGTTTTTCATGGGAGTGTTTGTTTGCCACCAGCTCCGAGAAAAGGACTTGTTTCTCCTCCCTTGTTCCTTATTTAGGGAACCTGGAGTAAAATATTTTGGTTCTGCGAACCGAAATGTACATCTATTTCTTAAGAGAAATTTCCCTGGAAAAACTGCAGTGAGTGAATGGGTGCTGGTGTTGAATGGGAAGAAGGGTGAGTGTACAGGCAAATGCTTATAAATATTCAGAGCACCAAATGGTCAGTTATGATAACGCTCCCACACAGTGGAAAGCCAAGCAGTCAGTGGCCACAGAAGGATTGGCTTCTGTTGCCTCTTTTGTTGTTCCTGCCTTTCAGATGAATCCTGTCAATAACTGAATGCATTTTTTAAGTCTGGAAATTGAATAAAACCGCACATGAAGGCATCCTGTGATTTCCTGTGACAGTCTGTCACTAGTGTTTTACCTGACACAAGTCAGTGAATCCTCTAAATGGCTTTTCTTGCAGTTGGAAGGCCACAAATGGTTTTATATGGATGCAAAAAAGCTTGAAATAACTTCTCTATTCTTCTCCCTGTAGGAATTGTAAATGAGTAGCAGTCACATCATTCTGCACAGTGCTTTCAAATGATCTTGTCTTTTACATTAATTTAAATCTGAAGTAGATCTGGCAGTGAAATAACTGGATTTATTCCTGTTTAAGGAATAGGGAAACTTGCTTTACTGTCACTTTTGCTTCGTTTCTAGTAAAAGCATTTAGTGGAGCACTCGTGAATTGCAAACTTGGGGATGTGTGTGTGGGGTTTTGTTTTATAGCCCTGAGTTTGATGGCAGAGATAAAAAGCACTTAGAGGTTCAGTTCTAGCTCCAGTCAAGCATTGTAATCCCTGGATGAAATCCATGGCGCTGTCCTATACAGAAGATTGCACGGGATTATCATAATGGACATTTCTGGCATTATGATCTATTGAATACCATTTTCATTATTAGATCAGGACAGCCTGCTGCTTTGGAGTCAAAGAAACAGTAAGTAAATACATAAATCTTCCGAAATTCTCATGAGACTGAGGTTTGGACCTGCATTTCTCCAGTGACTAATCTCCCATCAAAGACCACAGTCCAGTCCCTTGAAGCTTTGGAGGCTGAAAGAGCAATATTGTGTATTACAACAAATGTGTTTTAATCAACACCTGCTGCGTGAAGGGTAAAGTTTGAAACTCTGTAACTGCTTAAGGGGGAATTTTAATATTATTTTTAAATAAATAATAATCTGCGGCTTGCTTGTTTATTTGCCCTTTCTGTGAAGCTGTTCTTTAATCAACTTTTTTGCTGCTTCTGTGAGCTGTTCTCTGCCCTCAGTGTGAGTTCTGACTTTGTGCTTGGTGGCTGTGCCTTGGAAGGAGCAGGAATGACCTGAGCCAGTGGCCCTGAGTTCTGCCGGACTCTGGGTGTGTGTTTGCCTCCAGGAGTAAGGTGTTCTTAGGCAGAGTTCAGAGTTGGGCAGGTGGGACGTTGCAAAAACCGTGCAATGCTGGAAAGAAAATGAAACAAAAGCACGAAAAAGATAAGCAGCTACTGAACAATGTAGCTAAATGAAAGGTAAAATGAGTGTAAATTGAAGTACATGTTTTATTTTCTATTTTTATTTACATGGAGATGTATATATGCAGTGGTGGAAAATGCACCAGTGGTTTCATAGGGATTTTGTGACACGCTAATTAGGAATATTAATTAGGTCTATTAATTTAAAATGCTTGAGAGGGAAATTGAAATCTGAACTTGCCTTGGGAGTGTGATCTTTTACTTGATCTGCCTGTGTTTGGTGCATGGTTCTTTAGACTCTGAGCTGTCAGCACTGCAAATACATTTGGATATCATTGCCCTGTTAATTACAGCACTTGGGTTGTAGTGAACTCTCTGGTTATGGTCAGGCACTCCTGTGTCTGCCAGTCCACCTGCTGTGCTGTTTAATGCATCAGCACATCCTGGTGCTCTGGAGATAGAAGTGTTGACAGATGTTTTGCCAAAGGAAAAAAAAAGGAGAGGGGGAAGGGTTGGAATTTAACCTGATAATGCTGTTTCTTCATGTACCTCTTAGCTCAAACACTTGAAGTTCTCTTTGGACGAGCTAATCCACAAATGAGTCTGTGGTTTGCGCACCTGAGGATGTAGAAAAATAGGGTCTGAAATAATTCTACTTGTGTTTTGAGGTATTTTTCTTAGGAAGGGTTGAGGGGGGAAATGTATAACCTTTCCTCACAGTGTAAGGGAGTGGTTTGGACTCTATAAAATTAAACAAGGCATGAATTTTCTTCTCTCTAATACTAAATACTGGCAAACCTTATCAAACATGGGCTTAGCCTTTACTGTCACCAACCTTGTGTTCTTTTATATTTTACACTGCGGTACTACAAGTTAAAAATTATAGCCAACTTTAACAGAGGATTTTTTAGAGCTATACTGTGATGAAAATCCCTTTTTATACATATCACATGGTCTGAAGTAAATTTTTTATTTCTGCATAGTCATGGTACTGTATTGAAATGCAGCATGGGGGAAAAACAATGACATTTCAATAAGCAGAATGTCCTTTTGTTATCTGAGCTGAACAAACTGGTGTGCTCATCAAGAGCCTCATCAATTTTAATAAGCTATCAGCTCCACAAGTCTTCAGGAAAGCACTGCATGGTGGAAGGGGGGCATTTTGGGGAAAAGGGCTGCAAATGCAATCAATAAATGAATCTGAGGGGAAATACAGAATTCATATGGTGGTACAGCAGGCAGCTTGTAAATTGTTTCAGAAAAGAAATAATCAAGTAACTCTGTCTTCTGTGTTACTTTGTCTGAAGCAGGAGTTTGAAGCAATTTTGGGGATTCCTGGGCAGGAATTTGGTAACTTATGTACACATTTCCATGTTGGGTGAGTTGGTTGTGGCTATGATCCTTTTCCAACTTTGACTTCATTCACCTCTGGACCCTCAGCCCACCTTGTGTGCTTCTACTCCTACACAGCCAAGAGCTTGGATTTCTATCCACAAACCCACAGGGACAAATTCTTTAAGCCTAAATATTAATGCTTGTACACACATGCTCACCTCTCCTACAAAAAACAAACCACCAGGTGCATGTCTGCAGATGTTTGTGTTTTTAACTGTGCATCTTATGTTAAAGTACAGAGCAAGTAAAGCTGACCTGCCTATTTTTTTCCACTTTACTGTGTGTCTATCTATATATTTTTATTTATAGTAAAGGAAAATTAATGATGTAATGATTCTGTCTTAAATAAATCCTTCACATTGCTGATATTGCCCCATGGCAATAAAATTTGTGTCCTTTCAGTAAAAATGGTTAAAGAGCAAGCGCTGAAATCCCTCTGTCTGTAACTACCAGCAGCAAATGCTGATGATGTTTAGATTTTTAGTGGAATCAGTGTTGGTGGCAACCTAACCTTGTGAAACAGAGGAGTTGTTTCTCTCTGAGAGAAAACTGTCACCTTTTTTGTCAAGGCTGAAATCTCTTGTTACTGCTAAAGTTTGAACTGAGCAGATATTGTTTGGGTCAGGACAGAATTTTATCTGTAAGTGACAACAGAGTTCTGGTGTTTGGTTCATTGATTAATTGATTTTTCCAGGTGAAAAATAAAGCTGGTTTAGTTCAAAGATTAGCAGTGAACACGTGTGCAGTATCTGGGGTGCTGTTACATGTTATTTTGTTTGTGTGTGAGCAGAAAATGAGGAATGAGCTCTAAATGCAATGTGTTTGATGTACATGTCTTCTGATCCTGGAATAACTACAATTAAAGTAGAGATCTTGCAGCTGATTTTGCTGAACTGAGCCACCAGAGTGGGGTTTTTTTCTCATGTACCCCATCTAATTTCTTATGTGATTTGAAACAGCAAATCACCTGATTAAGAGAGGGTTGCTGATTGTCAGTCAACTTCCATAACTCATCTGTAGGATTATGGATATCCTCCTCTTCCTTGAGATCAGCACTCAGCCAGAGCAGGGATGTCATACATATATTTTTTGGTTGTTTTGACATCTTAATTCACCCTAATCTGGAGTTATTCCAAAACTAACTGCAGTAGTAACAAAGGGTAGTGGTGAATTTTGAATACATTTTGTTCTGATAATGGAGCTGAGATGAAACATATTCTTACACTGAAAAATCTTGTTTGGGTAGTAATGCTATTGCAATGTTTTCATGATGTAATAATTTGTTTCTGCTGATATACATCATGTGATTCAATTACTCCAGTTAATGGTCCATTTAGAGCTTTCTTCATCGGTTTGATTTTTCTGTCCCTTTCCCCAGCTTGGTTTGTAATGGATGGGTCTGCAATAACTCAAAGGAAATGTTTCAGTTTATGAAGTTCTCTGTTGCAGGAAACATAAGTAAAAGTGCTGGAAACGTTTATTTACAATAAACAAGTCCAAATTGCAGAGGAGGATGGGTGAGGACTCGAACACTTAATTAACTGCAGAGAAAGCCAAAGCTCCAAAGTGCCCGCTTGTACTTGGGAGCTTAAACCCAAAATCTTGGTGCTGAAGTAGAACTAAGTTGTTAAAACTCATTTTACAGCAATGCAAGAAAATAGAATAAGACCAAAAGTGCTGTTAATCCTGTGATCTTCACTAAATTAGCTTGTTGTCCTTTCTTAAAGGCTAATGCATTTTATATTTCACTTTTTCTTGAGCAATTTGCCAGTTGTGCCAGCAGAATTAAACAGAACAGAAACAAAGGCCTGTAAACACAATAAACCCACTGGATACTCTGCAGTGCCCAGTTAATCTCTCATCTGTCTTAATTCTCCTGAATGTTTGGAAGCAAGATGAAAATAACTCTCCATTTATGTTTGAGCTCTTACTTTGCTTTTGGTCGGGGCTGAGCTTTACAAGTCAGTTTATGTGGTCCTTATTTATAAACATTTCCCATTGTTGGAAGCTCAGGATTTTGGAAACTGGACATTAAGGAGAATCTCTCTCTCCCTGCTGAAGCTTTGCCCCACCAGGAGACAGCAGGAGGAAATGTACATTTATTCATGTTGAACTATGAGAATTGAGGCTGATGAACACAAGGATAAAGCCAATTGATTTTCTTGTGCTACTCTTGTTTTATTGGGATGGACTTACATGGTGTTTTGAACCGAAGTGCCTAACATGACATTCCAATCCAAACAAGCCTGAGGCACCAGTAAATCCGGGACAGTAGTGGCTTCATGCTTTCTTCATTTACAAATTAGGGCCAAAGTACTTCAGCAGAACTCTTGATTCTTTTCCATACAGAAGAGCTGCTACATTTAAAAACAACAAATATATATATATATATATATATATATATATATATATATATATAAAAAAAAACCTGGTGGACCTTGTTGAGAGCATGAGTCAATTTAAGGGTTCCAAGTTGTGGATTTTTTATGGAATACCAGGTTGGAAGGGACCTGAAGGATCACCTTTCAACCTCGGGAGTGAGGAGAGCCTTTGAAGTGCAGTTGCCTTGTTTGCATCATAGGACTTGTCCCAATAAAGCAACAATAGAAAAAGGAAAGGTTTGTTCCTTGCACTCCCAGCTCATCCAGACTTGCCTTTGGCCTTGGGTCCCAAGCCAGGCAGGATCTGTGAGCTCAGCCTGGTCCTTGGGAAGGGTTGGGATACTGCAGGTGACCTGGTGAGCCTGGCAGGGCACGGCAGAGGTGGTTTTGTCAACCCCTAATTCAGGTGTCTGCCTGCAGCCTGCCAGGGTGGTGGCCGCACTTCTGTGAGCTTGGGACATGTGGGATGGAATTAATAGCGTGGAAGTAGCTTCTGAGGAATGGAGATGATGTGACTGCTGCGCTCTTCAGGAGGGGATGCTAAGGATTAAAGTTAAATGGAATTCTGAGCTATAAAATCCTTGTCTTCTAAAACCTACTTGTTACATAGTACTTGCAGGTGAAAGCCCCTTAGAATTGTAAACTTCCTCCTTCTCATGTGCTCAAAACCTGTTCCTTAATGCTGCGATTCCAGTCGGGCTGATGGTGTTTGAGGAGCTCCTCCGTGGGGCAGTGGTTTGAGGAGCTCCTCCGTGGGGCAGTGGTTTGGGTCAGTCCTTGCTGTGATTTTACGTGAAGCATTTATCTGAAATTGCCCCTGAGCAGAGCCCGAGGTGCTGGGCTGCAACCTGGGAGCATCATTAAATCAGGTCTCAGGGATGGTTTGGTGCTCTTGGTGTGGCTTTGACCCAGACACTCAGAGGTCAGTTGTACACCTGAGCACTTTTCAGTCTTGTTCTGGTTGTTTAATTATTATACCTGGACCATCTCTTTCTTAAAACCTGTTTGATGTTCACATCATGTTGTACTTGACCAGCTTCAAGTCTGAATTGAGCAAAATGCCAGAGCAATCTGTCATAAGACTGCATTTGGTTTTCCCTGTCCAAAAATTAAAAAGCCTTGACATAAGCAACAAAAACCAAAAAAAAAGAGGAAAATGTACTTAAACAATCCCTGTAGTTTTTGTGTAGTGACACTAAAATGCTTGAGATGATAAAGAGTGTTTGTGGTAGAATCCTGGGGTAGAGACAAAGAACTGAAGCCAAATAAACATTTCAGAGCAGCTTTTCAGTTTGTGGATGGAGATTTATAACAACTGATACATTTGCTGTGGGGCTGTGCAAGATCAAAGTAAAAGTTGTTTATGATATTTTGGGGATGAGAGGAAAGGAACACTACAGAAGACATGATCTGCTTGTTCCATTCTTCAGTGTTTATAACATCACAGTCCATGCTGGATACTTCTGTCACTTTAATTTCTATCCCAATCTGGAATCTGTTGCTTGGGACCTGGAGAATAAAGAAAAAAATGCAACTCTGTTTATGCTGGGACTTATACATTAAAAAGATAAGCATGTAGAGGCATAATTTTTTTTTTTTTTTGATCCTATATAGCTCTGGATTTTTTCCTGATTAATTCCAAGATGACAGTGAATAGATTTTCTTCTAATATTTACATTTTGTTGTTTGTGAATCAAGCATACTGTTATTGGAGCCGAAGGACAAGAGTTGAATATTGGCAGACAGTTAAAGTAGGGAATTGGGCCAGTTTTGCCTCATATATATTCTTCAGACTGTTTGGGTTTTTGATGTTTTACTAGAATTTAGTAGAAGTCAGTTTCTTGTTTATGACAACTCAGTACTCCAGGCAGCACTGACTCATGTCAGGTGAAAGCAAAACCCAGGGTTTCGAGCTGCTTTTAGGCAGTTCATTCATCTTTATCTTCGATTCCTCTTACAAGTAGTTGTGAGGTTCCTTTTTATTTCTTTTCCCAGTTTTTGTGCAATTTCCTGAGATAACACCACAGGCCTAACCAAAACCTTAGGGATGGGTGTTTGTTGCAATAATATGAGAGATAACATATAATGAAATGTATTTCCTCAGTGGTGGTGGATAGAAGTTCTCTTGAATTGCGCATTGAATTTCTGCTCTTTGGTTGAATGTTATCTTCATTCCAGCCCCCCACCCGGTTTTGTGCTCAGCTTGCATTGGCGACTTTGTTTAGTCTAGACATCATAAAAATTTCTCCCGAGCTGCATTGATACAGTTTTGTTACTATCTTAGTGTGGCTTCTGGTACTTTTAAGCTGTTATATGAATTTTATAATGTGTCTGTGGATATTTCCACTGTAGGGACAGCTGGGCTCAGAGGGGAGGGGAGGGAAGAAGGTGAAAAACTATAATGGTAGTAACCAATTCATAATCTTTATTGTTGTTTTTAATAAACTATCTCACTCTGTCAATATATAAAGACTTTTAAAGCTTTATTTCCCTCCCAGAAGTGTTACGAAAATTTGTTACGCTTTGTCAGCGTATGTTGAAACTTTGCCTTGGATGGATATCAGTTTTGTTCAAACCTGAGGTAAGATCAGGAGATTTGCCAGAGCTGTTGTCAGTGACCTGCTGCTGAAGGAAGCTCAGAATCCATGCAGGAAGTGCTGCTCACCTCAAAGTTTAACCTTCCTGCAGCCTAAGGAATGATTTCCACTTGTTTTAATAGATACGTGATCAGTTTTTGCTTATCAGAAAAGACTGGATCCTTTCTGAAGCAGTTGCCTGGGCTCGAAATTGCTTGGATTGAGGCCACATGTTTGTCTGAGGTGGTTTTGTTTTAGTACTTTGTAATAAACTTAAGGGATTTACACCTTGAGGTGGGAGCAGCTTTGGCTTTGGTGACCATTTCTTCCATGGAAAACCCGTATTGGGGGGTTTAATGCATCTGTGCCCTGAGGTAGTTTTTTGTAGCTGTGCTGGTGAGTGCAATGTAGGTGACTGGTGTGTTTTTGTTAATCTTATTATTTTGTTAATATTATTTGGGAAAGTGTGTCCATCCTCCATCTCTGTTCTCTAAGGTTAATTCCAGATGCAGAGTCTTTTATTAAAGCCACTCAAGGAAGATTCATGCTCAACATTTCTCCATGGAAAGCAAGCTTGGAATTGTTTCTGGCACTTTCTCCCTGTGTGTGTAATTCTGTGGCTCATGTTTTTGTAGCAGACATGTGGAAATGCAGCTTTCACCACAGGTTATTTTGTGGGATGACGTATGCGCTGCACATCCATAAATTTGGGGAGGGGGCTGTCTTGCTTTGTTTTCAAACAGTTGAGGGGACTTGTGACCTGCTGGAATTGAGTGATAAAACTCTGTGAATTTTCTTGTACCTCCACAGCAGTTCAGAATATTCAGAATTCTCCTGTTATAGTGCGATGATGTGTATGCAAGGCTGTGTGATTGTGGTTTTTCACGTTTCACTGCAGAAGGCCAGAGCTCCCCTAAGGCAAGCACGACTTATAAATGAAAATGAATATAATTTATTAGCATGCAGGTAACCCTTGCCACACAGCCAAGACTTAGATAATTCTTAAGTTATGGCAGAAGATACTGAGCTGGCACGGGGCATTTGGCCTTGCACCATCTGCAAAGCCCGCACTCCAATTTTCTGCTGTTGCCATGGGCTGCAGACTCAGACAGGAAATCATGGTAGGATGGGAAAGGCTCCAAAATACACACAGCCTGTATAAGGTTTGCAGTTAAAAGGGAGTTTCAGAGAACAGGCTATCTGTTCTGCTCACCAGGCAGGGAGAAGCAAAGCTGCCTTGTGTGTGCCCGTGTGCTTTAAATGTCCTGGTATGTTTTATACACTCAGTTTTTTGAAAGCTTGAATTTTTTCCACGTAAAGTAACGTGCATAACTTCAAATGATCCATTTATGTACGAGGGGCCTGATTCAGTCCTCACTTAATTGGTCGTGCTGGGCTGAGAGTAGTGGAGAATGGAGTAACCACATGGAGCTTGGGGCACATCAGGCAGAAGAGCAGCCCCTGCCTCCCCTTCCCAGCGACTCATTTTGGGGGTTTAGTTCTATTTTCAGGGATCAAGGCCTGGGTTCTGTGCACTACAGAGTGTTGCTATGGGAGGCTGTGTGTGTATGGCCCATCAAGTGAGAGGGATGCAGAAGGCATTTGGTTAGTGGAGCTGGGTCGCTTTCTAGCCCTGGGTAGATCACAGGGTCAGAGTTATTAATGCATTTTCCTTGAGCTGTAGGTTAAAATAGGAAATACTGGAGTGATTTGCTTTGGAGAGCAAACAGTTTTATCATCTGCCTATGAGAGATAAGCACAATAATCTGTGTATAATGAACTGCACAGTCTGCAGAGCTTCCAGTGTGTCTGAAGAGTAGTGTAGGACTGGTCAGCTTATGCTGCCTTGACAGATGGGGGAGAGGATAATTTCTCCAGCAGTTCCTCATTTAATTTTAGTCAAGGAGATGCTCCTTGACTAAAATTTACAGCAAATCCACACTGAGCATCATGCTTGGGAGGCATTCTGGACAGACAGAACAGGAGCTCAGCAAACTTCCTTGTGGTAAAAGCCTGCTTTAAAACTTTCTCTCCAAGGCCCATCTGTGGTTTTTAATTCTGACTGAAGGGAGCCATATAAGCGGGTGGTTTGTTCACCAGGCATTTTCCAATTTGGCTTGTGTATGTAGTGCCTCTCCAGCTGCTTGGAAGAATGGAACTGTGAACAGGAGTAAGGTGAGGTCTGTGTGTTACACTGCCAAATATTGCTGGATGCACTGGTGATGTATCTGTCAAGAATGAGACTGGAGCTACCAATTTATCTCATTAGAAATTAAAAATTTCGGTAGGGTTTAATCCTGGGCCTGGGATCAGTGACTGAGGCAGTTTATTTCATGACCCTGTATCTTCCAGTAACTGCTGCCTTTATATGTGCAATATAATGTCAGAACGATTTGCTGCTTTTCCTTTTTGATTTTATTTAAATCTGACGGGAGACAGTGTTCAAATGGCAGACTGTCTCAGCCAAGCCATCTGCCTGAGCCCTCAGCAGCGCATTGTATTCCTGAAAGAGCATTCTAGGGAAACATCCCAATTCTGAAAAGTTTGAGCTGATTCTACATTAAAAGAAGTGATCCAAAAAGCTGCTGGTGATTTACATGTGAACACTGCCAAGTATTTCTCTGATGAGAGTGCATAACAAAGGAGTGCTCGAGTGGTTGAGTAAGGCTGATTGGAACAATCTGTTGTGGGCTACAGCTCTTTCTGATGCTCCACAATGCTGAGAAGCTACTGTCACTTGTATTTTCAATCTGTATTTTGCTTAGAGGTACAAGTTCTTTTGTTGTCGGGTCCCTCGAGCCAGTTGTGGATGGGGGGAGAGACAATATTTCTTGCTTTAAAATATTCATGGAGCTTGCATGGGCTGGCTTCAGCTGACTTTGTCACCCAGAGTGATTTTTAGAAGACGACAGAGAAGTTGTATTTGATTCATCTTAATTAGGGCTTGATAGACACATTCTAATTTGACTTCTGGATCTGAATATGGATCTGCATTAATAATCAACTGCTCTCCTAACCTTGCTTTTGTTCTCAGCTGTTACTGAGGAGTTTGCTCAGGGAGTAGCTGGAAGAATGTATAGTATTTGTTATGTGGACAGTTCATCTGAGGACACTTTTCTGTTGTTCAGGGACAGCAGGTTATTTTCTGGGCTTGTTCTGTGATGAACAGCACGAGCGTTAGAAGACTCGTGTGGGACTGATTTCTTCTACTTTTTTTGTGATTTGCTGTTGAAATGAGGCAGGTCATATAAAGCAGCTGCTTATTTTGGAACAAAATCAGCATAACACATTAAAGAACTCATTCATCACTTAGCTCGACCTTAATTTATTATTAAAAAAAACTTATTGCATCTCTTGTACATTTTGAAATGCCAGGGATCCTAAGACATATATATGTTGTATATTCAGATCTATAGATTAAGAGCATCAAATAGTTATATTAGAGAGTGAAACCAAAGCAGATTCCTGCTGAAGTATTGACTCTCCTTCTAGTCATTTTTAGGAGTGGGAGGTGGCTGCACAAAGAACTGCTCTGAGCTCTCCTCTTGTGTAAATTTTTGTCCTGCGATAGTGGCTTCTTCCCTTTGTTCAGTTTTGCTAACACAAAAGCCTTCACTTTGCTAAAAGTCTTTCAGTGCATTAACCAGCTTCTGCATCTCCTCTCCCCTCGAAAGTCCCAGTGCTTATTTTACAGCCGGACTTACTCTGTAGTTAAACCCCCGAGTTCCTCGGGGATGTCTTTCTTATATATCCCCTGTGTAGTCCTAATGGTATGAGAAGAGCTTACTACATTATAATCACGTTAACTTGTCACAGAGTTGGGCTTTTTTGAGGAGTGGGAGTAAATGGATCAACCATTAAAACCTAGATTAGTTTTGAGACAGAGGAAGGGATCAGTAGATTTGGTCAGAAACCTGCTCTGTAATTGTCTAATAGTACAATTGTCTATTCCTGCAAGCCAAAATGGGATCATAACCACGGGACCAAGCTTCTATTCAGCCTTTAAGGAGGGTACTCAAGCAGCATTTTCATTTTATTGGGAGGGTACAGTCAGGTTTTTGTGGTCATTAATATATAGGAGTTCATAAAACTGGCAGCCTTAATTGGATAGAAGGGTTAGTAAAGCATGAGGTGAACCAGAATGAGATCTCTTGGGGTCTGAGTTGTGCCTCCTCTTAAAATACGCATGGTTTGGCACAGTGAGTAGCTGGGGCTGAGAGCAGTGTAGTATTAATTTTGTTTGAATAATGGCATTCATGTGCCTATACTAAAGAATGTGTTCTGCTGCCCGTCCTGCAGATTGTGGACTGGACTCTGAGCTTATTTCACATCTCTAGTGCTTATTTCACATCCTTAATGGCTTCCTTCTGCAACAGAGCCTGTCTTGATTCCCAGTGATGTAATGGATCAGAACCTGACCTTGCTGCACTGCTTTTCCCACAACTGTTGTGCAGCAATCACACAGCTGTTCACTGATTATTATTTTTTTTTCCAATTGTATTCTTTGGGATACATTATTCTTTGGCCTCAACTTCCTAATGCAAGTCATCAGCTACTCTTTGGTAACAGCATTCAGGCAGTGCAGGCAGTGGTGTTGAAGGCTTTAAGTATTACTGAAGTGTTTGGGTCTGCTCAAAATGTTGAATGAATATTAGGTTTATTTTTATTGGTGGGGAATTATGTGCTTCCTTTGCTCCTCTCTCTTCCTCAGCTTATGGCAAGCTAAGACAAAAGCAGCATTTAATAAAGGAGTGAGGTGTTTCAAATAGAAATATCTCATAGGCTTTTTTTCCCAATAATGTCAGGGATATGTGCTCTGTTACATTCAGCATCCATAAGGGAAGTTGCATGGACTAGCAGTTCAATGTGGTTTGGGGTTTATTTGTGTTTTTTGGGGGATTTTTCAAGTATTTGCTATTCATCCATTGTGAAAGTATTGTGAGCTGATGAATTAAAGCTGAGAAAGGGTGGGAGGAGGTATAGAAATCAATACTTTACAAGCTGGAAATCTCAGCTGCAGTGCACCTTAGAACCACTGAAATGCCAGTTAGGATTTGCTCCTGGAGGTTGTTCAGTCCATTTCCACTTCTGGTTGGACTCCTGCCAGAACTAGATCAGCTGAGTGATGGATTTGCATCTCTGAATCTTGGGAACACCCCTGTGGTAGATCCCACAGCCTCGCTGAGCAACCTGCTCGCTTTTTTAGTGAAGAAGTTTCTCCTGATGTTCCATCACGAGGCCCTTAAGTCACTGTTTGTGCCAGTGCCCATCATTCCACTCCATAAATTTTGTAGCCACCTAAGCTGTAGGTGCTTTTTAAAATGGCCTTTAGTGTCCTCACAGCCAGACTCTACAAGCCCAGCTCCCGTACCCTCACCATTTCCAGGCAGAGACCATCCAGTCTCTCTGCAGTTTATCCACATCCCACTTGAAGTGGGGAGCCTAAAACACATGTGCTCCCCACAAACCTGCTGAGGCTGCTCGTGGAGGGATTGAGCAAGCTGGACCTCAGGACAACTGCTGTTCTCTGATCATTATCATGGCATGGTGCTGTGTCCTTTGCTCTCATCTCTGCCTCACCTTGAGTGCAGGAGACCTTTCAGGTCGGAAAGTGCTGCTGAATTACGTGGTTGAGGCTGTGACTTTTTGAGGTGGAAAAAGAGAAGTTTCAAAAGTAGAATTTTCATTCTGTCAGAGCATGAAACTCAGAGAGCCCTTTGGAGTTTCCATAGAGAAATTTGAGAGTTTCCATAAAGAAATTTGAGTTTCAATTTGAATTTGAAACTCAGAGAGCCCTTTGAAATTTCCATAGAGAAATGACTTCATTTCATGACTGGGATGCTTGCTGCCACAAACAGGGGTTCTTGAGTTCCCTCTGTACCCATTGGTACAGTCAAAACTGTTTCTGATATTTAAAAAAACTGAAAGGAAACAAAAATGAAAAAGCCACCACATGTCCAAATCACCAAAAAGCTCCCTGAAAAACCCAGCAAAATCAAACCGACAAAAATCCTTAAAGTCTTCTGTGTGGCAATTCAATATTATGGAGGTTTTTGCAAACTCTGCTGAGTTACAGCTATTGCAGTGTGTGAGAATATCAGTGTTTTCACTATCCAGACACCTTCAAAACCAAGAGTTTGAAGTCTGGCTGTGAGTCTGCTTCTGCCTGAGACCTGGTCTCAGGTTTCAGTGCTTGTTTTCTTTCTCCTCTCCTTTCCTGTCCCCCAACCAGAGTTGAAGGCATAACCTGCCTGATGATTTTAAGCTTAGAAGATGGGAAAGAAGGTTACAGCATACTCTTTTTTGTAATTCTCATCACTGGCTGCCCCTTCTAAATTTGCAATCACTTAGATGAATGCTGCCTCCATGGACTTGGAGAACTGAGGCACTCTGTGCAACTGGAGAAGTGAGAAACAAATATTTTGTTTTCTCTACCCACTGCATTGTGGAGCTTTCACAAAAAAACCAAAGGCTCATTCAACATTTCTTTGGAAAAATGTGGCTCTGAACATTGCTTGTCCAGGAAAACAGGTACGAGATTATATTTTAGTCTTACATAACCCTTAAAAACATATCACCACCAAAAATTACAGACCAATAATATAAAAGCAAGCAGTTGAAGAGGATTCTATACCAATTAAAATAGCAATGCTGATGACTGGGCAAGTTTCAGTGTAGCCACACTGCTTTTCTTCCAACTTCCATTTATTTTGCTTGTAGGGTTATAAACTTCGGGAGAGAGGGGGATGGAGACTGTGACACTGAAAGTTATTCTGTCTTAACTTGTTCAGCACTTGAACAAAGCTCCTAAATCTCGAGCTTTTGAAGTAATTAGTGCAAATAACTGATAAGAGTTGTAACATTCTCCTCTGTGGAAATGTTGAGCTTGTGCTGAACCCTTCCTTGGAGAGGCTGGATCCCATTAGCCAGCAGTGCCATTCCTGGATGCATGGTTCCTTTGGAGAAATGGAAGAAGATGGAAAAAGAGTAGAGACTTTTTTGACATAATTAAAAACTCTGGAAAATGTCAGCAGAGATAATGCTGACTAATGAGGTGTAGACTGTAAATATTGGTACATCCCAGAAAATGGTGTTCTCCTGTCTGGAGCAGTGGAACTAAATTGGGTTTGGTAGTAGTAAGAGGGGACTTGCTCCCTACACACAAATTCATGTCTGTCTTGCTCTAATTGAAGTAAACCCCCTGTGAAATTGCTACCCAGAAATGACCTCACCAAGGCTGTTTGCTCAAGCTCTTGGCAATCAGTTTTGAATACTTAATGCAGTAGCCAGAAAGCAGCAAAAAAAACCCCATGTGCTAGAGAATGAGTGCGGTGGTGGTATTGTCCCTTACACCAAAATGCTCTGTAATTCCTCTCTGCTTTCAGTTGAAAAAAAAAAAAATTAAACTAGTGTTTTAATGTTGCATTTATTAGTTACACCCTACCATGTGAAATCCAAAGAAATGGCTCTGTCTAGATGCTAAAAATGCCGGAGGTTAACTGTGCTTCAACAGTTCATATTAATCTGAGTAACTGTATTGGGCTACTTAAATACAAACATTAGGGGGGAAAAAGTCCTGCACTACTCTTGTTGCCAGTGAGACTTTGAATTTAGGTAATTTCATGCATGCAGAGGTAGACTTTATTTTTCCTTCATCAGCTAAAATAACAATAAAGCTCAACTTGGTATATTTATTTAATGAAACACAGGATCCCTGCCCTGATGGTTTTAATCAGTCCCCTCGCTATGTGGTAATTAGGGGTTCTCTCCCGTGGTTCTGTTTTTACTTAACTTTCAGAATGTGCAGCCAGTTTAAGTTTCAAGAGATACTTGCAAGTGAATGTTGCCTCATTTACATGCGGATTATCCAGAGGGGACCCTTAAACACACACTCCCCTTACAGAAATGCAGCCCCTTTCAGCACTTTCTCATTCAGGGAGCAGCGTTCTCCAGGAAAATGTTATCTTTTGTCAGGAACTAATTCATTCCACTCGGAGGATGTGACCAGCCCTTTGATTCCTCACACACAGGAGGATTCAGAAGCTGGAGGTGGCTCAGAGCCAGGTTTGCCTGTGTCCCGATGGATGCAGCTCTGCTGATTCAGGAGAGCATCCCTGAAATCAGGTTCAGGCTGTGCATCTGTCACAGGCGAGCCCTGTATTAAACACAGGGTGAGAAATGGCCTTTTTCTGATTAGACAGAGCCTGTCAATGCTTCTCATCTTTGTTTGATAACCAGCTCCCTTCAAGGGACCTGAGAAATGTTGTATTTGTGCCTCTAACTGTGCAGCTGGGTGCCATTTGCTCCTGGCAGCTATGGAATCGCTGGAGGAAGCAGAGCAAATACAGAGCATTTAAAGCTCTCTAAAACAGCTTCCCTGCATAATGTGTGATGTTAAAATACTAGGTGGCAGTTTGGGCCAGTGTAAAAGTTTTATTGGTGTGAGTTTGAGCCAGCCACATTATTCAGGAAGCCACTACTGAGCTCTCAAGTCATCTGAAACGTGTGCTAGTAAAACACTTTTTATAAAGCAATACAACCCCATGCAAGTTCCCCATGTAACTCCTCATCTGTGTCCTGGGATTTAGCTGGTGGGATGTTTGGGCTGCTAGTTTGTACAGGTACTCTGCTTGTAAATCCAGACAGGAGTGAGCTTCTCCCATTCCCAGGATTCTGGAGAAACCACCTCTGCACTGCGCTGAAAGCTATTAATTAAACCTTTCTCGTTGCAGAACTGAGCCCTGGTGCTGGTTAATTCCCTCCCAGATTAGGAGGGAATTTGTAAAGTTTTATCCAGCACACCATGTACGTACATGTTTCTGATCCTACTGTAGTTTGTACCTGGTGTCTTTTCTAAAAGCACAAATATCAAAAAGCCTTCCAAAAACGTGGCCATTGAAGGGATGACGCTGAGACAGTGGAACTGGAGTTTGGGATTGCAAAAGGGGAAGGAAAGTTCTCTTTTATAGCTTCTGTCTCAGAATAAATTAATCTGATACTAGGTTAACAGATTAAAGCATTTGAGTTGCTAATACAAGTGAGCAGCTGGAGAGATTTGGGGTCAGAGCTGAGACAAGTGGTACAGGAGCATTGCTCCCCAGATGTGGATTTACACCTCACTGGTTCCAAAGGTCCTGTGCCACAAATATCCCCCTCCCATTCTTGAGAATACTGATAATTGTGAAATGCCCTCATAGCAGAAATGCAGTGTTAGGACGAAGGTCTCTTGTGTTCTGCAGGCGGTGGGATCTCTTGTTACTTGTCTAAAAAGCTGTTTATTTCTGAGCTAAATAGGTCTTTCCAGGCTTCTTCATTCACTTCTTTGATCTGGTTTGGCACTTTTCTCTTTCATTCTGTTGTAATTTTTTTTCTTTGCAGCTCAGCTGCTCTTAATCACAACAGCTCAAGAATTTAGGTACATAGCTTTGCTCTGACTTTGAGGGGGTTCATCTTTACATTTTTTATCATAAATAACAAACCCAATGAACTGGTAATGCGCTTTAAACAATTTCAGTAGGAAGGCTTGTTGTGATGCATTGTGAGAAACCTGTTTCACTGGTACCAGTAAAGTGTATTAACAGCAGCTTAACTTTAAACTTACACTTACTGCCCACAAAAAAACCTCATACACTTAAAGCAAAGGTAATTTTCTGTTGTGAAGAAGACATGGATGCGATTGTGGAAGAGCTGTGCGTGAATACTGTGGTTTGGAAACCAAGCAGGAGGTGGGGATTGCAAAACAAATTGCTCAGAATTCTTCCTTCATTCTCCTCACAAAAAAAAAAAAAAAAAAAAAAAAAAAAAAAAAAAAAAAAAACAAAAAAAACCCAAAAAAAAAAAAAAAAAAAAAAAAAAGGAAGGATGACCAAGAATGAGAATTATTATGAGCAAACAGCAGGGAACTCAGCACTGAATGGATTTACTGTAATAGTAGTACACTGTAGTTACTTCTGTAGTAGAATCCTACGAAGAGCATGTAGGTGAGTGGTGGACTAGGGGTGTCCCCTGCTTTCCTGAGGGATCATATATTATTCTTGCTTTTATGTTAATTGGCCTGGATGCAGTCAAAATACTTGAAATATTTGCAAACCTGTCCAGGTTTGTCCACGTTATTTCTAGGGAATGTAGCAGCGGATGGAAGATTGTGGGTGAATAAATGTGACGAGGTTTGAAAAATGGGATCTGTATTCACTGCTGGGGTTGTTCTGTGGGAAAAGGAAAACTAATCCCTTTGGGGAAAAAAGGAAAAGGAAAGCAGATCCCTTTATAAAAATAAAGACATGTATGGGATAGATTTTTCTTATACTTTGAGTACCTTTTTATTTTTTCAGCAAGGCCTGACTTTGAGTATTGATGCTAATTAGTACGGCACCCTACCCGTTATATTGATGTGGCACTGAAAATTCAATTAACTGTCCAAGACCACCTTTTAAGTCAGTCTTAAAGTTGAGATTGAATTCTAGATGTCCTGTTCAAGTTTTGAGTTATTGTGTTCTCCTGGTGTGAAAGTTTAGAGCTTAAGATTCCAGAGAACAACTTGGCACAGCACCAGTTGATGATGGGAATCTTTAGCAGTGATTTTATACCATGAGCATCGAGCCTTCAGTGAAAATAACTGCAAGACCTTACTGCAGTAAAAATCACTGATGTTTGCAATAAATTCCACAACTGCTTTGAACTGCTTGCTCATCTGATGTTTTCTCTCCAGCCTGGTAGGCTGGGACAGCCATGAAGAAGAGCAGTGAATTCTGAGTAGCCAGATAACTCTGGGGATTTCCATTCAGCTCAGCTGTGGCATTCTGTCAGATTGAAAGTCAGTGTATCATGGTGGAATATTCTAAGGAATACCCTGTGTACAGGCAGCCACATTTGGGTAACATCTCCACGTTGTAAGAGAGCAGAGCACTGTGAAACCTCATTACAGAACATGTTGGGGCAGCTCCTCAGCAGCAACCTCCACGGATCTGCCTGGTGACAAGTGCTGGCTCAGCCCAGCAGCTTCTGCTTTTTGATAAGCCAAGGTGGTTTCCTTGTTGCAAATGATGGGAAGGTCTCTTTCTCCCTCTCAAGCGCGGTGTTCTATTTTTAGATTCAGTTTGCATGGCGTTGGTGGTGACTCTGCCGGGTACGTCAGAGGCTGTCATCGTTCTTTTTTGAAATATTCTCCAGCTGAGCAAAATTAGGGCATACCAGGCACATGAGAAGAGCCTCTCTTCCCCTTTCAGCAATATGGAAAAGCTATGTGGGTTCTCTGGGTGTTTGTACAGATTTCCAAGTGTTGTAGGCAGCTTAGAGGTGGAGAAGATGACGCACAAAATTTGTGTGCTGCGTCTACCTCACACCCTGCTTACAAAACACTGCAAGGGCTCAAGTCTTATGTATATAAGCCTATAAAACTTAGTATTATAATAAATAACTTGGAATTTTTATAAAGTATTTCTTGTTGGCATTTTGAAGGTACTAAATAAGTTTTGTAGTGCTTATTAAGGCAGAAGGTATTGTAAGTTTAAAAAAAAAAGGAAAATCTAAAATGTATGCAGAAGTGATTTGTTTAAAATTACACCAAAAATTGGCAAACCTGAAAAGAATCCTTGAGTCTAAGTTGAATCCTTGAATCTGAGTTGAATCTGAGTGGTGCTACCTAATGGCCAGGGGTGCTGTTAGTTCAGGACTTACACCAGTTCTTCAGGAATTGAAGCAGAGGTGTCCTGGACGTGCTGTGAGGTTGCAGCAGAATTCAGGAGTTTTCAGAGCACCCCCAGGACTGCATGAACTTACAGCCCACAAACAGTGGAGGGGGGAGACGACACAGCAAAGCATCTTGAGCTTCCTATTCTATCCCCAGACAAGAAATGGGATGCTGTCTTCCTGAAGTTCCTAAGGATATTAGGAAGTTATCAGAGGGTAGTCTGCTTGAGACATAAGGAACCAAAGGTGGTGCCGTCCTTAGGCTGTGGAGTGCTGGCTGGTCATTTTAAGGAATTATTTTGGTTAGAGGTTTTGCAGGGAATTTTCTGAAGAGAGATGCTCCTGCAGCAAGGTGAGAATGGGAACTGCCTTCTTGGATTGAGCCAACTCTCAGTGCATCACATGATTACAAAATTCCTTTCCATGTTGAAAGTGAAACCTCAGTCTGTTTCCATTTGGTCTTTCCCAGAAGGAGTTCTTATGTCTTTTACAGCCCTCTGGTAGATGCTGAAGGTGAACATGGATGCATCTGCTGCTGCATTTTTCTTTATGGAAGCTGCATAGAGAGTTCATTACTGTCTCTTTTATAAACCTTTACCAAAAAATAATCAATCCCTCATTGTTTTGATGGCTCCTTTTAGAACTACAACTCAATTCAGTGTTACATTAAGTAAGAACTGGTTTAGCACAGATAAAAGCAGCTTCTGTCATTAATCAGCTAAGAATATGATTTCTTTTTTAAATTACAAATAGAAAATTCCAAAGGCCTGAGGAAGTTCACTAGCCTAACTTAAATATAAAACAAAAAGTTGTGATTTATTGCTTTCAGATCGGGCTCTGACTTTACCAAATGGATCTGGTGTCCATCTGAGCTCCATTCATGTATCTGAAATGAGCATCTGGTCTCCTATCTCTTATCTACAAAGAAACCTGTTTTAAACACTGGCTCTTAAGACCAATAAAAATTAGTTACTCAGAAAAATTGGTTATTTAAGGTAAAAGCAAGTTCTGCACGGAGATTTAGGCTTGTTCCATAAATGTGTGTGACCATAAATTTATCTGGTTGAGTAAACTTGTAACAACAGTCCTAAATTAGACATAAAGAACAGCTTTTACATAAGTCATGTTAAACCTCTGGATATGTTATTGATTTATGAGCGCCTGAATTTCCTTGTTGCTAAATTTGTTCTAAAATGTCTCTTCCTCTAGAGAAAAATAATGTTCAAGTGTTGGTCTCGCTGGTTCTGCCTAAGCTGTGGGGTGGATTCATCCTGATGTGCCTTGCAGAGCTGGTCTAACTCCTTCTGGTGTTCCTACCACAAGGCAGGACAAGACTTGAGTGTGGATCTCTCCACCTCCTCCCCAGTCTGCCTGGTTACCTCAGTACCCAAATGTTCTTCCAAGGAAAGTGAGAGTTTCCAGCAGAGTTGGGAAAATGGGACTGCAGGGAGTCCCTGGAATGGTGTTGGTTTGGAGCTTGGGCACGACTGATGGGTGAGGACCAAGTGGGGCCATGCCAGCATCCCAGGATGGGGGTGACGCCTGCGATAGGCAGAGCATTCCACATCTGTGGGTAGGATTTTGACATTCAGATTTGTACTATAATCTTCCGCAAGGCAATGAGATGTTCATGAAAGTATTTTCCAAGCAGATCCCAGTAAAATAAATATCTTAATGAAAGCTAATTGACCCTTATGGGGGAAAAGTTTCATTTTCATCACTGCAAATTGAAACAGTGTTGGAGGTGGCTGCTTGCAACAGAGCCAGACTTGGCTCTGAGATCTGAGCTTGTCCTTTCCCACGAAAGGCTCTGGAGTGCAAATCCTGCCCTTCCAGCATGGGTGGCAGCTGCACCAAGCTGTGTTTGTGCTGATGAGGGGTTGGGATCCCAAAACAAAGAGCATCTCTGTTCAGGTGCAGCAGGAGAGGACTTGGTAGATAGGATCTCATCTCCTCATGCCCCCAGATCCAGACTGTTGTGGTCTTTTAGTTGGTGTCTCTCTGTTGAATATTTTCCCTAATGAAAACTTCTGGAGTGATTTTTTTTTTTTTTCATTGGCTAGAAATTCAAGTAAAAGAACTGAAAAGTGCAAAAAACATGATGCACACCCTAAGAACAATGATCTGGCTCTACCAAATGTGAGAAGGAGCAGAGCTGTTAAAAAAGAGCTCATCATTGCTATAAAGTGTTTTTTCAAAGTGGAAACAATCCTGAAACAGAAACCTGAAGAGTCAGGTGCTGGTGGAAGTAAAACTGAACAGAACACTTGCACTAAAGCAAGTTAACTGCACCATCCAGTTGGATCCTGCTTTGAAATTCATCAGCTCTGAGTTTTATTCTTGTAACTTGAGCTGGGTTGTATTTTTAGAGGAATATTCACTAAAATTAGTATCATGGTTGAGAGTTTTTCCAGGTGCTGATTTCAATGCAAAAAAGCAGTGGTAAACATTTGATAAGGCTGTCTTAAAACTGAATAAATGGAGTTGCTCTGTGTTTGTCAGGGTTGGTCCCAGAAAGAAAAGGGCAGCCAGAAAGTCATCCCCATTTGTGCCATGGCTTGATGATGATTACTGAAGCTTACACATTGTACATCCTGGAATATAACAACTCTGCAGTTGAAGGGGAAAAATATGGTATTTCAGAATATTCTTAATGCCAGTGAACAAAGAGAGAAGATCAAAGCCAACCAATCAACCCCATTTTTTTTTTGTTTTATTGAATTGATTTCTAAAGGCCCCGTTACTATAGTAACTCCAGGAGGTCTTTTAATTACAAAATTTGTAAAAAGGCTTTAATTATTCAGAACTGCTTGGTGGGGGAGAGGGAACAGTGGCACAAATGCTTTTTAAAAATACGTAGAAAATTTGCAAACAAAGCTTGACAGATTTATGAAGCACACCAGGGGCTGACACACCATCAGCACGAACACTCCGAGTTCAAGTCCTCAGCAAGCAATCCCTTGTGAGAGGGTTCCCCTTTGGCTAAAGAGGGACAAATCCCAAGCAAATCCCCATCCCAATCCAAATCAAGCATTTCCCTCTGCACAGATACAGATGGCAGAGTTTGTTCTTTCTGTACCCTTAGTTCAATTACAGTGTATCTGAGTGGAGCCCTCCTGTTATCACGTTAATTAGCACTTTAGGGAACTGCTCACTCCCGGGAGCGTGGAATTCCAGTGGAATACCAGTGTGTGTTGCAGGTACTGAGCTCTATCAAAGAGGAATCATTTAGCAGTAACAAGCACCTTTCAAATAATAATTGCATTGAAAATAGATGCTGTCATCTTCCATCATCATGTACATTTCTAGAATGGATTTATACTCCAAACAGACTTATATTTATGGTATCAGAGTAGAATTGGAGACATCACGTGAGCAATTTTGAAATGCCATCTCTTGACTTGAATCCATGCTGAGCTAATGTATTTGGCAGAGCTGCTGGAGCTTTGGGAAGTCACTGACACCCCTCCGGAATGCAGTAGTGAAGTTTGGGTTCTGAATCTAATCGCTGGATTGAATTTGAGTTTTAGCCCAAACCTAAGTGGCTTTGCCTGTACTAAACTACTCCATTTGCTTGGCTGTGTTAGAAACAGAGTCTGCTACTCTTGGAACCTCTTGCTTTGCAGGTTTCAATTTTTATTAATTTTTCCTGCTTACATGCTTCCTACTTGCCCTCTGTATGTCAAAACCTGTTTACTTCTATGATGTGGCCAGGGTTTAATCCTACATTTCATATTGCCTGTTCCATTTCTGCAAGACTTGGACCCTCTGAAGTAGTGGGAGTTGTAGCAATGTGGGCCAAGAAGTCTGGATTCTCTTAAATCTACAGTGCAATGGGGAAAGAAAAAGATTTTTTAAAAAGTCATCCTAGATTCTTATGATGGTTTGGGTGGAAGGGACTCAAAGACCATCTTTAACCCTCTGCCATGGCTAGGAACACCTTGCACTAGACCAGCTTGATTTTTTTTCATTCTTGAAGAAACTAGTTAGTGTCCAGTGTTGGAAGTAGTAGAAATAAAGAATTGCTGTGCTGTATAAAGTAATAATGGGTGTGGATACCATTCTGACCCTGGTAATTTGCACTTCTCTCTCAGCCTCTTCATTAACCCCTGGTGGCAGCACTGTGGTTTGAAGTGCATGTGTAGTAGTAAGGCATGACTGTGTTCAAAGCAGGTTTGGTGAGGGTTGTTTTCATCCTTGGAAAGGCATCCCTAATATCTGCTGCATGCAAAGATGCAGGTTTTGAGCAGAGGCATCCCAGGAACTCAGTGGGAGATGAAGTTGAACTTTTCCTTGTCAAACAGCAAGTGCTCTGAAGGGCTGGGAACGATTCCCCTTCAGCCAGTTGTATTAATGAAAGTAAAACATTTTGTGAGTCTTCCAGAATCTCAGTTACATAAAATTTATCTTTGCTTCTAAAACAAACAAGCAAAATGAACTTACTGCTATCGTGGGAACGTTACTGGTTTTATTCTTTCCTGCTGGTGTAGCTCCTAGTGCTACAAGGAACATCCTGTACCTGCTGTTTACTGAGCATGGGTTTGTATCGAACAGAACAATAAAGGATGTTTGTTAAACCCCCTTGGGGTGGTTTGGTGTTGAGCTGCATTACTTGGCCAGAGTGAAAATGCACCACAGGTTTTTGAAAAGGTTCCCCCAAGACTCATGTGTTTACACAATGTCAGCAGGTTGCAAAACTGTTCCCCTGAGATGCTTTCACAAACACCACCCTGGTGGTGGATGCTTTTTCACGTTTTTTAAACTCTGGGATTATGTAAAACCAAGGAGTGGTGGTTAACAAAGCTTCAGTGTTGGTGAATTCCTGGGAAAGAATTTGTTCCTCCGTAAGGTCTTGCATTCTGCGTAAGCTGTGAATGGGCTGTGTGAGTACGGAGAAAAGGGGAACTTTCTTCACCTGAGGAATAATCTATGCCAATGTAGAAGGAATCATACTGTGCTCAGTCTGGGCCCCTCCATTCAGGAAGGACAGCGAGGGGCTGGAGTGAGTCCAGAGAAAGGAATGGAGCTGGGAAAGCATCTGGAGTGGCTGGGGGGGCTCAGCCTGGAGAAAAGGGGGCTCAGGGGGGACCTTCGGTCTCTGCACAACTCCCCAGGAGGAGGGTGCAGGCAGCCAGGTCAGGCTCTGCTCCCAGGGACAGGACAAGGGGAAAGGGCCTCAAGTGGTACCAAAAGAGGTTTAGTTTTAGATAGTCTGAAATATATTTTCCTGGACTTAATCCTTTATTGACTTGCAGAATGTTATTTCTCAGTTTGTGGAGCGAGCTAATGGTACAGAATTTCAGGCCACAGAATTGTGAAAAGCCCTTGTTTATCCTTGTCTTTAAAAACTGCTTTCAAAACAATTCATTAAAAAAAAAACAAAAAAAAAAACAAAACTCTGGAGTTTTAGGAAGAGGACTTTAATTTGGATGTTCTTGTGATGCAAGAAAAGAGTAAATGTCTTGTATAGTATCACAATATTTCAAGGAAAGTGGAAAATAGTTTTCTTGAATAACTTTTAATGGTTAAAAGTAGCACGTCTGTGTCTTAATAGCACAACCTCCTTAAGGTTCAAAACTGCCACAGATGATGAAGTTTCCATTAAAGGATAATAAAGTCTCTCTGTCAATGTGACAAAAGAACTCCCTTATCTCTTTGGAATAAGAATGCTCTTTGAAGAGCACCATAAAAGGCTGCGCTATGAAATAAGTCTGGTGGATGGTTATTTTGAATTTCTATAAAGTGCATCAACCCAAAGGCTAAAGGGATTATCTGGCAAGTGCCAAAATGTGAAAGATGAATGCTTTCCTTCTGTGCAGTGAATGGCATCTCTTTAGAAAGCACAGGTATGATTTGTTCTTGTCTCACTGGGGATGATTCCTTGAAATTAGCAAGAGTCTCTCAGATCCAAGGGATGCAGCTACAGAGGAGCTAATTCATCTTATGTGGAGTGGAAATAAATAACTATAATCCTGATCCAGCACATGTATCCACCTCTGCCATAGGAACACCTTCCTTCTTTTAGCTTTCCTTACACCTTTAGGTGAATTATAGTGATCAGGAACAGGCATTTTCCACACATGAATTCACTTAATAATTGCTCTCCCTGACCTGTTTTCAAGTCTGAAATCAGAGGTAGGTTGGATCTGGTGAGTCATATTTAATGTTTATGCATTACTTTTTATTATTTCATTCATAAAATATCGAAATACTGAGCTTTTACTCAAAGGCAGTGGGAATTAAGATGAGGAGAGAGTGCATTTTACTCAATGTTGGCCATATACACAAAATTGTTTTTAAAATTTTTTACTAGCAAAGAAGAAACTGTTTCCATTTCATCACATTCCTTGTGTGCCAAAAGTATAAAAGTCCCTTTAAGAATGAACAAATTTGAAAATAATTGCCACAGCACTGTTCTTTTATGATGGAAAATAAAAGCAAAAAATCAAAAGCAATGTGAAATTTATTCACCAGAATTCAAGTTATTAAAACCTTTGAATGATTTTGGTGCTTTTCATTCATTAAATGCCAGGACTCTGGGGAAAAAATAAAGGGATGTAGGTGAAAGCTATGAATTCAGATTTCCAAGCCCCTATCATTCCCAATTAGGTTTGGCAAATGGCAGAACAAAATTAATGATGCCAAATTATCCTTCAGTGCAGTGTGTGATAGCTTAACTCTTTTAGCTGTTCCAGGGTTGTAAATGATGAAACTGATAACACACTAATGTGATCCTTTCAGGCTTCTCGTTTATATTAATGAGTTTTAGTCATCTAAGGCAAACTGATAACCACTGATTAATAGCTCAGCAACTTCCAGACTGGCATCAAAGCCTGATCTTTTTTTTTTTTCCTTTTTATTTTTTAACTCTTTGATGGGTCAGGAGTTAAGACAGTTAACAATTAACTCTGAGCTTAATTGAAATCCAGATGTAAAATTTTTGATGGGAGTTAATTTAATTCTGGTCTCTATGCTTATAACTGATTGCAGTCTGATTTTTTTTTAAGTAGGTTTGAACTTGCAAATCAAGAGTGTAATTTGTTTCACAGTTTCTTAAAAATTTATTTCCTCACATGTGCAGTCTTTTGGAGAAGGCTTATTAAACAAACATTGGACAAAGATAAGTTATCACAGAAGCATCAAATCACTGCCAGCAAAAGCAATTAAACCCCTCAGAAATTCCCCAAATTAGCAAGAATAGGCAAACTGCTTAAGCCTTTAAGTTGTTTTTAATTTATATATATATACACATATATATATATGAGGAACAGACACCACATTTCCTGGGCACTTTCATGGTAGAGACCAGAGTGAGAGTTACAAAAGACAAATAACCATCACTTGGTTAAGAAAATAGGTTGGAGGGTTTGGAAGAAAAATTTTGGAGAGTGAAATAACAATTCTGGATATAGGATTGACCAAAACTCTTGGAACAGTGAATGTAAGACCCTTTATTAATAAGAGACCCTGTTACTGTGGGCTTTGCTAACACGAGTATCTCCATGACACTTCCAAACGTTCCACTTCTGCAGCAGAGGTTTTCAAAGCCAAGGAGACAACAATTTACAGGAGTGTTTGTGCAATTATTGTCACAAATGCTCTGCACTTTCCCTGGCCTGCTTACTAAAAATTACATCAAGCAGCTGAAGTTCTTGCCCTGACATTGATAATCCAGGTCAGCTTCTCCTTTTCAAACAACTGCCTTCATTGTTTTCCAGGAGGAATATTGCTCCAGATTTCCAAAAAAGCCATTCCTCAAAATAAAGAAACCTGATCTGCTGAGGAGTCTTGGCCTAGAGATCAGAAACAACATTTTTAAAACAGTATTTCTTTAGAATATAGTGCTGTGGACACTTCATCTTGATGCCTGGAGTTTTAAGGCTGTCCCACAAATTATAGGAACTAGATTTGCAAAAAACCAATCTCCCTGAAGAAAGGGGGTTATTGGTGCACGTTTTAGTCATCACTTTAGATCAAAACATCTTGCAATCACTGGATATTCCACACAACATCTGCTGGAAAGATAAATCCATTGTAGTGGAAATGAAATGCATATTTTAAGTTCAGGCAGTTTCGTATTGTGTTGTCAGTGATGGAGAGGCAAAATAAATGTGAAAGCCATTTAAAAAGCCTGTGTAAAACGTGCCTGTGTGCTAAAGGATGTTGTCCTCTAGAATTAGACCCCAAATCTGACTCTCTTGTCAGATTGACTGGGTTGTTTCTAATCTTAACAGTTCTTTTCATCTTTAGAAACTTGAGTTTGAAAAAGAACTTTAATATTCTGCAGCAGAAGTGTACATCTGAACAATGAGCATCTGCTGCCATTTGGGATTATTTCCTCTCTTGCAAAGTGCCCTGGTTCAGTGTGTGCTGGTGTTGGTGTTGCTTGGGGAGTTCATCTTGAGCAGCTTAACCTTTTTGCTCAGTTTTGAGGAGCCCAACCTGAATTTAAGTGCCATGTAACTCAAGTTGGGCAGGTTCTGTTTGACCAGGTGAGTTTCCTGGACATGCAGTAAAGACCTGCATGGCAGAAATAAGATAATTGCAGTGTGAATTCCTAAATTCCAAATTTTCTCCTCAGAGCTGGCATAAGATTCAAATACCAAAATTAATAATAAAAAAGACATAGATGATGATATAAAAGTTTTAATACTTATAATTGGCATCCTTGAAATATTCAAGATATTAACCACAGAAGAAAAGAACACTAATAAAAGGAACTGGAGCCTTTCAACTCAATCAGAAGGACCCTTCTAGCAGAAAATACATTCTATATTGTTTTGATATTGATGATAGTCCTGGAATGCTAAAGATTTCTTATTCATGGGATCAAGGCTTGGTTCTTTTAGCATCTTCAATATTCCAAAATCCTAGTCTGGCTGTTCAAAAGTTAGGAGCCTGATTTTTTTTTTTTAATACAGTTGAAAACAAAAAAACTTACTTGTGGTTAGGTTTTGGTTGTTTGGTTTTGGTTGTTTTCTGTTTTTAGCTTGCAGTGTTTATATTGTCCTTACCTGTGAAGAATGAAAAGATGGATGTTTTGCCTTTTTTGTTGTTGTTCTTCTTCTTCTAAAGAATATTCTTCTGCTTATTTAACACTTGTGCTTGAGAATTGGAGAAAGCCTCAGATTTGCAATAGAGAGGCAACTCCTGACTGTTCTGGAACCTTGGTTTCACACTGAAAACTGCTAAGAGTTTGCATAGACCTAATACCAATAAATAATTTGGCAAATCTTGTTTTTCCTGAGTCCATAGCATGTGGACAAGGTTTTATCAGGAAGATCTCACAATTGCTTTCTGTATCTGTTGTTCCTCTGTTTATGCAGAGCTTTGTTCCAACCTCTGTCACCACTTACATATGAAAACTGTTGCAGCAAAATCCTTAACATCTGTTCCATTTTCTCGCATGGGAGAGAAGAGGAATCAGCCTCATGCACAGCAACTTTTGTAGCTGTCCAGAGATCCTTCAGTGTCCTGTGAGTAGGTCAGAGACAATTCAGGGTGCAGGTTCATGTTAAGTGGAGTTCGGCCCCAGTTTGGGCTGCCAGTGAAATGAGACCCTGTTCTCCATGTGCTCCCTCTGTTTGTGTTTGCTCTGGCAGCTCTGACTGTGGGCAAGCTGGATCAGTTTGCTGACTTAATGGAAAACTGGCTTTCCAAACTATAAAAGCAATTTTTCTATTGGACTGGATTCTGAGACACAAAAATCTGCAAGGCTGAGGGTGTGAATCTGCTCCTTAAGGGGAAAAGAAAATAGATTTTCACTTTTTGACAGCACTGTGACGTGATGTGACCTCAGTGGCTGAATTCTGATAACACTTAGCTAGAGTGTAAAGAATAATTTGGATCTTTTTAAGACATTATTTGATACCTCCAGGTGAGATCCTGATTTCTGTGTTGGATGTGAACTGCCCTGTATGGTGATAGCTCTGCATGTGGAAACACTGGAATGGGTGGAATTTGACAGGGAAATGTTCTGTCCTTAGTGCCACTGACTCACCCTTTCCCAATGCATCACCTGCAGTCTTGAGCAGCTGTTACATCATGGGTATTTCCTAGAGAAGGATGAGATAAACATGAAACTTCCCTGGAGCCTTATCAGAGGGTGTAGGCCATGTCTTGAAACACCTTGCTTTGAGTCAGGAGCAGGAGGAAGCTGCAGCCCAGGTCAGAGTTCTGGGTGAGCGCTTCCCCTTGACTTGGTGACAGACTTAACCAGCAGGAAACTGCAATTTCCAGCATGAAAACAAATGCTTTATCCTCTCATCTCCTGTGGACTAATCTCATCTTCCTGATTGGTGCTACATGAAGAGTAGATGGACACACTTCTTCCTTTTCTCTTAGAAGCTTTATGCAAGATCCCATCTCATTCTGAACCCCTTTCTGTAACTCTGATGTACATCAGGAGTAATTCTGTTTGAAGTCAAGGTGTTCACAAAGCAGAATATTACCCTTTTTTCCTGGAAGTAGTTCCTACAGGTAACCTGGGGGGATACGCACTGCAGAACCAAACCTTAAATCAGTGGAAATTATGTTTTTTTTGGATGAAGCTTATGGTGGGAATAAATACTACAAAAAGCATATAGTAACAAGTTATAAAACTCTCTGTATCACTCTCCCACCCCTCAGCAGGGGAAAGTAGAATAAATGAATTAACTTTCTGCCTTTAAGAGAGCAATATCCCTGTAAGATCTCAGACGTGTGAGCAGACCCAGCCTGGTGCAGCTGCCCTTGGAAGTTCTTCCCACTGAGAGCAGTGAAGCCACACTCAGCCCACGTTTGCACATTTTTAGGGGGACTGTTCCAGAAATTCACTTTGCTTTGTGCCCTGCAGATCAAGGTTCTTTATTACAGTAACTACTAAAAAGAGCTTTATCAGGTTACTCTGCTTTGTAGCTGGTTCTTGTATCTGTCTCTCTTAAACATTTCCCTGTTTATTGCAAGGACAATCCAGTCCTGCAGCTGTGCCTGTGGTGAGGTGTTCCACAAACAGGAGTTTGCATGGAACAACTTCCCAGTAAATCCTCTCCTCCCAGCTCTTCACAATTTACTTTGCCAGGCACTCACTTTAACTGGCCTGAGCACATATGTTGTGGTAAAAATTAGTCAAAAAAATCTAAATCGTGCTATTAAATATGAGCCAGCCACTGGAATGCAAATTGTACAATCCCAGTTTGGTGTATAAAGCATGCAAAAATATCTTATGGCCATGGTGCAAATCCTTGTGCTTTACCTGCTTTTGTTCAGGTACAGAATTGGGGTAACAATAATAAACAGCCTCTCGTGGCTCACAAGTGCATTTTCTGAAGCTGCTTTTTCATGTTAATATGGTTCATTGTTAATATACAAGGAACAAATGCAAATCTGAAGGCCAAACTCCAGGCTTTTTAATGAAAATTGAAATTAGTGTCACAACACTGGAAGCAAGAACAGAGGCTGTGCTCTGACACTGGGAAGAGAGCAGGAAATTCAGATGGGTAATTCCGACTGGTCCTCTGTTAGAGGGATTGTTTACTGTACTGAGTTTTACATTCAGAAAATTACTATTATTGTATATGATTAATTTTCCTTAATGTTTATTTTTCCTTACAGTTACTAAATTTCTTAATTTTCGCTTTGCAGGTCTGTTCAGTGAAAGGGATAGAAAGTGGCAAAGTTGTTTTGATCTCTTTCAGCATGACCTCTGGCCAGAAATTCTTGATATTACAGAACAGGAAGGAAAAAATGAGAGAAATGTGAAAGCTCATTGGTGTTGTGAGTGGAAGCCCTGCTCCCTGAAGGATAGAGCTATTTCATGTCCCCCTATTCCAATGGAGCATTACAGTCTATAATGCAGCAATTCTTTTGTTGGGTAGGTGTTTCATTACCAACCTGGGCCTTGGAGGTGATGGGAGAAAATTTGTCTTGACCTCCCAGGGAAGCCATAAAAGAGAAATGATGTCTAAATAATAAATGTCCCAGAGAAATGGGGGATGCTTGACAGTGTTGCACTTAGTTTCCATGATGCCTGAGCATTGTAGGATAAGGAGCTGGTATGTGGATAATTTCAGAAGCTGGAATATTTTCTATTGTTCCCCTGCATTTTTTGACCTTCTTCCTCCTGGTTCAATCCCTGTCAAATAGGGTTTTGATTTTTTTGTTTGTTGTGTGTCGTGTGGGTTTTTTTTGGTTTTTTTTTTTGGTTTTTTTTTTTTTTTTTTTTTGTACAGAATGTGCATTTTCTTGGTTTTCCCTTCAGATTGGAGAAAACCACAAAAAGCAGATCTGGAAAAAACCCTTTTGATTCCAAAGTGAGGGTGATGGGATCAGGTTTTTATTTGCTGTTCTTTGCCATATGTGCAGCATTTGGGATTGGGAGCCACCCAAGAAGGAATCCTGCCTTCTCCCTTTGATCCTGTGACAGTAGAACCAATAATTGTGTGGAAGAGAACATACAGGAGTAGCTGTGGTGACACGTGGCCCTGCTTTGTTTCGATGCTCAGGGTGGGCAGTGCAGGTTGCTCTTGGTTTGGGATGTTGTGGGAGTTTTTTTCCCCCATCATTTCTCAGATTTAAATGTAGTAATTTCCAGGACCAGCAGCTGAGGTTTTTGTCATAACGTTCTGATTCTGTTGTGTTGGTCAATCCCTTGCTGAATATTCATATTGCTTTCTATGCTGTTGCTCTTTCAAATTGTTTCAAACTCCTCTGTGAGGGATCTATGATAACTGTTTTTAATGAAAAAATAATTTTCCTAAGATAAACAATCCATTAAACCATCATTAAACCACCAAGATTTTTTAAATCTTTCCTTCTAAGCAAAGATGAGAGTTGCCATATGCTGCTGTTCTTATTTTATGTTCCTCTGGGTGTAGTGGAGATGGAGATTCTCCCTTGCCAAATGAGTGTAATGCCCCCCAAAGAACTGCAGATCTGGGCAGATAAATGACCATTATATTGGGGTTTAATGTTCCCAGGACGCCTTGTGCAACATTATCCCTCCTAGCAGAGCAGGAGGAACTTCTGATTCTATCTGTCCTGAGTGATCTGCCTCATTCACTGGAATTTTACAACCTCAACAATCCCAGATACCCATCGATAGCTGAGGGGTTTCTGTTCAGGGCTCTGATTCTTGCATAGAATTAATCCTTCAGAGAAATAAATGCTGAACAACTCCCCTGCTGCTTTATTGCAGGCTTAGCTCTGTCAAGCGCATCTCTGGGGCTCTGTAAGGTTTGGGGCAGTGTATCTGGACCCAGAAGCTGATCAGGAAAGGTTCAAGGCAGGCTGCTGAGGCAGGTGTAGAGCAGAACTCACAGCAAGGTCCTTCAGCTGTGGCATGTGAAGTATCAGTGAGGGCAGGGGCTGCTGAGCTCAGAGGGCCTCTCCCTCCTGCGGAGATAAGGAACTGCTTCTGAAACCACTGATAAGGAAATAAGCAGGGTCTCGCCTCTTTTTGAAGTCAGTTTGTAACTTTAGATTCCCATTGGGAAAGGAGCATCTGATCTAATACCTCGGCCTCAAAATGTTGCCTGTGCTAAATCGAGCTTGGAATCTAAGGAAGCACAAAGGGAATGCTGTCCAGAAACCTCTTTTTGTCACAGCAGCTCGCTCCTGATGCTTCCATCCTGCCTGTTGTGTTTCTGAGGTTCTCCTCCTCCAAAGAGAGCTGTGCTTCTCTTCCTCGTCCATTTGAGGTTCACTTTTCCGCAGTTGAGAGCCTTCACTGGTGGATTCCTCCAGTACAACTCCAAACACACTTAATTTGTGCAAGCTGAGTGCTCTTCCACTGACCTGACCTCCGTGACCCGCCCTAAATCCTCTTTTTATTCTCAAGACTTGCTCAGGGTCTGTTCTCCTTCCTTCAAGCATCTTTCTTCACCGGTTTCTTTCTGCCTTCTCACAGCTGCAAATACTCAGAATTTGATCATAGAAGCTTTATTTTAGTTTTTGTCTCTCCCTTGGAGTATGCCTTTTTGCCCATGAAAAGCCCATGATAAATGTTTGTTAGGGAACAACTTCTGGGAGCTGCCATGTCCCTGTGATGAGGTTGTGCCTCTGATTTCACCCATGGCTGGTTCGGTTTTGAACCACGGGCCCAGTCATGTGCTGTCTGGACCTTGTCATCATCTTAGGGAGAAAATAGGTGTGTAAACTGCTTTAATGAGTATTGGTTTGGAGGTTTCAGATGACTGTGGGGGTACTACACAACTCTGGGGGCAGTGGGAGTGTGATGGATAATTTGTAAAAGCAGAAACTTGATGAGCTGAGAGAACAGAAAGTGTGATTCATCAGTTCATGTCACTATTCCAAACCTAAAAATATCCCCAAGGAGTGGCTTTAGTGTTAAGTGAGCTCAGCTGAGAGGTGGTTTTGATCATGGGAAGAGCTGCCAGTTCTTCTCAGGATTTCCAGACAGCCTGGGTACCACGTTGACATCATGATCACTGTCAAATATATAGTTACATGCAAAAAATATTTACACTTGTGATCCCTTATCTCATGACAGATGTGTCTTGCTTTACTGTGCCTCAGAGCAGCATCATTGCTGATATGTTTCCTCTCCTTTTTTACTGCCTGTCAGTCCCTTGGTTTTGCCATAAAGTGGTGGTTTAAAAAAAAATGTACCAATATGTACATTTAGATGATCACATTGGTGTTTGCTGTCAGCAGATAGTTGAGATAAGCAAAAGCACATTCCAGATTGGAAGCTGGAAGGAGCAGTCATCATTGCCCTGCAGCATGGCAGTGGTAAGAATAATGATAACAAAGCCATGTGGTTTTCTAAATTTCCTAAAAAGTGAGTCCTGCTCAGTGTAATGGGGCTGCTCATTAGGGGGTCTGTGTAATGTATGTAAAGTGAACACAAAGATATTTAAGATAGGAAGTTGTTACTTAAGTTAATTATTTTATATAGACCTTAAGCATTAGTTAAGCAGTTGCTGCCCCAAAATTCCATGCACGTAGTAGGAAGAAATGCCATAATGAAGAATGAAGAAAAGTGTGTGGAGTCTGTCCATCCATACCTGAAAGGGATGCAGGAAACCAGCGGGGACAAAAATGGGAAGAGCAGAGTGAAGATGAGACCTCCAGGTTTCAGCTCTGGGGTGTGGCTACCCGAGTTTATCTCAGAAATGCAGAGCCTGAAGGTAGTTCTGAGGAAAGAATTCTCCCTCTTGCCCCCTGCAGAGACCTTCAAGTGCCATCTTGACACAGCCTAGGATCCAAGATTTTCTCCTAGTGGATGAAAGCAGATAAAAGTCCTGTGCAGGATTGCTGTTCTGAGTTAGTCTCACCTGTAAGTCTAAGCAGCACTACACCAGATTTAAGCATCTGTTAGGAATTAAGCTGAGCAGTGCCCTGACTTTTCCTTCTATCCTTACTAGGCTTTGTGTGCCTTTTTCTTGGCTGTTGGTAAGTGGCCCCCACAGTATTCGGCTGCTGAAGTGTGGTGTCCCCCCAAAACCTACCCTGGAGTACAAAATAAAAAAGATTCTGTGTGTGCAGCTACAGAGGAAGAATCTTTAAAGGAGTGATATGAGGAACATCCCTTGGGATGCTAAAAAATATGGGATCAATTAGTCTTTGTGGCTCACTAATGAGTTTATATCTGAACTAGAGATGGATCCTACCTGGTGTTTTTGCTGGAAAACTTGAGTTGATGGCCCAACAAAAAGGCCACTCGATCCTTCGGATGACAGCCAACAAAATTCCTGGATTTCTGTCACATTGCCTGTTACCTCTCTGGCAGGTTTGCCTGTCAGGGCTGGTGCTTCCCCTTCAGAGGGGTTAATTTTGTCTCACTTTGAGAACACAAGGGAATCAAACTCAGCCTCTTTATTCTTTTGTTCCCCCTCCAATGCCCATGTTAATTTAATTTGACAGCCTGGCGAATAGGATTTGTCAAATATGGTAACCTTAAGCATCTGAGATATTGAAAACTGTGCTTTAAATTTATATAATCCAGATGTGAGAACCAATAAAAGCCTTGGATGAAATGAAATGTCAGGCTTTGTGGAGAGAGAAAAGGGAAAAAGACTTTGCCACTTATTTTTCCACATGGCATAAAGTGCAGAGCAGGGTCCAATCAATTATATTAGTCAGGAATAGAAGCAGGTTTTGTCATCTCAGTGCTGGTAGCTAGCAGTAAATCTGATTGATAGCAATGTGCTGAATCTCACAAGACTGGGTAACGTAAAAACTCAAGAGTTTGGCGAAAAGGTGAGTCTTGGAAAGTGTTTAGGTATGATGAACACAAGGCATTGCTCAAAGACAATGTTTCTCTTAGTAGTGCTAATAAAAAAGCCAGTTTAATGAATTTAGGTCTGTAGGCATTATCCAAATGGAAGTAGTGCTAATAAAATGCCAGTTTAATGAATTTAGGTCTGTAGGCATTATCCAAATGGAATAATATCCCACTCACTCATTCTACAAAATATATTCTCAAATTATACACACAAAACAACTTATGTTTCCACAATATTTGTTCTCCTGTATATAGAAAGAGCCTGAAAGATGTAGAATAATTATCTTAAACTAATTCTCAGCTAAATCTCTTCATTCCTCTAGTGACCCTCTTTTGGCAGGAGGGAAGAAATAAATACTGAGGGGATGCTAGGAAGTATTAATCAAATAGTTCATTCCCCAAAAGTGCAATTTAATTTTAGCTTAAAATGGGTATTCATCAAATTCAGAGCATTGGCCTAGTAAGTAGGATTAAAATTTGGAAAGTTTAAAACATTTCCATTTTAGACTTAAAAGGCAAGGATTTTAATGTCAATATGACTTAAAATTTTTAATTTGCCTGCATTTAATATGAAAGCTGAATAAACTTTCAATCAAAACAAACCAGTTTTTCACGTTGTAAAAACAATTTGATAGTAAGCCTGAAGTTGTATGCATAGCTCAATAAGTAAATTGATAGAGTTAGACTTATTTCCATTCTCTCCTGTATGCATTCAGTGCTCAAAAATAGTCATAAATTAAACTATATTTAAACCACCACCCTCAATTCCACTTTCAGGCAAAACTGCCTTTAATTTTTAAATAAGGTTAGACCTGAATCACATCCATCTATGATTTTGATCACATAAAAGCAAAACATGCAGGATAAGATTTTGCAAATCCAACCCAACCACTGGCTTTGTGTGTGTGTGTAAATTATGATTTGCTTCATCATAAGCTGTAGGAAAAAACCACAAAGGTTTACTGGGAAAATAAAGAGTAGGATGAGAAAATGCATGTGTTGGGATTTTTGTTACTGCTGCGACACAAACCTAATAGGCCATGATATTGAAAGAGCTGCTTTGGGCTGATGGAGAGGCAAAGCTTTTATCACAGAGAGTTGTTGGAATGCAAACCTGGGGCGAAGTCTGGAGTCTCCCGGTATCCCAACCTCTCCAGGCCATACTTAGGGTACAAACCAGCTTAGAGGTTCAGGCTGATATTATGACTAAAAGGGAAAAAACTGAGCAAATAGAACTTCACAGCCCTGGATATTTTCCAAGAGAAGTGTCTTGTTAGGATTGCCTGGTGCCACAGGTGTATTTGAAAGGGAAATGCTCCCAAAATTGTTCTGTCCCAAGTTTTGTAGAGGCTGTCACGGAAGTTTTTGCATCAGCAGCAGCTAATGTGGATGGAGACAACACTGATGAAAGATGTCAGTGGGGGATGATCTACACAAAAATTCCGTGGTTTTGGAGTTTTTTTTGTACAATTCAGTATCTGTCTGGATCCTGGCTCTTTGAAACCTCAGTGTAACCATGCACAAAGACCTATAGCAGAAATGCCATTTCAAAAAGTGAGTCCCATGCAGCTGACGATGTGATCTATCCTCTTGGGTTCCTTTGATTCATTCATTTGCCCTGTAATCCATTCCTTTCTGCTGGGCTCCCATAAATCATATGCTTGCCTGAGTGGAGAGGGTTATTTGAAAGGATGGAAGAGCCATTAAGTAGGAATGAGAGTGTGTGTAAAAAGCTCACCCCGGTGTAGCTGGAGGGGGATGAGCCCTGGCCTCTCTAAGTGTGGAGCCCAGCAAAACCTCAGCCATTTCCCCTCTTTTTGGTTAAAGTAATAAACACGAGGCTGGGCTGCTCCCAGGAGGGACATCCTGCAGCTTCCAAAACTGGGAATAGCTTTCTCCTGTCACGCTCGGCCGTGGCTTTGTATGTTTTCCCTGGAAATTACAACATGGTTTTAATCTAAACAGACATCAGCTCTCTACGCCAAGCACATCAAATCTGTACTGCAGGGATCACAGGATGGAAGGAACATGGCTCATGGAATGACAGTGCAGGGAAGAGGAGGGGGAATTGGAGGAAAGGGCTGAGCAGGGAATGGACCCCTCAAGGAAAGCAAGTCAGAGAGGTTAATGAATAGAGGTATTGTATTCGAGTTTGTGAAGCAGAGTCCCCAGGGAAAGGTTAGGTTCCAGGAGAAATGAAATCTCCCCTCAAAAGTTCTTCTCTGTTTGGGTACAGGCCTAGTGAATACCTGGGAGGAAGCAGAATTGAAAATATTTATCACTTATGCTCTAATTTACATGTCTGTGCGTGTGTCTTCATTTTGCCTGGGTTGGAAATGCTGTGTCATCGGGAGAGTCTATCTTTCTGGGAGATATTTTCTTGTAGGATCTCTCAAGCACCTCCTCCCATTTATTTTCTTTATTTTCTTACAGCTTTCTCTGTGTATTGCTGGAGGAAGGTCCAGACTTTTTCCACAGTCACTGCAAAACTGTTGAGAGAACAGAGTGAGCACTGTGTGAGTCCCACACTTTGGTGTCTCTCCACCTTCAGAGGAGTTTTGGAAGGGAGTGTGACTGGAGGAGTGCTGGCTTTGGAAGCCTTAAATCTTGTGCGAGCTCCCAGATTTGTACAGGCAGGGGATGTGAAGTGCACACGTGCATTATGGACTGCTTCAGGTTATTCAGATACTGAATTTGAATAAAATTAGTTATCAAGCATGTAGATATGCTCATCTATTTAGCAGATCAAAGGTATATTAAACCAGAATCATCTGCAGCTGCCACTAACATGGTGACACAGGCGGTGATATTTGTTTTGTTTTTAGAAAGTTCTGACAATTTTTTTGGAAAAAAGACAGATTACAGAAGTATTCATGGCCCAAAAAAAAACCCCAGGCACAAAAAAAGAGCCGTTCTCAGAGCGTGAGTGAGAGCGCAAAGGAAACAAGCTGCTTGTAGAAGGTGTAGAAACGGCTTTAAAAAACAAAAATCAAGCTGAAACATGTTCTCTTTAGTCTCTGGTCTCAGTCTACAGCTGCTCCTTCTCCAGCCAGGCATGCAGCAGTTTCCTTGCAGCGCTCCCTGAGGACTTGGCATTGGTCTGTCAAGACCAACAACAGCTCAGCGCTGCTGAAACGTATGAAGCACGAGTTGAATGGTGCCAACACTTCATAATGTTACAGGGCTTTCCCCCCCCCCAAACACAGGGATCCTGCACTGAACTGCTTTATGTTCAGTCCTCTTTACAAATCTACACCTCTGACTTGTAGTTTTGGAGAGGCACTTGTGGCTTTTTGGAGGTGTGGCACGTTCTCAGGCTCCTGCTTTGATACTGAGTATTTTGGCATTTGGCTTCAAAGCTGAAGGGGATTGGGCTCCGGAGGGTTGGAGGTTCAGACTCCAGTTTCAGATGGATGAGAATGAGGGAGGCAAGTCAAGTATCAAAACAGAACCCTGAGAAGCACAATGGTACTCTGCAGCAGAGCCAGTATAATAATGCATGACAGAGTGCCAGAAGCAGAATTACAGGACAACTGGGGCTAAATTCACGTCTTTCTGAATTTTTTTTCTCTGGAGCTCCTTCAGTTTCTTTTATGGACCAATGGAAATGGTCTAAAGTCAAAGACTAATGGTGAAATGCTGAATTTCAAGCACTGTTTTCATGCTGACTCTTCCTTTGTGGCCAGAGGTATAATGTTTTGTTGTTTCTAATGGGTAGAACAGGCCAGACACTTCCCTTCTCAGAGAGACATGTGGGAATTAGCTTCCACTTCCAAAATATTTTAATATGCTGTCGTCCTTCATGGTTCAGAATGGACTTTAACCGTGGTGATCTCTGCCTGTGGCTCAGCACAGACCACACCTACCACATTGCTGTGAGCTTTATGCATTTGAGTCACCAGAAAAAAAACTCACAAATTGGCAGGAGCTCACAGGGGAGCAACCCAAACAACTCAGGGACTGGCTGGAGGGGTTAAATTAATAGCACAAGATTAAAAGAGATAAATACAGGTAGTTTGGTGAAAGCTGTTCCCCTGGAGTTAATTATGCCATATTATTTGAAAGATGTAAACGGTGAAGGATTTGCTTAGTGCGCTCTGGAGAGGTAATTGGCAGAGGAAAGAGGATGCAAAAGGGAACTTCAAGTTGAATACCAAAGGATTTCCTGACAGTGGATGTCTTGCTCTGTCAAGCAGACTTGCTGGAAAGCAAGACTTTTATGTTTCCAACAGAGAAAGGCCCACTGTTGGAAACATAAAAGTCTCCTCAACAGAAGAGAAATGCTGAGCTGAAGATGAAACCCAGTGAGTTTTGTCTGTTCCAATTACTGTAATTAGAGAGACGATTGATACAGCAGTAATGCCCCGGAGCTCAAATCAGAGATGCTGTAGGAGCTCACAAGCAAGCTTTCCCTCTCTGTCATAAAATCTGTAATCTGGATCTAGACTGACTCAGAAGTCAGTCCTGAAGGGCCACAGCCCTGGATATTCCTCCCTTTTCTGTTCCTGTGTACCCTGGAGTACCCAAGAGAGGAATACAGCTCCTTAACTCATTCTCCATGTATGGACTCCAGTTCACAAACCCAAAAGTGCTGTCCCAGGCTTCCAAGGTCCTTCTGATCTGTAATTGTTAAAAAAAAAAAAAGCTACTAGAAGCTTCAGAAACTACAGAGAAAAACTAATTTTCCTGGAGGTTTTTTACTTCGGTTAACTTTCCAGTTAATTCTGAACATCTTTCCCCCTTAAATATTTTTGTTTTCCTCAGATTCCAGGTGTTCCTATGCTGCAACACATAGCAGAGTTGACCTGAATATTTGAGGGAGGACAGCTGGGGTGCCCTGGAGTTCCTTGCAGGCAGATTTACCCTGGAGTCCTAGCAGGGTAAATTAACCCATATTTAGTGCTGTGCTATTGCAATTGCTGCACTCCCAGTGATTAACTTGTTTAGACTTATCACGAGAATCTCTGCAGCGCTCAGCAGTCAGCTGAGCCTTTTTTCTGGAAAACAGTATCAGCAAAAAATCAGTATTTCTGCCAGCTGAGTAAGCTGCAGTCCGAAAATCAGACCACTCTGGGCACTTTATTTAGACCAGGCAAATCCTGAGCTCTGTTCTGTAGAGTAAGGAAGAAGCCTAAACAGTCATGGCTTTTAACTTGCCACACACTGGGTTTGATCTGAAAGCTGGATCAAATTGTCCTTTGTAAACAAAACAGTGCATTGGAAACCACATGTGAGAAACGACAGCTATGAAGCTGTAATCGTATTGCATGGGAAAAACCGAAGTGACTTGTTTAACTAGGAGCATTTGAATTTCTGGGGGGGAAAAGTCTGAAGGGTTAACACAAAATTATTTTTTTAAAATCTGTGATAAGCACATGAGATCTACCAAGCTCCATTCCCTGTGCTGATGAAGCTTCCAGGGGTTTGTTCCCAACCTGTAATAGTCCAGGAATGGAATTTCAGTTCCATTCCCTTTCCGTGTCAGCATTTCATGGCTTATCTACAGCTTTCTGCCAGACCAAGCCTCAGCCATGGCAGAGCAGCTCTTAACATTGTGGTCATGATTTGTGGTTAGCAGGACATTTTATTTACAACATGAAACTTCAGGGCATCTCAGATGGAGGGTCTGAAATCCAGGGAGATGTGGGGGTGGGATTTCAACCTTTTCAGGTTATTTTCTTAGGATACTTCTGTTTTGGGACATTAACTTGGAGATTGGCTGGGTTTTTAGGAAGCAGTGCTGGTGGAATGAAAACAGTGAGACTTAGTGTTGCTGAAACTCCAAGAATTCCCTGCTGTTCCTGTGCTGGGTAATTCCAACACAGGAATACGTACAGCAGCATTTTTATCATTTTAAGTGCTGCCAAGCAGTTCACTAAATGTGGGAAAACTCGTGAGCTGGAGCTGAATGTATTTGCTGTAGTCTTTCAAAATAAAAATGCACATGCCATGAAAAAGCTTCCAAAGTACTGATGTAATTCTGGTTAACTTAAGAATTGAAAATTTGAAAAGCCTGTAGAATTTCTGGGTTTGTTCAACTCTTCACTTCAGCCTCGCTGCTTCCCAAGGGGAGAGAAAGTCTGGTGTACAAATTAAAGCCAAGGTGACGATTCTATTCCCAGGCTCAATTCTGGAAGTAGGAGCAGAGTGCCTGACTTATCCAGGCTGTCCCAGCTTCCCTTATCCACTCCGTGCCGCCCTGCGCCCCATCACCGACGCTGCTCCAAAGAGGAACGTCGCGATAGCGAAAGGCAGCTGGGCTGTCCGTGTGCTCTGTGCTGTGACTCCACGATAACAGAAATGGAATTGGCTGAGTAAGTGCTCTTTGGGCGGGGTGCCAGCCCTGCTGGGGGTTCCTGCTGCTGGGCCAGGGCTGAGATAGGAACCGCTCTCACCGTGGGCACGGCTTCGGCGTCGCTTCCCATCGGCTCACGGCTCCCAAGGGATGGGTACGGACACACAGGGCTGGCTGTGCCCTCTGCTGCTTGGGAGCACTGGCGTGTTCTCTGGCACAGCAATGACAGCTGGAATGAGCTCTTCACAGATGGAATTCCCTGCCTGGGTGACATGTTCACCACCAGCCACACTTTCTTCTCCTTTGCCTCCTCAGCTCTCTAAGTCCCTGGCCTTGGCTTGGGGTGGTCAGTGGCTCTTTCCTCTACTTGCTTCTTTACCTTCTGCCCTCTTCATCTCTCTGGCAGGAGAGAAGTAAGAAGCAGGAAAACTTTTTCTGTTGTCTTTTGGACATTGGCAAAGCTGCTCCATTTACTACTTCTGTGTGTTATTCCCCATTCCTCAGAAATTCTGCTAGGAAATGCTGCTCTGCTTCAGATACAGGGCTCAGCCTTCCAGTGATGATCCCACTGCATCAACCAGACACAGGATAACTGCAATAGTTAATGTGCTGATGATGTCATCAGGAGCTGGACTTGGATGATCCTTGTGGGTCCCTTCTAATTTGGGATATTCTAAGGGTTAACTTCCTGTGATCCATATGAATGCACAGTGTGTGTGCATTACCAAAATCTGAATTCTTTCATTGTTTAGTCATTATTTTTATTCAGGGACAGATATACATAGGGAGGGCCATTTGAAATATTTATTGCTTCAGCTGATTAGAAGTTCCTTGGCCTTAACTAAAAATCTCATATAGAGGGGAAAAGTGTGTGTATGTAGCTAGAGAGACAAGGGCAGTCTTTTTAGGTATCCTGTTTTGTTCTGAACAGAAATATCTTATTCCCTTTCCCCCCCCATCCTCTGTCAAATTTGGAGCTTCAACAAGCTGATTCTAACTACTAACATATGTCTGGGGGTGGGGAAAGTGATGCAGGAAGGAATACTCCGAGGAGTACAGTAGCATTTCTATATTCAGCAAGTTAGTCATCAGCTCCTTTAGTTGTAACACAAAAAATAAAATGAATGGTCTGTAAAGGAGCTGTAAATCTGGGAGAGCAAAGCTTATGCTGTTCCTGAAGTGATCACATAGCAGATCATAACTGTACCTACTGCTTACTCTGTGAGGAGGAGCTCAAAGCACTGCAGCGCTTTGAAGTAACAGAGATGTTTATTGCCTCTACTTCACAAATGAAAACATGACGTGCCAGACACAGACAAAACCAGATCCTGAATTTCTTGCTTCTCAAGGTCCATTTGCTGTTTTCAGTGTGAGGTGCTGTGTGGAAGGAGTTTTGACAATTCAGCAAGTTGTGATGGAGTGGGAGATGAAACCATGTCTGAGGTGGGGGAAGACCAAGATCTCTTGCTTCTTCATCTGTTCTTTGAACCTGGGGATCATCTTAATTTTCATCTTCCAAGTCAAGCTCCACCAGCAGCACTAACAGCTCTACCTGAGGATCTGTCCTTGCTTGAACTTTTTGAAATCTCTCCTTTGAAGCTGCCCCAGTGGTGATCCCTTTGAGCCAGAGGTTTTTTTTTTAGTTTGGCCTTGTACTGTACAAATCATGACCTGGGGGTTGTCTCACCACCTCATGTTCCCACCTCTGCCTTTGAGTGCTTGAGAATTTCTTCTTTCTGTTCTTTCTGTGTTCACCCCTCCCAAAATAGATACTTTCCCCTTTCTATTTTAAATTACACACATCCCTATACCTGGAAGTGTTCAGGACCAGGCTGGATTGGTCTCTGAGTAGTCTGGTGTAGTGGAGGGTGTCTCTACCCAAGGTAGGGGATGGAACTGTAGTGATATTTAAGGTTCCTTCCAAGCCAAACCATTCTAGAATTCTATGACATAGGTCTATTTACTTTTAGTCCTTAAGGATAACAAGTTGTTTTTTAATTGCTGTCTCCTGAGTGTTTCTTGGTTAGGCAGGTAGCTGGAGAAAGAAAAGCACTAATAGCTGTCCTTTAAATCAAATTACTTTAATGCATGCTATATGTGTGTGGTCAGTATCTCCATTAATTTTTGGTCTCAAATAGGAGTTGCCCATAAAACCTCTAAGACTTGCTGGGAGTGAGCCAAGAGAAAGGAGAGCTGTGAGGAGTAGAAGCACATCTTCCCCATAATTGCAATCACATTTGAGTCTACTGGTGCTGCAGATTTAACCTTCTGCTGGTGCATTCCTTCACTATTATCACCTGGGGTTCAGCACTGGGCTGGGGCTTTAGCTTCAAGTCTCATCTTGAACACACGCTCTGCCTTTATTCTTTTTCATTTTTTACCTTCCCTTTGTGTTTGCTCAGACTCAAAACTCTGGTTACAAATCCCAGTGGAGGAGTCCTTTGAGCCCCGCCAATTGTTTCTGGAAGCTAATTATTGTGTGTTAGTAAATGAACCAGGTAGAAAGAATGTTATTATATTAGACTTGCAGCAACAAGTCTCCTGTCAAAAGGTAAAACACTCACCTCTCCCTAGCAGGTGAGATAGCAGCAGTTGCAGCCACCAGCTGGTAGGAAGGTGAGGCACAGAATAAACCAGGAACAGGAATAGGATTGTCATTTTATACAATGAGCTGCTTCTTGTAGAAAGGAAACTTTCTGAAAAGTGGAGCCCAGGACTGTTTCCTGTAGCACACACATGGTTGTGTGCTGCTGGCAGTGTAAGGAAAGCCTCTTGTCTCTTTTTTTAGTTCCTCTCATCCTTTCCAGACACAGTAGATCCTGCAGTGGAACGGGAATTTGAATGCTGACTCAGAGTATGTATCCCATCCTGGTTGGTTTGATTCCTGCTTTTCCAGCTATAGCAGGATTTCTCCAAATGAAGGCTCCAGCTCTGAAACACATCCACTTGCCCAGAGGGGAATAATGAAATCCAGAACGTAGCAATTCAAACCATTCCTGATTGCAAACGCATCCCCTGACTCACTAAGTTGAGGGGACACCATTTAAGAGTGAGCTCAGTTCAAAACAAACCTGCAGTCCGTTATCAATTTGGGCTGGTTTAATCTTGCAGCCCTTTTATTATTATTATTATTCCTTTTGGGGACTGTTTGAGGTGAAAGTTGGATCTCCCACTGCAGAAAGTGCCTCATGTCAGTGCTGCGCAGCACCACCTGCTCACGTTTGTCTGACAAACTCCAGGAACTTTGCAATCCAAAAAGGAAGCTCTTGCTAAAAGTAGGGCACAGTCAAAGAGTTTGCCACGAGTCTGTGAGCTCCTTGTGCCTTTTTGGTTTTACCTATAAAATACAGGTGATCTGAAGTGCTGCATTTTAAAAAAATTAAATCCACCCTTTTCCCTCAGTTTTTCCTGTGTCTGTGCCCTGTCAGGGGAGCAGATCATTGTGTTCCAGCATACACTGTGCCATGGTAGCAGATGCTGAGGCAGTATCAGGTGTCTCCAAAGTTCTCTCCTCTCATGGAGTCTGGTCCTGGAAGAGCAGAATTGGGAATGGATCTCAGGTGTTGATGGCTGTGCTGCATAATTAATTAAAACTTTATATGGCAGAGAGAGAAACAGCAATGCTGGATCTGGGTGCTAATGGTAATAAATGGATCTGGTTACCAAGGATCTGTATCACAGTTCAGGGGTTTTTTTAATCTTTCCACTGGTTTATCATTTCATCCAGACGTTACCATTAATTAATTATGTTGTAATTAATCCTTGTTGCTGTTCATATCTCTTCCATCTGAATAAATTTGTCTTAGCTAGTTGACTAAGAACAAAGGTATTTTTGAACTCCTGTCAGTGCAGAAAGTGACCCCAAGTAAACTATACTTTAATCCTGTGGGTATCAGTCACTTCAGCTCCCCTAAAGTACATCTATTTCTATTTTGTAATATGTCTTTACACACATGCTGTGAATTTCTTTTCAGTACATGCCTTATGTAGCCTGTCCTGTGAATCCAGAAGCTGGGAGCTGTTGTGACACTTGAGTTAGGCTGGCTCTCCCTGCTAGGACCTCTCTCCCTCTGCAGACACTGAAACATCCTCTAGATGCACTCTCTGCTCTTCTTGAACTGGGACAACAGCTAAAATATAAAACTACTTCCCTTACAAGCTACACCTCTGCACGTTTTCCAGGTGTAACCTAAGGATGTAATTTAATCCTGACAGTCTCCATCTGCATAGTAACCATGACAGCTCCAGTGAGTTTTATTTTCAATGTGCAGGAGAGGTGTATGTATTATTCAGGATGCAAAACATAACACAGTGAACAGGTATTTGTGGTTTCATTCAGGCCAGTTATTTGACTCTCAAAAAACCCAGCAAGTAGTAGGTTGGGTTTTCCTCCCTCCTGCTGATTGCACTTTATCCTCTTTCCTCATACCCTTCTTATCTATTCTTAATTCTCTATAGAAATGCTTCACTGAACATGTCAGATGTTTAATATTCTGGTGTTCCCTGCATGGGTTCAGGCATTTTAAGCAGTTGCTTTAGAAGACCTATAAAGTGATCTACTAAATACGAATAATCTTATCTTAAATTGGTCTGTTTAAGAAAAAATAAAGAAATTGAAATTGCAGAGAAAAGTTCTTGGTTAAAATGTAAGCATGAATCAAAAACTGCTTCTGAGGATGTCTGAGTTTTGATTGTTTCTAGTGCAAATGCTGCACAGTCAAATTTTGATCTGATTTAAATCCCTGGCAGGCCTTTGATGTCAGTGAGGTTATGCAAGGCTGGCTTTGCGAGCCTCTCACCATTTCCTCCCACGAATCCAACCCAGACTCTCAGTCTCTCCAGGATGAGCAGATGGTTTACTGGGAAATTCACTTGGTTTCACCAAGGTTTTCCCAAGTTTTAATGTGTGAGGCAGAAATGAACACAGGCCACCAAAAGCAGGTCTGATGCATTATCCTGGCAGTACCTGCCCTTGGAGCACAACACTGGCTGAATGCCCAGTGAATGAAGGATCCTATTGCTGAACTGGGAGCGGGGGATTCTCCTGGTGTTGAGAGGAAAGGTTGCACTTTCAACCTTTACTCACCCTGGTTTCATCTGGCCAGTGACATTTCCCAAATGGCCTGGCCCATTCCCACTGCTGTTTCTTTAAGGTAAGAGATCTGGAGGCTGCTGGAACTTTAATAACCATGTCTGCAGATACTGGCGTGGCCTGCATAGCTCAGCTCTTGCCTGGGCTTTTGTGCAAAGCCTTTCATCTGCCAGAACAGTGTCTGAGTCTCAGGCTCCTCTTGCTCACACTGATTGTTGGCCATAGGTTGTGCAAGTCCCTGGAGTCACAGCATCCAAAGGAGAAATCTCTGGAACCTTTGTTACACGTGGGAGTCTCCTCAGTGTTGGCTGTCTGGCAATTAAATAGGGCTACTTAAATATGTCCAAGGTTCCATTTGGGATAGGTTAGGCGGAATGTTTAATAATCCAGTGTGCTCCTTTGTTACAGTGGAGAAGGAATGTGAAGGAGTAGATGTGGCACTTCATGAAATGGTTCTGTGGGCACAGGGGTATTTCATCTTAATGATCTTGGAGGTCTTTTGCAACTGTAATGTTCTGTGATTCTCTTTATATGATGAGCTATTATGCACTCAAAGCAGAACCAGCCCATCATAAGCCTTCTCCCAAATCCAAAGCTCACCTCTGGGCACTGTTTCTATATATTAAGACTCACAGTGCAAGACACTGAATTTTCTGTCTGAAAGAGCTTTTTGTCTGAGATGAACCCTGCTAAACAGCTGTGACAACCATGGGAGAAGAAATAAGTAAAATAAGGTGGATGGAGATGGCCTAAGGAGAGGAGAAGGGGGCTGCATGTACAGAGAATTATGGAATTAGGGTTTTTCAGTTCAGCAGAATCCACTGCTTTCAATAGGAATTGGTCCTGCCTGTTCCCTGAGAGCCCTGGCAGATCCTTCAACCTAGACAGTGTTTCTTCTGACAAAGTGTGATCAGTGCAGTGGATCCAACTCTAGTTTATCCCACAACTTCTCCTAGGGAAAGGCAGGTCTGCTGTGAAGAGCATAATTTGGGATTTGTTTGCTTTTGTAGCCTTCTGGACCTGCCTCTTCCTGTAGGTCTCCCATGATTGTTGAATGTGAAATAGGAGAGCCTGGAGCCCCCGGGGAGCTGTGATCACACTGGCCTTAGAGCAGGGCTAACAGAGCTGGAGTGTGTACCTGGTTTTGCTTGGAGAAAGAAGTGGAGCATGTTTTTAAGTAGCATGTTTCCTTCCTACCTTCCCTCAGTGCACACAGATGTTATTCCAGAGAAAGTGCAACTACACAGCTTTGTAGAAATCACAGACGCTGTTTCCTTCTGAGCTGTTTCCTTCTCAGTCTCATGCATCTGTACAGCCTTGTAACTCAGAAGGGCTCTGTAACTCAGAAGTTCTTATCATTTCCACCATGAGATTTATCTTCTGGGCTTTGCTGGAAACATTACCAGAGAAAACTTGGAGCTAGCGATCCATCTACATTGTGTTTTACTGTCTGGTTTTTATTATGCCTGTGGTTTTCACTAGATTTGCTTCAGCTGTGATTTATTTTGGTCTCCTGCTCTGGCATTTGCTGGGTAAGCTTGCGTATTCTTTGCATTTTGTTGTGTTACTACTTTTCTCTACTCTGAATTGTTATTTTTAGGTGGCTTTCAGCCCTTTGTCTTTCTCCTGAGTACAGGTTTTCCAGATCCTGGTCAGAGGTGGATTGCAGGTTGGCTCAGCACCTCCTGCTTGACACAGGAGTTCTTGCTGCCTTTTTTATCTTGCTGAAAAATACTCAGAAAACTATTTTAGTAATTGTAGTCAGGGTGTTCAGCAGTTTAATATAGTAAATAACAGCATGGTGGTATTCAAAAGCATCGTAGTAAATCTTTTTAATTCATTACCGCAAAGTTCTGAAAGAAGTCTTCAACAGAGAGGGATGGTGGGGTGAAGTAGGAGCCAGAGTTTTCTCTGTAGATTTGAGGTTCTTGTGTTTGGGGAGACAGGTAAAGGGTGACCATTCCAGAGCCCAGGTTCTCCTACATTTTTTGCTGTTCAGACTCTTTTGGGGGCTTTTCCAGCTCTCAGTCCATGAGCTCAGGGCTGCTGCCTACACAACCTGTAGCCCAACACTGTGTGCATTGTTTGGGCAGGAACTTCTCTGATTACCATATGGTTCACAGCCCTGCTGTGCCACCAACTTATGTCATACGTGTCCTGCTCCCACACCCACTGTGCTCACAGAAATCCTCTGCTCTGCTCGTATTTATTTTGTTTCTTTTTTAATAAAAGAGGGTGGCTGGAAACCTCAGCTGTGGAAAGCAAGTGTGGTCAGCTCTGACAAGGTTTTTTTGGCTTTCCTTTCGCTTTTCCATCATGTGTGTTTACACACACAGCACAGCCTTGTCTTTCCTCCCCGAGCCGGGATCCAATTTCATTCTATCCCTGTGCTGTTCTCGCTTTTCCTCAGCTACTAACCCAAACCTAGCTGTTAACACCAGCCTCCTGCAGGTTCTGTACCTTCCTGAGCCTTCTCTACACAGTGCCAGCTTCAAAAGCCACCAGGCTGGTGCTGATGTGACATTAGTGACTTAAGCCTGGCTCCTCTCATCTCCAAGTGTAACAGTTTTACCCTCAGTCATTCCCATGCAGCAGGGAAAGGTGGTTTCTCACAGGAATTAAACATGAAGGCTGCCTGCCACGGCCTCTTATCTTGGGGATTGAGCTGGTGTGTGTCCCTGTGGGGATGGGATCCTGCTCCTTTTCTTCAGTCAGCCACCTGGGATTCAGCAGGGCAGTTTCCAGTGCAGCCACGGCCCCGAGGGTGGCATTGCGCTGCGTGCTCTTCTGGAGATGCTCTGGACATGGACAGCGCTCCTTACCCAAGGGGACAGGAACTTCTGAGGCTGATTGCTGGTTATACTGTGCTGTATCCCACTGGATACCTGGGAGGGGATCCAGCTCCAGGCATCTGCTAAGAGGCTCCAGGACAGAGCTAAAGCACAGATATTCTGGTGGCCCAATGTGGATTCCCACTGGAATTTTATTGTTTCAATGAAACCCTGCGTAGTCATTTAAACCACTTAATTGTTGGCAAGGCTCTGTCCTGAGCACAATTACAGAGAAGCAGAGAAATGTCACTTGTAAACCACAAAAACTGGAAGAAAATTGAGTGTGAATAAGCCTTTTCCATCCTTTTCCATGAGGCTTCAGTTTGTGATCTAATGAGGCAAAGATACCAAGTGCTTTCTTGGTGTGAGGATCTTTTCCCCCCAATTTTGTTATCCATAACACCTTATTTTAGCTGTTTAATTTGGTATTGCAGACTCCCAGTTTGACTTTTGTTGCCTTAAACTGGAAGGGAACCACTGTCTTAATACAGTTTATTTTTCAGAAGATCTAGAGAGATCGCCAGAAAAACCTTTTTCATTTCTGGTTTCTGCCTAAGTCATTCTGAACCATGCAGACCTGCACACTTTAGTTGGTGAAATACTGTGTGAGAAGATGATCTGTATTTCCTTGGCCAGCACAAAGCAGAAGATACTGCAGTGAAGGCGACAGTGTAGAAATTCCAGCAAGAGCTGCCTCCTTACAACTTCTTTAGCCCTTACTTCCAGCAGTACGAGCTACAGGTGGTACCTGGGCCTTCTGTTGTTTTCTTTTTGGCTTTTGGGGTTGTTTGTTTGTTTGTTAATTAATCTAGACTTTATATGTGGCAGGATAAGCTGCTTGCCATAATAGGCTGTAAAACATATCAGGAATAATAATAATAAAAAAAGTTATTTCATTCTAGTTTGTGATGTGATTTATGGGCACTCCAAAATCACTCTGCTTCCAGAGTGCAGGATCAGGTGATGTTAAATAATAAAATGAGCAAGGAATATTTATTGAAAAGAAAAAACCAAAAGACTGTGGAGCAGCAATTGCATTCTAGTTGGTGAGGAGAATGTATGAATACAGCAAAGAGATTAAAGAGGCACAAGGGTGAGCCAAGATGTTGCACTTTTTAAGAGATCAGGAAGGGGAAATTCATCCCTTTCACAGCCTGGCTGTGAGCCTGCCAGCCCTTGGTCGTGACCTTGGGAAAGGCAGCAGAGAAGCTGAACTGACCATTTACTCGCCTTTTATTTTTATTTTTGGAAGGGATTGGTCTGGAATTAAAGTAAAAATCAGTCTCTTATGTGATGAAATAAGCCTTTTTTTTTTTTTTTTTTTTTTTTTTTTTTTTTTTTTTTTTAAATCTCTGCCTGTCACAAACTTGTCTGCAGTTCAGCCCCAAGGGATGGTGCAGCAGGTCCTCACAGAGGCAATGCTATTAATGTCAGATGGAGATGGGAGTTGCTCAGAACCAGGCTGGGAATGTGGAAAACTGCAAGGAAAGAAAGAACTTTCTTTTAAAGATGACAGTTGGAGTCAGGAGTAAAACTTGAGGGTGATAAGTACAATTTCAGCATGGATTGGTTCCATTCAAGAGGGAGATGCTGGGGCACGTGGGTTGGGAGTAGCTGCTGATGGAGTCCAGCCAGGCTGGGCTGCAGGGAAAGGCTTTTTCCTCCTCTGGGAAGTTCCATGGGGTCACATGCTGCAGATGGAAGCGCTGTGGGTTCATTACTCATTGCAGAATTATGGCAAACTGTCCCCTCTGCAGCCTCTGTCAAACTGAAACAGAACTTTGCTCAGAGAGAAGCTGTGCTGCAGAAATGAGCCTTGCCCGTTGAGAATTGAAACTGTGCATGTTGAACAGAAATTCCCATGTTATTCCTCAGTTCCCTGGCATGGAAAAGGAGGCATGGAGTAAAATGTCCTAACTGGGGGATATAATCCCCCAAAAACAACATCCTTCTGTGCTCTACCTTGTGACGGAGCAAGCCTCGTGCTCATCTCTTGCTCCAAGGCTCCAAGTTTCAAACAAAGTGGAGCTTTGTGTGAAGCTCAAAGTGAAGATGGCTGGTGAAGCTGGGTGTCTTTTAGTCTCACCACAATGGATTGATCTTCTTTTTTAATCTTTTTAAATTGATTTCCCCCCCCCCCTCTGGTCAGACAGTGCCTGTAAAGGGAATTTTCTGTGTGTGTGACTGGTGATCTTGAAGTCATTTGCCTGCTCCCACTGGCATGCCCTCTTTTGCCTTTCATGTATGTCCCTTCAGGCTTTTGAAGGCTGGGGAGCCAGCAGAGAGAGACTTAGCCTTATCTCATAATTTGTTGTAAAACAGCTTCTTTGCTGCATAATTTGATTTGGAAATGTAAAAAAATTGTATTTTTATCAGGACACAGATGTTGCCACAAACGCAGAGGCAACAAGCAGCCCCTTTGGTGGATCTAGACAGAACTCCTGGGTTTTTCCCCAACTCTGCCTTGTCCCTGCACTGGTTGAGAATTAAGGATTTAATTGCAAATACCAGAACTCTATAATTGCAGCAACACCTGCCTTGCCATAGACATGAAAGTGCTTGTTTTTCATGTTAATACTTGTCTTGAAGCAGCTGCTCACTTTGTCATGGCTGTGTTCACTGAGAGTTGTCTTGCTCTGTGTTGGCTGGGGCTTTTTTCTTTCCCCCACCAAGAGTTCTTTGGAGGAAACGCAGAATTCTGAAGTTGCCTTGCTTTGAGGCTGATCTATACAGCGTTATGTTTTATATAAAGCAGCAGACTAATGCTCAGCTTTGGTCTCAGTGGATCAGGAATTTAGTGTTCAGTTTAGAGCTTTTCCCCTGCGCACACTGCGAGCTTTTGTCTTGCCCTGCCACTTCCTTCCTCGCATCGCGGAGCGTTTTCCAGCACCTCCGCGGCGTGGTCTGTGGGAAGCAGGGCTGGTAACTGTTTAACAGATGAGAAAGCTGAGGGAAATGCCTTAGCCACATGATTTAGTGGCAGACTGGAATAAATTCAGTATTTCTGCTGCTGGGTCCCAGGAGCTGTGTACTAAACCTACTGTTGCATTTCCAGCCTCCAAAGGCTTTTCCCACTCCAACCTCTGTTTCAGCACAGGCTTAGGGTTTTTAATGCTGCCTCAAAATAGCTGTCCTCTTCTGAGAATAGAGAAGTTTTTCTTCAAAATACCTTCTCTCCCCCAGCTTTTTTTTTTTTTTAATTTTTAATCATTCCCTGCTGAAAACCTCCACATCAATCTGATCTCAGCTTGTCCTTCCAGCAGGAGAGAGGGGTTTGCACAGGCCCCATCCAGAGCTGGGAATGTCAGCGCCTCTCTGGGTTATTTAAGATACGTCTGCCATGCAATAAATCTCATCTTGTCATTCTAATCGTACAATAACTTGGAAATGAAAGAAGTCAGCTGGGGGAATATGTGTGCACTGGAAAAACCATCCAGAACACTGTGCTGGAACAGGGCTTTGGATATTGTTGTGGAAAAAGCTTGGAAGCCGTTAGCCTGGTGCACAGGAGCAGTGAAGCAAAACAGGGGTGCTTGTTTAACAAAAGGAGAAAATAGGAGAGTGGCAGAGTGAATGTGTCCATTTCTTCTGGACTCTTCCATTGCTTTTAGGTAGAGGTGCATGTCTTGTTGGCACTATCCCTCAGGAGAAAGGGCACATAGAGAAAACAAGCCAGAGGGTAACCAAAACAATAGTAATGTAGGCTAGCATTGAAATGATTTATTTTTTTGTTGTACCTCCCAGCTGAAGACACTGAATAAGCCATATCCATATGGAAATGCCTTGAGCTTTTAGGCTGTCAGGCAGGTTCCATGGAGGATATTGCATAAATCTGCTCTGGGGAGATGGATTTCACCTGGACATGGCACTGGGTGCCATGTGGTCACCAAAGATGTGCAAACAGGAATAGAACTATTGATAACCCCTTCTGTTCTCCCACCCTTTCCCCTGACTTCCAGGGCACTGGTTTTCCAAGGACTTTGATGGCTGTGCCTCTGTTTCTCCTGCTGGAAAACAAAGACAGTGATATGGATCTTTGCTTTGTACCAGGGAGGCATTGTTTGAAACTTCAAACTGCTTTAAAAGGAGGAAGGGCCAAGGCGATTCAAATCCATAAATCAGTGTTTCTGCAAAGAGTGGTTTGGGTCTATTCATTGCATCCCAGAAGAAAAGAGGAATTGTCAGTTTGTTTTTTCAGTCTATTACATGAAAATAAGTTCAGAGACCTTTTCCTTCCTACCTAAGAGCAGAGATGGAAATTGTTCCTAAAGGCTCCAGTTAGACCCAAACCTTTTTAACCATGTTTGAAACAAGAGGGGTGGTGATGATGTCTTTAGTGAAGCCTAAATATGAACCCAATTTTGACAAAGTACGGTGTTTGTGTATTGGGCCCAAATGCTCCTTCACAGCTTTTTGTGATAGTTTGGAATCCACGCCTCTGGTTTCAGGCAGGTGTGGATAAAAACAAACAAAAAACCTGAACAAACAAATAACCACCAGCCCCTGTGATTTTCCTACTCAGTGCTTGGTGAGGAGAAGAGAAATGCTGATGTATCTAAAGTGCGTTTCCTTTTTCATGACAAAATACAGAAAGTGAAATTGGGAATGAAACCTGATGCAACAAATGCTCTTTTATTCATGGAGAAGACATTTGGCAGCAGAAACACAAATGACAACATAACCTCTTTGAAACAGATGACCTCTGTTTGCCTTGTAAAATTTCCTGTGTTCTGCTTTTCATTAGCTATTTGCTTATGTGGTTTATGTATTTTATAGATTAAAAAAAATCACATAAAATATGAACTATGGTATGATTTAGACCTAACATGGGCCTTATGGATGATGTGATCAAGCTTGTAAGAACTGAGCTCTCTGTGGTTGGATGCAATGTGGTTCTTACTTGAGTCAATGCTTAAGTGGTATTGTTCCATCTGGGGATGCCCATGGTATTCATGGAGGTTTTGGGTCAGGATATGCTGATAACTTGAAGGGAGCCTCTTCATCCTGAGATGATGTACTGAAAGCTTTAGCTCAGGCACTAAGTGCTTTTGGTTCAGGGTTGTATTCTGGAACTTCCCCCAGCCCAAAAGGATTGAAGATGATTATGTTTTTTCCCCAGAGTGTTAACTCTGGTGAGAGATTAATAGGAGATTGCTGGACCTGTTAAAGAAGATTCACTGTTGTAAGAACTGAATGTTCAGAAGCAGAACCGCATTTCAGACCTTTTTTCCTCAGAATGCTCCAGTGTGAGGGGAGAAAAAGAGAAGGGAGAGAAAGCCTCTTTCCAGGAAGCACTGCTGATGAACCACCTTGTTATAATGTATAAGAAAATTCTTTTAGATGCTTCAAGATAAAAGGCATCTATAATGCTGCTTCAGAATTAAGCATGTCATGCCAGCTCCATCAGAGAGTTTATGAGTCTTGGCTTCTTAGACTCTCATAAAATAGGTAATTTATCAGTGCTGCTAAATGAGAGAAATCACCCTGCAGCTGCAGTGGGGAACACTCGGGCTTTGATTGCAGTGGGAGAGGAAGAGAAAGTTGTTGGATGAGCTGTCATGTTCTAACTGATCAGTGCTGTGTTTTATTTTGGAGGGAAATTGTTTAAATATTGCAGAGGTGTTCTCTAATTATGATCTTTGAATTACTTAAGTGTCAGCTGACCTCTTTGCCTGTGCTGTGCTTTCCTTTTTTGAATGTGGCACCACAGAATTCATTGGCTTGCTGGCACTATATTTAATTCTAACTCACCATCAGCACCAGGGGCTCTGTGGCTTTTGGGCTGGAGTAGTTACCTTGTAGTCATCCCTCTTTCAACATGAAGCAAGAAAGCTCATGTGGATTACAGCGAGTTCTGGAGGCCTTACTAAGAGATGCTCACTACCCTAAGAATGTTAAGATGTTGTTAAAATAAACACCATTTCCCTAACCAACCAACCTCAGGAATAAAGAGAAGAAATCCTTTGTTTCTGGTCACAGGGAGTGAATTTAGAAGCAGCCTTGCCCATCAGAGCTGAGGAGCAAACCCAGACCTCCTGCAAAACCATTTCTCCCTGCCTGTGGTACCAGAAACTTGCTAATTTGAGAGCAACATTGTTCCAGTTCTCAGGCTATCTGGGCTGATGTAATATTCTTGGCTACAGTCAGGTGGGTCATAATAAATTTTCTGGAACCACTTCCAGTTCTCTGTTTCTTTTCTTATAAACAACTTCTTGCACTTGGCAAATTCCTTTTGCTTCAGAATGCCAAAACTCTGGGTAAGTTTTCTATTGACTTCTAAAAGTCTTTTACTATTTTCTCTGAAAGCAGAAGAGATTAAATTTAAGGGGTTTTATTTAATTTATGATTTTTTCAGTATTTCAGCAGTTTCTGTTATTTCCACAAGATGTGGTGGCATTGGCAGGGTGTGATTTTGTGGCAGTTTAAGCTGAACTAAATTGGGGGTGCTGCAGTCTCACCCATCCTTTTTTGCCCCCAAACATTTCCCCACTGCCTTTTATGCCTGCACTTGCATTTATATGTTTGTATAGTGCTTACTCTGAGGCAAGGAAGTGATGTAGCCAAAGCTGAGCCTGCTGAGAGAGAATATTGACAAAAGCAGAGGCCAGGAGTACAAAGCTTGGGACAAAGAGGAGCAGGGCTGCTGTCTCTTAGGATGTAGTTCACTGGAAATTTAAAACAATGCAGGTGGTAATGAGAGCACCTTCAGTTAATTTTTAGCGCCCTGGGTCTCTGAAATACTGGCTCTCGTCAGTGTAATGTGGAGACACGAGGGTGGAATTCAGCCTGGAGCACATAAATATCGATGGTCTTTCATCAGAGAGGGTGAGAGGTGACTCAGTCTCCAGCAGGTTAAACAAGTGCCACTCACCTGGGGGACTTGAGCTTCCCAGGCTGCCTGCACCCAGGTCCAGAGCGAGCTGGGAGAGCAGCCCAGGCACAGAACCCTTGTTTTTACAGAGCCAAGTGTCCCGGCTCGTGTCACAGGCACAGGACAAACATTGCTCTTTTCTTGTTTTGGGCAAGTCATACACGACTTTTTCATCTGGAAAATGCCAGTGGTGGAGGCTGCAGTAGCTGCAGGGCTTGGATGTGTTTCCTGCTCTCAAACCCTGCAGCTTTGCCACCAGCCAGTGATGCAGTGCATTTTAACCACTCTGTAATATAATACAATACAGCTCTAGCTACTGCACATGGCCAGAGCTGAGAGGTTTGGCCTTGACTCCCAGTGAAGTTCTCTCTGTGTACACTAAGAGGTTTTTCTCTCACATCTGTTTTTGGCAAAATTGCAGTTGCCAGATTTGATCCAAACATGTGCTTTTTGCTGCTGGCTTTGTATAGTTTTGTACTTTGGCAACATCACCGGATACCAGGGAGAAGGCTTGGGGTGACCTAATTGCAGCTTTCAGTACCTGGAGGGAGCTACAAGAAAGGAGAGAGACTTTGGACAAAGACTTGAAGTGACAGGACAGGGGAATGGACTCACACTGACAGAGGACAGGGTTGGATGGGATATTGGGAAGAAATTCTTCCCTGTGAGTGTGGGGAGGCCCTGGTACAGGCTCCCAGAGAAGCTGTGGCTGCTTCGTTCCTGGAATTTTTCCAGGCCAAGTTGGACAGGGCTTGGAGCAACCTGGGACAGTGGAAGAAGAACGTGGCCAGGGGTTGGAATGAGGTGATTCCTTGAGATGATCCCTTCCAACCCAGCCAGACTGTTCTGCGAGATACTGAGAATGTTTTTCCATCCACTCCTTTCCTAGGTACCATCTATGACCTGCTGGTTTACTGGTAAGAATGGGATTACAGGCAGGAAGTCAGAATACAAGAAGTCTTTTATACTCTAGAGATAGTTTTGGTGGGCAATTTTTGGTAGTGACATTTCCCAAGGGGAGATGGATTGCTCACACCTGAGTGAGAGCAAAATGCAAACAGAGGAGCAGTGCAGCTGGAGATCAGGATTCCTCCTGGCTTTGCACAGCACAGATTTCCACATTAGTTCCTGTCAGCTTGGAGACCCCTTGACATTATTGGGTCAAAGAAAGGTGCTAATCCATCACAGAAAATGGCTTAGCACTTGATTTATATTCATTTATCTTCGCTCTGCACAAATGCTTTGTTCCTTACCCTGCTTTGAATCAGGCCAGCCTAATATATTGGCATCTCAATCATCATTTGGCTCCCACTGAGATGAAGAAGCAATGGTCAAGCCTGCAGGGCCCTAACAGTAAATCAGTGATTTATTAGGAAGAACAGGGCAGGAAGGTGAAGATCATCTTGAAAACAGGTAGTGAGGAGACTGCTACATTTTTCTGTTTGTCTGATTGTTCTGCCCTGAAGAACTATAAAACAGCAAAAAAAAAAAAACAAAAAACAAAAAAAAAAAACCAAAAACAAAAACAAAAAAACCCCAAATCAAACCCAAGTAACCTCAGGTTTCAAAGCTCAGTGTTAAAAAATTGAGTCATTTATTTTTTTATCTTATTATGGTGATCTTGAAATTAGCCCAGGAAGGGGCATTGGAAGCTGAATGACTCTGCCCACACAGCTACAGTGGGTATCAAGTTCCATCAGCACGAAGCCAAGGCATGTCCAGCTCTGCTCAATCACCCTTTGTTTGTTGTGCCACTTCTCAGGGAATGGGATGAGGGGAAGGGAGACAAATGATACTGGGGGTTAAAGGATACAGAGTTACTGGGTCCTCAAGAATTTTGGGGAAAAATAAAATATTTTCAAGGTAAAGGTGCAGAATTGGCTCTTATTTATAGGACGGTTTCCCATTCTTTCACTGGTTTCTTCCATCAGGGAATGTTTAGGGTTTGTTTGGTTTTTTTTCCTGTTCCTTTTCCACCATCCTTCTTTCACATATCTATTTCCAGCCTCTCTGAGTCTTCTGTGTGCTCCTTTCCTTTCCCTGTTGTTATTATTGTATTACTTTTGGGGGAAAAGAGTGTTCTGAAGTACAGTTTGAACTCCAAATAAGTTTCCCTTTCCAAGTCCCAAGTGATGTTCCCTATCTCCTATTCCAGTCTGTTCCCACCCATAAGTGAAGCTGCAGGGCAGCCCAGTTTTAGCCTTTACCAGCTTGTCCTTTTTTAACAGAACAGTCTCTTATTTGAGCTGTCACTTCAATAATTTGGTGAAAAGAACAGAAAAAAAAGCATTCTTAGACAGTTTAGCCTCCCCAAATCTGCCTCTGCCATGGTTCTGCCTTTTGCTTTAGTCCATGACAAATTTAAAAAGCCTTCCAAAATGTTTTTTTCCCTTGGTAATAATCAAAGCTATAAATATTGCTGGGATATGGTGGTTGCAGACAAACAGCTGGATCCAAAAAATGATTACTTCTGTGGGATGGGGTTATTTGTGTGGGATGGACCTTTGCTTTTCAAGTCCTTCCATGCTGTGCATCTCTGCCTCGCAGCAGTGGAGATGCTCCACGTTGCCCTCAGAGAGAAAGTCATAAATTAAAACAACACAGAACCAACAAAATAGAAAATAGAGGTTTTATTTTGTACCTTAGTGACTGTAGAAGTTTTATGGACAGAGGTAATGCTATGGTTGCTCATTAAAATGAAGAAGTTTTTTTCCAGCTGTGTAGTTCTTGTCAGTTAGTGGATCTTGCTCTAAAAAGTTCTTTCATTTTCATTCAATTTTCTTCTGCTGTGAGGCAATTTTCCCTGTTTTTCCATCATTTTGCCTGAAATGATGAAAAATGTTTGGGTGTTTTTTTTTTTCTTCATTTCACCTCTACAAATAACAATGTTCCAAGTGTCAGGAAAATAATTGCATGCTATGAAATGGAGTACTGGAAGTCCCATGCAGGAAAGCCCTGAGACAGCAGCACGCTGTCAAAATCAATTGGGCTGAATGCTTGAATCCATTATGGATCTGCTGCATGGGTGTGATAGAGATATCAAAGTGTATCAAGATTGGAATTCTAATTTTCATCTCCTACACAGATGCTATGTTGAAAACCCAGAACATGTGGTCGTGTTTCCAAATTCTTCAAAGAACCATGGCCATCCTGAGAACTGCTGCTTTTTGTGCTTATGCAAAAAAATTGCTGTTTTAAAATAAAAATACTAGTTTTCTTCTGAGTTACAAAACAATGTTGGGGATGCTTTAATCAGAGTGGTTTCCTGACCAAGTATTCTGATCTTAATGTAAATGTCTATAAATAATATAGTGGCAGCAGCATTCTTTTGGAAACAAAATTCAAAGAGGTCCTGTTTGAGCAGCGAGTACTTGCTCAGGGCAGTTATATTTAGGGCTCTAATGGAAGCATACAAGTTATGCTTTTTATACAAACTATAAATGGCTACAACCAAGAGACTTAGACTTTGAAATGCACTTGGCACTTGTGCAGTAGAGAGGCAGGCCAGAGCTTTGTAGTACAGTTGGGTTTGTTTTTTGGTTTTGTTTTTTGGGTTTTTTGGGGGGTTTTTTTTGGGTTTGTTTTTTTTTTTTTTTGCCTGCCAGCTTCACAAATATTGCCAAATTCTTAAAGTGTTGCCACCCCTGAAGGGCACTGTCAAAACCAGATGTTGGATCTGCTCTCGTTTGGGACTGGTGTGGAGCCTTGGAGAGGTTGAACCCTGAGCGAATGTGCGATGACAATGAGGAGGTGATGGGGGACAAGAAAGAGGAATTCAGATGCAGAAGCAGGGAGTAAAATAGGTGCTGAAACCAGAGCAAGACGTCATGGAAGGAAGCCAGGCATGAATGGGGATGGTATGAGATGGTCCTCCAGTGCCACACACGATGCGAGAAACGGGCTCAAGTGTTGCAGATGGAGGGTAAAGCTGAGCAGTTGGTGAGTAAGTGGAATTCCTGAGCTTCACTTCTGAGCGTCTGAACAATTGGTCATTGTTGACAAGATCTCCAGGATGCTTTGATGTGAGGAAGCAGAAAGTTGCAAAATACTGTCATTAGTAAGAGACTAATCAGCTGTATTGGGGGGGGAAACTGCCAAATACTTCCAAGTGTTTGTTTGAGGAAATGAAAAGTAAGAGAGGCATAGCTTCTGTCCTGGGCTAGAGTTGCTGCTGGTCTTTAGTGCTATCAAAATACTCTTGGAGAGCAAACCCTGCCTAATGGTGCTTGTCAAACACAAACATTGTTATCAGGATGGTGAAGCTTTTTGTGTTTGTCTTGTCCCAAAAGTTGCGCAAATATGGGGCTGCGGGCAGAGCTGGGGTAAAAAATGTCAAAGCTTGTGATTCGTGAATTACTCATGCATGTAAACGCTGCTGTGAGCAATTGACTGTGCTGAAATAATACTGGAGATTAAACTGGAGGTATCAACTCCACAGTGGTGCTGTCTCTTTTCTCCTGAACTGCTCACCATGCACCCGCCCCAAGTTTTGTGTTGTCTGGCCGGTGACTCAAAACCTGAATCATTTTTGTCTGCAGGCAGGGTAGGCATGTGCTCATCCTGGGGAGCCTCCAAGCCTTGCCCTCCTGAGGTCAGACTTCACGGTCTCAGCACTGCACTGTGTTTTTCTCAGATAAAATTTCAATTTCGTATTGAGTGACAGATGCATATTTCACCCTGACAAAACCCAAACTGCTGTTGCTGACAGCTAAAGGAGACAGGCCCTGAGCTGCCTAAAATATTCCTTTAGGAGCAGTAAGTTGGTTACTGCTGAGTTCCTATTTCCTCATGGCTTTTTAAAAATAAACTGAGAGTAATCAGCTTTTATGACACTCTGATATTTTAGGTCATTAACTGATGTAATTGTAGTCTAGATGCTTATTATTAAGTGGCCATGGTTTCTGAAATCTGATTTTAATGGCTTGCAACAGGCAGGAGAAGCTAAGGAGGGTAGATTTTATCAGGCCAAGGACTCACCTGTATAAAGAAGCTGCCATGCAGGGGTAATTTCTTCCAAAAAATTGCTCTGGAATACGTTAGGAGGGATTGCACTGGATTATTCTGGAGTACTTCCCTGGTCAGATTCTCCATCTTGACATTCCCTAAGAAAAGGAACTGGGAGTGGCTGAGGATATAAATTTACTATCCTCTTTGTTTGGCAAGCATACAGATCATGGGATGTATAAATAGAAGAATTGAAAGCAAGTAAAGAGAGGTCATTATGGGATGTACAAAGAGCTTACTCAGATCACATCTGGGGAGCTGGGCATGATTCAAAGGCCAGATTACAGGAAGGACAGTGAACAATAAGGAGTGGATTAGAAGAGGGTATTGTGGAGGGTAGGAGGGCTTGAGCTGGTGCCTGCAGTTGCTGCAGTCCCACTGCTTACACCAAATGAAGCTAGTTTTACTGTAAAAGCACCTAAATTGGAGACTTCTAAAGGATTCCAGGGGAACAAAGACAGGACCCTCTTCTCCCTAAGCTTTCTGATCCCCACAGCAGTGCCACTGAAGGACTCTTACCACTGCTTACCTGTCATACCTCTCCCTCGTTCAAAAACAAAGCTTATTTTTTTAGCTTGCATATATATATATGTTGTTTCTTTGAAATTTCTTATAAAGAATATATATATATATATATATATATATATATTATATATATATATATATATATATATATATATATATATATATATATATATATAATATATATATATATGCAAGCTATATGCAAGTATTTCTCCTCTGTTTGTCAGAACAACTGCCCAGTATTTTATCCACATCCAGATCTCTACATGTCTGAAATAATTTTGCTTTCCTTAACCCTCTCACAGTTGGGTAAAGGTTTTCTTCTGATGTCATAAACTCCACTGAGGTGCAATTAAATATTGTCACAATATCTGTCCTTTCATCTCAGAAGTAACTGCATCTTGGGTGAGCTTTGTTGAAGGTAAAAAGGGCTTTGCAAATGAAAAAAGGGCTGTTGGTAAGGGGCAAAAAATGTGCTGTTGACATATATGGGAAATGGGGACACTGCTGAATGTTGAGCAGCATGAAGGAGTAAGTTGAGGATGAGAAATGAAGCAAGAGCACTGCTGCTATCACACCACCCTTACCAGGAATGAAGCAATATCCTCATTTGCCAGATAAGCAGACTGAGACTCTGAGATTAATCAAACTGGTTAGGGTTTACACAAGCAGGGAATTCCAAGTCTTCAGCCTCTTGGACCACGGTCATTTTTTGGCACAGGATTCTGGTTTTGTATTTCTTTAACAGTGTTCATAATCTGTTTATCCCACTCCTCATAAAACTTGTTTTTTTAATTGATATTTCTAACCTAGTATGGGGTTTCCTCTTTTGTGTGCCGTAGTGGATCCTGAAAATAAGAGTCCAGGAAACATGGATTTATTGATAATTGGTAGATTTTTTAAATACTGATATTGCAGTGTAGTGCCTGCCCTTGGGCCCTGTATAGAAGAGCCAATGCCTGGAAAATCACATGTACAAAATTCCGAAAGGATCAGCCAAGTTTTAGGGATGTACTTGTTGACATCTGAGCACACACACTCCTCTTCAGAAGTAGTTGTAGGAAGTAATAATGGTAGGAAGCATTTACAGTTTATATTTACAGATTATATCCCCAAAGGCCTTTTATTAGGACATATAAAACAGGAAGCATAATTCTACAAACCTACACTTAAAGCCACACAAAGTTATTCCATTCATTGCCAATCTCTGGATCCGGGTTGTGGGAGCAACGGCTCTGTGCTGCCCAGTTTCATACTGGGAATTTGAACTGGGAATTTTGAACAGGGAGCAATGGCTCTGTGCTGCCCAGTTTCATACTGGGAATTTTGAACAGGGAGCAATGGCTCTGTGCTGCCCAGTTTCATACTGGGAATTTTGAACAGGGAGCAATGGCTCTGTGCTGCCCAGCTTCATACTGGGAATTTGAACTGGGAGGTTTGGGCTTTGCCAAATGCTGGTTCTGGTGCAGGAGTTTTGTGGTTGCTTCTCTTCCTTTTGCCCGTGTTTCTCTGTCTCGGAAACGGGAACGAGGACAGTCATTGTGCTGTGTTTTTTGGCAGTTGTGACAATGCAAGCCCGGGATATGTTCCCTTGTGCTTATGTTCAATTAAGTGCTTGGGGCCAGGCCAGGTTAGTGGTTGTCCAGAAGACCACAGGGGTATGGAAGTGGGATTAGTGACTCAGTAAATTCTGACTTGGTATTAAACCAAGGCCTTTCTCCTACATTTATAGTAATTTGCAAGCCTGTATATCACAGCTGGATTCAAATGGAATACAGATCCTTCCTACCTTTGTCCAATTCCACCATTTTCATAGCAAAAGGGAAGCAAAATGTGTGGGATGAAGACAGGCACAGGGAGTTTCCTAGGTCTAGGGAGGCATTTGTAGTGATGGTCCACAGGCTCCTGCCCTTTCCCTGGCTGTGTGCTCCGTGGCTTTCCCTGCTTTTTAGACTTCCAGTTGCTGCAGTGACCTCCATCCCAGGAGAAAGGGGTGGTGAGTTTTGAGAGTGCTTTATAAGTCTCTCCTGGGTTATTTTGGTACTTCACTTAAGAAATACCTGTTGACATTGAGCTACGGGAAGACTGTGAGCGTGAAGGCAACTCATTCTCTGATAACATTCCTGAAGTCCAGGAAAACTGTATTTTGTTAATTTGGAGAGAATATTGTCTCTGTGATCAGTAAGACCAAGACTGAGGGCTGTGTGACTCTGAGGTGTCCAGAAGTGTCCCCTTAGGACATCAGCTCTTTGGTGGAGAGATCCAGCATAGCACTTGCAGAGAATTTAAAAATCTCCTCCACTTGCAGCTCCTCTCTCCTCTGCTTCTCCTCCTGTTTCCAATTACAGAATTACTGTTTAATGTGGATGCAGATATAGGAAACTGTGTTTGATTTTTTTCTTACTACTGACAAACTGGGAGAGATGCCTGCCTGCTTTCTAGCAGAAGCCACGCTCTTTTCCTATATATGAGCAATTAGGTGCATTGTTCCCTGATCACAAGCCTCTCTCACCATCTATAGCATGGCTGGAGTTGATTATAGAGCTTGATGTGTTTAGATTTTGAGGGAGCTCCATCAGGGACACTTTGGTTGCTGTTTTTCGGAGGGGTTTGTTTATGTTCTGTCAAAATGATCCCATCTCATTTCATAAAATAAAGAAGGGGTTGAGCTTTCCTAGCAGCGGTAGGTCAGCAAGGAGAAAACAGAACTCCAAGAACTGGCATTAATTCCTGCTGGTGTTCCACACTGGGAACTGATTGGCAAGAGGGAACTGCGGGGCATTGTGTGCTGTGGGAGAACGGGGAAGGGAAAACAAGGAGAGCCTTGAATGCTCCTGGCCATGAAGAATGGCAGGACTTTGTGCAAGGTGACAGCCATCCTGATGTCATGGCCACGTTCCAACGTGGGAACTGCACTTGCACTTGGCTGAGCTTTCCCCCGGCTCCGCTGGAATTGGTGGGATTTGGCAACTCCAGCGCAGTCAGCTTGTCACCGTCCGCCTTCAAACTTGGGCCTTCCAGAATTTCAGTTCACAGGGATCTGCTGTCGTTCCCACCCCCCGGAATGTTTCTTGCAGAATTTATCCCAAGCCAAACATGGCAAAAGCACACTGGTGTAGGGATTTCTGCTTGGTTTCCTAATGCATTTTTCAAGCATACTCACAGCGCTCCTGGTTTCACACATGGGGCTTTTAGCAGCAATTTATAACGTATAGAGATGATTTTGAATTTTCCAAGGGCTTTCTGGTTGGTTTGGCTAAAGAGGTGCTTTTTTCCCTACTGTTCTGATTTGTTTTATGGAAGTGTTTAGGTATAAATAGCACATTATATTGTCCCATGCATTTTGCTAGGTTTATTTTTTAAAAAAGCAGTTTTTCCGTGTCAGTAGTTTATGATGGATATCCCTGTCCTAATTATATTCCTGATTCTTTGCCTAATCTGTCATGAGCAGAGCCAGTGCATTTCTGAAGTAAGGAAATCAGTACCCTGGGCAATTTCCATGAGGAATCCCAGACAGCACAATTCGAGTGCTTTCCAGCCAAGACTCCTTGGCCCTTTGCCACTTGTGAGTGGCCCCATCTTAACCTCTAGACATCATACAAGTGTTTGAAAGCCATCAAATGGATGATGAGTTAATCTCTAGGAAGCTGTCTGCCAACATCAAGGGTCCAGACTGGAGAAAACCCAGAGAAAACCATTACAACAAGGTGAAAAGGATGTCAAGTCCCTGTGAGGTGTGAAGGGACCGTGGGTAGTTGGAAAGTCAAACATTCTAATCTCAGAGCAAAATTCAAGGAAAGGTCTGCATTTGCTGTATCCTGAGAGCAAAAGAACAGAATTTGTTGCCAGCCTCTGAATTATGAGGACATTCAGAAATGGACCTGGGGTTCCTTACAGGAATTGTCCTTCTTGAGGAACTGGATTGACTGCTCAGCTTGGGGAAATCATAGAATCAGGCAGTGCTTTGGCTTGGAAGGGACTTTTAAAGACAATATAGTTCCAAACCCCCTGCCATGGGCAGAGACCTTGCCCTAGACCAGGTTGCTCCAAATCCTGTCAAACCTGGCCTTGAACACTCCCAGGGATGGGGCAGCCACAGCTTCTCTGGGAAACTGTCCCACCCTTATAGTAAAAAACTCCTTCCCAACATCCAATGTAAACCCACCCTCCTTCAGTTTAAGGCCATTGCCCTTTATGCTGTCACTCCATGCCCTTGTCCAAAGCCCCTCTCCAGCTCTCTTGGAGCCCCTAGATTCTCTTTGGACCTTTCCCCTCTCCAGGCTGAACATTCCCAGCTCTCCCAGCCTGTCTCCAGGGCAGAGGTGTTGCAGCACGTGCTGGAAGCCACACAAGAGCTTTGCCCAGCCCTGCTAAGGGGAGCCATCAAGTGTCAGCCAAAGCTCTCCGCAGAGCTGCTGCACCTCTTAAAGCAGAAAGATGTCCAGGAGTGTGAACAGAATTTTCCCTGGATCTTGCTCAGACTGGAAACATTTTCAGTTGCTATTAAAAAGCATCAGATTACGGACAACAATTTCAAACTCTTCAGGCAAGCAGAATAATTTGAGTTTAAGGAACTGCTTAACTGGAATTCACCCAGTCGTGACTGCCTTTTAAGAGCGTTGGCAGCAAGTGCTCGTGAACAGGTTTCATATTTAACTGAGGCAGAATAAATATGGCTTTATTTCCAGCTGCTGTTTCAAAAGCTATGGAAAGATCAGGAAAAAATTGTTAGCTAGCCATGCTTTAATTGAGAATCGGGCCATTCCAGTGGTGACTTGTGAGCTCCCGCTGCTCCTGAGGTTTGAGCTAAGCCACACTTGAATTCAGTCTCTCACCAGGGCTTGGATCCTGTACTTAAAATCTTAATTAAAAATACTGCCCAAGTGGTTCATTCCTGCACAGTAATTATATGTTGTTTCACATTGTTTTGTGGGAAAAACACAGTTTGGAAAAATCAGGAAGTAAAGGTGAATATCAAACTGAGAGCGTTCTGACGTGGATCAATTTATTTCAGTTGCAGTTTTGCTTATCTTGCTAGTCATGATTAAAACCAGTGTTGCCACTAATATGAAAATGCAGGAATGTGAATGCCAGACAGAAACTGCCCATGGTTTATACCATTGTAACACCTTTTGACTGAAAATTCCATGATTTGGAAAGCAGGAGAGCAAGAACCATAGTTTGGGATACAAATAATCAGCACAAGGCAGTTGCCTGTTATCACAAAAGGGGGGTTTTAATTGGTATTAAAGATTAAGTCCTGTTCCTCCTTAAGACATCACTGGGCAAAGCTTGACTGCAGATGTCCTTGCCTGAATTTCTGATCTGAGGAGCAACAATGATGCTTTTCCAACTTACTGGAGTTACTGGAAGGGGATCAGAGAGGAAATCCTGATTAGGGTGCTGTAAGTAGAATAGTTGTGGGGTACATTTCTGTTTCACTTCCCACTGCTGCAAAATCAGTGTTGAGAGGTGTGTCCTCATTCCCAGGCCTGCTTGTGCCTGTGGAGACCTGCCAGACATGGGGGAGCCTTGGAATCTTTATGTCATTCATCCCCTCTGCGATCCCAGGGAAAATCCCCGGTGGCATCACTGGGCCTTGGTACATGGCCAAAGTCTTGGTGAGTTCCTTATTCCTCTCTGGTGCCTAAAGGATGCTCCTCAGCTGTGCCAAGGCAGGTGGCAGCATAAATCTTGTCCACAGCTATCTTGGATGAGTTGTTTTTCCAAAGGTAAATAAATCCTCCCTGTTTCCACGCGTCACCTGACAAACTGTGAACTGGAAAACTGAGAAAATGTTGTTGCCTTTTGCGAGCCAAAGCGTTCTGCAAATCTTTATTTTTAATTCCTTGTTAGAAAACAGAACCAACTGAAAGGGACTGGCAGAGAAAATGTGCCCCACTTCTTTCCCTCTGCCGAGCTCAGCAGTGGAGCTGCCAGTTTCTGTTTTCGCCTCTGTAGAATTATGTGCCTCTATTTGAAAGTTTTGACAAATCGGGCTGTTTTCATTCTCCCTCTGCCATAAATTCAATCCATATGTCTCTAAAACATCCTTTCATAGCTTTGGCATGGAAAAGGAAGTGGCTTAGGCTCTGTATAGTGTATTTAAAGCAAAGCTCTTCTAGTTTGCATGCATGGCTTCTGGTAGCTCTTAAAGCCTCAACTTCCTAATTATTCAGGTTAAGAGGGCATTGGCAGAGCGTTCTGCATTAACTAACAGTGATGTACAGTGAAGAAGCACAACAGGATAAATCATTCCCTTATTCTCATCATGTCCAGGAAGTTTTTGATACAGCCCTTGGCTTTGCCACAAGCAGGATGCAAAGAGGATGTGAAAAGGGTAGGAGAGATCAATCCAGCATAAAATCTCAAAAGAAAACATCAAGACAAAGAAACAAAGGGTCTTGCACAATGAGCTGCAGGGTTTTGTTGGGCAACAATACACAGCACCTATGTGACAGGAGGTCACTGCTACGGGAGTAAAGGATCTCCGCAGCCCAGCCTGACCCAGGGCCGGGAGGTGAGGGAGGAAGGAAACGTGGGTCCAAGCTGAACTGTATTGCTGTGGATCAAAGTTAAAAATCAGAAATACAGGATGCAGCAGGCTAAGAGCACAGGCAGTCGTGGCTGCTATGAGTGGCCTTGTCTGGAATCAGGGAAAATTTGGGCCAGGAGGTGCTACTGGAATTGTGGGATGGATCTGTAATTAAAGATGGGGCAGTAGTGAGGGCACAGGAGCAATGGCTGAGTGACTACAGGTGGCTTTTTGGGTCCACCTGCCCTCCAAAAAGGGCAGGATGCAGTGGCACCACACCTACCCCAGGGTGCCATTGGACAGGGCAGGTCACTCTCCCAGCCCAGCCTCTGTCACAGACCCTGCTCCCTGCCTCACATCCACTCCAGAGGTCACATTCCCCCTTTTCTCTGTGCCACACGGAGCAATCAGTTCCTGTGTATTTGATGGAGAGGAGATGTGTGTGGTAAACACGTGTGTACAGTGTAATTACCTTCCTAATCTCTCTCTCTCACACGGGGGTCATTTACAGAGATGAAAATTCAGGCAACCTCAGAACTCCTGGGCGTTGCTTGGCACATCCAGAGGTGCGCACATGCAGAAACCACAGTCTGAGCACCTGAAACTGCAAGGCAGGTTCAAAGGCCTGGCACAGCCCCTGGTTTTGTTTGCAGGGTTGTGGGGATGAGGTGGACTCCAGGCTATATTCCACATCTCTCCAGATCAGGCCCTTCTATCTGGGGATCTGCATACAGCTGTTCAGCAGCAAGCCGGGTGTGCGTGGCCCTGTTGTTGTATAAACAAGAATAGAGACTTAACCAAAGCTTTTCATATAGTTTTATCTGGACTGCAATTTGTTTCCAGCTCTTAAAGGCTGTAGGAACATCCAACCTTACTCCCTGGAGCCTGTTTCAGCCATTCCAGCAGTGTTCACGGCGCTGTTTGATTTCCTTTGAACCGTTCAAAAATTCCCGGAGAAAGTGTGAGTTCTGTATCCCTCCAGGAGGGATTTGCTTTTCCACACAAAGTGTGGGCTGATTTGTAAGAGGTGTGCTGTGTGCTCTGTCCCAGGTGTGCTGTCCCTCCCTGCCTACTTCAGCCCCTACCACGACGGCTCGGTGTGCAGCGACGGCCGGGCTGACGCCTACGCGCAGCTGGAGCTGCGGACCCTGGAGCAGTCCCTGCTGGCCACGTGCGTCGGGAGCATCTCGGAGCTGAGTAAGTTTGGGATGTAATCCACCATGGGGCTCTTCCAGCAGAGCAGGAGAGCCCATCCCTTCACTGCTGAGGGGCAGCAAGAGTGCTGCCACTGTTGGCAGCGTGAGCAGCATTTAATGTTGGGTGAGATGTAATTGTCTGGTGGTGCTATTTATGAAAATCAGCTGGTTTCATTAGTCTGCTTAATGTCTAATATGTCTAATTCACCTGGAGAGGTGTGAGATGTGCCTCTTTTTTTTTTTTTTTTTGGTAGAGATGTTACGGCCAGCTAAAGTTGGATGCTCTTTCCTAGATGCCTCTGGAGGCTCTCCTATGCATTTGTGGAGCACAGTCAACCTCCCAAAGACAGCAAAGAGGGTTCTCTTGGTTAGTGTTTCTGCAGTGGAAATGTCTGGGATATTCAAGGAAAAGCTTTTTGATTACTTAAAAAACAAAAAGTGAAGGAAAAAGAAAATCTGAGAGCACTCTGGTAACAAAAACTTGTTCAACCCCCTTTTTTTTTAAAAGCTGACCAAATGAAATGTTCCATTCCTAGAGTACTCACAAAGCCCCTTTAAAGTAAACAAAAATGATTTGGGTTTTCCTGGTCTACTTTCCCCCTTGCAACGTTTCTGCTGGCATCACTTTCTTAGCCTGCACCATCTGAATGCTAATGAATGCCAGGGCCAGTAAGGAGTTTGTGTGTTTCACCATTTATTTTGCAACCTGCCTTAGTCTGAGGTTTTCAAATTCCTTCAACACACCTCTATTTATCCTGGAACACAAGAGATCATTTGTAGTGAGGGCCTGAGATTGAATACAGCTTCCTCTCTCCCTCTTCCCCCATCCCTGCCTGGCCAACTTGGTCAGTACATCCAGTGAATGGCTCTCCTGATACAGTTGCCTTTTTTTTTTTTTTTAATTTTTTTTTAAACGTTGCTGCCCATTGCCAGAAAAATAGAGTGAGTGTGCAAAGGAGAAGGAACGTTATTCTGAGCTGAAAATTTGAATTCCAGATGCGTTTCTGCTATAAACTGTGCAGACTTCTGTGTTAGCACCAGCGCTGGAGGATCCGTGATGCTCTCATAAAACGTGCGGATCCTGGAGCTACTGAAGTGGAAAGCCAGAGTTGTTAGAAGGATTTTTTTATTATTCTGAAGTGGGTCCTTAAAGCTGAATGTGCTGTACAACAAAGGAGTGGCAGGGCTTTAGACTGCAAGCTGAGATGTTTAATACCCCATTGGTCTGAACCACTAAAAATGTCATGTTTAGACATACAGTAGCTTTGTGGGGCTTTCTCCTGTGTAACAGCAGAACCCCAGGGTTTCTGACTTACAAATTTAGTGTATTGCTTTTAGATATAAATGAGCAAATAATAACTTCCCAAGAATTTCAGAGGGAGGTGTTGCTAAGGCATATGTGGCACCACTGAACTCAGGTTGCTTTCCCAGGAGCCAGCTTTGTGATGGGGCGACTATTTCGGTTCCATCCTTTCCCAGTATTGTAGTTTTGGACACAATAGAGCATGTTTCCTGTGAGAGTTTGAGGGGATTGTGAAGCATAAAGCAGCAGAGATTCTCCTAAGGAAAAAACAGATCCTAGCTAAGTATAGTAATAATTCAACTCACTGGTTGGTAGTCACACTACTCAAAGATGAAGCTTTTAAAGCTTTTTGGAGTTTGGAATGCACCACAACACAAGGAGATTAAACAGAGCTGTGCCTAAAGTAAGCTTGTTGCAAAAAGACCAGCTTTGGGGTCATTGCTCTGGGAACTTTTTAAAAATCTGCAGTCCTAAAATTCTGAGTGCAACTGTGTGATGCAGGTCACCTTCGTCACGGCCTCCTAAGGTCCACCGTGCTCCGACACAGAGGCAGCTTGGCTCCAGTTCAAAAACCAAGAGGAATGAGAAGCCCAGAGACCTCCTGGACTGAGCTTCTTATAATGCTGAGGGACAGATTTCTGTCACAGCTTGAGACAGCCAGCATGATAAAAGATTGGCTTATTAATAAGAGAGTCAGGTCTTGCTGTTCTGGAGAAACCTGAAGCTGGAGTGAGAATGGGAGCAGCAGACTCCTCAAAGAAGGGATTTCTGTCTTGAACATAATGTCACTAATTTGTCTCAAGTGCCTGGGCAGGAGGGTAGAACAACATGACCCAGTTGGAAGAAATGGGAGCAACCTCCAAAAAAAAGAGAGTGAAGTATTGGTGCTACTGACTTCGCCTTGTGAAACAGTTGCTCCCAGGTTGGGCAGAGGACATTTTACAAAGACATCAGTAGTTTTTGTAGGCTGGCAATAAAATTTGGTATTTTTGGGTGGAAAGAGGAGAACACCAGCAGTAAACCAGCAAACTCACTGTAAAGAATGCGTGGTAACTGAGAGGTGTTGCACTTCATGTTTTCTAACTGATAACTTGGTATTTGAAAGAAAGCGCTGCCGAGTGGCAGCTTGAGGGACAGGACACCCTCTGCATTTGTGGAGGAGGTTCTGTGCACACAGCAAACATTCCTCTGAGCTGTGAGAGCTTTGATATGTTCAAGCAGCATGATTAAAAGTACTGTGGGTGACTGATAAAGAGATGATTTTGTGTTTTCTCCCTGTGTGTGCGCGCAGGCGATTTGGTCCTGCGAGCCATGCACCACATGCAGTGCCTGAACACCGTCCGGCCCGGCATGAGCCCTGTGCGGCAGACCCGGCAGCAGCAGCCCATCTCCTGGTCCCCTGATGCCCTCCACACCCTCTACTACTTCCTACGCTGTCCCCAGATGGAGTCCATGGAGAATCCCAACCTGGACCCTCCGAGGATGACGCTGAGCAATGAGCGGTAGGTCGGTGAGCCGGGAGCGGGCACGGAGCAGGCTGAAAGGGCTCCTTCTGTTGGATTTCCAGGGCAGGTTTGTGGGATGCTACCTAGGAGGCATCAGTTATTCCTGCGGCCGGGCCAGATTGGGTTGTCAGCCCTGCCAAGTTTGCGAAGCCTTGGAATGGGAGCTGGAAAGTGAGCTGGTTTTTCGTGCGGTCTTTCCGAGCAAGGCACAAGGCTGTGTGCTGCCAACAGGGCTTGTCTGGAGACCTTGCCAAAAGTACATGTGGTTGCCTAAAGCAGGAAAGGCCTTCCCAAAGAAAATGTTACCTCCTGAATGGTGCCAATTAACAATTGTCATCGTTCTGGGGAAAAGCAATGCCGTTTGCTGCGGGGAGGGTTCAGGGGATTTATGAACAGGGGATTTATAAACATCCTACTTGAGGATTACTTCAGTTGGTGCTGTGTGTCTGGAGTAGAAAGAAATTTCTACAGGAAGCCAGGAGCTAACCAGGGAAGGCAGTGGGTCTTCCTGCTTTCTGCCAGCTCCGTGACCAACTCGCAAAGTAGGGCCATTATTAGAGCAGTCAGAAATTTTCCAGAGGGATGTTTTTTCTCTTGGAAGCCTCCCTGCTTTCCTTCCTGCCCAGCCCCTTGGCCAGCTGCCTGACAGGCTGGTGGCACAGGAGAGCTGAGGAGCCCTCAGAGCTGAGTTCCTGGACAGGTCAGGCAGCTCCTGCTCCCCAGTTGCATTCTGCAGGGAGACCTAGGCCACTCCAGAGTTGTTTCCCTACTTCCAAGTGCACATCCAAGTTTCTGTTCATTTCAGAAATCTTTTCAGAAATGGGACGTTCTGTTTTCTGGTTACCCATTATTTATTCTAGCTTGCTTTTTTGATGTCTTTTTGGCCTGTTGGACATCAGGCTGAGGGAAGGCTCTATCCTGGCCCTTCCCAAAAGCAGCCTGTGGTTGGGAAGTTTCCCGGTGTATTGATGTGCTGAGGCCATACTCATAAAACAAAAATGCAGAATGCTTGTTGGACAGGTGAGCAAGGAAAGGAGAACATCTCAGCAGTTTTGTAAGTAACATGGTTTCTTCTTCCCACCTTGGGCTTTACTGTACTCAGCCCCGGCTTCTGAAATCTGTATGAAATTGTAGTAACACACAAATAATTAATTACAGAAGTAAAAAAAGGTTGCCTTTCTGTTTGATCCTCCCCTGAAATCGTTTCAAACAGAGCAGAACTCTCCAAAAAGAGGGAAGAGATGTACAGATATGAAGAATCAGGAGGAATTAAGTTGAATAAAATAGGAGAAGCATGGCTGCACACCTCAGCCTGCTGGTGGCTCAGTTTTTTGTGCTCACTAACCTTAATCTAGGTTACCCCTACCTAGTGCAAGGCTGTTTATTTTGCACACGGTGCAAAAAAAAAGTTTTCATGAGGCCAGGTTGTGTAAAGTTGTGCCACTGGTTCCCACAGTGGTACAGCTGAGGCTGCTGAACAGCTCGTATCAGAAATGTAGATTAGGCTTTCTGGTTTGTGCTCTTTTCAGCGTTCTCAGTGTAATAATGTTACTGCAGCTATTTGTTTTGTACACTGGGGATAATAAATGAGAAAAGTCAGGAGAGCAGTTGCAGTTATCTCTCCAATTGCTCCCAAACAATGCTCTTCACATGGTTCACCGGAGTTTTTTTGGAGGCTGCAGCTCTGCTCTGTTTTGAAATCCGCACTAGATCCTACAACAGCTGGGGTAAGGGAAATTTCTGCCATTTTTTCTGAACAGTACTTAACTGTAAAGGAAATTAAAGAGGATATATTAAAATGGATATTATTAAAAACTGACATGAAGAAAAAAAAAAAAAAAAGAAAACAACCTGAGCACTTAAAGGACTGGCTTTGAAAAATTTATGGAAGCTGGAAATGAAATGAATACTGCCCATCTAACCCTACATTCCATCTGCAGGATGTGTTTGTGGCTCGCTGTCCTGGGCTCTGGGAACATATCTAGCACAGGCAGGGGGATGGATCCTGCTGGCAGCACTTTGCAGAGGAGGCGCTTTGCTCTCTCCTGGCTGAGGAGGAGAAGCAGCCGAGGCCGCGTGCGAGATGCCGGACTCGTGGCGTGAGAGACGAGGGCTCTGATTCACCTGATGTGACTTGGCACGGCTGTGCAGCCCAGTTCTTTTATTCTTCCCTGAGCTGTGCTAAATCAGCTGCAAACTGGGCACGGCTCTTTTGTGTGTCTGTGCTCACTCTCTGGAATACACGTGTTCAGTGCTCTGCGGTCCCAGCTCGCTTTCTGCTGGAAAAATCCCAGTCTCGAGCAGGGACAGTAACGCTGACCTGTTCTGCCTTTGCTCGTGCTTCAGTCCCCACCCTCCCACCTAAATCTGTACATCCATTGATCTGAAATTCAGCAAAGACGGGGATGGCTCTTAGAGCTGCAAGCTTTGTAAGACCTGATTTTAGGGAAGATCCATGAGACACGCTGATTCAGTGGAAGGAGCTCCAGTTGTTCATCAGACCTGACAATCTGCTGTTCATTTTGGCTTTCTGTGTGTCACACTGTGATGCAGAATGCTGTGAAAATCATAACACTGCAGGGTCTGGAAGGTCTTCACTTCAATATGAAGGCAAGCCTAGGATTCAGTTCTGAAACCATGCCTAATGGAGGCTGTCATGTGTCATGAAGGGCTTTTGAAAGCCTGGCTGAGCTTCTGCACTTACCCTGCAGCAAGCTGCGGAGGGTATGAAAACAGACTCACTTGCAGATTTGAGGCACCCCGGTGAACAGAGCCAGTTTCAACCCACACAAGTGGGTTTTTATCCATGCTAAACACCTTGGCAAAAGACAGGAGGTGAGGAAGCTGGAGAGGGCTGCAGCAGTGGGGTGGATGGAGTCATCTGCACAGCTCTCTGGAGTATGTGGATGGTTTGGGATACCCAACAGGCTGAAACTCTGCAGAGTGTGTGGGTTGGTGATGTCTGCTTCTGGCACCTTCAGGTGAAGGTGTTGAAGCAGGAGGAGGAGAGGAGGCAGAATTAGAAAGCACTCAGGTATCTTAGGCAAAACATGAAGCATTTCCAAAGTGAATGCAGCTGCTTGCTGTGCAACCAAGCCATGGCCCACTTAGAACCCCAGAATGACCTTGTTTGCTGCACAGACAGTAAACCATCTGCTGTTTGGGGTCAAACAGGACACCTGAGGAAGCATTTTGCAAACACAGAGTGCCACTTGTGCAATATTTTGGCAAGGGAATTAGACCCTGAGGTGAGCACGAGCTCAGTGAGGATACACCTGAGTGCCCAGAGGCTCGGAGCTTTTCCGTGTCAGCAGAGTTCTGTCTGTGCTGCTGCTGCAAAAAAGGCCTCTGCTGGGCAGTAAGATACTTTTATTTTCTCTGAGATCCTAGTCTGTGTTGTGTCAGGGGTCAAACTATGTGGTTTTGGACCAGACACGTGGCATATCTGCTTTCTTCACTCTGTTCCTGCTCTGGGATTTCTCCCATTGCTTATGTCAGGCAGGCTGAGCTTGGGAACACTCCTGCAACAGTGAGCTCATGTCCCAGAGCATGTTTGCTGGGATTGTTTGGGATACTGTGACTTGAGAAGAGCCATTCAAAGGTAAATGAAGTTCCTTTCTCCTTTTACACTTTTCCCCAAGTGGGATATAAAGCTTTTGTTTTATTTTTAATGGTGTGTCAAGGCAGGAATGCTCTCGCAGTGATGCTTATCTTGGGGAGTATTTGTCAGCTCCCACAGAGCCCAAATCGAGGTCAATATTTAGGCTCATTTTACTGCTGAATGGACTGCTCTGCCCTCGGTTAATTACTTGGCCAGCATAGTGGTCCAACCTTGAAGTTGGGAATGGACACCACTGACTGCCCTCATCCTGTCTCTTTTTGGTTATCACCTGCCTGCAGCACTTATTGTTGGAAAGTCAGCATGATCTAATACCTAAGAACCTTGCAAAAAAGTTGGATCCTGATTCCTTGTGTAGCTGATTATCTGTGGGTTTGGGTAGGCTGGGCTTCTCCCCCTTTCAGCTGCCCCATTAAAAAAAACTCTAAATTTTTGCCTGTTGCTGGTACTGTTGGTCTGTAGGACATTGTGGAGGTAATTCCTGGCTTGTCCATCAGTGCCTGTCGATCCAGCCATGTCAGGCCTTTCCAGGCTGTCCATGCTGCAGCAGTGCCAAGTTTTACATGTTGTCTGAATTTGCTGGTGCATTATTTTATCCCAAACATCAGGGAGTGAGTATAAAACAATTTACATCTGCAGAAGCCCACAGACTGCACCCATCTTGAGCCTGTCAGTGGAAATCCAGCAAAACGCTGGGGAAATTCCAGAGCTGATGGAGGATTTGTCAGCTGCCAGCAGTGAAATTTTGGGGCTTGTCAGTTTAAAGGAAATGCACAGCTCTTCAGCTGGAAAACTGCAAGAAGCTGACTACAGGGACCACCTCTTAAGAGAAAGCTTCGTTGGGTTTGCCATGTGCAGGCTCCAGATTTGCTGCTTCTAAACAAACCTGGCCTCACTCAGTTTGTCCCTTGTCACAGAAAATCCTACAGGAAGGCTGCTGCTCATCCTGCCTTCAGCTCAGAGGCTGCTTTTACCTACCAGGCTCGAAAGTGACCTGGATTTGTTTTCTGCTTCTAGCAGGAGTCTTCCCATTACATCTGTTACCTCTCATGATCCAAAGCCGAAGGATAAACATGCAAACCATATTTTTCAGGAGGGTCAGGCGGAAAAAAAAAAAGGACTCCTGTGTGCCATATTAGCTGGGCAGAAGAGGAAGGAGCTGAGCTGTCTACTTGGGTTTTCTCTGTGGCATATTCCCAACAATGTTATTTATTGGGAAAGGGTGAAAAATGCGTCTGATTCCGAAGGAAGATGTATCAATGCTGCAGAAGGAAAGATTGTAGCCCTTTCATGCTGTTTTTCAGTGCTCTTTGCTCAAATGCTCTATTCTTCTAACATCTGAACTATTGATTTAAATCATCATCGGCTGGAACACTTGCTAGTTTTTGTCATGTGTGTAATCTAGACTTACTTTGGCTGGAACAGAAACCAGAGTTAAGTCTAAATTAATTCTTCCTAGTAGAGTGTCAAAATCCTGCCCAAGCAGGATGGATTGATTGATTTGCAGTGGTCAATGCAAATAAACAGCCCCTATGCCATGGCTGGCTTTTAATCCCTAGTGACCCTAGGTCTCCTCATCATATTTCCTAAATTTCATGTTTTAAAAACACATTACTTTGATCTTACTTAGTTCCTTTTTACTCGACGATTTCTAGGTGCATCATGAAAAATAATTAGAGCCTGCAGCTCCTTCCCTCATGGTTCACTGGGTTCTTTCCCTGTGCTCAAAAAATGCCTGCCACGACTAAATGTTCCTTCTGGAATTGCTTGAGACAGGAGTGATTCGGTCACATGGACCACATTTATGCAAAGATTCTAATTCAGATTAAAGAGAATATTAACAGCCCAGTTATTAATGGGAATTGTCTCCAAAAAGTCTTGCTTGGCATAGCACGGTCATCTAGCTGGCAGGAAAGGAAGGAAAATCAGGAATAACCTGCAGAGCCTGCTGCTGAGACCTGTGTTTGCTTGAGCTGCATCCTCAACATCACTGAGAGGAATCCCTGCTTTCAGAGCTGCTTGAGGCTTTTCAGGACAAATCTCTTCTCCAGATGGATCTTTCCAGACTCTCACTCATCTGTCATGAGGTTTTTTTCCCCTCTGCTCCTTTTAACTGCAGGTTTATGGAATTTTATTAAGTGCCATAGCTATATCATTGCCTGTCTTTTAGATTTATCTGTGGCCTAGTCTTTCCTAATTCCAATTTAATGTATTTATGTCTGAATTCTTTTATTTTACAGCCATACCCTATTGTTTCCATGCAGTATCAGGAGCAGAACTTGATACACTTAGTTCCTTTGAAAAGATCTGCAGTAAAACAAGTTCTGGGGTCTCTTGTCTGAGAGCTCTGAGTATCTTTCCATTCTGTCTGCAGCTGCCTCACCACTCAAAAATAGGTGGACAGGAATAATAAAAGCAGACCCTGATCCGGTCATTTGCCTTTAGAGAGCAAAATGCTGTGATCATGCAGAATTTAACAGTACTTAAATCCACTCAGAGTATCCCTGAAGTCAACAGAAAGATGTGTCCACACATTCCAGCCCCATCCCCATGCCACAGTCCATTGATTTTATTCTTTCCCCCAGAGCTGTTTTGATAGGAATATAGTGATTAAATATAGGGAAAGAGAAGGAAGCCTTACAGTGAGCTGTGCTTTTAGGGCATTGCTTGTGCAAAGGGCACGTATATATGTGCCCCCCTTTTTAAAGGGAAAAAAAAAAGCTATTTGCTATCCATGAAAGCCTAGTCTGGTAGATTTATTAGAAGAATAAAAAGGTCATAAACAGATAAGATCAGCTTCCTTCGCCAACACAGGGAGAGAGGCTGCTACCATGCATTTTTCAGACTTTGACCAGTTAATGTCAGCCTTAATTGTGATTTTGAGGTGCTCATTCACAAGGAGATGACATGAATAACCTTATTTCAGAGGCCAGTAAGCTGCAACCCACATGTGTCTATTGACTGAAATTAACTGTTCAGTGGCAGTGCTGTTCCTGACCTGTTCCTAGGCTGGATCATTTGGTTGCTGAGTCCATACTAAATAGTTCAAAACACTGAATATATTGCACAATTTTGAGATCTGAGAACATCTATCCTTTTAAAAAGAGAAGTGAGTAGCTTTAGCACATTTATGATGAGCAGCTTTCACCTTTCTGCTGTTTGTGGGACATCTCAGCACATATTCAGCAGTAACTTCTAGATCAAAATGAAAAAAAAATGACATTTTGACAGATTCAGAGCCCATGGAAGTGGCACTCCTGCATATGTTCTCCTGGTATTTTAACTGAAAGGCTACAGAGAGATGCAGGATGAAGTGTTTATGGAATATTAAATGGAAGGGAATTAAAACAAGTCTGGCTAAAGTCAGTAGGTGACAGACACCAGTTATGCTTTCATTCCTGGAATATTCCTGCCTGTGCCTGGCATCACCTATTGAGGTATTTTTAAGCTACTGAGGTATTTTGAGCTGTATTTTTAAAAAATTGTTCATTTCTTTATAGTTCAAAGATTGCAGAACTGGATTATGAGGGGTGACCTTGGCAGTGATGAAGGGAATTAATTGCAAGCCCTGAGGATCGAATCCATCCAAGTGCAACTGCTGAAGCTGGCAATGCACTCTACTCTCAGTTAGATACTTTCCCCCCTCTCTTTTATGTTGTTTGTATAAACATGCACTGCTCAATTTTATTTTTTTTCCAACTCAACATATCTCACACCTGGGACAGACCAGCCTTTCTTCCACGTTGCTGGCTGTAAGCAGTTTGTAGTGTTATTGTAGCTCTTCCAGAGGAGCCCCTGCATCTTCTGATCTTTCTGTCTCAGAGCAGGGGTGTGATACAAACACAGATTATTTAAATTCTCTGCAAAACCGGGAGGAGAAGACTCTCCCTGTATATGAACTGGAGCAGCACAGAGCAGACTGTGTGGAGAGACAGGGGAAACATTTCAAGTACAAAAGAGGGTACAGTGAAACAGAAATTGGATGATAAAGGCTGTGTTTGAAGCTGTGGGGGGTAAAGTCAGGTTTTTGGGCTGTCTTGAGACGTGGCTGCTGTTTTTCATGTTCTGAGAAGTCTCAGGTGTCACTGGTAGAGGTGGGACAGGACACCTGAAAAATCACCCATTTCATGTGGTCCTGGGCAGTGTGCTCAGCTGACCCTGCTTTTGACCAAGAGCTTTGGACTGAATGATCTCAAGAAGAGCCTCTCATCCCAGCTGTCCTATGCTGCTGTGGCTCTAATTTTGGTATTTGCCCTCAGAGTTCTTTAATATCTCTCCACTTGGTGATTTCCCACTCAGCAGGAATCAATACCTTGTTCCCTGGAACAGGTTCTTCAGCAGGCAGTGGTTGATCCTCACCACCTACCTGGAGAAGTGTCAGGTGTGTGACAGTCTTTGTCCTGTCTGTTACAAAACATTTGTTTGAAAAACACAGTTTTCTGCTCTTACAGTGGTTTTACCCCAGTGCTGGGTGGAAATCCCCGCAAAGGCCATGACTGACCAAAGCCACTTCTGGTGAAAGTCCCTGTTTGTAAAAGTGTTGAGAAGTGGAGAGATGATCCCTGGCTGTGCTGTTCAGCAATGGAGAGACAACAGGCACTGTGTGTGTGTTTGCGTGTGTTACCACCCTGCAATTACAGCTCCAGCAATAATTACTGTAACTACAGCAGAGATGCCCACGTTAAGCTCTTGGCTCCTGCTCCTGAGTTTCCATCTGCTCAGATAAAAAAGAAGGTGCAAGAAGATGAGAGCCTGGCAACTCAGCTGCCTGGAATCTCGGGGCTGGTGCACCCAGGAATCTCCAGTGCCCGTGGGCAGCCTGGGTTGTGCATTGTTTGCTGTTTGCTTTTTGTGATGAGCAGTAAACCAGCATCAAGATTGAAAGGAAAATAATCCAGAGAGACCTAAAACAAAGCTGTTAAGAGCATTCAAGAAACACGGGAATGAGTTAGGCAAGGTCTTCTGGCTTCTTTTCCCACCTTTTAGACAGTGCCTATGAGAATAATAGAGGACTGCCTGAGAGTGTGCACCTCTCTGCTTGACTCCTGCAGGTTTCTGTCTTTCCTGACCCCCATCTTTCCTTAAGGACAGCCTCCTGATGCCAGCACTGTGCTCTTGTAACTAACACAATGAAAAATCAGTAGTTCTGGGGATGAAAGGTTCTGTGCACGTTGCAAAGAAGGGTGATGGTAACAAGCCAACAAGTTTCTCCTTTTTCAGTAATTGCTGTTGCCAATTGAAGTGAATATTGTTTCCTATTGGACTAAATTGCAGCCCTTCCCTTGCAGAACTTGCCTGTTTCCTGAGGAAGGAGTTATCTGGTGCTTTAACAAAGGCCACACTAAATAAATACAATCCTGAGCCTTTGCTGTGCAGCAGCCAGGGCTGGCAGGTTGTTGGGGGTTTTGCTGTTATTGTTCTTGACATCTTTGTAACACATTGCTGAGAGCCAAGCTTCACTGTAGAATAAATATTTCTGGGTGTAATTTGTGATAATAGCAGCAATCCTTCTCTCTCTCTGACCTTGTGGAGATTAGACCTAAGCTTTCCCTGGGGTAATCCTAGGTTGGTGTGTCTCTGCTGGGTTTCCTTTTCCAAGGCAGTTTGCACTTCCCCATCCCATGCCTGGGCTGCCCTGACCTCGTGGTCACTTACAGAGCTAAACTGCACCACTTTATTCACGTGGTTTTTACAGCAGCTGCTGAACTGAGTGTTTCCAAAAGCACCTCTGCTCTGCAAGACAAATCCTATTCAAATGAGTTGCATGTCTGAGCTGATTCAGACCTGGGTTTAGAGTCTTCTGGGGCTGAAGCACCTGGGGTTGATCCCATGGGTGCTGGTCCAACGTGTTTGCTGAGACAGGAGGGACCAGGCTGTGCTTTGCTGGTGATGCTGCTGGAAGGGGCATTTCCAGCCTGGAGTCAAAACCACTGGCAACTCGAGTTCCACTGGAGAGTTTGTACCTGCAGGTCTCTCTTCCAGGGATTGGAAAGTCTATCATAATGTGTAGAGAATAGAAGGGGCAGGCAGAAGCTGGAAGGTTTTATTCCTTGGCTTGCTGGAAAACTTTCTGCTGCTGGAAGGAATTTGGTTAACAATTCCTCACTCCTTTGGCTTTGTTCAGAAATGGAAAATATCCTTCTAGAGAAATAGGGAGCTCTTCTTGGACAGGTGCTGCAGAACTGGGGATATTTTCAGTGGGAAAGGATGAGTTTTCTGTGATGCAGTTCCAGAAGGTGGTCTGAGAGGAACAGGAGCATGTTAGCATGAAATGATAACAGGCTAACATAACCTGCTCAGAACTTAGCTGCTTGTAATTATCCTGCTCCCAGCAGCCAGACTGGGTGATTAAGAGTTCCCTCTGTCAGCTCTGCACTATGCCAGGTAGCCAGTGCTTAGTTCCCTGTTGGGGCTGCCAAATTCTTCAGGAAGGATCTCTCTGAAGAGTTGGTGCAGTGGAATATCACAGAAACATATGTGCCTTAAGTGACTTCCCATCTGGGATCCCCATTCTTCCTTGTACAAGAAGTTACAATGGTTTAATTAACATACTTTGGGGCTACTTTGGGGCTGCTAAACTGTCTGTGCTCAGACACTCAAGACACCTAAAGATAAGTGGCTTAATCTGAGAGCACAGTTTGTCCCAGCATAGTGACAGTTTGGGCTCTGTACAGCTTCATTCACAGTCAGGGCTCAGAGGTACCCGCTGCAAAGAAAATAACATGAAAGCCAGTTTATTTCTCAAATAATTTTCTTCCTTCATGGTTCTTTTGAGGTAGAAACCCTGGGAAGAAAGGTGTGTCCCATCTGTTGTAAACATATTATTGATTACTCTTTCTTTGTGCTTGAGATGCAGAGCATTGGTTGCTGAGAGAACAATTTATTGAAGCAACAGGTACTCAAGTGTAGGGCAGGATTTTAGAATGCTGATATTTTCCTCAACAAGCTGAAAAAGAATAATTGTGCACATTGAGTGCAATGGTGTTAGAATAGGCTCATGTCATTTTTATCCTATCAATCATTGATGCTTCTGTGGTTTGTGATTTGCTTTTTGGCAGCAGCATTTTAATGGAGCCGAGAAAAAGAAAGAAAAAAAAAGGTCCTTGCCATTTGGCATTAGAAACAAAAATTACTGTTTTTTCATGATAGGCATTAGCTGAGAGAGCAGCTGAAGCTTGAAATTCCTCAATGTTCCTGTAGGAAGCACAGAGCTGCTCCCTCTGCCATGGTCAGCATGAACCAGGTTGGGCCTGTTGCAAGAACAGGTTTTATCTGAGCATAAGAAACCTTCATTCTCTTATTCCTAACAGAATGATTATCTAATCTATTAATATGAGACTATTTAAGTGTGGCTTTTTAGAGGGAGAGAGATGGGGTAGCAGATAACTTGATATGGAGACTTGAGTGACAATTGGGCTTTTTCATCTCCCTGTGCTGCAGGTGTCGGGGTGTAAACGAATATTGCTGGTGTCTTACTCCGGCATTTGCCATCTGGGCATAAAATCTGCAACTCTGTAGTTCACAGTCCATGAGAAATAGATACAAAACTTTGGTAATTTGACAAGTTGCTTTGTAGGAGGGCATTGGTTATGCCTCTGGCCTCCTGGTTGTGCTGGTATTTGACCACAGCCTCCTGAGGGTGTCAGGGTAAGAGCTTTTTTTCCATGTGTCCTGTCAGCATTGCTCTTGGTTAGGCCAAGCTGTGACCTGCTGAAAGATCTCCTGCATCCACATATTGAGGTTTTTGAATCATTTTAATTACTCTCATTTGAGATTCAGTAGTTCATACACTATAGCAGGCAAAGCAAGAGGCTGCTCAGCAGTACTGCTGGCACTAAGAGCAGTCTTAATAGCTGGAATTTGTGGCATCTGCTGAGAAGCTCCAAATGTTGAAATGTAGTGCATGCATGCTCTAAATTTAGGATATTTGAAAACTGAAAGAATTTGAGCCTGGTCAATTAAATCCACCTACCAGAATCCCAGAGTTAAGCTGTTGTGTCTGCCATTCCCAGTGCTGTTTAGGTTCGGTGATGATGCCCATTGATAGGATCATAAAAATCCCAGAGATAGAACCATAAAAAGAGTTGGAAATTAGGAGATTTCACAGTCTTAAACACAAAATGGAAGAACAAGATGATTTCTTGTCTGGCATAGAAAGACTTCGTTGCAACAGTTGTTTTCATTAAATTCAGGACACTTCTGTTGCTTGCATTTCTCATATCTGTAACTTTACATGGCACTATTTATTCCTTTTTTTAAGGCAAAATGCAAACATGGAACTCTATGCTTTCCAGTAAAAAGCAGAAACAAATTCATTTACCACTGGAACTTTCTCTTTGTTCTGCACAGCAACTCTTCAGTGTTTTAAGACAAGAGCTGAGGAGCAGAGCAGAAGCTCCTTGAAGATTTAGGTGAAATGTGTTCATTGAGCAGTTTGCCATTAAGACAGTGTGATGTCTTCCTGCAAAATAATAATTTAAAATCTTTATAAATGCCACACTGGCGTCTATTTGATCCAGCAGTGATGTTACTTCTCCTTCTGAACTTTGATTAATGGCAGATTTTGTGTCTTACATGGCACTATTAGAAAAGTGCTGTCCATTCATTCACAAATGCTACACCCCATGGGCTTTGAATGCCCTTTATTTAAGCAAATGAACTCTTAAATTACATTATTGGGTGGAGTGGGTACCTGATTTTAGAACACACATTGCATTACTAGATTCTTTACCTAAGAGAGCTGCAAACCCACATGTGTTGGTGTGTCCTTAGTGCCTTCATGCTAAATTAATTCCTGGAACATCTCAGATTCTAGGAAAGTGAAAAGCCAAAAGATTCCTTGGATTTTCATGAAGAAAGCACTGACATCAGCAGCGGGATGACTGACGACACTCAGTGTCCCTGCTCACAAGAGTGTGACATGGCACAGGAATGTCACATCAGTCAAGCTAATAGAAAAACAGGAGTTTGATCAACTTTTTCTTAGTCCTGAAATGGAAAAAAACATCTTAGAATCATCTTTTTAACCTTGAAATGTTTTGCCTCTAGATACCAGTATTCTGTGTTTTAAAATGTCTTATTTGGAGCACTAATTAGGTTTTGGCTTGTGCTGGGATGTAAATGGGAAACGTTTCCCTGTTCATTGTGAAAACCCCTTTGCTTTGGTAAGAATTGTCTTTGTTTAACTGAACAAACTCTTCCAGCTATAATTAATTGAACAGTTCTCAGTATTCCAGAACTGCAGAAAAAAAACATTTCTCTTTCTGGCTTTTTGCTCACACAGCTTTAACTGGGAAGCTCGGGGCAGTTTTCATTAGCGTGGCAACGCTCCGTGTCAGGATTTTACAACTGGGCCCTGAAAACCAGCTCAGTGATTGAATCTGGCAGCTTGGGTTTGGCTCCAAAGCCAGCATATGCTTTTAACATATGCACGTTGGCAAATCAGATTGAAGTCATAACTAAAAGAGCTGCTATCTCAATCCTGCTCCTGCTGTTGGGAATTACGTGTAATGGGCAAAAAAAAATTGGGGAAGGAGGAGTCTGGGCTGTGGGTAGTGAAGAACCAGCTGACCCCTGGTAAATCTGCTTGCAGATAGCATGGGATTTTTTTTTTTTTTTTTTTTTGGTTTGGTTTGGTTTGGTTTGGTTTTTGTTAGTTTGCCAGTGTAGCTGCTGGAATGCACCGTAGGAGTTACCGCTTGGTTTTTCTGCCCACAGGATCAAGGCTGATCCAAGAATAGCAGACACCCCACTCTGGCTCTCTGCCCGTGTTTATCTCTGACTATCACCTAACGTGCTGCTACAGGCTCATTCCTTTCATGCATATAAATTGTGCTCCTGTCCTGTTCCAAAATGTTCCCATTTTTTCCTTTGCTGCTGGAATTGTCGGGCATGGCAAGGTTTTCCTGGGTTAGATTCCTCCAGGTGGGTCCTGGGTACCAGGACTCCACATGTTGGACTGGTTGGATCTTGTCTGGAAGGTGGTTTGTGCTTGCAAACCAGGGCAGTCACCTTTTTGTAAGAGTTGGGAAAGGCTTGGATCTGATGTAGACGGCTTGGCCAGAGCCAGTGTTGGAATAATCATGGAATCAGGATAATGGAATGGTTTGGCTTAGAAGGGGCCTTAAAAGTGATCCCCGCTTCTGTGGGCAGGGACACTTCCCACCATCCCAGGTTGCTCCAAGCCCTGTCCAGCCTGGCCTTGGACACTCCAGGGGTGGGGCAGCCACAGCTTCTCTGGGAATCTGTTCCAGGGCCTCCCCACCCTCACAGGGCAGAATTCCTTCCCAATATCCCATCTATCCCTGCCCTCTGGCAGTGGGAAGCCATTCCCAGTGTCCTGTCACTGCAGGCCCTTGTCCCAAGTCCCTCTCCAACTCTCCTGGAGCCCCTTTAGGTACTCCCTGAGGTCTCCCTGGAGCCTTCTCTTGTCCAGGCTGAGCAATCCCAGCTCTGCCAGCCTGGCTCCAGAGACAGGGTGTTCCAGACCTCAGAGAATTTCCATGGCCTCCACTGGACTCACTCCATATTAATTGAGGTCAGGACTGCAATTAGGTCCAGACACAGTTCATCCCCCAAATTGTTTGCTGTAGTTGTCACCTTATGAAGAGTTTTAGGGCACTGAGGAGTTGGGAGCAGCAGCAGGAGCAGGATTGGTGTTTTTCCCTTCCTCTGCATTTCCTCCGTGTCCATCAGGGCTCCAACAGCTCCGTGTGGGGCTGGGGGGACAGGCGGAAATCTGTCACATGCTTGACCCCATAACTGTGACCATATTGTCATGGTTAAACTATCCTGTATATTTATCTCCCTCTTAACAACAACTGTATACATTTTAAGTTGGTTTTCATTATTTTCTGCCTCTCTAGAAACCTTCCTCCTGCCTCAGCTTTGCAGATGTTGCAAATATGTTTTTCTAATGAGACACATGGCACATTCCAGAGCAGCACCAATGCTTGTCTCGAGCCTGAAAATGAAATCTTTTCCTTGTTGGTAAAGTTTGTAAAATGTGATTACAATAAATAAACCATAGAGAGCTCTTTTTAAGTTTCATAGTGAATTCTCAATGATTACTTCATGTTACTTTTTTTAAGTGAACTTAAATTTAGTTTTTCCTTTGATTTGTAGCAACATGCAGTAAAACTTGTCTGATGCTGCACCTTATTTTTAAATGTGGTTTGCAAAGGATGGAAAAGGTGTTATTTCTGTCTGTGGGAAGCAGGATCAGAGCTGCCAGTTCTAGATTTAAACTACTCTTGTACCATTTTATATTGTCTATATAAAAAGGAAACTCTGAAGGCAGATTCAGTGGAGAAATGATCCCAATAAATATAATATTAACCAGATGGCTTTCATTCCATTAGTGTCTGACTGCAGGGTAACTCTCTAAACTCATGGCATAGCCAAGCCAAGGCCTTAGTAACTTGATAACGATCCACTAAAATTTGAGAACTCTTATCTTCTGAGATGTGAGCCAGTCGTTGTTTCAAGGGAAGTCAGAAGAACACTTTTTGGGGTCAGTTGGATGTGATTAAATTTCTTCTTCCTTTTCTGTAAGGATCTGGACTGTCTGCTTTGAAAGATGTTGCACATGTTGAGATGATCCTTGAATAGGGCCCATCATGGTAATTCCTATTTTTTTCTCCTGTAAATGTGGGAAGTTCTTGAAATTTTGTAAAATACTTTTGAATCTGTGAGGAATAGCTCCTGTCTGAAGCTGGTTGTATTTTGGAGCAACAATTTTGTGTTTCTTCTAAATCAACATCTCTGTTGTTATTTTATTCACATATAATTACATACTCTGAGATATATTTTTTTCTCCCTGCTGCTTGGTTTTAGTGTTTGAGAATCCAAATTGTAAATATGCCACTGTTTTCCATATCAGTGTGCGCCAAGGTTTGAGTTTTGGATACTCTTGTCTTGCCTCAGAATCTCTTCCCTTCTCCAAGTAATGAGACTTCACTCTGATTTCTTTTTGACTCTGTTGCCATCCTTGGGGTTTTTCCATCTGAGTGACTTTGAGCCACAGCGTTTGATTCCAGCAATGAATTCAAACATTACCTCGCTGCACTGAAAACCTTTCCTTTTTATTTTTTAGTCTTTCACAAAACCCCACACTGATCTTTAAAGATTTGGGATTCTTCTCCCCAGGAGCCTCTGTATAGTTCCTGTAAGTCAAACACGATGGGTGACCATGGGCTATCCCACTCTGACCATAAATACTGTGAGATTTCCACGTGCTTTAGTTCACTCAGACCATTTAGGCCTGGGGACAGGTAGGATGGGAGACTGTGCCTATGTGGCTCAGGCTGCCAGGAGGGAGGAGAATTTTGCCATTCCCACCTGCTTCCATTAGGACAGTGTTTTCTTTCCTGCTTTAGAAGAAGGAGAGCCTTGTTGAGAAGAATAAGGTTTTTCTTTCTTGCTGTTGCTGTCACCGTTGGCTCCCACTTTGTTTTGCTGTGGGAGAGCAGAAGGCAATTAAAAACAGCAGAGAAGAGGTGGGGCAGCAGTGAAAACGTTTTATTCCTTCTTTTTCCCTCCAGGTTGGAGGGGGCTCTGAGCAGCCTGGGCTAGTGGAAGGTGGCCCTGCCCATGGCAGGGGCGTTGGAACAAGATGAGCTTTTCCCACCCCAAACCGTTCTATGCCTCTGTGATTTTTCAGCAGTCTTATCACTGGATCCTCCTGGGGGCACAGCCAGGGGGAAGGAATGTGATAGAATGGCTGTTTCTTGGGGGAAACCCCACTGTCTTCACCTGAGTTAGCAGGTGCTCAAAGCAGAGGAAGGATCATGTGATTTTCTAACTCCCCTGGAGTGCTCTCCTTTTTGCATACAATTAATTTCCCTTCACCAAAAATACCTTGATCCCAGTGCTCCTAGAAATACCCAGAAGTGTCCACTTTGAGGAATGATTTATTTGTGATGGATATCCCTGAAAGTCTGTGATCCCACAGCTTCTCCTTGGGATGCTGCATGTGCTCTCCACATGCCAGTCATGTCCAAAGCGATTCTAATGAAAGTGCCTTTTCCAGGAAAAAGTTATCCTAAAGCTTGCTGTAAATTCTCTGCCAAATGCTGCTTGGCCTCCTTGGCTATGTCTAAATAAAACAAAGTGGTTTAGCTCAAAGGAAGGGGGAAGCCCATAATAAAGTCTGCTCTTTCTCAGAGCACTCTCACCCAGCTCCAAGGTGATCCCCTTGGGAATGGAGTGGCTGTCCAATTCCAGATGGAGGGAATTTCAGAGAACTTATGGGTGGAATATTGACAGCACATGACAGTGTCAGACCTCAGTGTGATCCTTCACAATGTGTACAGAAGAGGAGCAGTTCCTGTGCCACTTCCCAGTCCTGTGCACATTCCCAGTTCATGCTGGCATCACTCCAAGACAACTTCATGGCAAAAAAAAACTGGAAGAAACCATGGTGACATTGCGCTTCTAAGAAATCTGAGGGTCTGTGTCCCCAGCGAGCTGCTGCTGGAATATGACAGCTTCCCAAGGCTGGATCACTTCATGTATGGAATTTAATGAGCTGCCAAATGCTTCTAAATGTCAGGAAGACTAGAGGAAAACGGCACCGGGCAGAACATGGCACAGGCAGGAGCACAGAGGCAGAAATTAATTCTTTAGCTCGCAGCATCTCTCAGTTAATTTTCCATGAAGGTTTCTCCCCTTCCCCTCCTGCAGACTGTGAAATGATCAGTGATTCCTTAGGGGCAGATGGATGCCCAGGTTAAGGGCCACAGGGTTGAGAACGGTGTTTTATTTTCTAGGAAATGAGTAATTTCATTTATTTTCTTGGTGCAGCGTGACCCAGCGTTAGTGTTTCATTCAGCTGAACTGCACCTCTTCTTTCTGCTTCAGTCCAGGGATAATGCTGCTTATCTGGTGGAGTGTCAGTGAGCAAAGGAAGATAAAGCTGTGGCCAAGTTGGGAGAAAGGAACTAGTTGGATAAAAGCAGAGGGAAAGAGTAAAAAGCCCATACTCAAGCTAGAAATTTTGCAGAGAAACAGTTTTTTCAGCAAAATAGCAATTTAAGCCATTATAGTGAACCTCAATAGAATAATGAATAATAAAGAATTATTTATCCAATTTGCACAGCAATGCCAATGGTGGGGTTTGGAAAATCAGGACAGCAGGATGAGAACGTCCTTCCTGATTCTGCTTTTTACATTCCAATGTCAGCTCCCCTTTGGACACAAGGAGAACCGGGCAGTCTGAGCTGTCACTTTTAAAGCCTTTGGAAAAAATCTGTTGAGATTATAAAAAGAAACAGAAGGGGGTGGGGAATCTTTCTTCTTGCCATTCCTCCCAAAGCAAGTTTTCCACATCCAAGGTCTGCTTGTGTGGAAGCCATTTATAACCCTGGCACATGTGGATTTTTTGCAGAGTGGAAATTCCTTCAGGATAGGTGTTATTTCTGGTGCAGACTCTGTGGCATTCGCTGCTGGCTGACCAGAGGTTCTGGCTGCCCAGGGCCCTGAGTCAGTCACCAGGGTTTGATCAGGGACATGGTCCCTGCCCAGCAGTGTTCCCATCATGGGAGTGTCAGGGAAGCTGGGATGTGGTCTAAATCTTTGTTTACCACAAAAGGTGGCAGACGGAATCTCTTGTAAGATGAGCTTTTCAGTGCTCCTGAGCATTCCCAATCTAAATATAATTTAATTCTGTATTTATTTAATTTCGGTGCTTTTAGCCTCCCTGGCCTACCTCTCTGCCCTCACCACCACTGTGGAACTTTGAATCCCATGCTAGAGGCTCTGCAGAGTACATAGAAAAGATAAATAATTATTCTGGCTCCTCTCTTAAGTACCTGCATTCAGAAAGTGTGAATGGCTCTTTTCCAGGCCGGATAAGAGTTGAAATTCTCTGGAGCAGAGAATTTGCTGAAAGGCATCTCCCAAATGCCTGTGGATAATTCCTGCTCTTCCCTTAAGGAGGTCGATCAGCTCTGAATTGGATGAACTGGAATGATTCATCCAGTCCCTTTCAGAAAGTCTGGGAAAGGATGAGCTGCTGGGTCGTTTTCAAAGTGGTGATTGTAGCAACCCTGATATTCTGATTTTTTGACAGAAAGGAAGACTTGATAACAAGAGAAAGTCAATGTCCTGTTAGAAACACCCTGGCCCTGGGCAATCCAGGATCCGGTGCTTAAAACACCTCTGGTTTTGTAGATGCTGTTTCACAACTCAGAAGAAAAGGAAGAGAAGAAGAGGGAAAAATAGTGGGTGTGTTTGCAGAGTGATAATGGCAGCGTTTCAGGGTGCACCTGGCAACTGGGAAAATTGGAACAGCACATATTTTTACAGAGTGGAGTTATTCCAGCCAGAAGGGTGTTCAAAGTCGTGCTAAAGGGAGCTCTGCTTGTAAATCCCATTATGAATAAATGGTTTCTAACGGGATTGGTGCAGCTCACTCTTCCTGCCCTCGCACATGTACACAGGCACAGCTTTGAAAATGCCTTTCATGGCTTCAGACGCTTTCATTAATGCCCAAATCAGTTCATATTCCCTTATATATATTTTTTTTCCTCTCTGAACTTCGTAAAGGAATTGATCCTTTCTCCCCTCAGTTCTTTTCTTTTGAATGCTTAAATGGAACAGGCTTTTTTTTTTTTTTTAACCTTTTTCCGCAGCATTAATGAAGTCGTTACTGGGAATGGGAGAGGTGTTTTCATGACAGCTGGCACTTCCAAGCCTTCCACTGGGGTGGCAGGTATCCTTGGGGGAAAATCAAGCAAAATAGATCAGTCTGGCTGTATATTGAGAGGCTGGATAGGTTGTGTATGAGAGTATTATGGTAACTATCCATTAATGTGTAATCTCAGTGCTGTGTTCATTCTTACAGCAGGAGTAAGGGGGGCTAATCACAAGCTGGTGCTGCTGCTATTACCTTATTTATATTCCTTTATTGCCTTGCAGCCCTTCATATTGAGTAAAACCTCGTTATTCCACCAGTTCTGTGGTCTGGAGGCTCAGGGGGGCAAAACTGAGGGTCAGGTGGGCAAAACTGAGCTCTGCATAAGAAAGGCTAAATGCAAAAAGCCGTGGGGATAGTCGTAGTGTAAAGATTAATGGAGGCAGGACTGAATTAGCAAGGTTTGAAGTTGCAAACAGTCAAGGGTATTTTTGGTGTTCCTAGCGGAGGAGCATAAAAATAATAATAAATACTAAATAATCCTATGGATTATTTAGAACAACAGACACAGCTATTACATAAGCTGTTCGGGTGACCGAGGCTGAGCAGCTCCTTCCCGTGGCCGTGACCTTCCAGTCCAGTTTCCTTCCTCAGGTGGGATTTATCCGTGCCAGGCTCCCCCTTGCACACCCACGAAGTGTCCTCCAGCCTCAGCCTTTGTTCCATAATGGATTTCTCCCCTCCCTTCACAGCCCCTTCATGCTGCTGCCGCCGCTGATGGAGTGGATGCGGGTGGCCATCACCTACGCCGAGCACCGGCGCAGCCTGACCGTGGACAGCGACGACATCAGGCAGACGGCCAGGCTGCTCCTCCCGGGGCTGGACTGCGAGCCACGCCAACTCAAGTACGTGGGCTAAGCTTTGGGAAGCTCCTCTGGTCCTTGAAGCTTCTTAAAACTTTCCTCTAGTGGTTTTGGTTCGCAAAGTTGAGATTCCCCAGTGGTAAGTTAGTGTGGTGGGTTCAGTGCTGGCCAATCACCAGCACAAAAACGGACAGTATTAATGGACAGCACCTCTTGCTGCTCCAAAAGAGATGACAAACTCAGAAAGTCCCTTCCGTGGGCTGTAGCTCGGCTCACTCAGTCTCTTATCAGTCCCTCCAGTGCTGGAAATGCCAGAGCCCGGCCTGGTGCACCACAGGTGGGAGCTCCTGGTGCTCAGGCACAGAATATTCCTGGCTGGAAGGGACCCACAAGGATCATCAAGTCCAACTCTTAAGTACTAGCACTATGCTCTAACCAGCTGAGCTAATTTCAGGGTCATACTTTAGTTACATTTCCCAGAAGCCAGATCACGCTGTGCCGCACAGGCGATACACGTTTAACCTTCCAGTACATCCAGAGATAAAAGAACTTTGGTCAAACTCTGCAGCTGGGGAAGAAAGATTTTTTTGTCTTTCTGAAAGTTAAATATGAAATGCAGGTATTTGGGTTTGGGGTTTTTCTGTGCCTCAGACTTAATTGCAAGATTATTCCTTGCTTTTTAGGATAGCTTGAATGAAAGATCTAAACCAGGGAAAAAAAAAAAAAAGAAAAAGGTTGATGCAAGATTGCATTACTGCATTATTTGACAGAAAGTCTTGAAACTGGTTTGTTTGTTTAATGGTTTATTTATTTGTTTATTCCTGGCTTGCTTGGTGGGATAGGAACAATGTGCAAAGGCAAGTTCCATCCCTTCAAAAACCTCTGTTTTTCTGAGGTTCACTGGATTTCAAATGGAGTAATTTTATTTCACTTTTTTTTACATAATTATTCTTTTTCTCTTTCTTCTTTACTATTATGTAAAGTAATTACATCTTATTCTGGGTAACACTGTAGATTGTGATGCCAGTTAGAAAAAGATTATGGTAGGATTTTTCTATGAGATTCATGCTGAATCTTCTGTGTGAGGTGATGAGTGGCCTGTTCCTCTGGCAGGCTGTCCAGGCTCTCCAGAGGAGGATGGCTGTGCTGAAAGCATCTCATTTATCAGAGGAACTTGGCAGGTTGATATCTCACTCACTGAGAGTTTGCTGAAGAGCCTGTGCTGGAAACCAGGCGGGTACTGTGGAAGGCATTCACCCCAAAATAACATCAAAGGGCTGAGCTCCCAGTGCCAGCCTCCAGTTGGGAAGTGATCCTTCAGTGAAGGAGACACACTTCCAGGTCTGGAATTCAGAAGAGTCTGAGCAGCCAGCCAGAGGATTTACAGTAATCCCAGGGCTCCTTTCCTTCCAGATGACATAAAAGTTGTCCTGATAGTCATCTAAAGGATAAGGATTTAGTAGATCCTTACAGAAACGTTAAAGCACTTCCTTCAACTGAGTTGCTGGAAAAGCGTTGAGGGTGTTTCCCTGCCTAAATTTGATTTTTATTTCATACTTCTAAAAAATTTTGATTTTTTTTTTTTTTGCCCAGCAAAGACTAAGGATCCTTTTTTTTTTTTTTTAATGGTATGGGCACCATCCAGGAATTCTTTTGTCTTTCACAGACCTGAATGCTGCTTCAGCTCCTTCCGGAGACTGGATGCTAAAGCTGCTACTGAGAAATTCCAGCAAGATCTGGGCTTCCGGATGCTGAACTGCGGGAGGACGGATCTGATCAACCAAGCCATCGATGCACTGGGCCCCGACGGGGTGAACACCATGGATGATCAGGTGTGCCACAGAACAAACCCTCACGACCCCAAAATTCCCTGCATCAGCAGCTGGCTCCTTCCTTTTCACGTGGCAAATCAATACCAGGTCGTGTTTGTTGCCTCGCCGAGGGTTTTCTAATTCTAGCTCGTGGTTTAGGCTGAAAATGCATCCCCTTAAAACACAGAAAAATACTTCCCCACCCCACTCTCATGCCACAGATCCAAAAAAATCCCATTAGAGCCCAGAGTGGATTGTTTATCAGCTGGAATGTCTGTTCTTTGGATGGGCTGTCTCAGGCGCCGATGGCAGGCAGGTTAACACAGGGGCAGTGAATGGAAAGTCTGATACGTGCTGAGAGGATGTCAAAGCAAAGTGGTTTCTTTTCCAGTGACACTCCCCTCTGCCTCAACAGCCCAAATCCCGACTGGGTTAGTGAAGAGTGACCAAAGGTGTTTTTGTCTCATGACTTTTGGGCTCAGAGCAGTTTGGAATACAAGAAACAGCCCTGAGGACCCCACCCCAGTGGCCTGGTGTCAGTCAGTGTTAGATTTGCTCATAGTCCATCATGCTGATGTGTCTGTTTATCCATTTTTAACTGTTCCATGCTCAGCTACACTGAACCATAGGGATTTGGTAGTCCTGGGAGTCTCTGGCTGCTTCTGCTCATGCTGTCAGTCCCATCAAGTAACAGCAGAGTCTGTCCTCTGGGATATCATTCAATGCATGGAATTAGCTTTTAATTTAAAAAAAAAGGGGGGAAAAAGCCACCTCTCCTAAATAAACACTCGTTATAGCTGTCACAGCGAGGAGAATGAGCTGTCACATCTCTGGAACAAGAGGATATTGAGCAGTGGGAAGGGACTATGTTCAGGTAGAGAGGTTTTCTCACTGCCAGCATTTTACTGCAGTAACATTTCAGACCCAGCTCTGAAACTGGCACGTCTTCCATAGCACTTCCCACCATCCTGCAGTTTTAAGGGAAGTGTGAATATATACACAAATAGCAGAAGCTGCTCCTGGACATTATCTGGATGTGCAGTTGCCTTATTTACAAATCCAGTACCAGGAGCTTTGTGGTCACTGGGGTGGGTATCTCATCATAGATATTCACTTAAGTAAAGTGACTGAGGGGGCAGATTTATATTATGAAGGTTCCCCACTTCCTTTTTATATTCTTTTAAATAAGTTTTTGCAGTTCCTGTAGCCCAGAGGCCTCTCATTCTCTCAAAGATTATTTTGTGATTTGCATTGTGAGACACTGTGTCCCAACACCTCAGACACTGGTGCCAGGACTGTCGCTTCTCGCTGCTGGATGTTCCCTACCTCTCATCCAGCAAACTGGGAGGTGTCTGGCTTTTGTCAGCCCAGAGACCCCTGTGGGCAGCTCCTTGGGAAGTCTGTGGAGTTTCTGCTGTCACTCACTGATGTCTCATCCTGTGGGTGGGATCTTCTTGCCAGGCCTGCTGTGAGAGGGGCAGCTCTGTCGTCTTTGGCCCTCAGAGAGTGTTTTGGCACCAACAAAAAGGGCAGGATAGGCCCCTTTGGAGACATTGTTGCTTGGAAATTCTCCACTTGACTCTGGAGCAACTCGGCTTTGTGTCCAAGCAAGCCCTTGTGTGGCATTGCCAACCGCAGGCAGAGTTAAATTCAAGTTCTGGGAATGAGCTCTGCCATAGCTGGAACAGGAAACCAAAGACAGACTTTGCCACCAACTTGTTTTGCCCCTTTTGGAAAAGAGTAAGACAAAGCCAGATGCCCAAACTTGGGGAAACTGACTTAGGCATGACAGAGCTGCTGGATAATTTAATTCAAAGGCTTTAGATCCAGGTTGAGATTTTGACCACTCCCAGGGTGTGAGCATGTCCAGGATGTTCAGACCCACTCGTCCATCTGTGTACGTGGAAATCTGTGGAAAAGAGCTCAGAAGATCCCCTCAGAAACACGAGTTTGGAGCAGGAACCCATATTCAGTTCTGATGGGCACCAACAAGCACTCTGGTTTCAGGGGATTAGAGATGTTTAGGAAAAAATCTCTTCTTCCCTTGGCAAGGAGCAAGGAGGGAGTGCAACACTAACATTAAAAATTTTAAAAAGGACAATGTAAGTCTGTACAAGTTTTAGAACCCTCACTGGGGTTTGTGCCTGCAGACCTGCCTTTTGAATTCTCAGTTTGTCTGTAATGAGTGTGGAGCCTCCCAAGCCCCACAAAAGCCAGAATATCTCACCCAGAAATATCCTCACCAATGGAAGTGCCCCAAAGCAGGAAGCTGGGAGTTGTGGCTGCTTTGAACAGACACCTTTGCAGAGTAAAGAGCAGCACTCCTGTGTGAGAGATGTAGTTCTGTTTTACAGTACAGCTCCCATTAAGGATGAAGCTCTGCTATTGCACACTGAGCTGTGGAGATGCTGCCTGTAAAAAATCCACATGCCTGCAATAATTAAGGGGAGGGGGCAGGAAAGCTGTGGGATGTGAGCAAGAATGGATTTTACCAGGCCATTTCCTTTCTGTCCTTGGCTATTTCAGGAATGAACTCCATAAGTAAGGCTCATTTTTCTCATAATTCATCACTGAGCCGTCATGGTTTGCTGGTTAAGTAGAGGGAAGGAGATTTATGGGATTGAAATGCTGAAATATTGAGGCAAATAGGATTTTAGCAATGGGGAGAAGTTGCCAAATAAATTCGTCCTCTGTATTTTTGTGTTGCTTTCTGCCTTCAGTTCATTTGGCTACAAATGAGCCAAGAAATGGCATTTCTTTGTTGGCAGCCTTGGGAAAGCTGGAGAATTGTGGACAATACAAGACTAGGATTTTCAGTGATCCTTTTTGTGTTCTTTCAGCCTTGTCCAGTGATGTTTTGTCCAGGTCATTTCCCAATATCAGTTGTGCCTCCTCTGCATAGAAGTCAAAAAATGCTTTATAAATATATATGTGCTGTCCTACACACACATTGTACATTAAGATTCAAACTTGCTGTGTCCATGACAGTGTCACTATTGATAGGGATAGAAAGGTAACTTTCTTTTTGTTTTTATTTTTTGTTTCTTTTCTGAAGGGTATGACTCCCCTCATGTACGCCTGTGCTGCTGGAGATGAAGCCATGGTCCAAATGCTTATAGATGCTGGAGCAAATTTAGATATACCAGTGAGTATATACCCTCTGCCCATAAGTATCCAGCGGTAAACTAACAGGACTTCTGAAATCTCTCCTAGCAACTGAAGGCTTCAGTCCTGGAAGCTTCAAGCAAGGCATTTCTCTCAGAAACTGTCACTGCAGGGATTTGGGGCGGGGGGAGAAAACCTTCAAAACCTCTTGGAGCACGCAGTGGCTCCAATTAGGATTGGCACTGGCAAGTGTAATGGGCACAGGGAGGGGGAGGGAAGGAGCTGCCACAGGGAGAAACCAGTGAGCCCATTAAAGAGTCCCAGGGGGTGGGGCAGAGCGAGTGGTGGCCCCGCAGTGTTCTCTAAGTGGCCCAAGTCCCTGTTCCCTGGGCTTGTCACTCACAGAGGAAGCTCTGTAGAAGGCAGGGGAGGAAGGCAGGCAGGCTGCAGTGGGTGATGAGTGCTGCTTCCCTGCTCCAGGTGCCCAGTGCCTCTCCACGGTACCCCTCGGTCCATCCCGACAGCCGGCACTGGACTGCTCTCACCTTCGCCGTGTTACACGGGCACATCTCGGTGGTCCAGGTAAGATTCCAGCCAGGAATCCTTCCAGCAGGCACAGGGGACTGAAATGCAGCCCTGTGAGCCCTCGCTCCCAGCCTTCCTGAGCCTCCTAAACACCAGTGAAAAAACTGAGTGCTGTTTAAAACAAGGAGAATGAAAACTGGTGGCACAATTCCTAACAAGGCCTTGAGAACAAAACACGGTGTGTTTCTGTATTTTTCTTTGGTTTCAGTATTTTTCTTTGGTTTCAGTATTGCTCCAAGGCTCACTGCTCCCAAAACAGTGCTGCACAATCATTTCTTTGGTTTTAAATAAACTAGTGCTTCATGTGGAGTGGTTGCAGTTTGGCTGTTTGATCAGGAGCCTTATAACAGTAGATATTAATTGGTTTATAAATTTACATGTGCAAAAATCCAGTGTGTGCTGATGTCTGCTCTAATGGCAGCAAATCATCTGTAACTTCCTTCATAATCCTTGAGAATTGCATGAACAAGACTTAAGCTGTTGTGGGATTTCAGCCTGTGGCATCCTCCTTGCTCCCTTTTCTGTGGAATTATCACAGGGGGCAGCAGAATGGTGTGGAGCCCCAGAAATGCTACCCAGACTTCCAGGGGAATGAAAAACTGATCACAGCAGACAATCAATTGCTGTTGAATTTAATTTGCCTTCTGCTCAAAGGGAAGGAATAAAAAAAAAAAGTAAGTAAGTAAATGGAGGCTGCACACACTCATCTTTTGTTTGTGTACATTTGTACATAATTATAAAGATTAGATTCCACCTGGCAAACTGCCCGGGCAGCCTTTGGTATTCCAGAGGTTGGACAGCCTTAATTTATGTGTGAGATACGAGTTTGAGTCTCCCAGGAGATGAAGCCAAGTGAATCAAAGCTCCTGTTGTGTACTGCAGTGCCCACAGTCATGGAAGCATGGAATATCCTGGTGGATACACATGACAGAGCTGATCCTCCCTGCTTGCCCCTGCCAGAACTGCTCTGGGTGTTCCAGAGCCTTCTGCCAGCCCCACCTGGCCATAAAACATCCCCATCACCCTGTCACCTTCTCCCCTTCCCCTGGGAGGGGGCTCTTTCCCTCACAGCAGCTCAGTGAAAGCAGGCTCTGTGTGACAATCCCTGCAGCTGCCAGGCCTCCCTACACAGGCTCCACGAGGTATGACCAGCCTGGTAATTCCCTGGGGGAACCCTGCTTCCTGTGCACAGCATGGAGCTAGGATGGACTTCCTGCTCTGATTGCAGAGCCCTTTGGAGATGGAGATTCCAACTGCACAGCCATGCCATAAAGGAGATTTAAAAAAGGAGGTGGTGCTCTCCAGATGGGCCCTCCTCGCTCTGAACCCACTGATTCTCCTTTCTAACACCCAGCCCTGGCTGCTTGGTCCTTCTGAATTGCTCTTTTCCCAACTCCCTGTCTTTCTTGTGCCCCTTGCAGCTGCTCCTGGATGCTGGTGCCCATGTGGAGGGCTCTGCCGTGAACACTGGGGAGGACAACTACGCTGAGACCCCCCTCCAGCTGGCCTCAGCTGCAGGTGAGCTCCCTGTGGCCTCAGCACTCTCCATCTCTTACTGCCACCAGCCTGATGGGCCCCAAGTATCTGTTTTCCAACTTGTCCCACTCTTGACTCCTCCCCAGAGCCCCCACAGCAGAGCTGATGGCACCAAGTCCTTCACAAAGCACTGTCAAGGAACATAAACCAGCCCCTGTTTAGTCTGGGCCTGTCTGTGGCCCTAAGCAACACCCAGATGTGAAAAATTAACAAGTTTCCATTCAGCCTGGGCAAAAATAACTGCTATATAAAGAAATTTGGTTTATTAGTTTATTAAATGCAGGTAAAAATTCTGCATTTCTTCTAGCGGGTTGTCAGGAGCTGAGCATTCTGTGAATGAGTCTGTGCTGGCCTTGTTTGTCAACACTTTTCACCTCAAAGTGGTTTTAGTTTTTTTCCTTTTGTTTCTTTCTCTGTTATCTTTGTGCTTTTATGAAGATGAGTGGCTGGCTTGCTCTGCTCCAAGCTTTATGGAAGGGATAAAAAAGGCCTCTTCCTCTCCCGGTGACACCCAGTGCTGGATCTCCTGCCGCCACTCCCTACTCCATCTAATGGGAACGGAGCCAGGGAGTCCTGCCTGTGGCCAGTCCTGTGTTTTGTGCTTCCACAGAGGGACCATCCTGATGTTCCTGTCCTTTTTCCCCAGGGAATTACGAGCTGGTCAGCTTGCTGCTCAGCAGGGGCGCCGATCCACTCCTGAGCATGCTGGAAGTCAATGGGATGTCATCATCGCTCCACGAGGACATGAACTGCTTCAGCCACTCAGCGGCACACGGCCACAGGTAGTGCTCTGCTCCTGCTCAGACCAGGGCTTTTTTGCCCTCTAGGTGTTGCTGTGTGTCCTGTGTGACTTCGTGACCCAAACCCCTGCGTGTGCAGTTCAGCAGATGGGGTTAAGACTCTCCTGACAACAAAGAACAAAGATCTTTGTTTGCTGTTTCTTGTCCTTACACTTGCTGGTCTGGCTCTGCAGCACTGAGAGTGAGCTGGTTTTAGGACCCACATCAGCAGACCAAGTCCCACCTAAGGGTAGGTTATGAAATCAGGGTTGTGAGATCCTGGTTCATGTTCTGAGATGGAATCTAATCAGGTTGAGGTGGCAAGAATAACTTAGAGCAGAGGCTGGGCATCTGCATCTTTGGTTTTTGGAGGGCCAACCAAGAGGTGAATCATTAAACCAGCCAGCCTGGACTCTCCAACCCTGTTTTCAGGGTGGTTGTTCAGAAATAAGACATTATTTGCAAGCTCCTCCAGAAATCTCTGTGTTCCCTGAAGAAATGTTAGTGAGATCCAAGGCTTGTTCTGCCACAGTGATAGGATGGGGTGATCCTAAAGCTAGGTCCTTAAATAAGCTGGATTTAGCCCCAGGGAGGGGTGTGGGTGCATGGAGAGCACCGGCTGGTGGCAGTGCAGCAGCACAGGGAGTGCTGGGTGGCCCTGCTGGAGCAGCTGTCCGCAGCTGGCTGAGGGACACCCGTGATGCAAACTCCCCAAACAAGACACAAACAAGAAAGTCTGTTTCTTGCAACTGCCGTGTGAAATTCCAAACAAACCCACCATGTGAGGAGTACGGGCCATGTTTCTGCTCTTGCTGATGGGCAGCCTAGGATGTTTCTAGGATGTGGGGTAGGGAAGGACAAGTGGTTTCCATGCTGCTCCACAGTGCCAGCTGTCTTTGGGAAGGAAATTATTGTTTAGTGAGCCGGATCCCTAATCCCAAATCCCCACAGTCCTGTCTGAGTTGTTGAAATTTCCTTTGTAGTAAGTGTAACCTCTCTGCTCAGGAACGTCTTGCGCAAGCTCCTGAGCCAGCCCCAGCAGGCCAAGGGGGATGTGCTGTCCCTGGAGGAGATTTTGGCCGAGGGGGTGGAGAGTGACACCTCCAGCCAGGGCAGCTCCAGCGAGGGGCAGGTCCGGCTGTGCAAGACGCGGATGAAGGCTCTGCAGGAGGCCATGTACTACAGTGCCGAGCACGGCTACGTGGACATCACCATGGAGCTCAGGGCACTGGGTGAGCCCTTCCTTCTAAGCCTTGTGCACATGAGGCATAAAAACCTTCCTTTTCTGCCCCTGTCACTTAGAAGAGCAACAACCCCAACTGCAAAGCTGTCTAATCTAAATTTTAAAAGTGTTTAAGGCTCCTCACAAGTTGTTGGGGTTTTTTTTCAAATTCCTGCTGCTCTGGGGTGTCCCTCACTCTTGGCTGGATCCTGTGTTCCCATTTATCAAAAGCAAGGGGCATCTCTCCCTGTTGGATACTTACACCTAAAATTCAATGTTTATCAGTGGTTTAAGGTGAAGGAACAAAACTGAACTCAAGGTAGGAGAGAGACAACTTTGAAGCTGTGTGTAACTGGGAGGAAAGACCTCACACCACAGTTGTGTGGCATTACATAGCCTTACAACTTCAGTTCATTTTTTTTGTGGTTCTGACTAACCATGAAGCTCAGAATGAAACAGAGGGAGTCTCTGATACTTAAAAATCAGCAGAAATTTCCAATTTATGATCCTGCTGCCAATCCTTTGTCATTTAATCTCTCAGTGACCCAATTCAGTCACCTTTAATATCAAGATAAAAATCTGTCTGCTCTTAGGATGTAGGTAGAGCTACTTCAGTGCTGCCAAGTGTTAGTAATAGGATAATCTCCTCACAGGCACTTCAGGAAATCATCTTTCACTGTCCCTTTTTCCTGTGGCTGCAGGAGTGCCCTGGAAGCTCCATGTGTGGATCGAGTCCCTACGGACAACCTTCTCCCAGTCACGCTACTCCGTGGTGCAGACCCTGCTGCGGGAGTTTGTCACCATCAAAGAGGAGGATTACAACGAGGAGCTGGTCAGTGAGGGGCTGCAGCTCATGTTTGACATCCTCAAAACCAGCAAAGTAAGTCAGAGTTTTATAACTGTGTCAGAGCTGAGCATTCTGGGGTTTCATTGTTGTTGTGCACAGCAGGAGCAAGGGAATGGCCGGGCAAAGTCCCTAGGAGTTATGGCATGGAAATGGCCCTGGAAGCATTTATCTAAATTCATGAACAGCCCCTAGGCAGTCCTCAAACACACACCTGGGGGAAGCTCTACAGCTCTTTATACCTCCATAACTCCACAGATATTGTAATTTTGGCTTAATTTAAAACTTGTCCCTCTGTGGGGAGGTTACTCCTGTAGGGCTAAGTTGTGTAAGCCCCAGGGGACCCCTTACAGCACATTTGGACCCTGCTCGATGTCCAGTTGCTGATCCCTGTTCCATCCTCCTCACAGAATGATTCCATCAACCAGCAGCTGGCATCCATCTTCACCCACTGCTACGGCAGCAGCCCCATTCCCAGCATTCCCGAGATCCGAAAGACTCTGCCAGCTCGGCTGGGTAAGGTGCTCACCTGAGCAGTGGGCTTCTTTTGGTTGCTGCTGGCTTGGGTTTTTATTTGTTTGTTTGGATTTCTTTCTGAAAAGCATGAACAATTTAAAAAGAAAAGTCACCTTTTTTTTTTTGTCCATTTACCCAACAGATCCTCACTTTCTGAACAATAAAGAAATGTCTGATGTAACTTTCTTAGTGGAAGGAAAGCTCTTTTATGCACACAAAGTCCTGCTGGTTACTGCATCTAACAGGTGAGTCACTAACCAGGGGCATAATGAATCCAGCCGTGACTATCCCTGAAATCATGTGTGGTAGTTGGAATGTGCATATCCAGCCATTCCCTGCCTTCCCATTCCTTCTTTGTTTGCAGGGAGAGCTGCACTTGCTCCAGCTTTCCTGGAATCTCACACTGGCCTGGTGCACTTGCAGTTAGCAGTTTCTTTCTCTGTTCTTGGCACAGTAACAGGGTTTTCCACCTATCACAGGGTGGGATTAGATCAGATCCAGGCAATTTACAGTTTTAAATTGTTCCTGAACTAATCATCATTAAATTAAAGGAAATGTTTCAATTTTCAGCTTGCAAAGAACAAGGAGAGATTTTTGTTTTCCTTTTGCTTTTTGTGATGAGTGTGTGACACAGTAATACAATTAAATCTTTTCAATTAAATCTGCTTAAAACCATTCCCAGGTTCAAGACACTAATGACCAATAAAACAGAGCACGATGGCCACGGCAGCAAGACTGTTGAAATCAGCGATATGAAATACAACATTTTCAAGGTATGGGACTTAATTCCACTTTATTCTTTTTCATTTCTTTTTTCTCAACCACTTGGAAGGAAAGACAAAGCCAAATAGTAATATCATAAGTAGAAAATAAGTAATATCATAATTAGATAATATTACAAGTAGAAATGGAGTACCTTTCAACATATATGAATTTCAGGAGTTTTCTGAAACACCCTTTTTCCAAAGTTCCAGCCTTAAAACAGACTCTTCCAGTCTATATTCTTATTTTCTTCCTAGGCAGCTGACTCCTCCATAAAGCAGGAGAAACTAGTCTTCTACTGGAAAGTAGTTTTATACTCTTAATACACCATTTTCATACTTTTCACAACACCATTTTCATGTTAGGATGTAGGTAGAGCTACTTCAGTGCTGCAAAGTGTTAGTAATAGGAACAGGATAATCTCTTCACAGGCACTTTAGGAAATCATCTTTCACTGTCCCTTTTGCTAAGCAAAGAGTCCCTTTGCTAAGCAAAGAGTAACTTATTTACAGCAGGTGCATTGCCAGGCTTCATATTAATTCAAATCAGATGATGAGAAATCAATGGTGTCCCTGTCAAGAAAGGCTCAGAACTGAGAATTGTGCTTTGCTTTTATGACATTTCCATATTTAATGGAGGAACAGGGAGATGTGAAGTGCCGAATAGGTCATGTGGCTGTTTCACTAAAGGGTTGAGGCTTTTTTTTCTCTTTTTATAAGCAAACAAACCTGGTCTCTTGGTCAGCAGTGCTGTTATCTCACTAGAGGGAAGTAAGTTGACCATGAGAACATCTTTGTTCTGCTTGTAAGGGGCTGTACAAGTTTTGTGTTGGATAGGCGACATCCAAATTTTGCAGCTTCAAGCCACAACAGAGATGAAAATATAACTGACTATTGAAACAAGCTTCCTTAACAGCATTTGTACACCAAAAGGTTCCTAAAGATAAACTTGTGCTTCAGTGGAGGGAGAGAGACAAATCAGAAAGAATTGAAACAGTGAAGTATTTCACAATTTGATGGTAAATACAGTCAGAGGGGTTAAGGAGAGGCGGGCTCAGGTAGGGCGGAGGATGCTGAGCCACCAGAGATGTGTGTCCTGCTCAGGGCTCTGCTGGGAAGAGCTCTGCTCTCACATAAATCTGTTCTACAAATCAGGCAATCTCACAAGGAGCAGCTTAGTTTCGTTCCCAGCCCTGTTAGGAATGGCAAGCAGAGCTTGCAAGCCCCACACAGCACCCAGGACACTTCTGTGATCCAACACCAGATCCATTCCCTCCCTGACACTGCTTGGGCTGGGGGTGGGCACATGCAGATCAAAGAGCAGGAGCTGCCTCTTGCTCTCCCTGCAGACAATTAATGCCTTTTCCTCCGGGCCTGGTGAGGGGCTGGAAGCTGATTAGAAGCCCAGCAGGGGAGGCAAGTGGCTGGGAGGTCCCCGGCATGCTCATACTGGGCTCGCTGGCAGCTCCGTGCGTGACCGGCCTGCCAGGCTTCACCAGCCCGGATCCCAGACAAGGACAGTGGTGTTGCTCAGAGACACGCTGTCACCTTCAGCCCAAAGTCCTCAGCAGGGCCCTTTTCAAGTGCCCAAGAGAAAAAGGACTGTTAGAAAGCAGCAGATTTGCCACGCTAGGGAGTGAAAAAAAAGCCATCAGTGGAGGTGAGAGCTGGCACAGGACACGATTCCCGTCTGCTCAGGAAGGGGAGCACAGCCATCAAGAGCCCCTTGTGACTGCCGTGATAACTTCATGCCTGGCCTTCTTCCCATTCCAGATGCTGATGCAGTATTTATACTATGGAGGGACAGAATCCATGGAAATTCCCACCACTGATATCTTAGAGGTGAGAGAGCTTTTTCTTCCAAGTCTTGCCAAGTGCACTGGGGCATAAAACAGAGTTGAAAGGCAAAATCCAGGAGCTAACAGCAGGCTCCCATTCAGTCCAGGAGCATATTTAATGCTTGGAAATGAGCTTTAAAGTTTCAAAACATCACTGCTTGGTGTTTATGTGTCGTGGTGACAGGAGAGCAAATATACTTGTGGGGGGAGCTTTTGCTGAGAGGGGAAATGTGTCAGTCTGCCACTTCAGCATGGAGCGGCCTTTTTGCTGTTTGATGAGGACTTGGCCATTAAAACAGCGAGTCAGAGACTCCTCAGAGAGGAAATCATCCGTCCTGTTTGCCCTCCCCAGGCCTTTCAAGCCTCATGATCTCAAATAGCCTCTCTCTTGTCCCCCTAGCTGCTGTCAGCTGCCAGCCTGTTCCAGCTGGATGGCCTCCAGAGACACTGTGAAATCCTCTGTGCCCAGACCATCAGCATGGACAACTCTGTCAACATCTATAAATATGCAAAGGTAGATCCAACCCCCCTGGTTTGAGAACCCCAGTGAGCAGCCTGTGTGCTGCTGGTAGTAACTAAAAACCCCAGGTGGGCACCCTCCCTGCAGGTAACTCCCCACAGCCACACCACCAGTGAGATGATTCCCAGCTCCAGGCTGGAAAGTCCTGCACAGCCCCGGTGTGTTTTCTTGTCTGGAGCAATCATGGATGAAATGGATGGGGGATCCCTGCAGAGTAGGGGAAAGCTGTCTTAGCAGCCTGATACAGCGACATCAGCAAATCCTGAGGGATTCAAATCTTGGGAGCAGCGGGGGCAATTGATCACAGCATAGCATCTAGAGAGTAAACTCTTTCCTAGCACCCCTGCTGCTAGAAAATACTCTTTTCAGCTCCAAAAGGAGCATAAAGTCTGTTGTGTGACAGATATGTACCTCTGTAGCAAATAACCTAAATCAGAGAAATTTTGCAGGATCAGATCCCTTAAAGACAAGGAGAAAACTGCACAGAGGGCTGGTAATGATTTTTTTCCACTGTGTGTGTAGTGTCTGATACACTGATGCTTTTAAATTTCTCTCACATTGGGCTGGTTTCTTTCAGACCAAAAATTTAACAGTGTGCAGTGGTAAAAAGGGGAAACAGCATTCCCTACTGGCCATTATGTACTTTTCCTTAAATTATTATTTGCACAGAATTCCCAGGCAGAGGCTGTGTGTGCACAGAGCTTCTTAATATTGAACTTGAGTTTTGTTGTTCTCGTTACTGATCCTGAAGCAAAAGGTGCCAGATCCCAGGCAGAAATCACCTCGTGGTGGTTCAGGAGTGCAGCATTTCTGTTCTCCTGCCTTCAGCCCCTCCTTGTGGGGATGAGGCTCCCGTCCTGTGACCCGTGTCCTGATTGCCCCGAGCCCTGCTCACCATCTGCCAGCACAGCAGCATTGTTGTGTGCTGTGGCTCAGCCAAACAGGTACCTTGGCCACCTCATCAGCCAGCTGCTCTGCTGCAGGAAGGGAAAGGGCTGGAGTGCAGGCCAGCAGCCCTACCCACAGCAGGCCAGCAGGGGAAGGAATTAAAAAAGCCTGGATGCCCCCCTGCAAAAAGCACTGGGAAAAATGATCAGAGTCCTGCCTTCAGTGCTTTTCCCCTGTTATTCCTGTCTTTTATTTTTTTCTAAGAGACAAAAAGGAGAAAAGCATTGGGAATGAGAGATTCAGGGATGTCATTTAGGTCTGTGACGTACAGAAGGGGTTAATAATCCTGCTGTCTCCCTCAGATTCACAATGCACCAGAACTGGCCTCTTTCTGCGAGGGCTTCTTCCTCAAGCACATGAGCTCCCTGCTGGAGCAGGACTCATTCAAGCAGCTCATCTACGGCAGGAACAGCAGAGTGCAGGGCCTGGACCCTCTGAGGGACCTGCAGGCAGCCCTGGCCGGCCGCCTGCACTCCGTGTACGTCACCTCCAGGGTGTGAGGCAGCCCCGGCTGGCAAACCGCGGTGGAGGCGTCACTGGGGCTGGTTGCCTTCTGCATCTTCCTGAGAGCGCCCTGGAACGGGCACGCCCGTGCTGAGGGAGGGGAGCTGGCTTCTCTGTGCTGCTGCTGCTGCTGCCACAGGAACAACACTGTCACACCACCAACACTGCCACGGCCCAAACACCAGCTGAGGGTGCAAGGGGAGAGCCCGAGCCGCAGCGATCGATGGGCGCTGCCCTTTCCACGAGCACAGCGCCGGGCTGTGGAGAAAGAGGCAATTGAGCTAAGCCCAGCACTAATACATGGGCTTAGGTTCATCCACACAGATGTTTTCCCTGTAAAAAGGCTGCCTAGAAGGAGTTTCCTGATCCTAAAGCCCATCCCACGAGCCATCTGTCTGCACACAAATACTTCCCCTCAGTAGTACCAGCATCTGTGCATCGCAACAGACCGACAGAAACTTCCCCCAAAACTGTTTGCACCTTGAGAGAGAGGTTTTGTATGTTCAAAGCTGAGTAGAAACTAATATTAACACTGAAATTACTCACTCTTTAAGCCTAATATGAGGAGCTGAGCTGGGGCAGGCAGGGGAGGGGAGAGTTGGGGGTTTGAGTGTTTTTAAATACTGTTTCACTGTGACAGTTGTTAATCTGGATCTGTTTTGAGGAGAAAGAAAAAGACTGTCTACCCTTCTCCCTGTCAAGGTCTGATAGTGTCAGTCAGTCACTTTTTTCACCTTAAAAGCCTGTTTCTGAACATTACCTGTGAGACCTGACATCACAAAAGACACTTTGTAGAAGGCTCAGGTGTAAGAGGAGCTGGCACTAGGCTGAAAAACTGCCCTGTTGCAGTAAAAGCAATAAAAGCCTCCCCTGGCCTCCAAAGAACATCCAGCTCAGTGGTTTGCTCTCTCTCTGGAGCTGGTTTGGATTAAGCAAAGACCTCTAGCTATTCCCACTAAGCTTTGCTAAGCACCCACCAAAAACCATTTGCCAGGACACTTCCATTTGTTGTAGATGGATGAAGAAGAGGAAACCAAGTTTTCAGTGGAGAACTATTTATTCCTCATTAGAAATTCAACAATTTATTCCCATTGTATCTAAACACAGTGGAAGGAGGAGGCTCAGCTGGGCCCAGGCTCCAAAGCACAGCACAGACACAGTTCAGATAAAGGGAAGGAGAAGGAACCACCAGCATCTCCCAGCAAATCCATCACAATCTGTCATGGCCTTGTTCCTAAAGGATTTACACAGAGGCAAATTGCATGCATGGATAAGGATTTTCAGTCAGCTGACAGGTTGGTCAGGGCACACTCCCTTTGTGCTTTAGATACACATCTGCTGAACATCACCAGCTCCAATAACCCTATTTATTACAGAAAGCCATACAGGGGGGGTCAAAATTATCACTGAGAAATGCCACAGAAGGCTTTATTTTGGAAAGTATTTTCAAGTAGCTGCTCCAGCTATCTGTACAAATATGTAGGTCCTCTTTTGTTGCTGTAATATTACAATGCTTTGTTTAATTGTACATTAATGTTGTCATTTATGTAAATGTACCAGGATTTTATTAACAACGTAATTTTAAAATACACAGGTGTTGTTATTTATTCTGTTCCTCTAACAGTAAGGAAAAAAAAAGATTTAAAGACAGTTATGTGGAAAATGCTGTTGCAGTTGAAGCATCTTAAACTCGTTTTGGTGTGCATATATCTAATTTTAGGGATACAGAGGCATTAATTTCCCCTTCCTAGGCTCAGACATTTTTGTGAAGTTAAAAAGTTTAACTTGCATTTTTCCCTAGCTGGAATAAGATTACCTGCTTTCCAGCAGAAAGCAGCAAATGGTAGTGTCCAAGAAACCCCTAATTCCAGGATTCCTCTCTGCAGCAGGAAAAACAGTGAGGGTTAAAGTAACTCCTAGGCCAGAGGTATTTAAAAAATAAACAGGTGATCCTTCCATGTCACCTCAGATCCCAAAGGCCAGAAGGGCTCTGGTTGGTGCTCTGTGGGAGGATTGATGTCAGAGCACAGGACTCATCCGAGAGGTAAGGAGTATAAAAGCTTAAGAGCAAGAATTTGACCCAGAAGTATCCTCCTTTTTTTTCTTTTTTCTCTTTATTTGGAAACCTGCCAGCATAAACAGTGACTCGTTCTCAAGAATCATGGAATACAAACACCTCAGATTCCCTTTGGAGCACTTTAATGAGTAGGCTAAACAGAAATTCCTTGTGGAACCAGTTGTACACTGCCTGTATTTTATAGAGTGCTGCCCGGGGAGCCTGAGAAAGTACCAGAGCAGTTTGCCCAGCTTTGGGGAAGCACAGAACTTTGCTGGCCGTAATGACATCATTCCAGGGAGCAGAGGAAATAAACTGCCTGAACAGGCTCGATGACTTCCAGCCTGAAATAAAGCCCTTTTTGCTCTCTAATAAGGCTTTGCGCAGCAGGCAGGCCCTGGCTAATGCAGCAGCACCACTCACAGGCCCTTTGCCCTCACCAAATGCTGCCCAGGCAGGCAGACACTGCTTCCTGCACCTGCCACAGGCACAGCCGGCGGGACACGCAGGGAGGAGGCAGGAGACTCCCCCGAGGAACGGGGCAGCAGGCTGCTGTCACACTGCTTGTGGCACAGGAGAGGGCTCCAAAGCTGGATCTGCCTCCCCAAAGGACAGGGCTGGAGCCTGGGGGATCCATTCATCCACAGAATATTGCACTTGGTGTTATTTGCTCAAGAAAAAGAAGGGCAGAAGAAAGGTATCTTGTGATAGTGATGAAAAATCGCAGCAGAGCAAGGAAAAAGGAGCCACGCAACCCAGAGCTGGAGTCATCTCAGTGCTGTCCCTATTCCTGCTGTTCCAGCTGCTGATCCTCTCTCCACGCTTAACTCGGGCAGGAGAAGGTTTTTCGTGTCCCTTTCTACCTCTCTCCATCCACAGCCCTCGTACCCACACGAAGCCCTGCCCACAAACCACGCACCAGGGCCCGCACCAGGGCCCTCACCGAGACCGGCCCATGACTCCCAGGTGCACAGGCAAACAAAAGCCCAGCTCTGGAAGGTAAAAACTCCCAAGGGAATATCACCAGGGCCAAGTGGAAAGGACACACCCTCCTCCTGCCCCTTACCCAGTGCTTCCCAGACAGCTCCCTTCTCCCTCACACTGCTCTGGGATGCCAGACCTGTCCCGGCAGCGCTTCCAGCTAGCTTCAGCTTCCCTGGTTCTGCTCCCTCCCAGGACATGGCCGGGGTCAGCTGGCTCCAGCTGTCGGAAGAGCTCAGGGCTCTCTGAGCAGGCGGCATGATTCCAGTGACAAGTAGGTCACATCTCGCCGCCACCTGCAGGGAGCTGCTCAGTCAGACGTGGCTGCCACATTTGCCTCCAGTTAGCCACAGGACCCCGTCACTGCGGGCAAATTGTGGGCGTGCGAGAGGAGGAAGAGATCCCGCTGCAACGGGATCAGCGGTCTGGAATGACCAGACACCGGCCTGGGGGTGTGGAACAGGCCAGGGACTGATGCATCTGGGTGCTGGGATGTGCACAGACCTGTCCTGGCCTGTCCCTGCGCTGGGACAGGCTCAAAGGTTGAGCTGGCTTAGCCCGGGATTAAAGGCACCATCTGCAATTAGAGGCACACCCGGCTCCTTCCAGCATTCCCAGCCCCATCTGCGCGGGGTTTGGAGAGGGGGAATGGTGAGGGTGCTCATCCCTAGTGTCCAAGGCCATTTCTCTGCCATTCATTCCTTGGAATAGCAAAAAAAATCCTTTTCCTAATGCATCAGGATGCTTCCACTCCTTTATGGGGAGGGAAATACACCTAGAAACTGTAGGATCCTAAGGATTTCCAGGAAAGCAAAACAAGGACAGAGATAAGGGAATGGGCTTCCAATTTAAGAATTATCTGATGGGCATGGGAATGATACTTGTATGTTTTACAACTCCCCTTTTTATTCCTAGAATAATTTTAGATTTTTTGTTCCTTTAATAACTCATCTAAATTTGAGAGGAAACAATGCAAAATTAATGCAGGGAGAGACTGTGGAATCATCATGGAATGGTTTGGGCTGGAAGCCTCATCTCTGAGCCTGTCCTGGGCTGGCTCCTGTCCTTCGGCCACTCCTTGCAGGTGAACGTAGAAGTGATGGAGATGTGCAGGGAATGCTGGTTGGTTTTCCATGCCTCTGGCAATCTGGGCATGAAAAAGACTAATTGACCTCTTCCAGCAGGGAAACTAAATTTAAACAAGAGGTGCCAAAAAGAATTGGAGCTTCTGCACAATGAAATCTGCAGGAATCCAACTTAAAATCCTCCTGGATTGTCACTGGTCCAGCTTCCATGGAGTGGTCACTGTGGCCAGGAGTGTCCAGTCCTGCTGGAAATGCACTGGACCAGGATGTCATTTTCACTTTATAAAGGTAAAGATCCTCTGGGTGACCCCCAGTGACTGGAAGGACTCCCAGGGCACTAATTCCAGGTGTTCTGGTTTTGGGAATAGCACAGGAGCCTTTCCCTTCTTGCCCAGAGGAGCAGCCAGTGTTTCCCTGTCTGGGACCAAGGAGGTGGAAAACACGCTGGGTCATTGCTAGAGCTTGCAGGGAGAGGGGCATCCATGGGGACGGGAGACTCCGGCTGCAGTTCCCATCTCCCTGCAGGCACGGACAGGTGATGCCGAACCCGGACAATGCGATGCTCTCGGCGCATCCCGGGGCGAGCGGCCCCGGGCGGGGCGGGGCGGGACCGAGGGGATTTAAACCCCCGGGAACCGCCCCCGCTCCTTTTGCTCGTTCAGCGCTCGGTGCGGGTGGCAGCGGCCGGGCTGGCCTCCTCCGGAGCCTCGGGGTCCCATCCTGTACCTCCCTCTACCCCTCCTTCCTCCTGCCCTTATTCCCTTTTTCCTGCTCCACCTTCTCCCTCCCCTCCTCATTCCCTCCTATCCCCTTCTCCCTCTTTCCCCCGCAGCCGCGGGGCTCGGGGCGCCGGAGAATAAAGCCCAGAGGGCCGGAGCCCGGCGCCCCCCGCTGTCCCTGGAGCCCCCACACGGGGCCGGGCCCGCTCGGCGGGTCCCCCCACACCGGTCAAATACACCGCCCGACACCGCCGGGGCTCCGGCCTTCCCTACATCACACTGGGGGCTCCCGGGGGGGATCCGGGCGAGTCCTGCGAGTCCACGCTCAGAAATAAAGCCCGAGTTTTTTTCTGGGACCAAATTCAGGAGCGCCGTGGCGGAGCCCGGGGAGCAGCGGGGCGGGGCCGGGGACACCGGGGGCGGCGGCGCCGGGCTCGGAGGTGAGCGGGGAACGGGAACAACCCCGAGCGGACGGCGAGGGCCGCGAGGGTTCGGTGTCCCCGTACAGGGATGGGTGTCCCGGCACAGGGACGGCTGTCCCGGTGCAGGGATCGCTGTCCCATCCCGGGACAGCGAGCGGGAAGGCGGCAGCAGCGGGAGCTGCCTCGGCACGCGGGGCCCGGGGCGTCGCTCTGGGGCGGATTCTGGAGGGGCCAAAATGAACATTTTGGGGTAGAATCTGAATTAATGTGCAGGGGAGAGAATGCACAGTTTGGGGTAAGGATGAGGTGGTCGGTGCTCTCCGGAGGGACCAGCGCGGGCTGGCTCTGTGTTGCTGTGAGTAATTTGCTTTATGGACGGAGACACCTGAGACTGCCGCGGGAATCCGGGGCTGGAGCCGGGAAGGAAACCTGGTCTGACTGCGGGAATGGGAGTGGGGGGCCAGGCGGGGCTTCCGTCGGTCACTGGAGCCGCCGCCGTGAAGGCGACGTGTTAGGATGTGTAGCGAGATGTAAGGGACATGTTGATTGCAGGATTACCGATAAGGACACATAACGGATCTATAGAACGATCGTATAACGAGATATGTATTTAAAAACCCCGTCGTCGTCCTTCTCCCAGCCCCGCTGTGTTTTCAGGATCTTGGGGAAGGAGCCGGGGTCTGGACAAGGCTCCCGGGCACAGGGGGGAATTCTTGGGGTCCTGTGCGCGGCCAGGATTTGGGCTCGATGCTTCCCGTGGGTCCCTTCTGGCTCAGGAAATGCTGCGATCCTGTGCCTTGGAGGGTGAAATCAAGGGGATCAGGGGGGTTTTTGCCCGCGGTGTCCGCGGCCCCGCCGGGCCAGGGCGGGTTAAAGCCGGGACCGGCCCCGAGACACCGGGACCGGCCGGGCTGGGAGCGCCCGGTGCTGCCGCCCCGTGGGGAGCGCCCGGCACTGCAACCCGGGACGGCGCTGGACCGCGGGATCGGCGTGGAGCGGCATCCCTGGGAATGCTGGAGCCTCCCGGGAATGCTGGGGCATCCCTGGGAATGCTGGGGCCTCCCGGGAATGCTGAGGCATCCCTGGGAATGCTGGAGCCTCCCGGGAATGCTGGGGCCTCCCGGGAATGCTGGGGCATCCCTGGGAATGCTGGGGCCTCCCGGGAATGCTGAAGCATCCCTGGGAATGCTGGGGCCTCCCGGGAATGCTGGGGCCTCCCGGGAATGCTGGGGCATCCCTGGGAATGCTGGGGCCTCCCAGGAATGCTGGGGCATCCCTGGGAATGCTGGGGCATCCTAGGGAGTGCTGAGGCGTCTCAGGGAGTGCTGAGGTGTCCCAGGGAATGCTGAGGCAGCTCAGGGAATGCTGAAACGTCCCCTGCCTGGGGCACTCGGCAGCACAATCCCTGGTGAGGTGCAGAAGGAGGAGGGGGTTAGTGGGAGGACGTTTCTGGAATGGAACTGGGAGAGGTGCTGATCATACCATGGGATCACGGGCTGCTTTGGCTTGGAAGGGACCACAAGATCATTGACACGTTCTTGTCTGATTGCACAGCAAAGAACATCCCAAACTGCCTCCTCACCCTCATGGACAGCAGGAGCGTCTTCCATAGCTCCTGTTTAGGAATGGCAGTGGCTGTTGGGAGCTCTGGCAGGAGCAGCTGGAGACCAGGTAAGAACAGAAATGGGATCATTCCTGCTGCTGCTGGAGGCGGTTTTCTCTTTTCAGGATGTTCCTCTGATTGGTGTTTTCACAGCAGTGTTCTAGGGCACATTGAGGGCAATTCCAAGAATTTTGGAACAGTTGAGAAGCAGAGGGCTTCTCATCTAGAACCTGATGCATTTCTAGTAATTCCAAACATTTCCTACAACACCATTCTGGGGGAAACCTGGGTAAGGGATAAAGATGCAGAGGAACAAGTGTTCTAAACCCCCCTGGATTTCTGACAGAGCAAACCTTCCAGTAATCCCAGCTGATGTCTCTGAGAAACTGTGGGATCCTAAGGATTTCCAGGAAAGCTAAACAAGGACAGAGATAAGGGAATAGGCTCCCAATTAATAATGATTTGATGGACATGGGAATGATTGTTGAATGTTTGATGCTCCCTATTTCATTCCTGGAATAATTTTTAAGGGATTCCTTTAATAACTCATCTAAATTTGAGAGGAAACAATGCAAAATTAATGCAGGGAGAGACTGTGGAATCATCATGGAATGGTTTGGGCTGGAAGCCTCATCTCTGAGCCTGTCCTGGGCTGGCTCCTGTCCTTCGGCCACTCCTTGCAGGTGAACGTAGAAGTGATGGAGATGTGCAGGGAATGCTGGTTGGTTTTCCATGCCTCTGGCAATCTGGGCATGAAAAAGACTAATTGACCTCTTCCAGCAGGGAAATTAAATTTAAACAAGAGGTGCCAAAAAGAATTGGAGCTTCTGCACAATGAAATCTGCAGGAATCCAACTTAAAATCCTCCTGGATTGTCACCGGTCCAGCTTCCATGGAGTGGTCACTGTGGCCAGGAGTGTCCAGTCCTGCTGGAATGCACTGGACCAGGATGTCATTTTCACTTTATAAAGGTAAAGACCCTCTGGGTGACCCCCAGTGACTGGAAGGACCAGGCTGGGCTCCCAGGGCACTAATTCCAGGTGTTCTGTTTTTGGGAATAGCACAGGAGCCGTTCCCTTCTTGCCCAGAGGAGCAGCCAGTGCCTTCCTTAGTCCACAGATCCCCAGGATGGGCCACAGAGAAAATAACAGGACTATGGAAATCCCCCACACGGGGAGTTTGTGGTGCTCTGGATTATGTTCTGGATTTATAATGTTAAAGGGGGGTGTGGAGGGGTTTTTCTCTGCCCTTCCTGTTCATTATTGTTCTCAGTGCTCATGTTGCTCTCACTGTTATTATGTGTTGTCATTAATATAAATGATTGTATTTGACTGGTTTCCATTATTAAAGTGTTCTGAGCTGGATTTTTGTCTCTGATGTGTTCCCCATCCCACGGGGGGCGAGGGAGCTGCTGCTGGTGCCCAGCTGGGTCCGCCCATGGCCCGGGGCACTTGTGGGGGCTCTGAACGCAGCGGACTGGGGCAGTTTTGGGGCTCACAAAGAGACAGCCAGTGCTGCGTTTTGGGGGTGCTAAATCAGGCTCCGAGCTTAAAAGCAGAGACTAAATCGAGCATCTTGGAGTCCTGAGAGCAGGCTCCTACGGCCAGAGCTGGGGCTCAGGAACAGGGACTAAATGCTGTGTTTGCAGGGCTTGAGGAGGAGACCAAGTGCTGAGTGTTTGGGCTCCCCGAGAGAAGCCGAAGGTCCGGGTCCCGGTGCCGCTCGCAGTCCCGGCCCGGCCTAGGTGAAAGGGCTGGGGCCGGGAGCGAAGAGATAAAGAGAAATATAAAGGAAAATAAATAAATAGAGACATGGAGCCCGGCACGGCCGCAGCCGCCCCCACCGAGCGCCGAGGGGGCAAATGGCTCCTGAGCCGATTCCCGGGGTTTAAATCCCCCCGGCCCCGCCCCGCGCAGCCGCGCTGGGGCCGCGCACCTGAGCCGGCCCCGCCCCTCACACCTGAGCCGGCCCCGCCCCTCACACCTGAGCCGGCCCCGCCCCTCACACCTGAGCCGGCCCCGCCCCTCACACCTGGGCCGGCCCCGCCCCTCACACCTGGGCCGGCCCCGCCCCTCACACCTGGGCCGGCCCCGCCCCGCCCCGCCCGCTCCCGTAAATCCCGGCGGATCCGCGCCCGTTCCGCTTTGTGCGGTGGGTGCTCATCCCGGGATGCGGCGGGGCCGTCGCTCGGAGCGCTGTGCGGAGCCCTGGATCGGGGGCTGCTCCCGGTGCTGCGCGGAGCTCGAGGCGCTGAGGTGGGAACGGGACCCGGGCCAGGGAATTCGGGTCCGGGTCCCGCCGGTGTCTGCTGGGGGTCCCGGGCTGCGAGCCGTGGGGCCGCAGAGCGGACGCGGGATTGCGGCTGGAACAGGGACTGGGCTCACTGCATGCGGGAAGAGCCGCTCCGGGACGGGCGCTGGGGCCGCTCCCGGCGCTGCCGCTCCTGCTCGGACCGCGGCCGGTGCTGGCCACTGGTACCTGTTTTCATGATGATTTTGTAGCTGAAAATCTGGGAAATCATTCAGCTTTTTAATTGGTTTTGCACTGTTTCACTGGGAAAAACCTGAGTTTTCTCCATAACTCATAATAATGATGCAATGGATCTGATGTGTCAGGGAGAAGGGTTCTGTCTTTCTAGTGGGACTGATTCCTGCTTGTTTAATGGATGGGTTGGAATATTGATGATAAAAGCTTGCTTAGAAGAGGAGGAGGCTACTTGGGTTGTTGGGGTGGGGATGGGGCAGAACACGGAGAATCCAGGCTTTTGCTGGGCTTCTAGGATGGCTTTGGCTGTTGGGCTATTGCAGGCTGGAAGCACAGAATGTCACCCATAACACGAAGCTATCCCAATCTTAGATCAGTGTCGGAAATGATGTTGTCTGTTGCTTGGGTAGGGGACTTCCCTCAGTGTTTGGAGGGTGGGAGCAATGAGGGTGTTCATCCCTGGTCCATGGCAGTTTCTCTGCTCAGCATTGCTTGGAATAACAAAAATCAAAATAATATCTTGCCAAGCTCTGTAAACTATAAATTCTTTCTACCCTCTGGAAAGGGCTTTGACATGCCATGGTGTCAAAGGAACATTTAATTTTGCATCCCTTCCTTTCCCTAATGCATTGGGATCTTTCCAGCCCGGGGTGGGAGGGAGGCTGCAGACCATACCTTAGCCAGACTATATTTGAATTTTCCATACGGCCTGGCTTTGCAGCTTCATATTTCCATCTCTATTTCTCTCACTCTGCAGAAGAGATATAGCTGCAGCCCAACCAGGAAATGTTCAAACAACAATTATTCCTTGCTCCCTGCAGAGGTTAAAGGATTCCCCATCTGTTTCCCAGCCCAGGCAGTGGCAGGAGCCCATCCCTGGGTTTGCACACCTGTAGGTTGGTCTTCCTGAACTTCACAGCTGCAGAAACCTCTTGTACCATCTGCCTCCCTTCAGCTGAGTAAATGCCTTCTGACTGTGCCATGGAAATTGGTGAGGTGTCCAAGGTGGAATGTAAATGTACCCAGTGTAACTGCTTATCCTAGAGAGAAACTCCAGGTGTGATCAGTGTCTGTGGGGACCAGCCTGTGTGTCTGCTCGAGGACATATTTAACTGCCCATACTCTTATCTAAAGTATTTATTTTTCTGGGGAGCCCCAAAGGCCAGGAGACGGAGGTTTTGAAGGTGGTGTCACTCAGAGCCTGAAAACATCAATGTTGGTTTATTATTCCATTGAGGACCTGCTGCATGTCAGGTGGAGCTGTTCCCAGTCCAGTGGCTGTTCCCATCATAGGCACAGGAAACCTGAAATCCAGAGACATCTTTCAGCTTGGACCTTTGCTTCTGTTGGGATCCAGACTTGGAGCCTGGGGCATTGCAACACCTGTTCCTGCTCAGGGGAATGCCAATTCCCAGTTCCAAAAATATGATATTTGTTGATTTTTCTGCACTCTCTGTTTCTGTAAACTGGGCATTTTCTTTCCTCCATCAGTAAAAGACAGCTGGTCCCATTCTGTGTTTGGAACTAGTATAGAAGTGGGATTTTTGTCTTGTGCTGAAGAAGCAGCAGGTAGAATCTCCAGTAACAGACAAGATTAAAATTGTGTGGGATCTGCTGCTCCAGCTGGATCCCTACAAATCCATGGGGCCGGATGGGGTTTATCCAAGAATCCCCAAAGAGCTGCTGATACCAAAAACCTCTCTTAATTTTTTGAGCAGTCTTGGGAACCTGGAGAGGTGCTGGCTGACTGGAAGTTTGTCTGGGTTTGAAAAGACAGATATCTGTCTTTAAGGAAGGTAGGAGCTTATTGTGAAATGGAAAATGTAAACTTCTTCTCTCTGAATTATTATGATTTGGAAACTAAGAGGTTCTTAGGCAAAGCTATGAGAATAGGAATAGCAGTTCTTTACTAAGAAAATTAAAATACAAATCCAATAGTACAAATTATAAAAAACCACTGACAGTCAGAATACGACCTGACACACTGTTGGTCAGGGTGTTGATAGCTGTTTGAGCAGATGGTGGTTGCAGTCTTCTGGAGTGATAGATGTGGTTTTGTTGAAGTAGTGATCTTATAGAAGGGTGTAGTTTTCTTCTGAAGATGCAGTGGTGGTGTAGATGGGCTTGGTCTTTTTCTGGGAATTTAGTGGAGAGGAAAGCTGTTTTTCTGGGAATCTAGTGGGAAAAGGTTAATAAGTCCTGCTTATCAAACCTGGTTTCCTTTTATGACATGGTAACCCACTGGGGTGGCCTGACCTTGATTTCTGGGGGCAGTTCTGGGCACCACAATATAAGAAAGACATTAAACTATTGGAGAGTGTCCAAAAGAGGGCAACAAAGATGGTGGAGGCCCTTGAGGAGAAGCTGTTGGAGGAGTGGCTGAGGGCACTTGGGCCGTTCAGCCTGGAGAAGAGACTGAGGGGATACTTGACTTCCTTGCAGCCTGCAACTTCCTCACAAGGGGAAGAAAAGGGGCAGACACTGATGTCTTCTCTGTCCTAGTGACCAGCACCCAAGGGAATGGCCTGAAGTTCTGTCAGGGGATGTTTAAGCTGGGTATTAGAAAAATGATCCTCACCTAGAGGGTGGTTGGACTGACTGCCCAGACCAGTGGTAACAGCTCCAAGTCTAACAGAGCTCAACAAACATTTAAACAATGTTCTTGGGTACATGGTGTGACTTTTGAGGATGGGTTTGTGCAGGGCTGAGAGCTGGACTTGATGATCCTTGTGGATTCCTTCCAACTCAGCATATTCTGTGGTTCTTCTGGATTCTTGCAGCCAAACTTCATAGAACCCTCTAATGGTTTGGGTTGGAAAGGACCTTAAAGCTCATCTTGTTCCACTCCCCTGCCATGGGCAGGGACACCTTCCACTAGACCGGATCGCTCCAACCTGACCTTGAAGACTTCCAGGGATGGGACAGGTGAGCTGTGGTTTGGGTCTAAGGAATTTAGAATGGGTAGAAAGGTGGTTCATCATCTCTGGTGACTGGAACTGCCGATGGATACCGGCTCCCATGGGACTGTGCCCTACCAGTGAGGTTCCCCTCAGCTCACTGGTGTGATAAGGCCAACCACAGCATTTGTAGAGCTGAAAATCTCTGGAATGCTCAAAAATTTGACACAGCAGGTGGGGTTTTGCACTGTGGTTGCTCTGGTGAGTCCCTAAAGCCCTGTGGCTTAGTCAAGGTGAGATAATCTCCTCTGTGTAATCACCTCTAAACTTAGAAGCTCAGAGAAGCGATAACAACCTGCTTTGGGCTTTGTCGCTCTCCTGGGGCTCCAAGAGCCTCTAAATCCCCAAATTACATGGAAAAAGGCCTTTGCTGACAGTGGTATATTTTTAAATTCACCTTCAGATTGCCTTAATATCCACCTTGAAGAGCATCAGGAGGGAAGCAGGGAGACTGCAGAGATGTAGGGGAGGATGATCCTGGAGAGCCACGAGTAAGGACAGCACATGCCGAGCCACCCATCTCTTGTCATTTTTTCTTCTGAAGTCTTCATCTCAGCTCCTGCCTGGAGGCTCCAGGGCTCCAGTTCCTTATTGTACTCTGGGCTTAGCACCAATTCCAGGTGATCTGCTGCAGGTGTGTGGTGAGGACACCCCAGTGGAACACTTGATCTGGGTACTTCTCACTGACTACAAAGGGCTCCTGGATGAGGACTGGCAGCTTTCCTGGAAGGAACACTTATGGATCTTAATATTGCTGATATAAGGCACATCCAAATGTGATTTTTAATTTTTTTTCCCCAAAAAAGAAATATTTTCAGGAGGAGATTGCTGAGCTTTGGGTGTTGCATTTTTTTTTCTTTTTGAAGACTGCAGGAACAGACTAAAGAGCTGGGAAAATCTTTTAGAGCCAAACCAGTGCATCAGGAGGGAGGGGAGACTTCATAGTCAGGAAGTTTTGGCTGCCCCTTCTCTGGAAGTGTTCAAGACCATGCTGGACAGGGCTTGGAACAATCTGGTTTAGTGGAAGGTGTCTCTGCCCATGGCAGGGAGTGCAATGAGATGGTCTTCAAGATCCCATCCAACTCAAGCCCTTACAGGATTCTATGGAGAAGATAGATGAAGCAAGCGGTAGGCAGATGCCTACACAAGGAATAATCAATTCTGTGCTGTCTTTTACAGCTTTTATTGGGTTTCTCTGTGTTTCAGGTTGTGCTGGATGATTTCAAAGTCCCAGACTGAACACACACAGGGGATTGAAGGCAACACCAAGGTAAAGCTCCTCAGGGTTGTGTAACCTGCAGCTTCTCCCTACCCATGCCATGACTTCCACCCAGCACTGTCTAATCAATCTGTGCCTAAACTCTTGTTATAGACCTTGTGGGATTGTCTCCAAACAGATCCTACTGCAAAGAGGGTTTTCCAGCTGGAAGAAACCTCCAGCAAGGAGTACACACAGACAACACACTTTGAAGGAATGCCAGGAAGAAATTGCACCCAAGCAACTGAGTTCAGCTTGGTGGGATTCACTGAGGACCTGGCAACTTGGGTCACTCTCTTCCTGCTGTTCCTGCTCACCTACCATGTCACCATCCTGGGCAATCTGGGGATGATCACCTTGATCAGAGCCAGTCCCTGCTCCATTCCCCCATGTATTATTTCCTGGGCAACCTGGCTTTTGTGAACCTCTGCACTTCCACCATCATCACTCCCAGGATGCTGGTTGGGGTTTTGTTGGGGAAGAAGGGAATCGCCTGTGCCAGGTGCATGCCTCAGATGTTCACTTTTGGCCTGTTTCTGGTCACTGAGTGCTTCCTACTGGCTACGATGGCCTATGACTGATATGTGGCCATTTGCCACCTCCTGCTCTACCCCCTTGTCATGTCCCCAGAGCACTGGTCCCAGCTGGTGACCAGGTCCTGGGACAAACCTCCTGGGACAAACCATTGGCATGTCCAGCTTGTTCTTCTGTGACATTTCCCTGCTGATCTCGCTCTCCACCCCTGACACCACCTTCAGCCTCGTCATCTTAAGGACTTCTTCATCTTTGTTCAGTGTTCCCAGCATGCTGGTGGTCCTGGTGTCCTATGTGGCCATCATCTCCACTATCCTGAGCATCAGCTTGGCTGAGGGCAAGTGCAAAGCCTTCTTCACCTGTGCCTCCCGCCTCACTGTTGTCAGCGCCTTCTATGGGGCATTGATTTTCATGTACTTACTCCCCAGGTTAGACACCTCCAGGGGAGGAGATAAAGGGGCTGCTGTGCTCTACTCTGTGGTGATGCCCATGCTGAGCCCCTTGATCTACAGCCTGAGGAACTAGGAGGTGAAGGAGGCTTGGAGGAGACTCAGGAAAATAAAATGAGCATGGACATTTTAACATTGTGGCCAGATACAATGGAGATGTGAGTGATATGCTGGGATTTTTGTGAAATATGTAGAGACACATTTTTGGGGCCTTCTGCACTTTGATTTAGATGATGTGCTGGCTGATTCAATATCAGCTGAAAATAACAATTTCAGTCCAGTTTTGGTGTCTGGATGAGGCTTGGAAGCAGCCTGGTCTAGTGGAAGGTGTCCCTGCCCACAGCAGGAGGTCGGAACTGAATGAGCTTTGAGATCCCTTCCAACCCAAATCATTCCAGAATTCTGTGATGCATTTGTTGTTAAAGCCTTGCATATATGAAAAAACCCAAAACCCTCCAATCATTGCATTATCTCACCCTGTGCCAGGTCCATGGCGAAATCCAGAGTGATGAGACTCTCCTAGAGACTTAGAACAACTTGGGATGGAGGAGAAGCTGCTCAGTTGGATTAAATCAAGCCAGAATCAAGGTAGCTTGCTGATTTATTGATGACACAAAACTCACAGGCACTCAAGGTCACTCAGCTGAATCCTTTGTTCCCAAATCTTGCCAATAATTCCCTGGTTATTATTTAGTCTGACTGCCTGATTAAAATTCCCCTGAGTAATTTATGTTCCTGTTCCTCTTTTATCAGCTGTACTGAAGCCCCATAGCAGGGCCCCAAAGGGCCTCAACTCACATGTCCACAGATGTGGAGACAACATCCTCAAGTTGCACCAGGGGAGGTTTAGGTTGAAAAGGGAAAGTTCCTTCATGGGAAGGGCTGTCCAGCCCTGGAACAGGTTGCCAGGGCAGTGGTGGAATCCACATTCCTGGAGGGATTTAAAAGGCATGTGGATATGGCACTTGGGGACATGGATTTGTGGTGACCTTGGCACTGCTGTGGGAATGGTGGACTTGATGATCCCAGAGGATTTTTCCAACCTAACCAATTCTATGACTCTGTGATCAGTGCCATGAACCTCTTTGTGTAATGCTGGCTGTTCTCCCACCCTTCTGCTCCTCCCTGCCACTCTCAGGACATTGTTTAATTTAGGTGCAGACAAGATTGTACTTTTTTTCTTTAAACAGGACTAAAGATTGTTTTTAATATTTTTTTTAAAACATTATTTTTTATTTAACCTCCCATAATTTTAAATTGATTAAAACATTAAGGCATTTAAAACATTAAGCAACTCTCTTTGCTCTGGGGCCTTACAGCCATTTTTTGGCAATACAAAAAATATTTGAAAAGTATTCAATATTTAATAGTGTTTTGAGAAACCATTTAATGGTTTTAATTTCTCTGTCCAGCTGGTTTTGCCTTGGTCATCACCTGACCTTTAAACAGGAACATGAGCCCTTAGTGAATTAAACCCTGGGTCTCTGGCCATGGCACTGTCCCTGTGCATGTTGTGGTTTTGTGCTGGAGCTGCTGCTCTCAAAACCAAAAGGTTTTGGGTTGTTGTGCAAGTGGGCACTGGGGAAATGAGGGTGAACTGTGTCCAACTTCAGTGGGAGCAGCACCTGACCATGCATGAGAGGAGCTGGAGCCACCATGTGGGAAGGAGATGGAACGTCCAGCATTGATGTTTGCTCCTGGTGGATACACATTCCTCAGGGGTCGTCCTGTGTCCCTGCCCAAGGCAGGGCATTGGAATGAGATGAGCTTTAAAGTCCCTTCCAACCCCAGCCATCCTAGGATTCTCTGGCTGGTACACTTTACTCCCCGTGAGTCTCCTGAACCCATTTTGAAGAACACATTGCAAAACGGCTTTTGAAAATGAGGTTTCCTGGTCAAAAATGGGCAGATGGGAACCATATAAGCTTGGAAAAGAGAAAATGCTGAGTGTTGCCCGTGGGGAATAATTGTCCCAGACACTGGGACAGGAGAGCAGATGTGGAGGTTGTGGTGGCCACCAAGATGGAGATGAGCCATCGATGAGTGTTCTGAGTGCAAGGACATCCACCAGCATCTGGAGAAAAGCATTGACAGCCACTCAAGTGACTTCCTGCAATGAACCTCTGACTGAGAGCTGGAGGAACAGGGAAGGTAAAGCTTCTTTGGGAGGGTGAGAAGAGAAATATGGAATTAAAGAATTCCATGAATTCTCCATAATTCCAGAATATGGAATTAAAAAATCTTTCAAATTCAAGCCTTTAGCAAAAATCCTTGTTTTGGTGTTTCCTCTTGGCATTGTTGTGCTCACAAATGGCATCGCCCAGGCTCTGCAGGCATCAATTCTGATGTGCTGTGGGGATCCCATCCCTAAAATGCCAGGGAGAAACCTTGGGATGGATCCCCAGGCCTCTGGAGAAGGCTCATTATGTGTTCAGGTGCCTCAGAGACCCTGTGATAATTGGTCATGTGGGGATGGGGCAAAACTTAAATATTCCAGCCACACTAGAGGATGGAAACGGAAAAGTTCCTGGTTTTGGCCAGACTGATGGAACTTGTGGACTTCAGCTGAAGGACCTGTGAGTATCTTAACAATCAGAGAGGGTGAAATTTTAAGTGGTTTTAAGACAGTTTTTTGCCGGATGGGGAAAATTGTCCTTCCCAAGTGTTTGCAGAAGGATATAGTAATAAATAACTCAGGAAATTGCGAAGGTTCTTCCTGGCTGTAAAACATGTATTCCATTATATCTGAACCTTCATTCCTAATTCAAATTTTGGATGAATATTCCTCATATCAGCAGAATTAGGAGGCACACTCTGGGCAAATTGACTGAAGGGTTAATCTGAACCTAAAAGTCTTAAATTCAGCTCATCATTATCACCAGAAAATGTAAAAATAAATTGCAGCAGGAAAGTTCCTGCAGAGTTTTCCTTTCGTCCTGATTGGCAATTGCAACACTTCTCCAAACCCCGGGCTGTCTCTCAATCACTGAATCTCAATCACTGAATCTCTATTTCTTACACCAGTTCTTTTTAATTCCCTGTGATCCCAGGAAATTATTTATATATCCGAAGAGATACGTTTAAATGTATGTAATTACATATAATATATAAAATAAAATTATATATATGAGGAAAATATTTCTATGTATTAAGTAATTACCTCTCTAACTGCATATATAAATTAAACATCTATATTAACTTTATTTATATTTTAAAATGTTCATATATTTAATTATATATAGAGTGGTCAATAAATCCTCAAGCTGCCATTTAACTTCCTGAAACTAATTGAGTTGTTTTAACTAATGGTGTTTGTTTACCAGTACAGGGCTCCTCCTTAAGGAGCTGCTTCCAAAGTCATCCATTCCCAAGGGAAAATTCCTTCTCCAGGGCTGGGCAATGACAAACCACTTGGTGTTCCTGTGAATGAAGACTATAAACAGCAGTATTTTTTGGTCAAGTTTGGATGCTCTTTGTGAGGTAAATTATTCCTGTCTTCCACACTAATACTAGGAGAAATCTGGGTTTATTTCTCCTTGGAAATCTTGGTCTGGGAGATAAAACCTGATCAAACAAAAAGGGGCCCGAGATGTGAAGAAAAAGGTGAGTTTTACCCAAAATAAGGCTGCAAGGAGTTGATGTGTTGCAAGGAGAGGGCTTGAGGTGGGAGCTTGTTGTCACAACAAATAATCATTCAGGCTCAGGGTCTCTGATGTGAAACCCAGGAATTTATCATGGAATCCATGGTTTGGGTTGGAAGGGACCTTATGGATCCTCCAGTGATGATCCGCGGGCAGGGACACCTTGCACTGGCCCAGGTTGTTCCAAGCGCTATCTAATCTGGCCTTGAAGATCAATCACTGCATAGCAGCACTACCTGGATAATTTCCCAAATTATATATATTTTTTTCTATTTATTTGAACTGTATTATCAGCATCTTACTCCTCCCAGTTAATCATGGCACCACAACATTTTTGGGGTCTCCAGACTTTTAAAACCCTTTTCTTTTCTGCTTCATACTTCTCACAGGAATGACACAAGTATCACTATATTTAAAGTGGTTTTTAATACAGATATCCTGTCTGAACCTGAATTTCAGTTTCATGGGAAGGAAGGGAAGAAATCTGGTTTATTTTCATTTGTTCTGACTCTACTAAAGAAAACTTTATGGATGTCCTGATCTCTCACCAGTGCTCTGTCTCCTTTGGATCTTCTAAACCAATAAGTTTTGGGGTTGTTTTTTGTTGTTTTCATATTTTTTCAAATTCATAATGATTTCTACAGTCAGGATAAATTACTAGGGTTAATGCTTTGAATCTGATGAGTAACAAACCCCCTTAACTTCTTCAGGAGGTGGTGTAAAACTTCCACTGTGCAAAGTGATTTATCAAACCCAATCAGTGGCTAAAGCAGACTAAAACCATTAGAAACAAACTCAGTAGTGAACTTTGACCACTTAAAATGTATTTTGAACCAAACAGTAAATTCTGCAGTTCCTGCATCTCCAGGCTGTGTTTGCTGCTAAAAACACAGCCATTTTTAACATGTTTGTGCAGAAAACAGAAATATCCTGACTCTTCATCTTGGCTTTCCCGCAGCACCTGCATTAGGATGGCAGCCAAAGGCAATGGAACCCGCAGTGCTCACTTTATCCTCTCGCTATTCTCTGAGCAGGGCAATGTCCAGGTTGTCCTCTTCGTGGTGTTCCTGGTGATCTATGTGATCACCCTGCTGGGGAGCGTGGGGCTGCTGGTGTTGATCTGGCGGGTTGCCCAGCTCCACACCCCCATGTACTTATTCCTGAGCAGCCTGCCCTTCCTTGACCTCTGCTATTCCTCCTTCATCACTCCCAGGCTGCTCCAGGATCTCCTGGATGAGGACAAGGTCATTTCTCACGCCGCGTGCCTCATGCAGTTCTATTTCTACGTGGCCTTTGCCACCACTGAGTGCTTCCTTCTGGCTGCCATGGCCTACGACCACTACGTGGCCATCTGCTGCCCCCTGCTCTACTCCCTCTCCATGTCCCGAGGGATCTGTGTGCTCGTACCTGGCTGGGGTCACCAATGCCACCCTCCACACGGGCCTGGCCCTTAGGCTGAGCTTCTGCGGCCCCAAAGTCATCAAACATTTCTACTGCAAGGGGCCCCTGCTCTTTGCCCTGTCCTGCACGGACCCTGCGCCCAACGAGCTGGGGATGTTCATCACGGCAGGCTTCAGCCTGGCTGCCACCATCCTGGCCATCCTCCTCTCCTACACCTTCATCCTAGCTGCCATCCTGGGCACGTTCTCGGCTGCAGGGAAGCGCAAAGCCGCCTCCACCTGCGCATCCCACCTGGCTGTTGTGGTGCTCTTCTACGGATCCCTTGTGTCCATGTACTCCCAGCGCAGCTCCGGGAGCTCCCGGGAGCGAGACAAGGTGGCCTCTATGTTCTACACCATGGTGACGCCCATGCTGAACCCCTTCATCTACAGCCTGAGGAACCAGAAGGTGAAGGCTGGGCTCTGGAGACTGATGGGGAGGAAACACTCAGCTGAAAAATAGTATTACCTTTTTTTTGTGTGTTTGCTGCCTGGTATTTTAATTTCAGGAATTTAAGCCCTTCTTGCCCACTTGTTGAGCTTGAGGACCAGGGACTCTTCATCTCTTCTGATTACAGATACTGGGGACCATTTCCTTCTTTTAGGGGAAAAAAAGGAGAAACTTTCCTCCATATGCCTGATTGTGACACTCTCTAGTTTTTTAGACAGGATATCCCAGATAATGTAAAAATAAAATGCAGCAGGAGAAGTTTTTAAGGTGTTCTCCCTTCTTCCCAATTAGCTGTTGCAGCACTTCTCCAAATCCCAAGCTGTTTCCCAATCCCCGAATCTCCATTTCTTACACTGGCTTTTTTTACTTCCCTGTGATGCCAAAAAGCCAATTATATATTTCAAGGACAAATTTATATATATTTAAAATTATATATATATAAAGAAATATATAAAGACATTATATAAGCAGACTTTCTTTATGTACATGAAGAAATATATATTAAGATGTTTATAAATATAAATTTATATATAAAATTACATAGATATATAAAGAAGTAGGACATAAACCCTTAGGCTTCCATTGAACTTCTTGAAACTGATGGTCTTTACTTACCAGTGCAAGTCTCCTGCTGAAGGAGCTGCTTCCAAAGTTATCCATTCTGAGGAGAATTTCCTGTGTGCTGCCACAGGGTGGGCAGTGACCCAGCTCAAGCCCCAAGCTTGCTCAAAGAGCAGGGAGCCCTCATCTGGCATCTCCTATGGATCATGGTGGAATTACAACCACTGCTCCCTATCCTGGCATTTTGTTCATATTTTGGTTTTATTATTAAACAGGTTTTGCTTAGTTTTGAGCAATTGTGATTTCCCCTCTATAATAAACCATGAAACTGAGGAAGGAAAAACAAACTCTTGGAACCACAGTGAAACTGAGCACAGAAGGAGTCACAGGAGTCCTGACCAGAAGCAATTGTGGGGTAGAAACAGTTACAAAATCCCAGAATCATTTAGGTTGGAAAAGCCCTCTAAGATCATGGAGCCCAACTCTTAAGCCAGCTCTGCCAAGGCCAGCACTAACCCGTATCTGAGGTCAGACCTGAGAGGCCCTTCCAGAGCCTAAAGGGGCTCCAGGAGAGCTGCAGAGGGACTCTGGGCAAGGGCCTGGATTGTCAGGACAAGGGGCAATGGCTTTACACTGACAGCATTTAGATTGGATATGGGGAAGAAATTCTTGCTTTTGAGGGTGCTGAGGCCCTGGCACAGGTTGTCCAGGGAAGCTGTGGCTGCCCCATCCTGGGAAGTATACAAAGCCAGGCTGGTCAGGAACTGGAGCAGCCTGGGATAGTGGAAGGTGTCCCTGCCCATGCCAGGGGGTGGCACTGGTTGAGCTTTAAGGTATCCTAACACAGTCCCATGCCAACACATTTACCCTCCAGCTTTTTGGCTCCAGGGCCTGAATCTGACAAACAAAAGCATCTGGAGAAGTTCTCTTTCTTGTTAACAAGGAAGAAAGTTTCTTCCTTGTTTTCCTTTGCTAATTAGTCTCTAATGCCTCATTAAGATGAATTAAAGAAGTTGTTGAAAAGCCCTCTGAGAAGTTCTGTGACGATGATTAGGAAACTTTCTTGGCAAAGCCCAGATGATCTTGTTAAGCTGGTGTCCCTTGAAGGGTGGTTGGTCTCCTAGGATCACTTCTTGCTCTGGGAATGGGAGCAGCATCCCTTGTGCTGGAAATAGCTGTGAGCATCTGTATGGTGGAACCCTGGAGCTCAGACCTGCTGGTGGGTGTTCTTAATTCTTCATTTAAACCTGAAAATCTTGAACTGAAGGAAAGTGGGTTTACACTGGATATAGCAAAGAAATCCTTCCCTGAGAGTGTGCTGAGGCTCTGGCACAGGTTGCCCAGAGAAGCTGTGGCTGCCCCATCCCTGAAAGTGTCCAAGGCCAGGTCGGATAGGGCTTGGTCTAGTGGAACTCCCAAGGCAGGGAGCTGGAATGGGATGAACTTCAAAGTCCCTTCCCACCCAACTTTGATATCTATATTTGACATGTATATCTTTATCATTTAATTATATTAATTCAAACATCTTCATCCAGGTCCAAATCTACCTTTCCTGCTTCCCCCCAGACTTAAAACATCTCTTCTCCTGCTGTTTTTTCCTGGAGAACAAGGAGACTACTCACAGTCTATTTACTTTTCAAACAGAAGTGAATTCTCATGTAACTCCTCAGAACACAACATCTACAACACAACACCAAAGGGAAAAGTTTTCTGCTTCCACCTTTCCCTGCCGCAGCCAAGGCTTATCCCTCTGCAGAGACCGAACTCATCCCACCCCACAAAAAGTGTCAATAGGTGAGGGACAACCATAATGAGGGGTGAGGAGAAGAGGGGGAAGTGTCTGCTGAGCTTATCCAGACCATCTGAACTGTGAAAGAAAGTTGCAGGATTGCACTCAGTTTGCCCTCAAAACCAACAAATATTCTTTGGAATTTGTAAAAATGAGAAGTAGGAGGTTTTTTCCATTCTAAGTGCCTGCCAGGAAAAGATGAGGGATTGCTGGTCTCTCCCCAGTACTGTGGCCGTCCTTGTACCTTCTTTATTGAGCCATAATTTGGAGAACTGTTTTGGCTTTTTTAGGGCCTTTTCCAGACCCAAACAGCTCCCAACTATCCATTAAAAAAAAAAAAAAGGTGTTGAGGATTCTTTCATCTATGGAAACCAAGTCACTTAAGTGCTTAAAGTTTGGGTTAAATGCACCTGTTAGGTTTTCAGTATGTGTTTTGGCACTTAGACACTTGCATTCCCCTTGATATTCCAAGGTGTATCTTGAGATCCTGACTTGCATCACCTTTTTATCCCTCTAAATTAAAAAAAAAATATGCACTTTTAAAGCCTTTTATCTTACTCATCAACCTAATTTTAAAATACTCTTATTCTTCCCAAATGCTCCCTCCCACCCCAGCAGCTTGGCTCTAATAAATAACTCACAGGTAACAATGAGGAATTTTATTGGAGTTTAAGGATAAGGACAATAATCTTACAAGAAAAATACATATTGATTAGTGCAAAATGAGTTATAAGCCAATAAAACTGAGAGAAAGAAAGGCTTAATTGGAATAATACCTTGGAATAATTCTGAGTGATTTCTTCCGACAGCCTTGTGGCCACATAGGAAATTCAAATTTGAGGCTCCCACTCCTGTTTCCTTCCAAGGAATATGTGACTGTGGGGTCTATTTCTCCAGGATACATATTGTAATTGTGTTTTGTGAGGAACTGTGGAAGAACCTATATAAAACTTTGAGGATCAGGGAAAAATCCATATAATTTAATTTTATTTTTTTATTCTTGTTTTAGAGGAACAGTTTGCTTCCACAAGGGCATGGAGTGGCAGAACAACAGGGAATAGCTTTAAGCTGAGAGTAGGTTTAGATGGGATTCTGGGAAGAAATTTTTCCCTGTGAGGGTGAGGAGGCCCTGGCACAGGCTTCCTGGAGAAGCTGTGGCTGCCCCATCCCTGGAAGAGTTCCAGGCCAGGTTGGATGGAGTTTGGAGCTGCCTGGTGTAGTGGAAGGTGTCCCTGCCCTTGGAGTGTAGGACCAGATGATCTTTAAGGTCTGTTCCAACCCTAACCATTCCAGGACTCCCTGATGCCACGAGCTGCACCTCTCTGATGCTGGCAGAGGTTTAACATCCTCCTCCTGCACTTCCCCAGCGCTGCCTTCACCTCCTTGTTCCTCAGGCTGTAGATAAAAGGGTTGAGCATGGGGCTGACCACAGTGTAGAAGACAGAGGCCACTTTGTCCCGGCTGCCGTGACGGGACGCCGGCTGCAGGTACATGAAGAACAGGGAGCCGTAGAACACAGACACGGACACTAAGTGGGAGGCGCAGGTGCGGAAGGCTCTGGCCCTGCTGGGCGCCGAGCGCATGCCCAGGACGGTGTGGAGGATGCGGCCGTAGGAGAGCAGGATGACCGTGCTGGTGCCCAGCCCGTTGGCGGTGGCCAGGGCGAAGATGGCGACCTCGCTGCTGCGGGTGTCAGAGCACGCCAGCCTCAGCACGGGGCTGGCGTCACAGAAGAAGTGATCGACGCGGCGAGGCCCACAGAAGGAGCCCCCAAACGTGCAGCCGGTGTAGAGGAAGGCACTGAGGGAGGCCACGAGGTAGGACCAGGCCACCAGCTGCCAGCAGGCCCGGGGGGACATGACCAGGACATAGCTCAGGGGGTGGCAGATGGCCATGTGCCGGTCATAGGCCATGGCGGCCAGGAGGTGACACTCGGCCGTGGCAAAGAGAGCAAAGAGGTGGAATTGTGTCACGCAGCCGGACCAGGAAATGGTTTTATTCCCAAATAACAGATCTGTGAGCATTTTGGGGGAGATGACAGTGGAATAGCAGACGTCGGCCAGGGAGAAGTGGGTGAGGAAGAAGTACATGGGGGTGTGGAGGCTGGGAGCCACCCAAACCAAGAACATCAGCCCGATGTTCCCCACCAAAGTGACGATGTAAATCAACAGAAAGAGCCCAAAAAGAGGGGCCTGCACCCAGGGAGTCTCTGTAATTCCCAGGAGGATGAAGTTGGGCTGTGTGTGGTTTCCTCCCATGGCCAGGTGTTACCTGCTGAGGCAAAGGGAAGAAATACATCAAAACTGTAAAACACTTTTGGGTCATATTTAACTCAAATCGATCACCATTTAAATTGCCATATTTTGGTATATACCATATATTTTCCAAACACAAATTGTATACTTTTTTATTTATCAGTTGAGGTACCTAGAAAAGAACACAGAGCTTGAAGAAACTCAAATGGCAAATTTGCTTTTCTGTGCTTGGATATGTAAAATTATGGGTTTATTCTGGCACATGTTAATTAATAATGAAGAAAAGAATCAGATATATATTCCCTTTTGGTTTGAAAGAAATTTGTTTTAGAAGACACCTTGGAGAAATCTCATTGGAGATAACGTAAACCTGGAGTGGGAGAAAGTCCCAGTGCCAGTGAAATCCCAGATTACACCACATTATGAATATTTTTCCTTTGCTTTTAATTATTAATGCAGTCCATCAAACTGTTGACATATCACTCACACTGGATAAAAATTCACATGGATAAATTCATGTTTTATACCTTTCTGAGCTCCAGCAGGCTGAAACATCCAAAAAACCATGGGAATTAAGATAAAACTTACTTGGAATGGGAATAAATTTTAACCCATCCAGTTTCAGAAGCTGATTTACTAACAACTGCATTCTGCTGACAATTCTTTATACCTAAATAAGAATTGTCCTTAACACTTCCCTAAATCCATTCATTTTGCTTTAGCTGCCTAAGGAAAACAAAAACCTATTTGCAGAAGCCATTACTCCCATTTATTATTAGAAATCCTACTTTTGGAAGGCTGTTTTCCAGCACAGCCCTCAAAAAAGAGGATATGAGGACATGAAGAAGGAATCCAACTTCTTTCTCTTGGATTTACAGCTCCTCCTGTGCCCTCGCTGCAGTGGTGGGAGCCAAGGGTTTGTCCCAAATGCAGCAGAGAACATCCAGGCTGATGTGGAGAGGGGTGTGCTCCTTCCCTGACTCCAGCTCTGAGCCTGTGGGTGACAGGGCTGTAAATATGTTCCCTCTGCTCTCCTGGGACAAAACTCTCAGGGCTCCTCACGGCACAGCACATAAACAAAGAAAAGAGAAAAAAAAAAAAAAAAGGATAGAATGGAATTCTGAAGTCCATTGTGCTTCAGGGATCTCAAGTCTATCACGTGGATGAACCACCACGTCACATGGACATATGGCACCAGCAGTGACCGGCTGGTCAGAGGGTCCCCAAGTGTCACACAAAGCACCTCTGGCTCTGGAGCTGCTGATGTCCCTCTGTGGACACCAGACAGCTCAGTCTCCCTTCAAGGATGGGATTATCCATGGTGAGGTACCTGCAGCCCAGATGTCCACAACTGAGCAGGCAGCTTTCAGACAGTGATTAATTGTCCCAGAGTGAACTAATTCACATTAATCACCCCATCTGGGGGCTCCATCCACACCTTGACCCTCAAACTCTATTTAAGCTCAGCCCAAGGAGCTTGTTCCCCTCTGGAGAATGCTGATTGCCAGTTTAACAACATGTGCACGTCTCTGGATTCCTCTAATTTGCACCTTGTCTTGATCACAGATCCAGCCCTGGCCAGGGACTGAGTTGGTTGTTGGATGTTTCAGGCTGCTGGAGCTCATAAAGGTATAAAACATTAATTTATCTATGTGAACTTTATACACTGTGAATGATATATAATATAACAATTTGATAGATTGGATTCAAAATTAAAATAAATACCTGATTAAAAAAAATATATAGAATTTAGGTCAACCTTGGACCTGCCTCATTGTCACCAGCTCTCCTGGTGGTTTGGAGTCTTGGCTCAGAGGACATCAGGAGGCTTTGAATAAATCTGGTTCTGATTTATGAAGCAAGCTGTAAGGTGGGAAAATACGGTTTTTGGGGAAGTCAGCGGTGATTTGGAGCAACACAGTCCTGGAAAAAGATAAAATAGGTCTGATTTGTGTCAATGCCAAAGAAATGGAGCAGAAATGCTCGTTAAAGCAAAAATTACAATTTTTCTTGGAAAGGCACAGAGGAAGGATTTAGTGATAAACACTTCAAAGATTTATACTTAATTACCTGATAATTATTTTACATCTTTTACAAGCTGTTTTGTCTTCTTGGTTGTTCTTTTCTAAGTATTATTTCTCATGGAAATAGCTAGATTTCCTGGTTTTATTTCTTACTTTGAGAAAAGAGGGGGTGTTTGAAGTTGTGCCTGGGGGATTGGGAACAAAGCAGGAACTAATGGGAGTCAGTGGTGAAATTTTGGTATGGAAACTCACCAAATTCCAACAAAATGTTGTTTGCAGAGCTACACCCAACCAAAACATCAGCACGAGCTGGATGATCTTTAGGGCCCTTTCCAACCCAAAACATTCCAGGATTCTGTGACCCTGTGTGGGTCTCCTTTGGACATGGCACATCCTCTTCCAGCCTGCCTGGAGTCTCTTGATCCCTCTAATTCCACCTAAGATATCATGGGATGTGTTGTTGATAACTGATAAATCCAAATCCCATCTGTGGATCCAAACTGTACTTTGTGGGCAGCTGAGATACTCCTGGGAATACCTGGAGCAGAATAAGAAGGTTTAATGGACTCTGGATCATGTTCTGACAGGTACAATGTCCCAGTACTAGCCCAGGAGTAGCTTGGAAGCCTTTTGGGCTCATTCCTTACCTGGAGGCTTGGATCAGCCCTCACACCCTGTAATCCCAGCTGGCTGCTCCAGGGATCCACCCAGGACAGCCTAAGCAGTTTGCAATGGATAGCTGGAGCAAACCCACCCACTGACACTGAAGTAAAGTTATGTTCACTACAAAAATTAAATAATATTTCTATTAAAGGATGTTTTGCTGATGGAGAGGGTTCCTCAATGAGCCTTCTGATCCCGATGCTCCTCTGGTGAGGTAAGAATTGGATTTTTTATCTTTAATCCTTTTATTCTGATTTGTTGTGTTATCAGGGACAGGGAATTCTGTCTGGCTCTTATTTTCCCTCCCTCATGCCAGGGCTCTCATCCATACCTTGGTTTTAGCTGGAAATGAAGTGGGATACATGGAGGTTTGTGAGGGAGAAGAAATTCCAGTAACGTGGGTGTTGGTGCACACATTTAACCCAATAATTCTTTGCATTTTATGTGTAAATATATGGGATAATGTACATTTGATTTTTGATTTTAATATATATTTATGATTTTGGATCAGAAAGGACAGACATCTAGGAGATCTCTGGCCCTAGGATGGCAGGTTATCCATTTATATCCATATATATTTATGGATATGGGGCTTGGAGCACCCTGGGCTAGTGGAAGGTGGCCCTGGCCATGGCAGTGGGGTGGAACTGGATGATCCTTCAGGTCCCTCCCATCCCAAACCATTCCAGGATTGTGTGAAAGGTGTCAGGATCCCCTGTATAAAGGTTATGTGGGTTTAAGACATGACACATTCCAGACTTCTGTGATTTCTGGGCTGGATCAGGGAGGCAGCTCCCATGAAAAACCCTTTCTAGGAAAGATGGAAGGACAGTATTCTAACGGATTAATTTGCAGTTTTAGTGCAGTTTGGAGATAATGAGATATCGCCCATAAGCCAAGTCAATGAATGAATTAATAAATAGCTTCATATTTGAAAACTGGGTATAATTCCAGATTCAATTGAACCCCTCACCTTTGCCTTGTCCTTTTTCCACCCCCAATTTCTGCCTTTCAAAGCCTTCAAACAAAGCTCTAATTAGTTTCCACTTTATGCCTCTGGCGGTTTGCCAAAAACAAAGCCAGGAATATTATCAGTGGAGTTTGTATCCAGAGATTTGCCCTCTGGCAGTGGGGAGAAGGGACTGAAAAATAACAAAGCAAAGCAAGAAAAAACCTGAAAACCTGAAATTAAAATATGAAGGGTGATAATTATTTAAAAAGTCAAATTTTTAGGCAAGAAATAACTCCTGACCAAAACTGCAGCTCCTTCATTTCTCCACATTCTGGATGAAAACTTGGTGCTGGCAAGGATGACAAATCAACCTGGTTTTTGTTGTCAAAAAAACCTTTTCCTTGTAAAAAGTTGCATTTCATCTACTTCCAAACGAATTTAATTCCTGTTTCTACATGAACAACTTATTTTTGCTCCTTTGGTGCACCACAGTGCTCCACTGTCAATCCCAAGGGATGTTAAAGAGCCACAAAAATCATTTTAAGGTATGAAATGGAGAACTGGAAGGGGAAAAATGTTAAAAAATATCCATCAGTATTTCCTGTATGTCACCACCATATTGGACATTCCTGGGAACATGATCTCCTTTTTATTTTACATACAATCTCCTTTTTTCCTCTAAGCCTTGGGTAGTAAAGTGCCTTGTTCTTGCTCAGGAAACTCAGAAGTACACAATAAATAAAACAATGGCATCGTGTGCCTGATCCCACCTGGATATTTTATTTTCCAAGTATCAGCTGCTGAGCCAGTTGAAAATATTGGGTCTTGAAGTTCTCACATTTGAAAACAATGCTTTAAGCTGCACTTCATTTTTGTCTTAGGACAATTTTCAGCTGATGCTTCAGGTTATCTGAATCCTTCAGGTGGAGTTAGATGGAATATTGGGAATAAATTCTTCCCTGAGAGGGTGGTGAGGTCCTGAAATGGATTTCCCAGAGAATATGTGGTTGCCTGGAAGTGTTTAAGGCCGGGTTGGATGGGGTGATCTAGGTGAATGCTAGGGCAGCTCCTTGGAAGCTCTTCTACTGCTTTGCCCACAGATTTTATGGAATTTGGGTGCCACAATGGAGATCCTCACCACAGGAGGACAAGGATGAACACTCCATTAGTTATTCCACACCAACCACCTGCTTCTCAGCAGGAATAAAATATAACCCATGGGTTTTAACTGAATTTATTTCCATTCCAAGTGTCTGATCCATCACACAAAGTAAATTTGTTTGGTTAAGTAAGAAAAAGTGAGGCTGGATTTTAGTTAAGCAAGAAATCGAGGTCAATTCTCTGATGGCAGCGGGTGGATTCTGCCTCTGGGGGGAAATTCAGCTTCAAAAATGTTTGGTTTTCTTTATTTTTAACACCTCTGTCATCTTCATGAGGGTAATGAAAAGCAGCTCTAAATCCTCCTTAATAACTCCAGGAGACCATGGAACACCTGAAAGGAGACGTCGGGTTCTGGGAGTGAACTCAGTCCTTCAACCACGGCTCATGCAATAATGAGGATTTCCAGGTTTGGGTCCATTTGTCAGGAGCCAGCAGTGCCTACTCTTGGTTTACTCTCTGGTGTAATTCCATCAAGCCATGGTTATCCAGGAGAAAAATCCATGTTTATTTATTCTATCTGTTGTAGAGAGGGGTTTTAGGAGCTGCTGATCTCTCCCTGGTGAACAGCAAGATGGAACATTAATTTATCTTTTACCTCCAAATCCACTATCACATCTAAAGCAAAGTGAGGTAAGACAAGTCTCAGGTCTTATTCCTACACCAGGAAAAAATACACTAAGGGAAGTCCCATTTTCCAATGCTTTCACCTAGAAAATCTCTTCCTGGGACACAGGGAATGGGTATTTATTCCTCAAGTGCTCAGGCTGGTCAAAATATGAGAAGTAATTAAATTTTCCCAAGAATTATCAGGAAAATCATGGCATTCCATGTGTAAGTGGATTGAGAGAACTAGGAGGAAGCCTTGCAACTTATTCATTTATTTATTTAGGTATGGTATTTCCCTTCTTAATAGGTTAAATATACCCCTGCTTCTAAATACTTTGGCTGAACAGGGATACTGGTGCCAGGAACTTCTGTTTTTTTCTCTTTCAAGAAGAATTTACCTTTTATTGACTGAAGGTTTTGTAACTGCTTGACAAAAATTAACATTCCTATCATTATCAATGGATTTCTGTGCATTAAACACTTCAATCTAAAGACAGAAAGCAGCTGAACTGCATATATAAAATGTTCAGTATGGCTGGAGAAAATGAGAGCTTTGCATCTGAATTTATTCTCCTGGGCTTCACCTCTGGAGCAGATCTGCAGGTGATGGTTTTTGTCTTGTTCCTTGCCCTCTATGTGGTCACTCTCCTAGGAAATCTGGGAGTCATCATTTTGATCCGGATTGATCTGCGCCTCCACTCCCCCATGTACTTCTTCCTGAGCCACTTGTTCCTGCTGGACATCTGCTGCTCCTCCACCATCATCCCCCGGAGCCTGAGGGATGTTTTGGTGGAGAAGAAGGTGATTTTCTTTGTGAGATGCATCACTCAGCTCTTCTCCTTCGCCACCTGGGCCACCACCTAGTGCCACGTGCTGGCCACCATGGCCTACCACCGCTATGTGGCCTCCTGCAGGCCCCTGCTCTACTCCGTGCTCATGTCCCAGAGGATTTGCATTGGGATGTTGGCTGGAGTGCTCAGCTCCACTCTCCACGCGGTTTCCGTATTCCAAGCCCCGTTCTGCCACTCCCAGGCCATCGAGCAATTTTTTTGTGACGGGCCCCCGCTGTTGCCCCTGTCCTGCTCCAGCACCCGCACCAGCGAGGTCATGGTGACCGCCGTGGTGGGGTTCAACCTGCTGAGCACCACGGCTCGTCCAGGTTCATCCTGGTGTCCTACCTGTCCGTCCTGGCCGCTGTCCTGCCAATCCGCTTGGCGGCTGGGCGGCAGGAGGCCTCGTCCACCTGCGCCTGCCACCTGGCCTCCGTCGCTCTGTCCCATGGCAGCTCCACCCTAACGTCCCTGCGCCCGTCTCCAGCCGCTCCCTGGAGCAGGGCAAGTTCATCTCCCTGGGGTATTCCGGCACTGTCTCCATGCTGAGCCCGTTCCTCTACAACCCCAGGAACGCAGACTTGAGGAATGCCGTGGGGAAAGCAAAAAGTCGGATCCTCACTGCCTGGTCCATCTGTGGCTCCTGGTCAGCTGAAAGGAGAGGACAACCCCACTGCGGTGTCAGATTTTGGACCCTCAGGAAGAGAGGTTGGATATCAGACCCTCAGTATTCCAGGGTCGTAGTCTGGACTCATCTTCCAAACCACTGGTGCCATGGTGTCCCCGCAGCAGCACCGCAGGGAAGGGAAGAGACCTCTCCTGGCATTGTCTGGAGCGCAGGAGCCGAGGGGGAACGTGGCAGAGCAGAGCCAGAGTGGGAGATGAGGCACCACCCTCAGGGACACTCCCTGTGCTGCAGGACAGCAGCTGTGGAGATTCCAACCCTTCGGGGAGCTGCCCTGACCTCCCCTGATTTTTCCCCCTTTTCTGGGGGAATGTCCGTGTGGAAGGGCTGTTATGGAAGCACCGAGCTGCTGGCCAGGGCACCTGGACTGGTTCAGTGCTTTCTCTGGGGGAGAGGAAAAAGGGAGATGGGGGAGTCCAGGGGGTGATGGTGTCATTTGGGACACCCCAACGTCTGTGGAGGGGGAGCCAGGTGAGTGAGGGATGAGGGGAGTCAGGAGAGTTCCTCCCAGAACCCAAGGGAGGCTATAGCCCAAAAAATGCCAGAAAATTCTTGAGGGGTTTGTGTGTAAAATACTTAAAACTGCAAAGATTCTCATGTACTATATATTGAGAAATAATCTTAATTTATCTATAAATTGATTTTAAAATAATCCCCCGTAGCTGCTGTGTTATAGTCAGGATTTCAGACCGTAAGGAATTCTGAATATGGATTGTAGGGTTTGAAAATACAAATAAAACGTTTGTGTACATAAACGAAACAATAAGGGGCTTGAAGAGGTAAGACAAGATTATCAGTATGAAGGACCTAGAAGGAGCTCTGTGTACGCGCAGCTCTTTCTCCGTGCCCGCGCCGGAGCACCCGAAACCCGGATCTGGGATTCACCGAAACCGGGATTTACGGGCACGCCGCAAACCGCTGCGCATGCGCGATGGCCGCTACACCCGCAGTGCTGCCGCCTTGTGGGCACAGCCGGTACTGCAGCACCGAGCGCTCCCAGCGCTTCCCGCGGCTCCGCCGCCACCGGGACCGGGACATGGAGCCGGGCCGGGACCGGGACATGGAGCCGGGCCGGGACAACGACGGGGACTGGCCGTGCGAGGCCGCGGGGCCCTCGGCCGGGGCCGCTCCCGGCAGGAACCGCGGCCGCTGCGGGTGGAGCGCAGGCGCGGAGCCGGGAGCGGCCATGGCGGAGCCCGGGGAGCAGCGGGGCCGGGCCGGGGGCACCGGGGCGGCGGCGCCGGGCTCGGAGGTGAGCGGGGAACGGGAACAGCCCCGAGCGGGGAACGGGGACAGCCCCGAGAGACCGGTGGAGATGGCCCGGGAGCTTGCGGGCACCGGAGCCGCCTCGGCTGTGCGGGGCCTGGGGCGTCGCTCCGTGGCGGATTCTGTACGGGCAGAATGAACATTTTGGGGTAAAATCTGAGTTAATGTGCGGGGCAGAGAATGAGTGTTCTGAGTAAAAGTGAGGCAATCCGCAGTGAAGGTGGGGAAAGTCCCAGACGGGATAAAATGGTTTGTAAAATCCATGTGTGAAATCAGAGCTGCTCCAGCAGCTTTCCTTCCCTGTGCTCCCCAGGTGTTTTCGTTGTTGTCTGGTTTTCAAGAGGGAACGCGGTTTGGGATGACAGCCTTGGAGAGTTCTGAGTTTTCCTTAGCTGTGCAGCGATGTCAGGATCTGGAGGCACTCCTGTTGCCCTGAAGGAGGATGCCCTGGGGAGGGATTGGCTCCTATGGAGCCTCCCAGGATGAGCCGTGGTGGGCTCGGATCCCGTGCTGTCCTTGCACCGCCCTCATTCCTCAGACTCCGGGAGATCCCGAGGTCTCTTCTGTACCTGCCCAGCTGGGTCAGACCAGTGGGCCCTCCAAAGTGGAGGATTTATCTCTTATCTCCTTCCAAGAGGATTTATCTCTTGATCGCATTGAAACGGAAGTCATGTTTCAAAAATAGAATTGATTTCTCAAGAAAAATATGCCACAAAAGCAATTCTTTGTCCTTTGTTTCTCAAATTTCCACACCTGTTTACTTCTCTTGCTGCAACAATAATGAATGTCACAGAAATAACAATGGGAAAGGACAATAAATAGAATGTGTCTGAAAAGGCTTAGTTTTGATATTTGGGCAGGAACAGTGTTCAAAATGTTCAAGCCACAGCAATATGAGCACAGCCACAGGAAAAACCAGGAACTGCTGACTTCAGTCTAGGGACACCTTCTACTATTCCAAGCTGCTCCAAGCCCCATCCAGCCTGGCCTTGGACACTTCCAGGCATGGAGCAGCCACGATTTCTCGGGGTTTATGGGCACAGGAGGAAATTTCCAGCAGGAACTGAGGAGTTTCCTTTGCTCTGTCCAGCCCCAGCAGGGCTGTGGGAGGCAGAGGATGTGGGAACAGGAGCTTTGCCCACTGCCTCGGGGGAGTCTCTGCTGTCCCAAAACGCAGCAGAGCAAACGTTTGTGGTGGAACATCCCGTTGGAAGGAGCTGCCAAGCCAGGAACGGGAGCGGTCCGCGGAGCAGGGATGGCGCCAGGCAGAGGGGTGACATCCAGAGGGTGCCACCAGCCCGTCCCTGCTGCCCAGGCTGGGGATGAGCAGGCTGGTGACTGTCCCTGTGCTGGCTCTGCAGGATGAGGAAGCCAACCCTGCCGAGGAGGAAGATGAGGAGGTGTGGGAGGATGGAGACAGCGGCCACCAAAGCTGGGGAAGGCACAAGTTCAGGAGATATTGCCATCCAAAAACTGTCACTCCCAGCTGGAGCACCTGTGCTCACCTGGATCAATGGCACAGGCAGGAGAGCCTGGGTTTCATTGGAGGGTCATCAGCTCCTTGGGAATTCCTTAAAGGTAGGATTGAACTTGGCTCTGCACTTCCCATCTGTTTCCCATCTGAGCCAAAGTGTCAGGTCTGGGCTGTGCAGGAATTGAGCTCCTATGTGTTTTTTTTCTTCATGCTTAATCAACCTTGAGATTTTGGGTATTTTTTTCTGTCTGATTTGTCACAAGCTGATGTAAATTTTAACTAAAATCCCAGGCAGCTGTTCCCCAAAATCAGATTAAAAGGAGATTCTGGCACACGGACATATTTGGGTGTAGCGAGATCGCGGGTCTCCAGGACGGTTTGGATGGATGAGAGATCTCTGAAGTCAGGTCTTAGAAGATGTGGTTTATTAAAAGGGGGGAAAGGCCCTGCTTGGAGTTGCCAGGTGCAACTCGTGGCAGGCCCAGGGAGAGGGGAAGAAGGAGAGAGAGGGAGCAAGGGTTCCAGGTGAGGGTCCCAGGGGAAGGTGCAAGAGAGTGTCCGGTCCCTCGGGCACACCTTATCAGGGGGCTTCAAGGTGGGCTGGAGCAGGACTTGGGCCAATGGGGTCACAGATACCTGATACTTCAGGGGAGGGTCACAGGTGTGGGATGAACCATACATTGGGGGTGAGACAGAGCATTCCATTTGACCCTTGGACCTATCTGCAGGTAAAGGGCATTGTTTAATCAGAACGGGGGATTGCTTTCAGCCTGGCTATATTACTGTTTTCTAGTTATTCAGTAGTCAAGGTTTGTTATTTCAAATCTACTTCTCATCTCAATGTCTGTATTTTCCAAATCTTTTGCCAGGCAATCATATTTATAAGGTTTTCCTATTTCATCTTCCCCAATATTTGGGCAGCACTTTATTACGAATCCTGGTGAGCTATTGGATTTGAGCTGCCTTAGACTTGGAAACAATTCCCTGTTTTAGAAGCTTTCAGCAAATTACTGAAATTCTCCCAAGATCCAGCCTGTCAGCAGCAGCTTTCCATCCATCCTGGGGAACTGGGCAGGGACCCCACTGAGGACCCTCTGGACTGGGCACAGCTTTTTTCTGTGGAGACATGCTCCAGCAGCACTTTGCAGTGAATGTTGGGGATTAATCCATAGGAACAGATAAATCCTCAATCACTGCCAGGCCCTTTGCAGTACTGAATTCCCAGCTGAGGGGAGAGGAGCCTCTGAAATTGCCCCTTCCAGCACAGCAGCTGCTTTGAGCCAGTGCCTGGAACTGATTGATCCTGTCAGGACTCTTGACAGGGCTCACCCCCAGATTGGGGTGACCCCGAAAGATGGAAAAGTCTCTCCTCCAACCCGTGCCTTCAAAGAAAGACTCAGTAGTCTTCTGTCGTCCGGTCTCAAGGTAGTTTATTGTGTGTTATCTAAAAGATTTCTCCCTGAGCTGCTGCGGTCCGTTCAGCAGTCAGGCAAGGGCAGACACTGACTCCCAGGGGGCTGGTGCCCTCTTTTATATCATACATTACGTGTTAAATGTTTATGGTTTTTCCCCAATGCCCATCACCTACATTGAACAGTGACTTTCTACTCTAAACCAACCTGTGAGTGCCAACATCACCAAGAACATGGAGGTTAGGAAGAAGAAGGAAAGAGGACAGGGCACACCCAAATCCTTCCATCTTAGAACCTCTGACCCCCATGTACAAAACTCAGACCCCTCTGTACAAGGCCTAAAACCCCCCCTGTACAGCACTCAAAGATTCTTCCTTTCACTTTGTGACTACTTCTACTATAATATCTAAACTTTTGTGATTTCTTGTTCTTCCTGCAAGGTTGGTAAATTGTTCCATGGGTCAGATTCAAAGCCACAGGGGTCTGTGGCTGCATTCCATGGTCTCAAATGCTTCTGACCTGGGCCCGGAACATCCAAGAGTGTCCAAGGGACATTCTGGGTTCCGACAGACTCTGGAGTCCCTGAAGTGCTGGATTGTGGAAAACAGCCAAGACAGTGGATCAGCCCCTCGTGTCACCCGGTGTTTTGGGGCAGGGCACAGCAACCAGCAGGGGTGTGTTTGGGGAGAGCAGCCACTGCTTCCCTTCCCAGCAACATCTGGGAAAGGCAGCCCAGAGGATGAGGCTTGGGAAGGAGTCGTGAGCTGAGAAGTGGCTCAAATCAAGTTTAAGTAGCCTTAAACTCCTGGAATGGTCTGGGTTGGAAGGAACCTTATAGATCATCCTGTTTCCTTGCCCTGCCATGGTCAGGGACACCTTCCTGGGATGTGCATGGGATTTGTTCTGTACCAGGCTGGTGAAATGGGTGGGGTTTTCTCCCTGAGCCCAGTCAGGGGTAAGTTTGGGGCTTCCATGGGAAGAAGCCTGGGAGCTGCATTTCCAGAGCTGAGAGGCTCCATGCCTGGAAATGTTTCCAGTCCTGCTATTTGTTTTTTTTCCAAAACTGGGCATTACATTTCTTCCCTGAGTGAGGAGGTTTTCCCTGGGTTGTTGGGATTGCACACTGGTTGTTTAAGGGCTCTGATGTCTCTTTCTGAATGGAGGAGTGAGGAAATGGGGATGCTCCCAACCAACTGTCACAGAGATGTGGGAACAGCCCAGTTCCAGTGAGGAATGTGGTGCCCAGCTTGTGGTGTGCAGGCTGAGATGGTCTTTCCTGTTGTTTATTCCTTAGAGCCTGTTGGAGTGCTGACCTGGTTTTGGGAGGACCCAAGTATCCTGGAGCTGTGAGGTTTTTCCTGTCAGAAATCCATGATGGGGATGTTTTCCCTGGCTGTGCCAAGTGGAAGGAACAGCTTTGGAGTTGTTGCAAACACAGGCTGGGGATCCATCTCCTGAAAAGCAGTTCAGGTTTGTTCATCTGACTCTGCCCCTGACCTGTGGCTTCCAGGGACCCTCCTGGTATCCTGGATATTCCCAGGAGAGGATATTCCACCCCCTGCCTTTCAAGACAGGAATTCCAGTCCCGGTAAGTCAGTGACATTCTGTGTGAGCTGTCCCAATGGCTGGGTGGGAGAGGGAGCAAACACCCCACACTGCTCTTTGAGACATTCCCAACTGGAGCTGGGGCTGAGCAGTCAGTGCAGAGCTCTGAGGCCACGAGTTCAGCCTCGAATGGCATCCCCAGGGAATGCTGAGGCATCCCATGCCTGTGGCACTCGCAGCACATCCCTGATGTGGAGCAAAAAGAGGAGGGGGTTAGTGGGAGGATGTTTCTGGAATGGAACTGGGAGAGGTGCTGATCATACCATGGAATCACGGGCTGCTTTGGCTTGGAAGGGACCACAAGATCATTGACACGCTCTTGTCTGATTGCACAGCAAAGAACATCCCAAACTGCCTCCTCACCCTCATGGACAGCAGGAGCGTCTTCCATAGCTCCTGTTTAGGAATGGCAGTGGCTGTTGGGAGCTCTGGCAGGAGCAGCTGGAGACCAGGTAAGAACAGAAATGGGATCATTCCTGCTGCTGCTGGAGGCGGTTTTCTCTTTTCAGGATGATCCTCTGATTGGTGTTTTCACAGCAGTGTTCTAGGGCACATTGAGGGTAATTCCAAGAATTTTGGAACAGTTGAGAAGCAGAGGGCTTCTCAACTAGAACCTGATGCATTTCTAGTAATTCCAAACATTTCCTACAACACCATTCTGGGGGAAACCTGGGCAAGGGATAAAGATGCAGAGGAACAAGTGTTCTAAACCCCCCTGGATTTCTGACAGAGCAAACCTTCCAGTAATTCCAGCTGATGTCTCTGAGAAACTGTGGGATCCTAAGGATTTCCAGGAAAGCTAAACAAGGACAGAGATAAGGGAATAGGCTCCCAATTAATAATGATTTGATGGACATGGGAATGATTGTTGAATGTTTGATGCTCCCTATTTCATTCCTGGAATAATTTTTAAGGGATTCCTTTAATAACTCATCTAAATTTGAGAGGAAACAATGCAAAATTAATGCAGGGAGAGACTGTGGAATCATCATGGAATGGTTTGGGCTGGAAGCCTCATCTCTGAGCCTGTCCTGGGCTGGCTCCTGTCCTTTGGCCACTCCTTGCAGGTGAACGTGGAAGTGATGGAGATGTGCAGGGAATGCTGGTTGGTTTTCCATGCCTCTGGCAATCTGGCCATGAAAAAGACTAATTGACCTCTTCCAGCAGGGAAACATTTAAACAAGAGGTGCCAAAAAGAATTGGAGCTTCTGCACAATGAAATCTGCAGGAATCCAACTTAAAATCCTCCTGGATTGCCACCGGTCCAGCTTCCATGGAGTGGTCACTGTGGCCAGGAGTGTCCAGTCCTGCTGGAATGCACTGGACCAGGATGTCATTTTCACTTTATAAAGGTAAAGACCCTCTGGGTGACCCCCAGTGACTGGAAGGACCAGACTGGGCTCCCAGGGCACTAATTCCAGGTGTTCTGTTTTTGGGAATAGCACAGGAGCCTTTCCCTTCTTGCCCAGAGGAGCAGCCAATGCCTTCCTTAGTCCACAGATCCCCAGGATGGGCCACAGAGAAATTAACAGGACTATGGAAATCCCCCACACGGGGAGTTTGTGGTGCTCTAGATTATGTTCTGGATTTATAATGTTAAAGGGGGGTGTGGAGGGGTTTTTCTCTGCCCTTCCTGTTCATTGTTGTTCTCAGTGCTCTTGTTGCTCTCACTGTTATTATGTGTTGTCATTAATATTAAATGATTGTATTTGACTGGTTTCCATTATTAAAGTGTTCTGAGCTGGATTTTTGTCTCTGATGTGTTTCCCATCCCACGGGGGGCGAGGGAGCTGCTGCTGGTGCCCAGCTGGGTCTGCCCATGGCCCGGGGCACTTGTGGGGGCTCTGAACGCAGCGGACTGGGGCAGTTTTGGGGCTCACAAAGAGACAGCCAGTGCTGCGTTTTGGGGGTGCTAAATCAGGCTCCGAGCTTAAAAGCAGAGACTAAATGGAGCATCTTGGAGTCCTGAGAGCAGGCTCCTACGGCCAGAGCTGGGGCTCAGGAACAGGGACTAAATGCTGTGTTTGCAGGGCTTGAGGAGGAGACCAAGTGCTGAGTGTTTGGGCTCCCCGAGAGAAGCCGAAGTGCAGCGTTTTGCGGGGCTTGACTGAAAGCCCTGAGGCCGTGTTTTGGTGCTGCAGGCGGGCTCTTTCGGCCAGGGCGAGTCCGTGTCTCTGAGCTCCGAGCCGAGCCTTAGGCACAGCCCAAAGCCGGGCTCCCCCGGCCGCAGCGAGAGCTCCGAAGCAGCGACCGAGCGCCGCGGGCGGGGCTGGCGGCGGAGCCCCAGGGCCGCGTCTGGGGCTCGGCGCGGGCAGCCGGGAGGGGTTCAGGGCTCCGAGCGGAGCCCGGCCCGGCGCGTCGGGCCGAGCTCGGGATCCCGGGGGCTGCCCGGGCCCGGCCCAGCCCCGGCTGCCCGCGGCCGCGGCGGGGCCGTGCCCGGAGCCCCGGCGGGTCCCGGCCCCGCGCCGGCCGCGGGCGGAGCAGGAGCGGCAGCGCCGGGCTCGGCCCCAGCGCCCGGCCCGGAGCGGCTCCTGCCGGTCCCGGTGCCGGTCCCGGTGCCGGCCCCAAGCCCAACTCAGTGCTGCAGGGCCGGGCCTCGCAGCCCACCCGGCGGGGAGAGGCGGCACCGCCCGGGACCCCCAGAGACAGCGGCGGGACCCGGAGCCGAGGCCCCGGTCCCGGTGCCGCTCGCAGCCCCGGCCCGGCCCAGGTGAGAGGGGCGGGGCCGGGAGCGATGGTCCCGCCGCCATCCCGGGCAGGGCGGGGCCCCGGGGCCGGGCGGGGCCGGAGCTCTGGGGCGGTCCCGGGGCTCTGGGGCGGTCCCGGGCTCTGGGGCGGTCCCGGGCTCAGGGGCGGTCCGGGGCTCTGGGTCGGTCCCGGGCTCTGGGGCGGTCCCGGGGCTCTGGGGCGGTCCCGGGCTCTGGGGCGGTCCCGGGGCGGGGCCGGACCCGGCTCAGGTGCGCGGGGCCCCAGCGCGGCTGCGCGGGGCGGGGCCGAGGTGATTTAATGCCCGGAAATCGCCGTGGGCGCCATTTGCTCCCTCAGAGCGCGGGCAGGCTGCTGCAGGGCCGGGCTCTCCCGGCGTGGCTCGGAGCGGCCTCCTCTACCCCTCTTCCTTTCCCCTCTTTCTCCTACCCTTATCCTCCTCCTCCTTCCCCCCCTATCCCCTCTTTTCTACCCCTCCAGCTTCTTTCTCTCTCCCCCCATTCCCCCTCCCTCCCAGCCCCCTCCCGCCCTCTCCCCTCTCCCCAGCCTCCCCTGCCCTCTCTCCCTGTTCCCCTGCACGTCCCCTCCTCCTTTCGGCCCTCTCCCCACCCTCTCCCCAGCCCGACTCCCCTCTCTTCCCCCTCTACCCCTCCTCTGTCCATCATCCCTCTCCCCAGCCGGCCTTTCCCTTTCCCCCTCCTTCTCCCCAACCTCCCCCAACCCCTCTCCGTCCCCCCCTCATCCCTCCCTGATCCCTCCTCTGTCCCCTTCTCCCTCTTTCCCCCGCAGCCGCGGGGCTCGGGGAGCCGGAGAATAAAGCCCAGAGGGCCGGAGCCCGGCGCCCCCGCCCTCGCTGGGCCCCACACGGGCCCGGGCCCGCTCGGCGGCTCCCCCAGTGCGGTTCTCAAGGACCGCCCGGCACCGCCGGGGCTCCGGCTTTGCCCACAGCGCAGTGGGGGCTCCCCGGCGGCGTGGGGCTGGGGGTCAGGGAGGGCCCCTTCTCAGGAAGGGAGTCCTGGGGGAGGGTTGAGGGAGGGCCCCGTCCTCAGGAGGGGGTCCTGGGGTGGGATGGGCCCCCTCTGGAAGAGGGGGTCCCGGGCTGGGGGGTTTAGGGAGGGCCCCCTCCTCAGGAGGGGGTCCTGGGGGTGGAGGGGTGGGTTAGGGGGGGAGGGCCCCCTCCGGAGGAGGGGGTCCCGGGGGGGTTCGGGGTGGGCCCCCTCCGGAGGAGGGGGTCCGGGGCAGGGGGGTGGGGCGGAGGGGGGCATTCCCCCCTCCAGTCCCCGCCCCCCTTCCCCGGATCCCCTCCTCCGGACGGGGCTCACCCGGGCCCTCCCGGGACCCCCTCCTCCGGACCGGGGCCTGGGGGAGGGAGGGGGCGGGTGGGGTGGGGGGGAAGCGGAGGGGGTCACGTCACTCTGCAGCGTGAGCACACACAGCGATCAGCGGACAAACAAACGGCCCCTCCCGGCCTGCCCCCCCACCCCACCCGCCCCCCTCCCTCCCCCGGGCCCCGGTCCGGAGGAGGGGATCCCGGGAGGGGCCCGGGTGAGCCCCGTCCGGAGGAGGGGATCCGGGGAAGGGGGGCGGGGACTGGAGGGGGGAATGCCCCCCTCCGCCCCACCCCCCTGCCCCGGACCCCCTCCTCCGGAGGGGGCCCACCCCGACCCCCCCCGGGACCCCCTCCTCCGGAGGGGGCCCTCCCCCCCCTAACCCACCCCTCCCCACCCCCAGGACCCCCTCCTGAGGAGGGGGCCCTCCCGACCCCCCCCCCCCAGGACCCCCTCCTCCGGAGGGGGCCCATCCCACCCCAACCCAACCCCCCCCGGACCCCCTCCCGAGGAGGGGGCCCTCCCTGACCCACCCGACCCCAGCCCCCCAACCCCTTCCCCGGGAGCCCCCAGTGTGATGTAGGGAAGGCCGGAGCCCCGGCGGTGTCGGGCGGTGTATTTGACCAGTGTGGGGGGACCCGCCGAGCGGGCCCGGCCCCGTGTGGGGGCTCCAGGGACAGCGGGGGGCGCCGGGCTCCGGCCCTCTGGGCTTTATTCTCCGGCGCCCCGAGCCCCGCGGCTGCGGGGGAAAGAGGGAGGGGAGGACAGAGGACGGGAATGGGGGAACAGCGGGGGCGGTCAGGGTGGGCCAAGGAAGGAGGGCAGGTGGGGGGGTCGAGGTGTGCAGGGGAGCAGGGAGGGGGGCAGGACGGGTGGAGGACGGAGGACGAGGATGGAGCACAGCTGGGAGGGTCAAGGTGCAGAGGGAAGAAGAGGAAAAGGGGAAGGTAGAGGGGAAAGAAAGGTGAAAGATGGAGGGGAAGGATTCAGGGCAGGTGGGGAGGAATTCGGGGGAAGGGGAGCAGGGTGAAGAGGCAGGTGGGAGCCGGGGTGGCGGGGGAAGGAAGCGTGGATGAAGCAGGGGAAAAGTGGAAGGGTAGGGCAGGGTTGGGGTGTGTAGGGGGGAAGGGACGGGGGTAGGGGGGGTCCGGCCGGGGGGGAGGGAGGGGAGGGCTAGGGGGGAGAGGGAGGGGGGGGTAGGGGGGGGGAGGGTGTTGGGGGGTGGGGGAGGGAAGGAAGGGTGGGAGAGAGGGGAAGTATACAGGAAAAGAGGTAAAGAGAAGTAAAAAGGAAAATAAATAAATAGATAAAAAGACATGGAGCCCGGCACGGCCGCAGCCGCCCCCACCGAGCGCCGAGGGGGCAAATGGCTCCTGAGCCGATTCCCGGGGCTTAAATCCCCCCGGCCCCGCCCCGCGCAGCCGCGCTGGGGCCGCGCACCTGAGCCGGCCCCGCCCCTCACACCTGGGCCGGCCCCGCCCCTCACACCTGGGCCGGCCCCGCCCCTCACACCTGGGCCGGCCCCGCCCCGCCCCCCCGCTCCCGTAAATCCCGGCGGATCCGCGCCCGCTCCGCTTTGTGCGGTGGGTGCTCATCCCGGGATGCGGCGGGGCCGTCGCTCGGAGCGCTGTGCGGAGCCCTGGATCGGGGGCTGCTCCCGGCGCTGCGCGGAGCTCGAGGCGCTGAGGTGGGAACGGGACCCGGGCCAGGGAATTCGGGTCTGGGTCCTGCCGGTGTTTGCTGGGGGTCCCGAGCTGCGAGCCGTGGGGCCGCAGAGCGGACGCGGGATTGCGGCTGGAACAGGGACTGGGCTCACTGCAGGCGGGAAGGAAGAGCCGCTCCGGGACGGGCGCTGGGGCTGCTCCCGGCGCTGCCGCTCCTGCTCGGACCGCGGCCGGCGCGGAGCTGGGGCCCCGCCGGTGCTCCGGGCAGGTCCCGCTGCGGCCGCGGAGAGCCGCGGCTGTGCCGCTGCCGGGCCCGGCAGGAGAGCGGCGCTTTCCCGGAGCAGGCGCTGGATCGCGGCTGGAAGCGGGCGGGGCGCGGGGACCGCCCGTGCCGGCCCCGGGACCCCTCGGAGGCCGCTGGTCCCGCTGGGTAAGAGCGGCCTCGCAGCCCCCGCGGGGATGCGGAGCCCCCTCTGCCCCGGCACCTCCCTGGGCAGAGCAGGGCCCGCCTCCCGTCCTGCGGACACCGCATCCCTGGGAAACGAGCGGAGCCGCGGGCAGGAGGAGTTGCTCCAGGACAGGCGCTGTCCTGCTCCAGCTGCTCCTTCAACATCTGCCGGGTGAGACCTGATGCTTTCCTTCGTTTTCCCCCGAGATCTGTGCAACTCACACCCTCCAATGGCAAAATCTCCTTTTGTAAAAATTCTAGTTGAAATATTTAATCTGTGTTTCCAGATCACAGGATATCCTGAGATAGAAGGGAACCGCAAGGATCATGATCATGAAGCTGACCTCTAAGTGAATGGCCTGTGAAAAATGCATATTATATGGCTCTACGCAGGTAGTTACTATGTGTATTACGTTATATTGATTAGAAGTGCTGTATTAACATTTTAATAGTATGGCAAATGTAGTTTTGTAGTTAAAATAGAACCTATGTATGTGGGGTTTTTTTTTACTAGCTCAAGTAAGAGATGAGATAATGAAGAAACTCTTCGCACAGAGATGACAGTGATGGGGGCCCATAAAGAATTACTGCCTCCTTATCGGAAAAGACAAACATTCTTCCACCTTCTCTCCGTCTTTATGGAACCACCAGGATTAAGGGGAAGAAGTTGACAAAAACCAGAAAAGTTCTTAATTTGCAAGGAATTTATGCATCATGTATGAGATGTATGAATATGCAGCAGGCTGTTGCTTTTAAAGGTTATTCCTTTGTTCACAAGGCATGCTTATCGGGCTTAAGTGCCTGAGAGCATCCGGACGTCTGTAATTCTTTGCTTTTTATTGTCTTGTAATTGTCCTAACTCTAAATTTTTATTACAGTAATTGCATTACTATTTTTATGACTATTTTATTATCATTAAACTTTTAAAACTTTAAAAACCAAGTGATTGGTGTTTTTCACAGGCCCATTCCAGTGATTAAACCCACAACCTTTGGTGTTCTCAGCACTGTGCTCAAAACAACTGACCTGATCTCTGTGTCATATGGAAGTCCTTCCTGGGATGGAAATACCAGCAAGGTAATTCCTATGCCAATACAGCTCCTTTTGTGCTAATGCTGCTTTAAACACCAGCCCTTGGAACATCTACAGGGCAGAGCTCCATGGCCAGCACTCGACCATGGAACAACACAGGTGAACAGTTGTGTGATAGCACAAAACTATTCCAATAACCCTGATTTCCTGCCTGTACCAGGATTTTTCCAACAGCTGCAAAGGTGCTCATGCTGTGTCTCTTTCCAGGGAGAAATGAGCAAGGCAAGTCCTAAGGGTTCCCTTGGTCCATGGCAAAAGTGTTCGGGTGAGTGTTCACAGCTGTATGAGGTGTTCCATGCAGAGCTGGAAGCGGAAATTCCAGCAGGTGTTGGTGCAGTGTTCCCACTCATCTGCTGCCCAGCTGGGAAGGAAAATGGAGTCAGACATACCAACTGTTACCCAGCTTGGCTGCCTCATCCCTGGAAGTGTCCCAGGCCAGGCTGCACAGGGCTTAGAGCAACCTGGGATAGTGGTAAGTGTCTCTGCCCCTGGCAGGGGGTTAGAATGGGATGAGCTTTAAGGTCCCTCCCAACCCAACCCCTTCCATGGTTTGACTATAACCACCGCATCAGACCCTAGTCTGGAAGTGTGACACTTGGGAACAATCACACACTCCAGGTTTTTTAAGCTTGGGCCCCAAAAAACAAATTGCTGTCAAAAAAGGAAGGCCAGGAATTCGAAATCATTCCCTCCCCCTAATTTTTTTTTTTTTTTTTGTAATTTGCCCCCTGCTCACCTCCACCACAGGACTTGGAGCACTGGGACCAGCCCCTTCAGTCCACTTAAAGGTGTCTGAAGTGTATGGCCCCAATTCCAGTTGGGAATGTCTTAGCTACCATCCCCCTCCCCCTCACAACCCACCACTGGGACAGCTCAGATTGAATGACTGACTTTCTGTGTTTGGAATTCCTTCTTTAAAAAGCAGCATTGGAATATCCAGAACTCAGAAGGGTCCCTGGAAGCCACAGGTCAGGGGCAGAGTCAGATGAACAAACCTGAACTGGTTTTCAGGAGATGGATCCCCAGCCTGTGTCTGCAACAGCTCCAAAGCTGTTCCTTCCACTTGGCACAGCCAGGGAAAACATCCCCATCATGGATTTCTGACAGGAAAAACCTCTTGGCTCCTCCCAAATCCAGCCAGCACTCCAACAGTCTCCAAGGAATAAACAAGAGGACAGACCACCTCAGGGTGCACACCACTATTTTTAACAGTAACAGCAAAACCAGGGAGAATTCACACTCGCCTTTTCTTCTGCACACTTCCTGGGCACAGCTCTCCAGAGCCCCACACTCCTTGCCTTCCACGTCTGCTCCTTTTCCAAGACCTTTAAAGCCAGTTCAGGGCAGCCAGTGGCCACCACAGTCCTGGCAGTGCTGCTGAGTGATCCCAGCCCCTCTCTGAGGGCTGCAGCTGCAGATGTCCCTGCTCAGGGATGTGCCACTGCCACCAACTGTGGTGGCACATCACAGAGGCTTCCAAACCACAGGCAGACAGACTCTGTGGTGCAAAACCTGTGTTTAATTAAAATCAGCCTCCTAGAGAAGAAAAGCTGTCTTTACTTTAGGATTTGCTAAGAAAAGCAGCTGTGGGATCTGCAGGTAAATATAACACAGCTGTACCTCAGCTGCAGGGAGGGCTCTGTTCCAAATCCCCACAGCAAAAAGCCACAAGGATATCAAGGCAATGCACCAGGGCACTCAGGATTGGGACTGGGACACTCCATGGCAAAGGTATGCCCTGGGTTTGAAGCCTCTGGAGTCTGAGAGGCAGCAGACCCAGAGTCACAGCAAGTCCCAGCTCCAGACTGTCACAGTTATTGCCACGCTGCTGGGAATTCAGTGCTTGGCTGCTCAACTGGCCCCTAAAGTCAAAGAGGAGATCACACAGCCAGGTTTTGGTACAATAGTGCTGATTTCTGGCAACCTGAACACTAAACTTTCCACTGCAGCCAAGGGGCAGCTCTGGGCCAGCAGGGAGGTAGAGTGAGTGTGCAGTGATCAGCCAGCCCCAAATACAAAGTACATAAAAGCCCCCTCAAACTCCAAAGTACCACCAGAACCAGCAGCTACAGAGATCAAGGTGTGCTGCAGTGCTAAGGCAGAGTCACATTTCTGTCCTTTGTTGTCCGAACTCTTGTTTAATAAATCAGAGAACCATTAAGATGCAGGAAGTTTACAGATCTGCCCTCCTGGAATGGGAATGTTGGAGCTGCTCAAGCACCTTCCTCACATCCCAGTGCATTCCAGTTCCTCGCTCACACTCTGCAGTCACCCTTCCTATAAAAATCTTCACACAAACACTTGAACACTGCTCTTCCCACAATACAAACACTTGAAAAATGCCTCTAAGGATTTTTCTTCCCTCCAAAATAGTCTCTTGCTTTAGAGGAGAACGGGACTTCTTAAGTACAGACCCAGCACTTGTTCATTCAAGTTCATTGATTGGCTTTTAAGTCATTTCTTCCTCTTCTGCTTTAGATCTTTAGTCTTCTTAAATTTCTTCTGTTGCTTGGGTCCTCGTGCTGTTTCTAGTTTTCTTTTCTTCTCACTGGAAAACAGGAACAAAACATCTGTTAAAAATACACTGGCTTGCCATCCAGCAGGGAATTTTTTGTTGTAAAATAGGAGTGAGAGAGAAAATTTAAACTTCGTGCTAGAAAAAGCAGAAACAAGAGCCTGACTTAGATTTTATAGAGTCCTGAGATTCTCTAACCCAGAAGATCTTGACTTTTAGCTCTTGTCTTTGCTTTTCAAAACTTTATCTGTCCTAAATGGGGCATCTGGATTTTAGAGTACCTGGAAGAGAAACTACTACTGATTATTTTAAGCATTCAATTTTGTCCCTGCACTGGATTCTGACTCAAGCAAACACAAGAGAATTCCAAGCTCTGATCTTTATAAGCAACTGCTAAGACTCTCTCCTTCCTGGAAGGCTTTTGGAAACTTACAGCTTCCAGCATTCATGGGAAAAACCATGAAAGGGTGGAATAGAGATCACGTAATTACTTGATCTGTCAGGCACTCCAGGAAGGGAGAATAAGTGAGCAGGGAAGTCTCAGCTATAAATCCCCAGGGAAAATTATGGGAAGATTACATGCTGGGCAAGGCAGAAGAAAGAAGATGGATGAGAATTAAGGAATTGCAGAAACACAGACATTTTCCAGGCTCAAGCTCACATTTCAAAGAATTCCTCTTCCCTGAATTTGCATTTTCTCCACTGGCACCTCCAGGGGCTCCCAGTCAGTGTTAGATCCCAAAGCAAATTGGGCAGTCAGGTGGAATGAGTGACCCAAGGGAGGAATAGTCCCAGGTTCTGTGTGCGATCAGGGGCAGATCATCAGCAATAAAGTCAGAATTAAACAAGTTAATGAAGAGAGGACTATCCTTAGAGCAACACAGAAACACTGGGTAGTGGATCTCGCAGCTGCTCACACCTCAATTCCCCCAGGAATACTGAGGAGCTAGCCAGGACACTGAGTTCACTTAACCTGCATTTAACCCTTAGGCTTCACTCTTTTGGGAAACATTTCAACAAAGCCAGCAGGAAGAGGAGAGATCTCTGGAACATTTCAACTTCCTTTACCTTTTCAAGCTGACGATGGAAGCGTTCTGTCCTGCCTTGCTCAGCACCTCGTTCCACTCCTCGTCATCCCCCCGGATAATGTACCTTAATGAGAAAGGCAAAGGAAAAGTCAAGTCAAATTGTTAGCACAGAGGAAAAAATCATAAAAATAAGGTGTTTCTACTGTCAGGCACACACTACTCTGCAAACAAAGCCACTGTGCCAGCACCCAACCAAATTAGATTTGGGAAACACACACCAAACAAAGCTGGCATGGGACAGTTTTCCTAAATCAGTCTGGGAGAAAGTGAAGAGCTGCAGCTTGCTTTTGAAAAGAGAAATGAAGACCATAATTGCTGCTCAAATAAGCTCATGTCCTGTGGCCCTTGTCTGGGTGTTCAAGCACCCTGGAAATGACACCCAGATTTAAAGAGGCAAAGCAATTGTGTAGCAAAATGGAGCGACTGCTCTCCATCTCAAGTTCTTGGTGATTTGGAAGAGATAAGGCTTTGTCCACAAAGCCTCACAGTGTTGGACAAAGCCTCACAAGTTTTCTACAACCTGCATTGAAAAGTATTCAAAATAGATTTTTGTGTCTCTCTCCTCATTGAGGAGAACAAAAATCTATTTCTGGCTGAGGGAAAAAAAAAAAAGGAAGGAAACACAGTCCAAAATAATAAAAAGATATGTAGCACTACGAATGCTACAAAATAGAATTAATTTTAAAACATTCTGGTTGTATTATTTTCCTTATGTGACTGATTTGCAAGTCACTTCACATCCATTCTTGTCCTTTGTCAAACATGACAACTAAAGATTCAAAGAAGCTTATATTCCTTTTGCCAGCTGTAACAGAGACCAATTTAGAGCCAAGCCAGACAACTTTCCTGGAAGATCAGCACAGTGAACAGTGTTTATAAGACAAAAAGTGGGAGGGTAGAGAGAAGAGAGAGAATCAGTGGCATCTCTAACTCCTGTTGGTCCAGAAAGACAGAAATCTGCTGACACGTAAGTAAAAGCTCTGGCTAGTTGCTCTTTTTGTGTTGATTTGGGCTTTTTTATGTTTTACCCACTGCTGACAATAAACAATAGTTCTCATTTACTGATGGTTTACTGCACCTACAGTGCACAAAACCCAGCAAGACCCAGCATTCCATCCAGGGAGAAACTGGACTTGAGACCCGGCAGATGAATTCTTACTGTGTAAGGTCCATCTCCTTCAGTTTCATCACCTCCTGCTTGTGCTTTTCTTGGAATTCCTTTGCAGCCTCCTCCTGCAACAGGACAGCAGAAGATGCATTGGGTCCTGATGGCAACAATGACTTTGTAATAAGAGGAAAATGCCTTTTCCCACAAATACATCCCCTAAAACAAATATCAGCTGGTCCTGAATAGCTTCTCTCATTTATCTAATTGCATTTTTACGTTATTTATACACACAAACTTGTAATTTTCTGTGAAAACCCCATATTGCAGCTTAAAGCACAACTCCAACTGCACATAATGCAAACCTGTCAGGTTTTACAGTGCCAGACATGGTGTGGAACCCTTTCCATCCAAGAAAATTTAATGTTTCTACCCTCAATGGAACTCCCTGAAGCGCTTACATATGAACCAGGAATAAAGTTTGTAATTACCAAATCGTCATTTAAAGATTTCAGCGTTGGCTCCATCACAACATCCTTTGTTGCTGCCATCTGCTCCTCCACAGCTTTTTCCTGGACTGTGTTGAACAGCTGAAAATTAAACAAGCCAGCACATGTCAGACTTGGTTTTTAAAACACCGCTTATCACCTCTACAATTAACTCCTACATTCAGACTTCAGGAGCTTTGCTATCCTAAACCTTAGAGAGAAAGAAAACCTGGAACCAGTTCCAAAACTTTCCAATTATTTCACTGGATTTCAAGTCTACCTCTAGATAACAATGGAAAATAATTTTATTTTTTCCCAAGGAAAGCTGAGATGCCACCAATGCTCTCAAGAATGGCTTAGGCAACAAGGATTGTCTGCTCAGCATTCTGGTCAGGGCACTTCAACATGGCAAACCGTAAGATAAGCACTCTTATCTGGGAAATCACCACACAGAATCATGAAGTAGTTTGGGTTGGAAGGGACCTTAAAAGATCATCCAGCTCCAAACCCCCTGCCATGGGCATTCAAATCATTGCCACGCATTTTCCAGCTGGGATTTTCCCCACCTTGCCAAGAAGTTTATGGTCAGTAACTGGGGCTGTGTTAAGGATGCCCAGCTCTGATCCAGCTCTCTCTTAGCGCCGTATTTTCTGTTAATGTTGGAATTATGGCCCCACATGACCAAGGCTTGTCCTGCTGCTCCCACCTGCACCACTTTGCGGATGATCCTGTTGAAGAGTCCCATCAATTGACTGCTGGGCAGTTCCAGCTCCTTTTCCAGCTGGTCCAGAGATTTATGCTGCAGGCCAATCCCTAGGAAAAGGGCCTGAGGAAGAGACAGGTATTTCAGTCACGGAGCAAATACAGACACACATCCCCCACCTCACTCCCCATGCTCTCCCCAAATCCTCGCTCCACCCCGCCCACACACACCGACTGTGCAGCAGAGAGGGAGATATCTCCCATCTGGCTGAGGAAGAACATCCTGGCAATGGTGGGAACCATGTCCATGATGAGGTGATAGTCCACCATGTTGCGGGAGTACATCTCCAGCCTCTTCAGGTCGTACGGGATGAACGCTGACTCCAGCTCAGCACGGCTGATGGCTGTGGGGACCAGAGAAAGACAGCAAGGTTAGCAATGTTCTTCAGAGCACCCAGGATCTCAGTGTTTAGCCTTTATTCAGGTATTTAATACTTTTCCTTTGCCTTTAACAATGCACATTGGTTTTGCTTTAAAAGAGGTTTGTTCCCTGGCTGCAGCAGAAAAAACCCTCCAACTACCACAGACACCAAAACCCAAGACACAGGTTCCAAGTTCTCCCCAAAGGATTCTCCTGTTAAACATCTTGAGAAAAGAGCAGATTGAGGTGCCAGGCTCCAGCCATGCTCTGCCATGCACTTACAGCTGTCCCAGTCAGGGTACTCACGTGCTTGGGGCTGCTGTTTGATATTTTTGTTCTGTAGAATATTCAGTGCCAAGGAGGGAGAGAAGGTGCTGAACTGGTAGGAAAGCAGGGAAAGGAAGCGCCTTCTAAAATCTACAAGGCAAGAGGACAAAATAAATTAGCCCAGTGGACCTTTAGAATAATAAACAGCCCAGAGGGTTCTTGCAGAGTCAGCAGGATCAGAGTTACCTTTCCAGAAGGCAGTGAGCCAAGGTTCCTGCTCAGACTCCTCATCATTGAGCATCTTCAGCATGATGCAGGAATGCTCCCCCGTCAGGTCATTCTGATAAATAAAACACAGTTCTGTGATTCTGTGATGGATTTCCCATCACCCCATGAACCTTTTGCACTCTGTGCTCAGCTAAATCAACAACAACAAATGCATCAATTGCCACTGACCACCTCCACCTAATGGAAAACCTATGAACTTCTAGAATTTGGTAAATCTCAGCTATTTTACTAATAACCAGTTAATAGCCCCTAACATCTCTATATTTTTTATGTGCAAACTACTTGGAGGCCCACATTCACAACCCTAAAACTCTACTCCTTAACTATAGGCCCAAAGAATAAAAATGAACATAAACCAAGCCTTAAAAGCAGCCTCAGCAAACCTTCCTGCCCCAAACCCCTTCTCACAGAATCTACTGGAATGCATGCCCAGGGATTTCAGCAGGGCTGGGTTTTCACTCAGGAACAGGGTGGTACTTACAGGGGTCTGCCTCAAATAAACTGGCACAAATCCAGCACGCTTCCAAAACCTGGGAAAAAGAGGGAACACACCGAGAATAGAGCATACAGTAATAAATTGTGTTTGTACACACAAACTTGTAATTTTCTGTGAAAACCCCATATTGCAGCTTAAAGCACAACTCCAACTGCACATAATGCAAACCTGTCAGGTTTTATCTCCCTTACAGTGACAGACGTGGTGTGAAATCCTTTCCATCCAAGAAAATGTAATGTTTCTGCCCTCAAGGGAACTCCCTGAAGTGTTCACATATGAACCAACTGAGCTGTTGACCACACAGTAATAAATTGTGGTTAAATGCAATTTATTTGCTGTACAAGGACAGCTGGTGAGAAGCAAGCACAAGTCTGTAAGACACTCCAACAGTCAGTGCAAATGAGCACTGACAGAGAGCAGGAACAGCACCCACGTGACTGAGGGTCCAGCACAGGGGAGGGAAAAATGATGAATGTGATGTCAAAAAATGCACAAACTTTCATGGTGCTGTGAAAGGCATTTACATCAGTCAGGAAAAAACCCACCAGCTCTGAAGTCAGCAGCACCTCAAGTTTCTACAGGTCACAGGGATGAGAATTTAACCACTCCCTACCTATCACAGGCTGTTCTTACTTCTACACCCTGGAAAAATTGGGCAAGTAAAGCTCATTATCAGTTTAAGAAGAGCAAGATGTAACTGGGAAATAGAATCATGTCCTACTTAAGCAATCTGGGTGTCAGGCCATAAGACACCCCGAGATAGTCCAGGTGCTCAGCTTGTCTCTCACTCAGTTTGAGCAGCAAAGGAGGCAAATCTTTCCGGGGTGTCACAACCTCTTCTAATAAACCAACAGTCTGGAAAAGAAAGTGGGAATAGGTTTGCAGCAATCCCCACAGAAAGCTGCAAATTAAAGCTCTTCTGCATGAAAAGCAAATCTGAGTATTTCCTTCCTACAGAGTGGAGACTTACAGTGGAAATGACACAGCTTAGCACGACAGAAAATAAAAAATTACCATACCTCACTGCTCACAGTTGTGATTTCTTTTGGCTTTTGAACTGCTTCTTCTTCCAAACATGGGAATTTGCCCTCGTAGTACATCTGCAGCAAAGTCAGAGCTCTGCTGCCATAGCCCATCTGTGAAGTAACAACAACACACTATAAGCAAAATGATTTTTTCTCTGATTTTTAACATAGGGCAACAACGTTCTCCCCTTAAAACCCATTAATAATCAGTCACTGCAAAAATGCTTTTTTTGGCCACGTGGCAGCTCCAGGGAGGAGGACAGTACAGAACCAGGGTGTCTGAAATCAGCATCAGCCCTGATAGTTCAGGGCTCTGTAGTAATTCTTGGGGCTTAACTCTGGCACTCAGAAAATGCCAAACACTTGGTAATGTCACAGTAAATATCCCTGGATTGCGTACGGTGAGTCGCGATGCTCCCGTGCTGCCTAGGGAGCACTGGTTTGGTGCCCTGAGCTTAAAATGCTAAAAACTGGAGGAACTGCAGTGTTTGCCCTGTTCCTGAGCTCTCTGGAGAGCCATTTCCCTGGCCCCACCACAGCTGGTCCCAGGTACTTTACCCCCTGGTAATCCGGGTGAACCGCGATGCGAACGACGCGCCCGCCAGAGAGGCCCCCAAAGTCCGGATCCTGGAACTGCACAAGGGACAAAAAGTCCATTTAAAGGACACAGCTGGGCACTCTGGAGACAAGAAATACATGAAAAACACCCTGGGTGCCAGTGCCCAGCCAAATCACCCACCTGCTCTGAAATGGTCCAGGGAATAAGATCACCAGAGGCTTTCTTTCCCCTGGAGAGGCTGTTCATGATGGACTGGCGGGAGATCTCTCCCTCCATGCACACCTGCCAGGAAAGACACAAAACCATGAACACAAAATGCTTCCTCCTGCTCAACTAGACCAGGACCAAAACTGACACTCAAGTAATTCTCTTACCTGAACAACAGCCAGGACTTCTGGTAACGAATTCTGGGTGGGTGGAACAGGCGGCAAAAGGCAGAAGAGATGATGGGCAGGGGCATCAGAGAGCATCTGGAGGTCATTGGGGGAGTTCTGGAGGGTGAAGACACCAGAAAGATCAAAAGCTGTCCAGAGAAACACAGAATACCCTGAGCTGGAAGGGACCCATCAGGATTGAGGCCAGTTCCTGGCCCTGCACAGGACAACCCCCAAAATGCCACAAATGTGCCTGAGAGTGTTACCCAAATGGTTATTCCATGAGGAGAGCTTCAAAGTCCAGCTGATTTCTAAATTTAGAGCTATTAGGAAATTTGGAACTTGTACAATGCTGAGGGATGGAGGAGCTCCCAGGCCAGCTCATGGCTGTCACACCCCCAGAGAGCATCTGTTCTCCTCAAGGGAAACCTTGTGTATGTATGAACCTGAACTTCCTATTTTCATAAAGCTCCTTACCTCCTAAGTACCAAATCCTGTATTTTTTTAAGCCTCAGAATTTTAGAACTCAGTAGTTCAGCACTTCTGGACTTCCCCACTCACATTTACAGATCATCCCTAGTCTTGAAACCTTGAGATGAATTATTCCTCTTTTCAGTCTCATAAAGGTGCTACTCTTGACGAATTTGAGGCCACCAGAACATGGTAAAGAGAAATTGCAAATGAGGTTCAGCACTGATAAAATCCTGACAAGCTTGGAGGCTCATTTAGAATTTTAGTGTCCACATTTTCTCAAGGCAAAAATATTCCAGACTATCTGGAAATCCAGTATGTACAGCCTGAACCAAGTCAGAGATCGCAGAGAAAGGAGAACACAGCTCTGTACACAATAGGAAGCAACAGAAGTTCTTGAGAAATCTCAGTCACGCTGTCGAAACAAGCACTGCTATCTCCAGAAAATTCCCACAAAAACTGGGAATGAAATTGGATGGAAGAAGCCCAAGCCCTACCTTGTAGTGTGAAGCCACATAGAGGGCCATCAGCCTCTGCAGGAAAACTTCTGATGCTCTGTGGTAACAAAAGAGTGTGTCTCTATTTACATAGTATCTAAACACAGGGATTAAGGAAAAACCTCCTTGGGAACCAGGAAAAAGCTTCTTGTTGGTTTATTTTCAAAATCTGGGCCACAAACTGGCTTGTCTTAGACTCCACAGCTTAATCTACAAGAATAAATGATGTTGGGCAGTGTTTGCAGCTTTCACACCCTTCACCTGTAAAGATAAACCTTTTGTAACTCCAACAAGGGCTTCCCTTCAGCATCCCCTCCTCGAGGTTGTCTCTGCAGCAAAACTGGGATTTGGTGATGTCCTGGCAGCACACACCACCAGTGCCATGAGAGCTTAACTCCAGGAGCGAGGCCTTAGGGAAAGATCGTGTGCTGAGCTTATCCCAACCATCAACCAGGCTGAGAAGCTTTCAGTGAGGATACAGGTCACAGGTGTCTGGCAGAGGGCAGCCAGAGATGATCCTGGTGATGTTGAGGCAGTCCAAGCACAGGAGATCATTCAGCCACTTCTCCACGGGGTCCCCAGGGGCGTACCTGATGGACTCGTGCAGGGACACCTCGTGCAACGTGCGAGCTGCAAGGGTTGCAAAGGACACTCTGCTGGAAGCCAGAGCCAGACAAGCACCCTGCAGGATCCCTGTGCTCTGAAGGGCTCCCAGTTTAGAAAACTCCCAGTTGCTGATCTTTCACCTCTTACAAGCCTTCCATCTGAAACTTGTGAGGGAAAGGCAGCAGAGTTCTGTCTTTTCCCCACACAAGCCCCTTGCCACAGCTGCAAAGCACATGGAGGGGTGGGACAGCCGTGGGATGAGGCTGACAGCAGCCCCAGGACACACACAGGTTGTGTGGGACACACAGCCCAGAGGTGCTGTACCTGAGGTGAGCTTGGCAGTGGCTGTGGACTTGTTCTCTGCTGTCAGGGTCACCTGGCTCTGGGCGCTCTGCTGGCGGAGCTGCTGGATGAGCTTCAGGGACAGCGACCGCCCGGTGCCCTCGTACCTGGGAAGCAAGACACAGAGAGCCTGAGGGAAGCCCAGGCAGCCATCCAGAGCTCTGGGGAAGCCCAGTACGGAGGGGCTGCTCCAGCCTTACCCATTGATGGTGGAAGCCATGAACACCAGGTAAGGGCCCAGCAGGTTCTTCACCAGGGGCAGAGGAATGGCAGCAGCTTCGTCGATCACCACGAGCTCAGCCTGGCCCAGCTTCACAGAATCAGCAGGGTGGATGTACTGCAAAGGAGGGGACACTGTCACTGCCAGCAGCAGCCATCAGGGAAACACCCAGATTCACACAGCTGGAGCCCTGGAAAGCTCTCTGCTGTCCCTGGTCTCCTCAAACACCAAGCCAGTGACTGAGATGTGGAAAAACAGAAAGGCAGGAGAGGGTTTATGTTGCCCTAACAAGGACGGGCTCACACATCTTGTTTGGCACAACTCCACAGGAATTCATCTGCAGAGGTGAGGAAAATAAAGGAAATCTAATCACTAAAAGCTCTTCCTGCACTGCTTCTGATATCTTGAGAAGGCTGACCTAGAACAGAGGCTAGACAGAATTAAAGAATAAAGTAGGGATTTACTAAAAGATCTCAATGGATGCACCCTGGGCAGCACAAGAGCCCAGCCAGGGCTGCACCCAAGATGAACCCAAAATAGTCACAAAATGGACAACTGGTCATGAGGTCTCACACTTTTATAAGTTCTGGTACATTTGCATATTGGAGTTAATTGTCCAAATTATAGCTTCAGGTTATAAAGTTCCATCCTCTTTGTTTTCCTCTCTTCAGTTCACCATTGTTTATGCTTTTTGGGCCTGAGGCTGTAACAGCTGCCCTTGGTTCTCAAGCTGGAAAAGGAATTGCTTTGCCTGCCTACCCTGTGAAGAGACCTTACTATGAAGCTCAGAGTTACACATTAAAGTAGCACAGAATCTGAAAAATATGAAAGCTAAAACTTAAGGCATCACTCCTTTCACCTCCCTTTGCTTTTGTTTTGTTCTGGGAGAAACCCACGAGGGAGCTCTGTAATCTTCGAGTTGAAAGACAGAAGGAATTTTGAGGAAGTCACTCCCTGAGGATCTGCCTTACAGCAAAACCCACCAGGACAGTTCCACATCACACAGAATGAACATGCTTAAAATCAAAACAACTTCAACACTGGCAAAAACTACAGCCAGGAACAAAACTGGAAAGGCAAGAATGCCAATTACCTGGATGGTCTGCCTGTGCTCCTTGAACACATTCACTCTGACCACTGCCTTGTTGAACTCCGGATTTAAGGACTGAACAATCTCATAGTCCAGGTGTTCCTGGAAAATCACATTTTTTAAACAATATAAAAAGCCAAGATCTAAGAAAAAAATAATTTACCATCATCAAAGTAAGCTCAGACACTGTTATTTCACATTCTAATAAAAAATTCTTATAAAAGTTTCAAAGGCCTGAGAACTGGGAAATTATTTACTGATGTTAAAATCTGCTTCACAAAGAAAATGGTTTAGCCTGCTAAAAAACAGAGAAAGAAACAATTCTACCATGATTCCTTTTCTTGAAGAACATGGTAAAAAAGGCTGGTAGCAAATATATGTAGCCAAAACCACAGATGAGGTGTAAAACTGCCTAAGCAGGAATGTTTGAAAATATTGCAAAATAGTCTGCTCCCCTCACCTGATACTGCAGTGCATCAAAGCCTTTAAATATAAACTCAAAGAGAGTGTGAAGGTTGTCAGGGCTGGGAGATGTGACAAAGATATTGGAGTAACTGCAGAAAAAAAACCAAAACAAGAGCTGAACCATTTTTCTAACACGTTTAACCATGTAAGTACTAAACAGGATGGGTTTTAATAGGAGGGATTGACTTCACCTCATAACCAAAACAGCAGATTCCTACAGACACTTACCTCGATTTATGTGTGATTATTTTGAGTTTTATGAAAAATTTGACAAAAAATACAATCTTATAAAGAAATAATCTTGAATCAAAAGATACAAGGTTTAAAATGAGGGATTTAACACTGGAAATTACAAATATATTCAGATCCTGTTATCTTGGTGGGTTTTTTTAACTCAGGGATGCAGATAAGGCCTGGGGGATTGGAGTGGGGGATCACTCACCCAAAAGCTACTGCTCCAGCAATGGCCAGCCCCAAAGCAGCAGATTTCCCTCGTCCCCTGGCTGCTGTTAATGCCACAGTGCTCCTCAGGGTCTTCTCAGAAATGGCTTCAATGAATTTTAGAACTGCTTTTGCCTGAGGATTAGAAAACCCCCAGGAAACAGTGTTTGAGTTTCTCTTACCCTGAGACCTGCCACACTCAGAGAACCTCAGCTCTGGCCAGCTCTGATGCCTTGTGAAGGCTGACCTAGAACAGAGGCTAGACAGAATTAAAGAATAAAGTAGGGATTTATTAGAAGGCCTCGATGGATGCACTGTGGGCAGCACAAGAGCCCAGCCAGGGCTGCACCCAGGATGAACCCAAAGTGGTCACACACTGCACCACCGGTCACGAGGTCTCTCACTTTTGTAAGTCCTGCTCCATTTGCATATTGGAGTTAATTGTCTAATGATAGCTTCAGTTTTTTGAAGCTTCCTTCTTGTTTTTCTCTCTTCGTTCTGCCATTGTTTATGATCTTGGGTCGGAAACTTGGACCAACTGTCCTCGGTCTACCTACCTCGCTCTGTCTCCCTGCTCTGTGAAGAGAGCTTACTATGCCCTACCATGAAGCTCAGAAGTACACACTAAAGCAGCACAGAATGTGAAAAATATAAAAGCTAAAGCCTGAGGCATCACACCAACCTGATCCAGGGTTTTGCAGCCATCCACCAGCACTCCCACGGGCTGTGTGTCCTGCAGGCTCTCCTTCAGCTCCCTCAGCTCCAAGTCCTGGGGCCCCAGGCTCTCCTCCTACAGACACACAACAGGATGAGCCAAGGATATTTCAGCACAATCCTCCCTTTGTGGTGTCTTTTGACACCTTTGGTCAGTCAGAGAAAAGGATCTGGAAGGAAAAGTTACCACAAGAAGAATGTATTCCCCAAAACCATGAGAATTTATAAGGACAGACATGTATTTAACAGTTAAACTTCCAGGCATCTTCAGGAGAATGGTCACAAAGCGGTTCCAAATCCTGACTTCCCCAGGTTTGGAAGGAAAAAAGGGAAGGATTTTGCAGTACATAATAATTACAGAATGGCACTGATAGGAAAAACAGATTAAAGTGTTCTGAATAATTTAATTCATCTTTCAGTCTTTGGACACTCATGATCTTTGTTACACCTGCCACATGAAGTGTCCACGCAGGGGGAAGAACTACTGCAGCACCAATACCAAAATAATATCAAGATCTTCAGAGCCAAGCAATGAACTTGGACACAAACAAAACCAGTTTTAGATGGGAATGAAGGCTGATTTTCCTGGTTGTCACTTAAAATTCCAAATGCATCAGCCTCTCCAGCCAACAGATAATAAGCATTTGTGCTGCTGTCAGTGTTGTCCTAATGATAAAAGGAGGTTGTTTTATTTATTTATTTCATTTAAAACCAGTACCCTATTAGAATGCTTTTACCATCTCTGACAGAACCTGGGTTGGTTATTTCTTAGGCCACACAGCACAGCTTAAATGCATCAAGATTTCTGTTTAAAACTGGTTCCACTTTACCGCTGTCTACAACTGGAAGTGATAAAAGAATACATTTCTAACAGTGCAAATATGTGTCTGGATTATCCTCAGGGAATTCTTCCTGGAATGTGACACTGTAACTCAGAAATTGAAACAGCTGCCACAGCTTCCAGCTGTGTCCCGAGCCTGCAATATACTTATTTCCAAAGTGTTCTCCCACCCTCCAACTGCCAAAAAAGTATTTTTATTGGTCTTGTCCCATCTGTCCATCAGCTTGAAATCCCTCTATGCGAACACAATCAAGCTCCACCTCACTGGGCTGAGCAGCAGTACAGGAAAATTAATAAATATGGGCAAACACAAAAAGAGATAGGACAGAAAATTAAAAAAATAAGCAGAATATAGAAAAAAAACAGCTCCCCAAGCTTCACCCACATAATTTTTGCAGAACGTTCTGCTTTCTCTCCACAATGCCATCCTTTGATATAAATCAGGGTGAAATTAAAAAAAAATCCCTGTGTTTAAATCTTTAGTACCCCTTGGCCAAGTCAGAGGGATTGGTTCCAGGGAAAAGGGCTGGGATCACTCACTGACCTGGGACCAGGGGGGCACAGGAGTGATGTTGGCAGCGTGGCTGGAGATGGGCAGGATGTTCAGCTGGTCATCGATCACCAGGCAGGTCTTGCACGAGGCCAGGGACAGAATGAACCTGGGCAGGCAGGGAAACCTCAGTAAAAACCCCAGCAGCACTCCCTGGCGTTCAGGTTCATCTGAACTCTCTTCTAACCACAGAGCATTCACAGCTCCCCACAGCAGAGCTGCAAGTCCAGCTTCCAATAACAGGCCTGTTCCAATGCAGACCTGTGGGATGCTTTGCCATCAGGAATACCCAGTGCTCTTCCTGGTGCTTTCCTTGGGCTGACAGCCCAGATCCTTTGCACTCTTGAGTCACTCACCTCTCATTGAACCTCCCCACCACATCCTGGTGGGCCTCTGTCCTGTACCGGGAGTGAACGTCCTGAAAGAAAAAGGGAAGAAAACAAAGAAAATGTGACAGTGACATTTGCAGGATTGTGACCCCTTCTTTCCCACTCTTGTCTCTCCATTGCCATCCACAGCACATCCCAGACAGGATCCTGACTTCGTGGTGAAACACCCACATCTACAGCATTTCAGAAATGCTCGAGTGTAACAAATCCCATCCCATCTCCTCCCATTCCTGAATGATGGAGCAGGAAAGATGATGGAAGGAAGGTAACAGCCCATAATAGAATCAATAAATACCCACCCAGCACCACCTCAATGCAGCTGCTGGTACAGAACAGACACATAGTGCTGCACGTACCATGGTCATTGTATAGAGCTGCTTCAGGGAGTTCATCGTTCTCAGCAGAATCACCACAATTCCACCACCTTCCACCGTCTCCACAGTTCTGGCCAACAGGTTTGGAGTCAAGGCTTCAAAATCCTGGGCAGTAAAAAGAACGTCAGAGCTGCCCAGAGTCCAGCAGTGCAGCTGACTCCTACTGAAAGGCACAGAAAGCCTAGAGACTTTATTCCTCAAAGTTTAATTCACACTTAAATTTGCACTAAGCAATGCCCTGTTCCAACTCCTGTGTGAGGCCACCTCACCCTCACACAACTCGTGAGGGATAAGCAAGGCCACCAAAACTGAAGTGACAGAAGCAACAAATCCCAGTCCTGCAACATTTCAACTGATTATTGTGAAGCTCTCTGGGGAGCCAAGGAATTCCTGACCTGAAGGACACACATTCCAAAGGTGTTCCCAAGGATCTTGTGTGTTTCGTTGTAGTAGCAGTAGCGGATGTTTGTGGCTGCTATGAACAGCTCGAAGGGATCATCGTCCTTGATGTTCAGAGTTCCACTCTTAATCTTCTTCTGGAGCTGTCTCATCCTCTTCTTCCTGTGGCTGGGGGGATAAAATCCATACAGGAGTTTTCTTGGGAAAGGGTTTGAGGAAAGTGTGCTCTGGAAGTCAGAACTCAGTCCTAAATATGACTGAGGTTAGGTTAAACAGCTGAGGAACCCGAGGTTTGAGGTTAAAAGGGTGAGGGGGAGTTTGGCCCAGGGCAGCAGAGTCAGCGTTAGAGCTAAAGGGAAAAAACCAGAGGTACTTTCTGCTGGTGTCAATTCTGTTATGTTAAGCCAAATTTCAATCCTGGAAGAACAGATTTCTCCCAGCTGCTCCAGGACCAGCGCTGGCTTCCCCTCCCACCAAGCCCTCCGGCTCCAGCGCTGCCTCCCTGGGGAGCAGCAGGACACCCGGGGTCTCTCACCTGCTGAAGCCCAGCTCCTTCTTGTAGCACCAGAGCACAGAGGGCCTGGCCTTCACCGTGGCCTTGGACAGCATGTGGTGAAGGATGACGACCTGCCGGGGCACACAACACTCACAAACAGCTCTCGGGGAGCGCCACGAAGCAAAGTGTTTTTCTAAAGTTAATTTTACACCTGTATTTCCACCGCGCAGAACAGAGGCGCAAAGCCAAGCTGCGTCGTGCCTTCCCCAGGGCTGCAGGACACTGCGTTTTACCTCCTGTTTCCTCAGCTCCCTTCTCTGGCAGAACCAACACTGACCATTCCAGCCTAAACACACTTCTGTCTCTTCCAGATAATCCATCCGTTATGGATTTTCCACAGAGGGTTTCAGTGAACAAAACCAGACCTGGGAGGTGCCAGAACCCATCAGTAAATAATGCCAACACTCCTCTACTGCCACCTGAACAACTCGTTCTTTTCCAAGTTTTTTTGGGTTTTTTTTTTTTAATAATTAGTTTATTTTATTTGCCCACAGACTGGAAATAAATGAATTATCAGTTACACAGCAGCTAGAACAGAACAGCAGCAGGAGCAGGGCAGGGATTGTTCCCCTCTGCTCAGCACAGGGGAAGGCAAAATCCTGGGCTCAGCTTTGGGCCCCTCACTGCACCAAAGACACTGAGGGGCTGGAGCGTGTCCAGGGAAGGGAATGGAGCTGGGGAAGGGGCTGGAGCAGCAGGAGAGGCTGAGGGAGGTGGGAAAGGGGCTCAGCCTGGAGAAAAGGGGGTCGGGGGGACCTTACTGCTCTCCACAAACCCCTGACGGGAAGGGACAGCCAGGTCAGGCCCTGCTTCCAGGAACAAGAGGAGAGGAAATGGCCTCAGGCTGTGCCAGGGGAGGTTTAGGTCGGATATAAGGCAACATTTCTTCCCTGAGTGGGCTGTCAAGTCCCCATTCCTGCAGGGATTTAAAAGGCACGGAGATGTGGCACTGGGGGACGTGGTTTTGTGGCTGCTTTGGCCTTGCTGGACTCAGTGATCTGGGAGGGCTTTTCCACCCTGAACAATTCTGTGGTTCTGTGAATGGACTTATCCTAAACCATCGTGGGTTTGCCGTGCTGTTCTTCCCCTCCCCACTCGAAAAACACAAGGCCAGAGTCCCTGAAGAAAAACGCGTTTAGCACTTAATTTCCTCCACACAACTTCACCGAGCAGGTTCATCTGCGAGACAGCTCAAAGCCCACTCCGAGAGAGAAACCACCACAGGGCAGAACCGAGGGGAAAAAACCTCCAGCTGGCCAGAAAGTTTAATATCCTTTGACTCAGTTAAAACAAACAAACAAACAAAAACCCCAAACAAACCAAACCTACCAACCGCAGCCTGTCCCGAGTTTCATTTGATGCTCATGAGCTCGGGGAGGTCTCACACACCATTTCCAACCTCTCCGTCCCTGCGAGTTCCCTCCCCCTCAGGCCCCACTGCTCTGCCTGCGGCTGGCAGGGGTTAATTCCTGCTGAAGGCAGAGCGGAGCAGGGACTGAGGAAGTGCGGCAGGCCCGGGCGGGTCTCGGCACCCGCAGCCCCCGCGCCCCTCCGCCACGGCGGTACCTGGTCCTTGCCGCGGTCGCCCACCACCACGAACAGGCTCCGCTGCCGCTCCGCCACGCCGTTCTCGATGAGGACGCGGATGCGGTTGTCCACCTTGCGGCGCTGCATGGCTGCGGCTCCCGGCGCTCTTCCCGCGGCTCCCGGCGCCCCTCCCCCGCCCCGCTCCCGCTGCACCACGTGGGAGCCACGTGGGGCCGGGCGCGGGCGCCGCGCAGCGTGGGAGGACCCCGGGGCTGCCCGCGCCGGCCGCCTGCGCGACGCGTCCGTGGAGGTGAGTCCCCGTTTCTGTGAAAACACACGAGAAAACACACGTGAAAACACGGGTGAAAACACACGAGAAAACAAAACACGGGTGAAAACAAACGAGAAAACACGGGTGAAAACGCGGGTGAAAACACGGGTGAAAACACACGAGAAAACAAAACACGGGTGAAAACAAACGAGAAAACACAGGTGAAAACACGGGTGAAAACACACGAGAAAACACGGGTGAAAACACACGAGGAAACACATGTGAAAACACAACACGGGTGAAAACACAGCTGAAAACACACGAGAAAACACAGTTGAAAACACGAGAAAACACACGAGAAAACACAACACGGGTGAAAACACACGAGAAAACACAGGTGAAAACACGGGTGAAAACACAACACGGGTGAAAACACGAGAAAACACACGAGAAAACAAAACACGGGTGAAAACACAACCCGGGTGAAAACACAACCCGGGTGAAAACACGGGTGAAAACACAACCCAACCCGGGTGAAAACACGCGCTGCTGTGTCCAGCGAGCTTTCAGGCTCAGCAGCTGAAAGCAGCTTCCCACAGGGAATGGACTGCTGTGCCCAGCCGGCTCCCAAACCCCGGCACAGAGACACAGAGCAGCCCCAGCGCGCCTTGCCTTGCCTTGCCTCGCCTCGCCTTCCCTTCCCTCTAGTAACACCAATTTTATTTTTTTCAACGATTTATTCTAAACAAATCCTGCCTGTGACCCCTCCAGGCGCGTGGGTGCAAAGAGCAGGTTTTATAAATTTAAATTTTTTGATTTTATAAAGATAATTCAATTTCCACCCCTGCCAACTCTGAGTCTGGGTGGCCTTTGCTCGCGGGGGAGAGATGACAAAACCAAATACACGCACATCCATACACACATACACAAAGGGCATTTGGAGGCAGTTTTCCCAAGGAAAGAAGAGTGCAGAGGGCAAACAGAACTCATCGGGAAAGAACAAACCTTTAGGATTCATTGGTACAGGACACTCAGCGACGCCCAGGGAATATGAGGAATTCTGCTCCTCAGGAAGAAGAGGGAGCTGCTAACATTTAACTCTGCTTCGAAATAAATCCACCAGACCTGTTTGAAAGTCTTCCCTACAAAATCCCAAGCTGCACAGCTGCGGAGCAGCAACAAGAAAAGGATTTATCAACCTGAGCTGAAATTCCAGCGAGGTTTCAGAAACATGGAATTTCATTCTCAAGCTGACAGTAAAGCTGTTCCTAACCTTTCAATACCAAAGCTGAGCCGAGCTATTTGCATAGATATATTTATTCTTAGCTTTTAATACTGCCTTTTTTTTTAACTTGAGCATCCAAACAATGAAGTATTTAAAACCAGGTGACAGGGTAGGAAAAATGTGTTTAATACCACTGGATGTATTCGGGATTGTTTTAAAATATAATAAAATCTGATAAAAATAGGTAATTAATAATCATAAAGGCTGTAGAACAATTTTTTTTAGGTGAATCCAGTTAAACCCAATCACTGAGACAAAACCACCAATGCAACAGAAGTGTAGCAAGACAATCCCTTTAGGTATGAAATATTTGCTTAAAAGGGAAGGACATAAAACATTTAAATAGATTTATTTTTCAAGTGTTCACATAAGCCATGGACCAATTTGTTTCCAACGCTGAGTTAAAGAACTGCAAAGACATATATACAGATATGTTTAAGGCCATCAGAAAATTTAAACCTGACAACAAACTAAAAATTCTCAACACTTATTTTATGTGCTAGAAGCATTGCTAAAATTCACTCTAAAACCCAAGGGCTTCAAAAGAGGAAATACATTTTCATTTCATAAAAGTCTAAAGGATATTTCCTAAAATTTAGCTTGAAACCAAAATTCCAGGTGTCAGTTGATCCTCCGTTGGGTAGAAATGGGCCAGCAGAGCTGGAACCGAGCCAGTTACACCCTTCTGACTCTTCTATGAGTATTAAAAAGAGAGGGGAAGAGAATCTTCTTTTAATAAAACTGCAGCAAGAGCAAAAAAAAGTTAAATTCAGAACCAAATGCCAAGTTAGGCTCTGGTTTTCCTAGCGCAGTTCTCCTACGTGCTGCTCTAAGTGGGTTTTAGGAAGCAGATTTTGGAAAACTTCCCAAATTTTCCTTCCCTCCGTTAAGGCTGGATCCAGAGAGCCACAAATTTTAATTTTAATTGTAATAGCATTTTATTCAAAAAGCCTCTGAAAGTGGTTCCCAGAATAGCACCTCTGCCCTTGGATGAACAGTCTAGAAAAGGAAGTTTCTCATCACACTCTGCCACATCACCAAAAATGCACATCTGAAGGACCTTCCCCACCTCCTCCCTCTGCAAAAACGTATTGGCCAACAGGAAAATGTTGCAGTTTCAGCAATTAGCCCTCTCCATGACTCTGAGGTGTGCTGACAAAAAGAAGGCAATGCTCCCAAAGCTCCTTCCCTGAAGTTGTGCCACTGTCTCCTGACAGCCAAGACCAATAGAGGGCTCAGATGCATTTTGACAAATTGCGTCACTTCAGGAAAAACACCATTAGAAGGGAGCTGCACCGCATTGCAATGCTGGCGCTTCCCAAAAAGCTCCAGGCAATAATCATAAATATATTTAAGGCCAGATTTAAATAAGGAAATTATCCTCTTAAGTTCAACAGGAGAGTTTTTTTTGGGCTCATTTCCTACTTGCTCTCCAGAAGTTCTGGTCCACCACATCCCTGCAAGTTCACTGGTGCCAGCTCAAGTGAAGGGAAACCTTTTAGTCCCATCCATACTCAGTGCAGATGAAAAACTGGAGAAACAGGTGCCCACATTTTAGAAACTAAACCAGCCTCCTTCACACAGTGACAAGCCCCAGCTCAAGCATCCATGTCAACACTTTGCAATAAGTTTACCCAAGAAGTTTCACATCAGCAAGAGGGATGGTCTGGATTTCCCAGGAGGTGACTGCAGCCTCATGAACAGGGCAAGTGGTATATCAAGATTCTTCCAACCAAATGGTTCTGTATCTTGCTCTGCTGGACCACAAAGATTTTGCCCTATTTGTTCTTAATCATATGAATGTTAAGAACTTTTCCAGTATAATTTATCATCCTTGCAGTATTTATCTGCAGTTAGAGCCTCTTCAGTAACTTCTCTCTACTCAAATGCCATTTGGGAGAAAGGGAAGCTTGATCCTTTCTCCAGAGACCTGGAAAACAAGCAATCTTCCTAAAAATGTAAGGTTGATGGGACATTTTGAGAAGATACAAGGTTCTCTGAGAGTTAACTCCCAGCAGGATACACTGCCTGGTTAAGTAACAAAAGCCAACAATCCTCTTCCAGCTACTCTGCCTGATGATTCAGAGATGGCTGCATACAAAAGACAGGATCTGGGGAAGAAAACAGGGATTAAGTGACATTTAGAACCCTTTCCACAGCAAAATCCCTAAGCTGCACTGGTGAACTGGTCTTAGCCAACAGCCTGTACACAGCAAAAACACAGAAGTAAAATTCAGGAGCAGGCTGGCCTCAGGTACAAGACAACAGCTCATGATTTCTGGGTCAGCTTTCAAAAGGAGGATGTCTAGGAAGGATCCAAGTTTCCCAGACACAGTAACAACACGTACAAAGATCTGAAATACTTCAGGGATTTATAAATCACTTGCTCAGAAACCCCTGAATTACAGCCAGGAGGAAGCAAGAGGCTGAAGGCAGAAGTTTGGTTTTGAACAGGCTCAGACCCAGCCCTGTTACATGCTCTCCTTCCAGCCACAGGATCACACCCCAGCTGCCCATGGAATAAGCAACTCATCCCTGCATCCAGAAGGGGCTCAGCACCAGAGGCAGCCCCAAACTGCCACAGCTTATGCTTCAACATAAACTTCTGGTAACAGTCTTTGCTCTAAATAGGACCTTTTCCAAAAGAAACGTACCTAGGAGTGCTTGGGATGTGGAGGGAGCTCAGACCTAGAGCCAAGCCATGGAGCAAAAACGGAGAGCTCCCCTAACAGGCCAGAGGAGCAGCAAGGGCTCCGAGCGCACAGGGTGACCCAGCGGATGGTACCCCACGGGTGGAGATCAAAGGGGTCTGTGCAGGGTCCCAGCTCACCCCTCAGGGACTTGTTCCACCTCTCCCTCCACCAGGAAACAGCAGGGCAGCTGCTCTAAAGGCCACTGGCATACAGGTTTACAAACTTGTCTCTCAATGAAGAGGCCCAGTGTTTTATTAATAAATTCAAGTAGGAAAAAAAACCCAAACCAACCCCCCCAAACTCAAGGTGGAATGTTTTGATCCGTTCAGAGGTCTCTGGGTATGGTGTACGTTTACAAACTACTATTAGTTCCTTAAGGAGCATTTGGTGTGCAATGGAGAAAGCTGAGCAGCTTGTGTTCCATCAACCATTTAAAAGCTGATGCACTAAGAAAAATAAAATAATTAAAAGAATTCACTGTTTTCCTACATCAGTTTAACATTAAAAGGTTTGTCTTTTTATTTTTTTTTTCCAGTTAAAAAACAGTTGGGACTATTATCTCAGTAATAGCTTCCTAAAAAAGACACAGAACAGCAACTTCTCACCGGACTGCAGTTTAGGAATGTTCTAGGCCTTGACTCAAAACTGCTGCTTCCAGACATCAGCCCCGTTTCAGGATGCCTGGTGTGGAGTATGGTCTTCACAAGCTTATCACTTCCCGCAGTGAAAACATATTTCATTTGTGCTCTTCACACAGGACATGGAAAAGTGATATCCCACCTATTTGTATGGAGTTCCAGACTGCTTCACAACGAAGTCAAAAGTATCTGACTGCAAGTTCTGAAAGTTCAGTTGTGATACAAAGTAGAAATGACCCTCTGAGTGAAAACAACCTTCAGTTTTGTACAGAACTGGTAAACACCACGCAGTTGTTCCTTAATTTCACCTTTCCACACGTAGGAATTATTTGATGAGCGATACTTAACAGAGAATATAGCACTTTTCTTCTCACACGTGCTATAGAATGCAACAGAACTACCAACACCTCTATGGAGGCAGCTATCAAAATATTCTCCCCACTGCAGAGAGAGTGCATGTGCGCAAAAGGCAGGCACAAGTGATTTCTCCAAAGATTATACCACAAAGATGCAGTAGAACTTGAATAAGACTTGGTATTTTCCAGCTCCTAGGCTTATGCCATTTTGTTTATACATTGCTGCCTTGATGAAGTTAAAAAAAAAAAAAAAAAACAAAAAAAGGAAAAGTCCATCACAAAGAAAAGTTTCCCAAAAGTCACAGCTAGTAGAATAAAACCAGAAAAACAGAAGGAGGGTTTACATCTAGTCACGAAAAAGAGATTATTGGGGAAAAAAACAAAGAAAGAAAGGAAAAAAAAAACCTTATGAAATGTCACCCCATCACATTGAATCTGTTTCCGCCGTTGAAAACCAGTGTTCCAGGATACAATTTTTATAAAGATGTTTTATTTATCTTGCTTATACCATTAGAACTGTAACTGCTGGCTGTCATTTCCCTGAAAAGGGGAAATCAACTTAAACACAGACTGGTGCTTTTCAAAAGACAGCAATTGGAAGGGCAGCAGCAGCAGGCATTTGAGATTTCTTAAAACCTTCAAGGCTGCAGGAAAGACAAAAGGACATGTGACCAAAAGTGTTATGATTATCCATTAGGGATTTCCATCAGTACCGGCATCAGTTATTTAGGTGATAATACAGCAAGGTCAAGTATTAGTGACAGACAATGTGCAAGTCATAAGGAATGATAGAGAATACCAATCCTTACAAAAGTCATTGCTATCAAAGAAACTTAAGTGTTTCAAAGAGATATCTAAATACTTCACATCAAATATACAGTGGCCATCCAGATTATAGCTCAGGATTTGTTGCAAAATTTTGTCCAAGTGCCAAATCAAAGCCTTTTTTTTTGTTTGTTTTTGTTTTTCACTTTGTCTCCTAAAAAAATTAATTACACAGTTACATTAGCAGTTATGCAAGCGCTCTTAACTCCATAGCCACAGGAATCAGGGCCCTGGTGATGAGGAGTGCTGCAGCTAAGGGTGCCTCTTCTTTGTCACAAACTGCCTCTAAGCCCACCTGTCTATTCAGGGCATTGCATCACTACACATCTTGAACTGTTCAGTGCTTCGATTTAAAAAGAAAAAGCTGAAATGCAGTTGTTCTACCAAGCCACACTTCACCTTTTCCATCTTTTCATGGGAACATTTAAGTTTTTTTTAACTGCCACCACAGTAAATATTTATGGATTTGCAGATTTTATCTGAATTTTGTTAAATCACTTTTAAATGTCAGAAGTGAGTCTTTGCTTTTTCCTGCCACTTCAGTTAACCATGGAGATTGGATCACCCTGAAAATCGCCTTTTTGCTTTATTCTTAGCAAGGGTGAGGAATCTGAATCTCATGTGCAAGGCTCAAGATGATGCTTAGGACAGAACATGCAGAGTAAACGTTGTTTCGTTCCTTTCAATATCCAGGGAATATAAAGCTGGCAACTGTAGTCCTGTCATTATGGGTAATGAAAATAGTCCCTTTACAACAAACTTCCTGTAAGGGAGAACAAATAGATAGTAACTCTTCTGGTAACATGTATTGTACACTGGCCAGCGTGTTTTTGGCGTTGAACGGAATCCTGTGAAAGTGTTTAATTCACTTGCTGAGCATTCATCTGAGGCATCCCTCTGTTTGGTCTGGGGGGCCCTCCACGACCTAGAAAACACAAAAAGGGGGTTGAATTCTGCAGGAAATCTGGTTAGTTTAAAAGTAGTCCTAAATCTTCTGGTCTGAATTCAGTCAGACTTTGCTGTGCTTCCTAAAACACCCTCTCAGCTCCACCACAGCCCAATGCTGCACTGAACTCCAGAGGCCTCAGCTCCACACCTCAGGGCTTTCAGGACCAAGGCAGGGACAGAAGCCTTCAACACTGAACTACCACGTGGGGTTTTTCACAGATGCAGAGCACAGCCTTGAGCTGCCCTCACAGCAATGTCTGTACTGAGACAGAACAGTCTCGTCATCAAAAATGTACTAAGAAAAAGACCTGAGGAAATGTGATGAAAATAAAATCTAGAAGCTTAACTACAGCCTCATTATCTCTGTCAGGTTTGTTTCCGCAGGCTTTCATTAATAAAAGACAGTTAAGTAGCTCTATTATATCTGAATGTCAACAGCAATTGCTGTTCTAGCTTCTTTTCCAAGAATTCCTCATTTAACAGCCAACTTAACTTCCACCACCAGTTCACAGAATCCCAATAATTCAAGTCAGCTTATTCTTAACTGCGAGCTGCTGAGTAAGGAGTGAGGTTGCTTTTTAAGTGCAGAACTTTAAAAGTTGGCTCAGAAACTTCCACTCAACCCAAACCAATTATTCCCAACTCAGGAGATTACCTCTAGGAGCTCCCCGAGGTCCACTTTGTCCAGAGCCACGTTTGAAATTTTGTTGATATCCATCCTAAAGCAAAGAAATGTAGAAAGTTACAACATAAAACCTGGGCATTCTGTTATTAATTGCCAGCAAAATAAGGACCTTTTAGAACAATATGCACTGACAAAACACCTGTAACTTCAACATGCAACATTAGTAAAAAATAATCTTTAAAAAAAAATTCTTACTTCCACTAGTGCCTAGCAGCTGTAATAAAATGTGCAGTGACAAATGCTCTCTCCAGTTACAGGGTGTGTTGCTCAATATAACTAAGAAATATAAATAGATACATTTAGTGTTCAACTTTTCCAAACTACACAGGGGCAGTTTGTCTTCCTGAGCAATAAAGTAAGTCCCAGAGGAAGATGTCACTAACAGCTCTGAGGGCTTTTGACAGGTATTTCCCTCCCCACAGGTAGCTTACCCTCTGGTAGTTTGAGTAATCCCGAGGAGCATTGAACTGGGGCTGTGTGTAGCCACTGTTTGGAGTGTTGGAAAAGGACGGACGGTAGCCATCGTATCCCCCTAAGGAACAGGGCACAAGTCTTTCACTTGGAAACCAAAGCTGCACTTAATACTTGACCTGCTACTATAGAAAGAAAAGCAGCAACAGCATTTTACCTAAACCTTAAAAAAACCCCATCCCTTTAGCAAGGGCTGTGTACCTGCAAATCAAGCAAATGTCTCCAACATCAGGGCTAATATATCACAAGAAATGAGAATGAACACCTGGTAAGGACTGGGAGGAGGCAGAGCTCAGTGCATTTCTTAGAGTAACCCAAGGTTTGATTTACAGAACATTCAGTTCTGAGCTAAACATGATCCTAGGTAGGCTCTAAATGTCCCAGCTGTGATTACTGCATTCACACTCCAATCAGCTGTATTTTTATTACACACATTTCTTCTCTACTCCCCAGCCACAAGAAGGGAAGAGAACATGGAAGTCAGTACCCGAGTCCATAAGTAATTCCAGAACACCTGACAAGGAAATCTCTGTCCTATTCTAACATAAACCTCTTTGTAACACTGACAGCCGCACGTGTAAGGTCCAGGAATCATAAACATTCTCTACACTATCATTCTTCCCCTCCTTTTAATTCCCTTGGCCTAGTGACTTTTGGACTCTTGTGCTCCTGTACTTCTACATAAGCCAGCCTATTCTCATTCTGATGAAACACAGAACTACAAAACACACTGTGGAAACACTAAGCATTTTTGAAATACCAACTTGCATCCAAATTCCTTGCTTGATGGGTGGATGCTTCTGCATTTGCTTATATTTGCAGTAGATGCTTACTATTGTATTGTAACGGAGTCCAAACACACACTTAAATTTTAAGTTGCTTATCTACAACCAGTAGGACTTTTACTACAAGTTTTGCTGTCTCACAGGGCTGCTACCCCAGTCTCCCAACAGCAGGTCAGTTCAACACTTGCTCTCCTGACCTTGAGTTCCCCCCGGGGTCAAGCAGAGCTCAGGGAGGGCCCTGCAGAGCTGCTCACCTCTGAATCCGTTTGCCGGGCCCCTGTAACCGTTCATGAGGCCCCGGGCCCCGCGGGATCCCCCCCGGGACACGCCCCGGCTGTTGTAGTAAGGCTGGCTGTTCCTGGGAAATCCAGTGCTCTGCTGGGGAGGCTGCTGGTGGTTTCCTGCCACTTGGTGACTCTGGTCCGGGGAACCGTGGTAGGTACCAACCACTGCAGGGGAATCAAGGGGAAAAAGAAGTAGAAAAGTCTGGGTTTCTTTATGTTCCCATGTATCTCTCTTTAAACCCAACATTCTGTTACAGAGGAAAAGGATGAGGCTCCTTCTCCTTGTTCCACATCCAGTACTTGTTAGCACTTCAGTGGAAAGTGAAGGCAGTGCTGAGAGAAAAACAGCTCTGGACGTAGACTTTTATTTTTTTAAGTTGCTAACCTGGAAAGCATTTTGCCTGCTGAATTCAAATAATTTCTCACTTATTTCAGCACAAGATTCCAGGCCTTTGAGACCTTACATCAACTGTGAAAAGAAATCCTTATTTGCTCTCATTTCTGGGTTACTATTTCCTTTACAGAGTATCACCTCAAATTGCACTGTTTTTTAAAAGCAACCTTAACATCAGCAGAGCCAGTACTTCACTCTAGTGCTTGCATCTTCAGAATAATCCTGTTCATGTTTTTTTTTTAAACCCATATCAACCCAGTCAAGTGCTTAACAGCTGAAGTAATATACTGAATTTCACTCCCTGTTAGATATTCAAACCCAGACAGAGTAACAAAATCTGGTACTGCTCAGGGGAAAGGTCTGCAAGGGAACCTGTGACATATTTTGCTCCATCATCTAGGACTTCACAGACTTATCACCTGCTCTACCAAGGCTACAAGAATTTTACCTGTCTGGAGTTGTTCTTGCTGGAGATCTGATTGTTCTACTTGGTGAGGTTGATTGGAGAAACTCTGGTTGTAACTGGCCTGGTACTGGTTTTGCTGCTTAAGGGTTTCTGGCTCATTCACAGGAGGAACAGGTGCATTCATGTTGAATACCTGTAAGAGCAGAAATTCAGTTTTACAGCTCTGTAAAGAAGCATCAAAATCTCAGAAATGTGAATAACCAAGGACTATCATATGTAGCCGCATGACTGATTCTACCATAAGGAATGAGCACCAAGCCAAAGGGATCCAGGACTGATTTCCTACTCACTGTTTGCATGGATTGGAATGGAGCTGCATTGACATTGATTCCGCTGCTATGCAAAGGCTTGCTGGATCCAGCCTGGAACACCTGTGGCTGGGATGCAGTGGGAAGTGATGATGAGGATGGGGTCTGGTCTGCATTCAGGGACATGGAAGCCTAATAATTAAAACAAACAACATTTTAGCAGCTTTTGAGGTACCAAAAATTTGACTTCAAAAACTTTGCTTAAAAAAGAGTGGCAATGCCTCAGCTTCACCTCTACTAATGACTGTTTTCTACTTCAGCTCAACAGCCTAATTCACAGCAGCATAATGAGAGGAAAAACCTAACCATCTTTTCCCTCATTAACTTGAAACACAACTAGAAAAAACTTAGAGGGGGGGAAATGAAGAAGTTTCCAGGCTAACTGCTGTGAAAAAATAAATCCCATTTCCTAAGCCAACAACACTGATGCTCCCATGGTGATGTTGGCATGCTGCATCCAACTAAACAAAACAAGCTTCCAAATGAAAAGTCTTGCTATGGAGGTCTTACTGGTCACAGACAGGCTCAGAATTTTGAAATTAAAGGGAAGTGAAGCACCCCTATCAACTAAAAATAACGTAACTTATGAAGAAACATAGACTAACATTTGATGCCACCTGCAATCAAGAGTTCTTCCCACCCCTGTGAAACCTGACTTGCCTGAATCTGGTCAATTGATTCTTTCTGTGGCCGTTGCTCTGCTGTGTGAGAAGGCTGATACATGGGTTGGGAAGCTGTATATCCCTCACTTGTAGAAGAAACCAAGGGAACCTGACAAAATAAACCCCAAAGCCCCCAAAAGTCAGCTGATGCTCACACACAGTTTTGTAAAAAGTATTAGAGAACTCTGGACTGGATGGTACTCTCTAGTCTGTGAGCCAGCACATCTTCAAATCAGTACAAATTAATTACTTTTTAACCAGCAACATTCTAACACCACACAGCTCCAAGCTCAAACACAAGTGGACAAGGGCTGGCTTCCAATGGCCTGAATTTTACATTTTACAAGCTCTGCTCCCACACAGAGAATCCAGGGAGAAGTCCAGCCAGAAAAGCAGAGCACCTTGCATTAAAGGCTGTACTGGGGAGTTTAAGAGGCAATGGATAACAACTGATGGGGGTTTTCACATCACACTGGAATGTTCCAAAGCCAAGAGTAAGTTTCGCTACTGCTTGCAAGATCCTCGAGATAATCACTGGCAGCACTGGTTGAGGTAAGGGAAATAAGAAAAAAAAATCCACTGGATTAAGGCAGGCATCACCTAACAGCAAAATAAAAACTAGTGCAGAGGAAAAAAAAAACCCTCTGCCCCCCAAAAAAATAGTCTACTCCTACAAGACAACAAAACTGTGGAGAGCACCAGCACTCAGGAGGTACATACAGAGGAATCTCAAGAAGTAATTCCCTCACTCCCGTTTCTATATAAATGAGTGACTCAAACCTTGCAGACCCTAATCTGGACAAGACAAAGGAAGCAATTTATACTGCCTGTACTGTGAGATCCATCATCTATCCAGATTTTTTTTTGGTTTGCAAATACCTACAGGGATCAGACCCATTATTGAGACCAGCAGAGTCCTCAGAGATGCCACACATGCTTAATAAAAAAATCTTTAATCACCAAAAAACTGAAACATCTTAACAAGGAAGTGACTACTTCATTTATGCAGTGCGGAAGCAAGTTTAGGAGATCCCACTTAAAGCTCAACTGGAAACAGCATTCAACTCACACTGACTGCTCTACAACTCCAGGGTAAAATCCCAATCCAAGCAAGTGGGAACAATCAAACAGAACACAAACTCCATATAATTAATGCATGAGATCCACTTGTGCCCTGACACTCACTTGAACAGACACAGGCTGCCCTGTAACCAAGCAGTTTTGGCATTTCTGTTGCAAATAAGTAACCAACTACCTGCTTCCCACTACTGGAAATTTGTAATGTCTGCAGAAACTACAACGAGGAACTAGTAATGCTTGTCAACAACAATGGAGATCACCAATTTCCCAAAACTGGAACTTCAGCTTTTTCTTAAGAGTTTTTCAAGTATTTAAGAAATAAATAATTTTGTAACTCCAATTTAGGCCCAATATCAAACTCAAATCCAAACCAGAATTTACTAAACATTTTACCTGTGTAGCTTCTGGTTGCACAGGAACTTGGGTAGGCTGGGCAAGTCTTGACTCAGCATGAACTGGAGGAAAATAATTTCACTTATTACATAGTAAAATCAAACCTTTTACAGAATAGCATTATTACCTGCTCTGAGCAGTTATGTGAAAGCTGATCATCATGAAGATGATGAAGCCTTAAGCATGGCAAAGCTATACTCAAATTACCAACTCCTGTTTCCATGCAAAGAACGTTTTTTCTGGTTGTCCAAAATAATCCAAAGCAAAACTAAAGAAGTTTTAGATGTTCCATATTTCCAAGCAAAACCTATAAGCAAGTGAGAACTGGAAGTCTAGGAACAGTACAATCACATTTCTGAGAAAAACACACTATAGCAGGATTGTACCATTACTTGTGGTGGCCTTTTTATTATGCAGCAGCAACTGAAGCATTTCTAACAGATGACTTGCAGGCTTTGCCAGTGTTTCTCTTTAGGATTTACCATTACAAACCTGGAGGGCAAACCATTTGGGGCATGTCCAAACTCTGTGCTGGGTTCATGGGCTGTGCAGATACAATGGCAGGATCAAGCGTTTGGTTCTCAAATTCCAGCATCGAGTCCTGGGGAGAAAAAAAAATAAAAAGACTAAAAATCCAATCCACACTGCTGTGGGTTAAACAGATGAATGTCTAGAGCACAGAAATACCTGCATGAAGTTGTAGGGGCCCTGCATCTGTGCCATGAGGTCCTGTACTCGCTGTCTCCTGACCAGGGGGTCTGCCTGAGCCACAGCAGTGAGCGCATGAGGTTCCGGGACGGGAGGAGACGTTGCCTGTGTCTGTTGCTGCAGGGAATTTACAACCTAACAAGAGACAACAACCAACTGCAATTTCAGCTCAAGGCAGTGCTGCATTCAAGTGACTCAGGAGTTCTTGCATTTCTGGCTATTGCCTAACTGGCTATGGATGATGGAATTGCTGCAGTGGTGTTGAAGGACAGTATTACATCCTAGACAGGTCAGTACTGTGGCCAGCTACTCATCTGAGCACTCACAGGATTACAGAGCTCACACTCTGCTCTTTTTTCTCTCCATCTACTCTTTTTCTCATGAAAAAAGTATTTGTTCAATAGTACAACGAGTTTTTTAGAGCACGATTTGAGGCAGAAATTTATCACCAACTGGCAATTTCAAGGGAGTGGGGGAAGAGTAAGCTTCAGAAATATGCACAAATGGGGAACAATTATTTTCTCATTGCTTTTTGGTAAATATAAATGGAGTTAGAATTTTTTGGTCCTTCGTAAGACTTCATAATGCTAAATCTTCATAGCCACTGTTATCCTAGCTCCCTGATTTACTGTCTCAGGAACAGCAGGCAGCATTGCATGACAAGGATTGCCAGACAGCACCGGGAGGTAACACCAGAAGCCCAGAAGCAGAAGCACAGATCAGGGAAGGCAAGAAAGCTCAGATTTACCAGACATATCCCAAAGTGGCAAACATCAACAAAGGAACAAACTGCAATGGGCCTCCGGATAGCACCTGATTAGACAGCAGAGCAACCAGCAAAGCTGGACATGGGCACCTCAAACATACATCAGCAAATAGTCAGAAAACAGACAGTGACAAAGAGGGTCGAGCTGCACTTTGATGGCCCTAACCAGTCCCTCACCTGCTCTTTAGGCAGCTCCAGTAATCCACAAGTGCCATTTTCAATGTCAACAAATGCCTTTTAAAAATATCATCTCTTATCATTACTTCTCTATTTCAATGAGCTTCTAACATTGCCAACATTCCAGACAAACAGCTAAGTCTTAAAACTTAGTTACACAGGATATAAATTAGCATACAGGCCCCACAAAGTTCAAAATATTTTATGTAAAACACCTGATTTCTTATTAGAACTGCAGAAGACAGATTTCTGTATGCAGTCATGACAATTCACAAACCAGTCCTATAACAAAGGTCTGAACTTTAAGCCTCACACTGCCACTATCCACCCTCAAAGCCTGCACATTTCTTTTTAATTTCTCCAAGAAACCTACAGCATCTTCCAGCATTCCTACTTGCCTGCTCAGATTTCCAAATCTTGTTTGTCCATAGCATTCTGTACATGCAGTTGCCTCACCAAGTTCAATGGCTTGTTCCTTGAGCAAATCCCAAACAGAAAATGTGAATAAAACTAAAAGCTAACTACAACCTACAGCCCTCTTTGAGATCCACTTCAGACCCAGATCACCACTGGTAGAAAACCACAGAGAGGCAATTTGACAATTCCCATGAAAAATACACCCTGAAGCAGTCCATACCGGAAACCAAGCACAACTCTGGTCTATCAAACAGTCCCTGAATTTCACATTACAGACTGTTTCCAAATTAAGAATTAGGCCTTGTGAGTAGAAAAAATTACCCAGAGCACATATATAGACCTTTTGCACACGACAAAGTTTAAAAACTGAAGAAAAAGTGCAAGCCAGATCATCAGGTGAAATGTGAGTCGTAAAACCAGCAGCTACTCATCTCCTGCATAATTGTCAGCAAAAGTACTCTCAGTTATTTGAGCACTACCACTCAACTTATGGAGTCCCAGTCATTCACAACAATTCAGTATCTTCAAGAAAAAAAGAAAAGTTGACAGAATCATCAAGAACCCACAACAATGACAAAAATATCCAATGTTTTCCTTTTCCATAAATAATACAGCAGTAACTTCAGATGGTATTTCATATTTTACATTATCATTTTCAATACTCCTTTTCTGATGTCAAAAGGAACAGTTTAGGACCTATTCCTTCAGCCTTATTAGCACTACCAGGTACTCTGACCAAGTACAACCACAGTGGGGTGAAACAACTGAACAAATTTCAAATTGTGTGAGGTAAGTTAACCTTGTCAGCAAACAGAGCTGCCAGACACAATGCAAGGAGACTGAGAAGGGACAGAGAAAAAAGAGAAGGAAAGGTAAAACCACGAGTTTAATGACACCACAAACCAACAGAATGAACTTCTATTTTGTCAGTCTGAGAACAGTTTTCAGTTCTACTCAAAATCCATCCAACCAAAGTTCCACAATCTAAGACACAGAGAACTTTGTGTACAACCAGAGTCAAGCATTAATTACAGAAGAAGCAATTAAAAAAATTTTAACCCCACAAAACAACAATAAAAAACCTCCATAAATACTATTACCAGTAAAGGACATCTTCACCAAAATTAGAACATCATATAATCCAAATACACTTGGAAAATTCACAAGTAAATTATTTAGTTTAAAACCGATGTAAGGAACTGATTCTTTAGTTTAAAACTGATGTAAGAAAACATCCTTGTGAAAACAGCATTACTTTTAATCTAGAAACACACCACAGAAATCCAGACTCTATCACATCTACTCAAGGGTTACTGAAAGAGAGGAGTTGAGGATATCCTCCCCCTTAGTGAACAATTACAGAGATCTTCTGAGCACACGTTCTCTTTCAGATTTCAAAATTCACAGCCATCAGTGCACATTCTGTGTCGCGATCTTACCAAAGCACAATTCAGCTGCATTCTCCTGAGAAAGGAGATAGTGGTGCCCGGAAGAGTAATTTTCCAGGCAGATAGTCTCAATTTCCCTTTCTTGTATTATAGCTGAGAAAATAAAGTTCTTTATTATCAAGAAACAGGCTTCAACTTTAATTTTTTCTAAATGATTCCTTTCTACCATGTTCAAGACATTGGGACAGAAAGGGCAACTGAATTACAGATCCTTTGTATTGTCCTAAGGAAACAAAGCTGATCCAATTCCAGATTCAGCTGACTAGGAAACTGTGAGTTTCTGAAATCTGTCTGATACCAAACTACAGCCTGAATTATGTATTCATCCATACTCCTTATATTAAGAACTACAGAGAACTGAACCACTCTGGACACCTGGTAGAAACACAGATATAAAATGGGTATAACTGAAGAAAATCAATCATTAATTTTAAAATACTGTGCCTTCTAAGAGTACTCCAACCAAGCATGACTTTAATGTATGGGTTTGGAGGGTTTCTTCAGTTTGTTAAGATAATTCTTAAAACAAATTCAGTAGCAGGAGTAGCAGTGATAATTTAATAGTTTTTAAAGTAAGTAAATGACATACTGTGACAAGGAACTACCAAACTCCTTCACATACATGGCAAAGCTGTCTACTCAGCTTTAGAAGTCTCACACTCATTCTCACTATTATTAAATCTTTTAGTGGTCTCCAACACTGTAAAATAGGAATTTCAGCCAGACTCAATGTAAAATTAGCCAGATTAGTTTAACAGATCAAAACAGCTGCTCTATTTTTTCAGCACTTCACAGGATGAAGAACACTTAGTCCACTCCTATAAAAACAGCCTACGGCATCAATAAAGTCTAAACAACTGACCACCTGCAATTTGCTGCTGCAGAAAGCTAAAATAATCAAAAATTAACTCTCCAGCACCTGAAAGAAGCTGCTCATATTTGTTTTTACCAGACAGACACAACTCAAGCTCCAATGTACCAAAAGGGGGTCTTGTCCTTTCCCGTACACGAGGACCACAAATTCCAGTGCAATAATATCATGGACTTGCATACACAGCAAAGCCTGAGTGTAAATCCCCAAACTGGGAATGGATCCCAACACCAGTGCACCATAAACAGCACAAGTGAACAGCCACTCAAGTGCAAAGGAGTAACAAGTGAGATACTTGAAGAGCTGTAGTTCTGGGAAAAAGAGACATACATACATACAAAGCATATTTTAACATCAAATGAGGCACATAAGCAATCTGGAGTAGGCATTAGTTGAGTTACTCATTTTCAGCTCCCTCTCCAGGGACCTGTGCTTAATGAAAGCACAACTACACCACACTGTCAGCAGCTGGGTAGATAAACTTTCAAGTTCTACATTTGTAGCCAAGTTCTCCAAAAAGAAAAAAGACTTCAAAAAAAGTCTTTAAAGTCTTCTCAAGCATAAGACTTTTAAGCCCTGTTTTCCCAAGCAAGCCACTAATGAAGAAAAGCAAGTTCTCTGCAAACTTAGACTAAATAGGTTTTATTTCTTTTTCAGGTACTCCTGAGCTAAGTATGAAATTAAAGAATTGAATAGCGAGTCCAAGTCTACTTAAATAAATGTATTCTTTTATATATTGGGGGAGAAGGGATGCAATACTAACACCTATCATGAATTGTGAGCCAGCAGAAACAGGGATTGCAATTTTACCTGCAGTACACAAGATCTTACCTCAACCGTTTCAACTGTCCACTCATCTACCTGTTCCTTCTCACTACTGCTGAACTGAGTCTCTGCCATGAATTGTCTGTTTACATACTAAAATAAAAATAAGAAAGGGTATGAAAGTAAAAGTAAGTGGCATTGAAGGTATACAAAATGACAGTGTTTCAGTGAATAATACCTCAGTTGATTCAACTTCAGCTGGCTCAGTAAATTCTTCTGCTGGATCAGGTTCTGCAAGAAAAATAAACAAACCATTTATGTGGGAAAAAAACAAATTAAAAAAAAACCCAAACAACAACAACAAAGACCCCAACCACCCTCATGTTATAGACCTAAAAGATACAAAGTTATATGAGAAAATCTTGTGTCTCAGAATAAAGAAGCAAACAAACAAAAGTGTTAAGACAGAATTAGTAATAACAAATATTCTCAGAGCTTTGAATTAAAAAGAAAAAACCCCACATTAAATTCTCGCTAGGGAGAGTTATGTTCAGCTATGCCTTCTCCACAAAAGGGAAAAAGGTCCTGAGTTGTCGTCAAAGTGGATACAACATTCTCAAGTTTCTTAAGTATGCAATCACACTGTCTGCTTCAGAAACTGCTCCTTTCTAACTCAGTTTAAACTGATGGAAACCACTGAAAAGTGGGAAAAGCCTCAGGCAGCCAGAACTTTCATCTTGGATGGTTTCAGTGCTAGAGATGAGCACTGCATTTGCAATTTACTCACTGAGGACTGCAGAGACAAGACAGAACAACACAAATGTGTCAGTCAAAAGGCATTTTCCCCTTCTCACCAGCCTCTGCTGCAGTGTCTTCTACTGCAGGTGCAGGTGCTGCCTCCTCTTCCTCACATAGCCCATTCTGGTGGTTGTGGGTGCTGTCAAAGTAACTGGTCTGAAGAATCCGTTCAACAATCTCCTTCAGTGCTTTATCTGGGAAAATTGAAGAGGGAAACATCAGCATCACCTCAGTCCTCATCATCTTCTCCTTCCTTCCTTCCCAAAGACTGTATGTACATTTTATGACCCTTTTGCTGGGAAGATGTTGCTGCCCCAAGCCAGTCCATGAGCACTACTGGTTCAGGATTTCTTCTCTTTACTGGGTCATATTCAAAAAATCCATAAATAACCCACTGTCATTCAAAAAAATCTTTAGGGCAAGAATGATCTTTAGAATACATATAACTCTTAAGAAGCTTTGTGAAGCACCTCACAGTGAGGTCAAGTTTATGAATTTAACTACTAGACTGTTATTCCTGTTACTTAAACCATTACTGTAAGACAATTTCTTCCCAAACAACTAACTGTCAATAAAAATAAATCTACACAGGCACCACCTGATTCATGAGGGTTCTTCCCCCTGAGATGAAGTGGCTCAAAAGAGCATTTGTAAGCAAAAAACACTTGCCCTCAGTGCCTCAGATGAATGCTGGGGCACTTTCATCCAAAAGACACCGGCCCCATTGGCAAAGCAGTATTACTGGCTGCCCAGGCCAGGCATGTGGGAAGAATTCGAGAATCATTTCCAAAGAAAGCAGCCTGGCTGGCATGGTCACACCCTGATCTGCAGTTAATCATTGAAAACGGGGCAAAACCACAACACTTTTTGCAGGAGCTGAGGGGGAGAGAACATCCCACTAAGGAAGGCCATGTCAGTGCATGTGTTACACTGTCACCTTGTTCACACCCAGGTTTGCAGAAAACGAAGAACTGTTACTGAGCACCACCAGCAGCAGAGTACTGCTGAAATAGCAGGAACAGACTGAGCTTCAGTACTGAGTAATGCTGAGCCAGTAGAAAAAAAATACTCCACAGACTGAGTACAAACTTCACAAGTCACTGTTACAGTCCAGCTAAGAGCTGAGAAAAAGTAGTTCCTCTAAGACCTCAGAGATAATTGACTACCCAAGTTCTCCTATATCAGATGTGTGTTTTAGTTCAGGCACAAATTTAGTGTGCTGTCTCTTCATGCAGAGACTGTACTTACAGGTTGTTCCACAAACTGGTTTTTCCTTCCCTTCCAGTAAGTCCCACAGGTGAACAGATGCTTGCTCATACTGCTCATTCAACCTTAAAAATTAATTAATAAGAGTTAATTTCTTACCGAGTCTTTAAATTTCCATACTAAATACACTGTTAACTGACTGGCAATTAGAAAGAGGAGCACTTTGCTGTAACACTACCTCATGTTCATGTCTCGTTCAGGGTAAACCAGCTTATAAAACTCATCCAGCATTGTCAGTTCCTCCTCTGTCAGCACTGGCACCCCGTTGGATCCTTGTTTGAGGTCGCTGCGCACTTCATCATCCCCCAACTTCTCCAGAATGAACTGCAGCTCCAGCACAGTCTTTAAACGCTTCTGCTCGGCCTCCTCTCGCATCAGCTGCTCCCTACGAGCTGTCTTCTTTATTGTTTTCTGGATCTGAAATGGACCCAAGGGAAAAAGTCTGGAAATGTCTTTAATTGCTAAGAAAAGGTACAGAGGAGGGCAAGGGGAAAGCCTGTGTGTTGAGTTCTTCCATTTGCAAAGGCTTGGGTGATCCAGATTCTTCACACTGGCCACACAGAGAGCAGGAACAGAGAGGTTATTCACCATAACCCGTGAGAGTAGGAAGCATTCATTGGAACTACCAGGAGATCAGCTTAAAACAGATCAACAAAAGGACTGCTTTTTCACGCACCACAAGAGGAAACTCACGGAATGTTTTGCCGTGAAAGGCTGGGGAGATAGACAGGATCAGCAAGTCCAAAAAAGGATTCCAACAAATTCTTGGACATGAGATCCCCAGTCCACACCCCAGGGAACAAGCATGTGCATCCACTGCAGCATTCCCAGTGCGAGGAGCACGGATGCAGGGAGGGAGAGGATGACACATCATCAGCAGCCTTGTGCTCTGCACTGAACCTTCCACAAGGACTAAATGCAGCACCTCTCTGAACCTACAGGATATTTCTTCCACTCTTCATCTTAATCCAAGCATCCAGAATCTCAAATTCTGCTGGAAATGTAATATCCTCTTCCAAAAAAATCTATTGTGATGGTAACTTTCCCACTTGAAACATCCAAATTTTGTTTTAAAAAATCAAAGACGTATCTTAAAATCAACTAACTGCAGTCAGGAAAAACTACAACCAAGTTTGAAAGCAGAGCACCAATCTGGTACTCCTGCATTCACTGGCTTGTCTTAGCAGTCAGCTGACCAGGGAAACACTTCAGAACAGACTTATGCAGAAAAGGACGTTCTCCATTACTAACATTCCATAAACACAAATGGAACTGTGATACCAGAAAATAGGGAAACAAGTTGGCTTAGTCCTACAAATTAATCTACAGCCACAGCCAATGTAGAAAGCAGTTTATAAAACAATGCTGCTGCTCTTCAAATTATCCCAGCCTGTTCACAAGCTAACTACACTCCTTAGAGCAGCCAGCTGTATTAACATCCACGCAACCAATTCCTCCAAGGCTGCTGCTCTTTCCAGAACTCCCAAATTTTTAGAATTTAATTCTTGATTACAGTATTATCCTGTATCCTTGATAAAACACCAATCCAAAAGATTACCCATTTCACAGTATCCAGTTAATTTATCCTTTACAAAAATAATATTGTCCCATAATGTAGTTTCAGATTGTATTACCAAGAAATGAAAACCCTATGAAATCCATTTAAGAAAATGTTACCAATGGCAGCAAGTGACCATCTTTAATGTTGCATGGCAGATCTGGTTCTGTGATCACTATTTTCAACACTTGTTTTGTGTCAGAAAATTACATTGCTCGTTTCCATACATTTATGTAATACATCAGAAATTCTTCAGAAAACTGACATTAACTAATATTAAAAACAGAAGAAAACAGTCAAACATAGAAGAAATCAAGGGCAATTCATCCTTGTAAACAGAGGTGACTACTGCCTCAGTGGAAGAGTTTAAAGTGTCTGGATAACCCACATGGCAATGCTTGATCTTTACTTACATCTTGGCTCAGAGCCATAAAACTCCTCTGCAGTTCCTTAGCAAATTCCAGATTATTTGTCACTTCCTGGTATTTTGACACCGCATCCTTAAAAAAACCCAGAAAGACCACAAATGTATACCATCAGCAACAGAACAGAATATATACTTCCAACAAATAAATTGCCACTTTTTTTAGTTCTGAAGTGAGACATAGGATCCCTGACTGGGACTGCAACTATGTTAAGGCAAATTTAGATTTTCTCTGCCTCAGATATCAAAGACTTGTGTATGTCCTTGGGGCCTCCAGTTTCTTTAGATCTGCTAAACATACAAAGAAATATGCCTTTATGTGCTCACATGGATGATGGACTGGTTTCATGTTTAGCTGCAGCCAGACCCTGACAAAAACTAACAAACAGCTGGGAGAATGGGGGAGAAGAACAATCTGGCATCTCAAAACTGCTCAAGAGTTTGAGAATTAATGCATTGTTATCTGAAGTCAGAGCCAAAATCAGAATATACAGAGCATAATAGCCCCTTCTCCAGAAATCTTTGTTTTTGCTATCTTCTTAAACCTAATACTCCGATCTGCACCAAAGCAAACCAAATTCCTCAACCCATTTGGTATTACTAAGAAATTACATCAAATCAGAATAAAATCAGGGGGATATGGCTGAGACATTTACACTCCTGCTGTGACAAAATAATCCATTTCTCCGAACTAAGATTATTTTTATGAAGCCTGGTAGGCTTCAATAAAAACCATGAGCTTCCCTCCTCAACATGATGTCAGTTCTCTACTGCAGTTTATCTTCACAACAGGCCATCACAAAGTAACAGTACACAGATCTCTGATATTTCAGTTTTCATCTGGCACAGAACTACCAAAGTGAAGATTAAATCATCCAAGGGATCAAGGGAAGCACTGCATTCTTTTAAGTGTCAACAGCTGCATTAGTTGGAGGGAACATTTGTGTCCCTTCACTTTCGCAGTGTTAAAAATCAGCAACAAAACACTGTTGATCCTAGACTGGGAACATTAATTGTTAAGGATTCAACTTCACATAAGACTGAGCATCTGGTAATTTCTTGAAGTATCAATGTGCATGTTTGCACCATACAACTGAATTTGATACTTGCTTTTTATTTACAACTGCAAAACTGCTGCTGAATCCATTTCTGCAATTTCTGCAAATTTCTACTTTAAGAACCAGCCCCAAAAAGGAGAGAGGCAGAAAAAACTCATCACCACAAAGATAACAAAACAATTTAGCAGAGATCTGGTTAGGATTTTTTAGTTGTTTTTACCAGTTGATCTTGATTCAGACGTTCTCCCTTGTTCATTCGTTCCTGGTAATCATCAAGTTTGCTCTGAAACAAAAGAAAAATGCTGTTATGAAGAGGCAAAAATCAGTTTAAAGCTTTTTTTCTACTTGTGCTAACAAAACTATGCACTGTAATATTACACTACACAGACTGTACCACGTTACACAAGCACACAACCGTCCTGCAGAAAGTGTACATGAGAAAAACTGTCTTCTGGGTTAAAACGCAAATATTTTCCCAAGAGGTAAATATTTTAATCTTGTTTATTTGGCTATTACAGTGTCTTCATGGCTAGTTGGAATTTCCATGGAAATTCACATTCCTCCTAAGAGAACAAGCACTCTCAATGCACATGTCCTTCAGTCCAAACACCAGACAGCTGAACTGAGGGCTGAGGTAGAGCTTATCACCATTTTATCACTACAATACCAAAAATCTCACTGCAAACCCCCACTGTCAATGCTATTAAGATTCAGAACTGTAGTTCTCTCTAGCTCCATCGCTTAAGATGGTTGTAAAGAATTCTAAACAGTTTCTAATCCTCTGTGCAAGAATGCCCACCAACACAATTCATATTAATAGCTCTAAAACAGTTTTTGTTCAAGGGCATTAGGATTTTTTTTTCCACAGGAATAAATTGAAAAAAGAATCATTAGGCTACTTTTCAGCAGGATCAGTTTTCTCATCTGCTTAAACAGAAACCACACAGAATAGTGGCATCAGCCAAAAGCAGGTAAAACTCCTGTGTGCCCCAGTGACAGATTCTACAGACTAATTACAAAGGGTCTGCAAAAGGAAGCAAAGCCCCCAAGGATAACACACCTAATTATTATACTGTTTTCACCATTTCCTTATTAGCACAAATTACTGTATTTTCAATGAATTTGCCATTATGTAATTAAAAAAGTTATTAAAACAAATCCTTAACAATTATCTTCCCAATCTAGAATGACAAAACACAAGAAGCAGGAGAACGCTTAATTCTGAATGTCAAAGAATCAAAACCCTGATGCCACCACTGGGTTTACATTTGCCACTGAGTGATACCGTGTTTGGTTGCTGTTGCTCTTCGTTTCAGACTTTTCAGTTAAAACATTTTACTGGTATTTTTCTAGTTAATTCAACTTCCATGCTCAGTCTCGAACTTTTAGAAAGATCAAAGTCTGTGGAACAATTTATCTAACAAGCTCCTATTCTGAAGTATTTGATGCCCATCATTATTTCCTGAAACCCTATCACCCTTATGAGGCTTGGTCCTTTTGATGTCATTTTTGGTGCTGGATCTTTTCACGTCCTCCAGGTCAGATAGAACATTTAACTACTTCACCTTCCAGTGTATCAGAGCCATCAATGGCCTAGGCAAAGTCAAAGCAAGAACTTGCAGGGCTCCAAAAATATATTACTGGGAGTTTCATGCTGGGGACAAACTACATGGTAACAGTTGTTAAATGCAGCAGCCACAGTTCAGAACAGATCAAAAAAGCAGCCCTGGAGAGGATTTGGCACACTGCAATTCTATCTCAACAGGAAGTAAGGTCAGGTTACTCTTCTCCATCCTGATCTCAGAGCAGATGATGACATGCTTGGACAATCACAGGACAGTCTTTTGATTTGGGAGAGTGTGGCTGAGCTGTGCAGCCAAAAGGGAGGTAAAAGAACTGAACCACTGCAGTGCCCCAGTGCAAAGCCAGGTCAACCCACACCTCTGATGGCTGAAATCCTAAAGCAAAAGGGCTTTGCAGACAAGCACATTTCAAAGGAAGTTCCTACTTGCTCAAATCACCACCCCCCCTGCTGCAGATTACAATTCCATTGGTCACCCTGATGCAATTGTTTGTGAGGCCGCTCAGTAAACAGACTGCAAACAAGAGCCAGCTCGAACAGGGTCTACAAAAATGTACAGAAACAAATTCTGTGATCCAGTTTCCAACACAAACCCATAAACAACAACAGTAAAACAAAATGGGTGGAATGCTGTAATCCAGAACACTACTTTGTTTGACTTTGTTGAAAAAAAACATATATTGCAAAATTACACTGTGAAACACTCACAGAATCCATTTTGGTGGCTGAGGGCATAAGGGAGGGAAGAGGCAAAAATACTCTAAATAACTGCAATTTTTTCTGTATACTTTTTCCATGCATGGTTGGTCCTTTCAGATTAAGCTATTGCAGTAGCATACTGAACAATGCACAAGGTTTTTCTTGAATGGTCAAATACTCTTAGGTCTAATGTAAATGCTTTGCTTATTTTTATTCAATTAAAAATACAAGGGTAATATAGTATGTCTGTTTCTGTTAGGAACAGAAGAAAAGTTACATTTACTTCTTACAAAATATTCCTGTTGGGAAGGTAAAAACAGAAGAAGGAAAGCCCTGTCAGCTGCAATGCAGAGGACAAGCCAATGTGCATTTAGTTAAATGTTACCACAAAGATTCTGACTGCCAAGTAAGCATTTTTCTATTATTGCAAAGACACTTGTAAGATCCAAAGCTGCATTACACAGAAATATTAAGTAAAATGCCTTCCTTTTTAATCTGCACTGTCAACTAAGAGCAGTCCAAGAGCAGCATTAGAGCTGTAAAACAATTAGAGCTGCAGTGAAAATTCCTGCTCAAGAACCTACTGCACTGCCTGCAAGAGGGGAAGACTCTCTTCATCTTACCTCTCCCTTACACTTCACCCTCACTCCTCAGACAGAGATCTCAGAGCATGAAAACCCAACCAGCAGGAAAAAAATCATCCAGTGGCAAAGTGAGCACATGAACTGTGTGTTGAACAGCTCATGAGTCAGCAGCTCCCAGTTCTGCAGGCAGCAAGCCACTCTGCTTCAGCTTTTTCCGCTGGGATACCTGAAGTATTTTGGAGTTTCCTGGGGAAAAAGCACCACTAACAGGCTCTTGAGACTGTGGTGCTCATTGCTTAAGTATGCCCTGGATTTTACTTTAATAGGAATCCAAAACTGAGTTACTTTATTGCACTAATAGACAATTCTCTTCATGTCCTCTGAACTGTCTCAAAAATATCATCCTGAAGTGGAAACAAAAACTGCAGTTACCTGGCATTACCCTCCAAATCTACCCTGGTTTTAGAAATGCCTGACCACTGAGCCACCACTTCCAGTGCTGTGCTGCAAACTGGATCACTGGAATCATCAGATTAAAAATAACCCTTAAAAAAGGGGGTCAGGAGCAGGAGGGAGGCTCTATATTTAACCAGATAATTTCAGTGCTATGGTTCTACCAATTACAGCAGCACAAGTGTGCACAACAAGCTGCAAGGGGGCAAGGTAACCTCTGCCAACAGCTGGAGTAAATCTTTAGTAATTCAAACTCTACTACAAGGTAAGAAAAGATGGAAAGGACATTCCAAGTTTGTCTCCTGAGGTATCTCAAAAGCTGAATTAATGTTTTTGACAGCACAAAAGCCATTACAATAATCCAAAATTTAAAATAGCTGTGTAATACAGTTCGCATTGAAGCAAAATAAATGCTTAATAAAGTTAAAAATTAGAAGTTTATTAACCTGTTTTACATCTCTGCATTGTGGTTTGTCTGTCCTCCACCATCACCTCCACACTTATTCATGACTTTGCAGCTAAAATTGCCCAGAAATGACCAAAAAACCTCACAAACCAAAACCCGTCTTCTATTTTCTCAAAAAAACTAGCAAAAAAAAAATCAAAATGGTAAAACACTTAGTAAGGAAGTTCAGAACCTCTCAAAACCCACCAGTTCTGAGAAGCCGTTTCAGTCCTGAGTTAGAACCAGGAAGATGGAAGGACACAATAACAATACTCCAGAACTCAAAGCATTTACAGGTCTTCTGTTTAATCTGAATTGATTTTTTGAGTAGCAGTAGTAGATATTCTGGTGGGTGCATTTTTCCCCACAGTCTGGGAAGTTTGATGGTTTAGAAAAAAATATCTGCATAATGTATTAGCTTTTAAACAAAGGACAAGGACACAGCAATTCTGAGACTGCAGTTTCATCATCAGTTAACCCCAGAGGCAGAAAAAGCTTTCAGTAACCAGAATTAAGTCACAGAAGAGTGGAACCCCAAGTTTTGGTGACAGCAAAGATGCTCTTTCCAAATCACCAACACACAGGATTTCCTATAGAAATATCCGGAATTTACAGGGAAGTTGACTACACTGTAGGAGACATGGGTTTTGCTCTACACAATTTTTTTTTCCAAAAAGTTACTTTTACAAGTGAATTCTAGAATACAAATGTATCTCTCTCAACACATTCTCTGTCTTTTTCTTCAAACAAAAACCATGATCCAAACCCCAAAGCAGCATCTGAAAAACTGAAACTAGAAGATGTTTCACAGCTCCTTGGATTCATCATGCATCTAGTTAACTGAACTCACTGTGAGACAATCCCTATTCTACAATAACCAGTTAAAACCAAACCAGACCAGCCTGAAACCTCAAAGCACCAACCACCACAAGATTTCACATATAAACTGCTTGGGTTTTCAGACCTGAAGCTTGATATCCAAAATTCCGACTAAGAGAGGTTTCAAAGAAAGATTCAGGCTTATAATACACTGCCTGAAATGAATTTTACTTTTTGCTCCATGTTAAAACTCCAAAGATTAATTTCAAACCAAACCTCCCAAGGAGATGTTCTGGAGCCATTCACAAGTGGCCCAAATCATGGACAAGTGGCCACATCCAAGTGGCTCAAAGCATGGACAAAAGCACTGAGAGAGCTGCTACCACTGGGCAGCTTCAAACTTCCTGCTACCAGAATGGAGAACTGATCCCAGCTGGGAAATCCAACATTTTACTGTACCAAGTCACATCAACTTCAGATGTCCACCTGCTGCTCTGTGAGAGTTCTTGTGCAGCAAGGACAGCAGCACCTGTGAACTGCTCATTTTGCACCCCAGCCAGGGTTACGCTCAGGAGGAAACTCAGACAAGCTGATAAAGTGACAGCAGCTCAAGTTACCAGGCACAGGCTATATGTGCCATCTTTCCAACTCCAGACACCAAGCTCACATCAAGCTTTAAGCTCACATGTTACCCTGTGAACATCTGCCCCTCCCCTAGTTCATGTGTTAGCAAATTAATTATTTTGCCCCTTTGGCAGAACATTTGTTTGATGAACTGTTCTTATATGGCTCATGCCCTATTACACAAGATGAAAGCAGAAACAACTGGGTTTTCTTCATTCAGCCCTGAAACAAAAACAGAGTTTGAGCTACATTCAATCGGCTTAAAATTTGGAAAGGATTTCCTCCTCAAAAAACAAAAACCAGAAGAGCCGGGGAGAAGGAGAAACTGAAGGTGAAATATTTTCTCCCAGGGAACGTGGACAGCTGGCAGGATTCTAACCCCAGACACCTGACAAACACCTGGAGGAGTCCAGGCAACTTTTAAATTAACTAAGCTTGTCAACATAAACTTGAGCTGCACATCTGAAAGTCCTGGAGAGAAAATACCCCTTTAATTACCCCCTTCCATGCACACACAAATATCCTGTCATCTAAAAACAGAGGACAGCATTCCTATCTTTTCCAAATACAAAGAGATGAGGGGAACACAGACGTTTTCAGGCCATGTTTTCACATTCATTTCTGAACAGCAATTCAATTTATCCCAGTCCCTTTTAACAAAAGAAATACTCATTCTTTCAAATGAGGTCACATTTAGGAAAAGAAAATGTAAGTGTAACTAATAATCCAGTGGTTTTAGTTTACACAGAAACATTCAAAATAATATAGACCAGAATTACAAATATCATTTCAATTTGTATTTTGGTAGTCACATTATTTTATCCTCTGTGTTTAGAGGTAAACATGACAAACTTCACGTCAAAAATTCAAATTTCTTCATGAAGAGTGACTTTTTCTCTACTAAAAGCTGCACACTCCTTTTCTTTAAAACCTAAGATGGTACCTCTTCCAGAGCAGTAATTTTTCATCCTTGAGAAACATGTGTCTAAGTATTTATTTGTGTTCATTCTGTGACACAAAGCTCTGAAAATCATCTCTACTGGCCTTCGTTAGCAGCTGCTGACAAAGAAAGGATTAACTGTCCAACTGAGCACAAGTTCCCAGTGAGATTTACTGCATTTCTGACCCACTCCTGTCTGTGTAGCTTCCAGAACAATTTTACTTTCTGGATGGTGGGAAAAATTAAAAATATATTCTTGTCCAAAAATGCAAAATACAAGGAAATCCTGATGTGTACAATGAGCTTTGTTTTAAGACACCAAGCATGTGCTGCTCTCTTTATTAAAGGACATTATTTACTACAGAACTCTTGGCTCCCCCACCAAGGGAGAGGCTCAAGCCCACAAATGAGTTCCTCTGCTTTAATACACCAAAACCCATTTCTCTCATGACTTTTGTAGTGCTTATGAGTCCTCCTTCAGGAAGTTTCAGAACTTCAGCCCATTAAGACTTAGGAATCTTTGAACTTTAATTCATCAGTGAGAGACAACACAGAGCTTTTCCTTTTTAAGCCCCAGCCCTTGCCTGTTCTTTAAGCCCACATTGTCCAGCACAGAGTATTCAAAAATAAATGCTTTCAGTAATTTTCATGGAACATCTTCCAACAAAGGCCATGTCCAGAAAAAAAAAAAAGGGACTTTGTCCCCTCTACTCACTTGGTAAAACGCTAAAACTCCACTCAAATAGAATGGAATGGCTAAGGCAAGTGTAAATTATTTAAAGGTAAATAAAAACACCGCTCCCAAGGACCCTCACAACAGTAACACTGCTTTATCCTCTTGATTACTCCCAAGTACAGAACAGGTCAGAACGTTCACTTGCTAATTCTGGTTTTTAAAATACATGCTTTTAACAGAATAAAAATATTTTCAGAGGATTTTTGTGTATGTTGGGTACAACAGTTAATTTTCAAACAATTCTTTTGTATTGGAGGAACCAGACACAGAAAGATCTGCTCTCTTTCTCGAGCTGAGGACCAGTATTGGTTGTGCAGATATTCCTGTGTATTAATGCACAGGAATGTAAGTATAACTCAATGTATTAAGTTTAAGGCAGACATCTCGTCCTGTCTACACACAATAGACATAGAGGAAAAGGTCCTCTGACTCTAAAACTTACCTAAAATGTCCTGGCTTGCTGCTTTTTGCCATGTCATTTCTAAAAACCAGGAAAATCCCACACCCAGTTTTGAAGTGAGAACCTACACAGTACACAGTGTATTTATACACTGTATTATTGATACACAGTCTATTATTTATAGGTAAAGCACAGCTCTCTCATTTACAACCCACCTGTACAGACTAATTTACTGGGAATACTTCCATCTTATACAATATGGAACACTATGAAAAATATCAGAAGTGACAGTTAAAAAAATTAATAGAACAGTTATTGTGCTTTATTCACTTCTAAAAATAATAAGAGATTTAGGGCTCTGGCACAAATATAATTTTTTTGGGGTAATTTTACTTTGGCACTGTGGCATTTTGAGGCAAGTTTTGAGGCTATGTATTAGGTCTTTTTCTGATGGACGCCTCATGCTCTGGAGGTTGTAAAGCCCTGCGAAGCTCATTTAATCTGCCACCACCGAGAGGGTGCAATACACGCCACAAGTAACCACGACAGCCTTTCGCTCTTGTGCCACAACTCGAACCGTCCAAGCAGCAGGGATTGAGTAGCTGCTCTTTCTAAAAATAACCCGTGAAAGGCCGCTTCCAGCTGGGCTCAGGCTCCCAAAGAGTTGAGCTTAGGGCGATGGAAAGCGAGCGGTGACACTGGGGCGGGGTGGGGTGGCCCCGGCTTTGTGCGGGCGGCACAATGAGCTCCGCCGGGGAGGCCGGGCCGCCGCCATGTTACAGCTCCGCGTCCATGTGCCCGGCACCGGGGGCACCACAGCCTCTGCCCGCCCGCTGCGCCGGCCACGGGCACCGGGCGAGCTCCGGCCGCCGCACGGAGCGGGGATGAGGGGAGCCGAGCCCCGGGATGGCGCGGCTGGGAAAGGCCCCGCCGCGGGGAACAAAAGGCGGAAGGAGGGGGAAGGGGAAGGGAGCGGCTCCGCCGAGGGGGCTCCGGGCAGCGGGGGCGAAGTGCGGTCGGCAACCACGACCCCTCCGGGCTCTGCTCCGCGAGCCGGGGGGAAACCGGGCCGGGTCCCGGGGCGGCCGGAGGGCGGCCGAGGATGGGGCAGGGGGACCCCGGGAGGGGAAGGGGACAGGCCGGGGGAGCGGCGCTCGCCCTTCTGGAACCTTCCAGCAGGCGGCCTCTGGGGGCCACGCCGGGAACAACCCGGGAGGGCTCGGCGGAGGGCCCGGCACAAGGGAGCGGAAGGGAAACAGGCCGGACGGGCTCGGGGGCAGGAGCGGCCGCAAGGCGGGGGACAAGGCGGGTGGGCACCCGGGGTGGGCTGGGGGGGGGGGGGGGTCTGAGGGGACGTGGGGATCACCTTCTTCTTCTCCAGGTTGCGCAGCTTCTTGTCGATCACCCCCAGGATCTGCTTCATGGCCTCGGTCTGCACCGTGGTGATGTTCACACCCGCCGCCGCCTGCGGGGCGGCCGCCGCCGGGGCAGCCTCGCTACCCGGTCCCGCTTTGCCGGCGCTGCTGCCGGTGGTGCTGCTCGCCATGGTGCTGTTGGTAGCCGAGGGCATCTCTGTGAAGGAGGGAGGGCGGGCGGGAGAGACACAAGAGAGCGGAGAGAGCGGCGGGCGCGTCACGGGGGGGGGAGCGCGGACGGCGGGGACGCGCACGCGGCCGCGCGCGCCCGAGCCGCACCTGCCCCGGCGCGCGCGCGCCCTCCCCCCAACCGGCCCCTCCCTCGGCGCGCGCGGGGCGGCGGTCACGTGACGGCGCGGGGCGGCCGCCTCGCGCCCAACGGTCATTTTCCCTTCACGCTCCCCTTCCCCCCCCGCCCCGCTCGGGGTGTCCGGAGGGGCCGCGCCGCCCTCCTCACCCTGTGCGCCACTGAGCCCGGGGGGGACACGCTGCGCTCTCTCTCGCTCGGTAGGAATGGCCGCCTCAGCCACGCTCCAGCCCCGCCGCCCGCGCTGCTCCTGCTACCACGGGAGAGAGAGAGAGAGGCGGAGAGGGAGGGAGGGAGGGAGAGGCAGCGGCGGCGCGCACGCCGGCGCGTAGAGGCGAGGCGGCGCGGGAGCGCGCGGGGTCCTGGCCGGCGCGCGGGTGCCCGCGGAGAACGCCTGAGCCCGCGGCGGCAGCTGCTGCGCGGCGCGGCGGGTCCTGCAGGCGCGCGGCGGGCGGCTCAGCGCCAGACACAATAGCGGGGCGTCCCTCAGCGCCGCCCGGCCCGGCCCGGCCCGGCCCCGCTCCCGGCGCTGACGGGCTCCGGACGCCTTCCGTGCCCTGCGGCCAGCCCCCGAACCGTGCAGGAGCCTCACGGCTGTCACTGAGCCCCAAGAGCCGCAGCGCAGTCGCCGGGAACAGTTGCTCCATCGATCTGTCAGGCTGGGATTGGCGTCTCCAGATATATCCCTGTGTATCCCTACGATCCCCGCGTAACGTGTTTGATTTTAGTCCTCCACGCTCCAGTCACCAAAAGCTGCCGCCACTCAGTAAACCTTTACTTCTATGCTAGCAATTTATTATTTCAATATTAATTATTTCAGTGTTAATAAATAAAATGCAACATCGGGGTTTCTGTGAGGCAAAGGGAATTTTGGGATGGGTGCTCCAGCTGCTTCGTGGGGCACAGCTGGAAAATGAAACGCCCCTGCCTTTATAAGGCGGGGAGCTAAATGGGAAAGGATTTGGTATTAATGAGTTGTCCTGAAATTAATGGCTGCAAGACTTTGGGAATAGAAAGCCCTGAAAATCCAGGTCACTGTATTTGCACATGGACATTGAAAATTTTGGTTATAATACACAATTTAAGACTGTATTTGTACCGTTATTTTTTAAAGTGTTGGGTTTTTTTCCTTTGATCTCTTTATTCGTGGACCCATGCAATCAATGACATTGAAAAAAAGGAAAAAGCCCAGTTCCTTGAACAACTGGGCCAACGTGATGCTTCCCATCTCCAGAAGGGAGATGTCTCATGGCCCTTCCTCACCAAATCCTCGCCCTTGTTTCCATCCTGGTTCTTGCTCCCCAGGAATTAATTCAAGCTGATAATCCAGCAAGAAACTGGTTACTCGACGGGCAGATTTCCCCCCTCCATTCCATCTGTAAATATTGCTCCTTATGCTTCTGCTTTCCATGTATCTCTGCATTTTCTGGAACAGCTCAATGCTTTGTCATTTTGTATTTAGATATTTGCTTTACAAATCACTTCATTTTGCATAACAGGTTATGGAACATGTAATAAATCATCCATCCTAATTATTTCAGTTGAATAAATGAGGTATAAAACAAAATCTTCAATTACTGAAAGTCCTTTTCACTGTTCAACAAAAAGATTTTGGTAATACCACGGTATTTTCTTAATTCCATTGTATTTACAAGATTTAATTTCTATGGATTTACTTCTCCAAGCCCCATACATGGGGGTTGAGATGACCTTTTTTCCTCAAGCAAAATGCAGTTTTTCTGTCAACAGTTTCACAGTTTTTCTGTGAAGCACTTGAGGTTTTTTGACCACAAAATACAATGGTTTAAAATAATATGGAATTGTCTCATCCATTCCTATTCAATTCTCCTTTTTCCTCACATTGTCATTGCAATTGTCCGTAAGTTCTGGGCACAGCTTAGGCAAATTTTTCACCCAAGCTCTGACAGAGTTTGTACTCAAAACCTTCTGAGGTGTTTATTCTTCATGGAGAAGTGAAACATGAGGTAGCAAATGTTCCTGGTCTCAGAAATAAAGGAAGTTAAAAGGCTGCTCTTGAGAGCAGTTATTGCATGAGATCACAGTCAATCTCAGCTCCTGAAATATTTCTTACTACTCGATGTGCTCATCATTTCAGGCAGGTCTTGCTGTGAGTTATTGATCTACCCCTTTCCCACCATTCCTGTAGAAACGGTGACCACAAATTCCTCATCCTTCCGTGCCACAGTACTGATCACCAGCGCCTGGCAGAGGAAAACCCTGCAGAATTCCCAGTAAGGACTGAGACCTTTGCTTGGAGGAGGTGTTGCTGAGCTGTGGGTAAACTCCATCCTGGCAGCTTCCAGCATGATGAGCTTGTAATCAGCATGTGGGTCTCAGCATTTCCATTTCTCAGAGATAAGTGTCCCCACATTTCGTGTTTGGGAGCTTTGTAAAATGAAGGGCATCTCTGGAGCTGCTGGGTTTGGAGTCACGTTTGTTCAGTCCCCAGGGAAAGGCCTGAGAGGAGAGAAAGTCCCTCCAGCAGAAGCACTTCCACAAATGTGAACCTTTAGAACACAGAACTGCTCAAGATGAGGGAAGTCACATTCCCAGCCCTTCCCATTCCAGATTTCTTCCCTTTTGCCCTCTTTGCTCCCCTTTGCTCGGGGACTTTTGACCAAGCCAAACCTTGCCTCTCCCTGTGGGGAAAATCCTACGGGGAAGTAGTACCAGTCCTCTACCCCCTTGTCCTATATCCAAGCTGAAAAGAAAAAAGGAAAAAGTACAGCTTTTTTCCCCTCACCCAATGCCCTAAAAACTATTTCTAAGCAAAAGCAATATGCCAGGTTGTGGGAAATAGATTGTTGAAGAATTCTCAAAACCTGACAGAAAACTCACACAGTCTTATACACGTGTATGCAAACACTAAGATTGTGTGCTAAGACAGCCATAGAATAGAGATGACATTGTTAAGAGAGAAATTAAACTGAAACGAAGTTTCAACAAGTTTCAAAATGTAGCCTTACAAAAAGACTCGGTATTTTAGAGAATTAGAACTGTGAAAGATGCATTGTAGCAAGACCGTGTAGAGAACAAATAGAGGTGATTAGTGTTAGAAGTAATGGCAACATTGTGTGGCAAAAACGAAAAAGCTGGAAAACATTTATAAAGTATTGTAACCAAAAAATAGGTTAGCTTCTGACAGAATAGGGTTTTTACATCTCTTTTGTCTCACTATTCATCGAGACTGGTAATGGAATAAAATCTTTCAAATGCCTCTCAGTTGCCCCGTCTCTGTAAAAACTAAGAAAACCAGCACCAGGTTAGCTCCTTGTGAGCCCCAAAGATGAGCTGTGTCTCCCTGCAGCTCTGCCAGGCTCTGACCATTCCTAAAGGTAATCAAAGCTCGCAGAGATGTGCTCCTGACATCCCAAACCTGGCATCGCATCCGTATATCCTTCCATCTTCTGGTTCCCCACTTGTCCAAAGCTCACCAGCTTTCCCACCCTGCTGATCTGTTCCCAACTTCCCCAAACCAGGAACTCTGGCCCACTCAGCGCTCCCTCCTTAATCACCACATCTACTCCCTGGTCATACTCAGAATTATCCTGAGCTATATAATTAAATTAACATAATTAATAACCTCCAATTTTTCTATGCTGGGTTGTTTTGGTTTTTTTTGGTTTTGTTTTTTTTTTTTTGGTTTTTTTTTGGTTGTTTTTGTTTCTTTCTTTGTTTTTTGTTTTGGTTTTGGTTTTGTTTTAAACAGGCTCTATAAGACTAAAATGAAATTTCCTTCCTGCATGTTATCACAGGTCTATTCATCAAGTAGTTCCCTGCCTGAGCTCATGGAATGTTATGGGATTTCAGCATCGCCAGTGTTCTGTTGGGTTCTAGAGATAACCACAGCCTAAATTGAAAAGCAGATCCCATTCCACCTCTGGAGCACAGAAAATGGAAAGGACCAACCTCAGTTTCCAGTTCCCGGATTTGTTACACAGGGATTATGGTTGTTAGGTTTTGAGGGGGGCCCAGTCTGCACATTTCAAAAGCTGGGGCTCCTCCTGCTTATCAGGCTGTTTTAGAAAGGTATCGCTTTGTTTTTATTTAGGTTTCCTTTTTCCACAGGAATTTTCTCAAAGGAAAGAAATTCCTATTCTATCTAAGCCCACAGGCTGACTAACTTTCATAATAAAATGAGACCCAGACAAAATAAACTTCTCTGAATAAGGATTGAAAGCTCAGTGTATGCTTTTTGTCTGAATAAGATTAAAATACAAGGTTTTTATCAGAAATGTTAAACACTGGTATTTTGGGAGACAAGTCAATAAAAAATTCAGAAGGTATTTGAGTTCAAAGAAGATTAAATGAAGTCTAATGGTATGATTAGTCAAAACTAACATAATTCCAATCCAATGCAGCGAAAAATTGATTAAATGCTACTAAATGATAGATTTCCCTACACAGGCATGGATGGGAAATCCTTACAAAAGGTATTTGTTTGGTTCTTCTTCCCTTCCATGAAGCGATTGTTTACTGAAGCCTCCAGCTGCAGAACCAGGCTGGGACACTCCTTTGCTCCACTTTAAATTCATGCAAAGCAGATCAAGCCTCAGTTTATGGACAAAGCCCTGGCACAGGAAGGGAGGATGCTGGTCACACATGCCAAGGGAGCTCCGAAAAGCAGCCCAAAACTGCCCAGGGCTTTATATTTGCCTGACTTAGCTAATTTGGATGGGCCCAGCTTACCACACTCTCCAGGATGTTTATGCCTGTCCTCCCTCTAATTTACTCTTTCAGTCATCTTTTTGTATTTGTAAATTAGATCAAGTAATTCTATCTTTATTTCCTTACTTCTAAGGAAAATATTGTGACAAATGCTACAGCCCCAACCAAAGCATCCTCTTAAATAACAATCTTCTGTTCAATTTGGGTTTTTGTTTTTTTTTTCATCCACTTTAGTGTATCACAGCCATTTAAAGGAGAGTATCATGAGGCTGTAAGTCAAATTTAGGCTGATCATAGTCTGACTGTCTTAGATCTTTAATTCTGGAGGATATCTACAGAGGTTGTCATCCCAAACTTGTAATCACCTCAGAAACTATTACTTGTTTTTCACTTTTTTTTTTCCTCAAAGAGATGTGCTGTGTAACTATGGAGTAAAAAAAAGGCTCTTACTGAAAGGATATTCAACCCAGTGCTGAAATATATCATGAAAATCAATAATTGAAAGGCAAAGATGTTGCCAAGGGCCAGGTTTTACTGTAGATGGAATGGGTAACATGGGGCTCATGATGTGTCTAATACCAGTTTTTTACCTTTATTTCTATGGATACAATAATTTTATCTTTATTTCTATGGTTCTTTCTATGAATGGAGGAGTCCAAATAGTTCTTGACAAATGAGCAGATCCAATGTCTGCCCTCTTACCCACCCCCCCGGGAAATTTGTGTCTGAGCCCTTCATCTCTTCAGCTGATTTGGTCATGCACAGTCATTAGAAAAGCAATGGGTTTTGCTAAATATATTCGTAATTTATTCATGCTCACAAGACCTGAAAATTGCCAATCAAACCTTACACTCTCCAAGGCGCACCTCAGGATTTTCCTGCACATCACGTACATAAGAAAGGTAAAGGAGGAGTGAAACTGGAAGTAACTGAAGGTGAAGGATGACTGGCTATTTTAGGGAACCCATAGTGCTGATATAGGACAAATTCCTCTCTTGATACCTCCGTTCCTTTTGACAGGGGATGACTGGAAATTATTCTTTATGTAGACTGGCTTTGCACCCACTTTACTGTGATTTTCATTTGGGTCATGATTTCTTAGGCTGCTTCTGAGTTGTGGGAAAGAGTAGCAGAAACCTTAGGAGATCTTCCTCTGATTTTTCTCTGCTTCTCCTCTGTCCATCTCTGGAAGGAAATGAAATAGCCTGGTGCAGTTTTGTTGTGGCAAATTCATATTGCCTGTTACCTCCTTTTTTCCCCAGTCACTTGGGATGTTCAATGAATAAAGGTAGAGCATCTCTAATTTAATTTAGGAAGACCCAAGTACACAGCTTAATTTGCAGGTGGCCACATCAACTTGTTGCTTTCATTTTATTTCTCAGTTGAAAAACTCTTAGTAAGTACTTTAAAATAGCAAAGTTTCTCCCAGAAACAGCTGAGGCAAGGGATGCCTCTCTGCAGTCTGAGTCCTGTGCTTATTTGTAGTGACCTGCTTAGCTCAGGCTGTATTATATAATTTACAGTTCTCAGCCCAATATCTCTTTGCCAGGTCAGAAAGGGACAGGAAATACTTAAAACCTCTTCTGCAAAATCTCCTTGGTGTGGAGAATAAAAGTGTTCTTAGCGAGCATGGCTGAAAGAGCTGGAAGTAAACACCCCTTAACAAGGGGCAGGTACAGGCTGTACCTTCCAGTTCCACTGCACCATCTTTGTAATGTAACCACGGAGCAAAAGAGAAGAAAATCCCAGGATGTTTTACCATTTTCTTCCCATCATATTTAAGCCCAAATCTCCTGTCTTTCAGAGGTTCTGAGGATTTCTTCTGTAAGTCAGGTGCATTTTAAGGTTGATAATACATTGACTGTATGTGAGTATTTTTCTGCCTGTCTGAGAGTTGGTAGAGCCTACCCATCAGCCTGTTTAGGAGATGAAGTGACAACAGAGATGTCATTTCCCCACAGTGAACAGAATTACATCTCACAATAAACACTGGCACGAGGAATGCAGAAAGCCTTTACCCCTGCAGGATAAAAGACTTCCAGCCCAGAGGAGAGCAAGGAAGGGCTAGCAATTCTCACACTCCAGTACTGGAGTACTGGAGGCTCAGCTGGGCTATTTTGAGGAAGACTGATCCCAGACCCAATGCTAAAGAATTAATGATTGCTTTAGACAAATGTTTCCAAATCTGTTGGTGTGACAGCTGCCTTTCCACATGTGCTGGCTCCAGGAGTGCCCACTGGCACTGCTGCCCTTCTCCTTCCTGTGTGCTCAGCTCTCTCAGAGAAACAAATTTGTGTGTTCCTCAGGGCCATATCCATCCCAAGGAAGCTGAACTAAAGAATTCTTCCAGAAAACGTCCACCTAAGAATTGCAAATGCTTCAGCATGAAGAAAGCCCCAAACAGACCAAAAAAAAAGGCCAAACAAAGCACAACCCCCCAAGCCATAAAAATAATGTGAGGGGATCACCTACATAAATTCAGATTTATTCCTAATTTTTTACCTGTGCTTCAATTTTTTTTTTTTTACTTGAAGGCCAACTTCTTCAAGTCCAACCTCTTCAAGTCCAGCTGGGCTATTCCCCAGCACCCCAGTGATGAATGGATCTTAAATGTGTTTCAGGAGCTCTAGAATTATTCACCAGCTATCTGCAAACACACACAGGGTAAGACCCTGCTGAAACAGAGGAAATGAGAAATTTGGGAACAGCTCTCCCTGAAGAAGCTGGAGCACACCTTGCTGAGGAGCAATGAAAGATTTAAAGTTAAAAAAAAAACCCAAACAAAACAACGTGTAATTTTTATTCACTGGCATTAGTAACTAAAACATTGCAGTAATAACACGTTACACTCTGAGAATTGCAATGGCAGAACAATTATCTAATTGGAAAGTAAAATTAATGACACCATATTTTAATGACTTAATAAGCGAGAAATTGTCATCAGGCTGGGAAATGCATGAAAAATTAGCAGGGAGTGCAATTTGCTGGCTAGCAGAAAGTTTTCCTGGCAAACAGGAAGACTGGGAGCTGCTTTGCATCAGCTGCTCACAGAGCCATCACTGAGCTTTGTTTTATTCTCCACATCTGTTTGAGGACAAGAGGGCTTGGTGGCCCTGAAGAGCTGAAAAATGTGGGATTTGGAATAAATATTGGGGATGCAATCCTCACAGACCCAGGATTTTTTGTGAAGGATTGTTACAGGAGTGATTTCCCAATCTACTTGGAAAGCAGCCTGATGATGATGAAGGAAGAAGCTGCGAGGAGGAAGGCAGGCAAACAAGAAGGCACAGTCTTCAAATAAGCAGATAGCAGACAAAAATAAAAGCAAACATTCAAATAACATGCGTCTGTGAAGCAAGGTGTTTGTTTTTGCTGGACAGGTTGCAATTAAACTGTGAAAAGTTATGTAAATAGTGCTCCATGCAAATATTCCCGTGGACACGGGCCTGTGATCTATTAATTATTCCAAGCCAACACCAAGATTTTGTCATTGCTGTCTGTGGCATGTTCCTTGCTTTAATCTGTCCTTTGGTCTGAGAGCTGCCAGATTTCCATAACTGGGTCACCCAGTTCTTTCTCAACTTTGTTTTCTGCTGTGAAATGAAAAATTAGCATTTTTCTGTGACATACATTCGAAGCTTCAGTGAAGAACTTGAGTGGCCACTCTGGAAATCAGGAATCCTGAAATAGGTGGGAAAATAGGCAGGGAAATATTCATAGTTGTGGGTGGAAAGAATTTTCAGTGGGCAATCACACAGTTTCGATAAAAATTGTTGATTAGTCAAAAAGGTAAATGTTATTTTGATGCACAGGAGTGATGTTAAACTCTCTCTTCACTTTGCATAGTGAAAAACCACTCCAGTGCCTAAGAATAAATTGTAATAAAATCTTATTATAATTACAACAATAATTATAACCTTAATTTAAAAATCTTTTTATCTCTGAGAGGCATGAGTCACAGCGAGTGATTTATTGATTAAAATTGAGAAGGTGATGGAAGGTGCCATTAGCAGCAGTTGCTCTTTAACCACTAGAGAGCGTTCAAGAACTGCTTTAAAGCTCCATTTTCAGCTCATTCCTTGAGCTCCAGGATTTATCTGAGGGACACCACGGGACAGTCACGGTGGTTTGAAGGACGTACAGGGAGATGTCTCAGTTCTGGCTTCTGCTGGTGATGAAGAGTGTGACGAAGGAAAGGAGGCAATCCTCGATTATTTGGCGTTTTTCCGTGATTATTCCCACCCAGTGTATCCATCCCTAATGTGCCAACTGCGCGTCAGAGATGGCTGTTAGGAAAAAATAATCTTGGAAGTGTTAGACAAAGGTGTAGTTTTTGTTTCAGTTTTCTTGGGAGAAGGTCTGGATTGCATATTCCAAGGATGAGTAAGCAGTGCCATTTTATTAACTCAGTGCTGAAAAAAATTTTAATTATTTGTAAAATTCATCATCCTATGAAGAGTTTTGGCTAAAACCAGAGCAAGATGCCCAGAGAAGCTGTGGTTGCCCCATCCCTGGAAGTGTCCAAGACCAGGCTGGACAGGGCTTGGAGGCTGGAACAGTGGGAGATGTCCCTGCCCAGGGCAGGAGGCTGGAACAAGATGTTCTTGAAGATCCCTTCAAGCCAAACCATTCTGTAACCCTAAGATCGCTACTGGGACCTCCACAGGGAATTAAAAAATCAAAGTGCTGTGACTGCTGCACTTTGTCCTTCCTCTTTGGAGTGCAGTTTCCAGAGGGGTTTGTACCCTTATAATCCGTGGAGTCAGGGTGAGAAGTGAACACAACAGTCATTCTTACAAGTAAAAAACCACAGGATTTCTGCTGGAGTCTTGTTAATAATGATGTTGAGGAACCCAAAGCAAATTTTCCCTTGAGGAATTCTCACTCCTGCACTGCTCTCCTGTCTTTTCCCCACTAGAAGGCAGAAGCGAGGTTTCATGAGAACATTTACCAAAAAAATAAATTGTCCAGCAGGAAGTTTTACAGCAAACTGATTGCTGCTGGTTTTCTATGGTTTCATCACCTTCTCACTTCCCATTTGCCAGTGTGCCAGGGCCTCCCCAATCCCGACCTGACACCCAGGCTGTGTGCAGCACCTGTGGTATCCATCAGTGGCTCTGTGGTGAGCTCTGCCTCCTCCGGCCTCACAGGGCATGCATGGAAGGATGTATTATCCTGCTGAAAATTCAGGGGGAATGTTAAAAGGAGGATTGTAATTAATTGAGTTGGAATTTGGCCAAGGCAGAGACTTTAATATGTCTTCTTCCCTGGCTCTTTTTTTTTTTTTTTTTTTTTTTTCCCTGCAGCCACAGGAGTTGTATAACACCCTTGTCTATAGCTTTGACAAATTCCTGGCAGTCCTATTCCCGGCAGGAGGGTCCAGCCATGGGGCTGGGGAATCCATTCAGCCCTGTGTGGGTGCAGGAGTGTCTTTGCTGTTCCCTCACCCAGGTCCCTTAAAGATAAAATTGATGTGTACAGACTGTACTTGGTGAGAGCCTATAGTGTGTTAGTGCTCCCTTTCAGCTCATTGATGCTTTCATGTTTTAAGCTCCTTGGCTAAGCAAATCTTTGTACTTCTTTCCTCCTTTTCCTCAGCAGCAATTAAACACCCCAGGCATATTTATACAAAAATCCCTGTTCTTTCCAAGGCAGAAACACTTTCTCTGTCTTCCCAACAGATTTTAAACCTCAAGATGACTGCAGCAATTTTGCCAGTTAGCAGAGAGAACCAACATTACCTCATTTCTCTGGCAGTTCTGCAATGCCATTTGCATAATGTGAAGTTTAGATCTTCCCCTGTCACATGGTCCCACTCATTTACCACCCTAATGTCCATTGGAAGTGCTCGATGGAAGTGCTGGAACATTCCTAGTTCCTTGTTTCATATCAGCCTTGGATTGAACCAGTTGCTTAATTTTTCCCAATTTCTGCAACACTGCAGGAGTTCTCAACATTTGTCCTCCCAATGTGCTTGTCTGAATTGCTGTATCGTTTTTGCTGTGTTCTCTAATGACTCCCTCCAAATAAAATGCCTTTATAGCATCAAGGAAAATAACAAGCACTTTTAAACACCATTCTTCCTTATTCCCCCCCCCCCCCCCATAAACTGTAAAAATCTGCATATCTCATTGATGCAACTTCATCCTGATCTGAAGCCACGCTGCTTTTCTCTCACCACTCCCTCTAAAATTGGCTCTGATCTGCTGGCTATGATTTTTGCAGAGTTTTTTTTCCCTCTGTACTGACAATAAACTTTCACCTCCATAATTATTTTGATCAGCAGAGCCACCTTTTGCCAGGATTGAGGCAAGGACTGCCTTCAGCCAGGCACCTGCGAGCCTCTCACTCCCACAAGTGTTTGTAGTGGGGTTATTTTTGTACGTGTTCCGCAGGCTTTCTCGTTTTTAACAGATTCACTGCTCTGGTGCCCCTGTGATCCTGGCTAAATATGGGTTCAGCACTGCCTCACAACCTGATGAGTCTGTTCTTGCGAAGTGTTGCGGAGTCTTTCATACACAAAAATGCGCTGGGTCTGATCCTGCATGTTTAACGTGCAACCATGGAGTCACCGGATCATGGAGTCACAGAAGGATTTGGGTTCAAAGGGACCTTAAAAATCTTCTTATTCCATCCCTGCCATGGGCAGGGACACCTCCCACTATCCCAGGTTGCTCCAAGTCCCATCCAGCCTGGCCTTGAACATTTCCAGGGATCCACAGCTTCTCTGGGTAACCTGTGCCAGGATCTCACCACCCTCATAGGGAAGAATTTCTGCCCAATATCCAGTCTAAACCCACCCATTGGCATTGTCAAATGCCTTACATGGGCAAGAAAAAAAAATTAACACTATTTTTTAATTGATAGGTAGATATATTAGGTATTTAAAACCCGTTTAAAAGTCCTTCTGTTTATTGTTCCTATAAGCAGGGTTGATGACAAAAGCAGATGCACTCCCTTACTCCTGTGACAGCAAACCATGAGGCTTCTTTGTGTTCCAGCTACATTTTGGACTTTATTAAATATGGCATCATATTCCTTGGCTTTTCTCTCCACTGTGTCCCTTCACATACTCCCATTTTTATTTTCCCCTTGTCTTCCCCACCCATATTTTCCTTTTTAGAACTCCCCCTAATGTATTATGTCCATGTGGGTGCCTTGGGGGTGGGCTCTGAGCCCCTGCAGCTCCCACGGCGCTGAGGTGGATGTGATCAGCACTTGCTGAGCAAGGATTTGGGTTTCCCAGAGCTCAGGACATTTTGTACACTTCCCTTTCCTCCTGTCAGTGTGAAATATATGTGACACATAACGTGATGTGCGATAGGAGAGTGTACGACAAAACAGAGATGCCCTCAGAGGTGCCTTCAGGTTTTAAAGAAAAATTAAAAAAAAAAAAAAAAAAAGGAGCAGGAAATAAAGTAAGCAGCGCTGAAAATGTTGGTTTTCGTTCTTTCCAGGGGCTGTGTCTCGGTTGGTGCCGTTGCTATCGCTCCGCAGGGTGTTTTACACGCCCCCGTGGAGGGCGCCGGTGCCTCTGGGCACGCCGATAAGCGCGGCCCAGGGGCGGTGGGCTCGCCCTGACCGCAGCGCCTGTCCCCTTCCTCTGCGCGGGGCCGGGGCACGACGGAGAGCCGTGCCCCATTATCACCGCCCTGCAGAGGGGCACCGGCAGCATCTTCGTCCCCTGCCTTCCCAGCCCGGCGTTAAGTGCCTTTATCAGCTCCCTCAGGGGCGCGGGGAGCGGCCGCCCGGGACGCGATTCTGCTGGGGCTGGGCCAGCAGAATTGCTCGTTTCTAGGGATTTCTGTCCTACATCTTCAGGAGACCGGGTTCCCTTCCAGCAGTTTCCTTCAGCAGTCAGGGCTGTGCCCAGAAATACCTTTTCATCCTCCCACCATCCCTCTTCAAAAGCTTTTTACCCTCTGAGGAAGGACCTCGAGGGAATACCATACACAGGGCTGATTTCCTCCCAGCTTTCCCCAGCTGGGATCCAGTGGGAGCAACAACCATCCATCCTCTGGGAGCTCCCGCCCCCCCAGGTGCCCACAGCCTTCAGGGGGGCCAGTTTGGATGGCTGGTGGGCAAGCAGCCATCCCATCTTCCCAGTGACATGGCCCAGTCCCTCTGTGCTAATCCATATTTTACATTGCTTAGATATCCCACCACGGAAATTCTCTGAAATATCAGTTTTGAATGCAGAAACTGATGTTCTGCTTATTGGTGTGCTGCTGACCTGGAACCACTCAGGCACAGAAACATCCAAGAGATTTTACACAGTCCTATGGAGTTCCACACAAATTTTTGCACATTTTTTAGAGTTTTTTAGGACTAGGTTTTCATCTGCAGAGGTTTTAGGCCAGCAGCTGTGTTTTTGTGGTGTGGGTGGTATGATAGGTGAACACACCCGAGAGCTGAAGCCTCTGCAGACTGCTGTGCTGGTATATCATAAAATCATGGATGATTATAGATGTATGAAGGAACTCAGAGAACAAGGGAGGAGTTGGATCGTGGTCCAGGTGACAAATTTCACCCGAGTCCCTTCCCTGCTGTGTCACAGACCACAGGGAGGAGATCTGTTTTACTGGATGCGTGTACATGTTATCAGCCTGCCTTGGAAAACCTTTTATTTTATTCTCAGTTTTATCTCCCAGTAATCTTTCAAGTATTTCTACAATTGAGCAGATGTTTAATACCCAGGGACAAGTCTAGAATTGAAGGAAAGATATTTTCCAAGTAATTTGGGGGAACCTGACAAGAATCCCTTAGTGCTGGCTGCTAACTGTGTTTTCTTCCTCTTTTGATAGATCTGGTTGTGTCAAGGAGAGTCTCCGTGGACTTGGTCTAACAAAGGCATGATGGATCTGACCCTTTGTAATCTTTGCCAATAAAGCTGGAAAAATGTTATTTTTTTTCCTCTGTTGCTATCCTGCCAAACATCATTTTGCTCCCAGGAAAGCCTGGCTTTGTCTCATGCTCAGTGCAATAGTTACCCACCTGGGCTTGTATCTCTTATCCAAGCATGCCAACTATTTTTTTCCCCTTTGTATAGCCAAGGTTTTTTTGATTTATTGTGCCTCAGCTCTTTCTGAGGTAATGTTATTATCTTGAAAGAAGATTTTCCTGATCAGTTGCCATAATAAACAAAGCAAATCTGCCTTGGGTGATTGCAGACATTAAGCACACTTGGATCCCTGTTGCTCAGGATTTATTATGGACATAATGTATCTATGGGATGCACGCAGAGGAAACTCAGAGGGGAAAAAGGGCTCCTATCCCAATTAGGCTGGTGAAACTAAGTAGGGGAGAATGGTGAGAGACACAGAAATAAGGATGCTATTTCTGATACTCCAATGAAGAAGGAGAATCTGAACTAACAGCTCTCCCAAAATTTCACTGTTCACTTAAAATGTGCTTGCTGCTTGTTAGGAACAGCCTCCCTCCAGGCTTGCTGGCACTGCTGTTGTTAATTACTGACTCAGAAGCTGTGTGAAGGAGGTTGAGGATTTAGATTCTTTGGATAATATAGAAATTCAGCCTAGAAATGAGGGATGTGCTGCACAGGTTTATAGCTAATAGAGGCATAGACTGCTTTGGGTTGGATGGGATCTTAAAGCTCATTCCATTCCCACCTCCTTCCATGGGCAGGGACATGTCCCACTATCCCAGGCTGCTCCAAGCCCCTTCCAACCTGGCCTTGGACACTTCCAGGGATGAGGCAGCCTCAGCTTCTCTGGGCAACCTGTGCCAGGGCCTCACCACCTCATAGGGAACAATTCCTTCCTAACTTCTGACCAAAATCTCTCCTCTTTTGGTTTGATTTGTCTCTTATTTTTTATTTCCAGCAAGTGAGCCCAAAATGACTCAAGGATTTAAAATTAAGTCTTAGTGCAGTACAAAATATTCTAATGTTTTTGTCTGGTTGAACTGCTCATTTTATAAATAATATTTCCTATTTGATGTTCTTCCCACCAAATCATTAATTCCAGTGTTCTTTGTGATCCCCCCTCAGCAGGGACCACAGTGTGATGGATGCTGTGCAAACCCAGGTCTGGGATGGATCCCACACAAACACTTCCCAAGGACGAGGCAGGCAGAAGGTGCTGGAAGGAGGCAGCACCTTTAGACTGTGCAAGTGGAATCTTCCCAAGGCAATCTTCCCAAGAACACCCTGGGAACCTCTGGCACAGCCAAGAGCTCAGTTGAGTCTCCTGAGTCCTTCAAAGACAATCTCTTCTCCCCAAATCAGTTTTATTTTCTAACAGAAAGCCAGTGGAAAGAACCCTTTGATTTCAGTGATTTAGGCAGAGTCCCAAATGCTCCCAAAAATCCATTGCTGCGTTCCCAAGCCACCTTATCCAATGCAGAGGAGAATTTTAACCTCTGTTTCTGCTGAGTTCTGACTCAAAGTCAGGTAAAGGGTGGTGGCTTAGCAGGAGCTCTGGCCCCTCGCTGGCAGTTCTATGAAAATGATTTATTTTTGTCACTTCTTGTGATTAGTCATGTCTCACATGGGGTATGTTGGTACCATCTCTCGCTCTCTTTTTGCTCTGCAGTTTGAATTCAGCATGGAGTGGGGTTTTTTTTGGCTCAGCACACATCTTGTATACAGAATACTTCAAGGAAAGTCTTTTTCTGACAAATCCTTGTGATGAGAAGACCCAGTGAATGATCTGTATCATTCCCATTGGGATCACTGGGAATGATCTGTATCATTCCCAATAACCAGAAAACCAGTGGAGGCAGATGCTAAAAGTTTGTAGCTCCCATTTCCAAGAAGAGCAAAGAGCCACATTCTCTTCCTCTGCTCAATCCTTATTCTAATCCTTGTGCATTTGCAAAGGCTTAAAAGCAAAGCATGTGGAAATGCCCATGCCAAGTCTGTTTGGTTATCAGCTAATTCATTCTCAGGAGTAAAGCCCACACTGGTGAAGTCATCCTGGGTAACTGGGCATCCTGAATGATTCTTTTTTTGTCAAATCTCTTTCTGAGTGATATATTCTTTTTTTTTTTTTTTTTTTTTTTTTTGCATTGTCAGGAAAAAAAAAAAAAGAAAAAGGCAGCTTTCAAGTTTCACTCAGTAGGTTTTTCACATGTCACTGGTGATTCCTTTTGAAAGGAATATTTGAAAATTCCCACATCCAAATTAACTCATGCAAGGATGCTTTTCATTCATGTTTGTCAGAGAGGGACTTTGAACAAGGGTATGGAGTGATGAGAGAAGGGGGAATGGTTTTAAAATGAGAGAGGGTGAGTTTAAATAGGATACTGGGAAGAAACTCCGTCCTGTGAGGGATGGGAGGCCCTGGCACAAGTTGCCCAGAGAAGCTGTGGCTGACCCATCCCTGGAAATGTCCACGGCCAGGTTGGAAGGGGCTTGCAGCTGGTATAGTGGGAGGTGTCCCTGCCCTGGCAGGGGGTGATTTTTAAAGTCCCTTCCCAGCTGGACCCTTCTGGGAGGCAGTGGAAGTTGGGTTTGAGGCCCGGCACGCTCGGCCAGGGCAGAGCAGGTCACAGTGGCTTTCCTTTGTCACCATGAGCTGCTCTGCTCTCAAACCCAAGGAGAACAAAAGGGGCCATTTGTTGCCGAGCTGCTGCCCAGCTGTGGCTGTGTCTAATCAGAGTTAATTATGGCCCTGCAATGCTCCTGTCCCAGAGCTCCCAAGGAGCCACCGCTTCATTCCGGCGCCTCCACTGCCAGTTTGGGAGCTGCCTATTATCAAGCACCAAAAGGTAGAGATTGCACAGGATCCCTGGCAAGCAGCACAAAGTATCCCAGCTTAATACTAGAGCAATGACTAATCAGGGCATCCCAGGAGGAAGCTTTGCAGTAGCTCTTGCAAGGGTAATGAGGACAATTTCCATAGCTGTGACACTTTCAGCCAGGCAAAATGCCACAAATCTTGTTTATTCTTATTTATTCTCTCCTGGAGCGGCAGGTAACACAGAGCCAAAAGAAAAGGACTTTTCCTGGGGGAGGGATTGCACCAAACGTTTTGCAGGATGAACAGTCAGGGTTGTTGTTTTATCATGGCAGCACTAATAGCTGAATTCTATTAATTGCTGAATGTTGTTTTGTTTGGCAAATACAGGAAGCAGTTTACATGGCTACGCAAGTGCTCTGGTTCCCAGTCTTTCTGAAATGGTATTATTGTAACGGGATAATACTGATTAAGGACAGTTCCCTGAGGAAGAAGGGCCTTTTGATGATTGAGTCATTTCCTCTCCCTGCTCGACTCCAGGGTGATAGCACTTCTCTGCTACTGCACACACCCTTTGTAGCCAGGGACTTCACAGAGGAGGTCCAAAGCACAGCCTCAGCCTTAGGTGGAAATGCCTGAGGCCATGAGTCCTAAAGAAAGCACTGGAGCATCAGAAATACATCAGCACTCCAATCAGAAACTACTTTTTCTCCCCAGAATATTTCACTCGCCAGTTCCTTTTCAAAACCAGTGTCTTTGGCTACACCACTCTGCTGGAATAGTCTGCCAACCCCTTAAAACTTTGATTTTTGTTCCCATAGAGGTTTGGCAAATTAATTTGCTAAAGCCAATTACACCTCTGCAAACCATGGCAGTGCAGCCTTCTCCTTTTGGACGTGGTCACCTGCCACCAGTGACCACCAGGCCAAGGCCACCAGGTCAATTAACACAGGTCAGAAATTCATTAACAGCAAAACTGTTCACTCCTAAACTATTGAAAATTCAGAGTAAGGGCCTAGAGGGAAACGATTCCATGTCCTCTCACAACTGATGGGCATCAACACTTCCCAACCACTCAAGCACCGGGGGATCTAATCCTACGGGCATGGTTGACAAGACCAGCCCTCAGCCTCTCCTTTCCCTTTGATTTTTGTTGCGTATTGCCATGGGAGATGCTCAAATGAGCTCAAGTCTAACCACGGCTTAGCAAGAAAATGTTCCTGTTATCACTTCCGAGCTCAACCCGGGCCCTTCTCAACGTTTTCCCTTTTGAGGTACAGTAATTGCTCTCCGATTAGGCAGGAAACTGTACCAGGGTTATTGCTCTAAAGGAGCCAGTGTTATCAAAAAACAACACATCAGGGCCTGTCCTCACAGGAAGGGAATCATAAGTAATCAGCAGTGCTATAACGCAATTGGCTGCTGCTCCCTCCCCGCCGAGCCCAGAAAAAAAGCAGCGTAGAAGTTTTTTTTTTTTTTGGTAGCCAAAGTGTTTTAAAAGAGCCCTGGTTCCTCTTTGCCTCCCTGTTTGGCTTCTCCAAATGTTGCTATGTTTCCTTAACAGGACATGAAGAGCTCTTGGTGTGTGCAAGGATGGGGCAGGGGGGCCTTCCTCCCAAAATCTGCAGACTGGTGCCATCCCTTCCTGAGTGCCCCCCTAGTTTGGGAGCAATGCTAGTCAAGGGCGAAGAACTTCCCTAGAGCAGAAAAATTATGAAGATCCTTGGATGACGCCCTTCCTGTTCTTTACTCCTGTTCAGGTTCCCTCCCTTGGAAAATAGGTGTTCCCCAACGCTTGTGAATACCCACAGGGGCAGTGGTGGGTGTAATGTTGGTTCTCTTATACAACTACTCACCATAATGGCATTTTAACCCTGTCCAAAGTGGCAAGGTGAATTCATTTCATTCATCAGGAGCTGCATCAATATCATTTCATTGAGCAGGACCTCCATCCATCCATCCATCCATGAACACATCCACAAGCACACATGCACAGTACTTACATCTGGGTTACAGAGCTCAGCATGTGCTACAAAAGGAAACAGAAATATTGAATTTGGTAATAATACAGAATCAAACTGGAAGAGATGGCCAGGGAGCAAAGGGAAGGTAGGTCAGAAAGGATTTCCCATATTGCTGGACAACAGGTGAGGATTTCAGGGTCCCACCCTGGTCAGGTGGTCAGGGGACATGGTGGGGGCAGGGGGTGGTGAAGGAGAAGCTGTGAAATCTGTGAGAACAAATTCTCCTGGAGGAGCATTTTAACAGCTCTTCCTGCTAGGCTGAGTCTGCCCTCAGCACAGAGTTTCTGGCAGTCCCTGGTGGATGAGGAAAGGAAGGAATAAAGCAGAAAACAAAAAATTCTGTCAATGGACCATTTTGGAATGTTTTAATATTTTGCTGTTTGGTGAGTTTAACCATGAGTAACAAAAAGGACAATACATGAACCTGGGGCTGTCAGAGAAGAGGCTGGAAAATCAGTTGGTATCAGCAAGAAAGGTCCCAACGTTTTATGCTTATCATGTGTCCCCAGAAATAGAAATATTTGTCCTTTGGTCGCTGCTTTTCCTGTCTGTTTTCCCCCCTCTATTAAACATGGAAATCCTCACTGCTCAATGGAGCCCCTGGATGATTTGGAGTCTGGACACGCAGGGATGTGATCACATCCCCCCCACAACCTCACAACCTCCCTGGCAGGAACCTGGGCTGCTCAGAACTCTCAGATAAAACTCTGAAGAGCCCAAGTAGGAGCATCTGCTTTGCCAGGAGTCACGATTTCCCCATTTGGTCTGATCCAGGGGTCATGGTCCTTCAGACCTCAGCAGAGAGTTTTTACCTCAAGGGGTACTTGGAGTGCTGAGCTGCTTTTACATCTCAGCTGCTCTCCCCAAAACGACTTTTGTCAGTTTGGTTGTTTGTTTTAGTGGTGATGTTTTTAAACTAAAGCCTGCGTGCCCAGAAGGCACATAAAATAAGAGGCTTTTAAAAGCCAGAGGATAAATAAAACACAACCTTGAATAAACAACAGGCTTTTGTCCTAATTTCCTCCCATTCCTTAATGGATGCTGATAAACTGTCTGAATTTCTCAGTGTATTAATGCCACAATGACACCAAACCCACAACTTCACAATAGCAATGATTTGACCAAATCGTTGCCTTTGAGGCAAGCGTTTCATTCCAAGTGGCTTGTAGGATATCATGGCCTTACCAGGCTGCTCCTTCTCTACCCCATCACAGATGGTTTTAGTGAGAGGCATTTGTCAAAGAAAACCCACTCAGGGCTAATAGATTTCCTGGAAAAAAGTATCTTGTTTGATCAGGTAAGACCATGCACATCATGTTTTGTCACTCATTTAATGTTCAGCACTCTTACAAAGTGAAACTGGTAAATTTCTAATTTAATTTTAATTAAATTAGAAATTTTTTTTTTTTTTTTTTTTTTTTTGCTGGTGTGCTTACAAAAATGCCACGAAGGCTCCAGCAGTGCCTGGTGTCCTCCACAGTGACTCTGGCCAGGAAGACCTTGCCTTTGTTGTTTCCGCTCATGTGGTTAATTCCCCCCCTCACCCAGGTTTGTGTATTTATGGACTTTTCCCTGTGAGGGTGGTGAGGCACTGGCACAGACTGCCCAGAGAGGTGGTGGATGCCCCATTCCTGGGAACACTCAAGGCAAGGTTGGCTGGGACTCTGAACAGCCTGGTGTCGTTGAAGATGTCCCAGCTCATTGCAGGGGGTTGGACAAAATGAGCTTTGAGGTCCTTTCCAACCCAATCCATTCCAGGACTACGATCCATGAGCTGTGTTTAAGCACAAGAACTTCTGCACTGTAAAACAACATGAAGCCTTCTTATCCCTCCAGCCGAGTGGGGATCAGAGCCTGAGCCCAGGATTTGTGCTCCTAGCAGCTTCCATCCATGAGTCCACTCACAAAGTGCTCTCCACTTTGTACCACAGGCAAGTCCAAGCAGCCTGAACACCCACCCAGAGCTTTGTTTGGAGAACACTCCCAGGGCACGTCACGCCCAACCCATTTTTCCTTCTGCAAGTCTTGGAACAAAGCGGGCAATGCTACGTAACATAAACACACACGCACCAAACACAGCCAGAAATAGGCAACAAGCAAAAACAAAAGTCACAAGCAAAACAAATTTACAGAAAAACACAACTTTTGGCATGTCTAGACACAGCACTAATTTAGTGAGTGTATGCACTTAATTTTTATTGTTTGGTGAGAGAAATTGTTCCTCCTCTGTATCAACCCTTTTGCTCTTTATTTCAGGACATGTATAATTTTTATTGAAGGGGGGAGGTGGTAATTTTCACAACCAGATTTAATTTTGCTTCAGAAGCAAGCAAAACATTAAAATGGGCCAATTCATAAAAATGTACTAAAATATTTCACATACTATGACCTCACCTCTAGGAATGAAAGCTGAGAATTCACATGGAAAGCACAATGATTTGTTACGAGGGGAGCAGATGGACATCATCCTACAGAGCAGGGATATTTGTCCATCCGCTGTTTCTTTACTAAAGGATTATTTTCTCACGCAGCAAGAAGAGAAGCCAGACCTTACATCATCAGAAGCAATCTCTGGGCATCCACGTGAGAATCAAGCAGGGCATGGATTCAAGTACTAAAAAGAAGAGTGGGGAGTTCTTCAACTCTGATTTTAGAGAGAAAAAGGGCTGAAAAAAGAGATTTTAAATTTATAATTAATAGGCATTCCAATCTCCAAGGCAAATTAAAGTTCTTCTATGCACAGGATTATCCCAAACCCAAAAGAAACGGAAGCTGAGCATTCTTCCAGTCACTCTTTGATCCCTAAAAGCATCCTGGACATCACAACGTGCTCTCAGTCCAGCCTTGGGAGCTGACAGCCTGGCACAGGAGCAGGGCTGGGAGCACCAGGCCTGGCTCTGTTATGATGAATTCTCTGTTTTAATGATTTGGAGGAAAATATTGTTCGTGAGCTACATAAACAATTTTAATTGGCTCGGGCACCCAAAATGTGCTTTTTTTGTTTGGCTGCCAAGGTTGCTTTCTCGCTTGCTAATTATGTCTCACTTTAGCTTTCAGCAAAAACAGGAAATAAAGCATCCATTACTCGAATGACAACTTTTCAACAAGCCAACATTTCAACATCCATTGTGTAATTTCCGACCCCGAGCCAGCTAGGAGCTAAGTGCCTTTAGAGCCTTATGTCCCCTCTCACAAGGGCCTTTTGGGCCCCTCGTGCTCCTAAATAATGTTTGTGTGTCTGAAACAGGCCAGACACATTTGCTGCTGCTACCCACTGCCCAAAGAATTCCCTTTCCTATCACAAGATTTCAAGGATCCTGAAGAAGATCATCTTGTTTTCCGAGGTCATGGAGTGATAGGAGAAGGGGGAATGGTTTTAAAATGAGAGAGGGTGAGGAAGAAATTCCTGTGAGGATGGTGAGGCCCTGGCACAGGGTGCCCAGAGAAGCTGTGGTTTCCCCATCCTAGGAAGTGTTCAAGGCCAGGTTGGACAGGGCTTGGAGCAATCTGGGATAGCAGAAGGTGTCCTATGGCAGGGAGGTTGGAATGAGATGGCCTTTAAGGTCATGGTCTTTAATGTTCCTTCAAAGCTAAACCATTCTGTTATTCTGTGATTCCAGGTGTCAGGCCAAAGGCTGCCCTCATGTCTGGAAAACAAACTGCAGAGGTTTTAAGGAAAGATTAAATGATGGTTTCTCCTCCCTCAGGTGAACACATGGTGGTCCCAAGCCCCAGCACCACAGAGGAGAGTTGGACTGATGAGTGTGTGTGTTTTCCTTTTACATCTCTGTTTCTTTAGTGCTGATATTGATTCTAGGCTCTGATTTGTCAGGGATTTTTAACAAGTCTTGCGAGTTAGGCTTTTATTTCCTCTCCAGAGATGCCATGTCTTTTGCGGTTTCAAAACACAGCTTTCAAAAGCCTCCAGAATGGATGCTCTGAGCCATTTCCCAGCTCAGCTGTGGAGGAGAAGCTCTTCTTCCTCGTGTTCAGCCAACGGAGCTGTTCTTGGCAGAGCAGGCAATAGGTACCTACCACATGGTGGGGGTGAGTGAGGATGCCCTTTAAATTACCTATAAAACCCTTTGATTCAAACTGCTGATGTTGCCATAGGCAATTTGCTAAGCTTATTGATCATCTTCTGTTTAAATTAAAGTTTGATGTCCTGGAACAGCTATTCAGCACTGAGAGCTAATGGGATGGTATGAGACACAGGGAACCAGAGAAACATGCACGTGGGGGGAAATGGATTGTGGTCAAAAAGGAAAAAAAAAAAGAGGGTTATATGCTGAATAAGTTCCATGGGTCAGTTAGCAATAAATATTGTGGTTGTAAAAGAGTCCAGTGTGGATGTTGCAGGTGGGGGTTTGTCTGTGTAATTAAAGGGAAACAGGCAGCTTGTTAGAAAACTAAAAAATTTCAGGGAAAGGAAGAGAAAAAATGAGTGTTATGATTTATTATAAATGTGTGCTTAGTGATATCTGCCGGAAATTTCAGCTGCCCCAAGTTTTTTGTAAGCTGGGCAAGATTTGAGCCAGTACAGGCAAGAGGTGATTGAGGTAAACATTGGCCAAGGAAGTTGGGAGAGGCTGTCCCTGGTACATGTGTGTCTGTCTCTCCATCTCTCAATCAATCATGCGATCACTCATACTCACACAAAGTAAAGCTTTGGAATGAAGAAAAATCAGGCTTTCATAAAGAATGCAAGATTCCTTGCTGGAGCCATACCCAGCAAGACTGCAGCTTTTTCTCCCCCTCCATAAAAATCAAGGTTGATTTCCTGGTTTTAGATTAGTTTTCAAGCTTTTCATTACACACCACCACGTTTGTCCTAAAATTAGTGGAACATGCACTTGCTGAAGGAATATCAAGATAAGTTCTATGGCCAAGTTACCAGCGGAGTAACTGAGAGAACAACTAAACTTTTCCAGCCTAGGCATTAAACTTTGCCCACACAGACCTAAGAAGTAATTTCATAGCCTGCCAAACTTATTAAAGCTGAAATAGTATCGGTAAATAGTGATTCTCTCAGATGTTCACCAGCAACTGAGCAACCTGGTCTATGGAAGGTGTCCCTGCCCACGGCAGAGGGTTGGGATGAGATGGACTTGAAGATCCTTTCCAACCCAAACCATTCCAGGATTCTATGAACATCTCAAGATCAGTTGACCACTGCTGCTGATTTTGGTCAGATGTTCTCCTTTATCTCCAATATTGCTGTAAACCTGTAAGCCCATGAATCCTTTAAAAAGGAAAGACTTGAAAGATACTTAGTCACGAGCCATCTAAGCATCCAAATTTTTGTTTCTGAGCCCACCCACTTGGCATCCACAGCTTCCCTGGGCAACCTGTGCCAGGGCCTCAGCACCCACTCAGGGAAGGATTTCTGCCCAGTATCCCACCTAACCCTGCCCTCTGTCAATGTGAAGCCATTCCCCCTTGTCCTGTCCCTCCAGGCCCTTGTCCAAAGTCCAGCACTCCTGGAGCCCCTTTGGGCACTGGAAGGCTCTAAGGTGTTCCCAGAGCCTTCTCTTCTCCAGGCTGACCATGAAGCCTCCAGAGGTGCCGGGGGGACCGTGGTGGCCGGGAGGAGCTATCACAGGAAGCCATCTGTGCACAGGCAGCTCTGCAGGAAACCCCGCCAGCCCAGCACCCATCTTTTATTCTTATTTCCCTCCCTGACAGTTTTTCTCCTTGACACTTTCCCCAAACGACACCCGGGAGGAAGTGAGTTGTCAACTGAGCACCATGGCTTGTTCCCAGCCATGGAATGCAAAATGCTTTAGTTAAGAGCCAGTGTCTATTTACTGGGCACTTATTTCCTGTAGGGATGGCTAACAGGAAATCTATTGGAAATAGAAATAGTTAGAAAGCTACAGTGGGTACCTTTAGAATCATAAAAATCACAGAATCAGCTAGGTTGGAAGAGACCTTTAGGATTATCAAGTCCAACCACCCAAGTTTTCCCGAGAAGGGTGATTTTTGTCTGGCCAGAAATTGTTTTGGTGACTTCTCAAAAACACAGACAGCTGTGAAATGGGGGGAAAAAAATCAATTACTGGACAAAGCCTGATAAAAACTTTCAAAACATCAGAGAAAAGCAATAGTGCAGAATGCACCTGTAGGACCTTAGTGGACACTCCCCTCTTGAAGCAAAGCCAATCCCACCTTTCAAATTAAAGTTATATCTTTTCCATGGATCTCTAATGACTTAAATAGCCATTAATTCTACAAGAATGGTCTTTCATTCTAAAAGAGCCATAGGGTGGTGTGAAGAAAACACAGAAAATGTTGCTGAGATTACAAACCATGCTATTGTACATATTGCCAGTGCAATATTAGGGCATTCATCCCACCTGGAAAATACTTTGCCCAGGCCACTGGTTATGCAATTTTTACATTTCCTATTATGTAAAACAAAAGCAATATCTTTAGAATATTATCTGAACAATTGATAAAAATCTTCTTCGATTGAAACTGCAAATCTATTGAACAAATCTAAAATCTAAAAAAAACCCTAAGCAAGGTTTATCAATTCAGTGTAGAGAATGTTGTTCTAAGAGTCTGGTGATCCTACTTGTGCTATCTTTAAAAAAAAAAAAAAAAACATTATTCAGCCTTTCCCCAAACATAAGTTTAGAGTAAGCTTAAAGCCTGTCATTTCTGCCCTACCCTGCTGTGGGAAACACCACTGGATTTTGTTTCACCTGAGGAAGGCAGCAATAAACTCCTTGAGAAGATGCTCGAGAACAGGCTGCCCAGGGCAGGGCTGGAGTTCCTGTCCCTGGAGGTATTTAAAAGCTGTGTGCATGTGGCACCTGGGGACATGGTTTAGTGGTGGCCTTGGCAGTGCTGGGAGAACAGTCTTAGAGGGGTTTTCCAACCTAAATTATTCCAAGATCTAAGCTGTGGCTGCACAGTCAGGATTTTGCTGGGGCAGTGGCACAGGCATATATTCCCATTTAGGTGTGTCCTAAGTTTCCTACTCAGCAGGTAGTAAAGGAAATGGAAAATGAGAGCTTGGGAAGGCCAAGAAGGCATCTCTGAGCCTGAAGGAGAAGTTCTCAAAGCAGAAATCCCTCCAGTCAACTGGGATGCTGGGGACTGTCCTGCCCTGCAGCAGCAGGAGGGGCAGAAATTGTGCAAGAAGCTCAATCGGCGCTGAAATGAGGAAGGAAATAATGTGTTAAATGATTTAATTCTCTGAGCTCACTTTGTTCCTTACAGATAGACCCAGAATTGGGGCTGATTACAGTGCCTTGTTTTGATTAACGGAGGGAGATCTGAGACCAAGACATTTCTATCAGTTTCAAAGAGTTCCCACATCATGTCTTTCATTTTTACAGTGGGGTCAGGAATTCAAAGAACATTAATCTTTCATTCTTTATAGCTAAAAAATTATTTTCAACGATGTCAGTTTAATGCTAGTCAACTCCACTGACCTTATTATACTTCAGTGGAATTACTCCAGCTTTACACCAGTGGAAGTAGGTGGTCTTTATCTGATGCTAAATGAATTTATGGGCTTTGAGTACTCTGTATATGCTTTTTCCACTTCTTGGGGAGTTTGATGGGATTTAAGGGTGATCAATTATTTTAGTTATGTTTCAGCTCCACATATTCCATCAGTCATGTAATGCAGCCAGAATTTGGAAGTTAATGGGCCAAGTGCAGCCTCAGATGCAGCCTGGGATGCTGTTGAGGCCAGGTTCCCCACCAAACCATCACTCCTGCTGCCAGCACCTGACAAATCCGAGCTCCTCTGTGCTGCTGCAGGAGATTAAAGCAACATTTCTTTTGTACTACCCAGTAATCTTTATGTTGGGTGGTAAAGTTAATGTACAGGATTGTCACTCAACCCATTTCACACCAAAGAGCCCAGAGCAGCTCTGAGCCAGCAGTCTGGAGGTGAGAGCATCACCCACCCATTCTTCAGTCTCAGAGGATGTGTGGAGCCACTAAATGAATCATTAAAAACAATTGAGAATTCCTGAACTGTTGTTACTACTGAGAACACCTCCACCCCCACGAGTCCCCAGCTCTCAGGAATGGCAACTCGCTCTCGGCTTGATGGGGGAAATGGGTTTTAAACAACTCAGTTCTTTAGTGCATGTGTTCCTCTTCCCAGGGAAAGGAGACAGGCTTGCAGAGCCCATTAGCTGTTCCACATGCACATCCATGGGCAAGGGGAATTAGTTTCTGGCCAGCACACAGCCGCTGGGTAACACAAAGGACAGACTCCTTTAATCTTCAGCAGCAGCATAGCGGTGTCCAGGCTTGTCAAAAGCCGCAGGAGGAGTGATGGCCGTGCTGCTGACAGCCTTCTAATTGGGTAGTAGAAAGCAGCTCTAAAGGATGTGTTTGTGCCAACAAGTGTGGCTTGACATCAAGAGAGATCTGCCGAGGAGCCGAGGGGGGAGCGCGGCAGCGCTGGATGCGCTCCGAGCTGGGCGGCTCTGGGGTCTCGCAGCCAGCAGAACCGAGCTTGGCTGCGGTGCTGGAAAGCTCCAGCAGGGAACACATTGCTCGAGTGCAATCAGGAAAGGTTGGCCTGGCTGCTCTGCCAAAACGAGCTGTCTGCGTCTTTGAGCTCCAGAGAATCATGGAATGGTTTGGACGGGGAGGGGCATTAAAGACCATCTCGTTCACACCACAGAAGATGGGAGGGGTGAGAGCCACAAGCACTGGAAACCATTTGCCCACCGTGGGTTTGCCCACTGGTCCTGATTCTCTCGCTCCATACCCCAGAGCTTCCAGTGCTGCCTCCTGCACTGCTGGGATCCAGCAGCCAGGACCTCCTGTGCCTGCCCCTGCTCCTCCAAATCCACTGCAAAGCGGCACCAGAACTGACAGGAGCTTAAAAACACAGGCAGCTGTGTAACACTGCCTTCACTTAAATATTAATAGGCAATGCTGAATAATTCCACCTTTAGACGTCACTGGAAGCCTGGCTGATAGGGAGTGTGTGATAGGAGCTGCTGTACCTACCTGTCACTGTGCTTAGGTGACTCTACAGCTCTGTCAAAGGGGAATTGAAACCACAAATTAATCTGAGAGCACTCAGCCCCTGTGGTTTTGGAATTAAATACCTGCTCTAAATATAAATAAAGGCTGATGGACTCACTAAAATATCTGGGAGAGAGCTGTAGCATAGGCAGGGTGAGAGGCACCTGGCCTCAGGTGCAGGCTGTGGCTGGGACAGAAAATGCAGGGAAGCACGTCCAGGCTTCCCAAGGCTTTGTTGTTGTTCCTGATGATTTCTGGGTGGGGACATCAGTGAAAAGGTCCCCAGAGGGGCTTAGAAACCAGAAGGGAGAGCTCCAGAGAAGGCTGCACTACAAAGTTGATATTTTTCTTCTTCTGGGCTTATTCCCACCTGAGAGTGGCCCAGTGTCACCTGGTCCGTACATGAGAGAAGAAAGCTTAGCAGTGGGCGGATGGTGGTGACCAGATGGGGTGGGACAGGACAGGATGCTCTGCCAGCAAACCACTCAGCATCCCAGCTCTCCTGCTTTGGCACATCCCTGCCATCCCCACGTCCTGCCAGAGCAGGGACATGGCACTGCTGGCAGCTGTGCAGGTGCTCCCGAGGGACTGGGGCCAGGGGCCCGGGACTCCTGAGGTGACTCGTGCAGAGAGAAGAGGTGTGAGGATTTCACAGCAAGAGGACTTCACAGAGACTGTCTATTTAAAAAAATGTGTCAGGACTGATGAATGCTCCAACAAACATGATTTTGATAGGGTCACTGTGAAGAGATGCAGTAACAGCATGGAGAGACCCCAGTTGTGCTGGAACCAATGCTCTTTTCTCCCTGAAATGACACTTCTCCACAGACTTGTGTGTGTGGGGAGGGAGCCAGACAACTCATACCCCCGGCATCCAGAGGCAGCTAATAATTCCCTCAGTGGTGGAGTGCAGCATGTTCCACTAACATTTGCAGTAACTGGAAATGTACCCATCCAATTTTCTCCTCTCCCCCAGCCACAAAGGGAGACCACTCCAATTATTTTTCAGACAGAATTAAGGCTGATGTTTACCATTATCTCCCTGGTAACCCTCTCCTCATGACTACATTATGCAACATAATTGTAAAGCCGTCTCAGCTCACTGGGGCTGTTATTAAATGTACTCTGCTGCCTTTTTTTTTTCTTTTTCCCCCAAGGTCAAGGTTAGTAATTAGGTGGCTAGTATGCTTGGGACAGAGCCTTGTTAGGTAGGAAAAAAATTAGCAGGAATTTAAAGGATGCATCAGGCATTCCCAAGTGATGAAATTTTGCCAGCAGAAGGTAGGCCAGTGAAGGAAGGGAATTAGGGGAAGTGAAGTGGTCCAGCACATAGGTCTGTGGATGCAAATTGGGTAGATTCAGGGCGTGAGACGTGTTGGATGAATTTCCACAGGGAATGCAGGAAAGCGAGCACTGATATTGCAAGCTGAGGTGAGCGTGGCTCCTCTGCGCTGCAGCTTTAATTGGAGCTGCTGGAACAATAGTGAATCGAGTTGTTTGTTTTTCTTCTGGCTGGTTTTTCTCCAAAGGTCCACAGTGCTTGCACATGAAGTGTCAGCACCTTATTGTGCACGGCAGGGGGGTTGGAATGAGATGGTCCTTTGAGGTCCTTTCCAAGCCAAACCACTCCATGATTCTATGATTCCACTGTCCCCAGGCCATGTATTCTTAGGGATTTGCTTTTGCAATGGGATGGGGCAGCCACTCAGCAGCTCTTGCTGTTTCCCTGGCCCATGTGAACTAGGTGACACCAGACTTCCTCATTAAATCCACCTCTCAATACATTTAATTAGGGAATATTGCTTCATTGCATGTTCAACCCTAGAAGGAATTAAGAGCAGAAATAACAATGTTCCATGGGGGAACGAGAAGACAGATAGGTTCCTGGAATGATGTCAGATTTCCTGGCAATATTGCTGGTCAGTGCCAAGGTTATTGAATCTGCCTGGTGGTAACATGAAGGAGTGCATTGACTAGAGCCTGTAATCTGGAAAAACTCCTTTAGTTGGGAAACAGCTTGGAAAGGAGCACAAGATGAAGACCTGCAAGTCTGCAAGTGTCTCTGTGCACACAAATGCATAATTGCATACATACTACATAGAAATGTGTAAAAAAAACCCAACCCCATAAATATATAAATATATATACATATCTGTGTCTGTGTACATACACAGGAGAGCCTGAGGTACAGTCTCTGGTTGTCTATGACTCCTTCTGAGTTTTGCCCTGAGGGAATTGCATTCCCAAGCCACCGTTTATTTTCTAAACTGGAAGTATTTGTGGGTCTCTCCCTTTATATGAATGGGTTGGGATGAGATGTTTAATACTGAAGTCAAAACTCTCCCCAGTGCCCTACTGGGGTCATTCCCATGCATCAGCATAGAAGAGAGTATTTACCATGGAAAAAGAGGGAATTACTTGAAAGGACTGTACTGTAGAGCAGTAGCCTTATGAAAACCATGACAGAGTAATTGGATCTGGCTTGCGTGCAAGGCAGCAAGAGAAATCAATAAAAGAAGAGGGAGGAAATGGGGAGGGGGACCTTTCACGTTTTTGCAGAGAAATATCCCTTCATCTGACTGCCTGTAACTAACTTTTCATCATCCCTGATGTGATCTGTAATTGAAGATTTCTCTGGGCTATAACCACAGCTGCTGGGCTGGGTGGTTTTATTTCTCTCCTCTTTGCTGCTTGTGGGAGAAAATAAGGCAGAGCAAAACAAAGCAAAACAAAACTTTGTAACTGCCCAGACCTCTCTGTGCACCAGGATCCTTATCTAACGTCTGGACCTCACAGTCCCAGGGCAAACCTCACTCTGAGTGTGGTTTTTATTGTTCTGGTTTGTTTTCTTCCAGTTCAAAGGAAGGGTTGAGCCCCAAAAAGAGAAGTGTGTCCTTGGTCAGAAGTCTGTAAGTTCTCTGAGTCACACTTCACCAAAAGCCTCCAAAGTATGTTCAAGTCAGTCATGTGGTCATCACTCAGTGACAATTCCTTATCCTCTCTATCCACCTCTGTCCTCGGGGAGGTTAGAAAATGTGCTAGTTAGGAGAATGTTGAGGAGGGTTTGATATGGGGAAAAAAAAAAAAAAACAAACAAACCCAACAAAAATCAAAACAGCACTTGTGGAGAGCACACCGACCAGAACAGAACTTACTGGCTGAAATCATATTTCCAGGTTCATGAAAAGGGAATAAATGCTTTTTTTTTTTTTTGTCTTTGAATTATGTGGTGCCCTTCATGCCATTAATATGACACTGTGGTGATATGAGTAACTATTGATACTCATTATACTCACCATAGATTGATAGCATTGGTTCTCCAGTGGCACAGTCCCACCTCCTTGGCAGCAGCTGGTTTATTCAGAATCATGGAATCACAGAATGGTTTGGCTTGGAAGGGACCTTAGAGGTCTCCCAGTTCCAGCCTCCAAATTCCTCCTCAAATATTCTGTGTGCTTTAAGAGAGACCAAGTTTCTTCTTCTGTGGTGTCAAATTTGGGTTCAAAAAACCCAAACCAACCCAAAATTCCATTACTTCAGAGCCTCATCTCAGGGGCTGGTGGGTCAAGGCTTCAGTCCAGTGTGTGGTGGGAAAGAGGAGGATTCTTGCAAATAGGTGGATTGGAGTGGAGCAGTGATTCTATCACTAAATGGTGGCTCAGCAGCAGAAGACAGCCCAAATTACAGAAGTCCTGATCCCTTTATGCCACCTTTCATGTTAATTGTTCACCTTTAGTCATGGTCCTGACTTTTCCCTCCCACAGAAAGCATTAACTGAAAATCTAGGCCACCGTCACCGAGATTTAATTCTTCCATCTATGCAGAGACTTCAATCTTCATAAACTGCATTTTTAGGCAACCAGCATTACTGGCTATTGAGGGCAGCAAAGTTAATCTTACTGAACAGAGTCTTCTCTAAATGAGGGTGACCTGAAATAGCTCAATAGTATCCATAAGCTATGGGGGGGGGGATAAAGCTGGGGTATACCAAAGGAATAAAGGTAGGAACAACCTGAGGCTGAGTGGAGATGATGATATTTTGGCCTTCCAAGACCAAGCTGAAAATACTCCCTGAGTGCAAGAGAGGATGTTTCTTTGGACACATTGAGCTATTCTTTTAGATTGCACCACTCACAGAAATTATGCAGCTTTACATTAAATTCTCATTGAGAAACATCCAGAAACGTACACCTGACTTATTCATGGCACATTATTCCAAGCCCCAAATGCTAAATGTAGTCTCTAACAGCAGATTTGACCCCAGCCATGCTCCAATAATTAGTCTATAGCGTGATCTTTATTAATAAAAGTTAATTGAAACCAAAACTCATCTCTCAGGATTTCCAATCAATGAACACACACGCACACACAAAAAGCCACACTAAAGAGCACTGGAAAATCCAGCTTCACAGAGAAAGAAACAATGGAAAGAAAAGCCCTCACTAAAAATAGTGCTGGTCTTTTTGTGCCTGGGCAGGAAATGTCGGCACCACCAATTCCAGCGCTGAATAACGCTTTGTCTTTGGGAATGTTATTCAGCGGGAGGCAAAATTAAATCAACAGCCAATTCTGCTGAGGAAAGTAAACATTTGCAGATGGGAAAATTGAGGCAAAGTGATATTAAGGGACTTGCTCAAGGTGAAGAAAAAGAAGTCCTTCTTGATTGCTGGTCATCTGTTCTGATGGGACAGAAAGTCCTCAGCTGGAAAGGACAAATGTCACTCTCCAGAGCAAGAGTTTATTATATGTAAAGCAAATAAATGAAAATGGAATTGTTCCAAAAAGGTCTATGGCTTTGTTCCTCAGAGGTATTTGAAGATGCAGTTCTTGGTCAGCATTCTGAGAGTCTTCTTGGTGAGCTTTTTGCTGCAAATCCAGCTTTATTCCACTTTCCTTTGCTCACGACTTTGCCTGGCATCTCTCCTTCACAGGATCGAGAGAAAACAAGAAATAATCTCACAGTTTTAATTAAAATTACTTTAGATGAGGAGACAGATGGTACTTGCAGGCCCATGGAGTGATCCCAGCACTATCACGAGTTCTGTGCTTAAAGATCTGACTTCATCTGGGAAAGTTTGTTCTTGATCTGACTGAAAAAGGGAAACACATAGAAATTGTCCTCTTCGGCTTCGACATTGCACATTATTCCACTGTTTTTATGCAGAAAAGCTTTTCTGCAGGTGAAGGGACTGATCTGGCAATGCAGGGAATGTTCCTGGTCTGTCCATCAGTGCACATGCTCAACTATGAATATGAGAAATATCTCATTATCTGTCAGACCTGAGGTGGTCTGAGCAAAGCAAGGAATTGCAAAACCTTAAAAATTGTTTTTTCCCAATAATCGCTGGCCACTGTGTATTGTACATCCTCATTTTGATGTTGTTTTTCTAAGGAATTAAGTAATTCCTTATGTGCCAATGTTGATGCTTTTGTCCCTCACCAAAACTTTTGAACTCTTTTAGATACACAAAGGCACAGAGGTCTTAAATAAATTAATTTCCTGTGAATTTTGGGAAAATAAATAGAAGAGGGGCAGCAGGCCAGCACGTCTGCAGTGTGTGCACAACTTCTGAGATCAGAACATTTGCTGGCATTATGGAATCACTCACATTATTCCATCAGGAGTTTATCAGAATATAAGTACCCCAATCTTCAGGGAAATTTTGCCTTCTATATTTTAAGAGTTTATATTTTATTAAACCTTGAGACACTGGGGAAACCAAGCTCATAGAAATGTCTTGGGTTTTTTTAAACATGTTTGATGTCCTGCATGTTTTTGAGTCACCTTTAATTAAATTTCTGATTCTTTTTTTAGCCAAGTGAAGTTACCGGCAGATTTTTTTTTTCTCATGAAGTCTTGCAACAGTTTAGTTATTCAGTCTTCTGGCAATATTTACATTTATTTTACTTTGTTGATCACAGGGTAAACATGTCAGAAATGAAATAGTCATCATATAATTCAGTCCTGTCTGCGAAAACCTAACAAAAGAGCCTTTTCCTTCAACAGAAATGAGAGTGACTGTCCTGTTGTAATAGCTTAAAATACATTGGAGATAATGTGTTTAAAGAATAAGAAAGATGTGTTCTAGTAAGCAGTGATAGCTCTACAGTATTTCAAGAGCTTGGTTCAAAGCCCCTTAAAAGGACTAACAGTCCTTCTGCTGACATTACTAATCTTTGGATCAGGCTCATTAATGTATTGCAGATATTATATCCCCAGCTGCCAAAAAGCTGGGGAAAAAAAGGAGAATGTAGTCATAAAAATAGACATCAAATACATTTTTCTTGTGGGAATTAATATAGAGGCAAAATATTGCTGCTACTACTACTCTCTGGGGCTTTATTACAGATATTTCTTTACTTTTTTAAAAGGAATTAACAGGGCAAGCTGTTCATCCCATCCAGAACTCTGCCTCCAGCAAGGGCCAGCGTCTAATGCCACAAAGCCTGGCAAAGGCTCGGATTGCTGCAATAGTTTTCACTCCGGCGCTGTAAATCAGTCCTTTCCGGGATGTGCTGTGCTGATGCAGAGGAGGAAGGGTGGGAGAGAAAACAGAAATATTCAGGCAAGACTTTCCCCATCTTTGGCATGTCTCGGATTAATTACACATCGATACTTGGTATTCGCCGGCTTTTGCAGCTCATTAGCCTCACACGGTGCCAGGGCGTAAATTTGTTACACAATTTGCCAAGAATCCGGGGGTGTCTGGAAGCAAATGTTCACTCGGGCTATAAATGAGACACAACTGAGCTGACCAGTTTGAACTCTGGGTGGACAAATAATGTTCGGGATCTTTACCTGTGGCTCTCCAAGTGCCGCACAAACCCATGGGTGCGTGTGGGCATGTGCATGTTCGTGTCAGAGAGGGAGAGGACGAGGAAAGGGATGGCGAGTGCCGCTCCTGCGTGCAGCTGAGAAGGCGGCACAATCCGGAACCAGGCGCTTATTTTTTTCCAGCTCTTGGGATCATTCTCAGGTCGCCCACCTGCCTGCGCACAGAGACAGCGTTAGTAAGGGAATAATAATAACGTGAGAACGCCTCGGCAGCCCCCAGCCCTGGCTCTGGGGAGCCCCGCTCTGTCTCTTTAAGGAACCCAGCGAGTCGTGATGCTGCTGTTTGTATTGCCGAATCCCCAGGAGTGCAGTTAAGAAACGGGCAGCTGTCTCTTTAAGTGTGATTTCCTTCTATTGTATTTGAATCGTGATCAGGAAAAAGGAAATGAAACCAGAGAGCCGGGGCTGAGCCACGGAGTAATAATAATCCCGGGGATGCGGCTGCCGCCGCTCGCAGCGCTGCCGCCCGGGCGCGGAGCGTGTGCGGAGCTGCCCGCGCGGAGCCGCTGAGCGCCGGGCGCGGAGCCGCGGTGGCGGCCGCGGCCGCCGCCCCCCGCCCGCCGCGGGAGCGGCCCCGCCGGCCGGGGCGCGGGGGGAGCGCGGCGGGGATGGGAGGTCAGCGCCGGGGGGGCCGTGCGGGGCCGGGGGGGGCCGTGCGGGGCCGGAGCGCAGCCCCAGCCCCTGTGTCTCTCTCTGTCTCGGTGCTGCAGGAGGAAATCCTGTGAATGTCATCGCGGGGCGGCGGGGCAGCGCGGCTGGCGACAAGGCTCCGCGAGCAGACAGCCTCTGCGGGGGCGGCGGGGGCAGAGCCCACCACCGGCACGCCACAAAGGAACCGGCCCTGCCAATGTCATCGGCCATCGAGAGGAAAAGCCTCGATCCTTCCGAGTAAGTGCGCGCTTCTTCTGCGCGGTCCCCCGCTCGCCATCGTCCCCGCTCGCCTCCCGGTGCCACCCGTCCTCCCCGACGGAGCCGCCGCCGGCATTGTGTGCCCGGCAGCCCCGGAGGGCTTCGGCGGCAGCCCCCGCCGCTCCGACCCCCCTTCCCCCGCACAGGACACCGGGCTGCCCCGGCCCCGCGGGGCTGACGGCGTGGGGAAGCTTGGGGAGAGCCCCCAAGTTGAGGGAAGAAAGAGCAGCCGGGAAGAGACAGGCGCAATTCCCCCCTGGCAGGGGCATCTCCCACTCGCTCATCCCACCGCGGGGTGGTGGGGATGCTCGGCGAGAGAGAGCGAGCGTCCCGCTTCCCAAGCTTCCAGGTTTTCCATCCCGAGGGACCCTCTCTGCCCCATCCCCGATCTGCCCGACTCGCTGCAGCCGATCAGTGAAAGGTCAGGGCTGTTAGCTGCGGGTGCCCAACTTCCACGTTTTCGTAATGCAACTTCCAAAAGCTCGTAGAAAGCTTTGGTGGGGGCTGGGTGTTCTGCTAAGAGCATGTAGACAGACTTGATGGACGGGATGTAGGAGATGAGAATTTCCCTCCCTCGGCTTCCCATTCAGGGAAGGGACCGGCTTCCGTATCCAGATCCAGGCATTCTCCCGGGCTGTGCTCCCGCTGTCCCGTCCCTGCTGCACACCTAGGGAAGGTAACTCAGCACAGACCCAGGGCCACTTCAGCCCTGAACGTGCTAATTGACTGCACTTAGGCTTGTCTGGGACCGCGGTAAGAGAGAAGAAAAAAGAAAGAAATTATAAAATCTCCGTTTGCAGATAATGCTTAAAACATCGCTCTCAGTAAATTGAGTCATTCGTGGTTTGTTTCCTGTCAGATACTAAAAATGCCATCGCTTGCAGCCCAGAACGAGCACATGGGGACCGCTGCTTTTGGGGATTAAATCACTTCATTCCATGATGTTTTACATGTTACATTTTCTTTTATGATTTTTTTAAAGAAACTGTAATCCCAGCTCCTAATGATGTCCAGCTTTCATCTACAAGGTTTTTTTTTAATCTTTATTTATTTACCTGCCTTGTGTTCTGGTGGCTTAAGTGCTGGCTTAGCAATCCATGGACATCAAAAGCCTAATGCGTTAACCAGGAATGCTGTTCTGCATAAACATCCGTTGGGCTGTTCTGGAGCTTAGGGCTCTCAGAGAAACCTGGCTTGGGATTTCCAAACACCCTTCAGATGAAACATTTTGGGGTACACTCCAAAGTTTCAAATAACAGATAATGAAGGCTAATGATGTGTGCTTCCTTCTACTGGAAAGCTCTCAGAAGTTGTCAGCATGGAGCCCATGTGTTAGGAAAGGGACTATGTGGCCCAAAAGGATAAATTTGGAAAAAGTAGGGCCTAATAATGAGTTCCCCATGATTTTAATGAAAACTCACAGGATGGTGAGCTGGCAGGAGAGGGGTGTTACGACACAGCTTGCAGGGCACAGCAGTTTAAACTTAGAAGGGAGAAACCAGAGCAGAATAGAACCCGATAATATCTCAGGGCTCAGCTTGCCTAAATAAAAACTGCAGGATCACTTTCTCAGCCGAGAAGCTTTTGACCAGAGGTCGTTTCTCCCTGCTGAAGAAAGTAATTTTTGCCCAGAAAACTGCTGATCCAGTAAATAAGCAGGAGTAATACAATTTTTTTCCTGTTGCCTGCTGGAAACTGGGAGCAGAGCTTCTTCATCAGTGTAGGTCTCCTCTGCCCCCAGCAGCCCAGGGGAAGACAGACCAATGACAGAAGCAAATTGCTCAGGGACTCTGTCCTGGAGCATTAATCCAATAATACGAAAAAATTTGGGGTCCACTCTACTAGCCACAGGCTTGAAATTAAGCAAGTGCTTAAGGGATGGATCCACTAGATTTCTTTATTTACTTTTCTGTCATTTGGGTGAAGCCCAATACATTACAAAACTGAGTTCAGGCACCGTTCTTTTAATTTTTTTGCTGTTTTTTTTTTTTTTTTTTTTTTTTTAAAGTGGTGAAATTACCCCAAAAGACACAGAAGTCCTGAAGAAAGTGGCTTTGAAGAAAATTCTCACTTCTTTAATCAGAATTATCCTAGATCTCCAAGCTTTTTAGAAAAAGGAACAAAATAAGGTGCATAAAGAGTCAGTGCTAATATCACAATAAAGAATTGTGCCTCCTTTCACTCGTGGATATGTAAATGCCAGATAATTGAGGTATGTTGGCACAGACCCATCCCAGGGGATTCATGTCCTTGGCTAAGGGAAAAAAGTAGTCCTGCAGCAACATGAGGTAAAATGCTGGCTTTATTAAAACCAGCAGCGAGACTTAAACCAGTTGGGCAACAGAATCAGCTGTTGTGTTTATTCATTTCGTGCTGTTCTGAGAAGTGACACCGTCAAACTTTGTCTCCAAATTTCCATTTCCCAACAGAAAGTGTAAAATCCCTTGGGTGCCTTTCTTAGTCTTGGTGAAAACGAGCAAAAACGAGGACACCACCCCTGTCCTAACCTGTCCGAGCTTGTGACTTATTTCGCTTTTCCTTCTTCTCGTGTGGATGCTCTTGGAGTGGGTTTGCCTCGTCCAACATTTGTCTCACTCCCTCAGGGAGCCAGTGGATGAGGTGCTGCAGATCCCCCCGTCGCTGCTGACATGCGGGGGCTGCCAGCAGAACATCGGGGACCGCTATTTCCTGAAGGCCATCGACCAGTACTGGCACGAGGACTGCCTCAGCTGCGACCTGTGCGGCTGCCGGCTCGGCGAGGTGGGCAGGCGCCTCTACTACAAGCTGGGCAGGAAGCTCTGCAGGAGGGACTATCTCAGGTAGGCATCCCACTCCTCAAACCCCTCCTCCCTCCTTCCCATCGTTTGCTGAGTAGAGATGGGAACGAGGAATTCATTTGGAATGACTCTCAAAGCCTGGCAGTGTCTGCAAGCTCAGGTTTGCAGTATGGGCTCCTGTCCTAGAATGCCTGAATCGTTTGGGCTGGAAAGGGACCTTACAGCTCCTCTTGTTTCAGCCCCTGCCGCAGGCAGAGACACATTCCTCTAGGACAGGTTGCTTCAATTCCCCTCCACCTTGGCCTTCCAGGGATGGGGCATCCGCAGCTTCTTGGGCAACCTGTGCCAGGGCCTCACCTCAGGGCAGAATTCCTTCCCAATATCCCAACTAAACACACTCTCTGTCATTTAATAGCCATTCCCCTTTGTCCCATCCTCCATGCCCAAAGTCCATCTCCAACTCCCCTGGAACCCCTTTAAGCACTGGAAGGGGCTCTAGGATCTCCCCAGAGCCTTCTCCAGAGCGCACAGCCCCAACTCCATCAGCCTGTCCTCATATTTTTGGGATTCATATGCAGATGCTTTTAGTATTGCTGGGATTCTTCAGTAAGTTGTAGATAAAACTAGAGATTATCTGCCTTGGTTAGATAAACAACTTGGAGTTGTTTATATCTAAATATTTTAAAGTTTAGGGGGGATAAAAAGCATTTTTGATGGAAATGAAAGCAGTGCTACACATTGTGGATGAACCAGAATTATTTGATAATGGGAAGAATACAGAAAGAACTCCTAGGACTCAGTGTTGGCATCTGTCATTCAGACCTCACCCCACAGCTTCAGGTGAAGGGTCAATGTGGCATTCTGGCAAGCAGAAATTGGGAAAAGGGGCTGAATTCCAGCAATCTCCCACTGAGCTGGCAATAAACTGATTCCCTAAATGGTTTTAAGGAATTTTCTGCTTCTCCCAGAATTGTCTTGGAACTTAAAGGTGTTTAAACCCAGGTAAGAGCTGAAAGAGCATTTGGGGTTTTGGCATTCTTAAGCCTGGTACTGAATAAGCAAGAATTTGCACATTTTGCAGAATCAGATCCTACAAATACACTAGTTATGGGTGTTTTCATCATTAACTCCCTACCTGCCTGTTTTGCCAAAAATTTGTAAGTAAAGGATTAATTGGAGACTAAGATATTTCACAAAAATTGATAACAAAGTATCTTTACATTCTCGATTAAAATGTATTGATCTTTGCTGTGCTCATTGTGTTCCATTTCTTCTAATGGATCCCTAACGTGTCAGGAGGTTTGTGGAACAGAATAATGATATTTGGTATTTTCCCAGCTTTTTTACTGAAGGCTAATTTACCTGCCAATAATAACAAAACCAAAATCTCAGTGGACTTCCTAATTATGCTGTCCTTGGGCTTTGCTGATGGAATTTTGCTGAGCAGAAATTAAGGACTGAATTCTGCTAATGGGACCACTTGTAAATCCAGCAGTGATCCAGTGTTAATTACACTTCCCAGATAGTTTTCAACTTAAAATGGAATCAACAGGAAGTATGGCAATACAATGAATACATTTTCTTGCAGTGAAATCCAACATTTTTATTTATTTAATAATGCAATAGACATCTTCCCTCATTAATGAAAAATTTGGCAACCTTTTTGTAACCTTAGCGTTACTTTCACTGGGCAGAAGTAAACACTGACATCTCCTGGTAGACAAAAGGAATGATATTTTTTCTCCTTAAAGGTCTCTTAATTTACCAGACATCCTTTCTTCAGTCCAGAAGACGATTACAATCAGGCACAGCACATGCAGGAGATGTGTAGGAGGTGGAAAAACTCTTTCCAGAATTAGTATGGAAGTTTGGAAGTCAAACTCAATAAATACATCACCTCTAGCATTTGTCCCTTTTAAAAATAAAATATCAATATATTCGTACTTCTTTATTACTGATTTGACTTAATAAACTCTGCATGGCATGCGGTAGAGGCTCCTTTTTATAGACAATATCATGAGGACCTCAGCAGGGTTTCTCCACGTCAATTAAAGAGCAGTCCACAGCATAAAACTGTCTCATAGGTATCTAGGAGGTCTTAGAAGTGTCCTTCTGAAACCCATCAGGAGTGACTTCATGGATCACGAGTGCCTTCATGGATATAGAAGTGCTTGAAAGAATTTCCAATGTGAAGGCACAGACAAAAAGCAGGAGAGCCTTAGACCATGGCTTATCCCAACTCCTTTCCGTAAATTACAGAGCAACAGTTTAAGAAAGGCAAAAATTATTAGCAAAAGGTAATTTCTGTTGATCACAGAAGTAGAAGTGTTAATATGGTACAACTTCATGCAGTATTCTGGCCAACATTTGCTCCTTCAATTCAGGATAAGGTCCTTGATCAGAGAAACCAATTATATTGATAGATTTGAGTAGATTTAGTTTGGATATTAAGGAAGAAAATCTTCCCTGGGAGGGTGGGGAGGCCCTGGCACAAGTTGCCCAGAGAAGCTGTGGCTGCCTCATCCTTGGAAATGTCCAAGGCCAGGTTGGATGGGGGTTGGAGCAACCTGCACTAGTGGAAGGTGTCTCTGCCCATGGCAGGGGGTGGCACAGGATGAACTTTAAATTTCCTTCCAACTAAACCCATTCTGTGATTTTATCCAAGGTCAAGACCTTGGATTTTCTGTTTCAATTTTTGGTGTTGCAAAGCTTCCAGTTCTGCTCGGCAGCTTTCCACATGACCTCTCTCTCACTCAGCACTGGTCCTAAGGATCGAGGGTGTTGTGCTCTGGTTTTGACTGGGTTTTGCCAAGCCAAGGAGCCGTGCTGACCTCTGTGCTGTCATTGCAGGCTCTTTGGCCAGGACGGGCTGTGCGCCTCCTGCGAGAAGCGGATCCGCGCCTACGAGATGACCATGCGGGTGAAGGACAAGGTCTATCACCTTGAGTGCTTCAAGTGCGCCGCCTGCCAGAAGCACTTCTGTGTGGGGGACAGGTACCTCCTCATCAACTCGGACATCGTGTGCGAGCAGGACATCTACGAGTGGACTAAGATCAACGGCATGATCTAGCACGGACGTGCCTGGCGCTCTGGGACAGACACCTCCCGGGCCCAGCTGCAGCCAGGAGATCATCCCTTGGGCTGTGGGCTTTGGAACGTGGGGGGAAAGCCACGCAGTCAGCCCTTGGCAGACAGTGCTATGTAGAATGTAAAGTACACCCAGGTGAAGGAGGGAGAGCAAAGCAATAGTAGCTACACTGACTTGTGTTCGCAGCACAGACAGTAACTGACATCAGCTGGCAGCCGGGGACAGACACAGAACCATAACCCATCCTCCCAGCTGGAACAGAGTAGGGACTTCTGTAAAGAGATGTTATGACGTTGTCACCTGCAGACTAGGACTGTGCAATTCAGTTTTCTTTCTGGCTTGTTTTCATTACTGAGTTTAGATGACAAGCTCCCACAGTAGGAACACTGGAAGGAAAGAGTCATCCCTCACACGGTCATTCCATTTGGCCTTACACTTTGGGTGGGAGTTATTTTTGCATGGATTTTTTCTTTTTCCTTTGAGAATGAACTGTGCATCCTCTAGTACCAAACTCTTCTTTTAAAAAACCCTGCTGAATAGTTGTTTTCGGGCACTGCTGTCTCAAGATGAGATGTTCCCCAGATCATTTCTATACAAATATAAATCTAAAGAGTTGTTCAACTATTTTATTAACTTAGATTATATCAATAAAATATTTGTTGTGTGTAGTAAGACTCTGCAGCTTTAATAAAAATAATGAAAGATTTGAGTGTTGTCCTTTCATTCTGTTTCCTTTTTTTAAATTATGCTGGATTTTTTTTGTTTGCATTATTAATTTTATTTTTTGGTAGCAGGGTTTCTACTCTTTGTCTACAGCTAGATCCACTTCAGGTTGTGTTTCAAAGCACAAATGTGAGAACACCAAGGGCACAGTAAATCTTGTGCTCTTCATGCTAAGAAATTAGATTGTGCTGTAGGAGAAATTAGTGCTGTGTGACACCAAGGCTCTTTGGTGTTTATGAGGATGTTTTGAGGCTGGTTCTGGGTGTTTTGCAACAGATTGCATCTATCTGATCTTGGAGATTGTGTAAGATTTGGGTCTTTTAGAAAGGTAGCTCATCCTGGTTTTGCTCTGGATTAGGGAATCCAGGATAATATCATGAGAGCCAATAAACATATTTAGAAAGAATTAATTTTAGTCATCTTTAAGGTCCCTTCCAACCCAAACCATTCCATCATTCTATGATATCATATTCTCTCCAACTTATGTTTCCTGAGGTGAATAGTCTAAGTTTCTTCTTGCCTGAAAGCTGTTTCATGCCTCTGATGAACTCTTTATTTCTCATCTCTGGTTCTACATTATTCTTTCTGAGAGTGGGACTACAACGGCAAGCTGTGTTGAAAGTTACTAAAAATTAAAGCTTTTCCCACAACTGAGCAAGTCTGGCACCCACCCAGAAGGTGCTTGGCAGGGCCATTCACTCCATCACTACTGACACATCAGGAATAGCAGCTTAAAGCTGTGGATATCTACTTGACTGTTCTCAATAAACTTGTCACCCAGAGGATGTCCCACTTAAACCTGTGGATATCTACTCAACTGTTCTCAATAAACCTGTCACCCAGGGGATGTCCCACTCAAACATGTGGATATCTACTTGACTGTTCTCAGTAAACTTGTCACACAGGAAATGTCCCAGCCACTGATCAGTGACAATGTTTTGCATTTTACAATGCATACTCTGAGAGCTTTTTTCTTGCTTTTGCTGTCACAAGTAGAGCTGGGAACAAACCCTTTAAATCTTGTTATCAGAGAAATTGGAAACTACACCTAATGAGAACAACTTGGAAAGCATAGTTTGAGGGTGCTGATATTTAGCTATTTTCCAGTGATATGCTGACCTCTGGAGGCCACAGACAGCTGGTTATAATTATAATTATTGGCCTGAATTCCTGCCAGCAGAGGCAAGGAAAGGCAAGGAAAATACATCTATCAGCTCTCTTCATTGACAGTGGCTCCTTGCAAATATTCTGTCCAGCTAGAAACAAAGCCTAAAGTCATTAATGAGTTTATTTACAAAGCTTGGTGGGTGTAGCCAGGATGCTGAGGTAGGGTGGAGGTGCACAGTGGTTCTCCAGGTCGTGGCACACGTACACAGAGGGTGAGCCGTAACAGGGCTGATTATCATGATTTCACCTCACAGAAGTTTTGACTGAAAATTTAGGGCAAGGGGCCTCATTTACATCTGGGCTGAGATCAGGGAAGAGTGTTAATAGCTCAAACCTTATAGGTTTGCACAAAGTAGACCAAGACCGGTGTTTTGTTATCACCTCAGAAAGTGACTTTTGGCAAGGTAGTTCAATATTTTGCTTCTCATTTACCCACTCATAAAATGGAGATGTTCTCACTTATTCCATGGAAGTTCCTAATGCAAACACATTCATTATTTTGTGTAAGGTCTAGTTTACAAAGGGAAATAGATTTTTTAGACCTAAATGTATGCATTTGTAAAAGAAGGGTCCACAGCAGGTATCATTTTTTATAAGACCACCAGTTTTATTTAGTCTGTGTAACTTCAGAAAGATCTTAAGCTGAAATGGAAAGTGCCAGAAGAGCCTCCACTTGAGCAGCAGTATTGCTCTCCCCAAATAATTATACCAATCTGTTGCTGGACTTTTCCCTGACAAATTCCCAATGCTTGCTCTCTGAGTCCAGGAGGAGAGAGAGCAGATTTCTCTTGGAATCAGTGTAAGCAACACTTTACCTCATCTTGAATATGTTCCTTACAGTAAGGACTCCCTCCTGCAAAAACACAAAAATAAAATGTTCCAAAAACAACAGCAAAAGGGAAAGCAAAGCTGATTTAATGTCCTAAGCAAAAAGCACAAAAATCTGAATATGACTTCATCACTGGTACTCAAATGTGTCGTCCTTTCCGTGTTTTCGCCATCAGCAGTATTTTAAAAGGCGTATCATCCGTCAAGATTCCCCTTCTTTGTCCCCATTATTCAGTGTCATGGCAAGAAGATGAGAGCATTACCATCGATATCACTTTTTTAATTCCCTGCCCTTGAATAAGGGCAATAAGAGCCCTGCATAATAGAGTTTTCAGCGGAGACAGTAAATAGGAATCGGTTGTTAATTCAATACAGGATCCAGAAGCCATCTCTCCCTTCTCTTTTCTCAAGGTAATACTCTGCCTCCAATTGTCATTATAGCCGAGAATGAAATTATTTGAATTCTGGACACATCAGCACAAAACCCAAGACTCCCTGCCAATTTCGTTGCCTGCTTGGAAGAGAACATCAGAGAGCATCATTCATTTATACGACTGCCAGCCTGAGACTGTAAATTCAGAAAATAAGGAGGCCTCAGGTGCTGCACTTTAACAGGTCTTTCTGCTCCTGAATCACCCCCACCTCATACACAAGGTAACATTTTATCTCTGAAAGACAAAGCTTTCAAGCATCTGCCAGAGCACATGCTCTGTATGGCCTGAATGTGAATTGAAAATGAGACTATTAAGTTTATTAATTGGTATCAGTGACTTAAGGCTTTGAAGGAGATTCATGGCACTCGGGAAAATAATCTATAAAGATTTTTGTTGCTCTAAAAAGACAGTGCAGCATCAGCTTATTTCACTTGCAGCAGGTTCATCTCTTTTATAGAGCACATACTGTACTGGAGGCAAAGGGAAATTTAATGGACACTGGAAAAATTATCTATTCCTCTGTCCCACAACAACTTAAAAAAACATTAAAAGACAGAACTGAGAGATTGAGATATGCTATCACAAAACATTTAAGGCACTATAATTAAATTAAGATTCAGAAGTCTGTCAGTGAGATGAAGATTAAACTGGCAGAAAGTTGAACCGTGTTTGAAGCAACTTGTTCCCTCCTGCTGAGGGTTGCTTTGTACCAGGCTAATGAGAAGGCACATCTCGGAAAAGTTCCTAACAAACCAGCAGATCGCTGATGGTAATTAATCAACGTGGTTTGCAGGAGCATACACCATGTGCCATTTTCAAGTGCCTCACAAGCATTAATTAGCGTTATTGTATGTCTTGCTCCCATTTTAAGCCACAAGCTCTGCCCCATAGCAGGCTGTGCATGACAAATTTCATTTTTTTAAAGATGTTTCAGTGAAGAAATGTTTCTTTTTTTAATGAAAAATTGAGTGCAAAGTGCTCCACGATTGCCTCTGCTCTGTATCTGGCATATTCTGGTTACATTTACAGCTTGGCATAAGACAGCAAAGCCTGTAGCCAAGGTGGAATGGACTGCAAGAAGGTTGATTCCTGTGGAGGTGCTGGAACTGGAGGAGAGGCAAAAGGAATGTTGTAACAGGAAGCGACTAGGGTGATGGAAATCTGTTGCTTTGCAGTGTTGAGAGAGAAATAATTTTTGAAAGCTGTGACCCAAGGGAAATAACTCCTTCTGTAGTCCAGTAGCTCTGTACCAGCTATGTTTCATGTGATTCCTGAGATGTTTCCTCTTTGGGGCTGTAACTTCTTGGGTAGGCTGGTAAAAATTCATAGGGTTTTGGTTTTCTCTTCACCTCAGATGTGTCTTGCATCTCATCTCAGACAGCTTTACCAATAAGTTTCCTAACAGCTGTGAGCTGGCTTTGAGACACAGAAACGTTTTACTTATTTACTTATTTACTTATTTACTTATTTACTTATATTTTGCAGAAACACAATAAAAGTGAAATTCTCTTTCAATAAGGCACATAGTCTTCAGTCTGGCATTGTTACAGCTCCCCAAACCAGTGCTTATCATGTTGCTATCTCATTAAAAAGATCCAAGACCTGCAATTATCAACCTGAAGATGCTTTGCAACACCAGGAAACTCCTGGTGGGCTCTAAGATAAGGCCCCATCACAGGTGGCTGTGATTTTCTCGAGTCCATGGCTGCGAACGAGCGCCTAATGCGCCATGATGCAGCCGCCCTGGAATTCCTGGAGCTGGCCCAGCAGCGAGTATGACCCACCATGCAGGAGAAGCGTGCTGTCCAGCTGATAAGGAAGTGTGCATCAGCAAATACGGCTTGTTTATCCCGTAAAAACCGCTTTGGAGGAGTGCAAGCAGAAAGAGGCCGGGTCTGCACTGCACAGATAAGAGCTCTGACCAAAAGGACGACCAAAGGTTGCACCAGGCCTCCTGGAAAGTCCCAAAGAGAAGCTTTCAGTGGGAATGGATGACTAAGGGAATTGCAAAGGGCTTCTGGAGGCTTTTATCTGTGTGTTACCTCTCCAAATGCAGCTCAGCACTTCAGTTATTTGTTGTTGCATGCTCTGATTAATGTGTTCTGGCTTGAGGAGTTGGTGGCCAAAAAACCCCACCACTGAAGCCATGACCAACTGCCTGCCTCATTAACAATCTCAGCTAATGACCTAAGAACAGTACGTACAACTGAAAAGTGATTTGCTATCTGGGTCATACACATGTGGGGTTTTTTTAAGGTCAGGAAAGGCTCAATAGCAGTTTTCCACAGCGATGTCTCATTATTGTCCATGTTCCTCGGGTAAAGGAAGAACTCCTGAGCTCCCACACAAAGCAAGCAGGGTCTTGGCACTTTCCATGAGATCATGAAATATACCTGCAGCCCCTTTCAGTGGGGTCTTTCACACATCTCTTAGGCCATGAACCATGTCATGGACTGGGAATCACACACAGTGAAACTGCTGGAATTGTGTGAAATTAGAAATACTCCTGAGGCAAGAATGATGCCTGTCTATGCTCTCTAAAGTAAATAAACTTTATTTTTTATACTTTCCCAGGTAATGTTTCCATTTGTAGTAGTATCTTTTATTTGAGTTATGTGAGAGAATTATATGAATTGAAAACCAACTTGGAGCTAAGCTAGGCAGTGTAAGAATAAAACTTGGCTATGGTTTGTGTCAACATGGAATCTTTGACCTGAGGAAAAAAGCGCAGTCTATCAACATTGCTCTCCAAGTGGGATTCCAAGCTCTCCAAACATACATCAATATTTCAGACCCGTTTTGGAGCTAAAAATCTGAGACAAAAAGATTTGCTAATAACCAAAGACAAGCCTGAAGCCACCTCGATGCAAAGCAGGGAGGACTGGACATGGCTTTTTGATAACCTCGGGCAACTGATGCAGGCATAAGCATCCATGTGGCAGATGGTCCAGAAGGATGAAAGCTGGGAGCTGACTCCAGTTGCTTTGTAAGCACCAGATGAAGTCCACTGGTTGATTCTTGGAGTGTTCCTTGACTTCATTTGACTGTGGAGCTGCCAAAGCTAATTTACACCATGCGAGGTTTGGGAGGGGTTTTGTTGGTTTATCCTGAGTCTACATGGCTGTAACAAAGCAGGGCTTTTTCCAGCTGTTGTTTCATTGTGTCAGGAGGCAGCTCAAAGCTGTACTCCATCAGAGATCCCATTTGTTAGTAAAATGTCCAACAAGCTCCCGTGCAATACTTAGTTTATTCATGTAGACATTTCCCCGAAGTTCTGGCTCTGCTCCCTCCCTGTCATCTCTCACATCTCATCTGAGATTCACTCTTGTGAAGCCTGAAGATGCGATTTGTTATCAGTTCATATGTAAATCCCCCACTGTTCAAAGGACTGCTGAACTGCCTTTATGTTTGTGTGGTTCATTGGAGTCACTGCAGGATTGTACAGCTCCCGTTCTGAATTTTCCTACCCAGCTCCTTTTATGCTCTTTATTACAGTCACTCCTTTTGTTCTGCTTAATTTTACATGATCCGATTTCCAAGCCAAGGTCACTGCCTGGTTATTTCTGTGAAGCCCTGACCTTATTGCATCTTTGCTACAGCAAAAAACAAAACCAATAAGAACAGCATAATAACAAAACAAATTTCTGGACCTCAGCTTCTTTCTTGCTACCAATTCCCCAAGCTGCCTCCTCCCCTCAAAGTCTCAGTTTTGCCCATGTATTATTGTCCACTTAGAGCACTAAAAAGCTGATCTTGTGAAGAGAAGCCCATTCCCCAAAACCATAGCACATTAGCTGAATTCCCAGAGACAATCAGCACCCGGCGATGAAGATCCCCAGTGTGCCATTTCATTAGATTTTCAAGAAGTAAAAATAAATGAAGGATACTAAAAGCCTCATCATCTCTCACAGACTAAACACTGGACATACAGAGCAATCTGAGCAGATCTCAGCCTGATGAGTACCTTTGATCTATTTGGCCATTTGGGCTCCATGGCCGGTGATAATGGAAGAAAAATTAGGCCCCATTATTGAAGAGGAAAAGAACATTTATGTCTAGGCTGAGCTAGGAAAATTCCATGATAACTTACTGGTGTCACAGTTTCTGCAGCTGTCAGTTATTTGATGGAGGATGCAAAGGCTGCTCTGGGTAAAACACTGAGATACTACAATTTCAAATGGGTTTATGTTTGCTTTTGGTTCTTTGGGTTTTGGTTGGTTGCTTGCTTTTTGTTTTTTTTTGTTTTTTTTGTTTTTTTTTTTTTTTCCTCCAGTCTCAGCAACAGATATTTCTGTTTTACTATGTTTTTGTTTAAATAATTGTTAGGATATTCATTAGGAAAGTAAAATGCCAGCCATTTCTGCACTTGAGGAGCCTCTAGCCTGACCAGGGGTGATAATCAATTTTTATAACTAACTCCTATAGCTTCTCCACCTCCATTTTCACCACTGCCTAAGCCCTTGAGTAACAGCCTGGATCTATGCAAGTGCTAGAAGCAAAACTATCCAGGCTTTTGGCAAAACCTGAAAGACATAAAGAATTATGGACCTTCTATTGGCTCTGCATTATTAGATTTTCACGGGCCACAAACCCAAGGACAAACACAAGTAATATCATTTTATTAGCATTTCAAATATACTTTTGCTATTGTGTTTTCTTCTCTACAGGGAACTTTACAATTGCAGAAATTATAAAGGACAAAAAGCTCCCCAACAGCTAGCAATAGCGCAGTCATAAAACCACCCCCTTCTTCCTTTCCAGTTCTTATTTGAGCAGTGTTGCTAGGACAATGAATTATTTCATTTCAATCCTACTGATACCCGAAAAAGAAGAGAGAAAAGAAAATAATTTCTAGCATAAAATCACGCAGAAGAAATGATTCCTTCTTTCATATAAGAATATTTAACTCACTAAAGGTGAGGGGCATTAAAAGAGTAGCATCTATTGTTTGTGCAGCTGTTGCACATTGAGTGTTTTTTCCTATAAAATGTGATCCTGGAGATGCAACACTTTTTTGGTTTTGTTTTGATGATATTCAACTCAGTAGGTTTATTTTCCCAGTCTCAGTTTTGCCCACTTATTATTGTCCCTCAGCTTCACTAAGAAGCTGATCTTGTGAAAAGCAGACTGTTCCCTGACCAAAACCCCTTGGCACATAAACTGAATTTCAAGAGACCAAGGGCTGAGCTCTCGGGGCCGAGTTCTGCGTTCTAAGGCCTGAGTTCTGAGAGCGGAGTTTTGACTTCTGAGGACTGAGGGCTGACTTCTGGTTCGGAGTTCTGCGGGCTGAGCGAGGACGGCTGAGGGCTGAGTTCTGAGGGCTTATTTCGGCGTTCTGAGGTTTGATTTGGCACTTATGAGGGCAGATTTGGGACCTCCGAGGGTTGATTTGGCAGGTCCCAGGGCTGATTAGGGACCTCCGAGCGCCGATTTGAGAGCTCCGAGAGCAGATTTGGCACTTTTGAGGGCAGATTTGGGAGCTCCGAGGGCCGATTTGGGAGAGCCAAGGGCAGCTCAGGGAGCTCTGAGGGCCGATCTGGCACCTCCGATGGCCGATTTAGCAGCTCGGAGGGTAGATTTGGCACCTCCGAGGGCCGATTTGGGAGCTCTGAGGGCCGATTGAGCAGCTCCGAGGGCCGACTGAGCAGCTCCGAGGATGCCGCGGAGCCACCGCCCCCGGGAGGCGCTGCTCCGGCGGCGCGGAGGGAGGCGCGATGGGCGGTGCGTCCTGGGGACGTCTCGCAAGATGGCGGCGCCCCCGGACATGGAGCTTTCCCCGACCCTCAGCCTGGAGCTGCTCCCCACAGACCCGCTGCTGCTCATCCTCAGCTTCCTCGACTACCGGGATCTGGTGAGGTACGGGCGGCCCGGGGGGATGGCAGGGGCGCGGCGGACGGAGCGCTCCCCGGGCTGTGTGGGGAAAGGGCTTGCCTGCCTCCGGAGGAGGCGCTGAGGGGAGGACATGGTCTGAACAGCCTTCCCTTCCAGCAGCACCGGGCTTTCCCCTCTTTTACTGTCATCTTTCTAACAAAATGAAATGTTCCCTTTTACTGAGAAGGTGGTGAGGCCCTGGCACAGGTTGCCCAGAGAAGCTGCGGCTGCCCCATGCCTGCAAGTGTCCAAGGCCAGGTTGGACGGGGTTTGGAGCAGCCCGGTCTAGTGGGAGGTGTCGCTGCCTATGGTAGAAGAACTCATTGATATTTAAGGTCCCTTCCAATCCAAACCATTCAATGAATCTGTTTTTCTCTCCCCCATTATGTGTTTGTACCTAAATGAAGCAGTAAGTAAATTTGTGGAATCAGTATTCCCCCGAAGCTTATGTTTCTATGGGCAAACAAAGGGTGGTCTTGCTGCTAGTAAATGTATTGAAAATGAAACGAAATAGGGTGACTTTTCAAGGGAAAACAAAAAAAAAACAAACTTGAATGAAAGTGGCAGGTGCCTCTTGGGCTCGGTGGCTGAAGGGTTGTGAGTCATACAATGAAGATGAGAGTGTGGTTTTGGGTAAAACCTCAGCAGTCAAGTGCAAGGTTTGGCAGTGATTGAAACCAAAGTGTTTAATCAAAGAGGGAGGAATAAGCGTAAGAAGAAAACAGAATATTACCAGAAATGTGGGGGTTTTGGTTTTTTTATTACCCCTAATAAATATTAGCTAAGAATTATAAGGATATCAGGGAGAATTGTATTAGGATATCAGCAAAAAAGACATTAAGCATAAGCAAAAATGGTAACAGTTGTTATGGTGGCTCTTAGATATTTGATCACGTGCCAACTTTTCCATTGTTTGTGTTATTAATGAGAATGGCTTTAATTCCACTTTTATTATGTTTGAAGCCACATGTTCCTGTGATGCTGTGGTGACTTACTCCCTTCCAAAAATTACAGGCTTGATTGATAAACACCAGTACAATAGATTTCTGCAAGGGCTTTTTTCCTTTGGGTTATTTCAGTTCCCCACCCGCCAAAAATATAAAAAATTCCCATGTCATGAAATTTTTGCACAGCCAGATGTCCAGGTGTGACTTGAATGTGTTTGTGGGGATGTGGATGGAAAGGATAATGTCAGGAAATACAGGAGAATCACTTTGTTGAGGCTGATTTTGGGATGCTAATACAATTCTAGTTTACAGAGTTTATAAAACCCCAAACAGCAATAACTGGAACCTTGTTTGGTACCCTCATTTGGGGTTAATCACAGTCTTTGAAACACACACTTGACATTGTAGAACGAGCTACCAGAGAAGTGATGTTGCCACATCTAAACTGATGGTGTCTTTTGGAGACTTTCTTCAAAGTTTATGATTTAAACAATTTAAAAGTAAGTTTGTAATACTCAAAACTGTATGGTTTCTGTAGCTTACTGTGGAAAAGATATGGCAGAGCCTGACCATCCAGATAAAAAGGGATTTAAATCATAGCATCCTGTGCTACTGGAGTGCTTTCCACTGGTGGAGTGGAGTCATGCTGGAATCTTTCAGGCACTGTTTACTGTGGTGTAGGTCTGCAGGGTGACCTGCTTTACAAAAGTACTTAATTGCTGCCAGTTCTTTAAGTGTGTGGAAAAGTAGTTCATGACTTACACAACTGTGATGAAGAGCTTTAACCATTGTAAGCACAGCTTTAAAAGGACAGCCAAATCGTTTTCAAACTCTACGTTTATTTCATGAGAGGTGATGTGTGATACAGCATTTCTGCCGGTTTGTTTTGCTGCAATCGCATTAAATGATTTTATATTTATAGCTGCTGCTATTTGAATCGAAGATTAAATCAGCTATCAAGCCATGACCCACTGTGGAAAAGACACTGCAAAAAATACTGGCTCATTTCAGAGTAAGTGGGATTGTTTTAAGCTTTTTTTCCTATGAAAATGAATTTCTAAGAGGTGTCGTTCAGCCGATTTTCAGTCCATCTTACATCCAGCTCATACTCTCAGCTTCTCTGTAGCTGAGAAAAGCTGAGTAATGAAGGGTGTGAATTAGCTTTTCACCAGCTCTAAGGTTCACTACCAGACAGAGCACTGTTCAGAAGGCACTCTGTGTAAAGGAGTATTGTTTCTAAATATTCCACTAAGTAGCCCAAATGTTTCCTAATTCTGTTCCAACTTGCTGTTGAATAAATGCTGGAATTAATTGAGTTTGTGTAGCTTCACATGGCACAGAGTGTTCCTGGGTTAATATTATGCATCCTGTTCCTGCCAAATAACAAATACCAACTCCTTGGGTTTAGAAGTCTCTTCAAGCTGCCATCCGAACACATTTTCTCCATTGGCCCCTTAGAGAGGAAAAAAGCCGCCGGAATCAGAGCTGGAGAGCCATCTTCATCAGCACCTACTCTGATTTGGGAAGATACATCCACTACTATGCCACGCTGAAGAAAGCCTGGGATGACCTGGAGCAGTACTTGGGGCAGTGGTGTCCGCGCATGATCAGCTCTTTGAAAGGTACCTGGCACACCTGTGGGTAGGTTGGTTCACCCAGCCCTGCCTGGTATTAGGCCTCCTGCTGCTTTCATGAAAGGTGTGTGCCTTAGTTAGCAGAATCCTGAAAGTCAGGTAGATGTGCTCTCCCTTCCTTGCAAACACAGGCAGAGTCCTTGCCCAGTTCCTACTAATCCAAAGATTCTCTGAAATCAAGGTGATTTTTTTCTAGTGACCGCTCTGTCTTTATCACATTTTTAGGTTGCTATGATCTATTGTTTGCTATTTTTTAGTGTAGTAACTTCATTGCTTTGAGGACCTGCTTGGTGGGATTTTATTTGTGAGGTTTTCATAAGACCTCATTAAAACACTGTCGCATGAAAGCAGACCTTTTAATCTGAAGCCAAACAAAAAGGATGTTGTTGGGTTTTATTTTTTTCTGTAGGTGTTACAGTGGTCCAGTGGTGGAACATAATTTTTCCTTTTTTTAACTCCCTTCCTAGATTCTGTTTTCAGTTTGAGTTTGTATTTTAATCCTTGAAGTACTTCCAGTGTTCTAGGTCATAAATCACAGCTAGAGTGAGTTTTGGCTTTTCTGATATAGGGGACAAAAAAGCTTTTACATTTTCAGCTGCATTTCAGTTTTCTGTATGAAGTTGACTTTTAGACCATGATGTCTAATTTAACCTGACCTGTGAAATTAAGAGACAAATGATCTCTTAAGAGACAGATTATCTCTATCCCATTTAAATCTTGCATTTTCTTGGTTTGCTTGGATAGTGCTGGATTATTACGTTTTGCAAAGTATTTTTCAAGATAGAATGTGAAGCTTTTATTTATGTACAGAAAGACAAAAATACATTTCAAATTACCAATTTCCACTCTTACATAATGATGGCAGGTTTTAGGTAAAATTGGCTTTTTCATACCATTTGTAAGGGATACTGTTTCAATGAAGTCTTAATTTATGTCCTGTTAATGAAACAGATAATCAGTATGAAAAGGGTTTTAAAAAATGGATTGGAACAGATCAGAGAGGCCACCCTGTTGATTTTTGCTGGAAGTAAGGGTGTTGGAACCACCCTGAAGTGCATGTGGAAATGTTAGAATATTTCTTCTCCACCCCTTTGCGTTGTGGATTTGAAAATCCCCCTTTTAACAACCCATTTATTGCTTCATATTCCAGGTGAATGAGGGCTGTGATCAGTATTTCTGTGTCACCGACTGAACTGGAAACTGAAAGAAGCAACCCTTAGGGTGATGGAAGAGTAAAATCAATACTGCCTGGGAGCTGTAACTGGAACTCAGTTGTTGGCAGTGATGTGGGGAAAAGGTTCATTCCACTTTATAAACATACGCTGCTTTCAGGCCTGTTGAGGTTGCACTGGACTGAGATTGGTGTTGTATTAAATAATCAATTATAGTCACCATTTTCCTTCCAAATTTATGTGATACTCATTGTGTACCACCCAGCATCCAGTGAAGCTGCCAGATACTGACTTGAGTCCGTGTTGGTTGGATGAGAGCATTTACAGATTCCATGCTTTGTGTTTGAAATACCTGAACTATCCTTTCTTTTCCAGAGAGTGTGAGGGAGGAAGATCTGGATGCTGTGGAAGCACAAATCCGCTGCAAACTCCCCGATGACTATCGGTGTTCGTTCCGTATCCATAATGGGCAGAAGTTGGTTGTTCCAGGGTAAGGACTGAAAGCTACTTTCCAAGTATAAATTCCTTTTGTATTTCTTAGGCACTTCACTTATTAAAAGATGAAATGTCCCCTGAACAGGATAAATGAAGCATTTAACTGTATTGTGACTGACTGGTTAAGTGACACTTCCAGATTTGGCTGTCTTCTAATCTCGGAAGTAATTGGAAGCCCAGCGCGGTTTTCTAATTGCTCAAATTAGTCTTACACTTCCCTTTTTTCCTAGTGAGAATCCTTGTCAGATTGTTGCAACAACTCTTCATAACTTCCATATATAATATATATGTAATATAATAACTTCCAGCTGTTAGACTTTTAATCATAGCACTGCAAGTTGCTCCCCTGAAGTTTGGCTTTGTATTACAGAAGTAAATTAGTCCCTTGCACTCTTTAAGCTTCGTTCTTTAGTAATTCTTTTATTCTTTGAAATGGTTAGGGAATGACTTAAAACCAGTTAGTCATATTAAGGTAGAATCAAATTTTCAGTTCTGTAAATTAGGTTTCCTCAATAGAAGATATTACTATTTTATGCAGTTTCTGCAGAGGAAAACTCCCTTTTACATTAAGGTCAGAAAGCTGATGACCAAAGTTTCTGGTATTTCTGCTGTAGAAAAATCAGGTGTTTGAAGCACCTGATGAAGTGCTGCAAACATAAGCAAAAGATGGAAAACTATAGCAAATATTTGCAATGTCTGTAGGGAGGAATGCACTCATTGCTCTGCGAAAACCTTCACTCATAAAGAAGGTGCAGCTTTCTCCAATTTGAGTGTTTTATGTGCAGAAGGGATTCAGGAAACTGTTTTATGAAACCATAAGGATGATTTCTAGTTCTGGTTTCTAGGAGAGACTTTAAAATTTTTTAGAGAGGAGATAGGTGCCCTAGTTGTGTAGGTTTCAAATGGTGCTCTGCAGCCATTTGCATCCTCTCTTCCCACTGTTTCACTCCCACAAAGCCTTTACTGTAATGATGTGGCTATGGAGGGGCTGCAGGAGCAGACACAAAGCTCTGGGGAAGTCTTCCAGCTTGGAGAAAGGCTTCCAGGGGAAGGTGTGGTCCCACTGGTGGGGGATGAATACTGGGAAGATCAGGGGTAGGCAGTGGAAGTTTGTGCAGCAGGTTGTTAGATCAGAAACAGAAACTATGTGGGACTTGTCCTTGTTAGATGCTTCAGGTTTCTGTGTTGGCATGTTGGCACAGCTTCTGTAGAATGTGCTAATTCCAGGCTAGACTTCCTAAGGAGAAAGAGGAATGGAACCTGTTGCCCAGGATGGGATCAGCTTTTAGCATGCTGACATGTGGCAGCTTGCACCTGAGTCACTACTTTCATAACAGCATCTGCTCAGCATCTGCAGGAATTTCCATCTCATTTGCCTTTCCCTGGTGTTCCCGGCTGGGAGTGTGGGTGTGGAGTGTACACTCAGGTTTGGGTGATGCTTCCACAAAGCCAGGGTGATCTGAACTAGTAACCTAGTTCAGCATGTGGCTGTTCAACTTGGATTTCTCCTCAGTCTAATACGCATCTAGAGCATTGAAAGAAGTAGTTTCCAGAAGATGACAAGCCAGCTTTGCCTTGTGAGTGATGTCTCCTGTTCGTGTTCCCTGTTTTTGTTGTTCCCAGCCTGATGGGCAGCATGGCTCTGTCGAACCACTACCGCTCCGAAGACCTGCTGGACATTGACACCGCGGCCGGAGGCTTCCAGCAGAGGCTGGGGCTCAAGCAGTGCCTGCCCCTGACCTTCTGCATCCACACTGGCCTCAGTCAGTACATGGCCCTGGAGAGTGTGGAGGGACGGAATAAATACGAGATCTTCTACCAGTGTCCAGTAAGGAAGATGTGTTTGTATTCTCAAAGTACTTCTGTGCTGATTGGTAGTGCAGGAGCCTTAGTGGAAAGTTGAAGCTGTAAATTCAGTGGTCATGGGAGCACTGTGAGTTTTACATGTCTGAGGATCTGACTGGGACTCTAATGATGGGTCATGCAGCCAGACTTCAGGTTTAGTGAATATAGGGAAAGTGTTCCCTGTGTTATTTAAATGGTAACCTTGAAAGTCCAATGCTGTCTAATACATCCTTAAACTTCTTTCCCTTTCAGGAGCAAATGGCTCGCAATCCATCTACTATTGTTATGTTCATTACAGGTAACACTTTAGATTAAATATTCAAATTAAAATAGTCAGTGTGGGTTCATCCAACATATTTAGAAGTATTCCAGTTGGCTTAATCTCGGCTTACCATGGGGTGGAGGGGAAATTCCATACACGGCATTTCTCTTGGCATTTGGAAGGTGGCAGGTAAATAAATCCACTTCCTCCATTCAGAGCTACTTCATACAAGGTTTGCATTTTGTGGATTAGTGGTAGAAAGAAGGATAATAAACTTGGAGTCCCTTAGAATTCCAAAAGATCAAAGGACAGCACACACAGCTCATGCTCCAAGGAAGAAGTGGTAAGCACACTTAATCTCAGGAGTGGGAGTACTTGATAACACATCAGGGAAGGCAAAGATAATAATTTCTTGGTAGCTCAGCTTCAATCCAGTTTTGAATCACTAATATTGACAAACAGATGAACTCTCTACTTTTCTGTTGAACTCTATATTGCAATGCTTGGAAGATTTATGGCTGAGAAATTCTTGTGCAGAGAGCTGGTATGTGAAACTCTGTTCTTTGAGAATTAAATGTGACAGCTTGAGTGTCTGCTTAGCAATCAAACTGCTCCAGAATAATGGCTGTGTGTGTGTGAAAAGCTGTACTTAGACAATGGCTGCAAGTGTACAAAATCCCAGAATGATACAGCCTTAGTCTTCTGAGGTTGTAGAGGAGTGCAGAGTGTGTCTCTGATTTATCCCTCTTTTAAAGGAGAGGAAGTGCTGCAGTGTTCCGTAGAAGCTTTCCATATGGAATCCAAGTGATGAGACCCTGATTATAATGTTAAATACTTAGCTTAGATTCTTTGTTGGCTGTGTCATTTCTGTAGGGTGCACCCTGAACTCTTTAGTTCTTAATTGGTTTCTCCAAATTATCCTTGTTGGTAGAATGATTGGAATATTGACTGTCTCATCTCAATAAGCCTGAGAGTTTTTTACAAAGATAATCAAAGCTTTAAACTTTTTCCTTGAAGTATTCAATGTAATGTACTCAGTGGTAAATTTGCTAAAATTTCCATCCTTAGGAATGTTTTTCTTCCTTGCCATCTAGGTACATCTTACTTGGAATGGTTTACATCTTACGTAAACAAAGTTGTCACTGGAGGTTATCCTATCATCAGAGACCAGATTTTCAGGTATTGTGACTTGGATTTGTAGCCTTAGTGCCAAGTTTTGGTGCTGCTTCTATGCATGCTTACCTCTCCCCAAGTAGTTTTGGGTATCTGATAAAAAAGCTGGTGGTGGGGAGAGGAGAAAGCCCATTAAACTACTGAAAATAAACATGTAAACCTGAGTGCTTAAAGCAGCTTTATGTTTTAACCAGATTCTTCATAACTTGTAACTTTGCATTAATGGGACCAGAATTTTGCATTATAAGTGATCCGAAGTTTAGCAAAAAACATGATATTTATTCTGTGTGCCATGAGTGTGGTTTTGCTGCAGGACTGTTCAGAGTTACTAAAAAAACAAATGTTTCAGCTAATTGGTCTCTTGAATATGTAAATAAGCAGGACTTGTTCTGGTGTTTGAATATTCATGCACTTGCAATTTCTTCTAAATACAATGAAGAACCTTAATTCTGTCAAACTGGGATGCTGTAGAACCAAGTCCTTGGATCTGTAAATAAATTTGCTGCTAGAGTTTCTAGGCTGTTTTCTTTTTATAATGACACATCCTTACTTAAACAAGTGTTTTTATTAATATTAATTATTAATAACAATTAACCACCTCATGTGTTTCGTTTTCTGTATTGAATATGCAGAGCTGTCTGCAAAGTTAATGCTCTCCTCTCTGTAGGTATGTGCATGATAAAGATTGTGTTGCTACCACAGAAGATATCACTGTGTCTGTGTCCACCTCTTTTCTACCTGAACTCAGTTCTGTACATCCACCACATTATTTCTTCACTTACAGAATCAGGTAAAAATAACTGAATTAATTCTTACAATGCAGGACAGACCTGTGGAATGTTCAAAGGAAATTTATGCACAGCATTCAGAAATGTTCTGAAATGAACAGGAGGTGCACAACATGCTGTACTTTTTAATAAAATAATCCTAATCATTACTTTGTCAGGTACACAAAGTACCAGTCAAATTGGTAATTGCTAAAATACAGTGATGGGTAGGGGAAAGCAGTTACAAGCAGCTCTTGTGATTTAGAAAAGGGTAAAAGACAGTGAAGCATGGAGATGGACCCTGCCAACTGATTTGGGTTACTTTAGTGGGTGTTTTCTTTTCCCAGTCTGCTTGGTGATCCCAAGGGCACTAGAGCATTTATTGAAAGGAATGTATTAAGTCTGTTCTTTGGCTTCTAGGATTGAAATGTCCAAAGATGCCCTTCCTGAGAATGCCTGTCAGCTGGAGAGTCGATACTGGAGAATAACAAATGCCAAAGGTGATGTGGAAGAAGTCCAAGGTCCTGGAGTAGTTGGTAAGTGAAAAATTTCTGGAGAGAGTATTTACTGTTCTTCATATTAAAATTCTTTTATTGCCTGTTTGTTGGGCTGTGGGCTTTGTATCAAAATCAGAGAAAAAGAGATGTGTCCCTCTGTTTTGGCTTTCAAGTTGTTTTGTAAGGGGTATCTGAATATCCTGCTACTTAACCCCTCTCCAATTTTTTATAATATCATTAATTGCTGGGCATCAATTTATGCATCTACTGGAATACAAATTGATCTGCCTGAGTCTGTTGTGGAGTGCAAATCTTTAGCAACTGCTAAATGGTAGTTCTCCATCAGTCCTTACTATTGTGATATTTTACCCACAGGAGAGTTCCCAGTTATCAGCCCAGGGAAAGTCTACGAGTACACCAGCTGTACCACGTTTACCACAACCTCTGGATACATGGAGGGCTACTACACCTTCCACTGCCTCTACAACAAGGACAGATTCTTTAATGTCACAATCCCTAGGTTTCATATGGTGTGTCCAGAGTTCAAGGTGTCCACAGCATGAATGGTAAGCAGAGATTCAGTTGGCTAAAACAAGCCCCAAAATTAAAAAAATGACAAAAATTACAGTGCTGAATAGTGTTCATATTGCTGATTCCATACAAAACATGGCCCACGATTCAGAGCTCCTCACTGGTGCCTGCAGACATGGCATTGCATGAACTGCTTGGGTTTCAGAGCTCCCTCCTTGGTGGGAGCACACTCATTAATTTTAGCCATAAAAATGTATCTCTCTATTCAGACATGCTCCAGTTAATGACAGTTTAAAAACTGTAGTCTGTGATGTGCATTAGTTCTTGCTGAAAGTGCATTTCATAAAGTCACTTAATGACTTTGCAAATCACCAAGATACTTGACTTGCTGTTAATTATAATGTAGTTTTAGTTTGGAGATCGTGAGTTAATTATATCATTTCTCCCTTTTCTTTGACACATTTAGAGAAGAGCTCTTGATTTATTTTATCCCCAGTATTAGTGCAAGCACTGAGGAGCTATGAGCTTTCCTCAGGAGCAGGCAGTTTCTTGCCCACTGTGACAGGTTTATCCAGGATTTCAGACACTCATTCCCAGTGGCTCTAAGAGTAGGTGCCAGCAGATGTCGTGCGTCTAACAGAAAATGACATCTCTTAACTCTTGCTCACTTTTCTGGGAACTGTAACTGCCTTCCTGTCTAGCTTCCTTCCCTTCAGTTGATTGGAATGTAATTTGCTTTTCTCTGTTGCTCCACTCCTATTTCAAAAATAGTAATGACCCTTTTGTTTTTAAGTTATTTTAGTATAAGACAACCTAAACCACCAAGAAAATGGGTACAGCTGAGCTACTGAACTGTGGCTTTACATAATTGGAGGTATGGAATATTGAAACCCAGGGCATCCTTAGGGAGTGAAAGGTCAAGTAGTTTGGCAAAATGACCTCTGTTGCAAATTAACCTTGGTTTTAGGACATAGATCACAATGTCTGCTTCAGCTAATGGGTGTGGTAGTGCAGCCCTGATTTTTCTAGGCAATTGTTAGTGCTTTCTTACAATTAACCAGAAAGGATGTTTTTATTTAAAACTGGGTGTGTTTTGTATTAGGCAGCAAATCCCAATGGATCTGCAGTGGATGAAGACGAAGATTCCACAGGCACTGATGACTCCTGAGATCCACGTGCAGTGTTGGACATTCCTGCACCCTCTGGAAGCTGCCATGTCACACTCTTGGGATTTTTTCCCAAACAGTTTGCATAAGCTGAACTCTTCAGGGCTAGTGCATAGGAATATTTCTGACTGTTGTAAATGAACTCTGTTGCACATCAGGGCAACAAGCATGAATGTTGGTGCCAGTTCTCATATTCATTAAGAGTATAACTTCTATTTCCCTGGTTTGGAAGTGGGGGAAGAGGGAGGAAAACCGGGGGAGAAAGAGGAAGGTGTTTGGGCTTTGTTTACTTTTTTCTGAAGTGTGAAACAGCTTGATAGTCCAAGGTACTCATATCTCACATTTTTAAAGTGTTGCCTACTTATGATCATACTGCAAATATGGTGTGGGGTTTTGGTTTTATACAAAGCATTAGAAGGGTGTATCCTGGTCTCCTTTCTCATGAGTTTCTGCTCTGGATAACTGCTCCTAAGAATGAAACTTGCACTTTGGTCTGAATATCCCATTTGGGTGAGATTAGGTGCTGTTATGCTATTTTTTTTTAATTAACATAGTAACAGCAAAAAATTCTGGTCGTCAAAATGTATAAATTAGGAGTCAAACTGGCCTTATTTATAGACAATCTGTTTGTCAGTTGGATTTTATGCTAAGTGACTCTGACTGGAGAATGCCTCTGGGAATGTAGTGTCCATGCATAATCTGCCACTCGTTAAGTAAGGAATTTCTCAATGACTACAGAGTATGGATTTGTAAATATGTTTTGAGGTTTTTTTTCTGTTACATTATGTTTGCTGTTGTCATAGGTGACAAATTTATGTTATGTATCATGTTTTCTTGAGCCCTGGATGGATTTTTGTAACTGAATAAAAAAGAAAAACAAATAAATAGGAGGCTGGCAGAACAGCAGATGCCTAGAAAATTTATATTTAAAGAAGTATCTGTTTGCTTTATCATTTTTATTTTATTTCTGTTGTCATTAATAAACATCTGCCTCTTTTGTTCTCAAGTGCTACATGGGACTGTTTTTGCCAAGACTGGAGCAATAATTCTGTGACCAGCACTGGTGTATCAGTTCTTTCTTTTGACAGCCAGAATTTGTAGGTTTTATGAGGTAGACTGGTATATTGTAGTTCCAGCCATTATTGACTAATTTCCAGATTTCTCTGTTTTTTGCAAGTCCAGGTATTGGATTCTTCATGTGCTCAGCTTTTCCTGGTGCATTTTCCACAGTGGCACAAGATAGAAAAACCAATACTGAGTCTGGTCCCTACAACAGTCGTTAGGTGAAACATCTCCAGAAACAAAACCAGCTTGTGTTGTCCATGAGAGGAGTCAGAACAACACTGAGTTGCTGGAGTGCTTCCAAAACATGAGGATTTTTGAGGATTACCACACTATTACCTGTGAGGGGTAAGAATTTTCCTCAAGTTTTGTCAAGGATCAGTACAAGAAGGTTTTAGTGGAACTAGAACTTACTGCAGGGCTGTCAGTGTGCTGTGTGTTTGCAAGGACAGATTACCCTCATGGTTGGAGGCTGTTCTTGGGAAGTTTCCTCCCAGGATCTCTATGTTCTAGTGCAGTGGAATCAGCTCAAGGGCATGGGACTCTACACAACAAACATTGCCAACTCCTGGCAATTTCACTCATTTTTGGGGAGTGGTTCTGAGCTGGAATTCTTGCTCTCTCTGGGAGAAGTCAAGATCCAGGACAATGCTGTGCTTTCAGCCCCTGAGCGCTGCGGTGCTGGAGTTTGAGGCCTCAGTTTTGGGCACAGCTGGTGGCAGAGGGGTGTGGAGTGAGGAGGGAACCAGGAACCTCCATTCTGTAATGGAGGAATTGCTCCTCCTGCCCTGAGCACGAATGTGTTTGTAGCAGGCCAAAGGGTGTTTGCTTCAGGCAGCTATTTCAGCACAGGGTGTGTTGCCTGGAGCTGCCAGCAGCGCTGCAGCTCCTCATGATGTGCATTTGAAGTGGGGCTGAAGCCAGTGGCTCTCCTTACCCCTCCCAAGAGGTGTGAATCATGGAATCAATGTGAAATGGAAAACAAAGGGGTTGGTGATGTTTGGCAGCACTGTGGGAATGTTCACTGAGCAGCAGCAGAGAGCTGAGTCGAGGTCCCACTGCCACAGACAGCACCTCACTGCTCTGGGTGAGCCCAGGTGTGGGGCAGGGTCACTCCAGTGCCTCCAGCTGCCCAACACTTCTGTCGTCACTGGAATCACAGGAGTGTCCTTACCTTTGGCCACCGTCCTGCAGGCTCAGCTGAAGCTCTGCCACCTTCTCCTGACTCAGATCTGCCACTGATGCTTGGTTAGGACTTCACCTGGCCAGCTAAAAGCAGCCTCGTTGAACGCCCGTGACTCAACTTGTGGTGAAACCCTGGTACATCCAACACAAACACCTACCTGGTCTGGTCCTTTTTCTGTCCCTATGCCGACAGTCTCTTTATAATTGTTCTGTAGGATTCCTTCAACATTTTTGTGGGATTTTGCTAGTTGCATGGAGGGGACCTTTGGCCATGATTTCTTTGCCGTGACTGCAGCAGAGAGGGAAAAACAAGTGGTGTGCCAGCAGTGAAATAAAAAAAAAACCCAACTGAAAGTTGCTGTGCAAGTTATTCCAGTGTTCTGGTGCTGGTGTTATTTTTTTCTGTCATTGTTTAATTTCTCAAAATTTATGCAAAGAATTTAAGGTGCAAAATTCAGGTCAAGTTTGAAATACCATTTATCTGTGATGATACAGACAAGCAGTGCTTTGTTGGAGGAACTCTTGCCAGATCTTGGGAAAGGAAAACAGGTAAATGTTCAGCTGTGGCTGAAGTTCCTTGTTCCCAGTTCCTCAGCTAAGGGAATTAATATGGGAATTTTTTTCTATCATATTAATTGAGGGGAGTCTCATTTAATAAGCTATATCCAATAATCCACAAACATCTTACTCTGACATCCCTTTTTTATTTATGGCTTAAAGAGAGGCGAAATCTTTTAGACAGAAAATAATATACTGAGATGACTGATAATCAACATACCACGAGAATCTGATGTAAATTCTGAGTGATTTAGGATTTGCTTTAGGTTTAGTAAATAAATAGGCAGTTTAGGTGGGATAAAAAATAAATCTAAGAATCCTTTTTAAATATAACCGGTAGTTTTACAGGTATTTCATATTGTCCTCAAGTCAGCACTGAACCTTTTTTTTTTTTCCTAGATAGCATGGATCTAAGTATTAGTAAATCCTGTCCCATAAACTGTCATTTGGGGTCCTCATTTCTATTGCTGTTCGATGTTTTCCTGGGTTGTGAATGTTTAAATCTAGATTCAGGAACCTCTGGAGGAAGGTGCCACTTTCCAGTCCTGGTTTTTCCTTTGTGTGTTCTTTTATCTATTAATTCATACCATGAGGTGTCTAGGGAGACCTTAGAGCACCTTCCAGTACCTAAAGGACCTCCAAGAAAGCTGGAGAGGGACCTTGAACAAGGGCCTAGATTGACAGGGCAAAGGAGAATGGAATGTAAGTGACAGGGGCTGGATTTATATGGGATATTGGGAAGAAATTATTTAATCAGAGCACGGTGAGGCCCTAACACAAGTTTCCCAGAGAAGCTGCGGCTGCCCCATCCTTGAAATGCTCAAGGCCAGGTTGGATAGAGCTTGGAGCAACCTGGATAGTGGAAGGTGTCTCTGTCAGTGGCAGGAACGAATGGTCTTGAAGTTCCCTTCCAACCCCAAAGTGGCGATGGCCGCAGGCATGGCCACATGACGCGTGAGGGAGGGTGGCACACACGTTCCTGCAAGCGTTCCTGGAGGCCTTCCCGGCCGGTGGGAGCAGGGAGCACCCACGAACCCTTTGCCGCCCGGCCCGAGGCAGCGCTTCTCCCGCCTTGGCGCCGTCAGCGGCTCCCGGCCGCCGCCCCGCCCCGGAGGCGGCACCGCCGGGAGAGGCAGCAGCGGCTGAGGCAGCGTCGCATCGCCGCTCGCCGCACACGGCAGGATTTGCCCGAGGAAGGTGAGCAGGACAAGCCCGGAGCAGCGGCGGCAGCGCCGGGAGCTCGGCGAGGCCAAGCGGTGGCCGCGGGGGGAGCGCGCAGGTCCCCGCTGCGGGGCAGAGAAGAGGGCAGAAAGCGGGGAGAGAGGCGGCTTTTCCCGGGAGCCGCGAGGAGCGTTTGGGTGAACTGCGTGCTCGGCCCGGGGCAAGTGTGCTCCGGCCGTGGCCGTGCCCTGAGTCACGGCGGCCGCACCGCAGTGCGCCGCGCTGCGCTGCGCGGGCCGGGCGCGGGGCCGAGGGACGGAGCGGCCGCGCACGGCGCTGGAGCGCGGCCAGGAGGCGTCCGGACACGGCGCGGGGCGAGCCGCTCCCCGCGGGGATGCGGCTCGTGCTCCTCTTGCCCTGTCCTTTCCCCATTCCTCCCCATGCTGGCTTCTGCGGTGACAGCAGCAGCGGGTCTTGCCCGCCTGCCTCCCCCCAGGTGGGACTGCAGAGAAATTCTGTTTCACAACCGGGCACTGAGCCTTCCGCGCTGTAGCAGCTGCTGTCATTGAGATGGGTCGGATGCTTGACTGATACGACTAATATAGAAAATGCAGTTTAGGAGGTGTTTTCTCCTTTAATTTCTTCTGAGTCACATTGTGAATTGCTGTTTATATATATAGCAATTGTTTTTCAAAGGTCGGAATTTCCTGATGTCAGGAAATTGAAAACAATTGTTTTCCCAAAAGTAGATGCATTGAATTACTACTGTTTTGCTGTCTCTGATGAGTTTTATTCATCTGCCTTATATTTATGCCGGTCATGACTTGGTGTTGCTAAAAGGCAAAGCTGTTTTCTTCTGCTGACACTTGAGTGACTGAGGATGCCTGGAAGATGGAGAGATTCCCAGGGTGGTTCTGTTTGCTGTCCAGAAGGGCTCTTGCTGTAACCACCAGGTTTTACAGCGCTCCTGTAGATCCACATTACTGTGGAACAAGCCTCTGGCCTTGAAGGGCTTCTTGCAAAGTTGTTTACCCCAATAAATAAGCTCATCTTGCACATTATGGTTTTGTTTTTTTATCGTTTCCCCTCAGCTCAACAGTAAGTCACACAGAGAGGAGAAAAAAGAGAGCAGGTTGTTTTTTTAAGTCATTGGATGGGGTTTCTTAAGGTTCTTTTGGATAGGTTTGGGTTTTTTGTTTGATGAGGTTTGGGGTTTTTTTGTCAGTAGAAAAATGAACTAGACTTAAGGTTGAAAAGTATTTCAATACTTTTTTGCTGTGAACCCATCTTGTCAAATCCACAGTCACTGTCCTGGGAGGAAAAGGCTCCATCCTAACATGATAAAGGGCTGCTAAAATCTTATAGTTGCAGGCAGAATTAAGAGCAGTGACAGTTTCACTACAGTTTTATCAGATATAAAACTTGTTTTCTGAATACCTTTAATATTTTGGAACTTTGAATGCCACTTGGGCTTTAAAGACAAACATAAAGCATGTCCTCCCAGCACAAGTGTGGTCCCTCTCTCCCTGCTGTGTCTGCTTGCTGCCTCCTCAGAATATCCCACTCTGCAGTAGCAGAGGTTTTTCAGTAGGAGCTGTGACTGTAGTTCAGAGTCTGTGTGCAGAAATCTGTCTGAGAACTCCTGCTTTGGAGCTGCCTGTGTTTAAAAAATTCCTGACCTTCCCATTGCACTGCTGCCTACAGATTGCAGCAGCCATGGAGACCTGAGCTACTGCTGCAGGCACTTGGTGAGTTATTGCCGGTGTCAGTCCCTCAGTGAGAGGAGAAATTTTGGGAGGGGATAGGCAAAAGCTCCTGCAGAGCAGCCAAACCTCTTACAACCCCTTGAGAGAGGAGAAAGGAGAGCAGTCTGGCTCCAGGGTTACTGGGGAATTGCTGAAAGAGAAAAAGCATTTGAGACCATGCTTTTTGTTAGGTGCATTTGTAGCTGGGAGAAGTTGGGAGGCCTGTTGAATGGTGTAATCGGAGAGGAGAGAGGAGATCCGTCTGAGCCTGTCAGGGCTCAAATATCAGTTCTGAGAATAAAAATCCTGTTCTCAGAATAAAGATCCTCCCTTGGAAAGTGCAGTTATTTTTCTCTCTTGTGTTTCCCTGCTTTTCCTGGACAGTGCTTTCAGTTTTATACTGAAGCAAGTCTTGAAACCTTGGTTCATCACTGGGCACTTTGCTCTTAAATAAATAAACTTGTAATATCTCTTTATGCCCTCAAATTAGGGAAGAAGCATGACCAAGATGAACTGCATCCTGCTGAGTGCCTGCATTGTTCTGATTACTTTTTGTGGCTCTGGTGAGTAGAAGAGAGGGACTTTGTGGTTTAACGTTATGGCAGAGGCTGGGAAAATCATGGACAAAAATGCCAGAAGGAGTAAAAACAGCGAGAAAGGCCTGGGTTATTTAATACCACTGTGGGGAATGTCAGCAGCCATCAAAGCAGAGCTCAGTTTCTGTTCTGATTGTCTTGGGTCAAGACAATCAGAATAGGAGATTCTCAGGAGAGAGAAGTGGGGGCAGGATGCGGTGCTGCTTAACACAACAGAAAATTGGTATTTTGCTGCTAGAGAATGGAATTCCTCTTGTGTGAATTGGAAACTAGTGTGCAGTATGAGAGGGAAAGGAGATAGAATTTAAAAAATGGATAGAATAAAGCTCAGCTGCAAGTATCTGTCATTGCCTGGAAAAGGCAGTCTTCAAGAGCACATAAAAGGTGCAAACTAATATCTTGTTCTGCAGGCAGATAATGGTGTTTTTAAAAGTGACATAAATACCTGCTTCAAGATGTGCCTATCAAAATTGCCAGCCTCAATTGGTGCACTGACATAAGCTTGTCAATTTTAACTGAAGTCTTGAGTTTAACGATTTTAGCTGAAGTCTTGAGCTTAACAACCAGGCATGTTTTGTGACAATTAGATGCAGATAAGTGATTCTTCTTTTTTTTTTTTTTTTTCCTTTTTAATGCTGCTGCTGCTGTCTCAGTAGTTTATTACTCAGTGAAGATAAACCCTTGTTGTCTTAGGTTATACCTTAAGATGTTACCACTGTGACAACAGCCCTACGTTGTGCAGGACCAACAGCACCTGCTTAACGACTGAAGACACTTGCTTGCAGTTAAAATTTGGTATGTACAGTGTCCCACAGACCTAAAATAAACCCACTTGGATCAGCTTTCATTGCCTGGACACCTCTAATCTGGCCCTAGCATGCATATCTCAGCCTCACTCAAAAGGAACTTGCAAATACTCTGGAAGGTCATGCTTATATCCAAGCAATAATGTGATGATTTAGATATGTGAGTTGTAGCTGTACAAGCATGTACATAGATAGCTGTATATCCAGATTTTAAAAAATAAGCAAACAAACAAAGACCCACACAAGGGAGCTGGAAAAAAATAAAGACAGCATTGAATTTCAAATACAAGTTGTTACTCTATGAAAACAGATAAAGGATGCGTAGCCCACAAAATAAAGCTGCAGATGAATGGCTCAGTCGTTTATGAATTGACACTATTAAAATAAATTCTCTTTTCCTGAGAGTGAAGTGATTTGTGTCTTAGGATGGACATCTTTAACTAGATCAGGTTGCTCAGAGTCTGGCCTTGAATGTTTCCAGGGATGGGACATCCACCACCCCTCTGGACAATCTGTGGCAGTGTTTTACCACTCTTAGTGACTCTTCCAGCTCTGTCTTCTGCACATTCTTCATTGAGAGTGAAGTCAAGCACTTGTCAAGTGCTGGCCCAGGCTGCTCAGGGCAGTGCTGGAGTCCCCATGCTTGGAGGGATTTAAAGGCCATGTGGATGTGGCACCTGGGGACACGGGCTAGTGAAGGGCTTGGCAGTGCTGGGTTAAAGATTGGGCTTGATGATCTCAAAAGAGGTCTTGTTCAGCCTAAATGGTTCTGTGAATGCAGGCTGAGCTGGCTGGTGATGCCAGGTATCACTCAAGCTTCACCCTGTACTTCCTAGTGGGTAAACTGGATACACAGTGCTGAATTCCTAGTGAAAGCAAATTTGGAAACTTCTAAATGCTTGAACTTAAAACAGGAAGTACATGACTGTGGCAAAAACACAACTATAGGTCTGATGCTGGTGGCACGAATGGCCCGTGAACTACAGGACACAAGACTTTACAAAAAGTGTCCCTTCTGGGGAGGGTGAGAGGCCAAGCACAGTGATCTGTCCCTGAAATTTCATGTCAAATTCTCATTCCGTTTGCTTTGAAATTGGGGGTACATTTTATACCTTATTAGCCACTGCTGTGCAGAGTGCTGTGGGTGGGACTGTGGTCAGACCTTCCACTCTTTGTACAGAATATTTCTCGGTAGGAAGTTTGTGCTCGGTTTGTGCAGCATTTCTGGGGCTGAAGAACCAGACAATGCAGCTTCTGCCTCCCTCCACTGTCCCCCGATGCCATGGCAACACAGACCACAAGGCCTGCATGCAATTTCTGTGTTTACACTGTGGGCCCTGTCACAGATTGAACTTTGCCTTCTCCTCACTGTTTTATTCTCTTAACAGTGGCAGGCTAAGCACTGCTCTCTCTGTACCAAAACCGGTGTTACTGTCAATACTCTCTTAATCTGTTCAATTTTTTTTTTTTGTTCCATAGGTAAATTGAGAACTTTCTCCTGCTGGAAAGCATCCCAGTGCAGTGTGAATGAAATTGCTGATTCCTTCCTGTTGGATAATTTTGAATTCTTTTGCTGCCAACATGACCTGTGCAATGAGAGTGCAATTACTGGGGTTAACAAAGCAGCCTTCAGTATTGCTTCTCTAATGGCCATGTTATGGATGCTCCTGTAATAATCCTGATTTGTAAGCTGTCCTTTGAAGATGAAGTTGCACAAAAACATTAACTCTTTTCTATATAGCATATTTTCAGCTCCTGTCCATAGGCAGAAACATTCCCGTGTAATTTTGTTTGCCAAGGTTCTGTCTGTTAAATCACTGCCTCCATTCATGGGAAGGAGATGTGTGTTGTTACCAGTTATTGGGTGTTTTGATCTGTCCCCCTGCTCGTGGGGAAGGTCAGCTCTTGTCAAGTCATGTTATCTTGTGGAGAACCTGGGCAAACTCCAGTGGGTGATGTGAAAGAAAAGAACACTACAGCATTTCTGCTGGAAACTCATTTTTTTCCTGTCCCATAAACTGTCATTATTTTTGGTTGGCACTTCTGTGGGTTCTGATTTGTTTTGCTTTGGATCCTGCTTGTCACAAACCAAGCAGTGGATTTGCCCTCAACACTAGAAGTGTTGGATCATAAGTGTACCTTGCTGCAGTCTTTGTGATGAATATGGAAATATTCAGTTTCGAGTCATGTAAGCACTTTGTTCCCATCACTGTACCTTTTTTTTTTCTACAAGCCAATATAACCTTGTCAAGTGCTGTTATTTTAAGAGAAAGCATCTACATTTCTTAAACCAAAACCAAAATATTGCTATAAGTGAGAAACACTTCTCTTTTTTTTTTTTAATATATATATTTCTGTGAGCATGTAGACAACATGTGGTAGCTTCTTTTTGGATTTTCCTCATATATTATCCATGCTTAGGATTTTAAGTGAGCATGTGCTTTGCACTGAGTATTTATTGGTATATTGAAAATCAATTATAAAATGCTAAGGAGATGAAATGGCACATGTAGGTTACTTCCCCACCTAGTTAGCTTTTGGGTTTTGTTGAAAACAGCGACGTGTAAACTTATCCCTTCAAGCTTCCACCTAAGAGTATTAAAATCTTGCAGAACTTTCTTTCCATAAATGCCAATGCACAGTATAGGTGTGTATTTATATAGCATGAATAATACCTGCTCCATCCGTAGGTGTGAGAGGTCAAATTCTGAAATACTTACATTGCTCTGCTCCGTGGTGGAGACAGACCTTGGGACATCTCTGGTACCTGGGGACCCTCTCAGTCAGGTGAGATGCCAGATCTTCCTTCTTCTTCTGGAGCTGCTGGCATATCCCTGCCAGAGTTGTGTCCATTGCCAATGGGATATCCTCTTCCTGAGGACCCTCGCTTGTGCTCGCGTCACCAGTGACACCAGTCCGCCAGTCACAAGAAGGGTGTTGTTCCAAATCCCTGATGTAATCCACAATGTACCTTTTGGTTGAGCTTATTGTAGCTATGAAAGTGTCCTGGGATCTCTCCCATCACTCTAAATACAGAAGTTGTCCTGTCTTTGATAAATAAAAATGTCAAAAAAGAACATGGAGTATGTGGTGATTTATTGGTATTTACAGCTGGATAGAACTCCAGTTGTTTCCATGGGAGGTGGTTGTTTCCATGGATGCTCCAGAAGCATCCATGCTTCCCATCCAGAGACTCAGCAGGTTCCAAGTAGACTTCTCTCCTTCCTTATTTTTATTTCCAACCTGATTAAAAACAGACACTGGAAGACAGCAATTTCTGCACAATGACTTTTTCCATTGCTGCAGCACCATTTGTCAAACTCAGGCTCATTTCTGGTGAAAAAGTATTAAAGCACTGACTCAGTATAAATTGGGGGAAGGTTTGTAGCAGAGAGGTATCTTTTGTTGGACAAGGTGATAGATTCCTTAAATCATCCTGATGGCATAATTTTTTCTCTATTATATTGTCAATGTCTTTTTTTTTGATGGTGGTACTTTTAAACTTGTTTCATTGCTGTATGGCCTGCATAAAATGTTCTCCTTTTATGTGTAAGTGCAAAAAGAAGCTCTGTATTTTGTGTGTCTAATCTTCAAGCAATCATTTTACTATTTCTTTTTTGATAGCCTTGAACACTTTGTCTAAATTATACTTTTTTGTTTCTCTTCTAGAAGCAGCCTAAGCAACGAGTCCTTGTGTTTTAAATGTGTTACTTTATTCTTGTAAAGATCAACCAGAATGTGATTTAATTCTTGTAAGGTTTGCATTTTCTGAGTCTGGCTGTGCTGGCTGCTGAGCTTTCTCCTGCTGGCTGTTGAACAGTGGCTGCTCCTTGAACTTTGGCATTTCTCCCTCTGCTGCTGCTGTGTTATGCCCAGATTTGCTGGCCAGTCCACAAAGAGGACCATTAAAACCAAGAGGGACATGAAAACTTTAGTTCAAGTATTAAAATATTGAAATTTGTCCAACTGTGAGTCCACCAGGACTTCCAAGTCCTCTGCACAGCTGTTTTCCCCCAGTCAGCGCCCAGCCTGTGCTGGTGCCTGGGGTGATTCCCAGCGTTTGGGGTGGGTGTCACAAAGTGGTGCCTGAAACCCAGGGACTCCTGGCTTTGGGCCTCCCTCAGTGGGAATCTCAGCCAGATGTTTTGTGTGGTTCAGCAGTGTCCTCTAAGACCCAGGACAATACAAGTAAACTCAGGGTGAGAGGCTGTGCCGCTGTGCAGAGGTGTCTGTTGTCCCCTGCAGTGACTGCGGGGTAACTTGTCACTGTTGCCGGGGTTGCTTTGGTTTTATTTTGTAATTTTCTGAGTTGCTTGCTCTGTTCTGCATTAGTGGCATGACTAAAACCCCATCCTTTGAATGTGCTTTTTATGCCACTACACATCGTTTATGTACTAATGGTCATCTGATCATCCAAGAATATTCTGCCCTACATCTACTTCCCAATTGCTCTATAACCAGCAGTCTCTTTTTGTGGAGGGACACACAGGTTTTATGGGAACAAGGAGAAGGTAACAAATGGAAGCTTCAGCAACAGCAGGAATTCATTCTTGGGATCTTTTTTTACCATTAATTCCTCTTCCAAGTGGTCCAGGTGTCCTTTGACTTGAACTTGGGCAGGGAGAGAGCTTGGAAGCCTCCTGGTACTGGTAGGAATGTGAGGCTGATTCACCTGGTTGAGAAGAATTTGGCTTTATCCTGTGTGAAATCCCTCTCTAGTTTTATCAAAGATGAGGTGGGATGTCTCTGTGTTATTTCAGGATGCAGGAAATTGTGAAAATAAGCAGATTCACAGGGAAAAACAGACAGGCAGAGCAAGCCATTTCCTCCCACTGCTTTTTGGTGTGAGAGGAATGAGGAGGCTGACCAGTGAGCAGCTTTATTTTATAAAAAGGAGTAGCTAAGACAACAGAATAGTCCCAGCAGAGAGCTGCACATTAAGTACCTCACTGTTGCACTAACTGGGGCATCTGGATACTGCTGTTATATAAATATTAAATGCATTTAACAACAGTGGTGTTCCTCCAGCTGGAAGAGTTTTGTGTGTCTGAATCTCTGTGTGTCTCCAAGGGCTTGGATCTCACTGGTAAAAACAGTCAGTCCTAAGCTGCCATCACAGCAGGGGAGTTTAACTATGCCTAAACATCCAAGAAAGTTGTCTGTGAGATCCCCCTGTTTATTGAGGCAGAAAAAAAGCACACTGCACTTTCTGACTCCACACAAGGTGAATACTGCACTAACAGCACAGTGCTAACACCATTCTGCATTTTAGAGGGGGAGAAGGGAGCAACTAATTGGCTGTGAGATCCCCAAAAGAAGTGTGTTGTCATCTCCACTCCCATCTTTCCAAGAATAACTTAGACATTGGGATAAAATGAAGACCTGCAGGTGATATTATTTTTATGGGTATGACAACTTTTCCCTTATGACAACTTAGGGAAAACTGTCCTGGAGCCTAGGAAAGGGAAAATTAAAAATACTTTTAGTTTCTTCCTCCTAAGTGGAATGAATAACAAAAAAAAAAAAAAAAAGGGTTTGGAGCAAAGTTCCTCTCCCAAATAAGGAAACCTCTGCATGTGATCCAGTGTTGGTTCTATTTAAGGGATAAGCAGTCTTGAATTGATTTAGATGCTTCTGAACCCATACCCCAGCTGAGTTATTCATGGCACACGAGTGCTGTTCAGGAACGACAGCTTCTCCAGTCCTCGCTGCACAGGGTTGGTTTGATGCTTGATACAATTCAAACCAGCCCCTCACATCATTTTGGTAGATAGGGATGGGAGTGAAGCACCTGCACTGCTGTTTTCTCCTCTCTCACAGGTATTCAGAGATGCTGCTGTGGGGCAGGTTTGGAGAAAAGCTATGGAGACACTGCAGGATGGGGGTAAAATCACAAAGGTTATAGGTTGAGATGATGGATGCTGTGGTCAGATTCACAATGGAATTAGTTTTGGAGACTGCTGCAAACTTCATAAACTTTATTCTCCAGAGGATTCTCCACAGAGTGCTCTGTGCCACATGCAAGCCTGTGGTTCTGGAGTTCATTCCATGCTCAGACTGCTATTTCCAGAGGTGCTAAAGTCTTGCAGGGATCTTCAGGCACCCATCATCATTAGCCGTCACGTTCCTAAGCGGTCAGGGCTTGGCTGAGAACATGCACAGTGTCATCGTTTAGCTCACATCCAAAAGGAATGATGATAAGAGTGTTGCACCAGGTAAACATAAAAGAGATGGAAATGGCAGCCACATCATGAAATCAAATTACTTTTGAAGCCTGATGGGTTTCTTCTTTCCTGCTCCCAGTCATGGCAATGCTGTAGGATCCTGTGAATTGAGGTTTATTCTCTGTTCTGTGGGATGAAGTGATGTTTGTCTGGGGAATGGTGGGGCTGTAGCCCAGAACCCAGTGCCAGTTATCTGTAGAAATCTGTGGTTTGCACACAGATGAGAGGACTATCTAAAAGACTACAAAATGCAAAATATAAATGCTGCTGCTGGCAGATACAAGGCACAGCGTCCTTTTGTACCTGCATGTTTTACCCTGTAGCAAGCTGGGGGTGGTTTTCTTTTTTTCTGCTTAGAAAAAGGATTTTCAATCTCTTCCTCTCCCTCAAAGTGAGATCAATACAACTATTGTTATGAAAACTCCCTTTCCTAATAATACAGCAGCCAGTTTTTCTAGTCTGAAAATGTTTTAACTTTATTTATAAATATCTCTCAATTACATTATACACTGCAATGTACTGAGCTGGTAGAATTTTACTGGAGACTTTGGCATTGTGTAAATGTAACAAACTAAAGGAGAGTCTAACCTGGAATGAAGGCCTTGGGGTAATGGCTTTAAATTGAAGGAAAGTGAGTTTAGAGCAGACATTAGGAAGAAATTGTCTCCGCTGAGGGCGGTGGTGAGGCGCTGGCACAGGTGAGCAGTTACTAAACACCTGGTAATGTGTAGGGAGACGCACGTCTGGCTTGTAGGTCCCTGCTTCCCCACAGAAAAATGGGAGAAAACTTCAGGAACAGCAGGAGAGCAGAGGCGATCGGGCGGCCTCCGCGCCGGCAGGGGGCGCTGCGGCGGGGGCGGAGCCGCTCCCGCGGGCGCGGCCGAGGCTGCGGGGCCGCAGAGGCGGCGGCGACGGGGCCGCGTCGGGGCTGAGGCGCTCGGCGGGCTCGGGGGCCGCGGCCGCCCCTCCGCCGCCCCGCAGGTGAGTGCGGACATCGCGGCCACGGCGCGACTCCTGCCCTCCGCCGGCGGGCCCGCCCGGGCCTCGGCCGGTGCGAGCCCGCCCCGCGGAGCCCCCGAGGCGGGGAAGGCGGAGGAGGTGGTGCACTGCCATTGCCAGGCGCTGATGGAGCCGGGCAGGAGGGGTTGGAAATGTGGGAAAGGGTGGAAATGACTCCTTGGAGTTCTCTACGCCCCACATGCACCTGCAGTGCTCTGATCTGCGGTTTCTCCACTGGGTCGCTCTTACAAAATAGTGCTTCCCTTGTATTATAATTATTTGTATATAATGTATTTATTATGGAAAGTAAGTAGCACTTCATGTTAATATTTAAATGTGGTCAGTGTGACTAAGAAATCGTATTTATAACAGGTCCAAGTAATAGCTATATGAATGTCTCAATATATTTTTACAGGGTGTGTGGGGTTTGCTTAACACTGCTTCAGTTTGTGCTGTGTGTTGTATGTTCGTGCAGATTTTGGCCAAGGTTTTGTCCAGGAGCTTTTAGTTCATATATGGCACAGATCCCTTGAAAGCAAATTTAATTTGTTCATCTAAAGAACCAGCATCTTGGTGGGTAAAGCAAAAGTGTGTAGGAGAAAACAAATAAAAATGGTTTTCTTTCAGTGGGTGTGTTGCCAACACCAAATTATTTCGGGGAATGGGTTTAAAATAATATTAGGTTTAGCTGAGTTGTTACACAGTTTGTTCTTCTGCTGTAGGCCTGTGGCAGAGAGGAGGGAGGGCACTGCCATCACCTTCCTCAGTCATGAGAGCTGGAATGAGCTGCTGCCCCAATCTGTCATGTGCTCGTGCTGGGCCCTGTGGCCACTGACTCAGGGGACGGAGGAGGCTGGAAAGTGCCCAGATGAATAATACGAGATTAGGTTTTTTCAGCTGGATTTGGCTGCAGCCGGTAGGGGATGAGTTAGGAAGGCACAGCTGCCACTGAGGCTTTTCTTTCTGGTAACATGCTGTTGTGATCAGAGCTGAGACCTCAGTTGTACTTTGAGCATTTGGAAAAAGTTGTTTCATAAAATTGAGCAGCATCTGTTGCATCTCGTGGAAGTTGTGGAAGATAAAGAGTTGAGGGATTGCAGCTTTAACTAAAGATTGCAGCTTTAACTTGCTGTCTGTACCCCAGAAAAAAAGCAAAACCCATCCTTGGTTGATTTCATGCCGGGTGGGAAAAGCCTGATCAGTTTGGTTTCCCAACTTGATTTGGAAAACTTGTCAGTGTTTAGTGTCACTGATGTAAATAAAAAAAAACCACCAGGAAGGAGCAGTTGAGGTATTTGGGTAAGAATGCTGGCAGGTGAGACCAGCAAAATAATTCTGTCAGTCAGAGCTGGAAATGAGCTGAAATGTTTACAGATGCACCACTGTGTTCCATCTAGTGAGTCATTCTGGCCTCTTTGTACCTGGGTGAGCCTTTACTGTGTCTGGAAGTGAGCTTTTCACTGGGAACAGGTTTGATGTTGCAGCTCTGCAGTAGTTATGAGAGGAGGGTTTTACTTACAGGTTCTGCAATTCACATTCCCACACCCATGGCTCGTTTGCTGATTTTAATGTTAGGAGAGATCCTTAGGAGGATCCAGTCTGGAATTGTAGGTGATGTGGGCCATAGGTTGCAGTCTGTGCTTCCTGGGTTGAGCTTTGGAGTGATGAACAGCTTTAAAGGCAGCCTCTGCTCTCAGGCTGCATTCTTTCAAAGATAAGCTGTGTGCTAGTGCTTACTATAAACTGCTTTCCAAATTCAGGCCTGGTCTGTGGATGTGTGGTTCAGAAGTCTGTAATACAGAGTGGGAAGGACACAAGACTTTCCTCTGGGTGTTGCTAATTGAGAGTGACAATTACTGAGCAGGTGCAGTGCTGGTTGTACTTTTCAGATAAGCAGCAGCCACAGCAATTCAAGCAGTTTGATGTTATTTAATGGTTTTAGCCTTAATGTGTGATTTTGTTAGAAATCTGTTTTGATGTAATCCCTGCTTTCCTGCAGTGACAGGCAGTGTTTAAGGTCAGGTTAAATATTAACAAACTATATGGGGTTTGTGTCTTCTATTTATATGTTGGAGAGGCAGCTGTGCTGAATAATACTTCATGGCATTTACTCTTTAAAGACTTCTCTAGATTATTTTTGGAAGTATTGGCATTTTACCGACTGGCAGTTTTTAGAAAAGGCATGTTATGCATATTTTGTACATAATGAGAAGTGTTGTTTCTCACTGGTGGTATAGTGGAGACCAGAGGTGCTGTCAGAAGTGAGCAAATCACTCTCAAGCATTTAACAATGAGATACATAGAATCATGAATTAGTTGCGGTTATTTGAGTCCCTGATACTTACTGTATTATTCAATTTATTTTTCTGTAGCCATCGTGGAACTATGTGGAAATGGGGTAGTGGAGATGATTCTCCTTCCAAAACAGCAGTAAGTACGGAGTTACTATTTATATATTTTTAAGATTCTCTGACACAGAGAATCTTCCATTCTTCATACCCTAACTATATGTATTTTCTCTTTTATGAAGCAGTTGTTTGACTAGTTTTACCACGACATTTCTAGGGCTCTAAAAGTTGGGTTGTGTCCTTGTTTCTTATCTCCTTGATAGTTAATCTCTCATGCCTTCCACAGCTGTTGTGCTTGTCCTCACTCTGCTTATCCTGCCTTAAGGAAACATCTGTAGGAGTTACATAAGCTCCATCCTCAGGGTATCTTTGGGTAGAGTAAGTTCAATATCAATATTTTATGGGTATTTATTTTATTTAGCAGTACTGCTGGCTGTCACAACACAGATCAAGGGAATGAGGAAGTTAAGGTGTTCATACCTAGAATGCTTGGATGGTTTTGCTGTATTTCAAGCTAAGCTTGCTAAAGCAGCTCATAAGGTTTAGAATTCCATATGGCCTGGTAAAACCAGCCTGCTGTAAGTATATATAACCTATAGAAGTTTTAGCATTGCATTTGCTGACTGTTGCAATAAAGTGGGACACGAAGTGCTGGCATTTGAGGAGCAGTGCTGTGTGCCCCATTTGGCTTTTTGGAATCACCCTGGCTCTCCCCAGGCTGAATGTTCCCCTGGCTCTCCACAGGCTGCAGGCTCCGGGGACGCGGCAAGCACGTCAGTGACGGATCTGACGGAGCAGCTGATGAGCACTGAGCAGCTGCTGGCACAGCTAAAGGAGCTTGTGAGGGAGAAGGATGCTGAGCTCCGGAGCAAAGATCTTCAGTTAAAGGTACTGAGCATGTGTTCATGTCAAAATCATTGTTTAAAATCCCCCTTCAGTCCTTTTTGTCATGTTTTACAAGCTCCTAGTCTGTTACAGCAGTTCTGGGATGGTCACAAGGAGCTATTCTGGGGTCTGGCCATTGCTGCTTGTTCCCAGTGTGTGTTCTGTTCCAGGACTGAGCTAGAAGGAATTTATATCTAATATCCTGGAGGCTTTTTGGGGCTTTTTACTCTTTTAAAAACAATCATAAGGTTGATCTTTTCCTATGAGAGGTTTCTTTCTGCCCTTCTCCTTTGTGGATGTGAACAGCCAAGTACTAAATTACTGCATGTTTTAAAACTCATTGTATATCGAGTTCACTTTAAAAAATGAAATAAGCTTTTACACTATCATGAAGGTGTCTTTTTTTATGAAAAAATAATTCATTCTTCTCATTAAAAAATCAAGCCTAGAATTTGTATTGCTATGAAAAAAATAGGGAAATTTATATAATAAGGTTTTCAATTCTATATAGTGATAATTGCCATGTGCAGAAAGTTTAAATAAAGAAGAGACTATTTAAATAATGAAACATTGTAATGTCTCTTCAGGGAAGATATTTTTTGTTAATCACTTCAGATTTCTCCCTCTCTCATTTTTTTAATGGAAGAATTAAAGGAGGCAGTTGTCCGTGTAGCTAATTTAGCCTGTCATGACTTTGATGTTTGTAGGAGGAGAAGGAATCTGCTGATGCCAAACTTTCCAAGCTGAAGCTACAGAACAAAGCCAAGGTTGCATCATTAACCTCGCAGCTGGAAGAACTTAAGAAGCAGTTACCAGTGGCAGGAGGCTTAGAGGCCAAAGCAGAACCAAAAAAGGTAAGGTGTTCACATATTTGAAAGCAGATACATTTTCTGGGGTGCTGTAGGCTCTTTTCCATGCTGGACTCAATGGGGAAATTCAAATTTTAAGCTGAGTCAGGTTAGGATCAAGGTAGACTGAGTGGGTGCTGTCAATTCATCTGTGTTTCTATTTAACTTTTTTATTTTTCAATAGAAATCTAGAAAGCTGCACATTCCCTTCAAATTGTTTTAGTAAAAACTTCTCACTCCTTCATCCTATTAGCAACTAAAAGTTTTGACACATGTAAATCAGGCAGATAAGGTTTGGAGAAGAAATGAAAACAAAACCTGTCTTGTTCCTTAGGAAGTGTGTAACTGTCTTTACTAGCAAAATGTAAATTAAGTGTTGGAAGGTGACAGGTGTTTTACTTTTAACAAGAGAGTGTCAGATGTGTTTGTAGTAACACAGTTGTGTAAGTAGACTTGTATTTCTTCAGAGTAGGACTTCACTAAATAACTTTAGTGAGGCTTTAATTTTTAAGGGAGATTTGTATTTTAAAGATGTGCTGGAAGGGAAAGGTAACAATCAGTTTTTTGCAGTCCTTAGTTTTCCTCAAAAATGTGCAGTAACTATTCATTCTTTTGATCTTTTTTTGGCTGACAGAACATGCTTAGCAATTGATTTCTTGTAATGGCAGATAATTTCTATAAAACAGAAATTACAGCTGGGGAAATTCTGATTAAAAACATGCTTAGGAATGGTTGAATTTACATATTTTCACCCAGTAGTCCTGTTTTCCCTCTGATATGTATGGGCTACACTTGCCAGATTATTTGAGTTTCAATTGCCAGAGAAAGTGAATCTCCTTGCTGCACATTCCAGTCTGCTTTTTAGCAGTAATTATCATGAATAATTTAAATACAAAGACTTTTATAAGCTTAATACAAATTCTGTGCCAGCTTCTACATGGAATATGAAATATAGAAGAGAACTGAAACAGAGTCTGTGAGTAAAGTCTGCTTTTTTTAGCAATATTATCAGACTAAGTAGAGGAACAGAATCCAGGAAACCTGTTCAATGCAAACCTCTCTGTTTTTACAGGCATCAAAAGATGGCGATCAGGAAAATGCTGCAGCAAATCGGGGGAAAATATTAGTGCTGAGAAGGAGAATTGAAGAGCTGGAATCCCAGATAGCACAAAAAAATGAAGAGTTACAGAAAAAGGTAGTGTTTTGTATGACATGACTTTTTACCTTTGTGGTGTAGGATTATGTTTAAATATGTTTATTTAAGTATATGTTTAATTCTGTGCTACTGAACAGCCATTCTTGGATTTTTGTGTTGAGGAATTGTTACATTACAGCCTCAGCAAGGGCAGTAGGAATTCCGTCATTGTGCCTTCAGTGAGCAGGGAATCCTGGATCAGTGGAGAAGGATACACGAAGACGAGCTCTGTGGGTCAATATTGTATTTAAATCTTGCTTTTTGAACAAAAGTACTGGTTTGCTTCAATTTTCCTCATTGAAAAAATAGGTCATAACAGGAGGAAATGTAGGCAAGGGCTGATTTCATGTTGTGGTGTTTTGTGTACATAACTTCCCTGGGGATGGTGACAAGAAAGGGAATTCTGCAAAGTTTCAGAGAGAAAAGTTCAGTAAATAATGATTACACTTCAGACAGATCCAGTTATGCATCTGATTGTAATTTTTGGAGTACTCAAACACAGGCACTAGGGAAATGATGCAGGCCATTCTTCTGTGCTGGAGATGGAAGCACAGACCACAAACAATTCTGCCTTTTCATCTCAGGATGCTGAGCTGGAGGCGCAGCGCAGCCGTGGGGCTGACATGGATGCCATGCTGGCAGAGAAGGAGAAGAGGCTGGCCGAAAGGGATGCTTACATCAGGGATTTGCAGGTGGCCTGCGGATCCAGTGATGCTGCCAATCAAATATTCCTGCCCAATGAAGAATTGAAGGTATGTTAGCAGCTCAGTTATAAAATGTCTGTAGAGCTTTCAAGCTCCCAATGAATTGTGATATGTTATGTAGTCTGTGCCTCTCTGAAATACAGTTAATTCATGTGAATAAAAATTTTTTTATTGACTATCTTAATTGATATATATAAATATATATATATATATATTGCTTATTTTGTTCTTATCAAGGAAAGGCTTCATGATTACTGCATCATTTTTCTGTTAATTGTCTTTTGGTTTGCATTGTAAAGAACCAGCTGACAGCTAAAGAGTCATCACTGCAAAGCATGGAGATTCTGGTGCAGAACCTTACCAAGAAGGTGGGAGACAGTGAAGAAAAATGCAGCTTGTTCCAGGAGCAGATCGAGAGTCTGAAAAACATTCAAAGCAAGGAAAGAGAGTATTTCCAAGGAAAAGAAGCTACATACGTGGAAAATGTAAGTAAATGCAGCATTCCAAAGGTTATGTCCAGTTCTTGGGAAAATGGTAAGAGAGCTACAAATGACATTGGAAGTAGAATACAGGTGTTTGAGGAGGATTTGGGCTTAGTTGACAGAAACTTGCTAGGAATGAACATAAGTGACTAATTAGTGTATTTAGTATTACTGGAAGCAAAATTCTTACTTAATTTGGAATCCATTATCTTGCTGTACCTTTCATTAGACAGTTCATTGGGGTTTTACTATAGTTTGTCGACTGCTTTCATATTTTTGTTCTTGGTTTTAGATACGTATGTTTCAAAGTATTATCCAGGAAAAGGAAAAGGAGCTGGAAGCACAGAGAGAAAAGCATGAGCAGGAGCTTTTTAGATTAGCTGCTAAATCTGATGCAAGTGCTGACCTAGAACAGGTACGTTGCTCTGGAAACTCAGCAGCTTGAATTGGGAGTCATGTAATTACTAAACTCTGTGACACAGTTCAAGTGTCGGGTTGGGAGAATAAAATTAAGTCTTTTATAGATTGTTTGATTATTTAACCTTATTTTTGGTAGCTACTAAAGGCTTTGAAACAGAAGCTCCATGAAAAGGAAGAAGTCATGCTGGGAAGGACACAGGTGATTGATGTCTTGCAAAAAGAGCTGGATGCAAAGGACCAGCAATTGCAAGTAAGAAGTGCCATAAATAAGAGTACAGGTATAATGTTTGACAGTGGTAGGGAAAATACTGTGCATTAAAATTATAAATGTTTTTTGTGCTGTTTTTTTTTTTTTTTTAAACAGGAGATTAATGAAAACCTGAAACGTCTTCTGTCTGAAAAAGAAAACCTCCAGTCTAAACTGGATGCTGAGAAACATGTAATGAGAGCCCAATTAAAAGACATGATGGAGAAACATGAGCTTGAAATGACAAAAGTTAAGGCGAAATACAATGCTGAACTGCATGAAATTCAAGAGAAACATGAAACTGAGCTGCAAGAGAAAGACCAGGCCCTGGTTCAGCTTCAGAAACAAGTGGCAGAGTTGAGTGGTGGTGGACAGGGTAATTCCAAAGAAGTCAAGGATCTGGAATCTATAACCAAAGAGAAGATGGAAGATTTGGAAGGTATCCTATTTAAACAGTTGTCACTGACAGTATTAAAGGTTTCTTTGCCCCAGACTTTTTTGTGTTTTGAGCCAATTTCATACTTACTGCAATTAGAACTACATGAAATTTGATGGAATATTATTGCCACAGTAATTAAAGATATCAAGTGCTATAATAATGAGGGTTAGAGGATTACCAAGATAATTACATGAACTGTAAATTTCTCACTGTTTCTAATTATGTTTTTCTGTAAATGCTGTTGTCTTGTGTGTATAACTTCCAGTTGTTAAAGGAATTGCACACAAGGTTTGTAATAATAATCTCTCTACAGTTTTAAATAATTCCTGCTTCTTGTTTCTTAGTCCAAGTGAAATTGAAAACAGAAGAGGCCAGCAAATCTGAAGCCAAGTTTTTGAAAATGAAGGCTTGGTCTAAATCAAGAATCAAACAGCTGGAGGATGAACTGAAAAATGTATGTGGAGCTTTGTGTTTAAGGCTCTATGTCTTTCTCCAACTACTGTGCTTGGAGTTTTGATTGGGAAAAAGTAAACTGTGGTGTAAATGGAATATTAAAATAGCTTACTTTATGAATTAATGTATGAAAATGGAATGCACATAAAGTGTTGATACAATATGTAGTTTAAATAAAAAATATTACTAATTGTGTTACCAGCATTCAGGAGTAAATTTGTTAGATAGAGCTGCTGTATTGCACTTTAAATATTAGAAAAACAGCTATTCTAGTACTACTAAAGAATAAGAGAAAAAAAGGACTTTGCTGTGATTTTGCTGTGTTTGAAACCACATAACTGTATTTTCTTTCAGTTTTCCTCAAAGAACAATGATGTATCTGCCTTAAGCAATCGTGTGTCAGAATTAGAAGTGGAAAATGAAGAACTTCAGTCAAAACTGCAGTCATTGCATGAAATCGGAACTCAAAATGGTAAAAGAAAATCTTTTGCAGATGATCCAAAGTAAAGAGACAAAGAGAAATTATTTGTGTCCTCATGAACCAAATTTGTTATGTTTTTGTAGAAGAACTGCTGAAAAAGCTGGAGCTTTATGAAGAGCAGCAGAGGAAGCTGCAGGCTGATCTTGACCAAGTTACAAAGAGAGCAGCTTCACAGGTTGACTTGAAAATTGATTTGCATGAGTTATTGATTAATGGTGCTAATTAGACTTTGAGAAGTGTGGCAGCTGGATATTGGAGCTGAAAATTAATTTATTGATAGATGGAATTGTCAGTGTCAGTGGCTATTCAGGTGGAGAACAAGGTTTTGAGTTACTCAGTAAGATTGATTTCTACCTACTTTGCACACACTTTAAATCACATTTTCCCAAGCATTCTTCTATTTATTTAGCTACATTTGACATGAATCATCAAAGTGTGGCTGTTATTTTGTAGACAAAATAGTTTTAATATTTTATGAAGTTGTCGGACTTGTTTTTCACATAATCTACAATATCTACAATCTGCACTTACAAATTTCATAGATTTTTATTAAAGTAAAATGGTGAATTATGATGGCTTGCCACCTTGCAATGTATTTGCATTTGCAGAGGGGTGTGGTCATTTTTTTTAAATACAAAATTTCTCTTGTTAGGCCAGTGAATCAGGTAGTGTGGATGAATTGCAGAGTCAGCTCTTGGAATGGCAGGAAAATGTCCCAGAGTCAGAGGAGTCCCGGGATCAAGTCCGAGAAGAGAAATCTGCCATGGCCTTGAGAATGGCTCAGATTGAGGAGGAGAGAGAAGGTGAATTATTTTATTTCCAGTACAACAATCCTGTTTTTATAGATATATGTGTGTCTGCTGTGCTTCAGACCAAATTGATAGCACATCACCATGACTCATTTCTGTAGTCATAAAATTTGTATAGTTAGTGAAATTGCTGAAATATGCAATATCTGCTTTTTCCTATTCCCTCAAGTTTGTTTTTCATATATTAATCTTGTTTTATGTAATTTTTAGTAAGTAGGTGTGTTTTTCTGTTTGCCATTTGAGCTGCTGCTTTGTAAGACTGCTTGACAGGCTTATTGTCTGCATATGATAAATGGTAAAAATGATTAAACATCATATTTGATCAATGATAAATAGTTCCCCATTGAAATATTAAAGCTGCCTGCCTAGAGAAGCGGTGAATGTGTGTGGGACTGTAGTTTTGGTTTGAATTAGGGGAATGAAGGTGGTGCTTAAGCAAAATGTACCTGGCATGGAATTTCTCTTTAGGAAATGTCTCTGTTCAGGATATTTAGTGATCTGTTAGTAGGTGCCACTTATATAAGCCAGCTGAATAATGCTCACTGGCAGTGACTTGGAGGTGGTTAAAAATATCAAATTACCTATAGAAAATAGCATTTCAAGTAATGTCGGCTTTTAGAGCTTGCTAAATTATTAATCAGCTGACGAGAAACTGAAGTTACTTCTATTAAAGCTTATAAAAGTCTGGTTAAATTTTAGCTTTTGCTGCTCTTTCCATGACATCTAAACTAAATTACAGTTTTTGTCCCCTTAGTTAAGTGTGGGGATTAATGATAAATTTCAATGAACAGGACCTACCATCATAATTAATCCAGTTAGTTAATATGAGCCTTTTCAATCAGCAGCTGAATTATTTTTCACTTCCGTGATCCATTTGAAAGTTCAGTGTGTAAGCACAGAGATGTTTTAAGGATCACTTCTCTTCTTTTTTGTGCTTTGGTATTGAAAGGGAATAATACCCCTCCATCAAATCTACCTGTTAGCACATCTGTGCTGGCCACAGAACCACATGCAATATTAATAACACTTGTAAAATTTCCTCTGCCTCAGTCCAGGTTTAATTTTGCATTTTTTTTTCCCCTTGGGAATAGCATGATCTTTCTGTTTCTTTTTTTCCTGCCGTTCCACCTGGTGAGCCCTGAGCGTCCCTTCCCCCTCCACTCCTACCCTCCACTGCGATCTGGGCAGCCAGGGAGAGCAGTTTCCCATCAGTTTTGTGCATGCAGGTTCCTGCAGCAATGGCCCCTTGGAATGTACTGTTGCTGATTTCTCCTGCTCTTGCTTCTTGTGGAGAAAATTGCCAACAGTACCTTGCAAGGTCTGCCATTGATGGTTTGTGGATTTTAGCAATACGTGTAACAACTGCTGGGTTTTAACTTGAGTTTCTCCTGCCTTGCGATACCTGTTTCTTCTTTTATATTAATGAAATCATCTTCATTTTTTCACTGTAGTAACAGCTGACTCCATATTTATCTTATTTCTAGAGACAAATTTCTTGGCTTACCACAAGTAGTTGTGACTAAGTAAGAATCAAATTAATTCTTAGTGCTACCTGGAATTCAGTAGTATTTTTAAAAGAAGTAATAGTCCATCCCATAAATTGCTGAACTTGCATGCATTAATATTAGCTACCAATATTTTAAGCCATATGTGAGTAATATGTAGCATCAATAGTGACTCAGGGAAGTACAGACACATCATAATTTGTTACATTCAGTGCTTATCTGAAAAAAGATGTTCTGGGAAGTTTGTCAGGTTTTTATGTTAGAGAATTGCAAAGTTAAAGCTTCCTAAGCTGCTGTGAACATTAGAAAACACATTTACTTAGTAATTGTTGTTAAAGCAATGCTCAATTTAACTGGAAGTGTTTTAACACTTGTCTGAGTGTGCTAAATCATTCTAAAGCTCCAATTCCTATACTTCCATTATTCTTGTGACACTGGTAATTTCATTGTTTTCTTTCATTATCAGATACTTAGAAGCCTAAATATGTTGGGTTCCTGTATTACAGTGTCAGAGGAGGGATTAAATTTTTACCTGGAATAGATCTTATTCTTTGAACTACTTAACTGGCAGTTCCTGTAAACAGAGGTTTAAGGCCTGTGATCAAAATTGGGCATTTAATTTTACAGCCTTGAAAAAGTATGTATAATGATTAAAAAAAGCGTAAAATCTAGAAAATACACAAGGGCGTTTAAAACACTTATGAATCGACAGTGCAAGAAGCCAAAGCGTAATTGAAATCAGAATCCAATTTATCAGTCCCACTAGAAAAGGGTCATTTTTTTTTCTATACCTTTTTTCCTCACTAATCTTTTCTGACAAGACATTAGGGGTGTAATGTTGAAATACTACAGGAAGAATTTAAATCTAGCAGGTGCTACAGAATTGTGAGTTAAGGAAATCTGTGGTATAAGTAGTCCTTGGCCAACTCAGATGAAAGCAGAGTATTCCCTATAGGGCTGAATCTCCAAATAGTTCCTCACAGATGCATTGATGTCAATTCTCTGAGTTTTTTGTGCTGTGAGGACAGCTGTGGATTCATGTGGTTAAACTGAAAGCCAAGTTTGTAATTATCCAGTTAATGTAACTTTCAGTTAAAGTATGGAGCCACCTTTACTTGCCCTCCCTTTCCCTGGCTGTGCTGCTGTGTCTGCTTTGCATGGAACGTGTTGTTTCCTAATCTTTACCCCAAATGTGTTTTGTTGTATCACAAAACAGATGGGAATGCACTTCAGATGACAAATCATTTCTAACAATGAACAGGATGCATACCTAAGCTTTCATATTCTCAATTTATTCAGTGTGTTTATTTACCAGTGATTCTGTATTTGTCCTGAAAAGACTGATGTTACTAATTATGATAAGATGGTTTGATGCCAGTTTGCAGTGTAACACGTGCTTGTGACTTCCTCAATGATCTGGCTTTAGAGCTTGTACTAAGATTTAAGTTTTTATAAAAATTAATGTGGTTGTTGAGAATAAAAAGGCATCAGCTGAAAAAGCTGTGGTTTTCATCATGCAAATTAGGCATATTTGAACCTGGTAAATTGAATTGAGATGTAATTTGGCATTTTAATTGATTGGCTTTCCTTCTTAGAATGGTATAACCTCACCCTTTCCACTTTCCTGTATAAAATCTTCCTTTAGAGATGATGAAGAAGTGAAGTTAGACTTCAGTTTGCTTCTTCTTAGTGAGCTACTCAGACTTTATGTTCTACATAGCAATGTTGGAGGGAAATCACAAGGCGAATGCAGTGGATTTTAATCTTTAATCTTGTTCCTGTCAGTCATTTGTAGGGACTTCACCCTGTCCCTGGTCTCTTTTCATGTAGTAGTGTCTGATATAAATGTAAATGCTTTCCTGTGGCACAAAACTGATTGAGGATGACTGGTTCTTTCCTGGCTGCTCCGATCCAGCCATAGTCTCAGGGCAGCAGGAGCTGGAGGAGGAACTGGCCACAGTTCAAGGAATGGGCAGGCTGCAGCAGGCAAGAAGAAAAGGCAGTCAGACCAGCAGGAAGCTGCAGGTGGGTTCCAAGAGATGCGAGTTTATTTTTACCTGTCTGCTAATAAAAACGTGGAAAGTACTGTTATTTATGTGGCGCTTTAGTCTTTCAAACATTAGGAGCTTAAGAACATAGATTGGAACTGAAAACACTGATAAATTTAATGATCATGTGCATAGCCAGAAGATGAGACATTCCAATGGCATCACACCTCTTACTCCTTTCCACTGAAAAATCACAAGGTTCTCTCTGGAGTAATTCCTGTGCCTGAAGCCATGTGCATACTTAAGATGTTAAGGCCATTTCTGGCTTCTATAAAATCTTTACAAATCTCTTTGCTGGTGGAGCTTTACTGAATAATTAGTGCACTTCATACAGGTGGACTTCTAGGTAGGTGGTGCTGTACCTTGCATGAAAAAATAGTAACTTTTTTAAGAATTAGGATGGCATTGTCCCATTAACAGACCATTGGAAGAAGATAATTAGTTAACTGATACTTCAGAGAACTCTTAACTTCAGAAATCAGGGCACTAATTAAGATATCCAAACATTGTTATCCATTAGCTTCTCAGATAGCCAAGGGTATTTTTAAAGGCTTGCAGGTATCTTAAAAACCTGTGGGAGACTCGACTTTTCTGGAAATAATAGCTGGAAGCTGGGGAGGCCACTCTAGTCCACAGCAATCCCACATACTTGCATTTAAGTGCCTGAATCAGTGCTGAGTTTTGGGATTTTTGATTGAAACTGAGGTTTTAGTAGCAGAATTATCTTACCCCTGCTTGCTTCCTTCTTTAAGTTAAACTTCCTTCTCATGTTTTGTGTGTAGGAAGAATTCCCCTTCGATGGCAAACAATGCTTCCAAGAACTGAATGTCACCTTGGATAGCAGTGACTCAGCTGAAGGAGAAAACATGGGAGGTTGGTGGCCAGAGTACCCTTCACCCAGTGCAGGTGTGATAGTGACTAGACAGTTGATGAAAGCATGCACACAGCATCTGCATTTTTTGTCTATTTTTGTTTTCAAATTCAGCTAACAGCCCATTTGTGGTGTATTCTAATCTTTGTTGGATTTTTTTGGCTTGTGTTTTCTTCCTTTCCGTTTCCAAGCATGTGCGTGCTGGATGAACTGCCTAGTTCTGGCTCACAAGTACAGCATCAATATGGCTGAGCACTGGAATTGGATGAGCTTTGATGCCCATCAGATATTCCATGTGGCAAGATCATGTGTTTGTTTTAAGTTATGAGTCTTGTTCCTCTGAATGTATTTCCAGTTTATATCACAGTTATGTTGCAAACCAGAATTCCATTTCATTGCTGCTTAATTTAAAAATCCAATTCTTAGTTTTTAATGCTGATGTTTTTATATCAGTGGTAAAGATTGCAAATACATCTTATTGTTAAGATGGAATGGGCTCACTTGCAAATTGTCAGTCCAGACCAGTTTATTAATAATTACTTAATATATGATCCTGCAAGCGCCTGATCAACTTTTGGTTAATGTAACATAAGCCACCCTATTGGTTGAGCCACAATAGTGGTGGCTCAATATTCAAGTATTTCTGCTAGGTCCTCTGAGTTCATGAGCTCTGCAACTTATTTTGGTTTTCCAACAGTTAAGGCTACTTTTGCCATCTAAATTTTGGGGATGTAGTGCCTCAGGCATTTCCACTAGAAATAGGTGAGATTTGTTTGTTCCCAACACTGATGAGAACTTTGCGTAAAGAGCTGCAGCCATTTCTAGACTTTGGGAATTTTGGTAGACTTCTCTTGAAAGAATTTTCCTTCTTTGACCTGAGTAGGTTTACGGAGTGTGGTTGAAGAGTTGGAATTGGAAAGAAACCAACTGCAGGAGCAAATACTTTATCTGGAAGAGCGTTGTCAGGATTTGGAAGACAGATTTCAGCTTCAAGGTAGAATGGAGGCTCTCCAGGTGAGCTTTGGAGTTGTGTAAACTTGATGATGCAAGAGAATCATTCTCAGTTTATATTCATTATATCACAGCCTACAATAAGCCTAACCCATCGATTTGCAGCTGACAAAAAATGGCTGAAACCTAATTTACATTCATCAATTATGTTGTCAGCGAGTGTGCACATCCTATATTATGCTTTGAGGTTGAAGCCTGTTGCTTTTGTTCAGCATGTGGAAAATTATGATTAGGATTAAGCTTTATTTGTTCTAGAAACATAGTAAAAAGATAACATGATTTTCATAATTCTTTGTGGAAGTCTTTGCCAGAAGGTCCAGAATTAGATTTGGTAATGACTCCATCGAGTTTTCCACTTCTTATATCCCTCAAGTTTCTTTTCTGTAAGTGTATATATATGTATGTACACATTTTTAGAGAAGAAACTGCTTATATAAAAATGATCCATAATTTTCTATAAATATATACACATGCAATCTAAACTCCAGATATTAGCTAGACACATAGTTATATTTTAAAACCATTCACTGAAGTCCCCACAAAGAACAGTTGAGTTCTTTTAAAAGGAAAAGTTATTTTTGATATTGCCTGACTGACAAATTACTGTGGTAATTTGTGAACCATATTTTCACTGAGTGACAGAACTGATCTTGTACTCAATCTCTTGGTGCTTTACTCATAATTCTTTATCTGTTAAGTTGCACATGTATAAAAAAGAATGACTGGTTTTAAGATGAGAGACAAGCTTACATTAATTATTGAGACTCTTGTAACAAAGCCTTTCAATACAGGTAACGTTTGATGTAGAGGAAGAAGGGCAGCTGTTGAGGGCAGTGCAGGTGTGTTATCTCCTCCAAAATGCCACCTTCTATTCATGGATGGTGACAAGTTTGCCACGTTTGTCCTACTTGCTGTTGATTCTGGATGTGTTTTGCTTTTGATTGTTGGTTGCTGTTGTACAACTTGTTTTTTTCTTTTTTTCTTGTGGTTTTATTTTTGAATTGGTGCAGTGGATCTGACTAGAGTAGGAGATTTGTACTGTGTTTGAAACCTCCAAACAGCTGTGTGAATGAAGTGAAGTTCTCTATTGCTTCTCTGGGTGTGATAATGCTCCTCATCATTGCTTTGTTGCAGAATGAAAATGAGCGTTTGCAAACTCAACTCACCCAACTGCGCAACCAACAAATGCGAGATGTGGAAAAGCATCAGATTCTGATCTCTGGCTTGAATGAGCAGCTTAAAGGGTAAAATGAAGGTTCTTTACAGCTCCACACACCATTGGCTTTCTCTGTTTTAAACTTCAAATTCTAATGAGGCGTATAATCTCTCAAAACACTTGAAAAAACAGTTACTTGCCTCATGTTTCTGTTTGCAGTTGTGTTATTTTTATACTTGGAAGTTAAGGTGGAAAGTGTAAAAATAATGATTCTCTTAGTTTGGGGTTAGTAAATTTAGAAAATTTTACACAAGCTTTGTTTTTGAAATGTCTAAATATGTATTTTCTTCTCAGATTGAATGACAGAAATAGTTTCCTTGAAAATTCACTTGGAGAAAGAGAACAGAAACTGATGAGCACAACAGAAAAGCTGGAACAAGTTGAAACTTTAAGGAAACTCCTTCAAGAAAAGGATATTCTGAACAAAGAGCTTGGGGAAAAGTTTGTGCATGCTGAGCAAAAGGTAAGTTAAACTTATAGTTAGTATTTCACTTATTAGAATTGACGAGCTTTAACCATAGCTTTTGATTTGTGTCCCAACAGAATTATTGCTGTTTTCCCAGTCTGCAAGTTGGTACTTTGTCTTTACAGTTTGTTCATTTAATTGCTTTTCTTTAAGTTTGGTGTAAGGATTTCTTAGGCCCAACACAGCTTTGCATGAAAGTATTTACATTTTGTTGGGGTGATAAGTTTTTGTTTATGAATTTAAAAGCATAAACTTGACTGTTGTGTAAACTCAATATTATAACTGGTAACATCCCAATTTTAATAGAATTGTATGTATTTCTATCATATGAACTTCTACTTTTAATACTAAGCTGAATGAAGCCTTAAAGAAATGCAGTCTGTACGAAGTGGAGAACGTTGAGCAGAAAACAGCCATCAGTGATCTCATGGAAAGAGTTGCTACACTGAAAGAAAAGGTAATTTATAAAAATAATGTAAGAGAAATTCTGTGTTCATTTTTCATGGCCCATTTAAGTGTCAGCAAAAGTGACAGCATGAGCTGCTTTAAATTTCATGCAGTGAGCTTTCTGTTTGCTAAAACAATCTAAAGAAGAACATCTTGTGACTTTACATTGGTACAGGCTGATTACCTTAAATGCTTGTTCTATGTGTGGGTGTAGCTTCTCCCTCTAACAGGTATTTGGAATGTTCTTGTAACATTATTTTCTTGCTGTTTAGACTTTGAAACAAGACAGCATGGTGGAGTCCATGCAGCTAGACCTGGACCAGACAAATGAAGAGCTTGACAAGTTGAATTCAAGCCATTTGGAGGAGAGGTCTCAACTCATTCAGGATCTACAGAAACGTGAAAGAGAAATCGATAATCTGAAAGAAGTGCTGTCAGAAAAAGACAGGGAGATGTCTGTTCTGTCTCTGAACATGACAGAATATTCTGAGCAGGCTATGATGCTGAAGCATCAAGTACAATGCAAAGAGGAGGAGTTGCGAGGTTTGGAAGAGGCTTTATCAAAGGCTGAAAGGGAAATGCATTTGCTGAAGGAAGTACAAACAGCTGATGTGAGAGATGCCAGCGTGAAGATCTCTGCCCTTTCTGAGCAGAGTGACACCATGAGAATGGAGCTGGAGAGAGCTAGAGCTGAGAATGAAGCTAAAACCAAAGAAAACGAGGAATTAATAAGGCAGAGCACTGAGAACAGCGTGACAATTAAGGATCTCCGCTCCGAAATCAAGGCAAACAACGTTGCGTACCATCACAGTCTTGCAGAGTGCGAGTCACAAATTGCTCTGCTGAAAGAGCAAATTACTAAATCATCTGAAAAGCTGCAAGAAACAGAGGATAAACAAAGAAAAGAAATGGAATGTTTGAAATCTCAGCTTGAGGAAAACAGTGCTCTGAAGGAAAGATGGAACTGTTTGCTTAATGAGAAGGAGAGCAAAGCACAGACGTTGGAAAATGAGTTAAAGTCAATTAAAGACTCATACAACAAACTGGCTTTGGAAAACGCTAAAAAAGATGAAGAGTTGGCTGAGTTATCCAGAAAGCTCACAGAACATACTGGTCATGAGGAAACAGCTAAAAAAGAGTTGCAAGAGAAACAAGAGCTCATTATTTCATTAGAGCAGAAACTTGGGGCTTTGGAGAAGCAGAATGAGGAGACTAAACTTAAATTAATTGGGGATCTGAAAGCCAAAGAGATGTGTTGCAAAGAACTTAATGACCAATTAAATGAAATAAATAAACAAATTAAAAAATGGGAGATAGAGACACAGGAGAAAGCTTCAGCTAATAGCCAGTTGCAGGCAGATCTTGAAGGGAAACAAGAAAAATTGGCAGAGCAAATAAAAGCAAATGAACATCTGAAAAGAAGTGTAGGTACAATGGAAAATGAGAAGGAGCAGCTAATCAGAGAAAATGAGAATTTGTCCAAACTCCTGGATGTAAAGGAGTGTGAGTTGTTAAAGAAAATCCAGGCTGTGGCAGAATTGGAGAATAAGTTATCTGTTAGCACTGCTGAGTATGAAAAAACTCTTTCAGTACTAAATTGTAATAAAAACACTCTGGCAAAAGAGATTGAGCAACATTCAGTAGCTGCCAAGCAAAAGGAAAGTTCAGTTGCAGAGCAGCTGGGGGAGAAAACAAAGGAATGTAATGTGCTGGCTGAGCAGTTGTCTGAAAGCAAGGAACAGACTCAACAGTTGCATGAACAAGTGCAATCACTGCTCATTCAACTGAAGGAGATTAGAGATGAAGAAATAAAGAAAGAAGAAATATTAAATAATAAATTATCTGAATGCAGTGGTCTAATCCAAGAGCTCAACCATAGCAAGGAAAAGAATTTACTCCTGCAGGAACAAATTCAAAGTGTAACTTTGGATTTTGAAACTGCAAACAAGTCTCTAGAAGAGAAGAATCTTCAAAATAATTCATTACGTAAGGAGATGGAAGAGAGTAAGCTTTGTGTTGTAGAATTGCAGGATGAAATAAAAAATCTTAAAGTTGAAAAGACTAAATTAACTCAGTTGGTAGAGGAAAGAGACCTGGCTGTGAAAAGTCAGGGTTCAGAACTTGAGAAATTTCAGAGGCAAATTTTTGACAAAATGGAAGAAAATAGAGGGTTAAACCATCAGCTACAGCTATTAAGCAAAGAAGTGGAGGTGCTTAGGCACGAAAAGGAGGACTTTTCAAGATTATTGAGTGAGAAATCAGATGAATGTAAATGTCTCCAGTCTGAAATTGATTCAGCAAGGCACCAAGCAGAAACATCAGATCTAGAAAACAAAAAATTGAAAGCGGAATTAGAGACAGTTAATGTTACAGTAATCAAAAAATCAGAGGAAATAGATGCTTTAACTTCACACCTGTCCCAACAAAGCCATAGTATTTTAGATTTGAAGGACCAAATTGACAGCCTGCTGATGGAGAAAGAAAACTTAAAAACTACCTTTGAGGAAAAAGAAACTCTCCTTTCTGAAAAAGAGGCTTTGATTAAGGAAATGAAAGATAAAGTGTCAGGAGAAGAGCGATACGTGGAATTAATTGCAGATCTCCGGTACCAAATACAAACCCTGAACTTTGAAGCTGATGAGCTCAGACATGCAATGCAGGAAAAAGAAAATGAATTTAAGAGGCAAGGTCAAGAATTTAAGTTGTTAAAAGATAAATCTGAAGAGTCTGATGTACTTAGGGTTCAACTGTCTGAGAATATGGAGGTTATTTCTAACCTTCAAAGTCAGCTTAAAAACATGACAGAACAAGCATCTCAGTTGAATGACTCAATTGCAAAGAAAGATGCATCTTTAAAAGAAAAGGTAGATGAATGCATTGGTTTAAAAGCACAGCTTTGTGCCGTACAGGATTCTTGTGTTGTGCAGGAGAAACAGTTACAGCTTTTAGCCTCTGAAGCAGAACAGCTAAAAGTACTTGTTTCAGAAAAAGAATCAACCATCAGCAGCATTTCAACATTCAGTGAGAATTTAAAGATGCAACTTCAAGAGAAGGAGACTGAGTGTGGTGTTTTAAAGAAACAGATGGTGGAGCTGCACGAAATGAAAGAGAATTTCCAAAAAGAAATAGAGCATCAGAAGAATGTAATAATTGAAATGGACCAGTCCTTATCAGAAAAGGAATCATCTCTTACAGAAAACAAAGGTCTCCTTGAAACTCTGAAGGAGAAAGCAAAGAAAGATGAAGAGAAGACACATTTAATTTCTCAGCTCCAAAGTCAGGTCCTTGAACTAACACAAAAACTAGAAAACTCTAAGGAGCTAGTCTGTGAGAAAGAAAATGCCTTTTTATCTCTTCAGGAGAAAATTGAAGCTCAGTACAAGCTAAGAACTGAGCTGAACATAGCTCTTGGGCACAAAGACGAAATTATTGCTGGACTGTTTAATTCCTTAAAGGAGAAAGATGCCAGCATACAGTTGGCAGAGAGCAATGTTAATGCTCTTTCTAGTGAGATTGACGTTCTCAGATCCAAATTAGAAGAAAGTGGAACAGCCATGAAAAACCTGACGGAGGAATTTCAGGAAAGGAACAAGAAGCTTGATGATCATCAGAAAAAAATTGATTCTTTGACTGTTGAGCTTGACTCTCTTAAAAGGGAGCACCAAAAAGCACTAGACCAAATAAATACTCTGGAACAAGAACTACAGCAGAAAGACTTGGCTGTGGAGTCTCTGCATGTGACATGCACTGAACAGGCTGGGAAATTGGAATGTTTGAAGTTGGAGTTCAACAACGTAAATTCCAAATCATCTCAAGACTGCCATGACAGCGTGCTTTTAATAAATAGTCTGCAGTGTCAGGTGGAGTCTTTAGAGAAAGAAAAAAGCCTGTTGCAAGATGATGTTGGTAAACTGATGGCTGAAAACACACAGCTTACTGCATCTCAGACTGATTTGCAAAATAAATTGGAAGAGCTCCGGGAAATCCATGAAAAACTAGAAACCAGTGAGAATTATTCAAGGATGCAGATAGAGGCTGTCAAACTGCAAATGAAGACTGAAAAAGAGAAGTTACAGATGCAGGTTAGTGTAAAGGGTGAAGAACTTTCTAAATTAGAACTTAAATGTCAAACTCTAGAACTAAGTCTGCTTGCGTCAGAAAACAAATGGGTGACAGAACTTGATAGGGCAAATTCACAAAATAATGATCTTGCTGAGCAATTAAGCAGCTTAGAAAGTGAAATGAAATCAAAAGATAGCACAATCCAGTCTTTGCAGCAAGAGCTGAATCTTATAAAAGAGAAATTAACTCAGAGCTTATCTCCATTTCTTAGTAGTAGGTTTTTAAGTAAAGAAAAGAAGGCACCAATTTCAGATTCTGAACTGCAGCCAACCGATAGTAAAACTCAGTTGGAAAAATTCTCCACTCTGGTAGCTGCTATTCTGAGCAAAGAAACAGAAGGAGAACGTTTGCAACTGGTGCTTTTAGAAAAACAGAAAGAAATAGACACCATGAAGGATGAATTAAGAAGTATGGAGTCGCTTGAGAAGGAGAAGGAGGTGCTGCAGAGTGACATGGAAAAGATGAAGGGCAAATACATGTCTGAAATGGAATGTCTGTCAAAAGAAATGGTCTCACTCAAGGAAACAGTAGGCAAACAAGAGTGTCTCCTGAAAGAAAGGGAGGAGTCTTTGGCAGAAATAAATAAGCAGGTAGAATTTCTTCAGGACAAGATGAATAAATCAGAAGAAATGGTAAGAACTAGTCAAGAAAAGCTGCAGGCTAAAGGTAAAAAAGTAGCAAGTCTCCTTGAAGAAATAGGGGAAAAAGATCACCTCATTGAAAACTTAACGTCCCAGGTCAATCAGCAGAAGGATTTAATTTCTGGTCTAAGCCAGCAAATGAAAGAAAAAGACTCTTCTGTTACCCAGGTCATGGAGTCACTGTCTAATGAAATGCTGAATTTTTCTGAAGAGAGGAGTACATTAAATGCCAAACTTGAAGACCTTGAGGCTGTTCATAATCGTTCAGTGGCAGAGCTAAACCGAGTATTGCAGGAACTTGGGGATTGTAAGAAAGAGCTGGAACACAACCAGGTTATGTTAAGCAGTAGAGAAGCTGAGTTTAAAAATTTAATGAATGAAAAAGAGGAGTTGAAATGTAATCTTGAGAAAATGGGAAAGGAAAAAGAGAATCTGAAAAAGAAGCTTCAAGCAGCATTGATAGTAAGAAGAGATCTAATGCAAAAAGTTGGGAAATTAGAAAAGAGTGGACAGGAAGAAATAGAAAAAGAGCAGAAAAAAGCAGAGGAGCTGTTGAAGCAAGTTAATGAGTTAACAGACAAACTGAAACTAATTGAAGGACAAAGTAATGATTTTGAGTCTCATCTTGGAACTTTGAAACAACAGCTTGTAGAAAAAGATGCCAAGATAAATGATCTGACCAAAACCTTATCTTCAAGAGCATCCTATTTAGAGGAGCTTCAGCACAGTGTTGCAGAACTGAATGATGTCATAGCTGAAAAACAAAATGTTTGTGAGCAGAACCTAAAATCTTTAGGGGAGAAGGACTGTATGCTTGCTCATCTGCAGTCTGTGCTTGATGAAAGAGCAAGGGCATATCAAGAGGAACGTTCTCAGTTGCTCTTGACTCTTGAAGAGGTAAAGTCTGAACTTAAAAAGAAGGAAGAATTGTTGAAAGATTCCAGTTTAGAAGAGCCTCGTTCAAGTGCTGGAGATGGGAATGAGTGTCTGAATCCCAACAATGACGTTAATGCCGTGAATCAATTACAAAAAGAAAAAGAAGCTTTACAGAGGGAGCTTTTGTTTATGAAAGAAGATATGAAAAAATTCCAGCAAGAAAGGGAAGAGCACATGAACCTTGAGCAGCTCAGGCAAGAACATAAAGCACTCTGGGAAGTTCTCCAAACAAAATGTAAAGAGCTGGGCTTTAACCAGTTAGAAGCAAAGGAGTTGGTTCCATCCAAGGCACTCCTGGGAGAAGAACAAGCTGACCCAGGGAGTCTGGAATCGGACACACCAAGAAACAAGGTTCAGGTTGCATCCTTGAAAGAGTCAGAAAACATGATCACTTCAGTGCCAAGTGAAAACACTGAGCTGAAAGAACTCAAAATTAATTATGCAAAACTTCAGGAGGAAACAGAGATATTAAGGAAAGAGCTGAGAAAAATATTGGTTGAATTCGGTGATGACAGAGAAGAAACAAACAGTTTAAAGTCTTTGAGACAAGAGGAGCAATATCAGGGCAGCTTGTTGGAGGACATAAAGCATCTACAGAAAAAGCTGAAGGCACATCAGACTGAAACTGTAGAGCTCAAGGCAGTGCTTGAACATGTGGATAATGAGAAAAAAGCACTTATTAAAAAACGTGAAGAGGATTACAGGATGAGTCAGGAGGAACTGCAGAGGTCACGAATTGAAGCTAAGCAGGAGGTTGCAGGAAAGAATGAGGAAATAGAAGCATTGAGGTGTTCACTTACAGATTTAAAAGAGAGACTTGGTCTGGAAAAAGAATTACTAAACAAAGCAATCAGGGAGGGCCAGGAAGAAGCCCACCATTACAAAACAGCCTTTGAAGACATGAAGAGTGAAAAAGAGCAACTTCTCAGCTCTTTGGAAAAGTCAAATTTGGAACTAATTAAGATGAAAAAGGAGGTAGAACATTTCAGTGAAGAAAACAAAAATCTTGTGGCAGAGCTGTGTATGCTGCGTGAGAAGGCTGAGATGAGTAAATCTGTGGTGTTGGGCGAAGAGCTTAAGGAAGAAAATGGGACTGAAAAGGAATTGGAAGAGGTTGGTTCAGAAAGTAATTCCCTTCAAGGGAATTTGGAAGGAAAAGTCACCGCTCTTCAACTATCAGAGACCGATTACTCTGGGAAAACTAAACTGAGAGAAGCAACAGAATGTGAAATCCAGAAACAAATGCAAACAATACAAGAGCCACTGGCAAAACCTGCAAATTTAAATGATTCCAAAGCCCAAGAGCAAAGACCTGTAACAGAAGAGAGATCCAGAGAGCGTCTCCAAAGGAAGTTACAGGCGGCTTTAATATCACGTAAAGAAGCCCTGAGAGAAAATAAATGTCTAAAGGAACAGATTGATCAGCTGATGTCGGAAAGAGAAGAACTGGTGAACAAGACAAGAATGCTAGAGCACTTGCTAGAGCTTGGCAGAGAAAAGCAGAGTTCAAGTGCTGTGGCTCCACTGTCCGGAGAGGAGAGCCTTGCTTCGGAAAATGCGAGGCTGCTGACCGAAAATGAAAACCTCACTGCAGCATGTGAAAGTCTGAAATCCACCATGGAGTCCATAGTTCAGGAAAAAGAGGCCTTTTCTTTCCAATTAAATACCTTAAAAGATTCTCAGACAGTTGAATTGACAGGATGGAAGGCTAAACACAGTGAATTAAAGCAGGAGTATGAGTCGCTTCTCCAGGCGTATGAGAATATCAGTAGTAAAGTAGCAGATATGAGGCAAGTCATTGATCTCAGTAGGAAAGAGAAGCAGGAGGCTGTTCAAAGACTCAGGGAAGGAGAGTCTGAGAAGGAGGCTCTGCAGCAGCATTTACAAAATCTCCTTGATGAAAATGAGGTTATTAAGAGCCAACTGAAACAACTTGGTGAATCCAAGAAAATGGAGGTTGAGGAGTTACAGAGCAAAGCAGAAAGGCAGATCTGTGAGCAGGAGGCCAGGATGCAGGAACACCAGGATCGTCTGTGTGAGCTCACTGAGCAGAACCATCAGCTGATGGAGGAGAACGAGCAGCTGAAACAAACCTCTGGAAACCTAAAGCAGGCTTTAGAGAAAATTCAGAATGAGAATGATGTCCTTCATAATAACATCACTGTAACTAAAGCAGCCTTGGGAGAACTGCAGGTTCAAATGGAAGTGTACCAAAATGATACACAATCCAAAATCAGTGCTGCGTTATGTGAAAATGAATCACTATTAAAGGACATTAATGTGTTAAAGGATAAACTCTCTGAAAAACAACAAGCTGTGCTTGTCCTAGAACAAGAAAGAAAATTAATTTCAGAAAAAGCACAGGAAACTGAGAAGTCTTTGCTCCACAAAACTCATTGTCTAACAAAGCTGGACACAGAATGTAAAAGTCTAACACAAGAAATTGTTAGTTTAAATGAAAAAGTTAAGATTTTAGAGGATGACAAATGTCTGTTACAGGAAGAATTAGAAAATGTACAAGAAAGTTCTTACAAAGTAAAGAGTGAGAGAGAATTTCTTGAGACAGAATTGCTTAATCATGTTAAAAAAGTTGATCATCTTACTGATAGGATGAAATCAGCACAGGTACAGAATAACTTGCTCTTACAGCAGCTGGAAGAGTTAAAGGCAGAAAAATCGAATGCAGTTAGAGAAAAGGAAGAGCAGCAGCTCCATCTTGTAAAGATTTTTGAGGAGAAGGTGAAAAGTGCTCAGAGGGATAATAATGGGACTAAAAACAAAACAAAAGAATTGCAAGAGCTCTTAAAGGAGAAACAGCAGGAGATCAACCAATTGCAAAAGGATTCTATAAAGTTCCAGGAGCTGATCCTGGATTTGGAAAGATCTGTGAAATTGTCAAAGTCAAAAAATGAAAAATTTGAAAAGGACTTAAGTAATGCATCAGAAAAGCTGGCAGAATCAAATGATGAAATACTTAATCTCAAGGGAGCGCTTACTGCACAGATGAAACTGTTGGATCAGTCAAAGAGGGAAGTGGACAGGCTTAAAGATGAGAATCTAAACTGGAGGAAGGAACTTCAGAAGAAAGGAGATGAACTGCAGCTTCAAAAGAGAGGATACGAGAGAGAATTGGAATTTCATCTCCAGCAGCTGAAATTGCTTCACAAAAGTGAAATTTCGAACCTGGAGGAAAGACATGGTGCACTCGAGAGAGAAAAAGCTCGGGCGATGAGTGAGGTTCAGGGTTTGCAGGAGGAAGTCAGCACAAAGGACTCTCAGAACAAGCAGCTGCAGGCAGATCTGAACGCAGCTCTGGCACGACTGGCTGCTTTCACAAAGTGCATGTCCTCCCTTCAGGATGACAGGGACAGGGTCATCACCGAGATGAAAACCTGGGAAACACAGTTCAAAGAGGCCATTCAAAACAAGGAGAAACAACTGGAAGACAGTAACAAAAGAATAGCAGCCTTGCAAGATGAATTGAAAGATAAAATGACTCAGATTCAAGAACTAAATATCAAATATTTTGTGGTAGAGGAAACAAAGGATGAACTGTATTTGAGGCAAAAATCTGTTGATATGCAGCGTTATGAAGAGCTCTGCAGGATAAAGGAAGAAAATACCTTCTTTTTTAACAGACAGCAAGAGCTGGAGAGTGTTCTTCAGTCCAAAGAAGAAGCTTTGCAGGCACTCCTGAAAGAAAATAATTCTCTTAATCATCTCATAGAGAATAGTAAGAGTGCAGGAAGAGAGATAAAAGCTCTGGAAAGTAATTTTACGAGACAGGAGCAAGAATTGCAAGAGCTTCTAGCAGAGAAGGAAAAAACGAATGCTGAATTGCAGAAGCAAATGACTATTTCTGAGCAAATGAAAATCATGCTAAATAATAAAGACAAAGAAATTTCCCTACTCATTTCTTCAAAAGGGGATGAAATTTCAGACTATCTGATTCAGGTACAGACTCAACATAGGAATCAGATCAAAGAGTATGAACTTCAGATAAGGTCTTTGCAGATGGAGAGACAACAAGCTGAGGAGTCCCGTCAGAGGCTGGAAAACGAGCTGAGAAATCTCCAGGTGAAAGCAGAAAAAGCAAGTCAGGAGAGGGCTGTGATTGCCAGTGAAATAGATGCCTTTAAAAAATCCATGTCATCTCTCCAGAATGACCGGGATGATCTTTTTACCAGATACAAGGAGCTGGAACATCTTCACCGGGATGTCTTAAACCAGAGGGACAGTCTCTTAGTTGGCAGTGCAAGTGAGACTAATTCTTTGAAACAGGAGTTAAGGATCCTTCTCAATAGGATAGATGATCTGCATTCTGAAAATGCAATGCTGAGTGCACAGCTGTTAAAATACAGGGAAGATCTTAACCAGGTTTTATCTCTGAAAGACCATCAGCTGAAGGACTTACTTAAGCAGAAATTGGAGTGTATTAAAAGCCTTGAGCATGAAAAATATGATCTTCAGAAACAAATAAAAGAGATGCAGCTTTCTAGTGAACTGCAGAAGGGGGCTGCTGTGGCTTTGGAACATGAGAATAAAAAATTAGCATCTAAAGTAAGTGATTTAGAATCTCTAATCACATCACTAAACAAAGAGAAACTTGTTTCTGAATCTGGAGAGAAGCTGCTAAGTAGTGAGAGTATTCAGAAAAAAGAATCCAACGGGCAGCATGGAGGAAAGCTTCAGAAAAAGGTTCAGGAACTCCAGAAATCCAGAGGCAGAAATGCAGAGGAGGAATACAGTGGGACTCTTTTGACACCTGAGGATGGAGATAAACCTGATGCATCTGCAGAGAAGATGCTGCTTGAAGTTCAGTCTCAAAACAGGGAGTTGAGATCCCAAAATGAGGCCTTTGGGAAGGCAATGACTGCTCTGCAGAACGACAGAGATCGCATCATAGAGGACTTTAAAGTTCTTCAGAGCAAATACACCTCTGAGCTCAAGACCGAAAGAAAAAAAGGAGATGAACTTGCAGCTGAATTGGAGGGGTTTAAATCCCAGCTCATGAATATCCTCAAAGAAAACTCTCTTCTGCATGGGGCTGTCCATGATGCTGCAGATCAGGTTACCCTTGCTCAGGTGGCTGATGACATTGGAAGGGTCTGTAGGACTTTGGTCAGTCGGGAGCTGGAGGTGAGCAGGCTCTCAGCTGAGTGTGGGAATTATGTCCAGCAGATGGAAGCGTTTGCCAAGGCTATGGCCAGTCTCCAGGATGACCGAGACAAATTGCTGCAGGAGCTCAGCCATCAGAAGGTAACTTCTGAAGCCAAGCAGGGCACAGCTTCGTTTCTCATTGATTGCAGCAGCATCAATGAGAAAAATACTGTTGAAAATAGTTTGGATGTGCCTCAGAACAGTGGCGAAAATTTGGTAAGTTGAATTAGCCACATGGCTCTGTAATTTTATTCTTCGTGCAGTGAATGCTCAGAGGCATGTTGGATTCTGGAGTTCAACTTTGTAGATTGTGAGTGCTAAGGTAGCACTGTGTGCCCAGAGGAGGTGTGTTTACAATTTTGGGAGTTAAGGTAATTACCCTGTTAAACAAAGCAAATAGGGAAAACCTTAATCTGTAATCAGAATTTTAGTTCTAATCAAACTTCACCCATCTAGTTTTCATTCCAGTTCACTGATGATGTTTATTAAACCTAGGCTAAAGAAGGAGCCAGCCTTGCAGCTGTTGAAATATCCAAACTGAAGAACAAGGTTGATGATTTGGAGAAGGCTTTGCAGCAGACAAAAGCCTTCCAGGCAGCAACCGAGAGAGAGATCACATCATACCAGAACGAGCTGGCTGGATTAAGGTACAACAGTGCAGCTTTATCCTCTTCAATGATTTGTATAGAATATAGAATTACTTAACATCTGATGTTTTATGTTCAGAATGGAAAAAAACCTCCTCCTCTCTGAGTCCCAGGCGCTGAGGAATCAGTGTCAGATCACAGTGGCTGAGAAGGACCGGCAGATTGCAGAGCTCCAGAGGCTGCAGCAAGACATGATTGAGAAGAAGTCACTCCCTGCTGGCAGCAGTTATCCAGTCAAGGTAAAAGAATGGAATGTAGCAGGAATGTAGAGTGGAAGGTAGCAGCTTATTGTCTGAAATCTGTAGCCTGCTTCTCAAAAGAGCACTCTGTAGTAATCCTGTAAGTTACTGTCTTTAATAAATTAGTTAAATCCAGAATATAAAAGGAAGAAGTTGAAAAAAAATTAAATGGGTTTATTTCTTTCAGATGTATTATGGCTGTAACCCATTTTCAGGGAGAGGCTTTTTAAGAGGATCAGAAAAGAGCTTGGGGTTACATGGACAGCAGGTTGCACAGTTTGTATAGTGGATGCAGAGAGGTTTTAAACACTAATAAAGTTCATTCTGCAGAGCCTAAATCCCTGTCTAGTTACTGCAGGTTGGACTAGGACCTAACTGGGGGAGAAAGGGGAATGGAAGTATTCTTGTCCTTCCCCTGAAGCAGCTGGAGCTGGCTTCTGCCAGGAACAAAATCCTGGATTTAGAAAGGCAGCAGCTGACACCCAGGCTGGTAAATGCTGTTCTGTAGACTTGAAAGATTCAAGGAAAGTGCTATTTTAGAATAGTATTCTTATTTACCTTTTCTGTGCCAAAGGAAGGAAGCAATATTCATTTTAATTTCATTAAAACCAGCATTTTAGTTGCTGAAGTTTGTATGCTGTTCATTTTCTGTGATTACAGTCATGAGTAAGAGCTATTGACCAGTAATGTCTGTGGGTAGTGGAGGATTTTATGTGGTAAAACCTTTTATTTCATAATTGTATGGGTGAATAGATTCCATAAAGCATTAGAGATGGCACATATCCCTCCCTTATTAGAGGTTAGTATCAAAATGTTGAGCTGCCAGAGATAAAGAAGGCCAAAGTTGTAAATTGGTAATACAATTTTTCTCTTCAAAATGGTTTCTTTCAGCTTTAAATTGATATTTACAAAACAGCTGTTCTACAAGTCATGAATACAAGACTTTATTAGCTTGAAAATAATTTTGGAAGGTGTTTTATATTAATCCTTTGCTATTTTTCCCTCTTTATTTTTGTGCTTTGCATTATTTGCCAATTAAAAATTAGTTTGGGTTGCCTTTTTGTGGTAATTTTTTTGTTATTTTTTAATGCAAGTAATAACACTATATATATGTATAAAAAAATCTTGTATTTAAAGTGTCTTTCAAATGTGGTATTAAGTTGTGAGAAGAAAATAATGTGAAAAGGGAATTCTGCAGGGTATATTTAGTGTTGGGGTTGTGGATTATTTAGAGAAGTCCTGTACCATTTACCCTGAATGTCCTGATATTTTTAAGGCTTTGGAAACTGCCTCCCTTGCTGGAAGTGCAGATGGAGCAGAGGAAATCAAACGTGTCCTAGCTGAGAAGAACCAGCTGCAGACTGAGCTGCAGCACTGCCTCCAGGAGATGCAGCAGAAGGACCTGCACTTCCAGCAGATTAATTCCAAGGTAGCTTGGAACAGCAGCTCTGATCCTGGAAAGCTCATGTCAGTCCGGGCTGGCCTCATGTTGGAATATTGCTGAAGTGGTGGTGTCGTGCATGACTGAATGTTACTTTACTTTGAAACGCAGATGTTTTAAAAGAACTCAGCCTGGACATTCAAATTAAATGTCACTTTTCTTTCTGCCAGGCTTTCCTGACTTGGTGTTTGTCTGAGAGATTTATTTGACTCTGCATTCTGAAGATGTTGATGAACCTCTGAACTTGCACTCACAGTCAAATATTTTTCATTACAGACATAAACAGGTGTCTGTCTTAGCTGGAACAAGATTTCAGCTTCTGGTTTGGGTGTTCTGACGGCAGGGGAAATCACTGCTCATCTTTCATTATTTCCTCTGCTCATAAAACACCTTAAATCCCAATATGACCTTGCCAAAAAGTGGATGCAATTTTGAAACAGCAGGTCTCAAATCTGCAGGGATTTCCTGGGAGAGCTAATTTTAATGACTTCAATGTGAATTTCTCTCAGGTTGTGCAGTCAGCAGAAGAAAACGCTGTCCTGTCTGCCCAGCTGAAGACTCTCTCCCAGGCTCTGAGGGACAACCAGCTTCATTACACTGATCTGCAAAATCGTTACGTAAGGCTGGAGAGGGAATATCAGGCAATGCAAGTGACATCTTTCCAAGGCTCTGTCCAGGTAAACACATACATGGAAAGGGTTTTAGGTGTCTGGTTTTCTTGCTAAAAATGAAATAAAGTACTTTTTGTTGTAGTGACCCAGTACTTTTGCTGGCCTGTGACTGAAGATAGGTGTCCTTATTGTTGTTAAGGTGGTCTAATTTGACTTTTCATTTAAGGAAGTTGTTTGACATATTTTTTTGTTTTGAAGCATCTTTTTTGAGTTAGTCTGCAGCTGGCAGAGATAACTGGATGATCACTGCTCAGTGGATCAGGAAATGTAGTGATAATTTCACATCAGTTGTAGATCATTTTACAGTGCTTGAGTAATATATTCAGAAGTGAGATCTACATGGCCAGTTCATCATTTCAGTACCCTTTGCCAACCCCTCGTACACATCTGTAAGATTATCATTTGGGATTGGACCTTCATGATTTTTATGGTCCCTTCTAACCCAGTCCTTCATGATTCATCATTATTCTTTTATTCTTAGAAAGCTTTCCTGTACTGCCTTGGTTATTCATTAGCAATCATTAACAGAACACCCTGAAATAGCATATGGATACATACAGAAAACAACCCTTGGTCTTCCATAAATGGAAATAAATCCAAACAAGAACTGTAAATTAAGAATAAATGAATAACTGCCTTGCTTCTGGAATTGTGGATGTGTAGATGCATTTCTTTCCCCTCAGACATTGTTGAGAGATGGAAATGAAAACATTAAGTGGCACAAAGAATTATCTGTTCCACTCTTTTGTGGTGCTTATAGCTTCTGTAATTGAAGTAAAGACTTTTGGCAAGTAGAAAAATGGTCACTTGTTTGGTTTTTTCCCCCCTTAATATTTTCTAGGATGAAACCAGAGCAGAAGTTCCCCCTGGAGCGCCACAGGAGAGATCTGGGATTATTGTGGAGATAGACAATACGGAGCTAAATGAGCTCAGGAAAAGGTCAGGACTCAGAGCGTGTATTAGCAATATTATTTTCCTGACAGCTGTGTTCTGAGTGTGAAAGTAATGCTTTTCTATCCCTCTGAGGCATTTGTGTGGAGAAGAGGAAGGAGTTAGATTTACAGTAGATTATATGAATCATAAGCCATATTCTTGAATTGGTACCATCTGGTAATACTTGTGGCTTGTATCTGTACATAAATATACTGATTATTGGTGGCTTTATCTCAGTATTTAAGCTGAAACATTTCATTATAATTAAGTCTGTCCCAAAAAGGAAGATTTCCTAATAAAGAACAAATAAGTAATTCTTTTGAGTCCATAAAATATTGATTTCAGATTTTATTTTGTCCCAGGCTTGCAGAGACTGAGCAGCAGTATGAGTCAATGCAGCAGAGTCTCTCCCAGCTCACAGAAACACTGTCAGAGGAGAGGAGGAGGAGAGAAGCTGCAGAAGAGGCTCTTGGACTCTCTGAGGAGAGAAGTAACAGGTAAAACACAGACTATTTGTTTGGCTTTTATTTTTAGTGAGATTGGTGAGAGGTTTTCCTGTGGGTCTTAGATTTTTTTGACATATTACTACTACTCCTAATAATAATAAACAAACCTGTGTGTGATCCCACAGCGCCCCAAGAAGTGAAAATCCATGTGTGAAAAAGACACTGGATCAAGAAAGTGTTATAGGCTTTGGGATTTTTTTTTCTTTATTTAATTTCATCTGTTAGACTCAGTAGCTGGTGCTATTTATTTTTTCCAGGTTAGGAAAACAATTTCCCATATAGCAACTTTAGCAGAGCTGCTGGTTAGATGGAAAATATCATTGTGCACCTGCATAAATCGAGTGTCCCTCACTACCGTCACCTGGAAATCACTGTTCAGTCAGCTGGTGATGATGGGGATTAATTCTGAATAAATGAAACACCTTGGCAGTAGATTTACAAATAGAGACTGAAAAAGTCCTGGCAATGTAAAGTGAGTCATCTTTTTGTGGGGACCTTCCCTCAGTCATTTTAAGTGTGCAAAATAATGCTTTTTGTGTCAATTCAGTCCTTAAAAGAGGAATTAATTCAGCAGTGCATGTCTCTGTGCCTTGAATCTTTCTCTAGATTTGAAGTAGGCAGTTACAGGTCTGTCCCCAGTGACTACACTGTCCAGATGGAAGATGAAGAGGAGAGGGAAGCCTTAATCATCAACCCCAGTGAACACATCGTTGTGAGAAAGGTAAGGGAATGAAAGCCTTTAAAAGCCCCGAGTTATCAGCTCCTTAACAGTGATGGAAAAACATCCTTAATTTCTTTCTGTTGAGACTGTGAGTCTCAGACCAGCAGCTGTGTAAACTGTGCCAGAAAACACACTGCATATGTCCACTTTAAAAAATGTATGTAATCATATTTGTGCTACACATGTGGCCATTAAATAAACTGTGTCTGCATTTAATTACGCATGCCCAAAATGCAGTATGCATGTTTATGTGTGTGGAGTTGCATAATACACAGCTTGGATTCATTCCTTTCCCCTCTCATTAATGCTGGGTTTGGGGCCTTTAAATCGTTTATGCTTTGGTATTTGGCATTGGTTGTGTTTTGGGCTCAGTTGCTGTGTCAGAGACAAAAGGTTTGTAGTGCCTCAGAAATGCAGGCTGCAGGAGAGCTGTTCCTGGTTCGTGTTCCTGATTCTTTCTCTGGTAACTTCTGTCTCTTCCTCAGATGAAAGGAGGAGCCCTTTCTTTGCGCCGCTGGCTCCGGGGGCGAAGCCTTTACTGCTCCAAGCTGCTGACGGCCCGAGCCAAATCCCGCTATTTATTCCTCACCTACCTGGTCACACTACACCTCCTTGTTGTCCTGTGCCTCAGTGGTGTGCTCTGAACCCACTGCACTCCCTGGCTGGCTCCTTTGCCTGTGGGCAGTGCCAGCCCCGAGGCTCCTCACATGCTGCTGTTCTGCTATGCACTGGACACAGTCGTACAAATCCCTGGGACACCACGCGGAACCTCGAGCTTCTCCAGTGAAATTCGTGCATATCACACTTGCTCCAAAGCTGACTTGAATTGCTCTTTTACACTGGGATATTATATTTGTAAGAAGAAAAGATTCCCCCATGCCCTATAAGGAAACTGCTGCATACAAGTTATTTAATATTGTTTGTGGGTACATAATGGTTGATTACTACTGAATGGGTTGTAAATGATATCTTTTCTATACAAATTTTATTTTAAGAGTTAAACTATAAATTCTAAAGGAATATCAAACTATTACTGTATATTGGCTTCTTGATTATAACAAGAAGTTTTATGGAGTGCAATAAAGGAAGAACTACTGGATTTTTGATTTTCTTTGGTTGGTTAGGTGTTTTTTTTTTTTTTTTTTTGGCTGAAAATAAAAGAATTAAGAAGGTTCTTTCCCATTAAGTTTGTAAAGAAATCAAGATGCACAGATCTTTGATAATGAGGTAAGCTGATACTTAAAGAATCACAATTGAGATGACATAAATATTTCCAACTTCTTACATTCTTTTTGTAATTTTTTCTTTCTGTAACTTGTGGGGGTTCAGTATTTTTTCAAATTTACTTGCACTTTTCTTGTTGAGGCTTAGTTACTCCCTGTCTTGGAGGCAGAATGTTACTTAGATGCAGAACACATAAAATTTGAGCTTCTAAAGACACAGCCTTACTAATTTTACATGTTTCAGCTTCAAGGTACAAATCAATAAATTCAGCTAAGGATCTTGTGGGAAAGGAAAACCCAATGAATATGGAAAAAGAAGGATTCCATCGGTTTTACTGATGAGCAGAAGCAAGGTTGACTTGGAGATATTTTAGTGAACTGATTTATCTGCTTAAGAGGTAGTTACTGCTGCAGGTAAATACTGTAAACCACCTGCTTTAGATGGTATTTAATATTTCTTGGTCTGGTAAAGGTCTGGATTTTTATATAAATCTAATATATTCTGCTATGATTGATTTTTTTTTTTTAAATAGTGATGGTTGATCTCCTTTAAGTGGCTGATTCAGTCCCTGTGTTCAGCCCTGGTGTCATCCAAATACTGAGATAACTCAAACACCAGGTACAGCGGGAGCATGAGTACTGGTGATGCTGACTTTTCCCTTCCCAGCCTGAAAATGGGTGTTAGCAGATGATAATGAGCTTTTCTTAGCTAATTATGATATAATGAAGCAGAATGTGTTCCAAAGGCAAGAATGGCCCTTCAGTCCTTCCAGTCTTACTCATCCAGTGTGAGGGATTTTTGACCTGGGGGGAGAGAAAACAACCCTCTGTCCTGAGGCTCAGTGAGTGGGAAAGGATCCAGTGGTGTTTGAAATTCTGTCCTGCTTTCTCCAGGCCTTTGTGCTGTCACTGTGATAAGAACAAACTGGGGGAAAAAAAAAAGTCAAATGGCTTGACATGTCGATATCCTGTGAACTCCATTCCAGAAGCTGATAAAAATGTACTGGGAGGTGAGCTCCTGTCATTTAGGAAGCAGCTTTTTCTGGGTAAGTATTGCCCTGAGAGTGTGCTCATGCTACAGTTCATAATTTAAATGCTTGGCTTCAGTAGGTCTGAGATCGAGCAAATTGAGGAAATTTGTTTAAAATTCTCTACTCTCAAATTCCAGCGTCTCAGCTGATGTAATTCTTGATGTATTTAAAAACTAAATTTCCCTCTGGTTTTTGGTGTTGGAGCCAGAGTCTGGGTGCAGTGCTGTAATGTTGGATACTGCTGGTAAACAATTGGTATATTGCAGTCCAAACCCTTTTCCTGAGGGTTTTGGGAGAAAATAATTCATGGCAATGGGAACAAATGTTCAAACCCACCAGCTACTAGAACAACGGGATAAACATTCCCACATTAAAGCTCTTCCCAAATTTATGTGATAAAATCCATTTTTGCGTTTTTAGGGACAAGAGCTTTGCTGGACAAGTTCTGTTTTTCATTCCCATTTCTCAAGTACCTTTCTTTACAGAGTGAAGTTGCCAAAGAAGGAAAAAAAAAAATCTTTCTCTGGTGTCAACTGCCTAAAGAGGCAGTTTTCCAGTTCTGAAAATAACCCAGGGATCCATCATGGTGCCTGCCCTTGGGGTGGGTTTTGCCATGAATTTCAGGGAGACCAGGACTTGGAGATGTTGGCCCGCTTCTAAAGCTGAGGTGTTCCTGTGCCAGCTGCCTCTTTTTCCCAGAACGGCCACTTTCATAAAGTGTTTGCCACTTAAAAATGTGAAATAGGCCCTGGAGTGAGCTCTCCACATTACAGAGTGACTGCCACTTAAAAACACTTGGCAAATGCTTCCCCAAAAGCTTCTGCTGTGGGTTACTTTTAGTTGGTTTTTTGAGATTGATGAGCAAAAAAAGCAAATTGCAATGTTACATGTAGGAAAAACTGCAGTGTTTGAAGTAACAAATGGTTTTGGTGGTTTATTTACCATTAACTGCTAATGTTACAGCTTGTCTGTGCATACAATCAATTAATTTTAAGCAAAGGAACTTTGTAGAAGATAATTTCCCCTTGGAAGAGGTGGGATTTATGCTGAAGTCCCAGTAGAGCCAAGTGTGTGTCCTGTAGCTGAGCTTGCCCATGGTCACGAGGCCAATTAACAGGATCACAGGACCCTGGAGGCTGCAGCAGGAGATTTTCCCTCTGGAAGAAACAAAAGGCTGCCAATATCCTAATTAATTTGCTTTGTGAAATCCTATTCAAGTGGAAATTTATGTGGATACTTCACATGCTTGCTAAGATCCATTGACTTTGCTGGTTAGGGTTATTTCTCAAAAACACTGTGTTTTAATGATATGAAGGTGTCTTAGGGAAGAAAAGCCCCACCTGTTGGAATTTATTCATATCATGTGTCAGATTTTGATTTTTCTGGGCTGTCAAAACTCTCCCCTGAAGTTCTGTGTGATGAATAACATTTTACCTCATATATTGTGATATTATTTGGGGCAATCATGACAGACTTCCTAATGCAAATGTGATAAGCTTAGTAAAGTCAGTGTTTAGTAAGTGATTTTTCTTTTAGATGATCTGTCTCCCCTTCATATTAATGAGTTTTTAAAAACCATTTGACTTACTCCAAGGGGGAATCTTATTATTTAAAGGCAAAATAGTGGAACTGCTTGGACAGAGAGAGCAACCAAATAAGTGAGTTTGGAGAAATTATATATTTTCCACCTCTAATTCCTTCCCTTTATTCCTTTGTGCAATGACAGAGGACCCATTCCTCGTGCAGAGCCATGAGTTTGTTGATGCTCACCTTGGCTGGCCTCCTGTCTGAGCAGAAGCAGCACTTCATTTTTGGAGCTGCCTTGGTCTTTCTGGAGGGTTTATGGAAGGAATTTTAACAAAGTGGTTACCCACAAATTCACATTTTAGTTCCTTGCATGTTTTAGGGGCACCTTCTGTGAGGGCAGGAGCAGGAACAGTATTTCACAGGAAGTTAAGTTATAAGTTTAAAATGATATTTTGTCCCTGATGTTCCTGACAAACTGCACTAATATTGGAATGATGTCCTTTGCAGGGTGTTATGGTTGGAATGGGTCAAAAATACAGCAGTGTAGGGGATGAAGCACAAAATAAAAGAGGGATCCTGACACTGGAACCTCCCATGAGTGTGGAATCATCATTAACTGGGATGATGTGGGAAAGGTGGGTGTTTTATTTGATTTTGTATTTACACATACTTGGCAGTCTTGAAGTTCCTGCTGAGGCAAAACATTTGACAGTGATAGAAAGAAGCTAAAGTTAAAAAAAATTCAGGTTGCAGTTTTTCAGAGGTGAATTGGAGAAATACTAAATTACTGAAATTGGGAACAAAGCTTGTGAGGTACAGGGGGGAGGGTTATTTTCTCTCCTCAGAACTGGCCTACATGAGCAAGAGGATGGGTGGTGCCCACATCTCACATTCCATGTGACATTCTCACTGTCACTTCCAGAAGAAAGGAACAGACTGGGGCTTCTTATCCCTGTTCTGATCCTTTGAGAGGGGGATTTGTGGTTTTTTTTTTTTTTTTTTTTTTTTTTTTCTTGAAGCATGTTTTTCATTTGCAAAAGTTAGCTTTTCATGACTGGGTGGTCAGAAGGCATCTTTAATCCCCATCCAGCACCACTTCCTTGGCACTGTGCAATGAGCTCTGGGGGAAGTGCCAGTTCCAGGATGTCCCAGGTGCAGGCAAGAAGGTCTGCTTGTGGGAGAAGCTGCTAAATATCTTAAATATCCCAAGTGTCCTAGTCTCTTTGGGAAGTACCTGGCTCTGTATGTGGAAAAGACTGTACTGTCTGGGGGAAGCTCCACAGGGAAATGCTCCTGGTACTGATTTTCTGTGGAAAATGCTGCTGAAAGGGAGATACAGAGCTGGGGTTGTTCTGTCCTCTGCTCGCTAGGATGAAGTGCAGTTATAACCCAGATATCGGAACTCAGTTACTGTGCCATAGCCATGGACCCAAGCTGTTCCAAATGAACAGACCAAAGTTGATCCAGGAGCAGTGGGAGTTCCTCAGTTGATATTTGGAAATAAATTGCCCACTTATTCCTCTAGATGGAAGCACAGTACTTGGATTTCATTCTCTCCCTGCTTGCTGCAAGCACACTTTTCTAACTCCATCCAGTTATGTTTTTCTACCTCAGAATTTTCCTGCTGTCTGCATTCAGCAAGAAATTACATTTTCCTGTAGGAGGAAAAAAAAAATCAAATTGTAGGCCCATATTTTATGTTCCCTCATCTGCATCTGGCAATTGTCCTGTGCAGAGTACACACCAGTGGCTGTTCCTTCTCGGGAATGCTGAATGCAAGAGCAGCTCATCTGAAACTGAGTTAGAAGAAGGAATTAAGGAAGCTTAAAAAGGTGGAATGTGCTTTCCTGTAGTGTGATTATTTTTAGAGTGTAACGTGGTGGAGGCCTCAGGCAGTGCTGTAACTCAGACAATGGTCAGGTGCTAAATGGCCTCTTGCAGCTTAAGCTTTCCTTCTTTTTGTCTCTTGGATGGAGGAATTACTTGTGGAAGTGGCTCCCTAGCCCAAACTGGTAGGGAAGGGACAAGAAACAGAGTTGATAACTGTTGTGATTACTCCAAATAAGAAAAAAAGGGTGATTTGAGTACTTCTGTGATTTTAATTCAAGCCACAAATTTCTTCCCAGTGCTTGGAAATCCTACTCCTGAAAGCACCAGGATGTGGAGGAAACAAGAGAATTCCTGGGTAACGTGCCAAAAATGGGACAAAAGCACAGCAGTGCAGTGCCCAGCCATCCACAGGGTACAAAAGGGGGGTCCCCAAAGGCTGAGGCTGGGTGTGTGAGGGGGAGCAGGAGTGGGAGTGGTGCAGTGTGGGAATCAGAAAAATAGAAACTTCCACAGACACTGAAGGGTTTAATTTGCAGCCTTGGGAGAAACTTAGATTGATGTAAAATTTCAATACACATACATTAAGCTGAAAAATCATAAGCTTATGTTTCTGTGGTTGTAAGAAAGAATATGCCTTAAGTAGGTAAGAAACTGTGTTGATAAGATGGTGAAGGGTTTATAATGTAGAGGTGTGGTTGTGTAGGATAAGCTAAGAGTTTAGAAGTTATAACAGAAGTATATGTGTGCATGTGAGACAGAAGTATATTAGACAAAAGTATCCACAGTGCAGCAAAGAAAGTAAAGGTGATAGGTTAGAAAAACAAAATAAACCCTGTAACAACTGTCTATTAAGTTGGAAAGTTATATATTGCCTTATAACCAAGAAACTTGTGACTACTCTTGAGCTATAGCTGATAGCTTACTCTTTTAAAGTCTCACAGCCTCTAAGACTGATGTTTATCTGAGCAATAAATAATTCTTAACCCAAAAATAGTCCCATCCCTTCATTGCAAACAACAACAGTGATACTGTGGGATGCACAGTGCGCTGTGGGAATGGAGGGAGGAGCACAGGCAGCCATGGTATGGAGCATTCCTGCTCCCCTGTGCTTCAATTCACAGTATTCCAGCTGGAAAAGAGCACAGGCCATTGTCCATCCCTGGCCATTTGTTCCCAGGAACTGACAGTGGGTGGGAGGGAAGGCGTCGGAACCGACCCAGCGTTTTCTGACGCTGGTGACAACGTAAATGTTTAATAGAAATGCTGGGATGATTTGGGATATTTCCTCCTCAGTAATTTCTCTTTGCTAATGTGCTTGCTGCTCACATTTAGTTCTCATGACCTATAAAATCAACACTGGATTGTTTTGGTTCTTGTAGAATATCGCTATCCATTAACATTCTGGTTATCATTAGGTCAGATTTAATGGGCTGTGCAGGGCCTGATTGTGCCTGGTTTTGAGGGAAAACCTGGAAACTGCCACAGTTTTAGGCAGGCTCCAGCTTTGTGAGTCCAGGTCTGTTCCTCACTGCTGAAACCACCAGTACTTTGGGAGTTATGTAAGCACAGAGGTTTCCTTCTCTTCCCTTTTTAGTTTCCTGTCTGAAATAGCAGTAATTTTCTTCTTACATATGATTTATAGATATATATTTTTAAACTTTTACATGATTGCTTTCTGGTTTATTCAACTTCTCCCTACATTTGTATTCCAAACCTTCAAATGAAGGATGGCGTAGCATCCCAAAGCTCAGTTCTGGAAACATCTGATTATTTCTTTTCCTTTGAAAATTGATACAGAATTGAATTGTTTCAAACATCTGGTGACTTTAATGAATAACTCCAGCTCTGGACAGATGTTGATATTGTAGGTACTTCAAATTTAGAGAGGATCTCTTTTCCATTTAAGTTCATTTTGGGGAAAAATAATACTTGTTTCTAGGATATAATACTTGTTTTTAGGATATTCTTCAAATAAAATTACCCATAAAACTATCCTGATGTTTTGTGTTAGGTCAGAAAAAAAAAATTAGCTAAAAAGAGAATAAACACGCAACCCAGTGAATTTGGTGAATAGATGTGAGTTTGGCAGATTTTCTCTTGCATGCTTTGTCTATTTTAATATGGCTGTAAAAATATGAAGAAAATTTTTAAAAAGCAATTATTTTTATGATATGAAATATATCTCATATATTTAAAATATATTGTTATTTAATATAATTTAATATATTACTTACTGAAAGTAATATAATAAAAATAGATTACTCAGGCTGTATTTGAAAAACTTATGGCTTAGGGCCAAAAGTCCACATGGCAAATTTAGCCAGGGATAGAAGTAAGTGTGATTTAAATACAGAATATAGGCATAGAATCACCTGGGGAAAAGGAGATGTGGCTCTGCACTTCCCTTGGTGCCCACTTTTGGCGTATATTTAATTGGAAGATTATGCATCCATCTAGCAGCAGTGTAAATAAATTAATTAAGTTGTGAGCTTGACAGCAGAATTGAGTGGGAGAGAATACAGCTGGGAGATAAAAACCACCACCAGACCATCAGAACAGCCCCGTTTGCAACAACGAGGAGGTAGAGCTCCTACAGGAGACGTGTCTGGGGCTGCTTCTCTGTCATTACCCTGCAATGATAAATCTGGGTTTCAAGATGGTTTACAGGCTTGTTGTTTATTGCTGATGGCATTAAATTCATTACAGTAACTATGAATTACTGGTAATTTATGTGTTCTTTATTTGAAAGCATACTTTTCATTAAAAGTAGACTTTATTGGTGAAGGCATTAACTTCTGAAATTCAATATTGGAGCTTGTGTGTGTGTTTGTGTATATGTAAAAACCTTAGATTGCTGCATTGTTGCAGCCCTGCCATCAGTGTAAAAGAATATATCCTAGGGTGTCATCTCCACTTAATAATGTCAGTAGAAACCTGTCCTAGGTTAATGGAAAGGTATCCACTGGCTTGGGTGATTTTCCTTTTAAATGAAATCCCAAAGAAAGCATGACATGGTGTTCACAGAAGAGTCACAGTTCAGGAGGGGACCCAGGAGTAGTAACTGTCAGTATTCATTAAAAAAAAAAAAAAAAAAAAAATTTGCTGTCCTTTCAGTTTGTGTTAAGTGTAGATCCTAAAGTTCTTCCAACTCTTCCTTCCAAATCCTTCTGGAGACGTTCCATGTGCCAGCAATGTGTCTAAAATTTGTGTGCAGGCTTGGTATCAGAAATGCCTTATTCATTTTGAGTGGAAAACAGGGACTTCATGTTATGTGGCATTGGATTTGGAAAATGAAACAGCAATTGCTGTCTCCTCCTCCTCTCTTGAAAGGGGCATGGACCTTCCTGATGAACAGGGGAAGTAATTCACCTCTGGCAATGAATGGTGCTGATGCCCAGGAGTATTTTCCTTGTATAATTATTGTGCTGAGGTTCCAGAGGAGGTGAGTGGAAGGTGCTGTCCTTGTCCTTGCTCTCCTAGCTTCACACAGCTATCTTTTTCCTGGAGTTTTCTTAGGGAGACAGCTTGGACTAGTGAGCTTTCCTGTCATTTTAACAGTAGGAAGAAGAAGGGGATGGAGAGAGAAATAATGTGTTGAAACTTCTTTCCACTCAGGGCTGGAATCCACAGCTATCCATGAAACCACTTAAAATGGTATTGTGAAATGTGATATTGACTTCCATGAGGATCTCTGTGGGAAAAATGTCCTCTCTGGAGGAACCGCCATGTGTATCCTGGGATTTGGGATCATATGGAGAAGGAGAGGACAGTTTGCCTCCAAGTACAATGAAGATTAAGGTGATTTTTTTAACATTTTTATTGCTGCCAGTTCCATCTTAAGGTGTTTTTTTCCTTATTCACATGGTCTCTTAATGGTAAAAGCTGCAAAATCTGTCAAAAAGAGGTTTTTCAAACTTCTGCTCTAGCTACCTAAAAGTGAGAGAGGTTGAACTTACCTTCATTCCCACTTTTGAACAGCAGTCAGCTCAAATTCCCAGTATCCATGTCTTCTCAAGCAAATGGAAATCATATTTTCCTCAGTCTCTGAGTGAATTTTACTTTATTATTCTGGTTTCAGTTTGTATGACTGCTCAGGTTGTTAGTAAGTCACCTTATGTGTAGGAATAGCACTATTAGCTGGCCTTATCACCTGCCTGGGTATCCTTAGTTACATTTCAATCTTGGCTTCTTGTAGGTGTGATGGTCAAGAGCACCAACCCTGGTCCTCAGATCTCTGCAACCAAGTTACATTAGCAGCCCCCACAGGATCAAAGCAAAATTCTGTTCAATTTGCTAATAATTTACTTGCCCTTATTTCAGTATTAATGGTGAAGGATGTTCTTTAGGTTTTCAAATTTTAATTTGTGTTTTATACAAACTATTTTGTTACTTCCACAGTTGCTTCTTTTTAAATTGGTAATAACCTTCCATTAAGTCTCAGTGTTGCTTTAACAAGGAAAAATTGTCATCATCATTTGAATGTTATTCTCTCTAAATGGAAGAAAAATCTATCCAATACAAGAAGAAGTGGGCATTCCCACTCACATATTTTTTTTCTAAGGGGAAACACCTTCTTTTCTTAGGAGTAAATTGTAGAGGAAAGCATGCATCCACATGAAGGTTACCTTACATATAAACCAGCCCACGTGCAATGGCTTCTGTGCATACAATTTATTAAATCCACTGAGTATTTGACACTGAGATTTTAAATGAGGGTTTTGGAAGTGATTGCTGAACCTTCAGCCTCCTCTAACTCTGCAATTCAATTCTGCATTTCCCATCAGGGATGTTTTCCTGGTAAGTGATACAAGATCTGAGGGAGACACAGTTATGTCACAGGTCTTGATGTTCACCCACAAAATACAGAGAGCAGTTTGAATGTTTCTTTTGGGGAGGTTTCCCTCCATTTTTGCATCCAAGTTAGATGTTCCATCTGTGGTGAAATTTTCTTGGAGTTGGTGAACTCTCTATTAGGGCTTTGCTGACATTTTAAGAATCTCTTGATACAAGAAAATATGTTTTTTAAAAAGCAGCAATGTTTTCAAGACACAAAATAGAAATGGAAAATCATGAATCTAATCATTAACAATTCAGTAAAATGGTTGTTGGTCATGTTGATTGGGTCTTCAAAGAAGAAATGACATTTGCTTTACCTCATGTGTGCAGAATAGGGAGGGAAGAGAGAAAAATACATAGTGGTTGAAAGCAAATTACCTTGGTGGAAAACTTTGTGAGTTCTCTGAGAGCTCCATGCTTGGGATAAACTGACCCCTTTTTCATTCTGGCAAGCTTTTAATGAAAGAGGAAAAGGGCCTGGTGATCTTTTGCTGCAGAGGTTAATAATGGATGATCCTGATGAGCATTTCATAAAAAGCTCATAAAAAGCTTGCAGATCTCATTGCCTGGACTTCCCAATTGTGCATTCCCATCCAACAAGAGGAGTGGAAAATACACTTGAGACAATTAAAAAAGGTTATAGTGGGCAGCATTCATATTTCTGATTCCACTCCCAGTGCACTTCCCTTCTCAGTAGGGATAGAAGAGGCCCCTGAGGTCACCCAGGCTGTCTGCCCTCACACTGCTGGCTGAGACACGTGGCTGGCTGCAGTGAAGGGCAAGGTGACAGCAAGATTTGGGTCCCAGTCAATTGATTAGCAGTTGCTGTAACTCTAAAATGCTAAAATTCTGTTTTGCCTGCATTCATTTTCGGTAAAGCTCTTGATTTCTCTGCATATCTACAGCCAGAAAGTCTGGGCAGAGGTGGTGGACCTTGTGTAGAGTGTGACAGTGTGGCTGAGTCTCCATCACACTAGGCAGTGTGCAAAGCACAGCGTGGTGAAAACCACCCAAATTCCACATCCTTCTGTGCTGGTTTAACAGGACATTCCAGAAAACAACAGTCCTGGCACGAAGAAGACCAGGATTGTAACGTGGTGACAACAAGCAATGAAAGGTGCAAGCTTTGAGGTGAATTAAATTTGTGAAGGTGGAAGCCAAGCCCAGTGATGTGAAAAGCTGCTGTGGAGGAGAATGAGATTAACAGGGTAAAATATCTCCTGTTTAAGGTTGGCCTCAGGCAAGAACGAGTTTGTCAGTGTAATATGTTGTTGAATTTTAATATGGAAAAGTCTCCTGGCATGTATTTCAAACACACTACAAATAGTGATATTGATCTAACCTTCAATTAATGGGAGAGGTCCTCTGTGGAAATCGGATCTGAGTTTGAATGACAAATAGCTTTAATATTCTGAGGACAGTGGATCATAGCTTAGTACGAGACTATAAATCACCAGGATTAGGGCATTTTTTTAATTATCATTTTAATGCAGGCTTGATTTCCCTGGACCAAGGGACTGGGAGTATGGTAAATCATTAAAAAATCATGGAATCGGTGTAAGTAGGTATGGACAACAAATAATCTACTTGTGCTGAAAGGAATTATTTGAAATCCATTCATTCCTGCTCTCTGTTGCTGTGGTTTTTATATATCTGCTCTCTTTTGGGACAGAATGAGCACTCTCCCTTTTGCTTTTACACAATCTATGGGTATCTTTCCACTTTTGGTCCTCACAGAGCACCCATCCTAAAGGCCATTTTTTAGAGCAGTCTGAGACAGAACCAAAGCTGATTATTCCTTGAGATGGGAGTAGCAAGATTATTCCTCATGGCTTCTTCCAGCTGTGTCTTCTGTATATTTTATGTGTGTGTGTTTGCATATATGTATAAACCTTAGATTGCTGCAGGGCTGCAACAATGAAGCAAAAAAAAAAAAAAAAAAGAAAAAAAAAAGAAAAGAAAGAAAGAAAAAAAGAAAAGCTGTTGGCAAATAACCCTTCTTAGCCAAGAAGTAACACATGGTTTCACTGTTGTTGATGATGATATTGAGCAGTTTTCTAGAGAGGTGCTCATGATCAGGCTGTGAATTTAGCAGGTTTACTCTTAATTGGTTTCCTATCTGGCCCAGAAAAAATGATGTTCTTAAAAGGCTTGTAAGCTTCTAATTAAACCAGATAAGAATTTCAGCCAGTCCTGGCTTCCACTGCTCTGTGAACTGACCAAGATGAGAGATCAACTTGAATGTGTGCAATTCCCTGTCCAGCCAGGCTCTGTTGGGGATTGTCAGGAAGGATTTCCTTCTGGAAGCTCCTTCACTCTGGCTGTCCTGTAAAGAGCATTTTGCTGTGCAGGTTGCTCCCTAAATCAGCTGCTTGGCTGTCCCCCAGAGCTGCTGAATTAACGTGATGTGACCCAGGGATGCAAAGGGATTTCTTTCATTATCGGGGCCGGGATGCTCGGGAGAACACAAAGATGGGTTTCCTAGACAACAGCTGATGTCTCTGGCAACTGGGAGAAAGTACAGAGGCTGAGTGGGGAGTTTGTGAAGAGCAGGGATCAATTTAGGGGAAAAAATTCTGAATAGTGAAGTTCCAGTTTTTTACAAAATATAAAACTCAGAAGAGAGACCTGTTTCTGAAGTCTGGGAAACAGCTCTTGGGGTATGAGAAATAAAAATCCCTCACAAAGAAATGCAGTTTAAACCACAAGTATATTACCTCCTGAAGTCTCTACATGCTGCAGCCTTAAAGTCACAATCCTTACTGAGCTTTTCCCCCAAAATAAAGCAATCCAGAATGATAATCCTGCTGGAAAAAAACCAGATGGCACCATGGCCGTGATTTCATTTGGATGAAGTTTTACTTCAAATTCCATGCAGGATAAATAAACCGTCTCTCCTCTGCTCTGAATGTGCTCACGGTAGGAAGGCTGCTGGTTAATATTTAAGTGGCATTCCTGAAGCAGAGTTCTGTGCATCAGCCTGACAAACCAGCTTCTGTCTAGCCTTGTGGTTCACATCTGAAAAGCAGGTTAGAAATTTGGATGCATCATTCATTTTCATCAGCAGCTAGAGAAGGATTAAAGTTCCCTCATCTGACCACTTTAAAATTATTTAAAATACTATTTTTCTGTGCTTAAAACAATAGCCCTTTGGGCTGACATTTGCTTTAGAGAACTATTTTAGGATCCTAAAGGTTTTGAGGCTGCAGTTTCCCAGACTTCCAAGCTGAACTGTTGGCTTGCTGCCATCAGCAGGGCAGGGGCTTTTCCTCCCCCTTCAGCACTTCTCCTGCCATTCCTTTTGCCTGCCCTGGCCAAACAGAAGGGCCGCTTTTGTTCCAGGTTGACTAATTAGCTTCCAGATGGGTTAGTGAGTGGAATTGCCTTGTGGATGGTCCTGGCAACCATCACAGCTGATGCCAAGCAAAGTGGGAGACCACAGGGGTGTTGGCTGCCCCTGCCATTGGCAGGATTTTATCGCATTGCCCTCCTGTTTCATGGAGCTTCAGCATCAGGAGAGGGGATGTGGTGTGTGCTGAGGAGCAGGAGTTCTCATCTGTGGCCAAACTTCAGTAACACCTCTTTCTGTAGGCTTGGACCAGCACTCTTGCATCATTCACCTGAGGGTTTTATAATGTTTTACAATAAATTCTCGTGAATTAACTAATATGACAGGAAAAAGGAGGATGGGAACCACAGGTCAATCAGCCTTGTCTCGGTCTTTAGGAAGATTAAGGAGCAATTCCTCAAGAAAACTCTTTACTGGCACATGAGGAACATGAACTCCAAAGACCTCTTCCAGTCTAATTTTTTTCCTCATCTGTCATTGCTTTGCCTCTTTTACAAGTGTAAAGTAACTTTGACCAGTCCTGTTTTCAGTTCTGTTTATTAGGAAAATAGAATAGCAGTAAACACCTCTGACTTTATTGCTTGCTTTGAATGACTTTTCCTCTCTCAAAACTATTTATTAGGCAAATATCACTCTGAGGCTCATGTTGGGCAAATATGTTGGTAAAGTTTGTTGGAATAAGAGCTTACATAAATTCAGAGCTCTGGCACACTGCAGTTTATTGAACAGCTTGCTGGACCAATTTTCCTCCCCACTACCTGACAGAGGATGTCACAGTTACACAAAAATGGTGCAATAAATGAGCCAAATTTCTGCTTTTTGCTTTAAAAAAGTGTTCTTGCATTAAATCTTTACAGTCTCCTCCAAGAAAGCTTTGACTTCAGCAGGAGGGTAGCCTGGGGAAGGGAACAAAATTCAGCCTAGACTGTGTATTCAGTGAGGATTTATTTTGTACTTTATGAACCTGGACTGAAGGCTTCTTAATAGATGTCAGAGATTTTACTGGGAGGAATTGTCAAATCTCCATGAGAAAAGCTTTCTCCCTGGTTTTATTAGTGAGCTGTATCCATGCAAGGGAATTCTGCAGTAAATAGAGCTAAAAATGGGTGTCACAGCAACAGTTTCATCATGATTTTATTATCAGGGCAATGCACTCTTGGCATTTGCTTCTAATTCTTTTCATTGTGACTTTCTGTGCTCTGTCCCAGGGAAGCATCAAGGCAGTGAGGTGCTGCTGCTCCTGGGCTTCTGTACCCTGGAAAAAGCAGGGAGTTGTATTTAAATTGGGAAGCATTTCAAAATGAGCGCTGCTTCAAATGGTACTCCCTGCAAAAAGTGAAGTGTCCAAAAGTAGCTTCCAAAGACACTTCTTGAGTGCTGGAGAGATTATTGCAATTCCCCAGGCCCAGGAATCTTAAGAGGCTTAACCAAAAACTGCAGGAGCTCATTGTGAGAACCCTGGGCTGCTGCCAGGAAAACTGAGCCATTTGTCTTTCTTATTTTTTTATTTCTTTTAATTTCATTGCTGAAATCTCATGGATTAAAAACAAACAAAAAAAAAAACAAAAAAACAAAAAAAACAAAAAAAAAAACCAAAAAAAAAAAACCAAAACCACACCCAAGAAAAAACCAACAAAAAAACCACCCCCAAAATAAAACAAACAAAACCCCCAAGGACAAAAGAATTAGTGGCTAAATGATTTCTATTGGCTTTGCTGTCCAAGATACTCACTTGGAAACTGATTCTCAGAAGTTAAAATTAGATTGGCATCATATTTAAAGCCCTGGGATTTGTCATGGTCAATAGAACTGAAATAAAAATGGTTGGCAGCAACCTTTCTTTCCTACAGAGGTATCCTGCTAAAGTCTACTCAATTATACATCATTTATCAATCATAATAGTGTCATGGTTACATTAATTAACTGCTAGGTTAAGTCAGACAACTTTATATCTCTCCAAACAAAGAGCTCTTTTATTGTAACAAAAATCAATCTCACTTGTTAAATTTCTGCATTAAAACATAGAAAGTTCTCTGCTGTTTTTGTTTTTCCTCCTACTACAGTTCAGCATTAACACAGAGCTTTTGGTTGTCATTAACTAATACAGATGTTAATTAATTAATCATGCTTGCATAGTTCTCTATTAAATTGCCAGTCTACTAAAATTCATCCTTTCTGTTCCCTAAGGGTATTTGGTATTTTAGTGAGGTCTTCTGTTAATTTTCTCTTTTCCGCAGCATGTTTAACCTTCTTTTGCTGCCATTTAGAGGCATTATTATCTCAGTTATCCTCTCTTGAACCTTCTGTGTTGTCCATTTTTTTCCCTTGCTCTAATCAGAGCTGTGCAGTTACCCCAGATTATCTTCTCATTAAGTGTAAAAAGTCAGGAAAAAGATATGAATCAGGGTTAACTCTACTAGAAGTCAGATTGTAGAATTCAGACCTGACTTCTGCAGGTCTGAATTCTACAGACCTGCAATTGCAATTGCTTTGATTTGTATTTATTTTTAATGAGATTTATCACTGTGTGTGATTAGGCATTGGCCAGTAAATTGTGTCTTGCTTATGTGGAGAGAAAAAAAAAAATTAGAAACTTGGAAAGATTAGAAAAAAAAATACTCCAGGAATGATTTTCATTCCTGGAATGAAAATCTCAAAATCATCATTAGTAATGAGAAACTAAAGAAGTCCAACCTACTCCAAGGTAAGGGAACTCGGAGAAAAGCTGTAGAACCTTCAGGGGGAGGATTGCAGAGAGCTCTGAAATCAAACAAAGTGCACCCAGCCCCAGAATTTGGGAACTGGAGACAGGGTGTATTTCAGACTGGCTGAGAGAAATTAACCATCAGAACAATTAACCTATGGACAGAGTGAATTTGTTGACATATTTAAATTGAGACTAAGTATTTTTCCTAGAAAAGTGGTTGTTCAGCCAGGAATTACAGGGTGAGATTCCTTGGCACTGCCTCCTCTATGAAGTCAGGATTATTCATCACAGACTTTCAACCTTGACATTTAAGGCTCCAAACGTTGTCTGCTCAAAACCTAATTTTCTTTTTTTCTTTTTAAGTGTTTGGAGGGAAACACAAAACATCTCCTCTCTTGGGGTTCTTGCCCACACATATTCCCAGCTGTTTTCCTGGGAATAGTGCAGAATATGCCTTGTGATTCAAGACCCTTTACTCTTGTCCTGTTATATAAAATCTCTTTTAATTTATTCCTGTTCTTTGCTATTGCACTGGCTGGAGTTTCATTGTGGTAGTTGCTCCCTTGTTGATGTTTCATTTCCAGCTGGTTTTACGTACATATAGATATAAATATGTATGTAAATAACAATGTTTCCTGCAGGCCATGTAATTATACCTGCAGATTTTCTCTCTGCCAAACCTTTCCTGTTATTGCTGCTTCCTCAGTGAGGCAGTGGGAGATTTGTTAGGCCAGCTCTCTGTGGGTAAATCCATGCTGCCATTTAGGTGTCATTTGCTAAGTGATCCATGCCAACTATCTCCTGCTATTTTTATTATTCAAATCATGCTTGTAGAGCTGTCTGGTTTTTTTTTTTTTTCCTTTCCCTATTCTTCTTGCTCTCTCTAATAACTGTAACACAGGTTTCATCCTACTGTCCTGTCAGTCCAAAGGAATCTCTTCCTTCTGTTCCAGCTGCACAGCTTTGGCTGATTTCTGCCAAGTCAGAGCTTGAGTTGTCATTTCTTTGCCTCTCCTCCCCCTTGGTTTTGTGTGCAGCCCCTCCTCACTCTCTTTGTGTAAACCAAGTGAAGGATAATGAAGTTTTATGCCTTGTGGGACAGCTTTCTTCCATTACTATCTCTTTTTTTTCTGCTTTATTTATCCACAAACCTGCTTTTCTTTTCTTTTCAATCTACCTGTTGCTCCTTGTTTGGAAGCACATCCTGTGTGGCATTTGGCCTTCACCTTGATTGCCCAAACCCCCTTCTCTCCTGTGCCCTTGCTCTAAAACAGTGTTTTGGTGCTGCCTGTGCAGACAAACAATGCCCACCCACAGGTGAAGTGCTGTGGCACTGAGCAGCTCCTTGTTGTTCCCTGCACCTCACATCTGTGCTGAAAGTGTAACGTCTCTCAAGGAAAGGATGTTGTAGCCTCCTGCTAAGGCACTGATGACCCATTTTTATTTTCCCTTGTTCTGTTCAAAGACAAAAGAAGGTGAGACCATCCAAGGGAGTTCTCATGATTAATTGGTCTCTGCTACCTGTCCCAGAATGCAGATTGGAACTGGAACGTGCTGGCTCCCCAAGCTGAATTCACAGAAAGCAGCTGGGGACTTTTCTAATAAGCAGCAGCAACACACACCTGCTACTAAATGTGTGAATGATCTTTGAAATCCTGCCTTGTTTCACACATCAAAGCAGCTCTGGCTTTGGATGCAGTTATTTAATTCCATTTACATCCCCTCCCTCTTTGGCTGTGCTAGCCAGAGAGAGGCACTTTAAGAAGGATGCTTTCCTGTGTGCTACATTCATGTTTCAGTTTAAAGCCATGGGAGGTGCCTGATTTCCATTCTTCTGGCTGCATCCTCCCTGATGAGCTGCTCCTTTGGCACATTAATAATGGGGAATCAAGCGAGCTGCAGCACTTGTGCCATCATTGTGGTGCTTCGGCAACCACTAACACGTGGGAATTTGTTTTCCAATACTTAGGAAGTGAGAAAAGTGACACCCCCTTCACATCAATGGGGAACAGCAGAGCAGAGATGGGGAAATGCATCTGTGTCCCTGGAAAAAGGAACATTGGAATCAGCAGGCCTCCTCACAGCAGCAAATTTAGCATTCAGATGAGTGTTGGAAGAAATCAGAATAGAACAAGCTACACTTTCAGACCAGGAACATAAAGAAGATTTGGACAGACAGGAAAGGGATCTCAAGACCCACTTTCTAGGTCCTCTGGCCAAAGGGAGGGATGCCTCACTTAAAAGAGACTTGATGGGAGAAGGGGCAGTAGGAGATAGGGAATAATTAACTGGGTCCTTTGATGTCTTTAAAAACAGGGTTGGTAATTTGGTTGAAAAATACTTTGCAGTGACTTAATCTGCTCTAAAATGAGTCTGTTTACTGATCCTTGTTTATGGGTTTGCTTCTGGGAGGGGTGGGCAATGTAGGGGTCCTAATGGCACTTTTAAGGCACTTCTACTTCAATTTTTGTTCCCTTTAGAAGCCTCCAAGCACATAATGTGTGGTCATGCTCCACAAGTCATCAGCCTTGCAGATGTTGGCATTTGCAGCACATTGACTCAGGGTATTGCAGGAAATAACTGTGTTATGCTTTCCCTCAAAACCTGAGGCTTTATCTTGCTTGTGTTGCTTTTATGCCTGGGGGAAACTCAACTTTAAGTCAGATGTGCTCAGTCACCAGGCTTCAAGTTATTAATTTGCATGGAGGAGTTATGTCTACAGGAGAAGGCTTTTGTTTTGGGGCAGATTGCCCAAATTTTTCAATCCTTACCCCATGATGGGTGGCTGAGTCAGAACTCCACCCTTGCCGCTGTTCACAGCACATGAAGCAACTGATACCCACATCCCAACCCTCTCTCTAAGGATATGAAAGTGGAGACCCTGAATTATTTAAGGGTGTGAAGTGTTCCAGGGATCCAAGCTGGCAGTACAAAGCCTTCCCTTGTTTGTTTTCAAATGGGTGCAATATATAGGAAAGTGTAATACAATATAATATATACAATTGATATATTCACAGAATCATTTAAGTTGAAAAAAACCCCTTTAAAATCAGCAAGTCCAGGCATTCCCACAGCACTGCCAAGCCCACCACTAACCCATGTCCCCAAGTGCCACATCCACATAGATTTTAAATCCCTCCAGGCATGGGGACTCCAGCAGTGCCCTGGGCAGCCTGTTCCAATGCCTGGCTATCCAGATATTTAAATGTGTATATATATATATATATATAAAATATACATATGGCATTTCAGTAACTGCCGGTGGTTGGGCAGTGTGCCGTGGTGCAAAAGACACTTGAAACAGTCAACACCTGGTTTAAAATCCCAGCATTAGGACAGAAGGGGTAACTGCAGTGAAGGCTGTGGTGAGCACGAATAACACATCATGATGGTGATGTACCTTGGCTGGGGCTGTGTCAGACCCTGAGGAAGCCCCATCTGGTACAGCCTTTCCAGAGACTTCCGTGCCACTGCTCAGAAACTCACTTTAATGATGCTGGGTGATACTCCACACTCTTGGGGCACTGTGAGTATCAAAGGTGCAGCAAATGTTTCCCATATTTCCTCCAGAGCTCATCCAGCCCAGACCCTGTCACTGCAGCACAACCCAGCAGTGACAGGAGCGTGGAGATGGCAATCAAGGGGAGTGTTTAGCTTCTTATTTCTGGGTTATCATAAAATGAGCTGTTCTGCCCTGCAATCCACAGACAGTCAATCTGGGACAACAAGGCACATAACATCATTTTGATATTTTGAGAAACGGGGACAAAAGAATTAGAACAGTCTTGTTGGCTGCCTGCCTTCAACATTTCTTTGTGACAGCCAGTAAGAATTTTTCAGTAGGGAAAAAAATTCTAAGCTTTTAACTGTGATATTTTTTTGTAAGCAAAAAGGCAGTTTATTGACACTTTTAGCAGTAAATGCAGCTATTAAAAAAAACAAATTGAAAAAAAGGTACTCTCAGCCTTCTAGCAATCAAACCATATGATTGCATTTCCCTCGTCACTCTAATTTACTGCAAGGACAATGTTGATGAAAATTAGACATGATTTTAAATTTTCTGTCATGCTGACAGGAATTTAGTGTCAGTTTTACTGGTATCACACATCCCAGTTTTATAACACAGATTTAACTATAGAACTTGAAATCACTGTTGGATCTGACACATGTAAAATTAATAAACAGATACAATTCAGTTTTGCTTAATAAGTGATTTGATGTCCTGTACAACAAATTGTGATTTATAGAAACAGACACCACTCTTAGGGAATTATTTTTTCTGCTGCTGTTGCTTTTAATCCCCTTTGCAGTTATTAACTTTTACCAAATATAAAACCTTATGGCTGGCATGCAAACAATACATCCCATGCAGACCTAAGTAGTCTTTACAGCACCATTTAAAAAATAAATGATTACTTTAAAACAGACAGAAAGCTGAGCTCTGCTGTGCTGGTGATGAAGGAAAACTCTGAGATGAGATCATAACTAAGATGAGGCTTTAGATCTGAAGCTTGAGTAACTTTGGTGATGGAAGAAGATGGATGTGTCCTGTTCTCATTGGAAGTGTGGCCCTAAAAACCCCAGCTGGTATGAACCAAACTCTCCCAGACCCTTCAAGGATCTGCCAACATGCACAAAATAAATGCCATAGAAAATGAAATTGCATTTAATTTCTTCCTGTGAAAAACTGTACCAGTTTTAGCCTGGCATTTTGTGTGAAGACCTGCAAGAAAAAACTTGGGATTAAGACAAAAATGCCCTACTTTGCTGCTGCCTATATGTAAGACCCAGCACTGATCATCCCATAAATTCTCCCAATTAAATCTGCCAGCTGGGATAAAATAGGTGTTCAAGATGATACCAGCATGATTTACAAAGGAATATGTGTAACTAAGGAGAATTTGCAAGACAACTGGATTAAATTGAGTAAGGGAATATTTTTACATGCCTGAACATTGCCATGTTTTACTTGGGCAAGTACTTGGGCAGATAAACATCTGGCAAGACATAGAAATACGAAATACTCCCAGCAGGGTTTTCAGGATGTTTTTCATTTTGTTACCTATAGGGCAGTTTGAATGTGAACTGCAAGTTGTCTTTAAAATCTGATTTTAGACCCCTAAAGAGTGCAAGGGAGATGCTTCATTAGCTTTAGCAGAGTTGATTTCTGGTTGATTTAGCTGCCAAGATATTTGTTTGATCACCATATTTCTTTTCTTCACTGCCTCCCTTACAGATTTCAGCTGGAGATTTTAAGTCAGTCAGGTAAAATCTTTAAGATCAAAAGCAACATCAAATTGTTATATTTATTTTTTTAATGGCAAACTTAGTTTTATCTTCTATATTCCTGGAATAAGTCAAAGCACATTTTCAAGCTGTTCACAACAATCTGCAGTGGACAATGACACAAAAAACCTCGATTCGGAGTGAAAAACAGAATTAAATAAAAAGAGGATGTTTCTAGTCTAAAACTCAGTTTGTTCTGAAGGAAGCATAGTGGAAATTTTGTGATTTGAAAACAAAAACTCTGGTATTTTTAAATTATTGCTTATAATTTTGTAAATGAAATGGAATCCCTGTGACTCTCTACTCAGTTTTAGGCAGCCCCTAAAGAGGAGAAAGCTTTAAAAGCTGTGTATATAGTTATATATAACTCTATGCTTTTATTTACAGACCTATTACTGTCCTTTATTGGGAAGATACTGAAAGTTGCTTTTAATTAAGGTAGTGACCCCTAGGGAAGGGACAGGGAAAGAGGGAAATTCCACCGCTTGGGAACCTGAAGTGAGGGAAAGGGCAGTTAGTTGTTAAATTGGATTGCAAATAGCAAATCAGAGAAATTCTGCAGTGTAGAAAACTCTGACTCTGGAAGTTAGATATCATTTCTCCCTGCTGAATTTTCTTGCTCTTACTTTACAGAATTGCTCTGAAATGGATTCTGTAATTTTTTTTTTCAACATGATGGTTATTCATCAGCCATGAATATTCATGATTTGAGCTATTATTTGAATGCAGTTGGCCAGATACATTGTATGTAGTGCCTTCTTCTTGATTGGAGAAAAACAGAGCAATTCTTTGTTCAAATATTTGCATCCACACATTTTCCATTTGTTTTTAAACAATAGTCATACAGTTGAATTTAAAGTGGCCATGCCATTGCCTGATACCCAGTTAGGAATAAAATCCCCTGGAAGGATAACTTTAGTGTTGAACTTGGAGAGCAGATTTAGAAGTGGCACAAATATGGGTGATGAGTTGCAGTGTCTGGTTTGACTTTAGGCTCATAATTCATAGAATCATTTTGGTTGGAAAAGACCTCTAAGATTATCAAATCCTACCACCAACCCAGAAGTGCCAAGGCCACCATTAAACCACATCCCCAAGGGCCACATCCACAGGGATTTTAATTCCCTCCAGGAATGGCAGCTCCACTGCTGCCCTGGACAGCTGTGCCAGGGCTGGACAATCCTCTTGATCAAGAAATTCCTGAAGCATGAAAAGGAAATGCAGAAATAAGATCAGTGCCTAGAGAATATGGCAGAGAAGTTCTGCCCATGCAAGGACTCCCAAGGCAAAAATAAGAAATCCCCTAAAAATGACCTCCCTGTTTCTATGTGTGTGTGTGCAGTGCTGGCCTTGCAGAGGTAGAGCCTATGCTTCTTTTATTTTTTCCTTCTTTAATACTGAAGATTCGGGGCAACTTTTTATTTCAGTAGCTGTTTTGGGGCTTAATTTTCTCCTTCCCTGGATATTTTGGTAATACATGTCTTGCTCCCAGTCCATCAGGTTTCGTGCTGAGGGAAGGAACAGCCACAGAGTGTGACAGCCTGTTTGTGGCTCCTCAGTTAGGGACAAGGCTGCAGTTTCAGCTTGGATGAGCTGATAAGGGAAATTCAGGGGCTCAGAGGTGAAATGGCCCTGGAAATCACCTGTCACTTCAGTAGTCATGCTTGGATTAATTCCTCCCAGTGCCACTGGAATGTCCCATCCTCCCTCCTGCAAGATCCTGTTCCTTCCCTGAAGTGTCCTCGCCTCCAGCAGCGGGGGCAGGCCTTGTGGGGTTTCTGCTGTCCTCCAAAATCTCTTTGGAGCTGTCCCACACATCTCCTTGGTCCTGGAGGGCAGAGTTGGTGCACAGGCTGTGTTTGTCCATCCCTGTGCTCACCTCACACCCAGGAGATCCAGCTGTGGATCTCTGCACCCCGGGGAATCTGTCTCTGCAGCAATCCCTTGGCTATCCTGCTCCAACAGGCCTAGCAGGGGGCTGAGGCTCCCCAAAAAACCTGATGATGCTCAGCATCACAGAATACCACAAAATCACAAACTGCTTTCTGCAGTTTGTTACAAGCCAGGTTGCTCTCAGTGTGATGTAAAATGACTCCATGCTCAAGTACAAGTTTTTTCCTCAGCTTTCCTGCTTTTCCTAGCGACTAAGTGCATTCCTAAAGGAAAGGGAAATCAGCCTGCTCCATTCACTGTTAGTTCTGGTACAGCCAATATGTGTAATTGGATGGCTTTTGTTTTTTTTTTCCTGGGGGCAATAAAAACTGTATGAGATTGCAAAGGTTTATGTATGTTTTATAGCAGGAGCAACCATTGGAGCAAAACTACATTGTTTTCCTCTTTCATGCTCCCTTTCTGCTTTCAGACCACATCACTGTGAAGTCAGGCAGGAGGTTCTTCTGCTTCACAACATGAGTCAGGGAAAAAAATTAGCAGTAATGTTATGTATTTATGCAGTGGCATTAAGCAGGTGGTAAATGTTATAAATCAAATAAATAGGAAGTTAGGTATGTTAATGCAGAATGTTTCCCATTCAGATCCCCTAACCAAGCAAGAAACTCAGGGTGTAAAATATCTGGTGGACTTCACTGATGTCAAAGGTTTGCCAGGTTTCCCTGGGTGAGTTCCACAGCTCACTCACTCCATCTTATTTCCAGGACAACGGGATTCTCAGCAATCACAGAACAGTTCAGATTGGAAAAGACCTCTGAGATCACCAAATCCAACTGCTAACCCAGCACTGCTAGGAAATGTAAAATTACACTAAGAAAATGCTCAGTGACAAGCCCAGAAATGGCATAACATGATTCAGATGGAGTTACGCAAGTTCCATGTCACTGCCATTATGGATGACTGCTGGAAAAGCAGAAAGGTTTAATCCCATTGAATGTGTTAGTTGTGTGTTTTGTTTGGCTTCTTGCTGGAAACATTGCTAGGGAGAACTGACATATGTTTTTTTTCAAGGAATAGTGAAATGAGTTGCAAAATGCTGGGGTTGCCTGTGCTTTGTGCATGTTGTTGTTTTTTGTTGTAAGTAGATGTTGTGGATCTCTCAGATTAGAAAATTCAAGGTGTTGCTGAAAAGTGCAGACAAGTTTTGGTATCAGGCAGTTTTCCAGTTGCCAATTCTTCTGGAAGATGGTAGGCTTTTGGTGCTGAGAAATCTTCTGTCAACGGCTCCTTCTCTGCTTCCGGAAGCCTGGGTTGACTCCTGTCCTCCCTAAAGGTAGGGTTAATTTTATTGCCTTTGAAAGCAGTAGGAGAAAAACCCCATTTTAAATTTGAGAAGAGGCAGGAGTGGAATGTGTGATTATGCAAAACATATAAAAGAGCAAATCAACTGCTACCTCCCCACCCCCCCCCCAAAAAAAAAATTAAATAATGTTATTTTTGGTAAAAACAAAACCCCACAAAGAATTGCCTGCACCGTTGGCTCAAAGGATTGATGTCATGTAAATAAATCCACATGGGAAGCTATAAATGCTACTCTGCTCTACATCACTTTGTCCTCAGATGGCCTCTGAGAGAAGGAATGGTTTTCCTATCGCTGAAGTCAACTGGTATAGAATATTAAAAGCCAAACTAAACTTAAGGCCTTACCCTTTCCCTGAAACAAACACTGTAATAATTTACCTTTCCTTTAATATCCTAATCATTGCAGTTCAGTTTAAATGGTAATTAGCATCAAAGTACTAATTAATATTGGCATTTTACATCAAAGAGGCTAAAAACATAATGGGTTCCCTCAAGTCCGTGTTGAATTCTATGGAAAACTGAGACTCTGCAGTGGCAGATCATCTTCTGTGACAAAACTAGGTAAAAAATAAATCCATAAAACACTAGCATGCCCATTTTTCTTGTACTAATTCCAAGGAGTTCAGTGACACCCAAACCACTCTGTTATTCTGTTCTGGTCTGGGATACTTTGAATATGTGCAGTATTGAATTGGTGTTCTAATGCTTTGATAGTTTCAGGTTCATCCTGTGCTGGCTCTGCTTCTATGTATTTTTTTAAACAGTAGTAAATCACTCTTTAGGACTGTAAAATAAACATTAAGAGGTCAGTTCATTTTCAGTTTGCTCTTTTGGAAATATTCTTACACAGGTCCATTACTTCACTGTATTATGGGATAAGATCCTTAGCAGTCCCCATCACAACCTTGGTTTTAGCATTGTTTATCCTTCCAACCTCCTCAGGAACTTTATTTTTCCTGAAAAAGAGAAATTCTCTGTAGACAACTAAACAAAATCTTTGGGTCCATGGAGGGGTTGCTGAACTTGATACAAATCTGCTCTACAGCCAGTTGTGGCATCAAAATTTGCCTGCTATGGCAAATACCTTCAACTTCTGATAAAACTGGAGAATTGTCCCATTCCCAGAGCAGCCCTGGAGCCTGTGACATCTGGGTTTCCATTTCATAGCTCTGAAACCCAGCTGACACTGCCAGGAGCAGAATGCTGCAGGTGGACCTGAAAACTTGTACTTCAACTCTGCTTGTTCCAGGGGAAACTCGTTTGTAAATAATAAATAAAAGAATTCATTTCACTTCAGTGTTTCTACTGTTGAAACTACAAAAATCACCGACTGAGTTTGCCTTGCCTGTGTTTCAGATTTCCCAATTTCATCCATTGGGGATAGCCCCAGGAGCCTGAGTGTCACAGAAAAGAAATTTTTTAGCAATTTCTTGACCTGACGTCTTCATTTCCTGAATATTTTAGTTTCTCACTGCTTACAGTTGGGGTTTTGTTTTGTCACTGCGCTGTCTTGGGTGTTTTCCTGGAAATATGAGCCAAGCTGAAATTGTGGGGCTGTTGCTCCTGGAATTTTTCAGTGCAGACCTCTGATTCTCTTTTGACACCCCCATGTTTTCTGCCAGTCTAGGACTGGAGAATTTTCTGCCAGTATAGGACTGTTCATGTTATGTACAAACACTTGTATTTGCAGGAAATGCATGGAATGCAGAGAAGTGGTTTTTTGTGGGTTTTTTTTTGTTGTTTGTTTTCAGTCATTCCACACCCAGAGATTTATTTTGACACTGAGTGATTTTGCTCTTTCTTTCTGTTACCTTGGAAAAGTAAGTTATTAAATGAACATTTGGCTACCTGCTGCTGGAGTCAGGAGCTGGTAGAGGTTGTCAAGGTGTCTCCAGGAGATGGTTGGTGACATTTTGAAGCTGGCACGTGTGGGAGCTGAGTTTCAGAGGGCACAGAGCCCTGTGAGCAGCTGCAACTTTGCTCTTTTAAGCTGCCTTTTACTTGCTTGAATAACTGTGGTTTTGATGAAACCAAGGAAAGCAGTGGTGAAGGGAATTAGATGTAATGACTGTAAAAAGAAGTGAAGGAGAAAGGGGACGTCCATGGACTAAGTGTAACTTATCTTTGACAAGCTGGTCTGTTATTTCTCACTGATGGAAAGGTTAAATCCATTAACTGGTGGTCTTCCACTGAGGACAGGGAGCTGACAAGGCATGAAGGGCTTGGGCCAGCAAGACCACAAAGTCCTTGATCTTTGAATGCACAGCTTTTCTTGTCAGCAGCAGAGATGACTTGACTTTCATATGTTCCCCCTACGTGTGAGGAAGTGAACATAAATTAATAGCTACAGTAATTTCCTCTGGGTAAATCTATCTAAATGATCTGAAATACCAGGATGCTGAAAGGCTAATGGCTTCCCTGTCTGACATGATGAACATCTACAGCTGTTTGTGGAGCCAAAGGCAGGTCTGGGTGCTTGCTGTCTTTCAAAATCAGGTCACAGCACCAATCACATCTTTCTACACAAAATCCCCTGGATTTCAGTAAAATTTACATGAACTGGATGACAGCCTGATGTACTGAGACTGTGTCTGACTTTCTAAATATTACGAGGCTTGGAAATGACTGCTCTGTTTGCCTTCTGAGACATGTGAGACTACAGGTTGAGTGTTTTTATCACCAGCTGTTGAATGTGTCACTGTTTTGCACTTTTATCTATGCAACAGTCTGTAGTCAGATAGTCAAAGTGATGAACCAGCAAATCTGGGGGGCTTACTGCCCAGTAATGGTTACACAAATCCAGCCTTCCCCAGCAACAAACAAAACAGATTAGCCATAAAGTTCTAATTGTATACTTAATACACGGCTATTTAAATTAATGAGTTTACCTGCCCCTTTACTGAGGTGTGTAAGCATGTGGGAGTTCCTCACCACTGCAGTGAGAAGGAAAACAGGTTCCTGTGATCTTCTAACCCTTGTAATCTACAGACAGAACTCTTACTAGTGATTTGCTACCAGCCACTGTGGCCTGTGTTGTCAATTCAAATGAAGGACAAAAGAAAAATCAAGAGAGAAGAAAAATGTCTGTTCTGTGTCCTTTCTTTTTGTCCTAGGTCTCTGTGATGTGCCAGCCATCAGACAGTAGTCACATATATTTCATTTTTTGAAATTGATTTGCAGTTTGCAAGAGGCTGAGAAGCAATAAAGTCTAAGCTTACCTAACACCTGGTAGCATTAACTACAGTTCAGAAACTTCCAACTAATATAAGAGGGAACATAATTTGAATTTAGCAAGAAGCAGGATTTATGAATTCTTCATTCACTGGGACTAACTCATGCCCTTGGGAAAGTTTCTCCATCTCTATTTTACCAGATCTATGTGGAAAATGAACTTGGCACTGAAGGTATTTATGAACTTTGGAAATTCTATGTAAATAAACCCAAGTAGTCAATGATTGGTAAATTATTGACGTTCTACCTTAAAAAATTAATTTTTCTGCTCTTGTTTTCCAAAGGTTGCTGAGATATCCCTGAGGTGGCTGGTGGCTGAATGCTGACTAGAAGAGGGTAGTGCTTTGCTTTGTTTACAAAATGTAGATGATATTCCTGCATAATAAAAGCTGGTTTTAGCAGGGAGCATCTCTTCCCTTGTTGAGCAGCCTCCTCTTTTGAGGAGAGACAAGCTCCATGAAGATCAAGTGCATGTTCAGCTTGACAGCAGAGAGCCCTCATGGGTTTGATGAACTCCATCTTTTAACAACAAACTTCAATAAACTCTAATTTTTAAAGATGTGGAGTCTATGTAATCTCCACTTTGTGTAACTCAGCTCTGTCAAAATCTTGTTGTGTAACTTCCAAGCAAACACCAGCCTTAGAAAATGGGTTATTTATGGCTGTGAGTGGTTAAATGTGGCATATTCCTGATCCTAAGGTGTAAGTATTGAGACAGAAAACCTTAACATGAAAAGAAAAAATGTTAGTAAATATTCCTATTGGCAGGAAAAGGAGAACATCTGCTGGAGTCACTAGTGGTTTGTTGCCTGAGTTAGCAGCAGGGCAGCCTACAGCTAATTAGCTATGGCTTGATAAGAGAACAGGAGTGCAGTGGATAGAAATGTTGTCATCTGAAGTTGCTTGGAATTCCTCTAAAAGCATTAAAAACATGGCTCTTGATTTTCCTTTTAAATTCTTTCCTTGGTATCTTTGGAAATTGCTGCAATGGCTGCTTAGCTATGTGTGCAGACCCCCACTGAAACCTCTGCGCATGAAATGTCCTGATTTGATCTGGTTTTCATTAAAGCATTTCAGTGAGCACTTGTCCATTCCTACCCAGAAATTTGCACATAAGCACATGCAAAGCACTGAGCACATCTCTCAAACTCCAATTTAAACACAGATTTTCCCACATATGCTGGGGCAACACTGAGATCAGCCAGAATATGGAATTTGCATTCTTTTAAGCTTTTATTGTGGGTCTGTTCTTGAGAGCAGCAGAGCCAGGCTAAATTTGGGACCACAGGCTCCAAAGACCTCTCCTGCTTTTTTCCTCAACTCACCTTGTGCAGGGATCTCTCAGATTCAAAAGGGCTCTGTCCATTCCAGCACCTTTGAATATCAGATATCTGCAGTTGGCTTTGGTGTAAGGGTGAGGTAATTGTGGGTGCCAACTTAATTAACCTTGCATGTCTGTTATGTTAATTCCTAAGACAGGCCTGCTAATGTGTGGAAACAGGAATAATCCCCAGTATGTTTCACTCTTTTGCACAGTTCCTTGCAGTCTAAGTCTGTAATTTATATTTTGTGTAAGATGCTTCATTTTGGCATAGCTCCTGTGAGAGTTAAATGCTGAATTCCCTTGAGAAGAATATTTTAAATAATGATACCTATTTTTATAGGCAGAGAAACTCTGCATTTGAATATGGTGAGTAACACTTGTTTTCCATTGTATTTGTGACTGACACGCACCTCTGATGAATCTTCTTTGGTCATCTGCACTCACTCAGCTTTGTCCTCAGCCAAAAGTCTGGTAAATGAGCTGCTTCTCTGATTATTTCTGAGTGCATAGATGACTCCTGGCTTCCAGTTTTATTATTGCCCAGAAACAGTAAAGCACAGAAGTAAGTTGGGGAACATTCAGCAAAAGCCAGAGGTACCATATTTAAATTCCAGATTTCCTTTGCTGTGTTCTGTTTTATTGTTCTCATTGATTTCAATTAGTTCAGACAGGAAATCCCATTGATTAGAGGCTTTCAGAGGACACGAAGCAGAGGCACAGGAGCACAACATCTGCTGCACACAACAATGAAAGTGAGGAGATTCTTTAAAAACTGCATTTCTAGCTGGAGGAGGCTGTGCTGATGTGGAGGGATGGATGGGATGCCTGGGGTGCAGCTGCTCTGGCCCAGGCTCAGGAGGGAGCTGCAGGGAAGAGGAGGAGGAGGAGGAGGAGGAGGAGGTGGGGGGCCCAGCTCTGGATTAAACCACACTCCTCCCCCAGGGCTTCAGATTAAGCAAGATGCCTTTGATACTGATGTGTAAAATTCTTCCCACACGTTGCAAAGCCAATCCTATTTCTGTGGCTTGTAGTCCCTGGAAAAGGAGTGGAAATTTGTAGAAGAATTATTTTTTTCAATGTGAGCGAGGTAAGGAGGAGAAGTTAGGGAAGCCTTTAATTCTCTTTTTTAAATAGCAAGAAACTGGCAACATATGACTCCATGGTATTTTATCTGTAATGGAAAAGGAACAGCTTTCTTTCCTTGTCAGTCATTAATTTAAAAAAGTATTTTATTTTGGAGAGCAAGGAACCTAGTAAAAATTGACACAAAGTTTTTATATTTAAATGCCTTATTATCTTAAAGGGCACAATAATCTTACATCAGCAGACATCCATGTATTTAACCCCTCTTCCAGATCTGTGTCTAACTGGTGCTTTTAATGACTTCTATTATTCTTGAAGAACATAAAGAACTGCTGGAGGAATCTATTCACAGACACAGGAAAAAAAAGTCTGCATTAATTTAACTTTATATTGGTTTAAGCTTAATAAACTGCCTTATTAAGGCCAACTGATAAACCATGTCTGAATAGAATAAGTAAAATTATTACTGAAGAAGTATGGAAGCAAAGTACAATAATGGGATAAAGATGTCAAAACATCCCTCCTAAAAAGAGCATGGGAAGTCAGAGAGTATTGAACAGAACATAGAAAAGGATTGGGAATTCAGTGGTGAAGACCATATGGGCCTTAAGAGTGAGAGGGTTGAGACCTTGTCTTGTAAGCAAAAGCATCCTCCAAAATTATTTGAAAGATTTAATTTGGCCATGAGAGTACTTTTTGTGGGGTTCAGAAAAGGTGCAGAAAATGCTAAATAAAATTTCCAGTTAATTTATACAACTAAATGCTGTATAAGATTTCATAAGTTTGGAAACTTATGAAAGACCAAGGAATATGTAGATGGTATTTTTTTTAAACAAAATATTTAACTTTTTACCTCTTATACAAAAAATCTGAATTTGGAGTCAGGCACATTATTGCTTTAGTCCTACCTCAATTTCCTGTCATTCAGCTGATGCAGGGTGTGTTTGACAGTTTTAAAAATCTTATAGCAAGCCTCATGCTGGACTTGCATTTGAAATTACCAGAATGCACTGAAACCAGGTCAATAATGTGAAACAATGAGAGGTTAAAAAGTCCTTGAAACTTCCTTTGCTATGAATAAGAACCATGGGTTTCATCCCACCTGCCCCTCTCAGCCTACAAAGTGTTCATTCTCTAGGCTGGTGTAATTAATAATCAACTGTACCCATGGAAGGAGGTTCCCTGGAGCTGTGCAGTTGTGTAATTCCTATGAAATGTGGAGATTTGCTCTTGCTCCACCTCCTTTTTCTGAAGGATGAAATGTCACTGACAGAATTTCATAATACCATCTCCAAACTTTCAAGTTTTTCAGGCAACTGATTGTAGTTGGGGGTGGCTGCTCTGCCCTGGTTTTCTTGGCTCAAGAAGCTCCTGAGGGTCACCATAATGTTTTTTAAACCTACACATCTGGAAACTGAAAATTTATTTAATTATAGATAAAGCTTTAGCCTTTTAACAAGGAAAAGTTTTAGACATAACACTCAAAATGTTAGGGGTTGTAAATTTGTGCTTCCAGCAGTATTTAGAATGTACTTGAAGGATGCTGAGTTTCTCTTGCATCTCAGGCATGGCAAAGATATGTGCTGTTTAATTTGGTCATACTTTGAAGCTATTCATATGGAAATTGATGAATTAGATGTCAGTAAAAATATTTTTTGTTTCCACTTTTTGTACACTGGTCATTGGCTACAATATTGAGTTTTGAATTAAAGCATAAAAATTAATGAAAAAACTGTTGTTTTATATGGTTTCCCACCTCCCTCATTTGTTGCTGTTCACTGTTTGCCAGTTTTTAATTGTAAAAGATGCTGTAGATGAAGTTTTTCTCCTTAGCATTGCTGTCCTATTTTCCCCGTGATATCCCCAGGGGATCTAACATGAGTTTAAGTAAGTCCATTTTTTCTCGACTGACAGAGCAAATGTTTGGATGCTTTAAAATTTAAAGAGCAAAATGTAGGCATGGGTAAATCAGCTCAGAAGAGGTAGGAAATTCCCATTCAAGCCAAATAGTCTTCTTTTGGTTTGTTTGCTTGCTTAATTCTCCTCGGTTTTGTTTGCTTTTAATTTCCCATAAGGATGTTGTATTTTGAGAGCTTGGCATTCCCAATATCCTTCACTGTATCTAAAATCTCCATGTTTCATCAGGGACTTGCAACCAGAAGGGAGAATGATGTGTGAACTTTGCCAATGAATGCACCTATGGGCACAGGTGCACTTGCATGAAAATTATTTTCATGGCTGAATGTTCATTAATATTAATGAGGTAACATTGTTGCTCTGTATATATTAAAGAATATTCCCCTTTTCAAGGACATTTCTTATTTGAAGAAGAGCTACCATAGTAAAAAGTTTGGTAGCTGTGCAAAGCACTTCAGGAAGTCCAAAAGTGAGTTACTGAAGATTTTTATGTGCATTTGCTGTTTCTGTGCAGTTTAAAATCGTTTATATGGAAAAATGTAGTGAGGGTCATTGTGCCTAAGAGTTGACACCTTCAAGTAGTCTGAAATCCATATTCTTTTGTGGAGTAACTTGAGATTTGCTCTAAATGGCATTATTGATTTAAAGTTCGAGTTCTTCGAGGATGAAAAGAGTCCAAGATATTTTGAGGATGACATTTTGCCGTGGTCCTAACTTTGTTGCATCCACCAAGGATCGTGGTTCTCCCGTCTCCCAGTCCTTCCAGCACCTGGGCAGAGACCGTAGCTCGGAATGGGTGTGTGAGATGCAGCCCGTGCCGTGACAGCCTGCGGTGCTTTCGGGCTGCCCTGTCGAGCCGCGGCTGCCCCTGGAAGCAGGCTGGGAAGATGCGGGGAGACGCCAGCAGCAGCAGCGGCGCAGCAGGAGCGTGCGGGACCAGCAGCACATCCCTGCCCACATCTCCAGCCGGGATCACCCCCGGCTCCACCGCCGTGTTCCCCGCGCCCTCCGCACCCTTGTGCTGAGCCTGGCGCCTTCCATTCCTTGGGAAACCGGCGTGTCGGGAGAAGTTTCTGCCGGAGCCGCTCACCCCCAGCAGCCGCAGCCGCAGCAGCGGAGCCTCTGGCAGCCGCCCCGTGCCGGGATGCGCGGGATGCTCCCGCCCAGCTGAGCGCGCTCGGGCCGGTCCCGGGGCAGAAAGATTAAAAAAAACCAAAAGAAATTGAGCGTGCCGGTAGCGGCGCTGGCTGAGGGCCGAGGTGGGACGGCCCTCGGCGCCCCGCCGGCCGCGCAGGTACCCCCGGCCAGGGGCGCTGAGGGGGCACGGCCGGGGCGGGGACGCGGCCCTGGGTGGGAGCGGCCGCTGAGGGCGGCGGGCGCAGGGGGCGGCCCGGGCGGCGAGGCGGGCGCTGCCAGGGCGAGCCGGGGGGCGGCTCCCCGGACCGGCCCCCCGGGAAACGCGGCCCCGGCGAGCCTGGGAGGACCGGAGGAGGCGGCGGCGGCGGCCGGTGCCGGGGGCATCGTGGCGCTGCCCGGTCCGAGGGACCGGCGCTGTGCCCTCCTTGCAGGTAAACCGAGGCGTGAGGGGAGGGGCGGCGGCCGCGGGACCCCTGAAGGGCTCCCCTGAGCTCGGCGGCGGAGTTTCGGAGGCGCATCCCCAGCCCCCGGCTGAGGCGGGAGGTCCGGCTGCTCCTTCCAGGCAAGCGGCGCCTCCTGTCCCGGCTGCCGGGTGGGGATGGGGCGGTGAAGGGATGGGCAGGTGGCGGTGAAGGGATAGGGATGGGGCGGTGAGGGGATAGGCAGGTGGAGATGAGGGGATAGGGAGGTGGAGATGAGGGGATGGGGATGGGCAGGTGGAGATGAGGGGATAGGGAGGTGGAGATGAGGGGATGGGGATGGGGATGGGGATGGGGATGGGGATGGGGATGGGGATGGGGATGGGGATGGGGCGGTGAGGGAATGAGCAGGTGGAGATGAGGGGATAGGGAAGTGGAGATGAGGGGATGGGGATGGGGATGGGGATGGGGATGGGGCCACCGTGAGGGGATGGGCAGGTGGAGGTGAGGGGATCGGGATGTGGCCGTGAGGGGAGGGGGGTGCGGTGAGGGCCGGACGGGTGGACCCGGCGCTCACGGGGGGGCAGATGGGAAGGCTGAGGGGGGCCCAAGGGCATCCCGGCTTCTTCGAACTGAGGGGAGAGGGCAGGAAATAAGGGATGATGTGAGGAAGGATAAATCCTCGCTCAAACGCAGAGCGAGCTCCTCTGATGCTGTTTGTAGGACCGTGAGCAGTAGGGTGAGGTAGAGGAGGGGAATATGAGTGTGGATAGTGGGAAAGTGCTTCCTGAGGGCTTCCCGCAGTAGAAAAAGCAGTGGGGAATTGAATCAGGCCTTGCTCTTTAATACCGGAGAAGTCACACAACCTCCCTGCAAGTGACTGAATGCACTGGTGAAAAGATTCTTCTCCTGAAAGTTTGTACATCCTTGCCTTTTTTCTGTGTTCCCTTCCTCCTGTGGCCTTGGCTCTGTTTAAGTTCTCTCAGAATAACCTGTCTTGTTGAACGGACTCTCTGTCAGGGGAGTAAAAAAAGTCTTTGAAAACAAACACAATCTTTGTTTAAAGCTATTTGTGGATCAAGGTTGTGACTTAACTGTGAAAGAGAATGGCTCTTCCTTGCTTACTTTAAAAACACAATAACACATTAAAACAATCCAAGTCTGGGGAGGTAACTGGGCTGAAATGCAATTCAGCAGAGTGAGACCTTAATGCAGGTTTTACAGTACCTCTACTCTCTGGTGAACCAGTAGGTAATTAGTGGTGGGGCTTTTCTTTTTGTGTGTCATTTGAAGAAATTCTTCAGGCTAGAGGTGGTAATTGATAATATTTTTAATCTCTCCCACTTTCTTCCTGAGGCCTGTAGCTATGATCTTTAAAGTCCTTTTCAATCCAGACCATTCTATAATTCTATGATGCACAGGTTTAGATGGTAAGACAGCAAGAAAAGGATGAAATATGGATCCACCCTTTCCAAGTTCCCGTGCTGTTTAAAAGTTGCAGCTACACTCTGTGAGCTGGGGTACCTGCTGGTAAATGTTTGGATTTGTTGCTGGATGCCACCACTTGTTCCCAGTCCCAAATTTGATGGCCCATATCATCTAACATCTAGCAGGCATAAGCACTTACATATATCAGGTATTTGCAATAATTTTGTGCAGGCAGTTACAGAAACTCCAAACTACAAAGCAGCTTTGGCATTTCTTCTCTAGCCACAGTGGGTTGGCCTGGAAGAATTAAAGTTGCAAAAAGTAGCAGCTGAATTCAGGTAGGGAAGCCTGAACACTGGCCAAAAGAAGTGCTACTCTTGCACACCTTTTCTAGGTGTTCTGCTGTAAACTAGAATTAAGAGCCCATGAAAATACATCTGAGGGAGGGGTCCTGCAGCTTTAGGAAGTGTCTGTCTGAGTTAGGCTGGGAATTGTGATGCTCCTTCCCCAGCCCAGCCAGGAGTGTTCCAAAGAATGTGAATTATGCAAGAGACTCCACTGGCTCGATCAAATTTCTGCCTTCAGTTTCACTGGCAGTCTTGAGTTTCACAGCTCCTGAGATCGGCCTGTTCTGCTGGGGGCTGGAGGAGTGTGCTCAGTGTCAGAGAACTCTGAGTTTCCACAGAAGCCCCTCAGAGGCCCAGTGTGACGTAGGTCTTCCCATCAAACTAGTTTTCCATTAATTAAAAAAGTAGGCACCCTAGATAGCGTGAGCTCCTTGGTGAGGATAGTGGAGAGAAGTTACAAATCTTCAGCCTTTTAATCCTTTCCTCTTTGTGACCTTTGCTTATTTCATCTGTGTTAGTTATTCACGTCCCTGGCAGACCTGAAACAGCTTTGCTGAGACCTACAGGAGGATCACTGCTCTATTTTCTAACTTCTCAATCTTGTCCTAATCAAAAATGTAAATGCATGCATAATGATTTGCATGTCATTAACTTCCAAAAAAACACCCTCATGCTAAAATCAATGTTTTTTTAAGCCAAATTTTCCTGCCTGCCTGAAAAGTTACACCTGGAATTCGCAAACCATGAATTCTGAGAACATAAACTGCTTTCAGCACTGCTGTTTACTTTCTGCTTTTGTTTTGTTTTGTTTTGTTTTCCATTCCATCCAGAGAAGAACAATAAATTAAAAAATATGTTGATAGTGATTTTTCTAATCAGTTTCTTCAGTCTTCATACTGAAGACAGAAATACTCCGTCTTCATACTCAACAGAAAGCTTCAAAATTAAAAATTAACAAAGTTGGTGTGGTGTATACTCACTGTACACTCATTTTGCCTCCCCTGAACTCATTGTGATCATTTATGAACAGAACATCTAACACATTCCAGAAATTCCAGAGAAGTGTGGATGGGAGCTTGCAGATTTCGAGGAATACAAGGAAACCGGGAGAAAACAGTGTCCTTTTGAGCTAGGCTGGCAGTGTAGCTGCCGCTGGATTTCGGTTTCCCTGGCACAGAGCTTTGTGTGAGAGCTGAAGGATCCGGCTGGGAGTGTCTGTGCGGAGCAATGAGCAGCCCGGGATACGGCACGGGCGCTTTGCCAGCAGTTTACAGGAGGGTGTTTTTGCCTGATGTCAGAGACGCTGGGAATGAGAGTTCCCGGGCTCTGGCGCGGCTGCGGAGGTGCCTGTCACTGCCATCGCCCGGAGGCTGAGTGCGCGCGTTTGACGGAGGAGTCGCTGCACATTTAGGGGTGAGCAGATGAGATTGAATTCCCGTTAAAAACCCAGGGCCTGGAATGCGCCTTTGCTATGCATGGCTTGCCCAGAACTCGGCGCTTGTTTTAATAGGCTGCCTTCAAGTCAGTGAGTCTGGGAGCCAGCACAGGGTTACCCTGGATCAGATGTCAGAAAGTGTTAAGGGCTCTCCCCCTCTGGAAAAGCTTTGGAAACGGGATTAACAGCAGTGCTGCAAACCCCGTGTGCTGCTGGATGTGTTACACTGTGGTTACAAACACAAAACCCCTTGGGAGCAAACAGAAAGTGTCACTGCTATTCAGTGGAGCAGTTTGAACATGTCCCTTCTTTTGGGAAGGAGGGGAAAACAGTGTGCAGCAGTTCTGTCGATACAAAAAAAGGATCTAAATAGCAAGATAAAATGTATGGCAAACTGTGGATCAGCTTGAAGTTCCCGTGATATTTGAAAAAAACATTTTGGTTTCTATGCTAGGACACAAGCAGCTGTCTGATGCCTGAAATATATTTCACACTCAACACTGCTTCTAATGAATTTTGTGTTAAAAAATCAAAGGTTTATGATGTCCCACTTAGGAAAAAAAAAAACGAACAAACAATTTTTTTTTTTTAGAAACCAGTTAGGACAGTGTGATGAGAAAAAGCAGGAGAGGGCAGTGCACCATGTTCACTCCTGAGCATGGATTCTTCTGCTGTAGCATGTGAGGAATGTGCATTGTGTTCAGGACACTGGGAGCACCCAGGAGGATCTTGGTAACTGTGCATGGCTGAGCAATGGGATGCTTAATGAGGGGTTGCTGAGCTGTGCAAGTCAGCGTTGTGCCAGCACCACCTCACAGGCACCAGAGACTGTGACTGTCTCCACAATTCAGTAAAATAGGCCAGTAGCTCTGCTCCATCCCCAGGGCCAAAAGGCACAGCTCCCTCCCACGTGCTGAGCTCGCTCCTCTCCAAAACAGAGTGCAACTGACCGGGCTGGCTGTGTCCAGAAAAAGAGTGCAGCTGACCAGGCTGGCTCCTTCCAAAGTGGAATGGAAGTGACCAGACTTGCTGTCAGAAGTGGAGCCTTTAAATTCCTATATTTGGATTCTAAATATTGCTGATCTGGGTTTTGGTAGCACCATTGCACTTCACCACGTACACCAGCTCATCACTGCAATTTCAGACTCATAGTGCATGAGTGCTTTTGTTTAATTAAACTTTACTGACAAAATATCAGCAGTGATCACATGAGAGAATTGTAATGAGGATGCAGTTGGAAATAGACTTCTGGGACTAACATCGTGTCAATTACAAACAGAGGATGTTTACTCTGTCTGAGTAAATTTTGAAAGCGAACCTCAGAAAAGCGGTTGGTTAAACTCTGAAGCTGTGAAACCAGCATCTTTAAATATAAAGTTCAGTCACCAGAGTGTAACAGAGAATACATTCAATAGTCCTTAATCTGATGTTTTATCAAGATATTCCTCCCTTAATTTGCATTATTGCATCAATATAAATATTTCAAATCATCCAAGCATTCCACTGTAATGAATTTTACCTGTGAATGTGAGAAGAGACTGAATAGTTTGAATTCTGCAGATGATACTTTCACATTGCTGTGTCTGGTAGGGAGATCTGTTCCTGGGTCATTTCTCATAGCTGGTGGTAGCAGCTGGAAAGAAGCCCACCCAGAGTTCTGAGGGGAAAAATGTAGGGGAGGAAAAGGAATAAAGAGGGCAGATACTAAAGAAAAAGAGAAGTGGAAATGGAGAGATAACCAAGAGTTATTCAGGGAGAAAGTGTTTGCAGTGGAAAAGGCAAGGGTTAGAAAAAGTCCTTAAAATGCCACATATTTAATCCTGCTGGTAAAAGAATCTCTGTTTCTAGTGGAAAACTGATGTCTCTGTTTCCCAATCATGTCACAAATATAAAATGCTTTCCCAAATTTAGCTTTACTCCAAATACAAACTTTTGGCTTCCTGCATTTCTGATTAAATTGGCGCTCTCTTTCTTCATTAAGCTGTAAAAGTCACAGTTAGTCAATTTTGCCCCTGAAAACCTCTGCTGTTGCCTTAGGTGTAAAAGATTCTCCCCATCTTGGGGAAATATTTTAAAAATCTTGTCTCAGAATTTTTTACCAGGAAAGCTGGACCTACGTCTTGGTAGCTTGTCACTGATGGTGTGTTTATATGCCAGCTCCAACCTAATTTTTAAACAGAATCTTCAATTAAACAAGGCATGCAATGAAGGAACTTGAAATAAGACTTTTCTGGGTACAAGGAGAAGCTTTAGTGGTGAGAAGAACCTGAGCACATATCCCATGAAACCAATATTAAATGAGGGCTGATGGCAGAAACTGTGATGTGCAGTGGCCTGGTAGTGAATTATGTTGATGTTCCTCATATATTTTGAAAGCAGCTTTTCCAGGGAAGGAGGGTGATGTGAATAGGCTGTGTCACTGGGAACCATGCTGAGTTTTGGTTAAGTCACATTTTGATTAAAATTGATGTGTACCAACACTTTTCCATCTCCCTGCTATTTTCAAATGTTTTACTGTCCTCCATGGAGATGTTTTTCAGTTCATCAAAATCCAGTGCATGAATTCTTCCACCACAGAACATTCCCACCTGAGTCTTTCCCAGTGCCACGCTGCAGATGGGGAAGGATAGGACAGCTGCCCCTACTGGTCACTCCTCTCCAGATCTGATAGAAAATGAAGTGTATTAAAACCTGTGCCACTTGCCAGCCTCTGGATTACCCCCAGGGCACGTCCTTACAGCTTAGCTACTTCCAGAAAGAGTAAATTTTAACCGGGCAGGTGAGTGGCCTGTGGAGATCTTCCAGCAGGTCTTTCAGACCAGCTGCCTGCCTCTCGGAGCCCCCCAGAGCATGGCATTGCTGGAACATGCTCAGCAATTTGGCCCCTTCATTTAGCCGGGCGTGTGTTGATGTCTGCGACCATTGCTCCTGACAGCAGATTCTGAAGCACACTCTGAAGGACCCTGGCTGTATGAAAACATCCTGGCTTCTGAGATGATCTCTATCCGATTAGACAACGTTCTCCTAGGATAGGACTGGCTGTAGCACATTGCTATGAGTTTTGTTTTTGTGCATTACTTTAATGCTGCTGCCATCAGTGCAGTGGACTGGACAATTTCTGTCTTCTCCAGGAAATACTGGGACAGGTTTTTCTGAAGCATGCTACAGCCTGAAAAACATAAGCCAGATGATACCCATTCCTACTGCTGCTGCTCACCTACCCTTTGTTACCCTCTTTGGGTCAGACCTGGCAAAGATGAAAAGTTTCAAGTGGAATGGCAGTTTTTTGGTAGACAGGCTTGTTTTCCTGTATGCTGCATGTTATAAGGATGTAATTCCTATTTGGACAAGCAGAATGTGCCAGCTGTGGGTTCCTGAGGGAAGGAATGGAACTGTTCTTGCCATCATCATCTCTCTGAAATGGGCCCGAAAGCTGCTTGGGAAGTCAGCAGTTCACAGAAGTGTAATGCTTTCCCTGCTTTTTGCTTCCAGCCCTGTTCCATCCCTTTGGATCCATTCTCTCCCCATTGGAGCCATCCCACCAGGACAGAGGAGCAGGCTCATCCTTGTGGGTACCTTTGGAACCGCTCTGCTTGTGGGTACAGAGGTGAGGTCACAGGGGGGCACAGAGGCTTCTCACAGTGGGGAAAAACCATTTCAGGGTCAGCACTGCATATCCCTCCTGGCCTTTCACCCCACAGGACTTGTCTCACACCTGTGGGTGCTGTTTTGTCCCCATTTTCTGCAAAACTGAAATGAGCTCACCATTTTTCACGTGTTAATAGAGGGCAAACATGCATCACTTTGCCATCTGCATAGCGTTTACCTGGTAGCAAAGATCACCCTAAATTAATATTTGAAGATGTTATCATGGAGCAGCTTAACTTCGGGAAAATTGTGCTTTTTTTCCTCTGGCCTTTGCACTTGTACAGTGAGATCTGAAAAGTGTGTCACTGTGAATGCCACTTCACCTGTCAGTCAAGGAAACTGAATGTGCAGGATAAAGCCAAGTGAAATTTTTACACTTCAGAACCCAGGGAAAACATCTGAGGAACAAAACTGTTTTTTTTCCCTGCCTGGAGGTCCTCAGCTCTCAGCAGCTCTGCTGAAGTTGGTTATTTATGCCAATATTCAGACTTCAAAACTGCAAAGGTTAATGCAGAGAGCTGCCCTTAAATGCCACGTGGAAGGAAATATGTCAAGGTCCCTAAAAGATTCATACCAAAAAAAAGTAGTCCAAGGCAGTATTTTGCTTTTCTCTTCTCCTTTTTTCTGTTCTCTCCCTGTGATATCCCAATAACACTGTATTCCCTGGTTTTCTCCTGAGGAGAGTGATATTTCCCACACAGCTGTGTGATGTCAGTGCAGTGCCTGATATCCCGTGGAGCTGGATCGTGGGGCTCTGTTTCTTTGTTTTCCAGGGGACTGTATTTTCAATCCCAAATGTCTGTGTATCACGGTGTTGGTGACTGGTGGCTTTTGCACTTCTCCTTCTATAGAGGATGTGATCTTCATTTTTAATGAGCTCCCGAAATAAACACCTTCTTATGTTTCAAAGCACCACAAGAGAAAAAGGAGCCTTTTTCAAAGTTTAACTGAAAACTTAAACATTTCCTTGAAATTTTCTCTCCTGTGGTAATCCACTTGTTTGATATGACTTTCTCTTTTGTCAATAAAGCTGAGCTAAAACTTTGAGGATGACTCTGAAACTTTCCTCCCATGAGACTTCAGATTGACAAAGAAGGTATAAAACTTCATGAAATTAAACTCATCAAATTATGTATTGCTCCCCTTTTTGCAAAGCTTCCTTACTTGCCAAACCAGATGGGACGAAGTATGGTGCAAATTATGCTGAATGCAGCAGTTTGTCTCTCAGTAATACCTGTTTAGGAGAGAATGCATATTGAATTTTTTTGGTACACTTTGCTCATGCTCGTGACTTTTATTCAGAGTGACAGAATATTCTGCAGTACGAAATGACATATGCAGCAGTATATTCATTTAACTGGTATTTATTGATATTAAGAGTCTATAATTTCTAACTTAAACTGAAAATAATATCCTACTGAGATCTTCAGATATCAACATTTCCTTACTGGTCAGCTGGAAGTGTGAAATAGTCCTGTGAAGTGTAATCTAAATAAAAACTTTTCATAATTTTTACTCCCTATCAGTGTAATCATTAACCCAAGCCTTGCTCCACAATGTTGCTGCAATTCTGTTTTTATTTGTTTCCTTCCTAGCCCTCTTACCACTTGGCTACAGCTGAATTGTTTATGAAATTGCTGTTCAGTATTTCAGCTTCTCTCCAGTCTGTCTTCTGCTTTGAAAATTACTTTATCTCTTTTTCAAATTAAAAACCTGCTTGACCTATATAGTAGTTTTAGCTTTTCAGTTTGAAATCTGGATTTTTTTTATTTTTCTTTTTTTGCATTTTGCTTTTATAAACAGTCTATTCTATTGTAATCTCAGTAAGTAACTATTTATGATAGATTTTATTATGGCAAATAAAATATTTAAGTTAGACTTTAGTTTGTCACATCTACAGCATTGACATGCAATTTGTCCCAAGGAAAAAAAACCCAACCCACTTTAACTGCTGTTTATAAAGCAGTTTATAAAGTGCAGTCAATATGAGTGAAAATTGTTCTGTTTTTTTATTTTTAAAGTCTATATTGGATGATTACCTGATGCTTAAGGAAAGACTTTCCCAATAGGGCAAATATGCTGCAATATCATGAAGGTGGTGGATTAAGTTGGGAACCATTGTTCATTGAGCTCTGCACTGTGAGAGATGCAAGTTGGAATCTGTAGTTGAAGTTTGGGTTTAAAATTTGGTTTAGAATAGATAAAGGAGTTTTTTTGCATGGTGGATGTTGTACTGTGTGGGCTTTGCAGAATGTGACTACAAAGACAAAGCTTTTAATAAGGGAAAGAGTCCTCTTGGAACAATGCAGAGAGATCGCCACTGCAGCTCTCTGAGCAGGACTGGGGTAAGCCTGGACCACTGCACCCGACTGCTGCTGAACTGGGGAGTGTGTCCTCCTCAGCCTTGTTCTTCTCTGCTCACTGTGGGAAAAAACCTCAGCAAAGCTGGCAACAAAGCACTGCCAGCACAAATGGTGTTGGAGGGCTCTTAGGAATTGGGCTTTATTTGGGGAAAAGATAAATTGATTTAAAAAAAAAAAATTCCCTATGAAATGATGTCTCGATTGTAGGCACACAGTTTGTGGAGATTGGGAGGGGGGATGGGCCCAGCCTCATCCCCAGTGGGCTGCAGCTGTGAAGAGCGGGTGAGCAGCGTTGGAGGTGATGAGCCATGGAGTGCCCAGGTGCACTGAGCAACCACCAAAGGGAACAGAGGGCACACAGGGGCACTGCATGAACGTGAGGGGTACAAAAGGTTGGGCTAAAGAATGAGAAGGGGTGATGCATGCAGCCTTCTGAAGTGGCATGCTCTTACTCTCTATGGGCAGGTGCCTGAAGCCTTCTGTTGTGGTATGGTGGTACTCTGTGTGGGTGAGTGCTTAAAGCCCTCTGAAGTTGTGTGGTGATGCTCTGTGTATAGTGGGTATCTCAGCTGTGACATCTCAATGGATGCCAGGTTTTCAGAGCTTCTAGGAAGACCAAAATTTAGCCTCAGTGCATCATGGGGAAATTTGGTAAGCTCTTATTTGAAAATATTGCCTCTCAGGTGGGACTTCTACTGATAAGGTTGTGTTCTAATCTGTTCAAAATGCTGTTTGCAAATGGAATGATGGATAATGAGCAGGAATATCCCGCTTGCTAATTGTGCTGCTAATAGGCTATTAACAGCTGATCCTGTTTGCACTAAGTGATGATACTTGTTTCAGGTTGCTTCCTATTGTGTTGAGCAGTATGAATGAGGTACATGAGGTACTAGTGCAATTTGTCCTCTGAAGGATTTCCCAGTTTGTCTGGGGTTGGTAATGCCATCATGGTCATGATGCCAAAAGAAAAAATATAAGGATATGGCTGAGGTGCTCTGGAGATGCAGCCACTCACACCACACTGCTGTCCAGACAGGAAAAGAGTAGGGCCAGGGCCTGAGTTTCACCTATTTGTACCGTGATTTAAGATCTTTGACTTTGTTCTTTATTTCTTCCCTAATATCCCAGTTATTCCTGTGAATGCAGCATGGAAAATGAACATTTGCACATTGTCTTTCTGGATTGGGAATAATCAACTCCATTTCCAATGCTGTGTGCTTGGAATTGGTTTTGCCCAGTTCACTTCATGTTAATCAACTTCTTATTCAAATTGCCTTTTCCTTGCCTGGTCATCTCTTTCCTGCTGCTCCCTGTTGCCAGCTTCTCTCCTTCCTTCAGATTTCTCACAAACCTTGTTGAAAGTTGAGCTGGAAATGCTCAGAGACTGATGTAAGTTCTTCTATTTGCTGCAGCTCCACAGACAGCTCCTGGTTCCTTCTCTATAGGAAATATGACCCAGAGCTGTTCTTTGGAGGAAGAGCAGTCATGGGAATCCCCCAGGATAGCTCAGGATGGTCGGGCTGCTCAGCTCTTACTCTGGATTATTGCCAGTAATGGCTTTTGCAGCTATTCTGTGCTCCCTGCTGTTCTTTCTTCCACATAACCAGGAAAGCATTCTCTGTCACCTGGAGATTAAAGAGTTGCTTTATACGTCTATTAGCAAATGAGTGATTTTCTATTTCACACACACAATTGTGCTCTTTGAAGTTGCAGGGACTTTCTCTCTCTGTTTTCTGTGGTGCACCTTGTAATTGTGTCTCAGGTCAGGGTGACATGGTGCACATTACTTTTGCTTTGCTCCTGACAGACACACACCTTGTGTTTTCTGGGCGAGGAAGGGAAGGGCTGTTTCTCTCTGAGGTTGCACTTGAATAAAAACACTCTATTTCTCAAGGTAATGATCACTCAGAGGCTGCAGCTGCCCCATGTATAGTGAATATTTGAATTCACTTAGCAGGCTGCATGGCCATATATTGCTTAGGGGTGTATTAACATTTATTTTTTCATCATGGAATGTCAGTTCTCCATACAGCAATCTCCATGTTTATATAGCTGCTCTGTAATAGTTGAGTGTCTTTTTATAGGTGTGTATGAGTTCTTTAATGCCTTACTTTTGGGGCATCAATTTTCTTAGTATTATATTACTTCATAGTTTTTATGAGGTTAAACAAACAGCTTTGTGGATAACAAAACTAAGTCACAAGGGCGAGACTGACTAACCTGTACCAGGGCAGGGAACAAACTGAATAGAAGAAACACATGACTAAAGACAGAGTGACTCATGTTTGAAAGTGAGAGAAAAATGTACGTGCTTTAATTGTGTTTACACTTTGTGTACCCTAGGCAGTACCAAGTTTGTGCAAATGGAAGACAATAAATTACATTGATACAGTGAGTGGGGATGCAGCGCTAAATAAACCCCCTGTGGAAAGAATAGGTGGTGTTCTGTGCAGTAGATCCTCACTGGAAATTCCAAACAAATAAATGGATGCCTGGCAGAACTCTGCTGCAGTATGTTATGTGAGCAAGGAGTTTGTATCTGTGACCTAGATGCTCTGCTGATATTAGTAAATGAACTTTCTCTCTGTGGTGATTCAGAGAAGGGCCAGTGCTCTTCACTTCTCCCCAGCGCCCAAGGCAGCAGACCTTAAATTCAGCACCCAGACCCAGTACAACAAACAGCCAGGGCAGGGCTGGCACACTGGTGCCAAGCTCATCTCGCAGCACTGGGGATGTCACAGCAGCATGGGTGACACTCCTAGGGGGATGACGCCCTCAGTGAGGGGCAGTCAGTGACACAGCCATGTCTCATGGCTGCTCCACTGGTGACAGCTAGAGTCAAGTGTCCTTTATGTGAAATGACAGGAGCTGCCTTCTTGGGGCTTTCTTTTCCAGCTGTAATTCTCCTGAAGTTAGCATTTCAGTGTGTTTTCAGCAAAAGTAAATAAGTGTTGCATAATTTCCTTGATTGTCATGGGGTTTATTGGTCCAGCTTGAGCTCTCTGTTGAGTGTTGTGTACATCTGTCAGTTTTATTCTCTTTTCTCCCATCCCTTTATCAGGGATGTATTTGCCTGGAAGCACTGGTTTCCCTGGGTTATTAAGGAGACTCAACATTTGTTTTAAACCAAGATTGTTATCTTAATGCATTGCTTGCATGTGGCTGTCCAACATGCTTATGAATTTCTAAGCTGTGGAACCCTTTATATTCTTCCATTTGTTGTGCTTCCAGTTTCCTTGAACCTTGGTTGTTGCTATCAGTGCTCCTGAGGGTAAGAAGAGACTCCTATCTCAACTTGGACTGGAAAAGGGGGTCCATGTCCAGATCTTGTTGATTTGGGAGAAGCTGAAGAGCCTGTATTTTGACAAGTAACCTACACAAATTTTAAGGTGTTTGTGGTTTTCCCTTTTTTAACTTGTTTTGCTTGTAATTTTCTCTGTGGAGAGCCCATGCACCATCAGCTTAATTAGACGTGATTAATTTCTTGAGATCACATGGCTGCAGCTCTTGACCTTTGTGGCTTATGTACATGGTGGTTTCCTTGCTAGACCTTCACCAATTTTTAGATTAGCACAGATGTTTTCTTTATTATTGAGATGACTGCCATAGTAGTTTTAGTAAGAACAGTTTAATCTTCCCAGAGAGATTGATGTACTTATTTGAAAATTATTAAAAATATTGCACTTTAAAGTGCAATATACTGCACTTTAGCTTGCATTTCTCTTTCACTTAAGTACTGCTAGTGATATAAATAGTATTTTAACCCAATACCCCCAAAACTAGCAATCCTGTCCACTTTCACCGACCTGAATGTGTTGCCAAGAAACTGAAAAGGATGGGGCTAGGTTGACCTGTGTCTTTCAGTGGAGTTGCAGGTAAGACCTGGCAGCTGAATAATTCATTTGTGAGCAGGACACCAGGGCTGTCCTTGCACAGGTCAGTCACGATGCTGGGCTCTCTCCCTTTCATTACTCCATCTTTCATCTCTCTCCACTTAGCATAGCTCAGGCAGCAAAGTTAATATATTCCCATCTTTCACTAAAATTCCTGTCTTGAAGGGGATGATAAAGAAGCAGAGCCTGCAGCTGCCCTCAGTGACTTGTGATTTATAACTGAGGGGAGAGATCTCCCTCCTGTTGTCACTACAGTGACAAGTGTTGCTACAATGCAGCAGTGATTGTTTAGATGGGACACGTAAATAAGAGAGCCATCTGGACTGCTAAAAACACAGCAAACACAGAATTCTGCTATGGGACTGAACTCAGGCTGTTTCTCCCTTTTAGGTAATCAGAACCTGTGGGTTTCATTCACTTTGTGGAAGTATTTTTTTCTCTTTGGTCATCAGCTGGTAACATTTATAACCCTTGGAAGGTTCAGAAGTCTAAAAACTACCAGCCTGCCTTTTTTGATACATACAATTGACAGGTTTTCCTTTGAGCTAAGGCTCAGCATCCATTTTCAGGATAGGTAGGAAATGGGTACAAGTTTTCCTGTGTATCTGAGTTTCAAAGTTCTCCACCTTCTCATAGAACAGAAGACCAGGAAATGTTGAGTGCAAAATTTAGAACTGAATTCATTGAGTTGGACAGAGCTGGGGAGCTACATGCAAAATTACATCCAAGGTGAGCACCTTCTGGCTCTTTGGAGAGCTTTTACTATTTAGCAGTTATCAGGGATTCTTGCAGTATTTGGGAAATGAAATAATTATGAGCCATGAACTGAAGGCACATTCTTCTTTCATCGCTGATTGCTGATAACTTGCAGTAGTCCATACTACTTTAAATATATTGCCATTTCGTGTTCAGATAAGCATAGGAAGGAGGGGTTTTTCTTTCCATATCGGAAATGTTTTTTTAACATACTATGATCAGACAGCCAAAATGCAGGATCTGATGCTAGACCTGGAATTATATTATTCTTTACATGTTGTGGCTTTCAGTGCCTTCAAAGAAGTAATGTCTGGGAGGTTCTTTCTCTTTAATATATATGACGTTAGCAGTGCATATTTATATTGTTGGGAGTTGAACAGGAATTACATTTTGGTATTTAGTTTTTTTCTGCTAGGATGAACTTGCTGCCATAAACAGTGAATAATCTGAAGGCACAAAGCATTTGGTGTTTCTGAAGATCATTATTTGCTGCCACACAATATACAAGCATTTAGGCCTTTGTGTTTAGGCTGCTGATGAAAAAAAATTAGTGGAGCATAGAAAAAACACTGAAGAGAGACACAAATTTGTGAGTTCATTCCAGCAAGTGTTTGAGCAGCTGTAGACTTCATATTTAGTTCTGAAAAGGTCTATGTGGAATTCTATTCAGAATTTTAAATATGTGCCCAAATATGGTGTCTCCTGATGAAGAAAATAACTATTTTTCCACTTCCTTGAACAGTTTTCCTGATTCTGTTCACATTTCCACCTCGTGATCAGGCTTTTGTTTGCACTGGCTTTACATAATGGCAGGATTAGCTGAGAGTAGCCTCCCAAAATCTCAGGTAGCTCTTCCCTTGCTACACTCATTTTTCAGCTCATTGCCTTCTTCTTTGCTGAGCTGGAATCAAATCAGGCTTAGTTATTACATCTCTCCCAGGCAGGATTTGAATCCATCATGTGCTGGAGACACAAGCCTTGGTCTTAGTGCTTCTCTCAGTACTTGAGCTCTCAATTTAACTTGGGGGGAAAAGTGGAGAATTCAGAGTGTGTGTGTGTTTGGGGTCTGTTTTAGTGCTAAAGACATCTGGGAGTATCTGAAAATTGCTAAACTAATGGATTGCCTGCAGCCTGACAGTGCAAAGTACCTTCAGCTCCCTATAAATTACATGACTTTTCTATTACAGCAGCAGCTGGGACTTCCATGCAGCATAACTGGCCTGCTTTAGCAGGTTTTTAACTAAAATGGGTCGTGTCAAGTGTTCAGTAGTCAAATGAACTCTACTGGTATTCACATTCCTAGACATCAGGTATAAATTACCTTTGATTTCAGAGGCTACTAGGAAAACATGAGCCTATGTGCCACTAAAAGGGTCCTCAAAGCACATGACATTTTTATGTACCTGACAACAGAGAAAACAGGATGCTGTGAGTGTTTGTGTTCAGAAGAGTCAGGGTTAAATGAATGAAGTGTGTCATTTGAAGTTGAATTAATTTAGGCATGCTCATCCTGTCACTAAATGCTCCCAAGTGCTTAATTTTTGAGTATTTCAGTGTATTCCTTTTCTGTGCCATCCTCATAAATTAACAGGGATGGCTATTTCTCTGTGGCTGTGCAGGCATCTGTGCAGATAAGCTGGCTGGTCAGCTGGGAGCCAGTTCAGAAACAGAACCTGGGAATTCTCTGGCATTGGAAGAGAATTAAGAAGTTGGACAGAAATATTCAGTTGCTGATAGGATTGTATGATTTTTGTGGACTGGCTTGTGTGAGTCAGTAGAAATGCATGCTTGTAGTTGAATTTAGTTTTGATTAGTAACTCTTACTTTCCTAGGTGTGCACCTGGGCCTAGAGAAACACCCCCAAACAAGGCTCCTTCCTGCTTAGAAATTCTTTAAACTGTGAAAAAAAAGGAATGGGAAAATCTTGACATTTTCATTCAGCTTGCTAAAATTCACACAATTCTTGGAATGTTTTCTCATTTTGCCAGACCTGGGGGAAGGTTTGCCCCGTGTCAGATCTTTTGGGAGTGTTCCCTCTGCAGCACAGTGCTACAGCAAGGGCTTTCCTCCAGCAGTGGCAGCAGCTGGGCTTGGGAGGCAGCATCCCAGCTGATTTGCCCGGGGTGGGGAAAGGGCAGGGAGAAGGAGCTGAGGATAAGGCCTATAAATACTGCATGGCTGCAGCTCTGCTGCTCCCTGAACCAAGTGCACTCTGCAAAAATGTCACATCCTTTCACTGCTCAGCACTGAGCTGGGTGGAAATCGCCAACTGCATTGTTTGTATGGGGTGGCTTGGAGACACCCTGGCATTTTAGAGATGGATTTGATCAGGAAAATGGCTTGTGTGATTGTGCTGTCAGCCTTTCCCACCTTCCACTTTCCAATGGTGCTGGAATTTACTGCTCAACTTCAGTCGAAGTTTTTAAAGGATCAAGGATCAGAAATCCCTGAAGGCATTACATTCCTACAAACATGTTAGAAATGGTTGGTTAGGTGCAGGAGAGACCCCCACTGGAGCTCCTGCAGAAGGAAAAGCACCTTGCCTGTCGTGGTTGTTTTTCCAGGGGGATGAGCCTGTGCATGGCCCTGCTGTCCTGCCTGGCCACACATGGAAGTGATGTCTGGAAGGGAAACCTCCTGCAGGGGGAAGTGCTGGGGATGTGCAGTAACTGAGCACAGAGATTTATTTAGGGATGCATTGGAGGCTCTGCTCCACTGATCCTGTGCTTGAGGAGAGGGAAAAGCAGGATCTGGGAGGGGGCTTGGCTTTTGTCTACCAGTGGGTGTTAAGGGAATCCTATTGCAGAAATAGCAGAGAGGGAAGCTGCTCATTCTTCCAGCGTCACTGCCTTTCTCCACTGTGCAACATATCCAGACTCATTAAAAAGTCAGGATTGGCACAATTTTTGTTTTCCTATGAATTTGCAGTATATAAATACTCATTTAAAGAGCTTTCCCCATCTCTTGGCAAGCTATGGATTTACAGGTCGATTTGCTTTTCCTTAGGGTTAGCTCTGGACAGCACAGTGAAAAACAAGTCAACATCCAAAATGCAAAGTGGAACCATGCTGCTGGGTAAGAAGAATTTGGCCTCCACACAGAACCAGCTTCTGGCATTCCCCTCTCTTCCACAATCAAGTGCAAGCTGTTGCTGTGCTCTTAACTTTATTAAGTCTGACCAAATGTAAATCTTTCCTAAAGATAGCAAAGCCTGGTCTTAGAATTATGTTGAGCTGATGTGTCAGGGTTTGAGAGCAGTTTTGGGGAAGTTTTCTCTCTGATTTATGCAGTCCCAGGTTATTCTTCCTCTCTCTGGATCCATTTAGAAACTGAAAGCTGCTGTGCATAAAAGAGAGAATTCAAAAGTAGAAGCAGTTTATCCCATCTCAGATGAAGAAACCTGTTAGGTCAGTTTATTTTGCTTTATTTTCAACCTGCTGACTTCTTTCCTTGGCTTGATTTTGCCTTGTAAGAAACAGCTGCTGAACTTTTTACCTACCTCTCCTGTAGCCCCAGTGATCATGGAAATCACATTTTTATCTCCCACCCTAAAAATGCAAAACCTACCAGGCTTAATCTCAAATGCAGCTGACACTGGTACAAAATACAGTAGTTCAGTGTGGCAAATGTCCTTCAATAGTTTCTTTTTTGCTGCTGAAAGAGCAGAATCACACAGGTGCTGGAGACAGATATGCAACTATTTTCTTCCTACTCTGAACATTTTGGATAGGAATGCTTGTTTTTAGTGAAATGTGTCAAAGTCTGTATTTAAGATAAAGAACGGGCTTAAATACACTGGAAGTATAATAATTCAGCAGTATTTTCTGATGGAGAACCATACAGCAGAGTACAACAAAAAGTAGAGTTAGTAAAACTTTCTGTTGCTATGGAAATACCTGGATTTTCCCTTCCATTTAGATCTATAAAAAGAGGAAAATCTGTAACAGGAAAGAATTTAGTTCAGCATGAGCTTTTAACCATTAATGAAGGCAGTGAAATTTGAATCCAGTCATACACATTTGGGAGCAAGTGGATATCTGGATATGGATGTCTGGATGCATGCTGTGCCCACAGCTGGACTGGGATGCTCAGCGCGTGTTTGCTGATTTGGGGAATCCTCTTGGGGGCCTGCAGACAGCAGACCCAAATTTCAGTATCTCAGGTGGACTTGGGGAGGCAAAACCAAGCATTTTGCTGCTTGTACTTGGGCTGTTCAGCAGATGCACATTCCTAGGCTGCTCAGAGCTTTGACAAGACTTAAATCAAGGAAGATGTTTGTGGGGAACAGCAGAGCAGCACCTTTCACCTTCTGTCAGATCTGGCCTGAAATGTCTTTCTTGATAACCAGAAGAACCTATTTTTGTCTCAGTGCTTACTTCATGAGCCAGAAGCACTCTGGAGTGAGTGAAGCCATGGCAGGCTCTGCCCTTGCAAAGCTATGCATAATATTTATATTACAGTATGAGGAATATTTTGGAAATTTGCAATGTAGTAAAATTCCTCTCTCCCTGTCCTATCAAAATCTCCTTTGTGGAAAAAGAAAATCTCCTTGAGCATTTCTGCTTTATAACATTTAAATAGGGTGGCCACTGGGTCACTTAATTTCTTTGTTCAGCTATAAATCTTTATATCTTTCTGTGTTTTGTTCAGGAATCTGAGATGAAAGAGAACTAGATTCTGATGATCATCTTGTCACTGTTGCTGTCACCTGTGTTGACAGGTAAGTGTGCCAAGCTGGTTTTGAAGACAAAATGTTTGAATTATTTGTGTCAGGTGGGAAAAGCTACAGTTATAGCCCAGGACCTCACCCGTGGGTTGAGCTGGATGGTGCAAAGGTGAGTTTTTCAACAAACAAGTGGTCAAAAATGCTTCCAAAACCTTCTTGAACTCCAGAAAGGAAACTGTTCCTCCTCCTGCTTTATGGCAGTGGGTGGGTTACAAAAATGATCTCAGAGCAGAGGAATTGCAGTTGAACTGCATCCTGGAGTGGAGATGGCTGAAAGGTCTTGTTGACTTTTATCCTCCTCCACAAAGTACCTGAAATATGAACTTAGCAGATCGATTAAGTTGTCATACGTCTTGTGTTAGATGTGACACCCCCCCCCTCCCCCCGGCCCGTTTTTATGTTTTTATCTAGGAGCAATTTATTAATGAGGCCCCTGCAAATTTGCAGCTGTTAGGACTGGATGAAAGATTTATTGGATTTTGTACAGTTAGGTGAGAACTGATGGACTTGAGCCTCTTGTGATACAGCACCATCAGATTTCTTTTATCTCTTTTACCTTACCTAAATGCTGCATTTTCAGTCTTTCCTATTAATAAAGACTTCTAGTCCCTACATTTATTATAAATGTCTTTGTCTTTGCTTTTCTCTGATTCTTTCAAAACACAGTCCAAAAAGTTTTGGCAGCACTCTGGAGATGACTTAGAACTTCTTAGGCAGAACAATTTCTTGAAGTAACATCACTTTCTTGGCTTCCAGTTCAATTATTACAAAATAAATTGAAACATGAAACTCAGAGATCAGAAAACTAGAACAAAAAGGACACTGATTGAAACTTAGGTTTCCTTTGGTGAAGCATGATGCTTCTGTATGATCCGAAAACTAAAAAACTCATTTTCTCTGCGATAAGAGGAACTGAAGGTGCCTTTTCTTGCACTGGCTGCTGCAGGTGTCTCTGTCAATGTGCATTTATGAACACAGATAAGGACTGGATAGTGAGTCCTAACAGTGCCTTTGGATGAGCACTGGAAGGAGAATGAAAATACAAAAATTATGTAAAATATGTCAGGTGGATTGCTGTAAAGTGTGTGGTGACATGAAGCAGTATAATTTGGATCAGTAGTATGTAAAAATGGGAAAATGAGAAAGAGATTTTAAAAAAGTGTGTGTCTCAAAGCTCAGCCTAATGAATTAAATGCCCTAGCTTATCAGGGCATTTAATAATTGACTGTTTGCTTCTGTGGTAGGGCCACTATCAAAGATAAGCACACCTATCTCAAGAGAGAGGTGCAGAAACAAGTGTCCAAGTTTGGATTTTAAGTGTTGTGTTTGACAATGTGTTGAGTTGATGGGAATAACTGTGTTCTATTGGCTGAAATGTTTAAGTTTTCAGGGATAACTTCCGCTACCCCAGGGTGCTCCAGGCCCTGTCCAGCCTGGCCTTGGACACTTCCAGGGATCCAGGGGCAGCCACAGCTTCTCTGGGCACCTGCTGCCAGGGCCTCATCAGCTCCTGAGTGAAGAATTTCTTCCTGATCTAAATCTCCTGTCTCTCAGTTTAAAACTATTCCCCCTTGTCCTGTCATCTGCCTGTGGAAAAAGTCACTCTCCTTTTATATAAGCTCCCTTTAGGAAGCATGTAAGAAAATTCAGCTGATATGCAGAATGGTCACTCTCCATGTCTGACTAAAAAACTAAGAGGAGACGTTTGGATTTATTAAGAAGTGAAGAAAACTTTTGAGGTGAGGTAGCTAGTGATGGCAAGTGTGAAATAAACCCCCAAAACCAGCTGTGAGGGAGGCTACATAAAAGCTGTGGGAGAACATTAAGCAGACATAAAACCTAATAGCAAATCTTTTTAATGCTTCTTTTCTTTGAAAGTGTGGAAAAAATAAAAGTATTTCTAGTTTTATGTCAATGCTGAAAAGGGTTTTTCTTGTGCCAGCTCTGCCTCCTTCATTTCTGCAAACGGCAAAGCAGAGAGAGGGTTTTGTAAATCTCATTAATGGATATGTCCTGAAGGGTTTGGTTCACATGATGGGCTTAATTATTGCCTTCTCTGCTCAGCTGCATAACAGGAAAAGCAGAGCTGCCTGGATGCTGCTCCTACCCTCTGACCAGGTCGCAGGCACAAGTAGCTCAGGAAATGAGCTTTGCATCACAATTGTTCCCACCAGCAGCCCACCTGAAGGCACTGGGGCAGCAAAGTGAGGGGTGCCTCTTACAGGGTCACCCCAGCCCCCAGTTTTATAGAAACCCAGGAGCCCTTCCAAGCACAGTGTCCCTGGGCATCACTGCTTGTCATTGCTAGGAAGTCATGGTCACACGTGGGTGTCCTTCACAAAGGTTCTGTCAAATCCTCTCTCAGCTGCTTCTCCTTTGGAACATTTAATAAAATCTTTTCCTAAATACTTTCTTCATGGCAGAAACTGATAGTAGTATGCCTGGAGTGCAAATGATGCTGGTTTTCTTATTAGGATTATTTTCTATCCTGATTCAATCAAGTTTTTTGTTTTTTTTTTTGTGTAAGTGCTTTTATATTCAGTTTGCATATCTTGATTAGACTGTGATAATTTCCATGGCTGGAATCTCCAAAGTGTGCTGTCAAGAAATTATAAATGGTAATGAATTCACTTAATCAGGACTTCCAGGAGTACAATCAACATGAAATCTAGTCAATTAGAAATAAATCTGTTTAAAGTATTTCTGGCTCTCCAACAGTCTCATTTGAGGCCTTACATTACCTGGGACTGAATTAGAGACCTACACAGACAGGTAGAAAATGCACTTTGTAAGAAATCACTGTAAAGGGGTATAAATGAGTCCAGAAATTTAGGTGATGCTGAAATTTGCTTGAATCTCCATTATAAACTAAGTTGCACAGCCACCAGCTGGAGAAAAATTATGGTGCTGGCTGTAACTTGGCATTCTGCAGACCACATCTTGCACCTTGTGTCCAGTTTTGGACCCACCACAGTACAGGAAAGTTATGGACAAACTGGAGCAGGTTTTGTGGAGGGCCACCAAGAAAAAGGGAGCTGGAGTATTGTCCTGCAAGGAGAGGGGACAGGTAAACCTGGAAAAGAGCTGGCTTCAGGGAGATTTTCCGGGCAGGCCTGAAGAAAAGCATGGACAGCCCAAGCAGATCTCATTGCTGGACCTGCTCTGGGCAAGAGGCTGAAATAAAGACCTCTAGAGACCCCTGAAACCCAAATGACTTGGTGCTTCTCTCAGTCTAAGGCACAGCAAAGAATCCAGGTCCCTGTGTTCAGGGAGGCTGATTTTTATTTTGATTCTGCATTGAGAGAGGGATATTTCAGAAAACAACCTTGTTGTTGTCCTAAACTGTCTCTAAATTAAAGGTGTTGTGAGCAGATAGCCCAGGGTGATTTAGCATGCTATTTATTTTTAATATTAAATTCCAAACTAAATCTGGCATTTAAATAGCAAAAGATGGAGGAGTTTATGAATCTGTATTTTCACACAATAACATTCTTTCTATTTTTTGTTTCCCTTCTTTTGCCTAATGGTCACAAACATGGGTCTCATTCTGTTTTCTTCTTGCCTAAGAAGTGATATTTTATTTCTTGAGCTGTTTACTGAAGGTAATAATTAAACCTTGGTAGTCAATGAGGAAACTGGCTCTTTTAATCAGTTTAATTGGGTTGATTGCTTAATTTTTGGCTGGCTATAATTTGGTAAAAATGAGTTTATCTGTATAATGAGTTGAATAAAAAATCTCAAAGGTCAAGAAAACAATTTATTTCTCAGTTATTCTAGAGAGTCACTGTGCTGCTTGGGTTAGTTTGGAAGATCGTTTAACCTCTCTAAGCCTGCAAATATTTTCTCCGCTCTGTCATCACCATCCTTCACCTGCACAACCCTAAAGAATGTCCTTGGTTGTGCCATGAGCACAGGCTGGAGTTTAAATTAAAGCCCAAAATATGCGTAGCTTGGGTTGGAAAATAGCTGGGGAAGATGCAGCTAAGGTCAGCAGAGCTCCTTTTTCAAAGTTACCTCTGAAAAAGGAAAAAGTCAGGGAAGTTTTTCTGCAATTAAGAGAAGCCTGGAGACCATCTGTCCCTGGGAACCAGGAACATTCACTGCAGACAGACACAGATGGGCAGAGGGATGGTGAGGACAGGGCACGTGGCTGTGCTTGCATTGGAGTTTGGCTGAACCAAGGGCTGCTCACCTGCCCTGCTCCTCCTCCGCCGTTTCTGGGTCACCGTTTGTTTGTTGCTTCCCCCTGGATTAAGGAAAGAAATGAAGCTGGTGTGAAGGCCAGGGAAAATCTCTCCCGACGGGCTCTTTGGCAGGGGACTGGCCTGGAACTGCAGACCTGGAGAGTCTGAGCTCTGTGCCCCCAGATCCCAACTGAGGACATTTGCAAACCACTTTGTCCTCTGCAAACCTCAAGGGGCGTTTCCTGCTGAGTTGAAATAGAAATGAATTTTTTGAAATTAAACGAGAAAAAAACCCAACATACACAAGGATAAAGGGTAATTGGTTTTATTTGTTGTACCTGCTCTCAACCTCAAAGATAACTCATCCTTTTATAAGAAAAACAGAGCATCTATTTGAAACTTTACTTTTTTTTTTACTGGCATGTTATTCCATTGATTAAACTAAAGCAAACAATGAGACTACTTCTGTCAACACAGCAAATCACATGACATAATAGTCCCCACCAGGATCATATCTGAGGAAAATTCAGGTTAAACTTCATAGCAAGCTCTAAATGCTAATCTGTGTGCAAGGAGAGGAAATCTGCTTTATCTACATTCAGAGCTTGATCTCATCTACATAACAAGACACCAGTGGTGCTTTTCTGTTAACACTTTATTCTGTTTGTATTTGAATTATCAGAAAAAAATGTTCTATGGGTAAAGAGGAAAGAGGTTGATAAACATCAAATGCAAATTAACAAGCAACAGAGCTGCTTTGTCCATTGGGGATGTGAAATTGTGGTAAATATGTTCAACAAGCTTTTTTTTCAGACTCCTGTTGTAAGTATTTTTAAATTCTCTTATGTCCTTTCCCTTCCAACATATCATTATCTTTTTGATATTTACATAGCTAAGTGCAAGCAGAGGCTGAAAGCAGAAAGGCTGGAAGATAAAATGCCTTGTCCTGTATGGTAAGAAAATTTGGTGGGCACCCCAAAATGACCATTTAATTTATCTTCTTAGAAACAGACAGTGACTATTAAAAATTGAAGTGTTGTACTACGTCAGTTTTGCTTCAAGAACATGTTGTAACTACTCACATTGTAGCATTCTTGGTTTGGATAAGTGAAGGGGAATTTTTTTCTTTCAGTCAATGCATCTGCAGCTTATTTTGTCATAGAAAACTTCCAGGATAGGGCACCCATAGCTGTTCTGGGCAACCAGAGCCTCCCCCACCTTCACAGTAAAGAATTTCTTTGTGATATTTTATGTAAAAGCTGTCATGTTATGAAGAAATGCCTTTCTGGATCCAGAACTGGATTAAACTGGATGAACTTTTCCATGTTTCAAGTTGGCTTTTCATACTTTGGCTGTTGTTTTGCACATGAATACAATGCTGAGTCCAAGAAGGCATCTCAGTTTTTGGGTGCAAGTCAAGTTGTGTATCTGGGACAATGTGCTTGGTGCATTTCCTAAAACATTTTGTTGTTTTCCACCCTATTTGGATTAGTTATTTAGCTACTTGCTTACTTATTTAGCTTTTTTTTTTTTATCATCTGTGTAGAGTGGTTTAGAATTCTGGATCAATGCATACTAAGCAGGTGAATTTTCAAACTGAATTTTACAACTAAGTGCATGCAATTCCTGTAAGGATCTTATTTAATGCTTCAAAGTGATTATTATTTTGCCATAAAATATATAAATATGTATTTATAAATATAGAAACTATAGTTTCCACTGCAAGAAGTATTTAAAGAATGCCTTAAGAGCACTGTTGTCTATCTGTTGGAAAGCGGAAGTTCTAATAAATGTGAAAACTACAGGCCATGCTAAAAGCAACTGTAGAAATGAACAGAGCCTGGAGAGTAGCTCTGTGGGGCTCTTGGGGCTGGGCCTAATTCCTTGTCTTGGAAGAAGGACCTTTATTTAAAGGTCAGCCAGAATTGTTCTGGAAACCTTGCAGGGGCTTAAAAGAAGCCACTTAAGAATTTATATTGCCACTGGGAGTTGGCCTTTACTGCAAACTTCCCTGTGCTGGGTAACATTTATAAATACTTGCTATGTTTCCCCCATTAATATGTCTGAATCATTTTTGTATCCATTCTAACCAATTTTACTGCTCCACCCTGTGCTAAGTCTTTACACTTGGTTCCTTTTCCTGCCAGCAGGTTCTGTTTTCTCTTGTTGAAATCCTACTTCAAATGTTTTTTATGTTGAAATTCCACTTCAGACATTCAAAAGCTTTTTCTACATCTGCGTCTCTGCCTGTCTTCCAGCCTTCCTCAATCAGCAGAAGTAGTTGCTTGTCTCCTGTATTCTTTGTACCTATTCCTCCCCAAAATGTCTCTTTACATCTGCCTGGCTGAACTTCAGCCTTTCCATGGAGATACCATGACCAGCTGAATAGTTTACAGAGAAAATAAATGCTAAGTAGAAGAGACAGAGAACAAGGGAGAAAATTAGCATCAAAGCTGCTTGGTAAGAAAAAAACCCTCAAAAAACTACCCTGTATTTGCAGAAATAGGCTGCTTGTGTAGATTTTGTGTGTGTACAGCAGTGATAATGGTGAAGTACCTATGTTTAAGAATAATAAAATAAAAAAAATTACCTGCTTACAGACCCACTTTAATCACATGATGTTGGCATTTAAGACTCTTAAATACCAAAAGTTAATGGGGCTTAACCTCTTCTTAGCAAGTCTGTGCAAATAGACATGAACAAGAGAACTCAGAAATCAGTGGCAGGTTTGACAATTTAGTCACACAATTTTCTTATTTGTTTCCTTAAAAAATAAAAGGTGGGGTAAAGTTTCACTCTTGAGCCCTTTTGCAAAACAATTTGACACTTGTGCTGGTCACCAAGCAAAAAAAAATCAAGGGCTACATAAATCTGCTCTTTAGCAGGGCAGTGAGAACAATCTCCTGGTGGTGCTGATGAGAACCAATGGATATGACCATTGATTTTGAATATTGATTTCCAATCAATAATTCAGTTTGGAAGCATGAGATGCCACACTGAGAAACAACAGCTTCAGAGAAAAGTACAGGAGGAATTTTTGCATGTCATTCTGGTACTGTAACATTTGTGTTAGAACTCATCTTCTAAAGTATTTATCTGGGTGTTTCAGTTATTTAACAGAAAGATCGGAAATACATCACCAGGAAGTGAATTTAAGTGAGGGACTGCTAAATGGGGCATAAAGCTGTAATCATTGAGGTGGTTCTCCCTGTCTGGTGGAGCTGGGAGAGCAAGGGAGCTCCAAGAGCCTTGTCTCCCTTGAGGTTTTGCTGTGGATTGTTTAGCATTCCTTGTGCATGTTCTGGCTTTCTTCTTGTGGATATTTGCTTTTAGGTTTTGCCATTGCCTGGTGAGTTTTGTGTCTGTGGCTTTCAGTCCTGCCCTGGTTGGAGTTGTGGAATTTGGGTGCTGCTAACATTTCCATTGGGGTTAATCAGATGGTTCTGTTTGTGGACATCTCTTTCCTATCACTTGGGCGGTGGTGTCTCAGATCCACTCTGTGCTGGCAAACATTAATGCTGACTTTGGATAAAGTGGTTCTGCCCTTTCAAGCCCTGGCAGTTCACTTCTGGCCCTGTGCCATCTTTCTCCTGCTGCTTCTGCAAACACTTGCCTAGTGATCCAGTTCAGAGGCGTGATGGATGTGGAAACTAAATTCCCAAACAAAAAAGCTGGAGTTTGACCTGGATCAGTGCTTTGTTTTGCTTTGCTGTTCGTGTTAAAGCAATCTGGGGACAAGGGTGGAGTGCTCTGGGGTGAGAAGGAGGGTGGGCTTGTTTTTTGAGAGGCAATGCTGGTTACTGCCAGCTTTGAAGTTGGAGTGCAGAGGGAGCTTGAACCCATCAAATTGCAAATTGTCCTTTGGAATTGGTCTTCAAATTCAAATTTTCCTCTGACCTTTTCTGCCCAACCAGGGAGAGGTGTGAAATGCATGGTGTGCTGGGACTCAACCCCCACCCCCACCTCTGTCTGAAGCTCTGTCTGAAGTACATTTTTGTTTTAATATTATTATAATTAGAAAAGAAAATGCTTGATCTTCTCCAGCATTTTAATTTAATATCTTGTCAAGCTGATTCTTGAGCTGATATATATAATCCTGAATAAAGCCACAGAATCCAAGTGTTGGGAGCTCTGGCAGGCTTTATACAGAAATCCCTTTCCTGAGTAGTTTTCCTTCAGAGTTAATGACTAAACACCTCTTTCTAGCAGTGACTCTTCCTCTCCCAACAAACTTTTCTCCCAGTTTGGTTCATGGCATTACTCAACCCCTGACAATGCCCACTCTGTATCCCAGATATTCCCACAGGTAGGTTTGTAACTGGCCTCACAGCAGCAGTCTGGAGGGCTTCTCCCTGCAGGCAACAGGGCTGCTATTGTGCAAATGAGTGTTTATATAAAAATAGATTGGTCTTATCTTGACTAGGAGCTACTGACCCCTAAATTTGAAACCTTGCTGTGAGACCTGGCCTTAGTGACCTTGGACAAGACATTTGGTGCTTGTGCCTCAGCTGTGTTTTAGGGACAAACAAGACCAGGAGGGTTTGGTACTTTGCAGGGTCAACAAAAATCACACAGAGCCACAAGTAAGCTGAAGATTTTCAAATGTGGTTTTTATAGTGTATTTATCAGGTAGTACCTGGATGTTCAACGAAGATCCCCTGTCTGGTGTGTCTCTCTATTGGTGATATTTTAAGCCCTTTCACATCAAATTTACAATATCTAAGTTACAAATAAATATAAACATGTATACTTATTAAATTCCTTTTGTGTGATGTTCAACAACCTTAAGGCTCCAAAGAGTATATTAATTTATTGCTGCTCTTGGTTTTCCCCCTGCTGTCTCTGTTTGCACTCACTGGAGCACACCTTTAGCTCTGGGCCTGTTTTTTTCCTGTTTGATAACCTGTGCACTGTTTAATTCTGGCCTTTTACAATGTTCTTGTAGGGGTTTTCTTTTATTTAGAGAAAAAGGGGGTTTGGTCATAGTTTGGACTGTTTCAAACGCTTCTTAATGGTGTGGTGGCAGCAAATGGCAGAATAAGAAATTCCAGCAGACTTTGTGAAAGCTGTGGGCTAGACTGAGAAAAAAACATCTAAAAATAGCATCTGTAAAGGGAAGGCAGCAGTCTGAGCTCTGCTTTGTTCATCTGGCCAGTTGGTCTGAGCAACATCACCTGGCCATAGCCCCAGAGGCTGGGTGCACATCCGGCTGCTCCCTCCAAGCTAAAGGGCAAGGTGCTGGGGGAAAAGCCCAATAATAAAGGGAGCATAAAGCTGTCCTTTCACTCTCTCATCTTCTTGCTTCTTTGTGGCCTTCCTGTGTCAAAAGGAGTGTTTAACCAGCTGCAGCTCAAGCTTGCTTTGCTTAGGGGATGTGCAGAGGACAGGATAGTGCCTGGAGCTGGGACACACTCAGTGCCCAGGAGTTGAGAAATGTGGACAGACAACATGAGGTGGAACAAACCCTGTCGGTGTGACACTTTTAATTAAGTGTTTATTGCCAAGATGATAATGAGATCTGTTTGTATTCAATTACAGAGAATCTTGTCAGCACCTAGCACTTCTCTACACCAAAAGCAGTCACAAACAAAACGCAATCAGTTTAACTGTAAGAATCCTATGTGGTTTTTTTTTTTGTTTTTGTTTTTTTTTTTTGTTTTTTTTTTTTTTTTTTGTTGTGGGTTTTTCTTAAGAAAAGGAAAAAAGGCATACCAGACAACCATGATAAACCTAATCTATGTTTCAGCTGCATTGAACCAATGAATTGCCAGCTAAGAATTAGGAATCTGGGGTGCAATATGTTCATGGGTTATACAAGTATTAATTAGTAAGCCAGGCAACTTGCCTTATTTTTCTGATGTAGTAAGTTAGGTTGTGGAAAAATCTTTTGGAATATCCTTGGGACAAAATTGAAACAGTTCCGAAAAGATAACAGCTTCCCTGCGGGGTTGTGATAGCCAGTGACTCTGGTTAACAAATGGTGGGATCTTCCATCTCCACACAACTTGAGCCAAACAAATTGCCAGTTTCTCCAGTATTGAAATAGCCTTGTTTAAAAAATGGTGTTTAAATTATCTGTTTCTCCACTGTCCTGGTGGGGCCCATATTCTGTTCATTTTGCCACTGTGGATACAGGCTTTCATTATCCTTTCTGTGCTTTCTTGTGCATTATTTTCCAGAAGATTAGGTGTCTTGTGCCTTGTTGACAAGTCTCCAAGGAGTTTTGTCACAATATTTATTAAACTTAAAGGTGTGATTCCTGGGAGATGGTTCTTCAGCTGGAGATTTTCCTTTCTTATTCTAGAATGAGATATTCCTGGGTATTTTTTACATGAAAATCCACTTGCCAAAACCTGGGGAAGTTTTTTCCTCCTAACTCTTTATTTGGCTGCTGTATAACTGCAGTTTACTGCTGTCAAACCCACTGCCCTGGAATGTGTTGCACTCTCAGATGGCATTAGGGACAGACAAACCACGTGATGGTCCTTGTCTTTCTGCCCACACTCACTGGCCTGTACCTCTTACGCCCTTAAATTCTGTGTATTGCCCTGCTGTATTTTGGGTTCACATGTTTTAGCAGCGGCAGATAAACAGAGAAACCACAGAAATGTTTATGCTTTTTATTTACTTAAGGTGCTTTGGAGAGCAGCATTAATCTACAGTTCACTGAAGCAGCAAAAAAATGAAATACTCCCTGCAGAGTTTTCCTTTGTAAATAGAGCCTTGCATTAAGCTGCTGTGAACTGGCTTGCTTTCAGATTTCTGAATGCACTGGTTTTATCTTCATTAGTCATTATTGCTGAGGGCAATAACACTGGAATTATCCTTCATCAGAAACAACAATAAGGCTTGATGATGTGGGGGTGTGATGTGATGTGTGAGTGCTTGTCCTTGACCTCCAGCCTCAGGCCTTACTCACCACTGCCCAGCCAACCTATGGGCACCTTAGAAAGAGAAATGACAATGGCAGCCTTTGGTCCCTGCTCTGGAGTCACTGCTGGGACAGTGACTGGGCAGTGAAGAGGGACTAACTTAAAGTGTTAGGCACAGTGGTAAAAAATGTTCTTTTATCCCTTGCTGCTGTTTGACTTTATTTACTTGGGCTGGTCTGACTGAGAGAGCAGTATAGAAAATGTGTGTTTGGGTACCTCAGTACAGTCACCTGGATTATGAGTGGTCAAGTCACTTTACCTTTCTGTGCTTCACTTCTGCTTTACTGCCTCTTTTTAAATGTGATCTAACACTGGAATTGCTTGTTTGGTTCTTCATTTATTTATTTTATTTTTATTTTAACTGAATTTTCTATTTTGCATGAAAAAGCAGAGGAATTGTCTTGGAAGATTACTCACAGGAAAAAAAAGGAAAAATAATACTTTTTTTTGGCCTCCTAAATCTGAAAAATTATATGATGTCCAAGCACTGCAGAGTTTATTGTTGGTCCTTTCAGTTTTTTCCATTGTAAATGTTTTCCTCCGTTTTTCTATAGAATAATAATTTTCATATCCTGGAGCAACTTTGAGGTTGTGGGACAAAAAAATTCTTTTGCTCTTGTAGGTGGAAAAGCCCAGAAGGAAAGTGTTCCACTCTTCTTAGTGTGAGACCCCTGATTACAAATATCTTTAGTCTGGAATAAACATGACTTTCATTTTAGCCTAAGCTCTATCACAGATTAGAACTGCTTCTAAACTGAGTATATACAATGGACAGATTTGGGTGGTGTTGGTTTAAAAAGATGTTGTGTGGGCCACAAACCACAGAACAGCATCTGTGCCTGTCTGGCTCCCTGCAGGATTTCATTTTTTGCTTGGTTCCACTATTTGGGAATACTGACTTTTATGAAAGCCTCACCTGTGCAGATTCTTGATGTACAGGATGATGTTATTTTAGCATTTACATTAATTCTCTGAAATATCTTTTCAGTGGGAGGAGGAAGCTTCAAAGCCAGACCTAGCTCTTAGTACAGTTTTCAGCAGTGCTGGTTAGCACAGGACTGGGTAATTGTGCTGTTTTTTTCTGGATCCCTTGGGAGGCTGGGTGTGCCTGGGAAGGAAGGTCATCTTTTTCACTACTCGTTTTTCCTTCTCCTGCCCTTCCTCTCCTCTAGTAAATTGGTAGCCAGATTTATTTCCTTTACACTCTGCCTACCCACATAATTGACAGAAAGAAATAAAAGGAGGATAAACCATAAAACTTCCTTGTTAAATGCATGTTATTTCCAAGAAGAAAAAAAAATTATAGCTGATTCATTTTGAAGACTTGAACTGTAACTTATCTGTTTCTTTTTCTCCTTTGTATTGGCAGGATAAAAAACTTTAACATGCCTCGTAGCCCTACATCAAGTGAAGATGAAATGGCACAAAGCTTCTCTGACTATTCTGTTGAGTCTGAATCAGACAGCTCCAAAGAAGAAACTATTTATGACACAATTAGAGCAACTGCAGAAAAGCCAAGCAGCAGAATGGAAGACAGTCAGAGCAACACTTTAGTGATTCGAATTATCATACCTGACCTGCAGCAAACGGTAAGGCAGAGTGCACTGCGATTAAACAAAGTGAAATTAATAATTAGCTTTGCTGCTTCAACCTGAAGTACATCTGTTCCCTTTTCTTACTTTCTTTTTTGATGTGTTACAGACAAAATTCATGTTTTGTTTTAATGTCTATGCTTTGTACCCCAGTGGTTTATCTAACTGGCTGCCTCAACTAAAGGCACCATCCCTTCTAAGAGAATTTAGTGTGCTGACCTGATGAAAGCCATGTTCATAAAGCAAAATATCTCTCTGATCTGCATTAGAGATTTTGGGTAAAAGAAAGACTTAGGAATCCATAACCACATCAGAAGATGAAGATTGAATAAAAAAAAACGACATGTTAACTGTATGAAAGCCTCATATATATATATATATATATATATATGGCTTCTCTAGTTCCTCTTCTCATGAAATGGTTTGTGATTGATACTAGACTGGGGTCCTGCAAGAGGTCATCAAATTCTCTCTTTACTGTATTTGTTGTCTTTCTCTGTCAACCTGCCTCACAAAAGACATCCCTTTTAGAAAGCCTGTGGCTTTTAGAGTGTAAAGATGAGGAAAAAGAAGCACAAACCTTTCCTTCCTCCTTTGCTGCCGTGCCTTTACTACAGGGTGTTGTTTCTGAACCTTCCAGCCAGAGAAATGAACACAAGTACTGTGATAGGAATGACAGTGTCATGCTGGAAAAAGTCTTGGGAGAGACTGATTCCATCTAGAACCACAATTTGTCTGAGTTTGTTATTAATTATCTGAATTACCCTGGGTCTCCTTGAATGCTGATATCAGGATTTTCAGTGGTGGCACCAGCCTTTTGAAATTTCCAAGACGATTATAAAAACACATCTGTTTCATAGATGTGAGCCACATACATCACTCTGTGCTGACATGGAAGAGCTACATCATGCCCTGCTGCCATCGAAGATCTATCTCCAATGAAACCCTTCCTTTCTTCTTAATTAAGTTCATTTTTAGAATGATAGAGATGGGCTGGCTGCAGCCTGACAGGGAAAAGCTCTTTTGACAGTGTGCCCTCAGGTGTGGTTCTGGAGCTCTTTTTTGATGATCTTACCAGCTTGCTCTATCTGCGACCCTGTCAATTAATAGATCCATGAAAATGGAATGGAAATACCAGCTTTTCTTGCTATGCTTACTCTGTTAAAACCACAGGGATAGTAGCTACCCTAAGTCCTCTTATTTAATTACTCTGCTTTTTAGATCAGTAATAAGTTACTTATTGACATTATCAAGACAAGTTTAAAAATTAATTATAACATTCGTTATTTTTATTGCTTTTTTGTATTTCTTTTTCCTTTTCAATAAACTCTTCATGAAAAGTAACTCAAATGTTTTAAGTGGTTCTAAAGCAGCTGATGCACTTATTTAATTTATCAGCCCACAAACTCTTTGTGCAAGAAAGTGAAAACTGGATTCAAGTTAGCAAACAGAAATATTGGTGGATTAAATGTAGTGAAGAAAACTGGAGAAGATCAGAGTTTGAGCTGTTGCACAGCTACAAGCCAGAGCAAATATAGGCCCCATTTCCTGTATAATTATGATTAATTTAACATATGAGGTGTTTAAAATTAGGATGTTTAATCAAAGAAGCATGAAATAACATAATTTAGTTTTCTGGTTTTTTTGGTTTTTAGGGAGTTATGATCAAGACTATATTCGTTCTAAGGAAGAAAAGTTTAGGGGTTTAGATAAAATTCAGCCCACTGGAAAGCTTTAAAGCCTTAGACAAACTCCCAGAGAATGAAGTTTGCTCATCTGTGGTGGCTGTGGTACAAACTGCCTTTATTTCACTGCAGGTATGAGATAAGCACCAAGTACCACATGTAGGATGTGCTGCCATGGAAAATTTTATAGATTACCACACATTGTAGGAATTCTGTCTTGTTGCTCTTTTATTCTCATTTGAAACTTAGAAGACAATGTGAACCTTGACAAGTTCATGCAGAGCCCTTAAGAACAATTGCTTTTCAGTTCTAGATCAGTTATTTTTTTGTCTCCTTCTCAGTTTGGGTGATAACCCAATTTACTGAAACACTACTTGGTATTAATGGTAATTTCTTCTTGCCTCTGTGCATGACCTGTATTCAATAAGTGTCATCCTTCTCACAGGACGGTGGAGAATATTCAAATATTCAAATATGACTGAAATATTTCCTGAGCTCAGTAAAATTCCTGAGGGAATGGAGAGCGTGGAAAGCCCTCCACAATCTTGAGGAGCATGGGTAAAACAGCTGTATTATCTGGCATGTATTATTTGGTCTGAATCCAGGCCCAGTCATCTTGTATCCATTTCCTTTTCCAGCCTGTGTAGGAACAAATCCCAAGTGATGCTGCCTGTAAGTGAAATCAGTCCGGTTCTTCAGGAGCTGTTGTCAAGAAAATCTCCTTTACTTTGATATTCTGACAGGATGGTGTTTTGTGCTTAGAATTGCTCTTTGCCACAGACACTGAGAACAGTTCTGTCAGGCAGTTGTTTTAAGGACTGTTTTCATAATTTTATAATCAACACATGGTGCTTGTTCCACTCTTTTGTTTTACCCTGTACTTACATGCTCCCTCTGGTTTATGTTTAAAGTCAAAATGCTCAGATCCATACAATCTATTAAATTCTGAGGCCCAATGTGTTTGGGTCTGCTGAAGACTTCTCTGAGACACTTTCTGCCCATCTGTGTTGCTGCTCCACTGCAATAATGAGCATTTACTGATTCCTCCCTCCCCTGGGTTTTGGAGTTTTTAAAATTATATTGGACTTTCCATGCAAAATATTGTTTGGTAAGTGGCAGTTTGGTGTAGCAACAGCTTAAATTGGAGCCACTTTTTGGTGTTCTGTTGCTGCATTGCTTTTTATACTTTTGTATCCTTTCTTTAGTTTTTTTTATTATTTATTGGGTTTTAGGATAAAGAATATTTTCATTTAGTGCTTTTGCTTCTCAGATAAAACACTTTGTTTACTTTGTGCACTTTTTACCTTAAAAAAGTAGGAAACCAGTTGTGACAACTGCAGCTTGAGTCCCATGTTTCCTTGGGATGCCTCCAATTTCACTTGTTTCCAGATTGTGCTGCCTCATAGATACTCCAGGTTTTCTTTTGCAACTTTTCCCTAGTATTCTTCTGTATCCTTCTTTGTGCCTGATTGTTCCTTGCTGCTTTCTGTTTGCTCTTCCTTGTTTTATCTTCAGTTTAATAAGAGAAGCATTGTGCTGCTGGTATCTGTTCACATGGCCTTGATCTGGGCAGGTGATGTGCTCACAGCCTGGCCAGACTGGTTTTTCTGACCTGTCCCCTCATGAATTCTGTATTTCCTGAGTGCAGCCTGATGAAGGAGAGCAGTGTTTCAAGCTGAGACTCAAGCTGAGCACAGCACAAACCAAAATGTGGGACTTGCTCCCTTTTCTTTCCATGATACCAAACTCTCATTTGTGTTTCCCTTTGGCTGTCACATCTTTAATATCAACATCTCCCATTGAAAGGAATAATTCATATTTTGATATCCTGACAATCATATTTTTGGAGGCAGCTATACAAACCATTTTATTGTGTCCCTCAGTCACAGCACAGTTTGTGTGATTGGCAGCTGAGCAGAAAGATGTCTTTGCTGATTGATTTTAAGCTGATAAATACTATCCCTCAGACATTCTGTATCATAAGCATTATTCCTACTCAATTAATATCTTCCCTTCAGCTGAGGGAGTTGTATTTTCCCTGGCTTCCCATCCTGCCCTTCATTCAGTGACTTGCTCTCACCAGTGTGCAGGAATGCAAGAATATAATTGACCATGTCTCCTGTGATCCAAGGAGCTTTCACATCCCAAACGCAGGCCTTGCATCTCAGCAGCCAGTGCTGTCTTGCTGCTGCACTTGCATTTTGAGAGGCCTGCTGTGGTTTTGACAGTGACTTTGAGCGACTCAGGGCTTTTTTTTGGGCTGTTCTTTGTGGTTTTTTTACAGTGAATGTATCTGTCAGTGCAACACATCTTTGTTTCATGTGTTTCTGTAGTTCCTTGTCACTAAATAATCCCTATTCTTTAATTTTTTTTTCTTGTCATTGAAAATTAGAAACAGTTGTCCATTTTTTTTTTTTACTCTGCTGCTGCCTCCTTTCCTTGTGGTCACCATGCCATGTGTGCCTAATGAATTGTTCCTTATTTCATAACTAGAGCAGCCTGTGTGTAGGTCCTGCTGTGATTGAGCTGATGTTTCCTCAGCATACAGACTGTGGCAGTAAGTAATGACTTGTCTGCAGGATAGGGAGGTGGCTGTGGTGCTCCCTGCCTGGAGGGCTGCCAGGAGGACACAGAAACAGCACAGTGAAGTTGTTCCAGGGACAGGCTGATGGAAAATGCACCTTATACAGCATCTGAGTGCCCCTTTTTATCCTCTTGGTCAGCACCTGCTTCTGAGAGAGTGGTAACAGCTCCACTTCTATCCTGCCTGGCTTCATGGAAAGCATACATAATCACTTTTCTCACTAGTTTCACTTTTCTCAGCCTGAAACATTTTGGTAGCAAAAAATTCTCCAGTTAACCATTTACTTTTTACATAACTGATCTTATTTCATTCTAAATTGCTAATGGAATCAGCTTTTTTTTACAATAAGCCCACTTTTATTTCTTATGAATCACTAGGAGAGCTGGAGCTCTCACTGAAGTAGTTTGTGAAATATTTGTGTGCCATCAAAGAACAGAGAGAACACGAGAATAGACTGAACAAAATTGAATGTGTTGGATTCTCCAGGTGCATTAAAAACCAGCAGACTTAATTAAACTGTGATCAGAAGTAACGGCTTTGTATTTTTAAAATCACAACAGTGTCATACAAGTCCAAAATTAGTTTATTTCATGTAAGAAAGACTTTCCTTGGAGGAAAAGAAATACAAGTAATTTCAAAATTATCTTCCCATTTGAATAACACTCAAATTTTTTGAATAACACTGGAATTTTTCAGAATGTGGGGATAATGTCAGGAGTTAAGCTCATTGCCCATCTTGTAACTGACAGTTTTGCTAGGAAGTGCTGATGTTTGAGTCTGAATCTTGTACTGAAGTTTGAATCCATGTAGGAGGTGTGGGGCAAGTGAGGTTCAGAGGGAACACAGGGATTTCAAACAGATGGGCCTCGTTGCTAAGCCAATACTGTAACTACTGGGATGTTTGGGAAGAAAAATACTTGGTGCAATCTACTTTGTATCCCTCTCTCCTTCCCTTCAGCATATAACCCCCCCCCAAACTTTTCACAAAACATCTTGAAAAATAAAATAAGTAGGGGAAATGAAAGCTGCTTCCTAGCCAGCCTTACTTGTGACAAAGTCTAATATTTCATTTTATATTGGAGACTGTAAAGGATTAAAGCAGAAAAACAGCATCGTGTGTTCAGGAAGCACATCAGAGGCACCAAATTGCTTTCTAGGCATTGCCATCTGCTGGTACTTTGGAACCAGTGACTGCATTGTAGGCAAAATCCCCAAACTCCTCAAGTCCCTGAATTCCAGCTTGGTAAGAAGCAGAGAACTGCAAAAGTTTGTCAAGGTTTTCGAGTAATTTGCTTCACGTTGTATCATTCCTCCCATAAACTTGCCCTCAGATAAATGTAGCGAAAAGGGAAGTAGAATTCTTGCCTGAATACCATTTTTTTTTGTGAAATCAAAAAAAAATCTGATATCTTCTGATACTAGAACAGCCAAGAATCAAGTGGATAGTTAAACATCTTGCAACATCCCTTATGAACAGGTTTTCCATGAAGGTGCTCTCTCTCTGAGGAAGGATGTATACGTTCGCTGAGGTTTGTGGAAGGACTTGAAATGTCCTGTGTTTTCACACTACTTGCACATTAGGTATTATCATTGCACATATGAAATAGAATTCTTAGGTTTTTTCACTAATTGGACTCCTTAAAATAATTTCTCTTTGCAGAAATGCATTCGATTTAACCCAGAAGCTTCAGTGTGGGTTGCAAAACAGCGGATTTTGTGCACTTTGAACCAGAGTTTGAAAGATGTCCTGAATTATGGACTGTTCCAGCCTGCAAGCAATGGGAGAGATGGGAAGTTTTTGGATGAGGAGAGACTTCTGAGGGAATACCCACAGCCAGTCAATAAAGGAGTTCCTTCACTTGAGGTATTTCTAGATGTAACATCTGAAGCATTTCTATTCTGATACAAACTGTGCAGAAAGCTGTATTTGAGGTGTCTGCATGCACCTGAATTACATCTGGGAAATGCTTATCAGCAAGTCTGAGCTTGAACCCTTGCTCACAGAAGTGCTGGCATTCCCTGCTTGTGGAGCTGGTCTATCCCCAAAAAGTTGCAGTGAGTCAGCCCTTCTGGCACAGTGGACTTTGGAGTTTTCCTTTGCTGAGGATACAGGACATATATCTTATTTAGTTATTTAATAAAGAAATGCAAGGTTCTAGGTGAAGCTGTTGCATCTGTGATAGGGTTTGCAACAGCAGTGTAGTAGTTGCTGGATAACCAGCCTTTGCTTTCTCCCAAAGAGAATTTTCTGTCTCAGTGAAGCCTTTTTTTACCCCCATCTAGTTCCCTCTGTGCCATCCTTCAGAGTGAATGGGTTGCCTCTCTCTGCCTCCTGGGAAAGCAGTAAGGGAGGAGAGGGTGTGTACTGGGATTTCCCCCTCTCTGTTGCTCCTGCAGAGGCTCTGCAGTTGAGGATAAGCTGGGCAAAACTTCTATGGCACTGAACAAACTTGGAGCAGAGCCAGATCATGCAACATAGCAGCAAACTGGGGCATGAAATGGGCATTTAATTAATTTTGATATTGCCTGTATGGTGGCAGATCAACCATTAATAATGTGTGGTTAATAGACTTACTCCACTATAATATAAATCCAAGAGAAAAGAATCAACGTCCTGAGAAGGCTTCAGGTCTTCGCTTTTCCAGGAGTTTATTTCAGAGTTTCAGTCACTGATGTCCACATTACAACTGTAAGGAAATTAAACAGTCACTTTATTCTGTTTCTATCGTTTTTCATGAGTGTTGACTACAGCAATTGAGGTGTTAAAAGTGATTTTGTGGAAAGCTGGTGTCAAAGCCTCATTTAGTGCAGTCCCTTGTGCAACAGACAGGCTGCATTCCTGGAATTCTGCATGGGACAATGAGAGAATGGTAAATTACAGCTGTGGAAACCCCCATGACTTTTGCTACAGATCTTGCTACTGCACCCAAGCTGCTCAGGATAAAATGTGACTGAGTTTCAGCCAAAAAGAGAGGCAATCCTCAGAATCTCATTCACAAAACCGGTCCTGTTCAACATCAGGAGAACTATTCCCATGTGCAAGTTCCTTTTACGTTGACTAAGGGATTTTCAAGTATCCTTTTTTTTTTTGTTTTTATATTTAAGAAATGCTAAGCTGCAATTTTGAAGTCAATATTTTTTTATTTAACATGTCTACCCAGCTTTCTGCCTGAGACTATAAAGGAAAGGGCACAGGAATCCTTGGGGAAAAGCGCTTTGCAGTGTAATTCTTGCTAATTTCTGTAGATTCTAGAGGCTGATCTAATTTCCCACGCAACTCCACTGATCTCAGTGTATTCGTACAAGATATGAATTTTGCTTAAATGATATAAAACTATATGAAATACTGAACCTATTTCTAAAATTTTTAAAATTTTGCCTAAATCTGCCATCAGAGTGGATCATACTTCCTGCTAAGGTGAGAAAATGATATTATGAGTTTTAAGTTTTAAAATTTCTTCTTCTTTTCTGCCCTCAGTTTCGCTACAAGAAAAGAGTGTACAGACAGTTCAACCTCGATGAAAAGCAGCTGGCCAAGCTTCACACCAAGGTATCCCAATTTCCTGCAGGAGTTAGCAATTACCTACAGTGGGTGTTGACATCAGCTGCTAGAATGCTTCACTTTTAGTCAAAATTTTATTTTTTAAATCAGAGGATGATTCATTTTTCACTCTTTGTTTCAGGCTAATTTGAAAAAATTTATGGATCACGTCCACCATCTCTCTGTGGAAAAAATGACCAAGATGTTGGATCGAGGACTGGACCCCAACTATCATGACTTAGAAAGTGGAGGTCAGAATAACAAAACTAAGCAGCATAGAGGAGTACCTTGAGTTAGTTAAATTGATTAACAGGGTGAATCTCACACATTCCTTCACAACTCTGAGCCAGTGGAATCTGTATGGCTTTGCTGTCCAAAGGAGATAATTGATAATTTTATGCTTTGAACAGTATTTTAAACTTTTTTTTATATAAAGTAACTTAAATTTATTTTATAGTTTATCTTTTTCATGTACATCCTATTCCCTTTTTTAGAAACACCCCTAACTTTGGCAGCTCAGCTTGACAATACAATAGAAGTGATAAAAGCCCTGAAAAATGGAGGAGCACATTTAGACTTCAGAGCCAAAGATGGAATGACAGCTCTGCACAAAGCAGCCAGAGCTAAGAACCAAGTAGCCCTCAAGGTAATTGCTTTCAGGAGCAAATTATGTGTTATCTTGTTAAAAAATGCATAAAGGAGATTGTTTTCAGTTAATTACTGTATTGTCCTCCATGGATCCTTTAAGATGTGCTTGTTCTAGTACTTTCTTGTGGCTTTCAAATCTTAGCATTTGCTTTCAATATAGAGCTTTTTAATTTCTGATTTACCTTTTCCTGGTAGGAAGAAAAGTGGTGAAATTTAAGCTTATTCATTGATACACTAAGATCTGTCTGAGGAAATAGGAATAGCATTATTGCCACAACTCTTAGAAAGTAGCTTCCAGTGGCATGGATTGCACATTATGCCTTAACACAGTGTCTTCTGTTTTCTTTTGTATTTTAACAGGTATTCTTAAATCACTCTGATGGTCTAGATTATGTCTTAGGTTTATGGGTTTTGCTTATTCCCTTTTGACAGGTACTCAAATTGCATGACATTTTTGATAAAGCACCTTGGAACTGAAGAGGTGAATGTGTTGCAAAGGTGATGCAACATTTACAGAGCTGACATTTCTGAACCTAGTGAGAGGATGGAAACTGAACATTGCCACTCCTTCTTTCAGTGCCAGCCCCATAGATTCCTTTAGATCTTAATTCTTCCAAGGTCATTTCTTGCTTAACTTAGTCTGTGCTGTGGCCCACAATTAGCAGGTGATAAATAAGTGAGCAAAAAATGTTATGTCAATGATCAACCTTATACATACTTTTTCAGGTAAAGACCCTTTATATGGAAGTCCCTCCCAAATCTATTTTTCACAGTCTGTGACTGCTTTCAGACCCTTTTAGAGCTGGGAGCATCTCCCAACTACAAGGACAGCTGTGGCCTGACCCCGCTGTACCACACAGCTGTGGTGGGAGGGGACCCTTTCTGCTGTGAGCTCTTACTCCATGAACATGCTACAGTCAGTTGCAAGGATGAAAACGGATGGCAAGAAATTCATCAGGTAGGAAAGATTTGCTTTTTGTTTGCAGTTGGACTTGCATGAGGAAATGTGCCATGGTTGTTGGAGGGTTAAGCACTATTTTGAAGTCCTTGCACATTCAAGTATGACATTTCTTCCTTTTTCTACCTGCTTTTTCTACTTATTTTTATTTATTTACTTTGCATCCTTCCGTGGTGACTTAGAAGTAGAAAACTGTTCCAGTGGTGTTCCATAACTTTGAAATCCTTTGGTTACTGTGGATTTTTCTGCAGAAGTTGCACTTGTCATATTTATGCCATGGATTCTTGGAAGTTTAGATTCCTGTTTGTGGGACTTCAGTAGGAAAATGTAGTTCTTTCTTTTGGTTAGATGCCAGTGTCAGTGTCCTTGGTAATGCTCCTTCTGTGTTTGTCAGGGTGCTTTCCCCTTGTCTCTGCTGAACTTTACAGGAAGGTTTGGAATGAGGATCCTGCTGCTGGGGTCCATCAGCCTCTCACTGTCCTCTCCAGAAATTCCCAAATGTTATCCAGCAGTTGTGTAAAAATGCTTTATTGATTTCCCTTTGCACAGTGATAAACTCAGTAATATATGGAGTTCAAATATTCTAACAGTCCCAATGTCATTGCTGCTGCTTTGTCATGTCTCTGTATGGATGAGTTTGGAAAACTACAAAAATTGGAACTGCTGTAATATGAAATAAATAAAGATACAACTAATCAACCTTACAGGTTTGCCTGGGTCATCTTGACTCAATCTATTTTCTGTGCACTAAATTCTTTAATACAGAGATTTTTTTTTCTGTTCTTGGAAAGAAATGGGAGGTAGCTTTGGCAGCCACATTTGGGCAAGAATTGGAGCTTTTTCACTAAGTGGGTCTAGGTCAAGTTGTTTGGATGCATCTCTAGAGTAGGGGAAAAGAAAAGCATTATTTTTTTGCCATATTTTCTGAGGATATGGAGGAAATGGATTGTCTAGATCAAAGTATTGCCCCATCTGGACTCCATAAAAATACAGAGAAAATGTGTCTCTTTTTAAACTCCCAGCCTCATACACATATGGTTATTATTTCTCATAATGAAATAGAGCTTTCCAAACTCCCTGTGTTGGCTGTAATCCTAAATAAATCAATGTTTACATCTGAGTTAGGAACAATCTGTTTTGACTAATCAATAATTCAAGCATTCCTCAATGAAGTAAGAAGGATGGGGATTTAATTTGTGCACTGAGCATTCCACTTAACTTTTCCAAATTGTAGATCCAAGCCAGGTGTGTCAGTCTGAATGAATTCAGTCTCCCACTGAATTCAGGAATGATGAGATATCTCAGAAAGACTGAATGGATTTCTATACCTGTATCTCTTACCTTAAATTCTGATTTATGTAGGAATGATGCTGATTTAAGATACCACAAAGTTCAAAACATTAGAAATTGGGAGGTGCTTGGTCAGTGGGCCATAGAGGAGAAGGAAGTCAAGTAAAAGAGGCCATGGACTAGAATTACTGTGATTTTTAAAGCTTATTTGCTTATTTTAAAGCTTATTTGCTAATCAGCAAAGTTTCTAATTTCTATGAATCTTCTTCATAGAGGCTTATTTCCAAAAATCCATGGTCTAACCTTGTATTTATGTGACAGATAAAGTAACTCTTGAAGATTTCCTCTTGTTTTGGAGCAGTGTCTTGTGTATATTGTGTGTCTGCTTGACATCACAGAACCAAGAAGATTTACTTGGATTTTGGCCAGATTTTCCTTCTAAGGCCTGGCTCTGGCAATCTGATAATCTTCAGTGCCATCTGGTGGGCAGCGTTCCAGAGTGTAGCAGGACAAAAAACTTGTCACATTTGAGTCATGAACATTAGTGGATAAGAAGTTCCAAAGGCAGTATTTTCCTGATCCCTTAGGCTGCCATTCCCAAAAGAATCAGATGGTTAAACTCAAGCACAGGATTGCTGTACCTGAAGTGCCCACATTGGAGTTGGTGCAGGGATGCACATCTGGGTGTCTGTGCTCCCATGAGAGAACCAGGTGTAGTTCTAAAAATTAGACCCTCAGTAACACCAGCACTTTCTCTGCTGAAAATCTTGCCTAGGCTTTGGTGTAATAACTAAAATATCGATGCATCCTTGCCTAGGCTTGCAGGTACGGACACGTCCAACACCTGGAGCACCTCCTGTTCTACGGCGCCGACATGTGTGCTCAGAACGCCTCGGGGAACACGGCCCTGCACATCTGTGCCCTCTACAACCAGGTGAGAGCCCCTGCCCTGTCACCAGCCCTGCTGGCCCCCTGCAGGGACAGAAATGTCCCCAGCAGGAGCTGGGAGCTCACAGATGGGTTGGCTTGGAAGGGAACTTGAAGATCATCCAGTTCCAATCCCCTTCCACTACACCTCACTGCGCCGATCACCATCCAACCTAGCCTTGGATATTCCAGTGATGGGCTATCCACAACTTCTCTAGGGCCTCACCACCCTTTCCAGGGATGGGCCATCCACAACTTCTCCAGGGCCTCACCACCCTTTCCAGGGATGGGCCATCCACAACTTCCCCAGGGCCTCACCACCCTTTCCAGTGATGGGCCATCCACAACTTCTCCAGGGCCTCACCACCCTTTCCAGGGATGGGCCATCCACAACTTCTCCAGGGCCTCACCACCCTTTCCAGTGATGGGCCATCCGCAACTTCTCCAGGGCCTCACCACCCTTTCCAGGGATGGGCCATCCACAACTTCCCCAGGGCCTCACCACCCTTTCCAGGGATGGGCCATCCACAACTTCCCCAGGGCCTCACCACCCTTTCCAGGGATGGGCCATCCACAACTTCTCCAGGGCCTCACCACCCTTTCCAGGGATGGGCCATCCACAACTTCTCCAGGGCCTCACCACCCTCTCAGGGAGGAATTCTTTCCCAATATCCGATCTAAACCTGCTCTTTTTCAATTTGAAGCCTTTCCCCTTCATCCTATCACTACATTATTTTATATGTAATTAAGTGCTTCAGGTTTAAAAAAGCGGTCTTAGAAACTGGAAAGAACATAATTAAAATTATTTTATTGGTTTTTAATATTTATTAAACTTAAAGGTGTGATTCCTGGGAGCTGGTTATTCAGCTGGAGATTTTCCTTTCTTGTTCTAGAATGAGATATTGGTTATTATTTGTTGGGTTTGATTAATATCTAAATATTTGTTTCCTATTCGGAATTTATTGACAATACTCTATAATTTAATTTAGATTTAAATAAGAAAGAGTTGTAAAATACTGTGGAAACGTCTCTATACAGAAGATACTGAATCCTTTGCTGTTTACAACTTCTGTAGTCATTTACAAGTAGTAGAACCTTTTGATTTGATAGCATTTTATACTCTCTTAGCAGGGATGGGATGAGTTTTACAACTATTTTAAAATTCAGTATGTAGAATATTACATTGAATTCGGAAAGCATGAGATGTGACTGTAAACAGTGAAACATCTGTTAAAGTATCTGCTTCTTAATTAATTACCATCTTAGTTTTTTCTAAAGTCTTGCCATTTTTCTAAAGTCTTGAGATTCCTCAATTAAGTCTAAAATGCCCTCAGCTTAAAAAAAAATTTAGGAATAATCTGTCATTTTTCAAGACCATACACTTTTAGCAAAAGTTTTGTAGTATGAGGTGGGAATTAGAGTAATCCTGTAGAATGACAGTATTTTTCATGCAGAGATGTGTTTTCCTGACCTCAGTTATTCTGCAGGAGACTTAGAGACTCTAATTGAAACTGCATCTACAAATTTTCAAATATTTACACAGTTACTAAGCTTGGCTTGGTGAATGGAATTTTAAGATCTTCCGCCTGCACTGTCGTCCTTCTGTTTTCCTTCATCCAGTGTATGTGGAAATACAAAGTTTCCCTTGGGGTGCTGTGAACCTTAACCTGTGCTGATTTTGCCAGTGGGGTTTTTACGGAAAGTTGTTATTGGTTCACGTGGAAGGAACGGTGCTGCCTTTTCCAGCTGGAGTGGATGGGAAGGACAGCAGTATCCTTGTTACCTCCAGATTCCTGTAGATGGTGTCGTTACCCGTTTGATCTTCCCTTCCCGTCTTCCTGGGGAATTTTCTTGGCTTACTTTCTGAAGTTGGTAAATTTGTTTTCCTGGATGTCAGAGAAGTCCTGACCTGAGTAAACTCCTGGTTTTGAAAGTTATTCCATGGACATGCAGTAAATCTGTTTTTTGCTGGGATGAAATGTGCCCTCCTTCACTGGGAGGATTGTATCTGAGATGAAAGCTGTTGTAGTATTAAAATTGAATATAATCTGACAGATGGGGAGGAAACAAAAAGGAGCAAATGTGAACTTAAGAATGCTTCTGTTTGTTTCAAAGGACTAAAAATAAATAAATAAACGAATGCAGTACTTAACCCAAATAAATTTTCTTGGATTTTTTTTTAATGTTGAATGGCTCTTTAATCGCTTTTGGCAAATCTTTTTGCTAATCACAACCATTTATTTAAGAAATCTCTTTGCATATTTTTGTTACACTGCAGACAGCTCAGTTAAATTTGTAGAGGGTTTTTGAATGTATAATTCTTTTGGTGTTGTGATGTTGGATGATTTATTCTGAGAAACAAATGAATAATCACCCAATAAATACAGTATGTTTTTCAATATCATTATTTATATCCTCAAGTTCTTGATTAAAATTGGGCATTGATCAGTTGTTTAGAGATAGAGAAAATACAACTGAAGTGCAGATTGCAGTGCAAGCAAATGAGATTATCTCAGTTAATTGTATATCATTAAAAATTACAATCTAAGAGATAATTGTCAATTACCACCTTGATCCATTCTGATGTTTTTCAGTTGAGGAAAAGGTAGGATAACCTCCTTTCATGATACATTTAGGGCAACCCTGTGATGGGGAGACTTAATGAGACCAAGAATCCATGGTAAGAAATTAGAAAACACAATGACAGAAATGATTTTCAATTATAATTTCTGCAAATTAATCTGTGACTCAGAATCTAGTAAATAAGCTTTGTTTCTGTCACTAAAATACCTAAATTATGCACTTTGTATTCTCTGACTGCAAATTTGCTGTTCAAAGTGAAAGGTAGCACATCCAAATACCTCATTAGGTAGAACTTAATAGCACAACATACCAAGACAACACAGAAAGCACAACAAAATTAAGAACAATATTTATGATGAGGGAATATAAAACCCTTTGGAAATGTGAATTGATTTGCATAAGACTGTAAGATGAACATTAAAGATGACAAATAAGAAACAGAGTCCATACAGGAATCATCAAAAATTCCGAGAATCCACTCAGAACCTCCAAGAATTTCTACCAGATTGTGGTCAGTCATATTTAACAGCCATGGAGAGCAGTGATTTAACCAGTGCACTGTATTGGCCCAAATAAATTGTTTTTAAGGGATTTTCTTTGCAGATTTTCTCAGTTTGGAGGGTCTGAAGCCAAATTTTCCTCCTTGTGCTGTAACTGCTAGCATTTTTTAGGGGAAAGAGAGGCAATAAGGTTGGTCAGTGCTGTATGTATAGGCAGATCAAATAATTTCATGTGTACTAAAAAGAAAGTCATACATTTAATGTTGAGGATAGGTCGGGAAAAAAGTCTCCAACAAATTAAGTGGTAAAGCGGCTTTGTTAAACTTTTAGCAGGAGGGAAGGATATAATTCATACCAGTTCTGTGAGCAGTACTTTTTTTACTACAAAATAGGCAAAAAACCCTGTATGGGAATCAAATTTGTGCAAAATTTGTTTTGTCAAATATGGAACTTTATCAGTATAGTTGCTTAAAAATTTAATAAGGTATTTACTACTTGTATCCCTGCATGTTTCTTTACACTTGCCTAGTGTTTCTAATACATTGCAAAGCACCTGAAGGCCTGTCATTTTTAAAATGCTGTTTTAACAACTCAAGTTCTCAGATAGTTTATTTGGTTTATTTTTTAATAATGAAAATATAGACCAAAAACCTCATCACCTCTTAGCAGTCACAATCTCTTTAGTGCCAAAGGATCTTTATGAACAAGTTTCCTTTTCCATCATTTTCAGGAGAGCTGTGCAAGGGTGCTGCTGTTCCGGGGAGCCAACAAGGAGATCAAGAATTACAACAGCCAGTCCCCATTTCAGGTAAAAAAGGAAACACTTCTTCCCCCTGAAATATTGGGAAGAAAACATCACACGAACATGGGTTAGGGGAGAAGTCACACCATACAAGGCTGAACACAGGTGTGGAGGAAGTGAGTGAAAACTTTGGCTTTTATCTAATTCACTGAGTGAAGGTGTCCTGGAATAATTACAAATGTGAGGAACACAGCCTCTGGTGACACTGTTAATGAGTTTGAGAATTCTGTGATCTGTTGGTGACAAAAGATGTAATCCTTGGTGTTCTGCAGTCAGATGTGCCTTGTTCTGTGCTGATCTCCAGTCTCATGTACGACAGATCCAAGATCCATGTAAGTGTGGTCCAGGGATTGTCTGGGCACTTGGGTTTGCTTGGCCCCTCTTGATTTAGCCAAAAAGAAGCTCTTCCTTCCTTGGATGTGAGGCCGAGGAGCTGGGCTAAGTTTTAGGGGTGAGATTGACTTAGTGCACCGTCAGCATTAGAGGCTGAAGCTGCTATCTGTTATCTCCAAAAGAAAATGGAAGTCTTGCTTTGGATTAGTCAAAATTTTGTCCCCATTTTCTGATATGAAAGCACTTTCAGTAAGCTTAATTAAAATCCAAATGGAAGAGAATTGTTTGTCCAAAGGGTTGTCAGGTATGGCTGACAACCTCAAGCCCTTATTTCTGAAGCAGGCTTAATTAGCCTGGATGACAGAGAAACATTCCTAATGCAAAGTGTGAGAAATAGGCATGGAAGCTGTAATATTAAAAAAACAAAACAAAAACAAAACAAAACAAAAAAAACCCCACCCAAAACCAAAAAACAACCAGAAGAGTTTTTTTCAAGTTACAAAAATCAGTGCTTCTGGAAGAATGATGGCACAGTGCTATTAACAGGAACTGTGCTGTAGTGAAACAGGATGGGGCTGTTTCCCCAAACCAAGGAGTTTTTCAACTAAAAGAAATCCTCATTTATCTTTCCTTGGTGTGTCTTCCCCATTACCTTTTTGACCCACTTTGGGCAATGCTGGCAGAGGCTTCAAGGAACAATGCTTTGACAAATGAAACAGTTGGAATTTTTGCTGGATCCATGTGGGTCTCTGAGTTAACTCCTCTAAGTTTACGAGTAGTTACAGGGCTTTCAAAAAAAATCTCAGTCAAATATTTCTGTATCAGTTTAATTCCCTCCATATTTTGAAGGTTTTCTGGGCCTAAGTTGTGCATCTCATAAGATTAAGAGTTCTGCTTGCAAATCCCAGCAATACTGTTGTTTACTTTTGGGACCAGTTTCCTCAAACTTGGGAAACGATGCATTAATAATTTAATTTTAGGCACCATTTTCAGACTGCTAATAATTTTCCATCTAAATACATGCTAAGCAAAAATTCACTAAGTACTGGCTATTATTTTTCTCTGCACTTCAGAATTATGAAGTGATCAAGAAATGGAGCAAGAGAAAACACTAATTATTGAAGGGATGTGTTCCAGGGTAATCTCTTGGATTACTGTGTTACTTTCTGTTTTCGAGGTTAACTTTCCTTTTCAGTTTAGGATTTTTTTTGGGGTGGGTAAATGTCACACAGAAGAGTTTTCATTTGTCTTCTTCTTTGTGCTGACAGCTCCAACATTCTTGTTCTTGCCCTTAGAAGAGAAAAAGGTGTAGGTAATGTAGAAAAAGTTCTGATTTAGTGGAGTGAGTAGAGGAGACCCTGACGCCAGCACTGCAATGAAGCAGCCTTAGAATTAATTCTTTGCCATCTGTCTGTTGCTGACCCAGTCAATCAAACACCACAAGTGGAGCTGTTATAAAATTATGCAGAATCCCCTTGAGTTAATAGGATTTTGCATACTAAAAATGTTTGCTCATGTAATCAGCAGGCAGGAACATCGAGGCTTCTCATATGTACATAATGAGAGTGGTTGTAGCTGCAGCATCTACTCCTTTGAGTCACCTCCATTGTGTCCCTTTCTCAGCAACATTAAAAGGATGGTTCTTTGGAGCTGCTGCTCAGAAAATTGATGATATGAAAGCTGTGCTATTCTGTAGAAACCACAGGATCCAGACATTTGTGGAGAATTTTTTGACCTGTTTTCAAAGCCTGCTAAGGCTTTGTTTATTTTGGAACAAAGAAGATGAAAATGAAACAAAGATGAAAATTAGTGGCAGAGTTTGTATCAGGCATCAGTGTCCAATGAATGTGGTGCAGTTTTGCCACACGTGCTCACTTCTCACCAAATCACAGGGCTTGTTAAAGCAAGCATAGATATACTAGATTGCAGGAAGTAAAAATAATCTGGGCTGAATTCTGTGCCACTTAATTCAGGGACCCCACACCATGCCCACCTGGGATCTGGGTGTCCTTTTTGCCTTTTCAGTGTCCAGCAGAGTTAGCATTGGAATGGCATTGGCAGGTGCTGGGGACACAAAAGAGCTTGGCTGTATTTCCCAGTTAAGCACCTAAACCTGTATTAGCTGCCTTTGCAGGGATGTGTTTTAACCTGACCCATTCCTGGGTTGCATAGAGTCAGCAATTGGTGTTGTGTACTGCTGATGTCACCCATTGCTGAAAGTGTGCAGAACGTGGGGTCAGCAGAAATTTTCCTGTATTTTATATATAGCAATTTAAGGTGAGATGAAACCTGTGCCGCATTGTTATATTATATTGCCAGTTCTGTTTATTAATCACTTACTCAGCCCATTTTGGCTGGGCCATCTAAGTAACTTAAATGCTATTTTTTTAGTTTTTATTTTATTAGTAAAACTTCCAGAAACAGCCTTTCAGAAAAGCTATGGTATCCCATCACTGTCCACAGCTACTTGGTTTTCCACACATTTCTTGTGCTTCTAGGTTAATGTAAAATAGTTAATTGCCTATCTAGCAAATATTAATCCAATAGCTCAGAAATCTGAGTTTTGCAGTATTTACAAGCTGTTGAAATGAAGTTTAAGTTAAAATGGTCATGCACCTTGTATAGCAGGTCTTTCTCTTTTAGTGATCAGCAGCTCGATATGAATAATTCAAATGGGCAATAAAGCACTATTTTAGCTAATAGTGCTAATAATTAGTCAGTGTTTTTAGAACAAATGTATTTCAATGTACAGAACAGCTATTCTGAGGTGGCATTCAGTGCCACCTTTTAAGGGCAGAGTTGTACCTGAGAATGGTTTGTGTCTCAGGTGTCCCTAATGATTGGCCTTTGCTGTCCCAGGCCAGCATGAATAATCCATGTGCCTACATCCCATGGATTGCAGGAGGAACAGCAATCTTCCAGCTCCACTGCAGGTAGAGCTCTACTGCTCCTTTCAGTGTGTTGGCTCTGCCTCTATTTTCAATTGCTCACATTTTTTTTTTTTGGCCAGGTTTGAATCATTTGAACTGAAATTTTTCATGCCTGCCATCTCTGTTATTTGGAAAAACAAAATGATTCAGCTCTTTTGGAGTCTGGGCAAGGGAAAACATGTGTTGTTTTCCTAACACTGAAAAACTCTGCTGACCCACCCCTCCCTGTACACTCTCCCCCGTTGTGTTCTGTTGTGGTGTTTAGTTTTATTTTCTTTAATTGCCCTGTGTGCTGATCTCCACATTACTAACCTGGCAGTGGGAACTGGTTTTCAGACTGACTCAGGCACAGGGGCTCCAAAAACAGGAGTAGGAGCTATACTCACGGATTTGGAAGCTGAGCTGCCTGGGGGGAACACAGACACAACTGGGCATATCCAGTGCCTCACTAGAATGGCTTCCCAAAGCCCAGTTTAGATTTAGATTGTTGGCATTTTTAATTTCCCTCTTTTGGATGAAATTTACAGGCAAAAGACAAAAAGTTCTCAGGTATTTTTTTGTCTTTTTTGTCTTTGACTTTTTTTTTTTAAAAGGTGTGAAAGCTAATTTTAAACCCAAAATCTTTATCAGGTGCCACAGAAAGGCATCTTCACAATTTAAAATAATGCCTCCTATCATGATGTTCAAGTATGGAACCATTGTGCTCATGGAGCATATGAATTATAGAAAGACTTTGCTTTTTCCTGGTATTTATTTCCATCCTAATTCCTTTCCTGAAGCACCTGTGTGAACAATGAATCACTGAATATTGGGTGTAGCTGGCAAAAAATACAGCTATGAGCTCATGATGCATTCTGCCTTTAGTCAGACTTCAAGCTTTTTCCAGCTTTTTCCTGATTTCAATCAAACAATGGAACTTATTCATACTTAGGAAAAAAAAAATCTATACAAGTGACCATTCCAGAACAAACTGTGCATGTTTCCTTAAAAAAAATCAAAAATATACATGAGTCTGTATATATTTAGGCACACTCAGCACAAGTTCTTAAGAAGACACAATTAAAATAATAATAATAATAATTAAAAGGAAGGGGAATAACTGAAAGGGTTGAAATTGATGTTGGGGGAAGTAGTGGTAAATGAAATATTCCTGAGAATATTAGGAAATACAGGAGCAGAAAAATACATATGGATACAATATAGAGTTAAATTGATTCCTCCTGACTCAGGGATGGTTGCTGGCTAGTCCCTTCTGACCTTTGTTTTAACCCTGTCATTTTTCAGAAAAGCAGCCAAATGGAAGTAAAGCATAAAATAATGAAATTATATGATTACCTTTTATTGAGAAAGGCAAAATATTGCAATGCTTGGAGATGCTAAAAATACTTAACTGCAGGATGTGTCTTCATTTTTTTTTACCAAAAGCAAACTTATGGAGGAGTCTACATGTGACCATCTGTTGTGTTGTGTTCCATGTAAATGATCCAAGACCCCTTTTTTCTCCTTTCCCCCATTTGTTCCATGCTCAGACAGGGCTGTCCAGCTGACATGCCTCAGGTGTTGCCACAGGCAGTCCAGTTTCTCTGGGACAAGTACACTTTCTGAGGTAGTTAGAAGCCAATCTAACTAACTAACTGGTTTGTTCTTCCAGAAAAAAATGCTCAGAAGTTACGAAAGGGAACAAATAAGCAAAGTAAATTGTAGGGGTCACCACCAGCTCTTGCCTTAAAATAAGAAAGGCTTGAGTGTGATTCAGATACAGTTAGTTGTCGTGGGTGAAGTTACAAGAGACAGTGGGTATTTGTATAATCCTAATTTAAATCATGTTGTTTTGAGATGTTAACACCTTTCAGTTTGTCTGGGAGATAAAATAACCTGCGAGTGGGACTCGTGGGCACTTTGGGCCTGCAGGAATGGATTCATGCTTGGAGTTATGATGGTTGAGTGCTATGTGGCATCATCTCATGCTTTTGCATTTCAAAACAGGCTACTCAGCATTATCTTCTGGCTATATCCAAGTTCTTCCTCCTTATAGAAATGTAGAATCTGTGCCTGTAGGACAGACTTAGCATCTTCTTCCACTGCCATTTGGAGGGAGCATTCCTGGCATGCAGTTGGCAATCCCATCTCTATCAGAGTATGTTATTGGCATGGACTATTGCTAGACTGCTGTTTCCAAAGGTTTTATTGTAGTTAACCCACAGAGTTTGGAATGCAGCCACCAAATGTATTAGGTAAAATAATCACAGTGTCTTATTCACCGATGCATTTTATCCTAAGGGCTTTCAAAAAGGATTCCAGCCATTTGGATTAGCAGTTGAAGCAATACTATATTATTAAGTGCTTGCAGAACTGAATCTCCGAAAGTTTCTGCTGTGAAATAGTGGGAAGTGTCTGTCTGCTGTGAGTAGGAAGACTTTTTTTCTGAAGGTGTTTGGGGAAGAAGCTGCTAACGTGGTGGGTTTTGGCTTTTCCTTGAGGTAAGGCTGCTTGGCGAGGTGGAAGATTTCACTCTACAGCAGCACAGACCCATAAACCCTTGAGCTGAATCCTCTGCACAGCCCAATGTTTCCTGTAGCACCAAAGAAAACAAAACCTAGCAAATAGCACATGTTCTCAGCCTTTTTTCTAAGAGAGTTCAGCTGGAGAAGATTGCATTTCATGGCTTTTTGATTTAGCATATTATTGGAGGGGATGAAGAAAATTAAGTCAGTTTTGTTGCTGGCTGTGTGTTATCTGATTCATCTGATGCTGCAACCTGGCTTTATCTGCTCTCAGTAAATACTCCTTTGGAACCGCTGCTCGCCCATGTAGCAGTAATAAGGATTATGTAACAACTGGCTTTTGATGGCTCTTTCCAGCTTGAGCTAGATTTTCCTGAGGAATGAGTCTGTAATTGTAAATGTGTGTGTATCACACTTGGCTTTTTCTGCTCTGTTTTAATTATTAAAACACGAGTGTAGGAAAATGCATCTTGCTTGAGGATAACTTGCTGGGTGGCATTTCAGCAGAGAAGCAGGAAGAAGATGGAAGGCTTTTTCCTCTACTTTGAAAATAGATAGAAACATAACATTTCCCAATAGATGCAGTGAGCATGAGGAGGCTTAATACAGCCCGTACAAAGTAGGGTAACTAAAAAATCTGAGTTACTTCTCCTTGCAAAAATAGGAGGAAATAAAAGAAAGTTTGAAGCAGCAAAGTTGTGCCTGGGACGGATTTTCCTGGATGTTCCTTTTTAGGCTTCCTGACATGTTTCCCTGTAACTCTGCTGACTTGCTGGTGTATTCAATTCAACACTTCCTGTCAAGCTGGTACTTGCATAACAACGACTCCTTTTGTCCTAGGAGTTAAGTTTGCATTTCAAAGCCTCGGGAGGAAATTATTTAGAAGTGATTTGCTCCCATGTTGTGAGGAAAGGACTTACATTTTTTATCTTGGTGTCCATACAGGCTTAGTTTAATCTGGAGGTATTCGGTCATGGCTAATTCATGAATAAGAGTGGTTAGATTTTAAGAACGCAGTTGTGTGTGTTCGTGAAAGGACAGTGGAGAATAAAACACAGGTTCTGCCTTTTAAATCTTAGTAAGGAAGACTGGAAAATGAGCAAAGGTGCCTGCAGGCATTTTAGATGTTGTCCAATCCTGCTAAAACAGCGCTGCAGGACCTAAAAGAGACAGAAAAGAGGTCATTCAGAGTGATTGCCTTCCCCATATTCTGACTGGAATTTGCTCAGCCCTGGCACAGCTTCATGGCTACTGAGTGTATTCCAGAAGACCCATGGGGGCTGTCAAATCTCTTGCAAGCAAACCCAGCATTTTAGCAAGGAAAATATGCCAGCACTGTTATGCTTGCAGAGTACTTTTTTTGATAAAGTCCAACTGTATTTGGCTGCATGTTTCTTGTGTGTTTGTTTTTAAAATATTAATTGCTGAAAAGTATTTAGGGTAAAATCTCAGTTCCTTTGAAGTGGATGAAATCCCACTGATTTCGCTGGGGTGAAAGTGGGTTCCTCATGCTTGAGACAGATCCAAAGCCATACTATCAGCTCTTCTGACATAATGTATTCTGCTGAATATGATTATTTTTAATTAATATTTCCTGTTCCTGTTTAATTAACATTTTTAGTACAGCACTATTCTTTTAAGTTGTACAGAACTGCACAGTGCATTGCCACAAATAACTTGGGTTATGCAAAGTCTTTGCTGCTAAGAGTTAACTTGCTGCAACTGAAAAGAAGATGCTGTATTTTCTGAGGGCAAGCTTGGTAAGAGTTTTGGGAGGCAAAAGCAGTGCTTGGGAAGCTGTGGTTGTAAATTTTCTTCCTGAGTGTGGGATATTGTTGCATTTCCTACAGCAGAAATCCCTTTGTCTTCACCCAGCTGGGACACTGACCTTGTCCCACCCATCGTGGCATGCTTCCCACGAGCCTGAGGCTTCCAAGGGTGTGAAGAACGCTCAGATCTTGGAGCTTGAAAACCTAGTCTTTGATTACTATTAAAAACAGCCTGAGAAGCAGTCTGAGGTGGTCCTTACCAGGGAAGCCTGGGATTGCTCGGAGGGTTACGTAAGCGGAGCTGTCGTTTGGAAAAGCGGGAATACTTTGCCCTCAATACTAAGGCAAAGCGCTCGTGGTGAGCCTTTGTTTAAACAGTGCTGAAATGATCCAGGGAATGCTGAGGAGCCTCATAGAAATATTGGCCCTCTCCCCACAATTTATATAGTCAGATGCTAAAACTAGTTGTTGAGCAAATGTAAGGTGCCTATTTTAGGATGCTGCATGTCAATATCTGACTACAGATGGTTCCGTGAATCATAGTTGGAAGAAGGGAAATGTTAGACACTAAGATATTGTTGCTAAGAGATTTTAGTACACAGTATGCTAACATGTGCTGGCAAATTTGGGAACAGTAGCAGCAGAATGCTCTTGGAGGAAAAAAAAATCAGTGGTGAAGAAACTGTCTTCAAAGGACTATTTAAAGGATAGTAACATTATTGTGCTTTGTTGTATCGAGACCTGACGAAGATGAAATTGTCTTTCAAGCAGATAATAGACAGAAAACATCCAAAAGGTAAAGCTAATCCTGCTCTCCAATGAAATAGAAAGTGGATATTGGAAACAAAAAGAAAAAAAATTACTTTGGGGTTTGAATGAATCAAGTGCCAAGATTAAAGGTGATGGTTGCTGATATTTTGCCATCTACTGGACATCAGATCTATTAATATACACAGTTAGTTCCTTTCAAAATGCATAATATTGAGCTTGTATTACATTATATAATTAAAAATGTTAAGAGTTCTCTTCTGTCCAGGAAAGAAGCATGCAGGAAAATGCTGAATATGATTTTTTTACTTGTATTTCTTCATAACATTACTATAATGTAATTTAGGAAAATTGTCAGCATTTTATTGTCCTGGTAGAGAATGTGGGTTATTTCTGCAATTAATATAAACCTTTGCTGGCTATTATTTAAAGAAAATAAATTCAATTTTACTGCTTTTCTTTATTCTATCTTACCTTACATCAGTGAGTTTTGCCCAAATTTGAAAATACTACACCTGAAAGGGAACTTCAAATGGATAAAATTAATTTTATTTTATAAAATAAAACCTTTCAGTTCTGATTGATTTCAACAAAAACATTGTTTTATTAAATGTACAAAATACTGCACAACCATAAACTTCCTAAAGTAGTGATTTGCTTCTGACAAATTTCTAAGTAGATGTATTACATCTCAACTCCAGAATTGATTTTTTTAATGTAGTTTTGGAGTGTAAATGTGTGTCTCCATAAGGCAAGAATATGCATCTCCTTGAGGTCATGTTTTATGCCATTCATATTCTATGTATTCAGCAGCACTGTTAGATAAAGACAGGGAATTAGTGATATTAATAGAATATTAATCAAGTATTTGGTTTTATTTTTTAATGAGGTGAACCGAGAAGCTTCTGCTACTTCTATTTTGCTATGTTGTAGTCTAAAAGTCAAAAATCAACTACAATCCATGGAACTACAAAATGTGGGGTGAAACTCCCCTTTGATTTTTGCAAAGTGAAATAAGGAATTCACGATTGTCCAGCAGTTCTGTGTTAAGTTATAATGGCTGTGGCAATTGTGTAGGATTTTCCAGCTGGTTCAGAGAAAGACCCGTTTGGAATTCTTAACATTCTGATGGAAAACACCTGAGGTCTGCGTTGTGATTTGTGCTCAGAACAGTGTTTTCCACATTTTCACATTTTGCTCAGGCATTACAAGAGAATGCCTTTCCTAAGGACTCTGAGTTCCAGGTACTTGTGGTGCTCTTTGAATCAATAAACATCTCTTCAAGTGCAGGCTCCTGGAATTGCATAAGGAACCAACAGCGGGTGATCGATACATTTCCATCCCACACCTATGGAAAAGAAATTTGGAACACAGATTGCTTCCTGCTTTTCCAAACTGAACTCCATCTGTCCCGCTGAGAGAATTATAAAATCCACATGCTACATGAGAGCAGCTAATGCAGATCCATTTAGGATAGGATTTGAGTCTGCTGGGTGGTTTTGTGTCACCATTTATCAGGAATGGAGCCTCCCGCTGCTGTGTCCTACACGGGCACGCATGGGAACAGGGTCTTGGCACTTAACAACCTAAATTTAACTTCCTGATGTCCTTGGGGCTGAATGCTGTGGGCTTGATGGTGTGCTGGGACTAGATTCAAAGTGGCTTTAGACTCCACGTACCTCTTGGCTTTATTAGGGAGAGCTTTCCAGAGGACACAGTAGAAAATAAAAACGTTGAAGTTTAGCTATGTTACATTTCCATTGCCCCACAGTAAAACACCACTGGATTTTTGTATCAAATTAAAGAGGTGTCAGTCTCCAAAAGCTGTGGTTATTGGAATGTGGTTATATATTTTTGATACTAAGCAAACACATCCTGATTATGATATGTGGAAGAACATTTCTGAAAATCTTTTAATTAAGGAAATGATTGCAACGCTTCCTTCTAAATTCCCTTGTGTTAATTTCTCACGTGCCTCTGCTGATAGTCAATCCTGTTGTGTGATGGCTGTGACTGCTTGAGTGGTGTATTTTCATTGTTAAAATATAATCCTTGCTGGAATGAGAAATAATTTATGGTTTTGTGAGCCTGAGGTTGAAGTGGAAGGCAGTTTCTGGAGTCTGATGGTTACAGTCTCATTCACAGGGTTGTGTGAATTCTTTCTTGTGGTTCCCACTGAAGACAGGAACCTGTAGGGAAGATTTACCTCAGGGTCCTGTCTGTGCACTTGTATTTGCACTGATGTAATTCACATTTTGTGCTGGGCTGAAGTTACCTCCTTTAAAGTACAGCACCATGCCTCAACTTACTGCCAGTCCAAGCTTTCTGGAAAAGCCATCATTCAATAAATACTGCTGGCTGGCAGAGACAAGAGAAAGGTGAAACATCCGCCCTGAAGGAAAGAATAATTAAATGCACTTTCCTCAGGAAAGGGAAATTGTCTGGAAGAGAAGAGCAGGTGGAGAAAAAGCAGGTGAGGAGTAGTGATGCTTTATGTGCTCACTGTGAATAGCAGCTACAACCCTGCAGCTTCCTCTGCTCCCTCCAAAGACTGCATTTCAGAGCTTTGGGTCTCTCAAATGTAAGCATGTGCAGCAGAAATGCAGAAGCCTGGACTGAGTGGAACATAAATGGACTAAGAGGCTCTCTTCAGTCCCACACAGGAAGTTTGTCAAAGTTCATTGTTGTGATTTGAGAGGGGACAGCTTCAGTTTCTGTATTTTTTCTGTTGTTTCTCCTTGGGTGGAGCAGTTTGTTCCCAAGAGTGGTAATGTAATTTAGCTGTGGGGTTTGCTTTTCAGGGACTAGCCCATAAAGCTCTAAAATTGTATTTGTTAACAGGCTACAAAATCATGCTCTAATTTAATATAATCTCTAGCTGTAATACATTTCAAGAGCAGGAAAATATCTGTTGTGAAAGGTTAGTGCCAGGTAAAGTGTAAATACAACTTCTAGTTTCCCAAAAGGAACAAAAAAATGTAAATAAAAAAGTAACTACTTGAATGTAAGTAAATGGATATCTTTAGAACTGCATTTAGGTGGCTAAACAGAGAGATGGTGGTGAGTCAGTGCTACTTCTGTCTGCTGCAGAGTCTGAAAACACTGTGAAACTTCTCACACTGAAACCTGTAACAGGACATCTGGCCAGTTTCACTGTTTATACAAAGTACTTTAATTTGCCAGGATTTAAACTAAGTTTCTTTGGGCAACATGATTCAGAAAAAGCAGTGCCTGATGCCTCAAATATTTAATTTCTGAATTTACTCCTGAAAGGCATCTTAAACAGTGCCTTTATCCAGAGGGATTGTTTCTGACTGCGAATATCAGAAAGCCAGGGCTGAGAATGATCTGTCGGGAGAAAGAGACCCACTTGTGGAGGTGCCAGTGTTGAGGGTGTTGCTCCTTGCCGAGTGCTGGGATGCTCCCACCTCCTGCCTGCTCCCTCCCAGTCCCTGCCTTGCAGCTGCTTCATTCATTCAGATTTCCACTCGGCTGAGCTGTCCCTTGGTTATCACCCGTAGCAACTGGCCAAGCATCGATTAAACTCCTTCCCTTCCTCCCTTGGCTTGGCAGGAGAGCATCTGGCACTGCCTGCCGTGGCAAACAGCGAGGCCCTGGAACCGCTGAAAGAAACATCTGTCTGTGAGACAGCAAGTGAGACACCAAGGAGTGTCTGTGACAGCTCTGCTTCTCCCCAGGCACAGGAAATGTCTCTGTAAACACAACCTTTCTGGTCAAGCTCCCTGTTACACACACTGAGTGACAGCCAGCTCCTGGTTCTGCTCCAGTGAGTTGTCCACCCCATGGCTTTGTGCTTCAGGCTATCCCAGCTGGGACCTGTTTTGGGCACTCCATTAAGTTTTGTCACGTTGGAGACAAATTATTGTGGGAATAGGAGGAGATACCACTGTCCAGCAGCATGGTTTTATCTTCTCTTTTTATTTTATATTAGTTGCCTCCTACCAAGATCCATCTTCCTGCTTAGCTTTACTCTCTGCTTGCTTCCCTGTGGCAGACTTACCCAGGCCAGACATGTGTGTTATCAAAGGTAATTTGGTAAAAATTAGGTACCCATGTTAACAGCCTTAGTGGGGTCAATTAAGCTTGGGAGGGAGCTGATAAGTGATTCACTTTGGTTACTATCTTTTATATCAAATTGCCTCTAATGCCGATTAAAAAAATCTCAACAAGATAATTTCTACTCTCTGTACAGTACAATGTGGCAAGGCCCCCAACCAAATGTCTGCAGCAGACAAAGGTCCTGGTTTGGGTTTAAAAGCACTGAATTACTGAGTCAGGTTTTTCTCTTGGGCTTTGATTGACACCATGCTGGGATCCTTCAGGTGAACTCTTTCTGATTCTGGATGCAAAGTAAAGACACCCTTTAAAAACATGGCAAAACACAAAGCAGGTTTTAGTGCAAATTGTGTGTGAGTGATGTTTTTATTTTGTAAAAGATGCAGAATCAAGTTTTATCAGGTTTGCAGAATATGTGACAGAGGACACACAGACTTTTGATGTGAGATAAATGTCAAAAGGATGACATGAAAGGACATTTGCTGCAGGAATGAAAGAACCTGAATTATGGCAAGACTGCTGCATATGCAGTTTTAGAAAAGCTGCAATTTTTGAAGCTTCAGCATAACACAGTCAGTAGATAGCCTCTAGTTGTAAAGTGCTATCTCTAGCCTTTCATGGTGATAATTCATGTCTGTAAACACGCACGTGATGCATTTTGATGACTGGAATCCAGTTCCTACTGGAATTGGAAGTAAACTTTCACTGCAGTTTTGCTGGTTGTACTACTTTTTTTTTTTTTTGTGCCAAGAGAAGATGTCTTGTGATCAAAAGAAACCTCAAACAAAACCTTCTTTCCTGCCATAACCTATTAATTTTATATCCAGCACTTGTCTACAGAACATCCTGAAAAGCAAACTATGGCTATTTAAAAACATGTAAATTATGAAGAACAGAGAGAATCAAACTCTAGTATTTCCTGCCAAGGCACTACATTACTATTTTTTCTAAAGTCCAAAGAAATTTAGTACAAATATAGAACTTCAGTTGGTCTCTGATTTAGGAACTTGATCAAGGAGAGAATTTCCACCACCCTTCATTTGGTTCTATCTCTGGGTCTTGTGAAGACCATTCACTTGTCCTAATGTATTCACATTTATATTTTCATGTGCACTCACTATAATTTTGGTTTAAGACACATTTGTATGGAAAAAGAGCTAAGGTTGCTGTGCTTTGTGGTTTGTAACTGTACAAATTGAATGAGTATAATTTTGCGTCTTTCCGATTTTGCTCTGACTTCACTTTCTCCCACACATTTTACCCATCAAATTCAAGTGAAGCGCATTGATGTTATGCCAAGAAATATTTGTACTTTTTAACTTTTCCTTGCTTTCCTTAGATCTTAAAATATCTTTCTTTCATTTTGCTGTAAGGATTTTACATACTGATTTTAGTGCATCGAAGAGAATTAAATTGAGAAAAATGGTTCCTTGAGCTTGCTGAATCTACTGGTTCAGAAGCAAACATGGGAACAATTCCCTGTCAAGCTGTCTCTTAGTTATCTGGAAATACCTTTTTTTAAAATTTTTTTCCAAGTAATAAAATATGTTTATCACTTGAAGAGCATTTTTATACTTGAGGTTTAAAATCTGTTCGGTATCAAAAATTCTTTCAGTTGAGTACTATGGCTGCTGTCTAGTAAGCTGCCTGTTGCTGCTGAATTCCCCCCTTGTTGGAATTTTACTGCTAATTAGGGGTAATATCAGAGACAAGTATTACCACTTGCTTACAATCCAGAGAAAACCGCAGGGCTGCAGACAAATGTTTCTGTTATTCTGGCTTGGCTGGAGCCAGCCAGGCTGCAGAATTGGGAGTTAAAGAGAGAGGATTTGTACAGCTCTGCTGTTGCTTTCCTAGTGGTGTTTGCCTGGGAGAGGCATAAGCTGCACTTCAGGGCTGCACAGAGGTGGCTGGGGGCCAGATTCTGATGTGTCATCCATAATGAGAAACTGTTTCTCTCTGGAGGGGCTTCTGGAAAAAAGGTTGGCTTACCAGTGTTTAAAATAGTAATTTTCAGTTGGATGGTTTCAGATGGTGTTGAGGTGTCAGTGCAGTAACACTGACAATGTTAATGTCCAACGTCTCTCATCACAGAATCCCAGAATGGCTTGGGTTGGGAAGGACCTTAAAGTCATCCAGTTCCACTCCTTGCCATGGGCAGGGACACCTTCCACTATCCCAGCTTGCTCCAAGCCCCATCCAACCTGGCCTTGGACACTGCCAGGGATGGGGCAGCCACAGCTTGGTTGCAAAGTCTCCAATTTCAGGGATTTCCATATTAGTGTGTTTTGGTTACTGGTAAATAAAATTGTCTATTCAATTTCCTAGGCTGAGTGTAGAAATAAGATCTTACACTTGTTACATTCAAAGATATTGCTGACATTAACTGTACTTTGTACACTCCCCAAGACCATTGCAGCATTTAAGTCTTCCTTTGCATCATTCTTCATATATGGAGAGGCACAAACCAGCAAATAATTTTTCTTGGTCATCAGCTCAGAAATTTGCACTAAGTTTTTAATAATTTATCATGTCTGATTCTCTTGGATACAGTCCTATATCCAAGAGAATCCTAAAGTAAGATACTTTTCAATTTTTTTAAACCTGCACACTGTAGGTTTAAAAAACCCACAGAAGTTTCTATGAGAAAGGTGAGCCCAGCTTATGCCTTCCAGGTACATCAGGAAAGCCACAGTGCCACTAGAGAACAGGATCTGTTAAAGCTGCAAAATGGGGGCAGAAGAGACAATTCCTTGATATTCAGGGCAAAAAGAGGAGAAGAAGAAAAATTCAGTTTTGCCAGCAATGGCAAAACTGAATTGCTTCCATTGGAATAAGAATTAAGATCTGTGTTCAACAATCAGGAAATAGATGAAAAACAAAATTGTTATTTTAGAACTCGATATATTTAGACATTTTAAACTCTATACATGTGCATAAACTTTACCAGTCTCTCTCTTTCAGTGTGCTTTTTGGTGCCTTAGTGGTACATGAATACTGGTAGCTCTTGGTCCTTGGTTCTCTCATGTACTTTGCATTTCAGCTCCTGTTTTTATTGCTCAGGTAAGGAGCGAGGCAGGAGCAATTAAAGGGAGATAATATCTTCAGGGTGTCTCTCCTGCAGCATTCCCCACACACCAGTACAGCTCCCAGAGCTTTGGGGATGCTGTGCTTAATGTTCACTGCTGCCTTGGACTGCCATCATGTGAAAAGCAGCAGCCACCTGAGACTGCCACCATCCCAGCATTCCTGGGAAATGGGCAGCTGGGGGACTGGCAGTGCTCTTACAAACAGATTAAGATCTCATTTCTTACTGTTTCAGTGTTCTATTGGTGTTTCAGATATGTATTGCAGAAGGAAAGTAATAGAATCACTCCACTTTGTGAAATGGAAGTATGTTTGCCTGATGTTTGTCAGTGATGTAGCGTGTTTTCCTTCTTAGCAAGTGATGACAACTTATTAATTGTGCCTATTTTACAACCCTTTAGGTGGCTATAATAGCGGGAAATTTTGAGCTTGCTGAATACATCAAGAATCACAGGGAAGCTGATATTGGTAAGCAAAATATTTACAGACTCTGAAAATAAGTTGTGCTTGTTTGTGCCAGGATTTTGCAAAGATGTTAAAACTGATTCTATGTGATATACAACCACAGGGCTGGTGACATTTCAGGGAGGTTTGAAAAGTAATTCTTCGAAAAAATTGCAGATGGGGGAAAAGCTGAAATGTTTTCAAAAATATACTCTGAAAAGGCAAATGTGATAAGTGGTAGGTGCTTTCTAAGTCAGTTTGTAATAAACTAAATCCACACATCCACTTCCCTGGAAAAGCCAGATTGGCTCTTGCAAGTTGTTTTGCTCTCACCTAAAGCAGCTCCAAAGTATGAATAATTGATCAAAAGATGAAAATGGAGAAAGATGCTTCTCCATAATTAAATGAATATATGGCAGAAGTCAACTCCCCATATCCATGAAGGCATTCCCTTTGAGTTTGGAGGGATTAAGGGTAGTGACAGGCATTAAGGGCCCCTGACAAAAAAAAACTGGAGGCTCTTTCAAGATCTTTTTAAGTAGAGAGATTTACCATTAAAATAAAAGCCAGTTTAATACATGTGATGCCTAATACAGTTTAAAAAAAATGGGTTAAAATGCTTTAAGTCAAGTTAATTGAAGTTCCACAGAAACATCCTGAAGTTGAACAAAAAAAGGCATTTCTTTTGCAGCAGGAGGCTCTGTGTAGGCGCCTGCGCTGATTTGACTCAGCGAGGCAAATCTCTGACTTGAGTGTTTCATTTATATGGGAAACCAGGCCAGCTCACATGAAATATAAAACTAAGGATGTGGATTAAGGACTACTTTTCCTTTTTCTTCCTTGTTGCATATGATCTGCAGGGATATGGTTGAAGGTTCTGTAGTAATGTGAGTTCTTGTAGCACTTTCAGCTCTTGCAGTGTGCTCTGAGAAAACTGAGGGCAAAATGCACCAAAGTCATAACTTCTGCATAAAAGTGTAGAGACAGTCTGGTTTTTTTTTTTTCCTGGGATAATAGGATAGTTCCTTTCCATGTAAGAATTCTTCATCCTCCTGTATTTATTAATAATCTGTAAAACATGAATTAAAAATGAACACGTTATTCTTATTAGGTTGAGTATCTCATTGTTGTTTATATTTACACATGGGTAATGCTTTTATATTTTTGCTGACTTATAGGATTTGGTAATTTCTAGAAAAAATGCTTAGAAAATGCTTTCTATGGGAAGATTCTCCAAATTTTTCTGATGCCTCCATTTTTGCCTGAAAAATGGAAGTATTGGTACTGAAAAAATAGAAGTATTGGTACTTCCATTATTCACTTGCAATTTTTGCAAGATGGTGGATTGAGCATGACTATTTAAATTAATAATTTGTCTTAAAGAGGAAACATTACATTATGCTATTTCCTCACACCTAATTTAATTGAGCTGGACATTTGTCCTTTAAATTTTATTACTTATGAAAAATGAAGCTGTTGAAATGTCCATTCTTGGAGTGTCTCCCAGTGGAAAGAAAAAAAGAAGAGTAAATCAAAGAACCAAATCCTGAGCAGAAAACCTGAGAGCTGCTGTGATGATGAATGTGCAGAGTGATGTCAGCATTTCAGCTTCAGCAAGTTGGCTTTTGCTTCTTGTGCTTGTCTGACTACCCACTGTGCTCCTATAATTTTGGATGTATTCTAACATTTATCATTGAGCAATGCACCTCCTTAGAGGCAGCAGAGGGGGAAGGAATAATGCAGAGCTTGGGAAGTGTCCTCGGGAACATGAGGACAATTCATACTATCAAGTCTCTTGAGAAACTCTTAATCACTCATCTCTCAGAAAGTGTATTTTTGGTCAGATTCTGAATTTTGATACCGAATCAGTTCACTAAAACTTGTTATTATTTTAAGTTCATTTAATAACCCAAATCTCTTTACACTTTGTAATTATTTTGGACTCTACTTTAGAAATAGAAAACTCTGATTTGCAGCAGAGCCACTAAATTTTTGTCCTACAGATTAGATCCCACCAAGATTGTTCTTCGTTCTTTTAATTTAATTGTAAAGCACTTACATCAGATAGATGTGAAAATTAGGCATATATAAAATAAGCTTCTTTGCAATAATCCTAATGTAATAATAATCATCCAGCTGTTCTGAAAAAAAAAAAAAAAGAAAAATACAAAAAATATTTATTTTAGAGCCAAAAAAGGTGAGAATAATGTCCCATGGAGTAATGTGAACAAGCCTATAAAGAAAAAGCCTTGCAAGGGATACCTGTGGCTTTAGTCCAGTAAAACCCTCCTGGCTGATTCTTCCAGTAAAGTTCTTACTCCAGACTGGGATGAGGCTGTTCTGTAAGACTGTATCAAACAGCAAAGATAAAGGAATCCAAGGACAGGAAAAAAAAAAAAAAAAAAGATTCCCATAAAGGATTAAAAACAAGATCCAGATTTCATTGTATTTATGGTTTTTATGAGGGAATCGCTTTTGTTTTCATGGCAGGCGTTTGAAAGGTGAATGGAAATTGCTGTATCATTTAAAAAGTAATCCTATTTGAAATAAATTACAATAGTATTTTTTCATAAAGCAAGAAACCCATTACCATAAGGTACTTAGAAACTCGTTTTACAAGCAGTATGGAATGCTTAGTGTGGCTTCCCGGATTATTTCAATTTATCATGCCCCCAGATTAGTTCTTTTGTGGAATGATAACAGCACCAGAGTAGCTTATTTTAATTATTGGTTATTTTGGAAGTCTTTGGGACCCAGAAGTGTATCCTAGCTCAGTGACTATTGTTACATCTTCTTTTCTGCTTTGAGGAAGACCTTACACATACTCCTGATGGTGCACACCTTTAAAAATACTGCAGTTGCACACCTTTAAAAATATTTAATAATAGTAATAATGTCCCTTTTAAACTTCTTTTTTCTTTTAACTAACCATAACACATTTATAATTTATTCAACTTTATGGATTTATTTATTGCAAACTAAGAGAAAGTAATGGATTAAAAGATGTGATGAATAGAAAAGTTAATCCCTGATTGTTTTCATCCAGCCTGCAGCTGTCTGTGAGTAAATGAGCACAGCAGATTTAGGAAGCATTTGCTGTACAGAATTTACTATGGCTTCTATAGGATGGAGGTACAAAACCCAATCATATATGTAAGAATTTTGAAGCTTTCATTATATACAGATATGCAGATATTAAGTATGTTGCAAGCTGATAATCCTTTGACTGGGATAACCTATTTTTAAATCTCTCTTTTGCCTTGGTTCTTTGTGATGGGATGAGTTTTCAGACGGACTAAATGACATGGGTTGTTCTTCTTCAAGTGAACAAGGTTTGTTTTCTATTGTGCATCTTGTCCTTCAGCAGCTCTGGAGCCAGGAGTGATGGGACTCTTTTGTCTGGTTTTTGTTTGCTTTAGGAAAATGAAGCACATTGAGCTGGTGTGTGAGTTTTTGGTAGTTGATTAGCAGACTAACTAATACTTGGATACTGTTGCTAGGCTTCAAGTCAGAGTTCCTGTATTCCTCTATAATTATGCAGAGAGATGTGTGTGTGTGATGGTTTGTCTGTGCCTGCACATGGGTGTTTTTATTTTGATAGTTTTGAAAATCTGCTAATACAGTCTGTAGATGTATTCCACATAGAGAAATTGCTTTGAAATTAAACATTTTTTGAGTATGAGTAAAAATGTGGGTTTTTTTAAACTGGCATTGTGACTGTAAACATAAAGAACGTGTATTTTATTGTAGAATAAGCAGAACAGGTATTTCAGAACATGGGGATGTTAGCTGGTTTGTGGTAGAATTGCTTTTCTAACACATTTTCTTTAATTAGATGAGAGTGATTGAGGTCAGCAGTCTTGGTTTTTCAGCTGCAAGTGTTGCTATTAAATGCTGGCCAACCCAAGGAATATTCTGTTTGTTTACTTATTTATTTGGGTTTGGGGAATGGTTCAGTAATTTTGATTTTCATCAATCAAATGCCTGCAGAATACTCCTCAAGCTGGGGGAAATCAGATTGAGACAGATAACAGCAGAAGGAGGAAAAGGCAGCAAAGCAAAAGGAAAATCTACAAAACTGTCGGTAGCGTGCAGTGACTTGTTCTATTTTTATCGCTTGTAACTTAATAGAAGCAAAAGGGACAGAAACATCTATTGTAGCCCTGTGCAGTTGTCATTTGGGAGTAGCATTACCTGTTTCAAATGTTAGTGAGCATTTAATGTGAAAAAGGAATGATATCTGTGTAGTCTGGATGACAAAACTACTGAGGTGTGAATTTCCCATGTTTTAAATGCATACTGTGTGGTAGAATATCATAATCCTGTGTTCCTTTTGCAATTTCTTTCGAATATCTGTGCTAAACAAATAATTATTCCTGTGTTCATAGAAAAACACCCCTTTGCATTAATGATGTTTAGGCTGGGTTACAACCAAACAAATACTGGTTGGTATGAAATAAATCTGTCGCTATTATTTCTCTGTTTTCCTCTGAATGGTTGCAAGAAATAGAATTTCTCGTACTCAGTCTTGCTATGTGGCAGTAAACAAATTGGAAAACTGGGGATTGTGTGTTAATGTAATTACATACTGAAATGTAGGGCAGAGCTTGAAAAACTTACCATGCTTTTCCTTTTCCCTTTGATCGCAAGTTAGTTATTTCTGTGTGTGCATTGGTGGAAACCCGACAGTAATTTGCTTTATTTCAAAATTTAAACTTCATTTTCAGAAGCTGGTTGCTCTTGGCCTTTGAACTTGGGTGTATTCTGTGCATTTAGCAAGGACTGCAGGCTGAGGCATGCAAATTCTGTGCTGTGTGGCCATTTTTGAGGCTTACTTGAAATTCTCAGCAGGAAGGCGAGGAGAGAGCTGGTGCCATGTGTAAGTTCTGCTTTAAGTACAGCTGATTACAGAAAGTTCTGGACTGCTTTTGGAGACCAGCCTGCAGCGTGTCCTTGCCACCTGCCAGGTAGGCAATGACTGCCACAGCTACTCCTCGTAGGCTTTATTTTACAGACTGAACCAGAAGAGCCTGGCACTTGAGCCAAAAATAACCCACTGGAGGGATCCCAGGCTGCTTCCAGTGCCCTTGAGCTAGTTTTGGTCTCAGGCAGAATTCTGGGCTGAGCGGTGGCTGCAGGTCACACTGGCACATCCCCTGGAGATGCCTAGGAAGGTGGCAGGGGAAAGGAAGCGGGGGGTTAGCTTCGTGTTTGAGCCTTGCCCCAATCTTTACACCCAGATCCAAATGGCTGGAAGCATTTCCAGGGCCTGTAGCTCCTGCCTCCCCCAAATCTGGCTTCCAGCCAGCTGCCAGTCCGCTGGCTTCTCCTCAGCAGAAATTTCTCTCACCTTCTCTGCACCTTCCAGGCTGGGACCATTGTATCCAGCAGCTGGAATGTGCTGCTTTCAGCAGCATTCCTGTCATCAGAGCTGTCTCCTCAGAGTTGGGTCAGAAACCTTTCCCAAGCCCTTCAAGGGGTTTGGTTGCTCTAAGTACACAATCCTTTCACTAGTAGTGGCTATTTTGTCTTTGGTGGTTTTTTAAAAATAGTTTTCACTGTCTTGACTCCACTGAGGGACTGTACAGGAAAATAAAATCAGAGGTCATGTACAGAACTAGTGCACATCATGGAATTCAAAAAAGAAATAAAGCCATAAAACACAAGTAGAAAAAGTGATTTGGGGATGCCAGGGACAGTGGCTCAGACGGGGACAAAAATGGAATGTATTTTTGTATATCACACAGGTTATAAAATGAATAAGGTTAATTTCTTGCTTTACAAAAACTAATTTAGTGGGCTGTGCTGTCCTCAGAATTCTGGTGGAGTCCATAGAAGGGTAATGCCATTGAGCTCACTATGCAAGCCAAGGGTCAAGTTGGGAGCAGACAGCAGTGCAAGTACCCCAAACCCCTCAAATGCTGCAATTCTGAACTAATATTTCAGCCAAACTGGAACTTCCAATCATGATTTTCAGTTACTCACTGTGAGTGAAACTCCCAGTGCTGTTCAGCCTGGCAGCTGGATCTTTCTGACCCCTGTAGCTCCCCTTGGAGGCACTGGAAATGCTCATCAGATGACCTATCCTCAGGAATCTGCTTTCTGATTCAGCCTGGTTCCTGATCCTACACCAGGATGTCTTTGGGACACAAAGGAAGCTAGAATTAGTTAAGAAATTGCATTTGGCTGAGGGGATGTAAAAAGAAAATAGTACTTTAGAGTTTATCTCTGACCTGAAGTTTGTTCAGTCACCTCTGTTTTGGTTTTATAGGTCACAGATGACAAAACAGGAAGAGGTTTATGTGATCATGCTGTCTGACCTTCTCACGGTGCAATTACAGCTTTTATATTAACTAACTCTTGTTTGAGTTGGATTAGAACCAGGAAAAACAGTTTGCCTTGCTAAAGACCTGCAGTACTGTAAATGGGATTTGGAAAACTGTGTCCTGGTCTTGTGATCTGATGGGACTGGATCCTTTTGTTGTTCTGGGGTTGATCACGCCTTCTTTGAACAGACATATGCTGTTTCTGAAACCACTCTGGCTGCTGCAGCTGGACCCTGAGTGTGGCTGAGACTCCTCAGCTGTGCTGTGTCAGTGCCACGCTTTCTTTCCTGAGCAACTCAGAGCTGAAATATTGGAGAGTAAAAACTCTGATGTTTAAATGAGATATAGGAAACCACCACTTTTTTTTATACTGCAGTTTGATCAGCATTATCTGAGGCACCCTCTGCCAACTTTTCTCAGGCTCCACTAAAATCAGTATCCCTAAATTTGCTGTAATTGTGCCTTTTTTAAGGGGCTGTGCCCATTGGAAGTATGTGATCTGTGCATTTCAATCATGATATTATATCTATCTATATATACAGATATCTAGGTCTCAGTGTAACAGAACAGGAGGGTTTGGATGACCACACCGATATTAGGAAAGCAGCGGTCGCTGAGATAAGGGATGTGTCAATGCAGCTCTGAGATATCAAGCTGCCCAGTAAAGGATGCTACAGAAGGAAAACTGTTTGAAGAGCCTCCCAGAGAGTTTTGGTATTCCTCAAAAGTTAATGTGTTTTCTTTAAATCCTTTTTTCCACATGAGCCTCAAGAGCTCTCTAAGATGGTGTCAAATGCCACGCAGGATTTCTAACAGTGAAACCAGGTCAAAAATAGAGGTAGGACAAGTGGGGAAAGAGATGTGTGGAGGCTCCCAGGGCTCTCTATTCCTTCCATTTACAATGCTGAGAACACAGGAAAAATAGATGAAAGCACGTGAAATAAATGCTAGATTAAAAAAAAAAAAAAGGGAAAATAGAGATTGTTAAAAATAGTCAGGAATGATTCCTGAAGAAAATTCCTATGCTTCCCAAAGTAAATGCAGAGATGAATTAAAAAAAACCTAGCAAACAGACCCCTCACCAAATACCCCAAAAGCCACCCTAAAAAAACCCTAAAGAAAAAAGGGACGAGAAGGGAAAATAAAACCCCATGAAACTCTGAGTGTAATGTAGGTCCTTATTCTGAGCAATTCATCACAAACTTCTTTATGCACCCAATAATTTCCTTTCTGTAATTAGGATAAAAGTAGACCACAAAGTTAAGACTGATGGCACAGGATTGGGTTTGTAACTTGTGAGTATGTGGATTTTTATGTGCCATCATTGCTTTATGAAAAAGAATTAGGTTCAATATAACTCCATTTGGGGAAGAGAGGAACATCCATGGAAAAACTGCATCTGGATGAGGAAAGCCTTCCAAATATAGATGTAATTTTATTAATTCTCCAATTGTATTAAATATTTATATTTTTAAAGAAAAACATCCAATAAAACTAAATATTTGCATGATTTCAAGGCTACTATCTCACTTATAGATTGGTTCAAATAAACTTGAAAAGGGTTGAGTTGGACTATTCAATTGCTAATATCGGACTATATAATTGCTAATCTCTGTTTGCATTTATTTACATTGACTCCCTTACTTGCAATTCCTCTTTCTATTATGCTAAATTTGTATCGACATCATTTGTAACAGCTCAACATACCAGTTTTCAGTCAAACTCCATTATTTATAGAAATGAAGTTGATGTTATGTTTTCTGTTTAATATACAATGGTTTGACAATTTAAGAAGTGAAGCTTCACTGAAGAAATTTGTTTTAATGCCTTATAAATACTCTGATTTTAATAACAAGGTGCTACTTTATTCAGCCTCTTTAAAAGGAAAAAGTATCATCCCAGAAGCCTGTTTGTTGTCAAATTATAGATGAGGCTTGATAAAGGGACAGGCTTTGGAGCACAGGGCTTTGTAATGAGTGTAACATTTCACACTGTATTTCACACTGCTCACAATATTTCACACTGGTGCTGTCACTACATTTATATCTCAATCTCCTGGGCTGGCTCTGAAGACTCAGCTGAGTCTTTCCTGTGGAGTTCAGGATAAGTTGCAGCTTTTGCAGTCAAGGTCTTGTCACACTGTGAAAAACATTATCAGAGTAAACACTTTGAGTATTTAAATCACGTCTGCTTAGGATCTCGGACAGAGATTCCAGGGAATCCAAACCTAATGATTCTACTTGAACCTTTTATGTCATTCCCTCTCCCTTTTAATGAGCTGGTGTTTGGAGGTTTTTATTTCTCCCATTTTATTTCATTGCTGGATGCCCTGCATGGCCTGGGAGACCGTGTGGTGTCCAACAAGGTTGTTCCCTTAGCAAATCTCCATTCTGCTTTGATTTTTTTTTTTTTTTTTACTTTTTCATTCTGTGCATCTTGATAATTTCAGATATTGAAGCCAAAAGCCCGTTTTCTATTCCATTTTCTAGGTGGTGTTGCTGAAGTAATTGTTCAGAATTGTTCATAAAAGACAGAATTATGATGCCACCTTGATTCAGAAAAAGTTGCAAAGTAAATATTATCCAGCCAAGTGGCTCTAATTGGGTGCAATCCCTGCCGAATGAAAACAACAGAAGATTTATTGAACTGAAGATTTACAACATTAAGATTTTATTATCTGAGTATATGTAGAGGTATCTCTGGTTTCTGTTATATACTTCTGCTGACTCCAGAAGTCCAGATTTTGTTCCTCCTCCTATGTGTTCTCTTACCAAAAGCCCCATTACTTGATAAACTTCCATTCTCTCTGCATAATCTTTCACATTATACCATTTTCATCTTGGGAAACAGCCTCTTACATCTCTTTGGAACATCTGAGGTAGCAAAAGTTAACATAAACTCTGTGATGCGTCTTCAGTTTTAAATGTGCCTCATCAGATCTGTAATTCAACACAGACCGGTTATTTATCCTGAAGAATTTATTTGTTGCTCCTGAAAAAAAACTCACAAGTGACAAGTGCAGGCTTGTTTGTTTGTCCTTTGAGTCCCTTTCCTTTCTTTTGGCTTCCCCCTCAGCCATGAGCACTCCTGGGATTGCAGGCACCAGGGTGTATTTGTAATTTGCCCTCAGGGATTATGACAGGCTAAAATTGATGTTTTCATGTGTGCTGCTTGTCCTCTTCCTGCATTTCCCACCTATGGGAAGCCCAGTTCTTCTCCTTGTCCAGATGTCTGGGGTCACACCTTGCAAGAAACCAAAAGACAGAATTTTTGTGTCAGTTGAGATTTATCCTTCTTGTGAGGGCTAAGCTTTTTATTTTGGGTCAAAGCCTGGCTTATCTTGCCAGCTTCATTACCACTCTTGAGAATGCCAGGTGCTAAAGAGCTCTATTTTTGCTGTGCAGATCAAGTGTGTCTGGTTTCTTGTGGCCTATTTTTATATAATTCTTCATTCCATGGCTTGGAAAAGCTGTGAAGGGAATGAAGAGATTGTAAATAGCTAGAGAAAACTGCTATGATATTATTACAGGAAAATAAAGGAGAAGCTCCGTCTTTGAGATTGTATTTCTTAGAGGGCATGGAGTTAAAATTAAAGGCAGGAAATTATGCATATAAAAACAAATAACAAGCGAAACAGTACATTTTGTTAGCTATATTTCAGCAGTCAATTGACTATTTCCAGGTAATTCCATAAAAAAAGCCTTTGAATAAAGGATTTTCAAGTACTGGTGGCTCAGAAATGTCCCCCCCTTATCCACAGGTGTTCCAGGGCAATTTTATTTAGCATTCAGGATTAAGCAGTTACCTGAAGAATGTGAGATGCTGAGGAGCCTGATGCCTCTTTCTCCCTGATCTACTCAAAGGGGTTGTGCTTAAACCCTGTCAGGGGATCCCCTGTCTTAAAGATAAGCAGGAGGTAGGGATCTTGGAGGGAGGAAAGGAGATGCTCTGGACCTTTGTGATCCGCACAGGGACTCTGGTACTAACCTGGCTGCAGGGGCAAGCACTGCAGTCCTGCTCCATGGCACAGTTGATTTTCCTGGGGTGGAAACCCAAAAAACCAGCAAAGAACCACTTGCAGTGACCTGCAGTGTAGCAAAAAGGCAAGAAAAAGTTCATTGAGCTGGGACCAAGAAAAGCTTTGAGGACAATACCAGAAGTTTTTTACACATGCTCAGAGGCAGCACCTGTGAGACCACAGATTGGAAGCCCTGAGCTTAGTTTTGGACTGTGTTTAATCCTTAATTCTGAAAACTTCATAGCAGGGAGGTTGTTGGTGTAGCCTGACAGCATCAGTGTGGCTTGAGGAATGCTTGGAATGAGGTCATTGGTCTGCCCCAGCAACCCACGATCAGTCTGTGACCAGCTGTAGCATCCAGAGCCTTTTATTCAGCACCTTACCCTCAAATCCTGGATTGGATTTGTCTAACTACTAATTTCACCCCAAATAAAGATATTATCATTTTTTCAGCTGGTTGCATCTTGCCTGTTTTGGATCACTTTGCCATTTAATTGTGTTTTCTTTCCTGTTTCTTTCTTTTCTTGTCCCCTTCCCTCATTTTTCTTTCACTTCTGTCAGTGCCAGCTCTGTTCTGTATTGTACCTCTGTGCTCTCCCAGTTCTTTGCTGGGCTATTCACCTTCTGTTCTCCTGTGAGATGCAGCCCTTTCTTGCATCTGAGGAAGCTGCAGTGATTTCTGCATATGTTGATTTTTGCTTCCCTCAAGCAATTCTATACTAAACTCTTAAGATAATAGGGATAAGGAAAAACATTCCCCCATCCTAAAAGAGAGCAAGGCTGAATTCCAGCCCTATGCAGGGTAATCTTTGCCACCTTTTCAGAGTGTGACTGATCCAAAGCTAAAACTCTTTTTCTTTTGCAAACACTTCTTTGATTGGATCCAGGAACTTCCACATTTTACAAGGTCTGTGACATTGAGATTGGAGTTTAGGAATTAAAAGTAGTTAAAAGTGATTCCAAGAGTCTGGTGACTTTATTCCTTTCACTCTGTGCTTAGGACAGAGTATTTTTGATCTTTTGATCCATTAGGATAGCAATGTTTATTCAGACATCTTCATCAGCAACAGAGGAACATTCTTACATATGAAGTTAACCAAGAGAGACCAAAAAAAAAATATAGGAACTAGTCTGATATTGTCTATTTCAACTAAAAGAAAGCAATTTTCATTAGCTGGATTGCTAATATAGGACATGCTTTAGGTTTTTAATGCAGAACTGTGCTTTCCTCTTTGTCATCTTTTTGTGGGAGGTGAGGTCGAAGGAGGGGCTTATTGCTGCTTTGTGTGTGCATAGTGGGAAGATAGAAATTTTCTCATGATGATGGGATGGAGAAGATTTCTCTTTCATCATCTTTCCTGACAAAAACTGAGGCTTGAAGCCACTCTACCTCCAAAGCTGGTGGAGCTCTCTCTCCACGTGCCTGCACTGAAGGATTTCTTATGGCGTTTTTCTGTTAAGTAAGAGAAGATCTAGTTGAGTTGAAATCCCTGTGGACTAACACTGCTTCTCATCCTTCTGTGGAGTCCAGGCTCTTATCTTACAAAGTACATTTCAAAGTTATGTGCTGGCAGAAATTTTATGCAGTTAAACATAATTTTTGGCGTGTCCAGAGATTTGGAGGGAATAGTGCTTGGGAAGAAATTTTTGGTCACATTGTAGACTTCACAAAATTTGGGATTTGCTTGTTGTTTTACTTCTATTTTCTTATTTCTGGAAAAAAAAAAAAAAAAAAAAAAAAAAACAAAAAGCCAAACACTGTGGGATTATCCAAATACAGTTTGTGGTTTTGTCCACCCATGGCTGTGTCCAAATCAGCAGTTGTAGTTTATTCTGTGCCGGCTGGGGAGGTAAAAAGTTCAAATGACAAGGGGAGTTTTTCTGGTGTCTAAACTCTGTTATGCAAGTGACAAATCGAGTTCTGCATTAAAGAAGTGTAAATCTGGATAAAAGCCACTGAAATTATTGCGGATTTAGGCTAGGGCCTTATCTTAGGGTGTGTTTGGGTTTCCTCTTGGAGAAGAAAAAACACAAAATATTTTCTTTTTTTTTTTCCTGGCAGCTGCTGGACTGTGTCCTATGCCATCTGAAAGATAACTGTGCAGATTTAAAAAAATCTGCTTCTCTTACGGTCTTCTGTCCAAGTGAAAAAAAATTGAGTAAACTGGGTATAAGGAGTTGTTTAAAACCCATTTATTTATATTTAGTATTTGGTAACATCATGTTCTTGACCTAGGAAGATGAACTCTAATGGAATTCTGATATCCAAATGTTGGTGCTGATCTGGACCTGTATGTAAATTGAAATGTAAAATTTGGGGACTATTTCTGCCATAGCTGCTTTCTGAAGGAGCAAGTTGCAATGACATAAGCTTTGTATCCAGTTTGCCTGTGTTACACCAGCATATGGCTCAGACACTTTGCTCCCATCCCCAACAAAATGGGCTCCAATTTTAGAATGTCCTTTATTGCATCTCCACTTTTTGTTGTGTTTTTTTTTTTTTTTAATACTTCAAGGTTTTAAAAATTCTTTTTTATTTGCAGCATTTTAATAATCATGCTCAAGTCCATTAGGCTTTGCGGGAACTAGAAAGAAATAGGAAAACAATGAGTCATTAAAATACATAATGGGGAGAATTAAATTTGCCATTCTGGTTGAAATCCTCCCAGGCAATAAGGGAAGGTCAAGCCATCACATCATGGTGAAGAAATCTCAGAATTCTAGCAAGATTTTTTTTTTTTTCTTGGGGGGTTGTTTTTTTTCACTTTCTTTTTTTTTTTTTTTTTTTTCTTTTTCTTTTTTTTTTTTGTCAATACTCCTTAAATTTGACTTTGAGAAATGCAAGGTCACCTCTGCTGGATGTCCTTTTCAAATAGCTTTGGTATGGTGTTAAATAACATTTTAGGGTTACTAACTCCTGATGTGGCAAAATGGGAATGAGTGGCTTTTAAAGTTATCAAATCCAGATCAGTCTTTTCCCATTAGATAAAGAATATTTTCTGTAAAGCTGAATATCTTTTAATCACATAAAACTGAACACACAGAGTCAAGATTTACATGTGTATAAAATAAAGCCATTAGGGCTACCTTTTTTGTGTTGTTTTGTTTTCCCTGCAGACATGTTAAAAAAATCAGTGTAATTAGCACTGGTCCTCATGAAGCTTGAAATCAAAGTCAGATCTCTGTCAACTGATACTCAAGTTTTTCTCTTTTACTGCATAAAATTTAGGATAAGGTCATTTTAGTTGAAATGAGAAGAGAGTTCTGAAGTATTTGCAAAATACTTGGGTACATATTTAATTTCATCTATTTCTGGGATACCACTGCTTTTTATCTTGGGTCAGCAAGCAGAGGAGATTTTTAATTATTCAACCTAAATGAACAATCAGTTTAATTTTAAGGATGTGTTTACAATATGCCAGTGACATAATAAATAGCTTTTTTCACACAATTTTTTTGGCTTTCAGTCGATCTGAAATTTAGGGGTAATTTTTGGCAAGGAAATACCTCCAGTCTGTGGAATATTTATGAAAGCATCACCTGAAGGACCAAATTAGAGATAACATTCCATGGGGATGTGCTTGGGCTTCCTGGGGAAAATTGGAGATCTCTGTGGAAATCTTCCAGAAGGCCCCATGGTAGTTTTGGTCTGGATTATATGAACATTAAAAATGTCTTGGTTACTTTGTTACTTTCCATAAAGAAGGGTTACTTGGTTACTTTCCATAAAGAAGGGCCCAGCCCTTTTCTCTCTTTCCTGGGCTCCTGTTTCCCTTGGCTGAGTGGTGTCTCTTGCTGCAGAATCACTACAACACAGGGCATTTAACTCAAAATCCATGAAGGGAAATACAATTGAACTCACTAAATTCTTGCTGGAGCAATTTTTCATCACAAATTCTGTGTGTAGAATTTTTTATCATCATACCTGGAATGTCTGAAATTTAGGATTTTTTTCTTTTAGCTTTTTGATAGTCAAATATATTTCTGAAAGGACTGAAAACATATATATAACCCTAATGAATTTCTTTGTTACCTGGAGTGAGGCCTATTTGATTTTTTATTCATTATTTTACACTTTATAGTTTTATGACTATGGCAGGACTGTTTTCTGCTTTCTGTCATTTTGCAATTTCATGAAATCAAGTCTAGAGTAGCCAATTCCATCCAATTCCATTGAATTGAAAACTTCTTTGCTGTGGAAGATCTGTAGGGAAAAATGAAGCACAAACAAAACTGGAATGGTTTGCCTTAAAACCAGAGGGGTTAAAACTATTGTATTCTGATGAAGAAAACATTAATGCATTGAGTTTGCAACCACCTGAGTGTTTACAACCACTTCGATGATAATAAATTCAGGCACATGGAAATACTTCATAATATATGATTTATGTAAATTTCATGGAAAATTTATCCAGAGCAATTTGTATAAACTTGCAAGAATTATGCATCCCTCTCCTGTTCACATTAACCTGTAAGTAATGGTGGATAACTTCAATACAGCTGAGTGGGATGGAGGAAAAAATTAATTTTCTTTCTGATCTTCATGTATATTCCTAAAGAGAATAAAATGATTGCTGTAAATCATGGCCTAAGATATTTCCCATTAAATCCCAGTGCTAAAAATGAAGGTGGTGACAGCAATAACTTCTTCCCTCGCTGGAGGTTTTGTTTTATGTAACTTTATTTTGCATGCCATGGAACGAAGAGGATGCCAGTGCTAGAATTATCATGGAATAATAATAATAATAATAATCATCATCATCATCATCCTCCAGACTTTCTCAGGTGTGTGCCCAAGGACACACCTTCATTGACAAGGAGTGAGAATCTACTTGAATAAAAACTGAGCAAACTCCTTTTCCAAGCATGGCCACAGGTCAGTGCTTGTGCTGCCAGGACAGAAAGAGGCCAATTTCCAGGCACAGCCACGAGGATTAGGGTTGTAATGATTTGGCTGCTCCCACGGGAGGCTCCAGTCTTGTGGAGGAGTGTCAGGAGTTGTGAATGATCCTCGTTCTCAGCTGCTTTCCCTTGATTTGCATTTGCTTCTGAGCTGCTTAACCACGGGTAGATTATTTCAATTTTCCTGGTGAATAATGCATGAGGGTGTATAAGTGGATGTTCTTTGGCTGAGTGGGCTGCAGATTAAAAGTGTCAGCTCCTTTGCAGCATTAATGTGCATTTCTTTCTCAGGTTAAAGCTGGAGAGAACTTAGATATGCTTTTTTTGGAGAACTCCTACAAGTGCCAAAATATTGGCAACGTTTGCTTTTTCTCTTCTTTTTCACTTGACTACCTGTTATTTGAATGAAAAAGCCAGTTGCCAATTTTCCAGTAAAAGCTTATTTTCCTTGAGACTCCCCCTCAAGATTTCAATGCCACATTGTTGTACCTGCTGCTTGAGCTTCCTAGAAACTATCAGGAACAGGGTTTTTAAAAATTTGTTTCTCTGTCCCTCCTGTCAGCTCAGAGCACTGATTCCTTTTCACTTCTCCTTCTTGCTCTTTAATATGTCCCAGAGGGATAATTTGGAGTATCCTTTCCTGCTCTAGCAGCCCTGGGGCACAGACAGAGGCAATTCTTGTGTGACATGTGAAATGTTTCATGGAGGTAGAGCTAAACACATTAAATGCTGTAATAATTGAAATAACACTTCAACCCACCATGAGCCACTTATTAGAAAAACCTCTTCAAAAATTTCCTTTATTAATTTATTAAGGGGCATTTAAGTATCTTACTCTATACACTTGTTTCAGTCCTGGATTATGCAGATATTTTCTTCTTTTTCAGCTTATTGGAGAAATACCCTTTGATGCTCCAGATATCTAGAAAATTAAAGCACAGTAGTTGTCCTTGTTTGCTTGTGGCTAGTCTGTATTTATAGGGCATTTATTCAAGATCATAATTGGATCCCTAAAATGGGAAAACTCTGAAACTTATGGGCTGATCTAAACAAAATATTTAATTGGAACAGTGAAATGTGAAACCTTCCAGGGCTGTTTTAAACATTATAAATACTTTAGATAATGGTGTTCAATATGAGAGTCCTGTAGAGTGTGGTTAAAAAGAGCTTCCTAAAATATGGAATCATGCCACTGAACAAAACAGTCTTCTAAACCAGAACTCTTCCAAACTCCCCAGCTGTAACAATATTCCTTGGAATTACAGACATCCAGACATGAAGTGTAGCAAAATACGTTGTAAAACAGTGCCTTCAAACTCAGCTTGGCCTGATGTTTTAAAAGATTGAAGGAGCATGAAACTGTAAGGGCTGCATAGTAAACAAGGCACTGAGTAGTGCAGCTGTTTAAAAAGCAGATACAGATTAATAGCTATAATAACAGAATGCAATGAATATTTAAAACCAGTCCAACAAGTGTTTTGTGAACTTCTTACGGTATTTGATGCTGAAAATTTCAGAGAGAATACTTGGGCTAGTTTTGGGTTGTAAAATAGGAATTCTCAAAACCCATCCAAAGAATAACAGGGAAGAAACAGAGGGAAATCATGTTGAGGTTGTGATTTAAGTTTGAAATAATTCCAGCACGTGCTTTGCGAGCTCTTTTTGTGTCAGTGCTGCTGCACTTCCAGGGCAGGGGGTGGTGGTGGTGGTGTCTTGTCACCCACTGCAGTTGTTGGTCCCTGACCTGCACATTTGTTGCTCAAAGCAGTGTTTCTTGGCTCCAGGTATATCACTAAGATATTCCAGGCTTCCAAGTCCTGTGCCACCTTTCTGTGCCAGCCTTAATCCCATTTAATGCTTTTCCCGACCCTCCAGTCCCTCATGATCATTTCCTCATTTCATGCTCAGAGTGACAGGGGCAGCAGAGCAGGAGGAACTAAGAGGAAGCGAAATTTCTTCCTCATCTCCTCTAAATGTTTGTTCTGTCCACTTTTCCATTTACAAGTCATGCCATCAGAAGAGCTTTGCTTTTATGGATTTCTGCTTTCAAATTCTCCCCTTAACATGGAATTCTGACACCTAACTTCTTTTTGATGTTGCCTTCATTCCTTTGCCCTTCTTAAAGGATCCAGCTTCCCATATCCAAGTAGAAGTCCCTGGAATCCATTGCTGTCAGGTAAGGGTTAAACCATGGTCATTTCTCTGCTTGGGGGCAGTAGTAGAAAGGTCTAATTTTGGTGCTTTTGTTCCTGGCAAAGGTAAAACAAAGAAACATGGAATACTTCAGGAGCAGAGCTTTCCCAAAAGGAAAGACTTCACAGACCCATAATCTGTTGACTTGAGATAAACTTGGTGGTAAGTAAAGAGAATTTCTAGGAAGAAATTCCTCCCTATGAGGGTGCTGAGGCACTGGCACAGGCTGCCCAGAGAAGCTGTGGTTGCCCCATCCCTGGAAGTGTCCAATGCCAGGTTGGAGGGGTCTTGGAGCAACCTGGGCTTGTAGAAGGTGTCTCTGCCCATGGCAGGGACATGAAACAAGATGGTCGTCAAGACTCCTTCCAGCCCAAGCCAGTCTATGATTCTATTAAAAATGTGCTCAGAATGACTCCAAACTCCATATTTGGCCTTGAGAACCTTGACAAGATGGGTGGATGGAATAAAGTGGGTTTAGTATATTCATTATGATTAAGAGAATAATCTTCCTAAAATGTTTTATATTGCACCAATATATATGAAATAATTTATCCCATGAACTCATTAAATGCTGCATGACCCCATTCTCTGTGCCAAAGGGGCTGTGACTTCTTGAGATGTTTGAGAGTAAACACTCTCTTATTTTAAAAGTGGTGTTACTGCAGGGAGTACTGGATATTTAGATTGTCAAGGAAAAACAATGCAGTTGAGCACCTCGTCTCCCAGTTTTCTTGCAGATGAAACTTCAGCAGGGATTCTGTGTGCAGGTAGGCTGCTCCATGTGGTCCTACCTTCCATTTTATCTGGGAAAACCAGTAAATGTAAAGCAGAAAAAGGAGAGCTGTGGTTAGAAAACTTCGGCATAAAAAAGGGAATGTTTTATTTCCATTAATACAGATAGGTGGGTTTTTTCAGGCTCTTTTAATGGAAATGGTTATTGCTTAATGTACAAATTTATTTGTTTTAGTGTATTGATGCTTTATTGTGATTTGCAATGACTCCAAATTTCAATGAACACTGTCTGTAGGCTGGATTTTTTTTTTTAATTATTAAAAAAACCCTCATTTTTTTTTCTCAAAGTCAACAGAATTTGGGCATAGATATCCCTTTGATCATCCCACCCTTGGAATTTAATTGGGCCAATGGTCTTGATGCTGCTCTGGCTTTTGCAAGGTGTCTGCACGAGCTATGCAGATTTCCAGGGAGGATAGCTGTAGAATATACAGGCTCAAATTTATTCCTGTAAAATGTTTATAAAGAACAGTTTAGACAAGGAAAGCTTACATAAAGAACTCCTGTGGTAAGCCTACAGCAAGCCCACTTTTCCATGGACATGTGTCCAGACATCTGGGAACATGCATATCCATTTTTCATGGTGCAGTGAGTGACAGAAGCCATTTTAGAGTAATTAAGTTCTCAAAACTTGGAAGAAAATCCTTCAAATTCTCTAGAAAAGAACAGGAAATCTGAGATTTTTCAGGGTGCTGAATATTATCAAAAGCATAAAGGGAATGTTAAAAGTACTTTGTGTTGCTTTAGAGGTATTTGCTCTTCTGACCCTTTAAATCTGCTGTATCACTTTGTGGATCTGAGTTCCAGAAGTGAGTGGGATTGAGTGTTTGATTCTGGATCAAAGGAATTGTTTCCAGAATTTAAATGCATGTTGGAGCAACAAAAGCCCCACTCAGGGTTCTCTTACAACCCAAATAAACTTTTAAAATCAACAGGGATGGATTAGCTAGTATGTTTTCCATCATGAGTGTAAGACATGATTCAGATTCCTTGTTTTCCTTGATGCTTCTACAGTACATTTTGGAGGAATAAATCATAAGGGATAACTGTTGTGTATTATAATTTAATTTGCTTCTCTGTTGTTTGGAGAGACATTAAACTGGGAAGAGACATTCAGTTAAAAAATAAAAAAAGTATTATTATTGCTTATGTCACTGTTATGCCTGAAAGAAAGAAATAATTTCTCAGTGTGTAGTTCCATGTTGCTATAGGAAATTGTCAGGATGTAGATTTCTTTGGACTGGTGTTCATGAAGAGTGACAGTGCCTGGAAACTCCAGTACTGATAGGGCTTACAGCTTTTAATTTGCCTCTGCAGCCTTGACCCACTCAGAGCTGTTTAGATATTTCAAATAGCACTTTTCTTGATTTTGGAGAAGATGAGGGCAGTCTGGAGAAGACTTTGGTGAAGTCAGCATTTTAATGAACATATTTTGATTTGTCGACCCTCTGAATTCCTGTGCAGTGTCCTCTGCTCTTTGCCCAAGGTGGGAAGCTGTTCTCCATCCTGGAGACCTGGCAGTCAGTCCCCAATCTCCTGCCATTGTGTGCTCATAGCTCCCCTCAGAACTTCTTTCTCTGGTCCTCCCCAAGGTATTTTCAATGCATTTAATGTTATTTCAGCCAAAGTGTTGCAGTGCTGTAACAGGAATATTTGAAGCCTTGCCCCCGAGCCCCAGCTAAGATGAAGGAAGTTTTCAATGCTGTTTGATTAGGTTTTGTGTTTCTTGGTTAAAAGTTATAATGTAGTGGCCCTGCAGATTTAAAAAAAAAAAATATTCAAACTGTGGCATAACGAGGAATTACGGGCTGTCAGAATCAAATTGTGCTGCTTTTCCTACCATGGTTACAGGCTTTGTAAAAGAATGTATAGGTGTACTTGCTCTGGTTTTATTAGAAGGTGAAAATTATCTTGAGGACTGCTTAGCTCTGCTTAGTTTTATGACATTTTTCTGTTCTTGTCAGAAGCTGCCATGACAATTACTTAACAAAGAATTAAAATCTCAGGGGTTCCTAAATCTGCTCCATCTTTAACTGATAAATTGTTCATAAACACACAGTATGCGGCGTCACCATTCATCTATTAAAAAAGCACTGAGAGCTCATCTAATTCTTAAAAGGATGAATGTGCAGAGGAATTCATACAAAATATTGAAAATGAAAGATGCAAAACCGGTTAAAAAACCAATCTACAAAAGTGCTAGTCCTGCTTCCACTAATTTATATTTGTTTGCCAGCTTTGAGCTGATCTAGGCTTGACTTAGCTGGTGGTCTAGCAGTTCCCTGGGCCCAGCAAGCTCTTAGACCAGCCCTCCCTGTCTCAGGACACAGTGACTGAAGTGTCCCCCTGTCCCAGGCATCCCTGACTGATGGGACTGAGACCCTCCTGGGGGGCTCTGGTTTAGTTAGCACAGCTTTGAGCAGCACCCAAAGGAAGGAGCATTTGCCTGAAGTGGATTTTGTCCCCTTCTTTTCCACGTCCAGCGGCCAGAAATTGTAACAAATGAAGAAGGAGGAGCCTGGCAGAAGCCAATGGAGGCACGGTTTCATAAAGGAAGCATTTGGCCCCACCGAGGCTGGGTAGTCACAAATCCTGCTCAGTTATTGAAAACAAGTGACAACTTCCCAGTAACGGCTTCCAAGATGTGAAGAGCCTCCTGCATTTTCAGGAGCTTCTCCCTGGCAGTGAGGGAGGTTACACCAGGACACATCTTTTGATATCCTGTGACATTATGCAATGCACCCATCACGTTGCATCATCATTGAAATGCTGCTCAGATAACGTCTTTGCCTTGCATTAAAGCTTAATGACAAAAAATTTGAAATTGTAGCATGAAAATAAACTGATTCCTACCAGCCCTCTTTCTGTACTGGTTTGAAAAGCTTGGCTGGAGATGGAAACATTTCATCTTGGCTTTTTTTAAACCTTTTTAACCTTCTCAGTGTTTATTTTTTCAGAATTTGGGTGGAGAAATAAGGTTTCCTAAAGATCTGGAGTAGTACAACAGCCAGTCAAATCTTATTTTTCTTTCTTTCTGTCTTCTTACAGAGTTTTGTGTGTGTTTGCATCCTGTTTAGCCTTCCATCTCTCATTTAAATTTTCCCCTGGGAAACTTTTTGCATGTTGCAGTGCCCCTCATTTTTGAAACTTTGAACCAGTAACATTTTGATGCCTTGGGAAGATGTAATAGGATTACCAAATTAAAAAAAAAAATTAAAATTTGAAGTCTTTTTTCATGGTAGTCCTTTTATGCTTGAATGGAGACTATGTTCAAGACAGCACCCAAGCTCCCAGGTGATCACAGCAAGTCACAGGGTGGTACAAATTCTGCTTCTGTGGGGTTTTTTGTCACTGCTTTGGTGGTTTTTACTCCACTCTGCATTTCTCTCCATGTTTGCTTCTGTGTAATGCCTGTGGGGAATTTCAGCAGTGACTTGCACAGTGAAACAGCATCAGTGAATTATTTAAAATAGGTATAGTCACTTTAGTGTGATTTAATAATTAAAAACCCTTTTAAAGACAAAGTCAGCTCCACAGAGGGCTGGGGTAAAGAACTGAGAACCTTTGTTGGAGAACTGGTGGCTGTGGCCAGGAGCCCTGAATTTTATGGATTACCATGAAATTGTCACCTCTGACAGCTACAGGAAGATCCTTTCAAGTGGCTTGAAAGTCTCTGGTGGCTTATTGACTTTCTTATCACTCAGTAAATTCAGACAGAAATTATAATTGCACCTTCAGACTGTTAAAACAATATCTCTTTCTTATTTCCATCGCTCTCTTCCAGATAATTGTTTAATGATGTAAATTAAGAACTTGGATCTGTAATATTAAATAAGAAAATGTTATTAAAACCCCAAGCTTTCTATATAAAATGTGAGATTTTAACTCTTGCTGTGGACATATGCATATATATAGAGTTAGAAAAGCCTCTGGCTAGCAGTTTTTTTTCTACATCCCTGAGAAGACCAGTGTAAATTGGGATGTTAGCTTTGGATTACAAACAGCTTCATTTAGGGAACATGCAGAGAAAGGTATTGCCTGAGGAGGCAAAAATATTTTATTTCCCTGAGAAAACAAAGTGGTTGCTATGGGACAGAAAATGATCTAATGATGGCTTTCACAGAGACATCTAACTGGACAGAATATTCAAACCACAGTGGGGAAAATGTTGGTTTTTCCACGATATATTTGTGGAAGATTTTTCTTAGTGTAGATCTGGATGCTTTCAAGAAAAATGAAGAAGTGGGTCTTTTTCCATAGGGTACGGTTGTTTGTTTTTTTTTTTCTTTCCAGTCCTCCTACATTATTCTGCAAATGAAACATATTTATTTAGTCAAACTGGTTTTAAATACATATGGAGAGAATCCCAGTATTTTTGAGTGCTGAATGATGATGTTTTGAGGGGTCACCAAGTACAAATAATGTGGGGGGGTTTTGTGTGTGTAGCAATATAAGGAAAAATCTAAGCAATGAATAAAACAAATGAATTTAACGACAATTAAGCACCATGTGATGAGGGGCATAGAAATACCAGATCTATACAGGTAGTTGGTGCCCTAATGCTGTAAAAAAGGTATATTTTAGAATGTTTGGGGTTTTTAAAATTGATTTTAGGTCTGTGCCCCAGTGAAGTTTATCTTTCAGAATTCAATTAAATGGAATTAGAAAACTCCTTCAGCAGCAAATCCAGAAATCACACATGAGCCATGTTCCCTTTTGCTCTTTGGTCTGGGAATACACACAGCAGTGCTTGCTGGATTTTGCTCTAGCACTAAAGTGCTTTTGTTATTTACATGAATTACTTAGCACTTGTACTGTTCTAAATATTTGAATGTCCTTCCCAGCTTATTAAGGACACTAATTTTAATGCCTGTAGATTAGTAATGAGTAAGTGCCTTCCTAAAAAAAAAATTACTCTGTTCTTGAAGGAAACAAAACCTAAAGTTGTTTTATAATACCTGTTCTCATTCCTTTCATCATTTTATTCCCCATGCTATCTTGAGGACCTTAGAGGTCTTTATTATCCAAAGAAATTTCTGCTGTGGTCATGCTTGAAAGTGCCACTAGCTGTGTGTGCCTTGCATGACTGCATGCAAAAATTGCTGCTTTAGATCATCCTGCTTTTGGCAGGAGTAGCTGAGGATGTCATCTCACAGTGTGATCAGCCTGCTGGGATCCTCCCATGTTCCCTGGGAGCTCCTAGCATGTAGTGTCAAGCTAGGTAAGTCTTCCTTCTGCTAGTTAAGAGCTTTTCCTCAGTGTGCTGTGTTTGGAAAGTTCCTGAGCCCACTGGAACAGGCACCATTTGCTGTTGGGCACAATGGTGATTTCTGTCCGTGATGTGTGCCTGTGCCTGTTTGCTCAGAAATACCCATCTGTGATTATCACTATCAGTATTAAATCGCTCTCTTGTTTTGATTTCCTATCTCCTTTTCTATTTATTTTTGTGCTGTTTAAAACTGTTCCCTAAATTTTGTCTCATAGTAAGCCTTAGATTTCTGTTTAACAACTTCAGCCCTCCCCTCACGGTGTCCTTCCTCAGTTCCTTCATTTCTGGAGCAATGGTGTAATTTTCTACCAGCCAGTTTCCTGAATTTTCTGCCCTTACACTGCCTTTGCATGCAGTTAAATGCTTATGGGGTCTATTCATCACTGCTAACCCAGTCCTAGGCCCTGCAGCTTCTTTTCTCCTCTGCTTTTCTCCTGTAGGTATTTGCATGTCCTTTCTTTGCAGAGCTCCCCATTAGTGAAGTTGTGTTTCTCACCTGGCATTAACAGTGCTGTGTTGGGAGGTTTGTTCTGTCCCTGTCTTCAGGCATCACCTGCTCTGGGTATGTACTGAAAATGCTGAATACTGAGAGATGTCAAGGTATAAAAGCCAAGAAAATGGTGGTATGGTGGTAGTTGGGAGACAGCTGCTTCCCCCTCTCCTTTTTCCTGTAATCGAGAGTGGCAGAAGAGATAAGAAAGATCAATTAGAATTACAAAGGTTTTCCCAGCTGTAATAGAGGATAGCAACAAAATCCCTGACAGTTCTTCCTTTAAGGAACAGAGAAGAAGGTCAGGGAGAAGATTGGTCAGGGAGCCTCAGTTAATGAGATTCAAAACCCAAATCCACACTGAGGCAGAGTAAGGTGTTGGTAAAGGGAGAGAACCTGTGGTTTGTTTCTGATGTTATTTACCACTCAGCAATACCTATATGCAGACAGGGCTGTCCACTTCTGGCAGTTAATGATCAGAAAATCTCCTGCAGTCTCTTCTAGCTGTCCTACAAAGGTCCATTTCTCTGGTTCTGGAGCAGTCCTGGCTTGTGTCATTCATATGGTTCTTTATTTCCTGTCTGAAATTCCAGTCCCTATTTACTCCAGAGCAAAAAAATAAACCACCTTTACTGGGGCTAGAATTTAAACAGCTGTGCCTTTCCCTTTATTTATTGCTTAACAACCCACAGAATAAGAGATGCCTCTGTCCCAGTGTCAGCACTCCGTGACTCTCTCACTGGGTCCTCAGAGCCTTTCCTTTTCATAGTCTCCTACATAAATGTAAATCACTGCTTACTCCTGCATCTTCACTATTTCCTGCATTGCTTTTGGCTGCTGAATGGTTTGATTAATCCTTGAACTGGTGCCTGGTGTTCAGACCCTGAGTCAGATTTCAGGGGTTGCACTTCCCTCCCTCGTGCAGCACATGCTGCCTCATGCCTCGTGTGCTGCTGACATTCCCTGAGTCATGGAGCAGGGGCATTCCCGAGCATCTGACAGCGGCAACCCATCTTCATTTACCCACTGGAAACTCCTCCAGATTATAGCTCCCAGATTTGCTGGTTTTCTTCCTGTCTTTCAGTCCTTTCACCTTCACTTGCACTTTATTTCTTGATCTCAGATGTGTCCTGTGAGCCCCATTTATTTCTTCTCCTTTTCTGCTAATAATTCCTTTGATGTTCCTTCCCAACATAAAGTGAAGCATGGTCCTAGCCAGGGGGTCTTAGCGTGAGTCATCAATAAATTTCTTGCCAAATTCTTGGCCAGGAAAGGTATGTTAAAACTCTATGGAAAATTTACTTGAGGGGATTCTATAGAAGCTTTCCTCAGCTTTTAAATTTCCATATATTCTGTCTTACCACTCTCCACCTATCATCACCCAGCTGAGGGAATGACTTTAGGCTTTTCCTGACCCCCACTGGGAACTTGACACAGGGAATGAGAAGAATCTCTGACTGTGTTTCAGTCTCCTGCTGTAACAGAGGTGCCCTGGGTACTGCGGTCACCTCTCTGTTGTTTGTATCAGTGGTTCCTCAGAAGCCAGAGCTGCTGGGAATGCCTGCAGGTTTGTTCCTAGAGAAACTCTCTGGTGTCCACTGCTGGAGCTGAGAGCTGGGTATTTCCTTTGGTTTAGCAAACAAAAAATATTGCAAGTTATTTGAATTCACTTCTCAGCTGAAGCTTCCTAATGTAATATCTGAAATGCATATTTGATGTCACCCTGTTTTATGTTTTCTGTCCTATCCACTTTTTTCTCTGGATACACAGGGTATTCTTCATGCACTTATTTTTGTTTATAAAGATGTGTGGTTTATTTCTGAAACATTTAATGCCTGAATTGTGCCCTTGAATTTGTGAGTGCAGTCATCATCTTAATTTAGATGTGCTTCTGTAGATGGCCACAGACTGGATCCTAGGTGGCTGAGGCCAAATGATCCTTCCTCCAATGAAAGTGCTGCTGGACACATGGAATAGTCACACACGTCATCAGTGTACAGGTGACACCAAAGTGAGAATTATTCCTCTCCTAAACGCACATTCTGCACATTAAACATCAACAATCTGCATCTGGGATGCTGTGACTTAGTAGAGAGCAACATAATGCAGTTGCCATCTTCATACAATTCCTCTCCTTTCTCTGATCCCATTCTTTTTTAGGGATGTGCATTAGCACTATTTGCATCACTTCTTGTCCGGAAGAAAACAGAGTTATTTTGAAACTTGAACACGGAAGTCAAATTTCATTGTAGTAGTCATGATGTCCGGGGGTGGGACTGCTAAATAATATCCAGAACTCTTCTCTTTTCATGGTAATGTCTTGGATGTCAGCCATGCATTTTCCACTGAATTAATGAACATCAGATTTATGCCAGGAACATAGGAATAGATGACACTGCTTCTGAAATAGTTTATAGATAAAATTACTTTTTGATGGTGGGTTTAAAGCCTGCACCTTCTTTATTCTTCCAGTTGATCTTATTTACCTGCTCTGACTTACTAACCTATTTAACCACAGTCCTTTTTTTGTGTTCTTGTTAGATAAAATCTAAACCCAGCTGTCAGTGCAAAACTTAATCTGCTGGAAATATCAAGAAACAGGATGGGAAGTCTTTCCTCAACATTATCAGATATTGTAAAACACATGTGATGATGTCTTGAAGCAGAAGTAGGGATAGTATTGTGACATCACTTAAATCATTAATCCACCTCAAAACCCCTTCAGTGAGCAAGCTTTCTTTTCTCAATGGGATTCAGCACTGAGAACATTATAAATGCTGCAAACACCTACATATTTGTACAGAGATAACCCCCTGCTTCAGCGGATGCAGGCTTTTTTTATCCTGTCTTAGTTGTACCAGCATGATTCATTAGCAGTTATTTTTGAGATGAAGAAATGTAGGCTACTAATACAATTTAAAATACTGTTATTTTAATGAATAAGTCAGCAATGTTTTAGTTTCTGTTTAACACCAAATGTCTAAATGGAGCTAAGGATAGCGAGACAATTACCAGCTTAAATTATTGGGTTTTATCTTTTAAAGATCCTGCTTAATAACATGACTTCGGATAGAGCTTGCAATCCCCTATTTAGGAGAGAAGATATTTTGGGGGGTGAATGGTTGTGTATCTCCCATCTTTAGCAGAAAAGACAACTGGAAGTTTGCAGTGGGAGACTCTCTGCTCAGGTAACCCAAATGTGCCTTTCTCAGAAGTGTCAGTGTGAATTATTTGATCCATTTTGGAATTGAGATGATGAGAATAAGAGCAGAGGAAGAATTCTTGAAAGTCACTTAGGTAAGAGGGGAATAACTGTGCTGAGGATAATGTAGGGTGCCATAATGATGGGTCTCACTAGCTCCATGTTTGAGAAGCAGAATCTGCAATCACAGAAATACTTTTTGCTTTCCACACTCACAACCCCCATCAGAATTCTCTCCCTAAATTCTCTTCTCACTTCTTGCAGATTCCTGGGCTTCAAGGAGGCTGCAGAGTCAATAATTCAGTTCTCTTGGTGCTTAGTTTCTGGCTTACCAATGCTTCTGCCAGAATAAAAATGGGCTGTGCTGTAAAATGAGAATGAAAGTGGCAATGCAGGTTTTTGTCATTAAATACATCATAAAGTGGCAGTACCTGTGGGAAGTCAGACAGCAGAGGGAAAATCTCCCAGAGTTTGTTCCTTTGCTGACAGCTCAAGCCCAGCTCTGTCTCCTCAGTAAAATGCTGTCTTCTTTTCTCCATGAAAGGATTCCTCCCAAAGTGCAATAGCCGGTAAAAATTTACAGTAATGTTGTATTTACTGATGATTGTTCCCTCCTCTCTTCACAATTAAACTTTGGCTTATTTCCACTATTGTTAATGCATTTAAATATTGCAACCTCCCATGAATCTTCCTCTTCTAGATGCTGTTTTCTTGTGTCCAGCTCCTCTTCTATCCCCATCCTTTTGTCTTGGTTGCCAACTTTATGTAACTTTGCCATGATGTGGTATCTTCTAGAAATTCTCTCTCCTGGCCTACTCTTACATGCCATTTATTTCCTATTGGATCTGGGTGGCAGGAAGATTATCCTTAGGGAATTGGTGAGGGAAGCAGTGAAAGGCAAATGTAGCAATGAGAAGAAGGGGAAATGAGATTGAAAAATGGCAGTAAAGCATGCCAGGATTTAAGAGCTGGAGAAGAAGGAGGAGCTGGAGCTAAAAAAAAATATTATGAATTTCTTTCTTTGCTGTTTTCTTACCCTACCTGCCTTGGCTACCTCACACTCATGCATGAACTTTAACATCTGACCAGTTATATATTTTGAAACTTCTACAAGAGTCCAATCTTTTTTTTTTTTTCCCCATTGAGAGCAATATACAATTTTCAGTTATGAAAATGGTGTTATTCTAAATAAAACTGACATGATCCACCAACACTTTTGGAAGCACAGATGCTTTGTCCCACTATTTACTAAAGAGGTTCACACTTAGATTAAAGCAGTGAAATCAAATCACTGAATAAAGCCTGGAACAACATAATGATTTAAGGAATTCATGGAGCGCTTCTGGTAGGAAGAAAGTTACACCAAGGCAAAATTAGATGTTTTCTCTACAACACCAGGACACGGATGCATGGTGCAGCCCAATATTGGGGCAGATATTTTGCTGAGCATCTTGTGCAGTTGCATTTGTCCTTCTCTGTGACGTTGGGCTGCAGCCACAAATTCAAATGCTGCATCCAAGGCCCGTCATTGTCGGATTTAGGGGAAGAGTCTTTGTTACAGGAGCCACCAGCCATGAAACTCTCTCTGAATGACATGGCTTTGTTATTTTTTTTCCCAGCATAAACTACGTGGGTTGGGATATGCACAGCCCCCTGATGTTAAGTGATATTTTTCCCCAACTCAGTGTATACATAATGCCAGGAATGGAATTAATTTGTTGTGTACTTCAGTTCTTCTGAGTGGTGCTGCATCAAGACAAGATTTCCCAGTGTGTTATTAGTGGGGAAAATTGCACTGTCCTTTCACCAGCTTGTTTAGAGAGCAGAACAATTTGTAGTGGGATGTAATTATATTTGATTCCTATTTTCTCTCTTCTTGTTGGAAGTAAAAGAATGCAGCTTCAGGGGTTCACAACTGACTGCTTTCAGTTCAAGTTGGTCGTCTAAACTAAACGGATCCTTCTGTCCAAATACTCTACAAGTTGTTAATCTCTTGCTTCAAGGATACTTGTAAGGAGCTGGTTACTCAGAGTTTGCTGCTGTGTAAAGATGAACCACTCTGGAGGAGTTCTACTTGCTGATGAAAACACACCTTGAAATAAGCCCAGTTCATATTTAAAGAATTCAATTACAACAAGTAGTTTTGTGTTTTATTGACTGCAAATCACCCATTGCCTTTTTCTGAAAGGGTTCACAAAAACTATTTACTTTTTAGAAGATTCTATTTTTCCTTGTCTTCACGGCCAGCAGAGAAAACTCTTTGTTATCAGGGTGCACAAATATTTATTGTAGTTATTTGTATTCAGAGTAAGAGTGGATGTTACTTTCAACCCAAACAGGAATAATAGAAATGAGGGGCTGTGAGTGCTCTGGGGGTATAAAACCTTGAGAAAGCCTTTTCAGAGCTGGCCTTCCCATTCCAGGGAGAATGTTCTCCAGAACTACAGAAAATACATGGCTTTATTTGGGTAAGTTGCTTCTCTTTTAGCAATATACCTGTTAGAACGAAAGCCAGCCAGCCATATTTTATTCAGATTGGCTGCTTGCTTCCACATTGCTGATAGATTTCAATCATCTTTTTAAATTCCCCTTCAGCTATTGGAGCTTTCTGTCATTGCTTTTGCTTTTCTCTCTCTCTTTAAGCTGCTACTTGCAAGACTTTTCCCTCATTATTGGCCATTGTTTCCTCCCTGATTCCAGCCTTTCACAGAGAATTGGAGGGTTTCATTTCCCCACCTTTTAACCTTCTATTGTTCACTTCTCTCTGCACACCGACCCAGATTCCTCACACAAAGCCATTTCTCATCCTTGGGGTCAGAAGTTTTTTCTCTATTCTCAGGTAAATTCTGTTCTATGTATCCGTATTGCTTCAGGCAGAGCTTCAGATATTTGCAAGTATTGCCACATCGAGCCTGGTAATTTTTCTTTTTGAATTTTTTTCAAGCTCTTCTGGTTCATAATTTCTCCACTTAGTACCTTCCAACCTCTCAGAGAGATGTCAGACATTTGCTCTGTCATGTAGCAAGTTTTGAAGCAATACTTAGCAATTTTTGAATATAATCTAACCGGAAGATCCTCTGTCTCTCCTTCATGTGTGAGCATCTGCAAGTAAAGCCCTGAGGTGAACTGGTCTCCCTTCTCAGACACATGCAGCTCTTTGAGTGCTTTCCTTGCATTGCTGCTGTAATCTTAGTGAGGGCTCATTTATAATCATGTGAATACGGCAAAAAAAAAAAAGGATTGATTTTCACTTCCTGTGACTTTAATTTAATTTATGTGTGACAACTGTGGATTCATCAACTTTTAAAGTCCTTTGGGATGTGCCATCAAACACATGCACCTCCTGTGCTTTGTTATGAAAATGACTAAAGTGTTTTCTGCAGAACTCTGTGGCCAGATCTCTCCACCACAGAGAAATTGCCTCTGGTTAAGCCATCCCCAGAGCTGTGCCTGAGCCCAGAGCCTTTCCAAGTCCTTGTTTTTGGTTTTCCAGGAAGTTCTGGGCAGGTTCTGGGTTCCTTGGCCCTTGTCACAGCGAGCACAGCCTGGAACGGTGGTGACGGAAGGGGTGTCTGGCACATGGCTGTGCAACTCCCACTGCTATTTTTTGCTTTTTTTCCTAATTGATAACTCCTGCCATCTGTTCCCTAGCCATCCCTCTGCTGTCCTTTCCCACTCACAGTCTCCTGCCCCTGTTCCACTCCTGAGCTCAGGCTGAGTGCCCCAAGGCTACTGCCAAGAGCTGGTTGATACCAGGGGTAGCTGGGTGCTAAGATGCTGCTGACAGAGATATAACAGCAGGTCAGCCCAGGCTGGGCTCTCCCAGCAGCATTTCAGTGGGCTCAGATGCTTCTCTCTCTGTGCTGCTTTAACTGAAGCTCCCTTAGCAAACTCCACAGCTTTTTTTATTCAGAAAAATAAAATTAAAAAACCCTCAAACCCTTTGCTCTATAAAATCAGTTTAATTGTTGCTCTGAGGTGGAGTCCTTCTGAATCTGTCACCCCTACCTGGGTTCATGACCAGCTTGTGGCTTTCTGGAATAAGTCAGTCATCTAGAAGCACTGTAGCAGCCTGGGCTGGTTTTTTTTTTGCCTTTTATGTTCTTTCCAGTCTATATTTGAATCTCTCTTTTCTTGTCTAACTCTCCATTTGGTGGCTTAGCATACGGGAAGCCTGTTTTATGGTGCAGAGAAAAGCATTTCTATATGCTAAGGACTGAATTTTTAACAAGAACCTATATGTATGTACCAGCTAGAGGGATTTTTCTGACAGGAGCTCCAAAATGGACAAAATCAAGAAAGAATAAATCACGGCAATCATAACTGTGGTTGACCATTATCTAAGAAGCCTTGGACCCTCAAGGTGTGTTGGAGAGATGATTAAATAAGACATTGGGCATCTAAGTGCCTAAAAATAGATCCTCAAGAGTGTGTAAGGCACTGATTTTCCATAGATTTCTAATGGATTTTTTAATGGGTTTAAACACCCAAAAAAACTGGTGTTACAAATGCACAAGAAGTGTTCATCAAAATTAGCCTGAGAACCCATGTTTGGTTTCTGTTTAAGGTGGCTTTTTTCTCTCAGAGATACCCCCACGCAGAGTTCCCACACATTTTTCTGAGCACCTACCAAAGGAGCAGGGAAATGAGGGTTTGCCTCACCTCTATTTGGAAGGTTCCTCATAATTTTTAGATTAAGGATGGTAATGGCTTGTGGGTTATATTATGCTTGGGTATAGGCACAGTCAAATTATTAATTTTTTGTCCTGAGGTGATAATACCGAGGCTAGAGATGTGAGGCAGAAAATCTTTCAGGAAGGAGTGGAAGCTGCTGGAATATTTTCTTTTTTAATTTCCCAGCACCGCAGAATTTGGGACTTCTGCTAAAATAAATTCTAATAAGCTATTAGTGAAAATGAGAGAAGCTCAAAAACTGCAGCTGCAAGTGTTCACTGACTTCCTTGATTGTCACATTTTCCCATTGTACAATACTGGTTATTGCAGGAGGCTCTGCTATGTAGGAAGAAATTACATTTCCCACGTTGGGGGAAAGAGAGACGGTTAAATGGAATAAAATGATCACTCATCAGGTGATCTCTCTGATGGTGTAGGTCTGAAAGAGTTGCCACCATTTCCACAAAACTTAATAATTTCAAGTGACTTTCATATTTTGGATGTTTTTATAACACTGATTAGAAACCTCCAGATGATGAAATGTTACAGCTCTGGCAAGAATCTAATAAAATCCCCCCTGGGATTGATTTTGATTGACTACAGTTGCCTGTCTGTTTTTATTTTACTGTATATGAACAGACAGGAATAAGCAGGATTGAGTTAACCCTTCCCTGGCCTAATTCCTGTCCATGGGGGCCTGGGCTGTCAGTGCTTTCTACCACTGACACCCAGAGAAAGGAAAAAGCAGTTTAAGGGTTCCACTTACACTCCTAGTTCCTATGTGTTTTGCAGCTCCAAATATAATCAGGGGATTGGATGAAGATATTAGAAAATGAAACCCACACAGGGTTATAATTCAAATTAGTGGCACAGCCCTGGTGGAGCAGTTCTTGTTCTGGAAATTATATTGATTCTTCTGTGGAGCTAATTAATGCACATATTTATAAGTTAATGAATTAAAGTTCAAAGTTATTCTTTAGGAAATCTTGCATCTATTAGAAATCAAGAAGAAGGTTTTTTCCAGTCAAATAAAGATGTTTAATGCTGCACATGTGCTGTGTCCATTTCCTCTGGTAAGAGTTCCACTTGTTAAGGATAGTTGCTTTCAAAAATAAATTGAACCAAATGTAAAATTATATTAGGGAAATATTCTTTTCTTTGTAAATCAAATGCTGGGATGTTAAATTAAGTTTAAACTGTTCAATTTATTTATGCTTACTAATTATTTTCAGTTCTGTGTTAACTGTGAGATCACTATGCACGCAGACATTAAATCCATTAATTTATATTCTGTCTTTCTTGAAGCAGTTTTCTCAGTAAGAAACCCCTTGATTTTCCAAATAGATGCATTAGTGATCAGTGAAGAAGCCTGAAATAGAATAAATATTTATTACCTGTTATATAGTTTATATTACTGGAAGGCAATTTTTTAATGTAGATTACTCTTTTTTATTAGACCATGAATTTCCTATCCTTTGGAATCTTTGTATCTTAGATCTAAGTAGATCTGCTTAAAATTTTTGTGATTTTTAGCACCTCCCCCTCCTTCCTATGTGCCTGTTTCAGTTATGTGCTCTTCCTCTGGAAGCATGTTTGCACTGCCAAGCATAGTTATCCCTGGGGTTCTTTTTCTTTCAGAATTAGGATGTTCCAAACTTCTCTGGTTACATCTTGTATTTCCTGGCATCTACATCGAATTTACCAAATGAGCTTGGTCAATTTTTTTTTTTTTGTATTCTTACTCTGTCCAAAAAGAAATGCTCTTTTATTCTAGTGCGGTGGAAGGGGAGAATAATTGTGCTTGTATCATCCCCTCTGTTTCAAACTGGAATGCAGGAATATAGGTGAGAGATTCTGTGTAGTGGCAGGTTTGGCTCCATCCTTAACATGGTCATTGTGTGAAGCTTGGGGCCACTGGTGCTTCTCAGATTGGTCCTTTGGGATAAACAAATAAATAAATAGGGGAAAGGCAATAAATAGCAAAAAATGAAGAGCAGAAGGGGAAATCGATGGGGAAAAAGAAATACATAGCAAAAAGTGAGTGAGGAACAAGCACATGAATAGCAACAAGCGAATAAACAGTGGGATGCTCTGAGCACCGAGAGGCAGCTGTGCAAGTTGAGAGCGAAAGGCAGGTCCCCGGCAGCTCCAGCCCTGGCCCTGGCCGGGCTTTCCCGTGGCCAGCCCCAGCTGCTCCCTCGCCTCTCCCGCCTGGGAACGGGAATCTGAGACCCCCGGGGCCCCGCAGCTCCCGGTCCCGCGGCGCTCCCGCAGCCGGCGGGCTGGGAGCGGGAGCGGGAGCAGCTTCTGCTCTGCGGGGCTGTGGCGGCGGCAGGTTCACATGACTAATGCTGCGAGAGATAGCAGGAGCGCTTTTCTTTTTTTTTTTTTTCTTCTTCCTTTTTTTTTTTTTTAAAGCAGCTCCAGTCTGTGCACAGTTGGCTCCCAGCTGACAGACAGAATGTGGGGTGGGCTTTGTCACCAGAACGCTGGGTACTGCATGCCCAGCTATGCTCGCAATTCCACAGTGCCCAGAAACCTGCTGCTTATGTCAGGGTGCAGCCAGCCTGAACACATAGAAATTGGGTAGCGTGATTTTTGTTTTTTTTTTTTTTAAATAATATTATACATTTTTTTATATTTTTTTTGCCTTTTTCTTGCCTGCAAAGGTTATATAATGAGGGGATTGCTGCTAAAGTAAAAAGGGAAAATGAAGTCTTTGTTAAATGCCTTCACAAAGAAAGAAGGTAAGCGATGAAAGCAGAACACTTTGATGTTTCAGACTGGTGTTTTCTTGTGTACATTTAATATGATGGGCTTAGTGACTCTATAATTAATCAATTCCTGCAATTTCTTTTTCAAAATTATTTTATGTTAGTCCATTTAGGCAAGTGGTTATTAAAGCTGGATGTGACTTTATTCCTTTTAGGATTTTCTCTGAAGAATCAAGTAGTTATAAAAATGTTTTTGTTCCCTAAGAAATGCATTTGGAGACACAGATTTTCCTAGGTGAATTTTGTCAGTGAATGGTATTGAATTGCACCTTCAGATGTATGAAGTGCCAGGAATAGAATTCAGAGAGCTGGAGGAAGGATTATGTGGTACTTTCAAGTATGCTTTTAGGGATGATAAATTTAAACTTTTGGGGCACAGAATTGGTTCAGTATTTTCATGTAATTTTATATCAAGTGTTTTTCCCAAACAAGTTTTGCCACAGTTATTCTTGCAGTTCTGAAACATGGTGAAATATTAGGGGAAAGCAGAGTCCAATGAGGACTAAAGCATGGACATTTGCATTTCATCATTTTCTTGTTGTAGTTCTGTTTTTTAATTGTGAAAATAATATAAATAATGCTGATAAGAAGCAGCTAAAAAAATACCCACCCACTTACAGTTTGCAGACTGCTGGGGAAAAGAAACAGTTGGGTGGAATATTAATCACTTCAGGCACAGAAATGCTTATTTTTAACTCTTTCTATAAAAGATTTGTGTTAGACACGCATCAATTGGTGTAATTAGTTGTCCCCTTCCCTGCTTATTTCCTGTAGTAAAGGCTAATTTTGCTTGTAGTTCTCTCCTCAAGAATAGAACATTAATAGCAAAACAAAAGCTGAAGTCTTAAATAAAAGAGTTATTAATGCTTATTTAATGCTCTTAAATACGAGCAGTAAACTCTTGTAAAATGCTCCTGAGGTGTGTATAGGAAAAATATTTCCTTTCTTCTGGTGCCTGGAGGGTAGTTTCTCCAATCTGTCAGTACAGATGTGCCCTGCAGCTCTCTGTCTGTGCTGTCACTGTGCCCTGGCACCCTGTCCTTGTCCTCCCTCCCACCAGCATAGCCCCCACCAGCTTCTCCAGAGTCCCAGTAAACATCCCCAAAACGCTGGCAGGATTTTGTTTTCTCAGCCTGTGGCTGGAAGGGCTGGGCAGGCTTTCAGTTTAATGAGAAATTAATTAAAATCTAAAGGTCAGACCCAATTTTTACTGAATCCAAGGCAAACTTTGGTGACCTGGGGAAACAGCATTAGACCTTTTGGTGGCAAACCTGAGTGTGTCAAACATCCCCTGTACTCAGTTTGTTGTTTTTTCCTTGACTGAATTCTGCTTTGTTGTACCTGGGAAAGATCCCCATCTTCAATGAAGTGCTTTCTGGAGCTGTATTCCAAATGTCAAAAATAAAGGAATGTAGAAATGGTTTTATCTCTGCCCCACACATCGACCTAAGGGTCTGTATGTGCCAGTTTTGGAGATAAATGCTGTGAGTTTGCTCTAAGTTAGCTCTAACTGGGGCTTTCACGGTGACATCTGAAGCACCAAGGTGCTCTCATGACACCCTCAGCTGCTTTGAAACTTTAAAGAAATATGGAATGGGAAAAAAACTTGAAATGTCAGGAAAATTATCCAGAGTTTCTGCTAGTTTCTAGCATAAGCATCGGACTTCTGTGCTTTCTCCCCTTTAACAGCTTTTAAAGGCTATTTCCCTTATTTCAAAGGAAGCATGGGAATTAATTGAAGCCCTTTCTGTGCACGCTGTTCCTGTGTTTGGTTGTTCAGATGTGGCCAAGTTGTTTAGTAGGGGAAGTTTCCTCTCACTGGAAATACAAAGGAATTTATTGTAAAATATTCAGAAGTGTAATTGATAAACTGTAATCATAAACTGACTCCGGTGAAAATGATACAAACCATTCTTTTACTTGCAGTTCCATCTCAATTTTATGCTATAAATATGCTCTCAGCTTTGCACTGAAACCTTAAATTTTGCTTTGTTCTCTCAATTAAAGGTTCTGTTTCAAGGAAGGACAGATTGATTCCTATCTATATTCATATTTATGTGAATTTATTTACTTGCACAGTATGACAGACATTCTTATTCTGGTTTTTTGTGGTTTTGAAGGGTATTGAATGAGTAGACATTTCTGGCTCTTTATAAATGGCACTTACTTGCACTCTAGACATGAAGGATGATATTTGGTGGGTCTTCTTTCCCAATTTAAATATGATTATTTTCTTTGAGAATTACTACAGCTCAGCGAAGCCCTCAGGATAATGCCTGGCTGCCTTTTGTTAGTTATGCCACTGTGACTTTTTGGATGTAAATTTGTGCACTTTGGCTCAGGTCTTGTGACCCCATGAGCTCCACTGAGAGAAATTAGTGAGGGCAGTTACAATAACGGGGATCAAGGCCACCATGAGGTTTTGGGGTCAATTCCTTTATGACAGGACAGGAAATTCCATCACATCTGCTGATAACTGGGTCCTGTTTTATTAGGGACTTTGCCTTCTAAGTTGCACTTGGGACAAATTGACCCACTAGAGTGGGAAAAGGAGATCTGGAAAATGGTGTGAACGCTCGTGTGTACCAGGAGCACGCGTGGAGGGCTGGACCCTCTGCTCTGAGTTAGATTTGTGTCACCTTTGTTTTGTGTTGTGGCTCTTTCATTAAGGAGTTTCTTGGAGCCTTTGGATACCTTGGTGTTCCCTCTGGGACGTGGCACATGACGGAGCCAATGTATTACCCTGGGGTAATATGCTCTATATACCATAGTAATGGATGTGGTAGGAATGCCAGGATTAGAAAGAGGGGAATGCCTGGGGATTGCAGTGTAATAGAGTTCTGCCAGGACAGGAAGATGTGTCCTCGATTTTTAACCTGCAAGATGGGGATAAGGTGACTGTTCACAGATTTCAGGTTAGGCCTGAACTTGAACTTAGGTCTGGACCAGTTTGGGTACCAGCTGGGGGATGGAAACTGCAAGTCCACGCATCAGGAATTCTGCTGGGCAGCTCTGGTCTGTGCCTTTCTGACGGAATGTGGCAACACAGCACTCAAAAGAAATGCTGAGCCTCAAACTTGGCAATAATGAGGTGTTTCCCATTTCCTAGAGCACAGTTCAGAGTGTTCAGCAGGCTCAGGGCACTGGTGTTGCCTCACCATGTATTCAAGCCAGCAAACAGGTTAATGTTGCTCTGTTGTTTTTGATTTAATGATATTCTAAAGATAATTTGATCAGCTCTGCTGGCAAGGTGGAGCTTCTGTCTCTGCAGAAGAAACAATGCCATATGTTGCATGTGGTGGTAAACACACATGAATGTGAAATCATCTGAGATCACCCTCCATGTCTCTCTTTGCACAGTGCCCTTTAGGGAGGCTCCCACCTACTCCAACAGGAGGAGGAGGCCTCCCAGCACCTTGGCAGCCCCCCGGATCCTGCTCCGCTCCAACAGCGACAACAACCTGAACATCAACAACCTCCCTGAGTGGTCAGCCTCCTCTTCTGCCTCTTCACACCGCAGCCTTTCCCCTCACCTGCTCCAACAGATGCAGAATAATCCCAATGGAACTGTAAAAACTGTGGGGAGTTACACTCCATCCTCCCGAAGCCGCTCACCGTCCCTCAACAGGCTGGGAGAGGATGCCAAGAGGCAGCAGCACAGGCACATCAGGTGAGCTTCGGCTGTTTCACAGCACGAGGTACTCCTAAAAGCACCATACTGGCCTGCCACGTTCCTTTATGTTATTTACACTCTCTAGAATGTATAGTTATTCATTCTCAGCACAGTGGACTGTGCCCAAGTGTAAGTATTTTAATTGGAAGCACCAAAGCCAGCTGTTTCCTTACAGAGCTCCAGCAGCCAGGCAGACTTTCAAGTTCAGCAGTGACTTAACACAGAGTTTGCACCTCCAGCTCAAGGTGCTGGCTCTGCACATCTTCCCATAGTTGAAATAAGGATTGTATATAACAGTGAAGCAAACTGTTTCTGGGATACCTGGTCCCTTCACAGAACTATTGGTCATGCCTGGAACCTGTGTTGGAGCTGCTCATGAGTGATGGAGCAGAGGCTGTTTAAGTTCTCTCTTCTGTAGGTGTGTGCTGAACCAAAGTGTGAAATAGAGGGAGTAATGTGATCTAGCAGGCATCCTGGACAAATATCCTGCAGCTCTGTCCCACTGCAGAGCAAATCCTGGCTAATGAGAGTCATGTAGCTATTGTAAGCCATGGAATAAAGCGGAGGGCTGGGGCTAAGTTTTGATCGCATATGGGGGCTGCAGATTTGAGAAGGCACTGCCCTGGACTCAGGAGCTCCTGTCAAATGTGAAAGAGATGGGGCTGCACCAGGACAAGGAGTTAAAGTGCTGCAAAAAGGCTGTGAGGCATCGGAGCTGAGCGCTGGTGGGGAGAACCAGAGCTCACACGTTTTGGCCAAGCACATGTAACTCATTTGAAAATCAGGCTTTGTCTGTTCTGCTTCCTAATATGTATGTATATGTTTGCTGTTCAGAGTAGTAAAGGACCTGGGCATTGTCAAGGAATGCAGCTGTTGGTTTCTCTTTGCTGTTTGTCAGTGTAAGGGATGTTAAATGGAGTTTTCAAGTCAGTAAAACAAAATGTCATGTGGCTGACACTGTTACCTTGCCTGTTCCTCTGCTCTCCCTGGCCCTAGGCGCCCAAACTGCCAGGCACTGTTTGTGATGGATACAATACTGCTGAACAGGGGAGATCTGGTGAATTGTGAGACAGTTGTCTGGCATGTAAGAAGGAGTGAAATTAAGGGGAAGGAAGGGGATACAGATTCCGTATGCCAGTGGTTTCATGCAGCAAAGCAAGCTCATCTTGCTTTGTTGTATGTTACAATAATGCCAAAAGCTCATTTGGGTATAATTTGGGTGGCATTTCCTCACAGAGCCCAGTAACAGCTCAAGATCAGTCTGTAATGAGGCTTCAACTGGATGAGGAGTTGAAATGAGGAGGTTGTAAGGATCTTTTCAGAGAATGAGTGTTCTTGTGTTCCTCTGGATTCTGCTGATGCCACCTTAGAGTCAGTGATTATTTTAGCTGAATGGGATAAAAAGTGCCTTTTCATCAATGTTCCTGGGATAACACACTTCAAATTCTAGAAGTATAAACAATCCTTTGAGTTGGGCGTAACAATTAGAATTTTTTTTTTATTAAGCAAACATTTACTTGCTTTGACTTTGTTCAGCCACTTTACTCTTCCCTTTCTGAAAGGTAGCTCAAGTGACAATGGGAACCAATTTAATTCCTGAGAGTTTGTGGATATAAAATTTTGGTGTTTCTCTTAGTGCATCAGAATCACAGCTGCCAAAACTGCTACCCAGTTGCAGAGTTCCCTCTGTGCCACCAAGACTTGTTTCAGAGAAGTCCAGAGTAAGTGCAAGTACTGAGAAGAGAGCTGAAGGCTCTCTAAATTTAAAGACAACTAAAAGGATTTATATATATAATTTTTCCTGCAAATAATGCATTTTCTTGCCACAGGCCCATTTTGCAGTCAGAAATGGCACCTTATATGACACTTTCCTCACAGATTTTGTTTAACTGCATGACCACCTACTTACTGTTAGTTAAATGTGGGAACTGTTGCTGTCTCTGCTTATTATTTGCAAATATAACAGTCACTGTGAAGCTGTTGCTCCCCTGAGATGGAAAAGCCCTTTTTGACAGAGCAGGAAGTTGGGTTGTGGAACAGAAGCAGCCAGAAGGGGCACAGTGATGGAGAAGGTCAGACTGTGACAAAGGGTTAATGAGGTCTGTGGGATTTGTGCTGTGGAGAGATGCTGGAAAGCCATGCTGGAAGGGGTTCACGTGACTTTTGCAGCCCGTGTGGCTCAGGTGTTCTGTCTACTCAAACTGAAAGAGGAGAGATTTAGATTGGATATTAGGAAGAAATTCTTTCCTGAGAGGGTGGCAAGTCACTGGAACAGACTTTCCAGAGAAGCTGTGGCTGCCCCATCCCTGGAAGTGTCCAAGGCCAGGCTGGAACAACCTGGTCCAATGGAAGGTGTCCCTGCCCATGACAGGGGGTGGCACTGGATGGTCTTAAAGGTCCCTTCCAAGCCAAACTGTTCTTGATTCTCACAAGGCTGTTGCTCTTCACAGCAAAGTGGTTGGGAGGAGGGGAGTGGGAATGAAAGGGAAGGGACAGCCTTTGTGTGGAACTTACCCCACAGAAATTGGTGAATGAGGTGCCAGCACAGCCTCAGTGAGGGCTGAGCTGCCAAGGATGGCCACCTTCTTCGGGCTGAGAGAGAAACATGTCTACACCTCTCTTGAAATCTCCGCATCCTCCTCCTGCTCCTTCCTGGCATGGCACTTGCTGGGATCGGAGCCCACGCTGGGGACAAGTAAGGGAGAGGAAAGATCTCTTTTTAAAAAGTCCTGCACCCCACGTTGCAGCCCTGATTTCCATTAGTGAGCCTGTTGCCTGAGAAGTTCTGCATTCCTTGTGTGGGTTTAATGTGCCATTTCCCTTTTCTCTTTCAGTGAGGGAGAAAATGAATGTATCTTCTGTGCTTGCAGTTAAAGTAGATGCTGGGAGATAACACTGGGAATAGCTGCCACCAGACTAGGCAGAAACACAGCTTGATACAAGTGGAAATCAGATGTGTAGCTATAGTTTATAGATCTGGATTTTTTTATGGTGATGACTGTTCCTCCACTTATAAGGGAAAAGGAATGGAGCAAAAGAACTGAAATCTGAATGTCATCTTTTACAGGCTTTCTTTAAACAACTGTGAGAGCTGGCTGAGGTTTCTGGTGCAAACTCCATCACAGACATGCAACCAGAGCTCACTTCTAAACTCCTGAGTGGGGCTTACCATTAGCAGCATCCCTTCACAGTAATAGAACAGAACAAGGTGAAAGGGGCATGCAATTCCAAATGGTGAAGAGGTTACTGCAGGAAAATGGGAGTGTTCCTGATAGGAAAGATCCAATAGGTGAGGGTTTTTATCAGACTTCTGTACCTATTGACTTACTGGCTCCCATTTTGGTAGGAGACTGGTTAAAAAAAAAAAAAAAAAAAAAAGGTGAAATCTCAGCAGACTCCAGGCTTGTATTTCATTTTGCTTAAAGCAGTTTGAACTACTTTCTTACGTGAAGGCAAGCAGAGTGTTTTAATGCCAAACCACCACTGAATCACCTTTCTTCCTTTGGTAGCCTAACTTTTCCCTACCAATCTCCGTTAATACTACTCCTTCTCATTCATATTTTCCTTTTCTAGACTTTGGTTAAGACTGCAAGTTTTTATGCTTTGGGGTTTTTTTGAAGTTGACCGCAAGTTTGTTATGATCTATCCTATAGTTTTCCCACCCTCTTTAGTATTTGCCTCTTTCTCTTTTCATATCTTTTTGACAGTTCACTCATTTTCCCATAGGTTTAAGAGTGATCTTATGCATTGTTCTCCACCTTTCAACAATTCCTTTTTTATACACGATGACTGTGAGGTGGTTGTGACCTGTGGCTCTCATGGGCACATTCTGGAGTCACTGAGTGAGCTGGTGATTGCCATCCAGAAGAAATGATCATTTGGAAAATGTTAACCACAAGTAGCAGGCTTTGTGCAGATCTAAATTTAACCTTGGGCATTGGAGTGATGAAGTAACTTGATTATTCAGTCCATTTAGTTAATAATTCAGTGATCTCACTTGTTCACTCTGTGTTACAAAGATATCCATTCCCAAGAATTGTAAATACAGACATTTTCAAGTCCCTCTGACAAACTGACATGCTGGGAATGTATGATGGGCATATAAATTTTGAATTTAATTAGGGCCTGGGAATGTGCAAGTTTAATTTGTGGAAAAACTAAAAGCTTTAATGCTGTGTGTTTTCTGTTCTATACCATTATGGTCAGGTGAATATTGATCATGTTTCGTACTGAAAGATTTCAACTCTTGAAAGCTCCTGTTTGGTATTTTTTCTGCATGGTTAGATGTCTTACTGGGAGACAGTTTTGTTATTCACTGCTTAATTTAATCCTGCTAATGTGATGGTAAATTATTAACTTTCCCCTTTTGAGTAAGCTGTTAATGATTTTTCATTTCAATTTCCAGTGCCGTTTACAGTACCAGTGCCAACAAAGATACTCTGTCTGCCTTGGATTATCAGGGTCCCAAAAGGAAGCTCTACAGTGCTGTCCCTGGGAGACTTTTTATCGTTGTAAAGCCATATCAACCTCAAGGGGAAGGGGAAATTCACCTGCACAAAGGAGATAGAGTCAAAGGTGAGCACCTAATTCATTTGGAATAAACCTTTTCTCCTGCTAGGTGGGAATTTTATGTAAAAAATTCTCTTTTACACGGGTGGAAGTAATCTGTATGGTGAAAGTTCTTTTATGCATTTATTTCTTTGCAGGGTATTTTGCTCCTGGTTCTGTTTTGTAACCAATGCTTATGTAGTTGCCACTTTAACTGACTTCGAAATGCTGCTGCAACTCACAACTCTGTGCAGTAATAGCACCATTTTCTCTTACCCAGGGCACGGAATTTGCTGCTGGAGCCATTCAAGAGGCACTGCTCCAGGGCTTTAAGGGGTTGTAAACATGTCAGCTATCTAAACAGCTCAGGAAGGGAATGGGGGTAAGGTCAGCTCTGCTTCAGGCCCTTTCTTCCAGGAACATTTAATTGATTAAGTAGAAAATGTCCCCTCATGCGACTTGGGGTAAGTGGGCAGGGAGAACCTCCTGTGAATATAATTTTGGAGGAAGCATGGTGGTGCATGTGAAACTTCTGTTCACTACTGCAATTACCTGCTAAGACCAGGTTTAAACTAAGGCCAAGCTTTTTTATTGCTTTGAAGGCAGTTAATACATCCAGGTACAGCTGACAAAATGTGAGAGAGGGTGTACTGGACTCGTCTTCCCCAGAGTGAGGTGTAAGGCTGTGGTTTTGCACATCCAGGTAAAACAGAATAAAAGAGACTTTGTGTTGGACCCATACAAATCAAACAACAGTTATGGAAATCAAACAAAAGGGATTAAATTCAATGTCCTAAATAAAAGTGTTAAGCGGCTGCTAATTTTCTTGAGAAGGGAACTACTTATCTCACAAAGGAAGACTTCAAATACCTCCTCCCTTGAGCCTGCAAACAGTAGCTGGGAAAAAAATAGGGAGCCATTAGAAGGTATTTTTGCATTTTTATTTTTGGATGTACTGATTCTGAAGCATTTTTGAGTTTAATAATTTCTCTTAACTCCAGCCCTCAGAAGGTGTAAGACAGAAATTTGAAGGGTGCTGCACTTAAAGGTAAAACATGCAAAGTTAATTTTAAATGCAAGGACGAAGGGAGAAGGTTAAACTTAAAGTCTGTATGGCTGAGAAGATAATTTTGCAGTTCTCAAGGTTGTTCCCTGATCAGGTAGGAAGCCGTGACTATGATCTCATGGTGCACAAGAAGTAGGATGAAATTTTGGTGGTACTAAGTAACTTTCTCCACTCAGTGTTCATAGAGATCTTGCAGATGTCAATGGACAAGGAATGAGTGGCTGTTCAGTGGCAGGTGTTGGACACAGAGCTGTTCAATTGTCCTGTTGGATTTAAGGATGCAGGAATATTCTGTTTATGTAGAGGACTGAATATCAACCACACAGGTTCTTCTCACCAGAATAAGACAACTCTGGTCAGTTCTGGGAAAAGACAAGACAGAAATTGTGTTTCCTGGCAAAAGAGGAAACACTGCAACACGTTGCCTGGAATGCTGAATATTTTAGAGGCATTCCCTATCTGGCAGGTGGTTTACCTTAGGTTTTGAGACTATTATATGCAAAAGTAATCCCAGAATAAAGGATTTCAATTTCAATGAAGTGTTTAATGCTTTTGAAAAATTAATTCAGGAGTCCTTGATTCTAAGTTACAGTAACAGTCACAGGAAAACATTGCAGGAAGGAATTAGTCAACTTTTCATGTTTTCATAAAATGGTGTTGCCTAAATGTGAGACCAATGATTTTGGGGGGGCACTCTAAATGCTAAAATAAAAAATGGAATTATGGCTAGGGTTTCTTCTCTGTGGGGAAAATGTAAGTTTATTGAAAGTAACACATTAATTATTACTGTCATTAAAAGGGGGATGTGCCCATCCTACATCAAATCATTCCTGCGGGGATTATTTTTTCAGCTTCAAGAATCTGATTTGCACATTGAATTGAAATCTGGCAGAGTTTTTGCAAGTCCATTTGTTTTAAAGCATTTTAGTGAACTTTGCTGCAAAGTCTGGAGAGGTTTCTAGATGTGTCAGCCTGTTTTGGAGAGGGTTTGGGGAAAGAACAAGTGTACATAGGGATTGTCAGTGTTACTCCCAAGGATGAAACCTTGTGAAATGTAATTTAAGGCTGTTTGCATGGCAGGGCTGGAACAGTGTGTGACAGGCTCCCAGAGCTAATCAAAGGGAAAACTTCCAGAACAAGATCAAATCCTATTTTGTGTTACCATGTCAATGGTTCCTCAGCTGCAGCAAAAAAATATGTCAGAATGAACACGGCAAGGTCATGGAAAGAACAAAGAGTGCAGGGAAAAGACAGTGGTGCTTTAAAGAGGTCTCTGTTGTGTAACAGTATCCAAGAAGCTGCTCAAACTTTTTGTGCCAAAAATCCAGGTCCAATTAAATCTGGATTCCCGTCCCTGTTTCAGTCAAAATGTAATAATTGCTAGACAATAAGTGTAGTGATAGGACAAGGAGCAATGGCTTTGAACTGAAAGATGGTAGATTTAGACTGGATTTGAGGAAGAAATTCTTCCCTGGGAGGGGGTGAAGCCCTGGCACAGGTGGCCCAGAGAAGTTGTGGCTGCCCCATCCCTAGAAGTGTCCAAGGCCAGGTTGGACAGAGCTTGGAGCAATCTGGGATAGTGGAAGGTTGCCCTTTCACTGGGAGAAGGTTGGAACAAGATGATCTTGAAGGTCCCTTCCAACCTAAACTATTCCAGGATTCTGTGATGTTTAAAAAAATTACTCCATGTGAGCAGGATGGGCTCCCTCTCCATTCTCCCAAAGCACAGGCAGTAGAACTCAGAGTCCTGAGTGCTGTGGGAATGCCAGAACTGCTAACTATAAGGAGATCCAGCATTTTTTCCTCTTTCTGAGCAGGAATACTTGGTACTGGATGTATTTTCTGTCTTTTACAGACTTACTTAGCAAGACCATGGCTCAGCCTGTTTGGCGTTTAGCAGCTTGCTCTGTGCAGTCCTTGGAGGAAATGGGAGAATATTAAACCCCATGGAATTCAATTTTTCCTTCACTTTGGAAACGTCTTATCCTCACTGAGAAATGGAAAAGCTTTGTCTTGGCCTCTCTTCTCTCCAGCTTGGTGACTGCACTGTTTTGTGTAAGGACTGATGCCCAAGTCCTGGCTCTTAGATTGCTCTGGGGTGTTCAAACTTGCCCTGGCACTGGCTGTGGGATTGTGCCCCGTGTTCAGGCTGACCCCAGGGAGATGCTCATCACGAGTACATCCCATGAGACTAATCACAGCAAAGATGTAGCAAGGCATTTATTGCAGGGATAAAACCCCAGAACAACATATTAGAGAAAGGGATTACTTAGGAAATGTTTTTATGGATTTTCTTTTTTAACTTGGCAGAATTAGAAGGGTCACAGAGAGGGATGAATTCCTAAACTCTTGATGAAAAGTCAGATGTTTTCATCAGATGCAGATGAAGCAGGGTTGTTTTTTTTTTTCTTTCTAAAACTGGTAGAAGTGCATGAGTGACAATAGTTCACAGTGTGTGATACAAGGAAACTGCGCAGAGAAATCTGTGAATGGGCAAGGTTCAAAGAAATGTAAACTAAACAAAATGGTCTTGTATTCATAGGATATTATGTAGCCTGTACAAAAATACCTGCTGTATTTTTAGTTGTTAGTCATACACACTGACATCATTTGCATGTCTGCCACTCATGAGAGAAGAGCCATGGCTGCTTGCAAAAATAAATCTGATCTCTTTATTTATACCAGAACTGCCCTAATCTTACATTTTCACATCAATAAAGGAGACCTAGTTTTATTCCTCACTGAAACACTTCTAATATTTTGTTTTTCTATTTTTTTTCTTTCTTCCTTCTGTATCTGAAAGTCCATAGCAATAAATCTGCCACAATCCAAATGCACACAAACATATATAAAATAGCTGTAAAATTAATTTGATTCAGCTTTTGTGCTCCTAAATTGAATTCTTGCACTGGAAATTAAATGGTCTCTTTGATAGCAAAACTCAGAGAATGCAATGCTCAAAAAATTCTTTGTGAGCAAATTAGTAGTTTTCTTGTCCATGAAGATAAAGCAATAGAGAAGGTTTATGGGAATGACAGGTCTGAGTTCCAGGTGCAGACAGGCTCTGGTCACTTCAAAACTAAACAGTCAGAACTGTTTTCAGAGTCTGAGTTATATTAAAACATACCTAAAATGCACATGAACTATCCTTCACTGATTTAGAAAGAAAAAACCCACCTGATTAAAGTACTTTGAGAGCATTTGAAGTCTCACCCTGCTTACAGCTTTGTTTTTCTTGGTCTCCCTAGATCCTTCTTCTTTCCAGGCTGCCCCCTCCTCAGCTCTCTCAGCCTTTTCTATTGCCCAGTGTATGGAAAAACAGGGAGTTATTTCAGTATCTCAAATATGCTCCAACAGACTTCCAGGAGCCCTCTGAGATACCTCTGGTGCAGGCACATCACAGAGGAGTTGTGGTAAACCCAAATGTAGCTCTCAGCTCCATTCCTCAGGGTCAGAGGAGCAGGACTAACTCAGTAGCAGCAGCTCAAGCATCTGCTCTGGGCAGGAAGTCAGTACTTCTGTGCATCAGAAATATTGACTCTTGTGACTTTGCTTTTATTTCAGTGTGATCTCATCCAGCAGAGCAATCCAAATATATCACTAACATTTTCATTTCTTGTGAAATCCACTTGTAAGTCATTTTGAAAAAGAAAGATTATTAAGCCCCTGCTGTGCTGAAAGATATTGCCAACAGACAGTGCTTGTGGGCAGGAGGAACGTTGGTCTCCTGAGCTTTTGCACTTGTTAGATTAGTAAACAAAATACTGGGAAGGGATGAGCTTCAGAAAGGCTGTTCTGTTTCTTCAAGAGCATTTTGTATCTTGTGTGGGTAGGTGTGGCAGAAAAATTGAACCTAAGAGGTTTGCAAGGTGTTGTTCAGCTGCTGTTTCACATGAAGGATGAAATGAATGTGAAAAGGAATATTAATTTTACCCAGGTTCACTGGTCTTTTGCTTCCTTTCTGTCTCCTGATTTGAATGGATTGATTTCAGTTCTTAACATGACAAACAGGGGCTCATCACAGGTCCTGTGCTAACTCATTCCTTCAAGCTGCTTGTGCCTGAAGGGCAGAACAGAGTCGTGCTATCAAAATGTAACAAAGACCTGGGCTTGCTCCTGCTCCAGCAGGAGAGTTCCCTTTGCTGTCAGAGGCCATGGGAAGGGATTAGGAGGTAAAAGCATCCACAAATCCCCTGTCATTGTGCTTGGCTACTTTAAGACATCCTTTCTTGGGTAGTCAGCAACTGGCCTGGAATATTCAGGGGACAGGGAGCACCAGGAGTTGGAGAGGAGCTGTGAGTGCACCAGCGTGGTGCAACGCAACACCGCAGGCTCTGCATCTGGGTTGGCTTGGGGCCCTTCTCCATTACTTCTCTCTGAATTCCCCTGATTCAAGTTCAGGCATCACCGTGGAGAAGAGCAAACTTGACTCTGACTGCACCTCCCTCAAGAGAGCTGGGGATCAGCGGGCAGATTTTTGCGATGTGTGATTTCTGACCAGAACTCAAATCAGTGCAGATTGATTTCTCACACCGTTTTAATCTCTCCCTCACTTTCTCAAAACTATTTCACAGACACGTAAATAACAGGGAAAAGGTGATCTTCATAGAAACTTTATGGCAAAGGGAAAAAGCTCCCACAGAGGGCCAAATGTTGAACAGCACAGCTCCCTCAGTTCTCTTTCAACTGAGCCATATTTCCTCAGATTTAGAGGATTATGTGCAGTTTATTGTATTTGTAGGTTTGACGTGGTTTGAGAGTGGTTGCTCTGTTAGTAGCCCCAGTCATCTTCTCACCCCAAGGTTCTTTTCCTGAAGTGCTTGTTTGCACTGTTTCTTTCCTGAGAAAGCAGAGGTGAGAAAAGGTGAAGAGGTGTTTTAAGTCAGGATCTTTGCATTATCTCCCTAATTTGGTTAGCTCCCATAACTCCAGCTGGGAAGGAACTGCTGCATTTCCTTCTCCACCACAAGAAATGTCTGTAGGGCCGCCGTCCATTCTGACTGCTCAGGTCAATTAGCCAGAATCATTAACTGCAGATACATGAGGCTTCCCTTCCAGACTGTTGGTGGAGCGCCCAGGAAGGTCTGTGTGTGCTGGAATTCTCCCTGTGCCTGGCAGCAGGGCGAGGGGCACTGAGTCCTCCCCACTCTGCTGCTCTGACCTCAGGTTCTGTCAGGCTCTCATGATGACGTCTTTGGGAGCCAGAACCAGCCTGCCCAGAAGAGAGAACAGCCAGATCCTGCTCAGCATCCCTCCCAGGGAGGGAGGAAGGGAGGGATTGCTGTCTGGAGCCAGGAGGGCCAGAGGAATGGAGTCAGAAAAATCCCTGTCTTTAACAGAGAGCATGATTAAGTTGTAACTCGTGCTGACCTTCGTTTATGTTGTATGTAAAGTTTGTTTGCATCCAAGAATCATGGAATCATAGGATGTTTTTAGGGGTTGAGATGGACCTTAAGGGTCATCCAATCCCAATCTCTGGCTTTGAGATTAGTATGTTATATTAATATCAATTACAATAGTTACATTGCCAATAGACTTAAATTTGCAAGAAATATTTGAAATATATAATTTTCTGGCAGAATCTCACAGATTTTAAGTATAATGCTTTAAAGACATTAAAATACGAGCTCCTGATTGCCACCTGCCTATCCATGTTTTCCTGTTACCCAGTAGTTTGGTGCTTATCCAATTTTGCTTTGCAGTTTTGTTCATATAATTGGACACAACTCCTCTTTTAAACCACAGTTTTAAACCACTGTGAAGAGATGTCCCAGGATTCCTGATGTTGCAAGAACCTTTATTTCACTCTTACAAAATCAGATTCATTTTGTAATTCAGGTTGTGTGTAAAGAGCCTCTGACCTGCTCTTGCCATAGCAACCACACCTCTTGATTTTACCAAAAGAAAAGCGAAACCCACTGGAAATTGGAAAGCCTTATTATTAATTTTGGGAAAGTTATCCTTTGATTTACCATTGTTTTGTCCTTCAGCAGGGAAAACATTGGTTAGAAAATCTCTTGCTGGTAACAGATTATCTGTTACATTGAATCTCTTAAACACTATTGGGAGAGGAAAGATAGAAATGAAGGCCTTATTAAAAAAAAAAAAACAACAAACATTCATGGCTACAATAGATAAATTACATTTTTCTTTTAAGTTCTTCACTTTGGAGTGAGTGAAGTGTTGCTAGTTTTTATAAATCTATAATTTATTATGGCCTTGGCTCATGTTGCAGAATTTCTTATTAATGGCACCACGTGAGGGGGATGGAGATAATTTCAAGGTTTTAGGGGATGTAGAACCATCTAGAGATCAACTTCTACATTGGATTATGAGCTTGTCCCCCATATCCACAGCAATTTGTCTGTCTCTGCACATCAGCTGAACCCAGGGCTGTCCCTCATTTGTCTCTTGCAACTTCAGCAGGCTTTTCCTTCTTCTCCAGGCCCCCAGCATGAGGCTTTTCCCAGAATGCTGAAGGCTGTCTGCATTATAGCAGCACTCATTTCACCCTTCCACTTCTTTTCCATGGATGTTATGTCTTCAGGCAGGACTACACAAGTTTTTCCTTTGCTCTGGCTATTAGTGATGGCTAATACTCAATAATTCATATATTAATGGGCTAAAGTGGGTCTGGTTCTGCTCTGTAGGAATCCCTTTTCACCCTGCACTCACAGACTTCCAAGGCAAATTTCATTTCCCAAAAGTGTAGATTTGCATCAGCTGCTACTGCCACAAACACATGAAATCACTCCATGTGTTTGAAATACCCAACTTCCTCCTTACAGTGCCTCTCTCTTTTTAGAGCTGGAAATATCTGTGTGATTTGGAGTGTCAGCGGATCTGACAGATTAATAAAATACCAAATTAGGGAAGTCTGTCTCAACATATAAGTAGTTTTTGTTATGAGCATCTTGCCAGTTTGTGGAGTGAAATTCAGGACTGAGATTCAGTGCTGAAAACTCCTCTCAAAAAAAAAAAAAGGCAGCTAATTACTGGCAATAGGACTCTCACTGTCTCACATTTGGAAATTTCTTTTGGCTGGAGTCCTACACTCTCTTTTATGACTGAGAATAAACCAATGTACAGTCAGATTTTGCAATGATTCAAATATATACATATAGGTTATTAAGTTTTCCTGGTTCACTATCTCATATCTAAGAAATGCTTTCTTATGGGAGCAGATGTTACATTGTTAAAAGTGTATTGGAAGCTGCTGAATTCCCCATTTATAGTGGATGGATGATCAGGGGATGTTTTATGTAACACTTAATTATCAGATGGACAATGTGTGTTAGTTAATTTGCACAGGCTTTAAATATTTTGAAGAACGCCTGGAATACAGCAACATATTTTTCATTAATTATGCCCCTATGTTTATATTATTTTAAAAAAGACGTTACAACATTTTTTAATTCAGCCTTATTTTCAGTGTAGAGTTGTTGGTGTCATCCAAGGTCAGTGCCCTCCCCCAGTATCCCATAACTTGCTAGGTTTATAGGAGTTATAGGTTTCCTCATATATGTCAGAAAGGTGCTTGAGAAACTGTGCCTTTGGGACCCATCCAGATGCAGGACTTTTCCTTAATGGATATTTCCTGAGTATGTGCTACTTGCTGTGGTGGTGTGTAAGTGTGCAATTCATGGAATCTGTCTCTTGGAATATACTACATTAAAAAGCTTAAAAGTGATGTATTTATAAACATTTTGCTGTCAAATATCTCTGTTAATAGATGGCCATGCTCTGTAAGTGATACCACAAATAGCTGAGGGTTGCATTAATAAAAACCCTGGTAAACATTTCAAATGCAGTTTTACAGCTCCTGGTGTCTCAAACCAGACTGCTTTCACATTACCAAGAATTTTAATTTTTTAACTTTTTTTTGGGCTCTGATTAATTTAATTTTCATCCTGCTCTGTACTAGTGCAAATCAAGTTCAGCTTCAGTGCCCCTGAGTCACAGCAGCTGCTCTGATCCCGAGTTCATTTGCAGCCAGGCAGGGACCAGGGTTTTAAAGCCTGGCAAGGTTTTAACAGTGCCAGAAGTGCTGGTATTGGAGACCATCAAAGCAGCTCTTCTTTATGTCCCTCCTGCACTGAAATACCCTGCAGAGGCAGATTCCCAGGTACTGGAATCCCTCAGCAGAGAGATGGTTTTGGGCTAATTAGCCTTGATTTTCAGCAGGGGCAGCTGGGGCTGAGCTGGCACTGGGCTGATTTGGGGAAGCTCTGTGGGAATAGGGATCAGACACCCACACCTGTGCTGTGTGTCTGATCCATATTCCAAATCAACCTGGTTTTGTTGATGTATCACCTTTGTTTCAATATTAATGTACAGCATCTTTCTAACAGTACATTTACAGTCTTCTAATATATAGTAAACATAGAGTGGTTTGCAGGAACTTCTATATACTAATTTAAACACCACAGCAAATATTTAGGGTTCTTCCATCACCATAATTCACCTCCAGTTGCTTACTAATAAAATTCTTGCTCTGCAGGCTTTTGTCACGATCCTTGCCAAGTCCTAGAATTAATATCAAGATAATTAGAAGTGCCAGATAAAAGCCTCTTCTGCTATTGGCAAATCGTTCTCCTCCATATTGTTGTTTTCTTCTATTGAGAAAAAAATCATTGAAATGTTTCAAAAGGCATCTCCATTGTGGATCTCACCTATGGGAGGTTCAAGTTTTTGCTGTGTATTAAATCATATTACTCAACCTGCATTGCAAATCCCTGGAGCTACCCACTAAATCAAATAACATGTTTCCTTAGGCGGCAGAAAAAGCAGGAGATATCAAAATATGTATTATTAAAATCCATTTCAGTGTGGGTGCAGTTTGACAATGGGTTCAGCACTTCATTTCAGCAGACAAGACAGTGGTTTTTTCGTTAGTGGTATTACCATGTATTTATCCTTGATTAAACCAGCAGTGAGAACACTGAAAATGGAAACAATTGTGTGAAGGCCAAGGAAACTTGTGGTAAAAAAAATAAATTTGGGCAGTGGTTACAAATACTGAGTAGGGAGGGTCCTGTTTAAAGGTTACTCTGTGCCCTTTTTGGGGGTACCAGCATTAATTATTGCACAGTGTTTGCTTGTTTTCAGGGATTACTGAAGGCATAATGCAAAAATTGTGTATTTGTGTGAGGAGGCAAAGTGTAACACTGCCTGTGTCTGCCCTGTTTAGTGCTGAGCATCGGAGAAGGTGGATTCTGGGAAGGCAGCGCCCGGGGACATATTGGCTGGTTTCCTGCAGAGTGTGTGGAAGAAGTTCAGTGCAAACCAAATGAAAGCAAACCAGGTAATCACATCAAGCCCCTGTTGAACCCTAATGTGACAAATGCCATGTGTCTATCCCAACAGACACATCAGGGCCTTTGTGCACTGCTAGAAATGGGAGAATTGGATAAAGCCAAGCTGCTGAATTAAAAAATACAGGTGGGTTTATTGACTGGATTTTACTGTCCAAACAAGCACACTTTCTCATGAGGAACTATGCTGGGAAGTACCAAAGCTTTTACACAGAGCTGTAAGCAGACATTTTGTATAGGATTATGTTGGTTTTTATTTTCTGAAGTGTGGGAGAATGTCTAATGAGACAAATAAATAAGGGAATAAAACCTGGCCAGTCTGAGGGAGTCATACAATGCATTTAGCTCTTGTTCACAGCCCTGTTGACCTGTCCCTGAATGCTAGAGGAGGCATCCTTTAGTGGGATGTCCCATACCCATCCTTACTGATGACAAAGGAAATGGAATCCCCCTTTATCATGCACGTGTATTGCCACAAGTAACTTTAAGCAAGGAGCCTTTATAGTCCTGGTATAATAAAAGAAAAAGAAATCTACATTAAAGCAGGTTATTTTAAGAATTACCTACCATCTTGTAATTTCTCTGCTTTTAAGAATTAAGATGTGAGGACAACCTCTCTAATTAAAAGCTCATTATAAATGAGCTCTGAGAATATAATTAATGTTCTCCAGGAGTGTATGCAGTTTGAAATCATCTATTGATGTGTTTTTAGATCTCTGTTTTATCAAGAATTTCTGGCATTGCACAGATGATACACTAAAATTTATGCATTGTATCATTCATTTACAGATGTTTTTCTTTTATGCACATCATTATAAACTGCAAGGCATACTTTTCTTTTTTTTTTTCCTATGTGGAGAAGTTGTACTTCCTTTTCTATCTCCCTTTTGAGAGGGGAAAAGAGGAGGAGGCAAAACCAGATCTAATATTTGGAGAGAATGGATCCAGGCTCTGAGAATAGAGGGAGAATAGTTGTGTAACTCTTCAAAGGGCTTGAGAAAGTCAGAATTTAGAGATGGAGATGTATTAAACAAAAGGAAGATTGAGGCTGGAATTGCCCAGTGTAGGAAGAGTAACCCTGCATTAAATTTGAATTGTCCATTTGTCTCCAAATCTGTAGAAAATTCTGAGGGCATGAAGTGAAGTTCAAAGATAAGATAATAAAGTTTTCCATATTTTTAGTGATTTTGAAGAGAGAGTAACCAAACCTGTTTGTTACAAATCCTTTGACTTCCTTGAGAATTACTTCAGGAGGTAAATTCAGTATGTGACAGGATTGTCTTAATAGACAATGATTGTTTTTTGAGCAAGAATGTCTTTGATCATTCAAAGGAGCACAAAAATTAAGAAAATAATTGTCACAAGAGAAACAAAAGGATTATGAAAACTGGAAGCAAGAAAAGAATATAAACAGAAGCATGTTACAAATTTTCTGACATGAAATTATGAAGGCTTATGCCATGACATTTACTGTAATTTATAACTATTGCCTTCACATTTACTGTAATTTAAAACTATTGCCTTCTTTCCGATTGTTTTCCTGTTTGCTTATGGTACAGTGGGAATAATAATGTTAACATAGCTTAAGGCTTTAAATATGCCATTCTTCTACACTAAAAAGGATGAAAATGTAATTAAATGGGAAGAAAAGGGACCCATTTTCTCTGGCAGTGAACTTGTGCACTCCCATATTTTGCTGGGCTGGCTCAAAAAATGTCCCACAACCAGAATGAGGTTCAACGCTTCTGTGAGTAATGTGATAGAGGTTGGAGATGGGAGGGAAATGAAATATATGGAATGCACAGTATCTGCCATATTATTATTGAAATATGGCATGGAGTGAAAGCAGCTGATCACAGAATTGCTCTATGCATTCCCTCTGCATGGGAAACAATGGGAATGAAAGGGAAAAGCTTTATAAGCAAAAATCAGCCAGTATTCCCTCTGAGTAAAAATGCAGAAGTAATTTAGAAAAATGTGTTAGGCATGGTGAAATGATTAGAAATTAAATTAGGTCTGTTGGGATTGCTGAAAGAACATCAGCTGAGAAACATCACAAACTTGTGCCACTTGCAAGAATTTGCATCGTAGTCTTTCCAAAGCAGCAGAACTTCTTATGATAATGATTTAGAAAGTAGATCATTTCAATGTGAAGGAAATGAAGCTCAGACTCAGCCTTTTCCACACCAGCACCACAGCAACAGAGATTTAGGAACATTTCTTCCAGCAGCTTCCCTTTGCTATTAAGTTTGAACAATTGTGTTTAATAGAGGCTTGTCATTTTCACGGCATGAGTGAAGGAAAGAGGAATAGTTCTTGGAAAAAACAAACTCCAATTAAACACTCCAGGCCCAGTAAAACTGCTGGGCAGGTGTTTCATGTCAGGCTGATGTATAATCTCCCTTCTAAGGAAAGTTCCATTTTTAGGGAACTTTATTGCAATCCCAGCTGTTCTCTGGAAGTGGGCAGGACAGAACAGCACCTGGTTCCTGTCTTCTCTTCAAAGGTACCATGCCAGCTTGGCAGGTTCTGTTTTCCAAAAAAAATCATATTGACTGGCGTTAATTCTACTTCCTTTCTTTTATTCTCCATTAATTGAGACTTGTAGGAATTGCTCCATTATTTTGCTAGGGTGGATGCCAGGTCTATGGACTCCCAGTTATCCAGATTGTCTCATTTGCCCTTTAATGGCACCAGGACAGGACCCGCTGCTTTCCAGTCTAAAGAAGTTCCCTTGACCTTTTGAGATCCAATGGAAAAAGAACATTAACAAAGAAAATCATTATTGTGGCCTGCTAAATTCTTTTGCCCGCTTTTAAAAAAAATATTACAAACAAGACCGTTGTGCTACCTTGTTTTAAAAAGTGCCAGTTTTTGGCATTTTGTAGCCAGTTTTTTACATTCTGCAGAATTATTCTAAGAGTAGAAATATTCCCTCAGATGAGGTTGGCACATCATCTTGCATGTTACCTGCTCAAACACAGAATACAAATGTCACATATTTACTCTTTCTGCATTGACAGTTATCTTGTGTTATTCAGTAATGAGCCATTTCCATTCTGAAATGTCTTTTTATTCAAAAAAATGTTAAAAAGTATTTTTTTTTTCTAAAATATTCTGGGTAAGTTGAAAAACATGTTTCTCCTGCTTTAATTTAGATGTTTCTGTTTGCTTTTCTTCCATCATAAGGTATTACACGAACTTGAGAGACTTACTACATAAATGCTTTCTATTACATTTGTGATTTTGTGCTCCACATCCTTCAGAATTCAGGGCTATCTGATTGCCCACAACTGAGGTGAAGTATTCATTTTCAGGCTGGAAGTTATCTTTCACTACACTCCAACTTTATTATTTATTATTCCTCCCTCCATAAAGTGCCTGGAGAACTCCTAGATTTTACAAGTGATACTGATACAAAGGCAGAGTCAGCGTGTCTGAGAGATTCTTGCTGTCTTTCAACGTCTTGGCCTCCTCAGTGCACCTTTCCTTGAGTTCCAGCCTCATTTTTAATATTGTCTTAGAGTGAGTTTTCATTCCATAGCCTCCTTCGTGCCTTTTTCTGTCCTGTGCCCTTGGGATACACCTCATTAGTAGTTGTAGGGGTGCTGGGAGTTTATTTCAGATTAGATCTGATGTGGGCACATGGCTGCAGTGACCATGAGCAGTTCTCAAGAGCTTCTTTTTCCAGGAAAGGATCTGATCTGTGCAGCCCGAGCTGTGTCAGTCCCGGGGGCTGTGGCACACTTGGAGGCAGCACTGGCAGGGGGCTGTGGCACACTTGGAGGCAGCACTGGCAGGGGGCGGTGGCACACTTGGAGGCAGCACTGGCAGGGGGCTGTGGCACACTTGGAGGCAGCACTGGCAGGGGGCGGTGGCACACTTGGAGGCAGCACTGGCAGGGGGCTGTGGCACACTTGGAGGCAGCACTGGCAGGGGGTTGTGGCACACTTGGAGGCAGCACTGGCAGGGGGCTGTGGCACACTTGGAGGCAGCACTGGCAGGGGGCGGTGGCACACTTGGAGGCAGCACTGGCAGGGGGCTGTGGCACACTTGGAGGCAGCACTGGCAGGGGGCTGTGGCACACTTGGAGGCAGCACTGGCATTGCACATTTCTGGCCCTGCGCTGCCCATAGAGCTGTGCCCGTGCTGACCTCTAGTGTCACAGCAGACTCTGCCAGGCTCCAGCTGACTTTTCCTCTCCAAAGTGGCACAGAGGCATGGGCTATTTGGGTTGGGAAAGGCCTGTATCAGGAACAGTGTGGCCAGCAGGAGCAGGGAGGTCATTCTCCCCCTGTACTCGGCACTGGTGAGGCCATACCTTGAGTGCTGTGTCCAGTTCTGGCTCCTCAGTTTGGGAAGGACGTTGAGACCCTCGAGAGCATCCAGAGGAGGCAACGAGGCTGGAGAGGGGCTGGGAACACAAGCCCTGTGAGAAACGAATGAGGGAGCTGGGGGTGTTTAGCCTGGAGAAAAGGAGACTCGGGGTGACCCTATCACTCTCTACAACTTCCTGGATTGTGGTTGTGGTCAGGTGAGGGTCGGTGTCTTTCTCGGGCAGCAACTGACAGAACGAGAGGACACAGTCTTAAGCTGTGTTAAGGGAAGTTTAGGTTGGATATTAGGAAAAATTTTTTCAGGGCAATCGTGATAAAGTTCTGGAGTGGTCTGCCTGGGGATGTGGTGGAGTCACCATCCCTGGATGTGTTAAGAAAAGGTCGGATGTGGCACTGGGTGCCATGGTTTAGTTGAGGTGTTAGGGCATGGGTTGGACTTGATCTTTAAGGTCTCTTCCAACCCAGTGATTCTGTGAATTCTGTCACCGAGACCACCCTGTCAGCCAGACTGAGTGCCACCTCCAGTCCCTTCCTGAGCACAGTGCCTGTGCTTTTGTTTGATATCCCTTATTCCCGAGTTTCCAGCAACTAGAAATCGTAGTGACAGATTATCCAGGAATAGCAGAGTACCACTGCAATTTCTTTTTTACCTATGTAACCCTACACAGGTGTTAAAAGCAGAAATTGCAGCAATCGTTGTCCAGCATTCCCTCTCGATCCCAGAAGTTACCAAACAAGTCCAAGCTGTGTTAATAAAATGCATCCTTTTGCTGCTTCTGAAGCAGAGAATTTTCTGTTTTCCACATTCTTAGTTTTCAACGCCCTGTGCGTTCAGTAAAACCAGATTTGTTCCTCATTTCCACCATCCCTTTTTATAATTAGCACAACACCTTCCCAGGCAGTCGAGCCAGCCAGGCTGCTAGAAAATGGATTTGCCTTCCTGCAAGAAGGAGAGATGCTTTACTGTGGATTGAGGAGCTGACATCTGTACTGGCCTTCCAGAATGACAGGAGTCTTAGTTTCCCAAATTTGCTGTCTGGACATAATAGATATCCATATGTAAAACCAGTGCCTTATTCCATATAATTGATTCTATGATTCTGTGTTAAACACAGCAGTGAAGGGGGAAAAGAACAGATAAAAACCCCCTTTTCATCCAGCCTAAATGGCCCACATCTTATAAATGACCCAGATTAGCAAAATCCTTTTTAAAAAATTATTCCTGATTTGTTGCAATCAGTTCTGGCTAATTTTCGGCTAGAAAGACAACTGAAGAATAAATAGAAATATTGTGGTGATTATTAGAACTCTGAAAAATTCTATGCACAAATTACTTTGGAAACCACTAGAAATAGGTAGGTTTCAATGAGACAGAAGTGATGGTATCTCACCAAATGAGCACCTCGAGGGTTTTGATAATAAATTTTGATAAACTCTCCTTCCACAAGATTTCACCTTGAGTAGAAGGTGCCTGTATACCTGTGAAGATTTATTGTGCAACTTGGTGTGAGCAGCAGCAGCTAAGGACAAAACATTGCTGCAGCTGGAAGGACTAAATGGAGGAAGTGTAAAAGAAATTTATATATGTGAGGGAAAGATATTTTTGTTGGGAAAGTTAATCACAAACATTGCCATGGCAGTAGTGTAAGGTGCTAATAAGTTCTGAGAGCTGGGAAATATATTTTGACTCGACAGTGCAGGCTGGACTCAATATGGCCAAGAGAATATAAAGCCAAATTTAAAAAGTAGTTGAAAAAGTGTCCTGTGATGCAGATAAAAAGGCAGCCATTTCAAATGGGTTGAGATCCCAAGGGATGACTATTACACCTTCATTATATTAATTTTATTATATCATATTATATTAATTATATATATTATATTATATTATATTATATTATATTATATTAATCTTTTTAATCCCAGTCAGGCTCTGAAGGTGGGATCCCATTGTAACCCTGGTACCCAGAGCCCAGGCTGACAGGTCAGGCAGTGTTCAGTCAGTCCCCCTGCCTTGAGGGATGTCGTCCAAATCTCTGACCTCTGAAATACACTTTCCTGCCTTGCTTCTGTGTTTTGCACAACCAACCACCTGGCTCATGGCATTCTGAACAATTTCATCTTTTGATGAGTGATTTTCTGCCACATAATGTTTCCCATGGACAGATCTGTCATTAAAAAAAAAAGGGAATGGATGACAACACTCAACACAGCGATCGTACACGAAGATATTCTGTGTCTGATTTATGCTTTAGAAAGATGAGGAATAGAATATGCCATATACTATATTTTTGCTTGGGAAAACTATACTGCAACCAAAAGAAAAAAAAAATCTATGCAAAGAACTAGATGTGAGGTGCTGGCAAGCCAGCCCACAAAGCCCAGCTGACACAAGAGCTTGGTGCAGTAATAATCAACTAATTCTGACAACTCTCTGTAGCTGAGGATGTAAATCAACCCCACTTTTTTGTCTCAAGTGATGGAAATTCAAAGAATGAACCTCAGCAAGTTTCTGCACTTTAGCTTTGCTGAGCGAGGCATTTGTGCTCCCAGTAATGATAAACAGCAGTTTGGGGAAAGGCTCTGCAATGAATCATCACTCAATAATAATGGGAACTGGGAGGCAGAGGTGACTGGAGAACTGTTTTTATCTGCAGGCTGGCTATGGGAGGGAGCCATCTGCTTCCCACACAACCTGCAGGGCGTCTTCTCTGGCCAAAGGTGCCTTGAAAGGCCTTTCCTTCTTTCAGAGTTGATCGTCTGAGCAAGAAGCAATAGAGATTTCTTACTCTAACAGGAATATTTGTTAGAAATCCTTGGGAACACTGAGTCTACCAACCCATCTCTCAAATAATCATGCAGGTCTGGTTTGAAGGAAGAGTAAAATAAAGGATTCCATGATAATAATTTCATCATGTGTTGAGTTTTGAGGGCAGCATAAAGCCTCATATTGTCTGGGCTGCTCAGCTAACATGTACTTTATCCCTTTCACTCCCATTTCCATGCTTGCTAAGAGCCACTTAGGAATAACTCTAATCAGCTGGAAAGGAGCAGCACAACTCTCCAAAGCATTGAAACAGGCTAAAAATAAATTGCATGGCAATATAAAATGAGAGTTACGTGGTAGGAAACTCAACATTTCCAGTGCATCTGGGATTGCTGCTGTGTGAAATCGGACATGCAGGTGGGGAGTTTTTCCTCTTCTGGTTCTTTCTGCATTTTGTTTTCCCTCAAGAAATCATCTGTCACACCATAGAGGATCAAAGAAGTGCCAACTCTGAGGGATGTCTCAAGAAAGGAGTTAGGACGATGGTTTATTCCTTTTACTTCCAGTGATGCATTCCCATTTTCTGTTCAAAATCACAGCCCATGGAATATATTCAAGTCTGAGAGCAGATAGAGACATCAGAGATGTTTAATGTTACAAATTACTGTAGAAGCACCAAAAAGTTAAAGCTATGAAGTGAATTATTTATGAAGTGATAGAGCCTCCTGGGGAATTTAAGCTCAGTTATTGGTTTAAGAGAGAATACTTCAGCTTGTGGTAGAATTTGAGCAGCTCTGTTCTGCAGCATGCTAAAAACCTAGGAGTAATACCTAATTCTTGATTCCCAGTTGTTCTTGTGGAAACTACTCATATAACATGTTTTTTTCAAGCCATTAAAATCTGTTTTGAGCTTCTCAAATTTTAACAAACCCAGCAGATCTTAATGACTGTTAGTAGACAAAAATCTGTAGCTTTTACCTCCTGGAATTCTGGAGCATTTCAAATTTCATAAAGAATATATATTTTAATTCTAACATCTCTATACTAATAGATTTTTGTTTTGTTTTTTTATAATTAGTGATACTTTGTAATATGAACCTATGATCAACTACAGTTGATCTTTTTGCTTTCTCTAAGTATCTTAAATAACAGTAGCAATAGTTTTTTCTTTGATTTAACATCCATTTTTTCCCCCTGAAATTCTGTTTAACCAGGATTCTCTGATGCACCTATGTAAATATTATTTATATCAGAACACAACTTCTGTTCAAATCATTCTGGCTATCTATCAGAATTAAATCAAATGGCTTAATTAATCTAACTCATTACATTTAGCATGACCTAACACTCTTAAAAGCAACTTAAAAAAAAAAAAAAAGCAAAGCAAGCCTTAGATCTATACATACTCCGAAAGTGTTGATAAGTCATCTTTTTCTGCTGCACTAAATGACACTTGGGGGCTTTTTTTCCCTTCTCATTTTTAATGGCTCAGATAAAAGGCTTGACAACAGAGGCTGAAAACTCTTTGAAACACTCCCCAGTTAGCTGAGATCAAATTCTTCTTAATTTAAGGAAGATGATGGAGCAACTGCTTAAAGTAATGGCAGTGCTGGAGGTGATCAGGAAAATGATGCCTAAACAGAGCAGCTGTCAGATAATCCATATTCTGTTCTGAAATCATGGCTCTGCTTTTTGCTTCCCTCCCTTGCTAGAGAGCTCAGCTCATTTTGTTGTAGATCAGTACTAAAGAGATACTCCTGGGTCAGAAATAGATTATTGGTCTCCAGGTAAAGCAGACAGACCTGAGTGAATGTTCCCAATTGTGAACTCACAAAATGGATTGAATTTGAAATGGTAGTATAACTTCCTTATGTTATCTACACACAAAAGTGTGTTTGTGTTTGTAGCTGAATCTGAAACTTGGGCTTTGCTTTCTGAACTGAAATATGTCCATCAACTTTCTCAACCCTCCAGTCAGTCCACAATTCACAAAAATAAAATGTGGCTGTCAAAGTCAAACTGATTTTATGGATGACTTACAAGCAAAAAGCACTTCAATGTGTTGTTTTGGGGTTTTTTGTTGTTTTTTGGGGTTTTTTTGTAGCCAAGGGTTCAAGACTAATTATACAACAATCAACGAGTCTTTACTCCATGCTTGCCGTTATGTTTTGCACACATCAAGAATTAGTTTAGTGCTGTCTGGAGAGACATTGAAAATAGTTCTGTATTTTGGCTGTTCTCCTGAAAATAATGAAAGTAATTATATTGGATACCCTGTACAACACATTAGTAGTTTAAGGAAATGAAATATAATATATCTTTTCATCATATTTGGTTTGTCAGGTAAGTTATAAAGTTATTTTTTAAAGTTATATTAACATTTGTTAGTCAAGACTTTAAAAAGAAGGAAAATAGTTACATTCCTGACTGCAAATCCTTATAGATTATACTTTTTCTTTCATTTTTCCAGGATCAAACCTCTCCTTTGGGTTGATCTCTTAAGGGACTTTGAGGCCCTGGGCCTCTGTTTGAGAGAAAAATGCAAATACAGATAGGAAAATCCAAGACACCTGCCCAAAATCCCCAAATTTTCATGCTAAACTTTGATCATCCAAGGACAAGACACAGCTACATGTAGTAAACAAAAGACTGTCAGAAGAAATAATGCCAGAATTGGTTTATTTGAAGAAGCAGGGGATGTTTCTTATGTTACAGATTTTTGCTAAGAGCTTGCCCCAGAGAAAGGCAAATTAAAGAATCTTGTTTCATTTTCAGCAAACAAATCTTAAGGGTGTAGTTTGTTTTCAAATGGACTCTTGAACTCCTTATATTACTATTCCTCACTGGTTTTAATGCTTTGCTTATAAATGAATTCCCATTTTTCAGGGTGAGCTGGTGAAATATTACCTGTATTCTGGGCAGCAGGTGGACAGATGAAAAAGGGAAACTGTTATTTTCCTGCAAATGTCCTGTTTACTGGGGACAAGGAGAACAGGGAGGTGGAAGTGATTGCCAGAGAGGTGATGCATCGTCGCCCTGGTGGGTGATACACTTTTTGTGTTTCCTGAGCAGCCCAGTAGTGGGATGCTGCTGCTGCTGCTTTCCTCCCTGCTGCAGCACAGGGATGCTATTCTCAGGAGGGGCTCTCCTCAGGTCCTCACTCCCACAAAGCAGATGGCAGAGTGCTGGGAAGGACAGACACCTCTTGGCACAGGCCGACAGTCCCAGACCTCAGCACGGGGTGGGAAGTGTTTGTGAGACTCAGGAGCAGGGAGGAACAGACACCTGGGGAGCACAGGGGCTACAAGTGCTGCTAGAGCCATGAGCTCAGGTGTGCCACTACCTCCAGCTTCTCTGTGTGTGTGTTTTTAACTGGGCTTTTAATGTTGCCACTAACCTGGGGGGGAGATTATATATATATATATATATATAATATGCATATAATAAAAACACATTAAAAATATATAATAACATATCATAATATAAATATAAATTTTTATACATACATACATACATATATATATATATATATATATATATATATATATATATGTAGGTTATTTTGTGTGTAAAACTCTCTGCAAATTGTTCCTAAAATAATGACTGCTATGTCTAAAGTCTAAGTAACCTTGAACCCAAACTTGTATTTAATCATTCTGTGTCTGGAAGAGCACTGTTAAATGTTACTGAACTTTTCCTCATTTAACAGGTGTTGAGTTTATAGTATGAGTCTTGTTAGCTGGCTAATAAAGGCAGGTGATACTGATTATTTAATGAGAAGCTTTACTTCTACCAAGGTGTTTTAAGTATTCATTTTGATAGATGTTTTAGTGTTCAGTTCTGAAAATAAAAAATCCTTCAGTTGATCTATAATGAGCTGAACTACAGCATAGTTCCTGTATTTGGAGATTCAGTGAGGCTTCACCCTGTTGATAGAACTGGAAGACTGAAAAGTATCATAAATATTCTTATTCAAAAGTACATATTTAGAATTTTTTGAAGTCCTGACCTTACTTTGGATGATGCTGCAACTCATCACATTTAAAAGTTAAGTGGAAATACTTAAGTTGATCAGCCAAGCACTTCAGAAAGTTCTTGCAAGGCTGTTTTGATCCAATTTAAGATGTATTACTGAATCTTTTAAAAGTAAAGAATCAGTAAAGAGTTGATTATCCTTCTTCTGGATTGACCTGAGTTACAAATACTGCAGCATGTAAAATCTACCATCAGATCTGCTCAGAATCAAAACATAATAAGAATTTTCCTTAAAAAACATTACCCAGTTTCTTAGGTTGTACTATATGGAAACACTATTGATGAAGTGTTTCATATGTCATCAAGCACATGTAATTTTGGGATTCTCCCAGTATTTTCCAGTACAACTATAAACAGGGATAAATTTCAAGTTGTCTTGTTATTTATGAGGGACAAGCTTGAAAAAGCATCCAATAGTCCAAGATGTTGGTAGAATAGAGGGAAAATAATTGGCAGCAGGATCCCAGGTACTGTCATGCACACAGGGAATAGGATCTGGGCTTCCTAACAGGATTCACCCTGACAAGGATTTTGCCTTAATAATCCTCCTGTTTCAGATGGCTCGAACAGATTACTCAGGCACTGAAATGGGTAGGCTTAAAACACCACTTATCCCTGATTGCTGGAATCTTGTTCTGGGAAGCATTTGGGAGAACAGTGGTTGTTTTGTGTTTTAAACCAGAATTTAGGGCTTAGCTCTGAAAAAACCTTTTATAGTGCAGGCTCTGGAGTATGCAACCTGTCACTAAGTGGCAGATTTATGGTTTGACTTTCAGCTCTCACTTCAAAGCACAGAGAAACCACACTAACCACAACAACAGACAGTTTTGAATGGAAATCAATCAGCTTGAAGTGATTAATGCCTGAATATTACTTAATTCCCAGTCTGGCATGCCCACACCCAGCCCTATCAGGTTTAGCAGACACAGACTGGGATGACCAAGAGTATTGGGTCACTAAAAGGTTATGATTGGCTTGAAAAGTAGTTTGAACTGCAGGTGTGAATTTAAATTGCTACAATCCCTGTCATTCGGATTTAATTTTTTAAAAATCCATTCTAACTTCACACCTTTAGAGTAAATTAAATTTGCCTGTAGTCTCCTATAGTCAGGCTTTAAGGTAAAGGTTGCAAATATGTCACTTGGAGGAGCATGAAAATAAGGAACCCATTTCACTCACTCCCTAAAATATATGAGAGTGGCTTTAATATTTTCCCAAACACATATGAAGAGTTATGATATAACATTATTCCTATTCATAAGTGTAAGAGACCAATGATTTCCTGGAAACTGTTTTTTCTGGAGCTATTTTCTGCATTTTTCTTGAAATGTGGCTGCTTTGAAGCATTAGGACACTTCAAATTTCATCATTGCAGATAAAAGATACTTTTACAGCTTTAATTTTAAATGTACACTGTTTTTAAAGTTTGTTTTTTTTTTTTTTTTTTGGGGTGGGGGTTGAGGAAAGTCTTTATCTTGCAAAGATACATTTTAAATGTTTTTTTCTGAAACCTGCAGTATATAACATTGTGTTTTTCCCTCCTGTGACGTGTGTACATTCCATGTATATTTCAAACATTCATTTTTGATGCCCTAAATCAGGTTTTACCTGATTTTGCAGTACTCATTTTGCTTACATGATCAGACTTTCACGATAATATGACAACACCAATGATTTGTATTGATTTTTCTCTTCCTTGTTGGTTTTCCCCCTGATTTTCTTGCTGAGCTTTTCTAAAGTTAAAAAAGTAAAAGATACCCTATAGACCATCTTCCAAATTTGTGTAATACATGACCTGGTGCTTAATGATTTTCAGCATTTCAGAAGCAAGAACATATGTTGAATTTTGATTAAATGCATTTGATGAGCTATCTAATGGTTTGATGACAATATTTGAGTCAGGGTTTCTTGAAGTTAATATATTGTATTACACAAATCAATTCGTTCCATTAGTATCCTAAAATCCCAAGCACCTGTTTGGAAGCTCAATAAATTGGACTGCTCTAGTATCTTTATCTGGGTTATCAATATTCAAAAGCCTTGCTACATCCTGAACGTGCTGATTGCACCTTTTTCCTTACAGAAAATCAATTACCCTGCCCTACAGCAGCAGAATTTTAAAAAGATACAAACTAAAGTTGAATTTTACTCTCTGATTTGACTTGTGGCTGCTGTGTGTGCATACAGCTCTTCTGTGGTCCTTGTTTAAATTCAGGATAAGGTCACCACTGTGCACCTGTTACTGTGCAAAAGCTTCCCCCTAATTTCCTAACAGCCACTATCATCAAGGGTGCCAGGGCTTTGAAGGAGTTTCTCTTGGCTGTCAGGCTGGACTCAAGTTTTCCAAAGAGCCATCTCTAGTGAGGTTTTTTTTCCTTTGACTTGGTCCCACATTCCTGGATCACCAAAATTTGGGATTAGCATCCTTCTCTCCCAGCCTGCATTCTGAGTGCTACCAGAGCCAGTGCTCTGACCCTGTCAGTTGCCAACCAAAAATTACTTTTTTCCAAGTAAAGTCAAAATTAATATGTGAGGGTAGCAAGAGCAGACAGGACCTTTCCTGGCTAGGAAATGGTGGGGAACAGGGAATGCTTCAGTGTTCTGCTGTTTTCAGTTGTTTGCTCCAGAGTCTGCTGGAAATGTTCCCTGAGCCAGTAGCCCCGTTCCGGATGGAGAGATCGGAGCACGGAAGGAGTGACAGATGTGCCGAGGGATGTCCGTGAATAAAAACACCCTGGCTAAGGACTCCACCCTTCTGCTTCTCACACACACACACACGGTGATGGAGATGCCCCTCAGCTGATGTGCAACGTGGGCTCTGAGCTGCATTTTGGGGAGCTGTCCCTGCATTCAGGAGGTGGTCACTAGATGGCATCTTTGGGTACCGAATTTAGGGGAAAATCATCTCTATCGTTTTATTTGTACTCGGCCTCGTTTCAGTTCACTCTTATTTCTGCCTGGATATAAAAACTTAAGAAAGGACATGCCAAGGCAGCAGGAGACAGGGGGGAAAGAAACGTTTTTCTGTATTTTTTTGTACTTTCTGAGCAGTGGGGTGTATCTTGAACTCTAATAATTATGTGTAAACATTTTGGAATACTTTTTAGGTAATATCTGTGGAAATTTTTAGATTATGTACAAATGCAGATCTAGGAATCTGTCATTTGTGAGGTTTTTTCCCACATTCCTTGCAGATGATAGTCAATCACTAGGAAATATTCCAGATAAAATCACATATTGAAAACACTTAAAACTGAAAGCAACCAGTCAGCAGTTGCCAGCAAGGATTTCCAGGTTAAAACCAAAACAACTTCTGCAGCAAAGAAGAATATATCCAGCACTCTAATCCTTACATATGAAAATACCTTTTTATATTTTTATATAGAAATACATAAAACTGCTGTCCAAATTCTCTTGACTTGAAGGTAATGTTGATCTCTTTCCTAAAACCAGCTGAAGGTGAGGGTAACTCAGTAGGTGGCAGTCCTCTTAAACCAAAGAAGAAAAAGTGCGACTATCAGAGAGTGGGATGTGAATACAATAAAGTGTTTATTAAACGTTTCCATGTCATCCCAAGTCAGGGTGGCTTGCATTTTTTATTTAATGTCCTCCAAGCTATTGACAATTTCTTTTTCCTATCTGTAGCTGTTCTGTAAAATTGTGATAATAACTCTCTAAATGTATTTGAGAAAAGTTCTTCTTGCAGACTTCTCCCAAGAGCTTGTCTGTGTGTCTAGAGCTTGTTTTGGTTCTTTTTCTTTTCTTTTTTTTTTTCTTGCTTCTCACACCACAAGAAGGATCTGTCACTCACAGATTACCCAGTGTTTTCATCTGAATTTCTTATAGAATGATCCTTAGAACAGGAATCACTGTTCTCACTCAATAAATGGCCTGTGCTATTAAAAATCTCCTCTTGCACTTTTCCCAGAGAAGTTAAATCCTTTGGCAGTGGTGACAGCTGCCTGTTTCCCTTTCCCTCTGTGCAAAGCTGGTCTGCCATGCATTTGTATCCAAGATGCTGCAGGATCCATCACCCAAATGGTTTTGTCCTTGTCAGCAGCATGAGGGACCTCTCTTTGATTCAGTCCTCTTGGCTGCTGTGGCAGGGAACAGGTGCTGTTTTTTTATCTTACCTACAGGACAGATTTGTTACCCTAGCAGTGTGCAAATGTAGGCACACAGTTTGTGGGGATTGGGAGTGGGGATGGGCCCAGCCTCATCCCCAGTGGGCTGCAGCTGTGAAGAGCGGGTGAGCAGCGTTGGAGGTGATGAGCCATGGAGTGCCCAGGTGCACTGAGCAACCACCAAAGGGAACAGAGGGCACACAGGGGCACTCCATGGCTCATCACCTCTGACGCTGCTCACCCGCTCTTCACAGCTGCAGCCCACTGGGGATGAGGCTGGGCCCATCCCCACTCCCAATCTCCACAAACTGTGTGCCTACATTTGCACACTGCTAGGGTAACAAATCTGTCCTGTAGGTAGGTGTGCCAGAGGGTACACAGGGGCACTGCATGAACGTGAGGGGTACAAAAGGTTGGGCTGAAGAGCAAGAAAGGCAGATGCTTGCACCTTCTGATGTGGTGGGATGTTACTTTGTGTGGGCAGACACCTGAAGCCTTCTTGTGAGGTGTTATTCTGTATGGGTTGATGTTTTCTGAAGTTGTGTGGTGATACTCTGTGTATCATGGCTGTCTAAACTGTGACATGCAAACTATTTGAAAAGTAATAGCAAAAAATTACAGTCATTTAAAATAAAATAAGCCAGAGCTTTAGGGATGTAGAAGAGTTTTAAACCTGTTAAATATAACTCCTGTTGCCTTCATCCCCCTGTTTGCTTCACTTCCAGCCCCTTTTAAGGAGCCTATGATCACTCCCCCTCGTGTGAAAGGAGTGCACTCAGAGATATTTTTAAATAAAGCCAAGGGATTTGCTTGTTTTCCTGAAACACAGAAGGTGTCAGAGGCAAAAAGCTCTAATAAGCTGCCTAAGGTACTCTGACAGTGTTGGTGGATACACAGGGGGTGTGAGTCTGGGCAGGTTGAAGGGCAGTTTTGATAACATTCAGGAATTTTTGACAGTGACTGTGGCTTGTCCTTCTCCCGTGTGTTTGGCCAGATGTAGAGTGTGGGGAGAAAATGTGGCAAAACCACAAATATTTCCAAGGAGGCCACTGAAGATGAGGCCAAAGGATGTCTGAGAGAAATGAATACCAGAAGGACGGTGTAAAAGTGAGAATTCTCATGAACTTTGCTGCTGCAGTTGTTTCCAACATCTTCTGTGTGTAAAAGTCTGAGTGGATGACTTCTGTGGGTTTTACCCAGGTATAGATTGTATATGTGTGACAAATCATGGCAGAGATAATCAGAGAAAACTGTTGTGTCCTGGGAAGCACTTGGAGCAAATCTGTATTGTAGTGGTCTAAAATAAACAGTTGTGTGTTATTTTTTATAGTCTTGTCCACTAGGAATAAATATGTTTTTAAATGTAGTAGGATTCCATCACTTTGCATTATGTATTGGAAATACAGTCAGTGGAGTAGAAATAATTAAATGAAAATAGAGTGGTTGATGGTCCTTTAATCTTTTTATGTACAGCATAAATGCCAAAGTGCCCAACTCTAATAGCTACGTAATGGCCATGCAGGATGTTGTGCAGTGGGCAAATAACTCTGCAAATGAAGAGCTGCTGCAGAAATCCTTTAAAAAAGTGTGGAAAAAAGTGGCACAAGCTTTGACTGGGTGAAGCTATGAAACAGATTGGAATGGGATATCACCTTACCACTGCTGTGCTTGACTGGGCAAAAATAACACAAAACCACCTTCTTTTGTCTTGGGAATGTCTTAGAGACCTCTGGTGATCAAAGGCACATTTGGGGCTTCCCAGTGTCTGTAACCTCGCTTGTGATCAGGGGAGGCGTCACGTTCTGAGGTTGTGTCCGTGGCTGCAGCATGCAGAGCTGAATAAATCTTGAGCTAAATTTTGTTTCCAGATTGATGTGTGGATATGACAGCAGATCTCATCATCTCTAATTGCTGTTGCTTATTCAAAGTGGTTCTTGCTGCTTCAGGATGTTAGGTCTGCTTGGTAGTCTTCTAAAATGTCTTTAGTAAGTGCCTCTTACAGAGGAGGGCAACTTGAAGTGTTGATTTGTGCAGTGGAACAAAATTTCAATTGAAGTTTAGTTTGGAAATGTATTTATTAGCTCTTATAATGGAGGGAAAGAAAATAGATCCATAAGTATAGTTTCTAAAATAGAACCAAAATAAATCAGGAGAGACTTTGGCCTGGGAAGTGTCCTCTGGGATTTTTCATCAATCAAAAATGTACATTTAAGTTACATTCAATTTATAAAACTGGGAGGGTGTTTTTCTCCTCTCTATATTTTGTAATTTTCACAAAGCTGATGAGGCCTTTTTTTTTTTCTTCCTCTGATTTCTAATCTCCTGACTTTTTTGGGTAAAGAAGTCCATTTAATTAAATCCTTAATTATGTATTCAGGAAACTCCTCATTTCTGTTTTTTGGCTAATGACCACTCTGCTTCACTGTATCTCAAAGCAAAATGTATGATGGCTTTTATTCCTTCAGGAATAAAGCAGATGGCATTTAGCACAACATCTGGGAGGGGGGTAAACCCTCAGATCTTTGAAGTGTTTTTAGTAAAGTAAACACTGCTAATATGGTTTGATGGCTTTACCTATAATACCCCTGGGTGGAAGGCAGGTTGTTTTAGTTTCTACCTACTTTGAGTGTTTTCTGTCTACAGGCAGGATTGGAATTTGATGTGTGCCAGCAGTATTTCAGTTTATGTCATTTTGTGGGGAAAATCTTCAAAAAATCAGTGTTATTCCTACTTTGGTTCCATGAGTAGCACCCTGATTCCCTGTCCTGAAAACACTTCAGTGAAGCTGGGCTGCTGCTGTCAGCACACAACATTGCAACTGATTTTTTTGTGATTACAGGCCAACGAAACAAATCAAAATGCATCTAAAGCTGGCAGAACTGCAGTTAACTCTAAATCCCACACTGTGAATAGCAAATCTACCTTTATCTGTCTCATTCCTGTTACCCATTTCTAGATGAGGCCTCTTCTTTTAAACAATATTATCCTAAAATTTTGACATCATAATGTTCTTGAGGTGACAAGTTGTCAACTTCAGGTTATGTGATGAGGAAGGAGATTATCTAAAAGCAGTTATTTGTCCATTTTCTCCTGAAATGCTGGTGGTGTATGACAATAAGTTGAGGTGCCCTAGCAGTCCTTTGAAGAATAATTAGACAGTGATGTATGAAACAGTGAGTGTTTAACCAGTTGGATCTTTCTGAGTGTCCAAAGAACTCTTCAAGCTGTGCAAATCATTATCACTGGGAGGTGATTATGTCTTGTGCTGTCTGTGTGCAGGATTAGGGTAAATAATGAAATGAGATTTTTTTTAAATTATGTATTTGGAGGATTAGATTTGCATGGCCTCTTTGTGGATTAAGTTTGGATATGCTGAGATGCAATTTATATGTGTGAAGGAGATAAAGGAGAGGGAGCAGGGGGAGAAGGTTGGAGTGTGATTATCAAGCACAGAGAGATGGCTAATCCAGGTGGGCTTAATACACTCAATTACATTTTTAGAAAGGAATAAACCTACTAAGTAGAGATCTCAATTAAGTGCATCCCATCTTTAAGACACCACTGCAAAACAAAAATTCACAAATTCAAAATCTCTCCTGCTTCTCTTTATTTGCCTTTTTCCATTCAAATTTGAGAGGTCACAAAGTCCACAATATAAAAGCTGCTAACAGGTCAAGGCTGTATTTTCACATTGCAGGTTTGAGAGTGATTTTGGGAGGTTTTGTATGTCAGTTGAGAGGTTCAAGCTTTTTACATCATTTCCCTTTAAGAAACACCCAGACTATTTGATTTCTTTAGTTATAACATTTTACAAATATCATAACTAAAAATCTCATAAGTACAAAGATGGAGCATAATTCTTTTTTCCTTATTAGTTTATAGGCATTAAGCGGGGAACATAATGGAGTTTCAGGAATATGTCAGGAGAATTCATTTCCATATCACTGCTTGCTTCCAAGAATTAGTAATTTAGGCTTGCAGAAAACATCTAGAAATTATGAGTTTATTTTGCCATTCCTGCTTTTGTAACCTTTAGGCACCTTGGAAATGGATTTTGACATTTCTGTAACAATCAAACAAACGTACATTTTGATGATTAAATTTAAAAGCTTAAAGCTCAGGTGCTTTTTCAGCTGCATGACTTTAATCCAGGTTTATTGCCTGCCTTTGGTGTTTGCTGTGGTCTCTGGGATGCTGTTTGCACTCCCTGTGCCCCAGGTACCTCATTCTCTAAATTGTAAAGCTTTTCTGTGGAGAAACTTCATGAATATTGACCCTCAGCAATAAGCTGAGGGTCTTTTATATGGTCCATTTCAGGGTTGATTTTCAATTCTACTTAGGCAATTTCATCCTAATTCCATGATTTGAATTATGTTTAATTTTTGTAATGCTTGTATTAAAAGTATTTATCCTACAATTGCATGTTCAGATAGTATTCCCAATTTGTGTAAAATCATACAGCTTTTTAAACCTTCACTGGATTTTGGGGAAAACTAGAAAAAACACTCTTCAATTTAACCAGTGCACAATTAAAATCCATCTAATTTTCTAGTGATCCGTTCATGAGGGTTTAAAAGTGTGTTATAAATAAAATTTTTCAGTTTCTGTCACAGAAGAACTCAAAAAACTTAACTTTGAAAACAATTTTACTGTCACATTTAAAATAAATCCTTAATCTAAGTCAACTAAGTGGTGAAAAATGAAACTTGAAAGTGTCTGGCTTGAGGTGTAGATAAAAGATTGTCAGATTTGAAAAGGAAGACCTACTTTCTGCTCCTTTTTGTGAAGACTTCAGCAGATGAAGAAAAGGCATTAGGTGAAACTAGTTAGTAAGAAGTTAGTAATTTGTTAGTAAGAACTAACAAACCAAAAGCTAACAGAAAAGATTTTATATAAATAAATAAATAAATAAATACATATATTTCAGGCTGATTTTCTAGTATGATCTTCTAGTGTTCTTAATGTATACTTATGCCCCCTCCCCTTTTTCCCCCCTTGTTCTGGTTTTTACAGCCTATGAATTCGAATCTAATTAATTAGACTTTATTCCCAGTGGTGGCTTGGTGTCAGCAAGGAGAACCCCAAGCAGGTCAAAACCCCAGTTCTCAGTTCTCTGAGTGCTTCCTTTAGTAGATGTTCCCAGTATGGATGGAGAGTGCTCGGCTGTGGTCTAGAAATACCACATTATTCATTTGAGAGGCCTTTTCCTGCACAAGTCTGTTTCCTCCTCCTCAGTTTCTCTTGTTTGAGGTCTAATTGCAATGTTTATTGGCAGAAATTGCATTAATTTCAAGTAGATTTGGCACGGGGGCTGCGCAGTGCTGGTGTACACACAGGTAGCACAGACAACCCATCTCCAGTCTGTGCTCCAGACTTGGAGCACCACCGTTTATTCAGCCACCTCCCTTTTTATATGGAATGCCAACCACTTGGGAGACATTTTCTGCAAAATGTGACCCAGTCAAGCAGAACTTGACAAAACTGTCATTAGAATTTGAAAGCTGTATTTTTTTCAGTGTTTTATCAGCTCATTCTTTAAGAGTAAGGGGAATTGGAAAAATAACAGGGTGGTAACACCAAGTTCAGATAGTCTGAAATAACTCTCAAAACATTTGTTCAGAATCACCTGCACAGTCCCTGTTCCACAGCCTTTGAAATTTTCCTGTGGGATGTGAAGTAGGAATAGGTTGAGTCCAAAGCAGTGGGAATGGGACTTGGGAAAGGTCTGGAGTATCAGAAGTGCCTGGGGGAGGGGGGGAGGTTGGTTCAAGCTGGGGAAAAGGAGGGGGACCTTCTGGCTCCCACAGGAGGGGACAGCCAGGTGGGATCGGGCTCTGCTCCCGGGGAGCAGGGACAGGACAAGAAGAAACAGCCTCAAGTAGTGCCAGGGGAGGTTCAGTTTGGATATTAGGGAGAATTTCTTCATGGAAAGAGTTGCCAGGCATTGGAATATTGGTACTGGAACCCGAGATATTTAACAGCCATGTGGATGTGGCACTTGGGGACATGGGTTAGTGGTGGCCTTGGCAGTGCTGGGAGAATATTTTTACTCAGTGATCTCAGAGGGCCTTCCCAACCTTAATGATTCCATGATCCTATAGTTGTGTGATTAGTAGAGACCCAGCTGTGCCTGAGCTGTGTGCTGTGGTTGCACATGGATGTCTACTATTGTATTGATCAGAAATTATATTCACATCAATTGCTTTAAGGCTCATTAGCCCTTTAATGCAGATCAAAGCTTTCACTGTCTTATTATTCATCAAAATGACTCAAGTCAAGTCTCTTTGACCAGAGAGACATTTTCAGGTCCTGTGGATTTTCATGGCAAAAAAAAAAAAAAAAAAAAAAAAAAAAAAAAAAAAAAAAAAGTGTGGCATCAACTCCATTTGTGTTTTGCAACATTTACTGTCTGACTTCATTGAGTGCTTGTTACGTGAGAAGTATTTTTACTGCATTTTCTGGGGTTTTTTTTCTCCCTCTTATAAGCAGCAAAAGAGTGGGTTTAAAAAGAAATATAAAGCAGTATTGTTTTTAGAACACTGCAACAAAATATAGAAATTATAGCTGTGGCACATTTCTAATAGCTGGGCTGAATCATATTCTGTTTCTCTAATGGCATGCGTAATTGCTCCAGGTTTTCAGGCGTCCTTCAGCCGCACTTATTTAGATTAGTGACTGATGCATTTCCATGGAAACTTGCAGCAGGGAGAAAAAAACCCTCTTGGTACAGTGTGGAACTGAAGGGACGTGGGCTTTGAGCCTGTTGTAAAATAAGGCTTCTTGCTTGTGGTCAGCTTTGTTTGGGGATTTTGTTGTAGCTGCTCTCTGCATAGGAAGAGGAGCTGGCAGCAGCGTTTTGTGTGGCAATTTGGAGCGCTTGTCAAATCTTACATTCCTTGATAAGCTTCAACTTTTTGAGTGTGGTTGAAGGAGTACCTTGTGCAATGAAATGTCTGGATGTTTTTCTCTGTGAGATGCAGAAGCACCCAAACCCCAGGTGAGCTGGTGAGAAACTGGCTGGAAAGTCAAAGTCCAAGAATGAAGTTAATTTTGGAGGTGGTGTGCGGAGCTTTAATGAAGGATCACTGAGTTTTGAAGTGCTAGTGGCAGGAATGGAAAGGTTTTATAGAACCTCCATCACTAAAATACCTGGAAAATATAATTACTTTTAAAAACTTTGTACAGTACTGTTGCTTTCCTCAATATCTAGTACAATATTTATATGCACTGCCTAACATATAATATCTGATTTTTAGTGCTTTCTTAGAAAACTCAATTCTCAGCATTCTCAGATATTTTTTCTGATTTCCAGGAGTGTTTAAGGTTGCAACATGGATTTTCAAATCCATTCATTTAAAGTAATTGCCCTTATGTGTCTACGCAATGCTGTAAGGACAAGTATCTACCATACGTTTTAAAAGTAGAAATATTTTTGTATTTGGCTTCTTTCCTGCTGCAATCATCCTAATTATTTGGAATACTAGTGTAGGTTCTCTAGGAGTAAGCTCTCAAACCAATGGTGATAGTCTCTTCTACTTGAAAATTAATTATCCTGTGGCCTGGCTCTGAATCCTGTGTTACTTAGCAGTCATCAATGCAAAGTACCTCTAACCATATCTATAAATGATTTTGATATTTTATATATGTTATTTATTTTATTATATCTATATCTAGCTATATCTATATATTCTGATACAGCACCACAAGTTCAGTTGCTAAAGTCTGGTACTCCTGTTAAAAGTGATGTGGTGTTTCTCAGTAATTTCTTTTGCATTTTTGAATTTGTAGTTGAATGTTGTATTTTAGACACATGCAACAGCGTGGCAAGGCAGGAATTCTTCCTGATGAGCGGGGAACTTCCACATCCACAGCTTCTTGTTCCACCCTCATCTTCCCCTCTCTGGTCCCGTGTAAGCCTGGCTACCAGATTGCTCAGCACCATCCTGCTCTGAGCTTTTTGTTTGCTATGACTGGAGTTATAACATTAAATTAGAAGTTATTCTGAGGCCCTTACAGTGGAAGCTGTGAAGTGTTCCTCTGTTTCTTGGGTTTTGGTCATGTTTGGTCATTTTCACTGCATTATCCACAGTGAAAATCAGACTGAGAAGTCCACGTGCACAATCAAGGCAGAGGAAAAACAAAAGGCAGTGCTGTGGTGAAAAAGATCATGAGGTTCTAGGATCTTCCCAAGTATCTCCCATGTTCAGCAGCTTCTTATGTATTCAAAATGTTATCTATTATTGAAGCCAGAGAATTTGACAGATCATTGATCCTGAGTACAGCTGGCGAAGATTTAGACTTGAATGGAGCTTCTTGTAAGGGAGGAAATTGAGGGGAAACATTTGTATCACCATTGATGATAAAAGTCCATAATAACTCTTGCTGAAACTTGCTGTACATGAAAATTAATGATTTTTGAAATTGAATAGAAGAATGGCTTTCCAGGACCTTTTTCCTTACTCAGCCCAAAATAATTCTTCCCCATCTGTTCTTTCCAACTCAGAGTGCTCAATGACCTTCTCCCAAGCAGCTGGTTTTCTTTGTGGGGCTGTAAACATGTCTCAGGTAGGAACAATCCCTGTCATGCCGGGCAGACCACAGCTCCTGCCACACAAGCAAATGCAGAGTTCCTTCACAAACCTCTAATGGAATTTCCCTAAATTCAGTGCAGTCTCTCTGTCAAGGCAAAGTCATTAAGCCAGGTTTCACCTGGCACCTGCCCTCTGCTACAGGCCATCATTCTGGGTTATGCTGCTGCCATCAGTAAGAACACTGATATTTGCAGGCAATATTTGAACTATTTGCTTGGAGGATGAAAAATGTGAAATATGGTGTTATGATTAAAAACATTCGTACCTTGAGTCAGTTCTAAAGAACTGCAACATTACAGCACCTGAGCTTTGTAAGTGAACAAACCATCCTGACCTTCAGGATAAGTAACATTTGCAACAGATGATAGTGCCAGCAGGCAGCTCATCAAGACTTCTTTGTTCTCCCTGGATTTGAAAAACAAGATGTCTTTATTCATGTGTGTAGGAGCACTTTGGGATTGGCATGGAGAGCTATTTTTTAGGAGGCAGGTACATATTGTCAGGCCACAATTACAGGTTAGGCAAAGTGCGCCAAAGTTGCTTTGTTTTGGCCTGACTTGGTAAAAGCTGGGTATTTCAGCAAAGATGAAACTAGGTGCGCATGGACCAAAGCCATGTTCAGCTGCTAGAAACTCTGAGGTCAACATCCAGCTTTTTATGAGCTCTTCACCCTTTTGCTTTAAGATGCATTTTACTCTCTAAAGCAAAGAGGGGAAAAAAATCTGTCCTCTGCCAATTAATTTCCTTTGAGATCACCCAGGGCTGTGTCTGTGCCTGTCCCACACAGAGTGGCTTAATCCTCTGCATTAGGTGAGACCATGGCCACAGAGCTGCCACGGATGGGTTGGAAATGAGGGGCAGAGGGAATGGAGACCCTCAGAAACCCAACAGGAGAACTTAGGGAGAGATCATATGACCATTGCAACATTTTGAAAACATTCTGCAAGTGAGGGAAGAGCTGCAGAATCCCAGAATTGTACCATTGTACAGAATTGTACCAATTTACAGCTGGTAAAGTTGTTAGGACAGTAAGAAGCAAATGCTTCCACAACTACTTGCTGGGGCTTTGTTTTTCAGGTATAAGTAGGCTTTTTGTTAAATTAAAGGGAAAACTGATGACATGGGAAACACTGTTCTTCCATAACTGCCTCTCCAGCAGGTCCAAGTTGCATATTTCACTTATTAAGGTTTCCCTTGCAAACAAACTTGCTGATTCATTCCATTGATCAGCCATTTCAGCATCCTTTGTCGGTAAATGAATTCGCTGTATTCCAGCTAATCTTCCTCTAAAGATGAAGGAGGGAATCAACACTCATTCTTCCTTTCTTTTTCTGAAAATAATATTTTCAGAAAAAAAGGAAAGGCAGAAGGACATTCAAGGATTTGCTATTCTACTCAAGTTGTCCTTGAGACATTTTTGTGCTTATTCTCAAATCTGAAAAACTTTGAAAACCACATAAGATTTGCTGTTTCTCAGCTTTGACTGAAATAAAATTTGGTTGAGAGCATCACATCAACTGAACGCTGGGACTTAAAAAAAAATCATCCACATTAAATTAATGTGAATTAAAGGTTTTCATTAATTTACCATTTAAAAATGCCTTCATCATATGCTTCTTTTCTCCTGATCATATGCTGATATGAAGCATATGATGCTTCATATCTCCTCATATGAAATCATATGCTTCATTTATCCCTTCAAATGCAGCATCAATGTTCTTACCTCAGATTTGCAAAGAAATTAAAAAGATAATTGTAGTTTCTGCTGAATCCTTGGGTGGCACTTACCTGCAGATTTGACTTTCATGAGTTTTTAAAACCCTTTATCAGAATCAGTGATCAAACAGTTAACAGAGAAAATTTCCATTTCTATTTCTTCATCCCATTTTTGGTATATTTTTTGGAATCCATAATCCTACTCCACAAGATTTCGAGGAGGATCCCTGAACTTCATCTTTCCTATGGCTCAAATGAAATGCTCAAAGAAAGCAATAAGAAATGTCATGTCAAACAATTGTATCATAGGCTTGAAAAAACTTCTCACTTATCACCATTTTAATGTACCCTATTTAATAGACAATCCAGTTTTGATGAATCTCCATTTTCTAAGGGGAAATGGAAATAAGTAAAATAAGTTACTGGGACTTCACAGTTTGTGGTATGAAGAATATTTTTATCTTTTAATGTGTTTATTTTCTGGAGCATCATTTGGCATGGCAGATATTTTGGATATACTTGGGATAGAAAAATGCATGCTCTCTTAGTGATGTTTTCAATCCCATGAACTTTTTCTTATGGCCAAATTTGGGTCAATTTAAGGAAAAACTCATAAGATAGGAGCCCTGTCTTGTTGCAAACAAGCACAAGTGTCCTTGAATAGTGAATTTCTGATGACTTTATTATTAGACTGCTTTCCTCAGCTTTGAATAACTTCTGGTCTAACCCCCAGCATAAATGGCTGGGAAAGGGTTTTCCCCCAGGAAGGGGAAGGTGCAGAGGGAAGGCCTTAACATCTGCCACTGGTTTGGGTGTTGCGCCTGCAGAGAGCTGTAGGTGAACTGCTCTGACAAAGAACATCTCTAAATGTCTCTTGGGAGTGAAACATCTCCCAGTGCTGTCACTGGGGAAGAGGGAAGGAAGAAGGAAAAGCTGCATGTTTTGGGGTGGGGATAAAACCCACCTTTACCCACCAGTGGTATCTGGGGGGAACCTGCTGCTCTCTTGCCTCCCAGTATCACAGCACAAATTCTGCTGTTGTACTCCTGTTTCCTCTGTTCATCCTGTGGGCATGCTGGTGACTGGGAACCTTTCCTAGAGTGCTGGCAGCTCTGACAGCATCCCTGCTGGCACAGCATCCCGCGCAGTTTCCTTGGAAACACGGCGCAGGAATGCCCAGCAAGGAGCAGCAGGGAGGAGAGAAGGAGTGGAGACAGTTGCTTTGGGATTTTTCCCCTTCTGTAGAAAATCAGGACTCTTGGATAACTAACTAATATGATTAAGTAGAAGTTGTTTATTGTTTATATTATGTACTTATTTATGCATTCTAACTTTACTGCACACACTGATCATGCATCTCTTGATTGGTATCTCTATCTTGTTCACATGTTCTGCATGCACTTCTCAGAGTATGTGATTGGTTACAGTCCAGGTGTTTCCCAGCCCTCTGTTATCTAGTTATCTATCCCTGTTATCTAGCTCTTGTGGCCTAGTTCTTGTGGTCTTGAGAAACAGAATTGTTTCTCAGCCTCTTCTTTCTTATTTTAGCACAATTTATGTCTTAATAACCTTGATGAATTCCAGAGGGTGTTGATGAGAATAACTAGAAACGTTTTGGCTGGGGCACACAGTGGCCTAAACCTTGCAAATACATTGCTACACCCCTCCTAGTTCTTCACCTTCCAAAGCAATATCAGATATGCAAGCAACCTAGTCCAAGCAGGAGCATCAGGGTGGGAGTCGGGTTGGTTGCTGGAACAGGCTCACAGTTGTGACATGAGCTGAAACAGGGCACGAGTGGCCTAATATGAGTGGTTTAGAGTCCAAAATTTATTTTTTGCTTTTCATGGTAGTGATCTTTCAGCTTTTGATAATGTCTGCAAGATCTGTTGGAGTCCTGTGGTCACTTACGAGACTGAGACAGAGAATCCACAGGAAGTCCTTCATTTATTTGGAGGAAAGCCCTCACTGCTCCTGAGGTAGAGAAAGGAAGAAATGTTTTCCACCTACACTTTCTCAGTGCTCACCCCTCTTTGAACTCTATAAATTACATTCTGGAAAGGCAGGGTTTGAGCCTGTTGCTTACTGAGATGTCTGCAACAATAAATGATTCTAATAAAGAAACAGCTGGGGCTTTATTATTTTGATTGCCACTATTGCCAAGGGCACACAGCTTATTTCTGCTGCAGTTCCACAGGCTTCAGTGGAAAATGGGCCAGGAAAAAAATGTTGTGTACTTACGGTATTTACTCTGGTAAAATATGGGCTTCTCAATAGATCTAGAAACTTCAAGTGATATCCCAATGTATCTCTCTATTGTCAACGTAAAGGAAACTGGACCATTTTTGCAAACCCTGGCATTTTGTTCTATCTCTTAGAAAAACTTTTTGAACTGATCCAACTTGATGTAGTGACTTTTCATCTGTGGTGACAGATATTCCTCTCAGTAAGAATGCAGTGTTATTAAAATAATTGTCTTTATTAAAATAAAACTGCTAGATAATGTGTTTCTAGACCTTCATGTCCATATCTTCTTCCTGGTCTTTCTAATCTGTCTGCGACCAAGTTTAAGAAGAAATCCTCCAAAGATTCTGTGGGTAAAAGCTTCTTAAATAATGATGGGGTTGTTAGTGTTAGGTGGTCCTAACTTGATGCAAAGCATTTTGATAAAGAGTTCTGGTCTTAAGAAAACTTGGAACATAAGAATGGGTTCAAATCCAGGGAAACCTGGAGCTAATCCCTTGACGCAAATATACCTATAACAGTGTTACTATGCTATATTTGGCTTGAATTCAGAACAGCATTTGTTAGGCATTTGCCTATGGGTTCTTTTGTCAAGTCACAGAATGGAATCCTTTTCCTTTTTCAGTCCCCAGTTCATTCTGATGGCAGATTCCTGGTCCTCCCCCTCTGCTCCTGGGTGTCTGTACTTGTGCTGTGTAATAGGCAGCCTGGAATCTGTGTCGGAGGTGAGGGAAAGAGGGTAATTAGGGAGCTTAACACAGCAGCCTGGGAAACTGCCACTTAGCCTCGAGTTCAGCGCCTTGCAAAGCTTCTGTTTTCCCAAATAATCCCTGACTGCACACAGAGCAGTGGGGGGAAACACAGGGGTGGCAGAGCTGGGGAGCAGATCCAAGCTGCAGCTGAGGAGTGCTGGCTCTGCAATCCGGAGGAGCTGAACAAAGCTCTCTGTCTTGCTGTGCCTTCCCATCCCTCCCACCTACTTTGTATTCCTTAAAGCACTGAAATATCATGCTATAGAAAACAGATTCTGCAGGGGGAACATCTGGCTCCTTAAGGCTCAAGCAGTTGCTTTAAGATTTCAAAATGTTCTTCATCATAATTTATTTTTTGTAATAATTTCTGAGGGGCTTCTGAGAACAGGCCAGGGGGAAACTCAAAGCAGACTCCCGGCTTATGCTTTTCTGTTTCTTCTGTTTAGGTCTCTTGGTATGAAGCTGATTTTTAGAGTGGTATGAAAAAATGAATGTTGCTCGATGGGGAACAGACTGCAATTTGTGCAGTAGGAGCAGGAATTTTGGGTAAAAGAAAGGCCTTTTAGGCAGAAAACACAAGTTGTAGGTGAATGACAAAGGGACAAAATAAATTAAACTATCAAGTAGGGTTCATCTTATAATAGGTATTTTCTCCCCCTCTGGCCATCCTGTAGGATGGAGGCTGGCTGGTCTCCACAAAATATATATAAATGTAAATATTTCTGTTTTTTCCTAGTACTGCTTTTCTTGGGCCTTGCCAATTGGTGCACAGCTCTGAAAAAACAACTTTCTTACTCTTTTAGACAGCTGCAACCTTCATGTACATTTCCAGCTGAAATTTCTCTGTATTATGGATGTATTTGTATTTATGCCTCCAGCTGGGGGCATGATCCAGTTACATGTCAGCTGCACTGGTTAAAGCAAGGAAATAGGCATTTTCCTCACCCTTCCTCCCAAAGTCAGCCTCCCAGGACTTTCTCCTGCTCCTTGGCTGTGTTCAAAGCCCTTCCATCCTGCTCTGATGTTCACTTTCTCTCTGCAGGCTTGCCCTTGGTCATTTGACAGCACCAATCTCTCAGTCATTTGTACCATCCTTAAACACTGTGCTACAGAGGTGCTGTGCCTTGAGGGCTCTGGCTGGCTTGGAGAATCAATAGCATCTGTTGGGATTGTGTCAGACTGTCCTTCCATGGAGAGTCCCTCCGCTGTGCAGATGATGGTCATAATCTAACCTGGAAACTTTTCCATCTGATTTTTGATGGCTCTTAGCCAAACCAAAGGTGATTTCATTGGAGGACCGACCCATAGTTAGGCAAAAAAAAGAATATTGATTTGCATATTCTGGCTATTTTCCCAACCTTTCTGACATCTATTGCAGATTTCTCTTCTTTCTTCTTCTATTTTGCCTCTTAGCTATAAAAGACCCAAATATTGGACGCAAAAGTTTTTGCCACTGAGAATGTGAGTGGAGCTTTAAAACTTGTGAATGATGTGATTCATGATCTGCAAGAAGTTCTCCTTATTCACTTGATGTGTCTGATGCCATAAAAGAATATCTCCAAAGCCAACATTTTTTCCAAAATGCCTTGAAACTACATTCATTCACAGCGAGGGAATATAAGCAAATACTTCAGCACTTGAATAAGAAATACAGAAGTATTGAAAATTCTTTTTTCTCTGTGCAGAAACACGAACAGATAGAACAAAGAAGCTGTTTAGACACTACACTGTTGGATCCTATGACAGCTTTGATGCTTCAAGGTAAGAATTTTTCCTTTTGGTTGCAATCTGTTTACAAAACCTTCCCAGGTTTTATTTAATTGTTACTTTTGGTTTAGGCTTTGGAGGGTAAGAGTGAACCAGATCACTAAACAGAACTTCTGAGGGTACCATTTTACTTCTAAATTGGTTTTTATTACAGTTTTCTTTGTTCATATGGGATGGGTGTAGAAAATTCAGGAGCAGTCAAATCATGAGTTTCACTGTTTTGTTTTGGGAGTGGTGCAAGAGATTTGCTGTTCTGAACATTAACTTTGGAACCTGAGTAGAACTGAAGCTGCTGGAAATGAGAACTCAGATTATTTATTTGTGAAGAATTCATGATTTTTAAGCAGGTTCTTCTCCCCCATGGATATACCTTGAACATACAGGTGACTGCTGGTAGAAAGCAGGAAGGATGACCTTCAAAACACAGAACCTCAGTTAGCTTTTGGTGTCTTCTTGAAGAAATGCTGGTAGCGTACTGGAATTATTATGCTTATCTCCTGAGTGTCCAATTACAGCTTGGGTTTGTTTGTTTGGGTTTTTGGTGGGTTTTTTTGTTTGTTTGTTTGTTTTGTTTGTTTGTTTGTTTGCAAGGAAACCACATTTATTGAAGGAGAAAAATGTGAAATCTGAAATGTGTAAAGCAATAGCAGTGTTTCATGTAGCACAATACTAAAATAAAAAAGTAACTGTTGGTTTTGTTCTGTGCTCTTAGACTTTGTTCTGAGGTTCAGATATAGCTTCTGTGTGAGTTGAAGAATTTGGGGAGGGAGTTCTCAGTTGGACATGATGTGATTGATGGGGGCAGTCTGATGATGGTAAAGTTGTCAAGAGAAGCAGTGCTTACCGGGGACATTTGCAGTGAGAAGAGTTGGCTTTTTGCAAGGTTCTTTGAGTGATCATTACTCTACAAAATCCATATCTTTGTCTCTATATTTCAGTGTGAATAGATAGGGTTGTTTCTGCAAAAGAGAGAAACTGTATCTGCTGCATGTTGCCTCAGAGATATAAAATAATTCCTCTTGGAAACCTCCTGGTACTTTCTAACAAAAGATTTTTTTCTTTTCATTAGAAAATGCCAATTCCATCAAAAGCTTCCTTTCCACCTTTCTTTTTGGGGGAGTGGGGGGTTGTTGGTTTATTTCTATATTGTTTTGAGGTTTTTTTCCTAAAGGTATTGGGTTTATCCAGTGCAACAGTAAAGCTCTCCAAAAATGTATCTTACCAGATTCAGGACTGAGCAGGAGAGCTAATCAGGAAAAAATGAACTTTTGTACAGTCTTATATAAATTAGTTATGAAGTGTGTCTGCAGTTGATATCTGTTATATGTCTGAGTAGAGAGAGGGACAGCAACAGAGTTCTCCTGACAAGGTTTGGAAGAAAACTCTCCTTGAGTTTCCATGGCGAATCCAAGACCCAGTGGATCTATTTGGAAGGGTAATAGCGGAAATTGAGAGGAAAAGGTAGGAGAAGGCAGAATTAATGTGAAATTCAAAGAAATACAGTGTAAAGGTAGACTTGCTTAAGACATTTTTTCATCAAAGAATGGTAAATCTAGAATTTTTGTAAAGTAACACCAGGAAAATGAAAAAGCCAATAACACACCAAGTTGTGTTTCAGGTACCTGACTGAGGCTGCAAATCAACTTTTTGTACCTCTGAACGGTGATCTCACTAGTTCTTGTGCATTGCTGCTAAAGCAAAGAGAATTTGTATTTCAGAACCTGTCTGGAGATTAATGTCTCTTGGTGGTACATGCAGATTTAATTCCTCACAAGGGCTTCTTCAGGGAGGGGAATTATTCAAAGAGGTAAACAAGGTGTGAAAGTGAGAGCAATTTTTGATATTGCCAGATTTGTATTGCTTTGATTACTTTCTGTTATCATTTCGTATCAAAGTCGGGGAAGAATGCATTAGAACAGATTTAACGCTGGCAGCAAAGGTTTCATAAACATTTGTCAGAAGGCAATTGTGCCTCTGTGCTAAGAACAGCTCTGAATCCAAAGTACTAACAAAGCTGATCCAGTTCCTTTCCAGAAATGGTGTGGGGGAGTGAGGGGAAGTGTCTGCTCCTTTCTCTCTTTCCTTCTCCCTCCCAAAGGGCAAAAATTGCTGAGTAGAAACACTCTGTTCAGAAATCTATATTAATGGGCTTATTCACATGCAGGAAAATACATTGTACATGGCATTTTTCATCTGGAGGAAAATGTGCAGCTTGAGTAATGGAGGTTCATTAAATCCTATTTCAGCTTTGCATAAGAGATCAGTTACCCATACATTAACTTTGGGAAGATGGGGAGGATGCTTACTAATGTGGAGAAAGGCACTGAGACTTGCTCGGGCATATAGTCACTAAATATCATACAAATATAATATAGTACTTGAAAATACCAGGTCTGATGTATTATCTGCTTTAAATGCTGATGACATGCCCTCAACAGGGCAAAAATTCTTCTTAGTGTCTATCCTCTTTCAGTTTAAATCCCCACTCCTTGTCCTAAAGAGCTGATACACCACTGAAACTGCAAGGACGTAATGCAAAATTGCACTGCCACATCTCTGAAGTTTTCTGTCTTCCCTGGATTTGCCAGCAGTTAATTAAAATGAAATTATTTGTAGGATGTAAATGAGTTAATTGATCAAGGTTGAATTCCAGTTTAATAATAGAAAGTATTGCTGAGGCATAGAATGGATGTTTGAATTTAAAAAAATCTTTATTTTTTTAAAGCTTAAAGCTAAGATAAACCTTTAGAAATTACCATTTTTTTAATCTGCTTTTTAACTGAAGTGAGGGAATTGATTAATTCTTTCAAGATGGGACAGTGGATTGTTCAGTCAGGAAAATATGTGGAATTAATTAGTTGTTTAATTTCACATGTAAAATGTTATCACCCTTTTAAATGGAAAGGGACTGTTAATATTGTGATAACCTAGTTTTATACTCTGGAGACATAAATTGTATGAGACATAGTGTGGTGCTATGTAAAAATTATAAACTTGGTATGGTGGAAAATAGGATTCATTGCCCCCATGAATTTGGGAACTTTAGGACATGACAGTGGAAACTTTTCCTACTGCATTCATCGCATCATCTCCCACCCCCAGCAGAACAGGGCAGCAGCAGAAGTCAATAGCACAACTGAATGCCAACATCAGAAATCAAATCTGCACATGAATGGGAGGTCTCCTGCCTATTCTGTGTCTTTCTTCACAGAGTTATTGACTTTCACATGGGGGTTTTCTCCAGACTCTTTAACTGGTTCCAATCCCTGCATGGCAGAAGTTTTCCTGGTGCCTTTCTTTGACGTCCCATGGCTCCAGTAGTATTAAGGAGCTCACAGGAAAGGACATGATGACAAATAACCCTTTCCAAAGGCTGGTTGTCACCATATTAATGACAGGACCAAATTGATTTGCCTTATGGTTTTTGTTCTGTTTTTGTGGAGGAAGACAAAGAGGAAAACAGGATGGTGTAATCTGTAAGAAAACTTAATTAAAGGCTTAATTCATTCACCCTACTGTCCCTGCTTGGAGTCAGGTGGCAACATCCATGTCCCATGAGTGTAGAAGCAGACAGGAGCGACTCTTCAAAAGCCAATTTACATACAAACACCTAATAAAAAATGGAAATTCTTCTCAGAAGTTCTTTCCAGGCCATTCTCTGTTGCTGTTGTCATCTGTGCTGTTGGATAGAGCAGCATAAGATTTAATCCTGAGCAGCTCAGAGAGACTCCTTGGCACAGCTGCAGCTGTCTGCCCCTGCAACTCAGCATGCTGTGGAGAGCTTGCTTATATTTTTAAATTTTTTAGCCCACAGAATGTGCCTGTTGGATACCTTTGTCCCAAAGTTGTGATGCAAGTTGTGCTGTCTTGGTGGTTTAAGCATTAGTTGTGTTCCACACCTATTTTAGTGGAAGCTCTCAGTCCTATGCAGAAATACTTTCATCTGGTTTCACATGGACATTTCACATAAATAATCCTCCCTCTGGAGAAATGCAGTTGCTCATCTCTTTAAATATAGATTTAAAAATAATAAAATATAGATTTAAAACAGATGGAAAGTTTTAGTGGAATTCTGGCCATTGCAAATGGTGAGGAATGTAAAACTGATGGGGAGCAAAGGGATTTTCTCCTTGGTTATGGTGGCCCCATGTCCCTGGGGTGGGCAGTTTGGCTTATGTGCATGTTGAGTGCTGCTTGCCTGGCAGTAGTCCACTAAATCCTGGCAAATGGATCCTTGAAAAGACTGGGGGAAGGTATAAGAGCTGTTGTTATATTTTATATCTTGCTTCCCACATTTTCATGTTGGTTCTGTCCGGGCAGAACAGTGACAGTAGTGTTGTTACATGGAAAATAAATGTGATTTTCTGAATTAGGGTAAGAACTAGATAATATGGGATTGAAACTGAATACTCTTTAAGGTCCCTTTCAACCCAAACCATTCTAGGAATCTGTGAACTGCTCTTTTGTTTGTTTGTTTTCTGTTGGATATCACCAGTTCCACTGTGCTAATGTTTCCTGGAAAGTCTGTACTGTTCAGGTGATCTCTTGAAGGAAATGGGAGTAAGGAGATTTAAATGGTGCTGTTCACTCTTAACAGTAAATCCACAATCTGGAATTGACACATTGATAATAAGTGGAAAGTGATTTTACAGCTGTTTTTACCTGCAGGCATATATTTTAAACATAGTCCTTGGTTTCCTCTGGTGGAAGTAAAGTAAAACCAGCAGCATTTTAACTTTTTTTGCCTATACACATAGCTCAGTTTTTGCCTAGAAGATGGTAACAAAAATATCTGAGTATGCTCATCATTGTAATTAAATATAACCCTGTGAGCCAGTGATGTGTTTACATCTGAAAGCTCTGTGAGATTTTAATGATTTAAAATCTCTGCAGATGTGATGTCATGGTTCTTTTGAGCACAGAGAATGGTCAGCACCAGCCAAATTGTAGGGGGAAAAAAAAGTATGTAAAATGTTTTGAGTAATGTAATCTCACCTGATATCTAAAGTTATTTTGTTGGACTTGTCCTGTTGTCTCTTCTGAATTAATTAATTAACTGTGAGTATAACAGCCTGATAGCACTGAGCTGCTCTTCATGTGAGGCAGAAAGGCAAGGGTAGCTCAATTTTAATACCTTGTGCCTCATTAAATTGAAGAGCATAATTTGATGCAATTTGAAGAATTGCATATGTATTTAAGCAATAATTAACGCACTGTAGCCTCTGTGGAGCAGGTGGAGATGTAAAATGTGAAGTTTTTAATTTACAATTATTCAATTTCTAATGGAAATTCCTTTGGTTGCTAATTAACAACTTTGCACTTTGCCTCCCCTGCTGTTGTGTGATGCCACGATGGAGCTTTTTGTGTTGGTGGGTACAGCAAATATTGAAAGGAATTGCTGAAATAGGAGGTAAAAAGGGTGTGTGTGTGTGTGTGTGCATCTGAATTGTGGTGCCTCTCCACCTAAACCTGTACTATAATTGCACTATTAAGGTCTAATACAATTATGGTAAGATGCAAAACACTACCGTGAGTGATAGAAGTTTCCATTAGCTTCTAAGTGCATTTTTAAGCTGTTTGCTGCCTTAACAGAGAAGGTTGCTCAACCCACTTCAGTAAGATTCCAGCTTTTAGCAACTAATGGTTTGGTAACTAATGACTAAAATGTGTCAGGCATTTTCTGGGCTAGATGTTTGCCTAAATTTTTAGTGATAAGTGTTAGCAAAGAGAGCTCAAGAGCTAAGAAAAAGGATATACAGCCTTTGCCAAATGTAGAATTACAATGCTCCTTCTGAAAAAATTTTAGGATCTACCTCTAGTGCTAGTCCAGACTTAACTGTGTGCCTGGGGTAGAGAAGCTGCTGCTTGCAAGGGCTGGGGTTTGGGGGCTGTGCCGTTTCCTGCACAGCAATTGGTACTCCCAGGCTCAGCAGGATTTCCTCTTCAACTCCTCCGGCCGGATGCTGGAGGACAGCATGGATTTAAATGTCACCACTGAAAGCAGCAGCCTGTGTCCTGTGCATGGCGGGGAATAACGTGGGGTTTTTTTCTTTAAATTAGAATAGAGGAACTGAAAAAAGAAAAGAAAAAGGAGTGGAGATGCGGAACAAGTTTGTGAGGGTGTGACACCAGGTTGATTAGAAACAAGAGCCCCATAATTAGAGCAGAGGAAAGCAGGAAATTCAAATGGACATTTTTTTGGGGAGGGGGGCAAAAGGAGGATGATTAGGTTTCTAATAATTAGTGTTTTCCATTCCTGCGTCCCAGCCCCTGCCATGATTTAATTCCCTGCCCCAGGGCAGCTTTGGCTGCCATGCTGTCACCTCATCACCAGACGAGCAAAGGCTCCATATGGTGCCTCTGGTTGGGAATGATGCAGTTGGAAGTTTTGGCAGCCCCAAAGGGAACAAATAACTGGTGAGCTCGCACTGTGGGCTTGCCTCCAGTGGGAGTGATCTAAACCACTCTTCCCCCCGTCACCCCCTCTTTCCAGGCAGATTTTCACAAATATTTGTTGCATTTGGAGAATTTGATCTATGAGGCAACATTCTTAGGGTGGCTGGCAGGCAGAGTATGTGTTCTGTTCCTCTTGAAAGCTGAAATAATCCAAAATTGGAAAGGGGTGGATTTTCATGCTCAGTCTCTTTGGTGGTGCAAAAGGAAGGTGTGGGGGGAGGGTGCCTTGTTCCGCCAGGGGCAAACAAAATGTGCTGTAGCTGTGTTTCTTTGAGAAATGGAATTGACCCCAACAAAGAAGAAGCAGCTAAAGAGCAAACAGTAGCTGGTGGTAGAGCATTCACCTGGACTAAAGGAGGTTTGGGCTTGAGTCCCATGTGTGTCAGACTCAAATCCACTGCCTGAGCTGCTGCTGAATGCCAGGAGCCTGCTGGACAGAGCAGGGCTTTATCCAAGCCCTTTGAAAGTCTTCCTCTTTCCCTGAGCCAGGAGCAGATGCTCTCTCCATCCTCGTGGATGTTAGGGGGTGCTCCTTGGGAATGATTGGCAGATGCACCGATTGAGTGGCTGGTGAGGCTGCTGGGGCTCCCTGCTCTCTCTGACACAAAATGTCAGCCTGTTTTTGGAGAGATGATGTCTGACAAGCACTAAAATGTATCAACAAAAGCTTGGCTTTAAGGGATAAGTGTTACACAAAAACTGAGTTCATGGCAAAGTTCTGTGCAGAGGAATAGCAAGTGTTGAATACGTGCACTAAGAAAAAGTGGCTCCTGTGTCTTTAGGAGGAAAAAAGACCCTGTTACCCACGTGTCTTCTAATTTCTCTAATTTTTTATAGGGCCCAGATAATGATGAATTAGGAGTTTGGTGCTCCAGTTGAAAACCAGGGCTGATACTGAGTAGGTTGTGGGATTTCTAGAGCAGCACATCCAAACCTGGAGCAGTTGCACCTATGGCAGATGTGGTTTATACCTCTACTGCAACCCCATCCAGCACCATAAATTCTGAAATACATTAAAATCTATGCATCTGAATTGACTCAAAATAATAAACCAACATTTTTACCCTGTCTCCAGTACACAAAAAATAAAAGCTTCATATTCCCAGAAATTCCACATCAGTGCAACCAATGAGCTGAATGTGAAAGGCAAGGGGGCAATAAAGACAGGTTCCAGTTCAACATTCACATAATTAAGAGAAGTCATGGCCAATTTAAATAAAATTGTAAAGTCAGTGATTTTTTACCAGCATTTTGGGCTAAACGGGCCATGCTTTGACACAATTGCTGAAAATAATGATGTTGGGAGGCAGGAGAGCTGTTAAGATGGACATTTAGTCTTGCAGGTAAGCAAAATTTGGAGTAGACTTAAAATAACTCAAGGGCTTAGTGCAATTAGAGCAATGGAGAGGGAGAATATATTTCAGAAAAGAAGGTAGAGTTGCCACCTCCTTTCTGATGTTAATGAGACTGAAATAACGTGATTAGTCAGGATTTTTAAAGGGATATGTAAAAATTTAACTGTAATTCATGTCACCTTTACAGCTCTTTTGTGCAAAATCTTGGAAAATCAAAGTTTCTCACTGTACACTGTATTTTTAAAGCTCTTGGAGAAGAATAAAGATGTCTTCAGAAAAACTTTATGCCTTTGGTGAGGCCTCATTTGTTTTGAGACAGAAATTCAAACTTACTTGTAAGTTATATACTAAAGGCGTAACATTTTTTGTCATAAAAATGTGCAGTGTGTTTAACATTGATTTAAGCACTGTACTCTTCTGTACAATGCAGACTTGTAAGTGAAATACTTACATCTGTAAAGCTGAAATGTACAGTCAGGGCTGTGTTTCTTTTCCAAGGAATGCAGGAGAGGAGGATGATAATTCCTCCTGCTCATCATAGCAAACAGGATGTGATGGAAAACTTGAAGGATCCCTTAAAACTAATCTGAAACTCATGTTTGTCACCAGTCCTGAAATCACCTGTTTCTTTCCCCTGTTTTGTAGCTTATTTTTGTTTAGACTGTCTTGGAGCAAGTGGAGTTATGATACCAAAATGTACTGCAAGTTTAATAATTGTTTTAAAGACTTCCAAGGTCAAACTGCTACCTTAAAGGGCTTGTAGCACATTTAAAAAGTGTTAATAAAACACTTTCTGTTTATTTTCTTTTAAACCCAAGGTGTGATTGAAGTTACTTCCCTTGTTCTGCCTTTGTTACTTGTCCTGTTCGGTAACCCTGAACATGTTCCTCTCCTTGGTACTGAGGTTGTCTGTGATAATGATGACCAATTTTAGCAAAAACAGTAGGAAAATTATGAATTAAAAAAAAAAAAACCTGTATAAAAACCCAATGTTTTTAACATCCATAATTAATATTCCTTTTATCTAAATACTTTTATTCCTTTTGTCTAAATACTTTATATGTTAAGATGATTAGGGAGAAAATTCCTGTTTCTCTGTGGTTTGGTGGCAACATCAGAGGCTGGAACTGCAGCTGGTTTGGGGTAGGAAAATACAAACCTAAACAGTAAAGTGTTTGTTAGATAAATATCCTGATTACCTGAACATATGTTAGTTTGTTCAGCCTGTTTGCCCAAGGCTCATCGTATTAGCAATGAATATTAATATTTTCCCAGTCCAGGCTCACATTGCTCAAATACTTGATAAATAAAACTGAAAATTACTGATAAGTATCGGGTGCAAGTTGAGTTTGCTGGAACCCAAAATATTCCTGTGCTAGGTGGAACATTTGTGTGACGAGGTTGGAGGGACTCTGGACTAGAAAGCTCTCCTATTCCATAGCAGGAGGGCTCCTGCCTGCATGTCTCATGTCTGGTTTTCACTTTGTCCTGTGTGGTATTTGAAATGACTGTTCATTTTTAAAAGAAAAATGAACTTAATAATACAGAGGAGTTAAGCTTTTATTTTTAAGTTAATTTTGCCAGTTTCCTCACCCCCAATGGTTTTTTGTTTTCTCTCTACCAGTGCAGATATGAAAGAATAATAACATTTCTATTTTAAAAGGCTAAAATACTTGGCTTTTTGTGAGTGTGCACAACTATATTCATACATGGGTATCAATATATGCATACATATGGTACATATATACCCTATATATACATTTGCTTAGGCTTATGAACTTACCACTGACTTTTTTATTGCCTTCATATCCTGTCCTGAGATCCCTACATAATATAGAATCAGACTTTTACTGGATGATTTCTCTTTCCAGGAAGTTGACTTCCTGGTTTGCTGTATCAATATTTTACTTTACTTGTTGCAGTTTCAGCAACATAAGGTGAAACCAGGAAACAACCTACAAGTACCAGTAGCCAAATCAATTTATTTGAAAAGTATTACTTTAGATTGGCTACTCCCTTCTCCTGCACACCAAAAATATGATAATGAGTGTAATTAAAAGCTGAGTAAAGGAATGTGGACTGAGGGGGAGAGAGAGAGACAAAGTTTCTCCTTGGTTCTACATAAAGAAATTGTGCAACTACTGTGCACTTCTGTTGTGAAATTCAATTTTTCTCTTTTAAGCCTATAGTTTCTGGTAAAGCTTTGTAGCATAAACCCATTGAAGTGTACAGCACTGTTACTCTCTTTAAGATAGGTTGCTTCTTGTAATGACAGCTGGTTTTCTGATTTTATTGTTGGTTGTTGTTTTGTTGGTTTTTTTTTTTTTTTTTGGCACCTCTGCTGATCACAGGCTGGAAAAAGCAGCACCATCATTCTGACTTCCTAATTCTTACTGAATCCCTTCCTGGCTGACATTAGTGTGGGTTTGGGGACTTAGTGAAGAACTGCTCTTTTTTCACCCAGGGTATCAAGTATTCAAAATCCAATAAAGTTGGCTTGATTCCTTGTTTAGAAGTGTGAATGAAACACCTTTTTTAGGTGGAAGATGTGCTGTGAGGTTTTACTGGAGCCTGTGATTCCCTCACTGTGCAGTGCAGATCCAAGACTGGAGAATATGTCCATGTCTTTAAAACAGCCACAGTTTGACATATTCCTCTTTCATCAGCAGATTTCAAAGCAAAATCTGCAGCCTTGCTGTTCTCATGATCAAAGAGCTCCATTAGATGTTTACTAACTCTGGAGAAACAGCACTGGTACAGGAGATTGGAAAGACACATCTATGAATACGGGGAGGTTACAGGAGTATTGCTGGAGCATCCTTTCTTCTTTTCCTCTTCCTTTATTTGGCTTGATCATAGCCAGCTGAGGAAGACACAGCTATGCCAAGTTTACCAAGGAGAAATTAGACCACGTCCTTTCTGTTGCAATTTGAAATTGTTTGCCACAAATTATAAAGGCAGGGAGGAACAGAGTGCAAGCAGGGGTTAATGGTGATCTTGCCAGTCTTCTCTGGGTTTTTTGTTTGAGTGCCAGCTGTGCCAGTCAGGCACTGACACATAACCAATTGTCTGTGCCTGTGAAGATTCTGCTCTTGGATTTCTTTGAGAGCACCTGGGAAGCTGAGATCCAGAGGTAGTTCCAAGCATTTGATTCCATGCTGCACTTCCATATGCAGCCCAGATTTTCCAGTTTATTTTTCTTAATGAAATAGCAGAACAACTTGGAAAATTTTTTGTTCTAAGTGATTCTTTTCATCCCTTCTCTGTCATATTTTAATTATTGTACCATGATAATACTCTCTGGACTTGTATCTTCAGCTGCCTAGTAAGGAATTTATTGGTTTAAAGTCTACTGCTCTCCACTATTTGTATTCTAATGCTAAGTTCTATCTGCCATGAAGAAAGTGCTGAGGTACTGACCCATCTATTTGGAAATATTTTCTTCCTCCCAAACACAGCTTGCTATAAACTTCCAGATAAACCTGTGTTCTAAAGGAAAATCATTAGACTTGTCCTGTAAGACATTGGCATTGCTCAGCTGTACAGAGTGGGCCAACCCCCCCAATTCTGGAATCCTAGGATGCTGTGAAGGGAGAGGTCACTGTGAGCTCGACTGTTTAGTTGGCTAAATCCTACTCTTTCTGTTTGGGTTGCCGGTGGGTTTTTTAGGGACAGCCTGTGGATTTTTCTATCTGCTGTGCACAGAACCCACTCACTGCTGTAGCTGCTGCCTCTTGAGCAAGTGATTGCTGCTGTGCCTGACACAGGAGAGCTGTGGGAGCTCTTCTGTGAGACCTAAAAGTGGATGATTGATGCCTCAGAAACTTGAGCAATCACAGAAAGTGTCTTCATTAATCTTGAAGGCCCTAATTAGTAGGATTAGCCAATTTTCCTGAAGCCATTAAAGTAGTTGACTATAAATTGTAAGGTTGACCCCTTCCAGCAGTAACAGGAAATGTTTTCCCACTGAAAGTTTGCTATATCCTACAATAAGGTTTGCTGTAGACATAATTTCCATTTTATGTGGCATCAGGACGGGTTACTTCCCGAAAAAAGGGAAAGAAAATTTTTGATGTGCCTTTAACAGGGATTGACTGTTGGATAATGCACGAAGGGCTCCTCCTCTTGAACAGATTTCCCAAATGCCCTTCTCTGGCTTGAGCATAACCACCATAAATTGGCCATCTTATCCTGAAAGGAATTAGTGTGACTGCTTCCAGACATTGCATATAAATTTATGGAATGATTTAGATATCATTTTATTGCACCTGGCAGAACACTTGATTCTTCTAGGATGTATCTATTTGTGAACTCAGTAGATCTTTCCAAAAGATTGCAATTGCAAGAGTGCTGAGAAAAGGAAAAAGGGCTAATGAAGAGACTTAAATTTACTTGGCCAACTGAAAGAAGTGAACCTGGAGAGAGCCAGGTCCACTTCTCACTCAAGGGGAGAGCAAGTCCTTACTAAAGGGCTTGTGGACTCCTGGGCTACTGAAGCTGAAAAGTTTGAGTTTTGTTTCCAGGGGATGAATGACTGCAGGGAATCAGGAAAATAATTCCTTTTTACATTCATTTTTTCCTCTGCCTTAGACGGAGACTGAAAATACACCAAATAACCACTTTTGTTTCCAGATAATGGTGATAATTTTCAATTGATTGTCCTCTACTTGCTATTTTTCAGATTGAAATCAGCAATGAAGCACTTGATACAAACTTACCTAAACACATCCTGTCATCCTGATAGTCTCCACCTCTGTAATTTAGTATTTTAGCTTGTGGAATAAGTCAGGCCTTAAGATGGGGTGTAGTTATCCCTGATGAGAACAGGAAGCCAGGTTTTGTGGGCCTGCCTCCAGCAGGAACCTGCAATCCAACCTTTATTTTCTTCATACAGGTCTTTATGAAAGACTTGACATTTCTCCTTCCTTCCTCAGATATTATCCTAATGGTCTGTTAGCAAAGCAGAAATTCCTGCTGTTTAGAAAAGCCCACACAAATGGTGGTTGGTATGTGGAACACTGCCGAGTTCAAAACTCACATATCTGTCTGACCATGGGCAAATCCTTCTATTTCCCTTTCTCCATTGGTCAGTCTGTAAAATTATTGAAATTGTAACAGCTCTGCACAGTTCTTGAGCCTTAAGTTGTTAAGGAAACTACATGAGCTGATGAACAAGCATATTTTCTAATATCCACTGCTTGAGTAAAGCAGAGATTTACATTGACTGTTATTTTGACCTGAAGTTTTATGATTGTGCTCCACACAGAAATGTCCTACACTTGATAGGATGCCTTTTGCATTTAATTTTGACTGCAATGACTCTTGGCCTTACACAGCCCAAAGTCAAATCAGTGTTTGCCCTGTATCAATAATGAGCTATTGATTTTAGAATTACTCCTTTTATTACCATCATATGGAACTGGTCATATTCTGAGGACTCATCTCGGAAATTGAAGCTGTTGAATTTTGGTTTGGGATGGGACAGAAATGGACTTCAGGGATTTCACCTAGTGAAATTTGGCATATCACAGATAACAGGGACTGCTTGGACTCACACAGAGCTGTGCATTGTACTGAAAGAGCCTGGGAAGAAATTCCTCTTCTTGCTTGAGCTCAGGCCTCTGAGCAGGCTCCTAATGTTATTGGACCTTCATTTGCCACTGGTTGCCATACCCTGTGTTCCACTGCTAAGTATTTACAACACCTCCAGGATCAAAGAGACGCTGCCAAGAAGGCTCATAGGCAGAAATTTTGACCTAGTTTTACATTTGGCACCACTTTGCCTGCCAGGAGCAGGTGGCCTGGGAACAGGCCTTTGGTGGAGAGTCCACCCTGGCTGGCACAGAGAGCCCTGGCATGGCAAAGTGAGCAAAAAGCAGCACTGCAAAGAGTCCGAGGTTAAACTCTGCCCCTCTTCTACCCCCTTTTCTTGGGAATGCAAATTTTCTGGGAGAAAGGGTGTGCAGGTTGTAAATTCAGTTCATGTTTTTGTGTGCTTGTCTGCCCCCCTTTTCCTGCTGCTGGTTCTTTGCTCTGCAGCACTGAGGTGTTTGGGGAGAATCAATTTGCTTTCTGTGGTTGCTTGAACAAGTTTAAGCTACTCAAACCATAGGATTTTTGCAGGTTCCCTACTTCCAGGGAACATAAATGAGAAGAAATGCTATACATCTGATTTTTTCAAGCCTATCTTGTTCTCTTTATGACTGTAACTGTATATTAGAAAGTTGTATTTGTCAAATAACTGAGATCAGTTTGTGTGTTTTCTCACAAAAAATCATGTTATGCTACTTCCTCCCTTCCCTCTCACCTCCCCCTTGCATGTAACTTTGTAAAATGCTGGCAATTTTGCATCCCCACTTTCAGTGCATGAACTGAAGCATAAAACTAGGTAGTTTATGGAATAGATGTGCTGTACATGAGAAGAAAACCAGAGGTGGTTTTTATACCTTTAATCTGTACATGAGGATGAAGTGAGCCTACCTTCACAATGCCCATCCATTTCATTAGCTGGCTCTGGAAGGACCCTGGATGCCTATTTTTTTTTTTTTTATATATATAGATAGACCAGGAGAATCGATCCTGAGTTTGCTGAGCTGATAAACTTCTGAATTCTGTATGGAAATGAACTGACATGAGAGTGGGATTTGGGGAGGGGACACAAAGGGGTTCTTTGAACCAAACCCTTGCTATAATTAGGATCTCGGAAGTTGCCTTCTAAGCTCTATTAAACTATTGATTGGATACAATGAAACTTGAAGGGAATAGGTTTTGTTAATTTAACTAAGTATTAAAAAAAATAACACTGTTGACTCTTCAGTGGATAACTACAGGGACCCACCTTGAGAATGTGGTGGTGAAATGAGGGAAATAAGCGAATGCACTGGCAGGAGCAGTCAGTTTCTAGAATATCAGGATGCTGATGGAGAGCTTCAGTGGGCTCTGAGAGCTGCATATTCCATCCCATCCTGATATCCCTGAGCAGGAGGGTGTTGGGCTTTCTCAAGAAGCAGAAGTTTTTAACTGTAAGAACAGGAGATATCTGAAAGACACAGTAAATTACAATAAATTGAGAATACAAGAGCTCTTGGTGCTGATGGTGACCATCTCTTGCCCACAAAGTCACCGCTGTGGCAGTTTGAATTCATGTGTGGTGCTAAACACTCTGCAGTTTGGAAGACAACCTTACATCATCTCTTCAGCAGGCATAGGAAGTTTCATCCCGCAGAGTTGGAAAGGCACCAAAAGGGTGGTCTGTGATGCATGAAAAATCTGGAGTTTGGAGGCTCTCCATTGGTGACCTGATATCATCATCCCTCTCTTTGTTCAGAGCTTTAAATAAAAAGGTCACAACAATTTCTCTTGATTTAGTTTCCTCTTCCCCCTGGGGATTATTAATGGCCCTGAGGCAGATCCAGTCACTCCTTGCATTCACTGCTTTGGGGACTGGATTGTGTACCAGACCAGTGGGAACAGAAGTTGGCTAGTAAAAAATTAAGGAAAGCAAACTTGCTCATACTCCTTTCTATCTGAACTAGTTCTGTAGGTATTTTAAAGCAGCATTGTTTGCAGTGCTGACAATTCATAAACTTAACCCCTGCAACTCGTGCTGTGCAATGCTTTGGTACCTAAAAGAGCGTTCAATTTTTTTTTTTTTTTTTTTTTTTTTTTTTTTTTTTTTTTTGCTTTGAGCTTTTTTTTAGTAACTTCATGTTTAATGAAAGCTATTGAACACCATAAGGCTTTTGCAGATCGTTTTCTGTATCTGAAAGGTCCCATTTTAATAAGCATTTTGTGCATTTTCTTCATCTACCTTCTACTTTTATCTTAGCCAATGACAGTGAGATTCCTAAGGCTACTTTCTCTTTAAGGGAATACTGCTTACATAAATAGTCCTTTACACCATCTCCTTGTTTTATAATATTAATTGTTTATCAGGAGACAGGAAATATTCCTTAGAAAATGTGTTTTCCTGCTTGTGCATGCCTTGTTACTATTTCAATTATGCAGATTCTTGATGCTGTGGAAATTTGTGCTTGATGACGCCAAGGCAGCTGCACGTTGTTAGCATTGTAGGCTGTCAGATGATCATGTGGGATTCTTGCAGCATGCAACATTCAATAGGATTGAAAAAGGGCTTTTGATGCAAGGCATAGCTTTCAGAATATATTTGTGCCTTTTAGTTAGCTAATAGAAAATCATAATTTATTATCTTTAAATTTAAAATGCTGCCTCATTTTTCTTCTGGTTGGTTTCATTTTGGCTTCACTAGAAGATGCATCTGGTACATCCACGATTGAGGAGTTTATTAATGATACTGTCGTTCAGTTCACTTACTTTTTTTCCTTTTAGAGTCCTAGCTAGCCCACAGATTACATGATCACATGTTCATCCAGTCATTCATATAGAACACAAACCACCATGCATGATTTCTTCTTCTTTCTTTTTCCTCTCTGCCTTTTTTATTCCTTTTAAGTTGCTTTGTCATGTTCTCTTTTACCATCCAGCTTAGTCTTTGTCTTCCCCTCGCTGCTATTTGTTCTATATTTTCCCATGCTTGGTTACTGCAATATTATTTGATTAACGGGCTGTGATGATGATGAACCTGCACACTGGAGGAGCAGCTACTACAGTGGTGATGAAGGGATGTAATAATGGTCGCTATCCTCGGAATTCTCTCTACAGTGACTGCATAATAGAAGAAAAGGCAGTGGTCCTGCAGAAAAAAGACAATGAAGGATTTGGATTTGTGCTCAGAGGGGCAAAAGGTATGTGCTTCTGTGTGTGTGTGTGAGTGTGTGTGTGTGTGATGTGCAGTGGCATGAAGAAATTTATACATCTCGGAATATAAGCAGGAATTATTCTTGGTGCACTTGGTTGCTAGACAACAGGATTCTCTGTATGCTATACTACTCCGATGGATTTTGGTGCCTTCTCTCTGAAGCAGTTTGCATTTTTACATAGGAGAAGCACTGCATGATCATTTTGGGGGGAGAAAGTTTTGCCTGTATTTTTCTCATGCTGGTGGATGTAGTATTTTGCCATTAATCTGTTCTGTTGTGCAGTTTGCTTAACTGTGGGAAACCTGCTTTCCTCGTAAAAACTGCTGCTTTATTTCAAAAGCCAGCCTGATTAAATAGGGCTGCGAATAGTAATAGACAAGAGAGGGATGTTTTGGTCAAAATAGGTGTGGATCTTCTGCAAGGTGACATTGGTGCAGTTTTAGTATGAAAATATGATCTTTTTTTATATCTTGAGAAGCTGCACGTATGTTGCATGGCCTGTAGTGTGCTCATTTTTAAAGCTGTTCATATGTTAAGCTGCATGGCACTTCTCTGTAGGCTAAAATCTATCACGGTGGCATTCCTACGAGTTATAAAAGGCATTCTATTTAATGACTTGCTTTTTAACTTTCAGTGCAGTTTGCTCCCTTTGTTTTTTAAAAAAGAATACATATATATATATATATATGTGATGGTATGTCCCATCTCTTGCTCCCCCTCATTTCACATGGGTTCTCCCTTGCCTTGCTTGAGCATGAAAATTATTCCATGTCTTCGTTCTTGGGACATGGCTTTTGCTCTCCCTGTTCTCCACCCCTAAACCTAAACTGGTGCCACCATGGATTTGCAGGGCTGGGAAAGCTTTGCTGGTTTTAGCCAAATGAAATGTTTGGAGTTGAAGCAGGGAAGCCCAAGGCACTGCCTTATCTCTGAGCGTTGGTGTGGGTTATCAGTGCTTTGAGCAGGGCTCACTCCCTCTGGCTGAGCCCAGCGGTTTCCCCCAGATTTTCTCTGTAGCAGCAGGGGCAGCTCAGGTGAAAGACACAAGGACTTTTCTGCCCATGTGTGTACGTGACACAGAGGGGCAGGCAGGGCTGTCACAGGGACAGCTGTGCCTCCTGTCCTAAAAAGTGATTCCTTCTGGTCTCTTCTTTGTTATGCACATCTAAATTTAGGAGGGGAAAAAAAAATTCTGGTTGGTTTTTTTCATCCTTTGCCATCCACCCCAGCCCCCTAGTTTGGCCAGATGCTCTCTCCTGTCTCCAGCACATAATTCATCTTTAGGTGGATGTTGCCAGAGTTACAGCATTCTGCCAGGCACACAAAAGGGTTACTTGAGCCAATACTGAATATCCTGGAATATCAGAACCCAGCTATTGCCTGGTGCAGCTTGATTTGGTTTGTGTCAGGAAAGGAGCAGGTATTTCCCCCTCTGGAAGGAGGACCTGTGGATTGCTATTGCATGGGGGTTGCACTCTGTCCCCAGCATCCTGATCTCCCGTGAGGCACATCCCTCTCACTTCCAGCACCCACCATTTTTTAACCCTAAATTGGAATGGCCAATGATAGGCCTGTAGTCAAGTGGTATTTGCAAGCACTCCATAACTTTCTTTTTTTAATGTGGTATTTATTTTTAAAGCTGACACACCAATTGAAGAATTCACCCCAACTCCAGCCTTTCCTGCTTTGCAGTACTTGGAATCTGTGGATGAAGGGGGAGTAGCATGGCAAGCTGGCCTGAGAACTGGAGACTTTTTGATCGAGGTAGGAGATGCTGAAATTTGATTCTCAGTGCTCTGTTGGGGAAAGAGTGATGTTCCTGGTGGAGTATTGACCCTGGAAAAAGTGTGGGATGCTTCTGAGCAGCAAGTTCTGTGAGCTAACACCAGTGATGTGCTTCACTTGATCAATTTAAAACTTCATGCAGCATTCAGGAAAGCAGTGACAGAGAACAGTGGTCAGGCTGGCTGGGAATTTTCTGGTTGTTCTTTTTGTCCTTTGGGAATACACTCTCAGAGATATCTGGGAAGTCGTAGTCTTCTTTCAGTTATTGAAATTTAGATGAATTTCAATATTTACTTTGGGCTATCAGTTCTGGTTTCTTCTAAATATTCTTAGGGAGCAACCAAAATTAATGGCTTTTTATGCAACTATTTCTGCACTCAGAAATATCCATGGTCCAGTGGCATTTAGTAACCATGGAGAATAAAGCAAATTACTTTGGCTTGAAATTGAATTTTTCCAACACTACACTGAAATACAAAAAAGAAAAGAAAAGCAATGAATGTTATTGCAGTATAAATTACTTTATAAAAAGGGTATATTTAATACTCCATTCATGCCAAAAATATCTTCATGTTTGATATTTTGGAGGATGTTTTTGGTGGTGTTGTAGGTTTTGTTTAAAAAGTCGGCTCTCCTTTTGAGTGTTGCTGGGCGGTTTACAGCAAAATCATGAATTGGGATTTTTCTTCCTCTTCCCCCCACAACCTCTTCATGACCAACAAAGGGATGCTGTGGCTCTGTGAAATTGGGTACTGAAAATAGATCTTTTGGGATGGATTGGTCAAGCCCCGTCTGTAAGATCTATTGATTTTACATTACTTGATGTGTTGTTCTTCAGGCTCATGTATGGTTTGGTAAAATACATCTGGTGTTACAATGTTTATTTCTGCAGAGCTGGCTTTTGCATGCAGGAGAGGATACAACACACAGCTTTTTTTGGAGTGTGCCTTGAACTCCCATGGTGATTGAATTTAAATAGTTGCAGCACTTCCTCACACTGTAGCCATGAAAGAACAGGCTTTGCAGGCTTCTAAAGTAAATAGATATGCATTTTTATCTCTGTCTTCAAGCACATTTCCCTTGCTGTTTGTTTACTTAAGAAGAAGCATTTAGCATTGTAGACCAGCTTACAAATGGAACTGCTGGGATCCCTGGGCAGGGATCCTTCCAAAGCTCTCCCTGTTCGTATTAGGTGGGGTTTTGAAACAAGGCTGTATTTTTAGAGGTGAGTTTCTTCTTAGGCTTTTAATCCACGGGAAGTATGAAGAGTCTGTGCTGGCAGATTGCACAGATAGAATTGATGGTGAACAATGTGCAATTTAATTCATCATGGAATGACAAATATGCCCATGGATTTTTTTTTTAAGATCTTTGAAGGGGTGGAAGAAAGCTGGGTAGCTGATTCTGCACAAAGCTTTACTGTTTTTTTGGCAAATGAGAGAAGAATTATAATTAATTGTCTAGACAATTTACTCCTAGCCTTAGCTTAGAAGAGCAGCTAAACATGCACATACAGTGCTGAATCAGGAGGACGTTAATCCATACTCCAGCATATTTGTAATTAATTCTGAAAGAAGCCATTATTACATGCAAATCAAATCCATTTCTGTGTAATTTATGTTCATCGGGGTTATTCCGTTCTGAATTTTGCAACTTAATTAAGAGGATATGATAATCCTGAGAAATGACAACTTGGCTGTTGCAGGAGACTTTTCTGTTGGAGAAAGGCAGGATTTTTTTTCTGTTTTATGGCCAACATGCAGTGCACAGCCCCGGCTGGATGGAGAAGGCCATCTTTAGAGATATTTACAGTGATGCAAAAGACTTGAAATAGAAGTCCACCTGCACTTCTAGGAATGCCAAACTACTTTATCTTTTGTGTTGAACTAAAAGATTTAAATTTAAATGCCAGCAAGTGATTGTCAGCCCTGGTGTAGTCAGCCTGCCTTGCTGCTAAATGATTTCTCCCATGACTCTGAAGTTTATGCTTCTGTGTGTGCCACCTCAACCATTTGTAAGTAATATCAGGCATTTATCATAAATGTCACATGAATGATAAAAGAGTTAATGGGCAACCAGGATCCTAATTAATGCTATTTTTAACACTCGTGGCAGGCACCGGGCGTTAGGGAGGGGTGAGTCCAGTCTGGCAGGGGGCAAAATGAGAGGCAGAGCAGATGCTTCATTCTTCCTTGAGGAGGTTTGGTGGCTTGGGGTCATGGAGATGAGGGGAACCTCACTGTGGAAAGGCAGGTTTGACAGGGAGATAGATCCTTTCTTTGCAGAGCACAAGGGTAGGAGGACAGGGCATAATTTCTTTGTGTACAGTAATAGTCTGGAATCTTCTGGAGGAGGGAAAACTTCAGTATCAGCTTTGAGGTGTTATAATAATTCATGTTTGGGGTTGATATATGTGGAGCAGAGCAAATAAAAGATCCATACATGAAAGGAAGAGAAGGTGCTGTATTGCTCCAACAGATAAATGGAGTAGGGATTACCTGGAACAGCTGGCATTGTATCATATACCTGAGTTTTTATCAAATGTGCAGTGCCTGATTTGTCCAACATGTACAACTAATTTTAACATGAGACTTCAGAGATGAATGTTACACTTGCCCTTGGAAACAGTGCTTACAGAGTCTCCATGGAAATTTCTGACAGTGTGTGGTTTGTCTCCTCCTTGCTTCAAACCCAGCCGTGGTTTTTGTGATAAAAATTGTAAAGTGTGTAGTGGCTTTCCTGGATAGAGCACAGGGCAAATGTACTGGAAAAGTGCAGGAGTAGTTTTAGAGCTGAAGGAGTGAGGTAGAGGCAGCTGTCAATAGATGTGGATTTTCATAAGCAATTTAAGAGATGGCAATTCAATGTGATTTTTTTTTTCTTAGCTTTGATGAACAATCAGAAAACAAGGATGGTTATGATTTGGTTGTTATAACTGACATTTTACAGCTTGCCCTATGTGTTATTCACTATTTTAGTTGATGTTTTCTTGAATCTTGATATCAGCCTGATTAAAAAGATAGATAAAAATAAATCAACATATTAGGCCAAGTGCTAAATACTTCAGTCACCATTAGAAAGGGGTTTAAAAATTACAACCATCACTAATTCCTTTGTATGTCATTAATAACTCATCAGTGACTGGATTTCTGTATTATAACTGCTCAAGTTTGGAAAAATTCGGAGGGTTCTGCCTTGAGACATGACTTCAGGTATTCTTGAAGGTGGGGTTGTGTTGGAGATTTGCTTTGATGACATAAACAAGTCTCACCATTTTTGAGTAAAGAAATCCATTAAACTGGAAGGCCTGTTTTAACTCAGAATAGAGTTTTGTGGAGGGTTTTAGTGTGGTAGGATATAGATAGTCTTTTAAATTTAACCCCCAGTGGATTACTAACTCTTTGTTCTTGTTGTTCCCGTGAGTGTACACCTGTTCTGCAGGTGTTGCCTGATGTGGCTCATGGGGATTTTCCCTGTCACACAAACAATAATGCTACAATATCAATACTCAGAAAGGCAAGTTAATTCTGCAATATTTTACCAGAACAATGCATTTGTTCTCTAAATGAGGCATTGCAGTGTGTATTATTGTGCCATAAAATCTCTTATTTTTCTAGATAAATTGAAATGTTATTGTCTTTGGAATAGCACGGCTGCTTATTTACATTCCAGTTAATATGTAAACTAGATAAACCTGGTGAATTATTCATTTAAAAAATAAAAACAAAAGGGCAAAATTCAAGGTTTAATTTGAGGATCAAAACCAGAGATGGTAATAGAAGAAATGTCATCATTTTGCTGCAGAACTCCTCCGATGGTACTTGTACTAAAACATGCAAAATATCTGTAGTATAACTGCCTGCAGTTCTTCATCCTCAAAAGCTTATACAATTTACTAGTACAAACTTTTCTTTAACTGATTTTGGGTAGAAAATAAACGTTTTATTACAGACAGCATTATTTTATCATTGTATTAAAGATATCTGTCCTCTGCATGTAAGAAGTTGCAATAAATGTTTTGGGAGACATTTAAAAAATCTGAAATATTAAAAAAAAAAAAAAACAACCTTCATACACAAATGAAGCCTATTTAGCAATAGGCTACTGGTTTTATTCCAGTAAGCACTTTATGCGAACTTGAAAACAGCTGTAGGAAGTAAACTTTGGACTTGATTGTTGTAGCTTAAACTCCAGTAATTGTGAATATTTTTAGCAGTGTTATGCCTTACATTGGTATTCAGTGGCTGAGTGAATTAGTAGTTTTACAAAGCCAGCTACTCCTGATTCCAATCCTTTTAGCAAGAAAGAAACCTTCCCATCCTCTGATAATCTTCATTAATTACCCCCTGGGTATGTTTTCTCTTATTTCTAGTGTGAACTCTGCTCACTTCTACTACCAGATAGAAATCTAATTTTTTTTTTTCATGGGCAGACTCATGAGAACCATGATACTTTTTTCTCTCTTGGAAATAAGTGGAGGCTTTATTAATGGCTTTGTAAGAACCTGGATTCTCACACTGCAGCTGAGTTTGCTCCTCTTCTCCCAGGAGTGTGGACACCAGCTCCATTTCTAATAAGAGTGTTGTGTGTAGGAGGAAGAAGGCAAAGCCAGCATTCTCAGTACATTTCTGAGGGCTGGATTTAGCTCTCACACTTAGGCCTTTCTGAAGGACCAGCAGAGTCAGGTCCACATTAGTTCAGTGTCTTGCAGGAGGGTTTTTTGTTGCCAGCTTGGCTGCTGCTCCTGCCCAGCCAGGGAGCCTCCTGTTTGGCAGGAGAACAGCCAGGCTGGGAGCTGCTCTGTTCCTAGACAGCACCTACTTTGGGTTTGGATCAACTCTACAAACATCTTTTTAATGATGAGAGCTTTGCCAAAGCTGCAGCAGCACTGCAGTGTTTGAGCTGCTGGAGAGGGAGTTCCTGGCCAGGGCAGGGACTTGGAACTGGATGGTCTTTGGTTCCTTCCAACAAAAACCATTCTGGGATTTTTTATATATGTACACAGCACCATGCTGGGCACCACTATTTTTAAATCTGTATGTTTAAATGGCACACAGTTTGATTTCACCAACCATTAGAGGAAAAAACTTATTTCTATTAACCAGTTACTCGTCATCCTCTTGTTGACATCTGTAAATTATGTCTATTAAGCACCAGCAAGTCCCTGACACTGCCTAAAATGCAAGCTCTCAGAGTCCAGAGAAAACCTTCTTCCTGTTTTGCTTTTGGAATTCTCCTAGCTCCAGATGTACTGGAGGGTTGGGACAATGGGCTCTTGGAAAAAGAGCAGCTGTGGTACAAGTGTGGAACAGCCTGGTGTATCTGTGCAGCATCTGACTGGGGGAATTAATTTTTCACTTAATGGAGAAGTGTTTTACTTTCTCTCCACTTAAACTCAGTAACTGGGGGTTTGAGTTTGTTAGGTTTTTTTTCTTAATTTATATTTTTAGTGGATGGTGGCACCTGAGTGAACTTATTGTGCCCTCAGAGTGCTTTGGATGTGCACAAACCCCCTATACATAACTGTTTTTGATCGTTCTTTTTATCAGTTTTTCACATGTATCCTCTAACCCATAGGAAGTGATGATGTTCCAAATGTGCCAATGTGATCATTAAAAAGAGGAACAAATCTTGGTTAATTTTAAAAATACATTAACACTGTTTTCTTTTTGACATAGATGGAAATGGGCAGACAAAAAATAATTTGGTTCTTAAAGGCTCTCAGTTATTCACACACAAGAAAGTAATATGCTTAAAAAATAAGAATAAAGAGCAGAAAAGAATGAAAGCCCTTTGCTTTCCAGGCTCTGAGCAGAACTGGGAAGCATTTTCCTTTAGCCTTGACCCTTCATGAGGTGTATACTGGACTTCTGGATCCCCAAAATTTAACAAGTAGCTCTTTAAAACTCAGAGCTCATTTTTATGCTGCTTTGAGAGGGGGATGTGCAAGGAATTGTGATGATAACAGCAGCAACTTCCCGAACTAACTCTGTGTCCATTCAGTTCTCCATTTTCAGTTTTAAGGCATTTTGGCCTGGATGCCACAGTATTTTAGCAGAATTTCCTGACATTCCTATCCTGAGGGATTCTGCCAAAGCTCGTGGGACTGCACGTGGAGTGTGGAGATATCCACAGGGACCCTTCTGACTCCTAGTGAATATAAAAACCACTGTCTCCCCAAACTCCTACTACAAAATCCTCTAAAAATAGCAAATTTATATGAAGTTGAGTTGCTTAGTATAAATAGCCAGTTCTTGGCCACCTAGAAACCATCCAGTGACATCCAGCCACCTTGGCCATCCTGTGATTCACATAAAGCTCAGCTCTGGATGGTCTTCACTCATGCAGAAATCTGTCCAGCCTCTCTTTCAAATAGCACAGGAATAATGCATCTCTTGCATTTCCAGCTCTCAGGTGTTGGGTTAAGTATTAAATTTAACACCAAATAAATAAATGCCATTTTTGTGGTGTGGTTGGGCAATTACCACAAGACATTCTATTAAAATTAATTTCCCTGAAGCCCGTTGGCTTTTTTTAGTCTCTGGATACTATGGAAACCTGGTTGCTGGATTGGAGCTTTATGAAAAACACTACTTGTGCCTGGTATTTAAGGAGAGAAAATACTGTTTCTTTTAATTGCAGGATCCTGCTACAAACCTGCAAAACTGCAGGTGAGGGAAAGCAGATGAATTGTTTCAAATGGTGGAAAATGAATTGGCAAACTCCTATTGCTTAGGACAGAACTAATCTAAAAATCTGAAATTTTTCCTTTTTTATTTTCTTTGTTTTTCCTTTTTCTGGGGGAGGTGCATGCATCTTACAAGCAGGAGAAATACTATCACATGTGTGTCATGGTTTCTTCCTTTATTTATGGACAGTTTTCTTTTTCCTGTTCTGAGACTGCCAATCAATTTGTCCAACACTGAAATGCTCAATTCACCTGCTGGTTGTGTTTCATGAGCCACAAGTCTGTGCAGAGGTTAAAAGGAAGATTAGGAGCATCTGATCATCATAGGCTTCATGAGCAGTAATCTTCCCCTCCCTCCCTAGCCCAAAAATTCAAGTTTTCTGAAAAAAATAGCTTCACTCATGGATCCCTACTAGGCAAATATATCTTTGCTATTATCTCCAAATCTGAAAAAGCAAATGAGAACTCTGTAGGTGGACATGTACTGTATTCATTTAGGGGTTTTTGGTTAGATTTCCTCAGTGTCATCCCCCTTTAACCTTTACTGTGAAATGAGGCTCTCTAAACTGTTCTCGAGGTTTCAGAGGGGTTAAATAAATCCCTAATGTTGGTACACACAGCAGGCTCCCCACTGCTTCTGTGTGGGTGCTAAGAACTGCAGAAAAACTTGATTTGAAGACATTCTGAACTTTTGGGTCTGATCTAGCAGAAGCTCTGCATTCCTTTGATTAATATTCTTTTTATATCCAATCTCTAGCATGTGCCCTCTACAGAAGACTGGGTTCAGATTTAATCCATTAATTGCTTAAAAAGAGCAGGAGAAGGCTTCCTTCCCCATTGCTATTCTCCTGCTAAGATGGCTAATGGTAAATACATGGGAATATTCAGTGTTGGAGTTATCTCAATAAATGGTGGCCATCCCATTCAGAGCTGCTGTGCTCCTCTGAAATTACTGTGCAGCTCTGCAGGACACCAGTAAGGGAGAAGGTGGCTTTCCAAGGAATCCTTGCCTAGTTTTTTTCCTCTACCTTCAAAGCATTTCCTATGCCTTGTGACTGTGTGGCTCAGCAAATTCATCTAATAAGCAAATTGAAATGTACTTTAAATCAATGAGATTAGAAATAATATTTTACATCCTGTTGTGCCACTGATAGGAATCTTCAGAGACTCTTGCATACAACAATGAAGGATAATAATCGTTTTTCACTACCTCGTTTTTGCCTCATATATTCTGGCAGCTGTCTGGGGAGGTGGATTTTTTGTTCTCATCTTGTGGTACAAAGTTTTCACTTTTTAGAAAAACATAATTTCTCCATGGTCAAAATAGGTTCTCCTGTGTTGTCTTCATGGCCAAGTGGTGATTCCTCTGTTTTGGGTTCTGGATGCGGCTGCACTTGAAGGTCTCTGAGAGCTTTGCTGATCAGAGCACTGGAAATTGTCCTAGCAAATACATGGAAGTTTCTCAAGAATGAGTGAGTATAGAATGATAGGATAAGAGTAGGTACCCAAGTGTTCCTTTATTTGCTGATTAAGAGAAAATTTGAAAGCATAGAAGTTCATAAAAAGAAGTAATGGAAGAGTTTATTTACAGCCAGTTACAAACAGGGTTGTTTCTGGACAAATATCATACAAAAGTCTGCGGAGCAGATACAAAAGTCTTGTGTTGATTATGTTGTATTTTATTTGAAAAAGATACAAGCAGCAAAATGCGAGAATCTCAATCTCCCTGGTATTTTTTACTGCAATTCCTTTTTCCAGAACTGTTCTCCAAACAACTGATATTGTTTTTAATGGACTCGACCTGTGACTTTTCAGTACCAGATAAATTTGTGAGAAGCCATGCTTATTGCTGACAGGCTTGTGAGTTGTTGACTGGTGTATTTATTTACACTGGGGGTGATTATGGCTCACTTCAACTCCTAAATTAAAGAGGAAATTGTTCTTAAATGACAAGCAAAACATCCATTGTAAAAGTTTCTTGGGTTTTTGATGTCTAAATATGCCTTATTGACTGTGCCTATTTTGGAGCTGGCTTGTACAAAACTGGATAGATTGGAAATGGAATTGAAGATGGGTTTTGTCTGGGAGTAGCTCTTTGGTTCTCATAATTCCCTGTGCATTTTTAGAATAGTTTGGAGATATTTAATAGAAATCATGTGCACACCTAAAAAAGTGGTGGTTCTTCAGAGCTGGAAATTATGTAGGCAGCTGTTATCGAAGACTCAAAGACTAGGCATATTCATTTCCAGCTCTCCTTTTCCTGCAATTTTTTTCCTGTTTCTTTGTTTCCCAAGCAAACCTCTGGAGAAGTGCTGTTCAAACTTTGGTTCTTTTGCTCCTTTCTCATGGTATGGCCCTGAATCTGGGTGCCTGAACTTGTTCCTATTTGGTCTCCCCAAGGGATTGATCAAGGTGGTTTTCTCTGGATGAGTCTTTTTCCACGTGTAAAGGTGTGAAAACCTCAGGCCTGAAACCTGGTGTTTCTCTTTGGCAGCTCTGACAGTAAAGAAACTTGCCCATGCCTTGAATGGTAGCAAATAACACCCAATTGGCCGACTGGTGCCATTTTAAGGCTATGACAGCCATTGTCTCTTCCCCCAAGGAACAGGACAAGAGCAAATGGCCAGGGGAGGTTTAGATTGGATGTTAGGCAAAGTATCTCCTCCGAAAGAAGGGCCTGGAACACTGCCCAGGCCAGTGGTGGAGCCACCATTGCTGGAGGGATTTAAAAGCCATGTGGATTTGGCACTTGGCACATGGGTCAGTGGTGGCCTTGGCAGTGCTGTGTTAGTGGTTGGACTCAGTGATCTTTGAGTGTTTTTCCAACTTAAACCATTCTCTGGTTCTATCCTTGCAAAGAAGTAGGGATAACTTGCAGGGGTTTAGGATTCTGTGAGGCAGTTCCAGGTTTCTGCAGTTGCCTTATCCAAGTGTTCATGTTTCAGCTGCTTCACTGGAGCTGGAAGTGCTGGATTCAGAACATTCCCATGGTGGACGAATCTTCCGATGGCTGCATGTGGTGGCTGGATCCTCTCTGAACTATTCAAGTGCTCCTAAAGCAGCTACACTGAATCTTGTCATTCAGACACCGACTTTTTCTTGTTCTTTTTCAAGGCAGATTGAAATGAAGGTTTGATTCATTTTGGGTAGATAAGGATCTTTTAATGTTAATATTAACTGTCGCTGGCATAGGAAGATTGTATTGGTAGGTTTTTCCATCTCTGAAGGGATTATGTAGTGGGTGAATTCCTGTCTTCAACTTTAGAAAACAGGGAAGGGTTTGGAACATAATAATGGAGCTGGTACAATATTTGACACTGTTGTAAAAGTCACCAAGAATAGGTTTTCCACACAGGAATATTGCCACCTTCCTGACATTGCAGAGGAATTTTTAATGAGTGAAATTCCTCTTTCATTTGCATACTAACCCATATCTAATTGCTGGATTACTGTTGAAGCTTCAGCTTGACTCTCTGAATATTAAAAAACACTTGATATTTTAAGCAGTTTTATATTTTCTGTTTTGCTGCTTTTAATGTACAAATGAATGTCATTAATCCAATTTACATATTTCCAAAGACCTTTTGATGTAGTAAGATGTAAAAGTTTATTTTTAATTTTTTTAGTGACAATCTTATATGCAAAACTGCTGCTGCCAGGCAATTATCCACCCAGATAGTTTTAACACAGTTACTCATAATCAGCACAGATTAGTGACATGGCAGCAGTTTTTGGGAGATGTATGACCCATTCTAAGCATTGACTTTCAAATTGACATGAATGTGCAAATTCACATTTAGAAAACTTTTTCTTATTTATTTGTCTCCATGGGAGAATATCAGAGGTTTGTTGTTTTTTCCTTTTGGTCTTTTTGTTTTGTTTTGTTTTGTTTTTTCCCGTCTAATATCTCAATTTTATCATATTCTATAGACAAGGAACATTTTTCTTCCTGCTTTTGGATTTTGGTTTCCAGTCCATAGGGATCTGAGTAAAGAAATGCTGTCTTCAATAAAATATGCCATGTTTGCACAGCAATTTCTTTATTGTTCTGCAGTAATGTCTTTGGGAGAAGTGTCTCTTTTGAATTATTATTTTAATTAGTTTTGATTCACATTGGTTCCTGTTGTCTCCTGTGCACACTGAGAACTCTCTCAGCACAAAGTTTACTCTGAAATCTGCCCTGTTACAGTGACAGACATTAAAAAATCACTTGGTCTGTAGCTGTGGGAAGGTTCCTGCCCATCTGGTCCTTCATATACTAAATATGAAACGAGATCTTTAGTCTGCAGACTTGAGAATTTGCTTCATGTGGAGTTTGGAGGGATGTGTGCAAGCTTAGGCTCAATAACCCATTCCCAAAGGATGCTCCTGCTCTCTGCAAGCCCTCTCTGCTTCTAGCACAAGAAGGGGTTGATTTTATTTGATGCTTTCAGTATAGATAATCTGTATTTCAAGGTTTTGTAAGATCCAGTCTTGCTGCCCTGTGCTCATCTTTTGATAAGTTCGGCTTTGAGTGTTTCATTCTGATTTGGAGTAAGATCCTCCAAGTATTGGATGAGCTGCTACAGACAGGCAGAGAGCCCAAAAATAGATAAAATATAATCCCAGCATACTTCTCTTCATTTGTCAATCTTCTTGCTAATGAGGAAAAATAAATCAGGAAGGAAAACTCTTACAAATGTAATCTCAAAAGTTGAAAGAGATGGGGAGAAAACAAGAAAATGGGGGGAAAAAGTGATTACAAATTGGTTTTTCTTCTATCAGCCTACTGAGACATTTTGATCTAATGGTTTAACAGACTGAGATGCTTTGTGATGCAGAATAAAGCTTTGAGATATCAACCTGAGGATCAACTTTGTATTTGCAAGTTAACACCTTTGCTGAATGGCTCTCTTGGGATTTTAGGATATATTAGGAGTGGTTGAAGGAAGAAAGTTAGACTTAGACTTGGAATTACAGAACCTCATTTAAAATGTTATGTTTACTAAACTTACTGTGCAAGGTAGAAAATGCATGGCAACTTATTTCCTGAAGGAATAAAGACTAAGAGCTATGCAAATCAAAGTAAAATTGTGATTTTTTTTTTCTTAAAAAAATGTGTAGAAATTATTTCAGTCTTAAGGACTTCAGATCACAGCTGGGCACTAAACTAGGGCCTGGTTGTCCCAGGTTAGGGAAACAAATGCTCAGAGGACACTCCGGGCAGGAATGTAAGTTGGGCTGGATAAATCCAGTCCATGTGTTTCCACATAAATACCAGTAGGAAGGCAGTGGCAGTACATGTTTTGAAAAATGAAACATTTGAAAATTGTCAGATTTATGGCTTTGTATCAAGGCACTGAATCACTCAAAGATTATCAACAGTAAAAAATGGGAGTTAGGCTGGAAACATATTGTTTATATGTGGAAAAAAGCATAAATCCAGCAGTTTCTAATATCTGGGAAGCCTGGCCCATCTTTTAAAAATTATTTTGGTTACTTAAATTCCTCACTTTTGGAGGAATTCTTGAAAAGGTGAAACCATTGATTGTATTTGTAGCAGTCTCATTGCTCCATGTCTTGTCATCCTGATGTTAGCGCCAGGTGTCCCCTCAGATTCCTCTGTCAGGGACTGCAGCTAACCCTGTGGTTCAAGCAGAGATGTCCAAATTGTGCACCTCATTTCAATCCCAAAATAAACTTCAGAACCCAGTAACACTGAGAGAGCTGGAACAGAACAATGCCAGTCCAGCTCCCTGAAGTGCTGTCACGTTTGCTAGGCATTCCTGGGGCCGTGTGGTCTGGAGAGATCCCTTTTCTCTGAGCTTTCCTTGTGGCAGTGGTAGCCCGAGCTGGATGTAGCTGCTTCAGCCACCATGTGTATCCATCTCTTCAGGCTGTTCATGTTTTGTGGCAGCTTTGGCAACCTGCTGGGATTTTTCTGAGTAATGCAAGTGGTGAGGAATGATAATAATAATACTGTTAACCCTTTGATTACTCAGCCAGCCGGGAGGGTGATTTTGGGGAGCAGAGCCTCCCCTGCCCCCCCTTTCCCTGTGCCCCTCCAAAAATGCACCAATGAGTATGTGTTAGGAAGCCTAAATAGAGACAGAGATATGAATAAGCTTTCTAAGGAGGTGAGAATATAAAAAAGGAAGATGATATGATTCTCCCTCTGACAATTTTTTCCAGCAGTTTGAAAAATACAGAGAGTGCTTTGTTGTTTTTCCCCGTTCCCCTTCATTCCCAAGGTCAGATAAGAATGGCAACCGTGGTGGTTAATGCTGACAACCTTTCTCCATCCTTGTCTGGCTCCTACAAGGGAGAGATTTGCAGTGGCAATATAATACAACACTGTGAGTTTTTTCCTTGGCTGAGGCAAAAGCTTCCCAACTTCTGTATGGAATGATTTCCAGAGGACCCTAATCCTGCCCCAAGAGCTGGGGGCTGGACACAGCTGATTTATGGTAACATTAAAATATTGACAGCACATTGCTGCTGTGGGGATAAGATGACTGTATTTTGATAGAGGCAGGGCAGAGGAAGGATGAATAAACACTTCTAATGCAGAAAAATGAACAAAAAAGGAGAAGCACATGGGATTGAATTTCCAGGGAAATGAACAGAAGACCACAGATGCTGATTATGAGAATCTTCATCAGATTCCTGGTCTAGTGGAAGTGTCTCCCTCATGGCAGGGGAGTTGGAACTAAATGACCTTTAAGATCCCTTCCATCCCAAACCATTCTGTGATTCCATGATTCTTTGAGATCTCTACATAGGCCCAGACAATTTTGCCCAATATCCTTTGGCTGAAGATGCAAGTTTTTTGCTGGGAAATGCAGATTTTAGGCTGAAGTGCTGCTAACTGTGCTCAGTATGGGAAATGCAGATTTTAGGCCGAAACTGTGCTCGGTGTGGGAAAGGAAGGTCCCTGCTGTTGCTGTGCTGCCACCTGCCATGGCCTGTTGAGGATCAGCCCCCCAGCCCTTCATGTCCTTGGGCTGGTTAATGAGCTTCCCTGGGCTTCCTGCCTGGCAGCAAACAATGCCACTTCACCAGCTCTCGAGTCACCACTAATTGAAGCAGCACAATTATCCAATCCTTGGCCTTGTTCCACATCTGAAATAAAACAGCTGTGTTATGATGTTATGATCAAATTCTTTCTCTGTTATATGACCTAATAAATTAACGGTTGGGAATCATTCATTTGTGATTCAGTTTGTCACTAAAATATCCTAATTCCATCAATGGTCTTTCGGATAAATTTCACTGGGTTTGCTTGGTCTGAAAAGAAATTTTGCTGCTCCAAGCCATCCATTCTAGGAGGACTGAGTTGGTGGTCTCTGGGATACAGAAAAGCAGTGAAAAAAATAGAGTATAATGAAATATTTCTGCAAATAATTGGTTTCACAGAGAAGTGCTGTCTCATCAGTTTAGTGAGAGACACAGGTCAGCTCCTGAGAGCTCTCAAAATTGTCCTGGGTTGGTGTCCAAGGAGCTGTCTGGATACACTTATGTGGATTGATGGCTCTGCAGAAAGCCTGACCCAGCATGTGGCAGGATAACCCTTGCTACAACAAGCTCAAGGATGAAAAATTAAACAATTCCAGAGAAATATCTGGTTTGCAAAATTAAAGCATTCTTCTGAATTAAGCTAAACAGGATTTTTCTTTGGTTCTCCAAGTATTTCTATTTGCTTTGAGACTGGAAATTTAGCATCCTTCTAGACAGATTGGCCTGCCTTAGACACCTTTTAAAACAAAAGATATCTGATTTTTCTGATTTTTTTAATTTCCTTCCTCATTTTTTGTCTACTAGGAATGCAGCCACCAAAACCACAGTGTTGTTAAATGGCTTCTAAACTGTGTCACTAAGAATTAGGAAGCCTTAGTTTAAAACTGGAAATATGAACAAGGGAGAAAAGACTTTAACCCTGCAGAATTAAAACTGTTGTATGGCTCACCAAAATAGATTTCAAGGAAGAAGTAGCTAAAGGCATAAATATCTGATGATGGATGTTTTTCTTTCAAATGTGCTAGAAACAGGGAGGTCTGCCAGAGGTCAGCAGACCTGAAGGATGATGGACCTTTAAAAGGCAGCACTGTTGAAAGAGTATGTTATTGATGGAAACCTCAGAGAGTTCTTAGTCATAGTCCAGCTATGGAGGAGTTTGGGATATGGCTGCTTCTTCAGGACACTTAGAGAAACAACCTGAGAACTGAGTTAGGAGTTTTCCCACAGCTGGAGAGCTGGTGCTGGTGTCAGAAAGATTAGAATTGCTAGAAAAGGGATTAAAAACACACCAGCCTTCAGGAGCCAAAATTTAGCATTCCATGATATGGTTCAAGGGCATGGCAGTGTTCAGTAAAAGGTTGGACTTGATGATCTTGGACGTCTTTTCCAACTTTAGTGATTCCAAAATGGGAAGTCATGTTTTTGGAAGAAATTGGTGGTTGTAGGAATAACTGCCTTGGCAGCCTCAGCTTTCATTTGGACATTGGGAATGATGTGCTTGAAAACCAGCTAATTGTGTAGTAAGAGAAAAACACCTCCTGGGATAAGAAATAAAGGGTAGAGATAAATGGACCTATTTCAAAATACAGGGAAAAGGAGCACAGTTTTTGAGGGCTGTGAGCTGTCCTGTTAAATTTGTACAACGACGATCAGATATAGGATCCTAGGCATAATTCAAAACCAGAAAAGCATTTGGAGCTTAACTAGAAGAGCAGGAGATGCCCATGTTGAGTATGTCAAAGGAAGTGTACCTGGGGAGGAATCCCCCTGGGCACCAGGATGTGCTGGGGCTGACCAGCTGGAAAGCAGCTTTGCAGAGGACTCAGGGATCCTGGTATTTCTGCTTTCTGTTTGTTAAATGCATCTGTACCTCTATTTCATGGCTGGCTTAAAATACACGCATGCAAAGTGCAAAAGATGTCAGAAATATGAGCGAGGTTAAGCTGCTAAGGGACAGAAAGGGTGGCGGTAAATTAAATTCTTCGTGTTTCATGTCAGGTAGCTCTGACACGTGGTATAGATTCATATGCATAACAGAGAAATGTATTTTGTATATCCTAATACTGAGCAAGAACAGAATGCAGCTACTAATTTGTAAAATATGTCTTTTATTTATTGAGCAAGTCTATGAAATATTTCCCTCATCCTGTATAATGACAATCTCCACATTTTTTCATGCAACTAGAAAAATACTGTGAGCAAAACGCAATACCAGGAAATGATCAGTGCAGTTTCAGAAGGTTTAATTTGGTATTAAACATGAATCACAAATGTATCAGTGAGGACTGAAACCTTCCTAAGTCGTTCCCTCCTAAATACCTAAATCTCTGCATCTTCAAGAGCAAGGACAGAGCTGTGAGCAGTCAGCAAGTACAAGATCCCCCTTGACAGAGTATCACCAATCTGTGCCCGCGGTGCTGTTTTACAGCTCCAGTTGACTTGTAACACAGCAACTGTCTCCAAGCAACTGGGAGAAATAGCGGCATGTACAACCAGGATACAGAACCCGGCAGGGACAGGGAGGGTCAGGCAGCCCTGCACCCCTTCCCACCCAGCCTTGGCTCCTGCCCCCTGCTGGAAAAGGCTCCAGCTGCCTTGGAGGTGGCCCTTGCCAGCAGGAAGCAGCTATCCCTGTGGGTGGGAGATGGGATTGGGCCGTCGGCTGCCCACATCAGTCATTTTGCCAAAATAATCTTCATGTATTAATCAACTCCGCTCCCTTGTCTGTGCCAGTGGGGCTTGGAAAAATTGTATTTTTGCAGCCAACTGACTCCAAACAAGATCTCAAAACCAAAGCAAAGTAGCTGTTGATTGAGTCTAATTCACTACAATCAATATACAACAAAGAAAGAAAACTTATATGTTTAATATAATTTCTCCCCAGCTGTTTTATCAAATTGCAAAACTAACAATATATGTAGGAAGCGTCTTCTTTTAAAAGGTAATAATCTACATTTGCAGTCCTTGTCCTGCTGAGAAAGTTCATCATTTTTTTATTTGTTGTATTATGTTTCATTTAGGACCCATTCCAACTGTTTAAAAGCTGCAGGAATGTAGCAATCCACTTCCCCCCATTTTAACTCCAACAGAATATTTGGAACTCTTTGTGGAAGGGAATTGTAATCTATGAATACTTGCTACAGAACCTAGTAACCTAAGAGGATTTTTTCTTTTTATGGTATAATTTGTGTGACTGTTGATTTGGGGTATTATAATTTTGAAGAAGTGTTTTGAGATTAAAAGCTTGAGTCTTTTCTTAGGGGTCATGAAGAGCTAGAAAGAAAGGGAAGAAAGGGGAACAAACATGAGCTTGTTTTTTGGTTGTTAGTTTGCCATTGTTTCTTTTCCCCAGGCCTAAATTGTCAGGCTTGTGGATGATGCCGGGACATGCACTGTAAGGTTTGCCTTGCTTTTCCCCATTTATTCCCTTTTTTATGCTTCCTAAATTCTAAAAAGTCTCCAGTGAATGAGTTCTGTTAGTGACCACACATTAATAGCAGATGACTCTACTCCCATTTTACAGACACTTTCTGTACTGTCACTCATCAGTGCTATTTAAACCAGAGATACTGCTTTAGTGATCTGAATAACTCAACCCAACAAACTCACAGAAACACGTTTATATCACAGATTTCATTGCCTTCTCCAGCTGGAATTTTCTAAAAGGAAGTAAAAGCTTCTGGGTAGGACAATGTGAAAGGTCATGCTGCAGAAACATCCATGTGCTGACAGCCCTTCATGAGTACTAGCTCCTGTGATAGCCTCTTTCAGACCATAATTAATATTATTATTCAGTACAAATGTATTACTATTATGATGTTCCTTTTTTATTAATCTGTTCATTTTTATTGTAACATAAATGGCACACGGTCAGCATTTGGTGCACACCCAATACATTGGAACTATCCATGTTTTCAAGATGGTCCCATCACATTTGAGAGGAAATGGCCTCAACTTATGCCAGGCGAAGTTTAGGTTGGATATTTGGAAAATTTTCTTCACTAAAAGGATGCTCCAGCCCTGGTACAGGTTGCCCAGGGCAGTGGTGGAGTGCCCATGCCTGATGGGATTTAAAAGCTGTGTGGATGTGGCACCTGGGGACATGGGTTAGTGGTGGCCTTGTAGTGCTGGGGAATGGTTAGACTTGGTGATCTTTTCCAACCTGGATGGTTCTATAATTCTATGAAAATATATAAATATATATATATATATATACATACACACACACACACACACACACACATATATATATATATATATATATATATGTTTTTGGTTTTTTTTTTTACTTTCTGCTTGACAAAGAGATTTGAACTGCATCCCACCCATTCCATTATTAGATCTCCATCCTGAGAATATGAGATGGATACATAGATAGATATATTCTCTTTCTGTGAATACAGATGAAGCTGCTGGGTTTCTTCTTTTCTTCCTCTGGAATATTTTTTGTGTACTGCAGGAAAAAAGGCCGTTCATTCTCTCTAGCTCTGGGTAGCAGCAGCAGAGGGAAAGCTCTGGCTCCTGGGGTGCCCCAGCCTTGCTGTGAGGGATGGGGAGAGCTTTGGGGCCCCTGCAGGGCTGGCACTGCAGGGGGCAGCGAGGAAACTCAAACGTGCTCCTCTCCTGCCCTGGTGCTTCCCGCAGGGAGAGATGGAAAACGTGCTGCCAACCTGGAGCTCCCTGCTCCGCTCCTTCCCTGCTCCACCCCCACGCTGGCACTGGGAATAAAGCTGCCACCAAATGTATGAGTGTCCCTCGAGCAACAGGCTCGGAGGGAGCTGGGCTTGTTCAGCCTGAAGAGGAGACGGCTCCAGGGAGACGCTGCTGTGGCCTTCCAGTGCTTAATGGGAGCTGACAGAACGATGGGGACAGATTTTTTAGTGGAGGACGAGAGGGGATGGTTTTAAACTAAAAGAGGTTTGGTTCAGAGTCGATGTGATGGGGAAAGTTTTTGCTGAGAGGGTGGTGAGGCCCTGGAGTGGATTTCCCGGAGGAGCTGTGGCTGCTCCATGCCTGGAAGTGTCCAAGGCCAGGCTGGATGGGGCTTGGAGCAACCTGGGCTAGTGGAAGGTGTCCCTGCCCATGGCAGGGGTGGCACTGGATGAGCTTTAAAGGTCTCTCCCAACCCAAATCATCCTGTGATTCTATGATTTCATTTGGGATTCTCAACATTCACCATCAGTTTCATAGCAAATACTGATTATTTTCCATAGAGACCACTTGTTTTAGTGGTACATGATGTAGTTTAATTCTGATTATTTTAGTGTTCTATTGACTGAGTTTCTATTTATTAACATAAATTTCTCAGCTTTTCAGAGACAACTTTTGATTTCAAGGTACTTCCCGAATATCTCCTCCTTTAATTAATCATCTATGAAATTAAATTTCACTATTCAAAAACACCCTCAAACACAAATATCTTGAAATGTAGGCTTATCTGTATAGCATCTATAATTATTTTAATGTATTTTTTCACAAAACAGATCTAGGTTAATGTCAAGTTCATCTTCCTGCTATAATTTAAATTTTCCTGGTGTGTATTATAAAGACTGCAACTGACAGACATCTTTTATTGAAAGAGAACTGAGAACCAGTTTTGCAATTGAGTGAAAATGTGAAATGCAGAGCAAACTGTTTTTCCTGAGGTCATATTAGCTGTGAAGATACTATTTCTCATTGAAGGCATTTGAAAAGTAATATTTTTTAGAAAATACTACTATGGATTAAAAAGGTGTGTATAAAATTTATTAAACTTAATTAATAAGCAATATCCTACCTCATAAACAATAAATGCAAGACACCACTTGAGTTCTGTGGTTGGCAGGGATACTTTATTAGAAGTTTAAATATCTGCTATATCTGCTAAAATCATATTTTATCAGGATTTTTAATGTTAAGTAGCACTTGTTTTGCAGTTTTAATGCAATTCACTGGTGACACAGTGTGCACAGTGTTTGCCTCAATTTTTTTCTCCCTCACAGATATTAGCGAAATATTAGTGATATTAGAAATAATCTAGAAACACTTGTACTGTGGCCTTTGCTTTGACTACTCCAATTACCATCTTTTCCCCACTATTCAACACTCAGCTTTTACTGTTTCAACATCAGAAATGCAGAAGGCAAAGTTGTCCCATTAATTCAATTAAGCTCATTGCTGTATGGACTTTACTAGCTTTAGGTTACTCATTTTGGAATTTATCTGCATGTGTATGCTTTGTCTGCTTAGATCTTTTAAAATAAATAAAATTAGATGTATCTTGAACTTATAAGGCTTTTCTTTTATGGTTTTCTATGTAAATGGAATTGAAGAAGACAAAAATTATTCATTTAACTGCAGAATTAGCTAAATTATTGGCTAAGGGGCCAATATTATTTCAGAGCTCTGAGGATTGCGTGTTGGTTGCTTTTGGTCTGTGACAATAATGGGACAGATATTTCATTTGTATATGAGGTCATCAGCACAACTTTGGAGTGGAACAACCATTTTTAGATGAGCCATACAATGACAGGCAGTGTAGTAACAGCTTTATTTACCCTGTTTTACCTCATACAGCTTCTTGTGGGATGAAGTAGAAGTTTCTCACTGGAACCTACATTTTTGTATCTGCACATCAGAGAAGGCAAAGATCACAAAAGTTCATGGTGTATTTTGAAAGTTTTGCTTTATCAAAGTACATTTGGATGATTTTACTCTTTCAGTGAACAGCAGTTGAAGTGGGAACTGCTGACAAGAAGGTGACAGGAGGCCCAGAGCCACTGAAGAATTGAGAAGAGGATTTTAGGGTAGCAAATGTGGGATCTTAGACCAAAATGTGGTTGTAGCCTGAAGTGAAAGACAAATGTCTCTAAGGCATATGAGATGTGTTGATAGCCAAGCCCAGCTGAAGAAACAATTTGAAGTCCTTTATAAGCTCTTACATACATGACCTATCCATAAGTTACTTACAAGATCTGAAATTAGCCTGTACTTAATGAACAAGTGGGATTTATTGCTGGTTTTCTGTGTGCAGCCTGTTATTTAGTATCTAGTGACTTAATTTTTAGAAAGTTTGCCTCCCACACTTGTAACACCTCTGGGAAGGCTGCACCTTTTGCTTTGTGTTTCAGCTTGGCACTGGGGGAATGTGACAGGAACAAGGCTGTTTGTCTTCTCCCTTCCACCTCCCCAGAGCACTGCCAGCTGCCGTGGGGATGGTGCCCAGGACCTTGCCATGGGTCTTTTCCATAATTCCCTCCCAAACACAGGGCTTGGTCACGTTGGCTGCTCAGAGAATGGACAGGCCGTATTTTTAACATGCTTCTTCCATAATTTGAATGTCTCCTAGAGCAAAGATTTATAAAGGTCTATTATGTTATGTAAATCCTGTGTTTATATTGGCCATGCTTGGCATTATATGGGATCTGCTTTGTTCATTCTGATAAGCATTTTTATTTTTGTTTTCTTCCTTAAATCTGAATGCAGTCCAGGAGCTGATGGATACAGCCTTAATTCATTATCCATCATATCATAGTAGTAGGAAGCAAATTCAGATAAATATTATTTGAATAAGCTTTGACTTTCTTTTGGTTTGCTAATCTGATCAAATATCCAGAGGTTTAATTGCATTCTCCCAATCAGTAACACTAATAACTATTTTAGTTTTATCATATTATTGGCCACTATCAAATGAAGTCCATATGATTATTTTATTATATATAGTTATTAGTGAGCTGGAGAAAGTAGTTGAGTTCAAGAGAAGCCTGATTTGATGGTATTTTTCCTCATAAATATCAAATTATTTTTTATTAGATTGAACATGCACAAGGAAAAAAAAAACACCTCTAAAAAGAAATAGATTTTGGAGGATCAGATGAAGCAGCCAGAAGTGTCAAACAATGAACTTCTTCTTCTTATGTAAAAGGATATTTGTTGGGAATAGTGTAAGGTATTCTTTTTAACCTGGGATCAATACACAGAGCTGCCAAGGACCATAGTTATTTCAAATTCTATATGACTTGTTGTTGGGTATTTTTCCCAGATAAGTATATTGCTGAGATTTACATACCTGTAATTTTTAGTTTCTGCTTGTCCTCTGTTAAATGCACAATGCAAGTTCCAGCCTCCTGACTAATCTTAACAAGTTTTTGCATAGTGAAAAAATATTTTGCACAAGTGACCTCGGTTTGATTTACCCTGTAACTCCTGGATTAAGCTTCTTTTGTAGACCAGATGTGCCCTCTTAAAAGGCAGAGTTCCCAGTGTTCTGCTTAGGTTACCTGAGGAATTAGATTTTCCATGAGAACCTGGAGTGCAGGAGCATCCCATATTTTCTTTCCAAAACAGAACACTGTCCTACCCAGCAGGATTTTATTTGGCTGTCTGCATTGGTCCAATGCCAGCTTTGTTTTAATGCATTTCATTATGAGATTCACTGAGGTGGAGGCAGGCAGCAAAAGGGGCTCTCTTAGAATGTCTCTCAAGCCATATTTTAAATTGGATTAAGGTGAAAATTGTGCTTTCCTTGGAGAATCCTCCTTTGGTTGTGTCTGTGCTAAGAGCTGGTGCTCACTTGGTGCTCAAGCCTAACCCCCCACGAGGGGAACAAAGCCCAGAGTGTTTGATACACTCTCCTCCTGAGCCTACCCTCTCACTCAGGATAACTCCTCCTGAGCATGAGCTGCAGCAAGCATGGCCTTTTGAGGTGTGTGTACTTAAAATACTCCTGGGGGGGATTCCCTAGGAGAACCTGAAAATGTTCCGTGAGGTTTGGCACTACCGTGGATCTGGGCTGGGGACTGGGATGTGTGACAGGCTCTTGGTCATCAGAAACTGATCACTGAAGGCTGACCTAGAGCAGAGACTAGATGGAGTTAAAGAATACAGTAGGGATTTATTAAAAGGCCTCAAAGGATACACCTTGGGCAGTACAAAAGCCCAGCCGGGCTCCCAGGATGAACCCAAAATGGTCACAAAATTGACAACTGGTCACAGGGTCTCTCGCTTTTATCAGTTCTGGTTCATTTGCATATTGGAGTTAATTGTCCAGTTGCAGCTTCAGGTTATGAAGTCCCAGCCTTCTTGTTTTTCTCTCTTCAGTCCACATTGTTTGTGCTCTTGGGCCTGAGATTTGGATCAATTGGCCTTGGTCCCCAGGTAGAGAAGGAATTGTTTTGTCTCCCTACTCTGTGAAGAGAGCTCACCATCCTCTAAGGTAAAGCTCAGAAGTACACACTAAAGAAGCACAGAATCCGAAAAATATAAAAGCTAAAAGCTGAGGCATCCATGGAGCTGCTGCTCTGAGCTGCTACAGCAGGCAGGGAGAGAAGGGAGAACAGAGCAGAGATGTGTCCCTCAGGCCCATCTCACACGAGAGGTCCAAGTGTCAGGAGTGATCTGGGATCTCTCTTCTTCTCCTTGGAGGTTGGGTTGGGTTAGAGCGTGTTCCCCATGCTATTCCCACCCCCAGCCCGCCCCTGTGCCTGAGCTCTTTTTGCTTTCCTCAGTGATGTTTGCCACTAGGTTTCCCAGTGCTTGCTGTCCTTCACAGTTGTAATTAGTTTTTGGTGATCCTGGTGCTTTTTTCTATTTTTTTTTTTTTTTACTTTTTGCCAAACTGGAGTGACAACCCAGCTATTTTCCAGGTTAACTTACTGATAATACTTGGAACTGCAATAATGCAAAATCCTCCCTGTCAGCTTTCAACAAGAGAGTTCTTTTTAGTCATTAAATCTGCTAAATGGATGGTTATCTATTTAAATCTGTTACCAAAGTAATTAACCCTGAAAAGTAATTCCCCTGCCAAATCAAATCAGGGTTGCTTTTTTTCTGATATTCTTTTTAAAATTCCTGCCAGTAAAGACCAGGGTCCTTAGGAGAATTCTGAAAGACATTTTAGAGTTGTGCCAGTTTCCTTCTTTCAGGCTCAGTGGAAGAAGCAATTGAGTCTCTTTTCTCAATAAAGATATCCTCAGCAATCATGGCAAGAGGCTGTGTAATGATGAAGGTGTAAATGGGAAAACAGCTCTTGTTGATAGAGAGCTTGTCCCACCCCACACCTCAGCAAGGCACTGATACAAGATTTCCTCAAAGAAAAATTAAATATGGAGTCATAAATACAGATGAGTATGGGATTGGGCTTTTTTCTTTCCCCCCCCCAAAAAAAGAAAAAAAAAAAGTTCATAGCTCAGCTCTGAAGCAAAAATAGCAGAGGGGTGGCACATTGCAACAGAAGATGAGGGATCAGGATGACAAGGCAGGAGGTCAGTGGGACCAGAATATCTGGAGACAGCTGTTGTTGGGCCCTGTTTGGGTTTTTCTGTGGTTATGCAGATTAAAACAACATTTTTCAGATCTGTGGCACAGTCAGGGATTTTTGAGTATGGAAACTTCCTGCTGTTTGTTTCTACTCTGCTCCCAGGAAATAAAGCTTAACTCATTGGTTTTGTAAATAGGCAAGATGATAGCAAATGATTATTCAAAATAGAATAGCTGATGAATTGCTGATACCTGAGCATAAATATCCTCTTAAAGCCCTCAGGACTAACTGCTCACTCGAAGGAGAATGTTCAAGCACTAATGGAAAGATATTCTGGGTCTCAGTAGGCACAAGATTTTCTTTAGTCCTCAACTGAGTCCTGGGCTCAGGAATGTAATAAAAATTTTAACACTTCAGCTGTGGTTTTTCATACTTAAAAAAATCCCAAACTACAAACCCTTCTGTTTCCCTAGAACACAAATGTTGACTCCTGCTAGCTAATTGGAGGAATTCTCTCTAAATTTTTGCCTTTTTTTAATTAATATTTTTTAAATTATAGCAGCTGAAGTTTAAAATCAAAGTAATTGGAAAAAAAAATAGGTGGGGAAAAAAAAGTCTTCTCTGGTTTTCTTTTTTCCTCTTTATTTGCACATGGGCAGGATGACATTCCCAAGGGAATTTTGTGCTTATACTGCAATATGCAGCACAACTACTAAAAGTGTCATGGCTTTAATCACCTGTGCCTTTGGAAGTACACTGGCACCGGATCATTGCCCTGCAAAAGAAACAAAAAGGGAGAAATAGCACAGGACTGCTCTGTTCCCTCTGGCTGCTCTCTGTGCTCTGGCTTGGCTGGAGAATTTTCCCTCTCCCTGGCCGTGTGTGGCTGGAGACCACTTAAAGAACGATCAGCTGCAGTGTCAGCTTGTGCTGACAAATGCACTCCCAAGGAGCCTCGTGCATTGAGCTGGTGCTGATCTCACTCACAGTGACTAAGGCTAAGTGAAATCCTCAGGTTCAGTTCAGCTTCTCAAACCAGGCCTGAATTCTCTTCCCGGTTTTAATACTGCAAAAGCTTTGAGTCTCGTTGATCTTCAACCCTGTACGTCCTCAAAGGGCTGGGACTGGATGGTCTTGAGGGTCCCTTCCAACCCCATCCATTCTAAATTATTCTAAATGCTTTAACTAAAAGATTTGGAATTAAGAGTGTTGGTTTGGGTTTTTTTCTGGAATGCAAAAAATCAGAGTCACTGAGTTCATCATGGTCCAGCTAGTGCAGGTCAGGGCTTTGTTGGACACAGCGCAGGTGGCAGTGAGCAGGTGGCAGGACAGCTCTGGGATGTGCTGGCTCTGTAACCTGGGAACGATGTACTCCTCAGGGCAGATACCCTGCAGGCTCCAGTTTTGGTTTTGTGCTTGCTTAAATCCACTTATCCACATCACACAAGGCCTCAGATCACTGCAGAGGCCAGAATCACAAGCTTGGAAGACACAGAAGGGGACAGGTCCATGGGTGAATCTCAAGACCTCTTTAAATGCAACTCCTGGAACACTCAGTGACTCCAGACTGAGAGTGCACAAGGGGAAAACCATTGAAAAAGAAGTCCAGGGGAGATGGGATGGAGCTCTGGCTCCTCATGGTGATTTCTACAAATCTTGCTAACTCACTGTTACCTCAAGCAGGTAGACCACAGTCTCCTGAGAGACAATGACTTACCTTCAGGCTTCTGAACTCTTGCCCTTTTCTTCCCCCAAACTGGAATGCTTTTCCATTTTATGCAGATTTTTTTCCTTATTCTATTCAGTTATGTAACAGAACAACTGGTTACATCTGTTACTGTTCAATTAAGCTTTTTAGGTCACTTTCAGAGGACAGCAGTGCCTTTCCAGAGTACTGAATCCATTGGTATGGCATTGACTCAAGCCTAAACAGGGGATTTCACCATTTTGTATGGCTGTAATTACTATTCCGTACAAAATTGACACATTATTCTTTGCTATGCTGCCTGTTCTCCTAATCTTTGTGATTTTGAATTTACAGTGCCTAAGCACACAAAAATAAAAGTTAAAAGAATATAAAGGCTGCCTTTTGCTGCATTCAGCTATGAAGAACTTAATTAAGTAGATGGTTAAGGAAATACAAATTGTAACTTGTATTTATAGATATTACTGTGAACTGCCATCAATGCCTGGAATGAGATTTAATCATAAAGATCTTGACTTCTACCAAATGTCTTCTGCTGACCTAAAAACACATTATTTAACTTTGGGATTTAATGTGATTTCCTTTATCCACATCCAGCACATAACAAAAAGAATAACTTCCCACCTTTGGTGTGAACGCAGTTCTTTCCTTGAGTATTGACTTTGACCTTATCCCGACCTAATAAGTACACCAAAGAAGTAGAAATGAAAGGTGTCACCCATGGTAAACTACACATGTTCACACAGTTTTAGCTTGTGATTTCCATAGTTGTTAACCCCTGGTTTTGACATTATTTTAGACTGTCTTTATTTAAGGAATAACAGCCCTTCAAAATATGTCACATTTAAAACACAAGTGACAAAAGAGTTTCTATTTCCAGAAAAAGAAATGCTGGGGTTTTTAGGTTTCTCTGCACCAAAAAAAATAATCATATAATGTTAAATCTTGCATGTCCCAAGCTGTGATCTGGGGGTAGCTCATTTGTTTTCACTGGCTTGTTTGGCAGAAGGGAAAGTCTTCTGGATTCTATTTTAAACATTAGAATGCTATTGTGATTCTTGCATTTTATTCACTACCTGGTAGGAAGAACATTGAATTTTTTTCCCCATCACTGTAGTATATCAAGTTTTTAAATGCATTTTTTTGGTGCTTTCCTGCCTAGAGATGTTTGATAAAATGTGAATGGGTTGATAGACAGACAGTCCAAGGAATTGATTTATTTAGGTGTAAACATAATTTATATAGGTCTTTATGTACACTCCTATCTCCATATGTGCATACATATATATATCAGAGAAAGCAACACATTTTGTAGACAATACAAATTGCAGGGTTTAAATTCTTCTAGAATTGTAGGAAGGCATTTTGCTTTTTGATTGTGGTCTGACAGCATCCCATTCTCCAGCATGTCAGGTTTTCAGGAGAGAATGTGCATGTTCCGTGAGACAGCTGGTATCTAATAATGTTTGAGGGCTGAAAATCTGAGTCTACTTAACAGCCTTCCCAGTCTGCTTCCATTCCCATTTCCAGGGTAAGTAACATTTTAGCATTCTGATGCTGATGATAATTTGTGCTCACGTTACTGTTTTACAGTTAAAAAGGTGATGATTATGTTCTTCTGCTCTCTAGTTTTACCTGTGCCTAAGCAGAAATGTCATTGAATGTTTATTTTTTGTCAGGGCTTTCTAGAGACGATTTATTGAAGCACAGCCGCAGCTGCATTTCTCAAGTAACCATATGTCCATTGAGGACTTGCATATGTTTAGCAAAGCTTGGTTGACTTGATCTTTAAGCAAGCCTCAGCAGCAGTTTGTAGTAGAGTTTTAAATGGATTAAATGTGGGGAGATGCAGATAGTGGCTAAAAGTGTTGATAGTAACTAGCTGGGGATGGAAGGAGCTGACCCCATGGACCTGCCTTTCGAGTCTTGCTGGGGATTGGAATGTGCAGCTTGACAGAGTGAGAAGACACTTTGAATATTTCCAGTTTGGAGGAGTAGGATGGTACCTAGTGGAGGTGGTTCTAGACTGCACATATTTTAGCTATAGCAACGCAGATTTTTGTCTCTTTACTCCTACCTCTAGTATTTTCTGAATACTCTGTAAATGCCCATGCAGCAGCAGTGAACCTTGATTAAGTGATGGAACAGAACTGAAGAAATTAATAGTAATTCAGTGTACAAATGCCTGACCTAAAGCTGAAGTCAACAGCAAATAAGTTATTATTGTTTCCAGAGTGTGTTTTCCTTGTAGGTGTGGTATAAAGTGGATATTCTGGGTATGGATAGTGACAGGGGAAACCTTTGATCTGCCACATCTTTATCAAAGAAGCTGAAGGGAAACTGTCTTCAAAGCTGGAAGGCTTTATGGCTGCCATAGTTAAACTGAAGCTTGCCAGAGTTAGACATGACCTGCTCCATTTTAACACTAATTTTGTAAGTATTGTGTTTCCTACTAATTGCTACAGGAGCAAAACCACTTTTCTAGACCTAGACCTTTCCTAGACCACCTAGACCTTTCCATGGTTATCTGTAACTGACTAGAAGGATTCTAAAAAAGAAGTAGCACTGTAATTTTATCGATCACGTGCTGCTTTCAAGTAAGGTTTTACATTCTGTTCATGTACAGAGTGTTTTGCATGTGGAGATTTTAGAATGTTTCTGTTGTCATTCCTTATAAAAAACCTCTTGTTTTCCAAATGGAACGTGCAAAGGCCTTAATTTTGACTACTAAACACAAATGATTGAATACATCTTGAACATGAGGAGGTACCTCTGGCAGCATCTACTCCTCCTTCACCTGCGCTGCTGGTGATCATCTTGATGCCTGGTTTGTGTTATGAGTCAACAGATAATCTGGATTGATATTTCTTGTAATAGATACTCTGCAGGTCAGGGATGTACTGTAGAGGCTGCAGAGCTATTTTCCTTGGGGGAAGATTTATGTTATTCATGGCTTAGAAACATCTCTTTCAATGGGTGGGAAGACCAGCCTTTGTTTTCTAAGGAAACAAAAGTTTCAGCAAGAGCAGAATTTTAGGATTGGCACCTTCAGGTTCCGTGCATCAACTTACACAGAAGTGAATGTCAGGACATTGGTCTGGAGCTGGACTTTGGGGAACTGTTCATTTGTTTGCTGTATTGAAGCAGTGGGGATTTATTTCCTTGCAGTTTTTGAGCCTCATATTTTTCTGTAGGAAAGGAACTATGTTGGAACCTTAAATTGGCAGCTTTTACTTTCAGCAGTCAGAGGCAGGTTTGAATTTCACTGCTGGATTTTTTGAGTTAGCTTAACTGTTCCCTGAGGCAGGTCTGATCTGTGTTCAGGGGTCTTGTCTTTTCTAACATTTTGCCAAGTGTTTAGAGAAAACAACTTGTCTCTGTGTCCTGGAGTGAGATATTTGCTGCAGGAAGGGAAGGATGGAGGATGGAGGAAATAGGGTCACCTGGGACAAGTTTCTTCACTGCTGAATGAAACAACTCAGGCTTTTTTTTCTTTGGGGATAACTATTAGAGCTGAAGGTGGGTTTTGTAGTGATTTTATTGATAAAAGGCAGGTAGGCATGGAGCCCAGAAGAACATACAGACCATCCCTAAAGCAGGTTTCTAATGTAGGAAGAGGAATCAGAGGAATCAAACGTTCTTTCATGTGTCAGGTACTTCAGATTTCCCAAAGCTGAAGCTGACAATGAAATGCTTACTTCTAATATCCATTTCTTGGAACCTGACTGCTACTGTGGCAGTAGTTCCACTCAGCTGCATAATTTCATGTGACTTCTCTGGAATATTATAGCCTAGATTTTGAAGCTAAGAGCTCTGCTTCTCCTATTACCAAGCAGCCCGACTTAAATAATTTCACAGGAACAGAAAGCTTTTTGATGCCTGATAGAAAAAAGGGGGAAAATATTAAACAGGCATTTCCATAATAACTTTTTTTCTAGGAAAATACCTTACAGACATTTCCTTGGATCCTGGCGATGCCATTTAATATTGGTCTACATTTTAACATAGTTTCTTGATCTTTTCATGAGGAACTTGATATTCTTTTTATTTCTCACAATTATTTGCCATTTTATGGGAGATTGAGAGGTAGGGGACATTAATGAAATGCACTTGTGTTAATGGATTATGGCATTTCTGCATGTGGTGGCTTTTTGCTTTAGTTCAGTGACCAGTAGTTTAAAAGAAAGGAGTTAAGGACTTGTTTTTGGAATAAACAGCATTCCCAAGTGGCTGAAGTTTGGATTGTTCATGTGGTCTTGTTAGAACCCGAGTCTTCTTCCACACATCCAAGACATTTGTAAAATTGTTGTGTCATTAGATTGACCTCCAAGCCTTGTTTCTCAGTGAGTGTAGAAACACCAGCACTAATACTTGGGTGAACCTTGAATTTGAATAGAAAAATCCTGCTGCTGCTGTGATGCTCCTGCGCCTGTTGTGATGTTAAAGGTGTTCCACAGAATAAATTCAGTGTTTTCTCCTCTGTCCTGAAGCATCTTCATGCTGTGGTCACAGCAGCCGGACAGGGACATTTCTGCCCCTTGCTTGACATTGGTACAGCGGCCACATTTTTGGTGCAGTTGCCACTTTGCTGACATGAAGGAGCTTTTGTTTGCTCAGTGAGTCTGAGCTGTTTGCTCAGAGATGATGCTTCAGAGCCAGCAGAAAAGCTCCTCTTCTCAGCATTTCCCATCTCTCTGCTGAAGGGGCTCTGCTGACGCGGCGCTGACGCTGTGAACCTTGTAATGGAACACACGCAAAATTAAACTGGAAATTAGAGGATAATGGAAGAATTTTTAGGAAAAGTGCAGTTCAGTGGTAAATAAGTGGTAGATTCAAGTCTGCTCCATGCTGCTGTTCTGGTAGGTTTAACAGAGGTTCATGTTTCTATCTCTGTGCAGGAGTTAATGGAGGGTGAACTGGAGCGTACAGGAAAGCGAACTCAAAATGCTTTTATTTTTTGTGGGAAAGGATGAGGGCAGGAAAAGCTTAAAAGTGTAAAAACCAAGTGGTAAACTTGAAGGTCTCATATGAAGCAGTCTGTATTTTCATACCATCGAATTTTAAAATAAATTATGAAAATAATTATCTGAAGCTCTGCTCATATCTGGACAGTGATCATAGACCTGTTGGTTTATATCTGCATTACTGAGGGTATGTAAAGTTCTTAGGTGACTTATTGATCATATTATATTTTTTGGTATTTTTCCAGAACAGAAATAGGCAGTAGAGATTCAAAATCAGAGATGCAAACAGGAATTTCACTATGAAAGCTCAATTTCCAGTCCCAGCGGATGGCAAAAATCCTCATTCATGGTGAATTGAACTCAGCGTGTGTGAGCTCGTTCTTCTCTGCCTGTGTGACATAATCAGGGGTATTTTGAATACACTTGGGATGTGATCTGTGTGTGTTTCAGATCATGCTACTTTCCACAAAGCCTATTTGCTTGGTATGAAATATTTACACATCATTCTACACAAAGATTTGTTAGTCATACATAATGCAGAGTGTTGAGTCTTTGGCTGTGTTAGCATCTGCCATCTTAGCTAGCAGTAGGCTTGCTAATTTAAATATTTTAATGAATGAGTCATAACCTTTGCGTAAGAGCACCAAAATTATAATTGTAATTTTATTGTATCCACCAATGTATTTTTAGAAAAAAATCCCCTGATTTCAGTGATCAGTGTGAGGTATTCCGCATAGTTTCATGTAGGACCCAGCTTACAAACCAGTGGAATTCACTTTAATAAAATGTGTAGGACAGATATATTAGATAATAAATACCTTACTACTGTATTTTCTTCAAATATAATGAATGTTCTGCTTTATCATTTGACCTTTAGATGGAGTTGCAAATTGCTGATGGGTAAGATTTGGAATCCTTCAGATCTAGATCTCAGGTGGAGAGTGGCTTTTTATTCAGAGGACATTTTTCCCTCTGTCACACAGGAGCCATGGAAGATGTTACATCCAAATGCAGCAATCATCCTTTTAAGCCTCCTGAGCCTTAGAGGTGCCACCAGAAAATTTGCTGTGCTTGTAAATAGGCACAGCAAAGCCTTTACTGTGATTAGCATGGATTCAAATGGAAGGGATTTGTACAACTCTCTGTTATTTAAGACTGGTGATGTAAGAAAAAATACTTGTCACGGTCATTATCTTCCAGCTGAACAGCAGAAGAGGCAACAAAGTAGCACCTGGAGATTAGCCAAAATTTTAGGAAGTGCCTTTTATGTTGAACAATCAGTTATGTTGTTGGCTTGAGCTGCATTATAGGCCATGGCATCTCAAGGATTTTTCCAAAGGATTGTTCATATCATTTGTGCTGCACAAATATGGAAGAAGCCTGTTTGTCTGGGGGCATCAGGGATTTATTCTGAAGGATGCTTGCGGCTTAATTGGTTTCCTTAGATTCTGATGCATAATTATTCTCTCATACCCCAATAGGTTTTGATGCCCCACTTACTTTAATTGTGAAGTACCTCAGGCGCTGCATAAATAAAAATAAATATCCAAAGGCAATTTATAAATACATCCTTACCCTTAGTCTGCACAAGATTTAGGTGTCTTGGAATTCTCAGGCAAAACATAGTTAGAAATCCTTCTCTCAGCTGAACAGTCAGGCTTTTATGATAAAATGATTCTGTGAATCAAAAAATATTATGTTGTTTCAACACAAATCTATGCAATATTGAGAAATGCAACTAAGATTTGTTTCTGTCCTTTTTTTTTTTTTTAATGGACAGGCAAAGTGTAAGCAATGGCTTTGCTTAGAGCCATAAACGTCATTCGTCCTTTGCAAACGTGTCTAACAGGGAGATCAGACTTCAAGAACAATGTAGATCATGTAAAGAAAATTTACATTTTATTTATTTCTTTCTTTTTCAAGTTGTTCCTTTTACCATGTGGCAGCAGGTTTGATGATAACAAGGCATATGTGTTCTGGAGAGCAAGCTTAATTAGCTTCTGAAATTATGTCCCCTTGGTTGCTACTTTCTTTTTTTATTTTTTTGATGCTGGGAGAAGAAAGATTCTGGCCTTGTTGCCCTCCAAAGAATGCCATCAGGAAAAGATAAGGTTTTTATTTGCAAGTGCTTTTTATGGAAGATAAGTGGCTCAGACTCCAGACATCTGCTGTGCAGTAAAAGTGAAGAGGGGTTCATGCCCTGTGACTGAGTTCACCCACTTCTGGAAGGAAAGTTTGCAGACCCTCATGGATTTTATATCTGGGTAGGTTACTGTGTTAGAGTTCTATGGAAAGGAGGAAAAAATGTGTTTAAGGAGTAGGAAAGGACCTGCTGAGGAGAATGAGTAGATGGTGGCCTTCTCTTCTTCACTGGTTCCTCCTCTGTCTCCGTGCCTGACCTGCTTTGGTTCAGGGCAGGAGGGGTTTGGTTCTTTGCTTTTGTGATGTGGGGCTCATTTCTGTAAGAGTCTGAAAAGTTTCAGTGCTGAAGTGCCCAAAGTTGGCTCAGAATGTGTGCACTGGATCTTGATGGCAATTAAATAAACACAGTGGTGGGATTGAGACACTCTGTCTCTAGATCTTTGTCTTTTACTTAACATGAAATCATGGTTCGGGTCCCATTTGTCTCTATCACTCATTTAAAGAATTGCTTTGCCACATCTGAGGACTTCAACCATTTCTTATGAACAAACTCACTAAATTTTTGTGTTGGTGAAATGTTATTTTTGTTACCGGACATATTACTGTAGGAAATACACTGCATTTGGGACTCATCACAGATATTCATAGATTGAACCTTGGGTTGAAGATTTTGTGAGAGTGATGGTTAATAAAGGAGAGGATTATTATTAAGCTAGCAGGTGAATTTAGCTGTGTGTAGCATCTGTCCTGAGGAGTCACAGTTTCCTCTTATGCAGGCTTAGTTGTACATCTCATTTTAAAGATGATTTTTCTACCTTCTATATTTACTTCCCTTCATCAGGATGAATTTCACTGGACAGAAACCGTTTGTGGCATGGTACCAAGCGTGTGAGGTGTGTGAGAGTGTGGCGTTCCTCCTCCTGTTCCAAGTACATGCTTCCTGCAACCCAGAATCTGTAATTTAGCAGAGGAAATTGCTGGCCAGTGGGATTATTGCTTCATATGCTTACAGGAGTAAAATCAAAGGGTGAGAAAGAAGGGGTTGAAAATTTAAACTACCATTTGCTTAGAGATGAGAGGGTTGAAAAAGGGAGAAGTAAACCCTTAAGTTCATATTTTAAGAGATGCCTCCTTGCCACTCCTACATGGGTTTCTATGGAAACAGAAGCAGAAACTGGGCCATTGGCAGCCAAGAATCCATTTACACTTTAAATTTACTGCTTGAGCAGCCATGCAGTTTTCTTGTCCAAATTAAATCATAATGGAGTAACACATGCTAAGTAAATTGGGGGTAAGTTGAAAACAGCAAATATTAAATATCTTCCATGGATATGCCAAAAACCCCTCCACCTTTTTTTCTGAAAGACCATCAAGTGACAGGTCAGATTATATTTTATAAAGAAGCTGCTTTCTTGTGGCTTTACAAATATGCATTGGAAGTATATTAAGCAGGTAATTATGTTCTCTCGGTTAATTAGGGATGTGGTTTACTCTCTTAGGCAACGTGGCTGTTTCAGTGCTTGAGATGCAGGAAAAAAAACAAGTTGCATTTTCCTTACTGCTCATCCTCTAATAAATTGTGGTGAGATTCTCAGACACTGAAACGGCTCATGGATGTTGTACAATCACAACTGATATTTATTTAAGCCTGATTAGAAGATAAGGCCAGCTTAGATGGGGTCTTGAGCAACCTGGTCTGGTGGGTGACATCCCTGCCCATGCTGGGGGTTTGGGACTTGATGATCCTGAAACGTCCTTCCAACTTGAATCATCCTATGATTCTATAATAAAAATGTTTCTACTGCTTGGGATAAAACTGTTGTCAGATACTTGCCACTATTCGAAACTTTGCTCAAGTTATTAAGCACTTGGTGAAGCTGTTTGAATTGATGTTTTCTGCTTCAGTTGGTTTTCCTCTTTTTGTTGATTTTTTTTTATTCTGGTGAGCTTTGACTAGAAAAATGACAGTGCTCCTGTACTTTTGAGAAAGAAGTTTTCTTCTGAAAGCATACCCAAATTATGTGCTGTGTTTGGTTCTGTTTGTCAGTTCTCTAACTGCACTTGCTCCCTCAGCTGGCTTTCCAAAATCTGGTGGAAATCCCAGACATTTTTCTCCAGTGCTAATGAAGCTGGATGCTGGGTACACCTGGAGTCAGGGAGCAGGCTTGGCTGAACCATGGCCTTATGAACAGCCATGGAAGAGGGACAGGACCTGGAGAGAAACAGGGATAACCCAAGAACTGCATCTGTATGGAGGGAAGAGGTAAGGAAGGAGAGAGCCTGAATGAGGGGAAGAAACAGGAAGAATGCATAAAGAGAAATGGCATGCATCATGAGGAGTAGAGCAGGTGAAATGCTCAAATAACCAAGAAAAGGAAGTAGGGATGAGTGTAGAAGATAAGTGGGACTGAGGATAAACTGGGAGGACTGGGACTGGCAGAAGATGGAGGCTAAGCCTGTGCTAAAAAGTCTTAGGAATGGAGAACTGGCAAGGAATATGATTCTAGAATGAGAAACTGCCTGGGATAAAGTTTGAACTATCTTCAGAGGCTGAAATGGCAGCTAAGAGAAATGCCAGGGAGCAGTTTAGTCTGTATTTGGAATCTCTCCCAGCCTCTTGCCTCATTTTCCCTGGGGGCTGGACCTAGAGAGAGCTGCAGTCCCTGCAGGGCTCTTCCCTCAGCCCTCTGACAGGGCTTCTAAAAGGGTACTAGTATCATGGATTTCCTGCATGGGCCTCAACATGATGGCAAAACACAAGAGTTTGTTTTGCCTTTGTGAACCTCATTTCCATTCATACTTAATTTTTTTTAACTTTTTTTCCCAAGCAGTTGGTGGCTTTTGGGTCTCGCTGACACCAGGGAAATCTGCCAGTCGTGAAGGTAGCGAGTGCTGGCAGGCAGAGCAACTGTTTTGACAGACCAGGAGATGTGCAAAGATAGTGTTCCTCCATTTTCTCCTGTTCCTGGTCAGGGATAAACACTTGTATGGCACAGGGAGATTCCACTGTGTGGGAATTCCAGAGCAGCTGCTGCTGCTGCTGCTGCTGTGTTTGGTTGTGGAGCACATGGAACAGTCCTGCTCTTATAAAAAATAAGAGGGAAAAGCCAGAAGCACCCGGTGTGTGGAAGGAAAGACAGACCAATCCACAGAGATGAGAAGAGGGAACTCATTAAATATGCCCAGCATCAGAGTCACAGTGAGTTAGAAATGTTTTGAGGATCACTTTACAGGCTTAGAGCCACCTGAGACATCTGAGTCAGTGGGGGCTCCTGGCAAGGGGAGATAGACTTGTTAGGAGAAAACCTATATAGCAGTGTTGACAGCTAAAGGAGGCAATGCAAGTCCGTGTTTGAGGGATAGAAAAGAGGCAATTTATTGTTATTACTGCTGGAACAAGTGGTACAGCCAGAGTCTTGCTGAAACAGGTACAACATGGTGAGAAAAATGCTCCAAGCCATTGCAGCTTAGGTGAACTTTAGTGGGATTCCTCTGGAGAAATCACTTGGAGTCGTGAAATGGTTTTGAATGTAGTTTTAAAAGAATGATAGTGCTAGGAGAGACTTGGGATATTTTATTTTCTTGAGGAAGAGATGACAGCTTTCTGTGGGGCTAAATATTGCCCAGATACCTGCAGGATTATCAGCCATCAAAACTAAATGTGCAAAGCACATTTAAAGTTAGAAAGTCAGCAAAGGAGGCTGTGGGCATCGCTAGGATTTGGGGGGAAATTTTAAAAAATGTTCATTCCTGTTGATATTTGGGGTACATATAACACATTCATACCTCTCCCAACATGTAGGACCACTTGTTCTTTGAGTCTGAAGAGAAAAAGGAGTGCTTTGTGCCAGTGTTCTCTGGGGTTCACGTGGTGCATGTGGGTAATCGGGTGTCTGCTGAAAATGAGCCTGGCAGTCAAGCACAGAGCTGGTAAACTGCATTTCTGGTGCTTGGATTTCACAGGAGTCAGAGTATAGGCCAGTAGGAGAGATGAGTGATGAACATGATATCTGTGCTCAGAAAGAGAAAATGTGAGGCAACCGCTGGTTTTCTGATGGTCAATTCGGTGAGAAGTTTTAACCCAGAATTTAAAAAATTATAGGTGGGAACCTGAAAGTGAATGGGAAGCGAATATGAACTGGTATAAATGGATTTCTTTTCATGCTGGTTTGGGAAGACTAATGACAGAGATTAGCTGGTTTTTTAAACAAGATTAATGCAGGAGAGTCAATCTGTTTGGTTTGAAACAAAACATTACTTTAGCATTCCACGGGAAATTATTATTGAAGGTGGAAAAAAATTGCATAGGAAGATGGCTAAGGGGTCAACTGCAAGCAGCTGTGAACAAAATACAATTTTCAGGATGGATGGAGATTAATGATTTTGTGCCATGGTTATTAGATATTATTAGATGTTTGCTCATTAAATTTTGGCTAATGTGAAATTGAGAGGATTTTGCTCAGATGGAGAAAAACTCATCATGCAGGGCAAATACAAGGGAATTGCCAGCTGGATAGGTGGATATGGAAAAGTTACAGGGCCCCGGTGAAAGCTGTGCCCCAGTGATGAGAATTATAACTGGGTGGTGGGGAGATTTTGGAGCTGGCGATACTGGGCTGTGAGGGGGGGCTGCAGCTGCAGAATCTGGGAAGCAGCAGTTCCTCATAAAAAGAGCTCAGTTTCTGCCCTGCCTAATGCCCTCTTTTTCTTAGTCTAGATTCTGAGAAAAGGCCTACGAGTTGCTTGGTCAGTGCTCTAAAGGAACTTTTTTTTTTTTTTTTTTTTTTTTTTAATATGCTTTCAATGTAAGCAACACTAAACCCACAAGTCCTCAGAGCACCGCTGTGCTCCTGAAAGGGCTTTTAGGTCCCTTCTGCTGCCAGCAGGGGCCTCCCCACAGTCTAGAACTCACTAACAGACATATTTCACTTCTGTGATCATCTATTTACCCATCAGCAATAAAAGCAGAGCTTTTCAGGTATGCTTCCTTTTCCTTTTGGAGCTCAGCTGAGCAGAAGGACCTGTGCAGTGAAGCCCAGGTCTCCTTCAGTCAGAGCTGACCATCCCCAGTTCCCATGGATGAAAACGTCCCCGCTATCAGACTTTTCCAGACTATCCCAGCTTTTAGCCTCCTCTTGGGATTTCAGCAAGCTGGAGCTCTGACTGAGAGTGATGTCTGCCCTGGTGGTTTGTCTCTCTCTCTCTCAGGCTGGCTGATTTCCACTGGGAAGTGTGGGACTTTGCACTTTCAAGGCTCTAAAAGGGGTGACTCATTCCTCCTCTTTTGTCTGCTCCTTAAGCAGCTTCTGCTGCACAGCTTCACCTCCTGCTTTAATAGTCTTTTGCACAGAGCTTGTCAAAGGGGTTGTAAACTCTGGGAGGTTCAACCATCTACATTTCACTCTCCTCACGTGCTCCAGGCTTGGAGTACACGCATGCTGGGGTTTTTATTTTCCGAGGATGCGGCGACACATCCTTAATTTTTTATTTATCCTTAATTATTTTAATCAGTTTTCTGGTCCCAGATGAAGCAGAATGGACTGAATGCTGAGGGTATTTTAAAATACTTTAGGTTGCAAAAAACCCTAGACTGGGGCAGGGTTTTAATCCATGCACATCTTTATTATCTTTATTCCTGCACATTTCAAAAGACTTTCACTTGTTGCTTCCCTGGCTAGAAATGCTCTGCACTGTATATGTTGGAATTGAGGAAATACAGACCATACCAATTTATTCCATGTGTTCAAAACAACTTCTGATCCTCATCTTTACATCTCAATAGAAAAACATAAAATATATATCTTTTTCGGTTTATGGCTGTTTTTTGGTTGTTTTTTTGGGTTTTTTACACAAAAAATAAAATAAACACAATTCTATGAGCATGAGACACAGGAATACATTTGATTCCATCTGCTGAATAATTTTTGTGAATTTAATTGCACCCCGGTTCTTTCCAACACATGAAAACATATGTTCCTAAACTAATTGAATATAGCTTCTGGTCTTGGCGAGGGTCCAGTACACTGTTGAATCAACAACAATATTAAGAATTTTTTCAGTTGTAGTATGTTAAATGATCTCTTCACCATTTTCAATTTGGAAAATCCTGTGACAAAATGAAATACAGGCTCATAAAAAGCTGGCTAAATACCCCAAATTAGATACTAGTTGCCAAGAAGCTTTCTGATTGAAATGGTAGTTTTTTTTGCCATTTGTGTGTTTTGGCTGTAAATTTTATATTGCAGCTCCTTTCAGGTGCTTTTGTTAGGTTAATAAATGTGGCTGCTGTGGCCTTAAATTCCTCCCTTCAGTTCTAAATGAAAAATATTTAAAGGTCATAAGATTTCTTATCTGTGAGATTATCGAGCTGATTATCAAAAAGTGCTGAAAGTCTGCTTCCAAACCCAGATCTTGATAAAGTTTACCAGCTAGAGGATGTCCTGTATGTATAGAATGCTTCATTTTTTTCTCTGGTGTTCACCTCCTCACTCCCTGAGTTTTGTGACAATTGACTCCTCCTGGACCTGTGCTGTCTGACAAGATTGACAGCAGCCTGGAGCAAACCAGGAAAATGCAGAGAGGGAATCTGAAAGATCCCTGATCTTTCCCAGCAGGTTGATTATGGTCCCTGTGTAATTGCAAGCATGTGGGATCAGCAGGGGAGGCTGAGCCCAAACTAGCCTGTGTGCTTGCTGCTGCTGTGTCAAGGAATTTCAGTAATCTGTCCCAGAACTGCATTATGCAGATGCAAGTGTGGCATTGAAAGGGAAGAAATAGAAGTAATTGCTTCCTGCCTCTGAAAGGGGATGCACATCTGAAAGTCAAGGCACATGTTCTAGCTTGTGTGGTGAAGTTGCAGGAATTTTTTTCAATCAGTGCCACTGCAGCCCAGTGCTTTGCACATCATGAAACTGAAAAATCATATAAATGCAGATGAGTTTTTTTACTGTGTACTGACTCTCAGCCCAGTGTTAAGTTAGCTTGAGTAAACATATTAAAAACTGCTATTAAATATTGGTATTTAAAGGCTGGGAGGTGCTTTTAGTGCTTGGTCACTTCACAGGGTTGGTGAAACTACAAAAATGTCCTGTGTTATATTTATCTGCCTAAATGCTTATGGACTGGGTTGTTTTCAGAACAGATTTAAATAATTCATCAGGTCTATCTTTTGCTTATGAGTTAATAATCCTTCCTTGCACAGAATCACAATGCATGGTAAAAAATTTCTTCTGGAAGCAGGAAAAATACCTTAAAACTCCAACACCCCTGAGAGGACATCCTAGAACTCATCTGTGCCTTTTTACTTGTAATTAATAGGCACAGAACTGGGGTTCAGTGCTGGGTTAGTGGTTGGATTCCATGATCTTAGAGGGCTTTTCCAACCTAAATGATTCTGGGATTCTGGTGAAACTTCTGTGAAACCCACTCCTGCTTCTCACTGATTTAATCACCTTGGCTGAGGAGCATTACTAATTCCCAAAATTACTAATTCCATGGTGACAGTTTCCAACCCAAAAGGTAAGAAAAAATTGGAGACTAATTCCAAGCTTTTTTGTGGATGTCAGGGAGGTATTCAGTTGTGCTCTCTTTCTCCAAGGAAGGATGAAACTCTACCTTATGAAACAACTTGGCATAAAAATGAACTGAAGGCCTTGAAGAAAGGCTTGAAGCTCAGGCTCTGGGGTGTGTGGATGTGTTCACATGCTAGAAATAATATATAGAATATAGCTTCAAAGTAGCATCTCTGAGGGAAGGGGGAAGGAAGAAGAGTAATACACTAATAATTCTCTTTATTTGAAGGTTAAAAGGATGCTGAAGCAGAAATTGCAGTGTTCAGTGCATCCTGTAAAACGACAAATAACCTCTTCTGTGTCCCAATTTTTCGTTCATAAGCAAGCTTTCCTTTCTCCTCCTATCAGAAGTGTGGATGTAATTCACATGTTATGTGAGTAGAAGCAAAAGTGTATGGCAGGCAATCCAGGGTCCTCTTTTTAGCACAGCTTAAGGTTTATGGGAGTTTGCACTGATTTTTATTTTTCCTTAAGTCTGAGCAAGAGGGAGATACAACAGGAGGCGACATTAGCATATTTATTCCCAGCTCTTTTACACGAGACCTTAAAGGAATCCTCTCTTAGGTGTCTGTGATATAATGGTCATCAAATCCCCCAAAAATTCAGTCTTTAAGGCGTCTCACTGCCCTATTTGGGATAAACTTGCAGAGGGAAAGTTGAGAAAGGAGCCTTTTCCTTCTCAGTGCATGTGTTTAAGCCTAGCAGTTGTAGTAAAACTCAGTGCTGCAGTTTTTGATGCTCTTCTTCAAAACACAGGATTTTAAAAGCAAATATTTTTAATTTGAAAGGTGAATTTTGCAGCACCAGTAGAGCCAAGTGGTTGAGTGAAACAATCCCCTCTGACTGCCTCCCTGAACTGTTATGCTAGCTCAGTCTTGGGGGACGGCCGAGGAGCAGAGTTTCAGAAGCCAGGAGAGAGAGGCTCAGTTTCCATGTGTTTATTTTCAGGGGAGAAGGAGGAAAAAGAGACCGAACAATGGCGGAGTGGGTTTTTATCTAGGTTCTGGGGGGTTGGGGCCATCTGGCCTCTGGCCAATAGGTTCCCTCTAGGGTTTAAGGGTCATTCTAACATTCCTATCTGTGGGGGTCTGCTGCAGGGTGATACCATTCCTTAAAGAATTGCAACTGTTGAGTACATGGGAGGCAATTGGCACAGGCGTTGTCTGTGTACAGATGCTGTCCCTGAGTGCTTTGAGCCAAGATCATTTCCAAATTAAAAGGGAATTTTAGAATTTTAGCTAAAAAGCACCTGCTTTATGAATATGCAGCAGCTGCTGCAATTTCTTTGTGTTATGTTTCTCTGCATCTGGCCTGGCCCGGTACTGCCCTACATGTTGATTAATTTAACCACCCATAATAACAATAAATAATGTACATTTGAAGTGCTATGTGCATGTTTTTCCTTTCCATCTGAAGAAATGTGACCTTTCTCTGCCACACTGATACCACCACTTATTACTCTTGTCTCATTCTATGATAGCTGTCCGCTGTTATGATTTAGAAATGCTTTATCTTGGTTTTCCAGCAGCTTAAAAACTGGCCTAGTTGTGCCAGAGGAGTGTTAAACACAGAGATGGTTGTATCCTTTTTATTAAATATGGGATAAAATCAATCTAACTCCAGAAGGTAGAATTTGTAGAGATCACTGATACTTTTCCTCTCTTTGGTGAATTATAAAACTCCGGTGTCTTATCAATGCAACCAGATTATTCTGAGCAAAAGAGCATTGAGAGCACAACAACTTCTCTTTAAAAGTTGTAATGCTGCCAAGCCAGAATGGGAGCTCCGGGCTCGGATACTGCGTGGTTGCCTCCCAGCAGTGTCTGTTACCTGGCAATCCAGGGGACAAAGTTTGCTGAAAACATTTATTTGGTCTCACCCGGTGCCTTGGGTTTATTGTTTTTAAATCGCAGTGCTTTGAATGGATTTGCAGATTATTTATGTATCTCTAATTCACAAAAGAAGTCAAGTCATGTGATTTTTTTCCCTAGGTTGACTAGATGAGAATCAGATAAGCACAAAAAGAGGCCATTGTTACTATGCCACAGCTCCTATACTACATGGAAACTGTTTATTTTTGCTTTGCATTTAAAGAAAAGCAGTATTTAAAATCTTGTCCAGCTGTGGAAAGTTTATTCAGAATCTAAAGGTTTCTGCATTGAGTATGCATTAATAACAAGAATTAATAATTTATAATAGAATACACATAAAATGATTTGGCTTCTACTCAGCTGCATGCAAGTTTAACTTAATTCAACCACACAAGCAAAATAAAAAAGAAAGAGGCTGCAAGACAAATCTAAGAACTACACAGGGGTTGGCTCCATCCATCTTTACTCTTCATGGTGCTGGAGCAAAGAGATAAATGGGAAAATCCACCAAGAAAAAATATGAAATTCTCTTGGTTTTGGGGGAAAGAAAGACAGGAATTTTAAAGGAAACACTTTTAAATAAATGTTGCTGTTTGTTACAAGTGTACAGAGCATCTAATTGTCTGTGTGCATTTTCCGTGCCAGGAAGTTAATGAAATTAAATGCATAACTAGATTTTGAACTGAACCAGATTTAATTTATGACCATTAATATTAGAAAATTTAACTGTGCTAAAATGGTAACCTGAAAATCTAATCCTTTGAATGATAAATTCAATTCTAGAGAAACCAGTTAATGGAAGGTCTACATAGATAGGGCCAAGTTCTTAATATCATCTGGAAATGTGCTATTTTTGGCCACTCTTCCGTAGGTATCTTTTGAATTTCTGGCCTCGAGATGCTACTTAAATCCCTTTTCCATGCCAAGAACAGACCATCTCACAGTTTTCTTTCTCAATCACAGGTAATCAGCAGGAGAAAAATTCAGCAGAGATGTCCCCCTTCTGTCCTTCATCCAACCAATCTGAACTAATGTGGTTTCCATCACTTACTTTTGGAGAGAAGTTTCTTTAGTTTAGACTCCTCCTTTAATTTTGGGGTCAAATAGTTGACTAAGGATTTTTTGATGCTTAGAATTCCAAGTAATAATAATAATAATAATAATAATAAAACATTAACCCTTCAGCTACGTAATCCAAACCCAATTTTCAACCTGACTTTGAATATGGAACAATAGATCTCAAATGTTTGTTTTACCAGCCCCTTCACAGGGAGAGATTAGATAAAATGTTGTGCTTCTGGATGGTGAAGAAATCTGGCAGATTACAGAATACTGAGTATTTATATCATGGCATCTTGCTAAAAAATTCCATTGACACAAACTGTGTCTCAAAGATTCAGAAAAGTCTCCCCATATCTTCACATAGTTCCTACTTGCAGCAAGCAGCATTTTTATTGCCTTGTCTCCTGTGGGGAAAACGCTCATTAAAACTCCATTTAATCTGGTGTTAACGATGCCATTAGCTCCTCCACGTGTTTCGTGGGAGTCCTCCCCCACATCTGCATTCTTTCTCCTAGTTTTCCACCATTCACTTTGTCTGTCCCCAAAGTCTCTCCTGGTGTGTTAATGAACGCCAGGCAGGACCACGGAGTGTCTTTTTTAGGTTCAGAGGAAACGGTAGAATGTGAGCACTGAAAAGTGGGGTTTTTGTCACATGGAGGCTGGGGAAACAGCCTTCCATCACAGGAGTGTCCTGGTGAGCAAATGACCTTGGAGAAAGAGACTCCAGTGTTCAGTTCTCTGCGCAGAAAGTCTCTTGCTCTGCTTCCCATCTAAATTTTTAATGCCCAAGATACCTCATGCAAAAAGAGAGTCTTGCTTTTTATTCAGGCTTAGTAAGGATGCCTTCAGAGTGTTTTTTTAATCTATATGCTTCCTCTTCTTTGTTTTGTTTTTGTTTAAGCATCAATATTGGAATTTACTTCATTTAGATAAAATTTTAGTTGAGTTTTACATTAGAATGACAGTTTCACAGGTAGAGACTCAGACATTCTGAATGGCCCATTTTGATTTGAGCTCAAAGCCCTTTTCCAACTTTAACAATTCTGTGATTGTATGAACAAATAAAATACAGTGTATGAGGGGTAAATCCATAGCCAGGGTTTGCTGGTAAGTGGAAAACATATTTTCTTCATTACAAGTCCTATGCCCTGCATCCCAAATGTGTTTTTCCACCTCCAATAATCTCTACCCGCTCTCCAAAGTGCAGTTCCACTGCAGCAGTTTCTCCAGCGGGGTCCAGATTTCCCATTTCCATCTGTGTCCTACTTCAGCGGAGCAAGGATTTAGGATGCACCGTGGAAGACACTCTGTACAATGAAGAAGGGCGGAAAGGCTCATAAATAGCAGGTTGGTTTAATTCCTGCTGCTATGGAGCTGCTGTAAATTGAACTTTGTTTGCTCACACGCTTCAACTGGGGAGTTGTTGCCTGCTCTGGAGGGAAAAGGTTGCCAGAGAAATTCAAAATAAATTGATTGTTCACCTAGTTAGTGGTTTTTTTATTTTTAGCCTGGCTTCCTGGGGGACAGATTTTGCAGTCTCCAGGTCTGCCTGCTCAGCCATTTATCACTACCCAACCTCCTCCTCGGCTTTCAACACATTGGTTAATTTAATGCAAATGTGACAGAGCCAGAAGTCATTAGATCTAATCGTTAGTCATAAGATCTAGTCATTATATTTAAGTCATTAGTCATAAGATCATCATTCCTACCAATTTAATAAAAACTGGTGGTTGCTTTGATGATGGAGACCCAAAGTACAAATTTTCTTGGGGGGAAAGATGGGCAGCAGCCACTTGGCCTCTCTGTGTGCATCATTTTTGGGGCTGACACCTGGAAATATTTCACTGAACGTTGTTTCCTGTAACAGCCAAGATCCTTATTTTTCTTAGTCTTCTTATTGGTAAAAGTGGCAGACTTTCCAATTCCCTTTTGATACTCGTGCTCGCTGTTCATAATCCCTGTTCCTAACAAATTCCTCAGGGAATAAATTAACCCAAACTAACCAAGAAGTCCTTGCAAAATTTCAATAGCAGCAACTAGCCTTTGAGTAAAATTTTCTTTCCCAGTCAGTCTGATTTTGAAAAAAAAAAAAAAAAGAGAGAGAGAGATAATCAAATGAATATAGTTATGAAAAGAAAGCTAATTTTTGTTTTCTAAATTAAATATAGCAAGGTATTTCTAGGCAGACCTGACAGTGAGGTTCATCACTGCCCTAATTATCTTTTCACCTGTCAGCTTCTGCTGGCTTTCACTGTCAATACTGTGAGGTAATCAATGCAGTTTATGTTTGCCCTTCTGTGCCATAATAGTCTGTGATAAACCACAATGAGTGCATAAATTTAAATAGCTGGAGTACTAACCCAGCAAAAGAGAGGATAGTAATTTCTGATGGGCTTGGCTTTTTTTTATCGTGTGTTGGCACACACTCAGTATTTGGGATCATAAAATGTTAAATTCCCTATTTAGCTTCACTGGAGGTATTCCTGCAGATTATTTAGAAACTCTTAGAAAAAAGTTCAGGGAAAAAAAAGTATTTTTTCAGGCCAAATCCTTAAGTCTGTATAGCTCCTTTGGGATATATGGGGTTTTCTAAAAAGAAATCCCTGGTGACTCCTGGATTTTTCAGATGTGGCTTCTTTGTAGAATGCTTTCTGTCCACGTCTTTTTTTCCTGACTTTCCTTGTCTCTTTCCCAATTGTTTCAGCAAAGTGACTAAGTCTGTGGGCTGACAGTCACTGCTTCACAAGCACCCTGTGCTTATAAATGTAAATACCAGTCCTTTTTTATTGTGCACCTTGCTTTAAAGCCACTGGTTTTGTCCCAGGACAAATAATACAATCAGTGATGCCTTTTATAAAGTTGTTATCTAAACTCCTTTTTGCTTCCTCCTTCCATTTTCTAGTGAATGTATCCTAATTGTGTCTTGCTGATTACATGCACAGCAAAAAATTTTGCTAGAAATCAAAGTCATCTTTAAAATTCTGCGTTCCTGACAGTGAGTGTAGAGTGATTAGTGACAAAAGTGGCTTTCTCCTCAGTTCATCCCTTTTAATGGTTCTTTACCCAACTAAATCCATGGATCCTGGGTTAATACCTGTCACTGAAAATGCAGAGATGGGATCCTGGTGCCACAGAAGTCAGGCTGTGGCAAAGTGAATTTTGCATGTGCATTAATTTTTGCCTTTAGTGCCTTGGATTTTTTGCTCGTTCTCATGTATTTATTATGTTATATTTAGATTATCAAACAAAGTCAATTCACAGCTTGTTTATAACACACTGACCTCTTTATGCTCTTCGTCTGTCACAAATCCACAGAGTTATTAACAGAAAATCAAACCCCGAATTGACATTGAAGGAACTGGGATTGTTCCATGCATACACTGGCCCTGTCTTTCAGAGACCTCAGGCAGCCTGATTTATAATTTATTCTTTTAGTTCTTTTAGATTTTCTGTCAAACCATCCTATACACAAAAGAAAGGAAGTTCTTACTGCCCTCAAAATGGACTGACTCTTGTGATGGAGCTCTGAGGGGGAAGAGGGAACTACATATGGAGAAATGAAGATTCCAATTCTGATACAAGGCTCTGGAATGTGAGCTGGAAACGATTTGTTCAGACCACCTGCAGTGTTAAACAATGAAATATATATGGCTGATTTAATTAGCTATTGATGTGTATCATCTAACAACAACATCACACATACGTCCTGCTTTTAGTGCAAAAATAAGTGCAAAATAAGAGGTTTTTTAAAAAATTGCTTTCTGGAAGGCAATGATTTGTTACAAACATGAACAAAGCTTATAAATCATATAAAATACATGCTCTTGGGATCAGGTTTATACAATTTTCAGTGTTGATCTGGCACAGCTCTTAAAGAAAGCTGTATGCACTTAACCTGGGGTGCAGCTTTGGCAGTAAGATGTGAGGAAGCATAATATTTCCAGCTTCTGTGAGCTTGGGAGACATAATGAATAGAAAACTCTAATTCTCCTATTTGGAATCTTTGAGAGTCCTTTCAGGATGCATCTTGGTTTATCCCAGTTAAAGCCCATAAAGGATCTAATAGAATGTTTCTGCTTTTTCTATAATAACAAAAAAAAGACAGCTCATGCCTTAATTCTTTCTTTCTGAGGCAAAGTAGCCCTTTTGGATTTGTTGTGAATTTCTGTGGATTACAGGGAATTTTCAGGTTAAATATTAACTTCATGAGAGGAGTTTGAATTACTCACGCTGTTGTTGTGCTATTCCTGGCACAACATGTTTCCCATGCAGGCATGGTCCAATAATGAGATAATCAAAGGTGCTTTGCTTGTACTGAAATTCAGCTTTATTTCTTCACTGAGCTGTGATAATCTGAATCCTAGCTTTCATTTGTGCCCCTGTTTGGGGATCTTGCCTAGACCAACCACAGGGTATTTTCTCTTTCTGTGAAGGTGAGCCCTTTGAGACATCACGTGGCCCCGAGCTTAGAAGAAATCCCAGTGTCAGCCTGAAAGCCAGGCACGGTGTCCAGTGACAGATGACAGGTCGGTGTTTAAGAGGAGTCTGAGGAACAGCTTCAGTCTTTCCATTGAAAGGGAGAATGAGGGCAAAAAAGCTGAATTCAAGTAAAACCTGGATGGATTTTTTTCTGGGGGTTGAACTGTCCGTGTTCTGCGTGGTATTTTTCTGACGGGGCAAGAGAGATTTCACTCCTGTAAGGGCAATGCAGGCCTAATGAGAAGAGCAGCAGAGTTTTTAATGGGGCTGAACCCCCAAGTGATCATCAGGTGTGCATTCAGCAGGTGCCAGTGAAGCAACTGAGACATATCTGGAATTTCACAGTGCAGTGTGTGGTGTGGAGGACTGTGGCATGATTCACTGCTAACTTACTTTTAATGGGGAATATTCAGATGGTTTTTTCGCTCCCAGAAAAAGATTTGTGGCATAAAAGGCACAGAAAAGAAGATCCCAATCTGTTTGTCCAAGTAATTAAAGGGACAGTGGAAACTGGTGTTGGGATTCAAGGGATGAAATTAATTATTTGTATTAGCAGAGCCTCAAAGCAGGAATGATTGCTGCTCTCCTAAGTGGATGTGATGGAGACAACAGGGATAAATTGTTAACTGCCTGTGTGGGCTGCAGAATGATGTGGATTGTGTAGTGATTGTCATAGAGATGCAAGGCTGAGCTGGAGAAAGAGAGAGCAGCACAAGAGATGAAATAGAGCATTAAATATTTTCTTGCTATTGAACAACATTCAGTTGTTCATTGTCACTGGAGCTGTAAATAAACAAGTTTATTGTTGTACTCTGCTTTTGCGTCAGGTTTTAGACAACAGAATTGTGAGAAGGTCTTAACAGGGCTACACAAAGTTGTTAGGAGCATGAAGTTGTTGCAGAGATGGGGTTTTCTCCATCTCCTTGGCATGTAAGATACTAGGCCTGAACCGCACTTCTTAAAACATTAACAGCAGCACACAAAAATACAAACCTTTTTGGGTTTTCTTTGAGCTTTGATCTACTTCTAAAAAATTGAATCCCATTCTTTTACTCTGGGTGCTTAACTTGAATGGGCCTAAGATATATTTTGAGCCTGTAAGCAGGAGGTACAGTGTAATGAATTTAATCCCAATCGTTACCTGCCTCTCCAAACTCATTTCTAATTTAGCCACTGATGATGGATGCTCCTTGATGGGCTTCTCCGGGTTGGTCCAGGCAAAAGTCAGGCAGCAGAGGAGTTACCCCTGGATAAGCCAGTCAGGGCAGCTGCTGGAGTATGAGGTGGCCATACGTGTGCTGGAAAAAATTAGACTGCAACAGGAACTTTAATAAATAAATAGTGGAGATGAAGGAATATTTTTATTGAATACTTCTAGAGAATAAATTTTATTTCCTGGTATTTCTAAGAATTGGAAGACTGAGTGTTGTCTCTGAAGAAAAACTCTGGCTGGGATGGATAATGGGGCTTTTTCCACTTTTCCATACCTGACTAATTCACAGCTTCATTTTTACAGGGCTTTTAAATGGCTTGTACCTCTAAGATTTTACTGAAGCAAAATAAAAATTATTTTACTACAAATCCCAGAATCATAGATTATACTAAATTGTAAGGGACCCATCAGGATCATGGAGTGCAGCTGAAATGTATGTTGTACTGAAGAACTCACCTTTTCTGAGGTGAAAACTCTAAAACAGACCATGTTTGCCATGAGAGAGTGATTGCTATCTCTCCCTTTCTTAAATTATATTTTAAGTGCTCTTCAGACAGTTTGGTGATTTCAGGAGTAATAAATATAATGACATTTATGTGAACTGTTCTGTGATTACAGCAGAGGAGTTGAAGTGCTCACTGATGTTCTGTGGCACTTTTATGTCTGATTTTAAGGAATTCCCCATGATTCCCTCGTAACACCCCAACATTCCTGAACGAGAGCGGGCTCTGCAGATTGGGAACTTTGGGAGCCAGGGGGAAATGTTGAACCTGATGGTGCTGTTTCCAGAGAGCTGGAGTTCATTGCTTGGCAGGAAATGAGACCAGGATATTTTTCATTTGTTCCAGACATCAGATGGTTTTTCAAGCATTTGACATATTCTAGGGGATTAAAGAACTCTCAGTTATCAGACACAGTCATGTCAACATGAAATGAAATGCTCTAAATTCTGTTTTACAGATACCATGGTACCAGCAACAGGAATATCAATTGGTTCGAATATAGAGGGAATTTGGGAAGGAAAATAGGACCCCAAGTATTTTATTTTACCATGGTGCTTTCCAGCTCCAACGGGCAAGAGGCTCTATAAAAATGTACTTATATTATTTTAGGTTTTCTTCCAACACAAATTAAGATGTATTGAAGTCTGTATAGGTATAGGTAACAATAGGAATGATGAAAAATCCATATATCTAGAGTAAATATACCTGTATTTACTGCTAGAAACTGGTTTTCTACATCAGGCCTTTTGTTATTAGACTGATCTCTGTTTAAATTAATCTACCAGGCTCTAGGCATCAGATAAAATGATGTTATATGCAGCAGCTTTGGGAAAGGAAAAAATACAGTGACCTGTGGCACTTTGCATGGAATATTAAATTTAGACTGTTAGGAGAGCTGACCTCAAAGGAGAAAGTCCCCTTTAGACCCTGTGGATTTCAATATAAGCCAGATTTAAGTATAGACTCTCCTAGAACTATCCCACTAAGATGATGAATAGAGGAATCATTAAATTTAGAAGAGAAAGTCACAGTCCTTAAAATAGATTGCCCATCTAAAAACCTAAAATGGCTTTGGTCATTCTATCTGGATTTGCCTTTTTAAAGAGGTTCTTGTTTAAATCAACTGAGGGAAAAGATGTCCATGGGTGATGGAGGGATTGACAGCATAGGCTGTTATAACCCATTTCCCAAATTTACCTCTAGTGATGCCAATAGAAATTTATGGCACACTATTCTATATCCCAGATGTTTTTCTATAGATCTGGATTTTATAAGTTAGGGCTGAGTTCCTGCCAAAATATCACTAAATCACTGCTTTGCGGCTCACTAGTATTTTACCTTGACCTTAATCTTGACAAAAAATCTAATTTATTCCATTTAATAAATTAATGCAATTTGAAATGTGTTCATTACACCAGGGTTCGAGAAACCAGTGCTGTGTGTCCCTGTGCTTCGCATAGACTTCAAGTTTTTTTGCTTTGATTCTAAAGATCAGTGTCTTCTGACCAACAGTATTAATTTAATAATATTCAGGGGAAAAAAATCAATGTCAATAATGAAAGATGATATTGCTGCTTGAATCCCCTCCATTTCAGTGTATCTTTTTTACATCCATGTTCTCTGCTAGTGTTTACTCTTTGCTTTATTAGCATCTCTAAAATAATTCACATTCTGCAGTTACAGAATAATATTCAATTTTCCCTTTGTCATTTGGCTTGAATCCTCACTTGGGAAGATGCAATCAGCTTCCCACTGCAAATTGAATGTGTCTTTTGTCTTTTTCTTTCAAGTAATTCTGTGTGTTATCAATATTTTTGTCCTGGTAACTCCTTTCTTTCACGTCCGACCAACACCTTAGTTTTTCACCTCCATCTATTCAGAAATCTTCTCCCCTTTATCTTGACTTTCATATTTTCTAGCCCTTGACTCACATCCAAAATGAACAGTTGTGGCTTTACATTATTTTCAGAGGTTTTCTGTCTCTTTGTCTCCCATCTCTGTGATAAATTCCTGTTGCCTGATCACTGCTTGGGCAGCTCTGCTGGACACTGCTGAATCCCTGGCTCACGTTAGAGCTTTCCTATCTCTGTCTGTGCATTTCTGCTTTTTCCTTTGAGCAACCTTCAGCTTTTATTGGTTCTCTCAGTATTTTTCACTCGTGACCATCTGTATTTTTGCATTCTGTCTCTTATGCTGCCCTTTCCCTTGTGCTGAGTGACCTTTGTTTTCTCTCTCAGATCGGCTGCTTTCAGCATTTGTGTGTTGACAGTGTCAGGTGGGGCTCCTTCCTTGGACTTGTCTTATCTCAGAAGTAGGTTTTGGGTGGAAAACTCAGTTTTTTCTTTGCCAGTGCATTGAAAAATGGCCTAGAGAGGTTCTTCTGGAGAAGCCAATGCACCCAAAATGACTGAACTCCACATTTTGAGGAAAACAGAGAGAATATTTGTGCTAGGCTAAGGTTTGGACTCAATGATCTTGAGGTCTTTTTCAGCCTAAATGATCCCATGATTCTCCAAGACTTTTTGTAACACTTTTTGGACAATGGCAGTTTTTTAAAGTCTGTGTTATCAAAGAAACACTCTGGCTTATGTGAGGGGTAATTTCAAACCCACACACGGGGTGCCAGAGGTGCCATTAACTATTGATGGATTTGAAAGGAAGCTTGGATATGTTTGTCCTTGTGGTCACAGGTCATGGTTTCCCAGGAGATAGTGGGGAATCATTGTGGTTTGGGGAATCAGTTGCTGGATTTCCCAGCTCTTCCTGGAAAATGCTAAATGGTGAGGAGCTTCAGTGTCTGACCCAGATTCTGACCATTATGAAGGAAACTGCAGCCTGTTGTGACACAGATGAGCACTTCCGTTTTCCCGTGGTTTTACTGTTTGCTCTAATTAACAGCATTCGGCAGGGGATAATTTTGCTGTTAGCAGTAGTTAATAGCTGGTTGCTTAAGGCTTCAGTCATGCACTTAGCATTTGGTTTCAGTACCAGTTTTACCTTTTTTCTGACTGCTAACAGAGAAAAGAATAATTACTGAATAGTGCCATCATCCTCTTGGAATGCTAATATATATTATAAATATAGGTGGGAATTAATTGAGCTCTAAGGTCCCTTCCAACCCCAGCCATTCCATGATTCTGTGATGCAGACATATGAATTCTGTAGATTTGCATCATATAAAAATTGGCAAAATTTGGGATTTTTTAATAGAGAGATATAGGTACACAGTTATCAAAGAAGTGTTGAGTGAGCCAAGCTTGTTCTCTGTTTCTGAATTAAAATGGATAATCAAAATACACCAGCTGGATTCTTTGTGCTGCTGAAATACGGTCAGTCTGCAAAATTCCATGCTGAAAGTGAACCCAGGACTATATGACTGGCCACATACTGGTTTGGCTACTGACCCACAAAAATGCTGCTTTATTCAATGTTTTTCCACACACCTGCGTCAGCATGAAGATAAATAAATCATTGCCTGACTAAGTTTTTGCTGTTAGATTATTTTTAGCCCTTATTGACTCTTTCTTACCATCACTCATTAATTTTAGATTAGTTAAAGAAAGAGGATTAACAAACTTCAGCTCACAAGAGAAAGATCAACTTCTAATGACTACCTAAAATATCGATAACTATGTGAGTTTTCTTTCTTAAAAAATAATTATAATTCAGGTCTGTATGCTGAAATTATTCTGTATTCAGTAAGCCTAAAATTCACATTTGGGTGCTTGCACAGGAGGGTTCCCTTCATGCAAATCCTACTGTTATTTGCATTTCTGTCAATTTACTCAGCAGAATATCTCTGACTTTATTTATCAACATGGGAAAGTTACAATTTTTTGTTCCTTCCCTAGCAGAGTTTAGTAAATGCAGCATTATTGTATCTCTGTAGGCCAAGTAAATCTAGCCAGACTATATTATGTTGTTGCTTTTATTTTTAAGAATTCATTAGCTGAAAAACCCCAACAAAACCCTTTTGATTATAATTTCATTATAATTTTTATTTTCAAGGTATTCATAATTTCAAACAAGCTAGTAAATTATTTACATAGTATACTGCAAGAAATTGTGAAATAAATTCATTCTCTGACTTGATTCTGGGAGTGAATTTGTCTGTAGAAACATTCTCTTGATGTTTTTTCTGACCTTTTTCCTTGAATGCTGAACTGAAGTAGGTGTCAGATATTTGAAAACAGTAACAGGCAAATGCACATACCTGTAATTGGCCATTTAGATAGGTCAGGGTCTTCCCATCAAGAAAGTTGTGACCAGGATATTTTCTGGATTTCCATGAAGGTCTGGACTCACTGGTGCCTTTTGGAAAATCGGAGTTGTTGTGGTCCAAGGCACATTTTGCATAATCCTTGTCTCAAAAGTTTCCTGCTTGGTAAATGGAGAATTATCTACAAAGAGGATTAAGTCATATTCTGGAAGAAGATGAAACAAAGCTGGAAATTATTGCAGTTACTTCCTAAGTCAATACCACAGGGACTTCAGTCTTTTTTTTATCTGTGGTAAATGACACCTTCACTTTCCTGTGGTGGAAGCTGATGTAACCAAGTTGATATGACATGCTTTGTTGTAGCTGTTGCTATTGATTTCTAATTAAGTGGGGTTTAACAAGTCAAATGTGCTGTAGTGTGAAACAAGAGATGGTCTGCAAGAGTATTCAAGAAATGGGGTACAAATAAATACATGTTATTTTATAATCTGCAGACTTGCTTTGACACACTTGAACAGTGTTTTCTTATTCATATTTACTCCTAATGTGATGGCAGTCAAAATCAGATCTCTGACACTTCTAGAAAATCTGTATTTCTATCCAGTTTTTGTATTCCTGCACAGACACTAATTGGATTAACAGACTTCAATTTTTTTAATGTGCTTTGTCCCTCAAAACTTTTCATTGCTCCTGTAGGAAGAGGTTGCTGCACTTTTGCCCTCCTGAATCCTTTTGTATTTCTGGGAAATAACTTGAGTTTTATGCCCACAATTTACAGGTTAAGTACATCTGTATATATATCTTATATACCTTATCTGTTTGTTTTAAGGGCTGGATTTTCAAAAAATAATTTTGATATCCCCTCTAGCCTCTTCCACTTCAAAGTCTGGGGAACTGAAAGAGAAATAACTTCAGAGACTTTTAAACCTTTTGCAGAATTTTTTTTTTTTCTTCAAAAGTAGGGGCCAGATTTAGAAGAAAAGTTAGATCACAAAGGTCTAAAAATGACATAGGCAGAGGGAATGTAGGGATGACATCATGGCCGAGTTATTAATGAAGTTGTCTCGCTGCTGCAGATGCAAGGAGCACCAACGCTGGCATTATTAGGGCAGAGACAGGATCACCCATCAAAACTAGGTCAGAAATAGCTGAAGGTTTTGATCAGATGGTTCCATGTGATGCAAAATAAGCAGGACAAGCAGGAAAAAGCTGATAAATCCTTCTGGATCACAACGGGCTCTCATCAGTGAGGTCCAGCCTAGCCTTGGACACTTCCAGGGATCCAGGGGCAGCCACAGCTTCTCTGGACAAACTCTTCCAGGGCCTCCCAACCTCACAGGGAAGGATTTCTTCCCAATATCCAACCTGAACCCACCCAATGTCAGCTTGAAGCCATTGCCTCTTGAGCATCTTGAGATGTTCTTCTGAAATGGATGATCTCTGACATATTTTCCATCTTTCATAGCCACAGACTTCACAAAATTCTGGATAAGTACTTCAGGGGATAGGTGTTTTTTGTTTTTTTTTTCATGGATTATATACATTCTGTTATTTCTTTGACTCCAGAGCCTTCTAATGTGGATAATAATTGTCCAGATGCTGCAGAGATAGAGCTTAAAAATGGATTAGAGATCATCTGTGCCTTCCTTAATGTAAAATGTCAGAGCCTTTTATCACTGGGTCAGTGACAAAGCAAAAAAATATTAAGGAAATTTAGGAAATGGTTTAATGCAAACTGTCCTCTTTGGTTTATCAGTTACAGGGACTGTGATAAAAGGGTGTATCTGAGGAAAGATCTATTAAAAAATCATTGCTAAGGAAAGAAAATATTTCAATTTCTACTACTTGTTTGTTGTTCTCAGAGGGGTATAAGACTTTGCTGTTCCTTTCCATGTTTTTCACTTGACTTCCATCTGTTCTTCCAGAGGAGAGCTGGAAAAGAGGTCAAATAGCACCAGCAAAATTTTAGATGACAATAGAAGGAGGCAGAAATCTGCATTACAAATTTTGCTCTCTTTTCCTTCCATCTACCATGGGAATTTTTACTTCTATTCCAACAAATTTGTGCTTTTTTTTCCTGAAGTGCAGCTTTCAATTCATTTGCTTGAGGAAGGCTAGAGGTCCTTCTGTGCTCCATGTGGGGCTGTACATCAGGGGAAGCTCTTGGCTTATTCCTATTAGATTTTCCAGCTCTTGTTTGTACCTCTGTTGGACAACTTGCATTATGATCTTCTCAAGCTCCACCTCCAAATGCAGTAGGATTTGAGAACAGTTCCTGGAGGAAGTGTTTCCAGGATCCCATTCATTTCTCTTCAGATGTTCCATGCAGCATTAATCTGACCCCACACCCAGGGAGGGAGGGAATGAATATTATTCATCACAACCTCATGTCATGGCAGGAAAAAAGTACCAGGATGGCAAAGCAGACAGTGGTGCCTCAAAAGAATAACGCAAAGAAAGAGAACTGAAGAGGCCCTGATGGATTTTTCTGGATATTGGGGTATTAAGAAATTTTTCCCTCCAAAAATATTAGTGGCCATGGATTTTCTCCTTTAAAGGTTAAGTCACGTTATGACTAATGCAGTCTGCAGCTCTGAGCAAAGCAAAGCCTCCAAAGTTGTGCCTGGTGTCACAAGAGTGAAGCTGTGTTTGAAATGTCACTTGTGTACAGATAATTATTTCAATGGAACGAGACAGTCCTGGAGCACTGGATCCAAAGGAGGGAATTCAGAGCTGCTCCCCACCATCCCTGCACATATCTTAAATTAACTCCCTTTCCTCCAATTTTGTTTTTGGCTCTTACTTCTTCCTCCCTATTTTACAAAGGTATGAGCTGTCCAGACCCTCAGAAATCTGGGTTTGAGGAATTAATGAACCCTTTAAGCATCCATCTGGGATACTGTGTGTGAAACATATGGTGTGCTGGGAGAGCCATTTGGGAAGGCAGGGCCAGGAAGACAATCCCCACTCCTCTCTGCCATGCAGGTGCCTTCCTGCCAGCAGACCTGCAGGCCTCCCTGAGAGCTCACCTGGTAGTGCTCCACTGGAATATTGCTATTTGATCCAGGCTTATATTGTGAAAAAGTTTCTAATAACCTATTACTTCACTGCACTGACTTAGTTCATTAACTTAGGAGAATGATGTTTTATATAAATATATGGAAACTTGGAATACTTTCTATATGTGTGGGGAGGGGGAGCATGGTTTAAAGGCTACAAAGAAACTGCTCCTGCTGCCAGGACTATTCCCTTTCTAATCTCAATGCCTCTCTTTGCCAGAAATAATTCAGAAGATCCCAAGAAGCAAGATTAAGTTCCTTTAGTGTCTGACAAAAAAAAAAAAACAAATGACATATGTTCCTAATGCCAGAGGACTGTGAGAGCCACAGAAGAATCTGTTGTTGTTTGGCCTTTCCAAGTTTGGCTACATAATTAAAAGAACTTCACAGGGGAAATGAGAAGCTAAATGGGGTTTTTAAGTTTTGGAGAAGCCACCAACAATGTTTTTCTAATAGGAGCCAGTCTTGCTTGTCAGTTTTGAAGGACAATATTCAGTGACCTGACAGTTTGAGGCTTGTAAATGAAAGATCAGTTGTGTTGAACCTGCAGGGCATTCTCTAGTTTTTCTAAAAATTGCTCTTCCCCCTTGAACAATTATCAAATGTGCTTAAAAAAATTATCATTCTGACCATCTTGAAATGAAGCAGCTCTGCTGCAGAGGTAGGTTCTAAATGGGATAAGTCTTCTCTGTACAGAGGGCTGATCCAACCCAGAAAAAGATTCTCATCCATAATGTCTCAAAGATAACCACCAATAAATCAGGGTCATTGTTTAGCTGCTGTTTTAACTGCTCAGGTGAAAGAACAGGAGGTGATTGTTGTTTTGGAGAGTTTGGAAGGCTTCAGAGCACCTGGAAAACTCTTTAATTCCAGGGAAACATACATCCAGTGCAATTGTCTGAGGCACATTCAAGCAGGAAGGGCCTCTCTGTTGGGATAAGCGGGAGGAGTTCCTTATGGTGCAGCTGTAACTCAGGGAAGTTTTCCTTTCTTTGGATTTACCGAGCTTTGCTGTGCTGTGGAAGGTTTTTTTTCCTTGGCTGGAGTTCCCTGGGTAGTGTTCTGCACTTGACAAATAGCTAATATTTGAATTTTCTGTGTAAAAATACTGGAGATGATTAAACTTCTTCCTACCCAATGACACCTGAAAGACATGTAATGGTTTAATAGTTTCCTCAAAGTGCCAAAATATAATTCATGTATTTATTATGGGATGCATACATTGAAAATATTTTCTCTTTGTACAGAATAGTTCACAGACATGATTTATGTTTTAGGAATAGGAAGTATTCCTGTTTTCTAGTCAGAAATTGAGCTTCCCTTTGGTACCAGTGGCATGCAGAGTTCATGGATGTACCAGTGTTTCAGGGAGAGAAAATACCCCAAAAGGCTCCTGGGCTGAGGTAAAGACAGGGAGAGATCACTCACCAGCTACTGTCACTGGCAAAACAGACGTGATCTGGGGAAGAATTAATTTAATTTATAACAGCTCAAGTTGGGGTAATGAGAAATATAAAACAGAACTTAAAACACCTTCCCTTCCACCCCTCCCTTCTTGCCAGGCTCAGCTTCCTCCTGATTTTCCCCCACAGTGGCACACTGGGATGGGGACTGGGGGCCATGGCTAGTCCATCACATATGGTCATTGGTGCTCCTTCCTCCTCAGTGGCTGGACTCCTCACACCCTTTCCCTGCTCCAGAGAGGGGAAGAGAATCCTCCATGAACTTCCCAGCATCAGTCCTTCCCATGGGCTGCAGTTCTTCCCAAACTGCCGCAGTGTGGGTCCCTTCCTTGGGGTGAGTCCTTCAGGAACAGATTATGCCAGCGTGGGTCTCCTGCAGGATCGCAGGAGACTCCTGTGGGGTCACAGCCTCCCTTGGGCTACTCCACAGTCTGCAGGTGGATCTCTGCTTCCCTCTGGACCTCCATGGGCTGCAGGGACACAGCGCCTCTGGCATCTGGAGCACCTCCTGCCTCTCCTCCTACCCTGATCTGGGGGCCTGCAGAGCTTTTTCTCTCACTTTTTCTCACTCAGGTGCTCCCATCATTGCTGGTGGGCTTGGCCATGGCCAGCATGGAGTCCATCCTGGCATTGGCTCCATCAGACCCAGCAGAACCTTCCAGCAGGTTGTTATGTTCACAGCAGTCACCTCCACAGCCCTCCCAGCTGCCAAACGGTGCCACACAAGCCCAGAGGAAGTGTTTGCTGTGAGTTTTCTGTTTTGATACCATCAGATCAGGAAGATGCAAGCAGCAGAGGTAGAATTCATCCCTGAGCATGCTTTGCTCCATACTACTGCTTTAGTAATAGAGTAGTTTCAACTGGGGAGGACTAAAGATGTAGAAGCTATTATTAGCAAGGCTGCCTCTAAGAAGATGTTTATTTTAGTCTTGCATGACTCATCTTTATTCTTACATAAAAGACAAGACAAAGTGCAGTTCACTGACTTTGGTCACTAATCAAAATACTGGCAAACCCTCAAAGTGCCTGGCTTCCCTGTGTCTGTCTTTTTAATCTGTGTCTTGCTGCATGACAAAGGGAAGGAAATAAGTAACCAGAGTTTATTCTTTCTGTGACTAAGTATTATCTAGGAAGCTTTTAACTAATCCGGCTTTTACAGTGAAAGTTCTGCACCTACATAACTCACAGTGAGGGGTTTTGTTGTTGTTTGCTGCTTCTTGCTGGCTGTCACGGTATGGGATGAAAGAATCGCTCTCGGCCACATTACATCTCCTGCAACCTTCCAGATGGGCTGCAGCTATGTCAAACAAAATTCTTCATCTCTTCTTGATAAATTATGTGATAACCCCGGGGTGAGGCCAAAAAAAAAAAAAAAAAAAAAAAAAAAGAAGGAGAAGTAAATCCAGTTATGCATAGTTACGTGAGGGCATTCTTCATTAACCCAAGGTGGTGATGCTGCAGTAGCAGGGAGTAAGAAGCTGCCCATGAACTTTTTAAAGAGGTGGTCCTCATTTTCAAAGGCATGAAGAGGAAAATATAAAAGCAGCACATGCTCCAAGGTAAAATGAATGCCACTTTTCCAGGGAAAGCAAAAACAGGAGCAAAGAAGGCAACTGAAGCCACAATTGATAATTAGGATTTCCCAATGGAAATATTTAAGAGGACTTTGTTAATGTTTTGGTTGGAGCTATGATGAATTCAGTACTCCAGACTTGAATAAAAAATGAAAAATTATACTGCATTTCCTGATTAGAAGGCAAAACAAAAAGTAAAAACATAAAATTTATTTCTTGGACCACACTGGTTTGAAAAGTGAAAGATCACTTCATCTTTTCCAGGTGGAGGAAACTAACTTTGATTTCTTATCACAACCGGCAACCCATCCTTCCTTTTTATTCTTGGCTTGTAAAATTTATCCATTTCACTCTCTTGTTTGGGCATGTACTTTTCTGGCTGAAGAAAACATACTCTGTCCTAGTTCTGAGTTATGCTTTGTTAGTGGCTTAACTCCTAAGTGTTGTCAGAAGCTTTTTCCATAGTTAAAGGATGAATTTGATCCTAATTCTTGCTCCATCCCCGTTTCCCTGATTACTTGATCTTACTGAAGTAGGTGGGAAAGATTTGTATTTGTCATATTCCTGCCTGGTAAGGGTGATCTAGAATTTGGAAAATATCTCAGTGCAGAAAAGCTGAGCCACCCTCAGTGGGAATAGACTTTAATGGCACCAAATTAGGGCTCTGATGAAATCTCTTAGAGCTCAGAATTCAGGCAGACAGGAATATATTTCCCATGCATAGCAGGAGCCGTGTTATCAAAATAAAGTAAAGGTTTAGGTGATTGATTTGTAGCTAAGAACATCACAGCTGCGCTGTCAGGAAGGAAAACTTCCAAGTTATAATTACAAAAGATACTGTTAGGCCTCTAAGTTCTGAAAGAGAAGTTTCAATTGCTAAGCAACTAACCCCAAGATCCTGCCTATTCTGGAGCTATTATCAGTTTAATCTTGGTGCAGATAGGTAATGATATGGTTCTAAGATGCAATCTTGGCTTGGTTTCTAAAGTTCCAACAAATTTGCTTTATTTTATGCACAACAGGGACATTTATTTGCCTCTGTCCTAAGGTTTGGGTTTATGGGAACAACTCAACCTACTGATGATGTCCATGCCCATGGCAGGAGGGCTTGGACTCTAAAGGTCTCTTCCAACCCAAACCATTCTATGGTGCTGGGATTTTATGATAAAATTACTTATTTTTGAGCAATGATGGAAATATATTAGTTAGTAACTTGAGAATCTGATGCTTTGAGGAGGCTGCATCCTGTTTTCTAGGTCTTTGATCTCTAACCAAAGTGACAAAATGTCTGTTTTTAGAGTTCTTGCATCCACACAACTTCCTACACATGCCTATGCCATAGATGCAGGAAAACTTTCTAGAGAGTTGCTGCTACTTTCTTCCATATTCTCAATTTCTGAGTACTACTCTGTGAGACACTCTCTTCTTTTCTCTTTGAAAATAAGCTGGACTGGAATGTCCATAGAGATCAGGAATTACCAAACAAACAGCCACCAGGCCCACAGGAATAGCACAGAAAATCAGGAAACCCGAATTATTTGCCCTAACTTTGGCATACACCCCCCAGTGAATTTTGCAAATTAGTTTTTTCCAGTTTTGGATGCAGCCAGTTCCTGAATTAAACAATGAGATTCAGTCTCTCCAGGAGCATAAAACTTCCAGCTCTTTCCTTCTGCTGAGAAAGAACTGCCATGTAAACAAACATAAGCAAAATGGCTTGAAAGCTTTTTGCTGAGGAAACGTTTAAATTGGAGTCAATTTGCGCTTTAAAGGACGATTTTCCCAGTCCTTTGTCCTTTTGTTTTATTTTTAAGCAGCCCTTGCCTGTTGTACCAACATTGGCCATTTGATGGAGTCGGTAAAGTCTCTATCAGATTAGAGCTGCTCTTCCCCACTTAGAAATTAGAAGGACTAATTAATGGCATCTTTTTGTCTGCCTGATTGATTAATTTATTTGTTTTTAAAGTGCTGCCTCGGACCCCCCCAGCATTTTGCTGTTCCCATGCCTTTTAGCAGAGTTACTTCTAGTGCCTCTAGTGCACACACCTACATTTTTCTCCATTCCTCTGGACAAAATTGTGCTTCCTCAGTAAGGAATGTGCTCTGGGTGATAAGCGTGTATTCTATATGTGTGTGAAAGGAACTATGTATTAGCAACAATGGCTCACTTAACTATTTCAGACAGCATATATTTAGGGTAGCTAAAAATAGTTTTAATTTCAGAGACTCTCGGGAGCTTTGGTTATAGGCATTCCTTGCATTCCGCAGGAAGATGCTCTGAAGGCTGACAGTCATGCAGCAGTCAGAGCCAGTGGCAGAAGATATTCTGCCTTGGATATGTGCAATTCCAGCAGTGCTGCCTGTGCAGAGTGTGGGGGACATAGTAGTAAGAGTGAGTAGCACACACTAAGGTTGCTTTCTACAACGTTTCCTAGAGCTGAAGCTTTTATGTTGCCTCAGTCAGATTTCAGAATCTAAATAATGTCTTTCATGGCTCTTTTCCTTGTAATCTAAAAAAAAAAAAAAAAAAAAAAACCCAATAAAAAAACCTGGAAATCAATAAAAAGGTGCAAAGTGCATCCTAATATGTGGATGCACTGAAATTGTCCCTCTACCATAGCCAGCCAGACTTGTCAATGCCAGTAACTGGGACAAAGCTGATTTAGGTCAAGGTATTTGGAGAGAAATCGGATATGATGCTACTGCAATTTGGGCAATTAGGCAAGGAGCTCAGAGGCTGGAATAAAAAAGAGGATGACACTCAAGGAGAATCAATCACTACCATAAAGTCATCTAAAATTTATATATTAGAGCTGTGAGTGTGCCTCCTTCTCACAGTTCTGTCTCCATGTGAGCAAAGTGGCACTAAAGGAATTGTTCCTGCTAGCTGTGAAATTCAATTGCTAACCTCCAGCAGGGTTACCTGGTGCATATTGGGCAAAATGCAAAGCTCTTTTTCCCAGGTTTAACTGCAGCATGTAGAATTCACATAGGCTGGGAAATTCAAGTATTCCACATCCTCTGGGATGTGTGGCCACTGGCAGGGAGCATATGCTGTCACACAGATGGAGTCAGGTTCCAAAGCAAGGCAGCTGCAGCCACCCAGTCCCTGGAAACGGCCCCCAGCCCTTGCTGCTTCCCAAATCCTGCAGTGGGAGTGCCCTTGGAGGTGCTGGCCAAGCAGGATTTAGTAGTCCAGCAGAGGGTCAGTGCTCAGGAGGGGTTGGATGAGGTGGGTGACATTCCATCTGCATTGCTGTCCCTGGCCTTCCCGGAACAGGAATTTAGGATGAAGTTTTGGCACATCACGTGTTCACAAGCATCATTCCAACACCTTGGGTGGTTTCATCTCCTGTGCAGGGGGATGCAGGTTGCTGAGCACCTTGGGAATTTGAGCTCCTGGGTCTCCCTGAACCCATTTATGAAGGGCAGTATCCGAGTCACCCTGACACACCTTTTGGCAATTCCAACTTTGTGGGAAATATTAGCTCTTTGTACAGTGCCTCCAAGTTTTAAACCTTTGCCTAAGAGCTTGGTTAACACTTAAACTCCATTCCACAACACCCAGATACAAATTCAATTTTAATTATAAGGGATTTGCATAATATTTGGTATTTAAATAGAAGTTTCCCTCCCTTAGTTTTGGAAGCACACAGCATTTCTGCCCTTTGGTGTGGGGCAGCACCATCTCTTTCTGTTCTCCTTAACAAACTAAGTTATTTTTCTGTTCTTTCCTTGTATGCTTAAGACTTAGTTCACATTCCAAAATATTTTGCATGGAATCAAACACAGTGGGGCTTCGCTGTTTGTTAGTTTTGGGAGTTGGGTTGCAGAGAAAATTTAGGTGGCAGGAGAACAAGTCTGCAAAACTGTGATTTTGGACATCTTTTCTAGTGATTCTAAAATTACTGTTGGTACAAATGAGGCTGCTGCTTTCTGATTGACAATGCTGTTACGTTGTTGTTGCTGCTTGGGCTTTGCTTGGCATTTGTGCTTTGTTTGTCTCCCTCTCTTCGGTGCCCATGCTCAGGTTTGGGGCATGCTTATCTCCACAAGGCTCTTCTGCCGAGCTCCTCTCCTGGAATGAGGTTGTGCAGCTCGTGAGAGCATTCCTGAAATGTCAGTGTGTAACAGCACAGACTCACCCTCAGCATCGCCCAGCTGCCCGTGGTGCTGCTGGCTCAGGGTGCTGAAAGGAAGCAGGCAACAGGTTTGGCTTCCTTCTGGCCACTAGAAGGTAGGAAGTGTCTCCAAAGGAGTTTCCAAAGTTTTGTTTGGATACAGAATCTGGACTGTAGAGCAAATGTCCCCGGAGGAGGGGCTGCAGCATCTCTGCCTGCTGTGGGCTGGGAGCAGTGCAGAAGGCAAAGCCTTGCTCCACTGCTTCTGCCTTTTGCTGGGAGGGTGTTCCCTCGGGACTGGCACTCTCTGTAGCCAAGGTGGAGCCTCTTTAAAGGCCAGGAAATTGCCTCGTGCTCTGTGAGTCACCAGATCATCCCAAAATAGATTTTTATTTCCAAACTATTTACAAATAAAATCAAACCTAATGAAAGGTTTGTTGATGATTCTTATTTGCTGTGACAAAATGCTCTGAGGAATCTGCTGTTATCCTCCACTGATGCCTGTTCACTCACCAAAATAAATCATTCCCTCTTAACAGGGGAGCTTTTTGCACTTGCACTCTTGTTTGAGAAGATAAAAAGTGGTTATTCTGTGTGGAGAGTAGGTAAATTAGAACGTTGCTCGTTTGAAGTGGTAACAAAAAGCCTCTTTATGAATTAATGAAGTTGCTCTTATAAACAAGTTTGTTTTCTTTAAAAAGAGCTGTGAAAGTTTTCTTTGGTTGCTTTTGTTGAGCTAATGTTGTGTAACGCGGTATTTGTGTCTCCTGTCTGTTTTACATTACAATTTTGCTTATAGATTTAGATGTTCTTTTGAGGTTGTTTTAAACTAAACATTTCAATGTTTGTAACTCTGCTCTGCAATGACTCCACCACTGATACCTCTTTTTGGGGTTTATCTTCAATTTGGGAAGTCTGGCATAAAACACACACAAAGCTGCAGTATGGTTAGTACAATCAGTAATTTTCTAAATTAATATAGGACACTCACACATCACCAGCTGACTGATGGGTGTTTCTTCATTCTGATCTAACACAGAAAACATTTTTTATGTGAGTTTGATTAATCTGTATGTGCTTAGACACTCCTCAGGCCCAGACTTCAGTCCTCATTTCCACGGCCTCCAAATTAAAGTTCCAAGGGATTCCAAGTTCAAGGCAGCCTTGTTAAAACTAACATGGCTTTAAGAAAGAATTATCTCCATCTTCTCTAAGATTAGGCTTTCCTGCATAAAGAGGGATGTATGAGCAATACATTTTTTTTAATATTGTTCTTAGAGCAGATGCATTTTCTGGAAAGTGACTGTATGTGGGAGGAGGAAATATAGATTATCAACACATGATGACAACACTTTCTGTCAATATATCTGTGTAATCTCTGGGAAAGGTTTTAAAAGAAAATCATTGAAATGTACAAAACCAGGCAGTTTATATCCCATGTACCGGGTTTAATTTTAAATTGTGTTGCCTGACTTAGGGTGCTTACCTAATGTAAATTAATATTGGGCTGTATTATTAATGCTCATAAAGAGATCTATATATTTTGATCCACATTTTAGAATTCTCTGCCTAATGGTCTTTAGTGTAGGTATGCACAGCTTTAAAAATAGAAGGGCTCAGCCTGTGAGCTTCCACCTCCTGTAAATACTTATCAAGTGGTTCATTCAGAATTCAAATAAAGATCCATTGTCCTCCCAGTGCTTGCATAACAGCACTGCAACTCTCCATTTGAAAAAAATATGATATTTTTAGGGTGGAACACAGCCTCCTGTTTTCCTCCAGCGTTGGGTTGGGAATTGTTTAATGGGGGTCTGAAGCCCTTCATCCCTGTGGGGGCAGGGTGTGCAGGTGGTTGCTGTTCCAAGGGTACTGCAGGAGTGGGAATGCTGCCTTAGGTCCCTCTGCTCCTTGCTCCTGTCCCACAGAGGAGGGAGCTGGAGCTGGCTCCAGGGATAGGCTTGGCTTGGAAATGCACTCTGCCCAAAGGGGATCCTGTTCTTCCTGCCGCCCTGGACGAGTTGTCCCAGAGGAGCTGACAGAGGCAACAGGGGCCAATGGTGGCACAGGGCTCCCAAAAGGAGGCTCATCCAAAACTCATCAGCAGAACACACCAGCTCCACCCACTGTGCTGCCCAGAGCTGGCCCAGCACTCAGATCACAGTGACAGTCTGTGATCCAGAGCAAAATTATCCTCTCAAGTTTGGATTATTTTTTCCCTCTGGAGTCAATTTGTCAGAAGGGCTTTGCGAAGCATCAGTGACTGTGCAGAGGGAGCAGCAAACTGGGATGTGGGTGACTGGCCAGCAGAGGAGCATGGAGGGATGGGAGTTTGTTTTCCCACTGCTTGAATGAGCAACTTGGGTTCCTCCCTTTCCCTTTCCCTTTCCCTTTCCCTTTCCCTTTCCCTTTCCCTTTCCCTTTCCCTTTCCCTTTCCCTTGCCCTTGCCCTTGCCCTTGCCCTTGCCCTTGCCCTTGCCCTTGCCCTTTCCCTTTCCCTTGCCCTTTCCCTTTCCCCCACCTTGGAGCAGCCCCCAGCAGAGGATGACGGGGTATGCGAGGGGAATGAGATGGAAGCAGTTCTGGTTGCAGTGGTTAAGCAGTTTTAGATTTTCGTGCATGCTTTCATTTGTGAAGGGCAGACATGCTAGAGAGGTATCTTTACTATATAGGTAACCTCTAGTTTGCTATTTTTGGTAGCCTATTTTTGGTGCTGTCTCTGTAAGATAATTTATAGGCTATGAGAACAAATTCAATATAAGAGGCATGTTCACAAGATGAATAATGTAAAGGTACTCTCTGTTGCACTTCAAATTTCATTTTCATTTCACTGAATTTTAAACTAGTACAGTTTTTTGAGCATTGGAATGTGGAAAAAAAAGTTAGTTATTGGCTTATCTTCAGTAAGTTTATTTTAAGCAAAAAAGAAGCAAAACAGATGTGCACAATTCATTGGATATTTTTTCCCTGAGAGAAGTTAAAACATGAGAAGCTTCCACCTCTTGCACCTGGCAGACATCGGACAAATTCATCTTAAGTGCCACTTAATTGATTGCAGAACACTGCAGTTCAATCAACTGCAATAAAGTTAATTGAAACTCTCCAATGAAATGTGACTTAAAGGATTCAAAATAGGAACAGGTACTAATTAATGGAGGCCATTATTTTTAATAGGACAGGATCCAAGTAATTGAGTGATGTTTAAATGTTCTGTGTAGTCTCATGGGGATGGGAGCCACTTACTTGCAACAGCTTTCAGGTTAGATATAAGTATGCAAAATCCAAAATTTTAGATGAGAGTGCTAATTTAACATAGTTCTGCCTTTTAAATCATGCCATGGGTAAGAGATGCAAAGCAACCCTTAACCTTCCTGCTTTTTTGGGTTATCAGCTTTGATCCCAAACTAATCCAGTGAGTTTGTACTTATTAGAAGAAAACAAGTTGTGCATTTCCCTTGAGGGAGGTCAGACACTGGCATGGGGGCAGTCTTTACTGGGTGAAACACAGATGAGTGTATGACCATCTTTATAGGCTGGTTTGACAAAAGTTAGACACATTAAAAAAATTTAAAAGGTCTTTGAAAGACTGACAGCTGTTATGCTCCATTCAGGTTTAAACTTTGTCATGTTATTAAAACATGTGTTTAACCAAGGCAGGACATTACTCCCACATGTTATGTTTGTAGAATGCTGGGAAAGTAAGGGGAAAATAAAGTCTGTTTAGGCTTTTGGTATCTTTACACAGGGAAAAAAAATAATACAAACTGGTTACACCCGGGACAGAAATTAGAAAAAATGTCACTTCCTCTCAGAGGTTCTGGGCCTAACAGGAATAGCAGGGACAAGAAAACAGAGAAGTTCCAAGATGGAGCTTGGCTAAATGTTAAGAAACAAATTTTGTGATGCAGTTGCCATGACAACCAAGGAGTCTGGAGTTTATGATCTGAGATGCCTCTTCCTTGCAGTGCCTCTCTCAGAAATAGATGTTCCTGGGTGCAGCTGAAGCGTTGGTGCAACTCGCAGGGATGAAGCGGCTGAGCCCTTCCTCGACGGCTTTGCTGTCTCCAGGCAGAGACCATATCCACAAGACAGCAGTTTTGCCACTGCTGAATCAGCCCAGGGAAAAGTCTTTGGCTGGGCTGGAGCAGCCCTGCAGATCCCAGGTTCCACCAGGCTCCAGCCTGTCCTGCTGCCCTTGCCCAGAGCAAGCACCAGGCAGTGACATCTCCCTTTGCCACGGGAGCTGCAGCAGAGAAGGCACAACATTCCCCATGTGCAGACATGGCAAATGTGGTGACAGGATTGAATCCAAAACCTCAGGACATTGTCTCTCCACAGGGTGTTTTCTTTTAGGCATCTTATATATGTTTGTGTGCTCCAATATTTGAGTTTATTCCAAGAGATTTATACTATAGCAAGGCTATGAACGATTTTGATGTTTTTCCCTTAATTCATATGTACTTTTTTTCTAAAAGGCTGTCAGATACTTCCTTATAATATGTCTTCTTCTGGAGAAACCCTATGAATGACAGAATTCAGGTGGAAAGTTGCCTCCTTTGATCACCTAGTCCAATTCCATGCTCATTGGCTTCATCTTTACATCATCCCATGCAGTAAGGCCACCAGGGCAGGCAAATCTATGAGCAAGTGGACTACTGGAAAAACATTATTAATGCAAGATGTCAGCTGGAATTTCCACATCCTTGTATCCCTTCTTCTGTGAAGCATTTTTTTTTCTCTCTTTTTAAAGCACCTTTTAGATCAACAGAGTGCATGAAACCTCTGAAGCATCTTTTACACCAAAGTAGATTAAATAGGATTTAGTCAAACACCAGTGGGAATCAGTGATGTTTATGTGGGAGATCAGAATGTAAACAAACTTCCCATTTGTACTGGAAAATCTTGAGGAATTTTCCAGAGACTCTTCAAGACCTGTTTCAGAAACTGTTGAAATAAATTAATAGTTGGAGCCTGGTGGATTGAAGCCTTTTGCTTCTGTTTATATAAGCTTCTGTGGTGGGATGGGAATAATTGGGTTTGCAGAGACAAATTCATAAATTAATTTCCATTATAAGACTAATTTATATATTATATTATTGCTTTCTATTTTAATCTAAGACACAGGTTAAAATCATGTGCTAGCTTTTTGAGACAGTGAATCTTGATATAATTTGTGGTGAAATGCATTTTGTAAGCACATAAAATGTCATTACACCAAAGCATCTTTTGGCTTTGGACATTTTTAACTTGCCTCCTCATTTGGATCTGTGGTCATTTTTGCACTAAGGCCTTTCCTGGGATGATCAATAAGAAGTATACTGCCAACAGAATTTGTTCAAATTTACTTTCGCAGAAGCCTTTCTGGATTCACTTTGTACCCTTGTGCTGTCCATGAACCTGTTAAATCCAGCTTTTAGAATGAATTTAGACGATAAATTAATAGAGTTTTTGACATTAAATATGCTTGTCAGGTGCAAATCTGGAACATTTGTGCTAGTTTGTGCTAAATGCTGCTCCAGCCCATCCCAGTATGGCAACAAACACCAAAACCCCTTGCTGGTTTTCAGTGGGTGACCCCTGGGTTGGCACTGTGGGTGCACTGAGAGCACGAATAACTTCCCCAAAAGTCTCTGGGTCACTGTGTCTTTCTTCCTCTCACATTTTAGTCTCCAGATGGGAAACTCTTAATGGCTGCTGACAGGCAGTGCCATGTGCACAACTCCATGGTTACTTGTAACACAGAAGCATCATTTGAGCCTGCAAAATCACTTGTGAGCTATTTATTTTCACTGGTACAAATTGTGATTGGGTTTGTGTGTGTGAAATATTTATCAAAAGGATGAATTTTAAGAAACGTGTAGGCAGGGGGTTGTAAGTGTGTGTAACGGGTTTGAGGGTTTGTTGGGGTTTTTTTCCAAGTAGTTCAGTGGATAAGGAAGAGCTTCTGAGAAGCTTCTGGGAGGATGTGCATTCCCAACTTCAACCATTCTGCAATGGGCATCCCAAGCATAATGATGGAGTTCTGCCTGCTTAATTACTGTTAAAAATGATTGACTGCCTTTTCCACTGAGGGAATGTTTTGGTAATGGAAGGATTAGGATGATGCATTGAAGAAATCACAATTTTTTTTTTTTTTTAATTACTAGAACAAAGTCTGCAAATGTCTCTTTCTCTGGTAGTGGGTTTTTTATTTTCCTTTTGCATATTCCTATGGGAAGACTGCTCTGGTGAATGTGTTCCAGCTCATGCATCTGCCAGCTTACAATGTACAGGTTACTTTACTATTGTATTATATTATATTGTATTGTATTATAGTATATTATATTGCATTATATTATATTATTTTTCAACCCATTGCATAACTGTGCATTTTAGGAAAAAAAATATTTTTATCCAGCCTGTTTAGACTATTTTTAAAGACATTCAGTCTTGTGAGATCATACTACTTCATAAATTAATTCTCTCAAAGTAATTTCCATCCCACTGCCCAGTGACCAGATGATAATAAAGGATGATTTTCAAAAATACAGAATTCTGAGGCTTTTCCCAAGAGTCCAGAGTGGACAGAGGAGAGTTGTTGAAAATGTGGGCTGTCCCAAAGGACAGTTTCCCTTGCATTTGGTTTCTTGGATGACCAGATTTCTTTTATGTAGCATAGACGCAGCCTCCTCACATGTCTATTCCTATTTTCACTTATTTATGAAGGACATGGCAGAAAAAGCTTTTGATGCATGAATGTTTTGTGGAATAGTGGAAGGAAAATAAGAACCTCAGGTTTTGCAGTGAAAGACTTCAGAAAATATGCAGAAAGATTGGGTTGAAGAGGGAAAGACACAAATTTATGCCTGCAGAACAACTTTACTCTTTGTTTCTAGAGCTTCCTTCCAAACACCTAGCTGCTAAAAGAAAAAGTAGTTTTTGAGTGTTTTAAAGAGTGGAATTACACTTACTACCAGAACACGGGTGATTATGAAATGAATTGGCACAGTTGGAATAGATATCTGCTTTACTGCTTTACAAACTCCCCCTTGCCAAGGCTTGAAGTGGAAGTTGAGAGAGATTTGCCTCAAATTATTCACACCTGGAAAAGTTTTGCTGAATAAATCAAACTAAAACTGTGAGAGAAACCTGCTTGAACTCTGGTGTCTCACTGCTTAACAACCCTTCCTGCAGTCATTTGGCTTCTGGATGAAATAATTAAAAAGGGTAAAAGAAATAATGTCATGGAAATCCTTATAAGCTATTGACAATTCCCAAGTTATTGCTTTGTAATCATGCTCCAGTTTTACCCCCTGAGGTGCTAAAGACTGTGAAGATGAAGTTCTGCTCTGCTGGTTTCTGATTCTTTTGTTCTCTAGTAGTTCTGTAAGACTCTGAGCTAAATGACCTCCAGATCTCCTATCAATATTTTTATTTTATTTATTTTCAGATCAATCTTTCCGCTTCCAGATTTTGTAACTGTGCCTTTTCATCAAAGCTGCTATAAACAGTCATTTACAGGTTCTGTTTCTGAGGCAGCTTTAAAAAAATGTGTTGTATATATTTGCTCCTGCACTAAATGTTAAATATCATTGCACAGAACGATGGGAACAGATGGGATGCTGCATAAGCTGTTTATCATATTACACATTTATCACTTTACACTAGTGAAGTGTACATGTGTTTGATTAATATTGACTTTTGATTTATTTGGAGGGCTCTATTTTTTGACAGCATTAGGGATTACATTGTAATCCTTACCGGCTTCCAAGCTTGAAATTTAATTCCAGTAAAAATAGAGTGGATGCATTCCATAATTCTTAATTACACTATTTTTTTTCCTCTGAAAAAGAATTGCCTTGTTGAGGCTTTAATACTGGAAGGAATTCAGAAGTAAATGGAAAAGACTGTTTGCTTCAGTATTTTAGACAGATTAAATTTAGATGCCATTGGTCCAGCTAAATAAATATCTCTTGGAATTAAATACCAGATGCTAAGGAGGTGTAAAATAAAGCAAACCAGCAAGAGTCCTATTTAAATCAATATTCTTTTATACCCTCCACCTACAGAATGAGAGAACTTCATCTTTGCCTGCTCAACAGGTCTGGATGTTCAGCATGTGTTCCGCCTACGTCACAGTACATGGAACCAAAAAAGCGTCTCCAAGAGCACCCCGAGCTCAGACAGAGCACCCAGCCCGTCCTGCAGGCTCCCCACTGCAGCACTCTGTGAAAAGATGCTTTACTAATGCACTGGTTCATTAAAATGCATTTTGGCTCAGCTGAAGCCTGAAAAAAGGGAAGGTTTTCCTCCCAGACAATGGATGGAAAAATTATTTCAAGTTGGAGTGGGGCAGCTTGTGCTGTTTGTTCTGCTAAATGGCAATAATATTTAATGAGAGATTCTGCTCTAAACTGTAAATCCTTTAGAGTGTGAGGTGCCCAGCCTGTCAGAATAAATAGAGGAGGCTAAAAACACTTACTTTGAAAATGACTGTTCATTTTGGGAGGCATTGAATGATCTCAGTGAAATATTACTGAGTCAGTGGAATTTTGGAGAGAGATCAACTTCCCAGCATGTATCCTGGCAGCAGCTCTTCTTCCATTTCTCAATGTCTTATGTTCAAATAGCACAGGCAGCACTTCAGACTTACATGTTGTCATCATTCAAATTTCAGATAACTTTCAGTGACTCCTTATAGATTGAATGAATAAATAAATTACTTTTAGCCATGCTTATTTACAGTTTTTATGCCTCTGCTTTCTTCTATGTCTATTAATTGATATTATGGAAAGACATCCAGCAAAAAGGATGATTTAGCACTAAAAATTACTGAGACTACATATATATTTTTTTTCCCCTTAAGCTGAGTCTTGCACTGCAGTTTGAAGTTTAATTGGCATGACCACTGTAACTGCTCAGGGCTTCATGTATTTAACTCTTCTTTTTCCATGGACATTCTTCAAGCCTGCTATGGCCCTGTTGCCTTTGCTTCTAGGACAGGAGATGCTTCCAGAAACTTGCAGAAGGAAAATTCTAGTAATTGCAAATAAAATATGTGGAGGGCAGGATTTGGTTGAATTTACTTAGATGTGCATTTCCCAATGGAGTAGCTTTGTTTTCTGGTCATCATGTCAGCTACGCACTGTTCCTTAAATACATATTTTAATTAAAAGGTAGTAATTAGAAATTCTGTTTCTACCTGTTCCTTCCACGTTCTTTTCATAAAAACGATAGAACAAAAGTTTTCTGCATTTTGATCTAAAAGACTCCTTCCTTTGTGTGCAGGTTAATAATGAGAACGTAGTGAAAGTTGGCCACAGGCAGGTGGTGAACATGATTCGACAGGGGGGCAATCACCTCGTGCTGAAGGTTGTCACAGTAACCAGGAATCTTGATCCAGATGACACAGCAAGGAAGAAAGGTACATTTTTCTCTCTTCCTAGTGGACTCTCCTGCTCTTCCTTCACAGAAAACCAAGTATGGACATGAAATGGCTGTTTTCTAAATTCTGATTTATTAGACTTTGCTTCTCAAATTTGAAATGTCCTGTTCTTGTTTAATTTGGAGTGATTTAATTCTGTTGGGTTAGACATTAACACGTGGCCAAAGAACAATATTCTCTCATCATGCTTGGCATTTAAGTTAATCTTTATGAGTTTTTCACATGTATATATTTGAGGATCTTGTAAAATTTCTTGCAGTAGTGAGAGAGGAAAAGCACTGAGAACAGATTATCTTTTATTAATTTCAAATGTACTTGAAATGGGGGTAGTTCAGCAGTGTGTTTCTCACCCACCCATCCAAATAACCACTACGAAAACTTCACCCCCCAAAAAAAGAGGAAAGAAAAAAGGAATTTAAACTGTTTCCTTCACCTTAGATGCCCCAGAGTTTGGTTTCCCAGCTACACTGGGAAATCATTAGGCCCTCATAATTACCATTAAGCAGGAAAGATTGCTGCTGCTCACTGGTGCTCCTTGCAGCTGCAGCACATTGCTGAAAGTTCTGTTCCTCCCACAGTCCCGTGAGTTATCCCTCACACACACCTGGCTCTTCAGCACCGGGGCAGGTGAGGAGCTGGCACTCCAGGACTCCCTCCTGCTCCATGAAACTAATGCTTTCTGTCTGTGCTGGAAGTGTTTTTCACCTCCGCTGCTTATTAAAAATAATAATAATAATAATTAAAAAAAAAAAAAAAAAAAGAGTGAGACCAGCTGAGACCAGTGGGGTGGAGAGGAAAGGCTGTATTGAACTAAATCATGTCCCAGCATGGTCCTGCATTATTTTTGGCTTGATGGAATTACTGTTCACACATTTTAAACAATCCTTTTTGCCTCTGCCTTTTGGTATGTATCATATTGACCTTAAATGTAGTGACAGGACAAGGGACAATGTTTTCAACTGAAAGGCAGCAGGTTTAGGCTAAATATTAGTGGGAAATTCTTTACTGTGGAGGTGGTGAGGCCTGGCACAGGGTGCCCAGAGAAGCCATGGCTGCCCCATCCCTGGAAAGTGTCCAGGGCCAGGATGGGTAGGACTTTGAGCAACCTGGGATAGTGGAAGATATCCCTGCCTGTGGCAGAGGGGTTGGAATGAGATGATCTTTTCTGACCGCCAGAAATATTTGTTATCAGGATACTAAAGCACAGGTGGTAGTTTCTGTGCTAGATTATTGGCTTGATATTTTAAGACCTTATATATTCTGAGGATCACTCCTTTCCCTTAGAGTCACCTTAACTATTCAGATACATTTGAATGTTCTTTCCTGTATTTCTCAGATTGAACAGTTTCTCCCAAGATTAAATTAATCTGCCAGAGATTGGCTGGTGCCCAAGAGGTTTTTAGCCCTGCATATTTCTCAGAAGGGGCACCACTGCTGCGAGGTCCTTTCTCTAGAAAGCCCTTTTCCTGCTGGGAAACAGAAGTGCACAGTTATTTAGCTTTAAATGTTTCTATGTATCCTGTTACATAAAAGCTTGCGGATGTGTCAAGCAACCTACGCTAGAGCCAGAATCAGTGGAGAAATTCAGTCCATGAAAAGCATCTCAGGGCTTTTTCCTCCACATGTAGGTATTTATTCTCGCCTTATTGCATGAAGCTTATTCTTTTAAATGGATCTGGAATCGTGGCTGTGAGCACAGGGCTTCCAGAGGGTGTGTTTTGGCTGACACTTGTGTGTTTTTCTGTTCCATGCACAGCCCCACCACCTCCTAAGCGAGCTCCAACCACTGCACTGACCCTGCGCTCTAAGTCCATGACCTCAGAGCTTGAAGAGCTTGGTAAGAAAGTGTTTTTGGCAAGCATGCTGGCTTGGTGGAGATGTAAATATCTATCTATATGTCTCTGTGAAATTGGTGAAGGGAGCTGCACTTGTACAGTGTCTAGAGCAGAGGAGGTTTTAAGAATGCTGCATCTTTGGAGAGTTCAAAATGTGCATGACTCGCATGAATGGTTTTTGTGGAGACTTGTGCCTTTACTGCTGCGCAAGGGAATGTTGATACATTTTATGCATCATCAAAGTTTGGCACATCTACAACAACAAAAAAAAAAAGAAAATAAAAGGAAAAAAAAAAGAAAAGAAAATAATGCTGTATCATGTTATGTTAGCTTTGCTTTCTAAATTTTCAGTTCATCTAATATTGTTTTATTTTAAATTTCTGTGGCCTCTCATTAGTGGATAAAGGTAAGCTGCCAGAAGCTGTTGTTAAAAGCTGACAGTGTTAAAGCAGCTTCAACTTCAACTTGTTTCATTTGATCTGAAAAAGTGCATATTATGATATCACTTTGACTTCTGTGCATGATATAAACTTAATTTCTCTCACTATTGGTAATAAAAAAATTATTGAGCATTCAGTCTTGTATTTGCTAATTTTGAGAAATGTGGTTGTAGTTTCCTTTGCTTGATCATCCACATTCTAGATATGCATAATTCTTCAGGAATTTATATTCATTATCTAGAAATGAGGAAGATAATTTTTCTTTTCTTCCTGGTTTTAATCTGTTAGGTCATTAAAAGGTAGAATTTCTGCAGTTAGACTAAGACATGGAAATATGAATAAATAATATATAAAAAGAGAAAAAGCCCAGTGCATATTTCCATGTGGCTATAACAGTAAAACAGTGTGTTTAGCAATTGCGAAATAGTTATAAAACCAAACCACATCCCTCACTGAAGAGTAATAGATGATAAGAATCCACACAATAAAACCACTTTTTCCACATAATTCTACGATTAAATACTCAGTTTTATAATCTCGGGGTTTTCTTGACATGGACTCATCTGAAGGCCAACTAGAAGGAATCATAGCCTTGTGGCCCCTTTTTTTCCTTGGTGAGTCAGTGGTTTTTTGGGGCAGATGGACCCTATCCATCCTTTAGTGAGTCAAGTCACGTAACTCCAGTGGGAAGTCTCCCAGCAAAGTGGTGCTGAAGTGGGTAGTGTCTTCTCTATGGTCTAACAACCAAATGAAGACCAAAAAAAACCACCCCAGTCTGATTATTTATCTCCAGCAGGTCTCAGAAAATTTGATTTTTATGTACAAGGAAGTTTAGGAGCTTAACTCAAGTTATCAACAGCTTGTGAATGCTCCATCATTTTTCTTTCAGGATTAAAATGCAAAATATTATTTCTGGAGCACACTTTGTGGGTCTGGGTGTTTTTCATTTGCTTTTCTTTCATGGAGTGCTGAGAGCTTGTAAAACTTTGCTGGTTTATCAACCACCTTTCCCAAGGGAACAGCAATACTTAAGCACCATTTTACCCCTTTGTTATCCTCTTCTGCCAATTGCTTTCAAGCTGAGGATATTCTTCTATTTCTCTGACTTTTCAATCCTCCACAGGAGATATTGGTCTTAAAGCAGAAGCAGCACTTTCCTAGGGGAGAATAGGTTGTTTATAGTAATGTCCCCAGTGGAGACCATCATATTTTAGCTTTCCCACCCCCCTGCTCAGGCTGTGGCCCTTGCTCTGATATTTGTCCTCACCAAGTGGCAGAAACCACTGCAACTCCTTTAACAAGCAGCCATGGGACATATTTCCATTTTTAAGCACATTTCCCATACATACCTTTATCCAGATGGGGCAGATTTTGCAGTGGCAGGGGTTTTCTGTTCTGAGGAATAGTCCTGCACCATGTTCCAGAGGTGTTTGTCCCCTAGGAAAGCTGTAGTGGTGGCAGAAATTTGCTTTCTTCCTAAACAAGTCTGTAAATGCCACTTCTGTGGCACTCTGAACATTTGCCACCTTAGCAAACAATGTGACTGCTGTTCCAAATAACATCTGTGGTCTACCTATTTTCATATTTGTCCTGGAAAAGGGCTATTACCAGAAGGGACAAGAATTCTTAAATTTCACAGCAACTGAACAAGCTTCCACAGAGAAAGTGTTCTCCCTATCATCAGTTAAAAGTTGTCTCCTGACATAAAACACAGCTTGTATGTGTGTATTTATCTATAATTTATATATCCCTCTATGTATTTGTGTATATATTGGACATCTGTGAGAGCTATGAGAACACCCACACTTTTATAGCCATTAAACTCTCTAATGAATGAGCATTGAGCATTCCTTTCATGCCACATATGTGTAAGCCAAATAGGAAGAACCTATAAATGAGCACTGTGGATGTTCTCATCAAAACCTACGTGTAACCCTTTTTCCTGAACTGGAGAAGCTCGTGGTCTCAATAATGTCTCGTGACAAAGAATCCCACGAGCTAATTATGTGCTGTGTACAGATGTATTTCCTTTTTATTGGTTTTGAATGTGATGCCTTTAATTTTATTGAATGTCCCTTGTTATGTAATAGAAGAAAAATGTAAATAGAAACTCCCCATTTGTTTTCCCTTAGAGTGCATAGTTTAGTAATGTCTTCTAGCTAAGGTAAACATAATTTTTTTAAAAAAAAAATTGTCCATCTTGCAGTCATTAGAGTCACTTCTTTGCCTGGCTCTCAACCCTACTTACAGTTTTACTGACATGTTTTGAGCTATTCTGTTCTTCATAAGCAGACTATCTGAGCTGTTCTCTTTCAAATTAATTAATCCAAAAGATGGCAGTGTGCTAATGATTCTTTTTCATTTCAATCTGCAAAGATCTGGGAATGCCTGATGTTGTCATAGTTTGACAGCCTGGTATCAATAAGTTGCCCCAATTACTGTTTTTAAAAAAGAACTTAGAAAAAAAAAATTCTGAAGCATCCCTAATACCTGCAGGGGAGAAATTCCTCATAAACCCTGATAAACAGCTTGGCAAAAGCAGATTTTATCTACTGTGGTTTGAGAGATACCTGTTTAGCAGAGGTGAGCAGAGAGAGACTGACATCTTAGAGGGAAGGATAATGTTTGCACTCAAAATGACAGACAAGGATTTAGCATATAAAAAATTACCTTCAGAATTGATTCACAGTTCCTTCCCTTTCTATTTCCAAGCTTCAGTACGGAAGAAGAAGGGTAAGGGGAAGCATTTTGTCTCTTGTTTAACCCGTTTCTCACCTTTCCATAGTGAAGGATAATAACAATGTAAATGTTGGCATATGGTCCAGTTTATTTTATGGTGTCAAATGTACATTAATTATTGTATATGTTTTTTTAGTTATTTAGTTAATAAATTGCAAACACACTAAGAAACTCAAACAGAAGACCACATTTGAAAATATCCCCCGCATTTCTTCCTTTTGTCTCCTTTCCTTCACCTTGCCTTTTTTTTCCTTCTCTGTACCCGACTCTTCTCCAACCCCTTCCATCTCATCTCCTCACAGTTCCTGTGCTGACTGGCAGCCACAGAGAGTTAGTGGCCAGTGACCCCCCAGTGCAGTCCCACATTAGTGATCCCACTCGTCTCCCGAATGGCCACATGTTTTCCCATGCCCACACTGTGTCTGGCTCAGGAATCAGGGATCTTGCACACCACACCTGAGCTTCTCACCCGCAGAAATGCTGCTCTGTCTGGTAGAACATCTTCCACGCTGTCCTGTATGCATGGAGTGCCCTCCCTGGACTGATTCATGAGGCCACCTACCACCTTCTCCTTGAAATCTCTCCCAAAAGACCCACCTTCCCTAGATCCCCACTGAGCAATCATCCCAGCACGGATGGTGAGGCAGGGGGGCAGGTAGAAATAGTAGTGCTATTTTAATAGTTTTCATGAATGTATTTTTGTGTACAGAGGGTTTGTTTGTGTTGAGCTATACTTTTTCCATGCTCTTGTATGTAATTTTGCTTCTCTAGATTGTGAGCTCTCCCAAGCAGGGGCTGTTCATTTCCACCTTCTCATGGAGCCTGGCCCAAGGAAGAGTCTCCCACTTCCCTGAGCCCCTGGGTGGTAGTTGGTGAAAAACAGGCCGTGTCCTGCTCTTGGACGAGGTTCAGTGTCATGGAAAGGAAATCTAGGCTGTAGGCAGTGTCTCCTCTCAGCAGGGAAACTTTTCCTTTTTGACATTTAATAGGATGGAATTGGGTTATTTTCCACTCTTTATTTTCCTGCTCTTTCCTGACCTCCTTTCAGGTGGTTACCTAAGGTTCCAGTTAGGGATATTTGCCATTCTCCATTCAGAGACTATGACAGAATAAACCACATTGCTACTGAAAAATATGTTTTGGCAGCATATAAAAAAATCTTTGTGTTGTTGTGTAGAGTCTTCTGTCAACCACAAATTCAGTTTTCTGGGTCAGAGATGAGGGAGGCATTAAGATAACAAAAATGGCTTCTGTGGTTTTTGTGTGACTGGTCTTGCTGATTATCTCTGGAGATGGGTTCTGGTTCATTGGGAAGGCAGGGGAAAGGCAGGGGAAAGGCAGGACAGGACATAGGCTGTATTTTTTGATATTCAGGATAGAAGATAGGGTATTTGTGTCTAAAAAGGTGATAAAATCCTTAGGTTTGGAGCAGCATGGGCAGTTCTGTCATTTTACTGCAGTTACAAAGCATGAATTTTACTAAAATTTAACTTCATCTGTGCCACTGACCTTCTGCCTGCAGTAGTTGCCTGACTCAGAGGTAGCTTCCAACCTTGAAATGCGTGTGTGGAGGGGTCATGTTTCCAAACTACTTTCTGCATTTTGTGCGATACCTGGGATTGGGGAGAGGTGTTCTTCTTTCCTGTGCCTTGTAGTTTTCCAAGAACTGTTGTATGAGTAAGTTATGGCAACATGTAAACCAAGAGTTGTAGCAGCAACTTGTTGGAAGCAGCACTTAAAAACATGATTCCATTAATACTGAACAATAACCAGGATACTCATGCAGCAATTTGAAATGAAGGTTTGAAAACACTCTGAAAATGAAAGATTAAGGGAAAAATTTGAGGTCATAATTTTCATCATCATGATGGGAAAATAGGTATCATTAAAGCTTCAAAATTAATATTTTAAAACTTTAAATTTAGCTCTGTTCATCATAAGTTTATGCAGCTCGTGCAGAGCTTGGTTTTAAATGACTTTTCCTTCAGTTTTTGTTTTGACTTATGAATAACTCCTTGTGGATGGAGAATTTGAAAATTATATGATCCTTAAGGAACACATCCATAAGCTAAGATCTGTAAATGTCTGGATGCATGATTTAAACATTTCCTGCTCCTCAGCTTTCTTTGCTGCCAGGAAATGGGTTTGATTTAGTGGGTAATTTGGGATTTTCAGTGAAAGCTGAAGTGGACAGTGTTGAATTTTAAACTACCTAATATAAAATACTCTAAGAGAAGGGACAAAATGAAGAGACAGGTTAAATTTCCACAGCAAAATGGGAATTACAAATAATCTTTCTGCTTTAATAAATAATCTGTTGGCAGTGTCACGTGGGTGTCAGTTGTGAGCTGGGGTAGTGCTGTTTGTTCTTAGATTTGATATGGTAATCAATATAAAATATTGATATATACCATATACTGATAAAGTATGTGTGTTGGTCCTTGTCTTTGGGCTTTGGTGTGGGCTGCAGTACCAACTACAAATAAAGGATTTTCTCCTTTGAAGGGTTTAGATTCTACCACCACCTCACAGATACACAATAATTGTGGTATCATCAACTCAGAATATTGTTACCTGGCATCAAGAAAAATATCAGTTGATGGCATTCAAAAGAAATATTATTAGCTCTGTCTGCAATAAGCATTCCCACTTCATCCCATTCCTGTTGTCCATTGTTTCAAAGGTGGCACTTTCCAATGGCATCTGAAACAATGAAATTGCAGAGCAAATAAATATACATGAATGCCAAGCAGTGGATTAGCTCACAGTGTTCTGTTCTGTTTGAAGAGACCACTCCCAAAGCTGCCTGGGTTCAAAACTCACTTTCTTTATTTCACTGTGGCGGAGTTGATGATGGAGATTTGTCTGCAGGGAACAATGGGAATACCACCAAAGCAACTTTTACAGCACTCACCACAGCAGCTCCTGAGATAGCTGCCAGCACCTGCAGTGCTTCTCTGTAGGAAGAAGGTTTTCAGATCTTCACCAGACACTATCTCAGAAGATGAGAGCAAAAGGCATCAGGCTTCATGGAGAATTCTTGAAGGTTATCCCTTGTAAGTAATTGATTCACATTACATATTTGAAATTCTAATGAGATGGCAGTGTAGTAATGAGGAAGAGCTTGTCATCGGGTTGTCATTTATCTCAAGCAGAAACCAGTGACTCTGGGTGAAATTTGTCAAGTCTGTGTGAAGAAATGCCAGTCCCATTTGTGGTCGGTGCAGCGAGGCTGCAGATTTTATGGCTTGTAGTGTTACTTGGGGGAGTCCACAGCAGTGTAAGTGTAGGATTAGGACCGTGGCTACAATATAACTATTTGTAAAACACCTTGTGAGAGCAAAGTATTGAAAATTGGCATGTTTCAAAAAGGGAACAATGATAAACCTGTGTTTTCCATGAAGAATAACTTGGCAATGTGCTGATTAGCAACTTGTGCCACAGAATCCAAACTTAACAGGTAACTCCTGGTACTAAAGACTTCTTCAGACCTGGATTTACCTTTCATGAGATGCTTTAACATTTTGGAAACACAGAATCCTGAGTAGAGGCTGCTTGAGTCTGTATGGGTGTTCTCATCTACACCGTTACTATTTTGAATTTATCAGCTTATTCTTGAGGATGTAGCGCCCTGTCATGATACCTGTTTTTCTTTACTACAGGACTATAATTGAAAAGGTTTTCAAAACCTTTCTGCATCAGCCAAACAAGACAGTGGTATAAAAGAAGTTGGAAAAAGAATTGTAAGTGTTACAGAAAATGTGGGGTTTGTAGCATTTGCAAAGACACACATTAAATACGTTGGTTTATGTGAGTGTGACTATGCTCAGATATTATCAATTTAATATCTAAGCACATATTCAAAATCATGAGGGCTTGAGGAACAGTTAAAATTGCATGTGTTTCCCAACATGGCACAGTTAGGGCAGTGGAAAACTCTTTCAGCACTTTTAATGTGTTCTCTCTCTTTTTCAGGAGCCAGGGAGATGAAGGACTTATCTCCCTCATCTCAAAACTCCCTTTGCTGCTAATTTTTTTTCTTTTTCCTTCAAATGTTCACATACCCATGTTAATTAATTTCTAATCTAATTAAAAATAAATTATTTTAGATAATTCCTCATAGTTTGTTTGGTTTTTCCCCTCGGTGTGGAAGCGTGAGAGTTAAGTGTAAGACCAGAGAAGGCTTTGTCTTAGATCCTCCATTTTCTTTTTGATTTCTTTGATTTGATTGCCTTTATTTTGTGACTAGGCCAAATTTTCAAATGCTGTCTCTTAAACAGAACATCAAATTGCCATTTAAATTCCACCTGGCTTGCAGGGTAGGAGTGGGTATTGACTATATTCTCTGCTTTGTTTTTGTTCTTGAACAGAAACCACTGTTAGACAATGACCATTCCTCTTTCAAGGTAGGCTGAATTGCAAGGCTTCAGCATTGCAGGTGTATTTTAAATGCCTGTGTCATTATTTCCTTAATAATGAACATGCTGTTAAAGAGCTGGTACTTGAAAATTGTATCTCTAGAAAGGAATTTGAACATATCCATTTTCTGCCTTCCTTAAAAATTACTTTTGATGGTGTGGTTATAATGTGTAAATGTGACTTGTGTGTAATAATGTGAAGCTATTTTCAACCCTAGAAGCACAAATAAGGCTTTCCTTCAAAAAAGTTTTGAGAGCTCTTTACTGTGAATACCTACAAATCATTTTCATAAATCATGTGATGGTATTTATAGATACTCAATGTTAAATGATTAATTTTAGTAACTAAAGTTTTTATGTTTTATTATGTTATATATTTTATTATTTTATTTTATTTTAGAGTACTTTGTAGAATTTACAGTATCCCAGAGATCAGACAAATATTTTTAGGTAATTTTCATAGAAGGAAAGTGTTTCAAGTGCCTTTTGTGTTTGACTGTATTGCAAAGCGCTTTTATTATTTCCTCATTATTCTGACTGCTAAAATAATATTCTCTGCCTGTTGTTTGCAGTATGGTAAATGTGTGGTTTGGGTGTCGTGATTCAACCACAATCCTGCAAATTGTTAATTTGGGGTGGGGCTTGAAAGAGGTAATTCCAGATTAAAATATAGTGGTGGCAGATTGATGAGGATTAGCCTAATTGTCCACATGAAAACTTGGGTCATTCAATTTCTGTATATTTTTAACTATATATTTACAGGACATAACTGCAGGCTGAACTTGTTGTTTCTTTCCTCTAATTTTGATCATAAACAACAAATTTGGATTTAGAACCTAACTTTTAATGTTCTTACTCTGAATCCATGCTTCAGCTAAGGCTAGTCTTTAAATGCTCAGTGGTGTGTTGAAGGCCTTGTTATACTTTACCTACTTTTGGTCTTTGATGAATTTTTACACATCTGATCCTGTTTGAATAGCTGAAAAGAAAGCCATTTGTTCTCAGCGGGCACAGATCCATTTTTAACCATTTTAACCAAACATGAATCACCTGTTTTTCCCCTAGGGACACTGTCAGGTGAAATTGCTTCTGTGCCAAGCAACTTTATCAGATGAACTCCTGTGGTCTGACCAACCTCTGTTTTGAAATCAGGAGGTTCTCACCTGCCATTAGCATTGGGAAGGTGTTCCAGAATTCTTGTTTGTCATCTTCTTTGAAAGCCTTGCCCAGATCCCCAGACCCACTATTTGCCCAAATTGTCGTTTAGTAGCTCTCCCACCCACAGACATTCCCCCTGAAGTCTTTATCCAGTTACTTCCCAGCTATTCTTTTACAAATTAAGCAGGGCAAGGCCTTTGGCATATACATGGGAAGTGCCAAAAACCTAAAAGGAATGCAGTGCAAATAATTGCACCTACTTGATTTAGATGCTGCTTTTTTTTTTCTTTTCTCCCAAACACAGAAACTTAATTATATGCATAATCACTTCTGGTCTTCATGCTAAAAACAAGCTACTTGTAGTTAAAAATAAAAGAAATTTGGATTAAAAATTGAATCCATAAGATGAAAGCATCACCACAGCCGTATTTTTATGTCATTTAAAAGGCATTTCAAATAGGCACCCCTTTAGTTTTGGTGCAGCTCCTGTAACCCGGTTTTGCAGATTATTGACAAGGAAGCAAATTTTATCGGCTAACGAAGGAAATTAATCTAAACCTGCAAACTCATATTTAGGGAAGGCGATGGAACAAAACCCTTGCATGTGCAGTGCCTGACACTAAGGGCTGTGTGCCCAAACCTGTTACCACCAAGGAAGAATGAATGTCCTGTGTTCCCATCACTTTTCCAAAGGAAAAATGCATGTGCCCAGTATTTGCCTGCAGATGCTGGACCAGGTGGGTGATCCTACAGCACTGAGGTGCCATTGGCATTGTCTGAAGTGTTGCATAATGTGCCTGGTACAGTTTCTGTCTGTATCTATCTTAGGTATTTACAAGGCACCTATCACCTTGGTACCTAAGCAGTTTGAGAAATGCACCCACCCCAGGAGGGATGATGAGATACAGACAGAGGCCCAGGTCCAGAGCAGCAGAGGCAGGGCCCGGGAAGCTCCCCCGCTGTGTTCCCGCTGTTGTTGGGCTCCTGGCCCACTTGTTGTGGCCAAGGGACATCTCCACCCACCTGTCTGTCAGCAGGAAGAGACGGTGCCCCAGCCCTCCCGTGCAGCTCCGCTGGTGGGCAGTCTGAAAAGGAAAAATAATGGAAAAGGCAACGATCCGGTAGCAGAGGTGAAACGGGAATGGTGGGATTTCAAAAGGAGGGCTTCTTAAAGAGCAGCACATCTCAGGGGAGGGATCAGCTGCCAGTCCAAGTGGCAGGTAAGGCACAACACAGGCATAAATCTCAAATGTTCTTCAGTGACCAAAAGTTAAAGAAATACTTCCGATGTCTCCAAAGTTTGTGTATATCCAAAGCCCTGCTCTGTTCTTGGCCTCTGTCTCAGTCCTCTACCCCTGCAGCTGAAAACTTTCCTTCAAGAAAGTTTTGAGAACTGTAATTCTCTGTGTATCTCAACCCAGTAATTGCTACAATCCTAAAAATGCCTAATGACCGACACAAAGGACTCTCAGTGGTAACGAACGTTGTGGTGCAAGGAATAGCACGGAGTAGCAGTGCTCCAAAATAATGGACATATTCATGAACCTAAAGGCTGGAATAAACTTGGCTTTGATCGGCATGCTCAGGGCAGGACCACAACCACAGCTATCCCCTGCAGGCACACCTGGAGCAGCTCTCCTGTGGCCTCCAGGAGCATCTGCTGATCCACCACGTCAGACCAGGCTTTGTGTCAGCCCAAGGGAATCACCTGCATAGGCAGCAGGAACAGTGAATCTGTCTGGCAGATTCTGCTCCTCTGCAGAAACAGAGAACCTATCCAACAGGGGAGAAAGGGAGATAGCCAGGACTTTGGTGGAGGCTCACCAGTTCCTATTGCATGGACCCCCTCAATAGCAGATCTCTTTTTTTTTCCTTAAACACAACAGAGTCACTGAGGTAAAACAAAAAACAGCCTTCAGAAACCTGTGAATCCCAGGGGGCTTTTGGAAATAGCTGCACAGTACCCACAGTGATCAAGCACTAAAGCTGAAGTGCAGTGGGTCACTGACTTCCGGATGTTTCTGCTCCCTTTAGCCTGTTTGCATGCTCCTCCCTGAGTCCCTTCCTTGGCCATTTAAGGATGGAGATGGAAGTCCTGCCCCAGCAGAGCAAGGGACGTGAGGTTAGGAACGTGAACCTTGGAGGCTGCAGGTCTGATGGCTGCTATCACTTGGTATAAAGATACCTGTAAAAGACAGAAGTGACCTATTTTGCCTGTAAGTAATATCTATCACTGTGAGCAAAATACTGCATGTAGGACTGGTGTGTCAGGTGGAAATTGCTAGAAAGATCAGGGAATCTGACCTCTTCCCTTTGCTTTACACCCAAGGAAGCCAGCTGTGCTTCTTTGTACACACTCTATTTAAAGCTTGAAAGGAAAGAGCCTTTTTTTTTTTTTTTTTTTTTTTTTTTTTTTTTTTTTTTTTTTTAAGGAAATTAACAACCAGGTGAGCCACGTTGGCGCATGGTTTGATCCATGGCCAATTTTGACTTCACAGCTGTAGTGGCCTCTCTCTCTCCTTTTTTTGAAGTGACCCCTTTTCTAAGGAGTTAAAGGCAGTCAGTTGAGGTCACTCTTTCAGCTGTTCCAACATAAGGACAGTTTCTGGCTGAACCCAGTTTTGCAGTGCCCCTGCTGTGCCTGGCACACCTCTCCCACAGCCCCAGCCTAGGTACTGGTGTAACCTGATCAAGATCCACCCAGAATTTAGGGTGACTTTTGGTCACCAAGGAATGGATTTCTTGGGTAGAGACTCACACATTCATCAAGTGGTGTCAGCCAGTGGCCTCCAGGCAATTTTCCCATGACTTCTCCTTAGTGCAGGAAAGTTTGTGGAAGGCCATGCCTGTAACACACCCTCGGTTCCCCATGCCCATGGCAATGATTCCCAAAGCTTCCAGAAACTGGAGTTGCTGAGAGATGCTGAACACCTTGTTACAAATAATAACAGCGATGGTTATTCCTCCTTCTCATTACCAGCCAAGTTTACCAACCTAACCTAAAACCTGTGCATGTATTCATTATTCAGAAGTATTCGCCAAGAGATTCCGCAATTAACCTTCTGCCCAGGGGTTTTCACAGACTCTTTGCTTTTTTGTCATTTGTGTCATTGGTCACCGATTGCCAGATGCTGTTCTTTCAGCTCTGAAAGGCTGAAAAGACTGATTGGGAGAATGGCAAGTGGTATTTCATAGGACATAAGGAATTTTGCAAAAATTTATTATTGTGCTTTTTCAGAGAAATTTTTCTTTACAAGCCTCTGGCAAATATGTAGACATGCACAAATAACAAAGGTGTTCTGGTCTCCCTGAGTCTGAACAAACTAGACACAGTGATACCATTTACAGAAGTATTCATAAATCAGTGTGGAGTTGGAGGTTTTTGATTTCGTTTTGCTTCCGTTTTTGACTTCCAGTATAGTTTGGTTCTACTACTTACCAGTTGTTAGGTGGGCTCTGTTTAGAACACTTGCCAGCTAAACGGGGTTTTAAAATATGGGGAATTTTCTGTTGACAAGTCAAAAGAAATGCCAAGACATTCAGTATGACCAGTGGCTCTACCAGAATGAGTATTTATGATCCCTTACCTCACTCCGATTTCATAGACTTTAACTGAAGTGTGTGTTTGCTTTGTGTGGTAAAATTAGGTCCCCTGTTTTTTTGTTCTTTTTTTTTTTCATGTGTACTCAAATAAGAAAATGCTGAGAAATCATTTCATGATCCTCCACTGTAGTTGTTAAGAGAGCTTTGCTAGTGAAGGAATGCAGCTATGGCTGTATTAGATAAAGCAGGAGAAGAATTGCAAGGAAGAAGCAGTTCTTAGTTAGGTTGATATATAGTCCCTTTCAAATCTCCATGGAGTGGAAGAGCCAATGATTGCATGACAGTTTGTCCCTAAAATTCATTTCCATAAGGAGCTCATACCTTTTTACAAATACAATTTCATCCTCACTTTCCATAAAACATGCAACTGGACAGTCCAGCCAGACGCAGAGAGAATATGAATACTTTGAATGTGAATACTTTGAAGTAGTGAATATGCTAAATGCACGAATAATATCCATTATTTTAGCACTTAAAAGTCATCATTCAATGAAGTCACACAGAATCCCTTTTAGAGCACCATAATATTGCAGGCACATGTGTGTAGAAATAATGAGTACCACACTGTGGTAGACAGGGATTGAGATATAGGAGGAGGGATCCTTGGGTCTGTCAGAAAAAGCTTTTCATTTCATTATATTTCACATAAAATATTTTTTTTTAAAAAATCAAACAAAACCCGGCCGTGATACATAAACAGAACCAAAAGTATGGTTTAACATGACCTCAGAAATACCTTGCAGATATAAACTTACAGCTTCCACTGAGGTCTGAAGAGCAGTATTTCAAAAAGCAGAAATTAATCCTTAAAAAAAATCCAAAAAGCTTTTTTCAAGGCTGGGATCCCAGAGAATAGGCATGGCACTGATCTGGCACTCAGGCCACTGCGGTGTGAGCAGCAGCAGCCTGGTCAGGTCACAACCCTACCGAGGGCAGTGCTTCTCTCAGCTGTCCCTTGCCTGAGCGTGGGGAATACAGGGCTTTGGGCTTTGTGCTGCCTCCTTCAGCCACACTGCCCAGGGTGATTTCTCATTACCAAATTGGCTCCCCTCAAAAAAAAATTTAAAAAAAAAAAAGTAGACTCATTTTTTTATCTGAAGTAATAGAAAGTGTACAGAGTCCCGGCCACAGCCTCATGTTATGCAGAGAGGTGCAGGACAGAGCTGGGCAGATCACGCTCCATTGTGAGCTGGTGATTCCTGTGGGTGCAAATGCCCAAGCCTTTCCTGCTCTTTGGGAGGACATTTTTCTCTAGAGTTGTCATGGGGAAGCGCTTGCACCCAGATTTCCACCACGCACCCTCAGGCAAGGGAAGAGGTAGCCAGGGCAAAACTCAGTTCATTTGCAGGAGATAAAGAGATCCCGGTGAGCAATGCCCTCACATAGCATTTCCTACTGTTTGGAGAAGAGAGCAAGGAATATCTGGCAAATGTTGGGGAGGGCATTGCTCACGGGATAATCCCACGGACGGCCACCGTCGCGCTGCAGCAGTTATTTGGGAGAGATTTTGGGTGGGGTGACGTGAGACGTCGGACAAAAGTGAAGATAGCCAGCAGTGCTTCAGAGCAACAAAGGGCTGCCCTCAGCCAGTGGTGGAGCACATCTGGCACCCCAGGAAGCTCAAATGGACCCATGGCCCTGAGCTCGTCCCAGGGATTTCTGACTGACACCACTGCAGTGCATAGGTGAGCTTCTTGCTAGGTTCACTGACATTTCCTGTCACAGTCACGCTGAGGGGAATTTGGTAGCTCCTGCCTTGGGATGCAGCATGGCTGTGTGTGTTCTGGGTACAGGACAGTGTGCACTGAGACCAAAAGTCCTTAATGACGCCAATTGCCACGTGCCCAATGCAGTCACTAAACTTTAGTCCGCCCTTCCGTTTGCCCAAACACATACACTCTGGCTTCCCAACTGGCTTCTTTCTATGTGTTGTCCAATGCATGTAGATACCTCCATCTGCCTGGCCTCAGATACAGTGGTTGTTGCTCCTCTATTTGATTGCCAGATGTCACTGGGGAGCAAGATGGGGAGGTTCCTGGATCCTCGGGGCAAGCCAGCCATCACCGAGGGAGCTCGCTGTCCACGCCGGCCGAAGAACAGGAATCCTCGGTGCCTGCCTCTGATGAAGACTCGCCAGCCAGGACCACAGAGAGCTGGCAGTGGCCGCTGTCCTCATCTGAAACGCACAGCAACGTTGGGGAGGATTTTGAGGGATTTCAAACACCGGCGCGGACTCCAGAGTGCACCATGGACATACAGTCTCCCGGGGATCAGTCACTCAGTAGGACTCCTCAGTTTGAAAGTGACTCTCCTGAGGAGGAGGGAAATGATGAGATGAATGAAGAGCGCTGCGGTGTTGAGCCTGTCCCTAGGGATCGGGGTTGGAGAGGGCAGCCCCAGCTTACAGAGGGAGAGAAGCTGTTGATGGAAACCAACAGTAGGATTGTGCAGCTGCTGGAAAATATCAAGAGGGAGCATGCACAGTCCATGGGTCTCATGTCCCAGTCCATGGGCCGTATGGAGCTGCAGCTGGGCATTGTGGCTACCTCCACAAGAGCCATCCATAACTACCTGTCAGAGATTTTAGCTTTCCTCAAGCAGCCGAGGACACAGGTCCTTGAAACGCGCATCTCCCAAAGAGCCACCCCCCATGTCGAGTTGACGTGTGCCTCGACATGGACTGGTGAGGACGCAGTGGCATCCTCCACTGTGTGCTTACCAGGGGCCGAAGGGACGAGCGACTCTCGCGACCCGCCGCAGGCCACTCTGCCTTGTCGCAGTGGCCGGCTGCAGAGAGCCATAACTGAAAGGGCCTCGCTGCCCATGCCTCCACGCCAGGCAAAAGGGGGAGGGAAGAAAAAATAACCACTCCATAGGATTTTTAGAGTTTTTTTTAATGTGCCTGTCCTTTTAATTCTTAGCCATAAGGCCATCGGTGGCAGAGTTCAACCATTTCCTACATTGGCTAACATTATATTCTGGCTGACTAGATTAGTCTAACATTTTGTAGTTTATATTTGCACTGTTAACGATGTGTGCTGCTGGTATTTGAAGAACATTTGCCTCTGTTCTTTCACTTTAACTTCATATGAGCATTTTTTTACTCTGTGCCAGGCATTCATTGCTTTTCTTACAAATACAAGTCATTTCTTGAGGCAGCTGTTTTTTGAGTTTTCTTTCTCCATTATCCCACTCCCTCTGAGCAAGCACTCGGGACTTGGTGGTAAGTATAGAGGTCTTGGCAATACTCGCCTCCCAAACTGTGTTCGATCAGTCTTTGCCTGGTGTTTCTGGCATGCCAGCCTGAGGTGTTGGGGTATAGCCTGTACTGGATCATGACCATTCTTATCCTCTGTGGGTCTCACCAGCTCACTTCCTAAGACCCTCGGTGGAGCTAATCCACATGTCTTGGCTATGTCGTACAATAAGTAATGTTGCCAGGATCATACCTCATATTTCTCTTTTTGGGGGCTGTGTAGTGATGTGCCACCAGATCTATCTGGGCACCTGACTCTCGTTTTCAAAGTTCATTTGATGATGGATCTGGTGGCTTGATGGGCAGCATTATACTTTTTCCTCTGAGAGAGTCTGGGTATTCGGAACAGGAGTCACTAAGCAATGTGTTCTACGGGGATAAGAGCCATCTCCTGCAACAAATCTATTAGGAGGAGACTGTCCCCTGTAATTATCACAGATATTAATTATTAAAGAAAAAGAAAAAAAAAAGCAACTTGCCTAGCAGCCAGACCTCTTGAGAACGTAAAAGTCATGACTTGCTGTTGGGTACTGTGCTACTCTGTCTGTGATTAAGAGCTTTTCATCAGAGACGAGACCTACATCTTGACAAAACACAACTACTTTCTGTGCCTTTAGGCCATCCAATTTCCTGAGGGCTTGCACCCTGAGCAGGGCACGGGTCCCATTGGTAACTCAACAGGGCAGATGGAAACGCACTTTGGCAATAAATTACTTTATATCTGTTGGTGCTGCCTCTCTCGGGGGAATTTAATATAGTGGCACTCAAATTGCTATATGCATGCAGAGGCATCAGACTGGCTTTTACATGTGGTATCCCTGACAGTTCTCCGGAAGGATGCTGCTCCCAGGAGCCCCTGGAGCAGTGGGACAGGTTCTCACAGGTGTAGCATGGCTCCTGTGTTTGACTCTCAACAGACCATTGTGACTTCTCGAGAAGGTGCAGAGCAGTTTCTATGGAAAATGCCAGGGAATAATTGTAGGCTTAAAAATCCTCTTCTGTGACTACAACCAAGCCATGCTCTTTGGCCAGCGAGATGTAGCTCTTCTTCCCTGTCTTGCAGCGAGGCTGAAGTTATTCAGGGCAAAGCAGATCAGTTTTTTACTCTACTAGCCAGCCACAAACTTCTGTAAAAGTGTGTGTGCGTGTGTGCTTGTGGCTGTACTCTGCTAAACGACCGGTTCGATGAGGAAATGCAGCTGGCATGGCCAACCTCCAGTGCAAGCTTTTCCCACATTCCTTCCTTTTGACCTTCATCCAGCTGCATTCCTTTTAAAAATCCCGTTGGAGGCAGGCTTCTTTGGGCCACTTTGTCAACCCACCTCTCAGCAGGTGCCAATTTTTGCATCCGTTTTGTGGCTTTTTTTCTCTCTTTTATCAGGGTTATTTGTAGTTATCCTCAGAGAACTTCCAACACAAGCTTGTGAGCTTCCCCTCTCATTGGTATGAGGAGTGCATGCTGCAGAATATTTGAGGTCACAAGGAGGCTGAGGGGAAAGCTAATTAGTGAGCCTGATAAATTATTCCAGTAGGAGTATATTTTGAACGTGTGGTTCGGATGCAGGAGGGGTTTGCACTCTAGTGCTGTGGAGACAAACAGCTCGAGGCACAGGCGAGTGAAGGTTTGGCCCAACACCTCTTCTTTCTCTGGGATGAGTCTGAGCGAAGCTAGCGGCGGTTCAGCCAGTACATTTCCTTGGCCTGAGGAGCACATTTGATAAGGCAGTGAGGATGCTTTTGTTTCATGCCGTGCTTTCACTCCGGCAGGGTGGGGCATTTGTGGCCAGGCATTCAGATTTTGACACTTCCCACAGGACCCGCCATTTAGGATCAGTCTCCACGTGCTGGCTGCTTCTGTGGCCTCACATTTTTTGTTGTAGTAAAATGACAACCTCCACCAAAATGACAACCTCCACTCTAACTTTGCTTTCTGATCCAAAGGCAGTAGAGCAAGAGAAAAAACTGCAGTGCTGCCGTTGGAAGTGCCATGCGAGGAAGCCCTAAAGAGTTCCTTGCAAAGCAGCTCGAGTTCTAACCCACCCTCCCCTCCCATTTCCGAGTGCTTTGGCTAAATGTGGCAAATGGGAGCAGCCACAGGGTGAGAAGGACTGGAAACCTCTCTACAGACAAGAAACCTGCAATAAACTCATGTAAAACCAGGGGTTTTTTTTCTCCCATGGAAATAGTAGATGGTGTTAAGAATGGGTACCAACTGATATTTTGGTCAGATCCAAAATTGGGATCTGACTTCTAGGATTATCTAGCAGAATCAGTGCAGTTGAAGGGTATGTATGTTTCATCCCCAACAAAATTTTCATGCTTTTCCAAGTGTCTGTCATGGCCTCATCACTCTTTCCCTGTAGCTTTTTGTTGTCTGAATGGGTATCTGGCTACATGTGTCTGTTCAAAATAAAGGGGATCACTTCTTACGTGGTACATTTCTATTTCTCATGTGCGGATTTTGAGTGCTTCAGTCTCCAAGGCTTCCTTCTTTCTGTATCCCAAAGATTAGTTGTTTGGCTTCTGGGATGAGAACAAGGGTGGGAGAGCCTTAAGAGGAAATCTCTGCCCAGCTGAAGCTCTTGGTGATAGATCCCCTGAGTACCATTCTGCAGTCCAGCAATATTTTTGCTATATAGGGTAAATGTTCGTGGTTACACCGTTGTTTTCTGATGCCTTTTGCTGAGCAGAAGTGCAGATATTTTTCTTTCAGAAGGTTGTATTACAAAGCCTTATGAAATGTGACATAAACTTGGTTTTTTATTTTTGAGTACATATGACAATTTTAAGAAATTTTTTTCCTTTTCTCCTTCCACTGGATGATTTAAACCCCATCCAAAAAAAAAAAAAAAATAAAACAGACCAATTAAAAGACTTGAATGCTAACTTCTGCTGAAAAGAAAGATCAACACTACTTTTGTGAGACGGTTCTCAGCAGTGTTCAGCTTACTGGTCCTGCTCAGCCTTTCCTTTCCTGCCTGCTCCCTGACCCTCTGTGACACTGAAATATCCACTTCTAGGACAACCTTCTTCCTAACCCAAAGGCTGAAAGTTCTTCCCTCTCTTCTTCTCCTGTTTAAAATATCATCCTTGCATCAGCCAGATCTACTGTTTAGAAGGATCAAAAGCTCTTTTCTTCCTGCTTTATTCCCATCCATATCAATATCCAGGGCTCTGAGTGCGCTGCTCTCCAGCGAGAGGTAAAATTTAAATCCCTAAATAAAATACTTGGGGTAGTAACACCAGCTCTAGATTACCAAAAACCTGGGGATTTTTCAAGTCTGCAGTATCCTAATGAAGTAACTATCCTTGTTTGACAAATAATCAATCATTTGGGAGATGGAGCTAATTGCTGAAAAGTAGCATTGTCTGACTCATGTTGTGGAAGCCTAGGAGCCGGGCTGAGGTGTTCCAGTCACAGAAATGCCACAGGCTATGAAACTAATCCTAGTTTTGGTGAAACTTCAAAGGAAAAGACACTAAATTAACGTGATACAGGCAAGCAAATGCAATGGAAGGCGTAGTAAGGAAAGCTGTTGGTGCGATTCCAGTTTGGATTCTAGTAGAGATTCCAAACTCAAACTCTCCTAGTGACTTGGGCTAGTGATTTAATTTCTCTGTGCCTTGGTTTCATAGCAGTAGAAGGGGCAAAAAAAAGGAGCTGTCAGGCAATAATTAGTGGATTATACTGTACTTCAAGGTCTTCTATGTGAGGGAGTAGCATTTTGTATTTAATGCTGATGAACTTTGTTTGTGACCAAAGTTGGAGATGGAGCTAACACCAGCACTCAGCTTTGGAATATCCCGATTAAACTTGTCCCTGTATTTTACCATCACATCATGCAGTAGATCAGAGTCCCAAATCCAAATGTTGAAGTTCTCATTCAGATTTGGACGTTGCCTATTTTTGGTCTTCTTCTGACCATGACTAAATGCATTCCCAAACTGCCCAGATATTAGAAGAAATTAAAAAAAAAAAAAAAAAAAAAAAACCACAAATGCATAAAAAAGTTTCATTTAAACAAAAGATGCAGTTAGCAGTGCTAGCCTACAAGTCCAAGAGTGTGAAAAAATCAGGATGTTATTATTTAAGGAGCATAGGCATGAAAGAGCACTTCTGGAGTACTTGTTATTGTCCAAAATATCACTGAAATTCTGATGACTAAGTACAGTCTGCTTATCTCTATTTGAAACAGTGCTCTACGGATTCACTATTTCTAAAGGTCTTCTTTCCATTTCTATATAGATATTCTCCCTTCACATTTTGAAGGTTTGAAGAAGAGGATTGTTTTTCGAGTCACACTAAGTAAACATTAAATGCATGCAGGCTTAAAACTAAAGCATGCATGTTATGTAGCAGCAATAAAAAGTGCTCGGCTTGCACGACTTATGATGCTCAAGCGTTGCCTTGTTAAAATGCCAAAAAAATTTTTTCTTTGCATTTTTTTGAAAAGTAAATCTCTTCCTTTGACCTTGCAATACTTAACTTTTCCATTTCTTTGGACAAGTGATATTTATTTTACTGAATGCTTTTATATTACAGATAAGGTGGATGAAATAGTGCCAGTTTCCAAGCCATCAAGAATTGCAGACAATGCAACTGTGGACTCCAGAGTGGCAACTATAAAACAGCGGCCTTCTAGTAGATGTTTTCCCTCAGCTACAGATATGAATGTGAGTGGGAGCCACAAAGCACTGCTTTATTCCTACTAATGTATCTAATTCCTTGATTAAATAATGCCCAATGCTTTGTAAGGGAAGAATTGACATTAATACTATAGCACGTATTAAAAATTAAATGCCACAACTCTGAAATTGTATCATTCAAGTGCAGAATTTAATCTTACAAAACTTTGCAGGTAAAAAAAATAACTGGTTTTATTGCATTTTGGGCATACTTTTCCATTACCCACCTTAAGCTGTTGCCTAGTAAATAATATCAACTCACTCCTCTTACAGCTGCTGTCCTTTCATGAGTGTCTAAACAAAGCCCAGCCTTCCCTTTCTCCCTCCTTTTCTTCCCTCCTCCCCAGAAATAACCCCAGATTTATTGTTTTCCATAAGAACTCTCAGTGAAAGGGGTAATGGATGAGGCATTATTTCCACATGGGAGAGACTTTCATGCTTTAATGCTGTTGGGGTTTCTGTTTGCTCTTTTGTAGTCCATGTATGAGAGACAGGGTATTGCTGTGATGACGCCCACTGTCCCAGGGAGCCCTCAAGGTCCTTTTCTGGGTATACCTCGGGGCACAATGAGAAGACAAAAATCTATAGGTAAAATGCCTCTCTTGTATGGTATTGTTCATTAATAGCATACTTTTAGTAACTTTGTTTCTTCCCTAAAGCGTGTTTCTCCAACATCTTTCCCCCTGTGAGTGGCTGTTTAATCTTTATACAAAGCTCATGAGAAAAGAAGTTTGTGTGTAAGGTGATGTGATTTCCACATTTGGCAAGTATGGAATTATAATTTTGTTATTTTCTTTAGAATGTTCCCTCTAACAAGGACCCAAAAAAAATCAGTACAAGCCTTTTGCAAAACATTAGGGCAAAATATGATCCTTTTTTTCCTTGTTATTGAGGCAAAAGCACTGTAATGCTGTGTAGTTTACAAAGAAATCGTGTTGATCAAATGGACTAAAATTCACCTTTTTCTTTCATTTCACATGATGGCAATAGATGTTTTTACAACAAAGAAACAAAGAGCAGACCAAATTAGGGCTTTCTTTGTTCTTGTTAGTAATCTTAGCAGTGACTTTTATCAATTTAGAAATGCATTATGCTGATGTAAAATTAGCATCCAAACTATCCCAGTATTACCCAGTTTATTTATGTTAAAAGCCATATTTGTAATGATATAATGTCATCTTTTGAAATGCAACATTATGGGCTTTTTTTCCCAACAGGATCTTCACAATCCCTTTGCTAAATTGCAATTGCATCTTAAAAATTCATTAGGTTTCTGAGTTGTTTTATTATATGTATTTGTAGAATGCTGGAGCAAGGCAGAAGCGGCTCCTCTGCACAGAATATCTTCCCTGTTCAATAGTTTTCAAAGAAAATTTGCTTTTCTACAGCCACCTTGATAATACAAAAACCCCAAACATTTGCCTACACATCAGTTTAATTAAAATTCCATAGCATCCTTTTCAATCCTGGCACCTGGGACATCCAACAGGAAAGAATGATTATGGTGGGAATCAACCTAAAGGCCTCTTTTGGAATTTTGCCTACTCCTCATGCCCCAGGGAATGCACCCTGGAATTTTGGGTTGGATGGAGAAATACTACAGAGTGAGGGATCCCGGTGGATGTGGCAGTGTTTTAAAAGCACTCTCTGATTTTTCAGGAATAACAGAGGAAGAGCGGCAGTTTCTGGCCCCTCCTATGCTGAAGTTTACCAGGAGTCTTTCAATGCCTGACACCTCTGAAGATATCCCACCGCCACCACAGTCCTTACCTCCCTCACCACCACCACCTTCCCCCTCTCTGTACAACTCCCCTAAATCCCTGACATCCCGGAGCTACGGAACGATCAAACCTCCATTTAACCAGAATTCAGGTGCAAAAATCTCTTTGGTTAGGCCCGAGAGCGTGGGTACCATGATAAGGGACAAAGGGATCTATTACCGGCGGGAGCTGGACCGATACTCCCTGGACTCAGAAGACCTGTACAACCGGAGTGCCGCAGCTCAGGCCAATTTCAGGAGCAAGAGGGGCCAGATGCCTGAAAACCCCTATTCCGAGGTTGGGAAGATTGCCAGCAAAGCCGTTTACGTGCCAGCCAAGCCAGCCAGGAGGAAGGGGATGCTGGTGAAACAATCCAACGTGGAGGACAGTCCAGAAAAGACCTGCTCTATTCCAATCCCAACCATCATCGTCAAAGAGCCATCCACCAGCAGCAGCGGGAAAAGCAGCCAAGGGAGCAGCATGGAGATCGATCCTCAGTCTTCGGAGCAGCCCGGACAGCTCCGACCTGATGACAGCTTGGGAGTCAGCAGTCCGTTCGCAGCAGCCATCGCAGGGGCCGTGAGGGACAGGGAAAAGAGGCTGGAGGCAAGGCGCAATTCCCCAGCCTTCCTCTCCACAGACCTGGGAGACGAGGACGTTGGATTAACCCCACCAACACCGCGGATGAGGCAGTCCAAGTTCACCGAGGAGGCCATGTTCAGCAGTGAGGATGGTTTCAGACAGCTCATGTCACCATCTCCGATCCCTGCCCCCAGGGAGCCCGAAAACCTTTTTAACAGCAGTGAGCCCAGCAACCAGAGTGACCCAAGGACATTGAATGCTCCATCCAAAACGAAAGGCACTGACAACAGTATGGCGGCAGCCAAGCCCATAAGTGCTCCCAGCTCGGATAGCTACGTCCACCCGGTCACAGGGAAGCTGTTGGATCCAAACTCTCCACTTGCCCTTGCACTCTCTGCCAGGGACAGAGCCATGAAAGAGCAGACACAGCAGATTCCAGGCAAAGGGGACGCAGTCAAAACTGACCTTAACAAACCGCTTTACATCGACACCAAGCTGAGACCCAACATGGAAACGACTTTTCCTGTTACTGCCACTGTCACCAGGCAAAATACCCGCGGCCTGTTGAGACGGCAGGAGACTGAGAACAAGTACGAGATGGATGCAGGGAAAGAAAAGAAAGCTGAGGAGAAGAAGAACATGTTGATAAACATCGTGGATACCTCACAGCAAAAATCAGCTGGCTTGTTGATGGTGCACACGGTGGATACAGCAAAGACAGATGATATGCCCGAGGATGAGGAGGAAAAGGGAGCTGAGATGGAGCCGAGCCCTGAAAACTCCCCGCCGGAGAGGCCGGAGGGCAGCGAGGAAGCGGAGAGCGAGCTGAGCGTCCCTGCCGCGCCCGAGCCCCCGGCTTCTCCCTGCAAAACCATTGTGGCCGCCAGCTCTGTGGACGACCCCGTCATCCTGCCTTTCCGCATCCCCCCACCGCCCCTGGCCTCAGTGGACATTGACGAGGAGTTCCTGTTCACTGAGCCGCTGCCCCCTCCCTTGGAGTTTGCCAACAGCTTTGACATCCCCGACGACCGTGCGGCGCCCGGCTCGGCGCTGACAGACCTGATGGCACAGAGGAAGAACGGCACCCCTTCACCCAGCCAGCCAGCAAACTCCTTGGACAGCAAAAAGCAAGCGGGTCTCTCAAACTGTTTGCCTGCCTCCTTCCTGCCACCCCCCGACAGCTTCGACAACGTCACCGACTCTGGGATCGAGGAGGTCGACAGTCGGAGCAGCAGTGACCATCACCTAGAGACAACCAGCACTATCTCAACGGTGTCCAGCATCTCTACCTTATCCTCGGAAGGGGGGGAGAACGTGGATACTTGTACAGTCTATGCAGATGGGCAAACATTTCTGGTGGACAAACCCCCAGTACCTCCTAAGCCAAAAATGAAGCCCATAATCAACAAAAGCAATGCACTTTACAAGGATGCGCTGATCGAGGAAACTGTAGACAGCTTTGTGATCCCTCCTCCCGCTCCGCCCCCACCTCCCATCAGTGCCCCGCCCAACCTGGCGAAAGTGGTCCCCCAAAGGACATCCAAGCTATGGGGGGACGTGCCAGAGGTGAAAAGCCCGATTCTCTCAGGCCCCAAGGCTAATGTCATTAGTGAATTGAACTCAATACTCCAGCAAATGAACAGAGAGAAATCCTCAAAGCCAGGGGAGGGATTGGAGTCGCCGACTGGAACGAAAACTGCGAGTCTCAGTACAAGGTAAAAGTAATTAACCAAATCATTTTCTATAAAAGCTCGATCTTTTTTTTTGCCATCCCTTTGCTAACTTGTCCTGTAAATCACATAGATAAAAGAAGAGTGTACTCTGTATTTGCTTAACGAATAATGTGTGTCAAACAAGAATTTCTTACACTGTCAACATTTGTGTTGCCTACATGATAGGACAGGAGCTTTCTCAGCCTTCAACTTCAAGGTTTGCACATACCTTTCTGTTGTTTTGATGTGAATTTCTTAGATTTTGCTTTAATTTTTTTATCTCTTTAATTTTTTTTTGTCTTTTGTTTCTTTCCTTTTAATATGGGGTGATAATTTAATTTTTCTTCAGTCCCATGAGGTATTTTGGCTTCAAACAAGTAAAAAGTGTTTTTGCCAAGGGTTGCTTTGCATTCACTGTGTGGTCTCACTTGATTCATGCTGAGACCTCTCTTAATCTACTTAATCATAAAGTATTTCAGAGAACTGCTCATTAAAATCACTTTACACTGTCCATTTTATTACTAAACCACATCTGTATGGAATATGGACATAATATCATGAAATCCACAATTATTAAAAAAGGAAAGCTAATTTTGTATGTTTCATTAGGAGACTGAGGTATTTCTTCTTGCAAAAATACCATGCTAGCTTAATTTTCTTTAAAAAAAAGGTGCCACCTAAGTCAATTTTATTAGAATTATTCTGGTGGTTAATGAATAACTCAGCCTTTGGAAAGCTGGTGTACTTTGCAAGCATGAAGATAATTTGTTTTTAAGGGAAGGGTGTCTCTGCTGATTGCAAAGATTGCTCATTCAGAAAACAGTGTGATCCACAGCCTTGGCATCACACAGTTACATATTATTTCCTGCAGGATGGAAGCCATCAAACTGGTGACGGTGAGGGAATTCAATTTTTAGAATTGAGAAATGGGAATAAAACACAGAAATTCTGAAATTCCTCTCAGTGGCACTTGACTAAAGGGAGCAGAAATTTCAGTTGGGTCTGCAGGAAAAGCCTCCATACATGAAAAAACCCACATTATTTTTGCTAGATGTTGATCATGTTAAGCCCCAGGAACATGTTGTCTGTAGCTTCATGTGTATAACATTATTTATCAGCTTTTATTTTTAAACTAAAAGGTAGTTCCAGGTTACAGGGGAGATCTTTAGCATCCCTATTTTATTAAAAAATAACCAAGGCTACCGACTAAAATGCACTGAAAATATGTAAAAGTACTCTCATTACTGAGAGCAAAATGAAAAGTAGAAGTAAATAGAAATACTTTTTCTGTGAAAATACATTTTTAAAGGTATAAAGGGTGGGGAAAACTGTTATGTAAGCAGAAGTAGCCCCATATGTTACCTTTTAGAGGAAGAGCTGACTTAGTGTTACAAATTTATGTTGCTTTTTTTTCTGTCCTTGAGGTTTTTAAATTTTTTGAACTCCGCTCTGGCAAATTACTACATCTTCATTATGGAATACAGGGGCTCAACTGGCGAGGGGGCACTCCACTCAAAGTATTATTTCAGTGGGGCTGAAATCCTGCTTCTTCCCTGAAAAGTAGAAACAAACACTCATCTTTGCAAGCTGGAGAGAGGATCCTGGGATGTACCAGAGCCAAAAGAACTGTGAGGGCATAAATGGGATAAGTTGGCAGTGGCAAAGAGCACCAAAACTCTTGGCTGTTATTTGACTGTGGGAGAAAGTGACACCTCCACAGCGTTCCCGGTGGCAACAGGACACAAGAGGGCTGGGTTTTGTTTCCTGCCATTTTCCAAACTGATGTGATTACTTCTTAATTATGAGCTGGATTGAAGCTGCTTAAAACCACCAGGAAAGGTTGCTAAGGATTTCTTTTTTTAGCAAATAATAATCCAGGAGACAGCAGAAGAGAGCCAGCAATCTACAGATGCTGGAAGTGTGTTTGAAAAGGTGCTGCAGACAGAGTCTTTTCATCTCAACCAGGGTAAGGCAGAGAGATGGAAATGGAGACGTTCACTTGTGGAATCAGAAGCCCTGTGGTATTTTTTTTTCACTGCTTTTACTCCCACTTTATCTCTCTAAAAGTTAAATAAATTGCAGCCTTTCTAGCCCAACTGCACGACTGACACAATTGTTTTACAAAACTGACAAATATGACCAAGGAGTACCGTCTTGTGAAAATTTCAAGTGTAAAAGCTAATGTTTAAATTTCAAATGTAAAATTTCTGGAGTTCCTTGGTATTTTTTCCCCTAATGCTCTAAAGCTTATGACAACCAATTGTTGATCTTGCAGCCCTTCCCTGTGAGGTAGCATTAGAGAGGGACCCAGGAATTTTGGCTCACAAAAAGCAGGGATTCTGCTAAATTAAAGAACATCTTGTTAGGTCTGCGAACAGAGCAGTGATAATAAATTAGCCTGTTCCTATCCTTCAGCCAAGGAGAGGGACTGGGAAGAGTTATAAATAGGAGCAGTGTTCACAGGCTCGCTTGGGCGGTGTTCACAGCACAGGCAGCCTGATGAAATTAAAAATATGTATCTGCTTATGGGGCCATACATGAAATTATAGGCCAGATTGGAATCCTAAATCCCACTGGGAATTCTCTTTGCACAGCCAGTAGATGTAAAACTGGGGTTCACTCAAGGCAATTGCCCTGTTAGGGTGGCACAGGGGTGAATTAAATTACAGATAGTTGGGTAATGACTGGCTGCAGTAATCCATAAAATCACCTTCTTTGTGTTTTTTTAATAGATGGGGATGAGAAAGAGATCATTCTATGGTCCTGAACAGCATTTCTCAATTCTTACTTTGAATCCACCCTAAACTTGCTTTTATTATCTGCACCTTGGTTTAGCAATCATTTTCCATGGTGTATTTATAGTTTTCCCATGGTTCTTATGGAGACACTGAGATTTAAGATTTTTAAATCGAGCATGGAAATGCTTGGCTGGAAACCATCTGCTCCTCCATCCTCAGTGGCAGTGGCCAGCCCGTGGGATAGGAAAAATGAGCCCAGCAGGAGAAGGGAAAAGAGGAAGTGAGAGGATACCCTTGCTTACTTTGTACTAATTGAAGTGTAATTAAAGGGTTTGATCACAAGGTTCAGGAAGAGAGCTCCAGATCCCACTCCCAGTTTTGGCCACCATTTACTTTGAGGAATTATGGCCATCAGTTGTGGTGACAGAGGTTTTAATCTGATTTATCCATGTCTTCCTGCAGGTGAGGAGGATGGGACGTGTCAACCACAATAAATACAGCAGTGTTATAAATCCACTTGAGAGACCCCTGGCTTTTATAGGGAGCTGATGAAAGAGCAGGGAGAAGAGCAGATCAGGACTTTCCCTGGGAGAGAGGAGGAGTGTTTGTTCTGTCTGTGACCCAGCAGTCCTGTAGCAACACGACCATCAGGAGCCAGCCCCCGAGATCCAGGGGCTAAAGGCAGTGTGGCTGAGGCAGGAAAAACCCAGGGGCTGCCAGGGACAGACAGCTCAGCCCCCAGGGAACACAGCATCCTCCCTCCCTCAGGCCTCTGGAGCACTGATAAGGAGTAATGAACAGCAGCTCCTGCTGCTGTCCACCAGCAGCACACCAAAATAATCCACGGCTTGGCCAGAGGGAGAAACACTTCCAGTTTTTCTGTGTTTGTCCAGCTGTGTTTGCTGGTGATGGGAAATACTCATGACAAATGTGGGAGTTATGGAGGATGCTGTGGAATTGAATCCTCTAGGAAGAATAACCTGCACTGTGCTGGAATAACAAGTTTTAAAAGTGAAACTGGCCAGTGATTTTGGCCATCAATAAATTAGTTTTTTTCATGAGTATTTGGAGAAGTTCCTTTCATTTTTCCACAAGCAGGTAAGGCAGAACAGAACTTAGTAGTGAGTCCTTTATAGGGAGCGATCCTACGTTTGGTTTATGGTAAAGGATGTCTGGGTTTGGCAGTGGGTGAAATAAGTGCCTTGATTTTTCACTTGCTGCTCTCATTAGACTCATTTCACATTGTTAACTGCTTGCCAGCTGATTTCACAGGACTGCTTGCTTTGTCAGTGATTTCTGCAGTGTTTCAGTCATTTCATTTTGTCATTTTTATTTGCTGTCATGACTGCTGTTGTCAGAGGAGGGCCATGCTGAAGTGCCATGAAGTAAGTGCCAACCATAAAGCATGGACTGTTCTATGTTGTACATTCTGCTGCTTTTTAATGCTCACCCATTGTTATTGCATTCCAGTGACTTTAGTGGTGACTGTGTTTCTCACAGTGCAGTGTGGATTAGATAATCTTAATCCAGAAATGGTAGCCATCCTAAAATGGGACCTAGGATGCCATCTCAAGGTGAAATAAAAGCCACATTCATCAGAGGAGTACTCAGAAAATGTGTTGGTAACATGAGCACATAATACCAGATTCCTGAATGTGTCTGAGCACCTAAACAAGGGGCAGGACTTTTCAGATATGGCCAGATTCTGCCAGATTTTGGGAGGTGGAGGGTGTGGGAGGGATGATTGATACTGTTTTACACACCTATGTGAGGCTAAAAGTAAAGACAAACTAGCCTGTGTGGTCGTCTTGTCCTCGAAAGCTATGAAATTCCCCCCGTTCTCCTTCCAGCTTCCCTTTCCCTTGCAGTTTTCCAAGCAGAGAGGGCTGATGCTGCCTCCTGGCTCAGCACCATCCCCTTCCCGCTGCCTTCCAGACATTTCACATGGAAACGCCTGCTCCTGCACAGACAGACTCCCACAGACCTTCCCGACTGCTCCTCACTGGCAGCAGACACCGAGCAGCTCTCCATTCTTCTCCCCAAAATAACGCCCTTGTGGGGAGCTCTGCATCCTGCCAGTCGTCACGTCAGCCCTTGTTCTTCACCTGCCCCCAAAACAGACAATTCTTGGCTTACTTTCCTGCTGTGCAATTTGCCTCTGACTGTAACAAAGTAAAAAAATTAAGAGGTGAAGGCAAAGTTTGGGGTTTGTGTGGCCTCCAAGATCTGTAAGAATTTAATTTCTCACAGTACCCCTATACAGGGACTTCACTTATTACTCCTCTTGATTTTTAAGGTGTTTTCCTTTGATAGAATGGAAAAGCTGTGTCAGAACCAGCAAGTCATCTGGAAAGTTCTGGGGTAAAACAGCTCCCAGGAGCTGAGAATAATGTGGATTTTTTATTTTTCCATGAGCTGCTGCACTGATTTGCCTCTGATATTAAGTTAACAGTAAATTTGAATCTTGCAAATATAATTTAAAATTTAAAATAATTTTTTGCCTACAAGCTGTGCTGATTGCTTTTATACTTGGAGGCCACATGGTTGTGACGTATAGGTTATATATTTTGATTTTAATATGAAGCAACATAATGGGCATTGCAATCAGTGCAGGCTCACAGCAGCAAATGTTTACAAATTACCACCATATGCTGATTCTAATAGAGCAAATTTTATTTAAAATAGTTATCGGACTTTTTTCACCTTTTTTTAAAATGAAGTTTGGGGTGTGGCAGGTTTAATATGGATTTAACATATTTAGGATAACAGATGATCAAATAAGGCATAAAAAATTGCTCTGATTAAAAACCCGTAACACAACAAAGAGTGCCTGCTCTCCAGCTGGAATGTGCTCGCTCCTTATTGACCAGGGTACCAACCAACCATAAAATGCAAGACAGATGATGGTTTCAAGGCTGTGTCTGCACCCCAGATCGTGTGGGAGATGTCATAAATTGTAATTTAGGATGCATAGAAGTTACATAAATATCCTTGGGGTTTTTTTCCCTTGGATTACAATTACAGTGCAGCACGAAGGAATGGAGCTGATATGGCAGGTGGAAAAGGGGGAAAAGAATATGGGAAAATAATCTTGGAGTGAAAGGCATGGAACTGAAAGGCTGGCAGTGCATCAGCAGACTTCCCTGAGCTTCACCAGGCTGTGCCCATGCCATGAGAGCTGAGCACTCACATGGCTATGAACTGTGTTGGTGTTGAAACCTCTGCAATCAGCTAAATAAATCTTATCACTGTCAGAGTTTTGTTTTAATAATCATCAGCCCTGAACCTCTGGCTTGGAAAAAGCAAGATGCTCTCAGTTCTCCTGCTGCTGCTTGCAGCTGTGTGAAGCCAATGTTTTGATCCAGGTGACAGGGAGCAAAGGACCAGGATGCCTGGGATGCTTTGCTCACCCTGGGTATTCCTGCCCATGGGGCTGAGAAAGTTAGGGAGCACCAGCCAAGGAATACTTCAAATGAGAGCACAGAGTTTACTTTTGGGGGGTTTGTTTCTTCTGTCTTAACATCCTTTATTTAAAGGAAGAGTGACAGTAATTTCCAGAACAAGGCTGGGCAGGGAGTCTTTAAGAGGAGCAGTCTGGGGGAGAAGCAGCAAAAGTGAGTTGCAAAGCACTGAGCCCGGAGCTGTCAGTCAAGCAGTGGAAATTATCTTTCATCACCTGGAATAAGAGGAGGTGTATTTTCATCATCCATTTGATCTTGCCACAATGGGTGCAAATACAAAACCCTAATTTCTAGTATTTGCAAGACAGGAAAGTTAAGTAGAAGGGTGATTGCAGGTAAAGATCAGAGATTCATTTCCCTATTTATACAAAGCTCATTCTTGCCATCACTAGGATAGCACTACCCCAACCTTTTTCAAAGCAGGCTTTTTGTTGGTTTTAAATTATATCATGCCTTAGTAATGAGTGTGAGACTCGTAGTGCTGAGGTAAAGGAGGTGGAAATAACTTGCTCCCCTTGGTTAGTAGAATTTAATGGTCTCTTGCCACAGACTTTTTATTTGTAAGAATGCTTAGCTCCAGCCTTGGAATACAATGAGAGCCATTAGGTGCCAAAAACATCACAGGAAACACTCAGAACCTTGCCAAGTGTTTTCTTTCTGTGTTAAATTACAAAGCTGTAAGTGCTGGAAGCATTGTTCCTACTGGGTTTTAAGTGAAGTACCAATCTTCCAAAGAGATCCCCCTATTCCCATTGAAATCCATGGAGCAGCCTATGGGAAATCAGTGGGAATGTTGGTGTGAATTAAACGTGAGTTCTCCCAAAAGTGATTCTCAGTGCTCTTCTCGTGACAGGGAGCTGTATTTGAAGGGGACCTGCCTGATGTCAGTGTGGCAGAGCTGCACCTCCCTGGGCTCTGGGTTGGTGTGAAGTGCTGAAGCCCCAGGGGTGATTCAGGGAACACTCTCAGGGCTCTCCACAGGCAGCAGCCAGCCAGGGAATCACTGACTGCAGGGGGAGAGAAAGGGATGAATAACCTGTTAGCGCTGCCTCATGTTGCCATTACCCTGCTTTTCCTTCATCTCCTTGAGTTCTTTTCTGCACAGCAGTGCAGAATTAATGCTGTGCTGGATCAATGGAAGCATTTCCATCTGACATCATGCACCCAAGCCATCCTCAGTTCTGCCCAGGCACGACAGGACAGGCCAGGCCTGGGGACAGCATGGCACTCAAAAACAGAACTCAGAAACAGAGGGCTTTTGTCAGGGTCTGCGCTGGAAGTCCCAGTACAGCACCAGCCACATCATCCTCTGGACTCCGTGGCATTGCTCCCAGGATAAATAAACCCTTCCTTTGGTCTGCAAGTGCTTTAAATTAGTTGTCTGAAGGTTTTCCCAGTTGGCAGGTTATTTCTGAAGTGAAGAACGCTGGTGCTCCAGGCATCCAAGGGCTCTGTGGAGCATCCTGAAGTGCACACTGACCGGCAGGCTCTTCCCATGGGAGTGAGGGCTGTGAGGTCAAGCCTTTGATGACATGAACAGACCCAAACCTTCTAAATATGCTTCTGTAGCCAGCAGGCAGAAGCAGAGGGTCGTGTTCCTTCACCCACCCTGTCAGGCTGGACATCAGAGCGAGCCTCTCAGCGAGGTTCATGCCTGCTTCATTCATAATCAGAAACTCATTTTCTTTAGGCAGAACTTGATCCCAGCTACATCACCTCCAGTCATGTACAGGAAGAAGAATTTTGTCTTCTTAATTTTGTGGTGAAACTGCCGGACTATAATTTCTCTGTGGAAGGAAATAGACACTGAGATGTTTTAGGCACCTTAGAAGGACTGTTTTATGTTTAAAGCATGGATAGAAAGGGAAATAAGAGCAGCTTGTTCTACAAACAAACAGTATTACAAACACTCTGTAAAATTCACTGAGTAAAGCCCAAAGATCCAAAATCCAGTGCTCCAGAACTTTCCACAGCTACTATTATTAGTTATGTGTAAAGCCAGAACTGAAGGATTCCAACCCTCCATGTGGCAAAGGGAAGGTCAACTCCTGGTCGAGCTTCGCTGAGAGTATAAAGTGCTCATGTGCTTGTTCCACTCAGCACTTCTCATTTAACCAGGAGTTAATTTGGGAACAGGTATTAAAAAGGGAAAGAATGTGCTCTGGAAGGTGTTTTTTCCTGGACTGCTCATAAGCAAATGTTACGTCTTTAACTATGTCTTACCACTGGTGCTGGTTTTCTGGGAAAGAGTCGATGATATAATTTTTGTACTTTTAGTTAAAATGTGAAACTACCCAAGCATTCCCATGCTGTAATTACCACGTGCTGATGGGGCCATGCTGGTGGCCAACAGCTCTAACTGTGCCTGTCTGTTTGCACTTGCAGGAGCACGGAAGTCATGAGTACTGTCTCAGGTACACGAAGTACAACAATCACTTTCACTGTCCGACCCGGAGCCAGCCAGCCGATCACACTGCAGAGCAGGTCCCCAGACTATGACAGCAGGACCTCAGGAGCAAGGCATGCTCCCAGCCCTGTGGTTTCACCAACAGAGATTAATAAAGACATCCTGCCTGCTCCTCTGACTGCTTCTGCTTCAGCTTCATCTCCTTCTCCAACTCTGTCTGATGTATTTAGCCTACCCAGCCAGCCCCCTTCTGGGGACTTATTTGGCTTGACCACAGGGCGCAGCAGGTCTCCTTCTCCCTCAATATTACAACAGCCAATCTCAAATAAGCCTTTTACAACTAAGCCTGTCCACCTGTGGACTAAACCAGATGTGGCAGATTGGTTGGAAAGTCTAAACTTAGGTGAACATAAAGAAACATTTATGGACAATGAAATAGATGGCACACATTTACCAAATCTACAGAAAGAAGATCTGATAGACCTTGGAGTGACTAGAGTTGGGCACAGAATGAACATAGAAAGAGCTTTGAAGCAGCTGCTGGACAGATAAGAATAGCTATTTTGCCTCACAAACTTCTGTTGATAACTAGAGATGGGCTGGTACTGACATACCCCAAATGCCTTGTCTGTCTGTGAGTGCCAGCAAAATTGGGGGGGGAGGGGGAAAACAGATTAATTCCTGGTACTCAGGTGATGCAGACTGTCTGCTACATGCCCAAACACAAACCTAAAGATGCTAAAGAAGTGGGGCCATTTTATTTCAAAGCTGTGGGGAGATGTGAGAGAGAGACAATTGTTAACTTTAAAACTCTTGATGCTGCCCTTGGCCGGGACCATTGCGTGATGATTTTCTTTTAAAATTGCAAACATTTCAGGGTTTCTTTTATTGACAAAAGAAAAAAAAAAGAAAGAATTGCATTTTATTTTATTCTCTTCTTGACATTCAGTCTCCAAGCAGGCTTCCTTCCCCAGCCCTTGGTTCATTTTAAGAGGACAGGTTGCTCCATTACCACTCAAATCCAGTTTTATCAGTAGCAGGGATATTGAGGCAGGCACAGGAGTTTATATTCCTCTTTTTTTACTGTCATAGCTCCCTGATCTGTTGGCAGTGAAGCTGGTTGTTCTGCTGGGGTCAGTCCAATGGTAACCTTGCTCTGTTTTACCTGGTATTTCTTTATTTCTGCAGTGGTATTTAGCACTCTTCCAAGGTGGCAGAACAAGTTCAGTGCACGCTCCATTGACGTGGCCTGTAGGATGTTGCAGATGTTGAGTAAAGGCTGAGAAGGGACCACACTTAGAGGTACAGCAAAGTGAAGCTAGTTTGAACCTGAGACCGCCCAGTTCTCAACCAGCTCAGCTGCTGCTGAGTCAAAATGTGAACTCCACGAGCCAGGACAAACTTTGGTGTGCGGGCACAGCTTTGAGACTTGACAGTGAGACACTGAGAGAGGCTGAGCCCTGGGAGGTGCTGCTTAATTCAGTGAGTGGTAAGTGCCTGGGTATTTTGAACAGCAGGCTGAGAACGAAGAAGAAGAGAGATGAATGTTCCCATTGAAGTCAGTGGGAAGTGTGCCAGGATCTGAAGTGAGAGAGGGATTTCAGCCTGTTAGGATGGAAATGCTTCAGATCCTTGAGAGGAGGGAGAGAAGTGATGCCAAGATGGAAAGAGCTGTCGAGTGTCTCGGGGTGTGTGTGTTCCGAGACCCAGGAAAGCTGGGGAGGGATCCAGGCTCTCATTTTATCACTGCTGGCAGGAACTGGCTCTGGACAAGGACAGAGGGCCGGGCACTGGTCCCCAGCCCATTCCTTGGCACGAGAGGTGGGAGCATCCTGCCAGAATCCAGGGCTGGGAGTGGGGCAGAGAGAACTTTCCAGGAGACTTCCGTCAGCAGAGGAGAAACACCCATGGCTGGTTCACATGGCTTTGTTTAAAAGAAATAAAATTATTATTATTTTTTTCAACTTTCAAGTTAACAAGTCTCTCTCTGCATGTTTGAACTCCCCCTTGTAATTAACACCTCTGAATATCTGTGAGTTTTGTAGGACTTTCTGGACAGAATATTCAAGATGTTCAAGGTGGGTAAATTGGGTGTGGATGGCTAAACTGCCTCCCTACCAAACCTTCAGGTTCCCTTACATTTTGCAAGGTACCTGAACTTTCTTTCCTTGATATGGTCCTTGATATGGTCCAGCCTATCTCTAATTTTTTTATTATTGTGATTATTTTTTGCTCACAAACAAGTGTCTAATTAGGTCTGCAACAGCCCTAGTATGAGTACATAAAGTTTAGCATTTTAAATATCTTTCTTTACTGCAAGTTTAAATAGTTGTACAGATAGTTTATAAGCACAATATTTTAAGAAAATAAGTGGCTGGTCTACTGGGCAGCCTTTGTGCCACTTCAGTGCTAGGAAGTTAAAAACAGGAAAAAAAAAACAAACAAAAAAAAAGAAAAAAACTTTTTGTGGTTTACTACTATTTCTGTGGAATAATTATAAAGTCTTGACCTTTTTAAAATCAACCTCATTTGGATGCATCTGAACCAGCAGAGCTGTGTTATATTTTCTATCTTTGCTAGAACTTCTACAGAGGAGGATGAATATTTCTTCAAAAGTGGTTACAGTTACCAACGCATTGGAAACTCATTAAAAATCAACTTATTTAAGCCTCCTGCCCCCTTTATGGAACAGCAAATCTTTTGACTTAACATCTGTTACTGCGCTCTGTTTGTATTTGGGGAGTTCCAAGGAACCTTGTCATAAAAACAAAGCACTGAGGTATTTTGCTGTCGAGGAGTGCTGAGTTTTTCCATGGGAGGTGTAGAAAATGGCAGTTCCACTCAGATAGGTTGATGCAGGCAACTTGAGGCCATCACACACTTCAAGAAGTGAAAAAAGAAAAAAAAAAAGGTAATTTAGCCATCTTTTGTCTTCCATTTGGTGATACAACAGAATTCAGTAAATAAACCACTGATGCCATGCTCTCTCTTTTTTTTTTAGTTTTTTTTTGTTTGTTTCTTTGGGTACAGTTACTATTACCTCTATAACATGTGCCAGAAATACGTTAGGAAATAAATACAGTAGTAAAAGAAAAAAACGTAGAAGTTGACTTTTAAAGCTGCTTTTTTTGGATCACAACCTTCCTGTTGATTGAACTTGCCCTGAGCAAGCGCTGCCACACCCAGTAACTCCCAGCTGGGACCGTCCCTTCCTCACACAGGTGTGGCTCCTGCTCGTGCATCTCTTCAGGTACTCCAAGAGCAGGTACACAACGAGCAGATGAAAGAGGTGTAAGGGAATAGTTTTGTTTTTCACCTTGTGTCCTATGAAGCAAAAAGGTAAGGAGACCTGAGGGGACCTACTTGGACCACCAGAATGCACCTCTGCCAAGTCGAGTTCAGTCTCCAGCTCTGAGGGGTGGTTTGAAACAAAAAAAAGAAAGCAATAGTAACAGATAACGCCGTGGCCTCCGAGTATTTTCACCAGGGGGAGGAGAGAAGACCCATTTCTTTCATGCTACTCTGATAGTGAAAAACAAAGTCATTAGAGATCTATGATATTCTGGGTTTTAGGATCAACTTTTGTTTATATACTGTAATTTAAATAAATTGCATTTACATGCCTAGTTTCTGTAATATTTGTGTATACAATACCAAAATCTTACAAGATGTAAATTGTGTATAACTGCACAGACTCCTTGCCCTAGGTGTCTGAGAACATTTTAAGTTTAATTCATATATTATAAAATGACTAGATGTGACTGTTGATTTACAGAATTTACATATCACAAAGAAGTTAATTATTTGTGGTACTTAAGTTAATGAAAAATAGTGATTTTTTTTTCTTTTCCTCTCAGTTCTTAGAAAGCATTACCCAGTTGATCTGGCGATGATTATGTGTATGAGCCACAAATATTGATAATTTTTCCATTACATTTTTCTTTTCTTTTCTAGATACTAATATGTTTCTCGCTATAGTTTGTGTAACAACTTGTGTTCACGTTATCTATGTTGCTGTAATTTTTGTGCTTTAATTCCTCTTATTTCGACTGATTAAAAAAAAAAAATCAAGCTCCTGTAACTTGCACTTTTCCCCAATCCTTAATACTCTTGTATGGCAACCAAAATTACTGTAAGAAATAAATATAATATTGCACTAAGGGTGTGGTTCTGATTGCAAACAGAGAACACTGTCTGGATTTTTATTAAAAAAGAAAAAAAATAAGTTGCCAAAAAAAAGTTGCAATTTGTTATTGAAAACGCATAAAATGCTTTAACAAAATGTAGATAGAACTAAGGGGAAATTATTGATTTATTGTTGGGAAAAGCATTTCCTGTTTATTCCTTTTTTTTCTTTTTCTTTTTTTTTTTTTTTTTTGTTAAAGCATTCCTTATGCCAAATGTTCCGTTCATTTACTGAATTTCAAGGGTCACCCTTGAAATCTGGAATACCAGGAAACTTTGAAGGGGACAGGTAGAAAACTGCATTACCTGATTTTTTTTTTTTTTTTTTTTTTTTTTTTTTTTTTTTTTTTTTGCCTTAAGGTGGAATTCCAAAATGTGTGGAATGTTCTTTGTTCGGGGGAATGCACACCCTGAGCTTCAGTGCTGTTGCTGCTGCTCTGCAATTTCACGTGGCACTGAAAAGTGGGGGTTTGGGAATTTTATTTTTATTTGGAGCTGGGGTTTCTCTGGGGCAGAGCAGCTGTGCAGAGGGGTGGAGGGATCAGCACTCCTTGTCCGACTTTGTGCATCTGTGACTTTGAAATCTGTACCAGGGGGCTCTGTTTGTACTGTGAATAAACAAGGCTGCAAATGGAAAAAAAAACCCAACAAAACAAAACAAAACAAAAACAAAAACAAAAAAAAAGAGGAAACAATTCTCATCTTCTTTTGGCATAAGTTAAAGATTTGTTTTGCTGTCTTAAAATGGTGATGCAATGAAGAGTATTTTTTATTTTTATTTTCTAAGATATTGGAATAAATGCCTAGAACAATTGCCATTTGGTTTCATATGTTCCTTAACTACGAACCTCCTCTCAGCTGTCGTTCTAGCTCATCATTTTTATAGCCCTCTCTTATTATTTCTCTCATGATTTCCCAACAACAATTACTTGGCAGCTTTGTTTTGTTAAAAACATAAACTAGAACCAGCCTGTTTGGGGTTTTTTTATTTACTTATTTCAGGTATTGTGGCAAACATCTGTGTATCCAAATAAAGTCAGGTATTTCCAGTGCAAAACCAAGAATGCTTTGCAAGTGTCACTGCTTGTTGGCCAAAGAAATGAGAAGAGTTGATCATTGCTGTCCTTGTGTACGTTGTATCAATGTGTTCTGCTTTATTCTTTGGTTTCTGTATTTTTTTCTGTATTTTTTTTCCTGTATTTTCCTGCATTTCGTGGACTTTCATCCCCTCTGTCCTTGGCTGGGCCACCCAGAGTAGCATGATTGTAACAATGCTTCAGAATGTGTGTTTTTAAAAAAAAAAAAAAAAAACAAAAACAAAACAACAAAAAAAATTGTACGTGCCTTATAATTTTCCACCTGGATCAGCGACACTGTATTTCACATAAAAAGCTTTATCTTCAAGGTGTTCAGTACCTGACAAACAGAGAGTGCTGGGGTTGGAGTGAGCTCCGTGTCACTGCTTTAGGAAACCCTGAGGAGCTGCAGTGATTCAGACCTTATCTCATCACATTTTTGGCATTGTGAGCCTGATTTCACGTCTTCTATTCAAATCAGGCAAGCAAGAGGGGGAAAAGAAATGAGATGAGACTGTTATTTTGGCTTCAGTTCACTGCCATAAATCCTGGGTGGTTGGTACAGTTGACGTGGGCTGTGTTTCACAGAAGAGGTAACGATGATAAATAAATAAACCAAGTGGACTTGATGACATTAAGTCTGCCACAAACTGGTTCTGTGCCACTGACATCTAGTGGAACCTGATGGACGCTGTCTCAGAGCAATATCAGACCTTTAAAAATGTTTATTTATTTATTTACTTTCAACTACTGACATTCTTTCTACAAGAAGCCGTTTTAGAAAATTTTGTATTGTTGTTATTTAGGTTGGTCTGAGTATTTAGGCCTTTAGTATTTTACAGAAAGGCTGACTGTATAATTACTCAAATTATACACGAATGAGAAGTCTTTAATGTGTTTTCTGGTCTCTCTGTGCTTATGTTTTCTTAGTTTTCTGTTTTGAACGTCAGCATCTCCATGTGATACTTCATTTGCATCAGCATGGTTTTTAATGGGAATATAGGTTTTGTCTCCAGTGCTGTAAACCTTGGACTGTTTTAAACCATTTCAGACACTACAACCTGATGAACAACAGCCTGTTCAGCTCCAAATTGTGAAAAAAAAGTGAGTTTTGAGGTTAGGAAGCAGTTCGGAACAGCTGGGGGAGGGGTTTCCCTGATGCGCTTGCTGTGCTGAAGTTTGGTTTTCTCCAGTAAAATTCCAGTTGTTTTTTTCCTCAGGACTGATGCCAGGAGGAATCCGTGCACGTGTGTGTGAGTTCTTGTACGCTTTCAATGTAAAGGTCCTTGGGCAGCCTTAGAAAACAATGTACAGATAGGACACCAGTGTTGCATGTGCTTAAACCTGTACTGGAATCAATGTCGCCGTGTACCTGTTTGCTTTGGAAATCTGAAGAGAATACAATATACAGAAACCTCAAAATCTACCTCATGTTTTAATGGGTTCTTTTCCACTGGTGTTCTCCCATTACCTGAATGTCCCTGAGCGTTCCCTGCTGGGTGCAGGGAAGGGCCAAGCCTGGCTCTCCCCACCCAACTTGCCCCTAGAAAATCCTGAGTGAGGAACTGCTGGGGCTCTGCCGTTCCTCTGTCCTTTTGTTGTGACCCTGTGCTGCAGCTTGGGGTCTCCTTTGGGGTCAGACCTGCAGTGGCAAGGGCGAGGTAAGAGCTCCAAGAAATCAGACAGAAAGGGGACTGAGACAGAACTCACTTATCATTTTCTCATTTCTGTTATTGATGTTTTTATCACTTACCATTTACTTGTCGCGGTGCTGACAAGTGAACAACAATCACTTCATTTTTATCTGGGCATAGTCAAATAGTGCAAAGAAATACTATTATGTTTAGAATGCTTTTTCAAGCTGTGCTGCATCCCATCTCTCCATTTGCTCTCTCGCAGCAATTTTCTTTCCTTCCAAAGCAGTGGGGGTCAGCTTTAGTGTGTGCAGCATTCTGTGGGTTCAGCTGGCTGACCTGTAAGACTTCTAGTGCCCCAGTAACAGACATTTACAGGTGTACACTTCACCTGAGGTCATTTGAAACGTCCAGAAACGCTCATTTTCTGCATCACAGAGAAGGCACAAAAAGCAAGGGCAGGTGACTCCCTGAAGCTGCTTTTCAGAATTTCTGGGAAAGGAGTTTTCTTCCGGAGGCCAATTCCTCCCCTCTCTGTGCGTTCGGAGCAGACCATGGACTCACCTTTGGCTCTGTCCCGCGGGCGCAGCTCCAGCCGCTGACCTTGGTGCTGTTCCGCCACCCTTGGGGACAGAGGCACCCGCAGCAGAGCTCATCCTCGGGGTGCTGCCTGTCTGTGCTGCTGACCAGGCTGGTTTATCCCTGGGAAAATCAGCTGGAAAGGCCAGAGCCACGGGAACAGGGAAATCTGCTTGTATCACATGCACGGAGAGGAGAATCCCGCCAGGAATTCCAGGGGACCGCTCTGTCGGAGGGGAGAGGGAAAAAGAGAAATTTGGCTTGGCAGAGACGTGCACAACACCCAGCCACAAAAAAAGGCAAGGAAATTTGACCAAGGAATAAGCCCCTGTAGATGTCAGCGGCTGGAGGGCGTTCACAGGAGCCCGGGACCAGCGAGCTGAGGGTGGGAATGAGCTGGGAGCGGGGCTGGGAGCGGGGCTGGGAGCGGGGCTGGGAAGGACTCGCTCTGTTTAACCACACAGTGGGAGGCTGGAAGGAGCTGTCGGATTTTTCCCCTCACGTGAGGGGTGACCTGCCAGGGGAGGGGGGTGACCTAAGGGAATGTTGGCTCTGGAATGAGCCGTCACCAGCTGGGGATGGATTCAGGCTGGAAACCAGGAGGCAGCCCCAGTGGGGAGGAGAATGGGGGCTGTGCTGGGGTGTCCTGTAGGAAACAGCCCGGGATTTGTTCCTTATGGCACACAACTGATCCTGGGGCACCTTCATGTGAACTCTTCTGCCAGAGCTGTGGGCTGAGAAAAACGGGATGGAGGGTCCCCAGCCGCCTTGCCCGGAGCAGCCTGGCTGGCAGAAACTGTCTCTGCCATGGCAGGGAAGGGAATGAGAGGGGTTCTAAGGTCCCTCCCAGCCCAGACCATTCCAGGGGTTCATGATTCTATTGAAAGCTATTAATTAGATTAATACTGAAGCACCAGACCAAGCTCTGGAGCAGAGAAAGAAAACTTGGATTATTGCACCTAAAATATGCCAAACCTAAAGCCTGGCTGCAGCATTAAAGAACCCCAGGGAAAAGGGGGAAAGTTTCTTCAGGAAAGATAAAATTTCCACCTCTGTACAGTTCTGCATGCCCTTGTCAGCACAAAATAGGTGCAATAAAACAAATAAAATAAAACAGTGATCTGCAGCTCCTTGGAGATGAAATTCAAGGTTGCACAAGTCCCAATATTCCTGCTAACAAGCGCCATTTAGCCCTTACCTTCAGGTTCTGTGTGTTTTCGCGGCTTGTTTTGTTCCTTTTTTTTTTTTTATTTTTTAAAGAAAGAAACAGCTAAACATCATTGGGGGATTTATTCATTGTCCTTGTCTGCAAGGACAGCAGAAAATTTATAGCACTTTCTATAACACCTAAAATCTTTAGCAAAACACATGCATTTCCTTTTTTTTTTTTTCCCTAAATTATTAAATAATAAAGGAAATGTTCCAAAGTAAGGATGTTCCATCAGACTGGAAAAAAACTGTCTAATTAACCACAGTAAGAAACCCTGTGAAGAATTTCAGAGATTCGAAAGGCAAAACCAATATTCATTAAATAACCCCAGAAACAAATGTGTGGTTATGGATGATTCACTGTCCCCTAAAAGGCAACACGGCCACCTGTCAGGACACCGGTGGACTGTGCCAAATATTTCATTATATTGCTGTCCTAGTTTAGGGCAAATTTGGGAAAACCTCCGGAAGGAGCCCCCAAAAAGCAAACCCCCCACGGCCCCTCCTCCACCTGGTTCGGGAAGAATTTCCTCAGAGAGAAGTGGAAAAAAACCTGTTTATTCAACAAGCAAAACACTCCCCAGTACAAAAAACCAGCAGCAGATGACAAGACTCTTTCACCGCTCTGAAAAGATGACAAATTGAGGAAGTCTCTCCTGGGAGTGCTGGCCAGTTCTCGCTCTCCGGCGCTGGGGGTGGCTGCTGCAGGTCACAAAGTGCAGAATCTCGGTGTTTCTCGGTGTTCCCAGGTCCCAGGCCGGAGCAGGTTTGAATGGTATTCAGGAAAGGGAAAGAAAAAAACAGTCCAGGACTGCCTGGCTAAACTAATAAGCAAAAGCAAAAGCAAGGGCAAAAGCAGAAAGCAGGAGCGAGAGCAAAGCGAAAGCAAGCCAGCAAAGCCCAGCCTCTCCTAGACACAGACCATGGGGAGAGGTGAGCCGGCTGATAAAACAAAACAAACCTTCACTTTTCAAGGGTCAGTCCTGAAGGCACAGAACATAACATCAAGCATAACAGAACACACGACTGAGGATACAAGCACCATAACGTCACCCTAGGACAACTGCTCACTTGCAAACCTGAAAACACAAGATTTATCTCATTATTTGAGGTTCTTGAGTTTATTACAAGGCCCAGTTTTATCCCTGCTTTGTAAATGGGGCACAAATAAAACCTCACACAGAAAAAAGCCCTGGCTTGGCTTGTCTGGGGTTTAAGTCTAAGAATGGTTTAACATTTTTGCTGTATCATTGCCTTTTTTTTTTTTTTTTTTTTTTTTTTTTTAATACTCAGGACACCTTCCTTTTCCTGACTGATCTCTTGTTCCTCCTGGATAGATGAAATTCCACATTTTCCCTCATGATATCCAATATAAACACAAGAACATTTGGATTTGTTTGCAGTTACCAGCTACAAAAGCCAAAGGCCAAGACTGATATCTGGGCTTTACAGAAGGAAAAGGTGATTCCTGTGCAAATTAGCAGCAATACAATTTTTAAAGCAGCAGAACTCAGAATGAACTCACTGGAGGATCTGTTTCCAGATTGCACTGGAAATAACACCCAATATTCAGTATTCTCGTTATCAACATGCAATACTCCCAGGCTGTGTTTGAGTCTGACATTTTGATGGCCTTTATTTTTATCAGTGCTTTGCTGACCACATTGAAGTTTTCTGCACTATTGTGCAAACACAGGGGAGGCAGAGCCATAAGAGGCTTGGTCAAGGAGGAATTTTAATTTATTTTGTAGCTGCCACACAGATGAATTCAGGGTAAGATGGTAGCTTGTTTTCTTCCAGGAACTGTAGTAGCACTCTGTGTGCCTAGGAATAATCAGAAAATAGTTTAGGTTGGAAAAGTCCTCTAAAATCATCCAAGAGCTGCCAAGTCCTCCACCGAACCATGTCCCCAAGTGCTACATCTATGTGGCTTTTAAATAATTCTACATAATGTCAATAATAATTGACCTTGAACTTGAGCTACTTCCCAGGCTGGGACGTGCCAGTGCCTAGGGCTGCCGGGACAGAGGCGCAGGGATGTCGCACCAATACCAACACGTGGAGGAGCAGGACGAGTGTAAAGGAGCCCCTGATGAAATGAGCACACACTGCTGAGGAGAATGAGCAAGGAAAGGACAGCCAGCAGCTGGGAAAGGACCCCTGGCTGCAGAGCTGACCCTCCTGCATTTCTGCCTTGGCTGACCTGGCCCACAGAGGCACTTCCCCTGTTTCGCTCGGAGTGACCTGGCTGCCCCTGGCTCTGGTGTGGAACAGGAGAGCCCTGGGTGGTGCTTGGGGGGGTGAACCCACCCACAGAACAAAGAGCTGCTCCCGGCTCTGCATGTGGCAGGGAACAGCTCCCTCCCTTCCAAAGCTCCAGCCAGTGCTGATCCCGGCCAAGATCCAACAAAAGGCTGTTTTGGGAATGTCTTTGTACTCCTGCTGACCTACCCATGGTCACTCTGTGCTTTGCTTTCAAAGAAAGGCCAATAAATACTGGTGGCAACAATTATGGCACTGGGAAAGCAGGAAACCAAAATACAGCTTCTCCAAAGCTTCTCTAGGCCTTCCAGACCTCCTAAAAGAAAACCCAAATAAATGACATTCCCAGCAATGCCCCAGCTCCTGGCTCGCTGTTGGCCTGATGCTTATTCCTCTCTTAGGACTCTTCCTCGTGCAGTGGGGTTTGCAGGCCAGAGAATTAACAAATCGTGTTTAGCTTTCAATTTCAGTATCTCTGTCACAGTGCACTTTTGCTGCCTGAAACTTCCAGAAGCCAAAACCTGGCATCAGGAACTGCAAACACTGGCCTGGAAAATCATGTAAACCTAACTCTCTAAGGATCATTTTCTTTTTTGTTTTAAGTAGGAATTCTGCTAGAAATAGCTGGAATGGATGATTTTTACATTTTTGGCTACTTAAAAATAATTATTTAATCAATTTTGCGTGACTCCACCTGGCCGTCAGACCCTGCTTTTGGGGAAGCTGTACCAGAGCACCACACTCCTTTCAGGGTTGCCTTGCTGCGCGAAGCACTTCCCAGGCAGTGGAAGATGTAGTGCCTTTTTCTGTCTCAGCTTCCCAGATCCTGGGACAATCTATCAAGTGAAGCTACTTTGTTTAATCCAAATTCCCTTTTTGGAAGTGATCCAGGGCAGTACTCTACACTTGCCCTGGAGATCGATTGATTCTTGCTCTTTTCCTCTGCCCATGGATTAATGCCTCACTTTCTACTTCACCAAGGGATTTTGCAGCAGCTCCGGTAGAAATGTGGTCAACGTGAGAGGAATTTGAAGCAGCTTCTCAAATTTAGTACAAATCCAGCACCACACCATGAGCATCCTGTTTATAGATATGGACATGACTGCAGACCGAGTTTTGGAGGCTCCACATCCCTTTCTGACAAGGAAAAGCCTGCAGCAAGGGGAAGAGTTCTTGAACTGCACCCCAGCAGGAGCTGACTTGGAGTATTCAACTCCAATAGGCTGCACTGGGAAAGCTCCTGGTACAGACTGGATTGTCTCAGAAAATCAGAGGTGGCTTCAAGTCTGCATTTGCAGAGCCAAACCAGCACTTGGGGATGCTCCCTGTGCTTCACTTGGTGATTTCCCCTGGCTCCTGCTCCTCTTCCTTGGGTAAAAGTAAAAAAAATCAAAACACAGTTTGGTTGTTTCTTGCTATTGAAAATCTCAATTGAAAATCTAAATTAAAAATCAACAGCCAACAGCAGATTGGACAGCCACAGGTGTCGCATGACAGAATTTCTCCAATCCGTGCAGCCTTCTTCACAAGGTGAGGCAATCCATGAATAACAACTAGCATTAATCATCAGCACCATTAAAGAATCAAAAAACGGCTGTTGGGATTTTCTTCCTCGACATTTCCAGTGGTGCATCAAGCACCAGATTCCCAGAGTTCAGGGTTGGAACTGTAAAATCTGGACAGCAAGGCAGGACCGTCCTGCTGGCAGGACTGAGAGGAGCAAAGCCTTGGGAGCAACCCACCCGGCCACGAACAACAGCCGAACAGCTTTAAAGGGATGGAAAAGTTTATTTGATGTAACCCCATGTCTGTGTTTGCAAGAGCACTCAGTGCCCTGCTGCCACCAGCATTCCCAAAATCCAGGAGCAGCCACAAACCCTACAGCCCACTGATGTTTTTAGCAGAAGTAACAAGCACAGAAACAAAAGACAAAACTGAGCCTGATGCTGAGATTCTCCAAAAGAAAATTATAAAAAAAATATTCCATGCAAATGGTTCAAAAAGTTTATTGAATATTTAATTTACAAAAATCATATCCCTATGAGGTGTTCTAAAATTGGATAAAATAAACTGCATATAAAACCCAACCCTAGTAATGCAAATACAACACAGATATGAGACCATGGAAAGGAGAAAAAAATAATAATAATCATGACACACGTGACATTGGTGAAGGATTGTCCCAACCATCCAAGAACTGGTTCAACACGATGACTTCTCCCTTGATACTCTGTACAATTCACCATTTTGTACAGGCCTTCCACATTCCATTGGTCCAAATTTAGAGTTGATAAGAAGTCTTTGCCTTCTCTCTTGGCTGCTACACCAGATTTGACATTTTCCTTTTGATCAGAAGGTGGAAACAGTACAGACACTGAACACATGCACTATTGGATGCAACTTGCTATCTTTGGTAGGGACCCTAAATCTGCAGTGGTCAGCTTTCTAGAGGGACAGGAATTTCAGTTTTGGCAAAAAAAAAAAAAAAAAAAAAAAAAAACCAAACAGGTTTCATTGTGTTGTTTAGTAGAACACTACTGGCAGTTTCTTTTGAACATACAAAAAAAAAGTCCCTTGTCTGGTTTAAAAATTAATATAATTTACATGGGTTTCAAATCCAATCATTAACATACCTTGACTTGAAAATGGTTCCATAAATTGTCACTACTGCACTACTTCCTTCCTTGTGTGAGCATGGATGCACTACACACAGAACACAACTGCAATCCCACCCCTCCTGCCTTTCCTCCCATTTAAAGCAATGGGAATATTCCTGCAGATCTGGATGCCAGTTTCCTTCTGAACAAGCAGGAATCTCCTTGGGTGACTTAACACTTGCACAGTACCTTTTCCAAGTTTTCCTGGGAAAAGAGGAGGGTGAAGCAAAAACAAAAGAGTGAAGGAATTTGGGACAATCAGTGCTAGAGTGTTTGCAGCCCTCCTCTGGGATAACACGAGCAGGAGGAGCAGGACCAAGAAAAAATAATTTAAAAAAAAGAAAAAGAATTAATTTAAGAGCCAAGGAACTCCACTTTAAAGGAGAAGGAAAAAGTACCAGACTGTTTCCTTCGTAACATTAATATTCCATAAATATTGGACAGTATTTGATTAACTGCAACTGCAAAACATTTTCTTCATTTTTTTCAAGCACTATCTGTAAAAGAAAAAAATGAAAGAAAAAAAAGGAAAAAAAAGAAAAGAAAAAAACCAACTCTGCACCTCCCCAGTCCTCCCCACTTGGTGGAAATGCAAACAACCTGCATAGCCATGACTTTCTCAGCTGCAAATGCTTAGTGGAAGACTAACTAGACTTGAACACTTGACTAAATCTGCTCACTTAGGAGTAAAACATGCAATATTACAGCAGACAGCTACCTGTCCTCCAAAAGGCTTGGCTAATTTGGCAGAGAAGAAACATTTCCAGATGAAAATAAATCCCAAGAGCCTCGGTGAAAGACGGAGTAGTTACAATATATTAGCAATTTCTGTGGCATAAATGTTTTAAAAAGCATCAGCAAAGTATTAAATATAAAAGCCATATGCATATACCCCCTCCATCCTCGGGAAAGCCTCGTGGTCTGTCTGTAGTGTGTGAAGTGGTGTGCGGGCTGGGGAATTAAGGCATGAGCAGCAGCAGGAGTCCCTACTGCCTGAGCTCCACGTAGTTGGCGGGGAAGAGGCCGTAGCGGCCCTTGCAGACCCCTCTCCACCAGCCGTCGTCGATCATCTCGATGTTGGTGATGATGTCGTCGGGGTCAAAGGAGATCTCGTCGTCACCCGCTGCAGGGAGAACCCAACAGGGTCAGCACCCACACAGCCAAGGGCTCACAACAGCCCCAGCACTTGGGTGGAAGAGATTTTGGAAACTGCCACCCCTCCCACAAACAGCACCCAGTAATTCGCAATCCGCACCCAGTAATTTTTAATCCGCGCCCTTGTTAAACCCCCAAATCCCTGACTTTTCATTTGCGACCGCAAGAGACGTAAAAAGGCAAAGGAAAAATCCGTATTTATCTCATGCAGAACAGAGTTTTCAAAGCCAAAGGGTGAAAACAAGAGTTTTGCTCACCAGCTTGGTAATCATAAAGGGCTATGGCTGTGATCCCAAGTTCATTTTCATACTCATCATACGCATTTTCTTCTGAAGAGAGGAGGGAAGAACAATTAAAACATGAAGTACATTATCACCCTCAGTTCTTTCCTGTGGTGCTTCTCCTTCAATTGCACTTCTAACCCACACAGGAAGCAGGCAACAACCCATGCTAGGTTTCAGCAGTGCTGACGTTCCTTCTGCATGGACTTATTCCCTCAATCACACACAACTGAAGCATAACAAGAAGTGTTTCCAAGAGGCATTGAATACAGGACCACATAAAATCAATCAGCTCTGCACTGCTTCTGTAAAATGTGACAGGACAGCTGAGCCCAAGATCACTGTGTAACACAGTAATTAATACAAGTTAATTAATACAATTAACTTGTATTAATTAATAATACAAGTTATTAATTCATTAATAATTAAACTATTTTGTTTATTTATTTATTTTTATTATTAATTTATTATTAATTAATAATTAACACAAGTTAACAGTGGCATGCTGGGGGGACAGAAAGGGGCCTTTTTAGAATTCCCAGGTTTTTGTACCAGAGCAGGTTCATCATTCAAGCTCATTTAGTAACCAGAAGAGGTGAGAAAAAAAACAGGAATTCAGAAGAATCTTAATCGTGCAGTTTCATAGATCCCTACTCCACTCCCTCACAGGAACAGAACCCAACACATCAATATCAAACTCCAAGAACTGTTGATTAGATTTTTTTGCTGGTGTGGCACATGTTTAATCGCCAGCTCAGTGCTTTCTTCTCACGTTGAGCTCCATTCCATGGGGTGGGAATGGTTACCCTTGAATTTCTTTTTGAACCGAGACCCTGGAGAGCACTGTAATTACTCCAAAATCATCTCACAAAAGTTAACTAACTTCAACACCTTGCTGCAGCCATTTATTAATTTCCTAATTAAAGTTTGCCGGTGGGGAATGTAGAAAGTCTCACTGGACTGACAGTTTAGCAAACCAGGACAGCATGCTATCAGCACAGCTGCTCATTAATCTCTTGAACAAGGAAATAATCCCTATCCTAAAGGGTTTGCTGTGAGACACAAACCTGCTTGGTAGTGGTCTGCTGCTCCTGCCACCTCATAGACAGTCTCTGGCTCATACTCTGCCTCCCGCTGGCTCACTGCTTCCTGGTAGTCAGGCTGTGCCGCTTTGTAGCCAGCCTCTGGCTCCTGGGCAGAAGGGTACGATGGGCTGGAGCTCTTGTAGGCTGGCCCTGCTTCATAGGAAACTGCATCCTGCAGGAAGACAAGGGAGCTCTGTCAGGGTTTTGTGAAGAGGTTCCCGTGCTCAGCATCAAAGCCCACGTCCCAAAGGAATCCCAACAAACCTCGTAGACTGGGCTGGAGGGCGCCTTCTGCTCCACCGCCTGCGTGACAGGAGAGAGCGGTGGGGTCTGCTTCTTGGCTTTAGCTTGCTCCTAAATCCAGGAGAAAGGAAAACTTCAGTGCAGTTCACTCACTGATGAGGGGACCAAGAGACAACCCTCCAGAATGAAGGACAGGCAATATATCCTGCAATGAACTGCAGTGGACACAGGAGGACTGGGCTGGGCTAAGCAGAGCACCAGAAATGCAGCACAGCAGAAGGAAAAAAAGGGAAGAAGCAAAACCCCCATGGCACATATGCATGCCTGTGTTTAAAACAGCCCCAGCATTGTTTGGCCCATCTCCAGAGGAACTGCAGGGTTTTGGTGCTCATCAGCTGGCTGGGCCTCATGTCCCATTTCAGCCTGAGTTTAAAGAACCTGAAGCCCACACATGTTCTGGATGCACAAATGATGAACTGCCTTTGGTGAGAAATGGTCGTGCAAGCTCTGGCAGGTGTGCAAAACATCCTGCCAAGGCAAAGGACTGAAGAGCTCAGACAAAAGTGGGTCCTCTATACAGTGACAGACAGGATTCCAATGTTCAGAGGAATTAAGAGATGTGATAGAAATAAAAGCAGTACTGCTTTTGTGCTCTGTGACACAAAGAACGTGGATCTGTTTTGGCACTCAAGTGCTTCATGCTGTGCCATCCCAACAGTGAATCACGGGGCAATTCTAAAATCATTGGAAAGCCACTCATTAGGGAGGCAGGACACGGAAGTGCAAAAAATACTGTGTTGCTCCCATGTCACAAGACAAGGTAACTATTTCAACAGGTAACTTTCATTTTGCCTCTCTTTATCACAGGTGAAAAGTAAACCATGAATCAATCCAGGGCCAAACTGTCTTCTTCATTGAAAAAAGGGGGAGAGGTTGTGTGCAATGGGAATCAGTTACTCCAGTTGCAACACCCCAGAGGATTCTCAGGAGAAATGGCAGTGATCCAGTGCCAGAGAGCCAGAGATCCAGTGGTAGGACTCTGTTGCAAGAAATTCTTCCTTTCCATTGCTCGTCACATCTCAGAAAAAAATACATCCAACAAGGAAAGCAAAGTGTGTCTTGAGAGCAGAGCCAGCTTTGAAGACAATTCAAAGCTTAGTGCTGTGCTTTCTGGAAAAAGTCTCTCCTGATGCAAACACTCCCTCACATTTAAATTCTGTGCTACAGATAAAAAGGATAAAAAGGCACCAGCAGAGTGAGTTTAGAAGTCAAACCTAAGATTGGGGACAAATTAAGCAGTATCAATCCATTAATGATGGCAAATGTGGCAACAGTTTGACTAATTTGTCCTAGGAAATGGGTCTGCAATCCAGACTATAGTTTAGGATAGACACAGCGTAATTGCCATAAAACATTTAAATTGCATGGTTCCCCTCAGGCTGGGTTTTCTTCCACAGTGAAATGCTCCATGTGAAAGAGCATCCTGCCTTTTTTTGCAAGGCAGCAGAGCACAGTGAAATCATGAGGCAGCACTGACTCAACCCAGGCATCAAAGAAGAGCTCCCTAAACACTCTTTGCCTGTGTGACATTTGTGAAAAGCAAACCAGAATGAGGATTACCAGTAACCAGGACTCTGGAAGGAATGCAGTCCATATGTACATTCCAATTGTGGGAGGGTGTATGCCCACATATCCTATGGAAGTGAAGAAGTTTACTGACAGAAATAAAGTTCACTTCAGTCAGAGTCCACCCCTGGTGTGGATCACATCCCTGTCCTTCTCCTGTGCTCAGCTTGGGAGCAAGGGGCAGTGCCAGCAGAGCCATTTCAGCTCCCCTCAACCTCATCACCCCCCTCTCTGTGTCTGCAGAATCCCACAATTAACCATGGAGATGTTCAGGCTGTAAGAACATTAATCATCTGGTTACGGGGAAATTTAAATACCAGCTTTGGGGGAAAAAAACTTCAAATGTGTCCAGGCAACAGAATAAAGCACAAGAAAAATCCAGCAAAATGGCTTGGATTTAACCCACAGTCACAGCAAAAATACCAGTAGAGAAATAATGTAATTACTGAGATACCAAAGTAATTTTAAAGAAAAAGACAAAGCAATTAAGGTGCCTTCCAATCCAAACGATTCCATGACCTCTTCCCCTCCCAGCTTTTCTCCAGCACAGTAAAGAAACCCCGAGTTCGGGAGAAGGTACAAAAAGTCCACGTGGAGGAAAGGCAGCATTAGAATGATGCACAGAAGATGAGCCCCCATTCAGCTCGTGATACATTTCTGCAGTGAACATATGCTCACACTGCACATCGTGATGCCGTAAGGCAAAATAGGTGATAAGCTGAGAGAAAAGGGGGAAACAAGGAAAAATTAAAAAAAAAAAAAAAAAAAAAGCAATCACTTTAGAGAAAAGAGAGCCTACCAGGCAGTCTTTCATACTCCTAAAACAAATTAATTACATCAAGCATTAGTCTCCTGTAATACAAACTAATACAAAAAAATATGCAAATTCCATAAAGCAGGTAACATCTCCTGGAATTATCTTGCTCATGAATAACACAAAAATCATGAAGCTTTTACCCATACCAATGCAAAGTCAAATTTTTAAATTCCCTAAGATTCAATTAATATTTGGAAGATTATCCTCCCCTGATCTCCTGGCTGTGTGTTATACCACCTCCATCTCCCAAAACACTGATCCCAAAGGAACAGCATCACCAGCTCTCACCATGGGGTGAAACTTCTTGAACATGCAGGGCCTTTTGGGGACCACAGAACTCTCCCCTCATGAGCTCCTCTGTGCCCAAAGGGAGCATGGGACTGCCAAAAGGCAGAAGTACAGGAGGAAAAGGCCAGGCTGGATTCAAACACAGCTGAAGCACAGGCACAAACACACACTTGGAGCTTTAAAGGCCAGCTGGAAAGAAGGAATCTTTTCTCAAAGATTCCCTTTTCTCCCAGCATTGCATTGAAACCAGGCTGCTCCAATGGGTTTTGACTCTTACTGACCTCCAGTTTCCTCCGAGCCTCCTCCTGTTCCTGCTTCTCCCTGGCCATTCTTTGGGCTCTCTCAGCTTCTGCCTTCCTTCGGTCTTCCTGCTCTTTCTCCTTGGCCAGGTTCTCAAAGTTAGCTCGGATGCTGCTTGTTTTATTGGCAACTGTAACAAGGAAAAGAACTTAAATCGTGTCTCAGGTTCTATATAAAAGTAGCCTGCAATGAGTTTTTCCTAAGAATTTCTGCTTTTCTGCCCTCTGAGTTTTTAGTTCAGTCACGAAAGTCCTTCTATCCCACTTTGCTCCTCTCCCTTCCCAGCTCAAACCTCTTGTGCATCTTATTTCTCTTCCAAAAAACTTCTGTAAATGCTTCTCCCTTCTCTCCTTCACAGTACAGGCTCCACCACTAACCCACACAATTTATTCTTCCTTATTCCTTCCTTATTCTCAAGCTTTTTATTCTCCCTTCCTTAACTCTGATGACCCTCAAGAGGAAAAAAACAAACTGGAACAAAGCAAAACAACCTCTAAAGGAAGGAGGGAGAATATCTGAGGCTGCTAAAGAGCTGCAAATATAGCAGTTCTCTCTGGATGACCCTTACTCACCACTACTACATCAATAATCCAGGCCTTTGGACATAATTACCTCCAAAGAAGGGATTTGGGGCCAGTGCCTTACCAGCTTCTACTGGCTTGGTCTTCTGGTAAGTAGATGATGGTTTCTCAATATCTTCAAAAGTTGCCGCATTCTATCAGTAAGGACAAAAAGGATACATGTAAAAACCCCCACAAATTCATGAGGACATTCACACAGCCTCAACCTGAGATAATTTACTGAGATACTGTCCCTAAGGCTTTTAGCAGAACATCAAAACCAAATCAGGAAGGATCAAAACTTTACAAACAGACTAATCCTTTCTGCAAGTCAAGCTACAAAGAATTAATCTTCAGGGGCAGTTCTGAAAACATCAAAATCCTATTAATTAAAAATAAAAAAGTTTATGAGTGACTCATCAGAACTAAAACCAAGGCAATAAACATACATTGTGTAGCTGTTGCTGTTCTAATCCACATAAGCTGGCATCAGCTCTGTGTGTATAAGTTTGCTTTTTAAAGGTTTAGAAAAGCACAAAACTCTGCCCTTAGACTGGAGGAGTGTCTAGAAACAGAGCTGAGCAGTGCAGATCTAACCGGGCTGTTCTGCCTGGTCAGAAGTCACGGCTCTTTGAAGCAACTTACCTTGTCCATCCGATCTTTCTGAACACCATACTTTCCTCCAAATCCTTTGGAATAATCTAAAAGCAGGACAAAAAAAGTCAAGAGCAGGGAGTTGGGTGCCCCTCCCGCCTTGCTGCCAAATGCAAACAGCCACCTCAGGTGCAAAGAGCCATTTCAGCCTCATGCAGAGCCACAGTGACAGCCAGCATAGGAAATGCAGCTCAGCTTTGATGCAGAGAGGACACAGAAGCCCAGGAGCCTTCAGGAACACCAGATGACAGACTGTGAGCCACATGCATTCCCTGAGTAAACACGAAGCTGAGGATTGAACAGCTATCAAGCAAGGAGTGAGGAGCCCTGATGCATCACTTCTGTAACACAGCCTTTGACAGCACCAAATCTGAGCCCTCTGCAGGAATCATGGAGCCTGAGCCATTTTGCTTTGCTCAAAGGAGTCTTCGGTGACCACAGAGGTGTTTTGGTTTTGGCTTTTTTTCCCTTCTTTGTGAATGGCAGGAAAATGTAACAGTTTTTTCATTCCAGTGGTTTTGGTTGAAATACTCAGCTGGTGAATATTAAAGCCATTGGGGAATATTAAAGCCTGCTCTACACATGGAAAGGGGAAATTACATAGGCCAGCTTTAGCTGCCTAAAGCAACTCACCAGCAGAGAAATGGCGTGGCTGTGCTATCCCATACCAGCCCTGAGCTGCACACTCTTCCTCCTAGCTAGTGCTGCCCTCAGCATTTGTCACACTCCCAAATTCACTCACCAGTGACATTGATAAAAACAACAAACAAACCCAGACAGGAGAGGGTTTCTTCTCTCATGGGAGCGTCTGAGGAGCACCAGAGCAGCACAACAGCAGCAAGAGTGTGTGACTGGAAAAACCCCCTCTTTGTGGTGTGTGAGCTGTAGGAACATGCCCTTACACTGCCCATGTTTCCTATCCATTTCTGGAATACAATCCCTTCTCCTCTCAGCCCCCAAACTATTGGCTCTCCCTGCCAGCCATTGCAGTGCTTGCACTCGGGCTCTGAAAGTCTGAATATGTGTCACTATAGCACAGGAAAATATCAGCTATCAACGAACAACCTCGTTTTCTTCAGCTTTGTATGTATTTTCAGCCAGAATAAATATACTACACTTACATTTTCCTGCTCCAGACTCCTCACTTTAAGATAACGGAAAACCAGGAATTCATGGGTTGTACCCCAACTATTTCACAATGAATAAACAGAGCATTATAACAGCATTTGCTCAGCCAAGAACCACAAACATTCCCTACTTCTTTCAAAGACTACAATCATTTTTAAATGATCTTGCCACAGCCCATTTCTTGTTAATGGTTACCTGAATATTCTTCCACAAATTTACCCAGGCAAAACTTTATATTTAGTCTCTAAAACTGATTTCATTAACATCATACTAACAATAATGTCATTACCCTCCTGCATGTACAGCTACAACTAATTCAGGACTTTGCAGAGCTGTTGACTAAACACTGGGTGTTTCCTGAACACAGGCTTGCTTGAGGTAATAGTTTAAGGGTAGAATAAAGAAAACAGCTGGATCATGGAAGAACAGAAGCGCAATAAAGTGTCTGCACATTCCTGGCATTGATCTACTCAGAAAACTATTTCAGACTGTGTGAGAAGTGGCTGCACTGGTAAGAAAGTAACAAGTGAAAACGGTGCCTTGTTGAGATTCATGCTTGGCTAGTTTCTCCTTGTAATCAAACCCCACAGCAGATGGGTCCTGCCTTTCTGTCTGTACACCAAATTTCCCTCCGAAACCACTCTTATAGTCTGAAAAAGCCACATGGGATACGTTAAAACCAAGGCAGGAAAATAAAGTTCAGTCAGAGACAATCAAAATAATTTTTGCAATATTTTCAATTATCAAAAATTTTGGATAGTGAAAAAAAAAAAGTATGTCAAGACACTTCTGTGAAAGTAAATTGAAAAAGTCTCAACTTTAGATGATTTATCAGATATAAGAACACCATTCTGAAGTCACAGAAAAAAGCATTTCTCAACATTTTTCATCTATACTGCATAATGCACTTGCATTTGATCAAAGGTATGAACACAGGTACACAGGTAATTTGCTCATCCAAACAAAACAACAAAAGATACAAGAGAATAAACAAAATAAACACCAAAACAGTACAAGAGAATCAAATGAGCTTCCTTCATCTGTGTGGTTAACATTTGTACAGAGAGCTGACTTTTAAAGAGGTGTGAAGATGGGCCCCAGAGAGACCACCCTCCAGAAACTCCTTAAAGGAAAGAGGAATGTTCCTGCTGCCACACAGCTTGAGGGAGAAAAGGTTTCAGCTAAGAGCTGATCATTCCCTACTGCTGCCTAGGGAGCAGCCATTTACATATAGATATATTTATTTATTTATTTATATAAATATATTTGTGTGCTATAAAATGAGGGATGACACAGAAATAAAGGGATTCAGGTAATCCTCTCACAAGTCTGCTGGAGCACCCAACAGAACAATATTTTGATGAACAGTTTTAATTTCATTACTTTAAAAAAATTAATTTCTTTAAGTCAAGAGCAGCGACAGGCAGAGGGCTGAGGAGCAACAGCTGCATTTTACAGGAAGTTGTATTTTTACTGGGAACCAAGTATTTCACAGGCACAGGTACCCCACAGGCCATGAAAAAGAGCAGCATTTGATTTTAGACTCTTTCTGCATGGAAACAGGAATATACACGACAGAATTCAGAAGGGAAAATTTATTTGTGGAAAGTACAAAGTAATTCCTAACCTGTGGTCTGCACAGCTCAACTGAAAAAGGAAAATAACCCAGCATACTTGCAGGCCCATATAGGGAAAAATTAGTCCTGAGCCTGGACTTGGAGGGGCTGGGTGTCAGCTGTGCCAAAGCTGCTCTGCAGCCACCAGTTCACCCATCCAGTGACAGCAAAACCCAGACACAGGAAAGGAGCCTCACACCAGCTCCTGTGAGGCTGTGCCCAAAGACACCAGGGCAGGGCTCACACAGGCAACAGGAGGTCAAAATGAGGGCAGGCAGAAAGAACAGCAAGGAACTGAGAGCTGATGTACCTTTCTGGGACTCGTGCAGCTGCACCTTCTCCTGGTGGTCCCAGCCAAGGGCACATTTGTCTTGTCTGTCTGTCTGCACGCCAAACTTGCCTCCAAAGCCCTTCACATAATCTGTGAAGTTTTCAGAAAATATTATTGCAATTCGTAGCTGCAAACCGCATTTAATTAAAAAACCAGGAATATGTTAGGGGACAAGCTGCCCTTTTTAAAATACATTCACTCTTTTAAGGGGATCCAAAATCTGCACACACATGGGGTAAACACACATTTACCACAAAAAAAAACCCCAAACAAACTAAAAACTCCCACCAAAAAAAAAATCCCTAAGTATTTTTCCCAGGTTTAAAAGGGTCTGAGCTACTATTTTTAAAGAAGAAAATAAAAACCTTTCTGTGATTCATGTTTTTCTGTTTTGCCTTGATATTCAAAGCCAACAGCACTTTTATCCACTTTGTCCTTGTCGACACCGTATTTACCACCAAAGCCCTTGGAATAATCTAGAGATAAGAGGGAAGAGTTTTGCTTGTAAGTGTTCAGCAACAAAATCATCACCTTGAAAAACTGTGATAATTAGGGCTGCTAGCACTGCACTGTGTTTTAAATGAAGCACTGACAACCACAGCTAAACTTGATTTCAGACACTGAAGTCAGAAATCCTTCAGAACACATTCTCCAGGATGGAAAATAAAATAGCATTTTGCTGGGCAATACAAGCAGTTCAGCTGCCTGACTCCTTGGTAAAATTCTGAAGACACTTATGGTGAAGTGAACTTCAAAATCCACATCAGCAACAGCCTGGATGCTTTTAAACAATCCCTGCTCCTTGTCAGCATTTCTAGAGTTCAAACATTTCTTTGGGACAAACAGAAAACAGATGGCAAAAATATCACCATTTTTCAATGAAACGGTCGATTTTTGATTAGATATGCCTGGAAACTTGAGCAGCAACATAGTATTAACTCTAAACACTGTTAAGCGTTTTAATCCATGAACAGCTGATTCTTTTAGAAGCACTTCTCCGTGGTGGTTAAGCTGCTCACAGTCTGAGTACTTTGATTTACAACTTTTCAAAAGGAGCTGTAAAAAACCTCCAGACAAACCTGTGTGCCCTGGAGCATCCCTTAAAACCGGGCAGATTTTTTTTCCCCCCCCACAGAAGTTGACGTTTTCAGCAACGGAAATTTTACCCAGCATTACCTTTCGGCAGGTTAGGAGTACAAGAGGTGTAAAACATGAGTATTTTACAACATGGGCTATGGGCAGTGCCTACAGCACTAGGGAAGGAGCCTGCTAACACATGTGTGTCTATTCACCCTTCTGGGAGTCGTGTTTCTCAGTTTTCCCCTGGTAATCAAACCCCACTGCACTCTTGTCCACTCTGTCAGCCTGTACTCCGTATTTTCCACCAAAACCACTTGAGTAGTCTGCATTGAGAGTAAAGCACAATAAAAACAGCATGAAAGCAAATTGTCATGGATACAGCATAGCAGCAATTGAGGGGAAAAACAAGTTATTTCAGAACTGAAGTATTATGAATGCTTGAGCATATGAAATTCAGTTTAATTTTAAACACAAGATAAGCAACAGTCCTACAGCTTATGATGGCTCCCTTTAAATTTTTTCCCTATTTCCAACAGAGTGCAATACAGCAAAGAGCAGCTCCCAGTCTTCCTGACATGTCCCTGAACCTCACTTCAGAAAGAAAAATTAGACTTCTGATGACCCACTATTTCCTTGTCTTAAAACCTCATCAACTCATGAAACTGCTAGGAAAATAAGTTTTTCCTTCTCTGTTCCACCAAACCCACCATTTGATTCACTGGGAATGTCATGCAGAGGTCTCACTAAAGAAGGCACTATCCACACAGTGAAATAATCTCCTCTATATTTTATAGAAAACGTGCCCACCAAGGTGACCACCTCCCCACTTTACCTTTTTGGGAGGGATGCTTCTCAGTTTTGCCCTGATATTCAAACCCAACAGCTGACTGGAAGAGAAATAAAATGACAACTGTGACAGAGTTAGGCATTAGGAGAAAAACTGCTCACACTTCAGTGGACATAGAGCACGGCAAGTTCCTGCGTCTTCCTGCAAGTTCCTGACCTTCTGGACTGGGGGCATAAATACCTCTTTAACTTATGGGCCATATTCATTTACATGGCAGTTCAGTGCATGTGCTCATGGCCAGGTTTTTGTCCTCCCTTGCCAAGGCAAATTGTACCAGCAGCACACTCCAGCCTGGTCTTGCCAGGTCCAGCAATTCAGTATGACAGAAATCCAGCACTTCCATGCAGAGATTGCTATGCAGTCTTGGAACAGGATATCAATTATCCTGCCCACCAGCTCATGTTGTGATACAGGACAAACCATCCCCAAACATTCTACAGTATTCACACTGACCTTGTCAAAGAACACAAAAAAGTAGTGTTTTAACATCTCTTCTCAGCTTTCTTTTCAAGTCATCTCAACTTCCCATGAGGGCTTTTTTCTACTCTGCTTGAAACAGTAATTTATCTCCCTATCAGTCAGTGTTAGCTTCTGCTAAACTTCAAAAAGAGCAGCCCATAGCATCCTAAGGCACTGGAATTCTGCAATTTTATGCACAAAAGGAGAAAATCAACCACTGTGGGTGGCTGCAGGAGGAGATGAAATCACTCACCTGGTCAACTCTGTCAGTTTGTACTCCAAACTTGCCACCAAACCCTTTCACCGAATCCACTTGGGAGCAATGCTTAGACAGTTTGGATTGGTATTCATGTCCAACAGCTGACTGAAAGAAATTGGTGAAGTTCAGAGACAGTGGTTCTACACAGTCCTGTATGTCAGACAAAACACTGCACCAAGAAACCAGAGGGTGAGTTTTGTTACCAACATGCATCACTGTCACTCCTCCTGTTGAATCCAACTTCTCTGGAAATTCCTACTCACTCGGGAAGTCTCCAAAAGGATGTTGCCATGCTACCAATCCAGTCTAGGCAAGGGAAGTGACTGCATTTTATGGGGACTATTTTATGCCCTGCATTTGCACTTCAAAAGCACAGGAATGAAAACAAGATGCTCATGCAGAATTTGAAGTGAGTTTCAGGTGAAACACACAGCTTTGTGTTTATTTAGGGATCTGTTTTAGCTGACAGGGGACTGCAACAAATACAGTATTTTTGTACAACAATACAAATACAACCAAAGCCAGCTGCCATTGGTTTAGGGAGGCACCCAAGTCTCCTGCATAAATCACAATTAGGCATCTTCCTCACATGCAAAATGGTTCTGAACATGAGGAGATGCATCCACTCCTGTGCCAAAGGTATCCCAGCCCTGCACCCTGGCCCTGGAAGTTGGGCTGAGCTCCATCCATCTCACAACAACTGGCAGGACACAAGGATATGTAATTACACACCTGGAAGTGCCTCCCCACACAGTCCTTGCTAGTGTTACACTGAACTAGTGCTAGGGAGCCCTTCCAGCTCCTGGAATCGATGATGGAGCCTCACACCTTGAGTAAAAATGCTTTTTCCTGGCCCAGTGGGAACTGGTCAGAGCAACATGCAACTCACCAGTAACCCAACATAGCAAAATCTGTGCCAGGCAGCTGGACCAAGGTGAACTAATTTGAGGACACAACGTGTCTGCACACCTTGGATTTTACAGTGTTTGCTGTTTTTCTTCCATACAGGGGCTAGTGGGAACATTCCCAGCAGATTGTGAAGCAAAGCATTACTGGCTAAAGTCACTGCCAGGTAACAGATGAAGGAGATCAAGGATGGCAATAACGGGACACTGCTTTAACTCAAAAGCATTAGAAAAGCTCCCTTCTTTTCCTGACTGAAGCATCCACATTCCTGTCCATTTTGCAGATGTTCTGTAGTAAAGTATCTAAGAAATGTGACAGAAAAGTCTCCCACCTCTCTTTTTTCTTCCCATTACATTTATGGAAAACATGAAGCTCTGAAAATTTTAGGTTTTACCTGATCTCCCTTTTGTTACACCAACTGAGGTATAAGCGTGGTGTTTTCTTGGTGGTACCAGGACTTTCTGCATTTCATCAAATACCAAACATTACAACAAAACCCCCCTTACAAAATTTTTTGGTTTTTGGTAATCTGTATTTCAGAGTCAAACACCCTCATAATTTCGCTGTACATTTTGCACCAGCTCAGGAGCTATGGCACACAGAGTGGTGGAAATGTTCATTTTAACTCAGAACCAAGGTTTTGCCCTAAATGCAGCAAAACCCTGCACCATGATAATGCTACAGCAACCCTGATTTAATGGCCAAGCTTTAAGGCCAAGCTTTAAAGCCAAGCTTTAGGAGCAGCACACCTGCACAGATACCTGCAAAGGAGACATCTCAGCCACAAGGCTTCAGAACTACAGTTACAAGGGAGAAAGATGCATTACATACAGAAATTGTGAACACCTCCTGCCACCAGCATCACTCACATGGACATGACCAGCATGTTTTTCCCCATGATTAATTCTGGCCTATGGGAAACACTGCTGACTTTTGTTTCCTTCTTTTTCCCCACAGACACAGGTGAGGGATGAACTGCTGACACTAGAGAGCAGCAGCAGAACAGGCCTGGTGGTTGAATCTGCTCAGCAATTCCTTTTCTCAGATTCAAAGGTTGGCCCACTGAGAACTGGACAGCAATTAACTCTGGAATATGAGAATCCAGCAAAAATTTAGGGCTGTCAAGTTACCAAGAATACAGAAAACAAAGAAAACTTTCTTATTTAGAAATGTTTTGATTCTTATTCTAGCAGAGATCATGAAAGAAAGCAGCCAGAAGTTGATATGCCTATTTATCATATAACTAAAGGAGTCATACTAAGAATTATAATTTAACAGTGTAACATAAGCAGTCATCAACTCCTTATATAAAAAACTACCATCTGATTGAAGTACAACATTTTAAATACTAGCATTATTTGTCACTGTTCACAATTTGTTCACAAGAGCTGCACTCTGATTTTAATGCAGCAGCACATCCTTTTTTCTTTTTTTTTTTTTTTTTTTGGCAGTCTCTATCTATATGCATAGAAGACCTGGCCCAGCATCCAAATAAAAAGATCATACTGGATTTATTAATGCACCAAGTCCTTTGTTCATTTAGAAACATAAATTTAAAAACTTGAATCCTGACGCCAGGGGAATCATCTCCAGACTTGGCATCAATCAAAACCATGTGGGGCCATTGCACACCCCAGAGCAAAGCTGGAACAAGCTCAGCTCACACAGAGAGTGGTGCTGGCCAGGCTTATCCCTTCACTGATCACTTCATCCCAGGGAAGTTCCATCCACACTTACTTTATCCATGCGATCTTGTTCCACGCCAAACTTCCCTCCGTAGCCATGGGAAGCTTTTGGTCCTGTTTGCAGCTCCCTCTCTTTGAGGTTCTGGTGTTCTTGGAATACATTCTCCCTCAGCTGATGAATACTTTAAACGACAACAAAGCAGCAACTTTTACTAGGGAAATTTCAGCAAACAACTTCAAAAAAATGCAAAATATAAAGCTGACAAAACTATAATTTAATTAGAAGTTGGATCACTTGTATTTTTCAAGCCCTTCCCATTTTTTCAGTGTACAAAACATTTCCTCATAATCTGAGACATTGGATTTGTCCCACTGTAAAATGTTGTTTAAAAAAAGAAAAGAAACTGCTGGTTTTAAGATGAATGTGGAAGGGAATTTTGCTATTTTAACAATCCTTTACCTAGAACTTATTTGTGCCTGAAATATAATTTTTTTTCCTTGTATCCTAATTTAAATCCTTTATATTTAGCTGGCAACTTTTCAGAACCAGGATCATCTCTTACCACACAGCCCCTGTGGTATCACAGCTAATTCTAACACAGCATTCTGGACAGCACTGTGCTGCAAAATAAAGATGTAAGGAAACTTGCACCTCCTCTTCCCAAAGTGATCCATTAAAATTCACAGAATTGAACTGAGGGCAGTGCAGGCTATGAAAAGGAGAGTAACCCAAGGTGTAATCTGTACTTTAAGCACTTCCCACCTGAGTTTTAAGATTCCTCAGGTGTAATTCAGCCAGCAGGAATTCCCACTGCCCTCAGAATAGAGCAGAATAACACTGATCCCTGAAGTAACCAGAGTTCAGTCTCCCTCTGTTTGCAACATCACACATTTCCTAACACTGCTTTAAAGTTTTGTCCTAGACACTTTTTGTAAGAAATACAGGATTCAAACATGCATAATTTCTGTTTCACATGTTCCTCTGTGATGCACTTTTTTGCTTTTCCATCAGAGAGCTCAGTTTGTTACTTTGCCAGGGTTTTTATGAGTTTGGTTGTTGCAGTTTTCTAATCAAAGAGTAAGAAGTAAGGGACCAAACGTTTCCTTAAAGTACCAAACTGAAACTACTCAGATCCCTCAGCTTCTATCCTGGCACTACTAGCTCTTGCACCAAAACAGCACAAAAAAACCCTTTTCAGATACAGAGGCAGGAAAAAAAATCACATTTCCAGTGACAAAGAAAGATTTAAGGGTCCCTGCACCATATTTCTGCTCTTAATTTCAGCTCTGAAGACACTGACGGATTTGAAAGACCAGCCATCTGGCAAATAATCAATCTTCTACAGGGACTCTTGCTTTAATAATGAAGACACAATTAACTGAGATCATGAATTGATTAAAAGCTGCCAGGGACTGTGCCTATTAATACATTTCACAAGAGAGCTGCTTTACTTGATGTGCTCTTGGTGGCCGGACCCATTCACGGTTTTAGCTCCCCAGCGCTGTTCTTTCTCACTCACATCATTCTGTGAAGGACACACATAAAAAGAGAGTTAAAAACCCAAAGGAATCTAGTCACATACATTTCAGAGCTCACAGCAAAAGCTTCCAGCAGTCACTGAGACCACAAGTGTTGGAAAAGCAGCTTCACTTCCCCTACACTCCAGGGACACGCTCCTGACAGTTTATTTGGCCAAGACACATCCCCCCCCCCGCAGAGCTCCTTGGGAATTGTCCCAGAACAAGTTCCTGGTCGATCAGTAAACCCCAAAAGCCATACCACAAAGTCTGGATCTGTCTCCCAGTCATCAGCTCCATCATCCTGGCTGACAGACACGGTGTGGCCTGCAGTAGCCTTCCACATCTGCAACACCAGCAGGAGAAGCAGGGTCATGCTCCACTCACCTGCCAGCTCATTTGATTCGTGCAGGAGCTGACAGAGGAGATGCAATCCAAAATTCCCAGTAAACTATGCTACTTAACCACATCACCAAAAGCTGGGCTTGCAGTGAAAACAGGTTTGACCTTTGGAGCTCAGGCTGTCTTCTCAAGCTGGCTTACAAACCTGTTTAACTCTCCCATTTGCACTGTAAAAAGATTGCTGTTTCAAGAGAACAAAGTCACCTTTCTTTGCTCAAATTAATGTGTGCCTTTTGTGCAGTCACTGCACTCAATGACTTCTGCTCACACAGGTTTCCAAGCCAACATGCACTTCCAAAGACTGCTGCTAATTCTGGATTCTGTGCATACAATTAAGGTGTAGGAATAGGTAATTTTTTCCCTCCAGGTGTTAAAAATGGTGAGCACAACTTTGTTCTTCACCTGCACTACACCTGCACAACCTCCTCTGCTGTGCAGGGAGTTCCAGCATGGTGACAGAAATCCCAACAACTCTAAGAATTTGCACACAACCCAGACACTGCTCCAAGAACAACAGAGAACAGGAGCATCTGTGCTCCTCAGGTATCCCCAGTGAGACACGGTGCTCACAAACTCAGCACCTTGTCTGGCTTTCAGGAGAAACAGAGGGAGACTGCAGGAAGCAAGACTCATAAAAAAAGCAAACAATGACTTCTAGAAACAACACCCAGCACTTTCAAGAGGTTAATGATTTGGGGCCTCTCAGTTTCTGGAAACTTTATCCCCCATGGAGTATCAAGTTGGATGCTTTTAATTAATAGTTCAGCTAGTTAGCAGAATTCCTGATCTTCCTGGTGCTAGTGGCTGGATTTTACACCCTTTATTCTACATAAATCAAAACAAATGCATTCTAGAAAGCAAAACTGAAAGAGCAAACTGCAAGTTGCCTGTTCTCCCAGCTTTTTCAGAATACACTTCAGAGAAAGGATTTTTTCTTTGCTATTCAACTAGAGTTCAGTTTTTTAACATACCAGCATTCTGTCCACTTACCTTCTAATTAAGAACAGATTACAAAGATAATTATCATAGGCTATTTAATTCACACAAGCATAATTCAGTGGGCGGGATGAAAATTCACTCCCTCTTAAATGCATAACTAATAATCCCTGGGTAAAGTCCACAGCTCATTCTGTCAGGCTCATTCTGCATCCTGGCAGAACGAGCTGATGAGCCACTTTTATGGAGCATTTCAGAAACTTCAGGACTGGTAATGTGAGTGAGAACAGCTGGAAAACTGACAAACACCAGGGTAGCAAATGCTGGAGTAGCCAGGAAGAAGGGTGTAAAAGCAGAGCAGGTGACATATTAACAGTATCAGCACATTTCCCCTCATGTTTTTTCAGGTCTCCCATCTCCAAATTCCTCTGGCATTTAAGGAACTAACGTTTATAATAGTACCTCATATCAAAAAAAAAAAAAACTTTTGAGACTATGAGTTTATAACCCAAACCTTTAGAACACAGGTGGTTTAACATCATCCTTGAAATATTCTGTCTAAAGCCTTCTCTCACGTGATTGTGTCTGATTGTCCTACTCTTTCCTACTAAAATCCAATCTCTCACCAAAAAACCCCCAAAAACCTTGGAAAGCAGAACCCAACCAGCTCAATAATGAAATTCAACATGGGTCCAAGTTCTTTCTAACTTCTCCTATGGGGGATATTTTGTATCCATCCTTACGAGCTCCTCCACGCTGTGCAAGATGTTTCGGAATGGAATTCAAGTGATGAGAACTAACTCAGGGTGTATGGTGAATTTCTATATGCTTTGTGCCAAACACAACTTTTTTCTCCCAACTACTTGTTTCTCATGTTCACTTGATTGATGTATTTTGTTCATTCAGCTGTGCTTGGACATTTCAAAGAACAAAAGCTGGATCCTTTAGTCAAGGTTTCACTGCTTCCTCCTCAAGCTCTCACAAACAATAGCCAGGGAAGAAGGATTTCACACGCACTCCCCTGCAAAATCCAGCGTCCACCAGGATTCTCTGCAAGTCATGCGCACCAACGCCAACATTTTTCCACAGCTCAACCCCGCACTCTGTGAATTCCACAAGAAGCAGAGCAGCCCCAGCGACCGGGGCTCCCAGTCCACAGCGAGCAGGAATAAGCCTGGTTTCCGCCTGCTATTCCAGCAGCGATTCCAGGGCAGAACGAGGAGAAACACGATCTATTCATGACTCACTGGCTCACGTGGTCATGATTCCTGAAGGAAGAAGCAAACGCTACGGTTCGAACACAAACCCAGGCTAAATATATGGCTCGAATGTATGCGCTCCCCGGCGCTGCTATGACTAATGAGCACACACATCATCCTACCCAGCACCTTCAGCGGCAACCTCGGCACCAGCCCGCTGCCCGGGCCTAGGGACGAGCTGCGGGCAGCAGTGCGAGGCTCGGGGCGCAGCTGAGGGGAGCCGGGAGCAGCTCCCAGGCTGGCCGGGCCCCACGGCCTGAGCCCGGCACCGCGGGCGGGGGCTCTGCCCCCAGCGGCACCACCGCTGCGCAGAGCCCCCGCCGCAGACGTTTCCTCTCAAGTTCTCAGCTTCAGAGTTGAAATAAATTGGTTTTTTTAAAGAAAAAAATGACACGGAGTCGCGACGCCCCCCAGCTCTGCCCTGCGCTCCCCGGCCGTGCGCAGAGCCCCCGGCCCGGCTTCCCTTCAGCCCCGCCGCGCTTACTCTGCTTCCGCCGCCGCCGCCTCCTCCTCGGCGCTGGCTCCCCGCCGGTGCTTCCCGGGCCGGCGGCGGCTGCTGCTGCTGCAATTTCCGCTTCTCCCGAGCTCCCACTTCCTCTTCCCGGCTCCAGGTGGGAGCGGGACGGGCTCAGCCCCGCCCCGCCGGGAGGGGCCGCGCCGACGGCTGCAGGAGCGCCCCTGCCCCGCGGCCTGCGCGACTCCGAGCCGCGCCAGCAATCGCGACCACTTATTTCTTCAGCGGCTCCGTCCCCCGTTTCTTTCAGCCGCTCAAAAAATGCAGCCTCCGTAGTTTTAAAAATGGCCACAGGGGAGTTGCTGGTGCAGTTGTGAGCATCCGTCTTTGTTTTCTGATACTCACTTTTGCACCGTCGTGTTTTGGAAGCCGCATCTACTCCGTCCCCAGGGGTTTCCATCCTTTTTATCAGTGGGCAAAAGGTTCCCCCTGGCTGGGATCCGATCCAAATGAAACGGATGCCAAAATGGAAACTACGGGGGTTTAATTTCATTGTTTCGGGGGTTTAAAACACTGTGGAATGAGGTACTGGTTTGTTCACTGTTTGCGTCTTCTAAAGGAGGGCAAGACCCCAAGGAACGCTATTTCTAGTGAAAAAAAAACATTTCAGATAAACACACAAATTCAAGCTGTAATAGAGGGCGAGATGATAAAAAAAACAGGTGAACACAAGAACAACTTAATTCCAAATGTAGCCAGTTCATCTCATAAATAGGTCAGTTACTTTTTCCTGGATTACATGCAATGTGATTTACCCCAAAAACTGAATACAGCATATTTGAAAAGGGCCGAATCTATTCTAAAAACACTGTCTGCTAGAGGAGAACACACGTGCAGAGAACCTCAGTCCTTTAGGCATTACTACTTTCTCTTCTGTGTCTTTTTGGAGTCTTCACCTGTCCCTCCATGCACAGGTGGAAATACCAACCACATTTATATATCACTTTTCACCCATCTGTTCCAACATCTCCTATAAAACCAAAAGGCACTGCTACCTCAGTTAACTACAATTGCCCCTTCCCTCCCAAGTCCCCTACTATTAACAAACAATGAAATTAACAAAATGTGCACCAAAGCTACAACCCTGACAGTGGGAAGTGAAAAACTTTCCTTTTAAAGGCAAAGTGACTCTTTAGTTTCTTTTAAAAGTATCACTCCCAAACATATAGTGTCAATTGGTATTTACCTGAGAATTAATTTTGCTGCTCCTCCCTCTCAACCAAGCTCCAAAAATAAATTCTGCTTTGAACTAATTTACCTGTTCTCCAAATCTTGGCATGATAAATCACTACTGTCTGCAAGACAAGACACTGCTACAGCAGTTTAAAACACAGAGTTAAAACATCTGTTTTGAGAGTCCCTGTCCTTTAAGCATGCAAAAATTGCAAGTTTAAATTCACTCAGATAATTCTGAAGCACGCAGACAGGATGCACAGTTTAATTTTTACAGCCCTCTTTCCAAATGAAGCCTTTAAAGACATTTTACAATTTACAAAGTGTTGTATTTAATCAAGCATTATCTAAAGATCACTGTAAGAGACCCAGGTGCCTTTTCCACGTGCACAGTTTTCTTTCAGCAGGGTGTGTGGGAGTTATTACAATTGAGCAAGACACGTTTTTCTGGATCTCTCTGGCACAGCTCTGCTGTGTAACTCAGAAGGAAGTCAGTACACACAGTTTTGCCAGTTTGTGAAAGCTTTCGCCATTTCACTCATTTATTCTACCTCTCATGTCAGTTCCATTGTTCCATAACAGTTAAGGGTTTACAGCCTCAAAATAATAAACGCATTTTCTGTTCACATTTTACAAGTCTATCCCGCATTGGTTTCACTTTTGAGAAGCAACAATACATGACTTTGAACATCTACTATCACTCACATCAGTGACCAGCAACGCCTAGGCAAGGTTTCTCTAAACAGCAAAGTTTAGCTGAGCAGTGAGTCAGGATTTCCTTCTGCAGTTCCATTTTAGGGTTTTTTTTCTAGAAAGATAGATTCTTTAAGAATATAAAAGAGACTGCAAATGAACAGACAGCAACGCGTACAGACAAGCCAGACAAACAGAGATGCATCACTGGACAAGGTTTAGAGCATCCATGGCAGTGTTTCTCCAGGCGTTCCAGATCCTGCTGTTGATCTGGAGGACATGATGAAATATGCTTCACTACTCCTTTCATTAATCTGCAACTTTATCCCTCTGCCTTCTACTCAATGAAATGGTTGACAAATATATTAAAATTGACATGAACAGCCCTATGTGACCCCATTTTGCACTGGTTCCCTCAACTCCTATGTTTCTCCCCAAATATCACTATGGCCATGATTTCATTTTATTACCAAAGCAACTGTTGCTGCTGTCTAGGACAGCATTTCCATCTTCACCATGTGGACCAGAATACACTGAAGCTGTGTGTCAGGTCTGGTTTATTATTTTAAAAAGCAAATCATAGCTTTAACGATAAGTAGAAGTAGGCAATAAAGCAATTTTTTTCCAGAAAACTGATATTAATGCATGTGAACTTGAACAATTCCAAAGAAAATGTCACATCTAATGGAATATTTTTGCTACTGGAGAAAGGTCATCATTTGAAACCAGATCTACAGGGCAGCAAACAATGATTAAGATGCTTTATTGACAATATCCACTCACTGCAAAAGTGTCTGCCTGCATACAATTAGATCTTAGCTTTTCCATAGTGTTTTACTGGCAGTGGAAAATGCATCAGTACTTTATTGAAAGCAATAAATAATACTGTGATAAAAACAGTTCAAAAGTAGACTGTACATATTGTTACATAATCTGAAAATACACAAAAGATTAATAGAAAAACAGAACAGTAACAATGAATTTCAGTTTTACAAGCAAGTTAAATGTGGAAAACAAAAGAAAAAAGACATGCTATATATATTGTTGCATAATAAATAATGCACCATCTGAACAGATTCTTGCTGGCTTTTTAATATGCCATTTACAAGTGTCAGATACATTTTCTACTCATACAGTCCAAAATGGCTACAACCATCCAAATTAAAGTCCAGACAAGTCTTTAGAACAAGTTTACAAAACACATAGGATGACTTACATAAGAAAAGTAAGGCCTTTATTAGAAGATGCACTGCTTTAGTTTTCAGCCCATTGTACCTTCATCTTTCAGTAATCATTTGACAGGAGGCTGCAGTGCTTTAGGATTGGTCCATTAAAACTGGTTCCACCAGCATCTTTCCACCAAGTGTTTTCAAGCAAAAAGGTCTAGGACAAAAAAAACCTCTCTGTGGCCTGTGGCTCACGACCAGGAATCATTACGAAGTCTATCTTCCTCAGGGAAGGAAAAGCAAAAATAAAAACAGTCCTCGGTTTATGGCTTGTTTTCAGTCACTGCGAAGAGTCGCTACACAAACACAGCAGAAGGGTGTTAGGACTGAGGCAATCGCTCCTACAACGCGTCCCACAGGGTTAGGAGTTCCTCCCAGCTTTTCAAACCAGTTCTAATTTAAATAAAGACAAATTGCCACTACTTGACACATCCTCTGTGTGGAAAGGTACAGCTCTGAGAACAACAACACTCGTGTACCGTCCGTCCTACGTCAACAAAGGCTCACCTGAAAAAAAGCTGGACTTGTTTTCAGATCTAAGCTAAGAGCTCCAAAAGACAAAATATATACTGCTTGGTGTCATGATACTTTTACAAAGGTATTAAAATCCTTTTCACCTTCAGTTTCATTATTAAAAAACAATGATAATTACAATTACTGCATAATTTACAAAAACCCTATATTGCTCATAGGGACATATACATACAAGCATTACAGTACATTCAGTTGGAAAGACTAAAATTAGAATGAAAAAATCAGCAATGATTTGATTTGTAGACTGAATAGAAATGGAAAAAGTAAGTAACTATATAAATGACAAGTCACATAAATATAAGAAACATTTAGATTCTAAAATATTTTCTCTATAGTACTCATGAATTTATTTGCTAATTAAAAACTCTGTAATAAAATATCTCAAAGTGTCCATTTAACAAGTATTAACAGGTTAAGGGTTCCAAATGTTCAAAATGCTGCATATCACCGGTAGAAATAGTGTGGGTAAACTGCAAAAACAACAAACAAAAACAACACACAAAAAGAAAAAAAACACAGAAGATTCCATTAGCAGGTTTTAACCACCACTGCATTCCAAGATTGTCACAAACAGCTCAGCAGTGCAGCAGTGATGCACTGAATTACTGCCATGCCATGCTGGATATCATTTTATTGCTTCCTGCAATCTCCAGCTGCAATGCAAATAAAGCAATGAGGGCAAATGTTTCTGCCCTGAGGATTTCCATCCCATGTCATCTGACTACAGAAAATCCTGAACTAGGGAGGAGAATCTGGGGGAGACACTTAAAATTTCAGTTTCTTGCAACTAAAAATATTTTAAAGAGAGCCCCTGAGATTATGAACTGACATGCTCATGTGGTCTGAGCTGCTACGTGCAGGAGCTTCCTCACTCAGCATTCCACATGTAAGAACTCAACTCATACATGCAAAAAGGTTCTGAATTTGAGGAAGCAAATACATGAGTTGGAAGGGATGCTACCAGTAAGAAGAAAGAAGCTGCAAGCAAAGAAGACAGGCAATTTACAGTCCATCAAAGATATCAGTGAGGGGGAAAGATCCACCGAGTTGATTTTTTTAAATCATGAGAAAATACAGCAGAGGCTGCTGCAGAAACATTCCAGATCCTGGAGGATCACAGGACTACAGCTCTTTCACAAGCCAGAATACATGGATTTTGTGTTACAACACATCAAGCTGTTCTTTATCAGCAGCACTGCTCCCCAAATTGAGGCTGCAGGTAGCTAAATCCAAGCAGCCAGACCAAGCAATCACAGTGGCATGCAGTGTCCAGGAACTGGGAAATTGCAATTATCCCTGTAACAATTCAGTACTGAAGCATGCTTTAGTGGGACAACTCTGACCAAGAAAAGACTTATGGAGATCAACAATCTGAGCTGCAGTGTCACACACTGGATTATTTTCTTCTCACCCCTAATTTATTCTCTTCCCCCCACCCCGCCCCACTTCCACTAGCTGTGCTTCATCCAGCCTTTGATTGCAACACTTTCTACAGTGCTGTTCAGCACAGGTCCTTTTTTGAAGCTGTTTTAAAAACCTCACAGGAACACAGTGCTAACAAAACCCAGTATTTCAACACTCAGTCTTATTGCAGGAAATAAACTCAGGATTTCCAATATAATGACCTACCCTGAAAACCTGGACTATTTTCTAAGTGTGTAAAACCACTGTAAGAAAATCCCTGCTGTTTTATTTCATAAATAGCTGCTTCAGTGTTATTCCTATCCGCTTTACTCACCAGGAGAAGGCTTTAACAGGAGTAGGTCCTTACTGTAGCAGAATCCAATCTTTGTGTTCCTGATACACTGCCTATTCCAAGAAGCATGGGAAGACATGCAGAACACAGCATGCATGTTAGTTTTCAAAACAAACAAACAAAAAAAAAACCCCTCCACAGCAATGGTGATTACAGCTTTGGTACTCACCCAACTCTAAGGTTACAAGTTAGAAAAACAGAATTTATTTTACAGTTTGTATATTAACCACTTGTTCCAGGAGCTAACAAAAATAATTCTAAAAAAAGATCTGCATGTCAACTAGCACAGAGAAACGGCAAAGGTGATTTTCTAAGTTATTTACTACTTTATGTAGTTTGTAAATATTTCAAAAAGAAAAGTGATTTTACATGGTAAAGACTTAACTTACTTTCATTTACAGAATTTTCCATATGAATTGTGGTAAACATTTTGTGCTAGTGACAGTATCTAAAATTTAGAAGAGCTTACTGAGAGTAGAATCAGATGCAAAAATTGTTTTTTTGAGCTTTATGAATAAATAAGAGTTTTCAGAACCTGAAGCAACTCCAACAGATTGTATTCTCAAGCTGTCTGTTCCAATAAAAAACATTTCATATTTGTTTCTATATGTTTTTTGTAAACTAAATTCAAGTCAAAGTTTATTCTTATGTTACTACAGATGCGGTTTTTAAACAGTCAAGATCCCTCATGTGACAGGTGATCAACCTCCACTTCCAGGTGGGATTTCTGGGGTCTGCTTTTGTTGGTTTGGTGTTTTTAAACTCATATCTGTGTGTGCACACATACACCCAAAGATCATTAAGTACAAAGCAATGAATAAAACGGTGATTTCAAGTATGGTCAAAAGTGAAGTGACCACTGCAGGGAGCGTAATGCACCTGTTACTGAAATTTTACTCATCTCAAAATTATCTGAGGGGGTTTACTCACATAATTTTTGAACGCATTTTATTGCATTTCAAAAGTGGGGTTCATATTGGTCTAATTGCTGCTAATCAGAAATTATGCATCATGTGATTAAAAGACTCCTACTAAGCTGTCATTTTACTTTCCCACATTACATTTATTTCTAGCTTTGATTCTCATTTAGTTACTCCAGTGATGTAAAAAAGAAACTCCACGTCTAGTACAGCTTCCTGAAATGACAAAGCACCCTATGGTTAAACACAGTGTTATAAATACAACCATGCACAAGGCAGAGGCTTTTATGCAGCAAAAAGGTCATTTGGACTTAATTCCCCTGGAATCTCGGGCAAAAAAAGCACATCATGCTTAAAATTATACAAAATCAATACCATCAATCTGCATCTTCTTTGGCTGCATAGAGGGTGAAGACATTGAGGCTGTAACTCTGAAATTTGCAGGAAGAGTCTCTGCTGATCCAGCAGCTAAACCTCTTATGTCCTTTGGTCTGAACTTCTTTCTCCACGAAGGTGCTCTCCTAAAGCTCTTATCATCATCCTGTCATATTGACAAACAACATTAGCAGTGCAAAAAGTATGGGATTGTTACTGACATTAAAAGGATTACTGACAAACTTAAGTAAATGTATTACCACTGAAGAAGGTAATTGTGAAGAAATAAAAAGTAAGTGTATTAAATACTGCATTGCCAAGCAGGGTTTTCCTTAAGCACTTGGGTAAATGTAATTTAATTACCCATGTGCATTTTGCTTCCCCCATTAATATACCTGCATCTTTCAAGCAATATTCCCACCTCAGAAATATAATGCTACACTTACTAAATACAGTTTAAGTTCCACTTCCAAAAACATCTTTGGTAGAGAAAGTATTCTGTCAATGCAAATATACCCACTGGGCAGCTCCACTTGTCAGCTTCCCATTTAGAACCAGTTCAATCCTTTGAATGCTGTTTTACCTCCGATTTATTCCCTTGTACAATTAGAAGATAAGCGTCTACATTATTTGAAGAGATCTTCATGATCAAACTGCCCTGTGCCACTAGAACAGAGCAAACATCTGTTCCCTTAAAGCTCCTTGTGCAGTTTGAAATCTCCAAGGAAAATACTTCAGAAAACCATCAATGCTTTCTGATGGGTTGTTAAAACCTTGGTAGAGATGCACATGGGAACAGAGCTGTCAGGAGCTTCCCCTTCCCGTCCTCTTCCTCATCCCAGCACCAATGTTTTTGAGACTGGTTTCCTGAGCTGGTTAACCACAGAAGGATTTTGTCACTTCAGCCTCAATCTGGAACACTTTTGCCTACATGTGCTACCACATCAAATCCCACCAGCACCAAAGATGAGGCAGCATGGAGTTAATTAAGGCTCTCCTGGGGAAGTAACACCAGCTTGAATCTATCCACTGAGCAAACTACAAGATTAAAGATGGAACACTCTCCTCTGTGCTGTGGGTGCACAGAACAGCCTCACACTTAGAGAGTTTTACACTCATTTCGATGTAGTTTGTACAATAATATCACAGGCTGCCCAACAGAAATTACTTTCATCTGTAAACACCTCTGGTTGGTCTTCTGCACCAGTATGAATCAAAATTAACATGAGATTTCTTAAAAAACACTAAAAGCTCTTTGAAATACTGGTCTTTATCCTAAAGTGCCTTTCTCTATCACAGCTTGTTCATTGCAATGCTGGTCACTAATTTTCCCGTATTTTAGGTAAAGAGGATTCAGCCCAAAGTACTGCTATTAGACATTAACCACATGAACTAGAAAACCAAACTGGCAAATCTTCCCAACACTTTCATATTCAAAGTCATCTTACCAAAATACCCTGCTGTATTTAGAAACCCTCAGAGACAAGGAGTTCAAGTTAAAGTTTCTGTCACTATTCTGTCAAAAGCTTGAAGAGGTTCAGGCTAAATTCTTTCACTGAGGAGTTCTGATAAAGTTTCAAGGACCATAAAATGGGTTAACAACTCAAGTAACTTACTTCATCAAGTCTTCTGTCAGTGCCCATAGCAAGGAGGTTATTGAATTCCCTCTCCAGAACAGCACGAGCCTGAAGTTTGTGGTACGAAAGAAATGGAAGTTAATTCCAAAAGATTAGTAATTAGTAACCCATAATGATTTAAAAAACTTAATAGGACCCAACCTGCTTAGTGCTTTCTTATCAGATTAATAAACATACTTCATACTTGAAAGGTCAGTACTTGAAAAGTTAAAATTTAATTTGTAACTTATTAAAAATTTAAGGAAAACTTTACAGCTCTCCTCTAGTTGTGATATGAAAGTTCATGACTCTGCCACAAACCTAATTATTTCAGAGTAAAAACTAGCAAACAACAAAAATTAGGAGTACTGTTGTGAAGATGGACTGTGAGGAAAATACTCAATTTTTTTCTCAAGCAAATTTACCAATGAGAATTGTTATTAACAACTAGAAAACCATTAGAAAAGCATGATTTTAAGTTTTTGTCTTGTGTGACAATGGACAACTTTGCATCCATTTATAACCTTCCTAGGAGGCCTAAAGTGCCTCGTCCTTGGTTACCTGTGTGTTTTGAGTGGGGATTTGCAGCAGGAGAGCTAATGCATTGTAATCAAAGGATTCATCTAAGGCCACAAGTGCGCCGTGAACGCCACTCTCGAGCAGGTTATTCGCATATTCCTTAAGGCCGATGGACACCACCCAGCGGATCATCCTCTCGTTGCTCCACACCAGGACATCTAGGGAGGCAAAAACACAGTGCCAGACTCATTACAACACCACTTCTCTGAACCAAATCATCCACAGTCATGTACTGGATGATTGGAGTGAAGTGGAAAGTAACATATTAGAAGTCTGCTGGAAGACATTTCACACCATAACTTAAATATTCCAAGGAGAAATTCCCTAGATGCAAGAGATGCACCCATTCCATTTGGGAGGTGAAAAACAACCCACCAGCCACAACCCTGGCTTGGTTTCTGCCAGTTAGTTGTGACTCCTGGGAATGATCTCAGGCACAATTAGCAAGTTAACCACCAAAAGGTATCAATGCTTTAAAAGGAAAGGGAAAGCAGGCACAGAACCTTCTAAGCAAGTTTTTAGACTCAGATATCAGATAATACTTCTGATATTAGGCACGGAACAAAATTACTATGGGAAATCTTGGAAAACTATGAATTCCCACCCTACTTTCTCTTACTCCTGGTCTCTTGTACAAGAATCATCATGAATCTGGGAAATATAAACACCTAAGTCACGTGGATATATTTTCATCAACTGCTGGGCAATAAAAGTTACCAGCCACAAGCGACAATAAAATTATGTAGATGTAAAGTTATGTCAGAACAGAGGGAAAAAAAGAAAATAAGGACACCCCTCCCCCAACATGTTCTTAACTCTCATTCTCCTAAAACATTTAGATTCAAATTACAGAGCAGTACGAGTTTCAAAAATGTTTACATTTGTAGCATAAGTGAATGATTTCATGATGTGTTTTATCATTCAGTGTTCAGGGCTACATCCAGACACGCCTTGTCCATTTAACACTTGATATTTTATAAATAGTTTCATCCTCTAAAGCCTTTTCTTTGTTAATGAATCTTTGAGGCTGATCAGTGAAAACATGGCAAAATCAGACTGAGGTGAAGACAAAGCACTAACCCTTAATTTCATCCTGGCTTTCTTCTCTTTTTCTTTCCAGTTCTTTTCGATCGTAATTCAGTCTTCGGAGGCACATAATTCCACACTGAAAACTGTTCCTGTTTGGACCAGAGGAAAAGAATCAGAAAAAATATTTAGAGATAATGGAAACACTTAACTGTGGGTGAGGTCTCCAGCTTCAGCCTCCTTACCTGTGAAAGCTGTCCACCATTTTCAGCTGCCCACGCAGGTCTTTTTTAGTTAAGTGATCCAGCATCCGAGCATCCACCAGACATTCCATGAAGTAGCTGCGGTACTGAGGGAGCCCCAGGCTCGGCAGCCACTCATTGCCAATCCACTCGTGGTTCATGTCACCATAGGCTAATGTCTGATTTGAGAAAAAATTAAGGGACAAGCTTATTGAAATGAGAAAAGAAAAGCTGTTTTAGACAGCATAGTTTAAAGAAATTGCTTATTTGATTCTTAATGTGTCAAAATAAGCACATCAGAATACTACGTGTGTGTTTTCCAAAGAAGTCACCCTCATGGAGAAAAGCAAGTTCAGATATTCACATCATCAAGTAAAACTGCCTCTATTTATATCAAGAAATAGCATGACAAAATATTCAAGAGCTAATAAAATTTTACAGAAAGACTAATCTACATGGTTGGATAGCAAAAGCCATAGAATTTCATTGTGTTGAGATGTTGTAAATACTCTGTCTTGAAAACTGGGGGGCATCTTATTTTTCATGTGACTTTATAAAGAAAAGATACCAGAAAAATAACTGCAGGTCTTTTTATATACAGTTAGATGTTTTCAGAAACTGATAAAACCCTGCTACTGAAGAACAAGCCATTCTAAATGCTAGTCCTTATCCCTAAAGAGACTTTTCTCATTTACAGTTTTGATCTACAAATTGCCAGGCATTTTTTTAGAGAAAACATCTATAAAGAGTTTGTCATCATACATCTAATCACTCCTTGGGCAAGAAAACCCAGAAGTTCCTTTTTTCAAAAGCATAATTCATATTTTTCTGTTAAAATGCAAAAGCTTTTTTTCTCCTCTAAAGGAAGCACCTTCCAGAAAGGAGCAAGGCCACAAGGAAATGCACCTCTCTAAACCATCAGAAGGTGGAAGAGTGAAAGAGCTCCTTACTCTGGACTTGTTATCACTGACAATCAACAAATGAGTAGCTGAGATGTAGTTAATGGGACTTAAACAAGCTTTAAGCTGGAGGGCAGCCAAGAAAGAAGAGCCCACACTGTCCAAAGATATGGATCATGGGTAAATCCCAAGTTTTGTTTCTATCCCTGTATAAATACTCAGCTACATCAATGCCTGAGAATACAATTAGGATTGGCCACCACTTTAAGGCAAAACAATTAATCAAGGGGGATTACAGGATTAGTGCATAGAAATCTACTTAACCATCCAGGCCCAGGGTATCTTGTGGCACACCTGGGATGGTGGCTGGGTTGGACAGGGACTTTCTACACAGAGACATACTCCTCTTGGAATTCTGGCTTCCTCAGAGAGCCATCCCCCACCAAAACATTAAAATATTTAAATCACATGTATTTCCCAAGTGTGCATTGTAGAGCGATATGGCTGCAGTTTCCCCCTCTCCCAGTCCCCAGGTCACACCCAGAATCATTAAAAGATGCTGGCCTAAAGGAAAAACAGATTCTTTCATGCTCTAATGATTGTGACAGTTTACATACAGTCTGTAATATGAGATAAAGTTTCCAACCTGAGCCCAGCTTCCCTCCTCATCTTCCTGTTAGGTGGTTAGGAAAGCAAAAGAACACACACATATTAGTGGTTAAGTTTAGTAAGGAGGTCAAAGTTAATGGTGCACTGCAAGACTCTAAATCTACTGCATACCAAAAAAATCTAGATAAACCAAGCATCATGCAATGTAAAAAATTATACACAAGGCACTTATTTTTGTATGAGAAGTTGCAAACCCCATCTATTGATTAAGTTTTCTGGAGAGAAGAAATTTCTGCACCAATAATTCAATTTGTCTATTTGTCAATCAAGTCAGAGCTCCATTTTACAGATTAGAGTTTTGTTTACAATCTTATTAACATTGATTTTTTTCTTCCTCCCTTCTGGGAAAAAAAGCTATCAAGATGCAGATTGCAAGGTGAATAGTTAGAAGAAACAATGATCCAGAATTTTAGTGCATTAATTTGAAGAAAACAAAAAACACCAGGAAAAAAAAAGGAAAAAAAAAGACCAAAAGATACTTGATTCAAATGTTCAAGAAGTGGGAAAAGCACTCTAAGGAAGAGAAGTGGCAACACTGTAAACTAACCGTTTGTTGTGTGGCTGTAAGATTTTCCATCTCTTCATGTGTTACCCAGACATTTCCCGTGGTCTAACATGAGCCCACAGGGAATCAATCCCATCCAGTGAAAGGAAAGCAGTAACAAAGAGGAGAGGTTGCAGAACAGATAAGCAATCGGTACATGTAAGGAGCAGGCATGGGCAAAGCAATGGTCTCTAAGTCAGGTACAGCTACTGACAGTCATGGCATGCAATAAAAGCCTACTCACAGGGATCAACTGCCTTCACAGATATTAACAAAACTGAGCAGCAGAAACAGCTGACAGGATTTAATTAACAGGTAAACACTCAGTCTGCTCTAATCCGAAAAATACATTTGTAGTCTAGCACATAACCCCAGGAATAACTTTAGACTGCAGGGCAGAGAGACTCGTAAGAGAAAATTCTTGCTAAGTGCCTAAATTTACTGGAGAGAGACAGGTGCTGCCTAGATCATGAGTTCTGAATTATTTGGAGAAAACGGCTTTACAGCTGCATTAAAAGAGCCTCCAACTATCCTACAAATTTCCATACATACTTGTAGATTTCATCTGTATCTTAAACTCTCTGGAGGCCAAAAGATGAGACTAATAACACATACTTTAAATACTTTGGATTACATACTTAAGACTGAAATAAACTTCTCTATTCCTTGAGAAAAAAAAATGCAGTTATTCCTTTAGTCAATTTCCATGAAAGAAAGGAACAGCCTGTATTTAAATAATGTGTTCCTTTCCAGAAATTCTTAATAGAAGTTCAGCTCTAAGTTTACAGTCAAATGTGGGGAAATTCTAGGTGTTTATTGCTGCACAAGTAAGTTTCCTTACCGTCCTTGAGGTGGGAGGGGCAGAGGGGCTGGTCAGGGACATGATTTCCTGGATGGCCAGGCGGAGCTTGAGCCTGTGCAGGGGATTGCTGATGCCGATTTCCCGCTGGATTTCCGTGTCAGACAGGGCTGACATGATAGCACCGCTTTTCACATTGGCTCGGCAGGCAGCCACGTACCAGGCTGGCATCCCCACCCACAGCTGGAACACAGAGAAGGAAGTCAACAGGATATGGAAAACATTCCTGCCTCCAAACGCACAGAGTCTTTACAAGTCTGTTCTTTTAGGGGGCTTTTCATTCATTTTGGGACGACCACTCACCTCCAGCCACACCACCACAGTGGGCCCATCCCACTGTGCAAAAGGCAAACCTTGTCTTCTAGCTTCCTCCAGCAACTCGTGCCTACAATTACAGAAACAGTCACTAGTCATAATGGATATTACAATTCCAGCACTGCACTCACTTCACTATCTTCTTTCCAATAATTAACTTATTCCTTTCTCAGCCAGCCTAATATGACACACCTCTTCAGGCAGGTACAGCACATGTACAGGGACTATGTAGGGATGAAAGCTGAGCTGGGCAGGAAATCTGAGAGCAGCAGAGATGTGGATCTTGCCTTTCAGAACCCAGTTTCTGAAGCCACGACTGACACTCCCAGCCCAAAGTGAAGATGTCAGGCTTATTTGGCAATCAGATTCTCAGCTGCTCAGTTTTCTGCCCAGCAAAGCTGAACCAAAGCAGTCATTTCTCTTCAGCGTGTGCAGATTTGAAACCTGTGGCCACACATGAGCACATCAGACACGCCTGTCCATCATGCTGTCAGGGCTGGACACTGGGACAGTGACCATTTCACTGGTGAACATCAACCTGTCAGAACGTCTGGCACAGCTTCACACAACCAGAGCTGTGTTTGGCAATTCTATCCTGACAGTCTGTGTACTGAAACTCAGCTTTCATCTCCCCTGATGACACCATTTCCTTTGCTGTGCTGAAACAGAAGTGCCTGAAGTTTCATACTGACAATTCAGCTCCCAGAGACAATGGAAGCTCACAAGGTCCCTATAAATAGCTGCCAAAAAATGTTTAATAAACCAAAGGACAAAAACTAGCACTGTGGGTATAAGCATGCGATGCTACTTGGATATGCCTGGCTGAAAACATGGAGAAAGCCTAAAAAAAGCATTTCTACACTGCCTTTGAAAGCCAGTTCTATATGGTTAAATCTCAACTCATTCTCCTTTGAAAATCTGAAAAAACAACTGCACCTAATTAGACTGATTTTACGGTTCTTCATTTATGCCTGCAAGTGTAGAATTAAGATATGCAGCAATACTACAGAGTCAAGACCCTACATTATGTATTTACCATTTTCTCACTATTTCAATCAAATAAATTCTCCTTCCCTTTTGAACTGTCTCACTGGATAGATGTAAGATGGTAACAGTTTTAGAAGTTATAGGTATTAAAATACACAAGGCACCTTGAAAAGTGATTACTGACAGACAAGGAGCTGTTTTGCTACTCCTACAAAATGGAAATGCAGCATTCAGCTCTTTTAGACATATCTGGGACCCTCATGTTATATTGGTAGGTAACTAAATATTAAAAAGCAATAATGAAGCAATAATATACTCGCAACGGCTTTATCAATAGATAGCACTTCTCCATCTGCACACCAATGAATTCCTATTGCTCTGGAAGAACCTCCCAGTAATTTGTGCTAATTAAATGTGCTTCCCAGGAATGGGAAAGGGGGAGGAAGGAAAGCACTGCCAGACAACTGGTTACAAATAATCATTCTAGGTACCATTTTGGGTTCCATCCATTAAGGTGGAACAGTGTTCAGCAGTCAGCAGCTGAATTCACTACCAAAACAGACTGTAGAAGCTTAGACATATTTGTACATTTCAAAAAGACACATATATTTTTGAATTTGGAATAAAGGATCAGCTATTTCCCTGCTACTGTGGAACACATTACATTCATTCCACAATTAATTAGCCCTGAACACACTTAGTTCTGCTTCTCTTTGTTGTTTAAAGATTTAAAAATTAGAAAAATAAATTAATAAGATCATATGAAACACTGTTTGGTAAGAACACAATAAAGTGCTTAATACTGTATTTGCCAGAAAGGAACACAAAGTTTTTTCCAAGTACTTCAGCTTCCAAATTGGTGTCTATGCCTCCCTTTTTGGTGGTTGTATTGTGTGGAATTCAGAGGATATCTGTAATTTCTGCTTATTCTCTAAGTCTCATTGTATACTTCATGGTAACTGTGAAACAGTGAATCCTTTGAGTAGAATACAAGGAATACATCAAAAATGTAAGGAGAGGTTATGATGCCAACTTGAAACTCATAGCGGTAATGTAGGAAGAAAATAATTGTGTGATGGAGGAAAACACATAAAAATAGACACAAACAAAGAAAAAATGTTTATGAGATGACTTTATGCAGAAATTATTGAATGGATCAAAAGAGGAAAGCAACCATGAAGCGGAAAATTAATTGCAGAATTTGTTCATGTGCAGTAAGAGATAAAAAACTTGCTTGCAAAGGAAATCCTTAACCCCAAAGCTCAAGATGTAGCCCAGGCACAAAACAGCTCATAGGAAGAATTCAGAAGCAGCTGCTGTTTCATCTGCAAATGATGTATTGATGGTCTTTTCCTATAGCAGAGAACTTCTCTTTTCCCACTATTCCCTTCAAACTCCACCAAGACACTCATTGCATTCCAGTAAAATGTGATCAGATCCCTGAGAGATCACAACTGCCAGGCCAACCGAGTCTCAAAGCCCAACCATTATAGCAGTTCGGAAATAGGTGCAAAATCCAGAATCTTTGTGAGGAAAAAAATATTGCAGTGGTGTCTGCAGTGTTAACAGCTGGTACAAACCTGGCCCTGTGAAGGATGAAAGAGTGCCAATAGAGTAGCTGGCTACTGGAATAACTCCTAGGTGACGAAACCAAGGGAGAGACGTCTGGAGACTTAATAAAAAACCTGGCTGAGCTTCCCTTGGAACAGGAGCCCAAACATGCTGCTGCAAGAGGGGAAGGCTTGTTGTTAGACACATTCCAGAGGCATCTCACAGCAGCTGGGGAGGACAAAAGCTGTGGTCACAGGGATTGAGAAATGATGTCAAAGCTGCAGGTGGTGCCTGATGCAGCAGAGAGTGCACAGGACCCTCCGGAGACCGTGTGAAGTATCTGTGCTCAGAAGGGCTCTTGGCAGGAGAGCACATGCTCACCCCACAAGGAAAATAAAGCAGCCTGGATCACTTGGTCACTGGATTAGGGAATGGATACATGCAGAGCTCGTAGCCAGAGGGGAATGCTGTATCCCAGACTTCTTGGATGGAACTGAAGAGGATTGATTTGGAAGAAGTTCAGAAAACAGTAAACACTGCAGTGTGGGGAAGAGAGTGATACTGATGGAAGTGACAGAGCTTCAGGGTGTAAAAACTGAGAAGCAACAGTTGTAAAACATGAGATGGAAATAGGCAGAGCATCAGAGGAAAGTTAATATCCTTACTCTAGACTGAGTTCAGGGATGCAGTAAGTGTTTTGTGTGTGAGAGTTATCTTAAATTTAGGGTTGCCTTCCTTTTTGATGAATACAGTACTAAGTTGGTGGTGCCACAGCCAGAAAAGCACAACCACAGTTGTGGCAAACACTGTCACGACCACAGCTCACACAGGAGATGAACACAGCACTATAAACCACTTAGGTTTAGTAAACAGCAAACAACACTTACAGAAATACATCTACCTTGGAAACACAAATACCTACTATTGCTAAACAACTTTCAAATCCGAGATTACAAAACTAATCTAAGAGGGTTTAATATTCCCACTATAAAAGCTCACACCATGCAAATTAAGACAAGACACCAAACTAGCTTTCACACTGAACTAGGTGACACTGGATTTATTTCAGCAACACATTTTCATAATATATTCTTTTGAATCTAGTATTTCCTCTCATGATCAGACTTTTTCGAAGAAAGGATAGAGGCTTTAATATATTGCTAAAAAATCCAAATGAGTTTTATCATACTTACACAACAATCCTAATAAAAATAAATACAAACTTACCCTGATTTTGCACTACCACATCAAATGGTAAACAAAAGGAAAATAAAATTATGAAAGACAGGTATAAAACTAGGATTAAACTGAACTCAAAGGTATACAATACCAGACAAATAATGTGTACTGTAATATAATTCTGTAACTATAAATAGGTTTTTGTTAGCAGACACTGAACGCTGCCCTCAGCCTGTTTGTGCATATGCAAGCAGAAATCAGAAAGATAAATGAACAAATAGGGATTAGAGACAGCTATAAATAGAATGAGCTGTTGTTGTTCCAAGCATTCAGGTAGCTGGAATTCTTTTTGCTGAATACAAGGTTTTGTAAGCAAACAGTCAGAATTTGTTTTAACCCACCCTCCTCCAATATCAGAGTGAAAAGCAATTCAGAGCAGCTCTACCACTTTTTCTTCTTGATGAGGAGCATCTCATCAAGGCAGCAAGGGATCTTTGACCCCTTGTGATAATATTGCTTCCCATGTTCAGAACACCCCTCAGATTCTGAACAATAGCATGACAGCATCTTACTTGGGATTTTTCAAATGATAGATCCAGATTGTTTTTATTTCATTGAGTGGTAGAGAACAGAAGGTTCCAGGGAGACCTTAAAGCCCCCTCCAGTACCTAAATGGGCTGTGGAAGAGCTAGGGAAGGCAATTCCAAATGGAAAGTTTTCATTTGTTTAATAGAGACAGCTGCCTTTTAAGCAAGCTGCAACATGCAGCCATAAATTATACTTTAAGTAATACCAGCACATTTTTGAAAAGCAGAATGTTTACAAGAAAAGCCATGACTTATCTGCAACTGCACTTCTTGCATTTCTTAAAGCAAGACAGTATGGATTGTTTCACTTAAGAATGAAACTTGTGGCTGGTATTGAGAAATACCTATATTGCTCAAAGAACAGCCCTTACCACTCCTTAGATATGAGCAGACTAAAAGAATTTTATTCAACCAAGATGTGGTATGATTTAAAGCACTGTAGAAAAGGGAAAATACCAGATCATAATAATATATGATTGCCTTCAGAGCAGCAGTCTGAAGAAAAACAGCTGAGCTTTCTGTTATCCAAACAAACCCACATTCCATTCTGACTTTTCAAACCAACACGCTGCTGGTTTTTATTAGCAGCCACCAGGCATTATTCTTATTAGTTAAAAGAACTTAGGTACTGCAGGAAATCCCTCTCAAAGGGAAAATTAGCACCCTTTATTTTCAACATTTACTGTCTGTCTTCAGAAGGCAAGGGAAGTCTGATCTTCATCAGTTTTTTGACAGCTGAACAGAACAGAAGCAGCAGAAGTTTAAGGTATATGGCTCAGCACTGGGGGAAAAAATGCAAGGAATGCCTGATCCTACTGATATAAATATGAGCGTTTCCTGTATTCTCATATAAGCATCAAGTCAGGATTTCTACTAGTAGCAATATCTCTTTTTCACCTATGATTAGTCTTTGTTTCATCTGTTCCAAGACTGGAAACAACAAAGCATGAAAACAGACACTCCAAAGGTGAGCAGTAAACTAAAGATTTTCTGGGACAGAGTGAAAAAATTCTCATGACTAGGAAACGGTAACTGCATACAAGGTGCCATAAAAAAAGGAATAGTCACAAATGATTAAAAAAAAATTTGAACAAACCAGGGCAATATGGTGTGCAAAGAAAAAGCTTTCAGCAGACAATCTTAAACAGAAGTGAAAAAATTTGTGAAGAGAAAAGCTGCCAGCAGCTGCAACTCAAAGGGACAGAGAAAGGAGCCAGCAGATTCATACACAGGGAGGGATGTCTGTACACAGCATCTCGTGCTTCCCTTCTGTCAATTCCTCCACACTCTGGAGCAAAGAACGCCCAAGGACAACTTTGGGAAATCTCCCATTAGAATTAAAGGTATTTATAATTTATTACATTTAATACCTCCCAAAGTAGGTATGAAATATAATAAATTTAGGGGGAATTTGATAAGAGTCCACTTCTATCTCCCAATTTCTTTATTACAGCAGTCCAATTTTAAGTTTTCAGCTTAAATTCCTTTCAAATTTACCATGACCTATGCTGCTATTAATGTTCTGGAAAAATAGTAAAAAAAAAATCTACAGAGGCTTATTAGCTATAGCACCATATTAGGCAAAAATATCCCAAAACCAAACTAAAAAATAAAACCACAGCATTTTTAAACAAAACAACACATGAATAACACAAGATTAAAAGTATTTGATAACTTACTTTTTCTGCATTTTCCTGTTTTTCTCTGCCTGACCTCCAAGTTTGCTGAGGCCTAATGCATCCTGAGAGGAACCATCTGCTTCTCCCAGGCCACCTACAAAAAACCCCAAACTTAAGTCACTCTCAAATTAATCCTTTGTAATATTACTGATCAGGAATGTGTAAAACCAAAGCCCCAAGGCCATCTCTCTCACTGTGTAAGAAAAAGCAAACCAACCTTGTCCTAGAGCTTCCTTGCTTCCTTGCCCAGGTCGTCCCTTTTCCTTCTTGCCAAACAGGCGGCCAATGGAGGATTTGATCCCCTTCTTTTTGGGGGCTTTGTGAAGGGAATCTTGGCTGCTGTTACTGCTACTAGGATTACTTGTTTGGCCGTCTTGTGATCCTGTTGAACTGTACCAAAAAAAAGTCATCAAGGAGCCCATGTACAACAAATTCAACAGAGATAAGTTCAGGGTTCTGAGCAAGTTAATTGAAGTTCAGTAACTTACTAATGACACTTAATTTCATTTAATTTTATGAATTATAAAAAGAAATGTTGATGGCACAAGTTCCTGGCTGAAAGGGGCAGACAAAGTTCAAAATACTTGAGTGGAATCCATCTCAGATACTTAGGTACTTTGAAAAGAGTAGCTGTCAAAGTGATGGCAATTTTGCAAGGTATTTCTCAATTTATAGCTAAATAACAACTTAAAGAGTTAAGAGTTACATTTTTCATATCCCAACCATGAAGAAAACTTAATGCAGACTTTGAGTAGCAAAAGCATTCCCATGAAGCCATTTCTAAGCATTAGCAATTACATTCCTAATGTTTATTGTAACAGTCACCCATTTATGTGTTCACACTCCTGACTTTTGAGAAACACTTTAACACTCAGACTAAAATCCTACAGGCTGAACAGCTCTGCAGTTTGGGGTTTTACTCTGATGCCGTGGAACACTGAATTCCTGGTAGGTCTGAGTGATTCCCAGCTACTTACTTCCTAATGTCCCTGATATCTTCGTGGCTCACTGTGTGCAGAGCTCCTTTCTGGACTCTGTCCAGACGCAAGGACCGAGGTGAAGAAGGTGGTGATGTCTCACATTTTATGGTGGTTTTGTCATCTCGTACCTCTTCTCTGGAAGCTGGAGACTGATGGAAAATGAAGGAAAACTTCAGGGGCAATGCCAAAACATGAAGGCAATACCAACACTACACAAAATAGCGAAAGGAAGAATCTTATTTTAGTGTTAAAAGACCACTCTTGCCCTTGCCATCCTGCAGTTGCCTATTTTTTGCTTGATTTCTTTCTGGATTTCTTGTTACCTTCAGTGACAAACTATTAAAATCAGTCTTAGCTACTAAAATGAGAAAGTAGCACTTATCTTTTATTCATTAATAGGGCTAAGAACTAAAGTAATGCCTTCAGCACCATAAAATGAATATACCTGTCCCCAGTTCAAGCAAGTGCAAAGACAGAAAAACTAGAGACCTGTGGAAAGAATTATTAGCAAGATAATTGACTCTGCAAAGTCAGTTTCTACACACCTGTGGCTACAAAAGTTTGAGTAACAGAAAGAATAACTTATTTGTGTGTACACTGACAGCTTTTAAAATTCAGCACTGATGCATGAAGACTGCATAGCAGTGGTTGCAAACAGAAAGCAGCACAACAGTCCTCCACACCAGCAAAAACAGGCAAACAAACAAAAACCCTCAAAACAAACCCACACTTAGGCTAAAATGATAAACCATAATCTTGTTTTGCTACAGAGCTACCCTGCAAATGCTTCTTGTTCCTGTTATCCAGTAATGAGTTTGGGGACAGGGAAGGAGATGAAGGGACACACCATGAAATAAACTAAAGATTTTTACCTTTCTACGGTGTTTCCTTAAATCACTAGGCTGACAGATGCATGCAAAGAAAAGAAATTTGGAAAAGCTGTATTTATTGTAAACTGTAGCACAGACTAAGACAACTACTACAGACAAAAAAACTTAGGGAGAATATAAACAACAATTACAACAATGGCACAGAGAGATACTGGGTATGAAGTACTCCTTAAATCACAGATTACTTAAATGTTTCCCTGAAGTGAGGAAAAGGAAGCAAAAAATAAACACTTAGAGTTGGTTATCTACCAAAGTACCAGAGATGTTTGAGTGTGTTGGGACCATCAGCAAATTAGCACAAAATATGTGCAGCAAAAAACCCCAATAAAGTGTATGGGGGTGCAAGGTGTTGCTTTGAAAAGGCGAGACCTGCTTTGAACCTCCAGGTCAGCCAGGGGAGCCTTAATAAATCATCTGCACTCATCCCTCCTCACAACCCAGGGATTCCTGCAGCGGTTTCCTACGCTGCACAAAAGCAGGCAAGACTTCAAAAGTGTCAAAGAGTGCCAACAATAGCCCATTTCTATACAGTAACAGGATTCTGTTCTTCTGACAGCTTTCCAGTGCTGCAATGTTTGAGCAGGAATTCACCACCACTTTTATTTTATCCTCCAACCACTGTACCTCACTCCCCAGGGAGTGCTCACCTCTGCCAGCGCACAGAGCAAGAGTTACACAAACAGCTTATTCAGACCGATGCTGACAAAAGTTAAATTTAGATGATTTGTTTAATAGCTCTCATTATTTAAAAAGCCTGCAACCAAAAATAAAGTTGGTCCCCTTTGAAGTGGGACAGGGGGGAGGGATGTTTTTTCCCTCCCACAAAGGACAACTTTTAATTGTTTTTTACTTAGAATACATGTAAATTTTGCAGCATTAATATGGAAAGTTTTGTTCAATCTGACTGTAGAGTACTACATTAATAAATCATAAGTTCACTGAACCATAGAAGGGACCTTTAAAGATGATCTAGTTCCTCCTCAAGTTCTTGACAAAGCACTGCAGACACATTTTACCATTATTGGATCTTTCATCCATTAAATCTGATGAGCATAAAAATGAACATGTTCACCACATGGAATGAACTGCCCACAAGGACTGCTCAAGAGAGCTGTAAGCTTCACCAGTTATCATGCTGATGCTTTTTAATCATGAGGGGCTTTCAACTGACTGAGCTGCATAACCACTGGCTTTAAGCTAATTTGCCTATATAATCAAAACCTAATGCAACTCTCTATTAAAATGCTGGAAGTCACAGCAGAACTCATGATAGCTCTTCCTAAAGTTTCTAGAAATCTCTTGTTCTCTAATTCTCGATTTCAAGCTTTCACAGATCAGTTGCCGGGTACAAAACCCATCAAATACAGCTACAAACACCAGATCAAGCTACTTCAATGCACAATTAGGATCTAAAGTGAACTTAATTATACTTCATTTTTCTTCAATTGCACTGGATTTCAGACAAGACACGTTCTCCTGAGCTAGTTTTGGGGAAAAGAGCTACTTAAATTTGTATATGGTTTTCTGCATGAGAAGTATTTAGCTTAACTAATTATTGTGAAATGCTAGAAGATAGGGCACTCCACAATCTGAATTTTGACAGCTTTTTGTCAGAAGACTGCTTGCCCCTGGATATATGGCTAGAGCTAGTACAATGATTTTTATTTTAATGTAAAGAAGGCAAAATTATTCTCTTTTATGAAAAAATACTTTTTGGTGTATGTGCATATTAATTTTTAAAAGCCAGCAAAACTACTTAGCTGAAATACTTTGTTCTAACTGTCCATTTTATTTAAAATGTAAAAATGTTTATTTTATGTAAAAACAAGAAAGGGGGAAATTTGTATCTTAATTTTACAGATGTGTTTACATGCATAAAGCAGCTCCTAGAAGGATTAATTTTCTTCAGCAGTCATAGGAATGTCAAAAGAAGGAAAACATCTTTCTCTACTCTCTGAACTCTTAAGACTATACTACTTTATCACATACAAGGTCTAACAGATATTTATTTTAACTATTAGTCTTTAATGGCCTAAAACAAGACACTAGCACTCATTAATATTCAAACAGCAGTGATACCACCCCAATCTTCAAGATTAATACGCAAATCACTTTTTAGCTGAGTGTTTACAGGAATAGTGGACTGCTAAAAGTAAGGTTTAAAGCAGATGGAGAAAGTTGTTGAAAAGAAAACATTATTTCTTCTAGAAAGAGGAGTCTGAAGAAAGACCGTAACAACAGAAGGAATAAATACTTAGGCATGAGATGTTGACCAAATAATAGACTTGAGCTCTGAACGTTTTTCCTAATCATTATGTATCTTACACTTTTTATAGAAGTTGAAAGGAAGCAGTAGAAAAACCTAGAGAAAGGAAAAATACAGCTGAGTAAGCAGGAGAGGAAGGGGCAACCGCACAACCCGTTTCCTAGAGAACAGGAACGCTCTTCCGAGAGCGTGGGCCGTGGGTACCCACCAGGGTCATGATGCCCAGCCTGTCCACCTCCCTGGCGGGGCTGTGCGGGATGCGCCGGGGCGTGGAGCGGCCGCTGCCGGGCGGGGAGGAGCCGGCCAGGGCCCCGCCGAGCGCGGGGGCGATGGAGCCCAGCGAGCGGAACCGGCCGTGCGCCTCCAGGCTGCCGCTGCCCACGCGGCTCTCGATCTCCTCTGCGCGCTGCTCCGTGTTCTCCTTCTCCTCCTGGATCAGTCTGAGGGAAAAAGAGCCTCACAGGAACGTGGCATTCCAACAAAGTGGCACTTAGCAGAAAAACGTGGGAAAATTACCATTTTCTAGCATGTTTTTATCAAAAACTCCACAGCAGACAGGCCATACCTGATCTCTTTGTTGATTGCATCCAACTGTTCCTGCAGCATGATGGCCAATGTCTGAGCATCAGCCTGACCACTTGGTGACAGCAGATCAACTGAGCTGAAAATGGTCTCCCTGTCATCCTCCACGTCAGACACGTCCACATCACTCTCAAATGCTTGTGCCACGTTCGCCAACACACTGGCTTGCTGGGCCCGCTCCCAATCCTGCTCATTGAGGGTCTGAACCTACAAGAATCCATTAAGAAATAAATCCAAGCTCAAATGGGGAAAAATATGACCTCTCTACTGCTTATCAAGATGTTTAAAATAATTTATGTAAGTCCACTTACATGCTGAACACATCCACCAAGACAGCAATGTTTAGAGAAATTAAAAAAAAAAAAGGCTATAATGTAGGAAGCTTTAAATTTCGTTTAACTGCAAGATGCAGAACAGGCTCATTGAGTAAATTATACCACCACGTATTTTGACAATACATGCTTTTAATTACAGTAGAATTTTGCTATCAGTTCCATGGGAACTATGGAGTCAGTTTTATGTAATGAGTGCTCATGTGTCCTGAAAGGAAATGGAAATTGCTTACAGAACAGTAATGTGTTAGAGTATATAGACACAAAAGTAGGACTGCTTCAAATTGCACTTTACAGGCTTATCAAAATTTAAAAAAACCCAGAAAAACAAAATAGGAGCTCCAAACCATAACCTTGCAACTATTTGCTAACAATTAAAAGGACCAGCAGCTGTTCATGAGTTGGTAACACAGGATCTATAAAACCCAGGAGCTTATTGATAGGTCCTCCCAGTTCTAAAACCTCCTTGGACCTGATTAGCCTCATGCACTGAACAAATCTGTTTTGTTATTTGTATTTTCCCTCCTCACCTTTGAAGGCTCGTCCCTGAGAGCAGCCAGACGCCCCTTCTGGGGCCGCCTCAGCACGGAGGAGGTGCTATAGGAGTCTGTGTGACTGTCCCCCACAGAGGAGGATGGCACAGGGAATCTGAAATCTGCTCTGCTGCAACACAAAACAAACATTTCATCTTTTCAAAGGGAGAAAGAAACAAAAAAAAGTCACCCAAAGGATTTCTCTTGTCCTACCACTGCCAGTTGTTTTTAAGCAGTATAAAAATTATTTTATATGCTCTGTAAAAATGAATTTATAGCTATGACTGAAATATTTTCATTCATAATATACAAGATTGTATTTAGCATAGTAACCTTAACGAAAATAGGAAAAAACCAAACTACTGCTGGTACCTGTGATGAAGTGATGTGGCTCTGAGCCTCACTTGGTCGTTTTCAGCCCTTAATGCATCAACATTTAATACCAGCTGATCCTGGAAAAATAAATAGAAAAAAAAATATCATATGCTTTTTAAAAAAATTAGTGTCAAATACAAATTTATAAACTCAGATTTCGGTTTTTTATCTCATTTCTCTGAAAGTTGGAAATCATAGATTTTAAGATATAGCCTTCATCTATTTAAACATTGTTTTTGCTACACACAATACAGCACTGTCACAAAAGGGCATCCCAGAATAATTCTGCTGCCTCTCTACCCTGACTCTAGTAATGACAATATGTATTTTAAAAACAGCTGTGAGTTCACATGCTACTAAGTTTATTTATAATAAAGTGATATAAGAAACAAGAAGATTTGTTCAAGCACTCTGCACAAAAGGATCTAAAAGCATTCACTTTTAACTTGGACATTTTTACATGCTCTAGAAACTCAGAATTTAACAGCAGAGACACACAATGAATGAGAAAACAACGTAAACCTAAATAAAACAAAAGGTGGTTGATAATGAACATCTGTAAGGAGGGACCTTGTCATTTCCACGACAAGCAGAACACCTTAGCTATTGCTAAGGAGCAGCCAAGTCCAATAAATATTTCTGCCTCTGCTCCCCAGTTCTTAAAACTTAAAAAAAACCTGTTAGCAGTTGCACAAGCATTTAGTGATATTCAATGCTTTGAGAAAACCTTATGGAAACATGTCCAATATTAAAAGTGTTCCTCATTTGGTTTTGCTGTTCAAGGTCATATGTACAAGAGTATAAAAATTCTACACAATCTCCAAACTTTGGCCAATTGCCAACATACCCAGGCACTTCACATATTCAAAAGTGTGTTAAGTCTTGGACTAAAAGGTTATGTATTACCTATAACATTCCCCTAAAACTGTGGCACACAATACCATAAAATAAGCAATAACAACTCTTTTCTCTTAAACAGAGCAGGAAATGTTAAGTTTTATGAGGAATTAAAATCTGATCCTGCTATGTAGCAAGGCAGTAATTAAGTTCCAAGATAAAATTTCAGAAATGCAGAGTCTACCTTTTCATGCTGAAGTTCTTCTATTTGTTTTTTTGCATTTTCAATTTCTCGAAGAAGTGAATTCTGAAATTAAAGGCATCGCAAATTAAGTCACTCATAAGCTTTACACTTTTAAACCACAACCATGATGAGTATCAAAAAATGCAGTCAACACTACACAAACACATCTTAAATTACTCCTCCTTGATTGCTTCCATCATTTCACTTTAATTATAACTGAAGATTTATCCTTCCAGGCCTACAGCCCTCTAAATAATGGATTTAGTAATAGTACTGGTTCCATACATCTTTAATAGCAATAGCAGCCTTTTAAAGCTCCATTTCACAGTCTAACTAGTAAAAAAAGGGAATAATTATGGAATAATTCAAAGTAATTCAAGAAAGACCACATGATCAGAACAAAGTCTTAATGTTACCTGCATGTTTCTTCCCAACTTAGCATAAAAAATGAGCTGGAAGCCTCAAAAAGAATACTTTGCTAGTAGCTGTTAACTACAGTAAAAGAGAAGTAGATTTTACTCATTATTTGTAAATGAAGTTATGTTTTGGAAGATAAGAGGAGTCAGGGTCAACCCTGAGACGTCACCTATTATTCAAGCATTATGCATGAATGCAAGAGGAAGCAAACATTCAGTACAAGTCTGGAAACACCATCTGCATTCCAAAGCATTTTATTGCCATGACTTTGGTATTAAAAGACACTCAACTTTTCCTGAAACATTTCCCCAGATGGTCATTTCACCCTCTAGTAAAAGAAACCAAATATATTTTAATCCAAGACCAAGCAACTCAAAGTCAGCATCAAGCAAAGTGTCACTTTAGAAGACATTGCTGGATGAAGAATAAGGGATCTTACTTCAAGCTGTGCATGGAAGAATAATCCCTAAGGATCTAGATCCAAAAGCAGGAGGGAAGAAAAGGAATGAAAACTGTATCAGAAGAGATGAACTGAGTATTGGGAAAAGCTCCAAGATGTGCACTGACAGTGCAGGAAAAGCCCATTTACATGCATGTAACGAGTCCCAAAATGAGCTACCTGAGAAGAAAAGCAAATTGCAGGAATCCCACAATGACTCAGGAGAACTGGTTCAGCCAAAAGCAGTGGGAAGCAAAGGAAACTGAACTGGAAGGGTCAAAGTACCCATGCTTTAGGCTTCCTGTATTACACTGGATGAGCCTATTTATGCAATCTGCACCAGTTAAATAAAGGCTAAAGCTTCTTAAAAGCTGCCTTCTCAACACTGCAGTGCAGTGCCCAGGGACAACCTCAAAAATTATTTTTAAGAGTATATTTTCAAAATCCACACTAAAAAAGAGCCTTAACAGCAACTACTTATTAATAAGGGGTTTGTGTTTATTTGCTGAAGTTACAGACACGTTGCAAAAGGCACAAATAATTACAGAATTACACATTCATTACTGGAATGTGACTTGTTACCTTGTCTTCCAGGGCAGCCATCCTCTCCTTGAGATGAAGCTGGAGCCTTTCATTGGATTCAGACAGGAGCTTATCAACAGTTTCTGACAAACGTTTATTATGCTCTTCATTCATCTTCTCTCTCTGTCTAGCCTGAGATACAAAGAAGCTGCTGAAAAAACTTCAGATTTGCAGTATCTCTAACAATTTCCAGGTTATGAAGGCAGCAAGCTTTCTTTAATCCAAATGCATTTTTTTAACAGCAATATTTTTCCACAGGGAAACACTGCATGAGCCTCCAAGGCTCTGTAAAGGGAATCTAAGGGACACTTCAGTCTTTAATAAGTGATCCAAGATCAGAAGTTCAAAAATCCAAGTCTACATTAAAAAAAAACTTTAAAAGGCACAATTCAGAATGGATTCCATTATTTGTAACCCAGGAACTATTTTTTCCATAATAATTTATATCAGCAAGTTTCTTCAAACTTTTATTGGAGACTTTCAGCACATTTTCGTTGAGATTTAAGGTTAGCCACAGTAGAGTGACTACCAGCCAGCCTAAACTCTAGCTTTATTTTAAAACCAAGTAACAAAGAGGATTAGGTTCTTTCTTTCAGCTTTTTATCATTGTCAAAATGATGTGCAGTACCCTTTGCAGTTCTTGATTCTTCTCTTCAAGCTGTGCCTCCATCTGTCTCAGCCGCTCCTCGATATTGCCGTGTCTCTCCTCAGCCTGTCAATTTGAGAGCAAAATAAGAATTTGGGTGGGTTTTTTTAGGCTCCAAAAGCACAGAAACACTGAGGCACAGGAATAATTCTAACATGCTTTGCACAACTGCCATTTATGGTAAAGGACAATGCAGAACAGATGCTTTTCTGTCACCAAAAGGACCTTGCAACAGTTCAGATGGGAAGTGGCAAAATGATGAAACCTCTCACCCCTAAGTACCATCATGAATCAACTACTACTATTTGCAAACGAGCTTGCAACAGCAAAGTTCATTCATATCCCCAAGAAATAAAACTAAAAAATAAATAAAAGTAAAGACTGAGTGCATTTTCAGCTTCTCCTCACTATCCTGGACAATGGGACCCTTTGTTAGTAATCATGGCAAAGCAGAAAGCAGCAAGCAGAGACAAGGACTAAGATACAAATTCTACCTTCCTAAGCTTGGTGGCAAGTTCCAAAACTTTAGCATCTTTAGCAGCAGTGCTCCCAGGAGACAAAAGGTCAGACTACAGAGCCAGTTAGGAACAGGAAAGATAACAGGGAAAAAATGAAACTAAGGCTTTGAAAGAAAATATGCAAACACACACACACTTGAAAAGGCTCATTTGTAGCTAAATATAATTCTTCAGATTTCATTACTCCATTTGCAGCCCTCTAAAAATCTTGATATTTGGTAGTACCACAACTTCTCTCACTCCCCACTTGCTTCACTTAGTAGTGGAAGAAATTTAGGTTTAGAAACAGCTCATATTTAGAAGACTTTATACCTATTATTGAGTAATTTTAATAAAAAGTACCAAAATAATAATTCAGAGAGATAGTTTTATGATGTAGAAGAGTTAACAGAAAACCCACTTTATTTCCAAAGTGCATAAACTTAAAAAAAAGTGATTAAAAATTAAAAAAAAGGTAAGACTCTATCAGAGTGTCTTCAGAGAGATGAACAGGAAAAAAAGTAGGAAATAAACATTTTCTGTAGGAAATAAATATTTTCTGAATTATTTGTGGGAAAACTGGAAATCAAATGTAACCAAACCAACACTAAGAACAGATTTCCTGCAGTGGGACACCAATGGAGGAGGGAGTCTGAAGGACACTGTGCCACCACCTCACCTTTGTAAGTGCTGCCACTCTTTGTGCCAGCTCAGCCTCCACCTCTGGCAAAGTCTCGGCTTTTCTCAGGGTCTGCTGCAGCTTTTGCTCAGCCAGTTCCAGTCGCTCTTGTAGTTGCCTGTTCTTATCTTCACTCTGCACAGGGTTATGGCCAGCAAGTGTTGAGGGTTAAAGACATGATTAGTTAGAAAGTGGTTGGCTAAACAATCATTTCTGGCTTATAACGTTGGACTATTTCATGTCAAGCACTTGTCAAACTTCCTCTCTCACTACAGCAATAGCCTGTAAAAACCACTACAAACTGCGCAAACCTTAGAAGTTTAGTTCAGAATGAGTAATTCTCACCCACAAAACTAAAGATGCTTGGAAACACATACATTAACTTAAAAATCCATAATAAATAGTGCCAACAGCCCTGCTGCCCCAAGATAAAGTGCACTAAATTTCTCAAAACCATTTCCCCTTCCCTGTAAAGCTGTCTCATCTTTATTCCCAGGGTAAAAATCTCTGCAATGTACGACTCCAGCTCCTGAAAAACAATCACTAATAACAGCATGTTACAGCTGATATTTATCTCCCTAAAAGCAAAGTGCTTCAGCATAGCATGAACATTAATTATCTCCATTAGCTTTATGCTGAGCAAAATGTACTTCATCTCATTTGAAACCACAACCTGTCGGTGCATGGAGTCTTTAGTGGCAATTTCATTTTCAAGTTTATCATTGAGGTCATGCACGGATGTAGCTTCACGTTGTGCAGCGAGGTAGCGTTTCTCTAGAGTGGTGATTCTCTCCTCCATGTCCTCCTTCTGGGCCAGAGTCTGGGCAAGACACACAACAGAAGTCAGAATGCGAGAGATCATTTCAAATAAAACTTTCAAATAAAATTTCAAATAAAATCAGGTTATTTTTCTCATTAAAAAATGAAGTGGAAAGAAATGGCTTTTTAAAACAGTTAATGATTAAAAACCACTGGTCTTTATTACCTTACATCACAGATCTGCTACTTTCCTTTCCAATGGTATTCACACAGTATATCTTGACTTGCTGGGGATGGTCAGAGAGTGTTCTGGGATTTAACTAAGATCCCTTTCTATCTAATGAGGATATGTGGGACCCTGGAGATTAGTAGTGACAGGAACTGTCAACCACACCACTGAAATTAAAGGGATTCCTCAACCAAGTGCATCTTTTAAAAAAGGAAGCAAGAGTAATAAGCTGAGCACGTATGACAAGATCAAGCATCTCTTCCAGAACATGCTGAAGTTGGCAATGCTAAATTCCAATCTATTAATGAACTATCTAGTTAGTCATAGGTTTATCATGAAGACAGATTTTTTTTTAAGTGGACAATGCGACCCTTTGGTCTTTTAAAGAAAAAACAGACACCCATCATGTCCTAAAAAACCATTTTCTTCTCATCTATCAAATCAAAGACTTCCAAAAACAAAGGTTCAGCTGAGCACTTGTGAGACTAAAATTTTCTAAAGATGGCATTTGTGACTCCCCAAATCCTGACAGTTCCGTCCTCACCTCTCGTACATCCCTCTGTAACTTTGTGTTCATTTCTTCAGATTTTATTAAGTCTTTCCTTGCTGTGTCTAGATCTTCTTCCAGCTCTGTTACTCTGCTGGACAAAGCAGTGAGGCGTTCTTTCATTTGTGTCTGCTCTTTGTTTTGCTTATCTATGATGTCTTGGAGTTCAATCACTTTAGCAAGGTTTTCATCGTGGCATAATGAGCCATCAGAGGCTCTCTATTAAACAGGGGGGAAAAAGTGTATTAGCATGATGCAAATTAGATCGAAAAACAAATTGTTACTCACCTGTAAACATCCCTCCCCAAAGGTAATTTTATTATTGAACAGACTGCAAAAGCTGAAATTTCAGTAACTATGACTTTTTAACTAGATGATCATTCAAAAATATTTTATTATGGTTTAAAATTAAAATGTTATAGTTAATGATTAAAAACCCTATGTAAGCTAAGCAAAGTAAATAAATAGATGTACCTTCCCATTTGTAGTTGGTGTATTTTCTTGTTCATGATTTATATCCAGCATCCCATCTGGAAGTGCTTTCTTCTGATTATTTTGCTCTTTCAGAATCATTAACTAAAAGAAAAGTTTACAGACACATGTTTCAAGCCAATTCCTTTTTCACTAATAATATAAGGAACAGCTGCAAAAGCAAAGGAGCAAAACAACAATTACTCATTCTACTGCCAGGTATGCATTAATAAAATCTGGCACAGGCATTCAAATACCTTATGCCACTGCAAACCCTAATTTTAAAGGCACAGGGACTCTTTTTGTTGGTTTGGTTGGGTTTTTTGGGGGCAGAGAGGGTGTCAGTTGGTTGAGGTTTGGCTTTTTCCTCTCCTGCTCTTTCAAAGCAGGTAAGTTTAAAATTAACAATTATTCCATTTGGCAAGAAATCAAAAGGAAAAAGTGAAAGTGAAACTTAATAAATTACTCTGTACAAATATTGACTGAAACACCCACAATGGACACATGAAGCCTTCTTTTAAGACAGAAGCTTACCTCTTTATGTGTAGTACCTAGTTCTTCTTCCAATAAGCTACACCTTTCAAGTGCTACTCGTAACCTCTCCCTTACCTGAAAGGGTAATTTCAAATTATTTTAAATCATTCAAATCAACAATCAATTGTACTTGATGCCACGCCTTTAGAGACAATAAATGACACTGTTTCCATTACACTTAGAAACCTTCTTAATCTGGAGTCAGTCCTAACTACAACACATGCTACCAAAAAAATAACCAAATAATGTGTATCTTATAATCTAGCTTTTCCTTTTTTCTGTCATAAGCAACATGGCCTGTACATTCAGGCACTAAAGAACTAAACATACCCAGAATCTGCTTGTCCTTCTGCAAGGCACACACTGTGTTTGCTTTTGCTCGTTTACAACATGGAAAAACAGGTAAAATTCCACTTAAAATCATTTGCCAGATTTTACATACAAGGGTCACAAAGTCAGGTAAACTGCAAGTTGGCAACAAAATTTACAGTGAACTTTAGCAGTTGCATATCCTGCTGCTAATATCAGGTGCAACTGAAGGGGGGAGTTCTTTTAATTCAGATTTCTATCCCAGTGTAAGCAGATTTCCCCTCCTCCTCTTCTCTCTAGTCCATTTCTTTTATTAGATAATCAAAATTATAAATCCTGACATTGTACAGGTAAGCAGCTGTGTGCATTCCTACAGCAAATATATTGCTCCTGAACCATGCTGAGTTTACATTAACACAGTTAATGAAGTACTTGAATAAACTACAGCACCTTGCTTTAGTTAAGTGCAGCATCTTAATTTAGGAGAGCATTTACCAATGTAGTTACACAGCAGATATTTCTACTTCAGTACAAAAATTGCCTGGCCCACACAAAGGAAAGAGGATGAAAAGGTGTTAGGTACCTTTTCATCAAGGGCTTTGTGGTGCTCAAATAAGGATTTTAGTGCTTTGAGAACTTCTACTTCACTAGAAACTCCTGCTGGAGACTGAGCTTGCCTCTTCACAACAGTCATCCTGAGGGATCGCTCATGCCGGGAGACAAGACACTCCAAATGTTCCAGTAATAGCTAAAGCAAAAGGGAAAAAAAAGAAAGGAATAATGTTTATTCCTGTTCAGTACAGCTGCAGAAACTTTGCCTCCCAGAACATCAAGTTTAGAGTTCTAAACTTCAAATTTCAGAGACAAAGTATATCGTATTGAGCGTAAGGACTCGTTTTTTACATTTCAGCTGTATTAGCTGCATCTGCTCAAACAGATCACCACAACCTGCCCACTCGGCTCCCAGAGCTGCAGGATTACAAAACCTTAACAACAAGAAATCTGGATGGCAGATAGCAGTGCAGTCTTACAAGCTTTTCCTGATTCTGCACAGCAGCATTTGGAGCTGTGAACAAGCTGCCAAACCCTACTGATCAACACACAGACATTTGCACTTCCATGGGGATTCATGTACAAGTATCAGGGAAAAAAATACTTTTAGCTTTTCAAATTCAACATTTGTTTTCCTCCCTGTAGCTGGATGCTTTAACAATGGCGAGCTTGGAGAAGACAAGGAACTGACCCTCGTGTTATTCCTTTCTGCTTTCAGTTCAGCAATTTCTTCTTCCCTTTCAAGCAGCTGCTCCCTGCATACATTCAGCTCTTTTGTGAGCGCTGCAAATTCCTGGAACAAACCAGACAGAAATACAAGCACATCAAATATCAGGACACAGTGAGAGTGGATTCATATGAACATTTGACAGTTCCTTGAAGCATTCATTTCAGATGTGCAAAGCCAATACAACTGTATAGTCATGCTAAGTCAGCTTCAGTTCAAACATTGAAAATCTTTATGCTGCCAACTGTAAAGACAAAAGATGTTTGACCAGGACTTAGAAAACTTGTTTGTGTCTCAAGGCACTTATATGAGTCGGGGGTTTCCCTGGTAAGCAAAAGGAAAAACATATTTGTAACACACTTTGTTATGGTTTCAGAGTTGTTAGTTTTGTGTATTTTGGTTTGTTGGTTTTTAACAACTGCTGAGGGAGACACAAAAAAACAGAGCATTAAGCACAGCAAAATAAGGAAACCAACAAACATGACAAATTTCAAGTCAGTATTTAATTGTGAGCAACAATTAATAATCCCGACATGTACCAGATTACAGCTAAATACAGGAATTTCATTCAAGCCTTCCTTCCAATCTCACAAAAGGGAATGAAACAGCCCTTTCCCTACAGTCCTGCTAGAAATCTGAGGATTAGAACCAGAATTTTCTGAAAGCTGAGCCTGGGGGCTCAAAGCCCTCACAAGGCTCACCCTCCAAATTCAATAAAGATTTCACCAAACAACCCAACCGAAGTGAAATAGTACAGAGTGAAGTGTCAACAGGGAGCAGGAGTGGAGCTAACTTACATCACTCACTGCATGCTTATTACTGCAGTGAACACACTCAGTATGAAAGAATATCCTCCTACAGCTTGGGATTTCTGTCAGGAAATGATTGTACTAATATCTGCAAGAGCCACTGCAGCCTAAACCATTTCCCCTCTCTATCAACAGCCTCACTAAAAATAAAAAACTTAATATAAAAGACATCTAAATGTTCTATTAACTCAGGGGGCATACTCTGAATAGAACAAAAGGTACAACTATACACCACATTTAGAAGTAAACACAAAGCATAACTTAATCTACCCCAGAAAAATTGAAATTCTAATCTGAACCACACTGGAAATGAGAATTGACAGTCTGAATGTGAACAAGTCCATCCTTTAGAAAAGAGCCTTGCAAGAAAGCAACCCTCATGTCTTGTCAATGCAACTTAAAATGTGAAAATAAATATGCTTCAGTCACTCCAGTGGCCAGTGAACACACTGGGAGCACTTGGATAAGAAAAAAAAAATGCTAATGACTAACATTCCTTTCTGTTCTCCAAAATAAGGAATATACTCATAAACAAGAGCCTTGCCTAATAAACAACGGATTTGTACAGCTGAACTGGTGATTAGCAGGACAAGGTGAACACAAATAGCCAGCTATAAGTGGAGACACAATTGCTGCTTCTCTACTTTTTCCAAACTCTACAAGACACACTGCTTATCAGCCAGCAGCTGCATATCAAGTGAAAGCTTAAGATGGAGTTGTTCTTCAGCGAAATTCAAAGTGACAGAATGCACATGCTTAAAAACAAAAGGCCACATCAATCAATTAATTATACTAAGCACATCTGCAAATTCTAACATGCAGCTAAAATAAGCAGACACTGTCAAAAGACACTGCAATTCCCAGTATTCATTTAGTAAACTTTATTCTAAAATATACACATGACTGAAAAGACAAAAAATACACTGCACAATATATACCTGGAATGAACTCTGGAATTACTAACGTATTAAGCTTTTAAAAGTTGCAGTGAAAAAGACAGCAATACGACCACCACCACAGATGCAGAATCCATCCCTATAATCCCTCTTCCTAAATCAAATCCTGCTCATTGGTAAAAAGTTTCAGTCCCCCCTACTTAATCAGCAAAAAACTGCAAAACATCTTCATTTATTTTCCTTTCTCAACTGCTAAATTATTTTATTTCTATAATACACTTAATTACTTTCATATAAATATACTGCAGTATTTCATTTGCATTCTTAAAAAAAAAAAAGAAAGGAGGCCTATTATTTTCAAAATGGCCAGGAAATACTTCCAAAAAAACCTGGTCTGCAAATACAGCTATCAGAACTTTCACACACAAAACAAGTTACAAAAGGGTCCTGAGTGCAAGGTAAAACAAGAGGGGAAAAATCAACTCCAAGCTTCACTGGAGCTGACAGAAATATTGGCTCTACCACGAGCTTTCCCAGCAGAGTGCTCCTTCACATCCGAGCTTTTCCTTTGCCTTCAACATCTCACCTGTGGGAGCTTCCAGGACTCCCAGGGAATTGGCCACACACTCCCCTTTTGCTCTCACACGAGCTCAGGTAAACCAGAAACCAAAGCTGCCATTTTTCAAGGGCAGTCCCTACTTATCTTTACAGATTAGATAATTACATACTACTGAGAAGAGCTTTGCATGAAATTACTTTCTTGGTGTGTTTCCCCTTCCAAACTAACAATAATATAAGAGTAATTTTTAAAACCCTAAAAATGCCAACATCAACATTTAGAAACATCAATATTGCTCAGTTCTCCAGATGACACCGGCCTGAAATGGGAAGTTTTGTATTTTTCCTGCCTCTATCTTAAGTCTTAAGAACAGGATGAAGAGCACAGCAAAAACTACCAGGCACTGTCTCATCATCCTTTTTCAACTTCAAATCACTGCACAGCATCAGTATATATCTTTTTATCCGTATGAGCTTCCCCACATGAAAACCAGCTGTATATTTGAAAGGAAGGCTATTCACTCTTCAGATGGTTATAGGATACAGAGTTCCAGTCCATTGCATACTCCTGTGCCAATATAAATTGTGGCACAAAGAGATCCCAATTGTGACACGAACCATGACACTGTCAGGTGACCCAGAGCAAGAGTGCACACAGAAATTTATATTGCTGCTGCATAAACACACTGACAGGGATTGCTGGCATTGCACAACACCTCCATAGCTGTTTGTTTTGACAAAATAGACTTGCTTCGAGTCCTGTGAGCTGCCTAAGAAAGAACATTTGAATGTCCTTAGTTTCAGCTGACACTGCCAAAAGACATGTCCTTTCTAGTTTTAATACTTACCTTCAATGGGAGACAATTTGTGATTTCCCTAAGCAGTTCAAAAGCAGAGAAACTATTTACAGCTTTATCATCACAAAAAATTTCGAGTTGTCTCATAATTTCTTCCTTGGCATTAGATGAACATACAGAAGGAATTAAAAGAAAAAGGAAAGAATCCTGAGAAACTTTCCCACTTGTCCACAGAGCTGTGTCACTCTTCTGTACTTAAGACTGAGAGCAACAGAACGAAGCTCTGCTCTGTTGCTAGCTGCCATCAAAATAATAAATACACAGCACTGGGGATTGACAAGAATGGAACTCACAATAAGCATTTCAGAGCACTCACATGAATCAGTGGGAGAGTGCTGAATTTACCAGGGAAAGACTCCCTGCTGATTAGAACATTCTGGCAAACACCCATACTCTACACTAAACTGAAATGTTTACTGAAGAAAGTAACTTTTGGACCCAACTGAATCATTACAAACACATCACTCTTGCTACCAGAAATAAATACTCTCAACAAAGAGTCACATTGAGCAAGTAAGTTGGTTCTTGTTCAGTAACACATTTTCTGGGTTTTTTTTGTTCCCAAGCTCCAGGATTTTTAAAGCAATAGTATTTCTTCTACCTCAACCTTCAGAGCTGACCTTCAACCTTCAGTATTTAGATGCCACAATATAAACATCCTTCTAAAAGCTGGATCCATTAGTGCTGAGCTGTCAAGCCTGGCTGAGCTGACACACTTGGGAACTCCAAGATCCCAATCCAGGAATATTCCAGCTTTCAGAGAACATGTTCCTTTCATGTTCATTACAAACATAATTCATAGCTCTCACAGACAGCACATCACAGACCAATAAATGCTACATGACAGGAAGGTAGTATTTTACCTAGGAGAAACACTTGAAAGAAACAGAGGTAATTTCTGAAAGTCTGTTAATATAAGTTGTATATTAGAATGCTCTACAAATAACTAAATTTGTTTGGAATTTGAACAAGCAAAAAAAAACCTTATTCCACAAGAAAATGCGACACCACTTGAGTGCACAAGTAATCATGAACTACAAGCAACCACATGGCCAGAAAATTTATATAAATGATGAAAGTATATGTAATAAAAAAGAGAAACATTTAAAATCCATCAAATATTATTAAATACTGTAAAGTAGTAACTTCAGGCAATAGAAGATGAATTTGTGACTGTTACATCTTTAGGAACATCTCTGACCCAAATATATGATTGGAATTTATCTGTTTAATCTCCAAGTGATATTTTGGTTTACTGTTATCATTCTGGTCTGCAGACTGAATTATCAAGCAAGCCACTCACAAATCTGAGCAGCTGAAGAGAGCAGGAAAAGAAGAGCTGGGGGAAGTGCAGGACATCAGGGGTGAAAAATCAATGGGATCTGAGATAAGTTTCCATCATGATGGTTGTACTACATATAAACCTCAATTATTCCAAATGATGACTGCATGGAAATGGCAAATATACAGTCTAAAAAGAAAACAAGCAAAGAAAATTTAAATATCTAGGTTTTTTCCTAGGGTATTTCACAGTCACTTCACTTTAAATCCAAGGGGTTTAGGTAGCACACAGTGCTACCTAAACAAAGCCGCAATATATGTGAAAGTTCCTAGCAAGCAAATTTTCATACCTATACAGTCACAGGTTTGTTTTGGGGTTTTTTTTGCTAAGAACCAGAACTATGAAATTATGAAACAGTTCAAGGGTATTGAGAGTTAAAACTGAGGAGAACTGATTTGTTTTCATCATTAAAGTCAACCTTGGAAAAAAACATAGTCACACACCAACACAGATTATGCTTTGCCTGTTCCATGTAGTAAAACACATTGCTTTCAACCTTTCTATATCTCTGGCATGTGCTAATGGGAAAGAGAAAAATCAGCATGGAGTGTGCAAAGAAAAATATTTTCCTTTTCACCTTATGAAAATAATTTCCAGTAAGTATCGAGCAGCCTGAAATGACTAAGCTAGAAACATAAAACTTATTTCAAACACTAACAGAATCAATTCTATGAAACAAGTTTATCTTCTGTTCTCAAAACCCCCAGAACTTAATAGGGAGTGTTAGAGAATACTTCAAGTAATGCTAAAACATGGATATATCAAATTCTTGTGTTTTGCAACACTGAAAGGCTTTTCATGCTCAAAGTAGCTGTTTTTCCAAGTGGAGCTAACTACCCACCAGAGTGAGAACACACTGGAGCTCATTACACAATTAGTGTATTGGCTTCCTTTCCTATTTCTGTGTATGCATAAGATGTTTTATAACTCAAAAGACAAGCACCAAAACAGAGGCGCAGATTTCTTTTCAGTCAAAAAAAATTCTCACCTTCCAACTACTGGCACTGAGATACAGAAAAGGTTTAATACCACCTTTGGTTAACTCTCAAAAATCTGTATTAAAAAAAAAAAAAAAACAAAACAAAACCTTTTTTTTGCCCTCTATCAAAAATTGCAACACTGCATGAAAATACTCAAGTGAATATTGCTGCCAGCCAGTGATCAGTACTAAACCTGAGTCACTTCTTACCATTCCATCCCTTTTTTTTAGCAGGTCTCCTTCAAGTGTCCCTCTCAGACTGACCTATCTAGGCTTTGTCATTAACACTGCTCAATCCTAAATAGGCAATTAAGTTTTAACGTGTTTACAGTTGCATAATGTTATTGCTCTAGAATGAAACTCTCGCTGTTCCCAGCCCACTTAGGAGCTGGAAGCAGAATCCACTGCCTGGCATTTGACAAGCCAAGAGCCAAAGGACTCCTCACTCACAGCCAACAGGTACCAAACATATGCCCAAGGGCAAAATGGAAAAGCTTATAAAGCAAGCCCAAGTCTCCATGGCAATAAGTAGCTTTCCAGTTACCATCCTGAGTGAGTTGCCTGAATTTATGCACAGCGTTTCCTGAGCTTGAACTACAAAGCACAAAATCCAGACTTCAGTGCTGGGAGCTTCCGGAAGCGCAAGGAAACATAAATGGAGAAAGGTAGGACTTGGCAGCTTGGCAAAAGGAATGCAGGAGCAGCAGGAAAAGGGAGGTAGAAACACATCAGTTCCATGTCCTCCTCCCTGTAACTCCCCTTCCCCAATCTCACTAACACATTCCAGACATGTCCTGTTTGGGGTGCAGGGGGTAAAAGTACTGGAACCCAAACTTGGATCCAGCCTCTTGCTCCTCTGAGAATGAGGGGTTTTCCTTTCACCACATGAATCCCTGCTCAGACATCACACACAGAGCAGCAAAGTCTGGAGTGGGAGCCTGTGCACCCTTGTGCACAGAGCACTGGAATCATTAACCACAGCCTTTCCAAACCTGGACTAGCAGAAGCCTCACTGCCTGGCTTCCTGCAATGCATTTTCCCTAAACCCAGCAGAACAGTGCTGTTATGTACACAAGGACAGGCGCAAAGCCTCGTGCAAAACCAAATCTTTGTGCATCACTGGAGAGCCAGCATTCCCTGGTCACACACCGTGCATGGGACTGAAGGGACACAGGGCAACCTTCCAGGCTCCTCCGTTATAGCCAGACCTCCATCCACCCACCACGGGAACACAAGTCACACATGTGACACAACACACAGTCCCTACAAGTCTGTTTGCAGCTAATGTGGGCAAAATCAAGCCACAGCTGCATCTTACAACTGCTCTGTAGTCTGAGAAAATAAGTAAAGAGAACATGAGGTTGTTTAAACAAGTCAGAAAACCTCATCCAGTCATTCCTATTACAACCTGCAGTTTGTTCTGCATCTTCTGTAGAGTAACAAGCCTTGGGATCATCAAAACATTTAGAATCCCTAAATTCTCCAGATAGTTTGTTAATCTTTGCACGAGCCATAACAAATCAACACAGCTTGTTCAAAGCAGGGTAGATCACACAGGGCGATCAATTAACCCAGAGCAGACACAATCCGTTTTTATGCCAGCCTTTTAAACCCCTTTTAGAGCTACAGATGTGTATCAAATCAACCAGTGAAAAACTCTACCAAAGTACCTGGTTCTCCCCCCAGGGCTTTCTCCAAATATTCAACGGAGGGGGCAAACCCTGCAAGTTAGCAGAAAGCACAGAGGATTAACAAGAAATGAACATACTGAGCCCTAACTTGAAATACCAGTTTGAAGTTATTTTCTTCACTTGTCTTTGTAAAAATACTTATGAAATGTTGCCTCTATTCAGGCAACACCGTGGATCTTCTCAGCAGGGAAGTTCAAAAGCTGAAGCATCATGAGAGCAAGCACAGGAAATGCAGAAGCAGCCCTCAGACTGGAATGAAACTCGGCACCTATTCCCATGCAACAGGAGCAGAAAACCTCCTTCCAATCACTTCATTGTGGTGTGGCTACGCAAAGAGTTCCACCTTAGCTGCTCCTCAGTGTACAGGAGTATGTCCCCTGAAAGGGCAGATAAGGAACGAAAGTATCCAGAACCATACCGAGCTTGTTTTCCTTGGAAAAATGTCCAAATCAGCTGAAATAGCCATCAGGAAAACTTTAGTCATCCTTGAAAAACGGGCTTTTCAACTTGGGATGGCTACTTTGTGCAGAGCAGTTAGGAAAAACTGATAACAAAGTAACCCTTTCCAATACTGTACCACTCTAACCACCAAGATTCCAGATTAACAGCTTAATTTAACACAGAATAAGGCTACAGTACTTGGGGGGTGTTTGAAAAACACCTGACTCTCAGTGACATTGAATCAATGAATTCTAAGGGTTTCACAATCAGAGTTACCACATTCCTGCACCCCCAGCCTAGTCTATTTTGATGAGGAACTAATATAGTAAAGTAGCACACAACTTCTTAGGTGTAGCTTTAGGCATCTCCATTTTTGGAGACCATTTCAGTGAACAAACCTATCCACACCCATACCCACCATGGCAAAAGGAGTACTTGTACTTAATTAAAGAGCAAGAATCTTGCATTACCAGTTTGACAAGGTATGGGACAAAACCGGTCTCCACGTTTAATATGACAGTAGAGGGATTTCACTGAAGTTTTTCCTCTCCTCACACAAAGCTGGTCAAGATTTCCTGGGATTCCACACTGGATAGCACAGCATGCAATCCTCCTCGGGGATGCCAAACTGAAGAACAACTGCAAGATGTGCTGAGAAGATTTAAGAAGCTCTATAATTTTCCTGGGACCCCCATTCTGGAGACTAAGCAGCTGTAGCAAGATCTTTTAAGTTGTCAACAATTGTAAGTTTACTTGGGCAAAAAAAACCCCAATTCTGCATATCAACTCTAAACGTACTGCACTTACAAGAAACAGCACAATTCTACCCTAGATAGCATTAAATATTAAATTTCTATGACTTTTATGAATTAAAAATTATTTAACCCTACATACCACATTCTAGTCATGTTACATGGCTGATACTGCACAGTTTTTTTACAAACAGACCCAGGACAAGACCCATCATGCACAACTATTGACAACAATGACAAGATACTCCTGCTTGCAAAAACTGAGCAGCAGCTGAGGCCCTGCCCTATTCTAATCGTTCATCTTGGCCTCTGGTTGCCAGCTTTAGTTCTGTGGCTAGCAGCTGAAAAGTACATTTTTCACACTCTGCTAAGAGGGAATGCTTGGGAATATCTGAATAAGGCTGGCCAAGCCATCCTCATTAAACAAGCACCAGCATGTAGTTCCCCCTCAGTGCTCTCCTATTATATATATATGTATTTATTATTTTTGCCAAGTGATGAACACTTCAGTCTTATAATTTCAAACTTGTTTAAGCAAGTAATACTCACTGAGGACAGATACGTGCCTTCAGCAGGAAATTCAACTTACCAGCTCTTCACATTTTGTTTTTCCCTACTTCTCTGTACTCTATCACCCCAGTTTACAGGCTGAGTGGATTTATTGGGCTAACTGAAGTTAAATATGTCCAAATCTGTGATATTCTGAATAAATTCTACTGCACCATTCCATGGAAAAGTTGCTTCATTTTAGCAAATACTCTAAAATAAAGCAATTCCAAAGTCCACACTAAAAAAGCACAACCTCAGGTCCTACAACAGACACATCTGCTATCTCAACACAGAAAAAAAAACCTAGGAAAAATCAGCAACATAGATTAAACATTAAAGAGCTGTTTTACGGGGAGGGGTAAAGCATTTTTTAAAGTTCAAAGTAATTTTTTTGTCTGCCACAAACAAAAAAAAAAAAAATCTATAATTAGCTCAAGTTTAGAACAGTTCTAAACTTGATGACTACCTGAACCCAGACAGCAGAAGAAAACCAGGGAGATGAGCAAGGCTGTAATGCGGAGAAGAAATAATTTTTTAAAAATAAATCAATCAATAAATGATAAATAAATGAATAAAAGACAGGGGCAGGCTGTCAATATGGTGTTACCACTACAAATGCTGAAGTGAAAGATGGGTTGGTGGGAAACCTGTGAAGCTCCTGTTCCCCATTGGACTAAAAACAAGGGAAAGATGATGCAACAGGGAAGCCCTGCAGCCTCCTACTCCACTGGGACAAAAGAAATGCTTGGCCCATTTCTCCTCCCCTGCTTCCCAGGACTTAATCTTCTATAACCATTGTACAAAATTCAGGAGAGGGTTATGCAGTCTCCACAAACTACAGCTCCAGTGGGGTCAGAGTTACACCAATGTCAGTATCAGCATAAAAGAGACCCTGGGAGGGGAAAAGGACAGCTAAAATCCTAAAAAGCTGTTCCATTTCCACTTTACATGACACAAAGTAATTCCAGATTTCTAGAGACAAAGACTCAGCTTTTGGAAGATAATGGTGTGGAACCACACCCTGCAAAGACATTCTGAAAACTCAAGCTGCATGTTTTAGAAAATAAATTACTGGATGCACCTGCCTCGTGCTCTTTAACATAAGGCTAGAAGAATGTTAAGACCTTCCAAGCCTTTTCCCATGAACTACAAAAAAGTGATCACGCTGTATGAAAAATACATTACTTAAGAACAACAAGAAGATTCACAGTGGTATCCCAGGGCATCCCTGAAATTATCTAAACCAAACTTTTAGTCATTCCCCCAAATGTACTATAGTAAACAGAGAGAGCTTTGAAGGGATAATCTGAAATTAGGAGTTTACCTTACACAGGCAGAAACATGTGGAAAGCCCAACCAGATTCACCCACACATCAGTATCACTCTGCACATGGGCTCTGCTCTTCTAGCCTTGGTTCTCCTGAGTGCAACACCATTCTCTACATCCAAATTAGATTAACTGAAGAACTCTAAACAGGAGAATCCCATTTATTAAATTTTTTATTTGGATCAGAAGTTTCTTTTACTTCTGGGTTTCCAAAGCAGCCCATGCCTTAAATCGCAGTAGAAGCAAGAGATTCAAGTATGAGATGCATCCTTCATCCTCCTTGTGTAGGACTTCAGATATCCTACACAAGCGAACCTTAAAGTACATAAAATTACAGAGTCCAGCTTCCCACTGAGAAGAGCACAAGCTAAAGGGAAAAGTACAGCAAATAACAGAATTTAGCTCCAGTACTATTAGTTCAGCAAGGTTAGCAGAGTCCCATGACTCCCAGCCAATTACAGAAAGGAATGCAAAGAAAATGAGAGTTTTGACTCTAACATTCTACTGGAAAAGTACATATTGCTAAATAATTATGACAAGCTCACATAGGACAATTGAGAATCCACAACTCAAAGCCACAAATCCACAGTTTAAACCCTGCCACTGATAAAGACAGCAGTCCCTTCAGATGTGTACAGAACTCCCTTTTCATCCAATTTTCTTTTTTAAGGAAATTTGGGGTTGCACAGTGAAAAAACTTTAATATAATTTCATATCATATTTTACATTCTGTAAAGCAAATGAGCAATTTCATGTTGAGATCTCTCCCTCGCTTTTCATGACTGTGCTTGGAAATTCAGAAATAGTTTAATAAAAGTGGTCACTATTTATGGGAATAACCATGGATATAGCACCAATAAAACACCAAGAATTTATGATACTTTTTATTGAGTGAGCACTCTCCACATTGAAGAATGTTTGTTTAGCTTTTACACCAAGCATTTTGGTGGCCAAAATTCCTTTTCAAGTAATTCAAAATAAGCCCCATTTCTCAGCACTGGTCACTGTCAGTGTTGAAGACAATGATCAATAGACTTCATCAACTGCAAGGCAGTTTCTTCACATGAACATTCACACACCTTTCAATCATACATCAAGCCAGTTTCAACTTTGTACAGGCCAACACAGAAATTCTTTGTTTGAACTGCACATCTTAAGGCGGCTTTGTTTTGTTTGGCTTTTTAAACTATGTAAATTACTCAGATCCATAGGCTTATATAATTAAATCCTTTTACTGTGCACTGTCCTGTAAATTTGAAGTAGGAAAAGAAAATCTCACTTCTCTTGACAGAACAGTGTTTAACAATCTCCATGCTTTACTCATTTTTGCCACATAATCTACCCTGCCATTCTAGATAAAAGTTATATATGCCTCTAAAAACAATGTTTTAAGTGTGTAGAACCAAATTTTATAAGCATTTATGTGAGAGGTAGGATAAAAAAAAAACAAGCACTGTGCTTCAGAATATTTCTCTACAGTTGAATACCCAACTCTACTATGTACTAGCAATAGGAGAAAAGCAAAACATAGCATGACTCAGACCATACCCAAAGAGAGATTACTGTTATACAGAGAGGAAAAAAATAAAAAAATAAAAAAATGTTAATTAAATTTTAAAAGAAAATCAAGAGCTGCCCATTTTTTCCTATGACAACAAAGAAAAAATGCTTACTTTCTAAAGAAGGTTTTTTTCCTCACTAACCAAACTCAAAAGGTCACAAATCAAAATTTTCAAGTTTTTTCCAAGCAGTCCTTTAAACAAGTCCTTATTTAAAATCTGTCCTGAAGATATGTGATTATGCTTAATACTGCTCATGTAAGGATATTTTTCATTAAGGAATTACAGAATCCTAGAATAGTATGGGTTGGAAGGGACATTAAAGTTCACCTCTGCCATGGGCAGGGACACCTTCCACTAGACCAGCTTGCTCAGTGCTCCATCCAGCCTGGACTTGAACCTTGGTGCACTTCACAGAATTTATAAAACAAAAGACTAAATTCTAGATATTTATCTTTCTGAAAACACAAGAAGACAGAAGAATTACAGGAATATATTGACTGTTCTTATTTATATGTATCCATTAATAGCCATGGCATATTTGGATCCAACCAAAATTATATGTCTCTTAAGATCTCCACTACCAGCCTCAAAAACCATATCCTCAGTAGACAGGAGCATAAACATATGAGGAAAGTTCAAGGCCACTGTGGAACAGCAAAAGAGAAGATTAAGCAACAAAGCTTCTCTTTTGAAAAATGTTGCAGCTCCAGCTACTGCAGGAACAGGCCACAGAGCCTTGTCAGGCTGATCAGAAGGAAAGGAGCTGATTTTCAGTGGAGCTGATGTGAAACCAAAAGTCAAGTCTGAAACAGATAAAGGTCACGGGCAAAAAACCAAGGGAACCAACTACTCACATCAGCTTAGAGGAAAACAACACATCAAACTGAAAGCGAGCATTAACTTGGACTTGTGATCACACTCCTCCAATTCTAAATATCCAAACTCCCAGAACAATCTCCTCAAGTGACCTACAGATATGGATTCCTACACAATCATCTGGAGTTTCCAAAATGTGGAAACATTATTTCCCTGTGCCTCTGTGAAAAAATCAAGCTGAATAAAAAACTCACTCCATTCAGTAGCAAAATAATAATTCTTCTTTCAGCCTAGAGAATGTGAAAACATTTTTCCTGGCAAGAATTGCATTACATTTATATTTGCATTACATTTGGGGAACCCACAGGCAGGATTATAAAAAAAGACACTTGGAAAGTTATGAGCATCCAGATTACCTGACACACACAACACAAATTTATCTCTTCTCAGTATTTGTAGCTTGAGATGTATATACACAAGAGATTATGTTGAGTATTTTCTAATGTATGTCAACAGATACCAGTCAGCCTTACAGACTTTAAGTGACTTAAGCTGCCTAAATTGCCACAAGCAGCTTACACAAAACGTCTGCCATATTCCTTTAATAATGGAAAACTAAAAAATAAATCCCCAAATTCAACTGTGAAGTATATTCATGCAGTTATGAGATGCAATGCTAACTTAGGGAGAGGAAAAAAAAATTACTAATAGGCACTAAAAACGTTATTTCCTAAAATTCAAGGTCTCTGACAACACTCTTAACTATAAGAGGCCTGCATATATTACAACACAATGTGTCCTCCTAATTCCATGATCAAAACCTACAGTGAATAAAACCAACGTTCAACTCTCTTAAATATATTACAGAAAGGATGAAACAAAGTCTTAGGCCAGTGGACATTAAAACACTAAGAATTCGTAAGGGGGTAGGGAACTGTGTTCTTAATTCATATTTATCTTAAGGAAAAAAAAAAGAAAAAGGAATTTTTTTTCTGGAATTTTAATTATGTAGCCACATTGGATCTTCAAGTCTTGCAACTACACATCTTCAAAGCACTTTTTACTTACACTCTTAGAAAAGAATGGAGGAAAAAAATAAAAGGTAACAGAGGAAGAATTCTCTAAATACCAAAAGATACTACCTCTTGCACCAGAGGCTCAGGCAACTGATGAGAGCATGTATGTGATGTTCACCTGGTTCTAAATATATTTTTTAAATACTTTGTTTTGATTATAGCTCTTTCTACCTTATATACAGCCTGTTTTGAGGCTGCAGGTTAGACCAGAGCACCCCAAGCATTAACAAACCCACTGACAGACATCTGTCCACAGTAGCACAAGAATAGGGAAAAATCACCAGCTCCTGTTTCAGGGCCTCATCCACTACCAAAACAAACAAAAACCATTTCTGTGCAGTCACCAAAACATTCTTTCTACAAACAAACTAAGGGAAATAAAAACAATCCTTTCGGACTTCACCAAATCTGCTTGTTAAGGGGAGGGATGGGACATCACTAAGCAGTAAAACAGCAGTCAATTTCACCCCAAATTTAACAGCAGTAAAATTCACCCTCAAATACAGGGAAACTCAAAATGAATTCCAAATTTAATCTAGCTAAACGGTCTATTTATAATCAAGCAAACCTAAATTAAAAGCACAGTATAAACAGTAAGTTTCTAACAATAGGGAAACAGATGTCTGCCGGGCACGGGTGGGATGTTTCAATAAACAAACCCAAACATATCCACATGAGAAATCAAGAAGACAGAACCAATGCTGGAGACTCGGTGCTCAATATACTCCTCTGCATTATTTAAGTGTAGCTACTCCTTTTTGCCCAAACACAAGACATTACGTCAGATAAATTCATACTTTGAAGGTTTGGAGCCAAAGGTATCTGTTTCTATGTCTTGAAAAGAAAGAAATGTTAGGGAAGCTGAGGTTTATTGATAATCAATGAAGAATTCTGAATGTTAACTCCTATCTCCATCTGACTTAAACTAGTGTAAAGCCAAATCAGTTCAGCAATTTACTAAGAGTAAGAGCCAAGTAAGATTAGCAACTGAAACTCAATATAGATGTCTGAAAATGCAACAGGAAGAGTCCTGTTCATCTCTGCTGTCAGAACGGGGTGGGAGCAGTGGAGGCTGTGCCTGCTCTGACATCCATGTGAAACCCTTTGGCACCTCCAGGATTCCTGGGCACTCTGCTGAGATTAAAGGCTGTTACGCAGAAGTCAGCACCAGCTGCTGCCAGAGTAAGAAGTGCAAGCCATGGCACCTCAGGGCTGAACATCTGGGAATGCTGCAAACCGAGCTGCACCTAAGTGCTGAGGAAATTTCAGCAGCTGCAGCGTCTGGCCAGGCCTTTGTGCGTTCTGCCACTGTGTTCTTCGTATTAGGTACAACTCGAAACCTCATTTCTACATCTATGACATCCTGTATTACTCAAAACTTGTCTGGAGGAAATCCAAATACCATTATTCATAAAATGGCAATGAAATCCTTAAGTCCATCCATTCCAAACAATGCCAGGGAAGTCTTTGGGCCAAGTGTTTTGGTATTTGTTACAGGTGAGGCATTGAGTATTTCTGAGATTGTCTAAGGAACATTACTGTATAGGGACATACCTGAACTTCACTGAATATAAATATGAACTGACACACACCATTTTTAACTGAAGTGTGAAGTAGTGATAAAATATTTACTATGGACTGAAAGCAACTTTAACCTACTATTTTGCTTATCTTGTACAGAAAAAAATGAGGCATGATAAATTTAAGGCCAAAAGATCAGAGGTGCAAGATTAGGATGGATCTTAATATGTGTTGCTTTATATTTGTATTGTATTTATTAGCTCAGAAAATTAACATACATATTAAAATTTTCATCCTGATAACAACTGCTGTGAATTCACCGACTGTGCTTTTATTTGTGACAAGCACCAGAGTCAGTGGAGATTAAACTGTGGTCTTGGCCACCCAAAACAAGCATGATGTTTTAGAAAACATCTACGTGAAATTCTATCAGCAAAATGAACCCTGGCCTGCAACACTTTAATAGCAGGAACTGAAGTAACTTGGGCTTCATCTACCTTAGGTTCAAAATTTAACTTTTAAATACAGTTTTACAGATTAACTTATGAAACACACAAATCTTGAATTCTGTAGAATGCACTCCAAAAGGCACATGAAGGGCATAATCAAATCCACTAAGACCATAATTAGAATTATAACAATATGTTTATGTTATAAAGCTCTTCAAGTAACAAGTTAATGTTCTTTTTTTTTCTGTGAAAAATTCTAGAAAGCATAAAATTAAGTTCTAGCACAGCACTTTGATTTCCTCAAGTTCATTTTCCAAGGTCAGAGTACAGTTTGACTAGGGTAATCTGTAATAGAGGAAACTCCCAGAAAACAAAGAGCATTGCCAAGAATCCAGTTATTTTATCAAGGCAGTGGTGATGTATTTAACTTCCAGCTGTCCACACTAAAAACTCAGAAAAAGTCAGCTTTACTTTAAGTAAATGTAACAGATAAAGCATATCTATGCAAGATTAAAATGCAGTCCTCTCAGTGAATTAGACATCCACAAAAGCTGCCTTACCCTAAATAACTGTCCCAGGTTTATAGAGCTAGAACTGATGCCTCGAATTCCCAGCTGCCCACCACACTAAGAAATGTGACCACAAAATGTGCATCACTGCTGCAGGAAAAACTGCATTTACTTTTAGAGGCTCAGAGGTGCAAATTCTGATTTTGAAAATACTGCCATTTTGAAATTGATCATATACACTGTTAGTTACTTTTGAAATATATATATGGTGTATTTTATATATCAGTGTGAGCTTTTTTATACACATAAAACTCAGTGAATGTAAGGAATTAAGTACAAGGACGCCATCAGAAACTGACTGCCTTCATAGCAAAACCAGAAGAGGCATTTTGGTATAGAAGAAATCAATCTGGCATTCCTGCTTTTAGACCAGGACTTCCCATCAGTCATCAGAACAGCCTAAAATTGGCTGGTTCAGCTAGAGATCTAAAACAGGAAAAGTACACATAGAAACAATTCAATTCAATACCTGTTAAGATAAAGTAGTCTAAAATCAACTACAAAGACTTGTTACAAGCCAAGTCTGAGAAAGAAATGATACTTTGGTTACAGAGTGATTTAACAATTAATGAAATTACACAGGTCTTTGTACAATTACTTAAATTGACCTTGCAGGTCCACGAAATTGAAAACAACTACTATGATAAAAATTGAATTTACACTACTATCCATTCTTTGCTGAAAAAAAATGTAAGACAGCTATTATTTTATTAAATTTAAAGACTTTACCCTCCTGGAAATCCACAGCTAAACAGCAGGTCATTTGAGGCAGTAGTTCAAAAGAATGCTCAGCTTGAAATAATTAACAAAAAAGTTTGAATAGTTTCAAATATTAGTCACTATAAAGTTTTGAAAGAGAACACATATTAGAATTTTTTTTTAAATTGTTTCACCTCATCAAAAATTTGCACCCATGAAGTAACTGACTCTACCATAACAACAACAAAAACTGCCCAATACAGAAGTTACTTCTGATGTAGCAAGAGTAATGAAAATATTTCTGATTTTTGAAAGCACCACAATCATTTGAGCTAAGCATCACTGGGGACAAAAGCATATGTTCCAGAGAATGAAAAGAGTATTTTCCAACAGTAATCTACAAAAATCCATACAATGCTGTATGTTCACATAAAAATGCAGTAAAATTTCTCCCTCAACTGACTTGCTTTTCCAACAGATTTCACATGAAACCATGCAATTATGGTATTCTTGAAAAGGGGAACTGTTTATTAATTTTCCAGAAATGTTTAGAAAGTGATGGTTACATGCAAGTAGCCTACTAGATTTAGGAAGGAAAGCTGAGAACTGAAAAGGCAAAAGGGGAACAGCAGAGTTGAGAGCTGAGATGATTCTGCTCAGCCACAAACTCAGGTCTAACAGTCTGCAGGTCATGCAAGTGGTTAATAGCCTCCATTAATGTAGCAGACCTGGCACAGAGGATGAGGAGAAGCTACAGTTATTACAACAAAAAAACAAAGAATGATGTTTGCCTGCAGCACATGATTTAACACGGGCAGCAGCAAAGGTTGGAAACTTCTCCTTTCTGATTTTCATCGTTGTAACAGAACTAGATTAACACATGTAACATTTTCATTTCCATCCATCAGTAATTACCAGCACCAATTACCATACCAAGAGTCATACAGTGATTACATTATAATGAGAGCAGTGAAACGGAAGGGTTTAACACCACTGTCTGAAAGGGTATAAACAGTAACTACAATACTTAAGGATATGGGAACATTTGTAAAAGTCACAGCATCATTGTGCCACGCTTGGGACAACAACCAAAACGCCAGAAAGCACAAGGCTGTCAACAGTTAACCAACACCTCAAAGCAGCCCCTGCTTTGCCTACAACCAAATGCTTCTAAACATGTTCAAAGTCCAGCTGTATTATTTTTAACTCGAATGGATAAAACCCAAAGAGTTCTGCAGACACCAATCACCTTTCCTAACAATGCTCCTTACGTAACAAACCTACCACTGCAGGCCACGTGCATTCTCCACAAGGCACTACTTAGGAGCTCCTAGCAGGACCAAAAAAAAAAAAAAAACCCTCAGAAAACCAAATCCAAACTTTTCAAAAGTAACTAAACAGGTTAAACAACACACTCAGACTTCTATATTGCCATGACAACTCAGCATGCATTCACAAGGCAGCAGACTTCAAGGTTTTAAATCAAAGTCTTTAATAGAGTCAGAATGGTCTGTATGCAATTCACAGAATCCCAGAATGGGATTGGGAGGAACCTTAAAGACCATCCACTTCCAAACCCCTGCTATGGGCAGGGACACCTCCCACTAGACCAGGTATTAATTCTTAAGTACATGAATGAATCAGGCAATTAAGAGATAGCATTTTAAAAGTACTAGTTGCAGAAAAAAGTCCATCAAGTTCTATTAAACAAAAGGATGTAGATACCATTCCACGTTTATGCTAAGCCAAGGAAATTTCAGAAACTGGGAAAGCAGACTGGAGGGAAAGGACTGCTCTTCCCTGCTTTCCTTACTTTTGCATCTTTCTCAAAGTGAGCAAGCACCAAAAGATCCACCAGGATAGATTCATCTTCCCCTAAGACAACCTGACTCTTCAGTAAACCAAACATACAAAAAGCCAACAGCACACCACAAAGAACACAAAAACCATTGAAAAAGCCTTTGCCTTCCCAAACGTCCATACCTGTGGAAGTGCAGTATTGAGCTGCCTCTGCAAGGAATCCCTCTCATGGCCAACCTCGTGCAGCTTGCCCTGCGTGAGCGCGAGCGTCTCCTGAGTTTCTCGGAGCGTTTCCAGCAGGCGATCCCTCTCTTCCAGCATGGACACCATTAACTGCTCAAAGTGGGAATCAGCATCTGACTGCAACGGGGAACCTGAACCGTGGCCTCCATTTCCCCCGGTGGGAATCTCGGCCTCACTGATGGTTGGCATCACCTCACACATCATCTTGAAACAAAACGAGACACAACAAAGGCCAGAAATCTCGGTCAAACAAATCTAAACAGGAACTTTGAGTGCTGCCCGTAATACCCACTTAGCTCTCCCCACGATAGCATCAGCAAAGGCTGCCAACACCTTGGTGTTTGCCACTATTTCATTAAGAGTGGAGAAAAGGTACACAGTCAACTTAATCAAGGCTTTGCTTCATAATGAGAATCTTGTGACTTCTTGCAAAACCAGATTTTTGCAGCTACGTCTCAAACTGACTTCGTTTTAACTGATTTATGTTTTTGTGAGGAGTAAACTGCTGCCGAGATCTTTTAAAAAAAAAAAGATAAGGCATGCAGCCTGACACCAAAAATTATACACTTCACCCACCAAATGATTACACTGCACATTATGGGAAACATTATCTGCTTCTTCCACTGCTTCAAACGTACAACAGTACTTTGAGCTTGTGTTGGCTGTAGAAGTTTTATGGTGGTGAAAGTAATATATGGTAAATGAGTGGTAAATCCAAACAGTCCGATTCGGGAGATAAACACATGTAAAGGAAGATAAAAAGCAAAAAATTCATTATGAAGTAGTAGCAGCTGTCAACGCGGACAGCAAAAGTAAAGGTAAGCAAAAATAATTAAAGGTAGAGGATGAATACAGTTAACAACGCAAATAGGAGCACTGCACTACTGGAAGTGAGCACACAACTGGGAGCACCTTTGAGAGACCCTAACAGATCCTTGCCAGAGCTAAGGCATTAAGGCTTTAAAAACCATGGAAAAATCCCACTCATATAATCACTGAACCAACACAAAAGTTCTTCAGGCAATCTCTCTCAAAAGCACAAACCTACAAGAACTTGAGGAAAAATCAGGAAAAATAGCTCCCGAAACCTCTCAGGTACCACAAACTTTGTTCTCAGCCTTAAATTTCACACTCACATCTGGAAATTTTAAAAGAACAATTCATTCTGAGTCTTACTGTGGGTCCTCTCAATGCTTTGAAAGACTTGAAACAACCTGAAGTGCTTTGTAACATTTTCATGCATGATTACAATAAGCCCTGAATTTTCACCACTACATTATTTACCTTGCTCAATAAAACGAAAAGGCTTGGAAAACAGGCCCCAGGTTTCCTGCAGCACCAGGTCTTCTCTGTTTTAGCAGTTTTCTGTTATCCCCCAAACCCCTTTGGATTGCAAAGCATCCATCCAGCTTCAGTCCAATGACTGTTTAATTGCAACACATGAAAAGAAAAATAATAAACCTGGCGAGGAAAGAGCAGATCCAGTAAAAAGCAGCAACTTCAGCTAACTCGCCAAGTCCCCAGCACAGAAGAATGTGAAAATAAACTGTCTCAGCTTCCCATCCCTCTATTACTGGCCCATAGGTCCTGCAACAGCTGGGATGGAGGAATCATGTGCTGACAAAAAAAGAAAAGATGTAGTCCGACGCAGAGATGCAACAAGCTTCAAGAGTTCATCGCTCATAAATTCCACTCAGGTCACAATCGCATTACTAAACAGAGTACGGACAGCAGGGGAAAACAGCACGAGCTTTCTTGTAGAGGATTTGGAAAAGCCTCCCTTCTTTTCTCTTCGATTAATTCCAACGGGAAGCTCTCCTTCCAGTTCCCTGCGTCTTAGTTCAAACATTTATAATCCCAACAGCAAGGCGCTGGCGTCGCTTTGGAAGGCGAGCAGGGAGCGAGACCTGTTGTTTCCTCAGCACCAGTCCCGCAGACGATGCTCCGCAACCGAGAGCGGGCAAAGAAAGTACCCGGCAGCTCCGGGGGCACCGGCCCGGTCCCGCCGCTCCCCTTCCCCGCGGAGGGCCCGGCTAACAAAGCTGCGGGCGGAGGATGCCGGGCTCCGCCGCTGCCCCCGCCCGTCTCGGGGAGCACCGGGCCGGGCCTCCCTCCTCGCCTCGCCCGCTCCTCGCCGGAGGCCCCAGCGGCGCCGGGAGCGCGGCCGGCCCGGGCCCCGCGCAGCGAGCCCGGCCGCGGAGGCCCCGGCGAGCCCGCCCTCGCTCCGGCCCCTACCGAGCGGCGGGGGCTCCGCCGCGCCGGGACGGTCCCCTCGGGCCGGGCCCGGCTCCGCCCGCCGCCGCCTCCACGTCCGTGGTGGCCGGCGCGGGGTCGGCTGAGGCCAGGTGGGTGGTGCCGGCCGGCCGGCGGCGCCGCCACGGCCTCAGGGGGCGGCAGAAGCGCTGCGCGCCCGGAGAGCCGCGATCGCCGCCACGGCCCCGCCGGTCCCGGTCCCGGCCCCGCTCGCCGCCGCCTCCTCCCGCCGCTCCCGGCGCGCTCCGCGGCCCCGCATAAATCAGTGCGGCGCCCACAATGCACCGCGCGGGGCGGCGCGGCCGCTCCTGCCCTGCTCCCCGCCGCCGGGGACCCGGGTTCGAGACCCGCTCGGCGCTGCCTGCCCTGTGAGCGATACCGCCGCCGCCCACGCTGCCCGCCGCGGGGGAAAGGACGGGAAAGCCGCAGTGGAGCCCCGGGGCGGGAGGCGTGCTCGCTGAGAACTGGGAACAGGGCAGGGCTGGAGTGGCCCCGCAGTCGCAGCCCGTGCCGGCGCCTGCGTGTGGCGGCAGGGTCCGGCGGGGCGCGGGCGGGATCGCAGCGGCTCGCCCGGCCCCGGCTGCCCCAGCGGGCCCAGAGGCTGGGACCTGCTCCGGGCACCTCGATTCGAAAGGCCAGTGAGGGGCTGGAGCGAGTCCAGAGGAGGGAATGGAGCTGGGGAAGGGTCTGAGGCACCAGGAGAGGCTGAGGGAGCTGGGGGGCTCAGCCTGGACAAGAGCAGGGGATATTATCACTCCATACAGTGCCCTGAGAGGAGGTTGTGGCCAAGTTAGTCTCTTTTCCCAGACAAGTGACAGGACAAGAGGACACAGTCTTGTGCCAGGATGGGCATTAGGAAGACTTTCTTCGCAGAAAGGGTGATCAGACGTTGGAATGAGTTCCCAGGCCAGTGCTGGAGTCGCCATCCCTGGAGGTGTGTAAGGAAAGACTGGATGTGGCACTCACTGCCATGTCCCCGTTGACTCCATGGTGTTTGGTCATAGACTGGACTCAATGACCCCAGAGGTCTTTTCCAAGCGAATCCATTCTGTGAGTCTGGGGAGGGGAGCTGCCAGGTCCTCAGCACAGTGAGGGGCAACTTCTCTGACATAGTCTGTTCTCCACAGGAAACTGGGTTTGGCTATGTTGACTATTATTTTTCCAAAACAGCACAGAAATGTTTTTTCCACTTGCATTTCTATAGCTTTTACTCTCTTCCTGGAGCCTTCACCGTGCCCATGAGTTGAAAGTTGAAGCCTGCCAGGCAAAGCTTAGAAAACTCTCTTTCCTCTCTTTGCATTTGTGCTACCACCGTGAATGAAGTATTTGCATTTTGAACCCTATTGTTCCTTTTACAGTGGAAAGCTCTAAAAGGCATCAAGGGCCCATTAGGCAGACAGAGGCAAGTCATGCCAAAAAGCAGCAGTCCCTGCACAGAAGGTTGTGCAGATTTGTGGCTGGATTATGTGGATTTATTTGTGAACACAACATCTTGACACCTAGCACTGGATAGAAAGGATCACTAATGAGTCAATCTTCCTTTTCCACATACAAAATTCTTTACACGTTTACTACACTGTGCTCTTTCCCTTTGGTATTTGAGCCTTTAGACTGAATTCAAGTCACATTTTTTAAGTTTTCTCTGTACAGCCGTGAGGTCTGGATTACTTTTTTGTTTTTCCTCCTGAAGTTTCTAATGTAATCCCATGACTCTTGGAACTGGAACTTTGAGGAAAAAGCCAAATATGATGAGGAACGTTCAAATAATGAATTCTGCCAAATATAGATCAGCACAGATTTAACGCTGAATGTCTGAATAACTGAGGTCTGACTTTTCAATGTAGGAAGAGTAGCAAAAAGATTCCAAAATGAATAGTTATGAATTAACCTGTACATAGGTAAATGTTTTTATTTATAAGCTTTGATCCAGATTTTCAGTGGATGAAGAAGACTTCAGGCTAAGCAGCTGCCAAGGCAGCATCTTCAAAATATCCTGCTCCAGCAATACCAAAACAAGGCTGGAAAATAAAGTGGAGTTCATGGCTGTGTGAACAAACACCATTCCACTTCAGGTCATCACACATAAAAAATGAAAATTAATAATGTTAATAGAAAGACTGATTTGGCCTGATTTGATTTTTGTTTAACATGCGAGTCAAATGGAGACTTTGTGGATGAAAGGGCAAAAGGTTAAAGACTGTAACGGGCACAGAGTTGACAATCTCTCTCAAACTGGACACTGCAATATATCCAGTCAGATTAACTGATCTCAGAGCCAGGTCATGTGGAATAAATTAATGAACCTCGGTATTCATGTAGATCCTAAAACATGGAATAACATTTTCTCTCAGTCTGGGTTGCCTTAGAACGTGTGCTTTTCTTTTGAAACTAAGTTGTGTTTTGTCCTTGAGTGCTTAAAACCAAAAAGTGAAGATTTCTACCATTCTGTAATCCTACTTCATTATGAAAGCAAAGAACCTAGGACACAATCCTGAATTGAGAATAAAAATGGATGAACTCTGTATATTAATTTTCACTTCACCCAGTTTGTTAACAAGGCACAGACACTCGCATTCAGCTTGCTCAGCTCTTCACATCCGTGGTTGGGTTTCCCATCTAAGAGGCAGGAGGTTTTAGCTGCAGACCCTCCTCAGCCTCAGAGTTGTCACCTTTATCTCTGTCACCTTCAAATCACTCTGTACACAAGTTTCAGAGGAGGGTGGAAATGCCAGTGGTTAGGCACTTTCTTGAGAAATGGGTTTCAGCCTCAGGTGGGAACAGAGTTCCCACAGCATGTAAATGTCTGCTACATGAGAAGGAGGCACTGTAAAGAGCCAGGTATTTATTCATGCCCAAAAGGATGGCTTAGTCCAGGAGGGAACCTACATCAAGAATATCCTAGCTAAGGAATATGCCTCCCATGTGGCATACTGCAAATACCTTCCGTAGGCACCAGGCTCTGTGAATGCCACACAGAGCCCAGACTGTGGATACAGCAGAGTTTCTGAGGTGCCCCAAAAATATTTTAAAGGCCTGACTTTAAAGCCAATTGCTACTCCCATGTGCAGTCCACCAAAGCTGGGACCAGATCAGTGGGGAAGGCCAGGACTTGGAATTCTAGAGAAAAAAATTGAATTACCAGATCTTTGCATAATGCTCTGTGCTGCGCGAAATACACATGGAATGATAAAGTCAAAACTCCCAGGCTCTGCAAATACCAAAATATTTCTCAGTCCTATTTACTTTGTAGTACAAGGAAAACAGTTTCTTTTTTTTTTTTTTTTATCCTGGGCATGTAACCCAGGATATACCATCCAATATGAAGAGCACCAGCAGCTCAGATCTTTTTAATTAAATGAGTGTGATGTCTCTTTTGTAACTTCAGCAAGAGGTCTGGCTCCCTGTCCATGTCATTTAGTGAGATGTAACACTCGTGGAAAGAGCTCCACATACATCAGCTGACAGCAAAGTAACCAGTCCAGAAACCCAGGTTAAATCTTTCTCCACTCTTTGCACCTCAAAAACCACACGCTGAAATTCAAACAAAGGCTGTTAAAAAAAAAAAAAAAAAAGGGGGGGTGGGGGGGAAGGGGAAGGTTTCCTTTCCTGTCACATGATGAATTAGATCCTAATGTTTATCCAAGCTCAGCAAAGCAGCCAGCTCTTCCTGCCAGCCCGTGCAGGGGTGAGGAGCGGGGTCGGGCCGGAGCTGCCCTGCCCGCGGGCTCTGAGGACAAACACCTGCTGCCCGCCGCTTGCTCTGCCCGCTGGGGGCTTCACGCTTCAATTATGCCGAAATTTCCTCAGAGCCACCCCACGCTAGCACAAAACCTCTGCTGAAAATAGTCCAAGATCGCCTAGGCAGTTTTTTTTTCCCTCCCGAGTCGAGCTGATGGTATCTTATTTACTGCTTGTCCTTTACAGATGACTTAATGACTTAGCAGCAAAGTGAATTTTGAACACATTTCAGGCATTTCATACTGAAATGAATAGATGCAAGAACAGGATTTTTGCCAGGAGCACTGATTATCCTTTTGTCAGTAGATAGACGTGACCTGGACCATTCTGTTGCCATTAAAAAAAGTCTCCAGAGGTTGCTAGACAGAGGAGACACTTTGCCTGAGGGAGAAGGAATGAGAGGGAAGAGGCTGGAAGGTGGCCTGTGGAGAAGAGGATAGAAGTAATTAATGGTTAAGCCCATGTATAAAGCTAAGTGCACCAGTAAATGTGTCAGCCCTTGGGCGATGGAAGCCATGACTTCTACAAACCTCAACACAGCACAGTCCTTTACATCGACATCTTATTTGTATCATGTGGGTCTGCACGGATCTGTGCCGGATTCAGGCAGGTGTAAATCAAATGGGAATTGGCTGCTCTGAAACTGAAGAGGGTTTTTGAATTGGTCTTAGGAGGAAAAGTCCCTACAAAGCAACTGGAGACCTGGAGAGGACTCTTAAAAGACCAGATGAACTTACACAATTTATTTTAGTGGGACTCATACCTATGCAAGACTGTAAATGTTTTCCAGATTTAGCTGTCACCCCTGCAACCAAAACCACACATTCTCACTCAAGTACAAACCTGCTGAGCTCGAAAAGGCTTTCAGCTTAGTTTCAGCTTCAGTTGTGCAATTTGCAGTTCAGAATTATTGCACCTGCTGTCTTTTCTGTATGGATTTACAGCAGCAGAAATCCCCTTGAGTTAGAAAGAATTTCTAAAGCCAAGTATCATTTATTTCAATGAGAAATGAAATATACCCCTAATATCTAATTCAAACACGGTACATTCCCTCAGTGTAGACTGATTTCAGCACGTCTTCAGATAGTTTATAGCTATAATGAAAGGTATCGAGCTAAAAGTGTGTTCAGTTGCAAGTTCAGGGCAATAAAGTTGCACATTATTTCGTTAAACGTTTTTTAAAAGATAATATTTTTCGGGAAGGCCATATTCGTGTGATGTAGCTGTGAATAATATTGGAAGAAGAAATTGAAGGATTCAGAACCAGCTGTGATAATGCAGCTCCTGCCTAACTAGAGCAGGTCTGGATACATTCCACCCGGCTGACCACCTACAGCATGAACCCATTTACCCTGGCTTGCCTCTGTAATCAGTGGAGTGAGAGAGCCACTCCATGGGAAGAGTGATTCAGACCTTTGGTGTGGTCCATGAATCACCTGCTCCAGGTGCCTGTCTGTTCCCATTGGCTCCAAGGGAGCCCAGGGCAGCTGGACTCTTGCCGTGGGAGCTGTGCTCGGATGTCTCAAGCAACATGAGATGAATCTGGGTGTTGGATATGTGTGGGATCAGCACATCTTGTTGCTGTAGGAAAGCAAGGGAAATGGATGTGGTTGTCCACAGAAATGAGCAGGGCTGTTCCTGGCTTCATTGCTGCGTATTTAGCAGCCCACAGTTTGTCTGTCTCAGTAATTTTAACTGGTCTGCAATTCAATTATTATATTTGCAAGACTGAAGCCTAGAGCTTCAGAGCCATGGCAGCCTCTCAGGGTAGAGAATCATAGAAACACAATGGTTTGGGTCAGAAGGAACCTTAAAGATGATCCAGTTCCAACCCGCTGCCATGGGCAGGGACACTTTCCACTATCCCAGGCTGCTCCAAGCCCTGTCCAGCCTGGTCTTGAACACCTCCAGGGGTAGGGAGTCCATAACCTCTCTGGGCAACCCATGCCAGTCCCTTATCACCCTCTCAGCAAAGAATTTATTTCTTATATCTAACCTAAACCCACCTTCCTCCAGCTTAAGGCCATTCCCCCTTGTCACTCCATGCCCTTGCCCAAAGTCACTCTCCATCTCCCTTGTAGGCCTTTTAAGTACTGCAAGGGGCTCTAAGGTCTCCCCAGAGCCTTTTTTTCTCCAGGATGAGCAGTCCCAAATCCCTCAGCCTGTCTTCATTCCAAGAGAAAACAATCCTGTTATTTTTATTCCAAAGCCCCCGTTGACAGGTTGATCACAGAGTGAAGTCTACAGACACTGAGCTCCTCTCCTCTCCTCTCCTCTCCTCTCCTCTCCTCTCCTCTCCTCTCCTCTCCTCTCCTCTCCTCTCCTCTCCTCTCCTCTCCTCTCCTCTCCTCTCCTCTCCTCTCCTCTCCTCTCCTCTCCTCTCCTCTCCTCTCCTCTCCTCTCCTCTCCTCTCCTCTCCTCTCCTCTCCTCTCCTCTCCTCTCCTCTCCACAGTTGGGTTCTACCTGGATCACTTCAATATTGAGGCTTCAGCTTTTAGAATGTTTTGAGACCTGGTAAGAGAAAAAGAACAAAGATTGTGTTATTTTAATAATATACTTAATAAACTTTATAAATAGTCCAACTACGGGAAAACAAAAAGGATTTGTATGTGAAATAACATTTCTGTTCCTGTAAATCAGTGTTTGAAGGAAAAAATAGGAATTATTTTTCTGCTTTGTCTACTATGCAAAGGCTCCTGCTGTTTCAAGTGGCTTTGGAGTAAGCACTGTGGACCACAATTTCTATGTTCTCAGTGTCCTCTACTATTAGTCCTTCATACCATAGTAAAGTAGATAAAAGCATTTGAAAAATAGACATCAAATAGTACTTAAGCCTATTTTTAATCCTTACCTGACTAGATTTCAAGTGATAACATACCTTTCATTACATGCACATTGCCTGCATGAAATTGTTTGCAGCAATCACCACCTTCATTATTCAGATGCACTCTGAATTGGAGCATTATCCTGTGTGTGTGAAGATAATAATGTTGGCAAGGTATTAGTCCCAAATCATATGTGTGTGATAAGGCTGAAGAATTTTTTGTGCAACCAGCTTAAGCTTACAGGCAAATGAAAATGTAAGTAACACTATCAGTGAATCACGAGTTTATGCATGAGTTAAAATGTTTATTTTCACCATTTTAGAACTCCTCATTGTCTTCACAGTATTTACTAGGAATATTAGTTTGCTAAAATGAATTGTCTGAGATGATGACTAAAAACCAAAATGGCCTCAAAATGAAGTCATAAAGCAAACTGCAACACATAAAAATTATAAAAACTGTGGACACTTGCAATGACAACAGTGTGTTTGGCAAAAAACCATGTCCAGTTTCAAGGTGAGCCTAAGGCTCAGATGAAACTGTCTGCCAATAGATATGGTGTATTAAAGTGCTGTCAAAGTTCAGTTCCCAATATTATTTCTTGTTCTGACTAGTAGCAATTCTGCCTAGACAACCAGGTAATTTCAGACTAAATCTCACCTTTGGCATTTGAAGAAGAAGGTTACTAGGTCAGGATCTGACACAGAAAATGAGTATAGGTATAAGCCAGCTAATGGTAACCATTCAGCTCAGACCACCTACCAGCAGCCGCAAGCAGCAGAGTGACATTTAAAAGCAATCAGAGTCAGAAGAAAACCTTCAGGGAAAACAAACAATACTTCAGAAAAAGCAGCTCTACATTCGCCAGAGGAAAAAAACCCAAGACCCTTGGGAACAGTGTTCAAGTCAACTTGAAACAAACATCAAGAAAAAGAACGGAAGTATAGAAAATGGGGCTTCTTTTTAAGTAAATTCCTTACCCACTTGCTTCTATATTGGCCTGTTCTTACCCAGTATTACCCCTGTGTTGTGAGTGGTCTCAGCTTTTGAAGAAAACACCATAACTTTGAGCAAATTCCCTGCAAACCCATAAACCCACACAGCACATGGCCTGGGTGAGACATGCTGTGGATAGGAGATCCTCATGGAGAAGGCAGGATCCTCTCTAATGCCAACAGGAGCAGGAGCTGCCTTTGCACTGCCTTGCTTATATGGGTTATCCCTACTGCTGGACTCACAGTGCCCTAAAGTAAGGGAGTTTTAGGATTTCTGTCTGAAATTTTAATTTTAGAGCTGCCATGATATCCTAGTTTTGAGATTAATGGTTTAAAGATGCTTAAGTCCTTACAGAACCATCTGTTATTTTAATAATAAATAAAAGCACAGTGAAGCCTTGCATCCCTTCTTGGCTGGCGGAGTGTCTGTTACTAACCTGTCCCAATTTACCTTCCCTCTACACAGAAACATCCTTTGTAAAACTTATGGTCCGCTCATACTGCCTCCTCCAGCTGGAGTCAGGCTTTGTGTGTGCAGCTTGTGCTGCTCATCCCCATGGGTCACTCCGAGTTCAGGCTCCTTACAGGAATGTCTTTATCTGCACCTGAGGTTTCATCCAGTGTTGTCCTCAGCTGCCATTGAGGTCTCCACGTGTTTTTGACTCAGCTACCAACAAAAGGTTTGTCCCTGCCTTGTGTGAGATAACACTCTTAGTCACTCAAGTGTTCCTTTTCCCTTTTTCTGTTTGCCTGAATGCCTTGTTCCTTTGCACAGAGGTATTTACACAGCTTTTGTCAAATTACAATTAATTAAAGCTGGCTATTACTAAACAAAAAGTCAATTACTATCTAGCTGCTGCAGGTAAGGTGACATGATGTGTAACTTGGAAAAAAACCAAAAGACAAGAGAAAAAGCTATGAAAGGTTGTCCTCTCCCTGCTCTTGGTTAGGAATCATAATTTCTAGGAAGGTGGACAACAGCTGAATAAACCTTGTCATTGTCTTACACTAATCCTTAAACGAAGTGAGAATAACATGTGTAAGATACAAAAGGGAATAACTCATAACAGAAGAAACCAGCAGCCCTGATATTATTCATCTGCACCATAACAAGCAGGGGAACTGATTTATTTTGAAGCTAAATTCCCTGTTCTCCTGAACACAGTTCATGTTAAAGACCCTTTGACCACACCATCTGTTTGCATTGTTATCCACATCTAAAAGAGTCAACAGAAATATTGACTCACGAGCTGGTTCTAGCTTAGGCCTGCGAGTTAAGCTCCCACAACACACTTAAGCATTTGCACAAAGAGCTACAAGAACACTGCTCACCTTTTCCTTTTGTTACAATCAATCACCCAGCACTCCAAACAAAGGTCAGGTCCTCCCCCAAATGCAAACAATACCTTCCCTTTGTCTCTCAAACAACTTTAAATAACAATGCCTAAAACTTCCAGGAATCATTAGCATTTCTTTATGCACCAATGGGAAATATTAAGTCTAACCAAGGTGAGATTAATCTGGCAGTTTCAGTCTGGTGAAGTGCTGCCCTCACCACAAAAGCCATCGAGGAACTTGGCACTAACTTGCTCTTTGTACTTTTTACCTGTGAAGCCAAAGGCTGAAGTGGCAGGGACTCAGCTGCCTCGTGCTGGAATCATTTAGGGCACTGGAAAAGCACAAGCAGAACTCCTTTTACTTTGGCCACGTAGAATTTCTAAATTTTTTCCTGTTAGATAATTTCCTCAGTGTCTGCAGCTGCTGCCTGCAAAAGGGAAGAGAACAGAAGGTTAATTTCAGCATCACGGGTTTTGTATTGACCCAAAACACTAGACTGAAGGAAAATGCTGAAAATCACAGAAACTGCCTAGTGTACACCAGGATTTAAGCCAATTCTTGCATTTAAACCTGTAAGAATAAAACAATGGCTCAAAAACACTCCGGCTCTGGCTGATCCTGGAGATGCAGCAGCTGGCTCTGAATTTGTACTTTTTATTAATGAGTTGGCCCAGAAATGCCACCTTTGTTTCTACCAGAACTAGGCTGCTCTTGGAGATTGCCATAGGGATATATTTCCTTACAGATGCAGTACAGAGCATATAAGGGACAGACAAAAGTTGGAGAAGGAGTATTGAGAAATAGCCCTGTCAAGAGAATCTGATTTTCTAGATTATATCAAATAACTTCACTGAGGGGTGTATGTGTGTGTGCATATGGAAACACACACTATACACACACAGATATGTGGATACACACACACACACACACACAAGCCCATCAGGATTTGGGAGACACGTAATTTTCATGTCCAATACTTTCTTTCTCTCTTGTAATTAAATGTGCAGTATCCTTTCATAACATGGCACCAGTTTGATTTTAATATATCTTCAAGCCATGTACAAACAGTGAGGTTCCTTGTATGAATATTCAGCATTTAGCTGCCACATGCCCATGGAAATTCAGCAAATAAAGGAATATGCAGGCATAAGTGATACAACAAATAATTCTGCCCTACCAGATTTTTGCTGTAAACAGAATCATCAAATTTTATGCCAGCCAAAACAGTGATAATCTAAATTTTTATCTGTCAAATCCAGCAATGCTTTGCTGGATTGGGTTGTTTTATTCTGTCAAGGTCAGAATGTTTAGCAACAGCAATGGGGATGGTTCCTGGCTTGCAGTTTTCAATGCTCATGGAGATAGCATGTCTCAGTTACAGCCAAAATGCTGCAGAAAAGCCTCTGTATCCAGACACCAGCTATGTCATAGCAAGGTTTCCGAGTACACAAAGGAAGGGTTTTTCAGCTCCTAGGGCTCACTTTGGTTGCATGATTTAGAGGCTTTTTTTGTCTGCCTTTAATAATGCCACCTTTGTAGTACCAAAATACACAACTGAGAGAAGCTGGCAGCTCCCTGTGGCCTGCAGCTCCCCCATTCCTTCTCTTTGCATGGGGAAAAAAACCCCAATAACTAAACCAGGAAGCTGCCACTGCTCCTGTGACATCTGACATGATAATGTTGCAGAACCAGGATACTCCCTGACCTGCTTACAGGTACCATGGCAATTCCATCCATGCCCATTTTCCCCTAGCTGAGGCTGTCATACCCTATTTGAATGCATGAAAAACCACTTGAACAGGCTGTCTGAATAACCAGGGATGATTCAGGAACTGTCAGAGTCCTCTTCAAACCACCAAGAAAAGGAGGGTTTGTCCTCCCTCAGGCCTGAGTGTTGGAATTATTCAGCATTTAATGATGAGCTGGGGGATGAGTTGGTGGGAAGGAGATAAGGGATGAAAGTAACCTTTTAAAGGAGAAAATGGGACAAGCCTATGGGGCACTCCAGGTACCCTTTTAAATAAAAGAAACTGGGATCTGTTTTCTCTATAATTCCTTCTCTAATTCCTCTGAATTAGCCTGTGGGAACTTCTCAGCCCTCACAAAACAAATTGAGCTCCCCACAAGTCAGACCCGAGGAACAGACATCAGACTTGCTGGTGAGGCCCCTTCTGGCAGAAGATCTACCTCAAGCCTATTTGAATCACCCATTAATAAAGAAATCACCTTCAAAAAAAGTCAGTTCAACCTAAATTCCATCAAACCTAATAGTAATAAACCATATACTAGTGAAAATACTAACCTAGGAAACAGACAAACATTGTGTGCAAAGCAAACTCTGGATTTTCAAATGTGTTGGTTGACATTAAATTTGGTTAAGTAGCTGTGTGATGGCATCTTCTCTGAGACACTGGTCTAGACACCTCTGTAAACCTTAATTCACAGGAGTCAAATCTGCCTTTGGCTTTCAAACTGCAAAATGATCTGGTCCTTTTACACCACTCAGCATTGTATCCAGTGGAAGTGATTAGGAATTTCTAGAGCTCAGGATTTCCCTCTCTCATGAGGATTCCCACCTCCATTCCCACTTTAAGGCAAATTAGGTGGAAGGAGAAGATATTCCTAGGGAGAAAATCATGATCAGGGTACCTTATGCCATGTTCCAGCTGCTTTTAGTTACCCCCAGAGGCTGAAGGGAGCACAGGCATCAGCTCCATATCCTGAGGAGCTCAGGGATTATTTGGAACCTTGGCTAAGCACCTTTCTTCCCCAGTATATACTGGATGCAGGTGGGGAAAAAAGGGTCCCATCCACAGAATTACTCTTACAATCAAAGACCAGGGTGTGGGGTTGCCTCTTGCTCAGCTCTGATGTGAAAATAAGGGGTTTAAATTCTTTCTCAGCCACTGAGTCATGTGAGAAAACGTTCAGTCAGTCAGGGCTGGAGACCTTTAACATTTCGGGAATTAAGGGGAAAAAATACTGCATGAAGTGAAGTGCCTTTTAAACACAGTCCTCTAAAAGACAGTCCAACATTTAATAGCCCTGAAAATTCACAGGCCAGATGTGGAATTTGACATTCTGATTGAAAGATTTAGACATAAGTTTTTTCACATTGTTTTTTTTTTATTTGTTTTGTTTTGGTTTGTTTTTGTGTTTTTGTTTTTGTTTTGTTTGTTTGTTTGTTTGTTTTTTGTAGGTTTTTTTTTTTTAAAGTAGAACATGGTTTACAGAAAATTGGATGAGCAGGTCCACAGTGAATAACTTAATTAGGTGCCATGTTACAGAGCTGCACGCAGCCGTTAGCTAGCAATGTGCACTTTGCTGACTTTAGCTCTAATTAGTTTTAATTCATCTACATATATATTAGCTGCTTCATGCACAAACATGCAGTGACACACACAAGCTGGAGCTTTACCATTCCAGCTGGAAACAGAAATGGAAGCACCATATGCTAAACTGATGCTGAGAACAAAATTAAAAAAAAAATACATATTTCTTAATATTTAGCCCTGCTCTCTCACATGTCTTGTTCCAGGGAGAAGTGGAACTGAGGGAATTCGCCAAGAAGTTTCATTTCCATTCCTGCCCTCAGATTTTGGGTTTCTGACATGGTCAGAGTGGAGAGTGCAGCAAATCCCACAATGAGTGAGAGCTTCCCAGCACTGTGGGCTGGCTGGGATGGCAGTGTGCTGCAGCCACATGCCCCGTGGACTGCTGTGCACTCGGATTGCCATGGCAACCCTGGCTTTGGGGGGAATTCAGGCTATCCTGGCTTTCCCACGTTAGGAACTTCACAGCCAAGAAGCTGTGAATAAATTCTGCTTACGCTGAGCACAACATAAATTAAACAATGTGGGATGTGAGGCACAGACCTGCCAGTGCTGCACCCTTTTAATTCACATTTTCTCAGCAATTTCTGTTCAAAATTTGGCAATATGCCTGGGAGTGACAGAAAGCACCTCTCAGGAGATGACTGGGAGGGAAACAAAGATAAGATTTAGCTCAGTTGTTCACATACACACATTAATGGCAAGAACGATTTTATAGTTTCATTTTTGTGTCAAACCTTTCTCACACTTTATATGCTCACTGTCTATAAAATCTAGTACCAGGTTTGCATACAAAAATCACCAACTTCTGTAAATAAATTTAAACTTTGTACTTCCTTTTTTGCCACAGGTGGTGTGTACACTTGCAGAATAGCTGCTACAACCCTTTTAGAAGTTAAACCACAGTAAGAACAGCTCAGATTAAATTCTGCAAATAATTTTTTTAAAGTTAATACTCCTGCTGCGATCACTAGGATTAGCAGACTTAAGAAATAGAGAATAAGTAATTTTAAAAATCGTGAGCATTTTTAATGGCAAGATGATTGCTTTCTGTAGAAGTTCTCCAAAGCCAGGCTCACCTGTAAATGAAACCTCCCACAGAAAGTCCCAGTTGGGTATTTTTTACATCTCCCATGACAATGGTCCAGTTTGATGTCTGTTACTTCACACAGCATCAGCGCCTGCTCTGAAGGCTTGAACATTATGTAATAAATAAAAAATACCAGTCTGACAGCTTTTTGAAGCATTCAGCAGAGATACAAAGTTGACATTAAGCTGCTTTCCATAGCAAAGGCACTTTTTTATCACATTGTATTGGAGAAGCCTCAAGACCTCCCTTGGAGTTGTCATTTTTTGTCGAATAGAGAACACATACAAACCCCTCCACGTTGCTACAAGAGCTGGTTGCTCTGAGCTGCCTGGAGTTCTGTGACCTGCACCAACACAGCACAAGAAACCGAAAGGAGAGCTCAGCTGCCGTCCAGGCTGGAGCTGGACAATCACCCAGAGCACTTGGAAAAGGCTTTCAGCTTCCAAAAGTCAGAGTCAGTCAAGTCAGAGAAATCACCGCATTCAAACTCAACCAGGATGGCCAGCTGCAGGGATTTTACTGGTGTCTATTGCATCATGTTTCACAAGAACAAGCCTGTTGTTTTCACTTTAGCCTGCTTTAAGAGAGGCATGTGTAATGCTCTCAGGAATGAGGCGGGAGCAGGAATGGGTCTGTGGATGGGACTATTTAATGATTAAGAGTTGGTTCCACACAGATTCCCACGCAGAGGGCTGCCCGACTCTGCCTTTCCCAGCAGCTGAGTAAAGCCCTGCTTCCTTCTCTCCCTGAACCTCCAGTACACATTGCAACACACCCTGCTCCCGTGAAGCAATCCTCAGCTGCGACAGTTTTTACTGAAACACAGATTCTCCGAAGGCTCCTGACCCTCTCCTCACAACTCCTCCCCCTACCCTCAGATCACCCCCACGATTCCTATTTTTATGGTAGAAACCGTGAGCTTATTGCTCTCAATTCCACCAGAGGACCAAAACACTGGCAGAGAAAAGCAATAAATCAAAGAGGAAAGACAAACTAGAAAAATATTTGTGCTGGAACACATTTTAAGGATATAGGTGATTCATGCAGAAGAAGAAGGGCACAAGGCAGTGATTAGAAATAAATTTGAATTGAAAAATGCTCAGCCAAAAAGCCTAAATTAAGAACATGCTGAGTGCCAGAGAGAGCTTGGAGACACAGTCTGTTATTAAGCTTTCTGCATTAAACAATTAAATGAAGCAATTAGATTTCAGAAAGGAGACAATTATTTTAGGAATGAAACAAAGGCTGGAGGAAATGCAGCTGCCTGAGTGTGGAGAACGGAGAAAAGGAAACCAAAGCATTGTATCTGAAATGTTCACAACAACCAATTTGTGTAAGAGGATTTTTAATTCATAGTCTAGAAAACTTCTTTTAACTCAGTAATGAAAATAATGCTATTTAAAAAAAGAAAACCACCTCAATATGTGATTATAATTGATATCTTCAAAAATCATAGGCAATGGCAAGCAAGTGCTGAAAGGGACTGAGAAGTGACATGGAAAACGAGAATTCTCCCGAGATGGCACTTTTAACTCTCCACATGTTTTGATGTGCTGTTTTCTCAAGGCTGTGAGGAAAGATTACTCTCACGAGGCCAAAAGGAAAAAGGTTTGAGTAATTCCTCACAGGCACATACTCTTGCAGAGCATCCTAAAGGATTTGATTAAATGGGCAATTAAGGTATTTGTCTTACTCACTCACAGCTTTAAGTGCAGGCTGACACTCCACAGAGCACCGGAGCCTCTGTCAATTCGTTCTGAGCACGTCCTCTAAAAAGCCTGATCAAGCTTAGACTAAACCAGGAGCCGTGTTTTTAATTAAGTATAAAACAAATATAACATCCTTAACAGCATGGCTAGCAGAGGAAAAGAGAAGGAAGCCTGCCCGCAGGCAGCCTGTCTCCCAGGCACACTGGGACTCGAGTTTGGGCTCCTGAGGGCTGGCAGGGAATCTCTTTTTCCTTAGGCCTCCCTGAGTGACAGCATTCAAATGCTGCTGCTGCTGGCAAACTGCAGCCTGTTTAGCACTTCTGAGAAACTCAACGGCAAAACACTTTGCTTTTTTAATGTCCCAAGAAGGGCACTGGTAACACAATGCCTGTTTAGCACCACTCTGTGCTTTCAGAGTATCCTTAACATCCACTTTCTCCTAGTCAGAGATCTTACTTCAGACAGCAATCCCATCAAACAAGAAAAAAACCCGTCCCATTGATTTTGTTTTTTTAAAGAATTATTTTTAATGAAATGTACACAGAATTATACAATATAAAATTTTAATTCAAGTTATAAAAATATGTATAGGAGCTCAAGGTGTTTAATTTGAAAAGATTGTCAACTGGATCAGAAAACATTCCCTTACAAATTGCACCCTTTATCCCTCTTCCCAATAAAAAGATTTTGTTCCCTTCATTTCAGTTGGTTTTGTTTTCACATAAACATTCTAATCTCTCATAAAACAGTCTTAATTGGCCCTGAGGTATGGCACGATTGAAGCAGTCTAGGTCATTGCTTTCAGACACAGTTAAAGGATGTACAAAATCCTTAGAGAAACAAGAGGTTTTTACCTCCTGAAGCAGAACATTTCTTGTAGCTGATGAGTGCTTGGCTACAACCAACAGGTTATTCCAACTGATTCCTAAAATTTCCTGGCTGTATGCAGTAGGCAGTATCCTCCTCCTGTTCCACATAAATCTCCTTGGTGAAGCAGAAGACTTATTGAAAGTGGGTAAGAAAAGCACTTCAGCAGAGATTGGACTTGGAGCTATTGCAGAGCTGTCTGAGCACTCACATAACTCATCCTGCTCACTTCCACTCCTCTGCTGTGCTCCCAGGGATTGCTCAGAGGCAAGAAGGAAAAGCTGCCGGAGCACTCCTTTTCTTCAGATACTGCAGAATGGATAGTCCTGATGTCTATGAAACAAAAATCTCAAAAACAGCTGAGCTTGTCATTCAGCTGAAGCTCAGCATCTCCTCCTGGGAGCCTGGAATTGACAATTGATACAAGTAAAGGGAATAAGAACTTGGAGAACTCTACCTGCCCAAAAAGCAGACAGGTGACAACTCCTTTGCTTGGATACAACCAGCGATACTTAATATACCAAACTGGAAAGACACTGAGAATCAGCACACAATCCTGGAATGGTTTGGGCAGGGGGGGGACCTAGAAGACCTTCCAGTTCCAGCCAATGACTCCTTCTACTAGACCAGGTTGCTCCACGTCCCATCCAGCCTGGCCTTGAGCACTTCTAGGAATGTGAAAAAGAATCACTGAAGGGGAAAACCCCTGACTGCAATGATTTTTCTATCATGTGAACTTAGGGCAGTTTCCACTAACTACAATAAAGTATTCAAGCCTCACTGTTTGAGCAAGAGGCACCACGTGCAATGAAACCTTGAAAATTGTCAGTGTCACAATGTTTCTGCAGAGCAGTGACAGGTTATGCGCTGACACCCGGCCTTCACAGCAATGGCACCACATAAAAACAACTTGGAAAGAGTTGAAGTCCCACAGGTGCAGCAGCAATAAAACCTCTTCCAGTATCTAGCTAGGCACTTGGGAGATGTTTGCAGAAACACAGGATCCTGCAGCTGTTCAAGCAGTAATGATTTAATGGGATTCTCCCCCGAGGCCTCTACAGCCCTGTATGTCCTGGACCGTGCAATTTCTCCAGCCGTAGTTCAGGCATGAAGGCCACTGACTGAGGGTTGCTCCAGATGAAAGCTGAGAACTGCATCTGATACAGGTTCATGAATCCTGCTCCCTCTGTGAGTGGCTCACACCAGCAGCCTCTGTGACAGAGGCCACGGAAGGATGCCCAGCAAGGAGCCCCAAAGCATTCACAGCTTTGGAAAGAGGCTGCTGTAAACAACAGTGTGACACTGTTTCTTGGACAGTTTCAGGAGAACACTTCCTTCAGGATGCTAAAGGCACTTGATGCAGACATTTGATTTCAGTTTAAAACTGGGTACATTTTTTCCAAGAAAGCCACCACAATATTTAATGTCCCTCTTGCATTGCAGTCTGAGGTTACAGTTGTCTTAATATACTTTCATGGAGAGCAAATATATTTAACATATTACCTAAGATATTATTTTTTGCTACTCCAAAAGAAAAGCCAGCACCTAGCTGAAAGTTTTACTCCTTCTCCCTTTCACAGTGTATTTATAATAGGCCATAAAAGAAAAAAAATCCAACAACCCCATGAAATTTTAAATTCCAGCTGCCTCAGAAGTACCCCATAGATGTATTTCCAGTGGAGATGCATCTGAAAGGTGCCTGCAGCAAAGCAAATCTTTTCAGGTGAGTGGCAGAACAAAAGCATAAGAATTTCTACAAAACAGAGTTCAGATCTTGTGAAAGTAAAATATCTTAAAATAAGCATAAAACTACAAAGTGCTTTCTGAAAGGAATCTGTTGCCATGTCAATTTTCACCTGAGCACAAATTAACTTATTAAGGCACATAAATAAATGGCATGATAAGCAGCCAGTGATAATTATTTTGGTCCAGAAGAGAAGAAGGCACTCTGACTTTTTTCATTCATAATTTTGCACTGTTTTCATTTGGTTCCAGTGGTCATCTGTGAGATCTTCTCTTCAACTTTGTCTGCCACCAAATTCAGGTTGCAGCCCCGGAGGCCTTTTATTAAGTCAGCTACCTTTGCATCCTTCCCCTTCCACTTCTGCCACTCCCGAAGTGCCTGAAAAACCTCTTCATCCAAATCAAATCGATAGGCTGCTTCCACCTTGTCCAGCTTCACCTCTGGCAGCCCAAGTCCTCGCATCAGCTTCTTCCATTCTCTCCCAACATTGGCACAAATGACATCAAAAGCTGCCTGCAGGAGAACTGAAACAGCAGAAGCAGATCAAGTTAGCCATGCATTTACTACGAAACTCAAGAAAATGTTTGGAAGTTGTTGCTTTTATTTCAGCAAAATGCCACTACCCCTGTTGCACGGCACATACTGAGAGTTCTACAGAAGCCACCAGATACACTTGGAATCCCAAAAGATAAAAGAAAAGCAAGATAAAAAAGAGGGGGGAAAATTCCACCCCAAAAGACGTTTTGTGTACACGTTTACTGGGGTTGCTGGGGAGCAATATATGTGGGGATATAACTATATAAAAAAACCCTCTATATATAGATATATATAATAATCCACCTACGTTTTTCATGCTCATCTGGCTGGTCATCCTGGACATGAAGTTCTCCCTGTTCGAACTGCACCACTAGTGACAGCAAATCGCCCCTACTGATGTGCTGCAGCAGCTCCTTCAGGAATCCCAGCTTGTTGTGCGCGATTAGCTGCTGCTCCATCAGGATGCTGAACAGCTCCAGGCCTATTTGCACCGTCTCAAGCTTTCGCTTCTTAATTTTGTCGCGGCAGAGGAACTTCATGGCGTTGAGCTCCGTGACCGACAGGCCCGAGGAGATGGAGAGCTGCAGGCTCAGGAAGCGATCCACGGCGCCGGGGCCCGCGCCCGGCACAGGCCGCGCGGGGGGGATTTCGGCGTCCTGTCCCAATCCTCCGGAGAGGAAATCCATTCCTGTTTGCGCAGAGGGACTTCCCTGGAACACGGAGGGAACACGGAGGGAACACGGAGGGAACACGGGGGGAACACGGAGGGAACACGGAGGGAACACGGGGGGAACACGGAGAGACCGCGGAGGGCCGACACCGGGACGACACCGACCCGACCCGCGCCCGGAACTCACGTGACACCGCGGCTTTCCCGCCCCCGGTCCAAGATGGCGGCCGCGCCGCCGCCCGTGAGGGGAGGGGTTCGTTCCCTCGCCGCCGCCTAACCTGGGGCTGGGACCCTCTGCCCCGAGCCCCTCCCGGGGAGAACCAGCTTCTTTGGTGCTGCTGAGTGCAGAGCATGTGTTGGAGCCCAGCTCGGCGCGGCCGGCGTCCAGCTGCAGGAGAAGCCCCGGTGCCTCAGCCGTGGTCAGGTCACAGAGTCACAGAGTCACTTCGCTTGGGAAAGACGTCGGAGCTTGTCGAGTCCAATCTGTTATATGTAACAGGTATAATTCGCGCCATTTTCTTGCATTATATATATATAATGTTAAATAGTTGTTAGGATGTACCTCTTGGCATTAGAAGCCCCCCCCCCCTTCTCAGGCAAAACTAAGTGTGTGTTGAAACCTGATTTACAAGCAAGGAGATGTGGCTCGCCAGGAGATGGGCCTTATCTGAGGCGATATGGAGACACCCAGGCGCTGATCATCCCGTGAACGACCCGAGATGGACATCAGGAACATCCCCCGGGCTGATACATGTGAATACTCTGTGAATACTCTGTTCCCGTAAATTTCATCAAGAGTTTCCACGACACCAGACTTTGAATTTCTCTGCCTTGTCGCCGAGAAGGAAATCTCATCAACTCATGGGACTTTGAATGAAACAAAGGACTGAATGCCGAAATCCTGGCCTCAGGCAAAATTTTCCCTATAAAAATCGCTTGTACCAGGATGGTGGTGTGGAGGCATAGAGTGAAACCTCTGCTGAGGCTGATCTCTGTGTCTTGCACCCAGCGCCGATCCCGGGCTCGGCACTGTCCTTTTCCGTGTGGCTGGCTAAGTTAGATCTCTATTGCTAAAATAAATTCTTCTTATTTTTTTAAATTTGGCTGGATCATTTTTCATTTATAACAAATCTATGACCGAACACCACCATGTCAACCAGAGCATGGCACTGAGAGCCACATCCAGTCTTTTGTTAAACATTTCCAGGGACACTGACTCCACCACCTCTCTGGGCAGGCCGTCCCAATGTCCGATCACCCTTTCTGCAAAGGAATTCTTCCTGATATCCAACCTAAACCTCTCCTGGTGTAGCTTAGACTTTGTCTTCTTGTCCTGTCACTTGTTCCCTGGAAGCAGAGCCCAACCATCCATGGCTGCCCTCTCCCGTCAGGGAATTGTGCAGAGCCAGAAGGTCCCCCCAAGCCTCCTTTTCTCCAGGCTGAGCCCCTTTCCCAGTTCCCTCAGCTTCTCCTGGTACTCCAGACCCTTCCCCAGCTCCATTCCCTTCCCTGGACATGCTCCAGCCCCTCAATGGCCTTCCTGAATTGAGGAACCCAGACCATGACACAAGACTCAAGGTGTGACCTCACCAGTCTAAGCCTGAAGTCAGGGAACTGTAGATTTCCTGTTTAATATTGAATCACTGGACTTCTTGTGAGCACCTACCCCAGTGAGGGTTAATCTCTGTGGGGTTTTTTTTTCCCAAAAGGTGGAAAGAAAAGCAGCACAAGGATGAAAGGTTCAGCCTGGGGATGAGGAGGCTCAGGGGGTACCTTCTGGCTCGCCAGAGCTCACTGAGATGAGCATGGAAACAGGAGAGGGTTGTCTCTTTTCCCAAGGAAAAGGGGCTGGATAAGAAGAAAATCAGCAGAGGCAGTTTAGGTGGGATATTAGGAGACATTTCTTCACTGAAAGGTTGGACAGGCATTGGAATAGGCTGCCATGGGGAAGTGGTGGAGTCACCATCCTTGGAGGGATTTAAAAGACGTAGAGATGTGGTGCTTTGAGACATGGTGGTGGACTTGGCAATGCTGGGTTAATGGCTGGACTCAATAATCTTAGAGGTCTTTTCCAACCTTAATTATTCCATGGTTCTATGATTCTAAAAATGGCTTTCTCCACCAGGAGCTAGAAAGGACCCAACAGAGCCCTGCTCCCAGAGATGCCATTCCCATGGCTTCCCTGCCTGACAGCTGCCCAGGAAAGCAGGCTCTGCCCTCCCCTTGCGGCCCCCGCTGCCCCCAGAGACCCTCAGCCTTTCCCTGGAAGTACAGGGCATGCAGCCTGGCCTTTGTTCCTCACGAAGATTAATTGTGACACAAAGTACCTCCTGACCTTTAAAAGGCAAGAAGTAGGGCAAATGTTAAGTCCCTGTATTTTAGAGGCGACTCTTACACAAGGTGGAAGGTTGTGAACTTTTCTTAAATGGGAAAGATCAAGTTCATCCTATTGTTTTGTAGGTGCCTTTTGGTTTTTCTTCTCAGCACATGTAGATAATTCAGAGATTTCCTTGTTCCTTCTGTGAGCACTGGCATGTTGATTCCCCAAGTTACCCTGTTCCTAAGTTGTTTCCAGCACACTTTAATTTATTATTCTTACAACACACTCACAGACCTATGTTCTCTCATCATAGAAATGTTTCTGAGTGATAAATGGACTTAAACACTATCATCTTCCTCATCTCTGTCTCCACTCTCACAATCCAACATGAAGACCAACCCCTAAAACATTTCTAAAACTCCCACAGGCACAAGCCCTCCTTAGATAAACCCACTAGATATTTTTGTTTATTCCCTAAATGCTGCAAACGGGAGGGAATTAACTTGTTACAGGGTCTCATGGTAAAGCAAAGACTGAGAGGAATGGCCACTGTGCATCAGAGCTGGGGCAAGATGTGCCTGATTTAAGAGGTGTATTTTTTTTGCAGCCCTGAATATACTTTAAACTCAAGGAGAGACATTAACAAAAAGGGTAACATAGGAGAAATATACTTGCTGTGTGTGCATCAATGAAGCAGGAGTAACCCTTGTGATGGTATAAGAAATATAAAATCCAGTTAAATAAAATTTCTTTTTAATTTTACCAACGGAGGTGACTCTATAAAACAGCAGGGACCAAATCACATGGTGCTTGGTGATGGCAACCAACTAATTCAGAGACAAATCTACATGAGAGAAGTCCAAATCGCTTGGTGATGGCAACCAACTAATTCAGAGACAAATCTACATGAGAGAAGTCCAAATCAGCTCAATTTATACCTTTATTCTCTATACCCTGACATGCAATTGAAAACAACATTGACTGAGATTTTAATCAGTTCATACAAAGCTGGTGGCCAGATTCAGCACTGATGTACGAGGAGCGTGAAAGTGACACTGCACATTTATGTAATTCCAAAGGTGTCTAAATTAGTAACAAATGTGGAACTGAAAGACACAAATCAGTGTTTAATTAAGACTCTTAAATGCTTTTAAACTCACTCCTATTGGAAGGCAGAGTGACTGAGCAGGGTCTTTTATTCTGTCTGAACCTGACTTGGATGCATTCACCGATGAAAATACCCCAAGCAATAAATTGCATTATTCCAGTGATTTCCTTTGGAAGCAGTTTGTGGGGCTTTGGCAATGAAAGTATTAGGTGTGCCTAACAGATCATAAACACTTGTGTGTCAGAATAAAACTTAATAGAAATGATTTATTGGAGCAGCTCTGATTTCAGTGGAAGTTTCCCAGAAATTTAAGTGCTGTGAATGATCTGGTTCCTAACCAAACAATCCTCAGGTTTCTCGAGGCAAGATGAGTCCTTGCAAAATACTGCAGAGGGAGCTCGAAGCCTGGGAGTGCTTCAGACTTAGCTTTGACTTCACGGTCCTTGTGGGAGGAGCAGGGCAAAGAGGGCATGAAAAGATTCATTTCAGCAGAGCCCTCGGGGAGGTGTCAGTCACCAGGACATTCAGGCAAAAACTCGCATTTGGGGACTGCAAAAATGGCAAAGTGTGGGGCTGTCCTGAACTATGGGTGACTGAGGTGTGTTTGTGTGGAATCTCGGGAAGATCATTATTTCCAGACAAGGCAAGTGACATTGTGCTGGTCCAGAGAAACTGGGGTGTTTAGGAACTGCTGTGTTTTTAAGAGAAGCAGCTTTGATAATTTCTTTAGTTTCCAATGCAGTTCAATAGCACATATCCCAGGGGGGATTTAAAATCCTTATCCTGACAGTTCTAAGAGACTGGTTGGGCAAACTCCTTGGCACAGACAGTGCTGAGGAACTGTTTCTCTTTTGAGGCTCAGGTGATTGTACACTTCTTTTAATATACCTGCTCTTGTCTTCCAAGGGAATTAATGACATCTCCTTTTTTCTTTGCTGTCTTCAAGATAAGAGGAGATTTTGCATAAAAAAAGCAACCCTCTCCCTGCTAGCAGAATTGAGCTGCAAGAGGTTTTTAATTTTCTTGCTTGCTTTTTTACTCCTATGCTGAATAAACTGATTTCCATAAAATTTCTTAATGTACTTATCCAATGCCTCACCTATTTTTTGCAAAACCCAAAAATGCACATTTTCAGCAAAAAGAAGAGAGTTTCTCTATTTTCTTTTGTGAATGAATGGATCTGCACATGTTTATTTTGCCAGCTATCACCCCTCTGTTGCTATAACATCCAGTCTAGAAAGAAGTGCTCTGGTAAAGAAATTCATTTGTGAAGAGACTGAGGATCTTAGGAGAAAACTGTCCCTGACAAAAGGGCCCGTAAGAAATGTCAAATTATTGTGGGTTGAGAGAGAAAATTAGAAGCAGAGTGTGGGAAAAGTAAATAAGTACTGAAAAGAGAGTGAACTCTGCCATGACTAGGTTGTATACAGATAAAAGATCTGGCCAAGTAACAACAACAACAAGCAATAAGTTGTTAACAGATGCTTGAACTTAATATTAAAACAGCAGAAGTGTTGATATAATTCTGTTGATACAGTTCTGTTGTGTTATTGTTGGCAGAAGAAGTTAGTTTAACTTTAGGGGAAGGGTAAATTGCAGATTTTTGTTTATTTGCTCCAGCTAAAAACCTCTGACTTGACTTTTTACCTATTTTTGTAGTGAATTTTCATCATACCATGGAAGTATGAAATCATTCAAACAAACATTTCACATGTCAATAAAGCTGTGTGTATATATTAACCCAACACATCTCATTCCTCTAAACCATATTTATTACTTAAGCTCTGCAACATTAATTTTGCACTTGGAAAAACAGAAGAACAGAGAAGACAGAGAGCAAGGGTTGTTTGTAGAGGAATGTCATTATGAAATGACAAAACGTCCCTGAATAACGGTGAATAATCATTAGATCTCTTTTGGGGCCTTTCTATTTCTATTCAGTTCAGTTCCTGCTCTGTGACTGGCTGAGGGCAAAGCAAAGCAAATTAAGATCCAAACTGGAAGTTGCTATTCATGCAGGGAAATAATCCAGCAGCTCTGATTGCCAGGCTTGGAAGCTAATACTAATTAATTTCTGCAGAGTATGTACAATTTTTTCTTTATTTTTCTGAGCTGCTGTATTGCCAGTTCCTAAAACAGATAAAGCCATGAAAAGGTAAATACTTACCACAATAACAATTATTTTCTGCAAATTGAGGTGTTTTTCTTTATTCTCCATCTTTTTATCTGTATTAGAAAATACAATATTCTGAGCAGCTATGAAATAAAGGTTAGGATAACAAAAATAATTATTTTGCAGAAAATTGATCCATTTTGCACCACTTTGGAGTATTTCTTACAAGTATGTAATTAGTTCTGTACCACACGACTTCATCATCCCACCCAAGGAAAGGTTTTCTTACCCTTTCCTTACTGAGGAGCAGCACTCCATTGCCTGCTGCAGAGCATTGCAGTTGAAATAATGGTAGCAGGGATTTCAGGGATTTTTTTTTTTTTTTTTTGATATCTGTGAATATTCAGCTCTTCTGCACCAACAGACTCTGATTTGGACCTGGTGAAAAAATGGAAACTTTTCCCCAACCGTGTCCCTGCATCCAGCCTGCAGAGTGGCCTCTTCAAAGACCAGAAAATACCTAAATGTCTCTCAGAGGTACTGAACTTTTGCTTTAATAAATAAAGATGAGAGAGCTTGGCCACACTTACTTGATTTTTGAGTTAAACTCAGGTATTGTGAACTCACTGCTGTGACTGGAGATAACGACAAGCCAAGAGGTGGGGATTATTTCCTAGAAACAAGCATTGTCTTAAATATCTGTGATTTTCATTCTTTTCAGGACATGCCAATGCAGTATTTTCCATCTGAGTCACTGTCCTGGAGTTTGGAAGGTGCAAGTTTTTTACTCAATTCCTATTAGAGAGGGAGTGCCCCGTCTGCTCAAGCACAGTGCAGTTATTATCCAGTTATTTCCTTTTAAAACATGAATAGTTTTACGTGGCCACTAAGTGATACAGGATATGACTGGGAGAATTACTTACAGGGATTTAGATATAATAAATAAGAAAGCAAATCTGGTTTCATCATCCCTCTCCCTTGATTCTTTGGGGAGGAAGTGTTATTTTCTGCTCTCTGAAGAAACACTGTAATTTGAGCTAGTCCACAGTACTGTGGTCAGAACCAGATACCAGCTAGTCCTAAATCACAATTTGGAGTCCATTTTCATACACAAACATGTGGGAAACTTGTTGCATTTGTTCCCAGAGTTGAAAAGTTAGGAAGGGAGCGTGACTTCCTGAGAGAAGGCTGTATTAATCTAATACAATATATAGCATTTATTTATTTTCTTTACTCTCTGTATACTTCAGAAGAAGTGAGAAAGTTACAAACACCACAGCTTGGTGCCAGAAAAGCCACAGAGTGAGTGTTCTTTTTTTTCCTTGTGTAGATATAACCAAAATTAAATGACTTGTAGCATAGGATCAGCCCCAAGCTCACCCTCTCTGATCACTCAAATACACATCTAACCATACCTTGCTGTTCTTCACCAGTTTTGGAGTGAGTCTTTTGAAAGGGAGCCTGTACTACATCTTTGCCAAGCACCTAAACTTGGCAGTGATTAATTAATTGCCCCTTCTTATCCCCAAGAAGCCCCAGAGACGATTACCAGCTTAGCTCAGCAGCTCTAAAAGGCAAGCCTTGTAAAGAGGTGCAGAAACTTGGTTTCAGAAGCCAAAGGCAGAGAGGCAAAAGGGAAGAGGTTCAGTAGAAGTTCAGAACTGCCTTTCACTTTTACTTCTTTCTCTCTTTGAAGACAGGATGAAGATGGAGTTGAAGTTGATGTTGATTTGCTCGCAGGAGTTTCACCGTTCCTTCCCTGCTCACAACTCTTCTTTTCCACTCCCAGCAGTGCCTGAGGAGAGCAAAATGCCCAGACAGTTCCAGGAGTCAGAGCCCACCAGCCTGCAGACACACAGGGCACACACACCACCTCCTGCAGTAAACCCAGAGCAGTCTGGCCTGCTGGGATTTATTGCTTCACCACTTGCTGGCTAATTACCTGCAATTACCTTCCTTTACCTGGAGATGTATTTCAGAGATTAAAACGTTGAGAAATGTGAGCTGTTCCTGTGATTACACACTGCTTCCAGGACAGATGGGAATTCTAGGCTCACGAGCTCCATTCCTCCCACAGGAGCAAAACCTTCCAGCTTCTATCTCCACACGAGACCCACGGCATTGCCTGGCTTGGCATGGTTGGGATGGCATGTGGGAACACTGGCAAAGGCTGCCCCATCACCCACCTACAAGGGGAATCCATCCTCTTTCCAGAAAAATCCACTCCGTGGCTGTCAGCTAACTTGGGTCTGGGAACAGCTGGCAAAAGCCTTTTCTTCCTCTCTTTCCTACTTTGCACCTTTTCCTTAGCTCCATCTCATAGTTCAGCTGGAGAAGATAACCACTATTTTCTCATTTAGCAGTAAAAACAGAGAATAACCTTTTCTTCTCTTATAAATTGCTTAACCACATGCCTCTCACTCTGAAAAATGGACTTTATTACACTTAAGCTTTTTCAGCACAAACACTCTGCTAAATATTTTGTATTTTGGTTCTTGTTTCTCGTGGTCATCTGAACAGATACGTTTCCTGTTTTGGCATAATTTTTTTTTCCAGAGATGGTACTAAGCCAGTTGAAAGCTATGACCTCAAAATCTTCAATTTTCTTGGATTTTCCAAGGCCTTTGCCTCAGGGCAACCAGCTTAATGGTGCACCCAACTGTCTTCTGCTCTCACAACGCATCTGCATCGATTTATTTTGGCTTTAGCTGACACTGAAGGTTAGAAAAGTAACCTACAAAAACTGTCAGGAGTTTTTATTTTATCCAAAGTGAAACCAATCACTCAATAACTACTGCTAAACCTCATGCAAAGCATACTGAAGGGAATCAATGGAAATATTTTCTTTGGCTTCAGGTGGCCGACATAGCTTTAAAAATTAAGGATAGAGTTAAAATTCAAAAGAAGCCACATTCATAGTTTTTTCTTCAGAAAGGCCTGCTGGCCTAAAAAAAGAAGGTTAAAAAAAGAACTTTGGTTTTCTCTGCTATACTAAAAATGGCATGTTGTGTTTAGTTATGGAATAAATAGTGCTCAAATGTGAAAAGAATTGAACCAGAGTTTGAATGGAATTCATATAAATTTTAAGACGGGGTTTTTTCAGGGGTAAGAGGAAGAGAACTTGTTTACTCTGAAAACTTCCTAGGAAAATAAAAATTCACTCAAGTGATGTATGGAACTCTGGGAGAGGTCAGACTCCGGAGGAATAAAGATGAAAAGTAAATTATTATTGCTTATTGGAAATCACAACAGCCAAAAAGATCATTAACAGCTCAGTACCAGAGAGCGTAGGGGGGTTAAAAATAGAAATGCGTCTGTGCCTTGATGTGAGACTTATTCACCCTTAAGCTATTTAAGACTGCAAAATATTTGTAGGACAGTATCTTGGAAACACAATGACATGGAAATCCAGGAGATTCAGACTCACACTGGCAGCAATTGGGGTGGGAACAGCTTCCTCCTCGGATGCACTGACAGATGTTGCGTTTTTGCTACCAACCTCGCACAGCAAACAGTGATTCAGCAATGGTTCAAAAATGGCCCCTGCAGCCATTTCCAGCAGGAATCTTCCCCAGGGTCTGCATTTTCTCCTGGACCAAGCAAATGGATGCCATGACTTTCCTCTTCAATACATTAAGATGTTGGGTTTGAGACTTGTTTTTCTTTGATCAAATCCAGGCTGGGAAATGGTTTTGTGCTTACGGTTTTGGGGTAGAAGCATGCCAAGAACAGGCTGACTGCATGTCATGGACATGGTGTCATACCAACACAGAATTCAGCTTTGTACTTGCACAAAAGAAATATTTGGTTTGCTATCTTTCATCAAACCTGGTGACTGTGAGTCACATCAAGGCATGTGCAGGTATTCTTTGATCACTTCCAGATCCCTGCTTCCCTGTTTTAAGTTTCTTTCTTCCCCCCTCTATTCCAGTAAATTCTTTCTAGCACAATCCTGCCTCAAATTTGCTATTGTTTAAAGCAAACTTTTTTTTTTTTTTTTTTTTTGCATCCCAAATATAAAAAAAATAACTTTCAGGAAAAGTACCACAACCACAGTGCAAGTGGTCTTCTGGATGGCATTATCTTACATCTAATGAGCTTATATGTACTATTCTGTCTTTAATAACTAACAATCCCACACAGTTACCAGCTAGACTGTGGTTTACCTGCTTCTGGTGTCCATATCCATTCTCTCAGGACACAATTCCCACCTTCTAAGCTAAATTTCCTGACTTGGAGCATTAATATTTTCCATCAAGGAAAGGAGGGTTGGTGTGAAGCCTCGTGCTTTCCCTTCTCACATGACAGTTAAATGGGAGAGGGAGAAAAAAATTGCAATCAGCAAGTGAGGTTCTGAGGCCAACTTTGCTTGGACAGGTCCCTCAGGGTAGTGGAAATGTGACAGCCACAGTGGAGCCATTCTGCAGCCAAAAACTCCCTTTGTGCTCCTGGAGATGGATTTCAGGTGGGATTCACTCATCTCCAAGTGGGTCTCTAACGCAGCTCAAACACCAGACTTACCTGGGACATTTTTTAGGGAGATGTCTGTATACTCAGAGCACAAGGAGGGTTGGGAACAGAACCTGTCCCACAGGAGAAACTCTTGGATATTTAAGTTTATTTCAAATAAGTGTTCAAAGAAAAAGAAAAAAACACAACAAAATATAACAGATTTAGTATATATTTGCTTTTCTTAAAAAATGATTCCATGAAAGATTTTTATAGATATCTAAGTAGTAATACAGATTTTTATATACAAAATTCCATTTCAAACAATTTACTGTACAAAAGAAAGTATAAGCAACTGTTACTATTCCATGATTTCAGCAAATAATGAAAAATTCGGGTAAGTATGTGTTCAGGATATAGTTCCACCATTTACAGGAATGTCAGTATTAAGTTGGGAACACTTTCAGGTCAGTATTTACAGATTAAATCCCCTTCGAGGACGATCCCTAAGATTTCTCTTCAGAATAGGTAGTTTGGCTTTCTCCTGGATCTTTTGGGCTACCAAGGAATGAGAGGAAGAACATGTTTTCAACAAAATGTGTGGACAGAATTCTGCCTGATTTCTCCCCAGTCCTATTGCAGTCAGTGGGCCTGATCTGGTAAACATTTACTAACCAGGCATTACATTTATGTGGGAATAAATCAGGCAGGATTTGGCCCTACAGCAACACACTATCATAAGGTACAAATTTTAAAAATAGTGACATTCCTGCAAGTCAAAATACAACAGAAACAAGAGTTAACAAAATATAAGCCCTTTATTAATAAAAATCTTTGGTTGGATCAATATTTTAAATAAGCTTCAAGAATATTTGGTTAATACAATTTTCTTTCTTCCACATAATTTCTCTTTTGGTACCTTCTTTGGACAGACTACAGAAAAATATCAAGTTTATCACATACTTTAAAACAAATAAATATATCAAAAGCTATATATGGCATTCTTTTTAGAGTTCTAGCATTAATCTTTAAATTAGTTTGGCAAAGAAAAAAAAGAAAGAAAAAAAGAAATAACTAACCTCTTGAAAACAGTTTGGTTTTGTAACAAACCATACAGTAGTTAGACTTTAAAGAAATCTTTCATTTTTATTTTCTTTTTCAATTTTATAATGTAAGTGCCATGGACAAGACAAAGCAATAAAAGAAATTAGGTTAATTGCACCAATATTATTTGGAAGTGCAGTTTATAGGTTGACAAAGCAAAACAAAAATGTATTATCCTTAAAAAGAGCTGTACTGATGGGATTTAGCTAGTCATGGTAAGTAAGGATTTCAGACTTACACTTTAGGGAAAAGCTCCTTGTACAAAAGACAGAGGATTTTAAGACAAAAGAAGATTCCTGTAACTAGCTGATGGTCTGGTCCTGTAGCCCCAGTGCAGGCAAAGCTTCCACTGAAGACAGTAAGTGGGATGCATTTGGGATTTAGTCCCTGGCTCAGCCTCTGGGAAGTGCCAGCCAACAGCAGAAAGTCTGTGGGAAAAGCTGGCTGTGAAACACGGGTGCAAGCACTCCCTTCTCCTGCTCCAGAGGGCTACAGGGAACTGCCAGGCTGGGACAAGGATGTGCTGAAACATAGGGAAAAGGGAATTTCCTCGGCAACAGCAGCATGCGAGTGCTTGGCAGGACAGTGAGAGTCACTAGAGCTCTCTGTGTGCTCATTAACTCAGGGCATTTAGCAAATGCTCCATGACCATGGACCTGCTGGGAGGATCTCTGGAATTGTGCTGCTGCTGCTGCTGCCAAGAAAGCACTGCCCAGAACCCCTGTGCTGATGTTTCCAGAGGCAGCAGTGCCCCGGGGAGGGTCTGGGGGACACAGCAGGCTGCCACAAGTCCCTGCCACACCTTTGGGACTCCAAAGCTCAGGTTCACAGAGCTAAACCCAGCCTTGGGGAAGCAAGTCAGTCTGGTAGGCTTTATGAAATACAAGGGAATACTGATTTTGCATATCATTTAGCGAGTTACACCATGGACCTTCAAACCTGGCTCTCCAAAACCAGTTCAAATTAGCATTATTATTATTATGACTTCAAATTTACCTTTATTTCATTAGCTAATGATAGGCTAAGATCAGATTCTCAGAGAATATCTCTAGCAAGATTGTCCTAAGTACCTGCATTTCTTAATGCACGCCAACATTGATAGCGTTACCTAAGGATGAAATATGAAAACTCCCTGCATTACTGCTTGTGCAAAAGAAAAAAAACCAAAACAAAACAAAACCCCAATGTTGTCAGAAATAGAATGTGGTCCTCCATGTTTGCAAGAAGGGCATTTCTCACAAAGATGGGAGCGAAATGGCAGCACATCCTCAACATGCACTGGGGTGTCCGTCGCCGGAGTCCTGCCCTTGGCGCCATGGCTTTTGTCTCTGGAATGCCCTGACAGACTCAGCTCCCTCCTCTCCTAAACGTCCAGAGGATAGGAATGGCAGGAGGACAAGCTCCCACTGCGGCTCCTCGAGAGCCTGGGGCTGTGGTTGTTACAGTTTTCCCCTTTTCTCTTGTCCTTGTCTTTCCAGGTTTCCAGCATCTGCAGCTTCCCTTGCTCTTCCCTCATGAAGACCTCCACCATGAGAACTTTCTCCTTGTGAATCTGCTGACTAATGTCCTTGGGAATGTCTGGGATAATCCAGTCAACAAATTCACTCATGAACATGACCAAGTTCTGAAAATGAAGTTGTGAGAAAGTGTCAGTGGGGTCAAATTAAAGGGTAGCTGTAGGGAAAGGACAGGGCACTTAGGAAGGAAAAATGAAGAGAGGACAATATTTGAGTTGGACTATGGGACCAAATTCCCCTCAACTGCTTTGTGTGTGCTAGAAGTAGAGAAATACGTTAGGTATAGACCTCTATGAGTTATGTACCAATGCTGACACTGCAGCCACTTAGAAATCCAAAGGAATTTGAAACTGGTGAGTGGCTCATGAGATTTACATCAGGAAGGCAGAAGCAAATACAAGAGGTAAAATGGTAAAAGTTGGTAAAATGCATTCCAATTGAATTTTTTAATTGAAAAACCTTGACTCAAGGAAGCCGTGGTCTTTCCCAAAAAGATAATTTTTAATCAAAAAAACCCAATAAAAGTTTTGAAACAAGTTATTCAGATAAGGCAGACTTAAAGCATTTGTGTCAAAATAAGTAGCATCACTGTTGTGATTAAATAATGTCTTTTAAGGACAAATTACAAGATTTTGGCTTCTTATTCAGATGCAAATTAAACTTGAACTTGGAAAATTTTGAAAATCTTATTTCTTGGCTAGCTTTAAAAATTATTTTGGATTAAATTTATGCTGCTTCAGTGAAATTGTTGATGTCCTATGGGAGAAATTGGTGGGATCTAATTAGTACCAGCCTTGTGCTTTGCTGGTCTCTAAGGTCATTAAGTTGTTCTGCATCAAACCAGCTCAGGGAATCCCTGGGGATGATTTTTTCCACTGAGGATATACCAATGCCTGGGTGGGTGGGACAAAGAGGGTGATGAAGATGGGCAAATTTCTTCAGCTTTTCCATGAAACAACTGATATAGAAGATATTTCTTTGGACCAGTAACTTATTTCCAAGAGTCTGCAGTGTCACCTACCTGGAAAACTATCACAAATGCCAATCTTGCTGCTAGGACAGCCCAGAAATCCTTCGAAATGTCATATTTGTTTTCAGACCAGGGGGGTTCTCTATAATCTTTGTACCTGCAAAACAAGACTCAGTAAATCAGGGGTGCAATTCAGAAATTGGCACCGGAAGCAATTATTAACAAACAGTCAAACAATAAATGGAACTGTCTAAAGAAAGTTCACTGTATTAACCTCTCAGAAACAAGACACAGCTGAAACTCCCATAGCCTTCAAGTTAGCCTTAAAATTAAAGGTTAATTCATCCTAATACCCTCTGATTACTACATATAATATCAATTTTGCATAAGACAGAGTAAACTACACAGCTCAGGTAATTTATTTTAACATAGGTAAAAAGGCAACATATATTTTTCAAACTGATTTTAAAGACAAAAATACTGATCTCAGATTCATAGAACGTGTTTAACACATGACTAGCAAAAGGTTGAAGCTAAATTTTGCCATGTGGAGAGAAGAGAATTTTTCCTTAGCTATGACTTACAGGAAATCTATGTGTTGATAAACAGGACCAAGAAAAATACATTAAATCCAAAACCACAGCATCCTGTCAATATTTTGAAAGAATTAAGGCTCTGCATTTTCAAATGATTTTAAAATCCGTGGGATAAGTATGGGATTGAAAGAAGACAGAGGCTGGGAGTGGAAAGCAAATAAATCTGGCATTTTGCATTTTGGACCACTATGCCAACACTTCCATTCTGTGCTCAAAAATGTTTGCCAACCTTGCTTAACCTCCGCTCAGAGAGCAGCAGGAGGAAACCAGGAGAAAGTAAAAGCAAGCAAAGCTACTGCAAATGCAGTTTGGGTTGGTTTTGCTTTCATCTCTGAGCGAATTTTCTGTTTAGAGGTCATTTCACCATATTAACTTGCACTACTCAAATGCATAAAGAATATAATACAAAATAATATGATTCAAAGGCAAGGTTTTTTACTTGGCCAGTTAGTGTGATTTTTTACTATGCATGTATCAAAGTCATCTTTGTTTCTTTCTCCCCTGGAATATCTCTTCCTTCCTTACTTTCCTCTCCCTCTTCCTCCCTCTGTTGTCCCCCTTTCAGCTTTGCTGGTCTAAGTGCTTTCACAGTCAGATTTGGATTTGATGCCCAGTTTTAAGAATATATTAACTGAAATAAGTAACCACAATTTTTCTTTAAACATGAGATGAATAGATATGAATTGTCACAGGCATGCAAATTTCTCCTGTGTGATGACACTATAAATAAATCCTAAATTCCAGTGCAGATTAGGATGCTACTGCTCTCATCAGGAATTGGGAACTGAACAAAATAAAGAGGTCATGGTCATTATATCATGACACATCAGAGTGACATAATTTTCTTCCCTTAAAGCATCATTGTACTGTTTATTATTATTTGTCTCCTTTCCTGGAAAAGGGAATCCCTAACAACAAAAATCTTTGCATGGACAAGCACTGAATTTAACTAACAGTAATCTCCATTTCCCAAAATAAGCAGTAAATCATATTCAGGTCTGTGATTACTTCATATGTAAGCAAGATGTTCAAGACGATGGAGCCATCTGATATAAAAGGCCAGCAAGGTGCTAAAAAGGTATTGAAAATACAAAGAATTTGCCCCAGGAATGTAAGAATTTGCCACACTGTTAGCCAGCTGTGAGAACACTTGGCATTAGCAATCGTTCAAGAGAGTACCTGCATATCTGAACCTCGTAGCCAAGATCCAAGGGGTCGTTGGGAGCTGTTCCTGCTTGGAAATCGCTGACATTAAAAGAGGATAGTGTATGGTTGACGAAGCCATGCATGGTGCCATTCTCACTGTACATGTACAGGTACACGAGGCGTGGAATGAAGTCGGATGTGAATGAGATCACAAATGCCTGAGCCACAAGAGTAAAGAGTGAGCATGGTACCCAGGAAGAGCTTAACTTCATCACATCCTCAACCACACCACTCAGGGGAGCCAAACTACTGCCCAAACTACTCACACCACTCAGGGGAGTCAAACTACTGCCCAAACTACTCACACCACTCAGGGGAGTCAAACTACTGCCCAAACTACGCACACCACTCAGGGAAGCCCTGAGGGCCCTGAAAGTGGAGCATTCACTGCACCAGCAAGGGATTGTTCACTGCCCACTCTCCTGAGGTGCAGCGTATTCCTGGAGCAGTGCCACGCCAGGTGAGGTGTCTGCGTGGGTGACAACCTGGGCCCCAAAAATGGAGCAGCTGTACCCCCCAGCACCATGGGACAGCTCCCACAGCTCTGCTTTCCTGTGTCCCCATCACAGCTTCTCCCTGTTGCCTTGAACAAGGTCCAATTGATTGATTTCCAGCTGCTTTTCTGTCCTGCAAACAACCCACTGTGATTTGACTCTTCAAAGTCTCATTGCATTGCAAAAGAATGTTAATTGTGTGCAGTTCTTAAGTTCATCAGAATAAAAGGATGAGGAGACTCAGCCCAGTTTTATTTTTATGGTCACAAAAGTTGCGTTTCATCCAGTTATTTAAAATTTTCTGAAAAGATAGTGGGGAAAAGGCATGACAGCCAATTGGGCTGAGTTCCTCATGACTTTAGCCTTCCTCATTTATAATCATTAGGAAACATTGCCTCTGGCATAAATCTCATGTACATGTGGAACAAAGAGTACAAAATGTTTTACTTATTTTATGGTAAAGAGGAGCAGTACATTGATCAAAGAGGGAAAACTAACACTGGGTATTGACGAGGAAAGACTACACAGAACAAAAGAGAAAAATAGAGAAATTATTTCCAAAGGAAAAGAGGAGAAATGGGAAAGACAAACTAAGGCAGCATACCAAAAGAATGGGTTTGCCATACCACAACAGTACCCTGGGGACAAAATGAAGGGATTTCAAATCTGGATAATGTAAAAAACCCCCAAGGGAGACCATGGCCATGTGGCCATAAGCCCTACAGAGCCCCTGCTTTGCTGCCCTGCAAACATATTGAATTTCAGCTGACCTTTGTTTTCATCTTTTCCTCAGCTGGGGTGCAAGGAGGATGATCATTGTGGATGTCTATTCATATAGAATAGTGCAGAAGTACATGCATTAATATATTAAGGCCTGCTAAATTTTTGTGAAATGTTGAAATTAACTTTTTTCCCCAGGATTTTCCAAGCTCTCTGAGTGGGGGTAATGCAGCTCAAGGGCAAATTTTCAGTGGAGGGATTCTGCACTCTGAGAAGATGAACTGGTTCTCACCTTACCCAAAATAGCACTAAAATTAAAAAATACATCTTATGCTACTGATACTATTTCTAAAGAGTAAAAGTAAGCAGCTGTGGTCATATTTGTTTGAAGGAGAGAACTGTTTTACCAAAACATTCTGGAAAAAAGCAGCCGTGACTAATTATTTTATATTATTGCTACTGCTATCACAGCTTGAAAATAAATACAGCAACTCATCCTCAAATATTTCCAAAAATTTCTCAGTCATATACTTTCACTTGATTGAAGGGATTTTGTACTGAAATAAAACTAATGGAGCAGAATGGAAAAGCCAGCCTACTGAATTCAAATTTAATTCATGCTGATTTACTTACGTTTATGATGACAGCAAGCTTTCCAATACCTCTGAGGATATTATACCAGATTCCTGAGGAAGGAGACAAACATGTAAATGCTGTTCTAGTCCTTAAAATGAGATAAATTACATCTTCACTTAACAGAGTTAGGAGCATGCATGATTGTGCTGAGCTAGCTATATTTTAAATAGAAAGAGAACAAATTATAAAAACTTAATTTAATGGCTTGCAAGCAAAATGAGCCCAACTATGTTTTGGCACCTATTTTTTTTTGAGGTTTTGAAAAACAGGCTTGAACTGCAATGAATTGCAATTAACACATTAAGAAATAGAAAATAATCAAACCCCCACCACGATAAAAAAAATCAACATCACCCTCCCAATTATCTCCACCAGCAACCTGAACGTGCAGCGTCAAATCAGGGAGCCACAAAACACCCCCAAACAAAGTCATGGCAAAACACGATGTGTTCTTCAAGTCTAGGATGCTCCTAGGGCACAAGGATGAGCCCAAGGAAAAACTCGTCATGTACGGCAGTAGAATGAACTTAGAGTTTAATAACAGATAAACTTATCTGCTCTTGCTGTTTGGCTCTGTAACAAGCACAGTTATTTTATTTCTAGTTTTATTTTTATTTTAATGAGCTTTTAATTCATAATTAAGCAGCATTTGGGAGAAGTAGCTCCCCCATTACAAACACTCGTAGTGTGAGTCCCCCTGTAAGGGCAGGACCGGGCTCTTGTCCCCACACAGGCACAGAGCCCAGCTCCAGCTCCATCCACTGCAGTTTTTGCCCTTCCAAACTTCCTGCTGAGTAGGGACAAAGGGATACATCTACCCACAGACTTTTGAGTCTCCTCACATTCCCAAGGGTATTTCTGAGGCCAGTGCAGAGTTATTAAATGTGGAAATTTTTGCTTCTGCACAAAAACTGCATTGCCAGGAAGGGCTGTTGATGTCAGAACCATGTGAGATATTTTGCTATTGCATTGATCATTTTGATTTAAAAAGTGATAATATTTACTTAATGAAATATTAATCTAAATTTAAAGCTTTGGTCTTCCTATTTTAAAGGTAAAGCCTCAATAAATTATGGCAATTCACAGGTAAGCCACAGCTGAATGGATTGACTTTTCCTATAAATATCTCCCTGTTATTGAAACTAGCTCAGCATAATAATATCCTGCCATCAATCCAGGAATAAACAAACAGGGATGCAATAACAATATCCACTTACCTATATCCTTTGCTCTGACTGCTACCGGTCTCCTCAGCTCAGTAACAAATTTTTTGGCATCCAGACGGATTTCAATGATGTTGTTCAATAAAGCAAACAAAGGTGCCAGCGGGAAGGAGGCAACAAACAAAGTTACAAACCCAAACTGGATAACTGGAAAGAAAAAGAAAACATTTCAGTGCCTGTTAGTATTTACCAAATGTACCCATCAGTGCCAGCCCCTAAATTCTGACGAGGTGATGCGTTCTGGGAGACTCAATCCCATTTTCTGTGTAAGGCACAGTTTGCATGATGGCTGCTCTGTTTGGGTATGGAAGGGCCTTGTAAAAGGCAAGGCAATAATAACCAGAAGGATGGAGAAGCTCCTAAAACAATTCTTCCATGGGCAAAGCTGGCATAGAAGTCACCTGAAGGAGTGGGATTATGGCAGTGACCGTGTTGGCTCTACCTAAGCTTTCCGTGTTCCACCTGGCAGGTTTTTGGCCTTCACTGGAAGCTTTGGAAAGGACATGGCTGATTCCTGCCTCTGACAGGAATAACTTGCTTCTTATAACCTGGGCTCATATTTGCTTTTTGTGTGGATGTCATGCTCATCCTGGTACTGCCAGTGCCCATCTTTCTCCTGTTACTTCCAAATGCTGATCTCAGTAACAGCATCCTTTCTTATTTTTAGGAACTGGCAGCATGGCCATTCAGTTTGTACCACTGAATTCCCGTCTGCTTCAAGTACTCTGAACATCAAGGTCACCAGATATTCTAATTTGTCTCACTCAACATAAGATACCACTTGAAAAAAATTATATGTGATCTGTCAAGTACAACCAGGTCTACAGACATGCATTGCCCTCAGAAAATTTATTTCAGATATCAGATAAAAGACTCTGGTGTGGAAATAATCAAATCTGAACTAACTTACTTCCAGTGAAGGGTTCAACTGATGGTAAAATATGCCTCACAATCTCAAGTAGATACCACTTAATCATTTGTATTTGAAACTTGACAGTGATGTGTTATGTGGCTTGAAAGAAAATATCTAAAATATCATTCTCAAGTAAGGACTTGCAAAGAGCAGAGAGCACAATTCAGCCCTCCAGCAGCCAGGGTTGGCTGAAACACACTCCAGTCCAAGACTGCCCATGTTAATAATTCAGTTATCTCATATCCACTGTCTGCTGAATGTACATTTCAAAAAGCTCAGCTCTCCATCCCAATTAGTCACAATAATTACAGATTAAAATGCCTTCTTTCCACCTCACTCACTCATTTCCATGTACTCAGGGGTGAGTCCAGCAAAGGGCTCCAGGTTATAGTCCACTTCATAGCGCTGCTTTTTCTTCATGTGCTCTTCATGGTCTAGAGAACGCTGACGCTTCAATTTCAAGTATCGTATAAACTTCTTCATTTTTCTGAGGGAAATTGAGACAATTTGCTGAGCACTCCATTCTGCTCACTCAGCGCTCATTTCTCAGTTGTTTTACATTACCAGGCACAATAATTAAAATAAGAAAGCACAGAAGTTGCTACTTACGGGATGCCAATCTCAAACAAATTGTTCTGGATCAGCTGCTTGCCTAACATGATAATACTGAGCTGGATACACAACTCCATTAGGCAACCTCCTGGAGCACACTGGGGTGGACAGAGGAGAGGTCAGTCAGAACACCTCCTCCACCCTATCCATCCAACATGATCCCAGACTGGATAGAAATTCAGTTACCTCTTCCATTCGGAAGGAATGGAAAATGTAGACGTAGTCGCCTGGACGTCCAACAAATCTAGGGCACAATGAGTTAAAAACATCAGACGGATTTTATACTTTCAATATTTGATTCCTAAAGTAATTTATGTCATACTCCATGCCTCTGAGTGGGACCACCTAATATACAGTCCTGAAAAGGCCTCCAAGAAGCTGAAACCCTGAGCAGCCCTTCCATCACTCACCGGCCTTTGAAGAAAGCCACGTAGAAAATGGGGGTGTAGGCATTGACAAATTTCAGCAGGAAAGCCTTGAAAATCAGCCGCTCCTCAAAGTTCTTGTCGGTCTTTGGTACCTCTGGAACCAATGGGACATGAATGAAAAACATTAAGGAATTATCCTACCTGGAAACATTTCAAGATCATATAAATGTGGGGTTTGGAGAACATCATCAGCCACCTTTTAAACAAACGGATTTATATGTATAGTGATATATATATTTATATATATATATATATATAAAAGCAGTATGCCTGCACTGAGGTCAGTGGTCAATCTGCTGAGGATCCCACCAGTCAGACACGTTACAATGGCAATTCCAATTTAGTTCCACACCTGCCTGACCTCCATGACAATCATTTGTAGGTGTGCAAAAACTTGACCTGAAAAGATTTCTGGACCTGTCATTACTGACAATTTTTCGGAAATAATAATAATAATTTAAAAAAAGTTCCACAATGGAATTTTAGGCACAAAGGTGACTGTCCTTGGCTTTGCTCATGAGCCCCAGTGGTCTGGGTGCTCTGATTTAACCCCCTTGCAGCAAGCTAAGGGTTCCGACGCACCGATCTGCGTGAGCCACCTGGCGATGCAGCCATACACCTCGTCCAGGATGATGATGACCACCAGGTTGATGATGACGGCGGTGGCGGTGACGGTGACGCGGACGCTGGAGCGCCCTGAGGGCGTGGAGCTGATGGCCAGGGCAGCGGCCGTGGAGATCCTGTAGATGATCACCCCGAACACAATGGCGAATGTCAGCCCAACCTGCAAGGAAGAATCGCCCAAAACCTTACCAAAGGTTTGCCTTCAAACATTTTGTTTGGGATTTAGAAATAACCTTAAAAATGGGACCTCTGGGGCACACCCCAAGTCCACCCAATTAGACCATTAAGGCCTTGATGAACTGTGGGAAAGAAGCCCCATTTTTTTCTTGAAAATCACAGGAAAAAGAACGGCACCATGATGCCACAATTGCAAGCAAAAGGCTTTTTTTTTTTTAAAGGCACCTAAATGCAAACTCCATGCTTAGCAGCATTAAAAAATACTACATATTACTAATAAATAAATTCTAAAATATTATATATTACTAATGAATATAAATAATACTTGTAATTAATATAAATACTAATATGAAAATTATTAGTGGGCTCGCTTTCAGCCCTGACACCAGCAGCATATATACATGGTCCGTATTTCCTCTGTGATAAACAAAAAAACCCAAATTTGAAACAAATAGGAGTATTTCAGCTTCACTCTACACACCAGCCTTCAAATCCCTTAGACAGGCTCACTGTGCTCTCATAATCACAAACTGAAATTAAATCTGATTAAATCAACACACTTTCTGGCACAGTAACATTTCTCTCAATTTTTCATTGCTTAAATAGAGGAATGATTTTAAAACATGAGTCTCAAAATGTACTGATTCTTCAGCTGAGCATATGAGATTTGTTGCATTTCTGTCGTCTGAAAATACAAATATTTAAAAAAATCAATCCTAAACCAAAATCCCTACCCCCAAAAAAAAAACAAATTAATTGACTTAGTCTGGGAAATTTTACCTTTGTAAAGGGTTTAAGCTTTTTGCAATATATCTGCCAATCTGTTCCATGACTTGAATTATTATTATTTCTGTCAACATTTGTTTTAAATGCTGATGCTTTATCAACAAATGGAAGAAGGCTGTTCTCATCATTTTACCTTTTCCTTGAATTAAGCGTTCTGTTTGCAATTCTCCTGTTAGATGGTATAGCTCCAAATTTGACTGATTTATTAAAAATCGCTGCAATTATGATCGCAACTGGCAACGTCAGTTATTTCCTAAAGTTTGATTATAAAAACGATGCTGGTCTCTACTTCCTGACCACTTTTCTGAGAGGGCTCGTTGTACTTTTTAAGCTTCATCCCATCAGTGGTGTGGGAATTTCCATTTCTGTGCCCTCACTTTCCCCTCCCCTAATTTAGTATTCTTTTGTCTTTATTGGAAAAAGACAGCAAAGTAGAAATTCAAGCTCTTGAAAAGATTTCAGATCATAAATCAATAAAATGCTTGAATTTTTTCACTGGAAAAAGGCCAATTTGAACTACATCCACCTGATAAGGTTTCCTATCACTTCTCTTCCATACAGTGATTCAGTAACAAAAATTTCAGGTTTTGCCAGGTGATGCTTACCATGAAGATGATGCCAACAAAATTGGTTAAGTAGGCTGGAAAACGGTCCTTCCATGTCAGCTTCTCTTTATCTGTCTAAATTTTTTTTTTTGGTGGGAAAAAAAGGGTACAGTTAATAAAGAAGGAGAGTGTGATTCCACATATGTGATGAAAACAGAGAGGGGGAAGAATAGGCTGGCAAAAGCACAACCAGTTAGAAGATGCAGACACAGTGTTTACAGTTACAATTCCACACAGGCAAATTGTTTACTCTGTATCCAGGTTCAGGCTGGTCAAGTGCCTGCACTGGGAGTATAAATAAACCAGATTTTTCTGTGTACTTTTTGAAGGAAACATGCAAATTGGCTGTCATAAACCATGAAGGAAGATCTCTCTTGCTTTTAAATATTTTCTTTTGCTTTCTCTACAAAAATCCCCCTCCTTCCTCTCCTCTTACACAGTTAATATTTGCAGCCCTGCTGTTGCACCACTGCCTCCACTGAAATACAGATTTAAATATTAAATTAATTCATGCTACGGAGTAGCTCCAAGGTGAAGACTCAGTTGATAGGGAAGATTAAGTTTTGGTGTGTGGCAAGACTTAAAATTCCTTTGACATGAGTGATTTTTAATTTTACCTGGCTATTCCCATAGTATTCAATCGACTGCAGTAATAGGAATTATAGAAGGGGGGCTGGAATGAGGTGATCTTTAAGGTCTGAACCCAAACCATTTTGTTATTTTCTATATAACAACTCTGTATATCCTCTGAATTCCCTAAACGCAGTCAATCAGCCACTGCCTGAATTTTGGCTACAAAATATTCTTTTAGAAGAGCATTGCTCCTCTGGAGTCCTTCACAAACTTGGATGCCCGGAATTGTTTTGAAACACCAGAAAATCAACAGCAAAAGGAACATCTCAGAGGATGATGCACACGTTGTAACACACATAAAAATATTGCTCAAATTCTATTTTTATGACATGCACATTGTCTCAGGGAAGCGCAAGCGGCTCTTTCAACACATGGCCCATGCTCCTCTGCAAAACATAACATCCAGGATGGGAAATCTAAGATTAGCCATGCAGTGCCATTCCCAACTCATAGAGCAGTGTCTCAAAATGTGCTGAAGGAATGAGGTGAGGAAGGGGAAGAAACCCAGAACTGAATGTGAATATTAAACAAAGGTTCAACAGCCAAAACCAAATTGATTTGTGTCTTCCATAATTACTCATAATTTGAGTTTCTTCATAAGTTTGTATTAAAAGAACCAATTTCACCCCAGCCATGACTTTCTTAACTCTTTGTCTCCATTTGTTTGCTGTCTCTTCTGGAAAATATTGGTGCTTCTGATCGGCAGTCAAAGGAAACAGAAAAGGGTCGGGAAATGTGGCATTACAAAGCACTGCTCAGTTAATTCCAACAATTAATTCCATATTCTGTACTGACACAGCACTTTAGCACAAGTGAATGCTTTGTTAGCTTGGTTAAGGTTTTGTGTTTCAGCTTTAAGTTAATAAAATATAACAGCAATGAAAGAGAAATGCTTGCCCCAAATCCTAGGGAACATCAGGCAATCCTGCAAATGATATTCCCTTTTTAATATAGGATTGTGCTCTGCTTTCAATTTTATGAGGTGTAAAGAATGTGTAAATTTTTTTCCTATAACTTTTTTTCTTTTAATTAGACTTCTCTTATAAAAGCTATAAGAAATTTTGGTTTAGCTTTAGATATTTTTTCTTTAAGAACGTTTCCAAGTGTTACAACTGTCAAATTTGACCTTTAACACACTAGATCCCAATGAAAGATAACCACCAAGCCTTTCAGAAAAAACCTCTTTTTCTCACGTTTCCCAAATTAGTAACATCCAAATTGAACACAGCCCAAAAACTTATAAATAGTCTGGTTAAAAAAAAAAAATCATTTCTTAATTGCTCAACTTTCATTCTCCAGTATTAGAGGGCCACCATTCATTAATTGTCTGATTAGTCTTCTACATTTAAGACCCGAATTCTGATTATACTCAAAAGTAGAGCAAGTTACAGGTTGTTAGTGGAATACAGTAATCTGTATCCAAAATTGTTTACCCAGCCTATCATAGTGCAGCAACCAAAACTGTTTCTCTTCTGCAAGGGATTTAAAAAGGATTTGATTTGCTCATGGCCCTGAACCACTTACACGCAGCATCCTATAGGTTAATGGGAACACACCACCAGCAGCTCTGTAGCATCTGTTAAGAGGGGCCCAGTGGTACTCAAGAATAAATTTACTTTAACACTCATCTATATGTGCTGCCCCTAAAGAATGTAAATGTTATTGCAGTTGTATTTTCACAGGATTGTCATAAAATCCCAATTTAGGGTGGTGCGACTGGCAACTGACACAACAGAGGAAATACTGCTAATTTTTATGTTGGAATTTTTACTTTTCTCAAGAAAACAACAGCACACAAATGGCTCACTTCTTGCAGTGAAGGGGGAATAACCTCGGGTAGGATGGGGGCATCGGTGTGCAGGGGAGAAAAGGAGCTTTCCCAAGTTGCTCTGCTGCTGACAGGAAAGGAATTCCAGCTCCAGTGAAAGGGCAGGGAAGCTGCTTGTAGGGATTGCACCATCCCCTGGCAAGAGGCAGGTGCTCCTGGGGTGACAGGCAGCACCTTTCTCACAGTGATGTCAAGAGCAAGTTCAGAGCATAAGTGAGCACTGCCTTGATCAGTGGGATAAAAGGGGAAGCTGTGTTTTTAAAAGGCAGAAAGTTATTGCCAAAGCTGGAATTTGGCATGAAAATTTGAGTTAGTACTCTTCATTAATATTTTTATTTGCAGAGAATGTCCAGCAAGACAGAGAACTTCTCCTGAGAGGCTTCAGGCACTTTTACTGCACAGAACAAGATGGTTTGTTACAGTTTTCTCAAACTTGATTTATTAGTGTTAGAGGAGCACCTCTTTGATGAGGCTATGTTAGTTTCCCTCAGCCACACTCCTGAATCTAATTAGTAAAGTAATTTCTAGATTTAATCAGATCTTGTGCCTGGCAGACCTCCGAGCATCTCATGTGTAGATGAAGACATCTGGAACTTAAACACAGTGAGTATTGACTACTTATTACCTATTTCTTAGTCTTGGGTCACTGCCTGCTGTAACAACCTTCTTTTTCGTAAGTTAAACAAATGAATATTTTTACCATACCTCTTTATGTTTGTGTTCTTTTCTCAATGATTTTTCTAAAACTTTTGCTTCATATTCTGCTCTTGGATGATCCTGTGAAAGAAGTCATATTTAATAAAAAAGCAACATTACTTATTTTCTCTATCAGCTCTGCAGGTCGATTTCCTGATAATTTCTGAGTTTTCTAACTGAATTCCAATTCACTTGGTATGTCATTCATGTCAGCTGATAGTTGACTATAATTTAAAAAAATATATTGTCTACAGGAGCAGCTGCAGAACAATTTGGACAGCAATGTGCAGTGCTGTGTAGATTATATTTAATATATGAGATATGCAGCATAACCTGCAGACAGCATGGCTCATGATGATTTTAGTTACCTCTATTTTTGAAAAAAGTTAAATGTCATTAACTAATTTCAGTGATCCTCAGCTCATGAAGGGATTAATTTCCTGTTGTAAGTATGCAAAATACTTGTCTCTGGGATCCCATAAAATTGACAGTTGGGGTGTTCCCCTAATTCTGTCCTGGACAGCATCTGCAGATTCTCTGTCTGTGTTGCAGGAGAAGGTGCAGGAAACACTTGGAAGTAAGAGACAGCCAAAAGACTGAGGAAGATTCATGGGTTCAGAATTCCCAATAATTATGCATTCATAAAAGAGTCAGAATTCAAAATTATGCATTGGATGGGAAACAGAACAGAGCTGAAAAAAGTCTGAACAAGTGGAGAGGGTAAGGGTGTAAAGGCAAAGAAATCAGTGGGAGTTCCAAAGAAAATCTGATGCTTGAAAAAGAAGAAATGGAGATCAAAAGATGGTATTCATCAGTAGACATGGAATAAAAAAAGGTAGGCGTGATTAAAAAAAAAAAAATGTTTTCCAAACCTTGACTGCCTCCTTCAGGAAACCAGAAAAAAACCATGAAAAACAAGAAAAAACAAAAAACAAATAAACAAAAATTTGATTATTGAACTGTTCCAGGTCATATTGTATTTATATATTAAAAGTTACATGAAACAAATATAGGTACAGTGGATGGTTAGACACTACTGGAGAAAACCCAGTCTATTCATATTCTATATTAATTAACATTACTTCAAGTATTTTGTGAACCTGGCATCCATAAAAACACCAGAAAATGAGACACTTTCAGCTTCAGCATTTCACTCGAAACCCCATCTGTTCAATATGACTCTAGCTTAAGTTTCTCCCAAATCAGCAACAGGAGAACCTTAAATCCTCTGAAAAACCCAGACTGTATTATTTATCGCTGACCACCAAAACAACAGAATAAAATATACGTAATTGACAGCTGCTGGTTTGGCTGTGCAGAGCTCTGAACTCAGACATGAAGCTGCCATTGGAAAGATACACTTAATCCTCTTCACTTTCATGGATGCTAACAAGTTACCAAAAATAAAGGAGCATATAGTGTCCAGGAAATAAATCCCTATATTCTCCCCCAGTAAATAGGTATGGACCAGTGCAGAGGCTGCTGGCACAGGGCACCTAAACATATTATGGAGGAGATAAAGAAATTAAGGGGAGAGAATTCCTACAGAAAGGCTCTGGGGAGAGGGGAGCGATGGCTGCCAGGCTCAGCGAGCTGCAGGGTGTCAAAGCCAGCGAGGGCTGCTGAGGTTTGTGTTTCACGTGAGCAGTATTTGTTGTGTATCTATTTAGGACATCTAGAGACATGACAAGGGAGGTCATACTTCTTTTAATAACAGCAGGGCAAGGCTGGGGGCTGGGACTGTGCTCTGCTCCGGGAAGGTGTCTCCTATATTTTCTGTAAAGCGGCAAAATCAAAACCAAAAAGGTGGGAAACAGTTTCTCAGCTGACTGAGGATTTTCTCTCCTGTCTTTCTAAAACTTCATTGATTTTGAAGATCTTTTTTTATACAGGTTTTCTCCTTTATGCTCTTCAGCAGATTTAGAATAAACCTGGCCAGAGGTTTATTTTATTTTTATTTTATTTTAGTTTTATTTTTTTTAGCCACTGCAAAAAACTCCACCATCTCCACACCATGTCCCTCCCCATGCCTCAAGCCCACATGTCTGGCAATGCTTTCTGAGGTATTTTCCAAGTCAGGGCTTGATCCTGCATCGTTAAAGTTAATAGGAATTTTTCAGTGCTTTTTTTACAGCACTGTAACTTTATCAGCTTCAATGCACTCATTCCTGATTTACAGCAGTGTGTGATGAATGAGGTCCTTGGCTCTTGGCACCCTGACTTCAGCCCAGCAGAAGGTCTGAGCTGTTTATTCCATGCCTACACTGCTAGGTGTGACCCCACACTTCAAAAAGGAAAAAAAAAATCACATTTTGTGGCTATACAATTACATTCCCATGGCAACAGGACCAGACTAGTCATGCCTTTGCTACAGAAACCTCAAACGGTTCATGTATAGGGATTTTCCTTCCTCCTGTAGGATGGAACCCTCCCAGGAACATGAGGCAAAGTCTGTAAGGTCAGGGCAACAGCAGGGTGGAAGGCAAAGAGTCAGAACTGAAGGAACAAACCTCCTCCTCTTCAAACCCAGTCAGGTCCCACCTGTAGTTGAGGCGCATCTGTTTTCTCTTCCAGTGCTCCATAAAGGTGGCAGCTGAAACAACAGTTTAACATGTAACGCAGATTACCACATGACTTTATTTCTGTTTCCTTTTATTCACAGTACGGTCTGGGTGGGAAACACTGATGTGCCAGGAGCCAAACGTTTTATCCAGGTGAGCTGAAAAAAGGGCATTTGCTACCTCCACAGCCCCATGTAGGAAGATACCTGCAATTTTTAAGGGGTCTAAGAAAGCCAGGCAGCCAAACTTCTTTAAATATTTGTATGTATGACTAATAATATTAATGGCCTTCAAATGTGTATAGTTTCATTTGTGAATCAAAAAAACCTGAATCTTATCTGTACAAAATAGGAATTATTTCACTTGTATGGATGGCAGAGTTATTCCCTCAAAGATATCAAAATAAAGCATTTTTATATCCTTATAATTACATCCACCTAGTGGTCACAATTGAGTGATCTGCTCTAATCATCACGCTCAAACCCAAACACTCTTGCGAAAGTGTGAAAGAGGAGGCCTTTAACAGTTTTAATCATTAAAAACCCAGCCATTTTCTCTTTGATGGAGAAGGCTCAGAGAAAAAAACCTCATTAAAGCGAATCTTTAGTCCCCATGAATGATCCCAGTCTATATCAGTCTATCTGCCCCTGAGACCAAGTAAGTTCTCAGAGGACATATTTAGATGCTGGGAATACACCAGTGTTGTATAATAAATAAGTGATTATGAAAGAGGCAACTCTACCAAGAAATGGTGTTCCCAGGGGAGCTTCCCACACTGAGTATTAACAGATGTGCTCAGAAACGTTCGTATCCAGAAAAAACAGAGGCAGGGAGAGGGTAACAAAGTTGAACAGAGAGGAGAGGACACCCTCTTGACTGGAGCCAGGCTGGGGCCATGACATTCATTCGCCTTCCAAGCGAAACTTTCATGTGGAAAAGCTACAGCTGAGCCCCTTCACAAGCCACAGGCTTCCTGTGAATCAGGGTGGCCAGAGCTGTGTCTTGAGAGGGTCCCCGTTTCAGGGACCAGGAATTGCCTCTCCTCTCCTCACAGTTCTAACACTGGCTGGGGGCTGCAGTTTCCATTTACAGCCAGAGATAAGGAACATGAACGAGATGCTGCTGGAAATTCTCCCGTGGCACTGGCTTACAGCAGGGCAAAAGGAGAGGACAGTGTCTGGAATCCTGGCTTATTTTGGGAGCCCTGAGGGAAGGTGCCAGGCAGCTGCATCCCTGCTCTGCCATGAGCATCTGCACTTTCCTATTTCAACTGTAGGTGAATTTAACAACACAAATTCAAAACTGTGGAGAAAGTTCTTAGTTTTCCAGTTGAAAAAGACCTTTTTGAAACAATGTTTGGTTTATATGGGATTGTATCACAATAAAACTTTGTACTGACTCCATGAAGCTTGAGAAGTTTGACATCCCACTTCAAAACCCTCTCAGATTTTGTGCAGGGTCCAGAACCTGGTTTCTGCCAATATGCCTTACTTTGCATAGGAGTGTAAAAAAATGGATGAAGAGTTGCTTGCTGTGGAAAGGGAGGCAAACTTTTACTTTTAGGACAAGGGGATAACATGCCAAGATCCATGTGGGGCTCCCAGTAATGGTAAATGAGGGAGACCAAAGCTGACACTTGACTTTCCTTGTGGTACCTGCTAATAACCTCTTAGTGCTGCATCTAAAACAGTGTTATCCCAAACACAGATCCTGGCCAAAAATTAAAATTAAAGTATGCTGAATTGTACTTAAATCAGTTCAGATGAATGGTAATGTACAAACAGTTCCCTGTGTACTGGAAGAGATAAAAACTCAGGATGTATTATTAGGATGAAATATAATCCACAACAGGTTATGTTAATTCACAATGAGGTGTACAGGAGGGCTTTGTGCTGCTCTCACTGCTACTGGGAATATGTGGTCATCAAAGCTCCTCTCCCCCAAAGCCCATTCCTGGAACAAGGAGGTTCCCTATTCCTCCCCCAGCAGGGAGGGGAGAAGCCCTCCACAACCCTTCCTGAAGACATCCTCACAAAGATGTCATGAGAGGGTTCATAGTTAGACCCAAGTGCCAGAGACATGCCCAGAAAGGGCTCAAAGCATGAGGGCAGCATCAAGATCAGGAAAAATCCCTCTCCACCACTGCTCCCTCTTCCCAGCCTCCTTGCATGATGTCTGCCTGCTGATAAACCTAATTGCATCTCGGAGCACACTCAGGAATCAATGTTGGTTTGTCCTGAAGATGCTAAAGGCCATTACACTTCCCCCCAGAGCCCTCCCCTCAACCCCAGAGTACATTAATACATTTCTTCCGTAATGTTCTAAAGTGGAAGCTGGCTCTGCGAAGAGATTTTTTTTTTTTTTGGCAAGCTGTGCAATCCCGTTAATGAAATTTTGACATACCACACAGCAGTTTTATGACAGATACTTAACAATTTTGTTTGCTATTCAGCTTCAGCAACTTTTTGAATTTTACCCTCCAGTCCAGAATATAAATTTGGGTGTCACAGTTTCATGGGAAAGAAAAAAAAAAAAAGGAAGAAGAAAAAAAAAGAGAAATTCTTTCTATCATTTACTGCCTGTGTATAAATATACTGCTTTATCTCCTCTGCTTCTTCCTGTTGTATTTTCAATAATTAAAAGCTTAACATCAAGGCATAGATCTTCTTACCCCAGAGAGCCATGAAGACTGAGAAGAAGACAGTTGCAGGGTTATCAAACAGATGACTCGCACGGGCAGTGGCACAAGCAGAGCTCATCTTCCAGTAACTGCACGTTTTGTCACACAAGGGACACATGGTGATGTTGTTTCTCTGGTCACACATCTCCATACTGCAACAAAGCCACAAGAGAAGGGAAAAGCATGGTCAGGATGGCTCCAGCTTTGTGCTCTGGTGATCTTTTCTCCTCTGGACATCAGCTGATTCTGTAGGATCATTGGATACGATCCTACAGCACTGCAGGGGCTGAAATCCTCGTGTAAGGCTGTCTCCCTCCCTCCTTCCTGCCCCAGCTCAATTTCCATTCCAAGGAATAAGAGGGAACATTAGGAAAGCCATAAGACTCTATGCTTTCTACTCTAAGATCTTACAGAATAAAATAAATAAAAATAAAATAAAACACTCTTGTTTTGAAATACAAAGTACAGTGATAGATAAGGTACAAGGGAAGTGCTGAACATCAAGAGACTGGAGTTCAACCAATTTATCTCCTCTGTACTCCATCTGTGAAATAGCAACAGTGACCCTCCCTTTGATTTTCTTCAACTGTTGGAAACACTACAAAGCAATCTTAATGAACAACAAAAAAAAAATCTATTTTTTGGTACCCATTATCTGCATTTTTATTCAGGGCTGGTGCTTGTTGTACAAACCATGTAATTTGCATCTCCAGCTGATGATGCATGCAGGGTGAATAATGCAAAATCAGAGGGCTTTAAAAATGTTTTAATACAAAACTTGCTGAAAGATTAAAAGCAGGAGGACATCCAGATTTTGTTGATGTGATCACAGTAGCTTATTTCAGGGATGTATATTCTTGATGCATCTCTCTGTCACATAATGTCCTCCTCAGCACTCTGTGCTGGGAAGCACCAAACCCCCTCATTAGTAGAATTTTGCTGGTTTGTTTTAACATAATGATCTGAGTTTGGGAAAAAGCCCAACCACCTGAGCAACCAGCCAAGAATTATTTTTAGGACATCAATGCAAACTGCCCAAGTAATAGTAACAATGAATGCTAATGAGATAGAAATGAGCTGCTCTGTGCTCTTGGGAGAGCTCCGTGCCTTACTGGAAGCTGAGACCAGGGGGCCTGTGGCGGTGGATTAATTTTAAGCACAGCTCCCAAAAGATGAAGTGTGAGGACAGAGAATTTTAGGAGCACACCATCCTGCTGCAACAACCAGTTGGCACAGATGGGAATGGGGACTGGGGTGTAGGGATGTGGGTGGCACAGGACAAGACCCAGGAACAAGAAACTCCAATTTGAGCTGCACTTGGCCTAGATATTACTGACAAAACATTTCTAAAGTGAGGCAACTTTGAGCTTGAAGTGCCCTCTAACAGCAGAATCTATTTATTCATCCATTTTACCTGGGTATATTCTCATCCACAGTTGCACAGCCATAGAGGAAAACGATAATCCCTACAATTGAAGCTGGAATGAGCATTTGTGTATAAACTCCCAGCCAGGCAAAATATAGCCCAATCTTCTCTCCAAAGTATTTTCTGAAATACATTTAGAAAAAAAAATGAGAAAGAAATGAGAAAGAAATGAGAAAGATATGTTTCCTATTTCTTAAAATATAACGTGGCTAAAATTATGAATCACATCTGGATTAGGCATGGAGAAAGTAAGATCTGATGACCTGTGGGAATTTTTTTCTTCTCAGAGGACTCTCTTTCTCATGATGCTTGGAGTCCATCCAGAGATACAGGCACCCTGAAAACAAGTTTGTCCCACTGGTCATTTTTTCCCCACACCGTGTTTCTGCTGTGGAAATTGGTATCTTTGGACCTTCTGTGAGTGAATCCTCTTAAAAAGGCACCTCATTTTCTTCAGAGAGTCTTATCATGAGCAAACAAAATTAATTAAAAATATATCCCCCGCAAGCTTTCACTCTATGTGGGATATATGAACACGTTCTAAACCCACAGAAAACTCCTTTTCTCACAGTGAATTTCCCATTCTCCGGAATCCCCCAGGGTGAGGGGGCACTGAGGGCAGCATCCCCCCAGGTGCACAGGGCACGAGCATCCCTGCAGAGCTTCATCTCTGCCCCGTGGAAACTCAACGCCCAGGGCTGAGCTCTCACCTCACCAGGTCGATGGGCTGGTATTTATAAAACACTCCGTAGCTCGCCCACTCCTCACACAGGAGCTGGAAAACAGAAAGGCAAGAGAAAGGTGAGAGCTAAAGCACCACTGGGTTCTCCTTCGGCCACTGCGGGGCCCACAGGCCTCACCACGCCGGGGTTCCAACACACTCAGCCTGAGTTAAATATTAAAAGTAAATGTGCTGGTTTGGCATGCTCCAACAGAGAGGTGAATCCCAGCACGCTGAAAGGCTCTTCAGCAGCTGGACTGATGGACACCTACAGCAGAGACAGGGACAGCAGTGCTGCTTTTGTGATCCGTAGGCCCAGCCACCCTCTGGGTGAAGAACCTTCTCCCGACATCCGACCTCGATCTCCCCTGAGACAACCTCAGGCCATCTCACTATAATTCAGCAGCCAGCAAGAGGTGCTGGGCTGAGGTGCTTCAAAGGCCGCATTTAAAATGATTTTTTCGGCTTTAAACCACAAGGAGCCAATGATTTCCACTCTTCCTTTTTGTCAGGATGTGGGCCAAGGAAAACAATGATCCCCGTTACTGATTTGTAAAACTGAATGCCTCACAAAAATAGGTTCCTCTGAGACCTTCAACTTATCCTTTATTTTGTAAAATATATAAATAGTGCTTCTCAAACCTCACTTTCGTCCCTCATTCAATTCAGCCAACAGAGTGAACAAGAAATTAAACACAATGGGGAACAAAGACCGAAACCAGTATCAGTACAGGGAGGGCAACAGGATTAATCTTGTTCCTAGACCAAACAGGATGCTTTTCCCTAAGCTCCAGGCTATTTTATGGGAAACTTGACAGATGTCAAACTCCTACATGTCTCCAGTGAAATGCAGCAAAAAGAAAAGGGCAGATCAGAGCCTGGCCACTGCCCATGCCCATTCCTCCTGCTCACACTGGATTGCAGAGAAGTCCCAGAGCAATCCATACTCCTACAGTAATTTTGGAATTCTCCTACCAAATCATTAACAGAGAATTTCCAAGCTGAACTGCTGTACTTATACAAATGGCTTGACTCATTAAAAAAACCCAGAAAAACAACAAAGCAATTTCTCAGCTTTTATAGAAATATGACGTCAAAAATGTAAATGGGATGTAGGTTTTCCCCTCTGCAACCCAAAATCATTAATCATTATTAATTTCCTTACAACAGTAAGGGCAGGAACTGAAAATTAACAGCAGGCCTCTGTTAAACAGCGACATTCTTGCAAATTTTATTTTTCTTTTGCTTTAGGTTTCTTTCAACCACATTTTCCAAAGGTTTAAGGCCAACTGCCTGTGTCTGAGAAGCAATGATCTGGGACACCTCCACATCCACATGCAGCACTAGCTAAGCCCCTTCCTTCTATATATATGCTTTTTAATTTAATCTTTAAAACTAAGGTTATGCTGGAAATTAGATTCCTTTTCTGTGATCCAAGCTGGTCAGGCACATGAGGAAAAAACTAAGCTGAGGAGATTTTGCATCAGTGCCATGTTTTAGTTTTGTGCAACTTGAAACCAGATTTGGGCCTAAAGTACAAATGAATTATCTCATTTATCCTGACATTTATCAGCCTGATATTCAAAGCACAGCTTCAAAGACATGATTAGAGGAGATCAGCACACTAGACCTAAATATTTACTTCATTTCTAGGCCTCAAATCTTTAATTTTTTTGTTAAAAAAGGCACACGCCTGGCCTAGTGCTGGATAAGATTAAAGAAAGCTTCAAGAAACCAGAAGAGACATGCCAAAACACACCAAAAGATTATTTGATGGAACTGAAAGTCAAAAGCCAAGGTAAACACTTCCAAACACACAATGAACTTGTGAAATAAGTGAATTTGTGAGGTTTGAGATGTTAGTAACACAGAAGATAATCTGGACACTTTCAGAAAACATGGACTTTCATCCTATTTTTAGTTGAGCAATGTGTTGCTTAATAATGGAAAGACAGATGTGTGGTATTTTTAACACGAATCAATAGAGGGAGGGAAAAAACATTCACTGCCATTTGCACCTGAAGGACCAGCACACTGTCAATTTTTGGAACCTATTTTTATATATAAAGCCTGAAGGTCTTTAAATCTGCTTTTCCTATGAACTGAATGTTCAGAGCATTTATTTGGAGGAAAAAAAAAATCAACAAAACATGAAACAAACAGGAAAGGCAAAGTTTCAGGACTGGGACCCCGGCATATATAACACCCAAATTTAGTAGCTCCTCCTGAGAGAACTGGTTGTCACCTCTTCACTTCAGTTTTTGCCTGATGCATAGACAAAACCCACCTTTGGGGAAGTGTGATGGGGAGGATGAAGTCACTGAGCTTTGAATTTAAGAAATCAGCATTTCCACAAAGGGTGGAAAATTTGTTTTTTGCTCATGCTTCCTTATTATAAAGTACTACTTCCTACTTCCTTAGGAAAAGTACTTCCTTAGGATAATTCCTACTTGTTTTACCCCAGTGAACAAATGTCTTTCACTTTATAGACAATAAAACCACAATTTAAAGCATTAACTTCACCAAAAAGTGATGCAATGCCTCGGTGTACACCCACAGGACAGCTTCTGGCTGCAGAGCGCACATTAAAACATTGTTGAGGACCTCTTATTCCTAAAAAATTTTCAATATCTATATTTCCCAATCATTTTTATGCTTATGTGCATAAACTACCTCTGCCTCTCAATCCTCCAATTCTGATCCTCATGCCACAGAACGAAACAGGATTTATGCCCAATACAGATAGCAGAATATGACTGAGCATTCTCTCATTAGAGCTGGCCTGAAATGACATTATCTGAACATATGTCAATATTCTTACCAATGTGGCATGAAATGTATCATTACTGAGCTGGCTACTTCATACATATCCACACTACATTCCACATTTGGGCAAATTTAAATGCTGCAAAGCACTTTTTTTCTTAAACTGCTTGGCATTTAGTGCCTTTTTGCAGTATTTTCTGTGGGATTTTGGCAAAAACATCCAGATTCCAGCAGGTGACTCTTCAGGCTGGGATTTGTGTGAATATGTTAGACCCCTCTGTGCATCAACTTACTTTTCTGTCATTGGGCTCCACGTTTTCACCTTCATAGTCACCCTTTAAAGAGAGAGAAAATCTGCGTCATCCAGCGGGTTGTGCCAAGAACTGCTCTGCATCCTGCATACCCACATCTCCCACTCACTTAATGCATCAAAACCAGAAAAAGCAATCTGTAAAATAATGCTGTATTTTAGGAGCCCATTTGTCATGGCACACTTTGTCTTCTGTCGTCGGGCACATTAGGAAAGAGCAATAGTGTCTGTCATGGGGGGAAAAGGAATGAATAAGTGATAAAGGTGGCCTAAAAATGTCAAGGGAAAGGATGTGATATTGCCATGGTATTTGGGGTTCAGCTCAGTCCACTGGAAAGAGAAGGAACCAGCTGAGAGAGCTGCTCCCTCACCAGACTCTCCAAACACTCAGAGCTGATTAGATTTGAGGTTTTAATTTGGAGCTATTTTTTGAGCAAACTAAGACAATAAATAACTTCTGTGCAAGACTATCAGCAGCTGTCCAAAGATGTAAGGCAAGAACAGGAAGAGAAGTTTATTTAACCTTACTTTCTTGATTTCTACATGGCACCGCTGTAGTTTGAGAGTCCTGACATGTATGACAAACATCAGGCAGACAAAGAGGCTGCTCTGCTCTTGGGTGCTTCAAGATAAAGTTCTCACAGTCCCATGTAAAACCAGTGCGAGTGTGGGGAGCAGAAAACCAGGAAGACACACTTCACCCTCAAATCCCAAGCCAGAAAACCAGCACTGTGTTCCACAGGCCTTGGACACTCACACTCAGCTCAGGCACGAGCAGTGTGACAGCCAGTCCCTGTGACATCTGCCAAGCTTTTCTGCAGTGTGTGTTTGTCAGTTCTAGTTGCATGCTGAACCTCTAAATCAGAAGGACACCAGCACCCAGCTCTGTGCCCCTCTGACAGGATGGGGGTCCCTGGCTTGTCTTGAGTGCCACCAGAATTCCTGAGCGCTCACTGACCCTCTCGATGAGCACCACAGCTGAACACACTCTTGACATCTCGCTGAGCTGTTCAGAAGCAGATTTCATCAGCAGGAAGGTCTGCAGTCACATCCAGCCCCATGGAATATGTGACATCAGATCCTTGCTTATGGTTTTTCCTGGTTGCACGGACACACAACTACTGACACCTCCACAGGGAGATGTGGCCAAGGGAACCAGCTACTTGGTGCCCTGGGAATAAATGTGTTTCCTGGCACTGGTGCCAGAGATCCTGGGGGCAGAAGGTCAGGAAACAACAGAAGAATTTCTTTTGCTAAAACACTGTAACAACTCTTCTAATGTTACATTCAAATTTATGATCATCAGATGTAGAACTGAGGTGGGGAATTCCTTAAAAGCGAGCAGAGGGATGGAAACAACATGCAGAAGTTACTGCAGTCATGACACAAGTGAGAAGAAAGTCAGTCATGTTTGGGATGATGCCACCAACACGTCACACATGAGGGATTTCTTGGTGACAGACAGCAGATGTGTAAAATATATTGTGAGATCACTTACGTCATGCAGAGGATATGCAGCACTGTAAACTCCATTGGCAAGCAGGCTGGTGATCCCTTGAAAAATAAAGACATAACAGTTATTTATAATTTCAAGGTTAGACAGCCTCACTTCATCATCCTTCCAGGAGATTTCCCTCAAAATAACAGCCATTTGATCAGATAATGATTTTGCTGCCATCTTATTCCTTTCCATGTAGTTTCATTTTTAATCATATAGGTTATTATACATTACTCATTTTATGAAATGGAAAACTGCAGAGAGCAAGAGGAAGTCATATATATTTGAGAATCAAGAATTAGAAGCCAATGACTTGGAATTAGTCATTAAAATAAATTACATTTTCTGAAAAGTCAGTTTGATTTAAGGGCAAGCCTGAAGATTTGAAAGTGTAGCAGAAGGCTGGATCACAAGGAGAATATGGCTGGAATTGGTGGCATAGGGAAACCCACATCCACACGCATCATCCACGCAAAGCTTTGAATTCAGGTTTCAGATTGATCAGAGAAATTGTAGGGAAAGCCTTTGCGAAGACCTTGGCGTAATACTTACCATATTTACCACATTTTCGTCTTTTATTTAAAAGGGCAGTTTCCTTCTTTCTTCCCTCTCCTTTCCCTGTTTACACAGCCGTTTATTAGTGACATGCATGAGGCTGAAAGCAATTAGCGCTTCATCTATTAAATGTCTGCGGTACAAGGGACTGGGAGGAGTCCTGCCTTTCCCAGGGGTTGTGCTGCTCCTTAACTGGGGGCCAGAGGGAGGAGTTGATGTGGAAATTTGGAGGAGCACTGCACCATCCCCAATGGTTGCTGGACTTGGGCCTTTGGAGGGCTGTAGCTCATTAATTCCCTAATGTTCTTTCCTCCTGCAGCTGCTGGCTTTAATAGAGCTACTTCCAATTCTGTTCACCATGTCTGGAGGTATCACGTAGCCTGTGAACATACATTTGGGGATGGAATGAATCAGTTTCAGGTGCTGAGTTAGAGCTAAGTCAAGCACTTGTCTTTGTGCAGGGCAACGGTGATTAATGCCAACTGAAAAAAAAATAATACTATAAATCTGGCTACTGGCACTGGGGAGGATTTGAAAAGACTTAAAAAAAGAAAAAAATGAGGCATTCCAGTGTGCTCCATGCTGCCCATCAGCTCATGGCTAAGAAAAGAGTGTGGGACTGGGTGTGAAGGAACAGTGACTATGAACCAGGAACCAGCTCACTGTAGTCATTTTTGATTGCTCTTGAAATGAGGACTGTTCAAGTTCATTAACATTTTTGAGATACTAATCACCTGCTGGAGGAGCAGCTCCAGGAGTGCTCAGTATCTTGCGGTATCATTAATTTTCAAAGCCCTATTTCAGATTATACAGGTCTATGAATTGTCTGCAAATGTTTCCACACTCCTGGCAGAAACAACTGGTGAGCAGATAAATTATTTTTCTAGGGCTGTGAGAAGAGCTACATAGTCCCCTTCCACTACAGATCTGGATTTAACAGTGAAGCCAGATTCACATTTTCACAAAATTTTCCAAATAAGTAACAAAGGCTGCAGTGTTCCCCTGGGCAGCTGCTTTTTTCCTCCTGGGTAGCAGTGCTGCAGCATTATCTGTGTTTGTTTAAATCTGTTTGCCACCTCTGCTGGGCTGTAACCCAGCATTCCAGCACTGGAACACAAAGGAGCTGATTGAGTTACGTTGGGCTGCCCTGATGGCATTTTTATCAGCAATATTGTGTGGCCTTGCCAGTCTCAGGTAGAAGAACCATCCAGGAATCCAAACACTTTACCATACATGAGTTCCCTTCCTATTCAACTAATCCCTACTGTGCTTCCCACTTTCTGGACAAAAAAAAAAAAAAAAAAAAAAAAAAATCCAACAAAAAAACACATCAACTGAGAAACCAAACTCCAAGGCAAGAATTCAAACTGAGCTGTGTGACCTTCACCTTTGAAGAGCCCAAAGATGTAATTGCCAGTGAAAATGATCCAGCACCAGACTCGAAAAAGGTCTTGAATGTCACAGAATAATTTGAATTTCCCATGCTACAGAGAACAGCACTTCTGTTAATACTGGCTGGACACCAAATTTTAGTGTATATTAGGAGTCAACAATTGTGCATTGTATGTTGTTACTTCAACACAAAAGTCAAAGCATGGAAATAATTTGTGGCGTAATTGTTCTTCTATTATTTGATGTCTTTCTGAGCAGCTGATGGGTCAATATTGAACAGAACTACCTGTAATTCAAGTTCCTATTGTTTTATTGAACTTCTTTTAGGCAAATACATGCCGTAACAGATTTCAACATTTACCAAACATTTTCTTCCATGTTTACGCACTTTTCTCATGTTGTTTGGGAATTCACCCTTCCACCTGATTTGTTTGGATTTACCATTAACTACTTGTTAACTTTGGTCCCACAGTCAAGTGTGTATCTGTGTATCATGTATAAAATAAAGTATACAACAGCTGAGCAGGATCAGCTGCCAACAAATCTTTAAGGTGGCCTGATTTGCAATTCATCTTTATTATGAGTTTAATTCTTACAGCACAAACCCTAGGGCTGAAGTCCTAAAACTCTTGGTTGTGGTAGTACAAACTTCACATCCCCTGACTTGCAGCACCTGCTCTGAGGGCTGAGGTGCCCAGTTCCAGTGCAAGCCTTTGCCTCTGGCTGCTCCAGGGGGCTCATCTCGGTTCCACTTAGGACAGTCACCAGTCAAGACTATTCCCTTCAAGTCACTGGAAAACCATCCCACCATAAAATGTGGGGTTCCTCCTTGAACGAAATGGGCCAAGTCACAGACTTTCACTGCAGATACTGGATTTCACAGAAATACCCTCAATCCATTTCAGGGAGTGTAGAACACAAAGCACATCTCATCTGCTGGTTTATGTCACCATCTGCAGGGGCTACATGCTCACTTACCATTTAATTTAGAGTTTAATCTATAAATTCACATTTGAGAAAATGTCAAACAGTTGCATAAATTGAATCAGATTTCCAAATAAAACAATAACATCCACATACATTGAATTAGAGCGCAGGGGGAAAACCTAAACTCCACAGCCATTTACAACATACAATTATTTTCAATACCTGAAAAAGATATTGATCTTAAAGATATTGATCTTCCTTACCCATGCTATATTTTGCTTTGGTACACGTCGTTCTTTTCAGTATTTCATAAACCTGCAGAAGCAAAAGAAAAGACGGTTACTTCAGACACCGCCAGTGAAAAGCACAATCTTTTTGTGTACAGCTCAAATATTGGCCAAACCAAGATGTGGATGAAGTCATCACTCTTTAATAAAAGTCATGGTGCTCAAGAGAGCGGGGCTCAGAGCTCTCTGTGCTGTGCTTTCTGTACGGAAGAGAAAGGCTTAGCTAAATAGTCAGCTACCAGGAGAACTGGTGGGGGCAAACAGGGTTACATCTACCTCCTGACAAAACAGAAATCCAATTTTTGCTCATGTTAGCCGTCGATCAGAGCTCAGGGGTGTTCTTCCACCTGGAGCAGCTCTTCCCTGGCCTCCAAGAGCACAGGCTGGCTCCATCCCAAGGAGCTGCGCAGAGCTCCAGGCTCACGGCGTGTACACAGCATGCAGCCGTTTATCAAACTGGACTAACACAGGCTGACCTTAACATCTCTGAGCCTGCCTGACCTCGGCAGCAAAACAGATGTATTTATTTTGGGATTTATTGCATTTATTGTCGAGTAACCTTTGCACAGCTCAGCAGCCTGCCCGCGAGGTTCAGCTTTTGGCCGCTCCTGTGCAGCGATGCTCTCTGGCAGGGCAAGCAGGCAGCACAGGGAAACCTGGAGCAAAGGCACCTCCTGCCCACTGCCTGGCCTGTCCAGGGAGCTGGGGACTGTTTCCCAGCTCCCTAATCCGTGTGCTAACTTGACTCTTGCCCAATTCACTGGAGGAAGCAAGTGAGAGCATCTGGGGCAAGTCCCACAGCTCATACAAGTCTACATACAAGTCTGTCGTCTCGTAACCCCGGTGAATTAAAGGGCTGTCACAGAGAGATCTCCAGTTATATAATATATTTTTTTATTTTCTTTTTTAATAACTAAAAGGTCTTTGGCTTAGTTTCTATTCATCAAAGACTCATGGGTAGTGACTAGATTCCTGTTCATTTTGCAGTAGGTGGAAGGGTCAATATTTGCACTGTGGTTCAAAAATACATTTGAGAAAGGCAGGGGAGAACTTTAAGAAAGAAGAATACAAACAGCAATGCACACAGAATAAAATGATGTTGGGAAACATTCAATATGTTCTTCATTACTGGGTGATTTGCAGGGATTTCACACAAAGCAGCACAGCACCAGCATTATTCTTATACGCCCAGTGTTCCTTCAGTCGTTTAAAAAACCCTTGTCCCTCCTTTTCCTCTCAGCCTTTGCTCTGACCTCCTGCTTCAGTCAATTTTCTAGTCAGTCTTGCTCACCCTCTTGTCCCATAGAGCCATTTTGTCTTGCTGCCTTGCTCAGCCTGTCATGAATTTGAACTCTTCATTTGTTGAGTTCCTTGTACTTAACAAGATTTTTTCCTTATACATCTGGACATACAAAAGCCTACAAACAAAAGCCAGGCTTTCCCCCACCCTGCCCCCCAATCTCAAGTTAAATGTTTTATTTGCAAATAAACCAAATCAATATTTCTCTTTTTCTTCCCCATTTATGTGCTCCTGCATCTGCCTCCCCTGGTCCAGCTCACCTTGCCCCTATAACCAGTGCTCACATCAAACCCCTGCCCTTCAGGCTCGTGGGGAACTACACTGTGGAATAAGCTGGAATTTCAGAGCAGGAAAGGGAAGTTGGATATTTTACACTCCTTATCACCACAGCAATGAAAGGCAGCTATGATTGGGATATAAGCTCTTTTGGAAACCACTCGGCATCCCAAAAGGCTGAGGTTAAATATAAGATAAAAGCATGCTGGCAGTCACATTCCAAGGCACCAGTTAGGAGCAGTGGAATGGGGCAAAGAGTCCCTGTTATCCTCTGAAATGTGCTGCAGCCAGGGCTGCTTGGCTTGGCCCATTCCAGCTGCCCTGGATGTCACATAAGCTGGCCTTTCAATCCCTCCTTTGGTGGCTATAAATGAGGCTACACCTTCTTCCCCAACTCTATTTTATCTTTTGTAAGTCAGATAAAAGCCATCAACCTCAACACTTTCAATACAACCATTACAGAGAATTTCCCCCAAAAAACTATAAATAATATTCCCTGTAAATATGTGGCTGTTTTGTTGGAATTTGTCTCAGGATATTTAGCAGCATTTTGCAAAAAGAACAATATATAGTTACAAAAAGTTAAACCCCTCGTGGGTGCAAGCAGCTGGTGGGCAGAACGAGCTGGTGGGCAGAAATCTAAACATTCCCAGCTGGTGATAGCTCTACTAAGAAAATTACCCATAAACTAGAAAGAAGATCCAAATTATTTTCAAAAAGGCAGAAACCTGTTAGCATCAAACACTACTCAGAACTAAATCTGGAATTATTTATAATTTCAGTACCTGATGGCACAGGAGATCCTTGGCATTTGGTTAAGAAAGATAAGCTTGAACAGGCATTGCACTAAAGCTGTTAACACCATGACTGAGGCAATATCCACCATAAATTATTTATAGGCAACACTTACTATAGTGCTTCTGGTTTTACTGTCGAAGAAAGAATCTTTGTCAGACAAATCAAATCTGTTAAAAGATTAAAAGGAAGCCCATTAGGTCATTAAAAAAAAAAATCAGTAATTTCCTCTTCTTGTTGACCCCTTCAATATTTTCATTTCTCCTGGGGATCTCTCAGAGCTCAAATTAAAGAACAGCTTGTAGAAACCCTGTTAAAAAGCAAGTCCAACCCAACTCCCACAATTTAAAGAGGCTGCTTATACATTTCACTGGTTTTATGTCTTTATAGGTTTTTCAGCACAAAAGAGTGTTGACGCTCATTGAAGTTGAATCCCTGACCACTGCTGGCCTTGAATTTCCCCTCATAATCTTTAATTTTCCTTGTGAGGCCTCCGGTTCCTCCCTCATGCAGCAGAGACACAGGTGGTATCCCTGGAAAAGCCACCTGCAAACAGTGTGAGGCCCATCCATGTCTACACTCAGGAGCACATTTTGGACCTTCTCTGAAGCTCCAGGAACACCCTACACTCAGCAAACACACAAAGACATTTCCTGCAAGCCCAAGGACAGGCCAAGATGTCACACACACTGCCTGGCCCAAGCCCATCAGTACTCTGCATCTCTGGATGAAACGCTCAAAGCCCAGGGGGTGCAGGGAAGAGATCCTGCCCTAGGACTGCTGCTTATTCCAGCTGGCACATCCATAAACACGGCCTTCAAAGCAACTCCTCTGGGATGCTGGCCAGGGAAGAGCAGCAGCAGAGCAATCCAGGGCAGGAGAAGCTTTGGCTGGGCTCTACCTCGTGATTCTTTCCCTACACCCATATTTACAGCTGTTCTTGCTGATCTGGGATTGATGGCAAAGCCACCTCTGACTTCACAGCACTTCAAAGGCAAGGCCTGGTTGGTACTACCTGTGTCAGCTGCCCACACCAGATATATGAAATTATTCGGAAATTTATCAACCCACATCTCTGGCTACAAGTTTTACTAAGCATTTTATTTAATGTGGAGAAGAGACAGTTATAAATCACATCATAAATCCCCTTTTGGCAGCCTAACAGGTGAAGTGTACAGTTATACAGATGCACATTATGTGCCACAACAGCAGCTAAAACACACAAAGATTTCTCTGCAGAGACTCATTCCTCAACAGCAAGCCAAAAAATTCCCCCAAAAAGTAAATTTACTGCAAAATGGAAATATTCTTTGCAGCAATGCCCACCGAAGTGTTGGTGTTCATGTTCCCATTCACCCTCTGGTGCCTGAGCTGCTGCCAGAGAGGCTGGAACCTGTGGACATGGATATTCAGGGAAGGCTTTCACTTACAAGTGCTGCTTCTCTCTGGAGAAGGGGTAGGAGAGGCGCTTCACCGTCTGAGATTTGTGTTCTGCTACCTTGGGCTGGATGGGCTCTGTTATTTTTTGAATCACAGAATTAATCTTTTTCAGGAGACCGTGGGTCTGGTTGATCTGATACATCTGAGGGGGCAAAGAGAAAAAAAAAAAGTAAAAAAACAGTAAAACTTTACTGCTTCTTGGTTATCCATAGGTCAGAGTGAACTGTAACGAATCAACCAGCAATTAGATAAATATATCACAATAAACTATCAAGGAGTGTAGTTTACATTCTTGAAATCATCTAGAAAGAAAGGGATGGGAAAGCCAAACCAAGGGTTAGGGAACCACAGGATCACAATAGACTTTTTTATCTAATTGTGCTTCTGATTAAAATCCCTGGTAAGTGAAGCAATAATGGGGATTAATATGAAATCCAAACCAAAAGTGTGGTTTTAGTGTTGTAATAAATGATGCTGGGCTTGGAGACTGTCTCTGGCTCCATTATGGACTTCTCTATGCAGTCTGGGACCTGCATTTAGTCTGTGTTTAAATATTAATCCATCTCTGAGCTATGCTCAGTGAGCAGGTAGCTATCTATCTATCTATCACAGGTGACTTAGAATTGATGAAAATATACTGTCATTCCTTTAATGGTATTTCAAATATTCTGAAAGGTAATTTATTTTGTGGTTGAGTGGCCCCAGCTCCTGCAAACATGACTGACTGTGTATATGAATAGCCACTGAACTCAGCGAGACAAATTCTTATCCTTGTGTTCAGTTTTAGCAGTCTTCAGGTGAGAAAAAAATGTCCAAAAGGCACACAGAAATTTCACCTTCAATTGAAATCTTCTTTTAAAACATACTGAGGATGAAATCACTCTCATCGTGTACAGACAGTGGTAGCAGTCAGAAATTCTTAATTTCCATTCTTCCTTCTACTATTTCCCTCTGCTGCCCCAAGCAAGCACGTTTGTGACTTTCATTTCTGGTGCACATCAGTTAATTGTTTTGAAAATGCTCATGGAAAGAGAAGCCTGCATTTATAAGGTGCTCTGAGAGGAACATATGTTTAACTATGCCTTCATGAGGAAAACAAGAAAATCAAGACTCACCTTTTTCGTGGGCATCTTGAGCTTAAGGAATTCTGCCTCTCGACACAATACATTCCACGGTGCATGTATTTTCACAAATCCAATCCCATGGATTTTGGTCTTAAAAAAAAAAAAAAAGCAGGGGAAAATGTTACTGATGAAAGGAAATGAAATACATTACCCCTTGTGATTCATGCATATTTAAGGAACAAACAGTCCATTAGGGCCAACATGATAAATCTCATTTGTCTGAGAGAGTTGGTTTCTAACAACAGGACAAACACCTCACTGTGCTGAGCTGCTATAGAACATGACTCAAAAAATGCTATTGTCTCCCAGAGCAATTATCACAAGGTTAAAGAGATAAAAACTGTTTGGGAAATAAAAGCTAATGACTGTGGACATAAATACAGGCCAAGCCAGTTAAATTTGAGGCAGAGGCATCCAGCCAAAATGGTGTGATTTGGTGAGTGTGTTGTAATTGCTGGGGCTGAGAGGGTCCCTGCTGCTCATACCTCAGAGGAGCAGACTCAGAATCAACTGTGAATATCTCATTTAAAGCATCATAGTTGGGAAAACCAGTAGGAAGAATTCCACCAAGCAAAGTAAAAGGAGGACAGAAGTTAAAGGCAATATTAGTAGTTTGCCTGCAGCCCAGTAATTCTCTGAGCTGTGTTCTAGAGGGCAGGACATGGATGTTTGCTCCTGGCACTCCCACATACACCCATGTTTGCTCCCCCTGGAGCAGCCATTCCAAAGGCACTGGACAAATGATACCCGACTAGGAGGTGTTCAGCAAACAGAAGAGAAATTAAATTCAATGAATCTTTCTAATTCCTGCTGCTGCACCTACTCAGTTATTACAATAACTAGCTTTCACACAGCTGTATTCTCACTGGCTTTCTAGAAACTGGTTACTCAGAAGACCATGGAATGGTTTGGGCTGGAAGGGAGCTTAGGGGTCATCCAGTTCCAACGCTCCTGCCATGGACAGGCCAGGCTGCCCCAAGCCCTGCCCAACCTGGCCTTGTTTTAATCAATTATTTGTGGACATTGAGACACTGACCACAACTATTTGTGTGTGACCATCCAGCCACTTCATTGAAGAGAGCTTAAGTGATTTATTAAACACCATCTGTTTAAGAAGCCTTTGCTCTTTTAGAATCAGTGAGGTCTCCAATGAAGCTTTGTGGCTTTTCAGGCCCAAGTGATTGCAGATCTTCCCCCTACATGGACGTGCTGGCTGTGGAAGCTGATGTAAATCCCCAAATCTTGCTTTCATCTCTACACTTTCATTTCATGTGGTTTGGTGTTTTGCACTGAAAGGACAGGGTTCTCTCTCTTTTACAGTGTCCTGGCTTGACCCCTGAGCCTTTCTGCATAATTTGAAATCATATTACATGTCATAGGTGGAACTTCCCACCTGGCAAAGGATTTCAGTATCTATGACTTGGCACAGGCAAACTCCCTGTTTGCTACAGGAACCCACAAGCTGGACAGAAAGCAAGTCTGATTTTCACTGTTAGACAGAGAGGGGAAAGGTTTTGGGCTTTTCTTGCATTGTACCATGTTAAGTATATATACTACATATACATAATATATAAAAATAGAAATGTCTGTAATTTGTGAGTAATAGGTGACATATTTATTTTTTGCAGTCTGTTCCCAGGTCGAAATGTTAATCTCAACTTTTAGATCCTGTAAATAAAACCAGCATTAATGTTTACCCTCTCTCTCAGGAGTCTGGGGCACATTGGTTGGGTCAGATAATTGTAGCAGCTTTCTTTGAAATTAATACTGCTGTGTCTATTTCTACTAATCACACACTGGCAGCACTTCACATACATCATTTTTTACACGGTCTAATGGGCTTTTAATAGAATATCCTGTTTTCAGGGTGCAGGTGGAAGATGTTACAAGCTGTACTGTTCACGTCTAAGAATGGAAAGAGCAAACTGTAACAAAGACCCATGTGCTCCAGCAGGAGCGTGGATCAGAGCCTCCTGAACTAATTAAATTCTCCTCAAGCCTATATTAAGGAATAAAGATGACACTGCCTGTATCTGATTTTTTTTCCCCTCATAGCTGGAATTACCAGAGGATACAAACCATTGCATACTGTATACCCACCAAACTGGGATTAGTGTTCAGAGCAGGTTAAGCCTCACTTCCATATAGCCCAACACAGCCATGTTGCAATGGTGAGTGTGCTACAAATCCTGGCCAAGAAAAGTCAGGAAACTTCACCTCATCAGGGCATTTACAACACCATGGCACACTCCTGTGCAGCCAACTAAAACAGTGGGTGAGGATGGCACTGACTGCCAGAACTGCAATCAAATCCTGCAAGAGCTGAGATTGTGCAACCTTGATCAGAGCCAGGCTCATAGGGACAGCTCAGCATCCCCCGGGAACTGGCCACCAGTCACCCTCTGTAACCCTTTTAAATGGATTCTTACATCTTCATCGCGTTCCAGCTCCAGCCCAGCCTCCACGAGGTTGCCCTCATACTCCTCCCTGCGGAACCTCTTGTCGTCCTCATGGTAATCCATGTGTGGCTCACTGTCCCCTATCTCCAGCTGCACCCCCTTCCCGGGGAGTGGCTGGTCCTGCTTGGTGCTTCGGACACTGGCATCGTTCTGCTGAGCTCTCCTGGCCAGAGTCTTCCCGGCCGAGGACTTCTTGTAGTGGTAAACCAGGATGTAGTCCACCTTCCTCTTGCCATCCCTGAAGTACAGCCCGTATTTGCAGTCAGCATCCGGGTTTTTGGATAGGGAATTTAATAACTGGAAGTGGGGAATGGGGGTGTGGAGAGAAGAAGAGAGAAGAATGATGAATGTACAGCCTAACACAAGCACCAGACAGACCATCCTCTCCTCTCAAGGCTCCTTTTGCCTGGAGCACACAATGCCCTCTCTCCAGACAGCCAGCAGATGGGAGGAGTCCACCCATGCTACTTACTCCAAAAATTTTTGCAAGTTAACACCTTTAATTTTACTGATAGCCAGCTGGGATTTTATTGGCCAGAAATAAATAGATTGCATGACTGGGATTTAATCTAATCACCAGCACAGTGGTTCATAAGTCAGCTACTTGCTGGGTTTGGTTTTCTCCTTCGGGGGTTAATCACCACTAAGATCATCTGTCTTTTTCCACCCATGACATCTGCAATGCTGCAATTCTGACAAATAGATTAATATCATGTGGAAACATTTCTCACTTCTCTTATCTATCATTGCAAGTCCATATAATCTGAGAAAGAGATCATCTTAGATACAGACTGAAGGGAGCCAGCTGCTCCTGCGGCACGGCCAAAAACGCCATGGAAAGTGGCCAGGGAAGTGGGGTCACTGCTTATTGAGTTCACCACTTCTTTTTCCCACTTATAAAACCAATGTCACTATGCAATCTGATGGTGGCAATGGCTTTATTCTCAGCCCGGGTTAATGCTGGGTAAATGTTGCAAGATACATGAAAGGTACGACTCAAAACACAATTTCATTTCCAAGCATTTATCTGAAAACTGCATAGGGCAACTGCAGAAAAAACCAACCAAACAAAAAGTACTAACAATTAATTTATTTCTACTTTTATAACAGTTCTCATGCATAATTCACAATTCTATCCTTGGAGATTCACATAATATTAAAAAAAAAAAATGGAAGAGGTTTCACCAGTAACTGGCATTTGTTTTCACAAAAAATACCCAACACAGGAGTGACATTTAAGTGACCAGGGAACTTTTCTGGCTTCTAAGTTAATAGAAGAATGTCCATCCTCCATGGAGGGAAAAGGAATTGTACTCCAAAAGAGAGTAATTGGTCATCAGTTGCAAAATGCTAAAATCTATTTGGGATGTGCACACCTGCTTATTTCATACATAAAACACTAAATGTAAGTTATTTTGGATAGTCTTTGGTATCTGCTTCTCTCCTCTTTAGGATTTCATCCCTCTTTCCCATTTTTCCCTAAACCCTTTACACCAAGTTAATAAATGTATAATAAAATAATAAAGCATTTGGAGCCACCAAGGAGTTCACTCATTGTCCTCTTGCCTCTATTCCCCATTCCATGAAAACAGGGGAGGTTATTTAGCCATGTCAAACTCTTCAGGGCAATCTGTTAATGTTTATGCCCTACCTAGATATTCTCATTTAATTCATAAGCATAACTTTGATATAAAAGACCATTAATAACTATTACTTTCCAATTGCTTTATGACTAATGGCATACACCTGTGAATTCAGAACATTTTTTTTAAAGCAAGCTGACAGTCTGATTGTGGCAGGCAACTCACTTATGCAAATTTCTACAGAAACAAAATATTAACAAGTGGCAACTTACTGGATTGTGTTTAATTTGTTTTAAAGACATGCTGATCTTACTAATTAATTAAACAGCAGTTTCTGGAAAACTGGGCTGAGCCACCACTGTGGCTACTAAAGCCTCAACAAATTCACTTTTGTATGAGAACAGCTATATCCCACAGCAAAAAGCAAGCAGCCAAAAAACTTGGTTCTGTTTTAAAGAAATTAATGGGCAGATTATTTTAAGGATAGGGTATAAATGGAAAGATACTCATGGGCCCGATATTCTCTTGCAGTGCTGCTGTGCTTAAATTGAGACACATTGACTTAGACCATGTAAAGCTCATATCTCTTCAGCTGTGAATGAGACAGAGAAAAGGCATTTCAGGTTCACCACAGCAGGAGGATTTTAACACCCTGACAGAACCATTCCTCCATGCTCCGTCCTAATTTTAAGCACAAGCACAATAAATCACATGTTGTTTTTTCTGGTACCTCTTTCCCCAGTGAATCTGTTGTATAGCCCACTCCACCTAAATATCTTTTTATGTTCAAATTACATAACCAAATTGTAATCATGCCTGGTGTTCATATTACTAACTTCCTTTAAAATCTGTGTTAAAGAATTTAACTGAGGAGCAATTAATGACACTGGAAATCTAATTTCTATTGTGCGCTGGAGAAGATCAGTTTAATGTTTCCTATGTTAACAATGGCTTTTGCATGAAATTTTAGACATTCTCTTCTGTTCTTCTCTGCAATGGCAAGAAGACGTAAAGGTTGGCACAGCCTTATTGCCAGATTCCTTACTCTGAGAAGAGTCAGCCCCCTTTTATGCTACAGGTTAAATCATGTTCCCTTTCTCACACATCCAAGAACACCCCCCACCACATCAGCATGGACTGTGCCTGGTGGCAATCCTTCCCAGCACCTTGGGAAAACGGAGGGAGAGAATTTCCGAGCATCCTGAAAGGGAGTGGAAAGGATGGGGGATAAGCTGAGGGGCAGCGTGCCTGTTGTGACCCAGCAGGCCATGGTTACTTACCGTGCTCTCGTGCTGGTCGTAGCCGATGTCCTCGATGGCTCGGATGTTGATGATGTGGATGCCCTTCTCCTCAGCAGGCAGACAGGAGTACTTCTTGTTCACTCTCATTCCTGTCTCCTCTGGAGCCTCACTGAGATCTTCTGGCAGAAAATCCACCCCATGAAACTCGCTGTCTGCGTCTGAGAAGGAAGGGAACAATTTTATCAAGACACTTTAATCCCAACTTGCTCCTCCCAGAGCCACCCAAAAGCTGAAACATATCCTGTTCCTGCCCTCTCCTGCCAATGAGCCCTTGGACAGGGCTCCCACCCCTTCTCACTTCCTCCCTTCTCAGCTTTCCTCAGCCCTCTTCAGCCCTACCTGGGTCTCCTCCTCCTCCAGAGGAAGAGAGCTCAGTTAACTTTTATCTTGCAGGGGTATCTCAGGATGTTTTTACTCTGTGGGCTCATGGAATGATTGTATTTCATGTCAAGAGAAGGAAAAAGTGGGGGGGAAAGGGAAAAACTGCTGGTGAGGATAGGTGCCATGGTGCCTTTCCCTTTTCACGAGGCGTTTTCTCCTTTAACTTGCTCATGATGAAAAACTAAGCCAAGGGTTTCCCCTCAAGTACCTAGGTCCTGCATCTGATTTACTGAACCACTCTTATTTAAGCAGTCTTGAAAATCTGGGGGTTTCTCTGTCTCAACCTGCTTCTGATGAAGACATAGAAATGTTTCCATTTCCTGTTTAAGTATATAGATAGGCTAAAGGATTTAATAAAAAAATTTCACTAGCATCTGAGCAACTAGATAAGTGACAGAATGCAAACTGGTGTTTGCATATGGGCACTTATGCAAGCAATAGACGGCAAAGTGTTCCAAGATTTCATTAATTTTGACACGGAAATAAAACACTGCAGCATTGTACCTTTTTTTTTTTTTGAAACCATATAGGAGGAGGGCTTGCTTGTCTGAAGAGTGAAGATAAAGCAAGAATTATGGGATTTATGGATGCTAAATTAGCTTTCCTAAACAACAAAAAACATGAAACCAAATTACCCTGTCTGTCTCTGGTTGAACTTCAGGGATAATGTTGAGGGAAGAGACAAAAAAAATCCCACTCCCCAGCAAATTTGCAGATGATGTGAAACTGAGGAGAAGGCTTGATAAGCTGGAGGGTAAAGGCTGCCACTTCAAGGGGTCTTGACAGGCTGGAAAAATGGAAACTCAAATAAGTCCCCCACTTATGCAGCCCAAAGGAGGGAAGGCAAATGATGGGGGTCCTATTCCAGCCTTCAACTACCAGCTGACTAGGTACAGACACTGCAGGGCCAGAATCTTCTCACAGGTGAAGAATGAGAAAAGGGTGAGAGGCTACAGACACAAGCTGAAACGAGGGAAATTACAACCAAACATTAAAAAAAAAAAAATCTCAATTATCTAACAAGAGTGATCACACAATGGGGAAGGAACCAGGGAAGCTATAAATCTCCATCTATCCCTGGAGAAGGTCAGAGCTTGACCAGACCTGGCCCAGTCTGAATGTTGGGAGGGCACTGCAATAATCACTACACTTCTGATCAGGCTCTTCCTGGGAACAGGAGGAGCCAGCAAGACAACAACCTGCAGCAGGCAGAGGAGGAGGATGCAACCGAAGCCTTGGCACCTGTCCTGAGCTTACCAGAAAAAGGTAAACATTACTGTTATGAAAGCCATGCTTCTGTGGAATTTGCATTTGTGCTCCTCTGGAGCTTGCCAACACCACGAGTTTGTGGATGTTCATTTCAGTTCTGCGCAGTCTGCTGCCCCAAGCTGCTGTCCCAGGAACACCAGAGCTCATGAACATCATCCTAACACCTGGGCAGCAATCACCCTCTACACAGTCATGTGCACAGCCTGTAACACCCACACCTTTGCAGACCTGGGCTGCTGCTCTTGGCTCTTCTCTAACACTCCCCAGTAGCTGTCCCAGAACAGACACCGCTCGTGAGATCTCAGGGCAGCATCACCAAACTCAGTGAGCCACTTGAACAGCAATTTGTACCAACTCAAGGAGCTTTTCTGGGGGGTAATACAGAGATGCAGTCAGAAATCTGCCGGCTCAAGGGAACAGCTGGAATGTTTGTACCAATTCCCTACCTGTGTATGGTCTCTTTTTCCCAACACTCACAGGCACATATGGGCAGGCTCCCTGAACAATGGGAATTGAAACAAGTGTGGGCAGCTGCAGAATCCTGTGTACTCAAGCCTTTATTCTGTGGCTGCAAAATACTCATAAAATAATACAACTTTTGGAGCTTCATAACTGCAACTACCTGCATTTTTATCTGGAAGGATGCTGGAAACAACTTTGTAAAAACAGTGGATTAAGTACTGTAAAAGTTTCCCTCTTTTTCACAAGTGTACTAAGTAAAGCCCCGTTATTTAAGAATTTTGCAGAGGCTATTAGAAGAGAAGCACCTTTTACTGACTGTGAATCTGAATAATGGAGCTGTGGACTGAAAAGTGCTAGTTTAGGAATTACCACTGGGACAGGACAGGCTCAGAGGAGAAAATCACAAGCTTCATTGAGCCCAAACGACCTCTCTGTGCTCCAAAGCTGCACTTCCAAGCAGAGTTTGTTAAGCCCCAGCACGGATCAAGAAGACCTGCTCAGATGATTCAGCACCATTGTGCAAGCCCAAACAATCCCCGCCCCCGACACAAGGAGATATTTACATTCCTGTTTACACATCAGTAGCCTGGCAATATTGGAAAGAACAAGTGCTTCAGGTAGACAATGATTCATAGAATTTTGGTTTATTATGACTACTGGAAAAGATGTGAACTGTGAGAGCTTTCTTGATATAATCTTAATTACAACAAGTTTGATTTCTACACTTAAGGATGATGTCAGGATTTAATCCTAAGTAAAGCCATCCAAACCACTTTGGTAATTACAAACACCCAGGGATTACAAGCAGTTCCCTTGTGCTGATTTGGCAGAGGTCAAAGCCTTCTGTTGCAGAACAAAAAACCTCTTTTTTTTTTTTTTTTTTTTTTTTTACATGGAGTAGAGCATTTCAAAGACTTAAAACCATGAGTATTTTATGTTAATCACATTAAACAAGGACAATAATTTAATCTCAAAATAAATTCATGTTCAGAATTATTATGTCAAGATAGAAGAGGAAAGGTGAGGAGTGAAAAGAACAATAATGTCCCAGTTCAGCTAGACTGACATTGTTATCTCTTTGTTGGGAGCTGAAAAAGGTGAGCATTGTGAAAACTGCGGGCTTTGCTGCCTTCTGATGCTGACTAACCCACTCTCTTCTATTTATTAAGCAGAAAACACTACAACAAAGACTTGAAGAAGCACTCAATGTATTTCAACACAGCCATAAAACCAATCCCAAAACCCCATGGGTTCTGAGTCAGCAGAAGTCCCCTAATATTCTGGGGCACAGAGTCAAACCCATGCTTGAGTCTCCCACTCTGAACAATATGGGAAACAAGACTGAACTAATAAAAAAATCCATCAAACTCAAAACCACTTCCTCCTCTGTTCAAATTTCAGTCACAGCTGTTAAAATTCCCAACCTCATCTTGCAAAAATTAACACTAATTAATTAAGGATCACTTTCCCACCACTGAAATTTGGCACACTGTGCTGTAACCTTTCCTCATTCACACAATTCTTCCTCACTAAATGCTGATGACCAGGTGAACCGGGACCAAAAACCTGTTGTAGAAACCAACATATTTTCTCCATGATTCAATCAACATTAATATTATAGTAATAACCATGCATGGCCACTGACTATTCCCTGCCAAAAAGTATTTTTGTCATTAAAATGAATTCAAAAATTGCATTCACACAATGCAAACTCTTAAAGAAACACCCTGCACTAGTTCTAAAATAAGCATCATCAAGTCAGCATGAGTACCTCTAAACAAATGAACAACTATTTCCCTGGTCAACCTGAAACCAATAATGTCACTGAAACTGCCTTCCCTTGTTTTCTTTTTCTTTTTTTTCCTGGTCTCCTCTTCTTTTCTCTTTTAAAGAGTATGTTTAAGAAAGTGGTAGAACAAAAAAAAGTCACAAAGACCCCTGAGTTAAAAAGGGAAAGAAGCAGGAAAGTTACAAGACTATGTGATTTGAGGCTTTTAAATGTCCACGTCCTTATCTTTTTTTGCTTTATATAAACTATTATAGGATTCAGAATGAAAAATTAAGAATCATGCAGGTAATGAGGAAGCATATTAAGAAAGTCATGCACACACACACATATATATATACAAACATATGGTAAAAGAAACAAACACAACCTACAAGTAAATGTTGAATATTTGTTTATAGTAGACTCTTTTTACAGAAAAAAAATGTTAGCTTGTGCAATACATTGGATAACTTTTGGATTTAAGTTCTTTTCTTGAAGAAAAGAAAGATATTGAGATAAAACTCCTTTAGTGGGGTTTTGCTTACTACATATTGCCCCCTAGCAGAAGGATCCTCCTTCAGCACATCCTCACCCATTTCTCTACTGCCTGTATCTCCCAAATTCCAAGTCAGAGGTTAATCCTAAGAAGAAAAAACCTCATCCTCACAAGTGACTCGCCTATCTCTTCCCCTTTTCCTTCTCCCACCTCCTGATATGCTCCAAGGCTGTCAGATTTGGAGGCCAAAGCCCTGGAAGATGAAGGAGAGGCAAGCGCTGGGCAGGCTCGGAGTGTCAGCCCAGCCCAGCCCAGCCGGGCTCGTTCCGACCCGCGGGTCATCCCCGCGGCCCGAGGAGCTGTGCCCAGAATGCCAGCCAGCAGGCTGGAATGCCAGCGAGGATACCCGCTGCTGGCAGGGAGGGCAGTTCTTTTTTTGGGATGCTGACACCTGTTTACGAGGCACTGGCCCCGGACCAACAGAGCTGCCGTGCTCTCCCAGGAACACCCGCACACGTCCCGAACTTGTGTTCTGCTCTAAGTCCTGACATCAGGCGCTGATCAGCTCCGCGTCAGGGACAATTTCATGGAAATTGTCCCTCGTCCCTTCAGCTGTGAGCAGCCAGATGTTGCCCTGAGCTGTGCTGCTAGTGAAGGGGCAGAAGATTTCACTGGTACCACTGACTGGCCTGGCAGGAAAAGGGAGACCACCTCCCCTGGGGCAAACTTGATGTTGATACCTCCTGTCCATCCTTTCAGGGATGTTGATACCTCCTGTCCATCCTTTCAGGGATGCAGGCATGTTGATACCTCCTGCCCTTCCATCTGCAGAAAGGTGAACCCTGCCTCTTTCATCTTCTCTAAGTAGGATACTTTGGAACTCGCCCATCTCCTTTGCTTTTCCATTTATTTAAAAAATTGTAGCCTACATCTGTGCTGGTTATTATCTTAATGGATTGAGCATGATGTTATGACCCAGTCCATTTAAAAAGAAAAGTTCAAACTGTGAAATAAATCCTAGGTTCCATGGACAGTTTCCTTTGCACAGGAAAAATACTTCCAAAGAAGAATGACCTTGGTGTGGCTGATGCTGACAACCCACACTGAAGGGCAGAGCCCATTCAGACACTTCGTGTCCAGTGCTTGGGAGTCACACAGATGGAAAAACTTCAGCTCCTGGCAGGACTGTTTGGATGTTCAGCTGGCTTAGCTCTGTTCCTCACTACTGAGAATGGTGGGGCTCTGGAGTGGGGCTGCAGCTTTCCTGGAAGGCTGTCTGCAGCTTTAAAGTTATTGATCTATTATTATCAGCAACATATTCAAAGCAGGTTAGAAGGACACACAGCTATGACATCATTTTTTATTTATGCCTGTCTATTTTTGTTTTTAAATACTTATTTACCCCATTCGCAGGATGCAGTCCTGGGCTTGAACACAGGTCTGATCTGACACAAGCCTTGTGAAATGTAAAAACAAAGAGCAAACACACCTAAAACCTCTAAAGATAATGAACATTTTGATTGAAATGGCATTTTCAACAGCATGTAAATGACCAGAAAACACAAATTCTACCATAACACTACTGCCTGGTTCTCTAGACCCTGTCAAATCTCACATTTTATGAAAACACATAAAGCCTCTTCCCATCCCAAGACAAATTTCACTTTTTTCTCCCTAACTACCAACAAGTATTTAATGGTCTATTTAGTAAATCTGTTTTCAGATATATTTCTAATACACCTAAGCTAAGCACTCTTCTTCTGCCAGGCACCAGAAAAATATTATTTGCTTCTGTTGCTATTGCACAAAGATCAGCACTAAAACTATGCTCAAGGTTATGGTGAAAAAAAAAAAAAAACCAGATATGGGAGAGCCACTGAATCCATGTTGTGTGAATCCTCTCACCAGAGTCTAAATATAAAAGATATCTAGATACATTAAAAATGTTATGTATATTTTCCTTTACCAGGCTGTAACAAAAGGCTCTTTATACCAAACATGTGGAAATGAGGATCCAAAGCTTACCAGTTTTACTCTAAAATCTTAGTCATGGACTACAGCCTGGGGCTGAGGCCATGGCACATGTGCTGACTGGCAGAGGTGCTCTTTATCCCTCAGGTTTCCCATTTAAAGTCCTAATCTTGAGACATTTGCACTGGTGTTTACATTTCCACGCAAAGTCATGAGGATGTTTGGGCTGCATAAACCTAGTCATGGATGCCTTGGAAGGCTTTGCTCACCTGATAAAGAGGGTTTGGGCCACAGGCACAGCATTCAGGAGCTACTTTTCCACATTTGAGCTGAGAGAGGCAGTCACTGGGGTTTACAGGGCAGAGCTCCACCTTATTTATATAGATTTTTTGGGTGTGCCCAGGCAGGCAGAGCTGATGTGGAAGGGTGATGCAGGTGGGAGATATCCAGCTGAGATCCCAGCTCTGTGCTCCCTGAGGAAATCCACCCAAATCCTGCCCTGAGTTTTCTTCACGGGGCTGCAGTTTTAACTTGGAGCAACACCAGTATAAGAGAATAAAGGGGCAAGATCCACCAGCAGTTGGAAGCATCTCCCTCCCTGAGCAAGGGAATGCAAATCAGTGATGGGAAAAGCTCCATTAACTCCTGTCTATCCATGGGCATGCCATTCCCTGCATTCCCCAGTCCTAAGGAACCAAGCTGGGGCACAGCAGAGGCGGAAGCCCTAAGAAGTGTTGATGCAAGCAGGCACTCTGCCCCTTGGTTTTTAGAAAAGAGCTGAGATCTGGGAGGGTGTCATGTCCCAGCCAGGCAGTTCTCCCCGTGCCAGGGGATGCTGCAGGAAAACAGGACACTCCTGCTTAGGATTCTCAGAGTGGCAGAATTCTTGGAGCAGAAAGCTGATCAGCAAAGACAGCTTCCCTTTGGGGCCAGCAAGGGGAAGGAGTGGGCCAGTGCCTTTGTAAGGGTTCTTGACAGCCCCCAGGTGAAAGACAGACTTGGAGTGGTTGAGGATGGACATTCTTTGCAGTTTGGCTCAGCAAGGAAGCTGAGGAGGACAGCAGGGCTGAGCCAGGCTCACCAATATTTATTATCTAATACATCTACCTACCAAAGGAGCAGTCAAGATCCAGTCTAAGTATAAACAGCTGCCCTGCAGGTTTTGTAACAGGGGACAGGCTTACTAATAAACCTGGATTATCCAAAGGTGCACTGGTCAATCCACATTTCCTGCCCAAAAACAAAGGAGAGGCAATTGCCATGAAATTGCTGTCACCTGCACAATGGAAAGAAGCAGAGCGTGGAGGGCTCTGTGGTTGCTGCAGGTGCTCACAGGCAGCTGGGCCAAAATCTCTATCCAAATATCTCAGTTTCCTTCTTAACTTGTTCCTGTTTGCTCTGCAGCAGCACTTTTCCAAAAGGAGCTCAGAATCCATCCCAAAGGCGTGGACCTTAAAGAGGCAGATTTCTACATCAGGGTGTAGGTGCTAACACTGCTCCCCCCCAAAACAAACAACAAACCCAAGGAGTTCATATCACAAGAACCTAAGACAGACTTATTTTGAAAGACAATTGTGCTCAACCTGTATATAAACAAGGACATCTAGGCAAACTCAAAGAGATGGCCTAAAAAAAAAAAAACCACCAAAAAAAGGACCAAAAAAACCTAAAGACCTTTTTTGTAATTATGATGACCATATAAAACACTAATGGGAACAGAAGTAATAAAGGGCAACTCTAGTCCAGTATTTTTTTTCCAAAAGTGTGAGATAGGATTCTCCTGTTTTGCCATCTTTCTGTTCACTGTTCTTTGAGAATTCATTTCCAGAAAGAGCATCACCAGACAATCACAAGCATCACCAGAGGGGCATCTTTCTTTTCATGACAAACCCTCAGCACTCTCTCCTTACTACTAGAAATGAATCCTCCTCCACTGAGGAAACACCTCTGAGCACCACAAAAGTGGCCCAAACAAGTGAAACTAGAAATTATAGATTTTCAAACAGCATATCTTTTTAGAAATTATAGATTTTCAAACAGCATATCTTTTCTGTAGCCAAATCTTCTTTAAATTCCCAAACTTGCAGCTGTTCCACCATGAAAGAGCCCAAAATTCATCACAGGCATGTGGTCAGTGATGGGCTGCCCAAAGATATTCTGGGTAAGAAAGGAAACAGCAGCTCCTCCCAAGAGCAAGCATTTGACATTAACACAGAGAGAAAGAGAGAAAATATGATTTGTTTTCATATTTCCTGAGAAAGACATTGAGGATGTAACCTTGTTATTTATGCAGGGTCAAGGCTTCATCCTAGAATCTAGGAAAGGAATTTATTTTCCCCTAAAGTGTGATTAAGTTTATAAGCCTAAGACAAGTTTCGATTGTGGGTTTTTTCTGTTTTGGTTAGCAGAATAATATTTCACTTTCTGTCTTCTCTTTTTTTGAAAAAGGAAAATGTGCTGTTCATTTATCTGGTAAATGTTTATCCATTCTGTGTTAAAAACCCCTAAACAATAGAATAAAATGGAATTAAACTTTAATATATTGCTTATCTTCAAGCACTGAAAACACTTAGAAAAACAATACTCTGCATGAAGAAAAAAGCCCTGTGTTTTACCAATATGTTTAGGAAAGGAATTGTTTTGGATACACTAAAGGACAGTATCTGTTATTCCATAAACTTTTTCAAAATATGCTGTAAATGGCTATTTACAAACTTGATTGCTTTTTAATAGCACATACTCTATGCTGGTGGGTTTGTTAAACCAGTTTACAAAACACATTTTTGTCAGCTAGTCTCATGAACAGTCTCTACAATTTTAGGTTTGGGGGTTTTTAATATTCAAGCTCTTCGGAAATTATCTTGAAGTGGTTGCTTTTAAACATGCAATAAATGGATGGAGAGAAAGGAAAGTTCTGACTTGCAGTAATGATGTCAATATAGGTATTTTTAAGGAAGAGAGCACAACTAGCTTAATAAAAACAAAGGTACTGCAGTCCTGATTGATTTCAGATCTGACTGAGATAACAATGCTAGCAACATCCTTGGCCCATTTGCTTTACTGACCTTTTGTATGTCTGTGCCCTGTAGCAGTTGCTGGTTTTTATTATGATATTGCACAATTTTTATTATGATGCTGCATTTTTTGTGTTTGAGGGACAGACAAAATTTAAAATATTTGAACCACTTGCAGAGGGTGAAAAAAAGATGTTTGATGGGGTAAGTTTTTGTTTTCACGCTGCCAGACTCCAGCCCAATTTAGGATCAAGGCACCTTTCCATGGGGGTAAGGATGAACAGAGGGGTGTGCACCTCACCACAGCATCTCCCTGAGCCAACACACACTTGTGATGTTTTTCTATCTGCTTGTTTTCTTTGCCTGATTTCAACACAATTTTTTATTTAGGTGAAACTAACCCTTCTTCCCTGAAAACTCTCATCTCTTAACTGTATTCATTCAGGAAATATTTATAACTCAGATCAACAGTTTTGAGTTCTTTATGCCTTTTCTCCTTGCAGGCTGGATTTTGCCTTGGGACCAGAGACAGGCAGGACAGCAAATGCCACCACAGCACACCTCCAGGCAGTCCAACAAGATCCTGCAAGGAAACTTCAGAGCACAAAGCTAAGTCTTGATAAACACCCCAGTGGTACAGCACAAAACTGTGTTTTGTGAAAGGCTGGATGCTAAAATGGTACTGAAAACTGGAGCAAGTGTAAATGTAGGAATGAGCTGACTCTGCCCAAAGCTTTTGGAATGCTGGTTCTCACCGGAGAAAATACCTACAGACCCAGGTTGTCACCCTGAACATGATGCTCCAGTGGGAAAGACATCATCACACCCACTCCAGCCACGTAACAATTCCCATAGCCTCCATCGGGACCTCCCCAGGCTATAAAACATCGAGTGCTTTCTCTGCTAATCTTTATACTTACTATTCAGCCATCAGGCTCTTAGAAAGGACTCAGCCCACGACATTTTAAACAAGACTTAAGAAGCCAGGCAACAAAACTCAGCCATCAGCTATTTTTCATGGTAAAACAATGTCTTGCTGGTTTGACAGAAAGGCACACTTCTCGCTGATGGAGAGTCTTTTGAGCACCTATATCCTGTTTGGTTTCTCTGCTTGATGCCTATTTATTTGGGAAATTCATGGTGCGATTCCCAGAGGTTTGGATGCTGTATCACTTATTCACGTCAATAAACAATCTGGAGCACTGTTTAAATATGGAAACACTTTGTAGCAGCACAACCAAAGGCACTGGCTGTGCTGGACTGTGCCTGAGGGGAAAAGGGTGGGGGGAAGAGATCTTTTGGTGAAGACAGCCATTTATCTTTCATTAATCCACCAACACCACTGGGGCACACCACACAGCTGGAAGATTTACAAATTCTGCCCATCCCGCCCTTGAGCTGGAGGCTCTTCTGGTTTGGGTAAGGATATAATTGGTTGCACCATTTACTGATAGTTCTGCTCTCTCCTTAATTTTTAGATGCCAAAACTGAATCTGTTTCTGCTGACATCTCAGTGTCTGGGTTTGGGAGACACTTGGTGTTGAGAACTTCCAGCCACCACTGGTAGCAGAAGAGCTCTCAGAGCAGAGCTGCAGAAAGCAGTGTCCAGCCAACTGGAAGCCAACACCTTAAGGTGAAACTGCACACCCACTGCCCATGCACCCTGTGCCCAAACACAGCACGGCTCCTCCCTTTCAAGGAACACCCACAAAAATATCTTTCTCATGACTGTAGAGCCTCAACAAGCCCGTCAGAGCTCCCAGCACAGTGTGAAGTGTTCTGCTCGAAGACAGGCTGCTCCTAATCTCCAGAACTGTCACCTGCCAGCACCGTCTGGCATTGCAGGTGCCTCAGAATTCCTCCATTCTGTGTCAGTACAACTGTCCCTCTGTGAGAAACAGCTCAGAAAAAGGAAAATAAAATTACTACTTATGGTATGTCCAGTGAAGATGAACAAGCAACAGCAGCTTTTTTCTGGGATATTGCCTGCAGCACACATCACTCGCTGTGTCAGACACAGGAACTCAAATTTAAACAGATGCAAAATGACAGAGGGGGTTGTGGCAGTGATGGAGGGAGGAGCTTCTCTTCCTAGGACACAATAAAAGAACTAAAAATCTACCCCCTCATTACCCACTTTCCCCATCCTACACTGGATAGTCAAGAAGACAAAGGGTAATGAAGGACAAATAAAGTGCACAAGTGATTAATTAACATTTAAAACACTCAAAAGCAGTCATTAGAGATGAGGTTCCAAAGCAAAGGTTCATGACAGGGCATTAGTGGCAAGAAAACACCAAACCAACAAAAAAACAGACAAAAAAAACCCCAACCACCAACTATTTTTGTAACGGTACTTGAGAAATTTATGAATGGCAGTCTGCGATGTGGTTGCCCGAAATAGCAAAGATTTGGACATGGTGACCCCAGGAGTTCCTGAGAGCAGCTGGCACAGAGGCCACGCGTGAACAGAGGGTTTCCCACTGTTCCCTCTCCTCTCCTGTCAGGATGGGCTTTTCCCTCTGAGTTACAAACAAAATTCAGCATCAGCATAAGGAAACTCACACAAGGACAAGGATGATAAATACTGCCCCAAAACCAACAACTCTATCCAGAAACCCAAAGGGAATTTTGCAAACCCCACTGGCCAGATGCCTCTCTTCCTCTACTTTCTTCCAAGACATATTTCCCTGGATTTCTTTTCATTTTTGTTGCTTTAGGCTATATGCTACACATTTTTCTTGTGAAAAGATGCTTGCAACGGGATAAAGTACTCTAGGTCAGGCTTTTCCAGCCCTGAGCAGCATTACTGCATGTTCCCTACCCAGAGATATTGTGGATTTATGTTTAGTTTATGAGTCCTAGACCCTTCTCTGAGGAACTGCCATTTAACTGGCTAATTATCCCTGCCCAGATGGAGGATTTTGCACTTGTCTGGTTCTCATCTCCAGCCCTGGGAGCACATCTTTTTCCAGGAAGATAAGCAACAAGTCTGCTTTAACAATGCAAGATTTAAGGCTGCTAGTACCAGATCCAAACCTCCACAGACACAAAAAGCAGAAGGGGGAGGCACTGACTTCACTGGTTCAAGTTTCAAGAAAGTTTTGGTGGGGCAATCTGTCATCAGCAAGCTTTATTTTAGATCTATTATCAACTGTCCTGCCATGTCCAGCCTAAAGTTGGCATAGAGGAACAGAGCTGCCATTAACCCCTCTGGGTGCTTTTTTTTTTTTGAGGAATTTGATGGAAATACAAACCATGTGTGACCGTACTCGAAGCAAATGAAACCAGTACTTTTGAGTGGCCTGACACTACACAGATCCAATACCTAAAATTGTGGAATCAGGGCAGAAGTTTGGGTTTTACACAGTAAAACTTAGGAGGAGTAAACCTGGAGGAGATTCTTCTCTGTAAACATGAGAGCACATCTGACGAGGAGATCAAAAGGAGAACTTACACTAATTATACCGAAAAACAATCAGTGCTCCAGAACAGATAATAATGAGAAATGAACACTGCAGGAAACTTTGATGTACTTCTTAGATAACTGTGGTACTTTAAAATTGGATGCAGTTCAACCATTTAAAACATGTCAGTCTGAGATCTACATTTCAGATTGAGAATGTGTTGATGCACAAGTAGATTTTAAAATAAACACACGGTGGAGCAGAACACAAACATGGATTAAAATAAAAAAAAAAACAACCCAGACCCCTGCTCTTCAGTTAAATCTCCCCTGTTGAAGAGGCTTTAAAACCACTTCTCCTTCACACAAGCTAAACCCAATTGCCAAATTTTACTGAAATCATTGTTAATAATTCCGTTTGCAGCCTGGATTGGCTGGGGTGCCTGTTGACTCAGTGCAATTTGAGTCACAGGCACAGACTACATCACACTGCCAGCTCCTGCTCCCACCAGCAGGCACAACACTTAGGGCAAAACGTGTCAGTCCTGATGGAGGAGAACACAAACCTGGGGATATTTCAGCAGGCCATTTGTCTTGCTGATGCTAATGAAGACTTCTCAGAATAGGTAGGTCTGGTTCATTACTGACTAAGCTGTGGGACCAAGCTGAATAGGTGTTCCCAAAAGCATCAGTAGCGACAGGATGGGGAACACAAAGCAAAAGGACAGAAATTTGGAGACTTTCAAGCTTATCTAAACATACTTCCTTATGCTCCTGTTTAGCAGTAAAATATTTTCCTGTAACACCCTTCACCAGAAGGTCACCTAAAAGGAAATAAAGAACTAAAAAGACAGCTAAAGGCACAACTAAAAAGAGAGGTAAAGTTTTTCTAAGACTGCAGCTGAATGAAATATGTGAAGACAAAAGCCATCACAGGGCAGGAAAGAACCATTCCAACAGCACTATCAACCCATCCATTTACACAAGAAGTAATGTTCATGTGATACACTTCATTTTCACTCTCTGCAGCCAAGCCATGGGAAGTGGATTTTCTCAGTATCATGATGTGACTTTTGCTGGGCATCAAAAAACACATGATAATCTTCAAAATACAATGAAAATTCAGAAATGCTATTAACAACAAAAAGTGCTCCCCCCCCCCACATTTCTTATTTACATTTCCTGTGCTCTGAAGTTTAAAATTCCTATGAAAGTCCCATCTGAGGGCATGGAGAATACAACTGGAAGAGGTCCATGAGCTCCACAAAAAAATTCACATAAAGATAAATTTTTGGAGCACTCTCTCTAAATAAACTACAAGACAGCACATGCTGCCAGGACTACCCTTCAGCAACAATATGTGCCAGCACCTATTGGACTGTTAATGAAATTGGCCATTAAATTTAAACACTTTGGAGGATGGAGAAGAGCCTGTGGCTCGCTGGTTTTAATTATTTTGCTGAAGAGGGGCTAAGAGTGTGTGTGACAACTCCAGGGATGAGCATAGCACATGGGGACAGCCTTGAACGAAGCTGCTCATGTTCCCTGTAACATCCACACCCCAGGAAGTACAGCTTTTCAAATTTAAGCAAATTAACCAGTGGTCCTCATTAACATGGCCACCCTTAAGGACATTTGACCCAGGGCACAGAGTGGGGCATCAAAGGGGACGCGGGGCACTCTCAGTTGCAAGCATGCACGGGCTTGCTGCCACCAGAATGTCCTGACACGTGTCCATCATGTCATTTTCAAAACAGCTGCTGCCCATGGGCGCTGTTGGAGTGTTTAATTACATGGAATAAGCACTGAGGGCCCAATGCTGCTCCAGCTCCCACGCTGGGCCACCAGCAGGGCCACCACGCTGGGCTCCTCTCACCCCAGGTGACAGAGCACAGCTGTCACCTGCAGGGTGGCTCCTTCCAGATGCCCACACCATTTATTTCCTGCTGGAGTCCATCCCCTGGAGTGCTTCTGGAGCCAGCCAAACACACAGCACATGAAATCTGAACATGCACCACCACAAACATTGCTTTCCTTTCCTTAAGGGGCAAAGGAAACAGCTCTCGTTTTATTTTCATGGTGCAACAGCAGCCGGCACCAAGGAAAACAGAGGCGGAAATACTTTTCTAAAGCCCTTTTCACAAACATTTGCCATCTGCATGCTGGATGATGGACTGTGTTCACACACTGTGTGATTCCAGGAGCAGATTTCAGGGATTTCACATTTCTGAAGCAGTCAGGATTCAAATATTTTTGCAGCCCATATTTCTTTCAATCAATTACTGCCTACTGGTTACAGAAATATTAGAAATCCTACAGTTCATAATTCTTAAGGCCCAAATTCATTATTTGAACACATAAATCTGCTGAGACAACATGCACCTTCTCCTCTACCCTGAAAAAGGATTCCTGGAGCCCATGAAGCAAACTCCCAGGCAGCAAGCTCTGTTCACATGGAAATGTTAAAGAGGAGAAACAATATCAGAGTGCCCCCTATGTTTATAATTATAGCTTTAATAACATTCCACCTCCTTTCTAATTTTTCCTCCAGATTCCATTTTTGTCCTGTTCTCAGTGACAGCCTCTCACAGGCATTCCCAAACTACAACACATACTTTGGTGAACTATCAGTTTCACTTGCTCCACACTGATTTTTACTTGATGGCAGCATTTATTTTTTCCTAGTGGAGCTATGAGTTATTCCCTCATAAAGAATAAAGCATTTTAGAGATAAGTGCTCTCAGAAAGATTTAGCAAGTTTTAGTCATCCAGGTACACACCCATCTGTTCACTTTTATCTGGAGTTTTTGATGAGATAAAGTTTTACAGGGATAGAGGAAGGAATGACAGGATTGAAGTTTTAAGGTATATGATCGTAGAGTAAATTAGGGTGGAATGAAACAGCACTACCAAGTCCAAGGAAAGGTAAAGGCTGCATGAAGCAGACTCAACCAATAAGTTATTGATCAAGTGCTGAAGTAAGAGAATGCTAAGGATGGGACAAGATCTCCTAATGAGCTAAAGCAGGTATTGCTCTAAGGTCCCTGCTCCTGAAACCACACACAATGGAAAGCAAAGCACTTTGTTGATGTAAGGGCTCAGAAATGCTGCAGTTATAACCCTCATGGGCCAAGTTCATCATTTTACTGTATAAATTCAGTGAAGCAAGGTGGGTCTTTTCCTCTTTTTTCCACAGAATTTATTCACCCTATCTCACACTGCTGTGCACCACCACTAAAATACAGAAAATGCAAAGTAAAACCCTTGCTCACACAAATTTTGACAAACCCTCACTGCAAGACACCAGCTGGAGCAGAGCATGCTGGATTCAGAACACACTTTGGCTCATGTTTACAAAACCAGCCCCTCAAGCCACACTTTACCAACCAGTGTGGAACCCAGAAGTTATGAATATGAAAGAAAACTCTTCAGGGCTAGGTTATCCTCCGTCTGTCTGGGTCAGACTCCTTGCTCCCTCCTCAGATATGCCTGGAGGCAGCCTGGAGATCCAGCCTGTAGGAATGCACCGGTTTCCCACAGCGAATTTCTGTGCCCTCCAAACAGGGTGAGTAAATATTCCCTAAATAAAAATTATCTCTGGATCATGCCACAGATGTAAAACAAATAAGGCTGTGTAAGACGAGAAGCTGGAAAAGAGAGATCACCCAGATTTGCCCTCTTTCAACAGCTTTTAAAAAAGATCCTTTTCCCCCCCAGGTGCAGCCTCTCTGGACTACCCAGATGCTCCCACATGGATCCCAAGAGGACTCTTACATTCCTGGGCACAGCATGTGGCAGAGGAATGGGAGCAGGGGGCACATCTCCTACATCCAAGGAACTGACACTCCAACAGCATCCAGCTGCTCTCTGCATCCCTCACTTCCTTCCCAAACATAACCAGCTACTTACCCCATATCCCCAGACTTCACAAATAGCTGGGGCACTATTGCTATTTTTAATGAAAAAGAGAAAGTATCAGAAAAAAAAGGAAAAAAATAGAAAGAAACCAAGAAATAAAAAGAACAGACACGAAATTAAACAATCTAGCCTAAAATAAACTCTGTGGTATTATCTGTCTCTTGTCAAAAAGTTATTAGGGAATAAAAGTGACAGACTGTCTACTAAGATACATCCCATGACCAAGTGACACACCTAAAACTTGTCAAAGACTTCCCTCTGTTGATGTGTCTGCTTATCATTAGTGCCCACACGTGTTACATTACTGTGTACTCTTGGAGGGTGAAAGCTCTTGATCTATTTCTTGCAGGGAAAGAACACTTCTTTCCCCCACCTGATTTCACCCTTCTGATGTGACAGGTCTTTGTCTGTTCCTCACATAAACCAGAGAACTCCTCGACTAAAACCAGACTCCATGCAACTATTTTCCCTTAAAAAGAAAGTCAATAAAACTGGAAAATATGAACAAAACTGGAACTGATCTATCAAAGAACTGTAAACAAATTTTCCACCAGTACACATTCTTCACACTGAGGAATTACTACTGGTCAGTATTAAAACCAGACAAATGATGTGGTGCTTTGGTGAAAGAGGGGATGAAACAACTCATGTGGACAAGTTACAGAAATGGGTAAACGAGCTGGTGCCTCAGCCCAGACAGCAATTAGCTTTTTGGAACTCGGTGTCTGGTGTCCAGCCCTGCCTGTAGGGCCCCTACAGAACATCTCACATCACAACTGGAACACCAGGCTTGGCCAGCTCCACTTGAAAACTGGGCTTTGACCACAGCTTTGATGTGGCTGTGCACTGGGTATGTTCCCATGAAGTTTTAATTCTTGTTAAAACTGCGGGAGGGTGGAGCAAGGACACCAGGAGGGCTCAGGAGAAAAGCGCTGCCGTGGGGGCAATCTGGAAAGGGTTTCCTCTGCAGTGTAGCCAAAAACATTCAGAGGGATTTAAAAACTGTTTGCAGATGAATATCTGTACTTTTTTTTCTGAGAAGAAACTTTAAATGAAAATTAAACTGAGCAAATAAAGCAAGCTAGATCTATTGAAATAGAAGGTGTACGAATCATGGGAAGGGGAAAAGAGCAAGAGGAACACTTCACACTGGAAGGTGCACCCAGGAGGGCAAGTACACAAGAGTTTGAGTTTGAGCAAGAGCAAACTGTGTGTCAGAAACCAGTCTACACTACATCAGCTGGACAGATGGAGAGAGATCTTACCTGTTAACATTGCTAAGACCAGATTCAGTGAAAAGACTCATTTTGTTTCTTCATTATCTCTTCTTGAGGAGCAATTGAAACTCTCTTTTCCACCCCATGAATATCTATTTTTATTTGCTTTTGTCTCAATGCAACCTGAGTGATGTCACGGTAGCCCAACAACAGTAAAATGTTTCTTTCCCAATGTTGTGAGGAATCCATAGGCCAGGGTACCAGAATTCCCTGCCTTCCTGGACTGCTCCTCAGAGCATCCCAACACCAACACAGCACTGCGTCATGGGATTCTAGCACCCAATGGTATTGAGTCAACCAGAAAAGAAAAGTGCCTTCAGACATGAAGTGAAGAAAAATCCCTGGCCTCCCCAGAAGGTGCAGGAGTCAGTTCAAAACTGAACCCTAAGAAAATCCTGGTCACAGAGGGTTTTGCCTTTTAATATGGTTTAGATTGCAATCCTATCTGTCTCCACAGCTTTGATGAAAGTCTTGTTTTCCATGTCAACCGTAATCAATGAACTAAAACAAAGAACTTGACACATGTACATGTCTCCAATGTACAAACAACTGTCTGTTTCCATAGAAGAACCAGAGAACAAACTGAAATAACTCTAAAAAAATGAATTCCTGATCCTGTAATGAAGGCCACATGGTCAGCTCAAGTGAGTGCAGAACTGGAGAGGCAAAACTGATCCGTTTTACCCAAACACCAATACTGATTTCATCTCTTACTTCATCTCTTGTTCATCCCCGTACACATTGCAGGACTCACCTCTTACTCAGCAGAGCATTGGCAGAATTAATTATTGAGTGTTTAATCAAATCAAACAGTGAATGAACATACCCTGGAGTACGAGTTCATGGAAAATACAAAGCAAACCCAACATCATCGACCGAATTTTTGTGGTTGAATCCAAACCTCTTATCTGTACTCACTGGAACCATTCTGGTCTGGGCTGCACACAAACTTGTTTTGTACACCAGAGTCAAACACAGTTCAACAAAGCAGAAAATCAACAGAAACACCATTTGGAAGCTGGATATTAGGAATAAGTCTTGTGAGATTTTAATGCCATCATACTCTAGATTTTGCCCTGGTTTGGGAATAAACTGATATTCTGAACCCCATGTTACAAATCCCACAAGCCCAAACTCAACCTTGCTTCCACTGGGCACCACTATCAGCAAAAAGTGACTGATCAATAATCAGTGGCCCTGTAAGTTCAAGCAAGAAATAGTACCAGCAAAGGCTTTGGATCTGAGCTGAAAACCCATTTAGTTAAGAATATTTTATTGTGGAAAAGCACGTGGAAACAGAAAATAAGTTAAAATGATAAAGAGACCTGAATAGAAAACCCATGGTTATAAATGGAACAGTCACTGTGAGCAGACAGTTCTGTACATCCACATCTGCTCCAGTTCAAAGCAGTTCATGTGAACCAGGGCAAGGAACTATTTTTTCCTTCAGTGCTGCAAACCTATCTGCAGTCTGGCCAGGGCACAGGGTAGGAAGAGGGAGAAACCACCATCACTGGCTCAATCCAAGTTTCAATGAGATGGAGCTGCCACCAACATCTCTTCTTGCCTTTCCCTATTTTCCCTCCCATATTAAAACGCACTTAGAAGAGAACAGCAACATTTGCACACACTTGTGGAAATTAAAGCTGTTTGTTTTTGCTAAACCAGGCTTAACAAAAGCTCTGTTTTTGTTCCTCTGCTCACAGATAGTTTCTGTTTCACAACTGTCCCTTCTGGGGCCACTTTGATGATAACGTGGGAAAAACAGGCAGAACAGTTAAACAGGGAAATAAATATATAAAAATAACGGAGCTGCTCCAGGACTCATTCAGGTTCCAGAAAAGCTCAGATTTCCTGCCTGTGGATAGCTGAAACATTTTATCTACCCAGTTTGGTCTTTGTTTCTCTAATATCCTTTTTCTCCTTCCATTGAATCTTTTTTTTTTAAAGTAACAAAGAAAGCAGTGGCAAGAAAAATGTGGTGCGAAGAAACAGAAAGAGCACTCAAAAAAGGGTGAAAGCTGGAATGAGCTCCCTGTTTTGCTCCATACTTCAGAGGAAAGACACTCCCCTGTAATAATCTGGTCATGAAAAGTATTTATCTGCCTACTTACATTATTAAATGATTACACACATACAATCAGTGGGATTTAAAAGCTTTTTTTTTTTTTTTAACATCAGATCGTTCACCTTGAGGTTGAAATATGTTTATAGGGTCCCTGAGTTTATTTGCCACAGGAAAAACATGAAACTTCCCGCAAACAACTCTGCTCCTGACAGAAAACCCGCTCAAGTCAGTCAATACTGAGTAATTGCTGGACTGAAATCAATCACAAGCTCCCAGGAACTTCTTCAACTGGGTTTTGCTTTAAAGATTTAGTGCTGTGACAGATGAGGAGCTGAAATCCTCAGCTACCATTAGACATTGTTTCCAAACTGGATGGCACAGCCTCCACTGGAGCAGAGCTCACGAGAAGCTCCCTGAAAGGCAGAGATCTTCACTTCAGCTAAAGAATCCTTAAAACCCCTCGCACAGGTGCACAGTGAAGGAAGGGGCAGGGCTGGGCAGTTACATGCTGCTCATGCCAGGTGGAGAAAGCGCTGTGGAGGGTGGGAAGCTGCTGCAGATTTCCCTCAGACACTGAGGCATGGAAGCTGTCAGGGCACACGGGAGGGTCTCCTGCTCAGCTGCCTACTCGCCACCAAAACCAGGGCTATCTGTACACTTAAGTGCTTCTCTGGATGAGGGCCAGAGGGCACAGGGAATTGCAGGACACAGCCCCCAGGAGCTATTCTGAGAAAATATACTGAAGAGGGAGAAAAAGGAAAGCTTTCATTAATTTATATTATCAAGACAACAAAGATCTTGTTTTGGAAACGATAATCTGGTTCTTTTAACAGAGAGCTTAGCAAGATGCTACAAAGAGAAGCTTTAAAAATTAAATTATTTCATCTGCCATTTAGGAACTACTAGCTTTAAAAGGCTCAGATTTGATTTCTATGCCTCTGGTATGTAACGATGTTTAAAATCTAAACCAAAGCCTGTTTCTGCTATTCCTCTGGTAATTAGTAGATGGTCTCTGGTTTTCATTATCCAACTATTCATTTATATTGTTAGATGGGCTCGAGTAGTTAAGATTAATCAAAAATACTTTATCACAACACACAAAAGACAAGTCATTACGGCACTGTAAGAACAGAGCACAATTTCTCTTGCAGCCAATGACTTGTCATTATTTTCAGTGTGTTTGAGAAAGGAGATTCATTCTCAAAAGAAGATGATCAGCTGCAAATTTACAAAATAAGCTATTTAATTTTTTCAGTGTGATGGCACTCCTCACTCCCTTACAAAGTAAGCAGCAGAGTGAATAAGCATAGCCTGATAGTTCAAACTCAATTTCTGAAGTAAGGAGTACCTAGAACAGTTTTACCCTGTGTGATATGGGCCAGACACAGAGCACTCTGCTTCTTCCTCACCTACACAGTGCACAGGGTCTTACCCTGGACAAATGTTCTCTTCTCTCAGCTGGATCCATTTCAGGTGAACTAAAATGACACTTCTTGTTCTCTGCTGCCTGTCAAACCCCAAAATTCAACATATTCATTCTAGTCATATGCCAGAAGTTCTGCAACTTGAATGCAATGCAAATGGAGTGATGGGCTCTCACAGTATCTCCCTAAAGTTTGTGAAGTCCTCCAAGATCTGTGGATACAGAAATACCTTCTAAAGCATATACGAAAGGGCTGGGACATGATTTTGGCATTCAGCCTCTTAACCTGTCAGTTAAAGGAGGATCTTCTGTTTATCCTTGAGCACAATTGTTCAGAAACAGGATCTGTTCCTGTTCCAAGAGCCCAAACATCATCTAACACCTCAGGGCACATGAAGTCAAATATTTCTCCAGAATGACTGAATGTGAAATCTGTAGCACAGGAAGAGTGTCTCTGTTAGCTGAAGTGTGTCCTGGCAACGTACCTCAAGCTGCTCTCTCGTGCCTTTAGCTGGCCTCAGCTTTCTGGCAAATGGATTATTGACAGCATTTAAGATTCAAAGATGAAATAACATTTCAAATCCATGTCCCTGTCAATGTCAATGCTATACCCTAAAAGACAAATTGTGGGAGCCTGCAAACAAAACCCTGCTAGTACAGTGCTGATACCCAAAACCCCAGAAACCTTGAAATGAAAGTTAAGGATTCCTCAATTCACACCCTCTGTACAATCAGTTACGCTGATTAAAAAAAAAAAATGCAGTATATGGACACTCACACTTCATTATTTTGTTTGCCACTAAGAGAGGTACTCCCAAGATATATCCTGGCAAAGGAAATGGTGCTCAGCATGTTTTAACTTAGATTAATCACCATTTTTAATGAGTGAACAAAATTACAGCATCTTCTGCTACTGCTGTACAGAGGCAGCCTTAAATTTCACCCAAAGGAGACCTCTACCTAAAAATTCCTATAACAGTCATTTATTTCCAGATCTGTTTGATTCAAATTTATGGTTGGTTGGGGGCAGAAGCATGATGAACTGACTGTATGCCCTAGGAGAATAAACTTGTGAACATACATCGCTTGAGCTGATTAAAGAAAAGTAAGTGTCGCTTTGGATTTGGTCTAATGAATCTTAGGAATAGTGTGAGAGGAATAATTGACTGGAATCTCACTTTTATTACTTTAGTGATCAATTAACCTTAAGAATTCCACTTCTAATGATTTTTTTTTAACTTTTTGCACAGAGCTCCAAGGTCTTACCACACTGGAGGCAGATGCAGAAAGCAGCTTTCCCCTACATGCTGCCCATGCCATGTGTGAGACCCCTGAGGCACAACCCCAGAGCCAGCCCTTTCCCTCACTGACCCCGGAGCTGGAACTCCTACACCTGGCGAAAATCCTGGAAAAAGCCTGGCTCCACATCCTTACTTTGTGACTCAGACTCATTTCTGTTTATACTCTTGTGAGCTGAAGAATGATGATGACTAGTAGCTATATAGATAAATAAAGTATATTAAGTCACAGGAAGTAAAAAGGGAAAACCATTAATTTATTTTTAGTAACCTGTTCTTGCCATTCATCAGAAGAAGAACATCCAAAATTTTGCAGTGAGATACAAGCATCTGGATTGGGTTTGCTGACCACATACCAGCATTCAGACTACTCACAGAGAAGTGTTTGCCTTCTTTAGACCAGTCCCTGACTCTGTGCCAGGAACACAGGATACAGACAATAACGGAGTCACTTCCACTAGCAGGAAAGGGTGCTGTCATCACACAGGCTGCAGCTGCTTGGTCTCCCCCTTCCAGTGGTCCTGCAGTAGATTCCTCCCTACAGATGCACCTTGGCACCAGCTGGTACATCACAAACTAGGAAATGAACAGGAAAAGTGTGCGCTGTCTACACACCTTCCATCAGCAGTGCCCACACCATGTCAAACACCAGGGAAAATGTCCCAAGGTCCAGATTGCCTTCTCCAGATGGACAGCCGAAGTCCTGCATCCCAGCTGGGGCAATCCCCAGATACAGAGAATGGACTGAGAGCCACCCTGAGGAGGAGGACTCAGGGTTTCTGGCTGAAGAGAAGCTCATCTTGAGCTGTCAAGGTGTGCTGGCAGCCCAAAAAGCTAAACATGTCCTAGGGGTGCCACAAAAACAGCGTGGCAAACAGGGTGAGTTAGGGGATTCTGCTCCTCTATTCTGGAACACTGCATCCAGCTCTGGGGCCCCAGCATGGAAAGGATGTGGATGTGCTGGAACGAGTCCAGAGGAGGGCATGGAGATGCCGCAAGGGCTGGAGCCATCTATGAAGCCAGGCTGGGAGAGCTGGGGCTGTTCAGCCTGGAGAAGAGAAGGCTTTGGAGAGACCTTAGAGCTTCTTCCACTGCCTAAAGGGGCTCCAGGAGAGCTGGAGAGGGACTTTGGACAAGGGCCTGGAGTGCCCCTGGGGAATGGCTTCAGACAGGGAGGGCAGGTTCAGATTGGATATTGGGAAGGAATTGTTCTCTGCGAGGGTGATGAGGCCCTGAAACAGATTCCCAGAGAATCTGTGGCTGCTTCATCCCTGGAAGTGTCCAAGACCAGTCTGGACAAGGCTTGGAGCAACCTGGGATAGTGGAAGATGTCCCGGCCCATGGCAGGGCGTGGAACAAGATCCTCTTTAAGGCTCTTTCCAACCCAAACCACCCTGGGATTCTGTGACTGTGGCAATGCTAATCAAAACCAAAGAGATGATGATTAAATCTGGATCTGGATGCTCAACTCCCAGACACTGAGTGAACTCAAGACACCCACACACCTTCCCCTCCTCTTGCTGGTTTGCCAACACAGCACCAATCCAACAGTGGAAAACCTTTTGAGGCCAACAGCGCCGCGCCACACTTGTGATGAATTTAACGGAATTGCATAAAAGCTTCCATCTCTTGCAGCCCGCAGAAGTTTTTTTTTTGTTGTTTTTTTTTTTTTTTTTCTGGGCAGTCATACCACAAGCATAAAGTCACACCATATTTTGAATCTTTGCCTTCCAAAATCTGGGAAGAATTGCAAGGCATGCTCACTGACATGCCTTGTGGTGCATGGGCAGCCAAGATGCCAAAGTGCAAAGGGTCAGACACAAATACGCAAGAGGTTTTTCTCTGACTGTCAGTGCTGCTCTGGACAAGTGTCTTTAACCAGCCTTACCTCAAAGTAGTAAACACTCTAAAACTTTGAATGATGCTTAGCCCTGAAACTTCCACCTTGGCTCCCTTTCCACTTCTTAAGAAAGATTATAGAACTCCTACAATATAATGTTGAAAAGTAGAGTTTTAAAATGTATTCTGAGTTCATTATTTTACCTCCATGATGTCACTGAAGTCACTATCTGCTCACTTTTCCTATTCAATTTTTAACAGTGTGTCCTGAATCTGCTCTGAAAATGTAATTTAGTTGCTAGACTTTTCCCTTTTTTCACTAATTGAATGCTGTGAAATGTATTTCTCTCTCCCTGGCACATTTTCTCTTAGTAAACCTTATTTATCAACACATGGATCCCTATTGCACATCGCAAGCTTGTTCTGCAAGCAGGATATCAGCTGACGTCAACGAAGATGTACAAGGGCCACCAAATATTTTGCAATGTGTTTAGAAAACAGAGATTTTTCTTGTTTTAGTCTGTACTCATCAGGATACAAACAGAGGGAGAGGTAAACCAGCAGGACTGGGAACCAGGAATACATAACTCAGATTGTTTTGTATCACTAATGTCACGGTAGAAGTCCAATAATTTATAGGATATGAAAAGAGCAGTTAATGCCTGCTAACCACTTAGGCTTTTCATAACAGAGTTTAGGTTTTAAAACTCCCTCAGAGCACTTACAGTTGTGTGGAAAAAGTCATAGGTGTTTGTGTCAGTTTAAAAAAAGAAAAGGTTCTGCCTTTCAGAGCTGCAGTCTGAAAGGCCATCTCAGTAATTGTATACATTATTAATATACCACTGATAGGAATAAGAATGTACATCCAGGTCCTTGCACAGATAGAGCTGCCAAGAATAAATCAGATATGTAGATAAGGTAAGCAGGCAAAGATATTAAGGAGGAATGGCACTGGGTCTGGTGTTACCGCTATCTTTCCATCAGTTCAAGTCTGGAAATAGTTTCCATAATGGCTGGAAGGACAGACTGCCACAGAAGGTTCAAAAAATGTGAACTGTGGGAGTCTGAAGAAGACAGCAAACACTAGCATGTGGGCCAGTCACAGAGGAGAGGCAGGGACAAGCCACTGGAAAGAGCAAAGGAAGCTGGAGCACGGAACACATGGAGCAGCACAAAGGCATGGAACAAAGGTGAGATGAGGACGGAGAGGGGACATGGGTCAGCTGCAGCAGAGAAAGGCTAAAGGTGCAGGGAGGTTAGGGGACAGGGAGAAGGGCTGGCCCTCCCACCAGGATGTAGTACTACTTTCAGAAATAGAGGGATGAGGGATACAAATCAAAGGCTAAACCAAATAAATATGAGTCTATTTCCCTGAGGGCATGTGGGCTCGCCCAGGACGCAGCCTGGTGACTAATGCAGAGGAGCTCTGCTTCCTGTGCATTCCCAGCCTCCCGAGCCAGGCAGACACTGTGGTTGCTAAAAGGCCCACATTGACCATAAATTACCTCGCAGGAACAATGGAGGCACCACTATCTCTGTGCTCTTCAAAGCACCAGAACAAAGTGGCGCAGTGTTAGTGGCATTGCTCAGATCTAACAGCTGGCACAAGATGACTTAGCACCACTGAAAATAACCCCGTGACAGGGCCCCAGCAAAGCTGCCAACCCCTGAAAATTTGTCATTTGTAAAGCCCCTTCCCCTTGGGATTTGTACCTATGACAGAACTGCAAGTCTTGTCCTGATCTCCAGTTTGGCTGCAAACATGGGTGAGGTCAGGGAGGTGAATAATGCCATGCCAGCTGAACACCTTCTGCAGTCTCAGAAATCATACAGAGCTCTTTCATCCCACTTTGCTGACTTGGCTTGTGTAATAAAATGTGAGGCTGTGAGCAGAAGGGCTTTGTCAGAATCCCTGAAAACACTCACAAGAAATAAGGAGAGAGGTGACTTCTGTTCCTGGAGCTCACTGAACCAGTGGTGCACCTACGCTGTGACCCAACAATTCTATATGAAATGCAAGTTTTGATAGTGTAGATGTACTTCAAATTCCCAGTCATCATGCTTGAGGACACTGACAAGGACTTCGGACAGGCTTTCCTCTGGAGCCTGCTCGGTGCCTTTGGCTTTCCCAGATCTCATCCCTGTGCTGACTGCCCTCTGTGGCAAATGAGGATATTAGCAGAGGGATCAGCCTTCCAAAGGCACAGGGCAAAGAATCACGAGTACCTGGACAAGAGGGAGCAGGCTGCTGAGCTCTGTAGAGGCTAAGGGGATCTCTTTCCCCAGGAGTCACAGACCTTGCTGTACAGTGTGATACAAGCACCTCTTCAGCACTATGATCTATGTGAGAACAGCTCCTTCCTGCTGGAGAGGTTCCTGGTCAGAGCTGTATCCCAGGGGATCTTGCCCAGGACCCAGCTGTGTAAGATGTCAAACGTGCCCTGGTTAGTGCCAAGTATCCCCAATAAAATGGGAGTGGGGCCAAACTTGACTTTCATCAGCCTTTCACACAGTAAAATCCTCAAGCTTTTCATGCCTAACACAGCCCCTTCCTTTCTTCCTCTCCCCAAAGTGATCCTAATTAAAAGTGAGCCTTATTTTCCAACCACAGCACATCCCCAAGCATTTCCTTTTCTCAAAACTGCCAGAACCCAAAGGGTGCAATTCTAGTCAAAAGGGACATTTTTCCCTTCCCGATGCCAACAAACACTGCTGCTTCCCAGGGTTACCCTGCTGCCTGCTTCTGTTTTGGCACGTTGCTTTCCCCCATATTTCACATCACACACCCATGCAACCTCAGCGTGTGGCCCCAGAGCTCTCCACCATCCTCCCAGCACATCCACCACAGCTGACTCCACGATGCCCTGTTTCCCACACCCTGATGCCCTGTCAGAGCTCCCAGTGACTGCCAGGGTGCCCTGCTTGCTGCCAGCCTGGGGCAGGACAGGGAATGTTTCCCGTGGCACATGCCTGCAGTCCGGCACCAAGTCAGAGCTGCTGCCCCAGCCGTGTGCACGCTCACCCCCAGGAATTAATAAGTTATTATGACAAATTAAAATATTAAGTTAATGATGTGCATGACTGCAAGTTACAGAGCTGGAAAAGAAGTCCTAATTAAATCAATACAGTTATTAGTCCCTTGTCATCTCTGATTAATTATTAGCTTAATATGCTCCATCATTTTTACTGTTAATGGAAAGAACTGCAGTGCTACCAGGGGAAGCTGGGCTGTACACACCAGAAACCTATGGAGACATGCTGGAACTCCCAGCTCTGGGCTGAACAAGGTCTTTCAGAGAAGAGAAGAAGAAACATTTCATTTTGGGGTGCGCTGGTCTGACAGCATTTGTTTTCAAAGGGGGCAGATGTTTGCTCAGGGGATTTTTGACTGCTGAAAGGTTAAGGGATAAAGATTTTACTTCTAAAGCTGGGCTTAGACCCGGGCACTTGTCCCAGTGCTTCCAAGCTTTTCTCTGCAGTGACAGGATATCACCATGGTCCTTTCAGGAGCCAACATGCCCTTCCTTTGCCCCAGAGCCCACCCCAGTTGTGACCCTCACCCCATCCTCACCAGATGCACTCATTACGCCATGCACAGAGAAGGAGTGGGCACCATAATAAGCTGGCAGGCATCAGCTGTGGTGCCTGGCTCCTCAGGGCACAGATGAAGCTCAGGACACCTGTCCTTTCATGCCACCGCAGGGCCAAAAATAACTTTTCTCCTTGGTAGTGATAACTGAAACAGTACTTTGGATTTAGGCAACAGATAGTATCTACCCAGAGCTCAGGGGAGCACAGTTTCCCTTCTGCTTTGCTGTCTTCCATCATCCTTTCACTGTGCCCAACTTCTGCCTAACTCCTTGCAACGAGCAGGTTTCCTTTGCTGTCTGCAGGAGGATTTTTTTGAGTGCAAAAACTTCTAGGATAGTTCTCCATGTGTCTCTCCAGCAAGTCACAAAGTGAATTTATACCACAAATGCTGCTATGTCATTTGACAGGAGCTTTGTATTAGAAACAGCTTTTACAAACAAGCTCTTTTGGATAGGTTATCAACAGAAATACAAACACACACTGCCAAGAACAAAACTGCTCCTTGAACTCATCAATGAAGCTGTTCATGCTTCTAAGGGGTGATTCAGTAAATTAAATAATGTCACTGTAAAAGACTGTGCTTCTCAAAGATAAAAAGCCACTCAAATGATTTCTCAGGACTCTCACCACCCTATCACTGCCATTACCTTGTGATAAATTGCCACCTGGCCCATGAGTAATGGTAGTTCCTAGTGCCATTTTATCATTTAGTCCTCTTACTGATATCTCTGTTAATGTACTGCCACAACACTTCAGCTTCCCATGATCTACTTGCCTTCCACTGCAGTTGTGCAAAGTTGGAGCTCCTTATTTCCAGAAGAAGTTAAGGTGGGACAACTAGTGTCATGCAGAAACCCTGTCCCCTGCTCCTTAGATATAAAGCCCACCTGTTTTGTGTCAGACATTAAAGAAAAAGTTTAAATTCTGAGCGCTCTGGCCAGCCTAGGTTTGATGAGTAAACAGCATTTCTTCTAGAAATGGGCTGAACTCCAGTGAAATATTTGGCTATTTAATGAGCAGGCTCTAGGATAACGGTTTTCGTGGGAATCCAAAAAGAGGGAGTAAAGAAAAGGGCTCCCCGCGCTATTCTTAGCTGCAAACAGCTAGATTTGGAATTTTGATTGTAAAGCATGGAATTTATAAATGGTGCCATGCTAAATTTACTTCATTTGTATACAATTCAGCCAGATAATCAGAAGTGTTCCAGCATGTTCCTGGTTAGCATCTCGGTTCTGGTTTTATTGTCTCCACGCTAGTAGAAAAAATGCGCTCAGTAAATAGTGCTTGCAGAACTTGTGTCCCAGTGCGTGTGCCTGAAGATTTTCTCTACAGAGATTTTATATAAATGCACATGTGGGTGCACATGCATGCACACAGACACTGAGCCGTGATTTATTTCCAGAGGGAAGCCAAGGAAATTCCCACCCCCTACCACTTAAACGATCTGCTCTTTGGCTCCAAACATTCTGCAACTTCTCAGCCAAGGAATGTATTTTCCCCTTCCAATATAGATAATTTATTTTGCTGAACACATTAGTTAATGATAGTGAGATACATGATTTAGTCAGTTCTGTAAAAACATTACTGACAGTCTCAGACAGATCCATTTCATTTAGCAAGTTGGTCTTTTTTTTTTTAGCTCGTCTTCCGCAGCACGGTGTGAATTAACAGCAATCATCAACTCAAGGATCTGTCACATATACTTCGTACTCCGGCAATTTTTCATAATTAGATTGGCTTCCCGCGGTTAGACGAGTTTTTAATTATGATATTAATATAGGTTAAAAGGACTTCACACTGTTTTACGCTTCGGAAGGCGGGAGGAGGAAAGCGGGCAGTGGGAGACGAGCAATTTCATTTCACCGGTACTCTGTGGCGATTATTTCTGGATTTTTAAAAATAGTCGATGAAACGCTAATAATAAATCCCTTATCGGGGCAGCCGGGGCGGCCGCCCGCCGAGCCCGTCCCCGGCCGAGCAGGAGCGTGCCCTCATCCCGCACCTTCCCCAGCGCGGCGGCGGCGGCGGCGGCCGAGACTTACGCGGTCCCCAGGGCGCGGCGGCCGGCAGCCTGCGCAGGTGGATCTCATCCTTCTCCATCGCCCGTCCGAGCTCCGCAGCCCGCCTGCCACTTGGTACCAAAGTGAACTTGCCAGGATCCCTCCTCTCGCCGCTCCTCCTCCTTCGACCCCCCCGCTGCTGCCGGGGCGGGCGCGCTGCTCCGGGAGCGGCTCCGCGCAGCGCCCCGCCGCCCCCGGGCACACTTTAAATACGAGCGCCGGGCGGCGGCCGGCCCGGCCCGCCGGAGCGCGGCCCTCCGCGGGGAGCCGGCCCTCCTCCCGCCCTGCCCTTCCCTTCCTTCCCCGGTGACGCCGCGGCTCTCCCCGCCCGGCCGCCCCCGCGCAATCCCCGCGCAATCCCCGCGCGTACCTGCGGCGGCGGCGGGGCTGACCTTGGGCGCGGGGCGGCGGCGCCGGAGCGACGGCGGCAGCTGCGGGCGGGGACAGCGCGGCCGCGAAAGGTCAGCGCGCCCTGCGCGGCGGGAGCCGCCGGCCCGCGCCCCGCACTCGCCGCGCACGGCGGAACCCCCCGCGCCGCTGCCTTTTTTGTTTTTTTTTTGGTTTTTTTTTTTTTTCCTCCAGAAGCTCCCGCACCTTCCCGTTTTTTTCCCGAGGTGAAAAGGAAAAGCGAGGCTGGGTCTGCTGCTGAAGCCCCGGGATCGCTCCCCCTTGCCCAAAGTGCGGGCTGGACACTCCCCGTGTTTCTCACAGCCCCGGTGGGAAAGGTGACGAGATTCCCAGCTGGGAGAGCAGGGTTAAAGTTCTCCATCCCGCTGGCACAGGGGCAGCCAGGGCAGCCCGTTTCCCGGGAAAGCTTCTTCTCCCAGGTCTGGTCCTGGAGGGATGCTCTGAATGTCGCTGTAGACACCAACAAACTCGAGCCCTCAAATAACAAATTTTTTTAAGCTTTTTTTTTAGAAATGTGAGGTCTAAAATAGCTGGCACTCACTTTTTACAGCTCCCGCTGTGTGGCTATAGTATTTATACAGGGGTTTGAGACTGATTTCAGGCCATTCACCTTTTATGCGTTCCACAGGGATTCCCTGGTCTCTCCAAAGTTACAGCTTGAGCCCGTGCTGTGCTGCAGAAACCCACTCAGGCAAACCTGACACAGATTTATCTGCACCATTCTCTGACTGCTTTCTCTCTTTTTTTTTTTTAATTGTAATCTCAGACCAGCACTTAACCCTCAAAAATAAAAAGCCAGGAGTGTGCAAGGGCTCTGCCAGAAGGAAAGAGGATCAGCAAGCTTCCCAACTTCTGGCAGGCAGCCCCCAAGTGTCCCACATTTGCAAGTTCCTCTCACTGCCATGCTCCTGCTGTACCCAGGCCCTTCGTGGTCCACTTGCATCCAGGGAAATTGCAGGGACATTGCTGAGTGGCATCTTGCTGGTGGCTCTCACCCCTAGGGTACAGATGATGGTTCTAATTCCACTCTGAATTCCCCTTTGCTACTGAAAATGTGGCGGGTTATGGCTTGGGTATCTCTGTGGGGCTGTTTTTTGGAGAACTGTAAAAGTCTCTTTCCTGGGTTGGCTGGGGGTCTGACAGCAGAGGCAGAAAACACAGTGTGGTAAATACATGAACAAGGGAATTTATGCATATGGACTTTCCCTTCATGGAATATAAGCCCTAGAGGCCCTGAGTCAGGATGGTTTCAGGCTACATTTCCTATCTTTTTTCCTCCATTTTAACTTTTGGTCTGGTTTTGGGACAGTTTGGATGGGACTATTTTTAAAGTGCACATCACTGGGTTTAATTTTAGCAGGGGAAGGGGCAAGCAGATTGTGTTGCACCGAAGCCTCACTCACCAGCTCTCTTAACCCCCAGATCAAAGGCACTTGGGAACGTGCTCTTTTCCCTTCGCCTGTAATTAATTTATTTTGGATGGAGATCTGCCACAGACCCAAATGTGGGCACGGGACCAATACATATATTTGTTTTACAAATGTGAGACACAAAGAGAGATCTGGGAATCGTGCTAGATTCCAGTATTCCATCTCGACGTGACCACAAGCTCCATGAGCATCTGCTGGATAGAGCTGGGGTGGGAATTCAGCCTGGATGTATGCACAGTGCCTTCATCATTGAAGTGCCACCTTTCCTGGTGGACAGTGGGCTTTCCCTACTGAAAGCCCAGCCAGAGGTAGATCAGCTGATTTATGACATCATTTTGTAGCAGGTTTTAGGAAATTTTTATCTGATAAGTCAAATTTTGAGAAGTAAAATGTGTTTTCAGGTGTGTATTCCAGCTTCACACTGAAAAAAAAAATAAAGCTGACATTACTGCCTCATTTGAGGTATTTAAGTCTTAATGAGCAATAACTTATCTTGGTGTCCTGAAAATTAAAATACATTAATTGCCTGGTATTATTTTAGAAGGTCCTGGGCTGACACGGCCCAGATTTGAGTGGAAATGGAAAAATCTCAACACAGTGTGGAACCTGTTCTCCACCCTGTAGTACTGAGACGCAGGACAACAAATTCCCATCCCACAGCCCTAGATGGGTTCTGGTAGATCCTTTAGCTTCTCTGGAGAAGCCCATTGTTGGAAACTGCTGTAAAGATAACAGGAGAGTTACAGAAACCATGGTAAAGAAACCATGAGTCTGGGCAGAGCCTGCCTGACCTCCGTCTCCCTCCGCTGCTTCCCCACGCTATTCCTTTTACCTGTCAATGTTCCCTCCCCTGTGTGGGCATATGGGCTTTGTAATTGGGCTAACAAGGGCTGGACCACTCACCTGAGGTGACAGAGCCACTCTGTGGGACTGCTCAGGCTCCAACAGGCGCAGAGGAAATGCGATTTGTCTTCTCAAGAGCCCCATGAGCTAAAATCAGCTGCTGGGATGACAGGAAGCAGAGACTCCAGCTCCAGTTTTCTTCCTCAGCCTGTGATAAACCCAGCATGCCATCTCAACACATACTTGTGAGAAGAATGGCGAGGGGATGGAGAACCCTCTGTCTGTGCAATAAAACAAAAATGCTCTCCCAGCAGTGAGGAAGGCGACAGTGGGGCTTGGCACCCACACCTACCATGAGTGCTCTTGCTGGAAATATTTACAGTCTGTGAAATGAATTGTGTGCCTTCTGGACAATAATAATGCAGCTCTGGGCTGCTGTGCTCTGGAGTGGAGGCTCTGTGTGCTCAGGGTGCTCGTGATCTGAGGAAATGCCTGCGTATGGCACCTGCCCCACCACCCCAAATGGCAAACAAGCAACCACCCACCCCTCTGCCTTGGAGTTGCCTCTGGATTGTTTTTCTGAAGTCTTTTACGCTTTTGAGGGGCGCTCAGAGTAGGCAGGGATCCACTGCAGCTCTGCTCTCAGCTGGGGCACCCAGAGATAAGAGCCCAAGTCCCTGGCAGGCACCCGGGGCAGCGTGAACACAATCACATGATGGTGAAACAAACCCTGGCTTCACCAGCACACACAGCACAGTCCCTGGCTGTCATGGCCTCACAGGCAAAAATAAAATAGTGTATGTTGTGTACAATCAGGTTCCAGAGAGCCCTAAAACCACTGGCAACACGGGAACGGTAAACAGGGAGTGATAAGTCACAGTATAAAAGCTAAGGCATGCCCAGAAGAATTAGCAGGTGGCAAGATTAAATAAATAGGATGAGTGGTTTTGCCATGTACATGTAATGCACTGAAACTATAGGATTATTAAGTACATTACTATATACTAGTAAATAGAACAAAACTATATACAGGATACAGAACATTGTTACATTGTCATGAGATACAAGTTAAACCAGAAGCTTTTTTTTTTTAAGGGATGAGAAATATTTACAAAAAACAAACAAACAAACAAAAACCCAAACAAAACAAACAAAACAAACAAAAAAACAACAACAACAACAAAAACCACGCTCCAATGGCGTCTGCTGTACAAAGGAGTCTGGCTGTAATTTTCAGCTTAGTAAACCCTCAAAGCTCTGATGGTTGGAGAGACATTTGTGGGGATGTTCTATTTCCAATTTCCTTTCCTTGCTGCTTACCCCTGACAGACAGTGGGTCCTGGGTGAGGTGGACCTCAGAGTATGGCAAGTTCTTGTGGCTCTGTAGCACTCAGCATTTATGTAGCGCTCATGTACCTAAAGCACAGACGATTCTGTTTGTTTTGAACTCATTTAGGTGTGTTACTTCTGTGAGCAGTCTCTGCTTCTTTTTTAAATTTTTTTTTCTTTTTTTTCTGGTGATTTAACATTTTGCAAAGCTCAGTGAGAAAAAATGTTACTGCTTGTAAATAGTAATGCCCAGGAGGAGCAGGACTATTCCCTTTCTTAGGTCCCTATGAAATACTTTCACCAGCTGCTGTCAGCCACGAATCTGGGAAACACCCCGGGTTTTCCCATCAATGCCGCCGAAGTTTCCGAGTGTCGTTTTACAGAAGTGGTTCGAGGCACCTCCCACTTCTTCGCTGTGCCGTTTGCAGTCGAGAGGAGCACCAGGCGAGAGCCCCGCAGCCTTTGGAAGGAGTCTGGGACACGCTGCGAGCTGCGCTCCCAGGAGCGGCTCTGACTCCGCCCGGGTGAGTCACAGCTGCTCCCGCCGCTCGGGGAAGGAAAGTTTGACAGCGGTGCCACAGCTGCACCGGCCAGAGGGGCGGGAGGGAAACGGAGCCCGGTCCCGCTCTTTGAACCCTCTGCTGTTGGATTCACTCGCCCTCTCAGTCACAAAGCTGATGGAACCGGAGCCAAAATACTGCTGATGTGAGTTTCCTTTTGGTGAGATCGCCATCATCCATCTCCGTCTCCCGTGGGAGTCTGGTGCTGTACTTAAAATTATCCATACATTTAGAAAAGCTTTCCCTAATCCCAAACACTTCTTGCTATAGGCAAGACAATTGGTCCGTGGCCATTTCCATCAAACACGGCAGTGTGTATTCCCTGCTCTTTGATCTTTGTGACTAACAGCAGCACAAATTGATTGCCTTCTTGAACTGAATCTTCAGGTAACCATGAGAGGAAAAATCAGAATGGTACTTAATCCTTTCCTTTTTTTTTTTTTTTTTTTTTTTTTTGGTTTTGTTTTGTTTTATTTTGTTTTTTTTTTTTCCTTTGGTTGTACAGTCCAAAGCAAAAGTTAGCCCACAGTGTTTCCATCTTCCAGCCTGCTACAACCTACTTCTGTGTCTTTGGTCTTCAGCAATGAAGGTAAAAAAATTATACAAAATCACTTAGCAGAAGTTACCTGTAGAGCTTTAGTCACTTGAATCACAAGGAGGAAGAAAGGGTGAAGCATTTACTTGTGACTCCACCTCCAAGTCTTTGCATTTATACAAGGCGTCATCTCCCTCAACACACATTTAGTCCAGGTGCTTACTGCGACTTCATTTTGGACCTGCAATGGTTTCACCATTTGTAATTGAGGCAGCAAAGCCTTTTGTTGTAAAATACAAAGAGGCACTAACAGTGAGTCAGGTTAATACTTTAAGTGGCTTGGGTACTGGGAGGCTGCAGCCCCAACATGCTACAGTCATTCTGCAGCATATTTAGCATCCTGCATGCACTGGCAGCCCGCTGAGAGGCAAGGTTTTAACACTTCATTAACTGTGATGGGAGTTTTGCCATCAGCAGTGATGGTTTTCACATGCCAGGACCTAAATAGTTCATATTCTCCTTCCTTATCAGCAAATATCCACTAAAACTGCTCAAGATTTGTTATCCACTGGAGATTAGAGACTCTCTAAAGCTCAGAGTTTTGACAGCACTTGCCAAAAGAGGTGCTGGTTCTTCCAGCCCATCCATGAGGCCATCTGCTCACCAGAATAACAGAGATCACACCCAGAGACCCAACACAAAGGGTTTTGCCCCTTGTCCATCCCACCTCCTAAGCAGCCAGGAGCCCAGACTGATCTCCCTTTCCTGACAACGTCACAAAAGCAGCAAATTTGTACTCCTGTAAAGGAATGCAGACCTGAAGCTACAACAGCACCAGATTGTGGTATAACAGCAAAGAACCTGTTGCTCTAATACTTGGATAATATTTCACTCATATATCTGCTTTTTCTGATTTGAATTATGGCAGTGCAGCTCTCAGTGGTCTACATACAGCAATTGCCTACAAATATTGTAAGGCCTTTCCCTGAGACATCACCGATGAAATTCCACATAAGACTGTCACTGAAATGTGGGTTTCCATTCTGTACTTTCATATATTCAGTTGCAACTGGTGGCTATATCTTTTTGTGTGTTTCATTGTTTGGTTTTTTTTTTTTTTTTTTTTGTTTTTTTTTTTTTTTTTAAATATCCGCAGTATATCTCCAAGGTGTTTGTGGTTTAAACACTTGAATCATGAATTGAGTCAGGATCTCTGTGAAGACTCCCTGGAAACAAGAGGACAATGAGCTGAGAATCTGATCCAGGGCTGAGTCAGAGGCAGGTTCAGAGATGTTCACCAATATTTTCCAAAGCACAGATACCTATGGCCTGCATGAGAAACTGTGAGAATGGTGAGCTGGTTAAAGGAGCAGCTGTGTTCACTTTTTCAGCCTCAGAACTCCGTGTTTCTGCAGGACAGGTACTGAAAGGAAGAAACAGAGACAAAATTGAAGGATGTTTCAATATGAAATCACCCCCCTGAGACTGATCTTAGCAAGAGAGAGCATCACCTGTGGCAGCTGAGTTCTGCTGAGGCAATCAGGTATGGCTATGTCCTCACGTGCATGTGTTTGAATATCAACTGGATCCAGGAAAGAATATAGACCTTTTTACATTGTGCTTTGGATCCATATAAATAAAATAATGCAGCATTGATTGTTTCCTGGTGAGATTGAGCTCTGCATACCTTCCTGCATTATATCTGTAAATATAAGTAAGCTGTCTATATCCAGATGAGTAATCAGGATGAACAAAGCCAGGCCATTTGTTACTGTACACAAAGGTGCAATAAAAATGCACCACTTGCAGCAAACACCGGTGTCTGAAAGGCAAGCAGCCAGCACTGGGTCCTGTGTGATCCCAACAGTTCCAGGAAGCATCGGGGTGGGAAGGCAGGCATAGCCAGAGGAGATGACAAAACCAAGGTGACACAAAAGACCAGAGCTGTGGGCTAGGTTTAGTAATAAGAGGGGAGGGTGGACAAGAAGGGATAAAAACTTGTGATAAAAAAAATTTGCAAAATCCTTGTGTCTTATTCAGTGTGACTAATCCAAAGTCAAACTCCTCTGATGAGCTGTTGGCTCCTGTCAGGGCAGCTGTGACATCCAGGCCATTCCTTCAGCTCTAATGCCACCTTCCCCATGGAACCTTAATAAATCTTTTTAATTGCACCACTTAGGAGTGAATCTGTCATGGGAGAATTTTATGTAGCTCCCTTCCAGACTGTCAGATCTGTCTGCAAGAAGAGAAGAAAGGGTGCTCGGCTGCTATTTCTGTCAGGACTGCAATCCAAGAGTCGCACGAAGGAGTTTTCTGTTTCAGAGCTGAACTCCCATCACAGCAGCCTCTTGCTGGCTACAGATGAAAACTGAATTTGAATGGGTTCAGGAAGTTCTGTGTGCATCATTTATGTAGGTCAAGGTAGGAAATACACACCAAAATTCACATAAATTTCTGGTGATTCTGGCGATTTCTTTTCAAGAGCAGCTCTTGAATGCTCCCTTTCAAAACACAGGGTTTTCAACTTATGTAATATTTCTTTGGCCCATATTATCAGCTATTCCAATGATAAAAACCAAGTTCTTTTACATATATAATTTTTACATGTATAAATACAGAATTCTTTTATCTTAGCAGCAGGTTGAATTCCCATGGGAAGATGCCAGCACATACCCTGAGGATGAGGATATCAGCAGACATGAGGTGAGAGACTTGGCAGGAGGTGTGAAAGGGACCAGTGACACAGGAGAATTTCCAGTGGCCCATTCTCTCCTTCTTTCCACGTAAAACCCACACACCCAACAATTCACACACCTTAAAATATTTTTACCTGAAAACAAGTCCTCAGATATCTTTCACTGTCAGATCATGAATAGTATTATTTAGTGATTGAGTATGGACAATAAACCTGAACAGAATAAAGAGAAGAAATCCCAGTGTTCTTTCTGATTATTTTAAAATACTTTTTGAAATGCACTTTTTACAACAAACTTATAAGTAATTTTAATTTATCAGTGGCTTTGAGAACATCTAGACATATGTAAAAACAATCCTGAAAAATTACAAGATAAAACTCTGCTTTCAATTCTGAAAAAAAGCTTTTAAAGTATCTTTTTTCCCCTATGCCCTAATTCTCACACCTTTCTTAGGCAGAATTATTTAAGTTCTTCTCCATGAATCCTGCACCTTAAAAGACACACAGATGCAACTGATCTTTATCACGTTCTTTTAAACACGAGGGGGCACCAAAAAGCCAGAGGAGCAAGATAAAAACGTTTCCAACACAATAAATCCGAAAAAAAACCCTGTTGCAACTCTTGATAGCCTTGTCAAGTGAGGCAGATTTTGAAGGAAAAATAAAGGAAAGCTATGCAATGTTTTATCATCCCTTCATCTGAAAGGACTGGGAAAGTAACCCCTGCCATGTGCTTTTCTGGCTGCCTCATTTCTTTTCCTAGCTAGAATATGGATTATTTCCCACCACAGATGGTTCTCAAGGAAGGAGGAATCCTGTGTCCATGGTTTTATAAAGGAGGAATCCAGCCTTGAAGCTAAAAGATGCCAAATACCCCCTAAAATGCAAAGTTGAGACAAAGGACTGTTAGATTTTTTGATGATTTTTTACTGTAGAAACATCATTTATGCTTGAGTTATTAAACTTTCCAGACCTTTTTCAATCAATTTGTGTTTCCATGATAAAGCTGACTAGAAGGGAAGTTTTGATATTTAGACTAAGATATAAAAGTTCTTAATGTATCATGATCCCATCGATTGAAGTCTGGGTGTCTGCACACCCAAACCAAGGGGATTTTCCCAGTGCCGGGGGTGAGCAGGAGCCCCAGCACGGTGCAAACCCCGAGAGAAGAGCTGTGCTGTGAGGAAAGGGCCACCTGAGCACTGCCCCATCACCTTTGTGGCTGCTGAGGCTCTGCTGAGCTTTTCCAGCCCCACACAAGCTGCGGGGTCAGGCCAAGGGTTTTGCTGTGTGACAGATCTCCGCTGTTCATCCTCCCGCTGCTGCTCATAAAAGGGAGCAGAATTCAAAGGAATGCCACGATTTAGAGCAATGAATGAAAGCAAGGCTCCTCTGGGCTTCAGGGAATGGCTTTGGCAGAGTGTTTTTCTTTCTGACTTTTCCTAACTTTTCCTTTTTTTATTCTCTTTGACTTCAGATACTGAAGGTTTCCTCCCGAGGAGTTTCCTGCTTTCTTAGGTGAACTCTTGTTCTCCCTGGATTTTTTTATGTCCTCCTAACTTTCAAGGCAATTATCCATCTAGCCCTTCCCTCTTCCTAGCCTAAACAAGCATTGGTACAAGGAGTTTTCAAAGGAATTAACACTTTCCAGGTCAGCATGAAGTTTTGAGGGAGACATCCCTAATTGAGAGCTCATTTAGGTGGATTCCTTAAGTCGGTAGGTAGCAATCACATGAAGGAAATAATTTTTCTTTTTTTTTTTTTTTTTTGGCAAGTGTTAAACTATTTTAACTCATTTAAAATCCCAGGTGAGCCCTGCATGGATTTAAAATGCCTTTTCTGTGTAGTCAGACCATACACAGATAGATTATTCCATCCATGGTCCAGGTATGAAGGTTTCAAGCTTCTGTTACTCTCCTTGGGAAAATGGTTCTGCAGTGACACAGATCTCGTGGTTAAGATCTTCCTGATACTGACTGTGTTTGGACCTGCACAGGGCTGCTTTTCCCATTCTCTGTATTCATCTAGGTTCTGAACTCATGAACTCCCTGTTCACTGCTGTGTTTGTTACCTGCTTAATGTAGGTTAAACTGTTTATCAATGGTTTCCAAAATGAGAAAACTCTTTGGGCTTTGTGTATATATATATATATATATATACATATATATATATATATGTTGAAGACATGGTGTGTTCTTTGTATTCATCACAAACACAGAAGGATCCCCTGTCTCAAAAATGGATTTATGGATAAACACAGGAGAAGGGAGTCATGAGATGTGAATCCTTTTCACACCATTACCTTTCTTGTGAATATGGGTCAGTGAACTTGACTGTGCTTTATTCACAAGTGCTTTGCTGTGCACTTGTGCATTACTGACAGCAGACCCGGCTCTGACAAACCCCATCACTTCTGCAAACTTGAGACCAAAGCCTGGCTTGTCCAGCCTTGACATCAGGGCTTCCACTGCACTTACCAGCCCTTGGAGTCAAAGGAGTCTCTGACTTAATGAAGTTTGTAGGTGTGTGAGGGGCTTTTTATTCAATCACTTAGGTAGGTGTTGGGATGGAGTAGAGGTGAGGAGCAGGCTAGTTTAGGAGTGTCCTACTGTTGCCTAATCCAATTTTTATCTCTTTTTGCTTAATCCCAAAAATACTAGAGGTTCTGCTTGCATTATGCCACAAGCATTTCTCTGTGTGTGTATGTTGATTGCAGCATTAATCCTGCACATTCCAGAGCCAGAGTTTTGCCTGTGCTGAGCTGCACAACATCTCTTCAAGCAGAGCTGCTCCTGTCTGACACTGCTGGAGTATTCAACAATCAGCTCCCTCACTAAAACTCAGCATCATCACCTGATGCTTTTGTTCAGGTCTTCAGTGTACTTTGCTGACTTTTTGGGGGTCATTATTCCTGCAGTTGTGTTTGGGTTTGTCTTCTCTTTTTCCCTCACATAAATGCATTTTAATCTTTCTGCCTTCCTTTCATTTGTCACCTCTTTTAGCTGCAGGTATTTGCCCAGCAGTGCTGAGATGCCTTTGCTAGGTGTCTTACATTAACCATGACTTCAGCATCCCTCCCTGCAGAGTATCCAAACCAGGCACAGTCCCGGGGAAGCTCTCCGAAGACACCAGAGCAGCCTCTGTCATTGACAAAACTGTCCTGGGATTTTTAACCTTCACACCAAACGTCTGTTTCTTATCCACCCAGAATACTTAATATATCTCCCTCAGCTATATGAATCAGCTCTCTGGGGATTTGGGATCATGGATTTAATGAAACAAGGTAGTCCATATTTGATAATGAAATCAGACAGCGATTATGGCTCCACAGGAGCAACTTTTGATGCCAACTCTGGCTCAATCCATCCCTCATCCTGTACATGCTGGGCCTTTTATTGCTGCACTCACTCCCTCCTCTGAACTATGGTTCTGGAAGCATGTGAGGAACAACCCAGGCAACCTATCTGAACGAGGAAAGAAAGAAAAAGAAGATTTGGGCTTTTGTTCAGCTGATCAAGTTCCTCAAACAAACTCTCAATGACAACACACACTTTAGTGATGGCCCAGAGCAGGAGGCAGCTTGGAAAAAGGGAAAGAGTTTCTTATAAAATCATCAATAACCATGCTGCTGGATGTGGCACTACAGCCTGAGCTGGAATCAATCAGAAAAGTTAAAACATGGCCCTTTGTGAATACTGAAACTTCTAACATCATGAATGTCAGGTCTGATAAAATTTCCTTTCAGGCAGCAGCGAAAACTTCCTGAACTTTATTTCATTCTCTCTGTCAAATACGCCATACAGTGTTTCAATCAACCTGAAATAAATAGTTCTTTCCAAAGCACAGACCTTTCCTGCAGACAGAAAACTCTCTTACTAACCAACCACGTAGAAATAAAGTTAAATGATGAACACAACCAGGCTTTCTTGCTGTTACATTTAAATTTCCACCCAAGATAATAAAAAAAAAAAAAAAAAAAAAAGGAAGAAATTGCACCTTAGTATTTCCAAACTGCATAACTCAAGCTCAACAGTAAAGCTTTTGAGTCATGGTGCTGTTTCTTTTCTGTGCTGTGCAGGTGTGCTGCAGATTTCCCCTTGATTTTGCAATACTCTATTTGTATTGAGGAGGAAAAGGAACTTTGATCTGCAAAGCTGATTTTCATCCATCAGCTCTGGAGCTGTCCTTTTAAAGGAATTCATGTTTCTTGAATGCATTTGACACATGCAAAACCCAGAAGGAGCTAGAAACCTTGGGCATACTAGAGAATAAAATCCACCAGGGAATTAGAAGTGTAGCTAACCTGAGTGAAGAAGTGCACAGAGCTCATGAAACTTGTACCCATTCCCACATTCATCCCTTGGCACTTCCTCCCACTTGGCACCAGCACACAGAAGACCATTTCCAGTGACAGAGGGAACAGCTGCCTCCTCCTCAAGTGCCTCTGCTTCTGTGGCACACGGGGCTAGAAACAAAACCAAGCACTAATAAACACACACTCCTTGCCTTAAAGGACCCTGCCTGTGAAAAAAGGGAGGTGCCAGCAGTGGTTTCAGCACTCTGGGAGTGCTGGCTGTGCTGATTTTGAACATCAAACACTCAGCTGATGAGAAAAACCTCATCTGGCAGAGCTGTACCACCATCACCCTGAGCCTTGCAAAGCTGGAAAAATGATGATAGCTCTCTAGATTTTGGTCAGGGTGGAGGAAGACATCCTTTCCTCCTACCTGCATGCCATTGCCCTCACTTCTGGGCAGTGAGCACCTGCTGACTTAAAGTTTCAGTTCAATCCATAACCCAGACTGGAAGCAGGGAATAAAATCCTGAGGATGTATTTCTGCTGCTGTGGCCTGGGTCTGGTGCCAAGAAAGCCTCCAGCAGGATGAAGGGGTAGTCAGCACTAGGTAGGAATGGCACCACCAGCAGGAGAGCCCAGGGGAGCTCTGCTCAGCAGCTCCTGGGCTTGCAGGGGGATAAAAACATAGGAAAGAGAGATGTGTGATGAGGATTTTGTGGTTTGAATCTGCCTCCTTTCACTGGGGTGATCAAAAGGAACTCTGGCTAAGTCAAAAATTTTAATGGTAAGAGGGGATAGTAACAAATAATAAAAAAACTTTAGGATGCTGTCAGACAACCTAATGTTTAAGTTTTGCTAAGAGGCTAAAGCAGCAGCATAAGAGTTGCCTAGTGTAGGGTTTAAGTATTCATATGTATTTTATTAACATTCATTTTATAATTACCAACATGTTATCGTGCCAGCTGTATGTTTATAAATACCACCAGACTCACTGTAGCACCAGTTTCACTTATGTGATAAATATTGACAAGTTTGTCTTAGAAAATTATCTCTTTTGCTTTGGAGTCTTTAATTAGTTCCGCTTTCTGTCATTGCCTGGAATTGATTTTTGCGTGTTTACTCTTTGGGAACTGTGTGTACAATCCTGGCATAGCTGCCAGAACTTGGGTGATATGTTGTTCCTCTCTGGAGCTTTGTTAAAGTGTTTTGAAAAGTGAAAAACTGAGGTTTCTATAAATCTGCCAGAGGGTTGTAGCCAGTTTTGTTATTCTTTAAATTTTTTTTTTTTTGAGAAGCTGAAGAAACTTGGAAATGGGTAGGAAAAGTTTAAAAGTGTTTTCTTTAACAGTTTGAAACATCGTATTTCATGTTGCTATTATAAACAGTGAAATGCCCTGTTCCCTTATTTGGTTAAAAAAGCAGACAAGCTATATGCACTGAGTATTCTGCCTTTAGGACCTTTTTTAACAACAATTATTAATTACAGTGCATGCTGGTTGGCATCCCAGATTGGTGCTACTGAGCTGAGAAGCCAAATATTGAAAGTTTCTGTTTGAAGGTTCAGTTCATAACCCCTCTGTTTGGATTAAGAGCAGAATGTTTGTGTGAATTTTTTTGTAAAAAAAGTTGAGCTTCCAATGTTTAATGGAAGTGGCATTATAACACAGGCCATGTCTCCAAAGTCCTCTCAGAGTGAACAGCAAAACCTTTCTAAATGCAAACATATGTTTCATAAACTTTGGTTTATTTAACTTTTTTTTTTTTTTTAATGAGGAGATGAATTTTACAGCTGACAAAGTTAGGCAGCATTATGTTCAACAAGCATTCCATCCTGAGGGGTTTTTTTTAAGCTTCACAACAAAAAGATTTCTATTTATCTCAGGTTATGCAATATTCAGTGACTGGAAGTCTAATCTGTGTCAGAATTTGCACATTGCTCTGCACCCCATCTTCCAGGTTGGTCATCTGTTGCAATCTTAGCCTAAACTTAGCATTTAAAAGCTTTGTGCTAGCCCCCAGTGCTCAGACATGAATCACCACCTCACTTCCCCACGCATTAATGGCATTTATTCAGGAGGAAGGAGCTGACCTCACTCCACTCATGCCACTGCTTGCCCAGGAGTTGGTTTCTGCTTCCAAGAGGTGCTCAATTATCAAAAAGCAGGAATGTCTTTAGATGAGCTTGTCCTAAATGTTTTAGATGTAAAAGGGGAACACAGAAAAAAGACTTGTGGAGGATTGAGGAGAGATGATTTGCCCAAATGGACTCTGCTCAACCAGGTTCCATCCCAAGCAGAGTGAGCTGTGCCTCTATTCCAGCAGAGGTGCTGTAACAATCCACCAGGATTTTTACAGCACTAAATAGGGCTGGAAGGTCTACCTGTGTAAATTCACTGCAAAAGGAGAAAATTCAGAGTCTTCAGACCCCTGCAGAAAGGCACTGGAATTTACTCCCTTTGTTTCTCCTCACAGATGATCTGGGATCACCCCAAACAGAGATATTCTGGCATGCTCTGACTGTCTTTTCCCTTAAAACTCTCAGTTTTGGGTGGTTTTTTGGGGGGGTATGGGATCAAATCTACAAAGAGGTTTTTAATACTAGACATTACATGGCTCTGTAAGCCCCTGACACTGCCAGGCAAGTTATTAAAGATTGTTACCAAAAAACAAAAACAAAACAAAACAAAAAAATCCAACAACTTTAAAAATTAAACAGAAATCATCTTTAACCTTTTGAAAACTCAAAACTGAGCATTGTTTTTCCAAGTTCAACTACAGTAGGAAGGAGAGTTCAATGATTTTAAGTTGTTTTAATTGTTCTTTACTACTCACAGGCATGAGAAAACATATCTGTAATATAAAAATCCAGACTACCTGTCCATTGGAATAAATTTGAACTCTAAATTCTGAGCTCTTAACCCACCATTTATCACTCTGGAGAGAATTGAACTTCATATTTTAAAAGAGTCCTTTAATTTTTCTCTAGCTGGTACTGAATGCAACGAAAGAGTCTGGTGGGGATTTTTACACCTGGAGTCACCAAATTCTCAGCCTTGGGTGGAAACTGGAGGACTTATGGGTCAAGTGGAGAACAAAATACAACAAAATATTAGGTTTTTCTTCTGTTTGGAATGTCTGGAAAAGTGTCAGTGTGTGGAATCGCTCCATATAGGAGAGGCAGATTTTACCCTTTGTTGTTCCTGCCAAAAGGGAACAACCAGTAAAATGAAAATATTGATCTAAAATCTCTCCATGCACTGCACATAACCAGCAGAATGGTCTAGTGCATGAGTACACTTCACATTAATAGAGTTCCAGGGATTAATGACATTAATGAGATCACTGGAGACACTGGGCAAACTGGCAAGTCTGTTCTTTCTCGTGAAGCTGTGCAATTAGAAATGAATGCAGGCTCATTCTTAGGTCTCAGACTGAGATTGCAACATCTGCAGGGGAAGGAAAAAAAACCTATAACGAGCAGCTCAATGCACCATAAGCCATTACAGCCATAGCTGAGATAAATTATGACTGAAATTTAGGGGAGTGAATAAAATTTTCTAGACATGAATCTAAGGTACTCCAAAAATAACAAAATACTTTCAGAATTATAGCCCCTAATTGTGGTTGTTTTACAAGGTTTGTTGAGCACTTCTCTCTAAGTCTTACCATGCAAAGTCCAAACCTCATGAACTTGAAGTAGAATCGGGTTAAGCAGATGGGTATTTTCTTTTCTTCTCTTCTCTTAATTTGGATTATGTATGTCCAGCAACATGGTCTCAATTACTTTTATGTGCACCAAAACTGTTCCAAAATTAGCAGAGGAGGGAAGAACTAAATGGAAATAAAAGGGAGTAGAGCTGATGAGGACAGTTCTGAATTAGTTTTGTCAGCATCATTTCTGGCTTCTGAGAATCTGAAGGGTCTTGTTTATGAGATGTCAAGCCAGTAGTGGGGGAGTTGCCAAAAATAAAAGACAACTTAAGAATAAATATAAATCCCATCTAGTTTAGAAGAACTCGTCATAGGGTAAGAGTTTCCCACAGGACTGAGCACAGTCAGGGAATTATCCTCCTGAGGATGTTTCCATTCTGGAGGAATCCCCCTGCAAAACTCCAACGTGTTGTCCCAGAGCCTCCATCTCGAGCTGCCAGAAAGAGCCCTGTGAGAAAATGACTACCCTGACATTTCCTTCTGAGGTCTCTTCTTTCTCATTTTCTGACTACAGAGCCTCTGCTTGGGTGTGTGAGTCAGTGGAACGCGCAGGATTCATTGTGGGGTAGACTCTGAGGTAGAAATACAGTTTTTCTGCCGATTCTTTGCTTCTTTTTCTTCTTCCAAAGTCAGGATTAAATGCACGAGACAGTATTTCTTGTTTGGACTCAGAGGTTTGTTAGTTCTTATCTATGTTACAGCCTCACAAACCCTGAGTTCTGCAGCACTTCACTCTAACAAACTAAAAATGGAGCCCCATCTCACTCTCCACCAGGTCTTTTAAGGATAAACTGTCCAGTTAAGAAATGACACCTAAATTATTTTTACTTTTAACTCAATAACCAACCACCCGTGCCCCGCAAATTACTTTTTTATCCAATCACACAATACCACCCAAACCCATGGAGAAGGAGGTGAAGAAGAAGGACCAGCCTCTGCCCTAAAACTTCCATCTTACCTTATATATATCACTATATTCTAAAACCTTAAACTCTAATTTCCCACCCTGTGATATCACACACTTCTATTCAAACCGCACACCCACAATCCCAGTTCTAACATTCAATTTTAGAAGCCTTCTCCGTGGCCTCAGGTCAAATGCAGAGTTCTCTTGGGGGTCAGTGCCTGTCAGCACAGAAAGTCTAAAATTCTCAGTAACCAGAGTTGCAACACTTTTCCATGGATTTCTATGCCCCATTTACTACTGCTTTATCCAGATGTCTTCAGCAATGTTTAACAACAATACTGCCATCTGCCATGTGCCTGCTCCCTCCTCTCCTTGCCAGTGGGAGAAGTGGAAACAGTGGAGTGTGTTTTAAAACACCCTGCCCCCCAACATGTGCACAAAGGCACCCAGAGCTCTGCATGTAAATTAGAGAAAGGTCAACATTCCAGACTTGCTCCCTGAACTTTGTCTGGAGGGTTGTGACTTTTAGGATGGTCCCCAGCTGCTTGGGAGATCACCAGGAGATGGGGAAATGTGCAAGGAGGTAAATTTTACTCTTATTGTAGAGCTCCACCACACCAGGGTAGGACCCTGCATCACCCTGGCCAAAGATGTTTCCTCTGTTATTAACCGCAGCTGATGATTAAGGGCTGCCCTTGGAAGCCCAGGAGCATTTCCAAAGTCAAGGCAAGCTGTAGGCTTCACTGACCAGTTGTATGACCTTTAACCAAGGGAGTTAAAATGAAAGCTTTTATGACTTCTGTCACATAAGATGAGCTGTGCTTTGGAAACACCCAGGTTCCAGAAAACAGTGCATATGAAGGAGCTGTTTTACAGTATAAATGAGCTGAATTAAAGTAATCAAATCTGTAGGAAGTAGGTGTAAAATATGGTCAGTATTCAGAATGAAACAGTAAGAAACCTGGCCTTTCTTGTACTCAGCCTACTCAAGATTCTTATGCTCTCCTCGAAGTGCTGGTCCATGGGAGTTTCCAGGTCTTGATTCTCCAAGGAATCCCAAAAGTACAGCAAAAGCTGCAGGGAAAAAAAAGACAGCAGGATAGTTGTACTCAGAGGACCTAATTCCTGCTATTCATGTAATGTATGATTCACTTTATTATCTCTCTGTGCCTGTATCTTTCTCTATTCTTGGTCCGCTTAGACTGAACCTTCTCAGAAACACCAATCATATTTGGACATCATCACTGCCATCTTTCAATAAAACTGTTCTTAATTTTGAAAAAGGAGTTGGGCACTAGGTAGATGCTTTGGATAAGAACTCAGGCAAATGGAGCTCACTTCTCAGGGGGAGCACAAGGTTCCTGCATGAACTTCATCAGGTATTTAGCTGGACTTCCACTTCCCATGTGTAAAACAAGGACTTTTGCTTAATTTCTCTGTCTTGCCTAGCTGGATTTGAAGTTCTGTCGAAGTTCACAGACTCTAACAAAGTATATTTATCTACATGCAGGACCAGGAACAGGGAGAGCTCAGGCAGTTTCTGGCACGAGGCTGTTTTACATCTACTGGTTAGGACTGAGTTTTGCCCAGTGCCCAGGGCTGAAGGTTTGCACATTGCTTTGCACCTTTTTTTTCCAAGTCTGGAAGACAAGCCAGCTTTGGAATTCAAAACCTCATTCAAGTTCACCAGTGCTTCTAAACTTGTTGTTTTGTATTTTCTTTTTTTTTTTTTTTTTTTAAGTCTGCTCTATAGACAGTGAGAAAATGTGAAATTAGATAAATTTAATCTCTTTTTGTATTTTGCTATCAGAACTTTACACAGGTCATATTTTCACTTTACATCTGTGACAGATAAAATGACCAATCTGGATTCCTTACTGAAGTTAAAATGTTACCAGAACTGTTGTCCAGGTATGGATTAGTGGATTTAGTCCCTGCTGTTCACCCTTAAACATTGTTACACACATACCTGTGGGGGCAGAAGGAGATTCTGGCATTGAGTTTGTTTTCAAATCACCCCATAAATACAAAAGTTTTTACCCCACAGTCAATCCTTTTGTTCAAAAGCAGAAACTTGGGATTCAACAAATTTAACAGCAAACTGCCACACAGGAAAATTCCATTTGAAGCTTAGGTGGCAGTTGTTTTTCCCTCTTCTCCTTCTTCTGAGACTTAGAAATTGCCCTTCTCACTGCAAAGAGACCTCCTTTTAAGTGCATTTCCCTAAGGAAATGAGAATGTGTATCTACTTAATTTTAAAAGACTGCATGGAACTGTGTTTTGGAAATTTTCTATCTGATGATGAGCTGCAGTCCCTCTCACTGTGCTGCAGACACTGTACCAAAACAAACTGAGTTTTGCTGACTCTCTTTGCTCTCCAAGTGGATTCTCATTTTGAGAAAGAATCAACACATCTTCCACTACAGAAAGGACAGTCAGGTCCCTCTACCCCTCAGCAGATGTCTGAGCTTTGTTTTTTTATTTTAATGGGAACTGGTATTACCAAAAACTGGGATACTCGTTTCAGCCATTTAGAGAAATTGGAGGATTCAGATTAAGATTTCACACATTTTAAACTAAAATAAAGATGATAAGCAATCTTGGTAGAAAGAGAATGTCAGGTAAACAGAGCTGGGGGCTGGTATTCAGTAATTGCTGAGAGCAGCTAAATGGTAAACAGCTGAAATGCACCTCTATTTGTCAGGAGAGCTGAAGAAACCCCCAGGTTATTCCTCAGTTTTTCATTCCTTACATTATGAAAAGTAGGCCATTTAATTAAAAGTAATGGGTGGTACTGTGTGGGAATCAGCAGTGATGAAATGCTTAGACTCCCTGAAAATCATAATCAGCATGATGTTATTGTTGCCTCACTTCAATCCTTCAAAATACATCCTGTTCTCTAACTCTTCAAGTTAAATGATTTCATTAAAAACCTTTAGGCTTAGAAAGTCATAGTTGTCTGTAATAGTCTCAGCTAAAATTAGTTATATGCTGTGTGAACTATGCAACAATAATGGTTTTGTCATGTGTACTATTCAAACTGCTTTGCAAATGTGAACTGTTTTTCCATCTGAATTATAGTAAATATCTATTTTTATACTTAATTTCCCTGTCTGTGATTTAATATTTTGCTTAAATACAGCAGTATGTGTATTTTATCCAATCCTGCTACCACCCCACCAAAATTTTAGTGTTGAATAGAAGAAATATAGCTTTGTAGACCTGTGAGTGCTTCAGAGTTCCATTCTTATTCCTATGTATTTTTTCAAAGAAATGCTTTATACTTAACTTCTTTGCAAATACATCAGTGATATAAATGCTAAATACATTTAGAGTGTTTTTCCTTTGATGAAATAATAATTAATCTCTCTCTTTTCATCCTTAATGTTATTTCATTGCTGAAGAGGGTCCTGTGCAATGGCTTTTAAACCCAAATAATTCTGATTTACCAATCATTATTAGTCAAATATTTCCAAAACATGGAAATAATTTTCTATACCTGACATTAATCTGAAAACCATATATTTTGACACAGGAATTTTTCTTCCTAGCTTGCTATTGCATAGTTAAAAAAATCTTATGAAGATGTCTAATTCTTCTTCATAGCTTCCTTTGTCTAAAGAACAAATATAATGATAATGAGTCCACTGTGCCACTGCTCAACCTTAAAACCAGCGCTGGATAAAACCAGGTTTACCATAGGTTCCATTTCGATTTTCTCAAGTAAACACTTTCTTTCATCCTTTCAATTTTTCAATGGTGGTCAAAAACCCAGACCAGTAATGAGTCAAACTGAAAATAGATTGCACAAAATCCACCTCGTGCTTGTTGAATAACTTTTGCCTGGAATTCACCCTGCAGATCTCCCAAGACCTTCTCATCACATTGACATTTCCTCACCCTCCTGAGTCAGAAACAGGGCACTGAATGTCCTGGTGCAGCTCAGAGCCTTCCCTTCTGTCCAGCACCAAGCAATGCAAGCAATTAACACAAGCTTAAAGGCTTGCTAAGCTCCAAAAAATTGAAGTGCATTTGGTTGGATTTTGGGCCTACAGTTTATATCTTATACATTTAATCAAAGACCATTGTCACTGCTTTCTCTAACAAGGAACTGTAGCCATTATTTGGAAGCTTTAACCTCCATTCAGTCCTTGTTCAAACAAAGAGCAAAATAATGGCCAGGAATGAGAGAGGAATTAAAGGACCCTTTAAAACAACACCTAAATAAGCAGCAAGGTCCAAACTCAGCACAGTAAAGTTGTGGATTGCCTGGAGTTAAGTTAGACTGAAATGTTTTCCTGCAGATATTGAAAAAAAAACCCCAACAAAACCTAAACAATCCTGGGAACGTCAAAGACAAGTCAAGCATAAATTATGTGTCTTAAAGAGAAAACAACTTCCTCTTTTTAAGTATTCTAATAATGTTTAATTCTATCACAGGTTCTTCTAAGGTATCAGAAACAAGGGGGCCAGAAAAGTTTTGCAACCAAATTTCTCTTTTACAGTGATGAACTTAATGACTTTACTCCTCTGTTAAACACATAATTCTTAATAACCCTCAGTGAAACAGAGGTACCAGTTTAGCAGTCTTTTATAAACATAATTTTGGTGACAAAAATGATTTATTTTAAACATTTTTCCTGTTTCTGAATTTGAAATGCTCTCTGAGATGTGTCTGCAGTATGATCTCAAGCACTAAATTCAGTTAGACACAGCTTTATTTACTACTGTAATCAGTGCAGGAAAAATGGAATTATTCCTTGAAGCAAAGCTGACAGCAGAGTGCAGAAATCTGCTCAAAGGCTGGGAGCTTTTTTTTTTTTTTTTGATTGCTGCAAAGGAATCTGTTGAGAAAACAGGATATTATTTGCATAATGCATCAAAATGACTGTTAGTTTTCCTTTATGAAGGCACAACAAACTTCCTGACACAGATAATATCCTAGCAACTCCTTGTGGTAACAGAGACACCATTCCAGCAACAGAAGTATTTACAGTATGTTTTTATGGCATATTAAGTCTCAGCTATTTAAAAAGCTAGAGGAATTGTTCTGTATTTCTAAAAATGGATGCTTGAGAGTAAGCTTTAAGAATTATGCATAGTTTAGAATCTAATTGTTTCTTTTTTTGTGAGATGCAGGTTGATTTTGGAGGAATATTTTTAAAAGACATGATATTCCTGTAATTTTATTTTGGTCATTGTTTTCAACAAATTTTCAGTAGAGTGGTAATTTTTTATCAGATGAAGATTTGACAATTTGTAGTAAGAATAGCCATGTGTTCAAGTTTTACTAAGTAAATTAAGTCATGAATACATATTAAAAAATATCAACAGAAAACTGGAGTAAGGCATAGTTGAAAATCCGTATTTTAAGATCCAAATATTCAGCTTCCATTTTATCTAAAACATTATTTTTTAAGAATAGCATAGCATATTAATCATAGTCGATGTGTACAATTGATAGCATTAATCTTAATTTACATGCATAATTTTAATCTTGAAAATTTTTATGCCATAGGAAATTTGCATGAATATGAAACTCTTAAATGAAAAATTAAAGAATTTTGATAAAAAAAGGCTGTTTTCTGAGCTGGCTTTACACTCTGGGGTTGGTTACTCATTTGTGTCTGCCGATTCCATTACAGTCAGCAGGACTTCATGTGTGAGGAACTTCCTGAGGCCCCTTCCTGAAGAAAGTTTTGGCTGCAGAAGGATGATTAGGTAAATGTGGACATTTCTCCTGAGCAACATTTTTCCATTTATATGCTGAAATGTCTTCCGTGGTGCCTTGCCTCAAAAAGTGAATATGTAACCAGTCTAAAGCTGCATTAAATGGGTGTGGAAAACCAGCTTGAAAATCAAGATCCATTTGTATTTAGTAAAAACCTTTTTCTTTAGTTGCAAATCTGGACACTTCATTGTTTTTACGTTTCAAAACTGATCAGAAATATCAAATAAGTGAAGAAGGGCAGTCCTGTTTCCTGTGAATGATCTCTGCTGTATACACTCCCCTGGCATCTTCAAGACCTGATGATACCTCTTTGGAGGATACCACATTAATAACCCAGCATGGCAAACACTTGTATATTTATGCTTTTGCGGCCTTCTCATTGAATTAATTGAGTGATTCATTTGCCTGATGACCCAAGTCAGGAAAATGTGTGTTCAAAGTACCCTGTCATCAATCATTTTCTTAACATTAAACACATGTCAGGTCCCCATGAAGCTGACCAATCCTTTGGGTCACTCAGAGCCTCTGAAAGAAGTGGGATGTAGTTTTAAAGAGTATTTTAACCTAATCCTTCATTCCTCAAGATAAAAAAAGTCAAGGCTAGGCCAGGCAGCTTATGATTTTTTAGAAAATGGAAAATAAGGCTCAGCACACTCAGCTACCACCACAACCAGGAGCTGAAAGAATTCTGCAAAGTTTTCTGTGAACGCAGGAATCTGTGTGGAGTTTTGCTTAATTTGTTTCATTAACTCTGTCAGGAAATATGATATAGTGCTCAGGAACGTAAACACTCTGACTTACAAGTTTGTTGCCATACAAGTAAAGGGCTTTTTCTCAAAGTCATGGCAGACATGAGTGTACACAAAGATATTCTGCATAGCAGGGGAGGCCACCCACAAAGTTACATGAATTTAATTTTTTATTCACATTCTTCCTCTCCCATAAAAGCCAAGGTGGGCCATGGCTGTTTTCCCATAAAGTGCTGAGAATGCTCAACCCGAGTCATTTGGACCTTGAACAGAGAACAAACCCACATCCCCAGGCCCCCCAAAAGATCCTATTTTGTACATCCCACAGGGTAGCAAATTCCCCAGAGGAAACACTCAGGCTGAGGGAAGTGCTGCAAAGACGTTTTCCTTCTGCCTTTTCAAAGAAATTCCCTGGCTGACATCAGACCTGGCCCCTGATGCCAACCCAAGACCCAGCCACAGGAGATGGCACTGCTGCAGAAAAGGCATTTTTGGCTCTTGGCACCTTTGATTTACAGCTGCTGAGGAGGCCCCGTGGGTGGTCGGAGCCTTTGGTTTCCCTTCCGCAGCCGACAGACAGAAGGGAGATAACAGCAAGGGAAAAGGGAGAGAGAAGTGTCACAGAATGGACAATCTGAGACATGTGGAGCCAGATTCTCTGAGAGCTAAATTAACTTATCCCTGGTTATGCCAATTTATGATTTTGATGTCTTGTGAAAAGTGCATTTTATGTCGCAAAATTAACCCCTAAACCCAAATTTCTACTGAGTACATTCTTCATCTTCCACTTTAGGACAAACATGAACCAAATCAAGAACAGCAGTGGTGTATTTTCCCAACATAGGCTAAAAACCTGTCCCTGCTCCTTTATTGTCATTTGTTGCTGTGTTTACCTGGAATTTGAACAGACACTTCTGCATTGTATGACCAGCAAGTGGCAGTTCTGGGGTGTATGTAGCCAGCCACCTTCTTGTCTGAGTGGTTTGAAATCCACGAGAAGCTGTTTCTGGCATTCCAAATATGTGTATACCTAGGCATTGTCAGGTCATTTCTTTTTTAAGGTACTACTGAATTCTACAAAAATTCTAGGAAGAGGCTCTCTATAATTCTCTGCAAGTATCATTGGTTTAGGAAGATGAAATGGGAAACTGGGGTATTCCTCTTAGAAGAAGTTGAAAACAACGTAAGCTCAGCAGATCTACTTTAATTCTGTCTACGTTTTGTCCTGGAACCAAAGAGAAAATATCCTTTCCCTTATAATCTTGACAGTGTTGGTCCTTGATCTGCATCAGACGGCAAATACACAGATAAATTTTGTAATCTAGTGGAGGCAAAATGAATTTCTCTGTTCCCCACTTTCTTTACTAGGAAAATGAAAAAGAGAGCTTTGAGGACAAGCCTGTGCTGCCAAAGGAGGGTGTGAGTTCATGCTTAATGTCTAATGACATTAAGGGTTACCTCTCCAGTATCCTCTTTGGTTTTTCCCAGTGGCAGCTGTGGAGAGGAAAGCCCTGGCTCTGTTCTGTCCTGCCTGTGGGACACCCTGAGAATCCCCAGAGGAGTCAGCCAAGGTCAGTCCTGTCCATGTGGGGCTCTGCAGCCTTTCTGAGGGCACCCCACCCAGCCTGGGTGACCCCAACTCCATAATGCAATTTGGGACGAGTCCCAAAGCACCCTGGAAGGCAATGCCAGGTGGGATGTGCTGCTTTTCCTGCCATGTCTCCTCAGAAGCTCCTGTCCTGGCAAGACCTGTGGTGCTCTTATTCTGCACGTGAGTTCAACCAGCATGTGGAGGTGGCAGAAGGGCAGCAGCGTGGAGCAAGCAGAAACCCTTTACACTATGTTTGCATAAAATCATTTCTGGTCATGCTTAACAGCCACGTCTCTGTGGAGTTCACTGACCAGAGGGGTCAAATAGCAGAGGGGATCCAAAGGCACAGCTGTCCCCTTTCCCTGAGGGACAGGGATGACCCTTCTGCCTCTGAGGGAGCAGCTCCACCCAGGACGATGCAGAGGGTGGCCCTGGGAGTCAATCCCATGGTGTATAAGTTCAAAGAACCTCCTCCAGCAGCAGCCGCATGGGCCTGCAAGTGCTGGAGGGCTCTGTGCTGTGCTGCAGAGCCCAGGAGCTGCCTGATGCAGGTCCAAGGGGCAGAGCTGGCTGACTCCTGGGTCGGTAGGGAATGGGTGAGGAGCCCAGGAGTAGATGTCCTACTGTCCACAGGCCACAAAGCCCTTTCGTATCCAGAAATTTGCTGGTTAAGCACTGGCAGTGTGGGACAGATCTTGACCGCTTCAGTGGTCACAAGTGATGGCTATCCAGACAAACTCTCTGAGCAGTGTGAAGCCAATGGATCCAGTACTGTCCTGAACCTTGAACTCTGTCAAACCCTCAGAAGAAAAAAGAAGGTACTAAAAATCACTCATCCCATCAAATGCTGTGTCAGATTGTCCCTCAGAGGAGGGATACACAACCAAACCTCTAAAGCAAAACTCACCATCTCTGTGCTACCCTGATTCTGACAGAAATTCTCCAAACTGACCAAAACTGCAGCCCTTGGGCTGGTGGTCATTGCTCTGACTTGCTGAGGGTGAGGACCTGGTTCAGCTGCTCACACACTTCTGTCTCATGCCCTGTGGGCCACCTCAGCCCAGTTAAGATACCCACATGCTGGAAGACTTATCTCAGATGGGCTGTGGGGGCATCAAGATCTTTGTCTTTGCACTGACCTTCACTCAGAACTGAAAAATCCAGACAAAACACAGTGATGGGCACTGTGAGGGAAGCACAGACAGAGAGGAGGATCCTTCTGCATGTGCAGATCATTTTTCTCAGGCATGCTCATGATCAAGCCCAAACTTATTCACCTTGGTAGAGCATCTTTTCATTCATGGCAGCAGGATCTGAAGCTTCCCTGTAGAACTGAAGCTGGCTTCCCATGGGGACTTGTGTGATCTCCAGGAGTTAACATCCTAAAGCTGAATTAGCTTTAACACCTCTTTATTGAGTGGTAAATATTTACATTGAATTGTCCAGACTTTAGCATAACAACTTCAATTCCTTCTGGCAAGAAAGCCAGCACAGGTCACTTTGTCAATGACAAGGCTTCCAGATAATTAAACAACACTCACTGGCCACTGATTTATATACATTATAACTCAGACTTAAGAACCCAAATAGAATAAGCTTCACAGACACTAAACACTTATTTGCTGTGACACAATTTACATTTGGATCTACAGAAAGCAGTAAATCAAAAGAGGACTTTAGAAGAGGAAGAAGAGAGAACAGTCTTCCTTTTCCTAATATTAATATTTAATAACCTCTCAGACATACGCACTTTTGGATGCAATTCCTAGAAATAGGAATTTTACATAAGGACTTGAATGGGCCAAAGAATGAATGGCTAAAATTGCTACATCTGCTTTTTCTGGCACAGTGGCACTGTGAGATTTTAGGGCCTGGTGTGAAAAGAAGCAAAGGAAGATGCATAAAAACATATTAGAAGTGATTGCTCATGTGGCAGAATTTGCAAATTGAATGTTGCAAAATTATTTCTAGAAGTGCTATTAATTCTTCTTTGTGGGAAGTAAGTCAAAGAGAATAAGGAATACAAATAATATTAAATCAAAAGGGCCATCTTCCCAAAACTAAGCTAGAAAAAACATCTGCATAATCAAAAAGTCTGGGGGCTTGAAGTGTTTGGTTTTTTTTTTGTTTTTTTTTTTTTTTTGTTTTTTGTTTTTTTTTTTTTTTTTTTGGTAAAACTAAAAGTGAGCCTTGAAAACAGGGAAGCTGAACAGGCAAGAAGTACAGCTACAATCAGGTACAATTCCCAGGGTAAATTCATCTCTGCCATGGGGAAATAAATAAATCAATTTCTGTTAATGTTCCTGGGTTTTAGTGCTCAAATTTAGTCACCATCTTTAATTTTCATCATATGATTTTAGTAAAATAATTTTATATTATGGAATTTATAACCATGTATGGAAAAATAATTTTCCATTCCTTTTTCTCCATGCAGCAATATCCAAACCAATGTACAAGCTGTTTTTTTTTTTTACTTTGAGCCTGGTGCTTTTATATTTCCCAAGGTGTTTTATTTCAGGAAAATCTTCATGAAGATAGGTTGCATTCTTGATTGCTGTTGTGTTTTCTTAGTTATTGTATCTTCTATTACTCTTGGCAACAAATCAAAACCAGCAGAGGTGTCTTTTCACTTGCAAGCAGAGAGTATTGTATACAACTTATCACTTCATTAAATCAATTGTTGTAGTGATTTCTCAGCTTTTCTTGGCTGTTCTTCCAGTGCTTTTGAGTTTTTCCAAACATCACAGGGTACAATTAGTGCTAATAGTCAGCCATTATCGACATAATTTTTCAAAAGAGAAGTGTTTGATACATTTTGCAGTGCAGGAGATCTGTCAGTTAATAAAGCCAGCCGGAAATGCAGACATTTTTTCTTCATTTTAAGTGTTATTATTTCACATCCTGTTTGGTGTTGAGTAAATGCACTGCTTAAAAGTGGAGTATATTTTCTATGTGGGCACACAAGAAGGGAAGGTACAAGCCCAGTCGGATTTCTCACGGTAACAGACTTAGCAGACATTTGTATTTAATCTCCCTCAGGGCATTGAGAGGGAGAAATCTGCCCTTTTCAATGCCTTTCAGGGCAGATGCTGAGGTGCTTCCTCTGGATGCCAGAGGAGTTTTCCCTCTCATAAATAAGAGGCCTTATTTCCAACACTGAAAATGAAGGATATTTTCAACCCAGCCCTATCAGATGGGATGCAGCAGGAGGCAGCCTCTCAGTTTGCCCCATGGGTGTCAGCATCCCTGGTGCTCTATCACACAGCCCAAGGCTCCAGCCAGTCTTGGTGCCTCCTTCCAAGTGCTGCTCTTGCTCACTGCTTCCCATTTTAGGCAGAGCAGCCACGAGAAACTGTCCTGCTCTGGAGCTATTATTGCGGAGACAATGTCCTGACATTTTTTCAGCTCTGTATTGCTACTGGATTTGTGTACTTGTGTTTATATACATTTTAGATTCAAAGGGCCCCCCTGTGCTGGAGTACATCCAGGCTCACAAGCAAGGTCACATTAGGGAGAGTTTTCCTAGACAGCTTCTTGGGGAAAGGCATTTTCTGCACTTTCTGCACTGAGCCCAGGGCTACAATTTATTCCAAGAGGAATCTTTGATGGGGACGGCCAGAATCTCCAAAACATGCAAATCAAAGTAAATATTTTGGAATTATTATGGTGTCAGAAAATGTCCTCATCTAATACTCTTTCATCCTGGCAGCTGCAGAGATAAGAATTCACTCTTCTATCCCAGCCCAGAAAAATTGCCTCTGACAGGGGGCTTATAATCAAAATAGAAAAGGCAATGCTAAAATACTGCCCATTCAGTGTGAAAATGGAGAAATAGAGGGCCAATCTTAGTCACAGGGTCTTGACCCCACTCTCAGACACCTTGACATTTTTAGGCTCTCTAAGTGATGTATAAATGGAGATCAAGTGAAAACTGATGTTGAGGATGTCCCCAGCATAAAGAACAAGCCAGTGGTGGCCCCATTAAGCTGGAAGGAGGAAAGCAGGATCTTCTCAGGGACATGCTGAAGGATTGAATGGAGGTACAGCAGGAGGGATGGAATAAAAAAGAATTTTTCACTGGTAAAAGCTAAAGGAGGCCAGGATTTCTAAACAAACACTAATCACCTCCCTGATGGCTGACAGACTAAGGAAAATAAATAAATGTAGGAAATAATTACTGGTACAGTAACATCAATACAAACATTGCATATCACTGGAACTGTCTCCTGATCTTTGATCATCCAAGTGATGATTCCACAACAAAATAGATCTTACAGCTACCAATCTCTTCAGGTGATTGGAGCATTAAGGCTCTCCCTGAGGACTCTAATGGACACTGTAATGCTCAGATCAAATATCTGTATTCAAATACCTTTATTCTGCCTGGGAATGTACACTGCACTGCCTGGCAGTGTCCTGCAGACTGAGAGAGACTGCAGGGACAAAGGAATTGCAAACTCACTGGAAATTGCTGTTCCCCTCAGTTGTACCATCTGATACTGAGCCATGGGTATTTTATTCTCTCCAATAAAATATGGATTTGAAGGCACAGCTTTGCTAAGTCAGTGTCATAAACAGTCCACACAAACTGAGCCTAAGTATTTTTCCAGGGAATTGAATTCCCACTGAAGAAATATTGAAGCTGCCCATTTTCCATGTGAACTGGGTAATAATTTTCTTTTCTCTGCTAGGGACACTGAAGTCACCAAAACAACTAAAAAGCCTATTCTGCTAATAGACAAACTGGCATTTATATAGATGCAATTGCAATTTACCTCAAAAGTTCACTAATAGATGAAAAGGTTGATAACACCCTTTAGAATATGAATCATGCATTCGTCTTTTCCTCTCTGGTGAAATCTTTAGTGAAATAATATGTGCAGAAAAATTAATGTTTTTCCTTGAGATGGGAGATGCATGAAAGTGCTGGAGCTGGTTTCCTCTGTGTTGGGCTAAATCAGGGGCTGTTGCATGTATCCATGCAAGTATCCTCATGTTAAAATATGGTTTCTACAGTGCAAGAACGAGTGCCTTGATTGCACTATTTTATTTCAGAGTGGTGGTTCTCAGCCCTCCTGTTTAATGACTTCATAATAGCCTGGGGTAGATACCAGTACTGCTCAATTTTTTTTCTGTGCTAGCTCACATTTTTCTTTGCTCAGGTTTTCTTGACCAAATCAGATTGGGATTTAATATCTTTAGTGTTTCAAAGGTTGCTTAATAAGCACCAGCCTGGAATAACTTGAGTTGTTATTTTCTAAGACCTTCAGATTTGTCACTGGAAGGCCAAGCAGTGGAATGACCACGTTATGTTCCAAGCATCTCTAAAGCTAAAACAAAAGCAGCAATACAAATACATATGTCAAGGACTTGTGCTTTTTCACCATTCCTTTCACCATCCCACACACATTTGTTGCTATTCCAGCCCTTCTGAAACATTCTCCCAACATTTATATAATGCAAGTAATTCCAGTTTCTGCCTTCCATAGGATTGCCTCTGTGCCTCAGGTCACTACGTTTAAGTCTTAGTGCTCTGAATTAATTGCATGTGAACTCATTAATTGAGAAAGCAGTTTTAAAAAACACATTAAATGTGTTGTTTAATGAGGGGATTACAGAATCAGACCAAGAGAAGGACTCTATAAAAACTGGAATAATCTGGGAGTTGGAAGAAAGGGTCACATGAATTGTGTTTGTCTTTAAGGACTTTTTGGTGATGGTAATTTTAGGCACCTGAAGTCCACCTGAATCTTGGCCCAAAGAGTGCCAAAGGACATAGTCACACAGATCCAGTGACAGGAAAAAAAACTGGCTGGACCTCAAAGGAAACAAGTGTCTCTCATGGGCCTCAAGACTAGGAATAAATAAAAATATTCAATTAAAAAGAGGTGTTTTTCAGACACATGCTTCAAATCTCAGCATAAAGAATATCTGGTGATGAACAACCACAGAGACAAACATCAGGTATTTGTACCTCTGCCTATACAGTTGCCATAATAGCTCTACTTTTCTATGACTCTGCAACTTTCTTTTTTTACAATGGAGAAATTAATTTGATAACAGTACATGCTCTGACAATGAGCACTTGGTTTCAAATGTCAAGTGTCACAAAAAGAGAGGCTTATTTTAACAATTTATTGCCAGTGGAAATGGGTGAAGACCAAAAGGCCTGGCAGGATATTTATTGGTCTATCAGGCAATCTGAAAGTACATGAGTACAAGAACAATCTCAGATTCTATTGTTGTTTCCAGTAGGACATATAAACCACTATCCACATTTTCCAAAACAAAGAGGGCAGTAACCTTCTTCCTGAATTTCCTATCACTGAAATAAGCAGATTTCAGCTGCTCTCAGCTTCACCAGGCTGAACTGAAACAGAGCAGTCCTATCTGTAATTAGAAATTCGTAAATCACTCATCCAGATTGTGTATTTTTTGTAATTCAAGGTAGGCAGGATGTGTTATGCTAACTTTTAAATCCAATCCATGACCTCCTGTGTTTTGAGAACAGGGCCAAAGATGGAGCTGGGAAATGAGTGTCCTGGTGTTACAAGACACACTGTGCATTTGTGAAATACAGTTTGGAAAGCGTTGCAGAGTGGCAGCCATGCACAGGAAATTTGATATGTAACAGATTTAGAACAGTTATAAGGAACAACTTCCTTTATGATGACGTCTAGGAAGTAATTTATCATCTCACAGAGGAGTCTGGCACCTTAAAGTGTTTATCTAAGGAAAGGAAATGAACCCCTGTCATCTAATAGAAACAGTATTTGATCCATCTCACAAAGAAGTACACTGGTCAAAGGAATTTTAAATAATCCTCAGCTCCAGCATTTGGCTATACCTGCTTCTTGTCTCCAGGAAGCTCTCAATCCATTTCTTTCCTGGTGTTTTCCTTTCTTTTCAATCCTTTCCTTATTTAGAAAATCTCTGGGTTTGAACATTATCCAAGATTTATTCCTTTTCAGATTAAATTAACAAATGCATCCAGTTACATTGAGCTAAATAGCAGGTGTACTTTAAATACACCAAACATTTAGTTTTCAGGAAGAAAACTAACTTTGATTCACTAAATATTCCTGAAGTTTATTCCTCAGACTGGAACACAAAGGCATCACTTTTAATGTATGATCCAAAGTCCATGAAAACCTTTCCACAGTCTTCAATGGGGCTTTGATTAAGGCATGGGGGTGGGACCATAATTGAAAGTTTTGCTGAAAGAAGTGTATTATAGGGAGAACTTTTTTTTAAACAAGCAGAGAATGAGGAGGGAAACCTGGAAAAGAGGCAAAACAGAGGACAGGATGGGAACAGGTTTGATGTGAAGTATAAAATGGAGTGAAAATAGCAAGAAAGCCCATGAGGAGAAATGAGAGCCAGAATATACAAAATAGTAGATTTATTGGTCCTTTGAGATAGAGATTTAAAATTGATTTGCGGGCTGAGAAATCTAAGCAGGAATATGAATAAGACACCAAGAACAGCAATAAATAATGATGACTCTTCCCATAGTATTTAGGGATGGATGAGAAGATAGGTAGGGAGAAGATCTGTGAAAAAGCAGAACCCTAGAGCTTCAAGTTTTATTTACTAAGTCTTGGTAGTGAGAGCTTTAACTGGAAAAGGAGCACCTAATGCAATCCCCAGCCTGCGGTCCCAAGTTTCCATGAGGGTAAAACTAAAAGAAAAGTGTGAAATTTGGTATCTCAGAGAATGTTTTCACCTTTTATGGCTTCTTCTGCACCAAACAACCAGATGGACATAGAAATGTGCATTTCACAGGACAAGTGTGAAGGAGGTCATAGGCTCAAAGTGATCACTACTGAAAGTTGTAGTTAATTCCTGAAAATAATGAAATAGAAGCTGAAAAATTGGTCCTGGTCTGCAGTCCAGAAAAGCAGAAGAAAGAAGACTGTAGGGAGACTAAAGGATATGATTGTTTTGTCGGTGGGGGGAAAAAAGATTATGAAGTGAAAATAAAAATTGAGCAAAAGCTATTGTCAAATATCAGCTTCTGGTCAGGGGCAGTTTGGAAACAGCTCTTTAGGGTTTATTTAGAGATGACTGCTCTCTAGGGCTTCAGACACAAAATATTCCTGTGAAGTGACCAATAATAACTGAAACAGGTTGAATTTGTAGTTTGGGGACAGTGTTGATTGCCTCATCAGGTAGTGCACATGACCTCTAGAACCCTTCAGTTTTCCCTTTCACTAGGGAGCCACTGCATACACAAACTTTCCCTAAAAAACAAAAATAAGCAAATGAAAAGAGAGGAAGTTATTTTTCTGTTCCCTTTGACCTAAATCTCTCTTTTCATGGTAGTTCATCATGACCACCACTGAGTTTCCCACCTTTAGGGATCTGCAGACTTCAAAGCTTGTGATACCTGGCTTGTCCTGACTATCAGGTTCAGCAGCTTCCTTCAGCACTGCTCTTGGCTTCCCCACAGGATTTACACCTCCCTGGGCTCTTTGCCTTTCCCCTTGGCACAGAGAGCTGCTGGGACAGATTTTGATGCTTTGTTCTTGGTGCTGAATTCAGCACATTCCCACACAACAGGATCACAGGGTTTATTCTGGCAAATCCCACTTGGTATTCCCTGCCTTCTTCCCCTCCTACCTGTCATGAGACATGGTCATTGCTGTTACCTGCCTTCCACCTCCCTCCAATTTTCAGTTAATGGGTTTATGAAGAATGTAAAAATCTGCCTGAGCACCTTTCACTCTGTCCATAACCTGTTTGAACCCTCATTAGAAATATTTTTAGGAACTGCCAAAGGAAGGGGGGTGGGGGGAAAAGCTCCTTCCCTGTCCCTGGTCTTGGAAAGAAACTCTCAAGGTGACAGGTTTTAGCTATTGACATTTTTTTCTATGCTGCATCCTTCATTTGGAGAGAGTGTTATCTAATTGCAGAACAATGACAACTCAATTCCAACTCCTCTCTGACACAACTTACTTCTCTTACTTTCAGTGGGTTTACACTGAGACATCATTTGGCTGTGCTCCCCTACCTGACTGAACTGTCCTCCCCTGACCTGTGCTTGTCTTTGGAGCAGCACGGCAGAGGCAGGAATTGAATAGGCCTTGCTGGACAGGAAAAGTGTCCCGAGTCCAACAAGCCTTTTAGGTTAATATTCTCTCCATGATCCTGAAGTGACAGTAAAACCTTAAATCCACTCTCTCAAGTACAGAACATCTGTCTTCCCCACAAGTTATCCAAGCTTTTCTTCCTTAACGACCTCACTTTGGCAAATTACTCCTGTGTTTACTACCTTGGTGAGATCTTGGAGTTTGAATTCCCAGTCTGGCCTTAATTTCCAACTTCGTTCTGCATGTGCCATTCTCACAGTAGTTTCCTGTTCAGTTTTATGATGATTCATTACACATTTTCACTACTTCTAGAACTAAACCTCTTTCTTTCAATGAATCAATTTCTCTTCTTGAAATAAATTATCTGATTATTTCCCCCTTCTCTCTTCAATTTGTTTCCTTTTCCCCGAGTAGACCCTGGCTTTGGCTGATTTGTAGCAATGAGAATTCCTGGGAAAGGCTAATTCCTCTATAGCTGTGTGAAACAGATGCTATGGCCAGGCTGCAGATTATTGTCACTTAAGTCTACATAAACCCTGAATAATATCACTGAAACCAAAGGAAATAGATTTCAAATACCTATCCCATGTTATACCTTTCAAGCAGTGAGTTTCATGTAATTTCATAAGAAAAAAGGCCAACTTCTAAAGTAGTCTTGCTCTTATTGTAACATTTTTGTAGGAAAGCACATTCAGCCTGATAAATTGTCTGAGCTACAATGTAAAAGTCCTCTCTTTGCCAAAAACCCAGAAGACTGGCTCAGAGTTGTGTGATAGCATATCCTGCTCTATGTCTCATGCCCTCTTATGATAAAGCATTTGATGGCAATTCACTACAAATCCCGGTCAGTCCCTCTGAGTACTAAATGTAATTTTTCATACAAAATATTTTAATTTTAGCATAAATCCATGAATTTTTATATAATTTCTATTCTGCAAGTCTGTGACTACAGTGGAAGTGGGGCTCTTGTCTCCTCCAAGGATAGTGTTTTATGTGTCTGTATCATTTGAATGGAATCAGTTGATGCCTTGTGAAGGCTGACCTAGAACAGAGGCTAGACAGAATTAAAGAATAAAGTAGGGATTTATTAGAAGGCTTCAATGGATACACCTTGGGCAGTACAAGAGTCCAGCCAGGGCTGTACCCAAGATGAACCCAAAGTGGTCACAAAATGGACAACTGGTCACGAGGTCTCTCATTTTTATAAGTTCTGGTCCATTAGCATATTGGAGTTAATTGTCCAATTACAGCTTCAGATTATGAAGTCACATCCTTCTTGTTTTTCTCTCTTCAGTCCACATTGTTTGTGCTCTTGGGCCTGAGATTTGGATCATTTGTCCTTGGTCCCCAGCTAGAGAAGGAATTGTTTTGTCTCCCTGCTCTGTGAAGAGAGCCTACCATCCCTTGATATGAAGCTCAGACCTACACACTAAAGCGGCACAGAATCTGAAAAACATAAAAGCTAAAACCTAAGGCATCACAGTAAATAAAATCCCTTGCTTCCCCTTCAGTGTGTCTGACTTTCAATACATTAATCAAAAAATTTCAAATCTTTTAAAATCTTGTACCATCCATCAACCTTTCAGTGCTTCCAATTCTAGCATCTGTCAGCTCTGGATGTTGGCACTCTCCCATCATGATCATTTCTACTCTGCTCATCATTGGGCCCTCAAGAGTAAGGGATTAGAGAAAGCCTAAAAATATCACCAAGGATGTCATTCATTTCAGTCACTTCCCTGGAAAGGCAGACACTGCACATTCTGTTCAGACCTTTGTCCACCTCAGCCTGTTCGGCCTTTCCACAGCTGCCTCCAGGCTGTGGTGCTGCTCCTCAGGAGCTCATGGAGCCTGGTGAGGCTGTCCCAGAGCCCTTCACACACTTTCCTGCTCTCCAATATCAAAAGCTAAATACTACTGAGATAATTCTGTCATTGCCTGGTGGTGCCTGAGAAAATTATTTCTCTAATGTTTTGGTTCCTCATCTACTTTCTGCCTACTCTGTGTCTATAAATAGGGCTAGTGTCATTTGAGCAGGGAACTGCAGCTTTGGGCTCAAGGTTTATCTCTGCTCCTCTAATCACCTGGTAATGGACTATGTTGTAACATTCCTCTGCATCAAAAGGAGTAGTCAGCATTTATTTTTGCTCCAGAGCCTGAAGACATCCTAACTGCTTCAGAAAAGAAGCAGGAAACCCATTGCCAAACACATAACCTGCCATCACCAGATTGAAGGGTAGGTAATAGCACAAGGTAGATGAGAGACAGGAAATGAGGAGAATGTTTAAACATAAAAAAATAACCAAAACAACAATGAGAAAATGGGTTTTCTGAGCAAGGCCATGATCCCATATCGCTGAATCTGTCTGAATGAGCAGTTCATTTCCTACTGGTTTGTTCAAAAAAAGATGTACTTCTGAATACTTGTTTCCTGTGTGCTAACCAAGAAAGGAAATAACCTCTAAAGGGATTGGGAAGTGGTAAAGGACAGAGCTTAGTCCAATGTGATTTTTTCCAAGGGAGAAGGACAAGGCACAAGGGAAAGTGGAGTTGCTTTCAAATGAAGCAGAGAGCTATATCGAGGACACCCACTGGTGCCACTTGCTGAGTACCCTAAGCAAGATCACTGGGATGAGCTTTAATAGTGGTTGGGATTGCTTTATGTTGTTTCGTCCTTATTCACAGAAGTTTAGTTGAAAGAATTTTTTAAAAAATATTTTTGGTCCCCCACAGAGTGCCCTGCTGCAGTGGGATCGTTTGAGGTCAGGACTGTCCCTGTGTAACACGGGGCTGTCTCCGGGGATGACTGACAGCAGACAAGCCTTGGCAGAAGGGCCAGGGCAGCACTGCTGCATTATCTGGAGGATCATGGCTGCCCCATTTCCTCATGTGGAGACAAAGTCAGGAATACCAATGCAGGCCCTGCTCAGCAAGGCCTCAGCCCTCTCGCAGCCTCTCTAATCTGCACCATATTTAAAGATCAGACCACCTTCAAAGCATCACTTGACTTTATCTCTCCTTGTGTCTGTTCACACTGTCCTGGCCAAGCTGTTTTACTGCATTTTATCTGCAGGCTCGCTGTGACTCATGCAGAACGTGGCCACCCTCCCACTGCCACGGCCTGTCACCGTCCTGCGGCAGCCCTGTCCCTGTCCCTGCCACGGCCTTGTCCCTGCTGCCATTGCTGGAACTGCAATGGCATGTGCTGTGGCTCCAGATGAAATGCAGCTTCCCACGGCAAGCCTCAGTTCTCATCATTTCCTATGCATGATTTATTGAGGATCTTGGGCCTGGCATGAGTCCTCTCCCCACGTCACTCACGGTGAATACCCGTGGTTTCAGAATGGGAAAGCGATAGCCCACGCTGCCGTGGCTGCCACGCCGGTTGGAATCAGTTCCCGCTGTCCAGAGAATCAAACACTACTAAGTTACTCCTTTGTGAAGGATTATGTACCCAGAAAATAGCATGAAGTAGCCTTCCTCTGGGGAAAAAAAAATACCTGGAATACTGCAAATGAACAGTTTGCTCTACTCATAACTCCAAGGTGGGAGAGCCTATATGTTATCTTTCTGATTCTGGAGGGGGAGCGAGGGTGTTACTTGCACTTCACAAATTTTGTGAGGTGTTTCTGAGGACAAAAAAGATGAGACAGACAACCTTCAGGCAGACAACCCTTCTGATTAGGATTTATTTAAAATATGTGGAATAAGAGATGAATTTTCCACGTTCACAAGGGAGAAACATTCCTATGTTAGTCAGTGTTTGTTACTAAGAAATTAGGCAAACCAAGGCCAAGATCAGGAAAGCGTGTAAAGCTTTGCTTTACTCTGTCCTTAAGCAATGGAGCTTTTCAGAACTTGCCTTCTTTAGCCCCACACTAAGTCCTGTTGCCCTCAGCAACATCACACATTAGCACAAGACTTCTGTTGACTCTCTGTGAAAAGTTATGCCAATAAACACAGTCCAGAATAATTCAGAGGTACGATGCTTTTAAAGCAGAATTAATTAGCTTCCCCTCTCTATTTCTGCACAGTCACAGTATCTGAACCTGCCTTTCAACAGGTAATGTTTAGACAGTATTTTTCATTACAAATCTTATCCACAACAGCAAATTAAGCTGAAAGGAAAAGAATAAAAATTGCTTTTCTGTTTTCAATAAGAATTCCCATGCTGTACTAATGTGAGGGGATCTTGCCAGAAGTGTCAAGCTCCATCTACTGGCATTAAATTGAATTTGTAACTCAGCACGCCGAGTTTTGGGTCTATCTACAAGAAACAAGCAGGCAATTTCACTGTCTTTGTAGAATTTTAGTCCAATTCCATTATATACTATGTTAATCCATTTTATTTAAATATCAGCTATATTTTCAAACTCTTGTGACATTTGCTGAGTTACATGAATACAAGAGAAAAGTCTTTCACTGCATGAGGTGATGGGCTGTGCATAAATAACAATATCCATACAGCAAAACCAGAGAAGTTTGTAGGGCTCTGTTTCAAGTGGTGCTCAGGTGATCTGTGGAAAATCACTTTTTAGTGGTATCAAGGAGGACAATTTATACTTGTAAGTAGTTCCCCAAATGATTAAAAAGGGAGGGGAGATCTCCCTTCAGCATGAGGGAGCAGGGAACAACAAATGTGAGCTGCAAAAAGAGACGCATCTCATCCTTTAAGCAAGGATACAAAATTGATTTTTTTTCTATCAGTATTTACCTCAAACTCATAATTTCTATATATACTCTGCTTTTTTATATACACTCTGCCTGCTCTTAAGTGTAAAATTTCAGAGACTGGAAACAAATTCAATGATCATTTTGAAGAAGTGCAACTGCTTCTTGTACCTACAATTTTTATGTCAGGTGGGACTTTTGATAATCTAGAGATAAAAATACATCATGCTAAAGTCATACTTAGTAAATGGGCATCATAATAATTCTGTGTATTCATGATAAAATAAAATCAGTCAACTTAAATGCAGGACAGCAAGGCTTCTGTAATAGGGCATCACACAAGTTCAAATTACTTTCAAGATATTGAATATATTAAAGGCTTGAAGAACTGCATTTCTTCCTGACTGATGAATAAGAAACATCATAGATTTTTAATCTCATTGGGCCAAAAAAATAAGTAAAAGAAGGAGAGAGCAGGAAAAGCCTTGACAGGAATCTGGTGTTCAGAAAATTCAACAATCAGAAAAGTCTGTGATTAATGTTAATAAAACACAACATCCCATCCGTTTCATGTTTATTTACTTTTGAGGGAACATTCTTGCCTGAAATTGCATCCTGTTTCCAAAAAAGCCACTATGCTGAAGCCTTCCATGTACCAAGATGAGGAAAGTAGGTCGAGCAAGTCCTGTTAGTCTGCAGTGGTAGTCAGCTGGGGGGGTGTGCAAGTTCCAGCTGCCACTGGTACACTCCTGCTCACCTGGCCGAGATGCTGCCTTGGTCCCTTTCTCTTGGAGCCCTGTGCGGAGCTCATCCTGCCTGGAGTTGGAAATCCAAATCCCTTCCCCATTTTCCCGTGGTTTGTGCTGTTGACCATCAGATCCACACTCCAAACTTCTCCTCCCTTAGCTTTTCTGACTCTGCCCTCTCCTGGCTAGTTTCCCTCTTTGTTAATTGTTTCCTCCTTCCTGAGGCAGGAATTAAGGGGAATCTCACAAAGATCAGTCCTTGGCCCCTCTGTCCCCAGTCTGTGTATTTCAATAAACGTAGATGCTAGAAAATAATTGTTTCTGTTTCACCACGCCTGAAAATTGCTGGTGATCACATAAATAATGTCTCTGCTATTTTTCAACCATCTTTATTCTCTGGGAAATCCCATTCCAAGGCATAGGGTCACTGACAACACCTCCCTGTCTTCTTTTCTCAAGCTTAGGAACAACAGCAATGTAATTTTATGACATCATTAATAGGAAGAGAAACAAAAGTACCAACTGAAAATACTGTGAAAACATTTTAGATTGGGTTTGTTTCATTTTTGTTTTTTTTTTTTTTTCTGTACTTCTCTTCCTGTTTTGATTTAAACACTCATTTCAACTAAAACTCATTAATAATTAAATCTATTTTGTCCAGCTCTGCATTTGGCAAATGCTCTCCTGTCACCCTGAATCTGTTCCAAAATCCTTGGCAAAGTCATGACCGTGGACTTGCTCATGTCACTCCCTTCATAACCTCACTCTTCCTCCTCCTTCAGCCTTGTTCAAAACCCCTCTATGAAATTCCTCCAGTGCTTACACCTGAGACTGGCTACTTTTCTCAGACAAGCTGTGGAGCTGTGTCTTACAGAGATGTCTTTGTCTGTCCCATTCATTTTTTTCATTTCTATTTTTATGTAACTCTTTGTTACTCTTTTGGGGGAGATTTCCACAGAAATCCCCTCCTCCAGAACCACCCTTGACCGTCAAGTGTGTAAGACAAAATGTGACTTACTAAGGTGTAACTTTGTACGTCAATTTTATGCTCCAGCCTTTTACTTTTTTTCTTGTTCCTCTGTTGAGCAACACCTTACCAGCCTTCATTATATGTCATATGAAATATCTGATGCATAAAGGATTTGCCTGTAGCAGCCTCTGACTGCCTTAAGCATCCTGGAAGCTTTTAATCATCTGTAAATATGGAGGTAATCTCATTCAAGAAAATGGGACTAACCAACTGGGACTCTTGAGTTTAATACTGAGGCCCTTAAATAGTCAAAATGTGAAAGAAACTAAATAAAAGAAGCATATTTTGGTACTTTCATAATATTGAGACAGTATTCCAGTCATTTTTCCCACAGTGCTCAGTGGGAAATGTTGGTATCTCAAATCACATAATTTGTCTTTACTAAGAGCAAAATTCTCCTTTACTATTTCCTGGAGCAGCCTAAGGCACTGATAACTCTGGAAAGAAGAGAGGCCACGAGTCAAATATGGGGAGCAATAGTGCTCCAGAATCCAAACAACTTTATGCTCTTTATTTTGCCTTGCCAACTCGTCATGAGTAGACATTTTTCTTCAGAGAATTCTGTGTGAGATAGAGGGAGAAATATTTGGGGAATCTGGGCCTAAAGTCATCTGATAAGGAAGCAGAGGACTGGGGGCGACCTCTTATTATTTCTGAAGTGGGAGAAGACACATAACTGGGGAAAAGCCCCTCCTTGGCTGCACCTCTAAGTACAGAATTGCAGTACTTTGTCCTCACACTTCCAAATGGGATCTTTAACCCGGGCATGGGCTTCAAGACCCATTTTAATGTACCCTGACAGTTCATCAAAATAAATGCAGGGTGATAAGAGAAAAAAATACAGAAATAGTCAAAAATCTTTATTCTTCCTAATTTGTTCTTTGGTTATTCTTGTTGTTCTTCTTTCCCTTGAAAAACAAAGATTTTGACAGCTCTGCCTAATACAGTAAGATATCACAGGGTTTACCACAGACAGGATTTCATTCTACCTTACATTTTGCTGTGTTGGTTGGTGATGTGTATTTAAAATCTACCAGCTTCTCTGCTGGGTATATTTAAATGTGCATAACATTTCCTCTGCAATTACCCCAGCAGTTTTCCCTTTTGCCCTGGCATCTGTCCCTTCCTGAGCATTACCACAAAACTCCCTCCTGTTTTCCTACTGGCCCTGCTCTCTTCGAGCAATCCCACATCTCTGCTGTATCCAACAGAGAGGACTCGTCTTCACCTTGAAATCCTCCCAGAAGTGCACCTCGCTTATCCCTGTTCTCTGCTGAAATACGAGTAGGGAAACGCAACATCATGGACATTTGGAGACTGAAAAATTCCTTTCCCTGTGAACTGGGATAGAATAGAATCGGTCCATGCATTCTCTCTCTGCATCTTCTCCACACTTCCTGGCCAAATTTTCCCTGGGAAGTTTAATTCTATTTTTTTTTTTAATCTGATGTGAGATGTTTGACTCCAGTTAAGAAAACATAATTTGATGGAAATGCATTTGGCTGAAACTGTTCCAAAGCATCAGCTCTAATCACCTCTGACTTTTAATCAACCCCTCATAGCAGCCTTCCACTGTAAACTTGGTACTTTTTCAAAATTTAGAATGGCCTGCTTCCTCCCATGTTGTCTTTTAAAACCCCACAAAACTACGTCATTCTCCTTCTTCTAATATCTCCCTTGAGGGAAGCTTGTTAAAAGGAAAAAAAAAAAAAAAAAAAAAAAAAACCAACCCAAAAAAACCCGAAAAAGGATTCTGTTGTACAAAGAAATTAATAATTTGGAAGAAAAGAAACTAATGCAGCAAAACAAGCACACAAACAAGCAACCTGCAAGTCAACTTTTTAGAAGTTACTTTTGAGTGAAGCAGGAACTTTCAGTTCAGCAGAAACTTTCTCTAGGAGAGATAGGAGAGATTTTTCAGGACAAAGATGAAATTTCTGATTTAAAAAGACAGGATCAGAATATTACAGGTATGTTTATATTCATGGCATTGAATTTTGGTTCTCCATTTGTCCTGGTGAGGAGAAGCAAGTGCACTGGATGCTGGGCATACTTTGATTTTGACTTTCTTTGTTTCTCCTTAAAAATAATCATCTATGGTTTCATTTTAGGGCAAAGCCAAACCTTACCGTGAATCTGCAGAATATTTTGAAGAATGAGAAAGAGGACTGTTTTTCTACACCTTCAATTTTAATTATTTAAACATGGTTTTGTGAGGCACATTGCCCTGAATTGGTTCCAGGCCCCAAACACCAATATGTTGGAACAGAATGAGCTGCAGAACTACTTCAATATTGTTCACACATATAAAAAAATCATGTCATACCTGTAACATGTCCTCTGTGTACTCATAAAAGATATGCTTATATTACTAACAAACCCCAGATATTGGGATATGTGACCATACAACAAGGAAATATGTCTCTTCTGACTGTAAGAAGTTCCACTAATTGTAATAAATATTTTTCTTCTTCAAAAGCTTTTCAATAAATCAATCCATTTTCATTTCCAAATATAGCATGACTAGTTGGCAAATGCTATCAAGAAGCAAACATTTCAATTCCAAACTTTTATTTCAAAGTGAAGCACCTTTTTTGTGTCCTTTTCTCCACTTCATTTTTGTCAGTTTAGGAAATGAAAGTTTACGTTGAAGTGTTGGGTTTTTTTCAAAGAAATTTCTTTTCAAAGAAATTGTTTCTACATGTCAGACAAGAAAACTCTCAGTTCTAGCTAAAGATTAAGTCTCTATCTAGAATTGAAAGAGGTTAACTTTGAAACTACATTATTCCAAATAATATTTGAAATAACTTTATTGTTGGTACCCAGACTCTTCCTGCCGTCAGCAGATGGCAGCCTTGACATATTTCGGTGAAATGCAGGTTTCTTATGCGAAGTTTAAGTTGGCTTTAGTAAGCATTTCCCTTTTAAGGTGATTCCTTTGCTCTCCACACTCTGTCCTTTCTCTCCATCTCAGTGGTCTGCAGTCATTTCTAGCTGAAGCCAGTCAGCCCGGAGTCAATTTGTTGCTTTAAAATCGGCACCTCTGCTTCTTAATTGCAATGGAATCTGGGGCTACAGAAGGATTTTCTAGGCAAACATACAAAAGGTAAGCTCAAGAGCAGGAGCCCAAATCCCCTTACCTGATTAATGGAGTTTAATTTTTATTTACACTGCAAGGATCATGGATCATAAACAAATAATGCTCAGCTGTACAAGGATTGCAAGACTGAATTCCTGGCTGTGCTCTCCTGCTCTTCTGCCCCAGTTTTACATGAAAATGCCAATACCTTCAAACCAAAATAAGCATTTCCATGATGCCTTTTTTTCTCCAAAGAGCTAGGTATCCATTATCCTACTTGATGTTTGTGGAGAAAATCTGACAAGTTATTTGCTTAAAACTCCAGTATTTTAATCCATGGGAGATTAAACTTTTTGGAGATCTTAAGCCTGGTCTATAAACAAAGCATAGGAAACATTAGGTGTAGCATTTTCTGCTGCTGTTGCCACCACAGTCATGTCACTTCTGAAAAGAGAAGAAGGTTAAGTTTGAGATGAAATTAGGGACTCAGTGCCTGTGAGCTTTCTAAAAGTAGCAAGTATCTAAATCCAAATTTTGGAGCTAGTTTCATAACACTGGGTCAAATCCTCTTGTCTGGAATATACTTAAATCATTTGGTTTACTGACACTGGAAACTTCAGCCTGAATTTGTCGCTTCAGCCCACCTTCATTTACTGCTATCAGATGTTAACAGGAGATTTCCCCTACCCCAGGCTTCCTATGCCTTGGATGAGAAAGCAGAAGCTCACAGCAAATGGCACTTACACAAGAGTCTGAGGTGGAAAATAACAGAAAAGCCCTCAGTTCATGAAGATCCAGAGTATGTGTGCAGGATCTCTGGTTTAAAACATATAATCCTGAAGACATCTATGCAGCCAAGTGCATTTCTTTTTTTAAATTCCTGAAATTCATGCCCAAATCAGTTTCAAATTGAATTTGTTTTTACTTTAGAGATACCAAATCAACACTTGCAGGCCTTGGATGCTGCTTCTGGAGAGTGTATCAGAAAGAGAAATATTCCTTGATACTTGGGGAAGATGCATTTGAGATAGCTAATTGTAAGATTTGAAATATGTAATGAGCTCCAGCTACTCATGCAGGTGGTTCTCCAGGAATATTGTCCTAATTTTCCTTTTCATTTCCTTCCCTTTAATCAGATATTCTGATGATCAAACCAGCCTGAGGTGGGTAATAACTCACGCTGAAGCTCAGGGAGTGCCTAAGGTTAAATATGCTGAGATATGAATAACACACAGGTATTTCCCCCCTGCTGTTTTTACTGCCACCTCCCTTGGTATGTTTGAGAAATGAGCACAGGACTTGTGAGGCCAACACAAGTCTTGTCTTCTGCCAAGGAAGGGGCTCTCTGTGCCCCCACCCTCCAAGCCTGAGCTCAGACCCCCCCAACAGCACAGCTCCTCACTGCTGGATGAAAATGTTTAGCAAGAAAAATCTAATTGAGATATTAAAAATCTGTGACTGGAGGTGCAGATATTAGTGATGTTCAGTGAGCTTTTGTTGCTCAGGACTTCATGATTACACAATTGTTGATACTGCACCGTGTTTATTCCCCCTTGAGCGTATGTGACTGAGGTTAACCCACAGCATTTATAAACACGCTTTGTTTAGTCTCAGGGTTTATCCCACCATAAAAGGGAGCAGTAAATAAATAAATAAATAAATAAATACATACATACATACATACATACATACATACGTAAAACTGGCCACACAAAGGACAGGCTTCCAAAATCAGGATTTTGAATGTTTTACTTTGTAACCCATGGCTTCAGAGACTTACAAGAACTTTTATAGCTTGAACTAGAAAAAACACATGTGTGCTTGTATGCTGAGGACAACAGAGCCTGCCTGCTTGAGCATGGGATTAAGTGTGTGAACTGATGCTGACACTCTGTCATCAGTACCCAGAGCTTCTCCAACTGGGCCTGCCACACACAGCACTTGTGGGTTCACGCCACCCCTCCTAAAGATAGCAAAGTGCACCCAGGGAGCCTTTGCTCCGGTTTCAGCTCATTAGATGAGTGATGACAGCTCATAGTAGTGGTCCCCCATGGCCAGACAACAATCAAGACCCCCCACTGCTGCTGCCCACCCTGATGGCAGCTGAATTTTGCCAGCTGTCCTGGCAACCGGTGGGACACCAGCACAGATCTCCCCGTGTCTGTGCTTTTGGTGCAAGCTCTCACTCCTAAGAAATGTGCCCCTCAGACCCAGAATTCTGGTTAAAAGTGTTTTCCCTCTTTCTCTTTGCAACTTGTTTTACCAAAGGTAACCTGAAGAAGACATAAACACCCTCAAGTGTCTCCCCCTTGTTTTGAATAATTTCAATATTGAGCATCCCCACCTCTGAAATCACTACTCATCCAAGTAAGTGTTTCCTAATTAGAAGTTTAATTTTGGTGTCTTTTAAGTATCAAAACTATTATATGGTTTCTTCAGCCTAATCTGAAGGATCTTCATGTGTTCATTTAGTGCCATTGGCTGTAATCTTATCGAGGCTCCAAAATAAGTTAAACTCATAGTAGTTTCAGTTTTATGGTCCTTTCCTGCATTCACTATTTTCTGAGTTACTGGATCATAACTAATTTCATAGGTCTATGAAAGGGCTGGTTCTCAAGTCTGTGTTAGCAATTAAATCTAGGAAAGCTTCTTGAATGATCTCCAGTGTGCAAAAACTTCTCAGAAAATGTGGGAAGGGTTTTATTTCTGTACTGTAAATGTGTTGATTCATTGCTCCAACAATTTCCTAGTAAAACATCACACATCATTTGATGCAGATGAAGGCAAGGCAGAGAGCCAGGCATGGGGCATGGTTTGAGAGCATGATGAAGCCTTTGTGGTTCTCTAAGTCATATTTTAAAATAACTCTCCTTAATAACAATGAGGTATTGAGATATTGCAAGTGTTTTCTTAATATCATCTTGTTTTCAGCTCTCAGAGAGATAAGGATCTTCTTCTTTCTAGAGATACTGTGATGCATGAAACATCAGGAGTCACTGAACAAAACACTGATCAAAATCCAAACAGAAAAGAGTATTTTTCTGGAAAACTCTATTGCCACTCCATGCAGTGGTCAGAGATCTGTTCCTTAAATGGCTCTGAGTTAATACATTCTGTTACATCTTAGTGATTACTGATTTTTGTCCTAATTACAAAAGTAGTTTCATGTTTCTATGGAAAGCTATTCAGTGATAATTTTAAGCCTTTATTTCATAGGCATGATTTCCTCAGTCATGCTGCGTTCTTGTGAAGACCTGCTGTCCTGGTTGTCTTTGTTTAGTGTGAGCATCAGAACATGCAACACTGGCACATAATTCATACTCTGTATTTGTAATAGACACTAGAGAATTAATTCTAACTCTAGGGCAGTTAACAGCAACTCCTCTACTTTAAAAGCTGGGATTTGCTTGTAGTTGTTTGCTTCAGATCAGAAATATTTAAGCAAAAGCAAAAGTATTCTTCCTTCTTTTTTATTTTGTTGCACAACTCAGTTTCCTCTATGTTTAATTCCTTCAATATGTCAAACATTTTCTCCACTCTAAAACTAACTCAGAGGCACTCACTGAGGCCTCACTGAACTGCACCACTCTTCACAGACTGGTGCAAATTCCTCACACATTTTTATGATGCTTCTCACTACAGCAGCTGAGTGCAACACAAACAGGAATATTTGTGAGGTAAAAAGTGTGTTACATTGTCATTTTACAGCATTGTGTTCCAGAGAGCTGCCTTGAGACCAGTGTAAGTCCCAAAACTCACACTGAGCTGCCAGGCCTATGACCTACAGTTCATGTAGCTGCCAGTATGAGAATTTCTGGCTCCACCTGTCAGATTGGGAAGGGACGATCTAGACCCAAAGTCCAGTACCCAAGTCACAAGATCATTCTCCTCCATGTGGATAAAAACTGGTATTAATATAGGTCACCTGTAAAGTAATCAGTAAAAAGATGATCTGCAGTCAGGAGCACAACAGAGTTATTCAGAAACACCAGTGATACGATCTGTAGTAATTCTGAACTGTTTATCACCTTCATTCACTAAAAACATTGTTTTAGCAGAAGAAGAGGAAAGACAGGAGCAAGTGTTGGGTCTGACGTTGTTACTCATTTCCCTGGATTACCCTGGTGTCCTGAATTAAACCCCCAAAACTAACAAGAAACTAATTCCCAGAAAAAAAGTCTCAGCCTGGTGTGTTTTTTCAGAGCTATTTTCACTGGTGTTTATTTCATGTGAGCTGATGAAAGTCCCAAGGGTTCACCTCAGACAAAAAGAGTGGGACAAAGACACGAGTGTCCAGCAGCTCAACCCAGCTGTGGTGAGGCTGCCAAAGGAGATAATTCTGCCAAGCTGAACAGGTTCCAGACTGTGCACTTGTGTGTCAAAGTGACATTAGTGTATTTTGACATAAGTGCTGTCTTTTATCAGGGATAAGCTTCAAAGCCACAGAGATGGAGAGATGGGAAACTGGAGGTTGACAGGAAAAATAGAAGCTGACAGAAAAACATAAAGAGAATTTGTTAAAATAAACCAAACACTCCAAGAGCCAATGATACCCTCAAGCATCAAATTTAGAGCAAAGGATGTTTTATTGCTTTGAGACCATGATAGTTTTGGCATGTTAAATAAATTTTCTCTGCAAAATGCAATGGAATTTGAAAAGCCTTGTGTTTGCTCTAATGTCTGGAGCTGCTTGCTGATGAGAGAAGCTTTAGTCACAGAGAATTGGGGTAGTTAAAATAGACTGACATGACTGTTCATATCTATTTTGATTTAAGTTCTGGACAACTCGGGTCCTTACCTAAATAAAGTTTGGCAAGGAGCTCTACAAAAAGCAGTGGAAAGCTCTTCAATCCCACAGCTTGCTGAAGGGATACTTTCAGAGGTAAAATTGTTTGCCAAAGTTTACATTCACAGCAGGCCAACAATGATACCAAGTCTTACCCTGGAGCTGAATCCTACAGCTCAATTCACATGTGCAAGCAGAAGTGTTGTAGATTGCTGATAGTGTGGGTGAACTCACCCTGGGTCAGACAATTCCCCTGGACAATCTCTCCCTGTTGTACTGCAGGGCACTTGGGATGCTGGCTTTGTCACAGAAAGTGCAGAAAAGGGATCATACACCTTGGTTTGTAGCACTTACCACTGAGGCTTCCTGTCTTTTTGGTTAGCAAGACAGAATTTCCACCCAATTCCATGGACCAAAGCCTTGCAGGATGAGGCTAAAGGTTTTAACTTGACATCAAAATTTCCTGCCAGAGTGATTGTCCAGAAAGGTAGGTCATTTCCCTCTTGAGTGTTTTCCTCCTCTTATCTCTGGTGGCTCCCAAAAGCACATATGTTTCACTGGAGCTCAAACTAAAACAATATCCAGCATCTGTTAAATCAGGACATCTCTGATCTTTTGGTCAGTCCCCTTTGACAGACGCACAGTCAATAAAAGGCTCAGAGGTGTAAGTAAGCTGAATCCCCCTCTCTATTCCTTTCCTAGGCTTGAAGCCTGCAGAGGACAGAACAACAATTTTCACCTTCCTACCCAAATTTCAGCAATCAAAGAAGAATCTGCCAATTAAAGGTGCCACAGCTGTCTATTAGCATGACTGATGTCTGCTGGAGTCCAGAAGCTTCTGCAGGGCACACATGAAGATCAAAGACTTCTATCTAAGTCCCTTACATCAAAATATTTACTTGCTGTCATCTGGACAGATAAAGAGAAGTCATGGCCTCAACATCTGACAACTCTCCTGTGATGCTACGAATGTGCCCCGTTTGCCATTAATGTCCCCGGTGATAGAAATAGGATATTGCAATGCCTACAGAAGGGTGGTTCCCAGACAGAGATAGCCTGATCAAATTCGACCTGGATAAGGCACAAGGAAAACAGCCGGGTAGGAGGGATCACCAGGAAAACGGCCCTTATGGAAGTAAATGCACAGAGAGAACAAGCCCTTTAACTCAAATGACGGTTTTTTGTTTTTTAATTCAAAAAAGGTCCTCTGATCCTTTAGCTCAGATCTGTGTGCTTAGATTTGATTCTCAGCTTGTTATTCCTTAATGCCACTGACTCCACCATGGTTTAGTCACTCCAGCTGCACAAGGCTGAAGAAAACATTTCATCACCTTGATTAACAACATATTTATAAAAGTGCAACATCATATCTGAAGAAAGCCAGGAATCACTGAGGGAAAAGAGAGGCTCCACAGCACAACATGTTGAGACAAATAAAGAACATTAGAAATAAAAAAAAGAAATCATAAAGCAATATTAAAATATTACAAATATCAGCACTCAAGTAAAAATTGTATTTTAGAGAGCTGCTTGTTTTCTCCCTTCTCACGGCCTTTTTAAGCTTCTCATAAACAAGATTTTTACTGTATAGGAGAAGGACCAGCACAGCAGTGACAGCAGGAGCTAAGGAACAATTCTGAATCAGTGCTGATTTACAGTTCTATATGCGGCTGCAAATATTTCCTGGCAAGTTCTGGTATTTTAAAAAAATCAGACCAGGTCCACAAAAGCATTGAGATGCTTCACTCCCATTAAAATCCCTGAAGAAATCAGCAGGAGTTCAGCACTTGCTCCTAATCACACCATTGGAGCAGCAGAGGCTGGCGATAAACAGTGAACCCTGCTGCTACAGCTGCATCTGGGAAAGGACAACAAATTTTCAGTCCAGTTGATTTGCAGATCCCTAGTTTTATACCTCCAACAGCAGCCCCAGTTTTGTTTAAATTACATTTTGTTAATTACTTTTCTAGGCTGCCCGGCACACGGTCAGGCAGTCATTGAACATGAACTGGAGACCGCAAGTCAAGACTCTCAAAATGCACTGCCGCCTGCAGTGTTTTAATTTCATGTGCAAAACCAGGTATCATGAACAGAATGAAACTTTCAGTGAAGAAGTCCAGGGTTAAACCTGTGACCTGGACATTTCAAATGATTACTGATTCCTAATAGAATTTTTGCCCTGGTCTTTTCCCATCCCAGGAAAAGTGGTGATTTTTCAGATAATTTATTTGGAGGTGTGTTGAATTCATATTCCCATCCTTAATTCACAGGCTGCAGAGGTAATTTTTGCAGCAGCTCATGGAAATGGAAGTCACCCTATCTGTTGCTCCCAGTACATTTTGCAGGGCTTGGATTTCTGGACCTTTTCCAGTGTGGCATTGTTCATGTCCTTTGTCTTGCCATTAATGTCCCTACTGTTATGGCTTTGTCTGTTGGGTCAACGAGATTAGATTTCAGTAGCACAGCAAACTGAAAAAAAAAAAAATACAAGTTATTAGATAATCATTAAAGCACATCTGTTGCCTTTTTCTGAGTGCCAAAGTCTGAATTCCATTGAACTACTGACATGGCACTTGACCAGCACATAGTTCAGCTATGGGCAATGAGCTGCAAAAGGATTAAAATATTAGCAGTGAGTGGATTTAGCCTAATCCTGGCACTTTTGTTTGGATTGCAGAGAAAGGTGCCCAGAGCAAGAGAGAATGAAACAATTGCAGTAAGAAAATGCCAACATTTTTGAGTCCATTCCACAAATTGTGCTGTGCTGGTGCTCCACTTTGGTGTGATGCCAAAATATCAGTTCCTCACCTCCATGGTTTCATCTGCTTCCACCCTGGGTCAAAACTCCCTGAGAACTTTCCAGCCTGAAAATCTGGCTGCTGGAGAATGGAAACAGGTTTTCCCCCATCATCCAGGCACCCAGAGTGACAGCAATCTGTTGTGGGAACAAACATCCTGTCTCAGCCACAAGCTCCTTTTCTCTTTCAGAAAGTCTTCTGAAACATCACGTGGCAAATATTTTGAGTCATAGTCGCTTTTTATGTATATTTTTTGTTTATTAAAGAAAACTTGTATGTGCTATGTATATCTCTTTGCAAAGTACTGGAAATCACATTTTCACAGACAAAAACTAGGTCTTACCAAGAAGTCCTCATGAAGGAGGCACCCAGCTCCCAGAAGATGTCACTTGTGATTTAAAATTGAAATGTTGTCACATAAGCACTCTAGATGTATAATAATGTAGCCATCTATGACTAATTCTACAGATTGATACAAGAATATGATACAAGGGAAGAAAAGGGAAAAAAAACACTTTAATCATTTTAAAAAATCACATATTAGACCACAAACATTTAGGAGGATTTACTTTCCTTAAGAAATGGTCTGGAGTATTGAAATCACTGTTGCTTTGGTGTGGCTGTCAGCAGCTAATTTTAGAGTTGAGATCTTTTGTGATTTAATATGAATTGAGATATTTTATGATTTAGTACAGGATTCCTGATTTTTTTAGAGATCAAGCAAGATACACACAGAATGAAGAAAAATTCTTGGATGGTATTCTGCCATCCCTGACCACTGCAAAAATCCAAAGTCCACCTCTGACCTACATAGAAATTCACAGGTGTTAAAGATATGATCTAAAGACACTTGGGCTTTTTTAGTTTTGGGGTTTTTTTTGCCTAAGGAACACTTGCAAAACCAAACTACACTGAGGACCTTCATTACCTGGATTGATTGAACTATTCTTCTGTGGAGTGGGAATTTTTTACTAGCTAATAATTGCTACATTCCAAGCAAATTTTGATGAATGGAAATTTTATTGATGCTGATTTTACAAAGTGTAAGACACATACACCAAGGGGAGAGAGGGGCTCAGAGACAATCATGTTTAGCCAGAAATGTGGATGTACATTTATAAGTTATCATTTTTTTCTGCTTAATCAAATTATTGTCTCAGATGTCCTTCTCTCCATGCCTGTTGCCAACACTGCTGCTACCCTCCCATGCAGCTATTACTGTCCTTGCACTCATTAATCCCGATAAATGGTTGCTCACACAATTCCTGTGCATTGTACTCCTGGAATACGCCCTCCCACGTATTACTCACCTGGAATATCAGTAATAAACTAGAAAAGGATGATAAGCCATCAAATCTGTAACAGGTGGTGAAAGGCAGAGAGGCGATAAACCCTACAATTAGAAGTTTATCATTGATGATTATTTCATCAATTGTTTTGTTTTTAACAATTATTTTTCTTTCTATGACTGACTTATCTGTTGGAATACCTCTTTTAATGAGCAGGAAGTCAGCAGGATGACTTTGCTTCTTCTTAACAGGCTGAAAAAGGCATGCCTAGGAAAACACAGTGCCTGGGTAATGTTCCAGAAAAAGCAATTAAGGAATAAAATCCACGCAACTCTGTACTCCTTGCCTACATAAAAGGTCATATTTTTGATTGCTTTTCCTAAGGTAGGTTCTACCTTGATTCCAGTCTTGCAACGTTCAGGGATAAGAAATGTGTTTAGGATATATCCTGCTGCTTGTCTGTGGTACGTGTTCTACATGTGCAGCAACTGTACCTAAAAAACTCACCAAAAAGCCATTGTTTAAACTCTTGATTGATAAAATATTTCCAGTTTAACTAATTGATAGCCTTGACAGTCCATGCATGAAACTCATCCACGAGGCCCATGCCCCTCCTGTGTCATGGAGGAACTTGGAAGAACTTCCACTGCCTTGGAAGTCAGTTTACGTACCTGCAGAGTCTGCATTGTTTATCTCAGCTTGTCAACAGCAGCTGCAAATTTATCTGGAGAGAACCTGTCTCCGCTGGCTTCCAGAACAAAATGAAAGTCAAGAAATTGTAGATAATTGGCTGCAAGGGTGGTTTGGTTTTTTTTTTTTTTGTGTCTTTGTTTTGTTTTTCTTCTTTAAAATCCAGAGCATTTCTCAGCCCTTTGGAAGGAAGAAGGAGATCAAGCATCCTGGACACAAAGCCTAACTTTAGCTTTTTATTGTCACCATAGGAGGGATCAGCCCTCATGTCTGGCTTACATGTAAGGTACCCCATCTACCAGAGCTAAGGGTAAAGTTGTGCCAGCATTCAGGAAAGAATTCAAAATTCTCAGGATGAGAATTGCTGTCTTGTGCTGTCAAATCATGGTTCAGGAACTCATTGAGGATGTGAAAAATTTGGATTCTGGTCTCCCCTCCTCCAGTGGACAGGGTGTTTTCATAGAATCAAAGAATCATTGGATGGTTTGGGTTGGAAGGGGCCTTAAAAATGGGGGGTTGCATTTAACAAGGTTAATGCAAAATAGGCCAAGGAAGGGAGAGTTTTCAGGGCTCTCCTTTTCTGTCTGTTAATTAGATGAAGCAACCACACAAAAGCAGTTTTCTTGTCTTGGCAATTCCTGAGGTTTTTTTTTTTTTCCGAAGAACAGAATAATGTTAGTGGAAAACAGACAGCACACAGAGCAAGCTACAGGGCCTGGAGCATCACTCAAACAGGGAAAGCTAATCCAGGTGATCCACCCACTCAGGCATTGTGCTAACACTCCATTTCTGTATGAAAGTGTCTCAGCTGCAACAGTGAGGACGGTCCTTCCAGTCTGCCACTGACCCTCAGCCTCTTTGCAAGTGTTTAACAGAGCTCTGAAATGCAAATCTTCTGCGAGGCCACTGCCCACCTCCCCAGCGCTTGTTACAGCTATAAAATGGGATTGGGGCCAAAGTGTGATGTGATCTGGCAACTGCAGCCTGCAGGATAGTGCCCTGTGGAGCGCTGGTTCCAAAAGCAGGTTAGAGAAGCCATAAATCTGTTTGTACTTGCAGTGGGAGCCCATTTGCTCTCTTTCGTCCAAGGCACCTCTCACCTCTTCATAGATCCTCAGTTGTTCCCAGGGATTTTGTATTTTATTTGCAGATCCTGGCATTTTCTATGGGAGACTTTATGCGAACACATCCCCAGATTTGTGCAAGCCTGACTTTAAACATTTCATTAAGGTTTGCTTTCTGTTTTTAGAAATAAAACCAAGACTACGTCAGTCAGAGGTGACAAAGATCTGTTTCACACCTTGCACATGGATTTGGGTAGAATCTCAGTTTGGAAAGCAAACAGGTCACTTTAGCTTTCCTAAGAAAGTTCCTGTGACTCAGACCACTGCCTTCTGGACAATTATGACCTAAATGTGACTAAAATGCTCCTAATCTTTGCAGTGGCCTGTGTACGCTGATAAAATGCCCATTTACCTGCTGTGGGCACAGGCTGGCATCAGTTCCCCCAGTGATGTCATAATCAAATATTTCCTGGTCTTCAAGTGAATAAATACCCACCAAGGTTTAAAGGCCCCTGTCGTGGTTTAGGCCTGAGGAATATTTTCACAGCATCGAGGTTAGAAATAGTAAAATAATGATTAATTTCTGCTCTTTTAGCAGCTTGATGCTCTTCCAGCTGAGCTCTGTTTCCTGATGTGTGATTTTCTTCCCATCAGCAAAGAGCATGATACCTTCTTATTTCAGTCCCTGGGGAAGTGCTCAGGATAAAAATATGGCTCATTTTAGCTGTTTGGGAAACACCACGATGCTCCTAACAGGAAAAGGAAAAGGCAGGTGACAAAGAGGCAATTGAACAGTTCTTTCATCCCTTTAATGGTGTAAGACTCGTTCAACATAGAGCAGAGAACCCAGAGAGGCAACAGCTTAAGGGGTGAACAACTTCTGGCCAAACAGCATTATACCAACCTGTAAGAAAAATTTACAGAAAATAAGAGAAATTTCACAATTACAGATTTCCCCAAGTGTCTGCTATTCATAAGAAAACCACTAAAGAACTATTTTTTTTCCTTATTGGGAAGTCTCCATAACTTTAGCAAGACTATTTTCTCTCCCTAAGTAAACTCAAGAAAAACTATTTTAGAAGTAGTAAGCTGACTAAAATTTGATGTTTTGTTTCTTTACATTATCAGTAAGAAGAAAAAGTTATAGGAAAAAGAGAAGTGTTCCAAATGTTTTATTCTGATTTTTATTACTTTCTTTTAATTACTGTTAATATTTTTTTCTTTATACCCTTTTAAAGGTTTAAACCACTTTACCTTTCTCCTAATCCTACCTCACAACAAAAAGTACTCTAGTAATTAACCAACACTGAAACCCACCACACTCATTAGTACACCACCCAAAAAATCTCAAATTAGCAAACCAAAACCACTATACAAAATTAGTGTTTCTACCCAGTTCAACCTAAAACCTCCACATCATCCTAAGAAGTAGGGTCTGTTTCTAAACACAGACAGGTACATTTATTTTTGTGCAGTGGATTATGGTATCAGTTATTGCATCCTTCAGAAGCTACAACACCACTTTTCCCAAAAATCCAGATTAAAGCAATTTGCTTTTTAACTGAAACAATCCCATTTACTTGGGGAACCCTTGCTGAATAAAGACCAGGAGCTGGTGAGCACCCCTCAACATACTCTTCATTTCTCCTGCATTAGGAGGTTTTTATGTACCCTGAGGTCGCGTGCTGAGTGGGGAACTTTGAAGGAATGCTGAATGATTTACAGATAGGATGTATGAGTTTTCTAGATGATGTGATTTATTGTTTTTAGTTTTTATATAGATAGGAAGGGTGAGTTTGGTTTATATTTTTATTGTGTGATATAGAAGATTATAAGATTTTTAGTTATAAGATGTTTAAGGATTTATTGATTAATAAAATATTATTAATAAGAATATTTATGGTTTTGATTTAATGTTTTAATATTTTGTTTTATGGATTTATGTTATAGTGTAAGTTTATTTAGTTAATTATGCTATGATATATAAACTTAAGGTATTGTATTTTAATTTTTTGTTTATTTTTGTAGGCAGATTTTTAAAAAATATTTTAAATATTTAAATTTTAAACTTTTTTTTTAACTTAAGATGTTATTATTTTAAACTATAAATTTATATTTTCATTTTTAATACTTAAGTTTGGAAGTTTTTCTAAGGTTTTAAGTTAAATATTGTGTTTCATTCTAAGCTTTGGTTTACAGGCTTAAAGTTCTGAGAATTCTCTACATTTTGGATTCCAACAGTGCTGACCATGGGGGTTTTTATGCAGCTGATGGGGAGGGCAGCTGGATCTTGGTTAGTCGTGTAAGAGAGTGCATAGGAAGGGACATGAGGGAGATTTGGCATCTTCTCTCCCTCCCTGGAACGGTTGTTGGGATATTCTGAGCACCAGAATTGATGGAGTGCCCGTGCAGGTTCCAACAAGCTTGAATACTCTTTGTCAAATGCAAAGCCTGATCCTTAAGAGTCAAAATATTAGTGCTTATAGGGATCCAACAGCATCTTCACAAGGTGTTCGCTGTCTTACAGAAGTCTGGAATTGCAACCTGTTGCTTTTCACTGGCTACATTAGAACAGAATTGACACTCTGCAAAAGCCTCCTGCAGGAAAACATAAACATCATGAGTTACACTGATCTGCTCTTCTCCCAGCCACCTACAAAGAAAAAAATCGTTTTTCTATGTAGAATATTTATTTGTTTTTCTATGTAGAATAAAACCAGAAGATAGCAAATATTTTGTCCTTCTTTTTCAGAAGAAAAAATAATTCTTTTGTGTAACTTCCATTTTTAGGTTCAAGCATGGACATGACTGACAGGTGTTGAATTTATGTACTGCCAAGATTTTCAGTGGCAAAGAAGCAGTAAAATAGAAATTATAGTCTGCTGGTTTTAAATATGTGCTTTTGTTGAAAAAAAAAATTAGTTTCAATTTGATTATAAAGCAAATATTTGTATATTTTAAGACTTGAAGCTGAATGGAAATCGGGTTAGTCATGGTTCGGCCAGAAGTTACCTGTAACTTTTTCCTGATTTAAAAGTTTTTCCTCTTTCCTCTTGGCAACATTCAGAATACTGTAGGCCAACCATTTATGGCAAAGACTTGTGTTTATTGCTCAGGATGAAGAACACACTGCAGATAAAGGCACACAATTCTTTTAATTGTAATAATACCCTCGAATGAGAACCAGGAATTGTGTTAACCTTAAGGTCCATTTTAAGAGTTTCCAAGAATTCTTAGACTTTTGGAATATCCCATAAAAAGCCTCCTTCTTCACATCATTCTTTTATTGTCAAGAAAAAAATTGGCAGATCTCAAAAAATCTAAAAGTTTTTATTTACAGGTTTTTCAAAACTAATTTTTAAGTACAAAAAACCCAATCCTGTAACATTCTTCTTTTATCTCAAAAGCAATCAAAAGGAACAAAGTAATGGAGTAACTTCAGAGCATTTATTACTTACTGGGAGATACTGTACCAGACAGTCCATGGCACCTAAAATAATTATCAAGCTTTTATTATATTATTACTGCCACCTGCCCTGGCAAAGAAATCACATGACTTTAGAAGAAACTCTGGAGTAAGACAGAAAATGTTGGATAATAATAGGTTGAAGTCTTGTTCCCATTAGGTCAAAGACAATAATTCCTGCTGATTTCAGTTGTCTTGCTGGGACTTAAGAAATATTTTGCCAGAGTCACTCTGCCTGATAGAGCTTTGGGTTTATTTTTAATCAAACTGTGATATCAGAAATTAGAGCAAGGAGCTGATAAGTTCTTTTTCTGATACTCCCATCTCCATTCCCCACAGCAGATGCTTGCCTAGGCTGGGTGGGTCACTTTAGGATTTTTCTACGAAAATTCTCCTTTTTTCTTTGTTGCAGTCTTCCCCAGAAGTGGCACTGTCCTGAGCTGCAGCTTCAGCTCCACAGCATTTCAGCAGGGAGATACTAGGGCCAAGGACTACTCACCTTCTGCTTCAGTAAGGCAGATGCAGAGACCAGTGATTTTTGATAAATACTGCACAGGGAGCAGCTAGCCATGAATATCTTTATTTCCATTCAATGTAGCTACTGCTTGTTCCTTGGTGGAAACAGCTCTAACAGCACCACTTAGGGGCTCACCAAAACCGGAAAAAAAAAACCCAAAAAACAACTCAGAGGGGGGGAAAAGTCACCACCTCAAGTTCTAAATAGCTGTAGTCTAACATGTAGATTTTTGAGTGTGTACGGAAAATTGAGTTTATCTTACTAAGGTGTTTTCCTTACCACAAGATGTCACTGTTTTTTTATTTCTTTCCTCCCATCTGACACTGTCGTCAGTTCTCTTGAGTTCCACAACGCTCTCTAAAGGGAAAACGATCCGATCTCACAAACGTGAATATTTTGTGTACCTGTGTATTTTGACCATCTGATCTCTTTTTGTTGATTTGAAAAACCCTCTGTTTTGTGGCTTTCAGTGTTTATTTATTGCAGATATTCTTTTCCTTTCAGACTGTAAAATGTTTCACAGCCCACCACTTCACTTTTGAATTTTCATTCTCAAGCCAGCTCAGGCTTACTTTGGGTCCACTCAATAAGAAAAATGTTTTAGATGTGAGACTAATCCAGACATTCTTTTAAATTTGGGGGGCTCTATCAAGATTTGAAGGGTTTGCATTTTAAATTCCTAATGAAATCAGGCACACAAGTTTCTAGACATCATTTAACACGCTTCTACTACAATAAAGCTTTTTTTAGATTGGACATCAGGATAAGGTTTTATTGCATACACTTATAAATATGACAGTATTGAGATGGTAAATGTTCTCATAACAGACTTGTACTGTCCTCAAAGACAAGAGGATTTACTAATATCCACATTTATCTAAAAAAAAAAAAGATATTTCCATTAGCTGAAATAGGAGCTGGTGACAAATGATTTTATCTTAAAATGTATTCAGAATGTTCCTTGTTGGCTCTATTTATCTGGATTCACCAAGATGTTGTCAGCATACTCTCAAACAAGGGTGTTACATGGGGACCGGCTTTCTGCAGAATTCAGATTTTGAGGAAGTTTCTCACAGTGATGGCTGCTTGAGTGAAAAAGTTGGCTTTGTGTGAGAAGTGTGAGACATGTCCCAGGCCTGACCCACCTCTAGTTACTCCTTTAATAAGCCAGGGCCCTGTGCACAGTGAGTGGGACATGCAGGGCTCTCCTTTCCACATAATGGACAGGCTGCACTAACCCCGCATCTGCTCCTGTGTTAGCCTGTCACTCACAATCAGGGGTTACTTGATGCCTAAAATAATTCCTCCCCTGACAACTAATTCATCTGGGAAGAAAAAAGACTCCATCCAGATGGTGGGAATCTCACAGGCTCACAGGCTCCTATTTTCTTTTTCTTTTTTTTTTTTTTTTTTTTTTTTTTTGGAATGACAAAGTCTCCCTATTTTTTAATAGACACTCAGTAAGTTATATAACATTCTTGGAGCTATCCCATGCTATTATCAGCCTTTAACTATGCCTTAGGCATTCAGAAAATAAGGCCTTCCCTGACCTGGGAGACTCCATCTCTAAAAATGGGGACTGATAAAATCCTTTACAGAAGTGAGCCCTAATGCCAAATACTATATTTTTCTCAAGATGTGAAAATTAAGAATGGAGAGGGTGATGAGGAAAGGAATGGGGCAGACATTTTTAACTGTCCAGTGTTGATCTGCAGAGGTTGTTGGCAAGTGTCACCATCTGTGGACTTCCTCATGGCTCAGACACCAGGAATATGTGCTTTTAGTCCAACATTTAGCAGGTGTCCCAGTGATAAAATGCAGAATGATCTGTGAGTTGTAACTGAGGAGATAAAGACATAATATCAGTGAAAGGCTGCCTTATTTCCTTAGCTAAAGAGCCAGGCTTCAGAAATGGGTTTTCAAGAAACACGTGCTCTGTCTGTTGAGAAAGCTCACACAGCCTCACCCTGCCAGGCAGGGGGGTGCCAGTGGAATTGATTTTCTATTGTTTGGTTGTAAAAGAGCAGCATGACAGTTGTAACGCTGTTTTTCATAAACTGAGGTTTCTGTTCTGGCACGGGTCAGACGGAAAGGCAGCTCTCCTGGCTTTTGCAAAGTGAGTTTCCTCATAATGTGTTTGGAGAGAAGGGCTTGGAAAAAGGTTCAGGAAAGGTCAAAATGCAAACATGAAGGTTATCTACCAATTCTGAGCCAATTTTTTATCAGAATAATATCTGCTGCCTTTCAGAAGAACAAGCAGGGTACCACCAAGAGTGACAGAATATTCATCTGTATTAGTGGGAGTGAAAATTGGCAAAAGCAATGAAATACCCTGCTTTTGCCAATGAGACAACACTGTGTGAGGTTTTTTATTTGGGGCCAGTCCTTCAGCACAGTGAACAAAAAATACAATTCTACTGTAACAAAAAGTACAATTGGGGTTTCCAAAATGGCATCCCAGAGCCACAGGAAGGCTCCCTGCCCAGGCCTCCCACTTGTGCTATTATTCCCTAGAATAAAACCTAAATTCTAAACTCTAAAACTAGAATTATTATTCTAGTTATTCCCACAAATAACTCTGCCCAGGACTATGGCACATCCTGGCTCTGGGACTGATGGCCACCCCAAGAGAAATTCCCTGGACATGGGAGCCTGTGTGACTCTTTATTTGCTGTGATCTCCAGCGTGGGTACCTCTGAACCTGGAACAACCCCAGACCTCACCCCATGCTCCCACCAGATGATCCCTTAAAGCTGCCTTAGGAGCGACAGGGCACAGCAATAAACTGATGAAAATCAATTGTCTCACTGTAAAATTCCTTCCTTAGGCTCAAGATGCCACCCCAGCCCTTCATGGAGCTGCTCTTGGGGCTCAGGGCTCCCTGTTTGCTGCCTATCCTACGTGGTAACAGATGCTGTGGAGTGCCCTTCCCCATTTATTGCAAAATCCTGTTGTTTTGGGTGTCTCTGTCTGCAGGGGGGCTCTGTGAGGAGGGGCTGGGGCTGTGCTGATCTGCTTCAGCCCCCCAGGCTCTGCAGTCCCACCACCAGGCACAGCTGAGCCCCTCATCTGAGCTGCTGGCATCTCAGGAAAGGTGCTCAATAAAGGGCAAAAATGCTGGACAGGCAGAGGAGAAGGGGTAAAAGCCAAGGAACTGTCCTGGAGCACCCAGATCAGGGAAGAAGGAGGAGGACAAGAGGAGCTCTGGGTGCTGGCTGAAGCAGGGATCCCCCTCAGAAAGACCACAGTGCAGTGGGGACACATATGAGGATGGAGAGGCAGAGGAGCCAGAGTGGAGCTGAGTATGGGAAAGACTGAGTGATTTCCCTGTCCTTATCTCAACCCACGAGCTATTCCATCCCATTTTTTCCCCTCTCCCCATGTCCCTGAGCAGGGGAGTGGGCTGGGTGAGCAGCTGGACAGTGGCCAGGGTCAGCCCACCACACATGTACAGAGTACAGCCTCTTGCTCTGAGGAACTTCCCAGGAAAATAAGGTGATAAAGTGGACAAAAGGGGAAAATGGTTAATTTTAGAGGTAATTCCGAAGCTGAGGCACAGAAGCTGCTTATATTGTAGAGTTACACAGGGAGACCCAGTTCAGTGACTCCGTGTTCAGGGACCTAGATCCTCAACCAACTTTCCTCCCACATCAGGACCATGGAAAAGTGCTCTTATCCTGTATTTTTGCCAGTTAACTGGCACTTTATATTCCAAAGGGCCTCAGGCTACATGCATTGAATTTGGCCTGAAAACAGACTGTGGTATTTCCATCTGTCAGTAACAGATTAAAAGAAGATTTCACGGATTCTTTATAAGCAACCCTAAAGCTTCACCTCAGCTATTTATATCTAAACTGCAGAAACCCTTCATGACTGATGCCTGGGCTCCTCTGCCAAATTCTTGCCAATAGACTGACAGCCCAAATTCCGTGAGACCTGTGCCCCACTGAAGAGCAACACTGAATTCCCATTCCTCAATAGTCTGAAATGTTTTCTACTGCCTCGTGACCTGTGGGAATGAATACTCATTTGGCAAGAAGGTTACTAAGGGTCAAATACTAATTTTTACCACTTACTTTTCTGCTTAAAGCATTATTTTTAGTGTTTGTTTTTTTGGTTGTTTTTTTTTTTTTGGCCAACAAGCATAGGACTAGTAAGTGATATTTATTTATGATTTCCAGATATCTGTTTATTGCTAATGTTTTTAAAAGGAAGCAAGGAAGAAGTGAGCAGGTGATTTCTTTATAAGAGAAAAATGTGTGGTTGACCTACTACAATAATGAGCATTTTAATATTGGAAAATAAAGATTATTCGAATTAATTGACCCTCTGTGTTGATACTGTTACCCACTAAGGTTCTCAGAAACTTAATTTAAATGAAGCACTTGAACACAGGAACCTCTGAAATATTTATCCATGAGCAGAGCTGGGAGTAGAATCAGCACACACATTTCTAGCACAGCTGGTTTTATTTTATTAGTTGGAAAGCATCATTCACCAAGTTAAATACAAATATTTTGGGCTAAATGGGTTGGACAAATCCTTTTACAAAACTGATAGCTTCAATTTTGAAATACTGTTCAGTGCAAGTGGATTTGCTACAAAGCAAATGAGGAAACTGAAATCAGGAGCAGAGGAAAGTAAATTTCCTTGCATCCTTCCCAACTTCCTTTCACCATTTTGGGGGTTTATTTAGAAGGCAGTGCTGAGAATCCTGTAAAGATGTGTTGGGTTTTTCCCAAAATTTTGCACTTTAATGTAAACACTTTCCACTTTCTCTTACTTCATAACTTTTCAGCGAGGAAAAACTGAGGAAAACAAAAGGAGGAAAAAAGAGAAATATCTGGGAATTTTTTTATTTGCTAGTGGGTTTTGGCACATGGAATTATATAAGAAATACATGTTTATTCCTCAACAAATCCCACTTTGTGCAGATATTCAATCCTGGCGTAACCATTGTGGCAAAATGTGTAATTTTTTTCTCCACTACTGTACTTGAATGATCATCATTGGCAATTTAATGTATTTTTAGCACCACTTCTGCTCCAAGTTCTAGACATGAGTGACCAGCCTGATGTGAACGTGAACAGAGATGTGGGAACTCAGACCCAAAAAGCAAGAAGAGCCCACAGAGACCTCAGTGGTCCCAGAGAAAAAGTGTCTGGTTGACATTTTGAAATCTCTAACAGTGAACCAATAACTTAATGCTCACAGGTTTTTTAAGTGCTGGCAGTGGGTGAACTTCCCACACCTTGACTCTCAGGAAGTTCTAGACCACATCACAAAATAATCTCAAGCAGTTCTAGCTTGGCGGGGGGAAGGATATAAAATTCTTGGGCTTGTCCTGGACTTTGATAAAAATAATAATATAAATGGGTCCTGATCTTTTTGAATCTCCACAGTCAGGCTCTCTAATAAGTGATCAGCAGTGTGATATTTTGTCAGCCTCTCTGGCAACAGTGAATTAATGCTGCTGACCTTTCAAACAAAAGCCAAAACCTTGACCTGGTTGCTGGGTGAGCTTCTTTAAACAGAGTTTGTTGCACTATTAAACTTTTTCATCTAGGTGTATTTGATTAGTCTGGTACAATGACTGCTTGATTCTCACTTCAGAAGCTCCTCAGGGTCTGGGAAGGCAGGGAAGTTTGTCTTCCCCTCCAAGCCCTGAATAAAGTGAGACTGTGAGAGATGGTACCTAATAAATCTCAGATTCTGCTCTGCAGTGATCAATACCCAATCGATTAAGTAGATAAAGTACTTCTTTATCTAAGAATCTGTCAACACCCTATCTTGCTAAGACTAGGTCTTTTTCTTACGTGTATTTAGAGGAGAAGTATTTTGGTAAAATATTGTGGTCTTTATTTAGCTTCAAATTCTCATCTAAATGCAGCTTGATAGATCTGAGTAATGCATGAGTAATACACACTAGGCAGTGCAAATTGAAATAAATGTGATGAGACACAGAGAATCTTTTGGCAAGCAAATAGGAGAAGGAGGCTTTATTGGAGGAACAGTCTTTTTGAATAGGAAAACGAGCACAAAAAAAAAAGACCAGAGTCTTTCATATAAATCCTGTATGTAGTCAAGAATCTTTCTTATTGATTTTAAACCTGATCAAAATCAACTGTTGTTATCAGTCCACCTTGTTTAGTGTGCTACCAACTGGGACACCCTGCCTGCTTCTGAAGGAGAATGAAGGGTGTGTATAAACAAGCTGTGTTCTTGCTTCTGCAAGACATTTGACGATTTTTAATATTTCTTTTGAATGAAAAAGTGATGTTTGGTTACAATGCCTGTTTCCAGGAGTGCTTAACTTTTATGCTGATGTAAACTAAGAGTTTTCACACTTTCTGGGAACATCTTGTAAATAAGAGTAGAGTAGAGACAAGGAACTGGTGAGGGAAAGGTGAGTTCAGTGCCTCAGATTCCTTCACATGAGCTTTTCAGGCAGGATTGGAATAGTTGTTATGGCTTGATTTATTTTTTAATTTGGCAGCAGCCCTGCAAGGGAGCCTTTGTGTTGGGATGCCTGCATGGAACTGCCCCTACAAGCCATTTGTCTCATCAAAGACCTTCTGTTTACAGCTGTCTCATGGCACCTCATGGCTACAAGGTCTGCAGTTCTCACATTTGCTGGATGTCAAGGAACTATAAAATAATTAGCCCAGAATCAGGCCGTTTAACCTGGATCAGTTTACAACAAGGTGTTTTCTCAGTGCTTCTTCAGCACCATACAGCCAGCCCCATTTGCACCACCTTAACATGGAGCTGATCATACATTAGCCAGCAGTTATTCACACATTGCCCCGTGGAATAATATCACAAGGAGCTGTATAACCCAGGAGATGAAAAGGAGTTGGGTTTCACTGCTGGTTTAACATGTGCAGCTGTTTCACCCTGACACCCATTTGCTAAATGCTCAGGAAACCCCATGCCCTAACACATCATTAAAAAACAGCAACAAAAAAAGAATCTCCTGTTCTTCTGGGCATTTCAGATCAGATAAGGCTCATAGCCTAAAATATATCATTGTTTAAAGTCCCATAGAGCTGCCACTTAAAAAGAAAGATTCCATAAAGCACTTCCCAAAGACATGAACTCAAAGGAGATTAAAGGAAATTTTGTTTATGTGTACAGATACGTATTTGAGTGGGAAGCCAGGCTCTGTGTTTCAATCATGTCTGAAATGATGACTCAGTCATGATCCAATTGCAAACATGAGCAGCCTGGGTTGGTGGAAGGTGTTCCTGCCCATGGCAGGGGATTGGAATTAAATCATCTTAAGGTCCCTTCCAACTCAATTCATTCTGTGATTCTATGATGGAAGGAGCTGGTGCTTCTACCCAGCCAATAATTCTGACCAAGCCACTTTAATAATAATGAATTTAATCACCCTTCTAGATTGGATAAGATTCCACTGTATGTACTAGGTCATTCTAAAAGAAGTTATCTTCTGTCTTTTCTTAGTTAACTAGCATTGAAACAGTTCAGAGAATTAAAGAAGATCACAACTAATGAAGGAGGATACTCTGGTAGAAGATATTTGTAGTGGTCATAAAAATTTCCCACATGGTGGAAATAAATAAAAACAGCTTGTGAAAACTTTGCAATTTTTAAATTGCAATTTTAAAGTATCCAAAGTGTAAAATCTCCATGGTTAGTGCAAGGACTGGTTCTGGTATTCGCAAGCGTTGTTCTATGTCTAATCAAATCTCACTGACAGCGGCACTTTATTGAATTTACTCATAGTTGGAGTCAGTGCTGTTGAAGAGGCAACAGCCAAATGCCTCAAAGTTTTAGACCTCAAGTCAATGAAGATGCATTTTTGAGATAGCAGAAAGCTCCAGCCTATTTATTATAGGATCTTCACACTTGTGGTTCACACTTGAATTCTTGCCCTATTCTACTTAAAAGAGATGTTTCTCTAGGTCTGATGCTGCATCTTCAACCCTTCTTAAATAAGTGCCTGTTAATCACAGCCCTGCCCAGAAAACTTAATTCAGTGCGTGCTGGAGGGGCAGATGAATGGGACGGTCTGCACTCTCCAGCTGCTGAAGCCAGACCCCGGGCTGGCAGACCTTGTGACTGGCAGAGGTCTTAGAAAGGATCTGAAAGAGGCAAAGAAAGTAATCAGAACTTTTCAGGAAAAACCTGAGTTGTAAAATGATATAAAGCAACATTTAAATTAACCAGTTAATCAAAGAAAGTCAACAAGTAAAAAGCAATGCTTCAAATAATAGTAACACATAAATCAGGTGGCTTTTGCTTTTTCCTGGAAGCAAACTGGACAGAGACAGAGCCTAATTCTTCTGCTGATGTGAACCAGGAGGAATTCTGCTAAAAGCAGCACTAGTGGGAGCCAGGTCAGACTCATCCCAGGTTTCCCAGTGCTCTAGATCAGGCTGACAAGCTGTCACCTGTAAGTCCTTCCTGTAAGCCCAAGTCAGGAGGTTTGGGAGCCAGGCTGAGGGTTATAGGGTGATACCAGCTAACATCCCCTTGAATAGCAGAGTGCCATGGGTCAGTGGTAAAATGGAAGGCTTAGCAATGGATCAAATTGTATCTGCCAAGTATATTTATCTTTCTGCCTGCTAAGTGTTAAAGAGTCCTGGTGACACTGATAAGGGAACTGTTACTTATATTTGCAAAGCCTAAATACATCAGGTCACGACCCTGATTGGATAAGTGGTAGCTAAACCCTTATGGCTGACTAACAATGGCAAAAAATTACAGCGCTGGTAATTGGGCACCAGCTATGGGGGGAAATGGGAATGGCCAGAAGTACAAAGCCAGATTATGACTTTCTGACTCCTTGGCATGCTTTAGTGAGTATATGGACCATGCCACTTCAGTCTGATCAGCACAAAGGGTTTGTCTTTGAACAAGCCGAGACTGACAGCTTTTTTCTGCCTCTGTGTGGGGTTAAAGTCTGGGACCTGGCACTCATGTCACTGGTGCATGACAAAAAGTGGAGAAGTAACACTTTAGAGACACAGTGGGCCTTCTGCTGCTTCTTTTGTTGCCTGGACAGGGCAGTGTTCTTCTGTGTCCCCAGATACAATAAAGGTGCTGGTCACTGCTTTGGTCAAGGATGGAGCTGGCATAGCAGCCCTGCAATGGTGCAGAACTAATCTGTGCCGGGCCTTTCCTGTGTGATAAACCCACACCCAAGTAACCTAATCTGCAATGGGAAATTACACACAAAAACCCCTAAAAAAACCCCCAAAACCCCCCACCTCAAGTGTCCAGTGTTTAGTGACGGCCTGAATTTTTTCACAGCCATTTGAGGGCTTCCACTGGGGACCCTGCTCATTTGATGTGACAATTAGCAAGAGGACTTTTGTACTCCACCGAGATGAAATGGCCCTCTACAATAATTATTTTATGCCTTGAACAGAAACAGCAACAACAACAACAACAAAAAAAGCCCAGAGAGCAGATAACGTTGTTACATCCAACAGCAAATGGGTTGTGCTTGTAACTAGTTGTTTTCTTATATTAAAGTGAAGTGTTTCTTTTCCCATGAGAAAAAAACCCCTTGAAATTATAAAATGAAATTTCCCCATACTGATTTTAGTCTCCCTACATTTTTACCTTCATAACCCAGTCAGTTTGCTTTGACCCCAGAGAATTTTTTAGCTCTCCTCGTCTTTTAATCTCTGTATGAAATATTAGCAACCTGAAGGGGAAAAGTGTCAATGCCACCTGCAAGCTTTTTTTTTCTTTTGCCATCAGGGCCAACATGCTGGCAGAAAAGGTACCATACTTAGGGTGCTGAAAAGCTCTCTTCAGCTTTTTTTTCTTCTCCAGCTATAATTTTCTGCAGGGTACCTCTAAGTAGAATTGTTCATCATTCTGAAGAGATGATCAAAGACTTAAGGAGTAGTGGATACAAGCAAAGATGTTTGACCAAAAAATTAGTAAAAACAGATCTCCAAGCCTGTTTTTAGAAATTGAAACAAATAACCTCCTATTTTTTCTTTACATTATTGAGATATCTATACATGAAACTGGAGATTCTTTCACTGGGAATGCAGTTTCCTTTACAGAAAACCAGATTAGGGATATCTTGACTTCCCTGGGACAGAATTAGAGGTATTCTCCTCCCTTCTGGACACAATCTGCTCACTGCACATTTTTAACTTGTCACCTACACTGTAAAAACCCCTAACTCACCCAGCATGCTGCTATCAGCATTTAGTCCTAGCAAAAGAAATAATTTTTAAAAGGTATGAGTGTGACTAATCATGTTCTCACTTGGATAATTTAAGTACAAGGGAGACCAGATTCAAGATGCATTTTTTCCCCAAAAGACAGAGTGAATAATCTTACCAATTTCATTGGCAGCTACACCTGTACTTTGCATTCTCATTGCAAAAAAAATTATTTATTTGTCCACTACAAAAGAGTTATCTAAACTTATGTGCTACAGATTGCATTTCATAGCTCCACTCCTTTGAATCATGCAGAGGCTTATTTCATTAATAGTGAGGTTTCTATAAATGTTTTACACCAGGATAAAATATAGTTCAAAGGAAGGTAATGGATTGTTTGTGTCATCTGGAGCTAGGTGAATAATTTGCACATTGTTGCTTTCTTCACCAAGTTCTATCTTGCTTTTGTGATTTTATTGTGTGTGTGATTTGATGGACATCCAGTAAACTGTTTATAAGCTGTATTTTGCTGATAGTTGAGATCCATAATATAAGATGGATTGCTAGAACCTCAGTAATACAGTTGAAAGGCTTAGAAGCATGTTTTTAGTGCAAGAACTCACATTTAGCAATTGAAAAATCCCATTTTCACTTTTTGCTTAAAATTCATATCTATTTCTGCCAAGGAACACCCAGAGAGTGATCCAAATGAACTGAAACACAACTGATTTAGATTTATATCAGCACACAAAAAAATATTTCTGGAAATGTGTTGTGTGATGTGCTCAGGTCTTGTGCAGCTAAAAGTGATCCAGGTGACATTTACCTGAGTCCTCACAAGCAGCAAGACATGAGGAGCCCACACAAACCTGGGCAAAAGGTTGCAAAAGTGGACAAGAGGGTGCAGGAGAGCAGAGTTAAATCCCTGAAGGCTCAGCTACTGCACAAAACAAGAGAGGATTGAAAATGGTTCAGCAGCACCTCAGAGCAGAGCTTCCCACACACACAGCCACAGCACACCCACTGGGGAGCCAGGCAGAGCAGTCTGCCACGAGCTTGCCTGTGGATTCTTTGCTTCTTTTTTGCCAGAGTCAGGATTAAATGCACGAGACAGTATTTCTTGTTTGGACTCAGAGGTTTGTTAGTTCTTATCTATGTTACAGCCTCACAAACCCTGAGTTCTGCAGCACTTCACTCTAACAAAATAAAAATGGAGCCCCATCTCTCTCTCCACCAGGTTTTTTAAGGATAAACTGTCCAGTTAAGAAATGACACCTAAATTATTTTTACTTTTAACTCAATAACCAACCACCCGTGCCCTGCAAATGACTTTTTTATCCAATCACACAATACCACCCAAACCCATGGAGAAGGAGGTGAAGAAGAAGGACCAGCCTCTGCCCTAAAACTTCCATCTTACCTTATATATATCACTATATTCTAAAACCTTAAACTCTAATTTCCCACCCTGTGATATCACACACTTCTATTCAAACTGCACACCCACAATCCCAGTTCTAACATTCAATTTTAGAAGCCTTCTCCATGGCCTCAGGTCAAATGCAGAGTTCTCTTGGGGGTCAGTGCCTGTCAGCACAGAAAGTCTAAAATTCTCAGTAACCAGGGTTCCAGCACTTGTCCATATCAGAGGAGTGAGCATCCAGTTAGTGAGGGAATCTATTTCTCCTCCTTGTGCAGTGGCCTCACTCCTCAGGGAAGTGTCAAGAGCTGGAGGTGTGGAAGCACCACAAGCTCATCTGCATTTTGACAGTCCCTGATGCTGTTTGGGGTATTGTTCCCTGTACTAAATAGAAAAAAAAGTTACTTTTTCACCTCTGGGCTGTCAAGGTATAACTCCTACACCCAGAGCTGTGGGGTTTGTATGAAAGAAGCACTGCATTCAATGCATCCAACCCTTCCTGTTCCTTTTGAACACAAAATATTCTCAGTGCCTGATTAAGAGTCCTGCAGTGTGTGAAAACATTTTGTTAGTGCTTTGTGGGAGAGCTGGGCATCAGAATTCCCAAACACCCAGCAAGAGCTGACCTGCTGTCATGGAGAAGAGGTGCAAATCCCAAATCCCAGATGCTGGGAGTAGCAGTGGTACTGCTCTGGTTTTAAACACAATTCTTATGAGCTTGTGGAAAGATAAGGACTCAGCACAGGCACAGGAATGAGGGTGGAAGAGAGCAGCTATTACCCAGATGAGCTTTGGAGCAGTACAGAGCATTGACTTCAAGAGGATTGACACTGCAGCTTAAGTATTTAACTGGGATAGCTATCTTTAAAAAAATCTTTTTAAGGCTTAGTTACATGGGGAAGCTGCACTGATTTGACCTAGGACATGAATTTAATTGATTTAGGGAAATCATTGAGAACTCCTGTGGGAATATATTCATTTTAGCATAAAAGAACAGCGATTAGTTTGTCTGAAATTAGCTTAGCTTTAAATTAAATTAGAAGTGGTATTTATCTACTTACCTAATTATTTAACCAAGCTTTAATTATGTTGATTTAAAAACTGCCTGGAGTTAAACCAGTGTACTTTTGCTGTGGACACAAGACTTTTGACCTTGTTGCCTGAATTATGCAGTCTTCATCCCTGATTAAATTGATTCTGTAGCCACCTCCTAGAGTAGGTGTGAAGAGAAGCCAACAGCTCGTGCTCCCTCGAGTCTCTTAACAATAAGATCCAGCTACTTTTCGTTGACCTATGGAAAAGATGCTCCAAAAACATGTTTGCAGTCTGCTCCAGGGCTGTACACATACATGTGTTCTTTTAACTGCCAGGGATGGTGTGAAAAACATCAGAGTTTAGGAAATGATAGAGCGAGTGGGTGGCAAGGAAGGATCACATCATCCTCCACGGCAGCCTTCTGCAGCCTTCATTTCAGGATGTGAATAGCAGCTGTGGGATGTGCATCCAAGTCCTTACAAATTTTCTAACTGGGACATCATGACTGAGAATTTGAAGGAGCTTCAATGAAGGCTCAGGATGGCAGCCCTCTGAAATTCGCCTTGCCTTCTTCCTCCCCACCCTGAGCCCACCAGGAGAGGAATGGTGGCAGAAGTGTCATGGCAGGCCTGTCACAGCAGACTTCTTTGAGTTATTGTACATGTAGAGAGAGCTGCTCCGTGTCCCGAGGCAGATGCCACTGACATTCTTTCTCAGGCCTTGATTTTCCTTCAGAAAAATACTCCTGCTCCCTCACCTGTTCATGTCTTAAATATCCAGGTAAGGATGTAAAGGAATATGAACAGAGCCCCAAATACAACAGAAATTCAAAAAGAACCCAAAAATCTCTAATGAAGGTGCAGTTGGGATTGGTCTAGTTCAAGTCCCTGATGCCAGTTGTATTAATTGGGAGATTAAGATCCAAGATACTAAATACTGATATGACTCAATTACTCACGGGATAATGGGATGCCATTCAGCTCCTGGGCTATTTTGTTCCCTTCCCATGGGGTTGTCTTGTCTGTTCAGATCATGAACTCTTTGGGATCTGAGCTTGCCCCTGCTCTGCTGAGCACCTCATACAACAGTGGTCCTTTCACAGCTGCTCCCCTGGCAATCCAGCAGGATTACCCTCTCTATTGCCGTGGGGCAGTGGGAATTTTTCCATCCAGTTTCACTGGAATTAGATAAGGCTCAGGGACCCTTTGAAACACATCACTCCTAATGCTGGAGTGGAGTTGTGCTCCAGGATATGGTTTCATGGAATGTCAGAGGTCGGAAGCAGGAACAATCCCAGACATTGTTCCCATTTCTAGCTCCTGGCATTCCACAAAATAACCTTTGGGACAGCTTTTCTTGGGCTTCCACGGCCATCTTCTGACAGAGGATGTATGTGGGGTTAGACTGATGCCTCATCTCATTTCAGGAACAGCTCACCAGCAAGGGAGCTGTTCCTTGTTGTTGTGGCTGTACACAAACAAATGCTGGGCCTTCTCTGCCCTTGCTCTGAATTTACTGCAGTTACATTTCTAATTGTTACACGTGCCCTGCACACGTTTAATCCGACAGAACAAAAGCTGGCTGTCAAACTAAACATGGTTTGGAATGCCTAAATATTGTCCAAGACAGCTGCAGGTGTGAAATCTGTGGGGTTTTACACCAAGGGTTTGTGAAGAGTTGCAGTGTCAAGGAGATGACAGCATTTAATTACTGTGGGTTGTCAACCAGGCAGAGAGCAGAGGTAAGCCTGTGTCCCCAGCTCTTCTGTCTTCAGCCACACAAGTCCAAATGGATACTGGAGAACTTATTCCAGGTGTGATTCTGCATTACTCAAAACTGGCAAGAAATGCACCTGGCACCATCTAACTCCAAACGTAATTAAAATATCTGGGTTAAAATATTTATTGTTGAAGCGTGGCCTTTTCTCAGCAAAAACTCTTTATTTGTAATATTATCAATTGGATGGATACTTTTATTTTTTAATGAAGATTTTTATCAAAGTGTTTTCAATAATTCTTTTTAAATTATTATTATTATTATTTCCATTTGTTCACAATATCATTTCTTACCACAAGTGAGAGTCTAAAACAAACTCTCTTCAAATTGTCTCAGAAGGAGGTTCTTCTATGTAAATTTTGAATAAAACATTGTGAAATTTGGCTGACAACTGAGCCAAGAGCAATCAAAGCAGTGCATGAAAATTTTTCTGTTACACTTTTTGCCTCAGCACTGAAAAGGATTGTCCATAGTTTTGCACTCTGACAAAACTGGGAGAAGAGAAGCATGGTCATGACTGGTTGGAAATGGGGAAAACAAAGCATGCAGAATTTCAGGCCTGATAAAGAGCAGCCTGTCTGCCATCAACACTCTCTAGAACACAACCTGGAGAGATGGCAATTCACCACTGCATGGCCTTGAGCGGCAGGAGCTTTTTGGGCTCTAATTCACATGCTAAGAGACCTAGGAAATGGAGAACAATAGGACTATTTTTTAATCTTCAAAATGCCACTGTACTGATAATCCTGCTCTGCAGATTAATAAAAGATTACTCCATTAAGAGGACTACTTGCTTTGCTAAAACAGTATATAAGATACTAATCAAACTAAAAATAATTCAGAATATAATCTAAACAAGTTAATTCTGAATAATTCTAATTGGTTCAAAATGGTTATTGGTCTTTCAAATTTTCAGACGTTTAGCTTGGTTATAATTTGTAAGATTTTGCTTTTGTGGTGTTTCCAAAGATGAGAGGTTAAGCTAAAATTAAACCAGTATTTTTTTTAGTATTGCCAAAGGTGAAAGAAAACTCCCAAAGTGTTTTCCAGGCAGGTATTCACCATGGGAGGAAATTGGTGGTTCAAATGTCATGGGGAAATAGCATGTCAGTGCAAGTTCTTTAGTGATCAATAAAGTATTCTGCATTCAGGCTTCACAAAAAGGTTTCTGAGAACCTTCTCAGAATCCTCATGGGACAATCCTTTGACATATTCATTGACACCTACTGGGCTAGTTGTCTTTTTAGTTTTGCCATAAGACAGCAATTTGCCACCTCATTATCAGTGTGATTGATGAGAACACCATCTGAAAATCTGTCACATGATGATTGTGGGCTTGACTCCCTCTCTAGATTGATCTTCTTAGAGTCATACACTGATGTGCATGACAAAATATTTGCTGGGGAAAGATGTCAATGACAGGTTTTTTGAAAGAAACTGCAACTTCTGCAAAAGCAATTGACTCTTCTCTCCCTCCTCCCCAGCCCTCCAACTCTTTTTTCCCCCCTCTCTTTGATATTTGTGCTTAAAAAGTAGAACATTAGACAGCATTTGCTTTTAATAGAATTCCAGAGCTGACTCCATCCACTGGCAGATGTGGTGGCTTTGGCAGGAGTGTGTGAGGCCCTTGCAGATCCCTGAATGGAAAGTGCTTTGCAAATCAAAGTTACAAGCAGTGCACAAAGAGGAACCCTTACTGAGAGCCCAAAACACCCCTTCACTGCAGTGCTGCTGAGATTTCACCCTCTCTGGTTACTTGTTGCACCTCCACACTCTCTCTGTCTCTTTTGTAGCTGTTGTTACTATAAGTGAACATCTCCCATTTTCGCTTGTTCCGTTTGTCTTTCTCATTTCAAGCTGCTCAGTCTCATTTAAGACTGGACTGAGATTTTACATTCAGTAAGAACCTGGGTAATAATCTTAAAAAAAACCCCAAATATTTTGGCCAACCTAGATTTGCAAGCACTTTTCTTGAAGTTTTACGAAGTGTAAGCTCCATTAGCAATACTTCATTGCTTTTGTTTTTCTGCATTTTTATTTGCTGACAAGAGTCTCGCACTTCTCTCTGTCCATGGGCAGATTTCCATCCTTTCCTCTTCTTCCCTTTCATTCTGCTACAACTTTTCCAGCAGAGAAGATCACCACCACAACATTCAGTGACATAAAATTGGCAGCTGGCAATCAGGATGGCAAAGATGGAGATGTTAGGCTTGAAACCCCTGTAACTCCCACAACCTAGAACATTATCTTGAGATGCACTATCTGCTATTTTAATTTCTTCACAAATACTACAGAATAACCCTAGAAAACTGAAATTGTTATATAATTTTTAAGAAATAGGCTTTCACTCCAGTTTTCAGCAAAGAGACTTTTGCCTATTTGAGTAGTAGACATATTTTTATTGGGTAATATTTGGGAAAAAGATCTCGATCTGCAAGATATTCAGACCTGGTCCCTAGTGAGCAGTGGATATATTTAATCCACTGTCCTGACATGGCTGTTATACAAACATGTCCAAGTGTTCACATAAAGGTTTTCAAATAAAGGTCGCCTTAAAGGTATTTAAAGACATTCTCATTAAATCATGATAGAAAAGCAATCTTTTAAAGTACATCAGCTGAGGTCTTTGAGAGCTTTGCTCCACAACATAATTTTAAAAGTAACAAATTTGCTAGTTAGTATTCTTTGAATAGAGATAAAAAGTGCTACTTTTCACACCTTCTGCCTTTTCTCAAGTATTAAATAAGATTCACTGGGGACAGAAATGTTGCAAGACACACCCCAATCCCTAAAAAGCATAAACTGCTCCTAGGTTGAACCAAACAGCTCCATGCAACACATCCCAACAGCCCTGCAGAGCACGGAGAGGAGACTGGTTTGGGTACCTGGCTCTGTGCTGGGAACTGCAGCGAGCAGACTGCAGTGGGGATTTGGAATTCAGTTAAATCCTAAAGGAAGAGACCTTGGATAATGAATAGAGCCCAGGGAAAGACCCTCAGCCAACACAGGTTGCTGCATCTGATTTCCACCAAATCAAGGGTTCCCAAGGTAGGGATGTGGTCCTGGGGCACACTCCAGGGCTAGCAGTGCTGGTGGCTGAGCAGCTGCTGCTCCACAGGGGGATTTTCCCCCGTTCTGCATCACAGCAAAGTGCACCCCAGTGATGGGGGTGCCCAGGTGCTGCTCTGATTGGAGGCAGGACCCAGTGCTCCCCCAGTGCCATTGGGGCTGAGGGGGGGTGCCAGGGGGACGGAGGGAAGGGAGAGAGGTCGTCCCCAGCACAATGTGGAGTGACTCCAGGCAATTAAAAGGAAAACGAAAGAAATATCTGGCTGAATGCCAAAGTGCGCCTTTTTCTTTTTTCTTTTCATTTTTTTTCTTCCTTCTTCGCTGCCAACAGTCCATGAAAATGGGAAGGTATGTGAGGAATTCCCCCACTTTATATTCCAGCTCGCAGCCATTGTGTTTTCGCTGTGGCAGAGCAGCACTTCTATTCTCCCATGCGGCCTGGGAAGAGGCAGGCACCTTGTCCCACAAGACTGATGACAGGGCTGGGGGCTGAGTGAGCAGCACCCAGGGTTTGTCAATGCAGGCCCAAGGAATCTGCTGATCAGATAGAGAAACAAGAGCTCTGCCTTCTGCAGTGAGCCACATTTTGGGGGGATCTCTTTTGTTGCCTCTCTTTGATCTACAGGAAAATAAACAGCCTTTGCTTGGTCATTCTGCTGGCAGCAGTGGGAGGTCTATAGCAGATCTATATTGTGACATCTTAGAGCTCTTGGAGTTGTCCTACTTTTGCTCTACTCCTTGGGTCACATTAAAAAAATGTTCTTTGGCTTTTGTGCAAAAAGTTCTCTCCCTGCTGAAGCTGGTGGTGAAAATCTTGCAGATGATAACAGGGATTGTAATTCAGTTATGGAGCACTTTCTAATTATCTCCAAATTCATCAACTGAGTCTAGCAAACATCCTTATAAGGGAGATTAATATCAGCAGCGTGCACCTGCCAAAAAATAATGGCTCTAGAGCTGGAAAGGAAAATGAGAGCCCTCATCATAAGGGAGAGCTCTGGAGAGGCACCAAACCTGCTCTTTGCAGGTGCCCTCATTCCTGCACTGAAGAGATCATTAAGGTCCTTTTCTGGCCAAAACATTCTGTGATGCCATGATCAAAAAAGGCACTGAATATTTATGATTTTTTCTGCATTAGGAAAAATCATGTGCCATTCTCAATTTCAAAATCACTTCCTCCTGTGCATGAAATGTGTTTGAATAAGCTCTCAGTTCTTGAAAGCTGGAATTCTGTATTCAGGAAGTGAGGCCTAGTAAAAATATCTTTGAATCTTAGCAAATGTTTTTTAACTCTTACAGGTGGTTGTTAAAACAGGTGCGGAGCTCTCTGCAGATTTGTCTTTTCAATAGAAATATTTTCAGTATCTCAGGAAAACATGCTGACTAAAGTGAAAACAACAACCACATGAATAGTGTGCTCAAAATTGCACTATCTGAAATTGAAAACAATGCTATCCACAAATATATTTTGCCCATTTGTTCTAGAATACAAGACAAAATTAATATTTGAGAAAAACAGCCTGCTTCATTTGCAGCAACCTTAGTGTTCAAATAACAAAAATTTGTGGAATTTCACTTTTCTTCCTCAGTTTTTTTTAGAATTCTTATTTTTAGTAAATTTTTTGGAGCAGCTCTCCCCTTCTCTCTCTCTGTACATCCAAATACACATGCATGTAGATCCCCTTCATAATTTTGTGGTGGTTCTGTTGAAACCAAAAGACTTTTGTGTGTAGAAGCATGGAGAGGATGCACACACACCCTGTTCCAGGGGATTTCTTGGTGAATATCTTCCTCCAGGTCCTCCTGCAGTTTGACACAAAGCTCCTTGAGTAGATTCTTGATTTAATGACCAGCAGCTGCAGCTGAAGGGATTTCTGGCCTAGTTTTGGTTGCATGCATTCAGAGAGCCACTCCAAACTTGTTTTATATCACATTACATAGCAACAGAACACAGAAAAGCCAAGTACTTCTCTTTCTGAGCATGGGCAGTGGAGAGGCAGTAAGAATCAGAATTAATAACAAGGAAATAACAACGAACAAGGAATGACAACACTGCAGGCAGCGATGATGCCCTTAAATCATGCAGCAAATTTGATTTGGGACACGTAAATGATTTATCTGGTGGATGTAATTGATCACAGACTTTCCACTCCTCCAGCTCCCTTTCACCAAGGGCTCCTTGCATGGAGAATGTTCTCCAGAAAGACAGACATAGCCAGAGGGCCCCAGAGACATGAAGGACCCTTCTCTGCTTCCAGAACAGCTCCAAGGAATGTGTGGATTCATGAGCAGAAGGTGAGGCTCAATTCACCTTCCCTCAGGTGCCTACAGTAAACATTCATACAGCTGAATCCATGTTTTAGGAGGTTTAGGAAAACAGGCACATTCATCTCAGCATTTCCCTTACTTGCACCTTAAATCACTAATTTCAGAATTATATTTAATCACAAATTCTATTTCTTTCTCTCCAGGCCCTTTAGGAAAAGTAAAGATGGTAACTCTGGAGCTGAAGCATGTAAAGCTGGGAGGCAGGAGGCCACAGACAGCACCAGAGTGTGTCAGATACCACACTCCATCATATGTTTGCCATGGATGCAAACCATGTCTGAAACCAAAACTGCATGAATCAGCTTTGGGGTTGTATCACCATCAATGAAGGTATAAGTTAAGCCTTCATCTAAGCATTTTTTCTTTTTTAATTTTTTTTCTTAAGTGGAAAAAGAAAATAAATAAATAAATAAATTTAGAATATACTTTCAGATGTTCTTTTTTGGGGCTTTTTTTTTCCCTGCTGATGTCATCTTTGGCTGGCATTTATCAGTTTTCCAAATATGTGATCACACCAGAATATCTTTTTCTTGGCTAATTTATCTAAGTAATAATCTATATACCTACAGCTGCAATGAGATTAAAGCAAATGCAAACAGAAATCACCCTTAATTCACTGTTTGATATGACCAGCATTTTTACTAATTTGGCATTACAAGAAGTATATTTTTTTTTCTCTTTTTTCTTCTCTGCTCCCCTCTTCTCTGAGAGTAAATAAATATCACAATAAATATGTTTAGGCCAAGCTTTTCACACTCTCTTTTTTGTTTGCAATTTTTTGAAACTTTTGCATCTTTTCTCTGTGGATGAGCAAAGAGATAAGCTGATACTTTCAGTTTTTAGCGTGCCCCAGGGTTTAATTGTTAAAAGCCCTGGTTCTGGTGTCCTTTTCAGGCATGGCCTGCCATCCCAAGGTCCTGCCTGAGCACTGCAAATGGTGGGCTGATAAAAAAGTGATTTGGCACCTGCTGTGGTGGTACACCCTGCCTCCTCATAGGGACAATTTACCATGGCAGTGCTGATGTAATTCAAATAAATTCAGTCTGGAGGACACCCGAGATTCAACTTCTGATTCAGGCCAGTGCTTCTGGTTTCACACCTCAAAGTCTGCCTGCGTGCCATATGCCATGTGAATTTGAGTTCATTTCTGTAGGGTTAAATGCAGGATGAATCTGATGTGGGCCAATTCACAGAGTGTAAGGAGCTGTACAACAGGTCCTCTTGAAATATTCCAGGGAGATGGGCAGCAACAACCCTGCTGAAGGCTGGTAGAGCATGTCCAGGCACAGACCCTCATTTATATTCACTTATTTATGCCTATTTTTATGTGCCATCATGCATATTTCATACATTTTATAACCTCCCACAACCCACTGTTTCTAAAAGCTGAATGCACAGATGGAGAGCTGCAGGAAACTGCAGTGTACAAGTAATGGAATTTATTGTGGAAGAAATTGGTTCTCTGGCACACACAGTGTCCCTCTCACCTCGATATAGAAAAACAGGTAAATGAGGATGTCTCCTGTCCCTCCTGAACCTCCAGCCCAGTGAGCAGCAGTTCCTTCAACAGCAGGCATCAAAATATGAGTTACCCAGTGCTGCTCTATTGGCAAGATTAATTTATCAAAGGTGTTCAGAAGCTGCAGTAAATAAAGGACAAACCCACATCAAAGACAGGTCTAGGTTGCTTTCCTAAAGGCACTTTGCAAAACAAGAAAAGACTATGGAGCAGCTGAGGATTAAGGGCTATCAAGTCCACCTTAAATTGTCAGGTAAAAAATGTTTTGTTGTTAAAATACCAGAGTGGATGTCTGATTTGAGAAGTATATGCAAAGATTTTTTTTTTTTATTATGTAGGCAGATTATTGATGAAAAATAGAAGATTTGCCTTCAATTTCAAATTGAGACTAGTCAAATTACAGAGTGTTTAAAGTGAAACAAAAGGAAATTGCAAATGCTCCAACCTGGATCTATAGAAATAAACCCAGCAGGTGCTGACCTCTGCAGCAACGAGACCCTTTAATTCACTTTAATTAAAGTGATCATGATTAAAGAAAATTCATTTCTAAAGTTAGACCTGGAATGCCTGGATTTGGATTACCAGATCTTCACTTCTGCATTTCTATTCAGTGGGATTATATAGATTATATTAGTTTTGAGGATTCTCAGGCTTGATTGTCTGAATACAAACAGCAATGCCTTGCCTCACATGTTTCCTGGCAAGATTTACTGGTCAGAATGTATCAATGGCAAGTGAACACTTGCTAACTTTCTTCAAAAACATGTAATTTTAAGAAAATGCATTTCCACAGTTCCATCAAGGTGGAAATACCTTTATTTTGTATTGGAATGTTCTTAAAAAGTCAGTAATTCATATTTATACAGCCTAAGTAATTTCTGTATGTTTATCCCTACATGAATCAATTTTGACTCCTTGGAGCTTTATGCAATTATACTGCAATTATCATACTGCAATTTGAAGTGGATTTCTGGGTTCTAAGTCCTCAATCCATCAGGTTTGGGTTGTGTACTGAAAACCTCAGGATAAAATCTGGTTCAATATATGACATGCACCCAATGAAGTCAGGACTTGCTCTGAATTCAGGATTTGTTGAAACCTTGACAAAGATTTTTGAGGACCAGGACTGCAAAGAACTAATGGACTGGCTGGATCACAAAGCTGTGCAGAGCATGGAATAGATGCTGGATGGTACCACAGAATTATGAAGTGTTCTTCCAAAGTTTCTTCCTTGTTTTCAGCCACCTCTGCACTCGGAGGCTCCAACGGCTTAATTGATTGCACAACACACCTTGTCACTGATCAAACAGTTATAAAGGGAAAGTTCTGATGGTAAATCGACTCTGAAAATCTAGAGCTGACTTTTGGTTACATGACATGCAACAGACATTTCCCCCCAGCTCATATTCTGCAGATCTATTTTAGTCGGGTGATAGTTAACAAATTATCTCTGGACTTCCAGAGATACATCTGCCCTTCCTTTTTTTCCAATTTCCTTCTTTAGCACTATTAGACCAATAGTTGTGTATACTGAAAGCCCAGAAATATTAACATTTAATCAGAAGATCAAGGACTGGCCTTTCTTTCTTTCCTTGTTTCCAGGAACTATATGATGATTTTCCCTACTGATTCCGAGCCTTGCCATTTTTCCATGAACATTGATTCACTGCTCCCCCTTCTCCAGGTTAGAATGCCCAAGAATCAATCCTGTGTTTGCTAAATAATGCTGAATTAGGACAGTTTACATCTAGGTTACAGGATTCAAAATACTTCTTTTTTTTTTTTTTTTTTTTTTTTTTTTTTCTGTCCTGCCCTTTTTTTAGCCTCTTTGATTTATTATTGGAGATTTCTTTTTGATCTGGCTTTACCTTGTCAGTCCTTCATGTCCCACCCACAGATTTTTATTTCTTTTTCATCTAGTGATGCTGGTAAAGAATTTAAAAAAAAAAAAAAAAGACAGAGGGAGGGATTTGGGATTGTCATATAAAACCTGTGTTACTCGCTTTTCAATATCTCATTGAACTTCTCACAGCTTTGATATTTTAAGTAGGTATCACAACAAAGGGAAACAGAAGTGACTGGAAAGGTAATGCAGTGTATTAGGTCTGTTAATGGCCCTGAAAGTCCCAAGAAAAACCTGCTGAAAGAAGGATCCTTTCCCATGAGTACTATTTAATTTCTCTGAGAGGGTTTTCCTGGTGAATTAAAACTCTAAAGAGCGCATTTAGGCAATGCAACTCCTATCTTAGCCTATGCTGTGTGCACAGTGACATTCACTTTCATTTTTCAAATCCTTTTGTGAAAAACCCTATAGTAGAGAGATTTCTGGAGAATCTGGCTCTGCTTTTGCTCTGCTGTTAACACACTTGGGAAACATAGCAAATTGGAGTATAAAACTGTTTCCTATAAGGGCAGAGTAAGACCAAATAAATTATATGAAAATTTTACTAAATAATTCCTTTTATGAGTTGTAAGTAATGACCCTGCTCCAACACGTCAAATTGTTCAATGTGTGAGAATGAAGCAGGTCAAACATCTATTTAGAATAATTTTAACAGAGAAGATATGTGAGTCTAACAGGCAGAAGATCAAATGCTCCAGAACGTATGATGTCAATTCAAAGCTCTGGCTGTTGGATTTCTTCAGAAAAAAAAAAAAAAAGAAATTTCAGGTTGACCCACAAGCAGTTAATTACCACCGGGATGCAGTAAAAATGTGAAACACTGTGGTTTATGTTTCCCTTGTGCCACCTGTGGGCTCTGCCAGCAATGACCACAATGCACAGAGACACTGAACACCTTTAAGCATTTTGATCCCACTGGAATCAGAGGGAATGGAACTTTTAGGAAAGGAGTATTTCCTAAAGGATCAATCCTTAATCCTTACAATCCAAACTGTGCGATGTTTGCACATGTAAAATGACAAAGACTTTATATGAAACTATCCCTTCTTTCTTGAAAAAGCAATGGAAAAAGTAAATTATTCTCAAGTTCTTACCAATTATTTTCAGTTTCTGGTTGTCTTATTCCTCTAGTAAAATAATGCTGGTTGCATTGCACCACAGAGGACTTTATCCATTTCCAAAGTGATTATTGAAAGAATGCAAACTGAACATTTCCACACATAGTAGATTTTCAGAAAATACTGATCATCCTCAAACTGAACCTTGCTTTTCCCCACTGAGGCAAACTCCTGTCTCCCTTTGTGTGACTTGCTCTGCAAATTACACATTTCAACAATTGCTCGCATCTCCTCATTTTGTGATCTCTCACATTAAAGGCCCTTCAAACCTGACCTGCACATTGAGATGTTTCAATCAGAGTTGAGTTAAAGCCCTGCTTTGCCTTTGCAGGTCCTGCAAAGCTGTTTCTCGTGGCCCAGGTGCAGAAAGGGGCAATAATTGAGGGTTTGCAGTGGTAACTGGAGAGCTGAGCCCTGCACGGAGAGTTGCATCCCTGGAGCATCTGGCTCTGTTCAGGCTGACAAACAGTCCTGCTGATGTCTCAGGTTTAGGTTTCGTATTTTTCAGATTCTGTGTTGCTTTAGTGTGTATCTCTGAGCTTCATATCAGGGGATGGTGAGCTCTCTTCACAGAGTAGGCAGACAAAACAATTCCTTCTCTACCTGGGGACCAAGGCCAATTGATCCAAATCTCAGGCCCAAGAGCACAAACAATGTGGACTGAAGAGAGAAAACAAGAAGGATGTGACTTCATAATCTGAAGCTGCAATTGGACAATTAACTCCAATATGCTAATGGACCAGAACTTATAAAAATGAGAGACCTCGTGACCAGTTGTCCATTTTGTGACCATTCTGGTTCATCTTGGGTGTAGCCCTGGCTGGACTCTTGCACTGCCCAAGGTGTATCCATTGAGGTCTTTTAGTAAATCCCTACTTTATTCTTTAACTCCCTCTAGCCTCTGTTCTAGGTCAGCCTTCACAAGGCATCACTACCACCATTCATCTGTGAAAATGGTGTGCTAAAACATAATCCCCAGAAAAAAGTTTTTCTAAATTATCCCTTCATTTGAAAATCCCAAGGTCAGGTAAAATATCATCAAATCTGAGAAATCCAAAATTTGTTAGCAAAATTTATATTAACCTTAGAGTTGACATTTCTATAGAATTTATCTTCTGTTGTAAATTGTCATTCTGACAGGACTTATTTACTGTTTCTAGGATGGACTGGCAGCATCTTTGAAGCTGTTTTTCTCAATAAAATCAGTGCTGGACACACCAGAAATTAGCATCCTGGTGGCTGCAGTTTAAGTATTAGAAACTGAAACAAACTCCTGACAGACAAGATCAATTAGAAAGTTGTTTATTTGTCTTTGAGACATAACAATTAAGCTCCTTCACGAAAGTGTTTTTTAAAACACAGGAAGTGAAATTCGGTCAGAGTCAAGAAAAGATGAAGAAGCCACAGTAGAACTTTGAAGATTTTTGCTGGTATTATGCAGATTTTTTTCCATGAATTTTTGTTGTTGTTGTAGATATGAAGAATCCAGAGTTTCCATCTTCAAAACAAATTTGTCTTCACTAAATTTATTTTTAATCAAAAACCTCAAAACATCCCAATTATTTTTTAATTTGTAAATTCAGACACTGTCTTCTGGTGGACAAAGAGGATTTTACCCTTCTTTATAACAGACACAATCCCACTTTTTTTTTCTCATGATTGTTTTTTAATGATCACAGAAATTTTTTTTTTTCATAGTTCAATGCAGTTTATGTGAGGGAGGTGTCCAAGGAAGTACTGGATGCGGTTCATGGTCTGGTTGACAAGGTGGGGATCAGTCAAAGGTTGGGGTCCATTATCTCAGAGGTCTTTTCCAATCTAACTGATCCTGTGGTTCCTAACTGATTCCGTGATAGCTGCCAGAAAAGAAAATTTAATTTATACAACACAGCAAACTCCAAGACTAAGATCCAAGTCAAAGCTTTGCCCAACTCTTTTGGAAGCTCTACTGACTTCCTGCTAAGTATCCTCATCTTACTTTACAGTAAAGAATGAACTGTAAATGTTTGCTGTTTTTTCAAAAAGCGAAGTTGCTATGAAGCACTTTCACTTTCATAGATGGTGCTCAAATGCCAGTTTGCTGTGGTGGATCCCAGTCCTTGTGTCCTTGTGTGCAGTCATTATTCCCACATTTCACTGCATTCATTGTGCAAGTTATTTATGATACCTCCATCAAGAATACTTGGTATCTGTAAATGAACTCTTAAAAAATGATTATATGTCAAATCCTTACCTGTCCATCTGAGGATCATTTTGTGTGTGTGCAACAGAAAATATTTAGGGCTGTTGATTTGAAACTCTAGCATCCAGCAGTTTTGTGCTCCTTTAAGTACTCCTGTCCCATTTAAATGCAACTGTGGGTAGTAAACTTGAGCTTTATGGAATTCAACTCAGCTAGGAAATAAAAATTTCCTGATTGTTTTGCTGTTATTTTTAAGAACACTGTAAAGATTTTTCCAAGTTGCCTCTGAAACGCTCGGCACTGATGCATTTTTTCACTGCCAGATTCCTAAATACCTACAGAAGGGCATTCTTGCTCCTGATGGAAGGCAAAGAGGGCTGTATTAAACATGGAATGCAACAGGGAAATGCAGTTGCATGTCCAGGCAGGAGCCCTGTGGCCACCTCAGCCGGGAACAATGGCAGAGGGGACTGCGGATGGCTCCTCCAGGAGCTCTCTCTGGTTACAGGCTGTGACAGAAGACTGACTCTGCTGCCCCTGCTAGAGAGCTGCTCCAGTCTGCCTGACACAATTGTTTACTGCCAAATAAGATATTCCAGCCCTGTGGTGGTTGAAAGCACTAATTAGTGATCGTTTAAAGTACTTAGGTAATGTTAACTCCAGCGCACAAGGGATGCTCTTGAGTCTGACCCCTGCTCATTCCTTTGCTTTTTGGAGCTTTGAAGACAATTGATTTTTGAAGGCTGCAGGCTTCCCTGAAAATCAGGGACTAAAAAGAGTGGGGACCTAATCTTGATTCAACCATTCATGCCATCCTTTAAAGGCATGTTTACTTTTTTTTCTTCTGGATGTCAATGAATAGATTTTAAAGTCAGGGAATTAACCCAATGTGAAAGAGTTTAGAGCACAATTGCATGTGGGCAGAAAATACTAATTATAAATAATCAGGCTCAAAAAAAAAAAAAAAAAAGAAGAAGAAGAAAAGTGAGTGCACCTTAAATAGCTGATGGGAACAGGTTAAAGAAAAAGGGAAGGGAAAAGGTTTCCAAACCTAGTTTGAAAACTGTGTGTAGAGTTACATGGGGGAGAATGTCAGTCAAAACTATAGGAAAGGTAACTTGGAGCTGACTTTTGTACACGTTGGGTCAAACACAAGCTGCATTTTCCCTTCATAAAAACAAAGAAATGCTCTAAGAAAGAATCTAAATTATACTGGCTAAAACAGAAAGGTTAGTGATAGCCATAAAGATATCTGGAGAACATTCTGGTGAAGGAGCTTCTCCCTGGCATCTTTTGGCAACATCTCCTTGGAATTTTTATTCCCAATTGTTGAATAGATTGTTGTCTTTACAGAATTTTGTTACCATCTCCCCTATAAATGTATCTGCAGCAGTGCAGTTCAGCTTGGGTTAAAAGTAGCAGCAGCAGCATCACCATATGTACCACTTATTTATTAGGTCTAATTCTTCTTAGAGCTGGCTTAGATAATGTGGCCCAGCCACCGCCAGGATCCCCATGAAATTCCATGAAAAATGACTCTACTCCAAACTTACTGAGTTCCATTACAGAGAATTCCCTGTTAAAAACTATCCAATTTAGGATTAATTACTGAACAGCTGGTGGGACAGAATTATGCTTTGCACAAATTGAAGAGGATTCTCAAAGATTTTTCTCAGAGGCTGAGTACAGGTTAGGAGACACAGGGCATCACCAAAATAGGGTGGTCATGAAATGTCCTTGAAGAAGGTGAGATAGGAAAGGATCCTTTTGAAAAGATCCTGACCCTGTTTGGGAATGAGTGGTGAAAACACAGAAGCATGTCCATTTTCCAAGGGTAGGGTCACAAGAGGTGGTTCAACCCCTCCACCATGACTGGCCTTTTATATGTATTGAAGGAAATTGAAGGACATTCTCCTGGGAATGTTCCACCCTTGGAACTGTTCAAGGCCAGGCTGGATGAAGATCTGGTTTAGTGGAGGATGTCCCTGCCCGTAGGAAGGAGAATGGAACTGGATGAACTTTAATGTCCCTTCCAACCTAAACCATTCCATGATTCCATCATTCCATGATACATGTAAGCAAGCCAACAATTTCTTCCCATCCAGTGAAATTTAGCTGATACTGAGATTCTGCTCTCATGCTTTGGGGACTGAGATTTCAGAATAGTTGTACTAGGGTCAATTAAAAAAAAAATCCAATGCTTCACTGTCAAGAAGCAACAGCATTTTTTTTTCTCATATATTTTAACAAGATTTTTATAATTTAACAGTATTTTTATCTCATGTGTATTTAAACATTATCAGGACATCAGAACAATGAAGCAAAACTGAGATGTGGTAATAGTTTTCTTTTAACATTTATAACCAGTTCTTAAACAGCTTCTTTCCTTTTAATTTCAGAGGATTTTTTATGCCAAATAAAGGATTCTCTCATTGTGGAGGAATCAGCAGAGTAACACTTGAAAGAAAAATGTATGCACTCTAAACCAAATAAATATGTGGGGATATATTGATATCAATAAAATAATCACTACTGTTTGTATCAAGTAAGTGTGGCAGGAAAATAGAAACATTGAACTTTCAGCTATAAAATGTAATTTAAATATTTTTTGTGCAGCATGCCACTGTTTCATTCATGTGTATGTTTGACAACAGGTTTGAATACTCTTTCTCCTTTTCATCACTGGTGTAGCTTTGCTTTCTCCAAAAGTTTATACTTCTTCTTTCAATCATTTTAAATAGAAGAGAGGGATGTGTTAAATTTCCTTTCTCAGAGTTCAACATGTACTGCTAGGCTAAAATAAAGGTGGAGAGGTATTTTGATAAAAAGCTGTCTTTTGGGTAAACAGGGCAGCTGTTGTGGAAGGAGGCTGGCACATGGGGGAAGACAAATGGTAAACACCTGTAGAATACACCTATGATCCTGCAAATCCGAGCTCAGGGACTGGATTCCTCCAATATCACAGAATGAAATGCATAGAGTCATTTCCAACTGCTACACAATGTCTTTTCTAAACTTTATCTGATAGATAGAAGAACTGTATTTTTTTTTTAATTAAACATTAAAAGTTACTGTGATTAAACTGGGAAAGAAACTCACCTATGGCTAAGTTTGGATATTGGAAAGGATTCAAATATCCCTTTAAATACTCCAGTGGTTATTTACAATAGGATTAATTTCGTTCACATTGGAGAATACCTATTATGTTTCTTTAGTTTATGCCTAAGCAGCTGTCCAATTAAAGGGAATCGATCTTCTACAAAGCTTGTATCTGAGCATAGCACTGCCCACTGTGCAATAACTCTTTTGTACTTGAGAGAGAATATGCCATGCAAGTCTGACCTAGAGAGATTTTGGGGCTTTTTTCACTGTTTTTTATTATTCCTTCAATTCCTTGATAAATCATCTTATCAATCCGCCATAACGGAGCATTCCCTCACAGCCCAGTAGGTCGAGAAAAGGGTTAAAAATTCTCTATCTCTGTCTTGATCTCTGCTGAAAATGGTGCACAGGAATGAAATGGTTGCCAATTTGTTTGCAATGCATTCTGACTGTACGGGAGTTCTTTTCTGCCTGACAGGCAGGTGAGATCAAAGTGGTGCAGGACAAAAGGGGCTCAGCAGTGATTTGTCAGGGGACGAAAGGCAGTCCTGTCTGGGAAAGTGGCTGTAGCCCAGAACGAGCCTTCAGATCACTAACAGACTAAAGAAATCATGGCATGAGAAAAAGTACAGCAAAAAAGGTTCAAAGGTCAGTTTTATTTGGTTTGGATTATTGGTGCCTCCTTTCAAACCAAAGAGCAAGAAGGGGAAAAAAGAACAGGCTAATAACCTTTGTTATTGTCCAAGAAAAAAACTCTTTTGTACACATTGCTTGGGGATTGTCTGTAATTAAAATGCTGTTGTTAGATCCAGGACCTGATTCTGCAAAAGTTTTACTCATGTGAGTAACTCTCCATTGCATGAATAGTCTTGTGGGGTTGCTCACGTGAATAAAGATTACTTCCATGACAAAGAGTTTGCAAGTTCAGGCATTACACACGGGTAGGGGTTGCAGGTGTGTCTGTGTGTCTGCTCAGAGGTGGGTGTCCTTCTTTCTGGGCAAAGAATAGATTTTAATGAGTGAGCTGAAAAAAATATTATACATTTGAAACCTCAAAATTTCAGACAAAAGCAAATAATTCTCTATAACTGTTTGCATTCCGCTTCAGTAAAATTTGGGTGATTATAAAACCCACTGTTCTCTTTCAGTCCAGATGTTTGTCTGACAATAACTTCACTGATTTATCTCAGAGGAGCCCTGTGAACCAAAATTATCCAAAGAAATATCTCAGAAAAATAGTCCAAGATTCACTATTGAGGTCTGATACAGGTGTCAGTTTTGAAGGAGAAATGTTGCACTCAGATGTAGCTGAAGCACAACCCCAGGATCATCGTTCATAAATGAATGGACAAGGTGCTCCTGAGAAAAACAGGTGAAGGTGCCCTGGACCTCAAGTGAGGGATCTGACTTCTTCACATTCCAATTTACCCTTTTTCATACAATAAAATATCAGAATGGGGCAGGAGGGAAAATTGTTCCTGGGATAGAAACCTCAACTGGTCTGTGCAGGCAGTCAGTGGGTTTAGTGGTTAAGTGTTAAAATCAGAGGACAAGTGATATCAGAAAAGAAAATAAACCTGAAAGTTTCCACAGACCCTTTTTTCTTTTATTTTATTTTCTTTTTTTTTTTGTTTGTTTGTTTGTTTGTTTGTTTTTTAATTTTTGAGGTGGTCTATTAAGGCCAAATGACAGGATTACCAAGGAGAGATTCATGGCAACAAACACCCTTTGGAGAAAGCAGTGCTCAGACATAAAGACACAAAAGAACACAAATAAGTGCTGACTCTGCCTCCTGTAACTCACTAAAGAATGGATTCTGCCAGATGCATCAATTCTTGTTAAGTGAGCCACAGGAAAAACTCTGCTCTGTACGTACCTGCCAAAAAAAAGCCTTAGTAAAACTCTCTAAGATGCCACATTTATAGGATGCAACTCATCTATCCTGAGAGTCTCTGATTTATTTTTTTCTTTCAGAAAAAAAATCAATTTTACTTACCAGTCAGCCACCCCAGCTAGAGGAGAGAAAACAGATTTTATATTTTTATTTATTTGCAGGAGAGAAGAACACCCGAAAGAAAACAGTGAATGGGATTCAGATATGGCAATGAGGTTTAGGGACATAAAAAATAATATTGGTCATTAGATCCTAGTTTTGCTGACCTGAATTTACGAGCTTATGTTGCTCAATTGCAAGGAAAGAGAGATTGCTGCCAAAGAAGCACTGGGAAAAACATCCATTGCAAATTCACTGGTGGCTTCCAGCACATGTGGGATGCTGGCACAAGAAAGATTCCCCAGAGCCGAGCCTTGTGTGCACACTTGGGCTTCACCTGGAAGGTGGGATCTGAACACAGGTGCCTGAGTCACAGCACTCAGTGCAGCTGTGCACTGCAACCTCCAGGAAAAAAAAAACCACTCTGACCTCTTTTATTGATCATCACACCACATCCCTTTGCCTCCAAAAAGTCGTGTTCCTTGGGAAAATATTCTGTTGGTGCTAAAAATCACTAATTTAAACCAGAGGCTGCAAGTAGAGAGGAGCTGGGTAGAGCCCTTCCCCTGTGACTTTGCAGCACCAGCTTTGTCAGGGGCAGCCTTCAGTCCATTTCTGTGTTGTCACCTCACACAACTTGCATCTGCACCTTCCTTCTGAGGTATTCCAGGCAAATTTTATTTTGGATAGTTTTGCTAATTTGGGTCACCACTTCTATGATATTTTTCTGAGAACAGGAGAAATTGTAGAAGACTGTCTCAGATTAGAAAGTGCACTGAGATAATACGCTATTCAATTATTGAAACTCCCTCCTTATGTTACAGGTGAAAAATATACCTTCAGTTCTAGCAACTCAGGTGGCTGAATTGGGTTGAAACAAGAGATCCAAATTGTCTTATCTGCCCCATACTTTCTTAGGTGCATTGTCTTAGGTACAGGATATCTAGAACATAGTATTAATCAGTTGTTTAGTACCCTAATTAATGGAACTGCTATGAAAAAATTTTGTTAAATGCTGTAGAAGAGCACCAGAGGAACTGAGACCACACCTGCTAATGTGGGGTACCCAGTGGCAGAGCAGGACAGATTAATTCCTCCTTGTTGGCTTGGCTTGTTTTGAGGATTTAAGTAGTAGGACTTCTGCTTTCACAAAATACAAAGAAAAGATGAAGACGGGTAATATGTGGTTTATTTTCTCAGCAGCTTATTTCCTCTACAGAGTTCCAGGTCTAGCAAGAGAGATTTTTAATCTCACTGTGGGATTAAATGCCCACTTTGGGAAGGGGCTGTATCAAGTGGAGGCCACTTTTCTGCTGGCTTGGCTAAGCCCCAGAGCCTGATCTCACATTCTCCTTGATTGCAGACCTTCTGGAGGGGAGCAAAATGACACTGATTCCATCCCAAGCTTCTCCAGGTGTGTCCTGAGTGCCTCCCACCTGCCCCACACAGGTGGAACAGAGAGGTCGTGGCCACTGTGTGAAACTCAGTAACCAGAGATGCCTTAGGAACATGGGGTCTAGAGATAAACTCACATATTTGTACCCCCAGGAGTTATTCATTGCTCCATTTTATGTCCCACCCAGGCTCTGAGAGATAAATGCAAGGAGTACAAAAGGGAAAGATCCATTCAGCTTATTCCCTCTTTGCACTGCACCTTTCCCTTTCAGCATTACTCTGTGGCATCCTGGTTTTTGTGGTGGAGGAACACACCTGGGATCATTCCCTTGTGACAAATGCCCCACCTCTTCCTCTGTGGGAAAAGAGGAATTCGGCTGAAATTCATCTAAGGTACCAACTTTGTGTTTCTGTTGTTCCCTACATCAGATTTTTTTAGATTTTAAATCACATAACCTTTCCCTGCCTGTATTTCTCCTGATTCCTTGGCCCCATTCCTTATCCCTGGAGATAGAGGAACTTTAAGACACTTTGCATCGTGGCCTTCTGAGGACAACATTTAACCATGGATGGGATTTTTGGGAAAACCCCAGGAGTATGATGCAAATCTCGATCTGAAATGGTCTTCCCAGAAGAGTTTAAATGCAACAGCTGCTGATCCTCAGAGTGGAGTAGATCATTCCTGGCAGCAGTATTCTCTCTCCCAGGGACAAATGTCCATGCATGTGGCATTTTCCTAAGGCAGCCACTTCCAGGTTTTATCCCTGGTGCTTGGGCACCGCATGCACAGACCTAGGCCTGACCCCTCTGCCTGTCATCTGATTTTGCAAGGTGTTGATCAGCCACAGCTTGAAGAAAGAGAGATCTTTTATCTTCGGGTAACCCAATTCCCAAAGATTTGCAAGGCTGAGTGAGATCATAACAAGCCTCTGATTGTGAAAGCAACGGGGGGATAAATTCTAAAAGTAGTAGGAGATTTATCTGAACAGCAGGTCCTTCAGGCACAAAGTGCAATTTCATCGTAGGTATGGGCCAGATATTTCTCCCAGGTATACCAGGCTCCTGTGTAAATCAGAAGAAACCCTTTGATTTCAAAAACACATACTGTGTTACCAAAAAAAAAAAAAAAGAGAGTAAAGTTTTTCCTGGCTATTAAGTGAGGATTGAGATATCAAAGGTGTGAAGCAGGTATGCTAACATGGTCTCCAGGTTACCACCAAATTACATTTCTATTGTTTTTGCACTCCCTTTCTCCTCTTCTGGACTACCCCATATCTTTCTGTTTGGTTATTTCTGTGGTTGCAGTTTACAGTTCTGCATGAGTCTGAATATCCCTATTGTAGCCTGCTTTGAGCCTGCCACAGATCTGTCCAAGCCACGTGACAGTCATCCAAACCTCACCATTGCACATTTTTCTCTGTTACATTTCTTCTACTGTTTCCTTTGTGACTTGTGTTGAAAAGGAGTAAGCAGCAGAGGGTAAAAAATTGGGTTTTTTTCTTCCTTAATGTTGCTGCATTCATTGTTTTGAATATTTTAATTCACTAAACTATTAAGAGATTATCAGAGCACGACAGAAAATAATTTTTTTAGTAATAAGATTGGGCCTGATCCAAATTCACTGGCATTAAAGAAAAGGCTCTTAGTGAATTCCATGGACTTTGAATGAAGGATTAATCCCTCGCTCCTCAGACAGAGAAACTCACCAACTTTGGTAGGAATTTAGTAGAAGTTTAAGAATTAGAATTTAGGAGGAATTTAGGCACTTGCATCTTGAAATATTAATAATGGCAACAACAACAATAATAACAACAAAAATAGATCTCAATTATATAATGTTTTAACCAAAATACAGAAGATCAAAACTTGTAAACTAATTTACTGTCTGAAGGGCATTAGAGCAATAGCTCACATAATATGTGTGGAATCAGCTGTGTCATCCTAAAGACCTCAGATTGTTAGTTCATAAACTATAAAAAAAGTTACTATAAAAGTGAAATACATTTCATATGAGCGGATAAAGAGAAAAAATATTTCGTGCCTTTTATGTGTTTAACATTTCTTTTAGAGCTTTCTTTCTGTGTGCTTTCATTGGAAATTACCTATATCTTATTTTTCCCACCTGGCAAAGCAACCTGAACTTCAGAAGCTATGAATTTCCTCTCCGGAGCTTTCCTCCTGCACTCTGCCTGCATCCTGCTTTCTGGGAGCTGCCAGTGTCCAATACAACAAACAGCATCGCCTGTCCCCATAGAGCAGGGTAACGCGATGCTGTGTGGTCTGGAAAGTCATTTAAACAAGATTACATTGTTCGCGGGGTGCAGAATAACCCCGCCAGGACAGCACAAAGAAAACAAAATATAGCCGAATGAAATCAATTGGATTTTAGGGGCTCTTCCCGGTGTCAGCAGGTGTGAGGGAGCTGCAGCAGGGAGGAAAGCTCCGCTCGGAAGATGCCATTAGCACATCGCAAACAAACACCTCATCAGGACCGCACCTGTTTTCTTTGGGACCTTCCCACGCTCCGCAGCCGAGCTGGGATGGATTTTTAATTGGAGAAGGAGAGCGTGGGTTTTTTAGTTGGTTTTTTTTTTGTTTGTTTGTTTTTCTTTTTCTTTTTTTTTTTTTTTTCCTGCTGGGGGCTCCACCCACCGCCTCGGTATTTATTGCTCTACAAATTGTGACTTCCTTCTCCTTCGAGTAACGGGCTGGTCGTAAATCAGCGCCGGGCGCGGAGGAGCAGCACATCCTGATTCACAGCCCCATCGCTGCAAGATGGGTGTTTGTAAAGTTTATTACAGCTTAAAGATGGCGCTTTCAATGTTTTGTCTTTTTTTTTTTTTTTTTTTTTTTTTATGTTTACACTTAGGTAATACTTCACTAAAAATTGTATCTCCATAAAGATCTTAGACGTCTATATCCGAATACATATATATATATATATTCCTTCTCGGAGGGTATTTAGTTCAGAATACCAGCGCTTCACGTGCTTACAAGGATAAAAACCTCTGTCTCAAATACTCGCTTCCACCAAATGGCTTTGCAGGAGAAACGCTGGTTTTATGGCTGAACTGAGAGAAGCCTTCGAAATACTCCGTTAGCAAAAAAAATAACAGATCCCTACCGCGTTCCATTTAACATCACACACTTCGAGAGAATTAGAAGATCATTATCAGCCGTAATTTTGATTTAGTTACGTACGGTCTAGAGCCTCTTCCCCACCCCCCCACGTGAAGTGACAGACTCGCACCGCTCTCTGATTATTACTTTGGGGCTACAAGGAGCTCTGGGGCATAATTAAAAATATTTCCAGAAAGACTCGGTAGACCACATCTGACGTCGCAGCCCCTGTTAGAATCAGACCACATCAAAGGTTTTCAAAAATGGTCACCAGACGAACTTAAAATATACAAGAGTGGGCTTATGTTTTATTGTAGAGATGTCTGCGTAGAACGAAACGACTTCGGGCTGTTCGCTCTTCAGCGCTGCGCCGAGCGAGACGAGGTAGTTACGGCCCTTTGATATTTCCGTGGGGGTCGGGTTGGTTTCATTTGAAAGGGGGACCATTAATGATGGACCTGTGAGTGCTCCCCTCCCTAACAAGCAGAATCCACATCGTTCGGGAAGCCTGGCTGCGGCAGATGCCCAGGGCGGAAAGATTTGTGGCTGATGGCGCTAATTATGAAAATGTGATCAAGATGGAAACAATTTGAGCAAAAGTCATTAGCGTGTTACTCTTCCACCCACTGGTCTTTGGGGTTTATTACTGCGGTGGGGGGCGGGAGAAGGATCTTGCGGGATTGGAGTGGGTTTTTTTCAGAGCGCTAATGAAAATACCCTGCGAATCCCGAAACGGAAAATGTCAAATGCACATCCACAGGGCGATGCACCAGGCTCGGGACAGAGTCGAGGTTTGCTCTTAAGAGATATCTGTAATTACTGTCAGTAACAGTGTTTTATCTTCTCTTCAAGCGGTGCCGGTGAAAGCATCTTTCAGGAGACTCGTGGCACGTTAAAAGTTATTTTTCTGCTGCCACAGTTGTCTCGTAGCTCGTCAGAAGTTACGAGTCCCCAGGAGACGATTTACAGAGCATCACCGAGAGGAAGGTTTTCCACAGAGGTTCCTCTTTTAGGAGAGACTGGAGGATTTGGCCCGCAAGCAACACCGCTCTTCCCTCAGCCCATACACTCCAAAATCGGGGTCCTGCACGTTTAAGATTTTCATCTTTTTACTTGCATATACTGTTTTTTCCAGTATACTTCCAGTGGATACGCTGGAACCACTTGACTGCCTGGCAGTGGCATTGTAGGAGAACAGCAATAAAGAATTAATTGTACAAACATTTATCATCCCCAGATCAAACTCTCCTTGTGAGGCTGGGGCTTAACTTGTGGAGAAGAAAAGGGGGAGGAAGGGTGGTAATGGCGGAGAGGGTGCTTGTGGGGTTTTTTTTTGTGTGTGTTTCCTTTTATTCCAGACGACTGTATAATGAAAATCCTTTTAGCCTCGAAGAACTACTAAATATTAAGCACATCTTAAAACGGGGAGTAGTTTTCGAGACAGTTTCGTCCTCCTGCCATTCCTTTTAGGAAGAGGTCGTACCCCTTCCCTTATTTTCCCGCTAGTAAAAGCTTCCCTTATTTAATAAGTCTTTAACGTGTAAGAAAATCCTCCTGCTCTACATAGGAAGGTCTTTAAAAAAATTTATAGACCTCTTCATGTTCGCCAGTTCCGGAAAAAAAAAATTATATTGATCAAGGTCAAACGCTCGAATTCTGACGTGACTCACTTCAAAGGTGTATTTGTGTGCCCTTCAAGCACATTAATACTAATTATCTCTCAAACACTTCCCCAAAACTCCTACTGCCTGTTTCAGATGCAAATCTAATTAACGAGCTGCCTTTGAGGAGCACGCAGGGACAGCGTAATTCACGGAGCTGTTGAACCTTTTGCCTTCTTTTATATTTATTTATAGGTAGCTCCATCCTCTTTTGAAAGCGTAGGCAGTGGTGTGAAGCGACAGGGTAGCGAGGGCAGCCCCGCGCCAGCTAATGAGACTTTCCAGGCGCTTTCCAGGAGTCAGGGAAAAGGATTAGCTACGACTTCTTGCAAATGCACTCAGGGATGTACATCAGAATACTTGCCGGGCCTTATTTTGCCTAAGTTAATTTGGGAATGATTAAATCGTGAAAGCTCTATCTAAACAACGCCTATTAGTCCTAAGGGTGAGCTGAATGGTTCAGGAATAACTGTTTGTTCTCCTCACCGGGGGCAGAGCGGGGGACACGCACCCGCTGAGCGAATCCTGAGCACGAGCCAAGGGGGTGTTTTCTGTCCCCACCGCCTCCCGGGGAGCGGGGACCCGCACCCCCTCCCTCACTGCTCTTCCTTTAACGTGCGCACTCCCCAAAGCCACCTCCCGAAGATGCTGCCTTGGAGCATCATCCCCCCCTTCCCGGAGCGCGGGGGCTGCGCGGGGGGCTCCGCTCGGCGGAGGGTCCGCGGCTGCTCCGCGGGGCGGGCGGCGGGCGCAGCCGGCCCCCGTGCGGGGGTGTGCGGTGTGCGCGGCGGCGGCAGGGAGAGAGAGAGAGATGCTGTGTAATTTTATCCACGCTGCACTCTGGGAGTTCACACGAGACTGATACCTTTTGCCTCTTCTGCTCTGTATCAATTGGTCGCAGATCAGGCTATTGTTGCAGGAAGCTCCTTTTATTTCTATGCTCCGTCGATCAACTATTTTCCCCACAGTCTCCTGCCGAAATTCAGCGGCTCCCTCCCTCTCCCTCCCTCCCTCTCTCCCTCTTTGACTCTGTCTCACGCATGCCGTCTGTCTATCTGGAAATCCAAGGAGAAGGCTGATCACGGCAGCTGTGTGTAACACAAACAGCTGGGATTCTTCGGTGGCCTTTGCCGATGTCTATTGATTTAAGTAAATCTGAGACAGATAAAAGGGCCAGATCGAGGCTGATAAAATCTTGCCAATGCTGCACGGCTCGAAGCAGCGTGCGCTCGGCATCTCCGGAGTGCTGCTAGCAAGACGGCTTTAATGGGACCCCTGGTGCCACTCGCTGCGAGTCTCGCTCTCCCCAGCAGGCTAAGCGCTGCGGCCATCATGCCACGATGGTTATAATTTGGATCTTGTTCCTGACTCTGTTGCAGGAGCCGTGGTCCCCAGGGCGGGCCGCGGCTGTGCCCGAGGCCGCCGGAGCCGCCCCCCGGCCGCGCCGGGATGCGGGGGGACGCGGCGGCGTCTACGAGCACCTCGGGGGTGCGCCCCGGCGCAGGAAGCTCTACTGTGCCACCAAGTACCACCTCCAGATCCACCCCAGCGGCAGGATCAACGGCACCCTGGAGAAGAACAGCGCCTTCAGTGAGTACCGCGCTCACCTCGCCCCGGAGCGCGGCCCCCGGGCCCGGCTGGGGGGGAATGCGGATCCCTCTCCCGCACCAGTGGCTCTGCCCCGGCCCCGGCCCCGGCCCCGGCCCCGGCGGGCAGCCGCTGCTGGACGGGGCGGACGGGGCGGTCGCGAAGCCGCTCCTGCCGCCGCCGCTGCCCGCCGCTGCCTACCGGGGCGGCTGCGGCTCCTCGGCGGGGACCGGGGGCATCCCCCGGGGTCGGGGCTCTGGCCCCCTCCCCTTCTCTCGCTTCGGTGTCCCAAGAGCCGCCCCGCTGGCTCCGCCAGAAGCGCAGCACCCCTATCCCGGGGCTGGCAGCACCCCCGGCCCTCGAACCGGGCGGGAACTCCCGAGCCGGCCCTGCAGGGTGCGGGGACCCGACCGCCGGCGGAGGGTCGCGATCCCCGCGGGGCAGGACGGAACCCCCAAACCCCAAGGTTCCCCGACGGGGGTGCGACCCTGCCCTGCGCAGCCCGGCCGAGCTGTCACTCGGGCTCGCTGCGCCGGGGGTCAGCCCTGCCCTAGCCCAGCCCGCGCGGCAGCCGGTGCCCGGCACCTTCCAGGGCCGATCCCGGAGCCCTTCGGGGCTGCCCGCGTGTCCCCGCCCCCGTCCCGTTCCAGCTTGGCTCCCGCGGGGGGCTTGAGCCTTCGCCGGCTAAATCACATCTGTCCCCCGTGACATGTGCCGGGCAGCGGCGGTAATTAGGATGAAAGCGGATATGTCGGGAGTGAGGGGGTTTGTGCGAGGGCGGCAGGAGGGAGGAGAGCGGGGCTCAGCACCGGGGGAGCCCCCGGCGCCCCCGCACCCAGCCCGGGCACGGCCCGGTCTCCGCCCCGGCCCCACCACCCCAGGATGCGTAAATCCCGCCTGGTGATGGCACACAGAGATAGGGAGACCTCAGGGATCTGTCTGAAGTCCATAAAGGAAAACCACTGTTTCCTAGAGAAACCCCCCCTCGCTGTCACAGCCCGGAGGAGGCATCCTTCAGCAGAGAACCGGTGCCTGATTCAAACCAGCTGTGCCAGACCCAGCCCAGCTCTCCCAGAGCTCCCAGCAATCCAGCTCTGCACAGGGAACGGCCCCGGGCTCTGCCTTCAGGCTTTCCAAAAGGCAGCAGTAGGTTTGGGTGCCAGGCTCACCTCTTGCTTTCAAGCACTTACAGAAAGTACAGAGCCATCAGGCCATGGCTAGAGAACTGAGAACAAGGTTTGAGCGAGCCTGATGGAGAGCCATGCACATACAACAGCATCTACTAAGTCATTTGTGCCTCCATCAGTGTCCTGGCACCTTTGGCTGGATATTTGGGCAGGTGCTGCACTGGCCTTGCCTGTGACACTTCCCGTGCTGCAGGATCCCATCTTGGATGGCCTGAAAACATTCTCCCTTTTAATTTGTCTCAGACAGTCACACAGTCCTTGTCTGGAGGGCAGCATTGACCTCCTAAATCTCAAGGCCCTTTCATGATTATGTACCTAGCTCTAAAATGCAGTGGCCTTGCTCTGGTTCACCCTGTGGAGACCTCAACAAAGGCTTTGTCCTGAAATGGGCAGCTTTGTGACTGGCTTCAATAAGTCAAGAGCTCTTGTGTTCCTAAGCATTAAAGAGGATTTAAAGTTTTTTATACACATATAGGATTAAGTGAACCTCTAGTTCAGTGTCAGATCTTTTTCATTTTTAAAAGAGTTCAATCTCAATCAGACATCTTGGGGTTTCTTGTCCACCTTGTCTCAAACAGTTCCCGCGTCATCCTTGCTTTGTATTGTTTCAAATAATAATAATTTCATTTGCATGATTGCCCTAATTCTTATGTGTGCAAGTGGTAGCTGTGAAGATCACACTTCTCAGGTAAGCAGCCATGCAAATGTATCTCAAAAAATTACACCTGAGCAATAACACATCTCCTAATTATGTTTCAAGGTATTCTGGAAATAACTGCTGTGGATGTTGGAATCGTTGCCATCAAGGGCCTGTTCTCTGGCAGATACCTGGCCATGAACAAGAGGGGCAGACTGTATGCATCAGTAAGTTTTACTGAAGCCTGGCATGTGCCTGTCATTTGCTGTGGGGGGAACAGGTCTAGTGGGGAGCACTGATTTCTTATAAATCCACATTTCTAGAGAAGAATAAAGTTACAAGAGGTTTTTGCCTGTAATTCTTACAGGCAACCTATCAGTATATTCTTAAAAGTGGGGGGAAAGCTATGTTTTTACCTTCTTACTGCCTGGACAGCCACAGGTATGAGGAATGTCAGAATTGTCCATATTTTATATGGATCTTGGATGCTGGCAGAGACATGTCAGGTAAAGAGTGTCCACAAGTAACTGAGCATTGATGCTACAGGAAAGCAGCCTCCTGATGGGAGTTCCTTTGCACAGAGCTTATGGCTGGGCAGTGGAAGAAATTGTGGTACTAAAAGGCAAGGCTATGCAAGGAAAGCAAAAAGGAGAAGGTGCAAGAAGATAAAGGTGAAAATAAACACTGTATTTTATTCCTTTGACCTAATTTTTTTCCTTGATCTGTGACATAAAATGTGAGGTGTGCTGATATGAGTGGGAGCCTTGCCTTCTCAGCCCAGACAGTATTTCCCCTGAGTGAATAAAATACTTCAGCTTAGACTTCACACTCAGGGACATACCAGGGCACGTTTGTCAGTGTGTACCACACACAGTATCTCCCTACTTGAATTTCTTCCACTATCTTTGATTACATCCCATCAATCTTGTGATCTCTCACTGCAGGACAGCCAAACTGTTCCATTTCCCCATGAATCCTGGGGTGTGGAAGCAGGTTTGAAGAGGGGAAATATGGCTGAGGTGAAATTTGCTCCCTCCTAGAAGTCATTAGATGTAATTCTGTTGATTTGAGCAGCAGGACATAACCTTGAGTGATGTGATCTTTTCCCATGAGAACCCAGCCTGGGTGACACAATCAACTCTGTCCCTCCCCAGGTTGACACCTTTAACTCCAGCTTTTCAGGAGTGTTCTGGCAGTGTTTACGACCCAGTTTCTCTAATGTGCCTCATGTGATGCTCACTGATTAAGGAGGCTGTATGTAAAGATGAGGGTTCTTTGCTACTGCAGAGAACCACTCTACAAACGATTTTGGCAAAGGAAAATGCAGCTGAAGAGGAATGAGGGCATGGTAGCTCTGCTTGCCAAAGTTAAGGCTGTCCAGTTTTATGCTTCTGGTTAATATTCTGATTTAAATGGTTATATTTTTCAATAGACCTCCTCCATCAGTTCAGAGCCATCATCTGCCCCAAAGAAATTATTTGGAAGTATGATTTTTTTCCAAGTTCTTTCTCATCTTTCTCTCTTTCTTCTTCAAAATAGGGGTTTTTCCCTTCAGATTACTTACACTGAATTAAAATAAGACTAAACAAATTCTGAGTAAAAAGCTCCTCTCCTAAAGTGCAGAAAAGCCAGGAACATGATAGCTCTGAGATTCCTTTTCTCCTGGATTTCCCTTTCTGGCACTAGGAGCATCAGGCCATCTCCTGATTGTTCGTTCTCTGGTTTGTTCATCTGTCACGTGCCAAAGAATATCAGCCATGGAAGGTTTCTGTATAACTTGAAAAGATAATTTGTCCCCTTCCAGCTCAAGTTTGAGAGAGACTGGTTCAGACTAGTGTTTCAGAGCTGGAGGGACAATCCAGGGAATGCTATTTCACTCCAGCTGTTTTCACAGGAGCAGGAAGGGGTGAGGGCTCAGCTCAGGAGAAACTTCCTGTCTTTGCTTGCCTGTCCAAGAACTGCACTGATATCGTTAGCCCAAGACCCTGTGCAAGGCCCCTGTTTAAAAAACCTGACTAATTGAGAAATAATTATCCAGGGAGCATTTTATGAAATGGTATTGGAATAACTCCATTATCCCTCAGTTCACCCATTTCCCCATGTCAACAAGATGGGTTTGTTGAGCCCGCAGAATTCCTTTGTGCCCTTGGCAGGTTGTGATAATCCTCTGGATTTATCCTGTGTGATAAACCCCTCCCCAGCCCCCCAGCCAGAAGGGAGGCAGGCAGCAGGACAAATCCACCTACATCTGGTGGCTGTGTGGGCTCCAGCACCACAGCATCTGAAAACCTTGTCCTTGCAAGGAAAGGCGCTTCCGTTGCACAGCTGGGAAGCCAGGACATGTGGAGTCTTTTAAAATCTTGTTAAACGCCCATCAGTATTTCTGGGGAGTGAACAGCACTAAAGACAAGCTGCTTATGGGGTCTAGGGCTTTTCTGGCCCCAGCCTGGCTACCTCTGCCCTTTTCACACCCTCCAGACAACGAAAAATAAAAACCCATGGTGGTAGTTCCCTTCTGCCTCTGTGCTTTGCACGTTTTAGATCCTGAAATCTTAATCCCACAAGGATTAAGGAGCAAGGATGGGTTTGGAGTTAAGGAAAGAAGGGCAGTGGGCGAGGTCCTTTGTCTGTGCTGGTTCTCCTGCTCCCAGGGAGGGGGATGGGGTTCCTTGTGCCAGGCTTTTGCAGAGAGGTCTCTCAGTCAAGGAGCAGGTGCAAAGGGGCAATTTTGGACAGATCATGTGAAATGTGAGCAATTGGGATGGGGGCATATTGTGCCTTAGAGTTTGTGATAAAGGAACAGCCTGGCATTTTGGAGGAGCACACAGGTAGGCAGAGTGTGCTTTCATTTTGTTATGCTGACAAAGAAGCTCCATAAAGGTGTGTTTTACTGCTCAAATATCCAGTCTGGACTGGATGTAACAGACTGCAAGTGTATCTAATGACTAATATGCTAATTGAAAAGACACATTTTACATTACACTGTAGGATTTTACCCTTTCAATAGATAGCAGAGGTTGATAGGCAGCAATTAAATAATCTGTCAAGTTTCATAGCTGCATTAAATTAATAAGCACAAAAAATAAATTACAGCTGAACAATTAGCAGTGCTATTCACTCCTACTGACATGCCATCTTTTGGTTTTTGGTTTAGTTTTGGAGCCACTTCCTGGGGTCTCTGGTGCACAGAGTGTGCTCACACTGCTGACAGGGAGCACCTTGTTCAGGCTCAGCGCTTCCCTCCTGCCTTCTGTGCTTTTCTTACCAAGTGTGCTGCTGTCCTTGTCCTAAAACTGAGGAGAGTCTGGCTTAAGATTTTTTCCATGTTTCCTTCCCAGGAGAGCTACAACTCTGAGTGTGAGTTCGTGGAGAGGATCCACGAGCTGGGTTACAACACCTACGCCTCCCGCCTGTACCGGACTGTGCCCAGCAGGGCAGGCACCAAGCGCAAAGCCAGCGCCGAGAGACTCTGGTACGTCTCCATCAATGGCAAAGGACGACCCAGGAGGGGCTTTAAAACCCGCAGGACACAGAAATCGTCTCTCTTTCTGCCCAGAGTGCTGGATAACAAAGACCATGAGATGGTCCGGCTGTTCCACAGCAATGCGAAATACCGGGAGAGTCTCCTGAAGGCCCCGAGCAGGAACCAGCGCAGGAGAAGAGGACACTGACGGGGTGGGGGAGCTCGTGGTGGGGCAGGGAGGGTCTGAGCGCCTTGAAAAAGCTACTGAAAGAACTAACAGCTGTGATTGTACGAGAGACATTAACAGCGACAGGTTTTATACGCTGTGTGATAGAGCAAAAAAACCACATCGCTTGCTTTTAGCTGTTGTAGGATTGTTACCTGTGCGGAAAAAGATGGGAGGTAAACTGAGGCACATGCAAAGGTAAATTAGCTGGATGTAATAATTTTGCAATGGCTTTCATGTTTTCTTTTCTTAAAAAAAAAAATTCAAGTATTTTCATTTTAACTTGCCATAGGCTATTATCTCAGTGATGTTGCCCTCCCAGATCATAGGGATATTTAACACTTACCAAATTTATGTCCACAGAGAAGATATAGTGCTTTCATGGCTCTTCTGACCATGAGAGGCTACATTCTTATTTTTACATAATACAGGAGTTAGAAAACCGGTGGTTTGTTTCTTTTAATTTACATATATTTATTTTTATTTTAGGACCACCCATTATCAATTATACTCTTTCCAAGACTGTCCAAGAAAAGTATGATTGTCAGCTACTTCAAACAATTCAATAGACCTGCACATTACCAGATTATCCTTGATTTTCTTAAACTAAAATTCCAAGATGCCTGATCTTGTCATTTAAATAAATGAATGGTGGTAAAGTGGCATTTGCATTGGTCAAGTTTTGGCAGTATAAATCTGTTTACCAACAGATGAATCCTCTCTTAGAATAGGACTCAAATGAGATGTGAAAGAGAGTAGGTTTGGCTTGGATATTGGGAAGGAATTGTTCCCTGTGAGAGTGGTGAGGCCCTGGTTGCCCAGAGGAGCTGTGGCTGCCTCATCCCTGGAAGTGTCCAAGGTCAGATTGGAGGGGGCTTAGAGCAACCTGGGATGGTGGAAGGTGTCCCTGCCCATGGCAGGGGGTGGGATGGGATGAGACTGAAGGTCCCTTCCAACCCAAACCATTCCATGCTTCTATGATTTTTCTGCTGTGATTCTTCTTCTGCAAAGTTAACTTCTGCAAAGCCGAGGGGAGTCCCCATCACAGATTCAATTTTGAGCAATTTTAAGCTTTAAACATTTTTCTTGGCATCCAGGAGATGACAGAGCAGAACAAAGATTGAGATGTGCTTGACAAGCACAAATAATGGTCATTTCAGTGGGGTTTGGCCTTGTGCTCTTCATTTCCCAGAATTAGGTCCTGATAGTAGAGAGCTGGAAAAAAGAAAGACTGCACTGAAATAAATGCTCTGTCTGAATTTAACAAAAGATTTGTAAGTTAAATCTGACATTACATAGAAACAGTCAGGTGTGAATCCTATTCCTGGTCATATTGAGAAAAAATATGGGCTGCTTCTTGTGGGCTGCTTTTGAATAGGCCCATTGAAATGTGCTCATTTAAAACTAGGTGGGGAAAAATCTTCCTTTCACCAGGAGGTGAAATCTGTGAGAGAGAGAAGTAAGATGAGTTCGCAGAATGAGGTGAGCAAGCCTAGGTTTACCACTGCTTACATCCCCATAAAGGTAAGACCAGAAAGGTGTTTTTATACCAAATAATGTCTTCTATTCCTTCCACCCTCCTATCTTTTCTGTGATATTCTAACAAAGGAGGAAACTATGTTTCAATAAGAAAGTCAAAGTTCCTTGATCTCCATTCTTCTTTATACTGAAATAATGTAAAAAGACCCTTAAATGATGTACATTAAATAATGGTGCACACAGAATAGACCTAGGTTTAAAGAACGGGGAAAACCATGACCCATATTCCCAAATTTTCCTGCTTTTATGAAACAACAGAAAAATAGTAATGGGATCTTCATGGAGTTAACCAGGCAGCCTCATGTCAGGAGACACTGTGCAAAGAGGAAAGAGAGAGACTGAAAAGGAAGCAGAAGAATTCAGGTTTTCTCTTTCTTCACTGTCCTGTCAACCACACAGGGCCCAGTCTGCTGCAGGATCCAAGGTGCCTTCTGAAAGCTGGTCGTATCAGGGAAGAAAATTAAGTTTGGTCTCCTGGGCCTCAGGGCTGTTTTGGGGACGCACTCTTGGGTCTGCCAGTTCCCCTATCTCAATTCCCAGTTGTACTTCCCACTAGAGGTAGGAGATGACTGGGCAGGAAAAGGGAATTCGAGGAGCCCTTCCAGCCCTCCAGCTCTAGGAACAAAATGCAAGGGAAGGAAAGTGTCAGCAAGCCCAACTGGCAAGAAAAGATCACATACAGCTCAAGGTTGAGAGACGCTGTTTCCCTCAGGTCTAATTTCTAAATAAATAATGAAAAATATTTCTTTTGACTGCTTTCAGATTTACTTGACCTCAACTTGTAGCAAAACCAAGATCCATTCTCAGCTTTCTGTCCCCTAAAATTGCTGTTGTAAAGTTTATGACTTTACAGTTAATGTCTGCTTCAGATATTTTTGATAGATCTGATGGTCTGAAGAAAATGAACAAACTCATGTTTCCCATGACACAAAGATGCATCTTCACCCCTGCTCCAAGTACATTTCCTATCAAACGTTTGCTCTTCACTCCTAGCTTTTCCTAAGGGCAAGTTTTTTGTGCTGACTGTATCCCCTGCTTTGCTGCACCTCTGTTGTTATCAATTGTTCCTCTTGTTCTTTTCTCCTGCCTCTCTTTTCCAGATGGCCCAGCTCCCTGCCATAAGGGATCAGCAGGTAACTGCTGTGGGTGATACAGGAATATCACTTATGACAAAACACCTGCTTCCCCCTGCCTTTGTTTAGAGCTGTATTTCATGCTTGTAGGAATATTGTTTTAACAATTTCCCCATAGGAAATCACAACGAAGTCAAGCTTAACACGTGAATTATATTCTTATTTCAGTGTTAGTTTTTGTCCCAACAAAGCCTAAAATACTAACACTGAAAAAGAAAGGAGAGGGGAGACAAAAGAAAAAATAATTAACTCATTGAACACAATGGCATTTTAACTACCGTAGGTAAGTGATGATTTTCACATCAACCTAAAACAATTTCATCCGCATTCTTAGGATTTTTCTTTGCTCAGTCTCATTGTAGCAATTCAAAGGAGACGGCTTTGGGATTTGGCTACTTTTTTTTTTTTTTTCTATGTTTTAAGAAACATTAATGTTCTTGTTGAAATGCTTTTCATTACAGACATTCATTGGTTAATATTCTTTTAGCAACCTTGAATTCCACAGTTCCCAGACAGTGACAGGCTGAAATCCTATTAATTATAATGATCCCAGTTGTATTCTATATCCCATTTTATTTATTCGGACCAGAACCATAGTGGATACCTTACAGGAGGAAGTAGATTTGAGCTATTTTCTCCTTAGGATTAAAACATCAAGATGTGTCTCCTCTCTTAAAAGTTCCTTGAGCGAATCTACACCTTTCTATTGTACAGGCTGTTACCAGGATTTTTTTCTTTTGTGTTTTTTGAGGAAGATGTAAACTTTACTCCTTTGGGGGCTCCAGAGTTTCTGCAAACTTCACATACTTCAGAGCACAAAGCTGTTGTTGTTCTCACCCTGAAGCCAGGAGAGGATGCTCACCACAAATTCATTCATTGCCTTCTCCTGGGCTGCCTGCTCTGGATGATGGATCCTTGGACCCTCCAGGGCTCCCATCCATCAATCTGTCTGTGATTCAGTGATTAGCTGTACTTAATCCAAACTGATTATTAGTTTGTTCTCACTTTTGGATGTTCAGATTCCTGCTGTGCATTTTGGAGTCCAGCTCCCTCTCCCAATCCCTCCGATTTCTCTCCATTCACAAATGCTGCTCATTTTGGGCTCAGTAGTTCTCCAGCCCACTCTAACAATCTGGTGTGCTAACTTTCTGTTCTCTCCCTTAAAATCACTTATTGCACATTCAGTAGAGTTGCCCAGTTGGCAGGTATGAACAAGAATGGAGCAGCTGGTGTATGTACTTCCAAAAATTATCTTTTCAGGTTGCTCTTCTGCACTATCTCTTTCCCACTCTCTTTACTTCATCCCCTTCACCTCCTCCCCCTGGCAAAACTCTTTCAATTGGTGCCATTTCTAGCACTTGTAGAACCATTTCCTCACAGTTCTGTACTTTTAAAAAACATTTTTCTGTAGAAATTGTTCAAATTATGCAATTTTTCTTTTTTTTTTTCTTTCACACTCACTGACACAGTACTTGAACATTGTCTTTTCATGAGGTGGATGACAGTGAATTGAGGGGTTTTGGCAAAATTTTCATTTGCTTGCTTCCAGACAGAAGACACATGACCTGGTCTGTGACTTCTTGATTTCTATCTGGAGCAGATTTCTTAGTTCCTTTAATCCTTGCTTTAGCCCATCATAGTTCTGATCACCAGCCTCATGTCAAATGTCCTGGCCTTTGGTGATTGTGTTGGGACTTTTGTGACTGTCTGTTCATAAAAAGCAAGAGTTTTGCTTAAAGCATGAACAGCTCCCCCATGCCAAAGAACTAAGCCACAAGTCAGGAATTGTTTCCAAATTTACTCACAGTTTTTTTCTCCACTTTCTAAGCATGGATTTCCCTTCTCTTTGAGCATCATTAATTTGCCATCCTGAGATTACATTCTGGTAATTCTGTGATATTTCTGACTCTTTGTTTCACCACTTTATAGAGAGAAAGACCACTTCATAGAGGTCCGATATTGGTTTCTACAAGCCCTGCTCCTGTTTCCTGTTTGCCTCCGCAAGAGCAGCAGTGAAATCCATTTGTATTTGGAAACTGCTTCACAGTTATTCCCCCAGCATTTAGAAGAGGGCCTGGTGACATTTCTCAATTTAATCTTATTTACTTACAAAGAATGTACAAAATCTGTTTTTCTCAGTCACCACAAGCATGAAAATAATGCTTGAGGAGATGTTTTGTTCATACTCTTTAACAGCAATAACTAACCCCAAAACCCTCTCTGTTCTGAGTCCTTTTGTGAGCTCTTGGATTTCCTGCTTTGCTTCCTGACATTTCCACTTTCTTCTCTGCTTTTCTTCCACAGATGTACAACCGTCTGGAAAACAATAGGCAACGAAATCCCTTTGGCCACACGTGTCTTCCCTTTGGATACTTGCATGGGGCTGGTGGTGGAATGGGGCTGGTATTAGTTCAACTATTCAGTGGACAAGGCTTAAGTGTGTCTTATAATTGTCTGAATCAAGGATGTGGTTACACCCCCAGCTTTCAGAAGGTTTTCTCCCATCCAGAGTAGCTCAGGATGAAAAAATCTCTACAACAAAGCTGTTACAACAGCTGATATTTACCATCACACCTCACACCTTCGATTCACAGCCTATCTGTAAATATGAACTCAGAGGAGCAGAAAAGGAAATCTATTAAAATTGTAGCCAGGCAGGGCAATATATGAGATAACACAGAAAAATGCCTTTGAAAAACATCTCTTTGAGTTGCATTGAATACCTTCCCCCTGAGTACCCTGCCACCACTGAGCACTGACGTCCAAAATCTCCTTTAGACCTAAACAATAACCTCAGAAAATAAAGCTGTTAACAACATCAATGAAAACTTTGAATCTTAGTGGTTATTTGTATCTGATACAAAGCATGAGATTCCTCATACTTGGATGCCCATGTATCTCATAGAAACATGGAATTTTCCTCTGGAAAAAATGTATGACATTAAAAATCAGGAATCCTTTTTCTGCCTCAAAAGCTGAGGGAGAGCACTAAAAGAGAGAAGTTTGCAATGTACCTCCCCAAAAATGAATACAGACAAATTAAGCCAAACCTTTCTAAGGTTAGTGGTAACAAAATCACTGATTGCCACATTGATACAGCAAAAACATTTACACCTTTGGACTCAAAGCAAATGAGATTCCACATAACTTTACATTCCTGGAATTGAAATGCTTCAATATTAATTTCAATATTAATTACCAGTGACATGCTGAAGGCCTTGTAAAGGGAGGCATTCAGTTAGGACAGCTGTTTATGCCTTGTTGATGTGCAGAATTGTTTTTTAAGAACCAAAGGATATCAGCTTATTACTCTGCCAAAAAGATTTTGATAGGAACTTCTGAGATCTGTCTTACCAAAATAATCTGGGCACAGAGGGACCTTACTTACAGCTCTTCTTCTTCTCCTTCTTGGAATGCAAAATATTTTTCTTGGTAATAAATATAGCATCTTTCTACTGGCCACAAAATAAGTATCTTTTAACAGGAAAATATACCAGCAAAAAGCATTTCCAGCCCAAACTATTCCATGGTTCTCTGTGGAGAGGTAAGGCAGAGGGGAAGGATGCCAACCTGTCAAAACCAGGAGACTACAAAGGGCATCTCCCCATGAGTCAGATCCTGGCAGATATTCCTGCATCTTCTGGAGCTGAACAAGAGGATGTGAAATTTCTTCAATCACCACTTGGTTGCTTCTGGTCTCCTCTGCTGTACAGATCTTCAGGGACTGAAGAATTCTCAGTTTTCCTCTGTTCCATTAATGGCATTTTTAAAAATGATCATGGAATCCTGGCTGCTGCCAGGGGGATTTTTCCAAGCAGTGAATTCCTTGGTTTGTCCCCAGGAAAACTTAGCTGCAAGTGTGGAGATGAGCAACGTGAACTCCTTTGTGGTTGTTTCTCATGTTTTTCACTTGCTGATATGTGGGAAATGAATTTGAAGAAAATTTTCAAAGTTTGATAGAAGGCTTATGTAGTATGTATTTGTATACAAACATTAAGATAAGTGAATTGTAACATCTGTATTTTCTTACCCTTCATGTGAGACTAAAAATGGAACAAAAGTTTTTAAAACACCTCTCAATTGCCCCATCTCTGGGTCAGAAAAAGGCTTAATCCGACACTGGAACATAGCCTGAGAAGGCACCTGGGATGGGAAATGGAAGTTCTCACCCATATCCATGATGTGGACACAACCATTAAACACAAACTGACCTGAGGGAGAAAACATTGCCAGCTGCATATGTCCCTTTTTTATTGTGGCCGTTAAGATGACAGCAAAAAGAAGTGACTAGCTTCTAAAATAGGAAAAAAAAAATGACCCCAAAATACTTCATGAATAAAAGCAGACACAAAAATATCTAGGTGTAAAAATTTGACTTATTTTTCTCCAATTTTAGGCCAAAAATTTTTTTTTTGTAAGCAAAAGGTGCCTTGCTTTTTGGATGTGCTCAGGAGAGAGCACTACCCATAAGGATGATGTTGGAAAAGTTTATTTCAGCAGCATGAATTAGCAAAGCAGACAGGAAAAGAGAGTGAGAATATGTATGAAACCCTAGGGAAATTTTGGAAACTTATTTTCCTGTGAGAACTAAGTGACACAACAAAACTGAACAGTCTGGATAAGGTAGCAGTCCTTTAGTCCACATATCTGCCTCCTCTTCTATTAAAGATTTGCTCTCTTCCTCCTTGGATTTTCAGAGGTGAAATGCTTTCCATAGGGAGAAAATGCATTGAACTGATTGATCTTCATTTCTTTTTAAAGCTATCCTAAACAGTCCTTTGAAGTTTGCAAGTTCAAATGTCTCCTGTTTCCTTTTGGAAGGTTTGAAGGATTTGGGAAGGTGAACAAGCAGATCTATAATTACAGAGCAGTTGATGGTAACTGCCCTCCTTTGTGAGCATTCTGGGGCCACCTCCAAATTTAGATGCTTGAAGAGAACTGTCCCATTTTAGTCCTGCAATAGTTCAGATGCCACCACTGCATAGCAGAAGGGAAGCCTTTCTAAAATTCAGGGAAGATCCCCTTTTTGGCACAAAACATCAGGGGTTTTTTTCAAGGTCTTCACTTCATGGGTTAAAGAAAATATTTCTTTTTTCCACAGCATCAATCCTAAATGCTGTGGTGCCTTTATTGCTGAAATGTGTGGATTTGAAGAACACTGAGGAGAACTGTGAGGAGAATTTAAAGACATTCTGGTGCTAATGCAAATGTAAGAAACACAGGACAGTAGGGGTGGCTGCAGAGCTCCTGGAGGATCCAGCCCCCTGTGGGACGTCCAGTTCTACCAGCTTGGAAATATCTCTGGCACCAGCTGCTTGATTTGCAAAGTTTTGTCTTAAAAGAAAGAAAACTAGGTCTTCTGATAGTGTCTAAATATCCCAAGATCTCACACTTTGAGCCGAATGTTTGTTTCATTTGGAAATACCTTTTTTTTTTTTTTCATTTGTAAATAATCTTCTTTTAGAAGTACTTCATGTAGGTTTGGTTATTCTGTGCGATGATGCATCATACATGATAACCAGACAATGGTTTCCCTTAAATCAGTTCTTGTCTTTAGAAATTCCTCCTTGCATTAATTTTGGAGGGGGAAATGGGCTCATTCACCAAGTGTGACCAGAATTCAGTGTCTTTAGATGCTTCATTAAGAAAGAATTGACAGCAGGTCACGGCTCCACCTTCCTTTTGTGTTTCTATGAGGAAAAGCCACACAAATGTTACTTTAGGGAGCCAGAAATGATCTAGTCTGAAAGAAGTCCCCTGAGACAGTGTCCCTAGAGGATAGGTGACACACAGTGCTGGGCACAGCATATCTGTGGTGTGACCCTGCATGCCTGGTTTGCACTGCAGACATCAGAGGCTCACAGGCATGCGTTGCTCAGACCGTGAAACCAACTGAAAATTATTCTTAAATCCTTAGATAGTTTTTCATGGCAACATGGGTCTAAAACTACAGCAGCAGAAACTGAGTTTATTTGTGTCCCACAGCCTGTCTGCTCCAAGTATCTGTTACCCATTTTCAGTAGTGCATATGGAAAGAAAGCCCACAGGATCAGATTAACTCTTTCTTTCCCCAGTTCTGAATGAAGAATTAAGCTGTATTTCAAGTGCTTTACTGGAAATGTGTTCAAAAATAGCCATGAAAACTGAGATTATCTATTGTCTTTGATGGTAAAACAAAGGTCTTCAGAACTGAGTCACAGATGTCTAACAAGACCTTAGAGAGGTTAGACAAGAGCTTGCTTTCTTGATAAATCTTGGAGACAATCTAGGTTATGTTCCATGCAATAACATGTTGGTTAAACAAAGGAATAATTATTCTTTATTTTAGAAACTAGTGAAGCTTTTGGTAAAAAAGCTATAGAAAGCCTGAAAGATGCTTTGTGCCTCTCTTCCATGCAACATTGGTAAAACAGAATAGGAAAGGAGACGTGGACAGGTAAAAATGCAAAGAGAGAGAAGAAAAATACTCTTACACCTTGAGCTGCTCTTGTGGGGCTGTTTCCTCCATGAGGCTGATGGAGGAGAAAGAAGAAAAGAAGCAGAGGCAGGTGGGGAAGAAAACAGAGAATCAGTTTTAAAAACTGACATCATCCACTTGTCAGTGTGACTCTTCAATTTCACTGATTTATGAAACAAACTTGTAGTTTCTATTTGGCCAGATGGTGGTAGCAAAACAGGGATGTATTTAGTGGATGTAAGTCCATGTTTTCAGCTTTGGGTGCACATGTGTGCTTGTACTTGGAGGCACCACAGGAAGGGAAGTTCATGTTATCCCAGGAAACGATGGGATGAGGCTCTTGGAGCCCATCATGGCAGCCTGGGCAGGAACCCCAGGGCAGTTCTGCATGTGCTGGAGGGAGCAGGAGCTGGCACAGATCTGTACAGGCTCCACATGCGCTGGTGAGGAACTAAAATAAACCAAAAGCTAAGCCAAGAACAAAGGCTTCTCCCATCTTCACTGGGCACCATGACTGTGCAGGAGTCGGGGCAATAGAACCAGGATTACATTTCAGTATCGGGCTCAGCTCTACAACCCCACTGTATTTCAGCTGCTCTTCAATCTTAGTGGTAGCATAAGGCAGCATTTTCAATTAATTCTGCATTTCAGAGAGAAGGTTTTCTTGCTCCTGCAAAGGTACAAACCTGCCAACAGTTCCAGGACTGTTGGGGCTATGCGAGATTTCTTTCTCGTTTTTGCTTCCAACTAAAGCAAAGGTAAGTCTCTCCCTTTCTGAGTGATTTTTGTGCAAATCTTTGCATAGCTTCAGTACACTTGTGAGAGGGGAAATGGTTTTGAGCCAACTGAATTAATTGCAAATTGATTTAATGGGTTCAGCCACTGAATCTGAGTAACCAGGGTTTTGAATAACTGAGATACTTTTCAGTGTAAGCAATAAATGCCAGGGATAGAACTGTATTATAGGCGACAGAGACTATGACTGAGCTTTGAATAATCAAGATTCTACTTTGTATCATGTATACTTTGGCAGCAGCTGATTCCTGTAGGAATAAGAAAGAAAGAACATGTGCAAACTGCAGCATGACACTACCACTGTGACCTCATCAACAACTTCAAGGTCATCATTAGAAAATCCTTCAGCATTTTTTTTGTTGCCTGGTTACATGTGGGTTGTTAAGATTTATTACAATCATTGCTAGAGAACACCTGCTGAATGTCAAAAGATTCCTGGGAATCTTCAAGTGTTTTGCTAAGGCAAAACTGTACCTTTTACACAGCTTTTGAGAATTCAACCTGATGGAATACAGTCCAGTCTCCACTGACTCAGGGTATTTTATGATTCTGATTCTATGATTTGACCATGCCTTAAAGCAGAAACATAACCACGAGTGATATTCAAACATATTTGCCCCCCAGACAAACTTACCACTGTTTCCTGGGATTCTTGATATATTTCATACTCTGAGTATGGCCCAGATCCTTGGCTGAAGTCAGCTGGTATTGCTGTAATGGCTTTGCTGAAGCTGAGCACTTAATCAGGTGCCTAAGCACTGTCTAAATGTATTTGGAAAAATTAAATTTGACTTGTGAAATTTATCCTAAACATGGAGAAAGAACTTTAAGTTCAAGTTTCTAGAGGCTTTTACGCAAAGTTACCACATGTCTCCTTTGTGGAGACAAAGCAGTGGTGTTCCTCCCCTACATCACCATTTTATTTTCAGCTCAGCAATTCTCTCTTTTTCTTTTCTTTTTTTTTTTCCCTTTCCCTGAGCAATGAAACTCTGTCTGCTTTTCAAGACTAATATACAGCCCCTGAGTGAAGGCAAGGCTGTGATTCAAATCAAGGGTTCTGTTGACATTATAATCCTTAGAAGCACAGCTGGAGCATTTCATGAACGGTAGCAAAGACCCTCCATTGATTTACTGCCTTGGTATTCCATCAGGAGTCCATGTTCTGTGTCATTGGCTGCAACTCACAAAAAATAACTCAGTGAACTTCTAATTAAGGCATTTATCTCCTTGCCTATCTCGTAAGAAAGGAGCTGTGCCACATGTGAGATGCTGCTGCTGATTTTATGGATTCTCCCCTATTTTTATAGCAGGAGGGCTTCAGGCCCTAAGACGGTCCTGTGGGCTATAAACAGGATAAACACTAAAGTCTCTCCCTGACCCCTCCAGCAGTGTGGGATGGCAGGAATTTTCATGTGTCTCCTGCAAGTTCTCTCTAAGTTCCTTTCCGTCACAGTTTTACAGAAACCTTTCCCAGCCTATTCGATCCTCAAGCAGAAAAATACTCATCACAGCGAAGCAGGGACCTTCAACTCTGCTTCTGGGCATGGAATAGACCCTTCCCTTCCTGCAGAGCCAGTCCCCAGGCACAGCATGCATGAGAGCAATTTGGGAGCCGTGCTCTTTCTTGTCTCGCCCCTCGTTCCCCGGTGGAGCATGGCCCTGCTGCCAGCCCCCACTGACCTGAAGATGAGAGTTCCCTAGATTGTTTCCAGCTTGCACCGCTAGCCCCGCTGAATGAATAGCCCCAGTAGTATTTTTGGGGTGGTGACTCACCACAAAGTCATGAATAGCCCCTTAAGAGACCATAAAAACCCCCCTGGTAAAAAGTTTTTGTTGTCCTAAGCTCCAACACAGTTTTCTCAGTTCATTGTCCAAGCAGAGAGTTGGGATTTAAAAGGAGCAGAGGAGAGATGCAGCCCATGATCTGATACCATTCCTGGTTAACCCAGCCTACAGCAACAGCCAGAGCAGTCTTCCCAGTCTCTGCAGGGGCTGCCGAAGTGCCAGCCAGGACTTCCACTTGCTCACCTGCCTGCTAATTCCAGTGGTACTTCAGGCAGATAAATGTCATGGAAATGCCAGGGTTTAGGGATAAAGTGTCTTGGCAGATCTGGTATTAAGTGTGTCAGCCATATTTTCTATTTTCACCTTCAGGAAGCACTTCATGAACTTCATTGATCCTCTCAAAAATAATATAAAGTTACCAGGGATTGTTATCACAGTTCCTTGTACCTTCAAGTGTGATGAGATTCAACAACTTGGGCAGGACCAGAATAAAACTGGTGTTGATGCCTGGTCTGGATTCAAAAAAGGGCTTGGAATTGCTGTAAGTTCTGGAGTTGTGAGTGTTATATTTGGACAGAAGGACAGCTGTGAAAAGGAAAAATGGCATATGTCCATTTTTTTGTCTAAACATGTGGCAGGACTTGCAGCGCTTTAATAGAAGGTGTTGCCTGTTTACCTTCCTTCATCTCTGACATTAGTGTTCTTCAGGCACCCTCACTGGGCTCCAAGCCTTGGTAAGCATTTCTCACTGAGCCAGAGGTGCAATGGGCAGAGCTCTGCTAAAGCCATCTGGTCAAGACCTGCCCAGATGTCTGTTGGCACACCCAAGAGATCAGTGACACAGATCCTACTCAATAATTCTTTGCAAGGCCCATCAGTGTTTTATCTGACCCACATTTAGGGACTCAGTACTCTAGGAGACAATAGGAAAATGTTCTGGAATTGCTCTCTGGTGAGCAAGGCTAGGACCCACCTTAGCAGCAATCCCTCCCAGCAATCCCTCCCTGGTGATACCCCAACCACATCTTCTCAAAAGTGGGCCAATAGAGACAAGAAATAAGTCAAAGGAAAGCTGAAGGCAAAACTTTTGAGCCTGGAAATCTCATAGGGTGAAGCAGAGCAGATCTCTCCTGAACCACTTCCAGTGCTGCTGGGTGATGGAACAGGTTTGAGCCCTTCGAGATGTGCAATTCTCCTGATAGAATTTCCCAGATTGACTTCCAGGGTGGCCCTGTATTATCCTGTGAGAATCTGGAAAAGTTTCTGGCAGCACCAGGCAGGACTGTAAGAACATAATTCTGTGTGTTGGTGGACTTGCTGCAATAATTTTGTCCCAGTCAACTTGCTGTGAACAACCAAGTGGAGAGAGTGACTAAGGACAGAAAGGCTGGGTTGCTGCTTCATGATTCCGCTGAAAACCTCTCTCAAGAACTGCTCAGTACATTCCTTCTGAAAGTGTTTAGCTGTGGTTTCTCTCACAGGGATGAAGAGGAAGAACTCTTACCATAGCTCTCTTTCAGAACAGAAAGTTTTCTAGACCATGTATGGCAAAAGACTAAGTGCAATGAAGCATTCCAATTATTGCTTCTTCAAAGGAATATCTTAACATTGTTCTTGTCCAATAAACTAAATATTCCATCATATTCATTTCTCTTAGAGCCCTGATTCCAGTTTGGTGAAAAAAGTGGTGAAAAAACCCAGAATCTGATATTAGCAAAATAATGTAATGTAAAATAAAGAGAGTGTGAGGTTTATGACTGCTTATTTGGTGGGGCTGGGGTTATCCAATGAAAGAAATACTACCAAAATCCAGTGAGATATGGTTACCAGACAGGAATCCCAGGAGATTCTGTTACCATGCAGGAATCCCATGAGACAGTATTATCAAGAAGGAATCTGTAGTATTCAGTTCACCACAAGGCAGTAATATTAGATTTTTAGAATTAAATCCTGTGGTATCTTGTTTTATAAGAGTTGGCATAGGAGGGACAGAGAAAAATGCAATGGAAGAAAGATGCCTCCCTGGAACCTGAGCTGGGAGCCTTAATCGTTACACTGATTTGCAGCTGAAATAAAACATCACAAACTTTTCCTCATGGTCCAGATATATTTTTACTCTACATGATATAAATAATTTATTAGTGAAATGTATTTTAATTTTTTTTTTGTTTTGTTTTTACAAAATTCAGGTTCGAGCATTAAAATGCCAAGGCGTGAACACTGACATGACTATTTTTGATTGGCATAAATATCTTCTGGAGTTATTTATTTGTAATGGGTTTCCTTTTGCCTAGAGCAGTACAGTTTTGTTAAAAATGTGTGAAATGACTGTTTTACATCAGCACCAAGCAGGCCTGTGAGCTGTTCAGAGCAGTGCCTTGCACTTACATTCAAATAAATATACCATTTTGCCTGCCTGTATCATGGTACAGAAAGGCTGCGTTGCTTGAATTATATTAATTACATTCATACCATTATATGCCCATGGTATGAATATTTAATCAGATTACATCTGGTCAAGGACAGAAGTCTGTCAACCTAAAAAGTTTAGTGTGAAGAGACAGATCAATTTTGTGATTGGCCTGAATAAAGGCTGAGTATGTGTTAAATTAGGACCTAAAACCAAATTCCAGCTGTACTTTTAATTCATCTGTATTTCTAAATAGGTCCTCTGAGAGAGAGATCTCGGCGTTTTGGCAGGTGAGGGGCACACACAGTGGGTCACAAAGTCACGTGGCTCCACACAAACAGTCACAAACCTGTCAGGATGGTTCATCTCTCCAAAGCTGATTTTATGGACAAGGGAGACAGAAAAAGGCAGGAATTTAGGTGAGAAGTGAGAAATGAGAGTGGAAACCTATCAGAAAGAGCATTGCTAAAACGTGCTGGAAAATTTTGAAAAGGAAAAGCCAACAAACATGGGTGCCATGAATTGAGACCGAAAGCCATGAAGTGGCTTTGCAGATCCTTGTGGCTCCCTGGATCCAGCCCTTGGTGTGACACATGGCCCTGCACCCTCCTGGCTGTGCTGGCAGCAAAGGTGTCACCCGTGGGACATTGCCAGGTATCCCCAGGGCTCTCTCTGAAGCTGCAGAAGGACTTGTCCCTGGCATTCAGCTGTGCTCACAACAAGCCGAGGAGAAAGAAAAAGAGGTGGCAGGAAGGAATATAAAACTCAAGAGGCATTAGCCTGTTTGCCGTGTTTGTGAATCCATCTGCTTGAGTGCCTGTGAACAAGAAAGCGGGCACAGCTGAATGGCAGGCTTAAGGAAAAGTCAGTTCAGCTTCAGAAGAGGGTGTACAAACACTGATCAGATCTTAGCCCTAAAAGACATAATCAAACAATGCTGGGAGCATGGAAGACTTCTGAATGTGCTAAGTGGACCATTAGAAAACACAACATCTATAGTGGGAATGTTGGTGGCACAGAGGTACAAGGAAGATTACACAGAGAGATTACTGGTGATGACAGATGGAGAAGTTACTGGACCCATACTTGGGAAGATGCAAATCACAACCTCTGGTGCTTTTGTGATAATGATTTCAACCCTCTAGGTAATGGTTTGGGACCATTAGTTCACATACCGTGGCTTTACCCGTGGATGCTAATGGATTACAGCTCTGGGGACAGGAGAATTTTGTCACCCCACAGTCCTGGGGCAGCTGAACTTCCCTCTGTGGTCTCTGTGAGCAGCTGAGGGTACCCCACACACCTCTGCTGCATCTTTGGCTTGGTGTATGACACTTACCTCTGCCCAGAAGCCTATGGAAATTTTAAGGGGGAACATAACCTGTGAGTGAACTCACAATGAAATTCATTCTCCATGTGCTGTGACCATTTTCATGTATTGCTAGAAGACATAAAACTCAAATGACTGAGTTGTCTTGGAAGGATTAACAAAATTAGCGCATTCAACATCAAGATGAGAGCCAGGACAACAGTTCATGGATCTCTTGAGGCAATCTGTCCGGAAAATCTCACCTGTATTCATGTAACATTTCACAAAGTTTGTCTCATCCTGCTTAGCTAAGTATCTTCTTCTTGATATAATGTGCTTCTATTTGCTTGTACTGCAAAGCAATAACACTCATCTTCCTCATTTCCCACAAAAAACCCTCACTAGTGTCAATCTCACCAGCAGCACCTCATGTGCTTCCCAGCAACATATATTTTCAAAAACTTGACTTGGGAGCCACCAGTTTTGGTGGGAGTGGGGTTTTTGCAGAGAGGCTTGGCAGACTCGGGTGGAGTTTCGGAGCAGCCTCCATGGCAAGTCACAGGATTGAGACTTGGAGCAGAAATCTGGTTCTGAATTTGGTTTGGGATTTATTGCTCAGCAACTTGGAGCACAGCGAGTCAGCAGCTGGCTCTCTAGCCAAAACACACCGGCAAACAGAGCAGAACTGTCATGGTAACAGCGACACAGAGCATGCTGCAATGGCACCCTGCTCTCCAGAGGGAATTCCTAAGTGGTACCACAGTAAAAATTATGGCTAATAATAACCTTAATAGTAACTATTGCTGCTACTAATAATAGCAGTAATTATATTTATGCTGTAACAACAGCGAGATATATTTGGCTGGGATTTGGTGATTCCAAATTGTTCTTTAAATGTGTCTGGCAGATTTCTTTGTGGCCTTTTTGTTGAGGTGTTGCAGCTCCTTCAGCAGTGTAGGGTTAGTCCATGAGCAAAGGTGTTCTGCATTTTTTGCTCTGCAGGTGATGGAAATGTCATTCCCTTATCCCTGATTGTCACAGAAGTTTTAGAAATATGTAACTTTTAGTATTGTTCAAATTATAGTAATACTTAACTTCAAGTAATATGCAACTTTTTCATAAATGACAAAGTACAGTGTTGGTGATGCAGGAGTAGCTCCACGGCAGGGCATTCCCAAAAGGGAAGAAAAGAGTTCCTGAAGACACTTTGCCAACATGATCAAATCATGTTCCCTTGCATTTAGGACCTGATCCTGCAGCCTGTGTCCATGTTGAGTTGAAAGCATTAGGAAAATTGAGAATGGATTGCAAACCATTCCTCAGGCTTGGAAAAAAATAGTGAGATTTTGCTACTGTTAAATAATAATCTACAATAGTGTGTGTGAGGTGTGTTCCCATGGGTCTGAATTATGATTGCACCTACAAAGCTGCTACAGGAGGGAACTTGGGGGTAGTTTTTTGGATATACACTCCTCAATTTGCCTGCTGCAGTTCAGATAAACTACTGTGATGACAGAGAAGGGTGGAGAGAAATTTTCTAAGCTCTGTCAAAATATATTGCATAACAACACTTGCCAGCACAGCTCTTCTCCCCTCTCTCCTTCATCTTCCTAATTTTTCAGCAGTGGCCCCAGCCAGTGTGAGAAAGAGCAGGGAAGTTTCAGGGAGAAAGGAAAAGATGCAAACTGACTGTAAGCGTAACACATCCCCGTGCTGCTGCTAAGAATGGCACTTCTTGCCTCTTCAGTACAGACGGTGAAAACTGTCATTGCCACCAAAACTAACATTTTATTAAATTATTTTGGCAGCAGTTCAGTGAGGACTTCCAGGCAAACAAACAGGGGAGCTCTGAGGGCTCCCTGGCTCTGCTCACTCCAGCACCCTTCAGGCCTCAGACAGTGAGATTTTTACTGAGCCCACAGTCCCTCACTCCCCAAAAAAGGGTTCTGAGCCAGGATTTCCATCCACCCTCTTAGCCCCAGGTAGAGCCCACAACAACAAACACCCACCTTCCCTGGGGTCCTTCAGCTGACAGGATCTTGAGGACTGCTCTGGTTTGACAAGGCTGCCTCTGGTTTGACACAGAGCTCTAGTTCCCAGAGGTCCTGGCATGATGTCTTGACCTTTCTCAGCTGCTCTCCTTCTACAAATCGGCCAGCAGCTGATTTTTTCCATCCTGTTCGTGGTTTGATTGTGACTGAAGTTTTAGAATGATTTTTTCCCCCAGAAAAATAATAATGAAGATGATAGTAATAATATATATGGTGTTGTAGGCAACACAAATGGCATTTAACAGTAAGAACTATTGTACCATTATTATGTTACTTTGTCTTCCAGTCCAAGAAATGCTTATAAAGAATCCAATGTTTTTCCTTTTTCTGAAATGCTGCATTTGAACTTCAAGTGACAAGAAGCCTCCTACTGTGCTGGTCCAGCAGCTCTCAGGAATATAAACTTGCAAATTAAAAAGTGGAAAGAGGGGGGAGAGGGAAAGAAGACAGATTAATTTTGAAAGTATATATGTATTTTTAAGGACAGAATCCTTTTTTACCCAATATTGGTATCTGAATTTAGTTTTCAACCACTGAAATAAATAGATATTCTGAAAACTCCTGATAGTTTTGTAACACCTCGTTCCAGCATTATAAAATTTCATTAGGGGAGCCAAAAGTATTTGTTTCCCTGTTCCAGAGCAGTGCTAAATGGCCATGAAAGCACTGAAACCAGCCCCTGTGACTTTTGCCTGGCTCTTTAAATACGGAACAAATTGCATGCAGTGTGTCCCTGGCAGGTCACTGGGAGCACTGCTGGGCTCCTTTTGTGGAGGAGGGTGTGCTCCAGGGGTTATTATAAGACTCCAAGACTTTGGGGTTCGCAGGGCTTTTTCTGGCCATGTCACTGAGTGGAATATTTTGTGACTGGATATAGCACGTGGCAAATAGCACAGCAGTGACTGCACAGCACTGTCTGAATTCCCTGGGCAGGGAGTTTTCCCTTCGTTGTGTGTCCTTCCCATCCTGCTGTTCTGATTCCAAGAGCTCTCATGTGCATCCTCCGTCCCCACTAATATTGAGAATAACACATGTGGAGTTTTGTATCAAAATAATCATCCTCAGTGGGCATGCTCTGAAGTAAAAACAGTGTCTCTGGTAGGATCAGACTTTGTGCAGCCACAGCTTCTTTTGGTTTATTCCATTATCCCAGGAAGTTACATGAAAATTAGCTCAGTGACACCTTTCATGCAATAATTTACCTGTTAATTCAGGTGTATGGTAGCAAAGGGAAAATGTCAGGGAAAAGCTTCTGGGACATGCTCTTCTGTGATGTGGCAGCTAAGAGGTTCTAGATGGCCACGCTGTTGCACTCAGCATTGGTAGGACACACACATTCAGGAGGGACACTTGGCTGAATTCCAATCAATGGAGGGAATCACAGGTTGGTCCTGGAAATTATTAAAAATACCAAAGCCTTCATTCTGTTCTTGACTGCCTCATTTAAGACTGTTTTTTTTTTTTTTTTTCTCAAGACCATCTTCAAATTGGTAATTTCTAATTTGCATTTATCTCATTCTGCTTATTAATAAGCAGTCCCAAGTCAGGTAAGTATCTGAACTAATTCCCTGGGGATCTCTTCCATCAGAGCTCACTAGCAGAATGGAAACTGTACATTCTCCTGGTCCAAAGATAAACATATTCTGAAATGCAAGAAAATTCATAATCTTCACTATTCATTGCTGAGAGCTGAGGAGGCTGCACGGCTTCATGGAGCAAATTGACTCAGATCCTGGTCCTGTTCCCTCTTTCACCTACGGGGACAAAAGCAAACCCTGTGGGAAATGAGCTCTCAGAGCAGCATGAGGAATCATCCAAAAAGAGATGAACAGCCTTTACTGTTTTCTTTTGCTTGTCATTTCTTAAGGTGCATGGATTAATTCCTATAATGCTGATGTTTCTGTCGCTCTCAAAGCTTTATGAGTGAAGTGAGAAAGATGGGAGTAAAAATAGTTAATATTGAAGTGGTTGACTGGAACAAAGCTGCTCTTGGGCCTTGAATAGCAAGGGGAATTAAACAATTAAATCAAAAATCAAGCCATGCCATCTCTGCTGGTTTCTTGGTGTCAAGGGGATTTTCCTGGGCAAGGATCATTCATCCAAATCTTATTTACTTGTAACTTGTGTGATCTGAACTCGGAGTGAGAACTGGCTGCCATTGTGATCTGCCTGGCCTGTTACTCAACAGCACAAAGAGAGTGAGTAACAAAACCTGTGGCAAATCCCCTGGACAGGTCTGCTGATAGATGACTGACGTGTCTGCTGACAGGTAACTTGTTTTACACACTGCTGCAATATGCTCCTCAGCCACAGAGCTCAGCTGTAGACCTTCTCAGCTTTGCTTTCCAAATAAAAGGGAAGAAAATACATTTTACCTGACATGTTACTGCTGTCACTACCCTCAAATAAGACAGAATTTGATGAGTAACCTCCACGCTGGTTGATCTTCAAGCTCTAGAGCTGTTACCTGTGCATAGTTCATGGCCTGCAGTTTGCTTTTCAAAAACTCACCCATCAAAACCCTACAGATGTTTCTGGCTGGCTCCATCAGATGTCATGCTGACCTGGTTTTATACCTGTTTTTAGGGCTTTTTGTGTGCCAGAGTGAAAGATAAAGCTGTTGCCACTGCTAATACCACTGGTAGTATCAGGAAAGCAGAAGATTTGTTTCACAGTTGTGACACTAAAGGTCAACTGGAAAAGCTGGTCTCCTGCACGCTCGGAGAGGCTGTGGATTGTACAGCTGTGTCCATAAATGTTCTGACAGGTTCTAAGTGGTGCTTTGCTAGGGAGTTCGAAAATTCAGCAATACACGTCATTTGCTTACAGCAGCCAGTTTTCTTCACTTTAGCCATGGGTAAAAAATGATTCATGCAAGAGAGGCCACATGTTGAACAGATTGGTGTAAACCAATTTTGCTACGTTCAAAGTCAGCTAAAACATTCTCACACAAAAAGTCAGCTTAAGCTACTATTTCCCACAAAAACAATAATAAAAATAAGCTTAACAAACACTTACTCTGATTCTCAAAACTCATTTTATATTATGTTTCCTTTTCCAGCTTTGTTTGGCAGAGTGCCAAGTAATGTATCAGCAGAAGTGTGTGTGTCATAATCTGACAAAAGGAAAAAAATGTATATTTTTAGTTTTAAAGTGTTTATAATTTCAATAGGTGAAAAGCATACAGGACAAGGAAGGACAAAATAGCACATGGAGAAATTTCAGCAGTAAGTATGAAAGTATCAGCATGTCAGCTTCAGCCTAAGAGTGAGCCTGGCTGGGAATAAACGTTTCCAAAGACCAACATTAGTAACTGGAGCCTCCTGAGCTTGATGTTTCTCCATCTGTGTTCTTAGCAGACTTCCCTCCCAAACTTTGGTTTAAACTACACGAGGATGAGGGTTATGGGACTGTGACAAAACCCCAGAACACGCTCACCCCCCCAAAACGATCTGCCTTGACTGATGGCTTCCCATTGTCCCATCCCACTGAGTCCTGCTCTTCAGTGATACAAACTCCAGTGGTGCTCCTGGGGGATCCTCAGGTCTCCACCTTCTCCACTCATCCCACCACTGGTATGGCTGATGTCTGGGAATGCATCTTCCATGAAGGGTGCTTGACCTGAGGATGAATAAGGGAGCAGAACAGCTATAGGAAAAAAGAAAGGACAGTGGACAACAGGAAGCACATGCAGCCTGAACAGATGATAATGGAGCAAAAGCCACTGAGTGAAGAAAACTGCTGGAAATACAGAGCAGTAGTGATAGCAGGGCTGGGAATTTTTGCTCTGGACAATACACAGTGAAAGAAAAGTATGGAGAAAGCTGCAACCTGGGAAACAGGTTGAGAAGCAGATGTAATAGATTGTCTGGAGATGTTGTTTCACCCCAGAGCTGTTCATATGCCAGAAGGACAAGGAAATGGCTTGCCAGGACCACATCAGGTTGTTTGTGAGTGGCCTTGGGTCTCCCAGAAGGCCACCCCACACCTCTGCAGTGATGTTGAAGGAACATCAACCCACACAGAACAAACAAATCAAGCACAGCAGCCAAGAAAGGGCTGCCACAGTGCTGAATGGAGTATCCAGAAAGTCAGAGGTCTGAGCCATGATCTCCCAGCACCCTTGGGCACTCATTCCTGCAGCAGTGGGGATACAAGCTGGAAGTGTGAATTGCAGCCTCTGAGCTGTTGAAGCCCTACAGAAGCCACGCAGACGGGCACAGTCATGTCCTCTCTGCTTGGCACGGGGATGTGGCACTGCAGGAGCTCCCCAGCAGCAGAGGGAGTAGCTGCTGGAAGCATCCACACGTCCCAAACCAAGCTGTGCTCAGTCCCCAGTGAATCCATCCCGACACACCGGAGGTGTTTGTGCTGCCTTTGTCGCCTGCCCCGCACTGTGGCTGCCCGCTGCTATACTCCACTGCCCCTCTCCAATTGGAAGAGAGCAGCACGGCCGGGGATAATGAGGTTTTGATCACGGCGAGGCGCAACCACCAGCAAACAGCCCAGGCACACAGAGATCAAACAGACCAGCTGCAAACAGAGCAGAGCAAAGCGCGGAGCGCCCCGGCGCTGCCTGGGCTCTGGGTATGTGCGCTATGCAGGAGGCACAGGCGGCACGGCCCGGGTCTCCCAGCGACCCCGGCATTCCAGGCAGCCTCCTCTCCCGGGACCACTGCCCTGCTCACACACGGAGGCAGCCAGACGTGAAGGGCACAGAGCTTTCCCAGGCTCTGCCCTTCTGCAGAGCGCCGGGTCCTTGTCCTCCAAAAGCATTGTCATTAAAAGAGGTGCAGGCAAAGGGGAGCTGGGGTGTCTTTTTGCCACATCTTCATAGCATGCAAACACGGTGAAAGGGATTTTTTTCCCCTTCCAGTACAGCCACCCCATCCTTCCAAACCAAAGGATCTCGGTGAAATATTTGCCTTCAGGAGAAAAGCTCATGAGCAATAACTTTCAGGGTTATTTACATCTATTTACTGGAGCTAATAAATATGTAAATTGATTTTTAAATTGTGGACCTGGATTCCTTTAGAATGGCAGACACAGAGCCCAATTTGGATGGCTGCTAAGCCAGTGTAATTACAAAATAATGCTGTAAGGATTCTTTCTTCTTTTCCCTTTTTCCTTCAGAATCCATGATATGGGGCTTGAACTTGGGTATGGAACTGAATTCTGTGGGTCCTTCCTTCTTTCTCATACTTTAAACCTAGAGGAATTTGGAAACAAGAGCTGTCTGAACTGTGACATCCACATATGCTTTTTAGGGAAGAGACCCAATACTGAGATGGAGACATTTTACCTGGTTTAACATCTAAATTGTTGCTGAAAAAGTGTCCACCAGGAGTGGCGACACATAGCAGCAGAACAAGGCATGATATGGAAGATTCAGAATTAATTATGGGATGATCTGGAGACATCCAACTCCCCCTCACTGCCTGAAAGCTGATGGCACATTGGAGGGTCAGTCTCTCTCTGGCCTGGGCTGCCTGACACTGATTTTTGGCTTCCATGGGGAATATCCTGCTTTAATGGTTTCCTGTGCCAATAATTTCCAACTGACAATGTCTGTGCTACAGCATTAAGAGCTGTAGGTGAGCATCTTCCACCTGTCATTTACACCTGGTGCAAACTGAAAGTGGTGTGGTTCTGCTTTGCCTCCATCCCTGTGGGTTTTTTTCCCAGGTGCAAACAAGAAAAAACAGAGGGTTTTGTAGCAGCAGCATCAGGGTTTCATAGGTAGCCTGCACACAAGCTCACACACACATGAATACAGACAACTTGAAAGCAAACCCAAACCTCATAGTTTCATTCTTAGCTGGAAACTCATTGCTTTTCCTCTCAGAAAAGTTCATTGGAAGCCTTTATGGAAAGACTGATGTCTAATCCTGTGACAGGTTTAACAATGGAGCTGCAGAAGATCCCTTATTAATCTGTGATATTGTGGCAATGTCACCTGATGTTCTGCATCCTCTGTGTAACCATTTAGGACCTGACGTGGCCAACATAAGGACTAGGAGCCTCACAGGGTGTTCTAGGACACATTTCCATACTTCCCAAAGGGATGCATCATCCCTTGCTGAGCCTCCAGGGCACATCCCTAACTCGAGTTTGAAGATGCTTAGAGCTCACACTGCTTTGGACCAGGCAGAGCTGCTGCCCGGGGCAGTAAGGCCAAGCAGACCTGGCCCTGGGCCATCAGCCACGGGCACTGGGCCACCCCTGTACTGCAGGAGGGAAGCTGCTCGGGAGGTGTGTCAGTAGAAGTGCCACTCCACCAGTCCTTTTCCTCACCCCTCAGAAGGTAAATAAACTTAATCCCAAATTCACTCGCTGCTGTTTGTGAAGAGCAAATAATTGGGAGTTTGAAGTGAGGTGGGATCACACCATGCTGAGGACCCGGGGGAAGGAGAAGGTGCCCAGCACAGCCTGCAGAGCAGGGCAGCTTCCAGGCCTGGGAGCAGCTTGTCTCTGCCTGAAGCACAGCCTTTGCATCCAGAACTGAGCCACGCAGCTCATCAGGTGCAAGGGGGCTCTGGATGGACCTGATGGAAATAAAAACGTAGCAAATACCTGTGCATTTCATATCAGTGGATTTCATAAAATCACAGAACTTTTAGGGCTGGTACAGACCTCCAAGATCATCTCATTCCAACCCCCTGCTACACTTCCCACTAGATCAGGCTGCTCAAAGCCTGTCCTACCTGAAACATTTCTAGGGATGGGGCATTTTCACCTCCACATTGAAAAATCTACATTGTGCTGTCTTTGAACACACACAGAGGACTGAACTTGCTTGAGGCTGGGACAAAAACTACACCGAGGAGATTGCAATCGCCCCCAAAGCAGTGGCATGTGCACCTCACAAGAAGAAATAAAAGCACATCATCTAAGTTTGCTCAGGTTTAGCGAAGGTCAGAGATTTTCGCACCTAGGTGAGCTGTCATCTGCCTCGGGGCAATTCTCTTTTCTCTCGCATCCTTTGCTGGAACAGCGGGAGAGCTTTACTGGCGCGAAGACTAAACTGGCTTCAGGCTGTAAAGGACTTGAGTCACAAACCACTTCTCCCCCCTCCCCCCGAAACACGCTTTCATATTAATTCAGGACCTTCCAAAATTGTCCTAATGTCTCCTCACCTGTTTGTGCTGAAAAACTGTGGAGGGCCGAGGTTTAAGCTATGGGAGGTGACAAAACATATAGGATATTTGCTCGAAGCAAAGTAGTTCTAAACTGATGGGCTCAAAACTTCTTTTAAATACTGAGCTTCATTTCCAGGAACCTAAACCACATGAAGCAATTACCTAAGCACAAATGCATCATTAAAACGCAGCAGCAGCAGCATCATCGAAGTAAAGATTAAAAAATAACCATTCCGTTTAAAAGTCCAACAATACTTGCACGAGTGGGCAGCCTCTAGGCTCTGGAATAAACTTGTGTCACCACAGCCCCTGTCAGTACAGTGACCAAGAGGGAGCTCCACATGTCTGGTACTCCAGATTTCTTAAAGGGATTTTTAGAAACAAAAACTTTATTGCTGCTTTTGAACACTTGCTGCCTCTTTAAATGTTTTCCTCTTTATTAAAACCTTAGTCCTTTGTTTTCGGGAGTTTTTTTTGTTGAGTTTTGTTGTAGTTGGTTTGGGGTTTTTTGTGGTTTTTTTTTTTTTTTTTTTTTTTTTTGTGTTTTGTGTTTTGTTTTGTTTGTTTTTTTTGCAGGTTCTTTCATTTTTCATTTCTTAAACCTCCCATTCAAAAACTGTTTTGGCTTTTAATAAAGGGAATTTTTTTTCTGCATCCAGCAAACTGTAAACCACGTCACTTGGATACAGCAAAAAGCTGAAATTCCACAGATTTACATAGTCATACATTATGTTGGGGGAAAAGTGTGCTGGGCATTCTTTGATTTTTGTATCTTGCATTAGCATTTGTAGGCATTTGAAAAAGGGAAAAATATAAAGAAAGGAGATAAAAAGTGAAAAGAAAGAGAGGGAGAATGGGAGAGAGAGAGAGAGAGAGAGAGAGAGAGAGAAAGAAAGAAAGAAAGAAAGAAAGAAAGAAAGAAAGAAAGAAAGAAAGAAAGAAAGAAAGAAAGAAAGAAAGGAAGGAAGAAAGGAAGAAAGGTAGGTTGCTGTGATGAACGTAAAATATGACCTTTTCTTTTTAAAAGTTTGTGCTGTCCCTCTTGTTTAGCACCAGTGCTGCTCACCCTTTCCCTTCAAGACGCTTCAGAGCTGTTAAGCATCTAGGGGTGATAATTTGACTTTCAGCTTAACCGGAGGGCTGCAGCAGACAGCAGTAGGTGGTGATGTAATAGGTACCAACGCACATGGATATATAAATGTCGTGGCTAGGGCTAAAGCGCTATGGCTGAGCAGCTATAGAAGATCAGCACTTCAGACAAGACTCCTGGAGTTGAGATCAAGTTCAGAAGCTCTTTCTCCCGGGATTTCCTCTCCATGCAGCCAGCCCAGGGAAACCGCAGATCCTCAGGGGACTGAGCACTAAGCTCCCTCCCTCCCTCTCCGCGTTGCTTTCTGGTTTTCTTTTTTTCTTTTCCTTTTTTTTTTTTTTTTTTTTCCTTTTTATTTTTTTTTTCCTGTTTGGCTTTTGGTTGGTTTTCTTTTTTTCCTCCCCTTCTTTGACCTCAGCATAGAGTGGGAGCTGGGGGCAGAGCGTATTTTCGGAGCGACCGGCGTCCCCTAAACCGGGATGCCTCTCCCCGCGGCGCTGCTGCCGGCGCTGCTCCTGGGGCTGCTGTGGCCAGGGGCGGTGCGTGGCCGGTCGCCCCCGGGTCGCCTCCCCGCCGGGCCCCGCCAGCGCCGCTGGGACGCGGCTCTTTTCGCCCGCTCCGTCGCTCGCCTCCCGGCTGAGCGCCACGATGCCGCCCGCGACGGCGACTACCTCCTGGGCATCAAACGGCTGCGGCGCCTCTACTGCAACGTGGGCATCGGTTTCCACATCCAGGTGCTGCCCGACGGCCGCATCGACGGGATTCACAGCGAGAATCGATACAGTAAGCCGGCGACAACTCCCGCGGCGGGGCAGGTGAGACGCTCCGCGCCCGCGGAACCGCCGGAGGGCAGTTCTGCGGGAGCGGAGCGACTGACCTGCCCCGGAGAGTGGCGTGTCCCGAAAGGAGGGTGGGTGCATGGCAGACCTCGAGCTTCCCTCCAAAGTCCGGCCGCCGGCAGCACCGTGGGGCTGCGCCCCTCGGCTCCCCCGCGGGCGGCGGGAGCCCAGGGTAGCGGGGCAGCGACGGACCCCATCGGGCGCTCGGGAGGGGCTCGTCGGCGCTGCTCAGTGCCGCGTTGTCCCCTTGTCACCGTCAGGCGTCAGGTGTCGGGGTTGCCTCAACATCCGGAGGATCTGCAGTGCCGTGGGCCGCCCACTCCGAGCAGGGACTGGGGTGCGCCCAGCTCACCCCCAAACTTGAAAAGCATCTGCTGGGGACTTAACCCCGTGGCCCCATGACTCTGATATCCAACTGAAACAATAAGATCCGGGAGCGGGGATATAAGCTGCATGATGACAAATGTTTCATTTGCCCTAAGCTTATTTTAACCTTGCCTACACAAGAGGATGCCTGGGGGCAAAATAAAAATAGATACTTAGCTAAAAGAAGAGAGATCCCAGCACGGGGCATAGGACAGCACGTGGACTATGAGGCTGGGATTCTGTGGCCACCCACAGCAGTACTGGGGTGTGGGGATCCACACTGGGGATGGCAGCCTGTGGGTGAGCACAGCACTGTCACCACACACTCTAGGGCACACCCTTTTGTCCCCCTGATTTCTGTGTCTCCCGTGTAGGTCTGCTGGAAATTTCTCCTGTGGAAAGAGGCGTGGTGAGCATATTTGGCGTCAAAAGTGGACTCTTCGTGGCCATGAATAGCAAAGGCAAACTCTATGGATCTGTAAGTAGCCACTGAGTGTGTGCCGGAGGGGGGGATGGTGTGGTGGTCAGCTAGGGTGAGATGTGTGCATGGTGCTAAAAGCTCCATCCTTGCCCCTCCTGAGTCGGGCAGCACAGAGCAGCCCTTCCTGCCTTGCCCGCAGAAGGTGTGCTGCCCAGTTATGCTGCTTACTGAGCTTTTGGAGTGAAACCCTCTCTTCTTCATTACACTTCCTTGGTTCTCACATAAAAACTGTACTCACCCAACCATGGCTGCACATCTTGTCTACTTCATAGACCAACATATCAGTCATTTGTGTGGCAAGACCACAAGCTAGGCTTATTCCGTGTATTTGTTATATCTAAGTACGAACAGCCTTAGGCAGGTGTGCCAATCACTTCATCTCTCAGAGGGCACTTGAACTTGTGATCAGCCAGGCCCCACAAGTGACCCTTTATGATGTGATGAATCAGTGACCTATTGATCACTCTTTGTTAATGCTCTTGAACAGACAGTCAGTTCCCCTGGCAGTTCAGCATCCTTGGGGTCTGAACTTCTGTTTAGGAGAAGGAAGATCCATTAGCAAGACAACACAGACCTTCTTTTATGTGGGTTCTTTGGAAAAAATAGAGACATCTTGTAAAATATACTTAAGGTGGACAATAACAGAGTGTATCTCTGCTCATGTTGAACTGTCTTCCTGCTTTTGAGTTCAGCACTATACAAGTGACTGTGATCAGCATAGTTTTAAACTCATGTTCCTGGCTCTCCTTTCTCACCCATGAATTTCCCATGTCATGTTCTCCAAGTGAAGAAACTTGGGCTGAGGAAGAGCCAAATTATGTCAGAGTTAACTGGGGCATTTTCACATGAAGGCATGAAGTATCCAGAATTATTTTCTGGGCCATTGGTCCTATTGTGGAGGATTATGCCTTATATAAAAGCCAGGCAGAATCAGTCACCAAAGTGTTTTCTTAGGGATACTGCTGTCTTGGTGTCCTGAATAAAATAATCCCTAGTGCAGTGTTCAGCTGGGCAGGCTGAGGCCTCTCTCACAAACTCCGAGGTTTTTGCGCCGCAATAAGAGATGAGTTCATTTGTCCCTTTCCAGATAAGACACTTGCAAGACCTGTCCCTCTTTGTATGTACTTGCAAATGAAACCACATCCATTAAAGGTTGCCTGCTGTAAGATCTGTCTTCCTGATCCATTAACCTAAGTTATCCAAACCCTACCTTTGATTTTAAATCTAAAGAAGCAAAAAATACTGTCCGTGATGAGTGGCTTTAAAATGTCTCTTTCTCCTCAAGCAACATAAGAAAGTGTCAGTATTCTGGATTTTCTGATGCCTCTCAGGCAATTTATTGCTGGTGGGACAATCAGGAGCAATTCAATGAGCAGGACCATGGAACTGGGCTTGGGCCGTACCCACCTCAGCTCTGTTAAGGTGACCCTGTCCCTCCCATGGGTGTCTTTCCCACCTTTAGGTGTATGTGCCTGGCCTGGGCACAGCATCCCTAATTGGTCCTCTGGATCCTGAGTCCTGTTTGAAGCTTCAAAGGCCACTTCAAAAGATTACTAAGTGGAGGGGGCTCACCTGCACATTTGCCCACAACACACCTTCTTACACCTGGTAGCAAGAATATTTCCACACCTGATGTTTAAAATTCCTTCCCTCTCATTCTTTCCTTTTCATTTCAGGCCCATTTCAATGATGAGTGCAAATTCAAAGAGATTCTCCTGCCAAACAACTACAATGCTTACGAATCCAGGATTTATCCCGGGATGTACATAGCCCTGAGCAAAAATGGAAGAACAAAGAAAGGCAATAAAGTATCGCCCACAATGACAGTGACACATTTTCTTCCTAGAATTTGAGACATCTCCCTTCAGACCTACCTCAGCACAGGGGAAGACGCAGAACAGAACACCTTTGGGGAAAAGAAACATGGTGCACTTTTACTGGAGAGTTTTATGCAAGAGTAGGTGTAAGATATTTAAGTTAATTATTTAAATCTGTATATATTGTCACAAAATTTATTTATAGTTACTTTTTTTTAAAAATTTTAATCTCTGAAAACAAAACAAACCTCCAACCCAAGGTCTTTCATTTCATGGTGCAACAGTAGAAGTCTTCTGCTTCGTGGTTTATTTAATTCAGTTGAGTTATCATAGGTGTGCTGCTACCCCATGTCCCAAGCCAGGCGGCATCTAATTCCTCTCTCCTAATGTCTTGCACTGTTTGTGTGTTGTTCGGTGTTTATTGCTGTACAGGTGTGAGTTTGTTTGTTTGTTTGGGTTTTAGGGTGGCTTTGTCCTCCCCTGTGCGTTTTCCAAGCCGCTGGTGGCTCCCAGCGTGGTTCCTGGCCGGGAGCAGGAGGTGCCAGGGTGGGATGGCAGATGCCAGTGTGGAGCCACAAACAATGCCTGATCCCCTTTGCTATTTCACTGCAGCAGGATCGGTTTACCCTGGCACGGGCGCGCGGTGCTGCACAACTACCCCGCAAATCTGTTTTTAGATCCGCCAGCGCTGAACTTTGAACTGCCCTGCAGTCCATCTCCTCAGAGAGGCTGAAACGGCTCAGCAGGACTGGGGCTGGGGTTTTCTCTGCAGAGAAACCCTGGCCCTTAATGGGAGCTTTTATTTGGCACAATTGCTTGGCATGAGGCTAAAATATAACGTCAGTCCCTCCCCCAGCAAATGCACTGTGGAACACACGACAATGAACCGGCTCTACTTCACTCTAACCAAATTCCCTTTCTTATTTGGAGACTACATTAATTTTTCAAAGTGTGGGGAGCTCTATAACACTCCTAAGTTTTCTACAAGGGAAAAGCATTGCTGGTTTGTAGCAAACACAAGCTTCACAGAAAGAATTTAGATTGAGGATGAGGAATTGAAGTTGGGTTGTACTATTTATTATTTTTGCTGCAGTGTTTGGAAGGAGAAATATGCTGCTTTTTTTTCTGTCTCATTCCCTGACGAAGTTGATTAATTTCTACCTCACTAACTCTCAAAGCCAGTCTCATAACAAATTCTGCATGGCAGGAAGGTGCCCACTTTCCTGCTTGGGCTTAAAGTTCTGGAGGAGGGCCTGGGGAACAATCATAATCCCAAATCTCTCTTTTTTCCATATGTAGCCAAAGGTATTCAGGATAGAGTCAGTTGCATCCTATTTGAGCCTTGTCACGTTTGAGCTATCTTTACCCAGTGGTTTACTTTTAGTAAGGGTAATCATGGTGAAAATATTTGCAGGCAGCTGTCAGGGTGCAGTACTATATCATGATGAAGTAATCCTATATTTTTCCTTATATATTTTGCAAGTGTAACTCGTCTCTCTAACGTGATGAAGGAAAAGATAGATTTGATTATGGGGGAATCACTAAAAGGATCCATGTGTCTTTTTCGTGTTTTTTCCTTCTTTTTTTTCCTTTCTTTTTTTACTTTTATTTAAAAGATACTTCATCTTTGGGGCATCAACATGTTAAGTGGGAACCAGGACTAACCACAATGTTTGATGACTTAAGAGGATGTTTACAGATCATCTTCCAATCTAAACTAATTATTTCTGACTACACAAATCTTTGATTCAGCTTTTTTTCTTTTCCTCTTTACATTCCTACACAAAAGCCTGGGTTCCTTTGTAATGGTATAGACCTGCCTGTATCCTTTACTTACACACGACCTTGAAGAGAAACTCTATTCACCAAAGTTCAGTAAGATCAGAGCAGACCAGGACCAGACCTTAAGGCAGCTGCCCTTGTAGCAAAAATGACTAAGGAAAAGGAAATGTCATGCCTAAGGATTTTTTTTCTTTAAATCTGGGAATTTTCTGTATTTTCTTTCTGTGTTTTCTATATGTGAGTAATCGTTGTGTATTTATCACCACTACCTCTGACAACTGATGATTTTGCTCCAGATTTCAGATAGCAAAATCAGACCACAAACGTTATCTCTGGGAATGGTTCTTCTTTGCCACTTTTCACTTCATTAAATCCACAACCAACGGCCTCACATGACATATGTTCAGAGATAGTTGTTGTAAATTTTAAATATTGTGATGCAACCTTGATAACAATGTTACATGGTATGAGCTTTCACCATTTACCAGAATCTGTCTGTAGTTTTATACAGGTGTTGTTCAAGACTGTGGTGTATGTGCTGTGCACACTTAAATGTATAATAAATGATAAACGTTTACAATGCATGACACCCTGATATTGACTTTTAACTCTTTATAATGGAATGCATCCAGCAAGGAAAGGAAGAAAAAAATGCTATTTCACTTTCCCAAAGCCTGGGAAGCCTTTGCCAGCTACTCCAGGACTGACAGCCTGGATTTCTTACTCAGCTAAAGTTCCCCCTGCCAAAGCTGGAAGTTGTCCAGGAAAGCCCAGCTCCAAGCTCAGTAACAGATATGCACTCTTGCATCTGCCACATGCTGCTGCTCTCACTTGTGTTATTTCCCTGGTTATTAACAATGGCAGCATCCAAAATTAGTGGTCAGGGACACAAACCAGCTGCAAGGATTTTGTTGCTCATTGTTAACGTTACAAACAAACCTGATTGCCTGGTTTTGGCTCCACTGAGTGCTGGTTGCTCTCTCTGTGAAGTGTGACAGCAACAATGCAAGAAGATAGGATCTTTATAAAATTAGTGTTCACACTCAATACAAATGTACAGAAATCTGAAGTGCTTCATGACAGCATATGGTAAGATTAGGAAACATTTATTCACCGGAAGAGTGGTCAAAGCTTCCAAGGGAAGTGGTGGAGTCACTGTCCCTGAAAGTGTCCAAAAAATTAGTAGATGTGGCACTTTGTGATATGGTTTAGGGGACGTGGCGTTGTCTGGTTGAAGGCTGGACCTGATGATCTTGAAGGCCTTTTTCAACCCTTATGACTGTGATTCTTTGGCACAACTTTTATTTGTAAATACTCACACAGGTGCACTTGCACACACATGTACACGTCATGTCCAATTCCCATGCCTTCAGTTTTACCCCTTCCCTCTGACTAGGAAGGGTTTCATAATGGGAGAGACAAAGATTCAGGTTTGATTTTCCACTCCCTGACAGCAAAGAGAATTTGTCCAACTCAGTAAGGACCTTACAAAACAGAAATCCAGACCCCATCATACAGACTTCTCCATTTTCTACTGAGTGATGCTCTTTTTTCTGTTCCTGGCAAGGGGAAGGCAATGGATGAGCTGGGAATGTCCAGTGCCCTCGCTATGAACAAGGGCAATTTCTCTCTAAAGTTGTACAGGCTCTATAAATACGTGGCACAGGTGGAGTTTTTATAACTGCACAAGTATAGCTGCAGCGTATTTAATGCTGCTATGAATAGAGCCAGAATAAATAGGCAGGCAGACGTAAGAATTTCTCATAATTATCTTTTTTGTTTACAATGTTCTAAAAAGAACAAACACAAATTTATCACTGCCAGGACTGCCAAAATTATAACAAAAAGTTGTCGCCGGGGCTAAAAAAATTTTTGCAGCCTTAGGGATGAAATTTTAATCAATTACAATTTTAAGACTGGAGATAAATCCTAAGGCTTGGCTGTTAGGAAGGTAAGATTTTAGGGCAGTAGCTTTGCAGGTTCATAGGACCTGGAGTACTGGTGCTGCACATGTGTCCTACCCACAGGAAAATATAAGGGCCACCACAGATGGAGAAGCTTGAGATGTCATAGAGGACTCTGGAGAAACTTTCCTCCTCTGGCATCACCCATTTTTTGCTTCATTGCTAAGCCAGCTTTCATAGAATCATAGAACCATCACAGAATCACAGAATCACTGAATCATCGAGTCATAGAATGGTTTGGCTTGGAAAGGGTCTTAAAATCCACCTCGTTCCAAACCCTCTGCCATGGGCAGGGGCGCCTTCCACTAGACCAGGCTGCTCAAAGCCACATCCAACCTGAACTTGAACACTTCCAGGGATGAGTTTTCCTCACACTAGCCTTCTAGGCTGTAAAATCAATGCATTAAAGGTAAAAATCAATTTTAACTCTCTGAAAGAAGGCACTGATATGTCACAGGTTGCAGTGTTTCTGAGGCTGCTGAAAGCATTGCCATGGCCAAGGTTCCTGCCACCCACTGAACATTTATCTGCATGGAACAACCAAAATCCTTTCCTGAGGATGGGTTCTGCCAGCCAGGCAGATTTCCCTCCACCCAGGGATGATCCAGCCTGTGGGATAACCTAAAGCAGAACTGTGCCAGCCTGGGCCGGCACCATGCCCTTGTTCGCCAGGGGAAGGACAGAGACTCCAAGCCCCATTCCTCGTTTGCAACCTTGCCTGTTTTAAACAGCCCGTGCTGAGCTTTTTGTGACTCAGCCGTGACATCTCCCAAATTGTCTGTATCTGATCTGCGCTAGTAAAAATCAGCATGACAAAACACTGCCTTGTATATAAATAGCCACAGGTTTTTCAGAGCAGTCACCGAGGTTATGGTGCCAGAGCGAGTTGTTCACACTTTACCACTTGGTTTCCACCGCAGCCTGTGAACTGACCATGCAAGTGGCCAATTAAAGGCACTCTGCTAAGGGCTGAGGAGGCTTTTAATAATGATTAGTGAGCACTGCATCGAGAGAGTTGAAAAGAATTCCCTGAAACGCTGTAGTTCCCTTTATATGAAACAAAGTACTGTTGCTTGCCAAGCACAGATGAGAACAGATTTTTAGTGTGGAAAAGCCAGTGTGAAGTTAAAAAAAAAATCAAAACAACCCCACCAAAACAAAACCACCCCAGTTGTCCTTCTACTAAAGAATCTAAAAATGGATGGCACAGTGCAAAATCGTAATGCCAAGCTGCTATCAGGAAATACAACATGCAAAAGAGGGACACAGCACAATTTCTGTTTCCTGCGTATGCCATGATTTCCAGACTTCAAACAATAAATATTTCCCTGAACCGTTTGGTTTAAAAATTTGATTACTTAAAAATATCATCCAAGAAGTGTCTACCACAGGTCACTTCAGGCAAACAACTACTTAATGCAAAACAATGTCATTTTTACATCATAATTTTCATCATAAGTTCCAAGGCCAGGTTGGAAGGGGCTTGGAGCAACCTGGGATAGTGGAAGGTGTTCTTGCCCATGAGATGGTGCTGGACTGGGTGGTGTTTAGGAGCACAGAATCATGGAATGCTTTGGGTTGGAGGGGAGTTTAAAGCCTATCTCATTCCATCCCCTGCCATGCTTCCAGGGATGGGGCAGCCACAGCTTCTCTGGGCAACCTGTGCCAGGGTCTCACCGCCCTCACAGGGAAGAATTTCTTCCCAATATCCCATCTAACCCTGCCCTCTTTCCATTTAAAGCCATTCCTCCTTGTCACGCCACCTCGTCCCCTTGTCCAACGTGCCTCTCCATCTCTTCCAAAGCCCCTTTAGGTACCAGAAGGGGCTCTAAGGTCTCCCTGGAGCCTTCTCTTCTCCAAGGGGAGCAACAGCAACGTCCAGCCCTTTCTTCCTGAATGCTCAACCAGACTCCATGAAGTGTGACGAAGACAGTGAGCACCCAACTCAGCTGCGGCTGTGTGGTGGGTACAAATGACTGATAATGACAAGCACTACGAAAAATCATGCCAGGAAGGTTTGAACATGGGCAGTTTACATTAATTCAACTTTTTGACACTAATATCCCTGTGCTTTTAGCACCTCGTTTCCAAGCTGTCTTAGTCTTCAAAATATGTTCATTAATACATCAAAATTTGTGAGACATGAAGATTCTGGGTTTGCAAGAACATGATGTCAGTCAGCTTGGGCTGAACAAAACGAAATGAGGAATGGGTGCTCATTTATTGAACAGCCTCCATACTAGGCACTGAAAGAGGCAGGACTCCTGACAAAATAAGGTGGTGCATGACCAGATTTTAGTGTCAAAGCAGGTTTAATTTAGTTTTTCTTAAATTCTGAGTGCTGAATTGACATCGGGTAACTTCTAGTGTCATTCTGTGAGTGTACATGCAATTGCATTTTATTAATAATCATACAATTTTATTGTGGGTAGGTACAGGAGTACTCATCCTCTATGACTCCCCAGGCTGTGTTGACCTCTGCTATCGTTCATTCACACTGCTCCATATAGGTTAAAGAAAGTGATTTAGTGATGTTTGTACCAATTACCATATTCCAGACTCAAATTGGTTGCTAATCAGGTTACCTCTGAAGTACAAATCAGATCTTTATCAGCTTAAAGGTATTTGGCAAGTGTCAAAACCACTTGGTAAAACTCGGTGGTTTCTGGGGAGCTACTATTTACATACGTTTTCATTATCTCTGCAGCCACATCTGTTTGCTCCCAGTGCCTTCAAGAAAGGTGTTTGTAGTGCTGGCTGGGGCCCATACAGCTGGTGAATGTCACTGAGGGGAAGGGTGCCTGGAAGTAGAAAGGGATGAGAAGCACCACCTGCAGAACAAGCATCCCTTAGAGATGGGAGAGACCGCAACCCTGTGGGGATCTCCTTAAAGGAGATTAGAAGGAATGTCCAGCCATTCACCTCTGAGTGGTGGCTGCTTGGCAAGCTTGAGGGCTCAACCATGAGGAGCATTTTGGAGCTTTTGGTGAACAAACCTTTTATAAACTCTTTCTCTTGGCCAGATGGTAACCAGATCCCTGTTCTGATCCCTGTCTAGGGTGGGGATGGTCCCAGGCTGGCTCGTGGCTGAGCAGCAGAGTGGGATGGATGCCGTTCTCAGGGCTCCTTCATCAGCAAGCCAAGGCTGCTCCAGAGCCTCCCCATGCCCAGTACAAATACTAAAACCCAGCACTGTGATGGCCCTTTCCCTTTCCCTTTCCCTTTCCCTTTCCCTTTCCCTTTCCCTTTCCCTTTCCCTTTCCCTCCTGGCCCCATGGCAGGGCAGCCCCAGCAACCAGGAAAGACTCAGCTCCTCCACCAAGAGTGAATACCACTGCTCTGCCAGGCTGGGACACCTCTCCCCTCTTCCTCCTGGAGGGAGGGAGACCACTGTGCTCCAAACCTTTCCCCTTTCTGGGAATGGGCTTGTAATAGCCCCTTGCTGTTACAATTCTTCCATCCCAAATCCCACTCTGAGGCACCCTGATGCTGCCGTGAGCAGGAGCTCAGCCACGAGGAGGAGTTACACATTAACCCGGGCAGTTAGCTCCCTATCTTCCCTGTGTGTTCTCACTCTGGAGCCAGAGTGTCTTTCTGTCGGTGCCTTTCCTTCAATGAGCTCTGAGATAAGGGCTGATGTCCCCGGGCACAGGCACTGCAGCCCTGGGGTTACTCCAGTGCAACGACCCCAGCTCCCCTGCAGTGTGCTCCAGGAACCTGGGCAAGAGTGACCTGCCAACAGCCAGAACTTTAGCTGCAATTTATACCAGCTTTTTCACAGCTCCTAGGCAAGATTACTTTGCTTTTTACCTTGGTTTTGACCTTCCTCTGCCAGGGCAGGGTGACTGGCACTGCCTTTGCCCAGAAGCCTTGCCTGTGGCCAGCTTCCTCCTCACATTGAGCCCAGAAACATCCCCCATCCAAGCCAACACCCTTCCTTCTTCCACATTCTGTTTTGACACATTTACAAACTCCTCTTTTGATTTTCTACCACCTTTCCTGATGTTTTTCAGTTGCGTTCTCTCTGATCGCCTTCCAGTGCTCTCCCATTTTTTCTACACCTCTAAATCTTTTGTGCAGACATTCTTTTGTGCTGGCCAGGCAAGGTCAGAAGAGCAGTGATGAAAACTCTGCCAACGTGGGAGCGACTCATACCTGCATCCAACCCCATGACTCAGATTTGCTCCTGCAGCTGTTAATATGCATGGACTGCCTGCTATGTTCTTGTCAGGGTGGGTTTGCTTTCACAGAATCACAGACTCATGAGATTATTTGGGTTGGAAGGAACCTTTAGAGGTCATCCAGTCCAATGAGCAGGGACAACTTCAACAAGATCACATTCCTCCAGGCCCTGTCGAACCTGACCTTCAGAGTTCCCGACAATGGGGCATCTACAGCCTCTCTGGGCAATCTGTGCCAGTGGCTCACCACCTTCATTTTAAAGAAGTTGCTCCTCATATTTAGTCCGAATCTACCCTGTTTAAGTTTAAAACTCTTTGTTTCTGCTCTGGTCAGTATCTATATCTGCCCTCAGTTTTCATCTTCTGTGGTAAATTCTCCTTTTCAGTTTAGCACAGAGCTTCTGACTTGCCCATATTTCATTTTGGCCCATGTATCTCCTTCCCCTCAGTCCTTTGCAGTTTCTCTCCCCACGTCTCAGGGCTGCAGAGGTGACCAAGCAAATGTTAAGCCAGCCATAGCCAAGCTCAGTCTGTGAGGAGTTCAACACATCCCTCTGAAGAGCAAGGTGTACCAGTCACGAACCCTGACGGAAGGAGAACTAGAACACCGAGTGTCTGCTTACTAGACAGAAGGGCATAAAAACCAGGTTGTTCATGCTCTCTGATAAGTTATCAGATGTGATTCACTGGGGTTTATCTGTCTTAGCAGTCGCAGCATGGGCATTTCAGCACAGGGTTTTTCAGCATGCTTAGGGTGGTCAAGGAAAAGCACTTAAGTGTTTATAGAGCTATGTAAGTTATAAATATAGCTGCGATAGTCTCATGCCCTGCAGAGGAGGCATGCCCTGATGGAATAATGACAGCAAAGTGTGTTTTCATCAGAAAGATATCTACATAGATGGCCACCTCACGTGGCTTTGTGTTCAATAGGGATTGATAGTGATTGTGTTGGAAAGAATCTGATTATTGCTGAAGTCAGACCTATAAATGGAAACTCAGAAATCACAGAGTAAGATAAACTCCTACTACAAGGTCTTTGACCTTGAGGGTCAGAAATTTAGCATCTCCTGCAAATCTTTAGAAATATGAGTCATGTCCAAGGCAGTGTTTTATTTTAAAATAATTCTTGTTATTTATTTTGTTCATTTAAATATATATATAAACAGAAACACACAATTTAAATTATTGTATTGTATTGTATTGTATTGTAACCATAAAATAACATAGACAAATAATTCATGGAGTTGATGCTTTGGATTAATGATTAGTAAATAGTAAAGAATGTGACTTCATAGAATAAGATGATGTAATGTGATTATTCCTCACCGTGTACTAGACTAGAGCTTATTCAGTAAATGTTATGATTTTGGAATATATCTTAGTCCAAAATATGGATTAAAGGAGTAAACACAAGCACAAAAGTTAATGTGATGAAAGGCTATCAAAATATTCCCTGAGATTATAAATTCAGACATTTCATTTCAGTCTTGGGCTTTTACATTTTTTATTATCAAATAAATACCACAATGGCAATGTTCACATTAGAAATATTAGAAATAAGACTGTAATTATGACACTTCTAAACAAAGTCCTCTTCTGCAACCTGGGTGACTCTAATAAGATAATTATCACACATCATTAGGATTTAATCAGGACCCTGGAAGCCTCAACTTACTCTTAGTCACACTCTTAGGTGCAGCAAAATGAACAACAGGAAAAATATACTTAAATCACATTGCAAATAAAGGCTGAAAATCACTGAATACCCATTCAGGTAGATGTGGTGTAAAAAGGAACTCCTGGTATTCTGTGCTTGCAAGTCAGGTGAGAGTGAATAGCAGCCTTACAGAATGGGAGAAGGCATCTGCTTGGAAGCATTATTAGTTTATTAAATTATTTGTTTAAAGCTCAAGTTTTAAATAAGTTATGCTCTTCTGCTTAATGATGACAGAAAATAAATAAGGCTACCAGTGCAGTCATTGAATGGCCCACACTGAATTAGATTTTATTAGTCACGGAAACATTCTGCTGTAATCACCTTCAGACTCTTACAGATAGGTGAGCAGATGCAGAAATAAAGACCAGATATAGATTTAATAAAAAGCTGTGGGTGCTCATGTGGGTGTCAGAGTTGCAGATTGAAAATCACTACATTCCCTTCTCCTCGTGACATAAATCTGAGGTTTCTTTCCATTAGATTTCTGGAAGATGACGCAGTACAAATTTGCATTTATTCATTGTTTGCACTCTCCAGAAATTAATTAAGAAAAATACAAAAGCAAACATGCATTTGCCTTGCCAATTTGTTCAGATTCTATTCATAGGAGCACCAAACATGCTGTCTCCTTGATTGTGCAGAGCCCCACTCCCTTTGCAGGTTTGCCAGGGACAGTTGGGCACTCACTGCACAGGGTGCTGTGTTAACAGAATTGCCCTTGCATGTGACCATCAATAAAAATAGTTTTTTATGTTGGTGGTGGGAGTGCACTGAAGGATATATTCCTTGATAAAAGGGAAGAGTGAATTAACTGGCAATCATAAAACCATGTTTAAGGCAGATGCAGCACAGGTTGCTTATACAGGATCACAAAAATACAACAGCCACAGCCCTGTGAATGTGTCTGTAGATGTAAACATACATTTAAAAACACCTCTGCTACCTATCAACACCTATTCCTTTTTCACTTGTCATGGGCATCTACGAAATTTCACTGAAGTTCACAATTGTTTTCAAAATGGTGGCAAATCCACTCAATATTTCTGTTAAAGAAAATGTTGAAAAACAGTCAGTGCTAATTAATTTTATATTTGACACAAGCAGTCAAAAAATTGAGCTGTTCTAGAAGTCTGTAAAGGGACACACAGCCTCAGGAGATTTTTGTGTCTTTCCCATAAAATTTCTGTAAATAAAATCCACTTGGAAGTTAGTGGAAATAAAAAGAAAGTCTAATACAGTTTTGTTTTTAGGAAATAGACAGCCACAACAATGTTGTTAATAAGATGATGTGCAACAAAGAATAGTCAGTGGCAAAAACACTCATTTTTTTTTCCTGCTAAGGAGATTACAGGGTTATAATTTGTAAAATAAGCATATTCCTGTTAATTAAATTAAGGGCTTGGACTGCATAAGCAAATATCAATCACTGGAGAGAAAGAGGGAGAGGGATGCTGAGTTTCACACATAATTTGTTTCTGACTACTTAGCAGGGCTATGACAGACATTCGCTAAGTAGAAAGCAAACATTTACTATTTAGCTCTTCTTTGCAGCTACCACCTACAAGCCTCTATTAGCAAAAGCTGCCTCCTTTGGCAGAAAGGATGGTTTGTTGTGAAAATTTCCCTGTGATGGCTTTAAAAGAGCATTTGCTGCTAATTCAAAGATGTGACAGCTAATTAACAAGCATATTCTTATGCTTTTATACTTTTATAAGTTGCAGAACAGTTTATCTTGCAGCCCTGATTCAGGTTTTCTGGAGTGAGTAGGGATCCTTCTACTGCCTTCACTGAAGTCAAGCCCTAAATGAGATGCTGGAAAGGAAATATATCCAGCATGTGCCCCATCCCATGGGCATCCCGCTGCTCATCTTGCTGGGATTACATCCACTTCAGACAAAATGGCTAAACGAGCCCTACACCCCCAAGGGAGGGGTGAGCTCCTTTTGGGATTCATGGCTCCACACCCACTTTCAAACTTGCAGCCTCTGCTGGCTGCACTCAACAAGGGCCCTTGTCTGGGGAGGCATTAATGCCGCTCTGCTAAATGTCAGCTCCAAGTGGCACAGCCCAAACAAAGTGGGAGGAATGCTGTGTCATGGCATGGGCTGCCAGCTGCCAGGGCATGAGAAAACAACAGAGCCACTTCAGCTGAGCTCCTGCAGGAATGTGTTCCTTGGAAGGAAAAGGAAAAGGGGGAGGGAGGATGGGAACTCGGATGGGAACCGCCAGTTTGAAAACCTGTCTACACAAACATATGGCACTTTCCTGTTCTTTATGTTTCAAAAATGAGAAGAGAAAATGTGAGATTCTTTCATTTATGTGTTTGTTAAAAAAAAGAAGTTTTAATGGGTGAGCAATGTAAAAAAAAAAGGTATTAAGGGCCTTATTTAGATGGAGATTTTAGACCACCCAGAGTACCACAGAGACATGAGCTGATGAAGTGCTGTTGTGCATTTTGCCATAAAAATAATGTTTTAATTGACTAAGTGTCCATCCATTGTATTTTCTTTCTATCCATGGGCAAATCCAACTGAGTAATTAACCACAATGCTCTTGACCAAAGGGTAGCAGGGTTGAGATGAGCTCAGATGTGGACTCACTGAACTGATGACTGGGATATGGCACTTACTACTTGACCAGTCTTAGTATCAGAGGAAGGAAAGAGAGCAAATGTGATGCCTGTTTTCAAAAGGGGTCAAGGGAAGACTATTAAAAAAAATAAAAATCAGTAAATAACTAGCACTGGATACCTTGTTTAAAACCCTAATGGAAAAAAAAATTTGTAAGCTTTGTTTCAAAAAGTCCCTGTAACAAATATTGCCCGAGGTTGAAGAATTACTCTGTACATTCCTTTTTGTTATATGTAGCCAACTACAGACAAATTGACATGATCCTGCACTAAACTCATCTTCAACCTGGCTCATTCCAGCCAAACTTAGGTCCTTGCAAATCTCCCCAGACAGACTCTTCCAGTTGTGGCAAAATATCTGAAGTATGTTGAACACCAAGGTTCTGTGCTTAACCAATCCTTAAACCTGCTGGTTCTACATAAAACCCAACTGGAAATCAGGAAAACTGTCAATCTGGAAAATGATGTCTGGAAAGTGAAGTAAGCTCTAACATTTAACACAGCAATCTCAAAGCTTCAAACCTCTTGAGGCAGGGACCTGGCACCAGGCAGCTTGACCAAAACAGCATTTACCATGCAAGAGGTGGCCGACTCTCTAAATCAATCAGTGTCTCAAATGCAATGGCATTTTCCCCCCAAGATTTAAAAAAGCAGTGATGGTCATTCCCACTCCTGGTGAGAACATGCATTTTGCTTTTGAGCTGTGACACAAAGAGATTTGCTTCTATAACAGAGTTTTTGAATTATAATGATGTCTTGTCACTCTTTCTATACACTGAAGTTGAGTCTGGAAGTAAAAGGTAATTAAAAACAGGGGTAGAGACTGAAATTTGTAAGACTTGTGTCCACACAAATTCCAGCCCATCTCCTTTGATTTCCTCAGCTCTTTCATAGTGGGCTGGGGGCACTTGGCACCACAGCTAAGCCTTCCTGGGCTGTAATGGGCTGCCAAGGACAAATGCTGGACTCTGACCATCGCCCCAGCAACATAGCAAAACCTGTGGGGCCAGACTGCTTACTCTTTGAAGGTAAGGAGGAAATGAATGAAACCATCACCAAAGTAAGGTAACAACGTACAATTTGAGGCAAGCTGAGGAAGGAGAGTGGTCTTTGAGAGCGATGTGCATCCTGCTGGCCTTTTGTAGAGCCAGCTGTGAGGCCTGGTGGCAGCAAGGTGTCCAGGCTTCCAGATGTGCAGGTGCAAAGCCTGCAGACATCAAAAGCACTGATGTTCACATCCATTACCTGGGCACCACCCTTCTGCATTTCAAAGGGAAACCAGCTGAACTTTCCCTGTAATCACCACCTTGTGACATCCCTTTAATGAACCAGATTGTACAGGACCTTCGTGTCAGCCAAATAAAGAGGGTGCTGGTATTTTATTTTCCTCTGCTAGGATCCCTCCCAGCCCTGTTCTTCCTGTGGGGAATTCACCCAGGTTATCCTGCAGCACTGAGGGAAAAGGCAGAGCCAGCAAAGCCACCACAGGGTATGGTGGGCAAAGCCGTGATCATGAATTGGAAATGTTGGAAGAAGGCCAGGCTGAAATCTCAGGATAAGGGGAAGCATGAGCTGACAAACTCCTTGCAACTGCATTTGGCATTTTGTCATTTGGTTATGTTGTTTACTGGAGTGTAAGAAGTCACCTCTTAGCTCAGGATGGTTGAATGTACCATGACAGCAACAAATAGGATTTAGTAAATTGCCCACAGAGATTTGATTGCTTTGACTAATTAATTAACATGTGATTGCTTGTTCAAACAGTAGTCAGTGGAGACTTTCCAACATGAACCTACATCTGTGACTGGTACCTGTCTCAAAGAGAAAAACTGCTGAAATTTCTGTATTTAGGATGTGCACATACATGGTATTTCCTCCTCTTCTGGACAACTGGATTCCTACTCATATCCTGGCATTTCTGCCTTGGGTGAGTAACCTGCACATTTTAAAAAGGCTCTGTGCTGCACTTCTAAAGAGTTTCTGATCAGCCACCCACACAAACAATATTTTTTCTCCAGGGTGTGTAGAGAAAATAGTTAGGCCATTACATTTGTAATGGTCAGTAATTCAGTGGGTAAACATATGTGAATGGGTGGCTCTATGTAACTTAAACTTTTTCTTTCTTAAACTACAGTAACAGAGAATCAAGAACGGCTAACACCATGTCAGGGGACCTCAGTGAGCACAAATCCAGGCCTGGAATCACTTTTATTCCAAAGAGAATTCAGTCCCCATGCTCCAATGCCACTTACTCCTAAAAACAAACTGAAGCTTGGCAAGGAGGGAAGTCTTTTCCTTCAAACCGTTTATTTTGACTCCAGCTTAAATGATGCCAAAACAGACCTTTTGTTTTCTGCTGCACAGAAAAAAAGTCTAATTTCACTGTGCTGTAGAGAGACACCCTACAGTCACTCACATGAGCTGCTAACTGGAATAAATCAATCCACCCTTACCTGTGCGGATCAGTCCTGAGAAGCAAAAGGTTATTTATTTTCCATATTTGGTCCTTGTGTTTTATTTTTTAACTACCACTCGAATGAGTAATAAAGTCAGTTTACTTTTTTTCCTCCATTCATCTCCATGGTTAGGATCTGGAGAGGTGGCTAGAGATCACTTATAGCTCAGCATTTATATCAACATATAAATGCAATCTGATGAAATATTGGAGTTCTAAGCATTCCTTGAAAGCTGTGGAAAGAGGAAACATTTAGCTGTATACAAGCAGCCAATGGCTGACTCACAAACAAGCCAGCAGTAGCCATTTAAAGAACATTGCAAACCCTCTGGACAACGTGCATTTTATTAGGAAAAGGAAGCACTGAAGAATACACACAGCAGGAAAAAGTAAATGCAGTAACTGACTTTAATGTGGATAAAAATGGTGGCGTGAGGAGAAATCCTGTTCCAGAAAGGTCATTCCTTTGCCTCTGCATTTCTTCCCCACATTTACATGCTGCTCGCTGGATTCATCAAAGGTCTTCATTATTCACTCACGGTTGGCATGAAACAATCACTTTCAGATATAATGACCTAATTACTCAAACAAGACAAATGAAAAAAAAAAAAAAAAGAAGCAGTTATTTACTTCAGACATTAGCATTTAGCAGCTCTTCAGAAAAGCCATTTAAAGGACTTGTAGTAAGGAGTTAAACCTCGAGAACCAGGATCATCCAAAAGGGTGGGGGTTGATGACTACAGGCATCGGTGATGATTCCCAGCCACTATGACTCAGGCTGCCCCAACTTTAACTCCTCTCCCTATGGACCAGGCAACCATGAGCTGCACGACAAGGATGTTCTTGCCTCGTTTCTCCCCCAGCTTCCTTGTGGTCAATCCCAGATCATCCTGCATGCCCAGGGCCAGCCCGGGGCTTTCAGTGACTCTGGGACCTCTACACAACATCTACACGAGCCAATGTTATCTTTAGAGATAATTTCTGCTCCCTCTATATTTTTTTTCTACTTCCTGAGCAGCACAGAAATCAGATGCAACAAGAGAAAATTTTGGATTGAATACTGGTAAATGAAGGCATAACCTAGACCATTTATTAATCAGACTTGCTGTGCCTGAAAAGAGACCCGGTCCAAAAGGTGGATCACAATGGTTCTTTATTTTGTGTTGTTCTGTTGGATAGAACAGTAGTAATGATGCAATCACTACCAGTAAATGTCCCAGTCAGGCAACGACTCATTTGGCACCCACATTTTTGCAGGAAAAAATAATAGTTACTGTTTTTATGATGATGCTTGTCAGTGCTGTGTCATTTACATAACCATATAAATTGTCTCAGTTAAAAAGAGGTGATTCTGGGTACAAGAATCAGAGTATGAACTTTTGAGCCTCTATGCAATTTCCCCTACAGATGTGAACTTTAGTTGATGTCCCAGTACCTCTGCGAGTGTGGGATATTCATCCAGAGTCAGGAAATGTTCCCAGATATTACGTGAGCCTGTTCTATTAAATATACACCATTATAGAGAGATCCAGCTCATTTCCTAATTGCTAAACATTTCACACCGTATGGCAAAAGGAAGGTTTAAGCCCAAGTGGGATCATATGTGTCTGACCCACAAATAATTGTGTGACACCAGAAGGTTTATTATCTCCTAGCAGGAATGAGAAGCATATTTCTTAATAGGTTCCCCACCCTGGGCCATGCAAGACTTCCTTTGAAGAGTGTCTCTATGGTAATTGATGTTAATGAGCAGCCAGCAAAGGAGAAACACTGGGTCACCAGGTAGGAAGCCCTCCAAGAGATAATCTAATTACTCTCCAAAACAAATTACTTTCAACCAAAACAAATTACTTTCAATCACTCTGCAACAGATAAGATCAGTGGAGGGGGCTCAAAGCTGATGACAGCTGGAGACTGAGGCTTCATGAGTTTATGGATTGATCGCTTTTCTCTTTGGTTCATTTTCTTGAATCACAATGGAGTGACAGAAAACTGGAGCAAAGAACTGAGCTCCCTTTCATTTCATTCAGATGAATGCCGAGGACCTGCCAACTCTGTACTCTTTGCTGGGTGGCTCATTGATCTGAAACTGGAAAAGCCATGTGTGTCCACAGCTGTAAAGGGAGCAAGACTCTCCAGAGGAATAAATGCAGCCGGGGGGACTACAAAATCCACTCCTTGTGCATCTTGTTATGTGAGGAAGGGAAAACATGACATCGTTGTGCTTTTTTTCATGCTCATAGAGATATGAGGAAATATGGAGCCTTCATTCTCATGAAGCCTCAACAGAACTAAACTACAAATATTAATTTAAATTGCAGCTCTACAGGGAACATAAGTCAGGCAGTTGGAGTGAGGGTTGAATGATTAATCAGTGGGTTTTATATCTGCTACTTGCTGTGCAAAGGGTTGTCATTGCTGCCTGTGTGTGTGAGAAAAACTCATAAATTTGGGGACCACTGTCTTCTGAGAAAGGTGCTGGTATTGCCACTGGAGCCATGAATTGAAAAGGTTTGTGCAGGGCTCAGTCACATCACAGTTCTGCTGCTCTCGATGTCATTAGTATTGACTACTCCCTTCCTTCTGTTATACAGCTGATGGAACAGCCTGGCTGAGTCCAAACCACACTGGTGGCAATCTGTGTCCTGTTAGTCCAGGCAATGGGAAAAAGGGCATCTCCTGCCTTGCAGCGAGGCTGCAGTGGCAGCGATCAGTAGCTGTTTTGTGACAGGCTTTATCTGCTGGAGGCCTCTGATAAAGAGCAATAGACAGGTCTCAGGGAGCCTTTACTATTGATTGAAACCTTGGTGCCCACACAGGGAGAGGATTCCTGCCCTGCTCTGGAAATGTTCTGAACCAGGTTAAATTCTGAATTAACTGGGGGAAGTGTGTGTGTGTGTGTGTGTGTGTGTGTGTGTGTGTGGTGTGTGACTGTCTTTACAGCCCCCTTGGCAAAAGGAATGCCCAAATCCACAGATCCACTATCCAGAGTGTATGAACTGCACACTGAGCCATGTGAAAGAGCCACCATGGACTCCACCTTTCCATCCTCAGCACATCTCTCTGCTTTGATGACACTGATTAATCATTCAATCCTCACTTCAGCAACTGAAGGCTCTCTGCTCTCTGGTCATTCAAGGACCTTCCTGCTGCCTCCAGACATGAAAGAACTAGAGGCAATGGGGCTCTCACTTTCAGCTTGAAATGTTCAAGGAGTTTTGTTTCCAGAAAAAGGAAAACAAATCAAAGATGCATTTGACATAAAAATATTTGGCAATAGAATTGTTCTGACTGTTATATGTCTGATCACAGTTCTAAATACACACAAAAAAAATTGAGTTTAATTCTGCTTCTTATAGCAAGTCAATGTACATAACAAACAATAGCTAGATAGCGGAGGATTCTATATTCCTTCCAATATTTGTGATGTTTAGGTAGATAAATACTTTGTGGTAATGTAGCTATTTCATTTTACTTTCCAGTGGTGTTTCAGATTTTATCTCTTGCTGAAACACGTTATTTAATGAAGCTGAACTACTTTTGGAGTAAGACATCCATTACTCGCTCCTTTCCTCACTAGTGAGATGTGTAAAACCTAAGTAAACTTGAATTACTTTCTAAAGACCATGCAGGCTCTTTCCATGCTGATTTGTTCTGCTTCTCTTACTTTCAAATGGCCTTTTAATTGGCCATTAAAGTAGGAAATTATGGCTGATTAGGATCAATCCAAATGCAATGTTTTGCATGGACTGGCTATTTGAATACCATTATTTTAGATCCCGTGTTACTTCTGCTTTGTCAGCTAAAGGTCACTTTTAGCTGCATTGGCAGGATGCTTCAGTAACCTTTGCCCTTCAGTTCTTGACCCTAAATGTCCCACAGCCATGTTTGGTGGCAGCAAAGGGGACCAGTTGCAATAAGGAACATCAGAGAAAGTTACTTGGTTTCCCAGTTCATAACAAATTGTGCAGCTACACCCAGGCTATGCTTTAGGCTTCATTTCAGATGAAAATTACTTCCCATGATCTCCAAGAGGAAGACTAATTTATTAATAATCTTCCTCTCTCTTGAGCAAAGCCATTGTAAAACTTCCTACATGGTTGTCACCAATGTTAAGGACTGAGTCTGGGGGTCTTGTGAGAAAGGAGGCAAGATATCATTGCACTTTTTAAAACCCAGGTGATGTAATTCCATGTACTAAACAGATTTTGGAGGAGTTGCATGAGAATTTTATTTTTTCTAAGATATTCCTCCAGGGCTTTAGGCCTATGGTATGAGCTAAAGTGAAAGGTTAGATATCTGTTGACTCAGATGAATCATTTTGCTTTCCAGATGCTGAGGATATGTCTGTGTGCAAAATATTAACAGTCTTAAATGATTAGGAAACTTTGTACCAGTTTTCAGGTTTATATTTGTTCAGACTGTTTCATAAAAGGCTTTACCATTTCAGTCCTTCCTGCAGTATCATCATAATCAAAGGTGATGACAGCAGGTGAATAAGCACTTGTGGGCTGAATTTGATAATCATTTACATCTCTTAACAATTTATACAGTTCTGTTGGTGCCTTGCAGTTCTTAGTAGTGATAAGCCGCCGTGTAGCATGAAATACACGACAGCAAGAAAAACCCGAATCTTAGCTGGCTTCCTTAACTCCCTTTCTACCTCTTTTACTTCACAATATGGGAAATTGTTGTAATGTGTTCAGCATACACTCATTTTTCTCTGATCGTCATCAAGTATTTGAAGCCCAAATAAAAAAAAAATAAATGCCACAACTATCCAAAGTGGGAATTCACCAGACAGGGATTATTACCTTTCACATCCTTCAGTCTTAACAGGGCTGAGCATCCAGAGCTAACCTGTGTAGGGACAACCTGTCCCTGTAGGGTGATCTGATTATCGGCATCACATAAACCATAAAAACTCTCCCACAGTTTCTCAGTCGAGCCTAACTGATTCTAGCTAAAACACCACTTAAATAGTCATAAGCAAAATAAATAACTTTAGTGATGTAATTTATTACCCTCTTCATGACTAGAAGACTTTGTAGTATCAATTTTACCACAAATCAGGATTATTATCATAGGTGTTTTTGAGAAAACATCTGCCTTTAAGCAAAGGTACAATCACATTTCTGAGGTGGTTTAACTTCAAGGGAAAGGAGAGATTCAGTGTCTCACCAAACAGACATGCAGATCTAAACCCCTTTCATACCTTCTTTCTTCTGACTTCCAAAAAATCATCACATGAGCACCCCTGGCTCAGTGTCCCTCTTAACAATGCACCTCCAGTGAAAGTTAGACCTTTGTGGGACAAATTCATCCCGGATTTCACTCAGTGAAATTATTCCTGGGTCAGGTTTATTTTAATGGGCCTGTATTGGTCTTGTTGCCAAAGTCTTTGCAAATCCTGGCTTCCTCCTATGTTCTTCAGGGGTGATTTGTGGGAATTGTCACTATATCAGGCTGAATAAGACCACCTGATCAATTCTGTCCAGATGTATTTGTACAGGACCACAGGTCCAAGTATGCACTCTTGCAAGTTTGAAGCATTTGTGGTATATCTTCTTCTCCTGTTCTCTGTCTAATAAATGAAAAATATTTCCAGTGAAGCTGGAACTTGTCATAAAGACAGCATTATTTAGTCACTGTCAGGAAAAGAATACAGGAAAATGCTCCAAGGATACCACATTTGAGTGAGAAGCTGATGATCTAGAGTCACCCTCTTCTAGAAAAGATTCCCTTATGTTTTCCACAAACACATTGTGTAAACAAAGTCCAGGGGCATTACTCCTTAGGTCAAGCTGGAAATCAAAATGGAATTTGTTGGCAAAGAAACCTGCAATTATTCATTTCTATTGCAGGACGAAGATCTGCTCAAAACATAAGAAAAAAAACATAAGAAAAACACAGCTTTTGTTGGTTTAATGCTGGAGAAGCGCAGTACCAAATATGATCCCATAAAATCAGTAAGGTTTCTTCTATAGTGGAATCATGAAGGATTTCATAGCACACAGAAAATATTGGAGTGGATAAAATATTTCTAAAACATGAAATAATGGCTTACAGTGATGAAAAAAAAGCATTTAGGCCATTTGAAGCTGGTGGGAATTTTGTGAGCTTTAGAGCAGACCTGACCAGAAGATACCATTTGACTGTGTAAGCTCCAAGTCGATTCCAGGCTCAGTATTGCTCTCCGGAATGCATTGACTGATAGCAATAGCTGAGGAAGTGTTAGATAGCAGAATGGTGAGAGATATTTGAAATTGGTTGTCTGGCTGTGCTCCTTGGAAAGAACCAGCAACAACACACACCAATTGCAGTAGCAACAACCTCCCCAGCGTGTTGACCTTCCTTAGCAGTTTTAGAAGCAGAACCCCTCTGGAAGTGGATCATTTGGAAAATGTATAAGTCTCTGATGCATTTGAATCCTACAAATTCACCACGGACTGTGGTATCAGGGGAGAGACTCAGAGAGTGCTTGCCGATCCTGTGACATCCTGTCAGTGGGCGCGCGCAGCAGGAGCTGTGGAATCTCAATTCTGCACTCATTCACAGCCTGGGGAGAAATATTGTCACCTCCATGCCTCTTGGATTGCAGAAGCAGCTGGGAAGCAGAGCAGTCCCTGACATATGGTGGAGTAACCTCTCCTTCTTAGGCAGGTTTTTTAACTTGTGCTGCGCTGATAAGGCTCTTTATAGAACAAGCTCGTGCTCGAGTAACTGCGTATCGTAGTGTCCTGTGTCTTCACTTCTGCCTTCCCTCATTCTCCTGACATATTCTTCTCCACCAGAAGCAAGAGAAAAGGCTGGACTGCTCTGCTGGCTCTCTGCCATGGGTAAAATAATTTTCTTTTCTCTGTCACTTCTGGGATGACTGGCAGGAACCACAGCAGAAACCAGAAACCGGCAGCATTAGCACTGACATCTCCAGCCCTGCCTGGAACCTTACTGCCCTCAGTATTTGCAGCCTCTGTAATTCTCCCACCTCTGACTTCAGAGAAAAGGGGGAAGACTGACAGATCTCTTCACAAAAGTAATATTAGATCACACTCGTGTAATCCCAACTACAAAATCTGCAGGAGGTCCCAAAGACAGCCCAAAGGAAGCAGAAAATCTTCAATGTTTCTGAGGTATTTTCCTCTTCCTGCAGTGACTCGTACAACCAAAGCTTTCACCATGATATTCCAAAGTTCCATAATTGAGAAAATATCTCTTCATCCTAAACACCTCTAGTTTATCACATTTTGACCCTCACTCAGCCTTGAGTGACTCACCTATATCATTCTTCCTTTGATCTCCACCACAAGGTAGCCTGTTATGACCAACTTTGACTCATGGGTGGCTTCTTGTCCTATTTCCTCACCATTTTTTGTGGCCACCTTCCTTTGTTTCTTTTCAGCTGGTTTCAATGATATTGTTATCCAGTAGGGCACAAGCCCTCTGTTGCCTTTTAGTTGTGTTCCGGGATCTCTGGATGTTTGACTTTTAATTATAGCTAATTTTATTCTTCCAAAACACATTCACTTCAACATCATTATTGCCAAAATCTGGACTTCTTGTTCTGCAGAAATTGCATTGGGACATGGAAAAGTGCAGTGGTAATAAATGATCCATTGCAACAGGTGAAAATGCTTTTGCAATTGTGTATGTTTGGTTAGGAGGTATTTTTGTTCTATAAGACTTTCCTCCTGGGTTTCTGGTTGTTTTTCCTATCCTCATAAAAGCAAACAAGGTTTCCTTGTTGCAGGAAGCAGGTCCAGCATTGGAAGTGAATGTGGGATTTACCCTACAATACATTTGTTCTGCAAACATCTTTTTTCCTGCAAATGCATTTGTAGGAACATGCAAAGGCATGTGTCTTTCTAATGAACTTTGATAAAACATACCAATAAATGATAAAGTTCAGTGACACAGACAGGAACTGAAATTAAAATAATGTGTTGCAACTCTTGTATTTTGAATCCAGTGACATTCACTAGCTCATTTATCTCTAGCTAAAAATAAGTTCTCTTTAGTTTCTAGCTAAAAATAAGTTACCTGAATCTGAGTTAATCATCTAGGCTTTTTTTTTTTTTTTCCAGAGGCAATAAGAAATGAACACTTCCAGGATATATACAACCCATATCTCTTCAGCAGCTGTTTTGTGATAGGATTGGCACCATTCAGTCTAGTTAAGTGTTTGCAGACACTTACCTCTGTCAGGGACTATAGGGGAACTTGGACAAATCATTTAGGTTGGAACCTTGCCCTAACAAGAGAGGCCATTCCAAAAGATTAGTTAAGGGCTTAATTTTTGTTTCAATTTGATTAAACATGAACCCTTTATAACATCAGCCCATGCAACATCAGCAACAGCAACAACAAAAATAATTTTTAAAGGCTCTCCATCAATTGCTGGGAAATTCTCCTTTATAGCCCCATTTTCACTGATTTGAGATATCATTTAGTGCAAGTGATTTGCCCTTTCTGCCTCAATTTTTGATCCTCACAGAGATGAATGAACAAGTTCCAAGCATCAATTCCTTTACTGCTTGAAAGAAGCCTGAATTCTTGATGAAGAAAGTAAAACTTGCGATCATGATTATTGTTCCCACTAGAATATAGCAGAAGCAGTGGTCACAAAACAGCTTCTATTAACTGAGATGCACAGAAAAATTGAACTAAAGAAGTCCTTCAGATTAATTTCAAACCATAACCTCTGCGTGTGTGGTGGGTGCTCAGTACCTTGAAGAATGCCAGGATGAGTTACATGCACAACTGCTGTGGGGCCCAGGGTTGCTGGGCAGGAACTGCCTTTGTAGCAGCCATGTAATAACATTGCAGAGGAAAAAAAGAATTAGGGACTTGCATGCCTTAGTATTATTTACTGGGCTTATAATACTGTGAACTTCCGTGATGTAAGGAAGACCAGAATTGGCCCACACATGATTTGGAGGATGCAGCAGGAGACACCTGAACGAAAAGTGGTCTTAATCCTTATTAATTATTCAGCAATCATGTAGGGAAAAACTAGGTTCTTTTCTAGGTGTTTCAAGCTGATCACCAAAACATGCCCAAAGCTAATCAACAGCAGTAGCTGCTTTTGAAGTGATTGATCAGATTCAATCCCTTGTTCCCAGTGAGTTTGTTATGCAAGACCCTGATCATCCAAATGCGACTGATCGATGTCGTTAACTCCAGTTAAATACACCTGAAGTTGCACATGAAAATAAGTGCAAGATATCATCCTATAAGCCTCTGAATTTTTGTGTAGCTTGTCTATGTGCACATACTCACTGAACTAAGATTGCTTATGATGAAATGTTTTTTGTGGGAGTGTTTGCAGGAGGGAGATGCAAGTGCAGGGACAAAAGGATGAAAGTGAACAAGTAGCAAAATATAAAAACAGTATGTGGAATCTAACTGAAGCTTTGTGTTTCAGAGAAGATGGTCTGGAGGTGGGGTTATATCTTGTTGAATTGTCATTTAATGTCCTGGGAGGGGGGGGGGGGGGGAATTCTTTATGAAATTAACCAGTTTTCTTTTTGGGAATCTGAGAAAATTCCTTCAATGATTACTTTGAATGTACAGCAGAAAAGTCGGCAGCAATCCCTTTAAATATGTCTGAGATGCAAATACGGTGGAAAACCCCCAAATTTGTGTGTCTTCTTTCCAGGGGCACTCGCTGAGTGAGCTCCCTGGGAGGAGCCCACGTGGAAAAAATCCATGTGCAGACCAGAAGAAAATTTCTGTTTGAAGCTTAAATCGGGCGATGCAGTTTTATTTCACCCAGGATTTTTTCCTCCCAGTCTCTTTGTAAGAAGTGGGGTCAAACAGGAGCTGGAGAGCGCCCGCAGAGCGGCTCCCCCGAGGCGAGGCAGCCGCATCCCAGGGGCCAGGCTCCATCTAGTGACACGGCCGGGGATGGCCGGGCGGGGATCCAGCCGGGAGCCGCGCCGGGACACCTGCAGCCGCCGGTACCTGGCCGGACCGGGCTCTGCAGGGCCAGGCCGGGCTGTACCAGCGCCGTGTGCGGCCGTGCCCCGCCGGCTGCCCGGGACCGGGAGCGGCTGTCCCATTCCCCCAGCGTTCGGCCCCTACCGGAGAGGCGAACCCAGGTTTAGGCAGCAACACTTTGATTTCTGAAAAGGGAAATGAAATACAGGAATGGCAAGGGCGAAGGCAGGGGCTGAGCCGCGGCGGGGAGCGGGGCAGCCTCCTGTCACTGGGTGGGCTGGGTACACACACGCCCACCCCCGGTCCCCGTCCCGGCGCCACATCGGGGCTGCTGGACGTGCAGTGCCCTGGGACCGCGGCCGGAGCCTCGCAGGAGCAGAGAGCTCGGACATGCGGATGCGGAGGAAGCGACTTTAGGGTGTCACCCGCTTAATATTTTCGGGGGAGTGACCGATGCGGCTATGAAATAGGCTCTATATCGGATGCGGCCGGATCGATGGAGCTGATAACGGCGAGCTATAAAAGGCCGGGGGGCGGTTGCGGCCACGCTACAGCCCCGAGGCGCCGCGCCGGGATGGGGCTGCGCCCCGCCGCGCTGGCGCTGCTCGCTCTGGCGGCCGCCGCCGCCTCCGCGCTGCCGCTGCCACTGCCCGACGCCGGCCCGCACCTCAACTACGGCTGGGGAGAGCCCATCCGGCTGCGGCACCTCTACACCGCCAGCAAGCACGGGCTCTTCAGCTGCTTCCTGCGTATCGGCGCCGACGGCCGGGTGGACGCGGCCGGCAGCCAGAGCCCGCAGAGTGAGTGGCGGCGGCGGGGATGGGGACGGGGACGGGGCAGGGCCGGGGCCGCGGGGGTGACACTGCTGTCCCCTCTCTCTGTCTGCCCGCAGGTCTGCTGGAGATCCGCGCCGTGGCCGTGCGCACCGTGGCCATCAAGGGCGTGCAGAGCTCCCGGTACCTGTGCATGGACGAGGCGGGGCGGCTGCACGGGCAGGTGAGCACCCGCGCTGCTGTCCCCGTGGGGATTTTCCGCTCTGGAACAGCGGCGTGGTCTAATCACGGGGTAACAACGCTTCCAGGTGTCCGCCACCGTCCCTCCCCCACCTCTCCCGCCTCTTCTCCCTAGGACCTGCGGTTCTCGTCACCGTCACTGCCCGAGGCTGTGGGGATTGTTAGAGGGCAGAAAGGAAACGTCATTTAGAGTAAATGATGTTTTGCGTGTCCCCTGCCAAAATATACCGAAAGTACAGCCCAGGGCAAAATTGCATTTAGGTTAAAATTCTCATCGGTGGGAGATTGTGATTCTGCTGCAGGAATAGATTAAACTCTGCCGTAGAATATGAGTAATTTCTCACTGTATTCTGAAAAAAAAAAAAAAAATTATTGCTTCTTTGGAGAAGAGTTGCAGCCAGTGCCAGGCATACAACTCCCAGGAACATGGGTTGCCATCTCTTAGGAAATTGCAGAAAAGAAAAGGATTTTGAGGGGGAAAGGATGCTTCTCCACTGCCTCACTTCTGCCCTGCTATAACAGCACAGCTGCGGGACTCTGAATGTTTGGGGGGTTACATGCCCCTCTGATGCCACTAGATCAGCTTTTTCACTAGGTTTAGAAATTAGTCATTGACATAAACTCATTTTTAAGGCATGTGAACACATTCTTGACTCTAGAATTTGACAGGTGCAGTTCAGATTTAGTCTGTACAGAAGCCTGAGTTTTACAGAGCGATGTCTTTTCATGATGCCACAGTAAAGATACAGCTTGATTCTTTTTTGATTACTCCAGGAAAATTTCTGCTGATTTTAATCAGGAAAGGACTTGGCCCATTCTCAAAACTCCCAGTATCTTTAATAACAGCAGCACTGATGTTTCTGAATGTGATTGAAATTAAGAATGCGGATCACAGAATTAAGCCTTTCTTTCTGAATTTCGTTGCTTTTCTGGGCTCAAATCAGTCGAGGCTGAGATGAGGTGCATAGGTTCAGATGATATGGTAGGTCAATTATTAGCTGAATTCTTTAATGTATATCCAAAACAAATCAGAGCCTGGATTCTGCTCCTATTGGTGCTACCAGCTGAACTTGAGTAATCACAGAAATTTAAATTGCCTTTCTTATAGCACCATTTTGAAGGCATACACATTGACTGGAACACCAACATTTGTTGGTGTAGCGTATTCGATGCAGGCTGGGGTTTTATTCTGAAAACACAACAGCGTGTAGCTGTGCTGTCCCACCCCCGTGTTGGGGACACCTGCTGTCACCTCTGTGCTCACAGCCCAGCCAGGCAGCTCTGCAGGTAAATCTTTACCTTATCAGCACCACGCTCAGGACTGGGAGAACAAAAGGGCAAACACGGTGTCTGGGGGCTGAACCTGTGCTCCTGCAGCTTGGCCTGTTTTGACACTGGAAAACTGATGACTGGGGTTGGTTTTTGAATGTGCTGTGTGCTGTAGTCAGTAGTTTAGGGGAAATGCTGAATCTACTGACATACCGTGACTCCTCCTGTGGGAAAAAAAAATCTGGAAATACTTAAAAAGTCTGTTTGGTACTTGTTTAAAAAAACAGACTGGAGACCATCCCAATGTAGTGAACAGGGAAAGGTATAGCTGACACACAGAGACTCATTCAATATCTGTTCTTTGTAATGTGCACTTCCTGAGCAATAATCTTTTTTATTTCATCATCTTTTTTTAGTAAGGCTGAGCACTCATAAAGACAGCCAACAATCCAGCCCCAATTTTCTGTCACATACACATATTTTTCTGAGATATAATGTGTGTGTGTAAAGATAAATATAGCACCATTTTATTTGAAGAAATAATTTTTTTTAATTACTTTATTAATTTAAAACATGCTTGTGAAAGATAACCAAATGCATGCCCTTAATTTTACTCCGTGTTACTGAGGGTGTCTGAGAAAGGCCCAAAAATCTTAAATATGCTCTCTGTTCAGACAGGCAGAACATTCATGTAAGGACATTTCTGTCTCTGCAGACTGAGACATAATCAGCAATTCTCTTTTGTTGACCAAGGTTCAATCACCTGCAGTAGCTGAGACTGAAATAGCAACAGAGTTGTAAGAAACACAGTACTGGTGTAAAGATCTAGAGAGGTCTGACCTGCTGATATGGGTTCAATATACAAATATAATATTTTATATATATATATATATATATATATATATAACTTAATATGTTACAGGTATATAATATCTGTACAGGCCATTCCAAATGTAATCTTACAAATTCATACCTAAGAAAATAAATTCTTCTGTACAAAGTCCTAACTTGTGCTGGTATTAATCCTACAGTTCTCATGTTAACATGAAAATGACACTTTGTGAGAGGGTCTTTGGCAATTTCAGTAAATTCAGAGTGGGAAAAGGTGGAAATTACCTTTTAGCATTGTTTTACTGATAGGCCACTCTGCCTTTCTACAGACCTTATGCTGAAGCCCTTGCACAGACAAATCTCTAAGAGAGCAGGAGTTATATATTTGGATTAGGATTTATGACTGCAATTAAGGACAATTCATCTAAATCAGCTCTGGCATCTGAGACTTTTTTCCCAGTGCTCAGACAGGATAAGTGTGGTGGCTGTGGAGAAGCACATCCCAGGATTCAAAGCTTATTTAATGCGATGGACATGGAAAGAATTTCAGGGGTTCTGGAATAGAATAGAATAGAATAGAATAGAATAGAATAGAATAGAATAGAATAGAATAGAATAGTGATTGGGAAAGCCAGGATACCCCCACTGAGGGACTAGGACTTTTCCCAACCAAGGTTTGTTTTGTGGTTGAATACAACCAGCCTGGTGGGCGTAATTGTAATTCTCACTATTCCTTGCTTTTCAGCTCAGGTATTCCATTGAAGACTGTTCCTTTGAGGAGGAGATTCGCCCAGATGGCTACAATGTGTATAGATCCAAAAAACATGGAATATCAGTGTCTTTGAGCAGTGCCAAACAAAGACAGCAGTTCAAGGGGAAAGATTTCCTTCCCCTGTCTCACTTCTTGCCCATGATCAACACTGTGCCCATGGAGTCAGCAGACTTTGGTGAATATGGTGATTACAGCCAGGCCTTTGAGCCAGAGGCCTTCTCCTCGCCCCTGGAGACAGACAGCATGGACCCCTTTGGCATTGCCTCCAAACTGTCCCCAGTGAAGAGCCCCAGCTTCCAGAATTGATTGTGCTCCCACACATTTTCACAGAAATATTGAAAAGTATTGCAGGGTTTGTAGCTTTTTGTGTAGTGATATTTGGAAACTTTTTTGTGTGTTTGAGTATGGAGCCAGCCTCGTCCTTGTTGTACCTGTAAGAGATGAGAGCCAAGAGGCTGTTCTATAGTCTAAAGAATTGCCTATCCATAGTTTTGTTTGGAAAAGAAGAATCAAATGCAAAAAGTTTAGCAGCCTTATCAGAATTCCTCCATTGGTGGTGATAAAATAACTAGTTTTTCTACGCCAGCTTCACTTCCACATATACTCACCTGTTTTAGCAGCTCATATGAGCAAATGCAGAAAACCTTTTCCTCTTCAGAGACCTCAAACTCAAACACTTGGAGCAAAACTAGATGAAGGAAAACATCCTACCAGATGTAACTTGAGTTAATGCTGCTTCTTAAAAGGCTGCTAACAACATTCTGGGGAAACCTTTCTATGGAAAGCATACTACTGAAAAAACAAATCTGCTTGTATTTTGTGCTTTTTCTTCCCTTAGAAAATAAGAGAAGAAAGGAAAAAATTCTCACTTCCCTTACTGCTAAGAAGTACTTTGGGAAACTTGATCGTTGATTTCCTTTGTAGGCTAAATTATGTTCTCTGTGGCATCAGAATCATCCAGCAGAGTTCTCATTAAAATCAGTGAGGATTCAGTGTGGTGTTGGAAGAGTGCCCAGGGCTAGAATTGATGTTCATCAGGTAGGGAATGAGCAGCTCAAATGAATGTTTAAATGAAGATTCTGTTGTATATAAGCATGTATATGTCATTAGCAAACAGAAAAACACTGAGAACGGATGTATAGGTCAAATCAGTCGTAAAATAGGTTTTTGTTTTTAACCTTTAACCATCAGAAATTCTTTCAAGTCACTTCCAGGCTTGATTCAGCATCCATGGGAATCAGTGGAGAAATGGTTTAGTGAGTTAAAAGCTGCAGAACTGGGTCAGGATTCTCCTTGCAAGAAGGGATTGTGAGTACCTCTGGCCAAGGCACTCGATGTCTTCAAGTTCTGTTCTCCCTCTGAAAAGATTCAATGGAGGAATAACCAAGGTGAAGCCAAAGGGAAAAAAAAAAAAAAGGATGGTTCAGGGATTCTACTTATTTCCAAAGGTTCATTTATAATAGAGATTTCTGTACCAAAAAAAAAAAAAAAAAAAAAAAAAAAAGCCCTAGCACTTCATTGCCAATGCAATATTTATAATTAATTTATTGAATACATACATCTGTTTATTTTGCTACTGTTATTTATGCTCAAAATTCTATTTATATACTTGTGAAGGTGGGTTTTTTAGTTGTAACAAATCTTGTGAAGCTTTGTAATCAACAGAATTTTAGCCAACAATAGCCAATTTTTAGCCAATTTTTAAATAGCCAGAATTTTAGCCAATTTTTAAATTTCTGTGCATTATCATTAGTGTAATGTGTATATTTCCAATAAAAGAGAAAATCATCTTCAACACTGAAATCTGCTTGACTCTTTTGTCTCTCCCTAAGTGCCATATCCACATATCTTTTAAATACCTCCAGAGATGGTGACTCAACCACTTCCTTTGACAAAAAAATCCTGTGGGTAGAAGGCTGCTACCATTTAAAAATGGAAACCATTCTAACCAGTGCTGCCAGGGAGAAAAGTGGTGAGCTTTGCCTGAAAAAGATGTCAGTTTCTGGCAGGAAAAGAGCCCGAATGTTTCCATTCGGAAATGCTGTAAGACACAGGAACAGCAGATTTCTTGGCTGGCAAACGTCTCCCATGGTGTTTTCCCATTCTCTTTTGTGCTGAGCCACTGCCACACATCCGGAGGGTTCCCACTCCTCGTGTGCTGGAACAGGTAGTTCTGATTTTCAGGTTGTTTTATTCCAAAGCTTTCCAGATTTCAGGGGGTTTCATTTCCGGTTTTGATCAGTCACTATGTTTTCTTTGAACGCTTTTCAAGACCTTTCTTAAAAAACAAAAAACAAAGAAACAAAAAAAACAACAACAAAAAAAAACCACAGAAAACAAAATATAATAAGAATGAACTTTTAAAGTTTGGGCAAGAAAAGAAAAGTCACTTTTACTCTTCTGCTAAAAAATTGCACAGATGTGACAGGAAACATGGCAAATAATGGAGTTTGGAGGGTACACAGTTTAATTGAACCAGTGAGAGATTTTTAAAGTGGGTGTAACATTGGCAATATTTCTCAAGGGTGCAATATTTCTCAAGACAGGCAACCTTACATTTTGGGAACATCATACTGAGCTCTCTCGTGACCCTATTTGCTGATGCCTTTGGCTTACATTCTTCCACCGGCAGTGCGATGATTTTTCCTGCAACAGCATGGTTAGAGGTTGGTTCAATATTTATTCAGACAGAGGGAAAAATGCCAGGAGCTAAATTAACCCACACCACTTCCTGGAGCGCTTCAGTTTTCGTTGTTCAGTTTCCCATCCCAGCTCTGACCAAACCTGGCTGTTTTGCTTATAAAATCTGACAAGATCTCGGCTTGAGGTGGGAGGATTGCTGGGAAATGCTTCCCCTGCCCTGCGACACCTGACTCGGTCAGGAACCGGGTGTGCAAAACCTCCAAAAAGCACCTTTGGTTCTGTGGGAATGTAAACACCAGCACCACCGGTCAGCAGAGCCCTGTCCCCTGCCCATCGGGGCTCCTCAAAGGCAGGGGGACAATGGCGCTGCTTTCATTTGCAACAGCACGTTTTACAGCCCTAAAAGGTTTTTTAAGCTCAGGTGTCAAATGTCTCCTTGGGAAGTCTCAGCTGGAAGCTGTGATGTGCAAATACGAGTTGTTAGAGGAGCGGGGAGGCTGCAGGAAAGGAGACACTGAGCGTCTTTATTTCTTTCACTGGAGGAAGTGTAAAAACCCATAAATCAATTCAAAGTCATAGCGTCCACTTTACCTCTTGCCTTTGCTCAAATCAGTGAAACCCTGTTGGTGGAAAATTTGGGGGCCACTCTTTCTACTCTGCCAGTGTACTTTGCATATGAATGGGGAACAACTTGATAAATTAAATAAAATTTCCCTTTTTTACCTCAAAAATATACGTATTCCAACACCAGGGTTGGCAGAATAGTGTGACCCAGAGCCACATTTTCATCAAGTATCTGGAAAGAAATAGTATAAGTTAACTTTAAAACACGTGCTTGTAAATTACTATAAATGTTTCCTTTGACCAGTGTTGATCTGTAACAACTCGTAAGTATTTTAATAGAACAGCCTAGAACGGCACACTACAGTTTGAGTGGGTATTAACACCAACAATATTTACGTTTTAGAATCCACTGGTTTGGGCTGGAAGGGACTTTAGGGACAATTTCATTCCAGGGGCAGGGACACCTTTCCACGTCGCTCAGAGCCCCATCCAACCTGGCCTCGGACACTTTCCAGGGATGGCGCATCCACAGCTTCTCTGGGCAACCTGTGCCAGGGCCGCACCACCCTCACAGGGAAAAACTGTGGGCATATGCACCAAAAATACACTTCTTGAAAGCCACAGATACCAATATGACGTGAGAGAGATGTGCAAACTCTATCATTCCACGACCAGCGACAGGAGCCGAGAGAACGGCCCGAAGCTCTGCGGGGGCAGGCTCAGGTTGGATGTCGGGAAAAGGCTCCTCAGCCACACGGTGGCCGGCCACTGGAGCAGGCTCCGCACGGCAGTGGTCGCAGCGCAAGGCTGGCGGAGCTCAGGGAGCGTCAGGACAACCTGCTGTGAGGCACAGGGTGGGATTTCTGGGACGCAGGGTGGGATTTTTGGGACATGGGGCGGGATTTTTGGGACACCGAGGTTTCCCCGTGGACGGCGGGGGCCGGGATCTGTGGCGGTGCTCGGGCGCGCCCTGGTGGCCGCACGCCATAGCGGCACGGGGCGTGGCTTCCCGTGAGGGGGCGTGTCCCGAGTGTATGAACCACGCCCCCTCCCGCGCGCCGTCCGCTCCCAGCGTGCCTCGCGCCGCCATGGCCGACCTGTTCGATGGGATCGTGATGGCGGAGCAGAGGTGAGGGGACCGAGGGAGCCTGCAGCGGCCCCAGAGCGGCTTCTCGGCAGCGCGGGGCTCCCCTGGGCCTCTGCGTCCCTCTGGGAGCTGCCAGGGGAGCGTCAGGGAAAGAAGGCGAGCGCTGAACCCGAGGAGGAGGGCGGGGAAAATCCGCCTCTGCGCGTTCTGAGAGCCCGAGCAGCGCGGAACGGGCCTGAAGCTGAGTCGGGGGAGGGCTGGGTTGGGTGCCAGGGAACGGTTCTTCATCCAGAGGTTGGTCGGACGCTGGAACAGGCTGCCGAGGGAATTGGTCTCGGCACAGAGTGGGACCCACGCTGTCAGGCTGGGTTGATGGGCTGAGGCCAGCGGGGTGACGGTCAGCGAGGCCAGTGCCGGGTCCAGCCTTGGGCCGCCTCAACCCCCTGCAGCGCTCCAGGACAGTGGGAGAGCTCCTGGAAAGCATCCCAGAGGGAAAGGGCTTGGGGGTGCTGGCCAGGAGCTGCTGAATACGAGCCCAGGTGTGCCCAGGTGGTCAGGAAGGACAAGGGCATCCTGTCCTGTGTCAGCAGTAGTGTGGCTAGCAGGAGCAGGGCGGTGACCGTCCCCCTGTTCTGGGCACTGCTGCGGCATGACCCTCCTGGAATCGTGGGGTCAGTTCTGGGTCCCGCACTACAAGAAAGACTTTGAGGTGCTGCAGTGTGTCCAGAGAAGGGAATTGAGCTGGGGCAGGCTCTGGAGCACAAGTCTGATAAGAAGTGGCTGAGGGTGTTGGGGTGGCTCAGCCTGGAGAAAAGGAGGCTCAGGGAGAACGTTCTCTCTCTCTGCAACTTCCTGACAGGAGCCCCCCATGTGGGGCCAGACTTTACTCCCTGGTGACAAGTGACAGGACAAAAGGAAGTGGCCTCGAGCTGCACCAGAGGAGGTTTAAGTTGGACATAAGGAGGAATTCATGGAAAAGGTTGCCAGGCCTTGCCTAGGGAGCTGCTGGAGTCACCATTTCTGGAGGTGTCCAAGGAACAGCTGGATGTAGCACTCAGAGCTCTGGTCTGGTTGACACAGTGATGATGATTCAGAGGTTGGGCTGGATGGTCTCAGAGGTCTTTCCCAACCAAGACAAGCCTGTGATTCTGGAATTTAAACTGATTTTATGTGATATTTCTAAGCTTTGGAGGCGATGCACGTTTCTGTTGCCCAGAGGTGCTCATGTGCAGTGTGAGCTTGACAGGAGATTAACAAAGCTGTGATTCTGCACTCCCCGGTTCCATGGGGAGGGCTGGACAGGAGATTAACAAAGCTGTGATTCTGCACTCCCAGGTTCCATGGGGAGGGCTGGACAGGAGATTAACAAAGCTGTGATTCTGCACTCCCAGGTTCCATGGGGAGGGCTGGACAGGAGACTAACAAAGCTGTGATTCTGCACTCCCAGGTTCCATGGGGAGGGCTGGACAGGAGATTAACAAAGCTGTGATTCTGCACTCCCAGGTTCCACGGGGAGGGCTACCAGGAGGGGCTTGCAGAGGGCAGCCACGCCGGAATGGCTGAGGGCAGGAGGTACGGAGCACTCCACGGAGCCAGGATGGGCTCGGAGGTAAATGGGGAAACTCTTCAGCACTGGAATCTTCTTGTCCTTAGAAAATTACTGCCACACAGAAATTTTCACGCTGAGGCCTGCTGTGTCTCACTGCTCTGTCTGTGTCCAGGAGGACCCATAAAACTGCTTTAAAGATGCTGTTTTGAGCTGGAGAGTTCAGTAGATGCAGTTGTGTTTTGTTTATTTGCTCTATGGAGCTTTGGTAATCTTTTTTCCCAAATTTATGGCTAAAGGTCCCCCTGCTCCCCAATTACCTGTAGCTCAGCATAAGGAAAAGCATGGAATCTTGAGATATAAAGAGGCAGGTCTGTGTGTCTTGTGCACTCTTTGTTAATTGTGATGCTGTGAGGGTTTGTGGCACTGTTCCTGTTCTGCTCTGTGTGCTGGCACACCTGGATCAATAACCATTTCTAGGAATTCAGGGGCTGGAGACTGGTGGGAGGCACCTCAACTTGTCCCATATGTCCACTCCATTTTGTCACAGTTACAGGATGAGAATGCCAAACAGCAGTCTCCAGAGCTGGATGGTTTGTACAAAATGGTCCTGGGCAGACCATAAGAGAGAATTGCTCTAATCTCCTCATACTGGGAAAGCTCCAGAAGGAGGCAGGATTAGACACATCAAGTGAGAGGGTGGCTTGGGTAACCTTATACTTGTCAGCCTTTCCAGCTTGGAAACATGTTTGTGTACCCAGGATTTAATTTCCTGAAGAGTGAGATACAGTGTAGTGCTTTAATTTTGTTCCACTGTCTATGCTCTGTGTCCTGTGGGGTTTTTTTCTTTCTTTCATGACTATTTTTAATTCATTTTAGATTGGTTGCTACCTTGGGTTTGCACTGACATGGCACTGTCTGCTCCAGAAATGCACAGATGAAAAGAACAGGTGAGGTTAAAAATGCTTAAAGTCATTTTGCTGTGATTTCCATTCTTCTTTTTTTTTTTTTTTTGTCCCATTTTGATTAATCTGTCTGCCAGAATTGCCTTTTTGGCTGCATTTCTTTATTTTGACAAGTCATCCAATCAGAATTTTTGTTGATTCTTGAATATTTCTCAACTTTGGACTGGTAAGTTGAAATGGAAGCCTTAAATCTGTCAATTATGCTTAATTCCCAATTTGGAATAATGCCTAGTTTGGATAATTACTTATTTGAGAATATGGAACACACCTGACAATGGGCTGAATGGGAGAAGTTGAATTAAAGAAGGATGGAGGGCTGGGTTTTGTGCTCTGTATTATTATATATCAATATAATTTTCATATTGATGGATTGAAAAAACTGTGTGAGGATCATTGTGTTTTCTTTTGATTTGATTAACTTTGTTTTTTCTAGCAAAAAGATAAGGGCTTTGGATTCATTAATAGGCATGATTCAGAAATTCCCATATGAAGACCCCACTTATGATAAGCTGCAAGAAGATCTGGAAAAAATCAGAGGAAAATTTAAACAGGTTTGTAGGATTAAGTTGTAATTTTAGCACATAAATTCATTTCTGAAGATACTTTGTTTCTAAAGCCAATCCAAAATTTTGTGAAGCAGTTATTGTTCCCATTCTGCAATCATAGCAAAATACCTGAAGTGAGATAAATTAAGTGAAAATCTTTGTTAGTTGAAAATTTCCCAGCAATAACAAATGCAAAATAAAGGAAAAATATTCTTTAAAAAGCAGGTTGGAAATAATCTTTGACAATTTGAATTACAAGTGGGACCAGAAGAAGAGAAATTGAGCAATTGGTAGTTTTGTTGAACATTCTTCTTGAAAAACAGACCCTTTGAAACACTTCTGTTTATTCTTTTTTAGGTTTGTTCAATGCTAAATATTCAGTCTGATTTTAGAATTGGTGATGAGAGATCTTCACTAACATTTTGAATGCAACAAATGAAGATAAACATGGATGACCAAAGAAAAAAAACATTAAAAGAACAGAACTGGAAAAGTGTCTATTTACTTTTATATTAAAAAAAATATCAAAATAGTGTAGAGATGTTAAAGGGGAAGTGAAAAATCACTGGACTTGCAATATTATTTAACATTTATTATCTCCAAGTTTTATTTAGGATATTACACACACTAGTGTGTAAATCTGTTAAATAGAAATAATTGTTTTAATTCTTTGCTAGTCTTTTACTGATAATTCCTCAAAAGGAAAACAAGAATTTGCAGTTTCCTTGTTTAAAGGATGTCTGTTACTTAAAAATCTGTGTATGCAGATCATTCAGTTTACACAATGTGTACATGCTGTGGGTGAAGGAAAACAAAATCAGTTCCCTGCAGACTTTGCAGCAGGAAACATTTTTGTGGGGAGAAGATGGAATGACAAAGGAGGTCAGAATGCACAGGAGAAGGATGAAGATGGCTGCTCAGAATATGGAATTTGCACCTGGATTTTCCAATAGTTTTGCAGACTGCTGGGGGAAGGGAGCAAACTCTAACCCCTCCCTACAAGTCACCAGTTTAAATGGTGGGTGAGATCAGCCTGACTGCCAGAAGAGTTGTGATTCTCATTGACTGTATTTCTTAGTACCTCTTAACCCAGACCAGCTTTTTATGTGCCAGCCTTGAAAAGTGACCAGTCTCGTTCCAAATCAAAGGATGCTGCCAGCTGCATGTGTTTAACTCTGTTAGCTGAGAGGAATACCTGGAACAGCCTTTGGCTTGGGCTGCTGGATGTCTTTGCATACCAGTAGGGAATTCCAGAATTCCTTCTATCAGCTGTACCCTGTGTGTGTGTGGCTCTGCCTGCATGGCACGGTTCAGCCTCATGAAGACAGATTTGAGATTTTTGGTTTGTTAAACTGTCTTACACGTGAATTTTGATACACACAGGCAGTGTCAGAGCCATCTAGTGGATGTGTGGGATTGTAGGAGCTCACAAATATTTGTGTAGGTGAAGTGGTTAAAATAGACAGTCCAGAACGTACACACTCATGATAATTCTAATTATGTGGAGAATTTCTTTGCAATGAAATAACACTGAGGTAGGAATTAATTTTTTCTTGTTTCTTCATTTGCAAAAATGTCTGTAAAAGCAAGAGCAGGGTTGTGAGAGCTCCAGGTGGAGCATTTGTTTAGTAGAAGTGTGTGATATGTGAGTGACAAGCCAACATGCTGCCCCAGAAAATGCACCAAACACAATTATTTTTGTTCAGCTCAGGAGAGAAATGGTCTTTGGCAGTCAGGTGGTGACTGTTATTTGGAAAGTTGGTTTAGTGGCTAATTTTCTTGTATTGTTTAGTTCTATTTTTTAAAAAAATAATATTATATAAATTATTATATAAATACATGTGTGTATACTGAACTATAAGTATTGTATCAACCAGGATTTCCAGCTGGGACATACCAAGTTTAGGCTTATCTATTAGGTTTTGATTTTTTAATAAGGTCTTTAATTAAGTTTCATTTGTGTGGACACACTGATGGAGTCTCTTTTTCCATGAGTCTGTATTTTTCTGAATATCTGCTGTTTCACACCTTGTGTGGGCCTGATTTGATTTATTAAATGAGGTACAGTTCAAAATTCTGTTGGATGTGCAGTTGTGTGCTTTCTTCAGTGCCATTTTTTTTGTTTTCTTTGGTGATTTGAGGGGATTTGTGTCACGTTCAGTGCTGTGTCAGTGGAACATTCCCAGCATTCTGTAGAGGTGTTTTTATCCCTGACTTACAGCTGTGGTTTTAGGTATGCCTGATTTATAACCCAGGTTACATCAAGAATATTCATTTGTCTTTGTCTTAGGGTCACAAAGATATAGAAAAATACGCAACCTTGTACATTATGATACTGGTTATTAATAAAGCAGGACATTGAGATTGTGGCTTGGTGCTGATTGTCCAAGAAGTTTGAAATTTTGCAGAAGTAAGACTTAAGAATATATCTCTGTTCTCAGTCACCACCCCTACTTACAGCTCAGTTGTTAGGGAGGAATATTTGAAACATTTCACTCACCAATTTCTGACTTGCCTGGACTGCATTCTAGCTTGTTTTGTCTCTTTGTGATCATCTCTCAGCTGAGCCTGTGGAATATGGAATTTTATTAAAAGATGGATACACAGCTCATTACTACTAGGCTGTTGAAGTCATGGCAATCCAGAAGAGTTGTAATTTTCCTTTCTGCAATGTGTGATGAGTACAAGAAATAGTGAATTTTGAGGTATCAGCAGAGAGGTAAACTTTGAATACCATTTGGTAAAGTTCCCAAACACAATTCTTGTTCTGTCTTCATTAAGCAACTCCCTTTCCATTTCTTGTCAGCTGTACTAAAGGTGATCAATTCCAGCATTGAGTGAATATCTGTAATCAACAGAAATGGGTGAAATAAATCAGGAAAAAAAATCTGGGTGTGCAATTGTTTGCTTCAAAACTAACCCTGTAGACGTACTCTGGCTCATTTGAATCCTGATCTGTTTTTCTGAAACAAGGTTGTGATCATTTCCACATGAGATTAAATTTGGAGTTTTAATTTTCCAATAAATCAGTTTCAACATTTATATAGGTTTTGGTTTTTGAAGAGATGCAAGAGAGAGTTTGAGCCTGCCCTGTATTTATGAATGCTTATTTAAACTTCGGCTGGAAATACAACTTCCTGCATTGGAATAAAGAGAGATCCATCTGTCAAAAGTCTGCCTGCACCCTAATATCCCACAGTCCTTTAGAGTAAGAACTTAATATTTCTGGTAATGTTTTCTAATTCTTTCTATTCTTGGTGCCTTTTGAATAGTGCCTTTTGCAACTTCTTACAACCATGGCTTCTGGTCTAATTGCAATCTAAAACTTCAGCTTTCATAGTTTGGCAAGTAACCATGAAGATTCTCATTTTACAGTCTGGCAGAGTTGTTTTTTTAATGGATAAAGTTGTGACAGTACACATTCCCACAGAAGTAGATGTATCACCAGGGAAAAAGGGGATTTGGGAGGTGTGAGAGGTTCCCAGTTGCAAGTTGTGGTGTCTGGGACTGATGTGTAAAGGCCAACTGGAGCAAAGCACTGCTGAAGCACTTCAGTGTGTCCCAGGGTTTGGACCTTCAGGACCAGCCTAGCCTGGGGTGATAATAAAAATAATAATAGCTCTGTGTGCTATTTTGTAAGCTTGCACAATCAGTTCATTTGTAGCTAACCTGAATATCTCCTTGATTTACACTGGGAATGCTCCCACCTTAATCACTGGAATATTCCCTAAGTGTGGTAATTAAAATTTTTCAGCATTTTTCATGCTAGAATTCTGTAGCACTACTTATCAAATACTGCACTACTGTGTGGACGTAGACGTGATCACTAAGCTCATCTGAAACGTGGGAGACTTCCTAAATCCATGGAATATATGAAAAGTGAAAAAAACTCAGACATTGTTTCACTTGATTCCAAAGCAGCTTGCTGCACAATGTTTTAAATTATTTTATCCTATTCTATAACCATAACTAATTGAGCACTAGTGCAGCATTTTGTGTATCTGGTTTCGGGGAGACTTCTGAATAGGAATAAGAAATGGCATAAAACTTCTGCCTCAGAAAAATTAGAAAGCTACACAATTCTAGTGCAGAATTTGTTAGGGTGACATCTGAAATAGTGGCCTCTTGTCTGATAGAATTAACTGATACTTGTTCCTAATAAAATCATGGAGTTTTATTTTAGCAAAATGTTCAGCAGAATGGAGGTTGATTATTCAGTCCCTGCATTCTGACTGTGCATCAGACAGAATCAACTCTGCATTTGTCACTGTCTTCCCTTTCTGATTTTAACTCCTTACTTTGCTGCTTTATCTCAACACTTCTTAACTTCCAGCATCTTCCCCAGCATATTCTGGGGAATAATCAACACTATGTGGAATCTTTCTTGATAGTAGGAACTGTGAGTCAGCAACCCTGTAATTTTTTTAGTTGCAGCTATTGTTCCAGCAGCAAGCTTTGCTGCTATTGTCCAGTGTTTGTCCAGCTCACGTTTACTGGACTGTGGGAACGGATTAGGGTTTCATGGCTTTTTTTTTCTTCTTGCATAAACTCTTGATCAAAGACATTCCTTGGATGACAAAACACTGTATACTGTGTCACACAGCCCTGACCAGACTGCACGAACAGTAGTTTAAAAACACATGCCTACATTGTTCTCTAAACTGGCCTGCTTTTTTTTTTTGCAATGTATGTGCAGACATTGAATTTTTGAGACCCCGTTTACCTCTGTTAAAAACACACACATACACAGAAGTTATTGTTAATAAGCACTTGACAGTTTCTGAAATGGAAGTTTAAAAGCAAATGACTCTGAGACTAAGAACAGACAGAACAGAATGTCATTTCTTAGTGGAGCTAGGAGTTATATCTGCACTGTATTTCCTTCCTGAGGAGACCTTGGTTGTGGGGCAGGTAGTACACTGGAAGCCTAAACCCACATGGATTATGGCATCATTTGATGTGTCACAGCCAGAACACCTTAGTAGGGTAGAGAATGATTGGAGCACAGTTTGGGACTGCATTAACCTACTTCACCATAAGTACATTGTTAGAACCACATTTTGAGAACCTGACTTATTATAGTTTTATTTCTTGGTCTTCTTTTAAGTTCTCTTATGCATTAGGAGGAGGACAAATTTCAGGAAATTCCAGTAGCATCGTTATTCCTCAAACTAATGAGAAAGAAAAAAATGGTGTTAGCAAGGATGGAGACACTTTTTCAAGGAGCCTTGCCTTGTGATTTGCCTGAAATACTGCTTCAGCAGAAACATGGAGGAAAGAGACTCCTGAAGACATGTTGAGCAGGTTTACAGAGGGATTTAAAAACGTGGGAGGGCTGAATTTTGGTGATTGGAAAGCTGTGAAGGAGAGAAACAGTGTTCCACAAACACGAGGCTTTGCATTGTCTGGCTCTGCAACACTTGAGCACTGTCATGCAGAAGTGAAGGCAGATGAAACTTCTTTCACTGACATTGGAAAGTCATATCCATAAGGGAAGAACCCTTCTGGTCCTTTGCAGTCCAAGGGTCTCCATGGAAAGAGAAACCTAAAAAATATGTGGCTAGCAGATGTGTTGTCTAAAAGGAATTAAATGGTCAGAGTGAGTGACTGAAATGGCTACAGAAATATTAAGTCAAACCCACAAAATAAATGTATTGCACTTAGAAGAAATAATGTTTACGTATGAGTAAATAATTTATGATGTCTTCTGGAAATTTAACAGCATACATTGGCTGAAACTTTGCTCTTCATATTTAAAATACCCAAATGTAAAGAACTTTGGTCTGTGGGTGTTCAGGGAGGAAAGAAAGCTGTTCAAAAATAATACCCTGTGAACAATCTGGAGTGATACAATCTAATAAAGGGGAGAAATGAAACATCAAAAAGCTCAATTGCCCGTTGCAGACAGTTTGCCATCAGAGGGTGGCTCAGGACACCAGGTCACTGCCTCGGGCTGGCTCAGGGGTGTTGTCACAATGCACTGCTGGTACTTTCATGGGCCTTGGGTGGGGATCTGCCTCTCTCGGCCCAGCCCCTTGGAGACTGCTGCTAATGCTACAAATCACATCCCAGCCACAAACAGCCACAAATGTGCTGGCTGTCACGGGAGACCAGGCATCTGTGGAATATGGCTTGTGAGGGAATTAAGCTGTGTCACAGGGATGCCATTAAGCCAGGTGGGAGGGATGAAACAAAACCGCTCAGCAACATAGAATCTAAAATTTATTTACTCAGCAGGGAAGGGTGAGTGGGTAGCAATTTCCATTCTGTGATGCACACGCTATAAGCACAACTCAGAGCTCTAGACCTCTGTTCTTCACATGGATCCAGAGGAAGATTCCTTCTCTGGCCAGTCCATGTGTCGGGTCCTGCCCTGGAGCTTGGCCTCTGCATGTCACAATTCCTCCTTTGGTTCAGCGTTCCTGGTGCTGGTAGAGATCTGTACCTGTGAATTCCCTGAAATATGAGACTTTTTAATACCTGGTCTTCACACAGGCAGAAAGGAAGACAGGTCTATGTAAGGCTCGGCAGGTACTATAGGATCACCAAGGAACTATTTCTGATATCACTCTTAAATGTTTATGACAATCAAAAAGCAAATGGATAACTTTTGCCTTCCTCCTACATTTGGTCCTGCTTGGCCATAAAGAACAAAATCAGAAGTCTGGCAAATGTCACATTATCAGTGCAATCCCATTGACTAATTTCCAATCCTTCTCATCACTTGATTGGAATATGGTGTGGGAGTCAGTAAAAAGACACATGGGAATCTATGCTGGCCATGCCAATGCAATTCTACGAGAAATTATATTTGTGGGATCATAAAAATACCTTGTTTATCTGAAGAGATACATTTCTCATAAAATGATGCCAACAGGAATTTATTAAAAATCATTAAAATGCCATCATTTATAGCGTTACTGCCATTGTCCCATTGTAGGAATCTGAGAGTATGCAGCTCACATGCATGGGTCATTCTTTTAAAAACAACAGCTCCAACCTTCTCTTTCTCCTCGATCTTCTGGAGTTTTTCTATCACTTAAAATGCCAGCTGTGCTTGAATACAAGTGAATTATGAGTTTTTTTCATTTGCTAGTTCTTGTTTATTGTTTAATAAAGAGCATTTGAATTTAAGTGTTTATAAAAGGTTTAAGATTGTCAAATGGCCTGAATTCAGCAATGGAACTGGGGAGGTTTTTGGGAGGTCTGTTGGATGTTTTTCTTCATACATGTCTCAATTTGATAGAAAAAATACAGTAGTTTTCCCTTTAATAAGCTACAGCGTAGTCTAGCTGAACGTGTGTATTTTTTACAGCCTATAGTAAATTGTTTTTCTTGCTACATTCTTGTCTTTCTGCCCTTTGCAATGTGAATAATACTGGCATAGTTCACCCAGCATTCAAGTTTAGGAGTCTGCATTTAGAGATGATGTTCAAGAGAAGGAAAATGTAAATAATAGAGCTGACTATGTGGGCTTAAACCTACTTAAGTCACAACACTTAGTCAGTTTAATAGCATTTATAAAAGAGATGGGAATGGCAAAACCTACTTCACACATTCAACCAAACACAGGTTTATATTTCTCAGTGAATCACTGTAATGTTTTTATCAGCACAATATTTTTGTCAGAAGTCAAGATCCCCTAAGTGTGTCTTCACTTGGTTTTCAAACACTTAAGATCAGAGGGATGAGCCATCAGCCATACAAAAGAAAGCTATTTGTTATTTCTGGGGTTTTGGGGTTTTTTTATGCTGGGAAAAATGAATCATTTTTGGCCCAGACCAATTTAAGCTTTAGCTTGATGTGTTTTTGAAGTCCCTGTGAGTTTAGTTCAGGTCATCTTTCAGTGTTTTACACCTCCCAGTGTAAATCACTGTACAGAGAAACTGCCCATTTCAAAAGGAGCAAACCAGACCCCATTTATACTGGTTTTACTTCACCCACCTGATCTGGGATTTTGCAGCAGGCCACACAGGCTTCAGGTTTCTGGCTGAAATGACTGGGAAACCACCGAGCTCACACAAGCTCATCTGGGATTCTTCTGATGCAGGTGGTTTCCCATCTAGTGGTAACTGCCCTGAAAGGAGCTTATTCTGCACTAGACAACGATTAACACGTTAGAAGTTAGCTCTGCAGTTTCATTTTTCATTTCCTGTGCTGCACTCGCTGCACAGAATCAGTTGTAACATAAAGTTTAGTCAATGGGAAACTCAGAAGGCAGACCCGAATTTCTAATTTGTGACAGGGAAGACAAGCACTTGGCCTTTTATATAATTTTTTTTAAGGCAGAAATAATTTCACAGGATAAATAATCAAATACATAGGTTATAAGCTTGACCATCTCCACTGAAAATCAGCTGTTTCTCCTGTGTTCAGCTCTGAAAATAATAAGAAGTAATGTGCAACCCTTATTTTCAGAGATATTTTGGATTGTGTATTGGAACAGAGGTTATAATTTTTTTTCTCATTATATTTTGTAGTAATATCTAATTCCTGTCCTAGGTCCATTCTTTTTTTACATACTTTTAGTAGGCTTTAATGTTTTTCAGGTTTATTCCGTATTCTCTCAGCTGTAAAAGCTGTCTGAGGGAAGGCACAGAGAAGACGGCAGCTTAACCAACTGGGTTTTAAAACCAACTGTCTTCTGTAAAGGTCTTCTGGGACACAAAACCTTCCACTGATGAGAAAATACCAGCAAGCGTTCTGTGCCATCCAACACCTACTTTGTTTTACCCTTTATTCACATGAACCACCAAATGGTATTTTACTATGACTAATTTCCTTTAATGTGAAAAAATAGTCTTCAGGCAGGGAAAAAAATATTTTGCTTCTTTAAGAAGACACGTTGGTGTGACAGGCAGGCAGTTACCTACCCATGGCTCTAAACACCCACAGTTTCCTAAAATAACAACAGAAGTTTCTAAAATGTGTCAAACCTAGAAAATGTCATATGCTTTACTCCCAGCAGCAGGGAGTTACAACCATTCAGCATTTTCAAGGCAATTTTAAAAAATGGAAATTAAAAGACAACAACAGTTGGGTTTTACCAATTTTATTTCTAGACTTTATATTTTTTTGCTGGAAACTTGTCTGTTACAGGTCTGTTGGTGAAAATGTGCATTTCAGACCAGTTATGCCAATAAGTACAATATAAAAATGTACAAATCTGAATTGCTTTTGCTTACTACAGATTGTTATAATAACGTGACAAATAAAGCATCTCTGTTGGCACATGAACCCACTTATCTGGATTTGGCCTTTTTCAGTACATACAATATTTTTAAAAAATTTGCAGTACACACTACCACTCAGTGTAACACATAATAAAACCAACAAGCACTAAACTCAATAATCATGTTTGGTTCAGAGACACAGAGATGCCACGAACAGAAGTGTTTTATGAGGTAAGCAGTAAGAAATGTTCCTGAAATTTGGACAGAATGTATCCAGTCCTCCTGGGTCCTGCGACTGCTAGTAGCATTGCAATGTTTATTTATGCACTATGTAGGATCTTAACTGCATTTGCCTCAAAATGAGTTCTAATTCTGTTTTGGTTTAGCAGCATACAGGCAACAGCTAGATTATTCTTCAGCATACAACTCTGTTAGCTGGCTTATTTATGAGATTTACAGGCTTTTTTTAAATTAGCATTATGCTATAATTAAAAAAAAACACAAACAAAAAAAACCCCTAGTATATCATAACAGATTAAACACACAAAATACTTAGAGTTCCAGAAGATAACCTATTATACCAAATGATGTGTCCCAGCTGAGGGAGAACCACATCAGGTGGCACACAAGAGATATTATAATGCACCTTTCATATATCAATGTGGCTAATAACACAACTTAAAACTACTATGATAATAAACCCCAGATCAGACAAAGAATCCAGCTTTATAAAATGCATAACAAAAAAAAAAAAAAAAAAAAAAAAAAAAAACCAAAACAACAAAAAAACAACCAACCCTTGACATTAATTGATCTTCTGAAATGTCTGCTGGTTTTTAAATTAATGCAGAGACCCATTCAGAGCAACGTTCGATGCATTTCCGTTTGCAGTAGAACTATGAGGCACTGTAAGAACATCAAAACCTGGTCTAGACACGGGTAACTGAAGTATGAGGTATTGTGAAACAGGAACCTTTTTTGGAATAGAGCAGTAATCACATTAAGTAAAAACTGATCACATAAAAAAATCTACAAAAAAAAATGATGTCAATAATATAATTTTCTATGAGAAAATTAAAACCTATTACATGGCAGTATATGACATTGTATAACAAAAAAAATGATCCACAAAATAGCAGCAAAACACAATGACAAAGATACAGAAAAGCAATGTTAATTTTTTTCAAACCATGCTGGGAATTTATCCATAGCAGCTCAATAAAAATGGAGCATCCACTCCTTTTCTTTTGTATTTTTCTTTTTTTTTTATCTTTTGAATTTTTTATCTTTTTTTCCTTTTTTTGTTCTTTTTTGTTGTTGTTGTTTTTTTTTACAATCAACACCTTAGCGGCAGTTTTCTCACATACATTTCACCATCACATTCTCCTCGAGCATCAACTTCAACAGCTATGTCCACGTCCCTTCAGCTACTTTCTAAAATAATAATAAAAAGATACATAGCCAAGATGTGCAAATTTTCTATTTGTAGCTAAATTAAAAAAAAAAAAAACAACGGGGCATATACTGGAATAAAAACTTCTTTCAAGTACTCCAATTTTCATATCTATTAACTATGGCGTTTTTTCATGGTTAGACTGCTTTTGAAAATGTATAGGAAGGGGCCAAATAGACTGCCTGGTTTTGGGTTTGTTCTTTGAAGCGTGTCCTTTTTTTTGCTTTAATAAGCTGGGTTAAAACTGCAACATCAAGGGTAGAAAGATTTTCTTTTTCAAAAGGGGCGATTGCATTAATTTACAAATCATACTGGCCTTACGAACATCCTCTGCAATAAATATTCTTTTTAGCCTTAACTATAAATTATATATTTTAGTGTTTAAAAACCTTCAATTGTAAAAACATCTAGCGATAATCCTTAAAACTATGTGTCCTATATGTGAACCTTTAAGGCCCCTAATTTATAAAGATGAGTTGGCACCAAAGGATTCTAAACTTCAAACTTTTCTATAGAAAAGGAAAGGAAGATATCCTGGCAATTTGTGAATGCAATTTTCTCTCACTGGAACACAACCTTCAGAAAAAAAGAATCACCTCTCCTCTAACACCATAGTTAAATGCACTTGCTTTGCAATTCCAAGTTTGCCAACAAGCACTTTATATATTTCCAAACCATTCCATTAAAAAAACAAACAAACAAAAAAAAAATCCCACACAATAAGAGAATGTATTTCCTATATCTAATGGACTGAAAGTGCTTTGAATGGAATGGTTTTAGAATATTACAAACGAACAAAAAAAAAAAAAAAAAAAAAAAAAAAAAAGACTGAACTGTGGATTGAACCTGACCATAATTAGGCTGAATATCTGTGGGGTCAGAACAGCATTTTTACACAGGTAACTACAAAAATAGGAAGATTACAAAAATATAATATATTATGTCACTATTTCGGTTTCTCTTTATAATAGGGTCCTGTATGAGTAGTACATTGGCCTTTCCCAACCATGCTAAGCTGGAACCCTACAAATGCCTCAATGCACAGGCAATCCACAGGCACAAAAAAAAAAAAAAAGATTAACACATAATAATGCTGCATACTAACATACACTAACTTAAGGGCTACGTTAACCATTTAAAAGGTGAAGAGGATAAAAAAAAAACCTAAGGAAATAAAATAAACATTTACAGATGAATTATAAAGTGACTAAATGCATAAGCAAGCAAGATACAGAAAAGCCTAGAACTGCGTTAAAGCTATGCTTTTTAAAGAAAAAGAATATTTCATTTACTATCTAAAAAAAAAAAAAACCTCTTCTACTTTAAAAATGGTTGGTTGGTTTGTTTTATATGTAAGAAATCAAATCTAATACCTCCCCTGGAGACATTTCGTGTGTTAATGCCTATTTTTACAACATACAGACAAGAACACTTTAATATAAAAAACTAGTTGATTATTATTGTATAAAATCCTCTATTTTTGTAGCACAAACCCCTGGGGGTAATGCAAATACTATTTTTTTTCTTTTTTTAAGACAGTTTTTGGGGTATTTTTTGTTTATTTGTTTGTTTGAAGTCACAGATGGAAGGGAGACAGAGCAAGAAAAAAAATATAACACGATTGGTTTTCCCTTCTGATATAAAAATGTCCTGGAGAAAAGGGTTTCTGGGGGGGAGATCCTGATGCCGATTCCTTCTCAGATGCCCTTTCTTTGTCTGCTTTTCTTGCCAAGCAAATCCATTTAGGAAGAAGTCCTCTTTAAATGTTCACGTCTCGCACATCAGTAGGTGTGCAGGAGAGGTCTGCTTCGTCCTCTACAGTCTTTGTTTCTGAAGATACGTTGTGCTGCTGTGCCTGGCGTAGACTGGACTCCAGGAGGGACTCAATCTGTTCTTGGCAGGCTCGTAAACAGTCCTGCAGGAGGGTGCAATGGAGAGAGTGAGAGAGACCCAAGAGTCCTTCAGAAAGATCGCAGGCTAAAACACCAGTTTCTTGACAAAGCAAGAGAAATGTTACCGGGTTATCTGGGAGAGCAGCAGGCTGGAAAGGAGGGTGGGAAGAGCAGAAGCACCCGACAGTGAAAGGACTGGCTGAGCAAGCCTGTTTTTTTGCAGATTGTGCCTTGCACTTCTGCTTCTCTGCCTGTGCAGTTTACAGTTCTCTGCAAGCCCACTGCTCACCACTGTGGTTTCTACTTTTACCCCAGGAACCCTTCAGCAGTAGAATCTGCTAGAAGCAATGCTCACCAACACCGACTTTCTTCCCAAGGCTAAATTCCAACGATAGAAATGCCATATACATGTTAAGATGCCTGCCAGCTGCTGCAATGTCCAGCTGTGGGCAGCTGATTAATTCCTAACCCTGAAAGCATCTCCAGAGATGGACTGGACTGTCGGACCCCAAAAGGGTCTCTCAGAAGCACCACAAAGCGCCTCCCTAACCATGCACTACCAAGCCCATCCAAGCTTCCTGTGTGCTACCACATCCACCTGGAAATCTCAGTCAGGGTGAGACCTTTTCCTCCCACTTCCAAAGCGTTTTCTCCAAGCTGGATGTGCACACATTCCTCCTCGGGGCTCAGGAGGCTGCACAGGCCTCGCTAGAAATTAAAAAACCATAAAGAACTAAGGAAGATCCTGTCTGTGGTGGGGAAAGGCAACTTCCCCCAGGCATTATGCCATACCATGAGGAGAGATATCAGGTTCCCAGCAACCAGAACTGGAGAAGGCCTTTTAGCTCAGCCTGCACAACTTCCTGCAGGCGGTGGAGGCCTGTACACCCACTGCAGTGACACAGAAATGGTGCCCTAAACAGGCCAGACAATCCCACAGCATTCTGCCAAAACTCATCCGGCGTGCTGTTTACCCTTATCTTTATAACAAACATGGTAAGCTTTTTCCCCCAACATCTTTAACTCTGTGTATGAAGGACTTTGAAGTTTCCTTTCAGCACTGCCTTTTCTGATTTAACCTATGACATGTGTTAGCCCTTGCGGTGAACCCAGTCTTCCATGATAAATTGCCGTCAAAAGTGTTAGGATGTGCATGACTGAGAATGAATGTTGTTTTCCTGAGAGGGTGACCTGCCTGCTGTTTTCTTTATTTCCCAGTTTCAATTCTGCCTTCATTCAGAGGCTTCTTGTGTGATCTACCAGCTTTTCACTGATTCCACTACCACAAGAATCTCCTCTGCCACCAATAAGGGCACATGGCATTTGGGGTAAAATAAGATTAGAAACCCAAGCAAACAATTCTCTGCAAGTCCTTTCTGAGAGAGAGGGAGGTTAATCCTACCTCTAAGCAGATCAGACCATCAGTACAGCTCACTGAAAACACATAACCTATGACCTTTCCTGGTTTAAACCCTAGTGTAATATTTCCTCTTGACAGAGACACACAACGTTTTAAATGACAAAAAGAAACGCCTCATATCCTAAAGTCATCATGCCTTTGGCTGCTGCATACCTCTGGCCTCCACAATAAGGTCTCTATGAAGTCCCTGCACCCAGCCCTCCTCCAGATATGACGGATCAATCCTGACTGTAAGGCTCCCCCTTGTACCACAGACACATTAAAGAGTCCACACCAGCACAGCTTTAGGTGTTCCTGGCTTTACTAAGCCACTTCTGAGGATAATTCTCTTCTAGCAAGTTCAGTGGTCCAAACTGAAAGCATTTTAATTTTTCAGAGCAAAATGAATCATCTTGGGTTTTGTTTTGGGTTGTTTTTTTTTGGTTTTTTTCAGGTGGGAGTAGATTTTATGGTGAGTTTTGATGGGAACTTCGTGGGCTTTTTTTTTTTTTTTTTTAGTCCTGACCATTTGCATACAGCGTGTTTGAGCTCTGAAAACTAAAACCACTCAAAAGAATTTCTATAAATATCTATTCTTCTCCCTCTGGAGTCCAGTTATGAATAATTACATAGGACTATGTAATTTTAAGGTACTTTTTGCCCACAGATTTTTTTTCCTTTAAAATTCTCAGAGTGAAGCATGCTGTAACAGTTTTTTAAAAAACAATCTTCACAATATATTATGAACAGACTATCTTAAGCTGTAGTTGAATGAAAAGGTTTTTTTACTCTTTAAGGCATTTTGTCCATGTCTTATTCACATGGCTATTAGATAAATAGTTTGCCTGTAGGAATGCATTAGAGCTAGCAATAAACAACTGCAAAACATAAAATTCACTGTGAACAACCTCACCAAAGCTGCTTTCATTCTCAGGACTTCCCAACACTGAAAAGCAAATACAAAACTTGTGCATTACTCTGATAACTTCTCCCAACAACTTTTCTGCTTCACTACCCAAATTTTCAATGCCCACAGTTTGTTCAAGGTCATAAACCCTTCCTGGATTAATTAAGCTCCTCAGTGAAAAAAAAAAAAAAGAAAAAAAAAGAAAAAAAAAAGACTTGCTAGCTTAACTGAAGTGGTCAAATACCTTTAAGACACAGTGGACATGATCAGACTCCAGGGTCACATAGGAAAGGAAACAAACAACAACAAAAAAGGAACTGCTTGGAAGTCCTTTGTTCCTGCCTGACCCGTTCTGGATAACAAGCACATGTTTGAAGGTGCCTCTGAGAAGGGGCAGGCAGGAGGCAAATTCCAATGCACTAACAGACAGCATGGAGACCCAATCTAATCTAGTTCAGCAAATTTCTGGCCTGGAAATGAATGTCAGGTAAAATTCCATCTGTTTGGATGATGGGGTCAAAAACAGAATGATGGAAGACAGCCCAAGACTTCTAATTGTGATTATCTGACTTCTAATTACCCCTGATCAAAGGCAAAATGGGAAATTGGACTCCTACCAACATATAAACATGAACCATAAAGGAATTCCAATCAGGTGATATTCATTTTACTTTAGATTCAGCTCTCTTTGAGACTAAAGGTAAAAAAGTGTAATTATGTAACCTGAAATCCAACAGATCTGTGCTCCAGCTAACGGATCATGAGGGGGAACACCAGCCCTGCTCTTAACATTCCAAGACTATCCAATATAAAACCTCTTCCCTGACAAGGGGAACCATCACTGGGGCACAGCATGCATCATACAAATCCTAGTGAAATGGGATAGCAGGAATGGCATTTGATACCATGGGTTACATAGACAGGTATTTTGGGAAAGTCTCCCTGCAGGGGAATCATGCTCTGTATGAAACCAAGCAGATTCCTCTCCCAGAACAACTGCAGTGGAAGTTGCTGTTCCCTTATTCCACTCCAAACACAACAATATACCTGTGCATACACAGAACTTTGTGATGCTAATTTTCTGTAGCAATCCATACAAAATCCTTATTTCTACCTAACACATGAATATATTTAGCACTGGAAGCTGGAGGGGAGTTACTCCCTTTTCAAGCTGTTAACCAAGCCCAAGTCAAACAGACTGTGGCCTTGCAATGACTCGGGACAATTAGAATGAAATAATAAAAAAAATCATATTTTCTTGCTAAAGCAACTTTGTTTTCTTTTCCAAGAGCTCTGTCATCAACTAAGTCAAGTCACATAAGGACAGGCCGTTGTTCTGCACGATGTGAGAGAATCCACTTCAGTGCCCAGTATCAGGAATGGTTAAATCATCTTGCTTGAATCAAGATGCTGCCTGGACAGATAGCAAGCATTTTCCCTCAGTACCTGCTTCAAACACCCTGGACAGTAGCCAACCACACACTGGAATTACCTGCATTGTTCACAAACTGACTAAAAGCATCACACGTGCAAACCAAACTGAGAGGCCCATTAGTTCAGCATTTCTTAGAGTATTCAGCATTTCAGGTCCTTAGAGCATTTAACACTTCCACACTGTCCTACCTCACCTGCAGTGATATAAGTGGCAAAAAGAACGTCCTCAATACTGAGGCACTGTTCAGGTGATAACACAAAATAACAAGCTGAGATACTGCATTTTTCAGCAATTGTTTCACACAGTCTATCAAAAGTAAAATATTCTTTTGAGAATAATTAATTGCAATTAAATCACTCAATCCCGTCAACAAAGCCCAATTACACAAACCCAGTTTTGCAGTGGCTGGACTGGGACGGTTTTCTATGCATTGAAATTATTAACATGTAAAATAATTTAATAGCAACTCCAAGATTCTGCCCCTAACCACAGAGTTGTCTTTATTTGACTCATTGTCCAGCGCTTGGAGACCTCACAAGAACCTTTTTAAAGCATCCATTTATTGGTCTTCCACATTGTTACAAAACAAAGCTCAACTCTGCCCCAACTTCACACACCATTATGACATGGATCATTGACTTTAGGTCTTCCTTGTAGGCTCCCTTCCTGGCCCATTCACTCATGAAAGGTTTATTGCTCACTAGTTACTGATGTGCATCTCCTGGAAGCTGCAGGGCAAAATGAAGGGTCCTGTGAGGACCATCTACCTTGTCAGAAAGTCGTGGGACAAGCATTTGTTCCAAAAAGGAATTCAATACCATCTACTGTGAAGGTCTAGCAGGTAATAAACCAAATTAGATCATTAGAACTCTTTTAAGAAGAGCTTTTTCACACCACTTGGCACAATAAAAGGCTTCAAGAATGGTCAAAGATAAGGTCAGAGATACCACAAGTTCTCAGCAACTGTTTCCTGGTCTTATTCCCTAAGTTTTGTTTTACAGGGACTCCTGGTTTAATGACCCCCAGCCAAACACGGCCTCTGCCACATCCTAAGTGAGGGCAGGGCTTCCTCCTGACACCAGAGCTGGATGTGCCATTCCCAACCGGGCATCACAGATTATCAGTGGGCATCACAAGAGCCAAACAAGCAGGCTTGGCACAAGAGAACACATTGAGAACCCCCGCTCTGAGGCTTGACCTTTCCCAAGATTTACTGTCAGATTAGCTCCCATGCAGTAAGCAGGCATTCATTCTTAAAAACCCTTAATGCAGGAGATCAACCGAGAGAAAGAGTCACTTACCGGATCACATTTGATAACTTGTGATAGGAAATGTGTGAGGCATTGATAGGAGAGGAAAGTGTTAGTGTTCCCCAGATGCAGGCCTTGCACAGCTGCTACCACGCTGCCAGCTGCGATCATGGAGGGTGGGTTTGAAATAAATTTAATATCTGTATGAAGAAAGGAGAGAAAAAAAAGAAAAAAAAAAGAAAAAAAAAGACTGAAATGATTGCTTTAGGAGAAGCCTGTCCATACACATACACTCTTTGTACCAGCATGGCTTTCAGCTGACAACCATTGCATCCAAAAAGGCAGGGGAAATGGTGAGCAGAAAGATGCCTCCTGCTCTAAAACTGTTACAGGTCCAAACCTGCAAACACTTATCCACATGAGAAACTGCTCTGCAGAGAGTGGCCCTGCCTAGCACTGGGCCTGGGAGGCCATTCATCACTTGGAGGTACTTTCATCATAAGCAGGGCCTCCATTTTTCCTAGTGTTAAAATACTTTGCTCCTGTGAATAATGCCAGGGGGGTCAATGGCACTGCACATCTGAGAAAACCTGTTCACATCCTGCAGTGTTGCATGGTCAGATCCAAGGTGCACTCTAACAACAAGTCCTGGGCCCCTTTAAAGCAGAAACCTTTGCTCTGACACTCAAAGGAATATTGCTTTAATGAACAACAACATCAACAAAAAGAAAGAAAAGAGAGACTGCTTAACCCTGTCAGGAGGCAGATAATCCATATTTAAATTAAGGTTTCATCTTAAAAATGCTTTGTCTCAACCTAGTCCCTTGTCAGTGGCTGCCACCCATCCTGGCAACAGGGATTTAATGTAAATGTGGCATAACTAAGTGACGGGGGTCCCAAGAATTGGCGGACAATCAGTTACATTCTGATGTGACACCATGCTGACAAGAGGCTGGGCCCCCTTCCAGACTGCATTGCTGTAGGTCTCTCCACAGAGCCACTCCCAGGATCCCTTAAGGGGCTATCTCTGCCATTCAGCATGTTTTTCCTTTGGGTTTGTTTGGTTTGGTTCTAGTTTTTTTAATAATAATAGTCTACATTTTAATGATAAGACTCTTTTCTACTGAGCAGGAATGCATTTGATCTATAGCAGTGAACACCTTGAAGGAGAATCAGGAACAAAGGAAGCAAGTGGCACAAGTCAAGGTCCAATTTTGTGAGGGAGAAAGGGAAACACCACAAAGTACAACAGAACCTGAGATACATTCCCTCAGCTTTTATCAGAATAAAACTTCCTCTGGGTTGGAAAAATATAAACCATCTGTCAAACCCCTGAATGAAATCAAAGGAATGGACAGCTTAGAGGACTCAGTGGAACTGTTTAAGTATTAAATCATGCATCTCCTTTATTATGATAAAATAACTTTTGTGTAAATGTTTTACCAGTGGAACTAAAGCCTTCAGGACTCCGTGAAAGTCCTGACTCTGAATCTGTTCATTCAGACACCTCTGACACTCCACTGTGGCCCTGATCAATGCCCAAAGGAGCACTTGGCCCAGCATCCTGCAGACCTCCAAAATTAAACTGATACACAAAATTCTGGCCAAGCTTTGAGGATGCACTGCCAGTGAAAAGGCAAGCTCAAGCTAAAGTCATCTTGCTTATGTTAAAATAAACACATCAAAATAAATTTGCTTTGCCCCCTTTTCCTAACTGAAATACTGACACAGAGCTGCAGGTGGATTTCGGAAATGGGAGATTCCCAGCAGGGATCCCACCAGGATGGGGTTGCTTAGAGCGGTAGGGTGGCAGTGCCTTCCCAACACTGTTTACGGAGCTCCACAAATGGGACATGACCAAAATGTGTCACTTTAATGAGCCTGTCCTGACAGGATCACGTTTGGGATTAATATTTGCGTTCTTCTTTTAAATGGAGCAGTAAACAAGAACATGAATTCATAGTCACACCCTCATTCTTTCCAAGGTGGAAAAGTGATAATGAAGTTTAAATGACCAGTTTGTGTCTGTCCCTATAACCACTCCAGACAAGCAGCATGGACTGCCTTTTTGTTGCAACTCAACAAGGAATTATTTGTGGCAGAGGCCACTAATTTCAGCATATTAATCAGGGGGCCCCTCTCGCCTGTAATTGGATGCCCCCAAGTGAAGAGTGTGGCATCATTGTCAGCCTCCATCGCCTCATCTTGCGCTATTGAGCGCTCAGGAACAAGGGGGCTTCGGTGAGATGAATTAGACCTGACACAGCCACAATGGGGTAGGGGGCCCCATCAATTGAAGCACACATCCCCAGTAGCCTATCTGAGACTTCATCCAAAAAGAATAAACAACTTCAGCGTTGTTAAAAAGAGAGAGAGGGAGAGAGAGAGGAGGGGGAGGAGAGAGAAGAATGCCAGCCACCCTGAAGGGAGGACAAAGCAGGCATATAGGCGCTGCAGCGCTTTAAAAAAAATTCCTAACAAGGCGAGTCACCCCTTTTCCTTTTTAAATGGAGCAGCAATTCCATCCGTCTGGAGAGCTGGGGGCTATGAATGAAAATCTTTTCATTGAGGCAAATCAAAACTGTGAACATAAATCACTTGCTGCAAGATGCAACAGGTTCCAACTGGTCACATACCTTGAGACTTCCAATTTTATAAAGGCCAGAGAATGGGACAGTTGTAACAGGCTCATTTCAAAGGGGGATCTTTCTTTCTCCTTTGGAGAGGACCAAAGCAACAACAATAATAACAGCAATAAGAATAATAATAATATAAATAAATAAAAAGGAGCCTGGTATGTTTTGATAACCGGAGGAACATAATGAAATGCTGAAGCTCCAATATTTGTTGCTATTCATTGTTATGCTTGTATAGAGCTGCAGTTCTCCCTCAACACTGGTCTTAACTTGGGCCAAAAGAGGCCTGCTTCCTTTTGAGCTCTCCCTGCCTTGCTCTGCCATGCCAAAGTCCCATTCATTAAGCTCAATTATGTGTTAACTTCAAACAAGCCCTGGTAATTTTTTTTCCTTTTCTTTTCTTTTTTTCTTTTTTTTTTTTTCTTTTTTGCTTTTTCTCCCAAACCTACCACAGCACAAAGGCATCCTTTGGTGAAAATAGATTTTTCAAAACCAAACCAAATCAAACAAACCCACTTCTACTAGCCAGACAACTGGAGAGGGAGCCTAGGAGGAATTCCCCTCAACTTCACCTTGCAGCAGAACCTTCTTTTCTTGAGCAAACACATACACACTCATCTACGAACACTTCCACAGGCTTCACCTTGGTAAGCCAACTGGCCAAGGGTTTGTTTTCTAAGCAAGCATTATTTTGCAGTCTCTTCTTAGGAGAGCCTCCTTTACAGAAGAGGGCACAGGCAAAGGAGAGACTGCACTTGCCCCTGAGGCCACTTAAGCAAGCCGTCAGTGTTTCCAGTGGACTTTGGATCAGGCCCCACAGCATCCAGGCAGCACAAGGCATTTGCAGTCCATCTAGGTTCATTTTGGCAATGGGGAAATGCAGCACAACCCAGCAACAGCAAAGCAAAGTCCAGATGCTGCTTAAGCCACATGTGATCTTCACTAGCCAACAAAGAAGTCATGAGGAAAGCAAAAGGTAGAGAAAGCCCTGACATCCAAAAATAACAATAAAAACACAGAGCCTAGTGGCAGCCTTCCTGAGTGCTCCTTCCCCAGGCAATATTCCCAACTCCAGTAGGGAGCTGAAGAGGGCCCCAACTCTGGTGAGCTCAGCGCTGTTTTTTTTAAAAGCTCAGTAAAACTTCCAGAACATGGTTCTCATTTACTGATCCATTCTCCAGCTGTGGTGTGTAGCAGTGTTAAATAAAGGCTCTGGATGTGCTTCCTAAAAGAAACATAACAACACCGACAGTAGATCAAAGTACTGGACTCTTAGCAAGTCTCCAACCTTTGAACTACTCTTGCTTTCATCCCTGTCATTGCCAACACAACAACCCAGGTTAAACATCCCTACATCCAAAGGGGAGCCCAGGTGGCCGTTCTATTTAGCTCCAAACTTAGCAAATCACACCTCCAGAGTCGCAGCAGCCTCGTATCTGGTAGAACCTGGCATGGAGGGACACACTGGATTTTCCCAAAATGTTGCTGCCAGGGGTTTGAAGGTTGTGGCACTTCCAGCACCGAGCATTACTCCAGGCAACCTCACCTATGAGCAGCCCTTCACGCTGATGTTAGACCCAAGATGAAGAGCAATGCCAGTGTTTTATAAGCTTCTCTTCTATGGCTTGGTCGTTCTATCTTTAGGCCTTGCAGCAGGGCCAGTTCTGTGAAATAAAACTTTTTTTGTTGTTGTTTTTGGGGTGGTTTTTTTTTTTTTTTTTTTTTGTTTTTTGTTTATTCGTGTTCCTTCTGAGTGCCTGCCATCCTCCTTCAACCTTCTCATACCAAATCCAAACTCTGGAAAACAAGCTACACAGCACTATCGGGTGCCACCGGCCGCGCGCGTCCCACCGAGGCTTTGGAGCGCGGATACCATGGCTCTTTGGCGTCTTTGGAGGCCAGCCCTGCTCATGGCTCCAGCACAGCACGTGGTCACGAGGGTGCAGATGGCAGCGGCTCGGTCCCGTGCCAGGAAAAGCCTCTGTGCCGCGTGGCCCTCCTCCAATCCACCAGCCACCAAGGAGAGGGGAGAAGACGCAACTTGAAGAGGGAAGGTTTAAAACCCCCACGCAGTGCTATTCACAGGGAAAATCTCCCTCCGCCTTTAAAAACTTGTCCTAAAGAATGAATCCACATGGGGACGGATTCCCCGCACAGGCAGTAAGCCTTTTGCAGCCCCACATAAACCCGGTGTGGGGAGGTGAGGAAATCGTGCCACGCTGAGCTACAGAGAACGGGGAGGGGGGGGAGGGGGGTGGTCCCTCTCCCTCCCTGACAACCACACAAAACTCCAACTCAGAAGCAAAATATCTTCTGAAAAGAAAAACTTACCTCTGGCAAAGTAATCCACCTTCTGCAAACAAGGGGCAATAATCGGGGCTTAAACTACCTCCCCGCAGCTCTGCGAGCGCGCCTGAGACCAACAGCTACGGGAAGCTTTACAAGCCGGGGGGTGGGCGCGTGTCGGGGAGCAACGCGCTTTGCGCAACGTGCAGGGCTCATACCTGTAGCGCACAGAGCCACAAAAGTCTGAGCATGTTTACGGATGATCTGCTTGGTGTCCTCTGCCAGAGGCATTTTAGTAAGGAAATGTTCAATGAAATCGTGGGGGGTCATTGCAGCCAGATTCCATTTCAGCTTATTCACCAGCAGCAGCTCCATTTGCTGCAAAGAGAAGAGGGACGGGAAGGGGGAAGGAGAGAAGAGGAAGAAGTGGGGGGGAGCGTGGTTAGAGCCACTCGCACGCGGTGCCGGGGCGCAGCGCTGTCCCGGTGTCGGGCCGGGGTGCGGGGGTCCCCCCATTCCGGGACCGGGCCAGGGCAGCGCCCGCCGGGGCCGGCAGGGGGAGCCCGCGGGCCGCCCGGCGCCACGGGCCGGTAGCGCGGGGGGGTCCCGCTCCCGCTCCCGATCCCATCCCGGCCCCATCCCGGCCCGCCGCCGCATCCACAGCTCCCGCCCGCCGCCAGCAGCCCCGCAGTCCCGGCCGGCTCTTCCGAACGTGCCGTTCTTTTTTTTTTTTTTTCCCCTTTTCTGTATTTTTTATGTATTTTTTTAATGTTTGTTTCGATTTTTTTTATTCTTGAAGTGATTGAACGTGAAATTACCAGTAATTCGTCGGGTCTAATGGAGTTATCTGTATAAATGCACAGTTTTTCTGCGGTGAGAGGAATAGTTTCCTTCATTTTTGAAGCCACAAACATGCAGGTAGCTCCGAGCAATTGCAATCGGCTTTTCTTGAGGGGTTCAAACGACAAAAATCTGTCCAAATAATTCATAGCCAAGGGGAAAACTTCCTCTTCGCACTTCTGCTCCTCGCAAACCTGCAAGAAGGAGAGAGATCGTTGAAGAATAATTTAATTGAGGCGAAAGCCAGGCTTGTCCTGCTTCTCTCGCCCTCCCTCCTCCCTCACCACCAGGCTTTGCAGGGCAAGGTTGAAGGAGACAGGGGGAAAGGCAGTTGGGAAAAAAATGGATAAATATGGGAAAAGCAGCGGCATCAAAGAAAATGAAAGTCACGAGTGACAAAGTGGGGGGAAATGTTGCGTTAGAAACCCGCAGGTGATTCATGGCAAAAGGGGAGGGGGGGTAATCGAAGAAGAGGTCTGTGCCCCGTTTTCCAACCCTTAAGAACAAATTTTGAAAAGGGAAGAAGACGGAAAGCGGAGGAAAATGCTAACCCCCGTGATTGGTAACGGGGTGCAGAGCCGGGCTCGGCCCCGGATTTATTTATTTCGCTTTTATTTTTTCATCTAATTTGCCGTTGTGCTGCCGATTCCCCTCTCCGGTCGAGACACAAAGGTGGCGTCCAGCCTCATTTCCCCAGACGTCATCTTTTCAAAAAATATTTAAAAATATTTAAAAAATTATTCGAGCTCTCAAAAAAGGATGAAAATGAAGCGGCGGGGGTCCTTTACCGAGCCCCGTGCCTCTGGTCCTGCTGGGGGGCTCCAGGAGGATCCCCCGAAGTGAAATCCACCGCCTCCCTCTCTCGCCCTGCAGCACAGCCGGGCGCGACATTTCCCAAAGCAAGGCAGGGCGCTGCGGTTTCAAAAATTAATTAAAAATACATCGCAGGCACACAGGGCTTCCGAAAAGGCATGAAAATGTAGCCCAGCTCCTGGGGCTCCCTCTGGGAGCCCCCTCAGACGTGTCCCGTCAGGGACGAGGCCCTTTCCAACTGGCTTTTCCCAGGCGACCTTGCCGCTCGCTGCCGCAGCACAAGCGTGCCTTTGAGGGGTGACCGCAGCTCCAGCCTCTCTTCGCGTTGAACAAAGAAACTTTCACCCTGCAACTCCCCCCAGAAACGCCGGAGCCCCTCCGGCCGGTCCCCCTGCCCGCAGCCCCAGCGGGGTCCCCCGGCCCCCGACCTTCCTCCCCCGGCCCCTTCCCCCGCTCCCCCCCGCCACACACACACCCTTGGCTCTGCTCCCCGGGACTTTCTTCGTTTTTCTCCCGATTAATAAACACTTTTGCTTTGCAAATAAAAGAACAAAGATGGCGCATAATACTGGCACGGGCAGCCGCTTGCATACGTGTACAAGGATATTAATTTAAAATAAAATCCCCAGAAAACACGAGCTGGCAGGGGCTGGCGGCGGCCCCGCGCGGCCGGGGGCTCGGCGGCCGGGCCGGGGCCGCTCCCCGCCGGGCCAGGGGAGCCCCGAGCCGGCTCTGCCCCGGCTCCCCGCGCCGGCACCGCCTCGCCCCGACGGCCGGAAAAGGTGCCGGGCACCCCCCGACTCCCGGGGGCACCGGGCGGGGGCGAGGGGGCTCGTCCGCCGCCCCTCGGCGCCGGGACCCGGCTGCGGCAGCGGGGACACGGAGCCGGAGACAGCGGCGGCGGCCACCGCCACCTCGGGCCGCTTCCCCTCGTTCCACGCGGGCGTCTCCGAGGGCAGGCAACGTGTGCCGCGCCGGGGAAGCGATCCCGGGGGAAAGGGAGGGGGGGCAGGAGATGAGGCAGCGGCTCCCCGGATTCGGATTAATTCGTTTCGGTGCCGGAGCTTGCAAGGAAAAGTCCCCGAAAGATACAAACCTCCAGCATCCAAGTGGCAACTATTTTCCTCATATATGGCAAGATTTCTTTCTGCACGCACTTGAAGTAGGAGACGGAGGGCGAGCAGGTCTCCTCCGCCTTCAGCATTGTCTGCAGCACCCTGTCATTGAGGAGGTTGGCATCCAGGTAGGCTCGTCGGATGGTCTCCACCTCGCAGCACAGCAGCTGATGTTCCATGTCTGCCTTCGTCGCCTCGAGTCAGTTCTCTGCAGCAGGACTGAGTCAGTCGCTCGCTCGCTCGCTCGCTCTCTCTCTTCCCCTTCCAGGAGTCCCTTGGATGCTGCTTCTGCTACTGCCGCTACAGCCCTCTGGAGGCTGCAAAACTTTCTAACTTCCAACAAAACTCTCCTGGTGTAGTCCCTGTGACGTTACTGTTGTTAAGCAGAGATCAAAGCACGAGAGAGAATGAGAAAGAGAGAGAGAGCCAAAAGCAAGGGGCAGAGCCCTAAAGCCATCCCATAGGCTTCAAGTCCTTCCCCTTTGCTCAGCTTATAGAGAGCAGGGTTTTAATGCAAATGAGACAAGGGCTCGCTTTCTTCAAGGGCAAGGGAGAAGTGAGGGAAACCCAAATTGTCTCTTCAGTGGATCATGCATAATTTTAAAAATGGAGCGAGTTCTGCACTGGGAGCCAAATGATGAATGGGGCTAAGGCCACACACAGACGCCAGGGAGAGAAATGCAAGGAGACTTCGTATTATTTTACGGGGGCGCCAGGGAGGGGAGTGGAGCAGAACCAGTGCCTCACTGTTTGCTATCAATATAATTTTTATTATTATTATTATTTTCATTATTATTAGTGCTGTCACTGGCATGTAGCTGCCATTCTGTCCTTTAAAAAGGCGCACTCCCAACCTGAACGCCTACTCTTTGTAGCTGATCGCAAGGGAAAACCTTTCTCCTATTTCCTCAGTCCTGTTTTTTTCCCAGCCAGGATGGTTTTACTGCACACCAAATTTTTTAAACAATTGGGGTGTCCACCCTTCTGCCAAGATGGTTATTTTTCCAACCTTTTTTTTTTTTTTTTAGGTCTTTCCTTTCACTTTAAAGGTTTCACCTTCCCAGAGGGGCACGGAGGTGGCAGGGGACAGGGCGAGAACTAATCCGAGGCGCAGCCAGTGGCAGCGCACACCGGGGAAGGCCACGCTCGGCACCCCACCCCCACTGCTCACCGCCACCCAGGAAAAATATCCCAGCGGAGCAGCAAAATGGAGGCCGGGGCTCCCTCCAGCACCGATGGGTAGACGAGCTGGTGGGGTGGGAGGGAGGTGCCAGCAGCCGCCGGAGCCTGCAGGGGCCTCGTCTGCGTCTCCAGGACATTCTGTCCACGCGTGATGGGGCCCCACCGTAAATAACTCCCGCTCCCCGGCCGAGCCTCCTGTACCTGAGGACGCTCTGCTTTGCAATGTTTCTGTTAAAAAAGGGCATCTCTGAAAGCCTCACTTTCCCAGGGGCTGATAGCGCAGCTTGAGGCCCACTGGGGAACACTGGAGGTGAGGCTGATGCATGGGAGAAGTGACTTGTCCTGCCCCAAAGTGGCATAGGGAGAAGCAAGAAGGCTGTAAATTGGGGTGCACAGATTAACCTCAGCCTTGGTGCTTTAGCATCACCCGGGTGTCAAATACCTGCCAGGGGTACAACACTGATGGCAGAAACTCCAGCTGGTGGCAGGGGCTGCTAGCCATGGAGGACACAGCATCTCTCCTGCGTGACCTGCAGGGAGAGCAGTGCCAAAGATCACAGGGCATGTTGTTGCACAGTTGTGTGTTTATGTAATCTCTTTGCACGGACTGTCTGCCCATTTTCTCATTTACTCGTTTGCTTGACCATTTGTCTCCATTTTGTCTCCGTCTGTCGGGAGGAGGAGGAGGAGGAGGATGAGGATGTCGGAGGCCCAGCGCTCTCAGTTCCCCTTGCACGCCACAGCCCATGGAGTGACTCCGGAGGGTCCCTCAGCGAGGAAGCTGTCCCCTGTCCCTCTGCTTGTCTATTGTGCTTCACGCACAGGACAACCACTTCTGTTTCCACAAGTTTAGTTGGCCGGAAAGGTTTTAACATTAAATGGAAGAAGCACGCACGAGCCTGCGCTCTGGGGTCGGAATTGGACGTGCCTCCGATGTTCATGCGGGGGGACCCTATTTAATTAACAGCCCTGCACCTCCAACACCTTTCTGGTGAGCAGCTGGTTTGGCGAGCCCTTGGGGCAGCCGGTCGCATTCCCTTGGATCGTGCCAGCTCTCTCCTTCCGAACATTTGTTCCTGGCCACGCTGCCCAGGCACACGGGTCCCTCTCCCTACGCTGCGCAGCACTCACGCCTCGGCATCCTCCCGGTCGCTGCCGGTCGGAGCGGGCTCTCCGAGGTGCCTTCCCCCCCTCGGAGCACGCGGCCGCCGCTTCATTCATAAAAGCTGCGCGGCGGGACGCGGGGCTGCGCGGCGGGCGGGCGGTGCCGGCGGCGGGCGGGGCTGGCGCGGGGCCCGGGGAGCCCCCGCGAGGCGGCGCGGCCGCAGGAAGCGGCGGCGCGGGAGCCAATGGGGGCGCGGGGCTGTTACCGGGCGGGACGGGCAGATCTAGGCCGGGGCTCGCCCGGTCCCGCCGACACAAAGGGGACGGGCCGGGCGGCAGCGCCAGAACCGCCGCCGGGCCGCCCCCGCTCGCTCCGGCGGCAGCAGCGGGCGGTCCCCGAGCCACCGAGACCGCTCCGCCGCTGCCTGCCCGAGCCGCCGTGCCCGCACCAGAGCCCCGGGGTGCGCTCCTTCACCGAGCCGCCCGCCCCGCTCCCGAGCCGCCCATCCTGGGATGCGGGATGCGGGATGCGGGATGCGCGCTGCGGCCGCTTCCGCCACTCTCGCCCCCGGGGCTTCCGACTGCACTTCCTTCCTGCCCGCTCTCCCTCCCTCGCTCGCTCGCTGCCTGCCCGGCGCTCCCCTCCCCGCGGCGCCCGCCCGCTGCCGGCGACGCTGAGGCCGGCCGCCGCTTTCTCATGATGTCATCCCGCCCCCGCCGCTGCGCGCCGCCGCGCGGCCCCGGGAGCCGCGGGAGCGCGCATTCCTGGCGTGCCGGTGCCCGCCGTAATGTCGCGAAGAGCGGCGCGGCGGGGGCGCCGCCGCGGAAGAGAACACCTCCCCCCCAAAAAAACCCCACTCCTGCTCCGGACTCCTCTGGACAAGAAAGAGAAGGAGCTGCTGGAGAGGGTCAGGCAGACGATGACGGGTCGGGAGCAGCTCTCCTGAGAGGAGAGACTGAGGGAGCTGGGGTTAGTCTGGGGAAGACTGCGAGGGCATCTCACCAATGCCTACAAAAACTGCCAGTAGGAAGGTGCCGGGCTCTTCAGTGGGTGCCCAGCAACAGGATGAGGAACAATGGCCGTAGACACAAAACACAAGAAGTGTCACCTCAAGGGGAGGAAGAACTTCTTCACACCGAAGGTGGCAGAGCTCTGGAACAGCTGCCCAAGGAGGGCGTGGGGTCTCCCTCTCTGGAGACATCCCAAACCCACCTGGAGGCATTCAGTGTCACCTTCGGTGCCCAAAACCCCAGGGCAGCCGTGGGGGGCTCGTGAAATGAGGAATTTGATGGAGCAAAGCTCACAGAGGGTTTCTGTAGGGGAGCCATCACCAAGATGGGGAGAGGCGTGAGTCTGGGTGGGAGGGAAGATGGGGATGGCTGGGGGTTCCCGGGATGAGGAGCTGTCACTGATGGGACCAAAAAAGCAGGGACAGACCCAGAGCTAATGGAATTCAGCCCAAATTTATCCTGGGGGTAAGAAAATGCAAAAGGGCTAAGTGCAGAGGGAAAAAAAGAAGCAGGGAGCAAGGTTTCGTTTCTTTCTTCATCGAGGAAAACTTCCTGTTAGGCCATGCCAGAAGTGAGCCAGTGGAGGGAGAGGCACCAGAGGAAGCCTGGCAGACAGTAACAAGGTGAATAAACAATGTATTTAAGGACCAGCATCCTTAAAGTGAAAGTGTTTTAGTGAAGAATATTTTGATTTTGTACCCAGAAGCTACAGTTTCTGTTTTGCTCAGCTGACAGTATGTTTTGGTAAAATACCAGCATGAAAATGGCCAGCACAGACACTGGGGCTTGATATGGATATGTGAGGTAGGAAAAAGCACATCTTGGCCACATAGAGCATTTACATTTTATTTACAACATAAAGAAACATTTTCTCTATTCCCCAAACTGGCACTCGCTCTTTGTCATCCAAAAGGCACATAAATAAATACCATTGGAAATTTGTTGTTGAATTGCTTATTCAGAAGGTTTTGAAGCACAATGTTATTATTTTTCTTTTTAAAAACCGACAAAAAAAAAAAGGAAACAGCAACAAAAACACAGGGAGATGTTTTGTAGGGATTTTAGGTGTAATTCCCCATAAATGTCAGTAAATCAGTATGGATCACATCCGCTGCAGAAATGCTCTCTCAGAAAGGATGGTCTCTCATCCTTTCTGTTGAGTTAAAGTGAGGTGCTGTTGTTGGAAAAACCCTGGGAGCTGGGGTTGCTGTGGTCACTTGCAAGATGTTTGCATCCCTCAGACCATTCTGAGACCCTCAACCACTCTACTTGGTTGTAAGGTGGATTGGCACCTCTCTGAAGGACAAGTATGCATTCTGTGAACCTTTAGTAAAAATCATTTGGCTCAGAACCAAGTCTAGAACACTGGATTATAGTTTTGACCTGAAGTATAGATGACAAAATGATACATTTGCAAAACTTAGGCATTTTTCAGAGCACATGAATTCAATGGGAGTAACACCACCAACTTCAAAAGGAGCAGGATTGAACACGTAATGTATAGCACTAATGACTACAATCAAATAAACTCACTTTGCCTGGGATTTCTACCACCTTTAGCCTCGTGTCTCTCTGTGTGTGTGTGTGTGTGTGTGTGTGTGTGTGTGTGTGCACTTCTATGTGTGTGCCAAAGGAGTGGACTTGGGGTGCTGCCATTTCGAATCTGCAGCACCCGTGCTAGATTGGTGAAAATATAAATAATGGTGTAGGGTGACGAGATTTGGGGAATCTGCTCCACTTGTTTCCAGAAATCAGTAAAGGAAGTGAAGAATTGAGAACCTTGAGAGATGAGATTATAGTCTTAGTGAAGCCTTCAGAAATATTTATACTTAATTTCAGCTGTTCGTGGCAACTGGTATTTTCTTATTTACTTGAGATGGAGTCTGATTTGGTTAAAAATGAGTATGGAATAGCATGTTTTTGGGGAAACACATAATCTTAGAATTACATCTTTGTATCCTATTTCTTTTATATTCTTTTTGCTGTGTCTGGAACTCTACACAGTGTCAGCAGTAGCTGCTTTGTCCCCTCTCGTTGGTTCTTAACCTGACTCACTCTCCATTTAGTTACACAAGAGGATGCAAGGTATGATAATAACCTATTTAACTCAAGTGAATTTCTTTTGTTGGTTAATTTTCATTTGTGTTTACATCATTGACCAAATTGCTCAGATTTGCACCCTTGGACTGTGAATACGTCTCTTTTCTGAGAAGAAAAATAAAAAGAGGAATCGTCTTTCTGAGTGTGCATTCCATTTCAGAGGGATTAAAGTAAAAAAACAATCAAAGTAAAGTATGAATTTCAGTTTTGATCAACAACTACTACAACCCAAAATACACACAGAGGTCTTCTCCAGCCACAAGCTGATGGTGTCATGGTGTGAGTGCTGACCACCAGCATGCCTTGAAATGAACAGGTAATGTCCCAGAATACTGAGATGGGGAAAAGGGAGGATCTGGAAAAGGGGAGTGGCTGCATTTTTGCTTGAAATGCTCAAAAAAGCTATGCCACCACTTTATCTCTCCTCTTTAAAATCTGTGTATAGTTGGAGCGTATTCCCTTCATAACCAAAGTATTTCATCAAATCCCAACTTTGCTTTTGAGTTCAGGCTGGAGAAGGAAACTGGTTAAAAAAGGTGAAACCCCCCCCAGCAAAATGTTGGTATAAAAGCAGGACATTTTTCTCAAGAAATTACCAAGAATATTTTTTCCTACTTCTGCAGTAATCAAATGATGTAGCACCATGATTTGCACTGTTGGAAGTGAGGCTAAATTGTGAATGTTTTAGAAGCTAATTCAGGAAAAGACTGAAACATGTGTCTAAATTTAAATAAGTAAGTACACCAGAATTACTCATGTGCCTAAAAATTAAATATATGTTTAAATACATTGCTAAACTGGAGCCTAAGGGTATGGTTTAAAGTTAAGTCTAAACTAGTCTAGACAGTAGCTGTTGCTGAAAGTGACTATTCTTCTCCTGGTTGACTTCTCTGAAATGCCCATCCTGGAGTAAAACCAATACAGCTTGTTGACAATAACAGCTACTTCCTCAACAACTTTGAAAAGCATCAATTTCTCATAAAAATGAAAGTAAAAGTCTCAGTTAATGCTAAAATCCATGGAGATGGGCTGGAGTCAGCTTTTGTGCTGACATGCAGTCCTTGTTTGATTTCACAAGCTCCAGCCTGTTGGAGACAGAACAGAGGGGAGCAGTTCTCATGCCAACTGAGATGCTTTTATTTCCTGTGCTCCTGGGCTCTTCCATCCTGCCAGGGATATCCAGGGGGAAGGGAATAGCAGAAAAAATATGTCGGTGAAACAAAGCTGGCTGCAAAGCAAGTGAGAGGCGACGGGGTGCTTTGAGATGCTTTGCCTCTCTCAGCAGGATGCAGGAGATGCTGGAGTTTTGGGATGCTCACCCCTCTCAGTGGCACTCAGGAGATGCTGGAGTTTTGGGATCCAAACCCCTGTCGCCTGAAACTGGAAATTTTCTGGAATAAAACCACAGAGGTTGAAGGATGTTGACCTGACATAAAGGCACGTGGCCTCTTGGAAAGGCTGAAACTTCCTGGATGCTTCCTGGACAGGACCAAGAGGTCGTGGGCTGGGGCAGATGATGCTTGCAGAGCTGTCTGTATTCTGAAGGGTGGTGATAGCAAATCTCAGTCTCTCACTGCAGACACTGAAAGGCAGCAGAGGTCTGAGGAGTTCAGGTATCCTTCAGGCAAGTTTTCTGTGGAAGGACTCGGAGGCCTGTGGATTTCCATCATGGACCATTTGTGTTGCTGCTCAGCACTTGGCTGCCTGCCTGTGAGGGCTTTGTGATAAGACCCTGAGCAAAGATCTAGCAGGTTTTTAATCAAATGTTTCCATTGGCTTTAATATGTTGTACCCATCAGATTAGAGTCACTCAGCAGAACTCCAGCCTTCTACACAGTGTCTTATTTATCCTTGTTCCTGCCATGTGTCCAGCTCTGCTCTGCTGACGTTAGTTCTGGTTGTGCACTCCTGTTGTAGGGTTTTTTTGGGTGGGGGAGTGGTGCAATTAGCTTGGTTGAAGCAACTAGGGCAAGGAACATCGAGCAGTAAAATAAAGTCTTGATGACATATTTGAACTCTTGGAGACCATGGGTTATCTGATCTGCAAGGTCACTGCTATTCTCTGGGAAAGTTTTAAAGAATCTTCTCCTGTTTCAAGCTTAAAGGGCCCTTCTTGATAATTGTAGGATGCAAATTCAGTTTTTCTTGAAGTATATGCAGTTGGTGAGTGTTTTAGGCTATTTACTACCTGTGTTTTTATTTCATTTTCTTTTAACTGCTCATCAAAAGCAAACAGTATAGAATTAGTTTTAATGAACAGAAGGAAAAAGTGACTCCAGTAAGGTTCCTTCTGCTACCAGAACTGAATGAAATGCAGAAAGGAAAATAACAATATTATGAAAATGAGAAACCGACAAAAGACTTAAAAATTCCTTTTAATCATTTAAGCTGTCATCAGTAGCAGAAATAAGGAATTATATTTCAGACATGACTTACACCAGGCATGCTTTAAAAAGAAAAAGGCAAATTGATAGTGCCTGAAGAGTCTGTGCCTGGGAATAAAAAAGTGCAGAATTAGGCCCTTGGAAGCCAAGTGCCTTTTCCACCATTCAGTCTGTAGAAGAAATGATGGCCCTTGATCTTTAGCAGCTCTAACAGATGGACTTGGGGAAGCAGGGGGAAAATAACATCAGTGACAGTTTTGTCTTTCTGTATTTCTGAAAAGTCAAAATGTTAGAAGCTATTCTGTTACAAAGATTCATTATGGGTATGATTGGCTTAACAGTGTTCTCCTGTAATACAGATCATAAAGTCCCGTCAGAACGGAATCAAATGCTAAAAACGTTGCATAATAACTTTCACAGACCATTAAGCTTTAAGGCTACAGCGTGGGAGTTTGTTACAAAGAGACCCTCTTACAGCAGCAGATACTTTAAGTGAGAGGTATTTCCCACCCCGGGCTTTATTTGCTGCCAAGTCTGATTTCTGGCTGTGTTTATGTTCCTATACGGGCTGGCTTAGCTTGGCAGTGGGGTTGCTGCAGTGGCACAGGGAGAGCTGTAGGAAGGGATTGGGCAGGCTGTTATTTTTCTTTCATGGGAAGCTTAATATGTAAACTGCTGGCCATTTTATCCTTGCTGGTTGTGGCAAAGTATCCCCCCTCTGTTTCCCTCCTATTATAGTAACAGCATTATTCAGCAGGATGAGGATCCCGGTGTCTTTCATGACACTCTCTGTGCTTTTGGGAACAAGGATAATGCACTCCCTTGCCTCAGGGATTATGAATTCAGTGTCCTTAAGGAACATGCAGTTTATCTACAAAGCAATGCACTGCTTGTGCCATAAAAATCCCCTATCACCTGGTAGGAATATTGATTCAGATCCATTTGTTTGGCTCTCTATCGGGGTTTAAGGAAGGGACCCTATCACCTTGCCATTATCTCCTTGGGCTGGTTTTAGCCTGGTATAATCCCATGAAGCTGCTTCTGACTCAGGTGGGAAATGATTCAGTGCATGGACTTGATGAAGTTACAGTGATAGCAAAATGTGAGCTGGAGTCTCTGGAGGGGAAAATCTTTTATTTTGTATTGGTAAAAAGTTTATGATTCATCAGTGGCTTGATTACATTACCCTTTAATTAAGCTTGTAACTGCCAAAAAGTGGGGACTTTGGTGTGATTTTCCTTTGCTATCTCCTGATCGTGGCTCTGCTGGTGTGATTTTATAGAACCATAGGATCATTTAGGCTGGAAAAGATCATCAAGTCCAACTGTTAAAAAAGGTCTTGCAGTGATTTCTCCTTACTGTAAGACTTCCCAGGAATTTAAGTCATATTACTGTCTGCTGATGCTTCCACAGTTGGAACCACCTCAGTGGAAAGCAAAAATGTAGGTGAAAAAATGTGTTGGTTTGACATTTTGGGATTTTCTTCCACAGAAAACTGCTGAGTCTAAGCATGGATCTACAGCCCAGGCAGCTGATCCCAGCAGTTTATGGTAAACTTCCTCACACAGGATCCCACTGCACCTCACAAACTCACCAGAATCTCCACCTCAGGCTGCATGGATCAGGATAGTTTCATCCTGAGCCACAGGAGCCAGTTCTGTCTCTGGTGAGACATGTCCTAGGAAGATCAAGAGACAGAATGACAAAGGGAGAAATTTAGTTCTGAACACAGTAACCAAAGGAAGGGCTGGTGCTGTGCTTCAGGAGGGCTCCGTCACAGAACTGCAGGGAGCCTCAGCTGCTTTTGTCCTAAGGAGGATTTGGTGGCTGGGCTCAGTTAGGAATGGCCATGGGACAGGGTAATGGAAAGGGAACAAACCCCCTCAGGACTGGGTGCCATCACAGTGCCTCAGCCCACCTAAAAATCCAAACTTTACCCACTTTCACAAGTCATTCACTGCCTAGAGGGACAATCAGTCCCAAACCAGGATAGACTGAGACCTTTGATGGTATCAGCCTGAAGATAAGGAGAAGACCTGTCTGTCAGGACAGACGTTAGTCTCACTTCGTTCCTTGCAGGCAGCCCCTGAGACATCCACTCTTTTACAAGTCAAAAAGTCACCCTAGGGAAAAGTCACTGCTAAGATTCACACACTGGAAAGTGCAGGCAGGAGTTGGAGGAGGGCAGGGATCGTGCCCCAGCTCTGTTACCCTCTCTGAGCTCAGCATTTTGTGGGGCTGTTTCAGATGGCGCTGCCAAACTTCCAGTCCTCACTCCAGTGGAGCTGGCTGGAAACATGGCCAGAAACAGGTCTCTTCTGCTCCAGTGCATCTTCTTAGTAGGAAAACAAGATTCTCAGCTCAGGCTGGATCTTCTTTCCTGCTATTATGACAGAAGAGTGTTTAGAAACCCTTTCTGCCACCTTTGCTCCCAAGCTGAGGGAGCCCAACCAGCTCAGGGTCTTGGCTCCATTCATGGTGTAGTTATCTCATATGTCTGGCTCAGCTGATCAGGAGAGAGATGCAATTACACCCAGGTATGCAATTTTGGACTAGTTTAAATGATATCACACAATAATAGTAACGATAATGATGATAATATCTTATGCCATTTGTGAGAAAAATTAGCTATTGTCTCAGAATGTAGCTGACAAGCAGCACAATGCAGTGTTACGTATTCAAGAGGGAGAATACAAGTTACTTCACTCATTTTCATCCCAGCCTAGGGCTTAAATCCGGGAGACAGAATAATCTGCATGAGAAATGTGGCATGAAGCATCAGGCTGGGCTGATAGGAGCTGCAGGCTCCCACACAGCCCACACCAGGATAGCACTATCAGATGGAAAGGGGTTATACACAACTTGTAGCCTTGCAGCCTCAGCTGAGTCTCTTTGCAATGGTTTCCCACATCACTTAACTGCTTGTTTAACCTATCATGATTAACCAGCAGGCTCTGCAAGAATTTCCCACAATCAGTAAAAATGCAGCAGAAGGCCTGAAGGACCACAGTGGAGGGCAAACACAATGATGGACAGTCAGTGCGTGCATATGCCTCTCCCGAAAAGTACCCACAGCTATCTGGGTTCCAAAGTGCTGTAAATTCATTGCTAATATTTTAGTTTCAATCCTTTCCACATATATTGCAGTCAGGTTTAGGAAAAGCAGCAGAAATCTTGATCAATGAAGTCCTATTATGTGTACGGTAGAGCTTTGCAAAGCCACAGTTTTTTTCTCAGGCTGCACAAATAATCAGTTATCTGCCTGTGATTCTCAGAAAAAGACTTGATCATGAAGTGATTGCAGCGAGGTCCTTTACTTGAGTCTGAAAAGACTTCTATAAAATGTGACAGATAATGCCTTATCTGGTATGCCAACTTACTTTGCATTAAGATCACCTGAAGAAAGACAGCATGTTGGTTTTATGATGCTTTTCACCTCCTTTTTGGCATGCACCTTTGCCTATTTACTCCTTTGCAAAGTTTGGAAGTTGGTAATGGATATGCCAACCATGCAAGCTGGAAAGTTTCCCTCTCTGTTGTTAAAACCACTGGTTTCTTCTTATTCTAATTGCAAACCGCTTTCTTTATCATGAAAAATTTAGATTTCCATAAATAGCCATCCTGAAGCCTAAGTGAATGCTAAACAAAACTACAAAACTAAAAAACAAACTGAGAGGAAGTATAATGTGCAGAAATAACCCAAATGCATAGCTTGTATTGTTTCAGGAGGTGCTGAGCACCCCTGAGAGCTGTTTGCATTGATAAAGTTCAGCAATGGAGGTGCAGAAGCATCCTACAAGCCTTCTTAAAAACAGCCCCTGTCAAGCCTGCTTTCTTAGATCAAAGTCCAAAGCTTCACTCTATCAAGCCACAAAACTTTAGTCACAGAGATGCAGGAAGGAAGGGCTGGCAGATGAAGGTGACAGATAGTAGAAGTGTTTCTTAGATGAGAATTCTAGTTACTTAAATGCTGTCCAGCTTAAATATTGCCTTTCCATAACTTAACTCCTGGAAACCCAAAAATACTATTCCACCCAGAGAGGTGGCACAGCGTACGTCAGCAGTGATGTAATATTGACAGACAAATACAGCCATTGTATTCACAAGCATTCTCCTTACAGCTCAAAGAGCATTGTGGCAGCATGTACTTACTGCCAGCATGGTAGACTGCAATGCAATCAGTGCCTTGGATGCATTGGGAACACAAACAAAAATAGATTAGCTAACAACCAAATTGTATTTATCTTGCTTGACAGGGCTCGCTCAAGAGTGAGTCACTTTTGGATCTAATGGCGCTGCCATCCCGGGGCTGTGGGCAGTAGTGCTGCCCAGAGGAGGAGTTCAAGCAGCCCAAAAGCTGCAGAGCCAGGAGTGTTGGCCTGAGTGTGATCCCCGATCCCCAGGAGATGCGTGCCACATTCCCTGAGCTGGAAATGCCAGGGGCTTGGCCTCCTCGGGTCCTTCCAGATCTCACAGGGCTTTTGTGGGAGCAGAGCTGGTTCTCCAGGCAGGATCACAGCTGAGGGCCTGACACAGCCTCCTCCTGATGCTGTCCATGCTCTGCTGGCTGCAGCATCCCTCACCTCCAGAGTCTTGGGTGGGAAGAGCAAAATCCTTGCTCTGCTGAGCCCAGGAGCACTGGAAGCCCTGGGATGAAGCCCAAGGTCAGCTTCAGCCACTCTTCTGAGCCCCCTCTTTGTCTGCCCGGAGGTGAAGGCGTCCTAAATGCCAGCACAGGTCTCGGTAGCAGCATCACCAGAGCTCAGGACATGCCAGTATCCCAAGGATTTCTCCAGGAGCCTAGCTGGTTTTGCTGGCCACAGTCTGCTCCACCCAGCGAGCTCAGACACATCTCCATGACCTGCATTTCCTTGGGATCCGCAGCTCTGACGGATCTGTTTGTTGGTAATCAATGGGGATGTGCAGGAAAGTGTACCTCCCAGCATCGCTGCCTTGAGGATTAAAAGCGCCTCGCGTTCATAATGAGCGTAATTAACTTGTTTGAAAATAGTTGTCAACTTAATGTTAAATAAGAAAGCTTTGCGCTGAGGTCATTCGGGTTCCACGTGAAAACGTGCTATGGAAGACAAGTATTCAAAGCAAGAATGGGCATGAATGTGATTGGGCTTGGTTCTGATCAAGTTTACATTTGTTTAAAGGCCCAGCCCAAAGCCTGTGAAAGTCATTTGGAATAAATCAGCTGGAGTCAATGGGATTACCCTACTGTCAGCCCGGTATGGGTGAGATCAAACCCCAGATCATTATCTTTTTGTGGTTTTCCTTTCCGCACACTGAGAGGGAGTCGGTGCGAAAAGCCATTGATTGTTTTGTAAAACATCCCTTGGATTCAGGGGGAGTCTGCCTGCCTACAGGATATGGCCCATAAAGCCACCGGGATGGTGACGATTCCTCCCTCTGGATGTGCTGCATCTGCTGGGCTTTGCTGCCAGAGGTAATCAGAGAGATAACAGGGAGCCCAGCCAGGCATCGAAACGCAGCACGAAAGGATGAGTTAAACCATCACATTCTTTCGGGGGAGCGCTGGTGGGTGACAGTTGTCTCTTGCCACCTTGGTCTCCTGCTCTTGCATCAAACCAACTACTTAATTTCTCTTTTTGTGTGTGACAGTGGTGCTTTCATGGAGAACAAGTCTATGGAAATACTGAATACCATTAAGTCAGAAGAAGGGAAGGATGCAAACCTGCAGTTTTCCCATGGCCTGAAAATGACTCCCTCCCTGGCTTAGGGCAGCCACAGGTATGCTGTTAATTTTCAGTCCTCTTGCCAGGAGGCTATAAAATGTCTTTTCATCTTACGTTACATAAGTATCCAACAAATAAGAAGACTGTTATTACAAAGGCAACCACACCAGAAAAAGGTTTCATTTACTCTGAAAACCTGCATTAAAGACTTCTGATCTCTCTGTGGAACTTGTAGGTTGCTGAACACTGTTGGAGAGGAAAAGCCATTGGGTTTTTTTTTTTTTTTAAAAAGAAGTCTGATGCAACATCAAATTGGAATGCTGTGAGGAACCAACTGGGTGATAAATCTACTGTTAATCATGGTGATAATTCGCTCTCAAAGATGATGAGCTCCTATATTCTTTCAGCTTAACAGGCATTCTGGAAAACAGTGCTAATATCAAGCACTCTGATTAAACATTTCAGTGATCCTTCTGAACCAGAAAGAAAAGTTCGATGCATATCAGGAGTGAAAACTGCGAGGTGCTAAGCACATCTTAAGGTACAAAACCATAACTGAGTCTAATGATGCTCAGGACTCAGAGAAAGTGCTCAGCAGCCACAGGAAAGGTTTTCAAAATCCTTATTCTTCTTGTCATCAAGGAAATAATTCTGCTTGACTTCACTGGGTGCTGAATGGTTGCTTTGCACTTTGACCCGATTTTCTCCAGGATAATAAAGTGTGGTTTTGTGCCAATAAGGCAGACAGTGGGACAGTGAGGTAAGGCATAGGAGGATGCCTCTGTGGAGGTGATTCAGCACATATTCAACATACCTTCCAGCAATTCAGGCATTCTTCCTGAAGTTGATTAGTTGTGTTATACCCTTCTACATCTTCACAAATTGATGAGCATCAGGTATATTTGAAATATGTCCTAAGTCTGTTAACTTTCAGGCAGTAAGGCATCCTCACCTGCTCATTTCACAGGGAAAAAAAAAAAAAAAAGCCCCAAACAATAGAAAGGTTCATGTGCGTGTTGACATCCTGCTTGTGAACAAATATTTTCACAAGCAACAGGCTTGGATAGAACAGGCCGATCAATGAACATGAACTGATTTACACTGAGCTAAAATTAGACCCAATATCCCGACTAAAGTTATTACAATTAGCTACATAAACACACAAGCTCGGGTAATTAATTTTGTAGTACCACGGTGCCTACAGGTCACATCTGAGATTGAGAGACATCTATGCTAAGCACTGAAAATACATCCAGTAAGACACAACCATGATCTGAACAGCTTGCTGCTCATATAGACAAAAGGAACAAAGGACTGGGGACAGAAATCATTCTTTATTGCCTCCGTGTCAGAAAAACTGGCCCAGAGAAATTGAATTGTCTTGCCCAACACTGCATAAGAATTATTTGGCAGGAAAGAGAAGCAAATGGGGAACATCAGTATCGACTTCACGGGTCTGCCCACCATTTCTCTAGTACAAAATCCTTTCTTTTTTTTTTTTTTTAACCAAGAGGCTGCTCAGGCATAAGACAACTCTGGACTCTTGTTTCTTTACATTATATTGTTACACTTTTCAAGCACAACAGGAGCTTTTGGTTTCTGAGGTCTTTGATGAGCCTTTGTCCTATCCACCTCACCAGAGCGAAACACCTCTGCTCCCTATTATGTTTCTTCAGCAAAATTTCAAGGCTTCAAATGCACAAATCCATGAGCTCCCACATCTCTGCTGACTGCTTTCACTTGGTTCAAGAGCTCTTGCATATTCTTCCTTAAACCTGGGAGTCCAGCTTTGCCTCCTTTGTGTACATTTGGAAATCAGCTATGTAGAGTAATCTTGGCAAATCTCACTGCAAGGATGTGGGAATCCAGGAAAGCCACAGGGATGCCCTGGATTCCCACACAAGGGGAGCAAATGTGTCTTTTAAATCTTATAGTGGCATCTTCAAGTGTTACAGACCTAAATCCAAGACATTTTCTTTGGCCTTTTTCCCTCTACTATCTCTCAAGCTTGGTTCTTTCAAAATCAATGATATAATGGTGATGACTTTAATTTAATCTAGAATTTAATCTTCTTCTCCAGAAAAGCAGTGCATGGTTCTCAAAGTTTCTTTCCCCCTTTTTCTGCAGAGAACAAACCTGAGAAGAAAGCTGAAAATCTGAGGTTTCAAAAGTACTATTCCTATGTCTTTAACCTCAAATTTGTGTTCCAGATTTTGATAGATTCATTTTGCAGTCAATCAATTATCATTTGGGTCTAAGGAGGTTTGAAAAATTGGCCTGAAATAAATAGTCTGTTCTTCTTGTAGTCTTAACTATGGAGGTATTTGTAGTGATTCTGTAATGAAGATTTCTGTTTCCGGCAGTTAAAATATGTTAAAATATTATATATATTATAATATAGCTGAAATTTCTAGGAAAGGTCCAACTGACAAATTACAGAACAGTACATCAAACATTTTTTTTTCCCAGATAGCCACATGTCTGAAACAAAATTTTCCTTTGGGTAGCATGGATATATATTTTGAATGCATGCTTATTTCCTAGTTCTGGAATATTTATTTACCTGAAATCCTGCTCTAAGAACTATATTGTGAACTGAAGACAAAGATGGCCTCCTGGCTGAGAAAGTGAAGAAAAAAATAGTCCTCTGAAGCAAGAACAAGGTTTCCAACCATGGAAAAGCTTTTAGAGGCACAAGTGAGGTTTTGATCCTTGGCCCCAGTGTCATGCATCTTGAAAACCCTTCTGGTTCTATTCTTTCAAACAGGTCAGTGAGATCCAGGTGGGAAACTGCAGTTTCAAAACAGGCGCCACTGCAGTGTTTTCAGCAAAACAGTTGTGATTTCAAAGGGAAATCTAATACTGGTCCCGGATCCCTTGCAAATTCCTTCAGGTCCCAGCACCTCTGCCTGTGCCAATGGTTTGGTGCTCAGACCTGGAGCATGCAGCTGCCCCACGGGTTGTGCATGGCCACGATAACCCTAAACCCAGGGTGCCACTGCAAAGAGGAGTCCTCAGCCATGAATGAGAGATACTTTCCATTTTCAGCTCCGTGTCATATGAATGGAAATTATGCAACTTGCTCAGGCTGCTGCATTTTGGGGCTGTGCATTTGAACAGGAACACAGGAGCTGTTTTCTGCTTCCTGTGTCTGAAAGCGGTGCAAACACGATCCGGGCCTTCTGCGGTGCTACTCGCTGAGACACTCTTTCTTTAGGAAAGCAATTCGGGAAGAACAACAAAGAATTCTCCCTTGTAGAAAAGGTTGTGGTTGCCTTGCCAGCTCTCAAAATTAAAACTATGTTCCAGTCAAAAATGCCTATTCAGGCTGACATCAAAGAGAAAAATGCGAGCAGGTCAGGGAGTTTAATTTCCATGGCACTTGCATTTGTGATTCACATGTCGGGCGCAGTAATGACTTACATGCCCATTGGCAATAATGGAGCAGAGGGCCAGCACAAAGGGACACAAAGGGAAAGGATCTCGAGGTAGCAGTGACAGGAAGGAGCCCCTTGAAGTTGGGTGGTGTCACTCGGAGCACGGGCTGCTGGTCTCTCTCACAGCTGCGTTTCAATCAATGACAACCTTGTGGAGCCCCCTGGCCTGGGTTGTGGCTTTTGGGAATGCTGCTCATGGGGTGCCCGATGCCAGAGGGCTCCTTTTCATTGTCTAGAGACCAGGTCCTTTTAAATGTCCTGAACATAGAAATCTGGGTCTCAGGGTATATTTCCGGAATCCTTTGAGGTGTGGTCTCATACCAACTTTGTAACTTCTCAAAATCTCCAGTCCAGGTGAAGGGCTGTGTCATGAGGTTTGATAGCAGGAGGTATGTAAACTTTTTAAGTGTCTGTATATTCTCCTACTACTCCTTATTTGCTTTTCTCATGGGATGATCCAAGTAGGCATTACACACTGTTGATAAATAGATTTTCAGCCCATTTCATTTAACCATTACTGCATTTCCATATCAAAGATTTTACATTTAGCATGCCTGAGCCTATTTTATTTGTAATCTATTCCCAAATTAGGAGTTTGGAATGTTTTTTTCATTATGTGTTTCATCTGCAACGTACTGCCCTCATATTATTGTTTAAGATGAGATCTTATACGCTACCTCAAGTCATTGTATAACTCATTGGCTCTTATTTATTCTGGCCTCCTAATCTAACACCATTTCTGTGTTGAAACTTGTTGCTATATTTTTTTCCAAGGATACACCATAGGATGTTAAGCATGTGCTCTATATCAAAGTGCAAATATAAACTAGTTGATAGTCTCTAGTCACACCCTGGATAGGTGTGGCATTTGGGAATTTTTCACTTGCTGGCTGGAGATCAGAATGTGCTTAACATGGCTCCACACACAGGATCTTGGTTGGGAGAGAACTGGTTGGGGCTTTTTGGAGTTTGGGTTTTGGTTTTGGGGTGGCGCTTTATTTTATTTTATTTTTTTATTTTTACTTTTCATGTATGTTGTTTGAAGGGTTGGGAGCTAAATAGTTGTACTGTTTCCAGAAACAGATTTTTACATGTTTGGCTATATTTAGAGCTGCAATTTGGAGATTTGAGGGTATGATAACCCAGTGCCTCACTGTCTTTCCTTTTCTCTATCACTTTGTGATGGACAAGCTTGATTCTAGTGTCAGCCTAAGGCATGCTGCAGGGCTGCACCACTCCAAGAGAAACTCCAAGGAGGAAGTATGACTCAGAGAGCTGCAATTCCTTCTACAGTTCCTCCTTGTTCCAACCAGGGAAGTAAGTTAATTCAGTGTTTGAGCTGTTAGACTAAAGCTTGCTTCTCCCTGGCGCTCACAAGCCTCAGCTTGCAGGACAGAAAGAAGAGGGATAAAAAAGGCCTTGTGCCAGGATGAGGTGCCACCAACCTGTGAAATGGTGGCACCACTCGAGCCCCATGTGGGGTTTCACTGTGGGCAGTCACGTGCCAGCCACCCAGCTCCCAGCAGGAGCAAACCACCCAACTTTTTATACTTAGAGACTGGCAGAAAATTTGCAGGCAATCAGTTTCTCACCAAAACAGAAAAACTAATTGGGGCATTCCTGGTGAAAATGCTCAAAATCTGTATTTCCTCACTGGTAGTGCAACTCTGAGGCCTGAGGACATCCACTGATGTAGGATCTGTTTGCAGATGGTTCACGTGGCTCTTTCACCTGCCTGACATTCTGCTCAGCATCAACATGCTCTGGAGAAAAAGTAATAACAACAACAATCATGAAATTCACAGTCTATTTTTGAATATGCTTTTTCATGAATCGCAGAAATGCTGTAGTATGGAGGGATCTTCAATTGAGCAGGAAAATACTGTGGTAATTGAGACAGTGTCAACTGAGAGCACAGACTAAATACTGCAAGATAAAAGGGGCCAGGAAAACAAGAGAGAGATTTATCCATAGGCACAACAGCTAGATGATCCAGTTAGGAATAAGACCTTGTTATTAAACCCTGTAGGATTACCAGGGATAAGTTTTCAGAAAGTATTTTGCAGTTAAAAAAAAAACAAAACCAACCCAAAACCAACAACAAAAAAGCAACGAAGCAAAACCAGGAGCAAGAATCGACTTCAGAAAACAGATCTGGCCCTCATGTGGTGTTCAGCAGCACAGATACACACACTCACACTTCCTGCCTGAGTTATATCAGTTTCAAAAATAGCCTGTGAAAGTAGATTCAGGCTATTGGAGCAACTTCTGCTTTCAGCAAAGTGGACTGAAACACGGAGCTGAATTTACACCTCCATGTGTGATTTGAGGTACCCACATGTATAAAGCTCATCCTTCTGCTGTGAGCTCTGAATGGCATCAGGTGCTAATTCACCTGGGTACCTGACAGAGATCTCCAGAGAGATATAGAAAGAGAAACACCATTCACTTTAGCTGGTCTTTATTCCTACACCAAAAAAAATGATGTCAAGGAAGCCTGCAGTTCAAACATGCAAAAGTCGCTTTTGTTTTGCATCAGTTTATTCAGGTATTTTAAACAGGCTTAGTTAAAATAATCAGTCGAGCCTTTCGGACAACTTTGTAAGAAAGCCTTATGTGGCTAATTCTTAAATATCATCAGACAGCAGGCTAATTGTGTCCTGGTGCACATTGTTGTCGCACGTTGCAGATAACTTCCTGTGTTGAAGCGATGACCTGAGAGTGATATCCTCGTAGACAAGGAAATATCATCTTCCAGTCCTGCTGGGTCTTAGACTAATCTGTGAGTACTCCCTTCAGCTGTCTGCCTGTGCTTAGCCAAGTTATCAGGCACATTCAGGATGCATTAAACTCATACACCTTCTAAACTGCTGGGTGGGTTTGAGTTCACACAGCCAGCTGATTTAGTCCTACCTCTGGTGCTAACAAAAACGGAATATACTGGACCTGCCAGGAGTATTGCCTGTATAGGTATGTAATAAATGTGCTTGGATGTGTTTAATCAAGCAGATATGCAATAGACACCTTTACCACCTTCTGTAGTACCTATCCTGTTCTCAGTGGTTAGCCATATCCCTTTTGACAGGAGATAATACTTTGGAAGAGCAAACATTCACATTTCTGAACACATAATCAAAAATATGGCAACAGAACAATTAGTGGACCAAGGTATGTACCCTTTTGAACATAAGTAAATTCAAAATTATTCCATTAAGTCAAGTCAAGGGAGAACTTACTTTCCCTGATAAGTAACATAATATAATTGGCTGGATGATTCACTGTGAACAGTTCAGTAAAAATATTATCTGTTTTGTATACCCTTCCTTTTTATTTTCTCCATATTCCTCTTTCTCTTCCTCATCCCCTTTTTAGACTTTTCTGTCTTGTGATGCCACAAAGAGAAGACCTAAGAAACAGAGTAAGACAGAGTGATAAAGGATAAAAACAAGCCACTGCTGGAAGTGCAGGAGATGGTGAAATACCAATAATCCATGTTGATATCTGACATGGCTAACAAAGGAAAGGCTCATTCCTTTTTATCTGGATTCCTGAGAGTGCCCCTTGCCTGCTCCATTGTACAATATTGCTGGAATAAAATGCAGCTGCAAGAGGGAAAAGGTGACACTGATCCCGCTCTAAATAGGAGTCAATACTGTGCTCTTCACTGCAGTGCCTGAAAGCAGGACATACTGTTGCTGGTGCAGGACAAAGTTCATGGAATATCAAGTGTTGATAGTCTGTGCTCAGAGTCTGTAAATGTATGTACAAATGGGTCACATCCACAGCTGGCATCTGTCTGGCTCTAGATCTGGTCCAGTAAGTTTCTAAGCAGTAGTTCATGACAGACCATTGAAAACTTCCAAAGAAAGTCCCAGAGCACATGACAGAAATGGCCAAGTGGGACAGCACAGTAGAAGAAAGAAATCCTGTGGGTTCATTTCTTTAAAGCATAGAAGTCATTAATCATTTCTATTCCTTTCCATTTGAAACAGCTGCCTGCCTGCATTTGCTAAGTAACTGCTTTCTAGCCACACAGCAACTAAGCTGTGGGCCCCAGAATGCTCATGCTTCCAGATATTAATAAACAATTTCCCTCCTTCACTGTGTCAATGAAAACACGTTAAGATTCTTAGCATCTGGTTTTGTTAGGGAAATAAAATGCTGACGGTTCCACACTTTATGAATTCCTTCCCCCAAAAACTCTTTCTTACTGCTTATCGTCTCAAGTGAGGCCCCAGAAGCTCAAAAGCTTAGCGTGAAAAATCTCAGTGGCCTTCTATCTGTCACCTGCGATTCAGGATGTCGCTCGTTACCAAATTAAGAAAACAATCTCTCCTGTGGCGCTTGTCTGCTCATCTCCTCGTGGAAGCCAGCGACACTTCCCACGGCAGCCCGTTCCCTGCAGAGGTCCGCTGTCATCCCGGCGGGCGCTGCAATTAGCGGAATGCCAGCCAGCAGGTGGAGACGCATGAAAGCAATCCCAGTGCACGGACAGGCTGCCTTGACACCGCATTCCCACAGCCCCGGCCAAGCGCTCCGACGGGCCAGAGCCAGAAAATATCGCGATTGGCTCCATGGAAAAGTTCAGAACTAAAAATCTTGGATTGCTGACAGGACATGTGACGGAGCAGCCCCGGCTGAGGAGCCGTCCAGCACCTTTCATGTCTCAGTGAGTCGTGGATGGAGGGAGGGAGGGACGCTGGGGGCTGACTCTGGCCTGACCTTGGTTCATTCAGTTTGTTCAACAGCTCGGAGCTGTCTGTCAGCGTCAGCTGTGCTGAGTGATGCGGGCAGCCACACGCGTGTGCTCCGGGCCGGGCACGTTCCCTGCCGGGCACATTCCCGGCCGGCCTCGGCTGCGCAGCCTCGGGGCTGCGCTGGCCCCAGACCCCCAGACACATTCCACCCTCTTGCTGCAAAGTGCAGCCTGCCATGGTGTGAAAACAGCTCCGCTTCCTCTGTTCATCTCATAACTCCTCCCACCCAGTGTTTCCTCTTTCGGAGTAGAAACACCATTGTGATGGCTATTTCTGAAATGTCCCTGCCAAGATCGAGAAGTGCGGAGGGATACAGAAGTGTGAGGACGGGGAAAGGTAGCTTGGGAGTTACTTTGGGAGTGGGGAAGCTATTTACGTGAGTTTGGGAGCAAATCCGGGGATAATTCTGTGTCATCTTCAAGCCAGAGGTTAAATTTCTAGCTCTAATCTCCCTAGAAATGATAAGAAACTGCGGTGCTGGGTCTGCAGAATACCTGATGTGAACTGATTGACTTCAGTGGAAATAGGCACACAATGGGAGCCAAGCCTAAATGCCATGCCACAGAATGCTGGCAAGCCCTTCCCTTACATCAAAAATGATTGCTCAGGCTGTGAAAGACAAATTTTAAGTGACAGCACATGTCAACATCCACATGCAGGTATGGTAGGAAAGAGGGAAGGAGATGGTATAAAATTAGGAGAGCTTTGAAAAATTGCAAAAATCACCTGCAAACATTTTGAGAGACTTCAGTGTTTGAACACATGATGTTCTGTCAAATTATGTTCATTGTGGAGATAGCTGAAAATACAGTGTCTTGTTTTACAGCTCCAGACCCCCCAACTCTTCATCATTTGTGGTAAGTTTATTGGAGTTTGTTATTTTTCCTTCAAATGAGAAAGGCTCTTCAAATCTTGAAAATCCAGTTTCAGTGTTCCAAAAGAAATGTGTCTTGCAGCTTTTCCATCCTCTTGGATTCTTCTCCTCCCACTCCGCACTGCCTCTTGCACTCTTGTCTTTGGAGAGCAGAGTTTAACATGCTGCTGAGGAGATAGCCTGCATGCAAAATCCCTCAAACATAAACACACTTCAGGAACAGATTCACCCCAGCGTGCTTCCAAATGTGGAAACCAACATTCCATCTGCACCCTTATCAACTGGTCAATAGCTGGGAAGTTGAATGAACATTCCTTAAACTGAAGATTATGAAAACATACATTACTGCTCAGCAGTGATTCCCCAGCTTCCCAACTCTCTCTGCTCAAGAGCTGTTGAGCTCTAAGTGGCTCAGGCTGGGGACTTTGAGAATGCTGTGCAGGAATTTGTCACACTGAGCTGCAGAACTCTCTTCAGGTGACTTCTCTGGTGGTTAAGAAGCCCTGTGTTCATTCAACTCAGGTATTACTCTGCATTTGCTGTCCTTTTAAAAGTTCGCTATATCTTACCTTATCAATTATGTATAAGAGGTGTTTTTTAAAACCTGTCTCTGATTTTCCACTCAGGTTTGCAGCACTGAGATGACATCAATGACTTCTGGGCTGTCACCCTGACAGAAAAATCAGAGGCCATGTGAGCAAGCTTGTCACACACCCTGCCTGATGATAAGGCGAGTTATCACCGTTATTCTTTGACCTATTTTTTGGCTTGTAAAATGACTGGTCTAAATTCCCAGCCAGAAACTGAAGATATTGTTTATTGATCTATTGTATAGAATTGCCTTGAAAGAGTTAGCATTTGTCTTAGGTGGCTCAGAGATTGCTCTGATGATGGATGTGTGCTTTGCTTTGCTCTTAGTGCATCTCTCTTGCTCTCTATGTCCATATACATCCATAAATATATATATATATATACAAAATAATTGGTTTGCTTTCATGACATACCCTTTAGACAAACCCTTTGATTTCTGTGGGAGAATGTTTTTTAGAGAACCACTTTAGTGGTTAGTTCAAGCAAAAGCTACTGAGGCAGACAGAAAGAAACTACCAAAAGTATTTGAAATAGAGGACAGTTTATTACTTAGGACAATGGGATAAGGGTACAGGAGAGTGGAAATTCAAGTGCTGAATCATGTGGACATGCTTAGTATGTAGTTGGTAAATTGTTTCATCTATGTGGTGACTCAGTTCCTTGTTTATGACAGGAGGACAAAGTTTAACAGCCTTGTTAATAAAATAAAATCTATGAATCCATACGAATGAATATGGACTGTGGACATGAAAGTGACGGCAACTTACTCAGAACTTACCCAGTTTATCTCTCCCAGCCAGACCTTGCTGCTGGATATAATTTTGGATCCTGTCTTAAACAATATTCTGATGAAGATCTCGTAAAATGCTGGTCTCTGTGGTACCTGTTCAAACTGAAATTAGGTCCTCATTGGGTTGTGGCATAAGACAATGAAATTAAACTAAAGCTTTAACTCCATATGTACAGTTTTTGGGCAAAACACCAAAGTAGTTGTCCCAGAACAAAATAAGTCTTTAATAGAGAAGTGTTTGCACCAATCAAATACATTAATGAAGGAATACAATTCTTTGAAGGATCAATTTGAAAGATATTTTGGAAGAACCTAAATTTGCTATACAAGTACTGTTCAGCTGCAGGCTATGGATCCTTAAGATCTACTTCCAGAGAGTATCAGGTGCTATTTAACATTAAATAAAGGTTTTCTCTCAATCTGAAGTTCAATTCCCCGTATTTTCTCTATCCCACCCTTAGTTTCCTGAGTCACAAGGATGTATCTTGTACCTGTATGTTAACGGCAACATTTGGTTTATGTTACAAACCTCTCTTCCCACAAGTACGTGGCGGTGTCATGTAGAACGCACATTCCCATAATCATTTCATATGTTTTCAGTCTTAAAAATAAAGTTTATATAATGAAAATACAATATAATTATACACATGGGAGTTCTGGTTTGGAAGAGGTTCAGCAGAATTCTTTGATAAAACAAGCCCCCGACCACAAAAGCTGCATGCAGTGATTTGAAAGTCAAACATGTATAATCACTTACTCTAAATTAAAGGCAGTGTCACCACAGTAAGAGGAGCACACTAAAATCCCTTCTGTCACTTTTGGCCAGCAAGTGACAAATACCGTAAACCTAACCAAAATGCATCTTTGATTAAGCTTTGAGGAAGTTTTTAAAAAGGTGCTTGGGGTGGTGGGTTACATAAGGAAATGGGAGTGCAAAATATCTTTTTTATACAGGGTTATTTTATGATACTAATTGACCTCTCATCAGCCTGGTCCTCTTTTTATGTTTTCTTTTTTGCTTGGCACCAATTTCTAGTACCCAGAAAAGGACAATTTTTTTCAGAGGAAAAAAAACCATCTCATTAGGCAGAACAGAGATGTCAAAATCTGGGAAGTTCAACATCCTGTGGTTTAGGTGAGATTTGCAATTTGATGTTCCTGCCAACATCTCTCCCCAAAACACATGAACCCTTTTTCACTCCACCAAAACTGCCCCTTTGAGCAGAAAGTTCATGGGCAAGATACTCCATGGGTACAGAATTTTGCAGCTCCACTGAGAGCAGCAGGATGATGCTGATTTACACCAGATACGGATCTGGTTCGCAGCATGTCTCAGTCTGAATTCACAAAGCGTGGAGTAATGTGAAACAAGGAAGTGACTTTTGTGAAAAGCATTTTGGAAAGGAAAACCAAAAATGATGGATGTACCACAGGGGCAGAGGGAGTGGAGCCTGCCTCAAAGAAGACCTTGTAGAGCTGCCAGCCTTGCCACAAAATGGGCTGCTGCCCTCAGAGAGGAGGGGGAGGTTTCCCCAGGACAAATGCAGCCACACCAAGCACCCTAATAACCACTTTGTAGATATTTTTATGTACCGTCACATCAAAACCAGACAGAACTTCCAAAACATTTGAATTTGACCCATCACTGATTAATGGAAGGAGGAGAAGGAGAATGGGTGGGAAGAATAGTCATTGTGAACTGCCATAACACTGGGCAGCAAGCCATGCTATTCAACAAATGAGACAATACATTAAAAAACAATACTCTGTTTTCAGGGGCCTTCTATATATATCAAGAGCTTGATTCACAGACCACTGAAGTTAATGGGAATCTTTCCTGTGACTTTAACCAGCTACTGGCCCTGCTATTACAAAAGAGGAATTAATATAAGTTTGCACTTACTCAGTGTCTCAATTAGAAAATTGCAAGTACTACATCAGTTGTTAGTTGCTAATTGAATCTAATTAGTCAGCATGCACACTCATTTTGCCTACCTGTCTGTAGTGTATTTTACTGTTGGAGCTATTAGCATAAACCAATAGCAGAGAAAAGATTTTTAAAAAGACAAAAAATATACATGATAACAAGAAAAATAGTTAATAATTTGTGTTCCACCTGACATTTAAAGCTCTGCAAACTTAATTAGTTGGGGGTTGGAGGGGGGAAATCTGATTTTCAAATATTGGATACCTTTTTATAGCTTCTTTCTGTTTCTTTCCCTCTGGAAGCAATTAGCTCCACCATATTACAAACCTTATGTCTTCAGCTATGCAAGTGACCATATTGCCATTCCAGTTAAATGTGCAGCAGTCCTTTGTGAGGAACAGGATTGTTCATTTCCATAGGAGTTTAGGATGGGGAGAGTAAATCATCTTCTTCCTGATCCAACTGTGCAAATGGAAAAGGTGACCCTCCTCCTTTTGCCATGACTTTGTTGGAGGTCCTGCCTCCACCAATCTGCTGGCAGAGAGAGCAGTATGAAACTTTCCAAATTACTTAGCTGTGCAAAGTTAAATTCTCAGTCTAATTAGGGGAATTAATTTCTCCTGGGAGCTGTAACAAATTTTACCCAAGTTAGCTCATCAGGAAAGACCAAGCTGTGAGGGTACCTGGGACAACTTACTATTTCCACAGGCGAAGAGGGGCAGTCACCAGGGAAATGGAAAACAATTCTTCATGCCCACTTAAAGGTAGTTCTTCCAGGATGTTCTTGGACAAAATTTCTGTAAGTACACAATACAGTCATTAGATCCCTAGAACTGTTCAGCAAAGCTCTCTTGATCAAGCTTAAAGTGTGCATAAAACTCAACAGTTTTCCACATAATCTCAACTATGCACTTCCATTTTGCCAAGGCCTTCTCTGGCATGGCTGGATTATATCCAACAGTATTTCTCTCTGACTTTGGGAATTTGAGGCTGCAGCTACACTGATTCCTCCAGATCACAGAAATACTTGTTTTCCTTCACCAATCACTTCTTTTCTGTCTTATATTTGTGACCTCATTAATAGAAAATCGATATTTACTGTCATTAAGGATCAGGACTAACGACATTTGTGGAGCAGAACTTTGTCAGTGAGCCAGTCACAGCTCAGCTGAAATGATGTTCTGGTGTTTCTACAGTACAGGAAATGCTTGTATCACTTTTCCCCTTCCTCTCATATGTAAATGCAAGCATATTTAATATCCTGGACACTTCCACTTGTTAATGTTGGCAGAAAGTGACACTGCTGACCTGAAGTGATCACTTGACACTGGGAAATCAAATGGCAGCAGCAAATTAAGGTGGCACTGAAGTTACTGTATATATTGTCATGCCTTCCATGGCAATATGTGCCAGTAAAGAAAAAATAATTCTCATCATACTTTGTGTAAATATCACAAGGATTATGTCTGTGCTTCATCCAAGAAATGCCAGCTTCAGCAATTTCAAATTTCAGTGTAGAAGACTGGAACAGTTCATATCCATTGAATTCTACACTTATGTACACCTGAAATACTTTTCACTCTTCATGGCAAAAAGGTTTTTTTCTTCTTTTTTTGACTTTTCTGTCTTTCTGAAAGGATTTTTTTCCTCTCTCTTTTTCTTCCCTTTTTTTCTTTTTTTTTTTTAATTGGAGAAGAAATGTTTAATCTGTTTAATCTCCTTGTTTAGGGCCAGCAGTAGTTCCTCATCCAAAATCCAGTGCAGAGGTGCTCACTATATCCAACTGACATTTTTTATCTTACTCAGGTAAAGGTCTCAGCATGTACTGAAGTTTAAATACAAACTTTCGCTTGAATTGGAGTACTTTCCAAAACAAAATCCTAAATTGCTCCTGCTAAAAATTTTGGAGAAAAAATGTGAGGAGAAGATCAGATAATTGCTGGGAAAAGTAGATCCCTGGAGAAAGGCAAACAACCTGGCTCCCTGTTAACTTTGCCTGGGTCAAAGGGAAAAGTTGAGTCACTGGCTTCTGCTTACATTTTTTCTTTCATCTTATTGATAGCAGGAATATGAGTCCAGCTCTCCAAGGTTTTCTGTCCTAGTTCCTCCCTTTGCTTGCCTGCCTTCCCAAGATCAGTCCATTTCCTCTTTTTTATCTTACACTGCAACTTTCAGCTTTGCTTTTTGAAGAGACTTGAGCTGACTCTGTGCAGAGGTAATGGCTGCTTGAAGGAAGAGCTAAATGTTCATTTATAAAAGCATTTTGACACATGAGTAGGTAAAAGGGTTTCAGCTACATTGCAGGAAAACAGGCATTTTCATTCTTCCTGTTTTTCGGCAAGTCCTTGAAATAAATGATTTGATATTTGGAAAATAAAGAGGCACCTACATCTCAGTTTCAAGAACTGCATGGATGGGAATGGCCGCTGCAGGTGAACTTCCTTGAAAGTGTAGAAGTTTCATGATTGTCTTATATAATTTGGCTTCATGATTGCTGATAATGGTCAGGGTTTCCACGCAGGAGGAAACATTCAAGGCAGCAGCAGGACTGTGGCTGAATGCCTGGTGCCAAAGGCAGGCCCTTCAAACCCAGCACAGTTCCATGGAGATGTTCCAGCAGGATCTCTGTGGCTTTTCCTGGGAAGGACATGGGGCTGTTGGATGTGGAATCACTGGTAGAGGTGAGACAAGCTGCTAATCCTGAGCAACCCCACACACACCCACTGCACACCCAGCCAGACTGAACCTCCAGTCCTCAGCCTCCTCCATCTGCTCTGTTGATCCCTTTTGACTCATCTCTTTTTTAAAGGCAGCGATTATGCGCAAATCAAATGAGTCTGTTTCTTTAGGTCCATTAATTATTACATTCCATTTACATTTTCTGTTTACTTTTTCCCTTCTCTATGGAAGCTATTGAAGGTCTGACGATTCAGAATGCTCTGGGAACACTATGTGGCTTTCCTTCTTGTTTGGCCATTGTAACGGAGCTCATTTTTCAGTGGAGGTTTCCCATTATTTCCAGGAAAAATGTGGTCAAACCCATGTACTCCCAAACCTTTTGATCTCCTGAATCCTCTTCATATCCCAGATAAAAAAGTCAGTGATTAAGACAGAGTTCCTAAAAGGACACATAGTCAGGTTTCCCTTTGACCAAAATGGTTTCCCAGTGAATCAAACCTTTCTCAGCTCAGGGGGGGCCTGACAATAGACCCTGAAAAGATGGATAGAGCAATTGTCCTGCTTAGTGATCCACGAAAGGAAAGGGGTCCTTAGTGAAGGGAGACCTACACTAAGACTGACCTGACACTGCAGGAGTAAGACAATGAAAGGTCAAGGAGACTAACAAGAGGAAAAATGCAGACAATGGGTGCTACAGCCAGCACACAGCTCCTGCCACGCAGACTATGGGGCAGCAGCCTTAACTGCCTCAGACATGTGAAGGACAACTGAAGCGGAAAGAACTTGAAGTTTCCTTCTTAAGAATTGTGGCCCAGCATCTCCAGGATTTACCCAGGCCTCACAGAGAGGTCAAAGTGATGCAGCTAGGCCTGAGGTGAATGGAAAATAAAGATTATCTAACTGGGGAGGAGAAAAATATAGATGTATTTTAGACTGAAATAAAAGGGCAACTAGACAGTTGGGCTCTGCAGCAAGTTCCCAAGGCATTTTGTGGGAGGAACCCTACAAAAAGAGAAAGCTTTTACCTGATTATTTGAAAAAAGCCCCAACAACTCAATACTGATATATGTGGGACTTGCAACCATCATATTTTTCTTCTGCATGAACAAAAGATCCATAGTTTACAGAATGTGGGGCTCAACTGAATTTCCTTCAAGCACCCAGCAATTGTTTCTTTCTGTGTGTGAAAGAATCCTGGTCCTTGTCATCTGTCTGGAGACAAAAGGAGAAATCTCTGTGGCTTCTGAAGGCATCCCTGTCCTCAAAGGCATCTCCATTATTACTTCCTGTAGCTGGGCCTTACCCTCCTGAAACAGCCCTTTCCTCCTTGGGTCAGACCTAAGTGCTACTTTTGAATGTGTACACCAACAAGACATTCTTTAGTTAACAAATAACATTTGAAAAGCTTCATCAGAGGACTCAGAAAGAAAGTCTACCTCGATTATATTTGTCATAATAGCTGAATGTTTTTTCCATTCTAAACCACATTTTTCATCTTTTCAGCAATCAGATCTTTCGACAGCAGACACGAGCATTGAGGTTTGTCAGTTACCATTTCTGTGGCAGGAACTGACAGGTGGAATAGACATTTTCATACCCATAAAAACAAAATAAAGCGTTATTTAATAGTTTAGAGGTTCAGGTAAGACAGCTTGCTCTTCTTCGGAACCTTGCACAAAAATTGCACTTTCCCAACATTGCTAAAATCAGATATAGCTGTAGAGAGAAGGAATTGGGATGGTAGTGTTGGTTAGAGGATGGCACATGGAAATTAAACAGTACACCTGGATTTTATTCCCAGGTCAATTGCTGGCTTGTTGTATGATCCCAGACAAAGCCCTAGAACTTCCTCTGACTCATCTTCTCTGCCTGGAAATCAAATCTAGTTTCTTAAGGAACTTTTTGGATCTTGGGTTAGAGGTACAGCAGATTATTGCTTTCACCTATGTATTCTATTCTATTATCAAAGGAAGTGAAAATTTAAGAAGCGTGTGTTGGGTTGAGGAATGGTGTGAATTTCAACTGGCATTAGGCAGCTAATGAAAATTACAATTGAAGAGTAAAATACTTTTCCTTATTCTGAGATGATGGCTGAATCAAACCCAAGTTCTTTTAAAAGCCATCTCAATTGGAAACTATTAGGTAATTTCTTTGGAGAGTGGAGAAGGGGGTAGATGATATTCCTTCTACAATTACTGAGCCTTCTATAAATGAAATGATCGCTTTGCATTCCAGTGATGACCCCAGCCATGGATGAAAGCTGAGTGTCCCTTCTGACCTCTTGTTTCAAGTTTCCACCTGTGTAACTCTGCATTGTGGTTATTAACTCTCTAGGGCCTGTAGGTGAGCACAACACTGAGAGAAAATGGAAGATGGAGCTCTCCTTTAGGGAACTTGCAGTTTAAGAATTATTCCCAGAGTTAACTCCATTTGAGCTGGAAGGAATTCCCTTGGAGATCAAATTTTAAAGTGGTGACCGCTTACAAAACCTGTGGGGTTACAAAAACCCAGAGCAGGAGGGAGGGAGGTATTTCTGCCATGCTGGAGGGGATGATTTGTCTGAAGAAAGAGAAATGAGTGACCAGGAATGTATGGTTGGGCCTGGTCTGGGGGCTCCTCAGGGCTTCAGGGTAAAACACCAAGAGCTGAACCCTTGCTCTGAAGGCAGCACCTAAACCAGGTGTGGAACCCAAGCAGATCCCTCACAGGCAGGCACTGGTGTCACGCTCTGTCCCCAGGCACTCCCCCCTGGGCCTGGCAGAGCATTTTCCATCAGGTAGGGCTGCTCCATCCAGCCTTTTCCTGGTTGCTCAGCACGAGGGCCAGAACCCAAATTTTAACTGCCACACATACTGCAAGTGTGATTCATGCCTCCAAACATGAGGTAGGTGCATATCTAAGATCCAATGAATCATGTTGTGGAAGTGCCTGGTTTTTTCCAGTGACTTCAGCTCAGATAGAGGAATGAAGAGCAGCTGAAGCATGGTGGAACTGCTCCCACAGCACATGCCTGTTATCTCATTTTTTCAGATTATGTTTAGACACCTCACAGGATCTGGAAGGGGGTGGTGACTCTTCTAATCATTCTGCTGACCAGGGTTTTACAGTGTGTTTTTGTATTAAAAAAATAAGTGACATCACACAGGTGCAATTAACCTGTAAAAAACAAAAAATCTGGGCTCCTTCTCTGTAGGTGATAAGGACCCCTGTGAAGCTCCTTTCTGATTATCACAGGTTTTTAATTGAGTTTAATTAGCCATTTAAATAATTTCCCGATGTTTATAGCCTATTTTCCCTCACTGGAAAATCAAGATGATATCTTTTTCCAAAAGATACGCTCCAAATCAAACAGGGATTGATTCCAGGGGACTCAGGAGGCTGATGCACTCATACCCATCCCTTGCAGCCTTCTTGCTTCCAAGCAGGTAAGTGGAATCACTGTGGTTTTCCATGCAGGATTCTGGGGTGAAGGAACCCGGTGGGATGAAGTGGGAGGCTTTAGGGGTTTGTGTCAAGGAATATTGTCAAATGTTTGCCAGAAGCACAGAAATCCTTAAAATGAATGTACTAGAATTCTCTTTGTTCATTTAATGTTCATTTTTCTTATTTCCAAATTCTTCCAAGGCATATTGTGCATGAAATAAAGACCCACTAAATTATTTTTTAGAGGTGAAGAGCTACAATCTTTAATGAATTCTAGAAACTTGGTTTCATTTCTCACCAGGAAAGATTTTTTTTTTGTTAATCAAAGAGGAACTTTGCTACATGGAGCCCCAGTTGGAACATTTAAACCCAGGTGGATCTGAGGATACTGAACATTTTGCTGTATTAAGTCAAAAATTTGGGCCAGATACTACAATCAGTCTGCTCTAGACTGATTGTGAGCAATGTGAGTGTCAGTGTGAGTACCATATCTAGGTCAGCTACAAAATTAGGTAATTTTTTACAGGAGATGTATTCTCTCAGAATATGTTATGATTTGCAGGGCTCCCAAAAGGCCGTACCCCAAGCATTTAGTGAAATAATGTGCAAATCTAATTGTGTTTTATCCAAAAAGGAGGAAGCAATGGCAGTCACAGAACTGACTTTGCAGCTCTGTTCTGGTGTATAAGGAAACAAAGAGTGCAAGTTTCCCTCTAACTGAACACAGCTACAATAATTGCTTCAATTTTGTGAATGTTCTCCACCAGCTTTTGGTCAATACCTGGCATTAATAACCCTGTCAGGATTACCCTGATTAATGAAGAGTAATTCATGCCAATCAGGCAGCCTGTGAGGTGGCCAGTGCCATGTTAACCAACTCGGTTCTTCTCAAATATCTCCTGACACTGTGGCCCTTTGTGAAAGAACAAGACCAAGCAGGACAGTAAAAATTGCTGTATAAAGGTTAATTACTCACATGCCTGCTCATTCTCACTGTTACCATTTGGGTTCTCTTTCATCTCCCTGCTTGAATTTTCTGTTTTCTTTGCTCAGTTCTTAATTTTCCCCTTCACTTGCTGTTTTTTCACTGAATACAGATCATCTCTCATTACTGATCTACCACTGCTGATATCTTATAATTTTTTAGCACCTTCCACTTACTTATTTTGATATTTTTCCTGCATACTAACCCACAAAATGCCTCAATAACCTCTCTGAGTAAGGATGGCTCTTTCTGCTTCTCCATGTAGGTCAGCTCCACTGAGCTGGGTTACAGTTCATGACTTGCCCAAGGTTACACAGGAAATGTGTGGCAGAACTCAGAATGGAAACCAGATTTCGCGCTCTCCTGCCTTAACAACAAGGTTATCCTTTTTCTTTGTGACGCTTTTGGGCAGTTCGTATAGATCTACACATATGTTTCAAATGAGTTAAATTTCCATGAACTTGGTGCTTCGAACAAAAGTGGGTGGATAAACGACAAAGGGGTAAATTATCGGAAAATGGCAAGAGCTGCTCGGAGATTTGCATACCTGGTCACAGTAGTTGTGCACATAAATAACTAATTGATTACATGCATAATCGTAGGAATGGCGAGTGCAATTTTCTGAAAATTTAGACCCACATTCAGAGAAGGGTAACTGGAGAAAAGAAGTTAAAAATCTAATTTGATTCACATGCCTGGTGAGCATGGGCTTGAGCCACAGAGCATGCTGTAACTGGGCTGAGGTCTGGTGTGTGCAGCTCACAGACCTTGCTGAGCACGTGGTCACCCTGATAAACTACCTTAAAATGGGTTTTAATTTGTGTTTTCCTTCACTGAACCAAATAATGATATGCCTTTCATGCCCTTTAGGAAAACAGGTAGATATGTTCACCACTCTCATTTGTGTGATTTGTTCATCTTGTCTTTTAAAGCAAACGCTATTAGGAAGTCTGGGGATTTTAAGGCTCTTTCCATTTGCCAGTGGCTTGAAAATTGAACCCCATGATGAAAATTGAACCCCATAATGAAAACTGAACCCTAGGATGAAAACTGAACCCCCTGATGATTAGAACTTTATTAAATAAAAGTGCTAAGAGATGAGATGCTGAGCAGTGGCACAAAGAGGCATCCTCAAAGTAAGCATCCCCTGAAGAACTCCACACAGAACTCCATATTCTGCTTGCCAAAATAAAAAGGTATGAAAATTTGCATTTAGAAAACTCCAGTGGTTCCTGTCTGAGGGGCAGTTTCACAGACAGCTCTTCCCCCAGCTAGAGAGTAGACAGAGTAATTGCTAAATACTCTGCTGGTGTAAATCAGGAAATGACATGTCTGTCCCAAAACCTGGTGCTTTACATCCAGGGAGGATCTGGCCTATAGCTTCCAAGGTGGCAAGAGAACATGTTTTCATTTGCAGCATGTCTGGGACAGATAAAAATGTCTTTAAGCCTGAAGGTCTTCAGTGCTGGGTTCATGTTTTTTTGCTTCATTGACCCTGTTGCTCACTGATTTGATAATGAGAGAAAAGTGTGCTGTTAACAGCTCCAGAGCAATGTGCTGCAAATTTAGGGAAATGAAAAATCTTTAACAAGAATTGAAAGGAAATCATTGATTTATGGCAGGAGCTTCAGCTAAGCGTGGATTAATTAAAAAGCAATGCAAAGATGAGCACGGGTCAAGAAATGAGCAAAGATTTAATTTTGCCAGAAGCAGGACCGTGAGCAGGCTCAGGCACATGGGTGGAGTGATAACAACACCTGGCCATCTGCAGAGAGGGCGAGAAAAAATCCTGTTGGCAAAAGCTGAAATGTTACAAGTGAAATGCAACCAGCAAAGTGTCAGCAGCTGGTCTGGAGATGCTGCTCAGAGGGAAACACAAACATTCTCTTACATCATTCCCATAGGTGTGGTGGTGTCCTATTTATAGGGCTAAGGTAATCGGGCAGCACTCCACAGCCAACATATTTTGGGAGTTATAACAGATATCTCCTGGCACGTGGTGGGAAAACACAGAGGCAGGGAATCTGTCTCCAGCTCCAGCGATGGGAGCAGCAAGGAAAGGGCAGCTCCTGGCAATCCCCAGGCACCCACAGCACTGCTGAGTGGCAGGGCCTGTTCATGCAGGAACACAGCTCCCAGTGGGATAGATGGGGAGCAAGGAGGTGTGGATCAAGCATTCCCACTCCAGGGAATAAAAATGTTACTATTTTTGAAAGCGTGGCTTCATTGTCATGTTACAGTGATGGTGGTTTCACTCTGTGGACTAAACATAGGCTTTCTTAATTATCCAATCCATTTAATTTGTGTAGTGGAGGGTTTTATGAAGGCAGATTTTGTGGCTGTGCTGGTAAGTCAGTAATAATTCAGAGCCACAGTTATGAAGTGCTGTTTAGTAGTGATGGGTTTAGACTTTTGGTTATTGTGTGCATTTATTTTTCTTTATGGTTTTGTAATTATTTATATTGGTAACAGGGAGTTTATGAACATAACTCTGTTGTTGTGTTCATATGAAAGAACAATATTGTTTGCAGAACAATTATTTGGAAATTTTTTCCCCTCTAAGCTACCCTGTCATTTGAACATAATCATGTAGGCTGATCGTAATGGGAAAACAAGGAATTACAATTATTAACTAAGGACAAGGGATTGTATTTTAGAGAGGGGAAAGAGAGACAGTGTGCTCCAACTGTTCACCCAGATGTTCATGCACTGTCACCCTCGCTTCTCCAGTAGAAATCTGTCATCCTAGAGTCCCTCTGCAAGTCCAGCAAAAAAAGTAATTTTTGCATTTTCAACCCTTTGCACCCTGTTAATTGTCCCCATACCAGTTCCCAGCAGCTCCTGGTAGCTTCTGGAGTGGTACAAACTTTGCAGAGAAATGCCAGGATAAACAACTAGAGGCAATAGATCAAAATCTCCTAAAAGATGTAGAAGCACAAGTCCTGGTGAAAATCACTGGGATTCAAAACACCATCCATTAGCTGCCATGGAGAGATCCAACTCTGGATCCCCAAAAGAGGGACATTTTTATCGAGGCAGCACATTCCTGGAGGGCAATGGTCCTGCCCTGTGGCTTGTCTGCTTCAATGCTTCACTTCCAGAAAGTTCAGGTCTGCCTTTGACATGTACTGCTGCAGATGTTCTCCTTGGTGTCCTTAAAAAGATCTTCCTTTAGCCATTAGTCTTTTGGAATGATGAGGAATTGCAATGACTCTTCAAACAGCACCAAACTTCAGTGCTCTTCCTCCCCCATCCACAATCATAAAGAACCAGAATTAGGGTTCTCAAAGACTGTTTTGGGCAGTATCATAATGGTGGGAATTGAGAAAAAAAATTGAAGGGGAACTTTTTATGATCAGTTTAACTTGGCTGGCAAAAAAAAAAAAAAAAATTGCTCACTGAACTAATCTTGAACATTTTCTCCTTGAGTGGAGGATTCCAGCAGTGGAAAAAAAAGGCACTTTTGGAAGAAGTTGAGGGAAGTTTACGCAGATGGTATGAGAGAACTGGCATTGTGTTTGGAGATGTGGTGGGCCAGAGAAAAAGCTGTCCTAAATAGAAGGGACAAGATGCTGGGTTTAATTTAGAAATGCTGTTGGCATTTTTGTTACTGGAATGAAGGGAGCCACGAGTCTGCAAATGAAAAACCCAAACCACAACCATGGAGTGTAGCAAAAGTGCAGCAGCTTGGCATTTGCACGCTTTGATATTTTTTCCTTTGTCTTGCCAGCTTGTGGAGTGCTCTCTCACCTATTTAGTTGCTTAAAGATAGCTTGTAAAGTACAAAATGTCAGCCTGGGCTGATGCTGTAAAGATTTTTCCAAAATTCCAGCCATTCCTTTGGTTTAGTGACTGTAAAGCTCTTGCAACTGTTATCATTTGTGGTGGTCACAAGGAAGTGACATTGTCCAATAAAATCCCCACCACAAGTCAAGCTACTTAGCAAGGACATAATTCAGACCTTGGTTTGACAGCTTTTTTTTCTACTCCATGTGAATTGACCAAGTTCAGTTGTTTGTTAGATGCATTTGGAGCTGTTTGAGGTTTTCCAGCAGTACAAGAGAAAGTGGTCCCCAATATGCCATCCTTCTCCTTGCTGATGAAAATACACTCTCATAAAACCACTGGAAGAACTGAGAAATATGGTTAGTAACTTCTTGATAAAACTAGATTAAGATTTTGTTTTATTTATGTTAACAATAATCATTGTGGTTTAGTGGCATTTGAAACAGCTGGAACCTTCTGTTTCAGCTGGTGTTTTGCTATGTCATTTTTGCTTGGACTTTGGTCCTGATTTTCTGGTCTATGTGAAACAGGTAAATAATTTATGTATCTCAGAGGAGTGCTTTTAATTTAGGAATTAAGAGAATTACCAAGGGTGGTTATTTTAATCCCTGCCACTCAGTCACTAAGGGCCAGGTCAGGAAGCAGATTTAGGAATATAAATTGGTACAGAAGTCAAATTCAGGTACTATGCCTGTAAACTAAAACTCAAGCCCGAAAACCTTGTTTGAAGTCTCTGCATTTTGAAGTCCTGCACATGCCCAAGGGCACCTGAAGCTTGATAAAATTCAGTGAGTAGATAATGTGTATGTCCAAGTCCTCACTTGGTGGAGGAATCCAGGTGGGAAGGGAATCCTCCATGCCAATGCCACTGTACTCTGAGTTTACTGCCCAGGGCTGAGTGAATGCCTGCATGTGCAAAACTGAAAAAATGTGTAGAGGGAGCATCTTTAGCTCCACTAAATTTGAGCTGCTGTAGAATAACCAGGGAAAAGCTTGGGAGGGCTGCAGGGACTGCAGTGGCCGATTACTTTAACTCTGTTGGGGTGTGTTACAGCCCTGAGTAGCAGATTAGATGTCAAGTTTATTGTACACTGGGATAAGTTCCCAAGCTACTCCTTATCTCCCGAAAGCACCTGCCCCCTGGGCAGGGCTTCCAGGGTAATTTGAGTGTGAAAGGAAAACAGCAGAAGATGTGGCAAGAACTAGCAACTGCCCAAAGTAATCCTGTCTTGGCTTCCAGGTTGCAGAGCCCAGAAAACTGCAGATTTCACAACGGAGGGTAAAATTTTGAATGTTAATATCTCTGGACGTTGTTTTGTGGGGCAAAATTTCCTCTGAATCTCCAGAGGATCTGAGAAACTCTCAAAAGAGAGTTTGGAGAAAAGCAACTATGACCTTATCTGGTGCTGTGCTGTAAAATATTGGTCACAGTCTGTGATTTTGAAGTAAAATTATCAGGGAAAATGGGCTCGAGGAGTGCAAGCAGTAGTAGGAGATGCTATGCATGTTATATCATCATAAATGCAGAGTTTAATATTCATCATATTTTATTTTCATTTTGTTCTGTGTCTTTGAAATATGCTCTTCCCCACACTTTCTGTATAAGGACTGTCAGAGGAAAAAAGAGACACAAATCTCATCTCCGCTGCTTGCAAAGGATGTGAGACAACCAATAATCCAAATAAATAATATTTTAAATTAAAAATCAGAAATAAAAATGATAACAATAACAGCAACAGTAATAACGTTTGGGACATTCAAAAGCAGTAAGTTCTTAGTCCTACAAGGAAGCGGATTGGGATTCAAGCACATGTAGAGGTTTCCACCAAGAAATACAGGTTGAAACACACAAAAAGCTCTAGGACTAGAAAGAAATACATCTTTTCTTGCTTTATGTGTTCTCTGTTTATTACAAAGGATTTACATGAAACATTAGAAGGCTCAGCCCTGACCCGGCAGAGGCAAGGCTGGCAGGAGAGGGAAGCAACCAAAAGGAAGTGCAGATAATGTCTCTCACCACTGATACCTTCGTCTGTGCAGATAGTTAATAGATAAGGTCTCTGGAGGTAAGTTCTCCCATACCAATAGAATTTCTTCTTTTCGTGCCCTGCAAATGGTTTCCTTTGTTCGGGTCCTTTCAGCAGCTCTTGACAACATCAGGGCTCTGCAGGGGAAGTGGATCCTCCTTGATGCATTTCAGGGCTGCCTGGGGACTCTGCTCTCTCTCCCATCCTGAAGCCCATAACCCCCAGCATGCGGGTTCGGTTCCTGGAGGTGCCGCTTTTCTTTCAGATGCAAAGTCGGGAACTCTTGCCCAAGACTTTGTCACCTTGAGATCTGGCTGCAGTGAAGCAATCCAAGGCAGAGCAGAGCCTGCGGAATGCACTGGGCAGTGCAGATGGAGGAACAGCTACACAACTGGGTTTTCATGTTGGGAGCCTCGGGTCCAGTGGTAATTTATGCCTGTCCAGTCCCAAAGGCAGATAATGAACATGTGTTACATTTGCTGTGTGAATGCCAAGCTGTTAAAGAACAGCATGCTGTAACAAAACTCTAGGAAAAGCCATATCCTGCTGTCATTTCATAATGGACGTGAAGTTTGACCATAGCACAATGTGTGATGTGTGGCAACTTTTGCACAGAACTAGCTTGGAGGGTCTTTTTGGATAATGCACCGAACATCTTCAGAAAGCGAACCTAATGAAAAAATGCTCTGACCAAAGCCCCGTGAGATCCAGATTTTTCCTTCTCAGGGAATGTCCTATGTTGAGTTTTATTTCCATTCCTAATGAAAGAAGTAAAACAATCCAGAAAGCTATTACAAAGCATGATTATGAATACAGTAATTGTTGGTCAATCAAGTGATTTGTTTGAATCAAAGCTAAAGATTTAATTTAGATGTCAACTTGAAATAGTATGGAAAATAGGGGGAAATGTTTTGCAATGTAAAATTGAAAATGTTGTTTTAAAAATGCAGTAACATTCAATTTTCAGCAAGCCAATTCTTCTTTTTTTCTCTTCAAAAGGAACATTAGTCAAGCTCATCACTGTTAGGCAGATGTTTTGTTCTCTTGAATTGGCAGTTTCTGAGAGTTTAACTGACTTGTATGTTAAATACCAAAAGATATCTTTAAAAGGTGATGTATTCCCAAGGAGATAAGAGTGTTGCTGAGAACCTAGGCTTTCCAAAAAATACCAGAAAGAATCCTACAGGTAAAGGTTTGGATTTTTTTTTTCCTTAGTCAGAAATATTCGTATGGAAAAAAATTATAATAAGGATCAGAAAAGGATTAAACAATTGCACTGATTTTTCCCTGGGTCGAGAACTTCTGTTTATCAGTTGGTATTTTTTTACTGAAGTGGAATGAGCCAGAATACTGTGTCACTTTTATTTTCACAGGCTAAGTCTAAGAAAAAGCTCCAAAATATTTTCTGGCCAACTGAAACTGTATCCTAGAGGAGCAGGCGCTTGTTGGTGAGATAAATACTGTTTTCTGGTTAAGTCCAGCTACAACTGTTTGGGTTTTTAGCCATTGATTTGCATAGCAGCCTCGTGTAGCACTGCTCCCTCGTGCTTGGCAGCCGGGGAGAAATCAGCCCCGATGACACCTGTGGGAAGCTGCTCTTCTTGGGGCAGCAATTAAGCTCCACGGTAGCTTTTGGGAATCAATGGGAATTAAATGCAGATAACAGGCATTAGTGGAGCATTTATTGGAAATAATTTAAATGATATTTAGTGGTGGCTTAGTTAATGGAAATTAATGACTAACTACGATTTGGGTACAGGCAGAACTCCTGGAATGCGGCAAAAGTCAATACAGGCAGTTCCAAATGGCAGGCATAAGGAAGTGCTTATTGATATTAGTGATCTTCAATATTTTCCATTGGAACTCTAATCTGATTCAGGCCACGTTGCTGTGGACTTCACCCAGAACATAGGGGAAACAAATTGTTAATGATACTGTAAATGCAAAGTGTCACTAATCTAGTAATTTGCTATGCTGGGTATTGAAATAATTAATGCAGTAGATCATTCTTAATTATAGTCTTGTATTTACAGACAAACCGAAACTGAGGCTGGTATTGATTAAAAGAGGTGCCATATTGCAGACTTTTCTAACTCTGTAACTATATTGTTCTTGAATTTCATACAGTGTAGCTTAGCTTTTTACATCTGATTTGAATTACTTGAATGTCTTAAAGGTCTGTGCTCCAACCAGATGTGAGAAATGGCTTTGGTTTGGAAAGTTTCAAGGAAGGGCCACCAAATAATGAGGGAAAAACCAACTCTATTATTTTCCCCCTACACCTCGGTGGGAAAAAAAAAATAGTATCCCAATTTATTAATACAACTTGGGATCCTGTCAGGAAACTTTCCTTACCTGCAAAGTTTCTTTATCTTTCTTTGCAGCCCAAGATTATATACTGGACTTGAGAAACCTCTGTAACTGAGATAATTAAACATTTCTACACATAGTAATACTGTTTACTGTGCTTTATGCATGTTCTGTCACACAGCCAACACTCTTAACTAGGCAGAATTTCTCTAGTTAAGCACTGCTGGCTTAACTACAATAATTGGCTGTACTGAGAGAATACACATACCCCAGTTAACTGTAGTAAAGCCACAGACTTTTCCCCTCTTTTTCTTGTCATTAGACTGCTAGATATTTTTTAAACTTAGTTATTTTTTTTTAAATAACTAAAGTATTCAATTTAATATGAAGAAATTACCTTTTAACAGAAAGGTTTGTATATAATTTCCTGTAAGGAATCTGATCACGTGCTACTTCTGCACCACATTTTGTTTTGTTGTCTTTATTTGAAGAAAGTACTTTATCTCTCAGAATTGATTTTCTTTTGCAAAGTTATATGATAAAGATGAGAGACATTCTGGTTTCCAAAATTTTCTGCGACACATATAGAAAACCTTCCATTCCTGTGAAATTCCCATCGGTGAACTGGGAATGACTGCTAGAAACTGACCAAAAAAGAGTGTGAGTAAAGCAAAGTGAAATGATCTACAAAGGGTAAATAAACGTTGGAAATTTCTTTGGAAATACTTCCAGAGCTCTGTTGAACATGTCATTGAAAAACTGAAAGAATTACCTGGTTTGTTGTGCCATATACAATGTTTAATAATGGCATGAATTTCAAGCTAGTGGTAAAAACTGTAATAAGCAGGTTACTATTACCTCACAAAGATACCATCTGTACTTCCCTGAGAGAAGTCCAAGGAGTACAGAGACCACGTTTCAAGTACTAAAAATGGCTGGAGAATATAACTGGCATTATTCCTTTTCATTATACCTGGTGATTTGTTCCAGGATTTACAGTCCTGACCTTGATGTGCCATAAACAGAGCCTTCATTTAAAAGGGATTAAGGCTGGTTATGTGTGATAACCCACCTTAACACAAATGCTGTCTTTTAGAAGATGCCAAGTTATGGAACACCTCCTGCCCATTCCATTGCCAATGGCTACAACACTGCTTTGGAGATCACCTCCTTGGCACCCAGGGAAAACAGAACATCCTATGGATGAGTCTTCCCAGAATATAAACCCCTTTCTTATGAAGGCCATCCACAGCTGTGTTATTTGGGATTGACAGACGTGGCAGTGCTTTCTGCATTACTGAAGTTCTTGGGGCAAAGCCTTGGTCAAGAGACCCCCCCCACCAAGGATGATTCAACCACCCTGAATTCCACAGTCTCACGAAAGCAGAGCTTTGGCTTGTGATTTGGGCAAGGTACAGCCCAACTTCACACTAGAGTGTGGCCTCCCTGGCTCCCAAACTGGTGCTCAGGTCAGGTCAGCTCAGAACTAAAGAGGTGGAACAGCCTGTACATCTGTTGCGTCCCACAAAGTCTGAAGTACAAACCATAAGGGCAACCAAATGCTAAGAATTAAATCTTTTTCCTACACACAGCTCTCAACTGAACCTGGTCCTGATTGTTGCTCCTCTCCAGCAGGACATTTGGGGGAAGATGGCCATTTCTCTGCAAATTCCTTCCCACACAGCACATACACACACAGAGGGGGTTGTGAAATTGCACCTTCACCGAGGGTTTTGTTACAGGCTGGTTTAAACCCTGTTGAAAATGGTAGGTTTAACCACCGCCCTTCTCTTCAGCAGTGCTGGAGGAGACAGTTCAGCACATGTTCCTGCCCAAAACAAAGGCATATGTAAGGTTGCCCAGGAATTCCAAAGATCTGGGTGGGGAACGTTGCAGAGTTTGTTTTGGGCAGGGATGCATGTGGAAAAAAGACAGAGCAGGCTAAGCAGCAGAGATGGGGCTCAGAACAGGCTGGGAGGAAGGTGGGCAGCCTGCAGGAGCTGTGCTGGGAAGAGCCTGGGATTTCAGTCCCTGAGCTTTCCTGGGGAACAGGACCAATAAAATCTTCTCCCCTTCCATGAGAGAGGAAATGTGATGTAGCAGTGGTTCAAAAGTGGGCAGCTGTGAATTCAGGCCTGTTCAAAGCTGTACACAATTGTAATCGTCTCAAGTAACAAAAAATGGAATAAGCACGCAAGAAAGTGGAATCGAGTATTGCTTGCCTATGTTCCTGGAAAGTAGGGCCAGAATACCTTGTCAATAATACAGAATTACCAAATTGTTATGGAACTGTGAAAGTCTGGTTATTTTTTAGGCCAAAAATGAAACAGTTTAAGGAAGATCTTACAGGTCCATTTTTATATTAATTGAAAGTCACAGTCTGAACAAGATTATTTGAAAATTCCCAGACAATTCAGCCTCTACTATGTAGACTATGAGCAGTGAATTTGGTAAGTTCTGTATACAGCTAGAACAAAGGGTCTGAGACCTTCTTTAGTTAATATATGTAAGTGAAGTATTTGAACAATCTGATAACAAACACTGAGACAGGCCCCAGACTGCTTATTTAAGTCACAGTTGTAACAAGATCTCTGGAAGATTTACCTGTGGTAGGACTGCAGATGTGGTTACTCAGAGATTTTTGGTCAGATTTTCAAACTCATATAACTGTACTTCATTTCTCTATATTTCAGCTGGGGCCAGCATCCTTATCATTGCAGAAACAGGGATTTTACAGCCCTTTATTCCCTCTAGCATTCACCTTGAAGGCCATGGAGCCCTTGCTCCGAGACTTGCTGATATAAAGATAATCATCTTTGGAGTGAACTTCCTAGGAACCAAATCCTCCTCCAGCTGGAGGCAATGGAAATGCTGTTGCTGACTTCAGTGGCAGTAAATCTCAGTTCTATCATTTTTTATGACACCTCTTCTTGCAACAGATACATTTACTGGAGCATTCAGTACTAATTGCCTGCATTTTTTTTTCCTCATGTTATTACATGTGATTTGTAACATATTTCTCATTTTTTAACAAGAAAAAATAGCAACTTATGGAAAGGAAGGTCTGTCTATGTTGAGCAAATTTCTTAAATATTGAACTTATCTCATTTGTCTTCCTTTTCTTTATCCATCAATCCATTTAAAAGGAAGATGTTTATGATGCAAGGTTTGGATAATAGCTCATAAATAGTAAATCTTATTTTGTTGTGATGCAGAGAGAGGGGAAGGAGAAATCCTACAATTTCAGCAATTTGTTTTTCTTTTTCACACTAAGTTACAACTCAGCCTGAGTTGAAATGACAGATATCAATCCCAAGAATCAAGATTATCAGTGGAAATGCCAACTCAGAACAGCGCTGTTAGTGGCACCACTCTTTTACTGGAGCGAATTCAAAGGGGTTTTACTCTCAAATCAAGCATTATGTTATCACTTTTCTAGTCTCACATCATTTATTAGAAAGCAATTGTTTCCCCTGATTCAGAGCCATCCACATGTGTGTGGTAGGAAACATTAACGTGCCATATTTTATCTGCCCCTGGGTATCAGTCCTCAAGGTGTTGATGCTGCTGTGGGATGAGGATGCTCAACACTTCTCCAAGCCAGGACAAATGGACATGGTGAAGGGGGTGACTAAGGGCTGGTATAAATGCACTTTGGGGTTCTGGTGTTGCAGTCCAGGGCTGCCCACGTGTTGTTTTTGAGGCTCATTTCTTCACAGAGAACCGCTGCTGATTCTGTAATTTGTTAATGTTTTCATTACAAACTTTCCATACTATTTTTACTTGATAATTCTTGACCAAGGCAGGAATCCTGCTTTCAGCAGAGCAGGATAAAGCACTGATCTCCACAGCACTGAATGTTTGTCCTCCCTTCCTCATCCACCAAATTCCACCTTGTGTGGACTCACCAGACACTGGGAACGGAGCTCTCCTCACCTAACATGATACACTCCGAGCTCGGTCACTCCCCTTCCCCGTGGAGATAATGGGAAAAAAACGGAAACTTGTAGGCTGTGATTCACCTTACCTCTCCCAGACACCTGGGAGAACTGAGAGCCAACAGTGCCTCACACCGTGGTGACCAATTCAGACGCGTGCACTGAGGATCTCCCCCGCTCAGCTGAATACCATGCCTGCTTTTCTTAATATGACCTTAAGTACAAAGTAACTCCACCTCAAGCCATTTTTTTGGTGATTTATACAAATTTCCAAACCTTTAATCTGCTTGTCTTGAAGGCATTTTGATAAACCAGTGCATCACAGGATTTCAGAATATAGCTGTTGTCACCACAGGACAAAGCAACATTGGCCACACACTAAAAGCTGTCCCTCTGGCTCTCACTGAAATGAACATTTTAGTATCAGCAGGAAGGAGTGTTCCACAGTTGGAATCTGGTAAGGTGGTCACAATCTTCTGCATGGGCTCACTCATGATAGAGGATTCTTTTGCAAAAAAAAAGATGCTATGCTGCAAACAGAAACCAAGGAAGTTCTTTTATTACAAGATGTTAAGTGACATGTTTGGTACTTCTGCCTTGAGTGATCTGGGCTCCCTTTAAAAATTAAGATGTGAAATTAGTTTCTTTGATCCTGTCTAAAAAGCCATACAGCCTCCCATATTGAATCCTGTCTTTCAAACTGCTTTTTATTTAAAAAAAATTGCTTACCTGTAATTTCTGCCAATGGCTTTAAAGCAGATTTCCCCACAGTTCTGAAAGGTGACAGAGCAAGATGTCACTCGGTAGGGTTGGCATAATCTAGGTTCCCTTTAACTGCTTAATTTTGCTAACTGGGCTGCCCAAAATCCTGGTGAACACCCAAATCCAAACTTTACAGACACGAACTTTTGCTACCAACCAAATAAATCTCTCATTTTGACTACAGAAAAATCTAACTTTACATCTGAATTTTGGAGTCTGGGTTTCTCTCTACTTCCTGCCAGAGAGCATCGTTACAGCAACTACTTGCACAGTTCCTGTCTAATTGAACCACTAGTGGCATGCATATGTGCTAAATAAAGGAATGTCATAAAAAATTTATGAGTGACTTACACTTTGAAGCAATAAGGTGTTAAAGACTTAAAAAGATTTTTTTTCCTTTCCCCCCTGCCCAGGTCCTTCAGACCAGGAATTGTTTGCAACGCACAGAGCTCATTTGGTATTTGGCCACTGTTATTAGTATTCCCTTTTGCAGTGTACTATGCACACATCTTTTTCAATTTCCATGAATATTGGCCAAGATCTATGCAGTGAGGTGATGTGAAACCCTCTCAGTGATTTTCAAACTATGCAACCCATAAATCATTCACCTTAACCTGGGCCCAGATTTGCATGAAATGGGGGTCGATTGTCTCAAAAAGTTAATCCAGCCAAAAGTCCAACCAATCCTCACTGGGTGTGAAGCACAGAGCGATGTTATAAAGGTAGGTTTTGGGTGGCTCCAGGGTTTGTAATGGATGCTTTGCACAGCTGTAATGATGAGTGGGTGAGGAGAGTTAAGAATGAATCAAGTGTGGGTGGTGGAAATATTTGCTGGGCATGTCACAGCCAGGGGAGAAGTGCAGGGGCCTCCCGACCTCAATGATGGGAAAGACGTCAAGGTTCCCTGGACATGGGCTCTGCTTATTTATTTATTTCAGCTCTTACACGTTCCCTGTAGGAGAGCAAAAAATGTGAATTCGATACCATGTCTTTTGAAAGCAGGGAGCTGATTGTGGCTGAGTAGCAGAGCTCTCTTATAATCTGCTTCCAAATGTGTGGGTGCCTCTTGGGTTTCCTCAGCTATTTTATGGCCCATTTTCAAAGATTTTTGTAAAACCAGGCCAACAACGTCTGCATCCCTACCACATCAGTGAAAAGTTGGACCGTGTTTCAGAGCCATGTAAATTCCTTCTATAAGAAACATTTACATTTTTACAAAGTGTAAATTTAGCAGACCATGGGGTGAATTCCTCCCTCATCACATGCAGTTGCCACGGGGATGGGCTGACTAATAGTTTACCATGAGTGAACAGAAAAAAAAGCAGCACGTGTACCTGAGGATTACAAAGGTTTCTTCCAGGATTGCCATGACTTGTTCAGATAGTTGATAAGAAAATTAATTCTTACCATTCCTGTATTTTCATGAGAGTAAACCTTACCTATGAATTAAACAAAACCCCAAGCCTAGTTTGTGTTTCTTTATTGTATTATTATATGGCTCTATAAGTGCAATAAAGCAATCTCCTGACTTCTTGACTCTTCGTGGTGGTTGTTCCTAGACAGGTTTCTTCCACACATGAAATATATACAACAACTTTCATGTCTAAGATCCTAGCAGTTTAAACACAGTCCAATTCTTTATTGGCAACACATTTTTGCAGTTAGGACTTGATTGGGCTGGGAAATATTAGAAATGTGTTGACTAACACATTGTAAAAAAACACAAGATGTGTAATGTTGGAGCAATGCTGGATATTCATGGTTCAGGTTGAACGGTTGTTCATGGTCCGGAGTTGCAACCACAGCTGACAAAGCAGTTCAAAAGATGTTGCCTAATAACTAAATTGCTCAAAATAGTGACTAAAATGGTGGCTCCACTGAAGTCTGTGCCAAACTCCACTGATTTTGTAGGAGTGGACCACTCCTTTTCACACAGAACAATGTACTCATTCAATGAGCAGGTTTTCCAAAGTGTTGGTTTTTTTGTTTTTTCAGCCAAGTGTCTTAAAGGACAAAAAAATATAAATCTTTAAACCAGGGCAAGAATTAGTGACACTGAAAACTGTCATGTTGGAGGCTTTAAGGAGAGCAGTGAACACTCAGAACCTGGCCAGCATTTCATTCTTTTGCCCTAAAAGACTCACCCAGCAAGAATCTGTAAGTGACACTCAATGGAGAGAGCACTTTCTGAACAGCTGATGTGAAACTTGAAAAGAGGCAACATAACAAATGTAATGTGGGGGGGAAGTGCTTTCATTCCAGCTCAGGAACATCTGGTTTATTGCAACAATAACTACTGTAATTATATCACTGCTGGAAAAGCTGCTCTAGGTTAGGTTAAGTTTGTGGTTTCTATAATAAACACTGCTTTGGAGGAGTGGGGGTTTCAGTATTTCAACCATGTCAGATCACGCTGAACTGAACTGTGATTTGAGGCAAAAATAACAAAATATTGAAAACATAAAAGCATTATTTCTAACCATATATTTCTTGAGATATACTTCCTCATTATGGTAAGTGGAGAGTATGCCAGAGAAGTAAATTTTTGTATGACTGACCATATTTCACTGATAAAACTAAAGAAGTAATTTTTTGGTCAGTTGGAGACAAGCTTATTAATACTCATCATAGAACATATTGCTGAAATAAATGAACAAGGATCCCAAAAAGGACAGTATTCTCACTTTACTTGCAGGGAAAATTAAGGAACTTGGGTCAGACAGCAAATTGATGGCGGAGGGTCTCCTAGTAAAAATAGAGTGGATTTTTCCAGGGATGTGCCTGTGTGATGCCTGTGTTATTACCCAGCCACTGTGTTACTTCCCTAGCTATTAAAAATGAAGTGTTTCAACTCCAGTACAGTGCTTTTCCATCCAATGGAAAATTGGAACCTACATGAGACTCACTCCAGTAGGGTGGATACACTTGGATCTGCAATGGGCTGTGTGTCGCACACAAAGGTTTTCTCAAAAACTGCAAAATACAAATAAAGCATTTTTCATTCTACTTAGTCTAGAATCTGTGACAAATATTCTGTACATCAATACAATTTTATTGTATTGCTGATGTTTAAAAAAGAAGGGCTAAGCATCTTGCTGATAAGGGGAAATATAAATGTCATTCCACATAGATGAATTCCCATTCAAATGCTTTGTTAGTATAGAAAGATGTGTAGATCCAAAACTTAGACATTTGAGAATTTAACAGTGATGGAAAAGTAGATATTTTATTATTGCAGTATACTTCTTTACCCCATGTTGTGGTTTAAGTGTTTGTTGCTGTGTGTTCAGACTCACAAATTAGATCAAATAGAATTTGTGAGTTCTGTGTGTTCAGCATTTTAACAACTGACCCAGTGTTCCTGCATGCTCACATTGGCAAAACCTCACCTGAGCAAGAATCAACTCATTCTGCACATGCAGATGTGGGTTTGTGTGTGCAGACTTCTGTTTTGTACATGCAGATTTAACACTATCTTTAGATTTACCTCCTGCAGCTAAAGTTATTTCTACCAGCTCAGTGTTTGGAATTGAAATGATACCTTTGTTTCAATACAGATAGAAATAGAATAATGCCAGAACTTCACAGTCTCTTTTTTGTGGTGGTTTTCTCCCTACCAGAAATGTTCTAATTAATGGAGGGTAAATCACATCATGTAAATGGCCACTGAACCTTGTTGAAGGCAGACCAGTAAAAGCATACTGTAACTTTCAAAGGAACAAAGTTGTTTTAAAGTGCTAAAAAAAGAGAGTAGATTTATTGTTATCTAGGATTAGGTCTATCTGAATACTCCAAGACATTAGGGATCTAATGGTCATTAAACTAAACAGTCATATACATAGTCTTTTTTCATAATGTTCTTTTTTATATCTCTCATGTTCTTTCTTTACATCTTTCATGTATTTCCTTATATAGACTACTTCAATATCTATATATGCATATATACATACTTTTTTTTTTGAGGGGGTGAGGGAATGTGAATCAAGAGTAACACAGCTTTCTCTATTTTTATAGAAGTCTTGTTAAAAATAAACTCTAATTAACTGTAAAGAGAAAATTATCTCTGGGTTGAAAGGTCCTTATTTCTCACCTATCTGTCATCTTGTCACCAGTTTTAGAAGCCTGACAAGTGGGCTGCAAAAATTTTTAAAATAAATAAAAAAATTTAGGTGATTCTATCATATATAATTTTATAAATGCTCCTGGCTTTGCTTCAGAGTCTTTGATTACAGTCATTGCCAAAAATGGCTTAATTCGCTGTGATTTTGCTGCAAAAAAAGGTTAAATCTCAGAATTAAAAATGCAGGAAAATATCATCAACTGGTGTCATTCCTCACTCACCTGTATCAAGAGAACTACAGAGGAAATTTACATGAGCTGGAGTATGGAAGAGTTTGTTTTCCAGCTGTGTAGAGCATCCAAATGATCTGATGATGAAAGGAATGAGGGGTGAGCCTGAGTCTTGCTCTGCACTCACCCTAATCCCAGCTCTCATCCTTCAGTCAGGAAAAGTCAAAAGAAAATGGTTTGCAAGCTGCTAGCAGCAGTGCTGGTCATGCCTTAACCACACCAGCCTACAAATACCACCTAGGACTGAGATGAACCCTTCACCTTTCTTTTTTTGGATGCTAAAAAACCCCTGCATCTATGCTCCTGCCTGCTGAGGCACTGGATCTTGGAAGACACTGAATATTACCTGGCTGCTGCTAAGTGTCCTTAGATGCCTTTCTTGTCAATGGTACCTTCCAGCACCAGGCACCCATTCAAAAAAGGAAGTTTAGTTATTGCAGGCTTTTCTTTATTTTATGTGTCATCAGGAATTCTGGTGCTACTTAGGATTCAGTCCTGTAAACTGATGACCTTCCCATCTTCCCCAACCTTGGCTGCTCCATATAATCTGTATCTTTCATCTTTTCTATACAGAAAAGAAAAAGGGAATACTTTGTTGTTGTTATTTAAACAGTAAAACCAAAAAAAGGAAAAATTTTAAAAAGTGGATTGAAACATGATTAAAAGAAACAGCCCTGAAGATATAATTTCCAGTTCCCTGGCTTTTCCTCTGTTTTTGCAGTGTGTGATTAGTCCATCTAGACAGCAGAAAAATTTGGAGATGTTCCCCCTGAGCTCTAAGAGCTTATTTGGTTCAGGACTTTTCTGTTAATGTTAATATCAAATGGCAAACTCTCTTCTCTGAGAACAAACAACACAAAACAACCTAAAAGACAGTCTTCAAGTGAGGCAGAGCAGAAATCTGGGCTATTTTCTGTGGTATTATAAAGCTAAACAGCTGTAGGTTTTTCCAGCACCCATGAGAGAAGTAAGAATGAGAACAATAATGCGCACACACAGAAAGTTTAAAAAAAATATTTCCACTACTAAAAAGATCTCACATCATGTCTTAGACCCCTCATTTATTTTTCTGAATTGTGGTGGTGTGCTTACAAGGGCTGGTTGTGCTTTGCAGACTATATCCCTCACAGAAGTGCTGAAGCTATTTCTACATGGATGCAAAATATTTTCACATTAAGGGAACCCATGCATTGTGGACATATTCAGACTTATATATTTTGATATTCAGAGTTAATTCACTGCTAATAGTGCAGAAATTCTCCTAGAAACCAGGGAGACAAAGAGACTTTCAACACAATCATGAGAAAAAACATGGCCTGATAGTATGAAATTAACATTTAGGAACACATCTCAGAGTTGGCAGAAATTTGCTGTCACTGGAAGGCATTTTAATATTTTTTCTGTTTTGAAATAATATTACAGACATGAATAATCACTTCATAATCCCATTTTCAGACAAGTGAATGCGCTCTCGGTGCAAGACATAGCCAAAGCTAGGAAGTAGAAATGAAGAATACTTTGCTGATATCTACTCAGACCATTAGGCCTCCCAGGCCCTGCTTCTTTCCAGCAGAAATCCTTGAGGGATTTAGCTATGCCCTTGTTCCTTAGGTGTTTGTCTCGCTTTGTTGGGCACACTAAATTGTGCTGCACAAGATGACTTAATATTGAAGTTTATCTTTCCTGGTGTTCCCCAGCACCTTCCATTCCACAGCAGTACCTGCCATCAGTGTGCTAATGTGCAAATTAAGGTTACATCCCTCTAACTGGCTATTTTCTCATCTTTCATTCTTTTTCTCCCTCTCCTCCAATTCCGAAGTCTCGCTCTCATAGCCTCCAGAGAAAGCCGCACAGGGGAGAGCTCGTTTTCCCTTCATCAGGAAGCTGAAATGTATTCCCAGCGCTCTCCCCTGGTGCATCAGCCTTTCCTCCCTGGCCTGAGCTCTGCAAAGGCTGCTGCTCACCCGGGAAGAGCTTTCCCACATCCCCAATTGTCAGGGGACTGCCTGACCACGCTCAGTGGTTTCCGTGTGCGGACACGTGGGCGGGAAGGGGCCGAGGGACAGGACAGGAGGGAGGCCTGGACCAGAGCTGGGCTTTGTGGCTGAGGAGCTGCTGACCCGCCAGGATACCCACCAGGGGTCTGTGCCCACAGCGATCAATAAAGACAGTGTAAAAAAAAAACTATCATTAAAAATAGAGAGAGAAGAGGCTTCTCAAACTGCAGCCCTTGGTTTACAGGAGGTTTTGTTTGCCCCGGAGTCAAACATGCAAAGTTTGTCCTGCTGCCACATCTGCTGCTTTTGCTCACCAAATACAGGATACCTGAACTGGGAATTACTCCTGGATGTTTCTCACCTGTGCTACTTCATACAGGATCTGCTGTTGTGGTTTGAGTCCCCCCTGCCTTTGTTGCTCACAAAATAAATCAGGGGTGTGGAGATACTACAGCAAACAATGAGCAGTCCCAAACCTGGGATTCAGATACAGCTTTTCTCCTGGGTGAGGTGAGTGAGTCTGGGGTTGGGATCCACCTTTCCCGAGCAGCTGTGGAATCCTGTGCTCCTGCTTCCCCCAGCAGCGGTGCACGGGACAAAATCTAGTTTCCCCAGCAGCACATCGTCACCACAGGCTGCAAGAATCAGATTTCTACAATCCTTAACTAATAAAAAATCAAGCAGGCTCACAGTATGGGATTATTTTTGTTTCTTTCTCTCTGTCTCTGTGTCAGTGTGTGTGTGTGTGTTTGTGCCAGCTGTATCCAAAGGATGGCTGGCAACACTTCCTGATTTTGTAATTGAGATGTATAAATACAGCAAGCCCGAGATAATATCTAGTAATGTAATCCTCCTGCATCCCTTGGCATTGACAGGAGCTGTTCTTAACTACCATACAAGTTCAGACCTAAACAAGAACCCATGGAGTGCAGTCATACCTGCAGCACTGGGTGCTCTGGCTTTTAAGTTCCTGAAGGGCAACCCTCAGTGCTCCTCTCCCACCAAGGCCAGCAGAGATGGGAACACAAAGCACCACTTAGAGGTACAAAGTGCCTCAGAAGATCCAGTTCCCTAGCTGATGCAGACTCAAATCAAGGCTATTGATATTGTCTTTTAGTCAATAACGTGGACCCTCGGTCACAAGAGGTTAGATAAGATTAGAGAACTAAGATTTTTTTAATCTACTGAATATTAAAAATGGCCACTTCAGGCTTTTCATTCACACCATCTGTTGCTAGCAGGTTGTATTGGCAATTTCAGGACAGATTAATAATTGTTCCTGATTCTGGCACACCAAGAGGTTAAAAATAAATCTTTAGCTGCACAGAAGAGTCCTCGGCAATTGATTTCTCTAAGATATTTTGGCAACTTGAAAAGAAAATATATGGTTTGAGCCTTCCTAGAACTATTTCTCCCAGCCACATGTGATATAAATAAAACAAACCTCAAGAATCTGGCTTAGAATATGGAATAACATTTTGCTACAGTGATTTCTGCTGTGTTTACCACAGCAAATGTTGAATTAGAGGCATCACCATACATAATATTTAAATATTTCAATAATACCCAGAGCTCTCAACACTCTTGTTTCTTTCCCATGTTAACAACAATTTGCCAGCATCATTTTAGAACAGAGCAGTCATTTTAGAGCAGCCTCTTTGTGTCAAGAGATGTGTACACACCACCCAGCTGCATCTGAGATGCAGCACAAGCCCTGGCTGGAGCATCCTTCTAGGGGTGCCAAAGGGTTAAAAGAGTCCTGAGAGGTGTGTCTGAAGGTTTCCCTCACCCAGGGGGTTTAGAGGCAGTGCTGCCAGGTCCTGTGAGGCTCAATCCCTGCCTCAATTCCCAGCAGCCACAACTGTCCGTGGGGAAGTTCCTCCTGGTAAGCCTCGGTCCAGCCCTGCCCAAGTGATGCAGGCCGAGGAAGCAGAAATGTAAAATGTGCCGAGGTCATGGAACTCAGCTGAAGTTTCCACTTTGAGGATAACCTGCACAAAAAATGGTCCAACAACACTAGAGAAGAATGAAAATTGAGGGAGGATAAAGAAGGGAGACTGCAGGGACTTTCCATGATCTGGAGTAAAAGAATGAAGATAACCACAAAGCCAGGGCAAGGATCAAAGACGATCTCTTCAAATGCAGATACCACTTTTTAAAGCACAAATAGCAAACAAGGGACATAGTAAAATAAAGAAAAGATAGCTATGTAAAGTTGATAGGGATGTTTTTAAAAGTTTCATTAATCATCAGTGATTTTTTAACAGGATCTTGCAGCACACCTGGGAACTGGACTTTAGGACAGGAGAGTGATTTTATGAACAAGTATTTCCTACACTTACTTCTTTCATAAAGTTTTTTGCCTTTCTGGCTACTGTAACCATACTTTTCAAGAGAGGGTCTTGCAAATAAATGCAAAATGCTGAACACTTCTGAAAATCTGGTCATTATAAGGATGCCCATCTGGGAGTTGAGCTTTTCTGGATGGTGAGTTCCTTACAAAGTGCAGTTCCCCATTGGACAGTGGGTAATAATTCTGGATTTGAGAGCATCCGTGGGAGCAGTCTGTGGTAAGGAGGAAGGAGAGAACTTAATCAAGACTGAGACAGATTTAGGGGTGGGGAAACTCTGACCCAGCCCAGCCCTTCCAGCCTCCACTTCCTGGACCTGGGTGTTCCTGCTGTTGTTAGAGCTTCCTGCCAGTTCCAGCCTTTCTCCAGGGTGGAATAGTAACAGAGGGGGAGCTGGGCCATGCAGCAGCTGAGGCCAGCAGAGGAAAGGACTGGGAGCATTGCTGGCAGTTGGGAGTGTTTCCAGTCAGAAGCTACTGGAAATACATGAAGTGGAGCTTAATGAAGAACAAGGGAGGAACGAGGCATGAGGGTGGATGCTAGCAGGGATTAAGCTCCATGAAAGGTCATTGTCTGATGGAAGGGAGGGACCAGGAATGGGAAGCCAGAATGTCTTCTGAGAAAGAAGAGGATTTTCATTTAGCTTTTCCTCGGTCTTTATTTCCTGAGGTGTTTACACGACACTTTGAGTCCATGGGTTGATGGGGCCAGATTCCTACAGAAAAATCAGATGTGCTCAGTGCTGCCTGTACTTTCAGCTGTTATGTTTGTTCTATGGGCTTCATTTCAGGGTCAAAGAACTTGCTAAACATGCACAAGTGGCCTTCATGGTGTTTTGGAGGTGTGGGTATTACCACATTAATTTTAATTAACACCAACATCTCTTGTCACAGCCTGACTCGGGGCAAGGGGATGCCAGCTCCCAACCACATGGGCCAGAGAAGATGGTGGACGTTTTTCCTCAATGTCCAGTGACAACATGCACCATCAGAGCACTCTGTGCTCAGGATAGGAAGTGTTTTAATTTTTCTTCTGGGAATGCAGCAAATTCCTGCGCCAAAACCAGCCAGCTGGGGGCTGGGGGGAAAGTATGGCTGGAGTAAAGCTCAATGATTTAATTAAACTTTAGATTAGCTCTCCCCAAAAGCCACGAGCAAAAACACCACAAGCATGTGCAAAAGACAGATGCTTGTGGATGGACCTGCACAACCTTTTTCACAGACTTTTATATAACTTTGGTACAGGCTTAGACAAAAAGTCGTCTTGTTCTTTCCAAGCCAGCATGAAGCACAGCCAGGAAGAGTTAGTCATCAGAGAGTTTTGGTAGTTGTAGTTTGGAACCCCATCTGGAGTGTTTGCTTTGTGCACTGCTAAAAAATCTAACCCAAGAATTGGCCAATATCTCGGTCAAATCGCATTTCTTTCTAAAATAGCTTTCGACTAAATTATCGCTATTAGGAGAAATTTTACTTTTCATGCCCTCACAGCACAAGACAAATGCAAAAGAAACAACCCTTCCCTCTTCTCCAAAGAACTGTAACATTTTTCAGTGAGATTTGTAGGATTTCGTATTAAAATGTATTCTGAATTGTGTTTTAATGCGGGCGGAAAAAATATTATTTTTGTAACCAAAATAAAAGAGAGGTAAAATTTTTCTCAAAATGGTTTTACCCTCTAGAATGAAACGAAATATTTTTCATGGGTTAGTCTGAAAAACATATTTTAAGATTTTGTGAAACAATACATGGTTTTCTCCAGTTACTGGCAGTTCCCAATGGTACATCCATCCTGTAGGCTTCTGTGTTCTGGCACACTTTGGAAATTGCTAGTTTTGGCCAAATAAACAATATTTTTATGCATAAATAAAATTTGCTCCTACAATAATGATAATTTTCTGCACAGCATTTAAGCCCTAAGTACAAGTGGTTATGTGTACTTACATGAATCATGGAAAACTCTAACATAATAAGGTGCTGTTATTAAGTGCTATACAGCTACAGTTGCTATAAAAGTGAAGAAGAAACCTGAGGTGATGAAAATAAATCTTCAGCTGGGACAAATCAGCGCAGCCCTATTGAACTGACAAGAGCTACACTGGTTTAAACAAACAGATTTTTATATGGCCTGTTGTTCATTCACTATATCAAATAAACCGTGGTGGAGGCCAGTGAAGTAACATGGTTTATCCCAAAATCCACATTCTTAATGCTCTTTTAACTTTTTGGGGAAGTTCTCTTTGACTTTAGTGGTATAGGACTGCACCCTGTGCTGCCCAGGACCACTTTCTACCTTCATATTCACGTGACAGCTCTCACTTCTGGGTGCCTGAGCAAATTTGCTCCTCTTGGCCGTAAACTCCACTGAAACAGACCTATTATGATCCCTGCATGGTGTGGGCTCACAAAATCCTGACCCAGCCTCTCTCAGAGAGGAGGATTTTATCAGTATGGGATCTCCTCCCATTGCTGGCAAGCAAAACAGTGTTACCTCAAAGGTGGGTCTGCCTTAAGCACCATGAAGTAGCACCAACCCATGGGGAGGGAGACTTCAGCTCTGATTCAGGTCACAACAGGTATGTTATTCCCAGCCCAGCAAGCTTCTGTTTCAAGCGTTAATTTGCTTAAAGACTAAAATTATTTTAATCACAGATGGGCCCTTTCCAGGCATGTTGCCTCTGTTTCACTCAGGATTTTGAGGAATTTCATAACAGTGCTCTGACATCATTGCACCCAGACACAATGTGCACCATTGTCAGATCAAGCAAGGGTTTTACATTTGCATGAGTGTGTAGCTTTTCCTTTCTATTACCCAATGTTTTCCTCCTCCAGTTATGAATGTTTCAAATCACTGCACATTGTTCTGGGGAATGATAAAGGCATTCCTGTTTTAGGGAAAACCAAAGCAAAGCAGGGTGCTTGTGTGTTACCTGTTCATAAAGGATGCTGAAGGCTGCATCAGAGTGGCACAAAGCAGAGCACACAGGAAAGGTGGGATGCTTCCAACACTCTTTCTCAGCTCATGGCAGGTCAGTTCCCCTGCATGCACTACCTGGACAGCTTGGATTAGACACCAGCATGTTCCAGGAAAATGACACCTATCCTTATGGACTTCAGGCAGGAAAGCATCATAACAAGGACCAAGATAAGAAAACGAGATAGAGGTTATTCACATGATCGACATTCTGCCTCAGAGTTCTCACACAAAGCCCTCTCTCTCTGCCTGACTTGCGGGCGCTGCATTCTCAAGGCATTCTTGCAGCCTACACCACATCTTGAACAATAGCCAGCCTTCTTTCACTCTCCTGTCTGTCTCTCTGAACAGCACTCTGTTGACAACCCAGGCTGTTCTCACTCCTAAAGAATTCAAAATATTGAACGATATAAGACAGTCTGTGAGTTCCAGGAGGCGTCTTAGAGCATCCTATTTTTAAAATTGCGGTTTGGTGCTTCTTCTTCTGTTTTGTTTCTGTTTCAAAGGAAACCTCCAAAAATGCAGCTGCCCTGCAGATCCACCCTCAGACCAGGGAGGTGCTCTGCATGCAGCACCACTAATAGCTGTAAAGTGCAAATATATGGATGGCTTTCCCTGCTGGGCCATTCCAGAGCAGCTTTTCCCCTCTAAGCTTTAATGTTAATGTTGAGTGCCAAAATGGCAGCCCCTGTGCAATTGAAATGTTTGCACAAGGAGAATAGATGCACTGGTGTTTGCTTTCCTTGCCAGCCAGGTCCCAAGCCTAAAAAGGACAGGGCACATGGAAGGTCAAGACAGATCAGCCTTCTTCACACTCATGCCAACTCCTGTTCCTGAGGAATGATGAGTTTTGGTCAGGATAAATACAAGGAGTGTGGATCTTTCTCTCCTTCATCTCACATGAGCAGCTGGCAATGAGCCAAAACTAACAGGAGAGATGAGGAATCACAGTGCTGAACTTGCTGAGGTGTTATCTCTCTCTTTGGTTGGTGATACACATCTGTACCTGGGCGATACATCCCAAAAACTGGAATAAAAGAGGAGAGGAGAGGAGAGGAGAGGAGAGGAGAGGAGAGGAGAGGAGAGGAGAGGAGAGGAGAGGAGAGGAGAGGAGAGGAGAGGAGAGGAGAGGAGAGGAGAGGAGAGGAGAGGAGAGGAGAGGAGAGGAGAGGAGAGGAGAGGAGAGGAGAGGAGAGGAGAGGAGAGGAGAGGAGAGGAGAGGAGAGGAGAGGAGAGGAGAGGAGAGGAGAGGAGAGATGAACTGAGATTGGCTCAGTTGGTGCCAGTAACACCAAAGTGGATTCAATCCCCATATTGGCCATTTACTTAAGAGTTGGACTCCATGATCCTTGTGGATCCTTTCCAACTTGGAATTCTCAGTGAACTTGTTGCATTGCCACATTGTGCCACTTTTCATGGCACAATCAGTCTAACAAAGACTAGAAAATGAGCAAAATCTATCCTTATAGTCAGCTTTCATAGTTTTCTGGTTCGGAAAAGAAAAAAAAGGACCCCTTTTTTTTTGCCACAGAAATATCTCTGCTGCTGGTACTCTTGGTTCTGAGTGTGTGATGGCATTTCCATCTATTCAAGAAGCCTGATGAACTCAAAGCACTTACACAAAACTGAAGCACTGCCTGCATCCTTCTTCAGGACCTCACGCCTGAAGATGCCTCAGGGAAAGCCCCTCTTTTTGAGCCCCTGTTTGTTCTTGGCTTCAGTCTTCTCTGGGTGGATCAGGCAGAGCAAGGCCAGAAGGGAACATCAATGAACAAATGTGCTAGCGTCACTGAAAAATGAAAACAATTGGAAAATGACAATCAAAGGAAGGTGAAAGATCTAGTCCCAGAGCTTCCTGCTGCAGCTGAGAGTTTATTCAGATGGCCTCCAGATAATCTAAGCCAGAGACAGGGCACACTGACTTATTATGGTGTTTATTCCCTTGGCTATTTTAGCTGTCAGATGCAAGAGCAGTCTGTCCTGGACGCCCTCCTATTTCCATACATCTTCAGGTTTAGGCTTTGATTTATGGTGCTGCTATGGAAGCAACATGGAATTTATAAATGAGAGATATAAATAAATGAGAAAGAGCAAGACATTTCTATCCTGTAGCATCTTTCATTATGTAGTTATGTAGGGTTTTATGTCTATATCAATTAAATATACTTGTTATCAGTATTTCCCATACAGTTGTGTAAAGGAACCATGGCATGCAGAAAATCAGCCCCAAATAATATCAAGTCTTTCCTGGAAGAAGTTAGTTTAGGTAGCAGCTACTTTGAGTTAGATAATTTACTTGTCAAAACAATCCTTCACACAAGAACAAGGACAAACTTGTGTATGTGGGAACCAGCAGTCAAAGTCAAGTCATTTAACCAAGTTAAACACCTGGTTAGTTGATCTTCGCTGCACATGAGTTAATAACCTGTGGTATCTTCACAGCGAGAGCCAAACTCACTGGAGGACTCTCCACTGAAGGAATTTGCAGGCTCCAGCACTGGAAATCAAAGTGGTTTTTCTCCTAGAAGTGGGGGGTGGGGAGGGGGGGAAGAAGGACAAGGCTTATGGCAATAACAGCATCCACTGGTTATCAGGATATGCACACTGGAGAGTTAATAAAATGTTTTGCCTAGCTTATTCCATTGTAAAAAAAAATCATGGTTTTCTCAGCAGGAATAATTTGCCTTTATCTCTGCTGTAGTCTCACTGAAACCTGGGGCTTGTGCTAAGATTTTGGGATTTCTAGCTCTAAAATCAAGTTTCTTAAGCAACAGAAAGGAAACATCTTTTTAAGTGCAGTATTCATGGAATTACCAGGGCAGATGCATCTCCACTGCAAGTCTAAAGAAGTTAAAATTTGCACTATACTGAACTACGAATACATTCTTGAAGTGTGTTTCTCTGTTATCCACACACATGGTCAAGAAGATCGTATGCCAAAATGCATGCTTAAAATATACTTACCGTAATATAATTTAGAAATTCAACATTTTGTTCATTATGTTGCATTGACTCAGTTGCTTTATCCCAGGTTTTGCATTTGGTTCTTCTAAACCTAGGATCTGTCTCAAGCAATATGGCAGTCCTATTACCCAAATGCTACAGCCTTATTTTATGATACAATTTTTATTCCAAAAGCTCTTCACAAAAGCCTGGAATTCACCTTGCACAATAAACACTCGCTAAAAACAGGTCACTAAAATTTCCTGGAGGCAGCAATTATAGTAATTTTAATCATGTTTGCTGCTGTATTTAACCTTAGGTGGATGAGTAAGATCTTTTGTCCATTTGATTAAATGGATAGCACAAGGGATGTGCCAGAGCAATTGGCTTTTAATGATCTACAAGACCCAAAATGTGTCTGCTCTACAATGCTGGAGTCAATGAATAGAATCATAGAAACATTTAGATTGGGAACGTCCTATAAGATCATGGAGTTCAACAACCAGCCCAGCACTGCCAAGGCCACCAGTAATCCATGTCCCCAAATGCCACATCGGTATGGCTTTTAGATCCCTCTGGGGATGGTGGCTCCACCATCCCTGGGCAGCCTGTTCCAATGCCTGGCCAACACTTCCATGGGAAAATTTTCAATAATATCAAATCTAAACCTACCCCGGTGCAACTTGAGGCTGTTTCCTCCTGTCCTGTCCCTATTCCCTGGGAGCAGAGCCCAGTCCCACCTGTCTGCATGCTCCTTTCAGGGAATTGTGCAGAGCCAGAAGGTCCCCCCTGAGCCTCCTTTTCTCCAGGCTGAGCCCCTTTCCCAGCTCCTCCAGCCTCCCCTCCTGCCTTGCCCACCCCATGACAAACACAGCACAGGGCTCTGACCCATTGGTGCTCTCCTTGTCCTCAGAGCAAGAGCTGGCAAGTAAAAAAAAAGCATTTGAGCAAGATTAATCTGCAATAATTATATATTGCAAATGTATTTATTCTCTTTAGGGAGAAACTCCTGTAAAGCTCCAGATGAGACATTTCTCACATATATTACTTAGCTTTTCCCGAGGCTTTAATGAGTTGCTTTAAATTACAGACTTAGGTATTGATTAGCCTCATTCAATTGAAATCTAGGCTTAGCAATCTATACTTGTCTATAGTTTATTTGTGATATTATTCCTAATAAAGAGCTGCAATTAATCCACATCAAGAAAAATCAATTAATACAGATTTGTGTCACAAAGAAAGAAATCCTCCTCATATCTGCCCACTAATCCTGAGGCTTAGGTCTTTCTTTGCTACCAAGGAGGACAGATAAAAAATATTGATTTCACCCTATTTTTACAATTTATAGTGATACAATAATAGCACACAGAACAGACGGGCTTATCAATTAAAACAATTTTTATACATAATGATAGATGAGGACACTCAATGCCTTTGTTCTCTGCAGTATTAATAATTGTTAATATGATGGACTAGGAGTTCTGTAACAAGCATAATCACTCCAAGCACGGCTCTCGAAGAGTTGGGCTTCACTCCAGGTATGATTGTGGATTTTGCACTGAATGAACCACCATACTTGGTTCTAGAAGGAAAATTGCAGTTATCTGCAGCTGCATGGGAAAGGAGGATTATTCTGTGTAATTTTAGACTAGTGGTACAACATGAAGAAACACAAGATGCTATCCAAGCTGACATCTTTCTAATTTTAACCACTTCTATCTCCCATTTTAACCAAGTTAATATCTAACCTAATTTATTAGAAATTAAAAAAAAAATCTTATCAGAGCCTTCTTGCAGGAAGTGTCACATAAACACCACGAATTAGAATTTGCAATTTTAGAAGCCAAACTTTATCCCTGCTATGCAAAGAAGACAACAATGTGTCATTGTCCCTTCACAATTCCTACTGTAAACAGTTTACGTGATTTATTCTTTGCATGCTAGATAATTACATATTTTATACCAGTGTATCATCAGTATGTTGTTATTCTGACTGCCCCATAATAGAAATTGTGTATTTTCCCACTGCAGTGAATGCTATTCTTAACATACATTGGCCTCAACCAGCTAAAAATATCAGAGTTCTGTTGCCTGTGGGAAAGTTCTGCTGGAGTTATTTCTATTAAAAGTTTAATATTTGTTCTCTTCAATTTTTCATACTGTATGTGCCATTCCCATTTAATGCTCTCCTCTCCCCTGTGCAATTACTTACAAGTGCTTAAGTGTCACATATGAGGCAAATAATGCCCTAATTCACTCTAATTCTAACATTAATATGAATGATTGGGAATGAGATTAGTACTGAGGAACACCATTTTAAAATAAACTGTGATGACACAGTGACAGCTATACAAAGGATTAAAGAGTGTGGATTATCACAGGTTGTGGTTGAAGGTATCAAATGACAGGGCTCTGTGTTTGTTCTTGCCAAGGACACCAGGCAATCAGGGGCTGGAGCAGCCAACTGTAATTCTCACACTGAATCTCTGGGTTACTCTGGGGTTTTTCAACTCCCCTAGGTTTTTGACAGACAGTAGGTTCAGAAAAAAAGAGAGTTTTTTGAGAAGTATTTTATTTATCTGGCAACCTAGAGCCCATGCAGATATGAAGGGAAAACTTTAGTTTCATAAACCTTTGCTTTTTAACCCAAATTTATATAATCCATGAAGATACCTCTAAATTAATGACAATATTTCTTTTCTCTGCTGTTGCACATTTAAATTTATCTCCTTGTAATGGTATTTTTGCCTTTCCCCTTTCTTGAAAAGCTATCAGAAGCCTAATTTAGAAACCTTACCTCATGCAACTTAACCAATAGCATCCGTGATCAATAGGTCTCTACCTGTACATGTCTGATCCCCATTTTTCTGATGTCTCCATATAATTCTTTTACATTTAAATCTACTTAAAAACCAATATGGTTGCATTCAAGGAAGCGAGGAAGGAGTTGAGAAACAGTAATTATTCTTTGCCTCAATTATCAGATTTTGGGAAGGGCCAAAGAAGCCACCATCATCTTTTGACCCACAGACAACCACATAGTTTCCCCTTACTGAGCCTGTAGTGGTTTAGATCAAAGATGATACGTATAATTTTATAGATTTGAGAGATTGCAAGTGGCTCACACAAGACAAAATTTACAGAGGACACACAAGTCACAGCTCTTGTAGAGCTGTGCTGCTGGAGAGCTTAGCCTTGCAATACAAGCCATAAGCAAATAGGTGTTTAATGTCCATATTTAAAAATACAAGACATAGCAAGTTCAATATATTGAGTATGAAGCCACTTCACACAGAAGGATTTTGAGAAAAGAAAGTCGAGGCATAAGTCTATGTACATTTGTCCCAGTGTTGTATTTCCAATTTAGTGGATTCCAAAGAATTTCCTAAACTGATTTATATAAATCAGTTTCCTAAACTGATTTATATTTTCAGCAAAACAGTACCCACATTAATCTCCACTGTGTTATTCTAGAGAAATGAAGAAGTCACCTGCCTCAAACATCCTTATTTGCCAGCTTCCTTTTCACATAGTCATGGATGGCACCTGTTCCTTAGTGTTTTTGGAAGCTTATATCCAGTAAGTATCTACTGTCACCCCAGAAAATCTCTGAGATACTTTAAAAGTCCTGGGTACAGATATAGGGATGTTTTGATCTTAAGTCTGATTGCAGTAGTTTGTTCCTAAAAAGCTTGGAAAGAAAACACTGAATGATCCCTATTAAGGATAATTTTAAGATATGGATTTTTTTTTCTGAAATAAGACCAGTTTTATCCTTTTTACCTTACTGTATTTTAAACCAGTGAAGGAGATCAGTATCATTCAGGTTTTCTTCTTAATATATTAAAAAATTAGCCTGGTGGGTACAGGTCTGCCTTCTCACCTTTTGTTTCCCTTATACTTCTGCAATTTTAAGCTTTTCCCTCATACATATTGTTACAAGTTTTCTCTTCTTCCCAGCCAGAATTACATATATACAGACGTAATATTTATTTTCCCCCTCCACTAACCTAGAACTTCCTCTCAGTTTGTTCCCTATCTTCTCTTCTGATTTCTGTTTGATCTCTGGATTTATGTTCACCTCTTACTCTGTTATTTTAAATCCATCATGCTTGTATGTCATCCATGTCCTTGGGAGGGCCCTCTCCCAGATACAACGTGCTGTGTGGAGTTTAATACACGTGCCCATAAACACATACACATCCATGCTTGTTTCCTCACTTCGGCATAATAAATTATTATAATATTTTCCCAGCTGTTTCTGTGAGCTCAACATGCTTAAATGTAATGAATATCCTGTTAATTATACAACAATCTACAACTGAACATGAGCACATTAGTACATGTGCATTAAAAAAAAAAGAAATTTTCCTTTAGAGGTAAACTGCAAAAGGAATTGAGTTAGGGAAATAAATCCTCTGTCCCATTTTTTATTTAGTTCAGGTAACTATTGCCTGTAAAATTCCACTCTCCACTTCCCTCATCTCTATCTTCCTGACACCTTGAAAGTCTGTCTGCCAGAAAAAATTTTGGCAGTTTGAGCATGTCTTATGGACAGAAAGTAGAGCTACTGAAAAAGACTGCCCTGACCAAAGCAGATGCTGATGAGGGTTTGGGTTGCTGCAGGAGAAGGATTGTACAATAACATACCAGGATCCATCTGAACTTGTTGAGCTGTGATGGCAAAAAATTTGTGTATACAGAAAGTCTGAGATACAGAACAGCAACAACGAGTATATTAAAAAAAAAAAAAAATCAAGCTGTGATCTCTTTTAAGCTTTCATTGTAAATCATCAACAAGTGATGAAAAGCATAAATGCAATAAAAATAATCATTTCCAGGTCACTGTTAAATGATGTGACAAATGTAGACAGGGATATCATTAATGCTGCAAAGCAGAGAAGACCCACTCTGCTCATCTGTCATTTCCTTTCTCTTTACATCCCTGTGCACTGTACCTCTTTTGCACTTTTCCTTCTTCCTTTTAACTTGCCCATCTTTTCTGCTTCCCTCACCCCTGAGCCCCCTGCAGCAGCATGATGCTGATTTCACATCTCACCAGGTCTCCTCGGGGAGCAACAGCACAACAATCTCTCCCTAATAAGATTCTGGCACTTCCTCTGGAAGCTTCTTCCAGAACCTGGATGTGAACAAGCATGTGAAAATGAGGACTAATGGGAATGAAAGCCAACTTACATCTTTGGAACTTCAGAGGGACCTTGAACTGAGCACTGAGAGCAAAGCACAGCTCTTGCCAGAACTGATCCCAGCACAAACAGAGTAAATTCAGTGTCAGGACTCTGAAATCCAGTAGAGCACAAGTTTCTTCTGATTCCTTGTGTGTGTATATCTATATATGTATATATCTACATACATCTATATATCTATATAGATATCTATTTATATATAGATATCTATATATGTCTATATAGATATCTGTTTTTACACACACACACACACACACAAAACATATAAATCTGTGCATGTCTCTATATCTGGTTCTACACATTTTAGAAGTGTACCAAAATTAAAACACAGCAAAATATCAATAAAGTTTGAATTAATGGTGCTGAATAACTGGGTAGGATTCTTCACTTATTTAAAAAATGCCTGATGCTTCAAAAATTTCTATGGTTGTCCAGAAGGATGCTGATGGATGGAGCTGTGCACCTCTTTATTGTGAGACTTTGGTTAAAGGTGCTACTAGCCGTTGAGATAAATCTAAAATGCTGCTTTTTAGCCAAGTTCGGGCAGTAGGATACAGCCATGAACATTCACACTCAGCAGGTGTGTCCATCCTACCTGCTGGCAAAAGGTCTGTGTTGTACCCATGAAGATTAACCCAGACAAGCCCCAGTCTAAGGGGCTGATCTGCTCTTTAGTGAGTTACTGGGAGTTCCAGTGGTGTGAATAGCTGCTGGGAAAGGATGTCCTCCTGCACGTACCAAAAGGGCTGCAGAAAAGGTGGGGTCATGGTGCAGAATCTCTCTGTCCCAAATCTGGAAATCCTGCCAGGCCAGCATGGCAAGCCAGCTATGACAGAAGTTGTGGAACTGTTCCTGGTGGGGTCAGGGGGACATGAGCCATATGTCTGAGTGCACAGGATTGTAATTCAGGAGTGGAAATCCTGTATTTCAGTGTGAGCAGATATTTTCTCTTAGGGATGTAAATGGAACCAGTGCCTGAAAGAACTGGGCTCTGTAGCCTGGAAAATTGTATTTTTTCAGGTTGTGTATTTGCTTGTTTTCTAACTGCTGACTTGTTTTGATTCTATCACACACATTTCCTACAGTGAGAATCAGTCATTCTGCCTTCACCCTGTCTCCAACATGGCTTCAGGACATGCCTGTTGCCCCTGCTTTCTTCTCATGGCCACATTTCTCATCACCTCAGCCAAAACTGGGGACTGCCTGAGGCTGGGGAACATCACATCCCTGTGTTTCCAGCCTGCACACCTGTCAGTCTTGAGCTGTTGGAGGCGAGATCCACCCTGCACCACTGTCTGCTTCCACTGCCAGAAGAAGTGCAGCCATTAATTACAATATCACATGCACCTTTGCAAAAACAATGGAAAAACAGCCACATGAAGCGAAGAAGTTAAGAGCAAGTTTATTGCTGGGGTAGGTACCTATGGTGGACACTGCAGTGAGTTTAAGGCATATTTTAAGGCATATTCAGAAGAAAAGATGCCACGTGTTCACCACTAGTGCCTGCCATGCACACTGTAAAAGGTCTCCACTGAAGCCCTGAGTTAGCACATGACATCTGATGAAATCACAGCATGGGCCTCTAAGCTTTACAAAAGCTCCAGCATCTCTCTGTCAACAGAGAGCTGAGGGGGTTTTTGGGCAAAACCTTGGGATGTAGCTCCTGACTGATGTTCCTGGCTGGCCCTCTTCAGGGTAAGCACCACCAGACCCTGTCCTAGACACACCTGCTGGTGTGGTCCTGGGGTTAGGTCCGCCAGGCAGACAAATGAGCCATTTGTCACAGGGACTCTGATGAATGGCAAATTTGGGGTGTAAAAAGGCTCATAAGCATCAGCCTCTTATGACATGCCTCTGGAGGCCTGCTTCCTTCTGTACCTCATTTCTCTACCTTAACTTGCAGGATCTAGTGCAAGAGTGGAGGTTTTTGCACATGCCACTTCGGAGCGAACTCTCAAATGAGCATTTTCAAGGTGCAACTCATAGAGCTGGAGGCAGAGGGGGCTTGGCACACTCACCCTATAATGGTGCATGGAGCCATTTAGGCAATTTATTGCATCACACCCAAGTGACACCAGCTGAGACCACCCTGGTGACATGCATACCATTGTATATGAATATGTGTAACTTCACTGTTGAGTAATTCGTGGTGGATAATCCACTCACAGCAGTTCTGCTTCCTCTGCTGCTCCCATGCCTTGCATACATCCCTTTGACAACACAAAGGAGCAAGGAAAGTTTCGCCATCCAAATTTTCAGATAAACTGATACAATGGACACAACAGCACTCTCTCCTATTGTCCTGTAACACACTTGCTCTTCATATTTTGTTTCAGCTTCAATACTTAACGAAATGTTACTTTAACACCCAGGGAATAGGTTTAACCCAGGTAATAAGGGAGAGACTTGGCACAGATCGCCAGCTCCTGTACTTGGCACTGATTAGATTAACACCAAGAACCACTTTAGAGAGGGCAGTGTAATCTTTATGGCCATCACAAACTTGTTGAGAAAGCTCACATCTTCCAGCAGCTCTTCCAGTGATTTCTTTGTTAGATGGTGATATGCACTTAAAGGAACAGATGAAACAGCCCTTTGCCTTTCTTTGAGACATCCAGTTCCTACCAGCAGCAGGTAACACCTTCAAAAGAGCCCAGAGCCTATATTCCAGAAGGATTTAGTCACAGGTTTTCACATAAGCTTATTCATCTTGGCCTCTGGGTTGTGGTTACACACACATTTCTCCAGGACGCGGAGTCAGCACCAGCAGGCGATGTCCACTCTGGCTCTCCCCTGCTGCTCCTATGCTCCTGCCACCCCTCCATGCCCATGCAGAACAAAGAGGGCAGTGTAGGGACTGCCACAAGCAATCCTGGCTGGTGGCAGCATGACTTGCTGGAGCCAAAAGTGCCACAGAGAAAAATGTTTGTGAAACCACAGCTTCAAATACTCTCAGTGGGGTAAATTAATGTCTACAGTGCTCCATCCTGCCACAGCCAGACTGCTATCAATTCCAGAGCTCTGGAGACAGCCCAGGTAGGTTTTCATGTCACTTTGACAGGTGTCCAGGCGCTTCAGATGCTTCTGATACATTTTACACTACATTTTCATTTTACACTATGACTGCTGGTTTGGGTTTGCCTCACCCAATGGCAGAAACAGTGCTGTTCATGGTTGAAGAGGCTAAGTCCCATCATTTATTGTGTTTCAGTGAAGTAAACAAGCATGAAAGCACCTGAGAATGGACAGACCTGGGCTAATGAATCCTGATCCCTCAAGGTCTACAGCTTTGCCTACTGCAAACATACTATCTGACAACCATAAATCACCAACTTATTTTGTAATGGCCATGCCATTTCATAGACAAAGATGCATTTCACAGAGAGCATGGTTTTAATAAACAGGCAGCATTTCAGTGGCTAGACTGGAATAAGCCAGTGATCTCAGTCCAGTTCCTGTTGGAAAGGTAGTCACAGCACAAAAAACATGGGCACAGATGGGTGGATTGTTCATGGGCTGCAGTAGACACAGAGTGAATTTCTCACCTGGGGCAGGTTATGGTAGCAGTGCCATTGCCTGGGCTGAGCCAGGGGTTCCTGGCCCATGGCTGTACCAAGGGATTGGATCCCTTGGGTGCCTCACTGGAATTCTCATGCCAAGTATGTGCACAATTAACTTGGGACCTCTAATTAGTTCCTCTCAGTGTTACCATGCAGTAAATGCAGGGCTATGCGGAGCTGACTGAGTTATGACCCACTCTCACATGTGCAAAACATGCACTTCTGAAATGCAAAGGGAAATATTCATTATTCTTGGATAGAGCTCCCTTTGAGTCCAGCAGTTACAGCAGCTGTCGTCATTTACTGCATTAGCAAGCACTATTTCTGTGAATTTATATCATCATGTCCTGGAGTTCTGTGCCAGCAATATGCTTAAGCCATTGCTGCAAAATAATCCCATCCATATTGGCCACATATTTGAGATATTATGATTAGACTTTTTTAGTGGGTGTTAGAAATTATTTCTATAAATGTAGCATATGCGTATGCACAAGGGTTTTTACAATCAACACTAAAAAGGAAAGAAATATATTTTCATTCTTACATTTTGACATGGTTCTCCCCTGTCAAGCTAATAGAGTTATGCCAGCCCTGTAAAATATTTATGAAATAACTAAATGCAAAGAAATAATGTAATTTAGTGGGTTTTTTCTGAATTATTGTTTTTACGTATTTTCTACAGCCTATCAAATTTGTCATTTCAATGGAATAGGTGTTGATACCTGAGGGTGGCTGATATCAGTCAGAACACAGACTAGTGTCAGGGTTTTAAGATTAACAAGCACCTTTACTGCACCCTGCACTTCCAAGCCATGCAAGAACCTTGTCTTTCTTGTAACATCATCTTCAACACATATTAGAATATGTATTGTGGAAATCTCAGATTGAAATATCTTCATATTTTAGTTATTATAACGATACTGAAATGGTGACATTTTTTTTCCTCCAACTTAAATCTGAAGAGAAAATGTATATTCCAGCAGAAACACATCTGCAGATTACTTTATAGACAAACCTATTCTGGAAAACTAATTCTAAAATTTTATTTTATGGAGTAGCATGAATCTTACTAATAATGATCACAAAATATTAGAATCTAGTGCAGTTAAAAAGAAAGGCATGTGGCACTGCAGCTTGAATGGGGAAATAAAACACCCAAGTCGTGAGAGTCTTGTTACATTTCTTATAGAACTATTGTCATGTTTGCAGAGGACATTGCAGAATGCATTCAACCATCATTAATGGTTGGACTCAATGATCTTAGAGGTCTTTTCCAACCTTAATGATCCTCTGATTATATGATATTATGTCTGAGATGGTCTGAAAACTTACATTTTCCTCTGCCACTGAAATCCAAAGGTGTCTGAGATGGATTTACTACAGCTCCACACTCCAGATTCTGAACCTGAGGATACACACAGGTACTTTACCCAGTGAACATCACAGCTTATTTCTTCCTGTTCCTTTCGTTCTTCATACCTTTTAATAAGCCAATTTGTCAAATGGGAAGGAAGACCCAACTGAGCCCAAAGTGCAACCTGTGCCCCAACACTGATTCAGCATGAATACACTTTCCAAAATGGCTGCCAGAGTCATACTCTAGCAAACCAAATTCAGAAGCTGTAGGAATTCCTATTTCTGATCAAACTGCATTGTCTTTTTCCAGGTCTGTTTGGCTTAACCTGGACAAAGATGTGAATGTTCTCCCAGCAAGCCAGAACTCACAGTGTCTACTCAAATCAGTAGACTTGAGTTGACTTGTTGGTCCTCCTGTGCTCAGAAGGTATAGCACCCCAGTGAGACTGCATTTTCAGACTAGAACAACTAGCCAAACATCCACACATCAGTGTGCTGGGGAGACAGGGATACTTCTTGAGTCAGCTGCTCCCTGAGCGTGGAGGAAATGAGGAACAGGGAAACAGAGCTAATTGCAGCTACCTTGCACAACTGATTTGGTGCATGGGCTGCAGCATCCTCTCTCAGAGCTTTGCTCTAGAAGAATCACAGAATCCAAAAATGGTTTGGGTTGGAAGGGACCTTAAAGATCATCTAGTTCCAAACCTCCCACCATGGGCAGGGACAGCTTCCACTATCCCAGGTTGCTCTAAGTCCTGTTCAACCTGCTCTTGAACACTTCCAGGGATGTAATATCTAATGCTGTAGGCACTCTCCTGCAGCTCAGTGGCAGGAGGTGCAGGATGTAACACTGCACGGAGGTTGGGGCAAGTGGAGTGAAGCTGGGGGGCTTGAGTCTGCCAAGACATGCTGTACTTACCCCGACTTCTTCACAGGACACTTGGCTCCCTCTCAGACTGGATCTGCCACTCAGAGCAAGTCATTGTAATAAATTCTAGACAGTGATATGACCGTCTGATCCTGTGGGACATGGAATTCAGGAAAAGCTTTGGGTGCTGAGATTAAACTTTCAGATAAACAGATCCTAAAGGATGTTGTGCCCAGCGTGTAAAATTTTTAGTGAGACTCTTTGGAAAGAGTCTTAATTCATTCATTTGAGCTACAGCGTTGAGTCTTTTCAAAAAGTGTGTTAATTAATTCTTATTTGGAATGGCAAGAGCCTCTGTCTACAAGCTGCCTTTATGTTTTTACATTATCTGCTGTTAAAATCAAAGCAGTGTGTTGCATCACACTTCAGTGATACCTGCAAGGAATAACCTGTCACTAATGCCAAAAGATAGCAATCACAAAATGAAAGATATTGGGTTATAGACACTCTCCAGTCCTTTCATTATTTAGGTAGGAAAAGATGTTTTGAAAATAGAGCAAGGTTTGACAAAAGAATCTTGGCAATTACTGATTTTCAGTGCAAACCACGAGATCTCCGTCAGCACTCTCTAGTTGCCTTGGAACTGAATATGTTTAACTGTATATTCCCCTTCCTGGAATTATTTCTGCTGATTTAAAGGCATCCATGTGCCTTTTACTTCCCCTGCATTTATAAGCAAGTGGGGCACAAACTGTTTTCAGCCCAGCCCCAAAATATTTTGGCTGTTTACTCAAAAGCACCATGAATTTCCTGTAAAACCCACCCACACCTTCAGCACCATGAATGTACCTGCCATCCATGCATTCTATCCCAAACTGAAAGTTATGCATGTTCTTGCTAACCTAGTTTTGCGTGTGCGTGTGCTTTTTTTTTTAACAATAGGCCTAAATCCATATTAATGATCCAAAAAGTGACCAGGCCTCAGCACCTTTTGTCCTCTATACATTAACTATCCAATAATCAACAGTAGCTGTCCTGTACTCTTGTGTCTTTAGCCTAATTCAGAGGGACAGATATTTATCATCACCCTTGAATTGGGTGACCCATTCTGACAGGTCGACATCCTTATTTATGTAACAATGTCATAGACAGTAACTGCTAATGAGTGGAGTTACACAGAGGTCTGTTAGATGGAAAGGCAGAGGAAAGCTGAAAAGGGCATGAGGGGTTAATGGGACTTTTCTGTTCCAGCCTCCTGGGATGTGTAATTATGTTCTAATAAGAAATGAATGTATTGATTAGATTAGTGTGCAATTGTGTTCATGTGCACACGTATAGTGCTGCATGTATATAGACAGTCATTGTGTGTGCCTCTCGTCCCCTCAGTGTGTGTTTGAACCCAAAGTACCTTTGTGCTGGGGCCAAAAACAAGCAGAGCACTCCCACAGCCCTCTTCTTGTCCTCACTGTGGCAAACTCCATGTGAATTCAACTGGAGTTTATCTGAGTAAAGGCTGAATTTAACTTCAGTAAACACCAAATAAGGGCTTCAGGATTAGGCCCTCATAAACAAATTACTTCCTATTTGCATTGTTTGGGCTGAACACTCACCATCACTTAAGAGAGCAGTAAAAGCAGCCAACACATTGTAAACAGTGTCATCTGCAGAGGAGACCATCCACCAGCCAAAGTAGGCCATGCTGATGCCTGGTGGACAGCCACTTCCAGCAGCCTGCTTACAGTAGGGAGGAATTTGGCCCAGAATTTTTTCTCATCAAGTAAAATATGTTCCCTGACAGGTCTAGGAAAGCATCCTTCACACGCTCACAAAGGGCCGATCCTCCATCGCAGCCCTCCCAAGCGTGTGTGTTCTGAACTTCAGGGTGAATTCCCCTGATGGGAAAGACACAACAATAGGGGAAAGCAGGGCAGGGGGAAGGAAAGCATGTCTGAAAATTAGAGCTGCCTGCAGCCCAGGAGCCCAGGGAGTGCAGCTGATAACAGCACTCTCACTGCAGCCCCTCGCTGATGCTAACGTGGGCAGGCAGCAGAACTGTGGGGTTGGTACCTTACACTGTACAAATTCCAGCCAGAAGCTCCAGCCCCACATCCTGGGGACTTGGATGTGATGTCTGAGTTGGGAAGGAACAAACAGGGCTAGGCTGGCAGAAGAATAGGCTTTTTGGGTCACCACCTCAGCCCCCTGTCCCCGGAATAACGAAGGCCATAACACCAGCGTGCACAGGCCTGTGACAAATTAGTACCTCCAGTTGCATGCTGAAGAAGAAATAAATTACTTTCTAGTGACTCCCTCTGGAAAGAAGCAGCATTATTAGGCTCTAATGGGATTTCTTTCTATCCCAGTCTTGATTAGGACCTTTGTGAGGCAGAGGGGTGGGAGGGAGGGAGAATGGAAAACTGAAGGATTCTCAAGTCTGAGGAGGGCTCACTTTACCCAACCATAACTTTTGTGAATCGTGGCTAGGATTCCAGATGTGGCACTCAGGACAGGCTGGAGTACAAAGAAGTGAAAAAGGACTTACTAGGCAAGATTTCCAAACATTTCAGAAATGTTTAAACAAAGTCTTATAAGAACACACTAGATTCATTGTCACAAAAGAAGAATCTCTTGGAAATGGATTCTCATTAATGTATCTTTTTTTCCTGAAGAATGAAAGACAGAGGGTATTAAAATACGGCACTTGCAACATGGAGGTCAATGGACCCCTAAAGTCCGACCTTTATCTAAGGGATAATGATTAAACACATTTCTTTCTCATTGCCATACTACTGCAAATTTCTCTGTAGGAGTAGCACTGGGGTTTGGGATTTTTTGCTGTTGTTGTTGTTGTTTTTTAAAGCGTTTTGATGCAGAAAATTGTTCAGGGAACATAATTATAAAAGTCACTGTATTTATATTCCCTACAAGAGAGACTTAAATCCAAGGTAGAGCTAACTGTGAAGGGCCACCTTGTAAAAATTTGCCTCAATGGTCAAAATAGAGAGTAAAAAAGCCTTGAACTGGTGATGGCTGTAGGAGTGTCATCACTGACTTCATGAGGGCTGAGATGACATGTGAAATGAAAGAACTGCAGAAGTAATAATCTTGCAAAATGATGGTATTTTCTAAAAAAAGTATGATGCTCAAGCAAGTTCAATATCCAGGCTAAATAACAGATATGCCCGCTGAAGGCAGAGGCATTGCATAACTCAAATCCAGGTCCAAGCAGTGGATGCAGGGGAGTTAAATTTTCAGCAACTGCTGACCCTTTCACTCCTGATAGTTGAGGGTTGGTTCACATTTGAACATTCACACAAAACTGATTTCCCCATTATATTGATGGGAACTTTGGAATGCAATGAATCATCTTCAGCTGGCTGATTTATTTCACAGGGCAACTTGAGGCAGCAAACTTGGAGCAAGGTAGCCCAAACTAAGATGAAATATACTTCCCTATCCCATTTATTAGTGTCAGCATCAGCATAAGCTTTTCTCCTTAATGAATTGATCTTTCATTCAGGCCAGAGAGGATCCTGAGAAAGTTTTCCTTGCTTCTTTATATTTTGCCAAACTTCTAAGTGGGCTCCTAAAAACTTATTGAAAGAGCATTACTCAGTCTGACACATTCCATTTATTTCAATATGGTGACAAAGAGTGAAGATCTAGTTAAAAATATTGCAATAGCCTTATGGGATACTTATGGGGTTTTTTTAAATGTAATACATCACAATAGAATACTTTGTTTTTGTAGAAGGGCATTCTGTATTCTCCAAAAAAGCTGCTGACTTAATCATTAGTTATGATGAGAAGAGATTTAGTGTTCTCTTTCTTTACACTGTCACTGAGAACAATGTCTATGAAAAAGCCTATGCTTCCCATTATAAATCACTATAAGCTCCATGAAAATTTCTCCTCTACCCTGGGGTTTAAGGGAGCAGATACTCGGTGATGCAGCCTCCCAATAGCAGCACTTTATGCCGAGCTCTACAAGTCTGTGGAATGCCATCGTTAACCCTAAGTCCAGGCGCTACCAGTGCGTGCAGTTCCCATTGTTCAGCAATTTATGAATGGCTACTCTTTGACAAAAAATGAAATACGTCTTCCTTTGCAGCCTGTACATATTTTTAAAATGCTCTAAAGTTGTAGCACATTACCACTCTTAGCATTGCAAATATATATTACTGTTTATCATCAGACTGCCTTTGAGAAATACAATGTAGCCTTTGCTCCTTCAAGCTCTCTTGCCCAAATTTCAGATCTTATTTAGGGTAAGTGAGGATTCAGAAATAAAGCAAATCTAAAAAAGAAATGGTTCATAGGTGCTTCCTTCACTGAATGAAGAACACCATATCACATCATCTCAAAAGGACTATTCAACCTTAAAGGTTTTATGGGGGCAGTTTTGAGATGCATGATGAGAGATGAGACATGCATCTCTCAAAATTATTTGTATAAGAAATACAGATTTAGAGACCTAGCATTAAATATACAGGTTTCAAAATCTTTAAACTTCTTCCCTTCTTTCTCTCCTCCCTAATATCATAGTCACATACATTGGCTGGATTTTATTGTAGAACTTTGTAAAGAAGAAAAGAAAAAAAAAAAAGAGTGTTCCACACATCTGTCAGCATTTTTGTTTGTTTGCTGGCCCAAGCTGATAGCTTTTTTTTTGTTTCCTATTTTATCAGAAGGCTATCAAAATGTTTTGAAGAAAATGAGCCAAGATATTTTCCCTAGATTTTGGTGTCCTCTAATATTTAAATTCATTCTTCTCCATTTGTTTCTTATTTACTTCTTCCCCCATCTCTTGAAGATAATATTCCAAGAAGCAAAGTTGCTTGTTTCATCACAAGCTGTCTCAAATTTGTCCTTTACTAGGTTTAAGTCTGCAAGCACTGTTCAAAATTCATATCAGTGGGCTCAGTTTGAAAGGGAGGACTTTGATTCAAAGTTCTCAGCCACCCACACTGGACCTGAAAGGCCTCTAGAAATAGACCTTGTCTCCTTTTTTCTCAGGAACCAGAATAGACACATTCCCTCTGGTCTGCCCTGAGATATGGATTTGGCTCAATAAGCACATGTCAGCTGCAGAAGCAGCTGGCTGCGGAGCAGTTTTCATGGAAACTGGGAGCCTGTGTCCTCTGAAAAGATAAAAATTGTTTCAGTCATTTATTTGTTAAAATTTTTAATTTATCCTGGATGAAGTTTGAGGAGGCTAATGGTGGCAGTCTAAGATCAAATTCTTACTGGCCTTTGATTTCAGTTTGATGATTGGCACTATTACTGTGAATAAAATCAGTTCTAAATCTGCAGTGAAACATGCCACCTATGTATGCTAGATGCCTGCAAGACCTTTGTGCTAGAAAGCAGAAAGATAAAAGCACAAGAAAAAAACACATATTTTATAGGTCCTTGGCTTCAATCACAGCTCCCAAAGCCACACGCTGACATCAGGATTTAAATTTTCACATTAAAGCAAGGCATGTCTTAGCCGTCACAGGTAAATAATGCCTGAAGACATTACCCACCTTTATGGTTTTATGGATGTCAGAGTGTCCAAGCTGAGCCAATCCTGTTAAAGGGCTGGGAACAGAGGCAGCCTGGTGATTCCCACTGTCAGCATTCCCCACAGGAGTCCAACAGGAGTCACCAGCATGGCCTCCCTGTCCCTGACTGGAGCTTTCAGACAGAAAACACACGGCCCAAAGAGAGACAGTGGTTGATTGGAACAGACACGGAAGGCAGCTCTTGTGTGGAGAGCCTCACCAAAGTAGAGGTGCTGCTCAAATGGACTGCCAAAGCCTCAGACTGTCTCAACCCAATTGGAGTCTGAAGAGCTTGGACAAAATCAGGACTCTTTACACTTCTCAACAGTACCAAATCCTCCAGTAATGACAGCAATTAGCACCTGTCATCTCCATCCTCTCCAATCCTACAAAAATGTTTCATCTACTTTGTAGATCTGTTCCCAACTCCACCTGTGAAATTTTTGCTTTCTAACGTTCAAATAAGATTTAAAAACCTGTGGCAAAATTAAAGCTAAACCTGCAAGTTCTTAAACTCATGAAAATCTAACAACTATTGCAGTCACCTGCTTGAGTGATCTGCCCGGAGTCGCTGGTTTCCTGTGCCGGATTCTGCCACCCCGACTTACACTAACCCAGTTCTCTCCAAAAACACCCCTGTGCTCTGGCTTTGAATCCCACAGCTTCTCAGGACAAAACAAGGCCAGTCCATTCCCACTTCCACTCACTTCCACTCCTCTGCTCTCCAGGGGTCTACCCAAACTGACCACCCTGGCTTTGCTACTCTCCTGGGGGAGGCAGAGTCCAGAAACCAGACGGTTCTCTCAAAGGATCCTTGTCCTTCCTGCAGGTTTTCTAACTCCAAACTAGAGAGGAAAAAAATAGAGCAAATGTGACCCTGGCAATTGAGATCCTTTGCTCATACAAGCAGGGCTATTAAAGCTGAACAGGAACATACATCATAATAATTAAAGTGGGCATGAGTTAGCTTTGAATTGCAGGAACTCTGAGTGACCACGTTTCACTTTCCTTGTCATTGACTAAGATAGAATTTCCTTCTTCTCATCAAATGGCAACTCTTTTATTTATGGATTACATCTATGCCTTGGAAGGAGGTAGAGTTACTGATAAAGTTTTCCTGAAAAAAACATGCTGTATTTTCTTTCAGCTCGCAGATGACTGCAGTTGATCACATCTGTTTTCCAGCAGACATCAGTGTATCCAATTAGAAAGATCACAGAATATTTTAGAGGTCTTGAGATTATTTGGTCAGCCAAAAGATTTGGGCTTTGAAAAAGAACAAGAAGACAAATCTGGTATGTGCTAGTTTTTGTGACAACCATGGTAAAATATTCTCTTAAAACTCATTACACAGATCTAATCCTTAGCATTAAACATATATACATGTAAAAACCAAGAGTTTGGGTTTTTTTACTATTATATTAAAAATTGTAGTGACTAAATGACTTGCAGTCCTGGCTGAACTGACAGGAAAGGTCAGGGTGTTCATGGTCACAAGATATTTCAAATACAAAAATTAATCAGCCTCTTCTTTTCCTTGAAAGAATGCATGAAGCCTTTAGCAAACAAAAAAAATCACTACTTAAAAGGATGGAAATGTTATCAAAATGTTTTGATAAGTAGTTTAAATTTTCATCTTCAGCTCTGATATGACAAATGCAATGCATGGAAAAATCTTCAAACTAAAAATCGGGGCTTTTTGATCTCTGTAGTTCCAAAATAAAAATCTATTTTGACGCTTTCATTTTAGGATGTTCATGACAGAAGGGGAATCAAACTTTATGGAAAAATATTGATATCAAAAAAGTAATCAGTTCTTAGTTGCAAAGTCTGAAAACATCTTTGAAGTGTCTCTGGCAGTTAATTTCTTGGTATTCCACTAATGCTTATGTCCATTATGTCCTCCTGTAAATAACTTCCCAGGATCTGACAGCTGAAACCATGGGAGCTTCAATGCATACCTGCAGACTGATGGTTCAGTAGATTTAATAGTTGTTGAGTTTTTGTGGGTTTGGGGGGGGAAAAGCAAGAGAAAACAATTGGGCACGAAGGATAAAAAAAAGGCTGAACACAGAGCCAGAAGGCACAAAAAAATTATCTTGAGAAAAGTGAATTGAATGGGATTTTGAGCAAAGTGCTACCTGTGGAAAGGCCTTTGGGCTGCAAGCCAGGGTACTCTCCCTTGTGGCTTGATGCCTGCTTGATGCCTTCAGCCAAGCAAAGATTTGCATGCCTAAGTAAAACAAACCAGACTACACGAGAAATTGTATTTTCTTCATTGAAAAAAGAGGCAACTCTATGGCAAATCAGGGAGTTTTAAAAGGAAACAGCCAACCTTCAAATTTATTACAAGTCTTTCAGCCAAGCCTTGAACCCTGAGAACTTCTTCCTTCCCAGTGCCACAGCAGAAACATCCAGCATTGCAGATTCCACACAAAGGTGCTGGAGCATCCCTGTTGTGGGAGTTGAACCCCCTCTTTGGGACTGCCAACCCAAAACACTACCAAAAACCCCACCTTACATCTGCATGGTGCTGTGCTGCAGCTTTCCTTCCACAGGGCTTCCTTCACCTTCCACTGGTGGTGTTGGGACAGGGCTGTTGAAACCCTAAGGAAAAAAGGAGTTCTGCAGGACCTCATTATAAGGTTAAATATAAATAGTTCTATTGTAGCCTTGCATGCAGTCTATTTTACTTGGGCAAGTGTGTTTTTTGTTAGACACATAAAACACAGAGTGGGTTTTAATGGCTGATCAGATCCCGTTAGAGCAAATTGCATGTTTAAATACAAAGGATGAAAGGATCTCTATTATTCTACAAATTTCTAGCAGCGCTGCACCTTAAAAGGAATTTTATAGCAAATTTGTAGCTTTGCAACCAGCTCATGGACCAGGGGGCATAAAAAGGACATGTGTTCCAAGAGCAAATGCATTCCATATTTCAGAAATAATAAGTTCTTGCTTGAACCCAGATCTCATCGGTGCAGAGAAAGGATTTTGCACCCATGGGAAGGACTTTTCTGTCTCCAGCAGAACAACTGCAATCCACACAAACATTCAAAAGCAAAAATCCACATTAGGGGAAACACTGTCCCAGTAGATCTGGCTCATAGGAAGTAAAAAGATTAAAATACTCTAACAGCAATAAGGTTTGTGCAACTGAATCTTCACACAGGCAGGAAGAAAATGTTCATGTGGTCTTGGAATTAATGAAGGTTGTAGGATCAGAAGGTACAAGACACAAACATCTCATACCCTTAAACCACAATTATAATTAATATGTAATATTTGAGCCTTTGAACTCTACATGGGTATTTGTATTAATTTATATGGGTAAGCAGCTGGAGCCCTAAGCAGATGTCTAGGGCCAGGGAGGTGAAAGCGAGAATATGTGATGATTTGCTGGTATTGAGAAGGTAAATGAAATCCTAGGCTTTTTAAGTGAAGAATGAAAATTCTTCCTTCTCTACTTAGGGTTTATTACTTACAGTCATGGTTCTTGATCTCTCCCCAGTAGCTTTCTTTCATGTAAACAGTTTTCCTTCATGCATTGGAAGTTCCAGGTTCCCAAAGAGGGGATTCACAGCCCTAATTAGGAGAAAGAAAATTTAAAAGAATTAAAATAAATCAGAAATAGAGTGAGAAGCATATTTTAAAGGTGCAAAATTTTATTCTTCCATGAGAAAAGTCACATTGCTTCGAAATTAGTGAAAGCTGTCAATGCCTTGACCAATACCTAAGCCACAAACAATGAGTCACAGAGCATCCCCTGCAAATTCAGCAGGGCAGTGAGTGTAGGAGAACACTGTAATGAGTTGTCTGCAACAAACCTCAGAGTCTTGAGGCAACTCCTCTTTGTTCTCATTTATGTAAATCTTTACATGCACTCAGGCCTGAAGTATTTGAGCTCTTTCAGCAGTGCACCAAGCAGTGACACACTATGACCTCCTACATCTCTTCCTCTAGCAGAAAATGAAATGTAAGAGGGTGGACCTGGACAGCTGAGCAGAGGGTGGGGAGCCCAGCCATGGTGTGCACTCCCCAGAGAACTTCGTGTCTGAGTCATGCCCTCAAAAATGTTGTCTCTTGCAGAGATCTGCTTTCTCTATTTAGGAAAACCCTGTTGTGCCAGAAAAGTAAAGCTATTTTTTGTGACAAGGCACTGGCCTGGCTTTGCTAAGGGTGACAGGAAATGGCACCAAGGTTCCTTTTTCCTCATCCACAAGCAGCAACCCATGAAGCTTTACATTTATCTATAGATGAAACATTCTGAATGTCACAGAAAAAAACAAATAATTGAAGAAAAATGATCCAAAATAGATCATGATCCCAAATAACTTGAATAAAATAAGCAAAAGACTTGAACATTATGTGAAGTAAAGATGAATACTGCATGATTAGCTAAAAAATGCAGAAAATGTTCTAGTTGGTTCTTTCCACATTTTCATTGCATTCAAGTTTCAGTTAGTTCAAAAAGATGGAAATTTCTATTTGCAAGCTAGAGAGATTTCCTGGGCTCAAAACCAGAGTATGTCTTTAAGACAAATTCATGCCTCCAAAAATCCTATCATAAGTGACAACCTATATTATTCTTTTATTCTCTATACACAGGATGTGTAGATAAAGTCTGGGTCGATTTTCTTACAACGTGTCCAAATCCTTCTGTTGTGGAAAACTCCAGGTTTCCAGTGGTTTAAATTCTTATTGTGAGACAAGAGCAGTCTCATGTTTGGAAGTCAGGAGGCTGCTGCTTTTTCTATTCCTTCCTGCCATCTGCAAGATCTCATATGGGGTAAAAACGGGAAATTACTTGAGCAAATCTTCAGCTTTCCTCAGTTTGCTTTAAATAATGTCCTCAGCCTTCTGCCTCATGATTTACATAATAAGGAGACTGTGTTGTGTTATTACATCAGTTTCATTTCTTCAGGGAAAAGGGCTCCAGATGTATTTGACTAAGTCATTAGTGCAAACATCCCATATTTGTAACAGCATTCCCTAGATCAACTGTAAAGACACACTGTTGATTTTGGCTACAGCCTGAGGAGTGGACAGACACTGCCACTTGATCTAAGCAGCTGCCTCATGACTCCCTCCAAGTTCATTGTCATGGAGAGAAGTACAAACCCCTAATGGATCCACAACATGAGATTCATGAAACCTGGCAGATGACTCATCTGATAAAAATCACCGTTGTACAGCTATTCAAGGGGGAGGGGGGAAAGAAAAGATTTAGCCTTCCTTAGAGAGATTGCTTCCTTTCATCAGGGTGTTTTTCTTCGCTCGTATTGGAATTAAATTACAAACAAGGACAGAGTGGGATCCTGACACCTCAGCTGCTGTCAGTGGGTTTATTGAAATCTCTGGTGAGTAAAGTACTACTCAGGGTGAGGAAAAGTTACAAAAGCCCTTTCTATCTGACTCGAAACCATCACTGAAGTGTAACAATGACAATATATGACCCAGCATAATTCTAGAAGTAAAAACATTGATTTTCCTACATTATTTGCTGCTTGATTCAACTCATACGAAAACTTGACTACACCAAATTATTACTCACTACCACATCGAGCAAGAGGAAGCTTTTTTAATTGCAGATAAAGCCTCATTGTTGATTTACTTCTGTACCCTAATATTGACAATTAGAAATGGAAAAAAAAGCTAATTAAAAGAGAGGTAGCTTTAAATTGTTAGCAAATTGTTCCAAACAGGCACAATAATGCACATGAAAAAAATGTGCACGCGAGTTCTCTGAAATACTGCTGCAAAGCAGAAGACACATGGCTAAGTAGATAAGCAGCTTCTAAAAGAAAATAACCTAAATAACTTATTACTGAATAAAACTTTTGAGAATTGGTCAGGAATTCTGATAGATGCTGACCCGTTTGTATCACATTTGTGCCACAGCCTCTATTTGCTTCCTGGATGCAACCATAAGACTGAGATTTTTCTGTAAATGGTTGGAATGATAAATTGAGTAAGGACTGTCATGTTCCCATAAAATAAACGCTGTATTTTTCATTTAGAAACATTTCATTTAGAAAACATTGTAATTTAACATGATACAAAGATGTGCAAGAATTACAATGTACAAGTAATGGATAAGCAATATATGTATATTAATATTTGACACATGCTCTCCTACAGGATTAGACCCCATTAAAAGGTAAAAAAAGGCACTTATTGCTGTCTCCTGGCTTTGTCATAGCTGTTCAGATCCCTGTTGCTGTGCAGGAGATGTGATATTTGCACTTAATTGCTTCATTTGAAAGCCTTAGAAGAGGGTATTCTAATGATTAAATCAATGTAAACCAGGTTTCAGAGCCAAAATAATCAAAAGTCTGACCAAGGCAAATGTTCTCAATAAAGTGAGCTTGCCAAACACAAGTGCTAATTAACACCTGATTCTAATTTGGTGATTGTGAAAGTGTGGCAATGAAGCCCTATGATTCTGCAAGTGGAAATAGCATTGCTTTCCCCTATTAGTAGATTGCATGGATTGCCCTCATGGCCAAAATTCCTCCTTTTGATCCATTCTGGGTACAATCCATCAGAGTAGAGACAGCTACACTCAGGTTGTACAGTACTTCCCTGGCTGAGAATATTTACCATTCCTTGGTGCTTCTCCCAACTGTAGTGGTTCTGAATGAAATTTGATCTCCCTCGATGTCAGCTTTCACCAACAATTTTCAAGATGAAAAAGTTCAAAATATCCCACGGACTACAAATGGCAGAAACACGTGGTCACGTTCTTTCATATTTCCTGTTATGATGGATTCTGATTTTTGAGGGAGGAAGAATTCTCCTTCAGCCAGTTTTCACACGGGGAGCTCAGGTCCTCCTGGGTACTGTGGCAAGCCTTTCATTCAGCAAGACACTGGGAACAAAAGCAGATGTAGCAGCATGTGACTAATTCCTGAAGTCACTGGGCATTTATCAGTCACCTGGATAACTCAGGGCTTTTCCTTGAGTTCTTTACCATCTTCATAGTGACACACAACAGACCAACCACAACTTGGCATTAGATGGGATATTTGTTGACACCCCAAATGGCCAGGACTGGCTTTGCAAACAGAAAAGGGCTGAAAGGACAATTTTCCTTCCCACATTAAGCAATGAGTCTTCCCAGTAGACACAGTCTCCTTTGTGGACAACTGCAATACTTCAGACCTTGGGACCATCAATCCAGTGTCATCTCCCAGAATATTTTTTTTTTTTATTTCTTAAGTACATGCTCATCAACACTCTCACATTTCTTTGCATGAAGGTGGCACCACTATACCCCAGTAACTTTTACAAAATAAAGTTACTGCTGCCTTAGACCTGAAAGCTGTGGCACTTCTCACTTGTGACATGCCTAAAATAACATGCAATTGAACTCCATGTGTGACATACACAAGTAATTACCAGGGCATACAATATATGAAGCATCTTCAAAAACAAAGGGATGTAAATTTAACTTCTAGCTGATTGTCGGTGAACCCAGTTACAAAATCAACACCTCGTGTATTTGATCTACACAACAGCTACATTATACCATCTACTGATCCTTTTAATGCTTTACTCAGTTTACTTGGTCCATCATTAAAAAAAATAAATATGAAAGCAAAATTTTAAGTGCAAGGCCTACAGAAATATTTGAAAAGACTCCTAAATATTTTATTACCTCTGCAGTGCAAATGTATTTGCCTGTTTAAAGCAACTGCAGTTTGTTCTTAATAAGGGTGAATTTGCACTATAAACGGCATCCCCTCTTTGGAAACAATACTTCCTTTATCTGCTTGTGTTCAAAAGCTCCTACCAGGGAAACCTAACTTATCTGTTTCATCTTAAAACTGGAGCTGCCTGTCAAGCTTTGACAATCTTCAGATTCTTTTGGAAATAGGAAGCAACCCATTGTGTTCAAATTTGCTCTTAGTGACAGCTGATCCCACAGGAGCAACTAGTTAGAAAATAATTGATAGCACTTGAAACAGAAAGGACTGCAAATCAGGTATGACAAGTTTGCATTCAATTGCAGTTCTAAAACTAATTGTCCAGTTAAGAAATCAAAAGGGAAAAAAAAAAAACAAATTTGAGGGGAAGGAAATGAGAAGTTTGTTTATTGCACATGCACTTTCATTCTGACAATATTTTCCTCTTTAAAAGGCAGGTCTGGAATAAGCAGTACATTAAAGGGATGGGCCCAAAGCAAAGTCTCCAAACCGAATACTCCGAACTTTATGACTTAAGCCCATCTGTAGTTTGTTATAAACAAGTCATAAGGCATAAATGAAAAAATCTGGATACAGAAGGACAGAGGCTCGATCCTGGTACTGTTGAAGTGAACAGAAAATCTCTTGCTGACTACAGAGGACTTTGGATCAGGCATTAAAATTCCAGAGTAATACTGGCACAGCTTCAATCGTGTGAGTGTGTGTGAGTGCTTGTTCATAAATACACACACAGCCCAATATTAGGGATTTTTAACCCTGACTCTTATGTCAGACTATAACACCGGATGTCAAAAATGAAGATAACATGGGAGGAAGTTTATTTTGATGAGGAAATCCCTAAATGCTGTTGAAAATATGCTTGGAATTGTTAATTAGCATGTAGGGGCTTCGGAGGAAATGATATCTTGCAGCTTGACCATCATCTTTTTGCCAGGTTTCCCTTCAATTTATCTCTTATCTGCAGGAAACTGTCTCACAGCTTCTGAATCTGCTGTTGGCTAAAAAGAGAAAAAGGACAATGACTCATTGTTGGGCAACAAGACAAGTTCTATTTGGATTCTAAATTTCCACATTAATACTAGTTAATGTCCTATCTACTGTACTTCAGCCCATCCAGGGGATATGCAGGGTGGGCTCTGAAACCAACTAAAAGTGAAAGTTCCTCCACCAAAACAACAAGCAGTAAATGAAGAGAAGATGTAACATCTACGGAATGAAAACACTGAGTAAGAAAAAAAAAAACTGCTGTATTTTCTATTACTAAGGCATCAAAAAGGCTTCATTAATAAATGAAAGTATTGCAAATAATGGGTAAGACAGAATGCAGGAGCTGATGCCCACTGAAGTTATTGCTGGTCATAAAACATTAAGCACCTTGACAGCTGAGACTTTTCTATTCCAGGGGATATTTTCATGCACAATCAAAGGCAGGATTCCTTCCTCTGCAGCTGGCTGAGGGCTGGCAGTGAAGGTCTGCTTAGACACACGTGCTGAGAGGGGTTGGTGCATCCAGCAACCACAAATAGGGGTCGGGAAGATCACTGGAGCATCCCGGCCCCCGGCTGGAAGTTCCTATGGAAATGCCGAGCTTAAGGAAGTGCTGGGGGAGGGACGAAATGCATCAGACGATCCCCGAGCCAACACTAATGAGCACATCAATGAGAGGATTAAGAAGGGATGGGGACATGTTTCTCCCACTCCCTCTCCTGCAGTGATTGCTCCAGTGCTCAGAGGTGTGGCTTCGTTTGGGTAAGAACTGAAAATTCAGCGGCTTCTCCAAATATTACATAAAAGGAAAGAATTGCATAAAAAACGCGACCTAAGCGTGTAAATATTTTTTCCAGTTTCTCTGACCAAATCCCAAGCATCTTGCATTTTTTATTCCCCTAGCTCTCTCTCCCCAATGTTGAGCTAACATCTGAAATAAAAGTACACAATCAGCATGTTAATAATCAAGGAGTCTGCTTGCTGCATTATGCAGACATCAGAGGAATTTCTTCCACTGTCTGATGAATATTATAAACAGGCCCGTTTGTATTAACAGAGCCTTGTGTAGCAAATCCAAAAGTGACAAACCAAACAGCTTTAAGTGGTTGCATTCCAACCCCAAAAGCTCTGAGTATCAAACATCATGGGAGACCTGCATCCCGGCTGCATGTGAGGGAAACAATGAGGCCCACACTCTGTTGGGCTGGAGGCTGGGCGCTGAAGCAGATGACTGTGACAAGGATTTTTTAACTGCCAGAGTGACACTGCAAATGCAATCTGCTATTGCAGCTGGGCCAGGGCTGTTGTATCAGTTACTGAGAGGGAAGGCATTTATTCTGGAGAGAGAGAAAGAGAGTGACACTTCAGGAAGGGTTTGCATCTGAGTCATCACCTCTGCCAGCAAGGGTGTCCATCAGCTGGCTGGTGCAAACACTGCAGGATGGCAGGGAACTCCTAAGGTCTGTGACCACCGTGGGCCTCCTGTGCTGCCCTACCGAAGGAAAGGTCCCCTTCCTGTGGGCTGAGGACTAGATGGCAACTCTTGGACTTGGAAATGGTAGTAAACATTCCAAGCGTGTGGCCAAACTGCTTGAATTACCACCTGAAATTTAAAATTTAGGCCAAAATAGGAGCAGCTCCTTCCCATTCCTGCGTAAGGTGCGTAGGACTCAAAGCAGTGAGGGGCGAGGGGAATAGCAGGAAAGGAAAGAGGAGAATCACCTGAATGTCCCTTTCCCCCCCCTGCTTATTTTCCCTCTTTACCTTCTTAGTCTCTTGGGAGACTGGGAATCCTCCTGGAGCAGTCTGAAGTGGGAGGGGGATATCCTCCTTTCTGCAGATCATCCCCATCAGACATGCACAAGGTCCAGGCTGCAATCCTGAGGCACAGTGAGCTCTCAAGGACCCATTTCAGAAGACAGAAGGCTGCAGGCCTGCAGGTCCCTTAGTTTCACATAACTGGATAGAAAGGAAGGCTCAGACTATCATGAGCCATCCACAGTTTTCTCTGTGTCTACCACAGTAACAAGGCTTGTGCACCTTGGAGTGGAAGGGACTGGGCCAGAAATGCTGGGAGAAGTTTTAATCACCCAGGCTGGAGGATGCTTATTTGCTGTTTATTCCCACCAAGTCACTTGGGTATCCAAAGTGGGGCCTGGAAACTGTGAAGGGACAGCTTTTCTCATGAGATTTCCTGTTGGTGCTGCATCCAGTAGCACCGGAAATATCACAAGAATAGCTTTTCTTGTGGTATTTTATTACTTCTGCTTCTGCTCCTGACCGGAATTGGGAAGTACAGGGGTGCATGGAAATGAAATATAGTGGTCAGGGGAGAGTCTGCCAAAAATTTGGAAATGACAACAGTAAGAAAGGTCATTCACTCAAGTCTTAGGAACTGCTTGCAATCTGCTCCTATTTTATTCAGACACATTTACATGATGCTGCCTTTAAAAGTCATTCACCCGAGGCTGGCATCAGCACCCATTCAAACATGGACTGTCTGTGGTTTAGCTGGGAGTTCTGCTGCTAAGTTCCTATAGAGAAGTGGCTTCTGTTTCCTAAAACGTTTAACTGACATAATCCATCATCAGAATAGGCCCAAGGAAAAAAAAAGAAAAAAAGAAAAAAAAAAAAAAAAGAAGCCACATCCTGCTACATCGCAGTTACATTGCCTTTATTTAATATTATGGCAGCATGATTAGCCATTTTAGACTATATAAAATCTGCTTTCCCTGGTCAAAAGAGAATCTATTTATCTGTATTTACTTCCTGCTCGAGACTGTTTGACAAATGCTATGGGCAGACAAAATCTGTCTAACAATTGTTTGTAAATACATGTTGCAAATATTTTTCAGGTCTCTCAGGCCTTGGTGGCAGTGGTGACTAAGCAGTGCAAGCAGCTGCTAGCAATTCTCCCCCAGCCACGTTTGCCCTGAAGGCAGCCCAGGGGCTTGATCCGGATGGGAGGGGAATGGCTCAGGCAGAGGTGGACACCTAGGAGCAGTCAGGAGGAAAGGAAAGCCAACAGCAGCCCAGGCCAGCAAAAGCTGTTTGGCAATTTACGCCTTTGGCATTGCAATCAGACTACCTAAACCACATGGGACTGATTCCATTTCCTGTTTGGTTGATTTAATCTTTACAAGTTACTCCTGTTTCTTCCTGCAGTGAATTCTCCTTCACTTCAAAACTAATTTTGTTCCATTATTAAATAAGTGTTGGCTGCTAATCAACACTTTGCCTTCCTGAACAAGCTCCATTTACAAATAAACCAAATTAAAAGGAGAATAATGATGAGAAATTATTTAAAATCCAGAACAAGATTCTCTGAGTTAATTTCCCGAATTATCTGTCACCCTCAGAGCACTTTGCTCAGTTTAGATTAGAAAAACGAAGTTTTGCTGCAGAAATGCCAATGTCATGAGGAATAATCATGGGTACTTTCAGTTCCTTTTTTTGCAGGAGACTTAGGACACTTGTCTCACTCGTGAATAATTGCACTGAAGTTGGGGGGACTATTCCATCATGATAAAGATAAGACAGATTTGGCCCAAGGAGGCTGTTTTTCTGCTGGTGTTTTGGAGAGCTAAAGGCGCATGCTGATGGAAGAAAAAAAACTTCCTGTAATAGTTGGTTCCATAGCTTTTGTAATAAAACAGGAGCAAATTCTGCACCAACAACCTGTGCAAGCAGGACAAAAAACATTTCTTTTAAAGTTACAAAAATTTTGTCTCATTCCTCACTCCCTCACAGCTGCACAGATATTCCAAAGCACAGTTTACAGATCAAAGTAATTATTGTTGTAAAATACCTTGGCTATCATCAAGGACTTTGCTGCACTCTTCAGAGGGCTCTACTCCCAGTTGTGCTTCCCTGGAGTTACCCAGCACAGATTTCCAGTGCCAAAGAAGATGGTTTGGAGGCAGCCTCAATGTTTTTCCCTCTTTTTTCACATCCTGTTCTGAGTTGCTACTGTTGGGTGGTATTTGGGTCATATCTATTGGCTGTGTGCACATTTATTGAACACCTGTCCTTTTCAGTGTTAAAAGCTGGGACACTAAAGTATAAATTTATGTTGTACAGTTGCACAATAGATAAATACTTTGAAAAATCAAGGATAACAGAAATTAGCTGAAAATTTAAACAGCAGCAGATGGAATCTTATGAAGGGCTAATAGGTTATTGTAAACTGATACAATATTCAGAATCATAGAATGTGTTGTGCTGGGAGGAACCCATCAGGATCACTGAGAACATTTCAATGTCTTTTCACACACTTCAGAACTAGGTATTGGCATAAAATATTGTAAAGATACCTGTTTAAACCTTCAAGACCATGGAGCAGCTTTCACCCAGGGCATAAGAATGACTCCTCAAATTAATGGCCTTGGTGCTTCCTACTTAGTCAAGTAAAACTGTAAGAGTCTACCAGGAGAAATTTAAGGTCAGCGGGAAATTCGACTGAAAAGACAAAAAATCTCCTCTACCTAGAATTTGCCACAATTGAATGAAAGTGAAAATACAGAGCTGGTTTACATGCATCTAGTGTACATAAAATTAAAAGATTGTATAGGAATAGGTCCAGAATAACATTACCCTCCCTTTCCATGATATTCTTCAAAAAGCCTGAAACAGTCTGGATTCACTTACATATTTCTTTGGCATTTGGGAATGTTTGGGTCTGAGGTTTTCTGCTGAAATGTCAGGTACCTATTGTTATGATTTTAGTATCTATATTTTAATTATTTTCTAGCACGTCAGTGGAACACAGATTTTTTCAATCAGCTCAGTGCTCTCTGGATGACTTTTCAAAGTAGCAAGTGCAAATTAGATGGTGAAGAACTGGAAATGGTGTGAGGGTCAGCTCACGAAGGAAGTTCTGCAGTAAATTCAAGCTAGTTGAGGTCCTGGCCACCACAGCTGAAGTATGGGACAAAATTTGGATTTGATTGCTGATAGTCTCATAAAATTCTTTCCATATCACTTGTTTTTCTTGTGTTTATGAAGAAGCACAAATAACATCCTTATTTCCCGGGATTATTTCAAAGATTAATTAATTTTTGTTTACAAATCATTTGGATTTTAGAGTGGATGGAAAGTGGGGGAGAAAATTAAATAAGAACTTGGATGGGTCAAGAAAACAACTGATTTTCTTCATTTCAAGAAGAAAATAAGCAAAGGATGTGAGCATGTACTCAAATCTACCCCAGTAAATGAGAGCAGAAGCCCCCAGAGTTAATTATGTGTTTTGTTGCTTTTATAACAGGAAAAATTGACAGGTATAACTGAAAAATGTGGAGTATATGGCAGTGGAGTCTGACCCCTCTGTGCTCCTCCTCAGCCCCCAAGCCTGGCACGGCCTGGCCACGACTGCCCTGCCACTGCAAACTCTGGGTATGCCCAGATGGGGATCACAGGCAGCAGCACTCGGGCACACTTCTGAAAGCAGAATTTGTCTCATTAAGATTGAAAGGCGAGTTTTAAATGTTCCCCAGGGCAGATGGAGCGAGTGGGGGAACAACTCATCCCATTGGGGAACCTGGATCATAAACCTGGGCTCAGTGGTTGGACTCCAGCTGAACCTTGCAGCTCCTGCTTGGCCAAATGAAATGCAATTGAACTGGAGCATGTGAACTGGAACTACTTAATCAGTAGTTATTTGATCAGCACAGCAAGCAGGCACAGGCTCAGCACTGTCCCAGCTCTGCCCTCGCAGAGGCTCGCAGTTATTTAAGGAGCATTCTTTTAATAAACTTGAAAGAAAGCAACTCCTGGCCTGCCGTGTTATCAGGCTTGTGCATCTCAGGATCTAACACATTTTGAGCAGGTTATCAGTGGCAGTAAAATCAACATTTTATAGGCTTCTATTCTTGTGCCATATTTGTAGAAGTCGCAGTGCTATCGCTGAACAAATGCCTCTTTCATTGCCTTTCTGAAAACATAAAGTTCTTTTAAAGTCTAGAAAATTAAATTGTGTTCGTCTGGGAGACGGCATGTAGACAAAATCTGCTTCAAAAGTCAGAAGGCCCCTGAGTCAGAGGAAAGTTCAATTAATTTGTCAGAGAACTGAAAACAGATGATTTCAATCAGCACCAGGGGATGACTTCATGGCTGGGAAAGGCCAGAGCTCCGCTTCCAGCCGCACTAACGCGCGGCCCCGCAGGACTCACGCGGCTCGGAGCCTCTGGCCGCGCTGAGTTGGGCTCAGCCGAGCCGAGCCGAGCCGAGCCGAGCCGGGTCGAGCCGAGCCGAGCCGATCCCACCACCCCGCGGGGAGCGCGGGCTCGAGAGCGGCCGGGCGGCCGCGCCTCCCATTGGCACCGCCCGCGGCCCCGGCCAATCAGCGCCCGCGCGCTGCGGGGCGGGGCCGCTCCGCCGCTGCCGCCGCCGCGTCCTGGCCTGGGCCCGTCCCTGTCCCTGTCCCTGTCCCGCCCTGCTCCTCTCCCATCCCCGTCCCTTCGCTGTCCCGTCCTGCTCCTGTCCCGTCCCTGTCCCTTCCCTGTTCCATCCTGGTCCTGTCCCTTCCCTTCCCTGACCTGTCCCGTCTTTCTCCCGTCTCTGTCCCGTGCCTCCAGCTGTCCCGTCTCGCCTCTGTCCGGTCCCATCCTCGTCCTGTCCCGTTTCTGTCCCGTCTCATCCTGGTCCCATTGTGGTGCCGTCCCTTCCCTGTCCGTGTCCCATCCCACCGCTCGCTGTCCCATCCTTGTCCCGTTGTTGTCCCCCCCGTCCTTCCCTGCATCCCATCCCTGGCGGCTTGCCGGGTCCCGGCGGTGGGAGCGCGGCTCTGGGATGCGGAGCGGGCCCGGCTGTCCTGGCGCCGGGCTCGGGATGCTTTCCCCGGCCGCACCTGCCGGGGGGGGCGCGGATGTCGGAAATATCCCCTGTCCCATGCACGCCACGGGCACGGATGGCCCCCGCGGGATCCCCATCCCTCCCTGCTCCCCTCCTGTTCGCGGGGACATCCGCGTTACACCATTGGAAACGCCGGCTCCAACCCTCCCGGTTTATTTGTCCCTGTCCTTTGGGTGAGAAAAACGCCAAAACCTTGCCCGTGTTCTGCCCAGGCAGGGAAAGATTTGTCGTGCCTGCACGGAGAGCGTGGTGTCACCACAAACACCACAGAGAAAAAAACCTGCTACAGTGGCAAAAAAACCCCTCTTGCGTGGGAAAAGCCCAAAATCCACGGACTCCATCACTGCAGGATTTGGACTGTAAGAATGTCTGAATGCATGATGATTTTTTATCATTCCACTAAGATAACCACTTTTGTGAACAGAAGTAAGAGGTAAATACATGAAAAACAGGGAATGTTGCTTAAAGGGATTCCAGGCAAACACCTGTTCCCGTATCATACTTTTTTTTTAGAAATATATATTGCTACTTCCCTCAAACAGACGATTAAGTTAAAATTAGGTCCATTATTTAAAGCAATAATTACTGTGATTTGATATAGTGGAGATACATTTTTAAATCTATTATTATTAATAATATTATTATTAATAATAATAATACACTCCTTTGTCTTTTAAAGTTTTGTGCTGCTTTAGCTCTGGCAGTATCTCAGGAAATCATTTTATGCCATAAAAATTACTGATGAAATATATTAGGGTGCACTTTTGTTACTCCCCAAAATATTTTCTGCATTTTGCCTTTTTTAACAAGGTGGGACAAAAAAAGAGTATTGTTTTTACACTCTACACAAGTGTTATTTCTTCCCATCTTTGGATTACCTTTGCCACTGACACCAAGGAACGTTGAAGCAGCTCAGAAATGGATGGCTTCAATCCCAGCCCTTGTACACTAAACCAACCCCAGCCTCAGCATCTTAATAGTGAAGTTGCTGAAAACACAGAGTTTCTCTTACAGGGCAGATTTTGTCCTTGCCTATTTAACTCCAATTTAGCACTAACTAAGCGCTGACAGAAGATAGATAAAATGGTTGCTGGAAACTGCCAGGAAAAACTCCATCCAGCTCCTACTGAAGGGAGCAGAAAAGTGACGGATGGCTTCGAAGGAAAATCAACAAGTGGGAAGGATGGACGCTGGCCAAGAGTGCTACACATGCCTCACTCAACATAAAATAAAATGTATGGCCACAGTGGACAAGCTATTCCACATCTATCCTGCATCCTCCTCCTCCACCAGCCAACATCCTGGAGTCAGCTGGGTCAGTGAATGGCTGGACTGGTGCTCTGACTCTCTTTAGTCACTGAAATAATGCTGGCACTCCTCCTCAGAAGGCACTGAGATTAGCAGGATCCCTCTAAGGCAGTGAAAGATTTGCTGTTCCCTCTGATGTGCTTGTCTTCCCTTTATTCCTTCGGGAAGGTCTGGCAACTCTGGCATCTCCTTGCTCTGCAACCTCAAGGGACTGAATCTCGAGGAAAATTAATTTCTCTGGTTTCTCAGAACCTGAAAAGACCTAACCTGGTACAACTCCTTACAAAGGAGTAAACACAAAAGTAATTATTATGGCATTATTCCTCAAGAAATAAAGAAAATGCAACAAAAAGCAGAGAGAAAGTAATTTTAGAAGTATATAAAAGAGGGTGCTGTCACCCTTTCCGCAAAGTCAGGGACAACATTATCATTGGTTTCAGGGGAAGCAGGATGATCCCTGCTCTTCAGAAGTTTTGTTTTCTGCCTGTTTACGGAACAAACAAGGACCTTGTTGCACATGGCTGTGTTATAAAAGCAAAAATTGATTTATACTCATAATCTGTTCAAAGTCTAATGACAGAAATTAAACTGTACAAGTATCTGGATCCAAGGAGATAATCCCACTGTTCCAGTCTCTGTTATTCCTATAAAATTATATTTGTACTATTTATGGAATGTGCAGATTCAGGGGAAATGTATTTATAGCTGTTTTGACTAGTTCTTCTGTATGCTTAGAGAAGAAACCGTGGAATTTGGGGTTTGGCATTTTAGGCAAATTAGAGGGCCCCTAATTCTCTTGACTGCCATTTGCTGCTGTGTGGTTCTCAAGTCAGCCAGGCATCTCTTGTTGGAAGGGAATACAGTTCTCAGCATCAGCCATGTCCTCTTCAGCTAATTATCTGTAAAGTGCACAGCCAGCTTCTCTGCCTGGACTGCAGGAAATGCTGACTTGAACCGCATTTTGGAAAAGCTCTGACATCTCTGAATCAGGAGGAACTTTGTATTGATTTTACTGCTTCTGTTTAAGTCAGTTCTTCACACTTGGAATAAAAAAGCATTTGTAGCTTTTGCCATGAAAAATAAGATAGCAAAATCCTTTCAGCATGGCTACAAATTAAACTTCGAATTTTCTATCACCTTGGAAATTAACTTTAGGCATTTTGCTGTGTCAGTCATAGATTCTTCAATTTCTCTATGTTACATTCGGTAAGATATAAAGTATTTAATGTTTGTTAAAGCTCAGAGGATAATGCACAGCCTGTTGGTTTGGGGAAGATGGTTTACAAATGTGGAGTCCCAGCTCCTCCAGTGAAATGAGGAATCTGTTTTCTGCTTTAACCCCTCTTTCCCTGGAAAAAGGACACAGTTGGCTCCTGCAGGGAGCAGGGCTTTTGAGATCTGGAGAATTTTAAAATACATTTTCTGCTGCTGCTTATGCCCATGTAATGAAATCCTATGCATCCAAAAAGGGCCGTGAGCACAGTCCAAGAAAAACTGTCCCAAAGTAGAGAATTCTAAGCAATGGCTTTTCTTTTGCTTTAAGAATTAATGTCACTCAACAAAGCCCGTTGGTGGGATGGGAACATCTCAGACATTCCTGGCTGTGGGGATGCCATACCACGATCTGCAGATAGCCTTTCCCTCCAGCACATGACTGCAGTGATAAGCAGTCAGATGAGACTGCTGGGCCCACGGAGGCGCCTGCTTCTGCTGAAAGGGAGTGGGGTGTCCCCCCAGCCCAGCACTGATGCACGTGTGTGCCCCTGGGGCTGGCACAGTGCTCACCTGATCCCTCTGGGAGCTAATTCAGCTCTCTCAGAGACCACAGGGGAAAAAAAAATAAAAGAAGATGTTTAGGTATTTGCTGACATAGGGAGCTGAATCAGCTTGCTACAGAGCACCAGCCCCAGCCTGAGTGCTGTGTCCTGCTCAGGAAGGGGAGAGCATGGATTTGCCCCTTTCACTGGCAGCACACTGTTCTTCAGCCACCTACGTGACTCAATCCAAAGATTTTGGCCACTGGGACAAAAAACAGGCCACTTTTTAGTGTTATTACACTCATTTTCTCAACATATCTTTGCCAACATTTCCCACTCCTACAGTATTATGGTTTTATTGGAGGGAAGACAAAACATTTTCTCCAGTAATTCAGAATTCTTCCTTTCTGAGCAGGAAGAAAAGGAATCATCATAAACTAGCATTGTACTGAGTAATGAACCACACTTGTTTTATCACCCTTTTTTTTTTGTATATACTGGTAGTGCTTAAGAAAATCCAGTCAAGAATCAGGCCCACATTGTGCAACACATTAAACAAACACATAGTAAACAGCCAGCCCATGCCACTAGTGACTTTGTATGCTTGAGGTTTTATAAAACCTTCAAATTGGAATATTTTGGATGAACCTAGACATTCCAAAATGAAGTATCTAAAGTAATAAGTAAAGGAGGCTGTGTTGGAAAATGTCATTATTGCATTTAAGTAAATTGGTCTAGTTAGATTAAATGAACAGCCTTTAAAGAAGTAATTCTTCCTCCATTCTGTGCAGAGGTTCTGTCACAGACCACCAGTACTCAAAGTAAAGAGCCTGTGAGAAACAGCTGGATTGAGTGAAAAATCAAGAAACAGCCTGATATGCAGTCAAGCCCATTTAATTACACTTCCTAATTATATTTCCCATGATAATTATATACAGTATTTAAATGCAGCATGCTATTTCCTGCTCAGAGTGATTAAAAACACCCTCCTGACTGGCGAAGAGCTGCCGGTAGATCCTAGGGACGTTTCAGATGCTGCCGATAAGGCGCAGCTCCCTCGCAGACAGGAAAAGCGCCGGGATGTGAAAGCAGCCCTGGGCAGAGCACCTGAGAAGAGATAAATCCCTCCCACTATCTGCTGCATCTGCGCTCGTGGGTCAAAATATTTAAATCCGGCTGCTCCGAGTTCAGCATCTCGCTGCTTATTAGCACATCTGAAGGAGGCTGGCAGAACACCCAAGATCCCGGGGAGGCAGGAGCCAGCAATCCCTGTCCTCTTGCCTCTCTCCTCCTTCCTTCCCTCTCCTCTTCTCCCTTTCTCTGCGATTATTTTCACAATTCCTGCAGTGCCTGGGTCCCCGCAGGTGTTGTGCTCCACACCTGCACCAGAGAAGGAGGAAGCTGGGAGGGAAAAGGAAAAGCAGGCAGCGATTTGGGGGATGTTTTGCTGCTTGGGGGAATGGATTGTGTCCCACAGCAGCAATGGGCAGAGACCCGAGGCCTCTGAGAGCTGCTCTCAGAGAATTATCGTGCAATTTATGACCTTAAAGATAATCTAGTTCCAACCCCTTCCACTGTCCCAGGTTGCTCAGAGCCCCGTCCAAGCTGGCCTTGAGCACTTCCAGGGATGGGGCAGCCACAGCTTCTCTGGGAAACCTAATCCTCTCCCTCCAAATCTTATTTTTTTTTGTGTATCCAGGAGTTCATAGGACTGACATAACTGGCCTCAGGGAGAGGACGGGAGGAGAATCCCTCATTTCATCATGTGAAATCACAAATTCATCACTTACAGGAGAGATTTGGACTCCTCATGTCCGAGCCCTCCCCCGAGGACAGACTGCAGCAAAAAAATCCTTTGAATAAAACTTCAGCCTTTGTGTTGCTGAATTCACACACCAGATTTTTTCCTAGACATGAAATATTTGTCATTGTTAAGAAGGCATGGCATTTAGTTTATAGGCATGTTCTCCTGGACAATCCCAAAAGGGAAAGCATTGCTTCTTGAAATGTTGCAAAGGAAAATGCTTCCAGGAGTTGGCCTTTGAACTAAGTTTCTGCTTCATTTAACTGCTGAATTTGACAGCAGTAGAGCTCCTAATTTCTTTATGGAATGAAATACTTTCACTTCTGATTAACACAGACTAAATATATTTGCAACACTACAGGATACTCTTTGGAAGAGTTATTAATGTTACATTAGACCTAAATAAGCAGAATAATTATGGATTTCTAGGGACAACTACAGATCATATTCTAGTTAGGCAGAATACAATGGGAATATTGAACCATCACTGTTACTGTGGATGCAGCTCAACATCCAGAACAGAAATATCAGCCCCTCAAGTCTTGAGAATGTTTCTTACCAAGATCAGCATCTTAAAATTAGTGAGGACAACCTCAAGTCAGACTCTGAGCCATCCCACTGGATCGAGCATGTTTAACAGGAATAATCAGATAGGGGTAGCATTTCAATTATCCAGTACTCAGCTTATTAGATGTAGAGATGGAATCTGAACACTTATTAATGCCTCATTTTGTCAATAAAAGAAAACTCAGTCTGTGAGTTAAGACAGCACAGGCAGATGGGAACTTTTGTGCGTGGAAGGAATACAGCAATTTATCCATCCACTGCTAAAGGTTCCAGGCAAGATATTTAGCACACATTGACTGAAAATGAATGGGCAGTAGCTTTTAACAATTTCTCTGTTTTCACCATTCTTGCAATTTTAAATGCTCTTGATAAACCAGCACAATAAGAGAAGGCTAATATGTTATGCCATCATAATTCCTATATGAAGGCAGTGTTTACTAATCCTGAATAATTCCAGATTTACACCACTCTGATTGAGACCAGTTTCTGGCCAAGAAACTTTATACAAGGCAAGTATTTACATCTGGGAACACATAAGTACCAGAAACACCAGAACCTTTGATTTTTCAAAAACCCCTATCATTCAAACTGATTAAGACATGTGTCTCAATTTACTGGTTTGAGGTTTTCCAGTTGCATTCCCTAACTCTCCCTCTCTTCTATATTACTCCTTCCTGCCTCCCTCACTCCTCCTGAGTGAGAAAATATGCCTTTTAGGCCTTTCAAAACAGTTTAAACTCAGACCTAAAGCTCCATTCCCATCTCAATCCCATGAACCAAGCTGCTTGCACTGTTTCAGCAGTTAATTAACAATGAATGCCTGCCTTTGGAGACTGGGTGAAGCAGGGTGGGGATAAAAGATGAAGAAGGCTGAGGACAGACATAACAAGAATGGGGAGGGAGCAAAGTGGGTAGCTTATCAAATTCCACAAATACCAGACATGGAGAGGTGTTGATTTGTTGCTGGGAAAACCCTGTTTGTTTATGGAGTTTAATCACCTGTTTTATGTTTGTTGTTTGAAACATATGGGAGACAATGGGATTGTTTGGCCCCAGTGCACTGGAATAGGGTACAGTAAGAGTTGTACACAGGAATTTTAAGTCACTGGTATGTGTAAATTAGAAGAGCTCAGATGATTAACAGCTTGGGCTCCTGCTCAGGCTGTGTGAAGGAGGTACCAAAGAATGTGCCCAAGGTTGACAGTCAGAAAAAAAAAATTCTCATTTGTGATCCATAAAATAAACATAATTCTTTGAGGTGAGGTGAAGAAATTTGGAAAACAATGCATCCCACATAATATCTGTTAGCAAGGCGCTGCCTGTCGCATAGTTTGGGCTTCTTTTACTTGTGTTATGTCTCTTTTTTTCCTTCTTTTTCTTTTTGAAGCAGCAGCCAGACTGAGTGGGCAAGACCAGAGCTCTGTATCGTTCTAAAAGAAACATCAGTTGACATCCTGTTTCTGAACAGCTCGACTGCTTGGGCTACTTGTGGAAGAGATTTTTGCATCCTTTGTGCCCTGCCCAGGGGACAGGACTTGAGTGCCCCATATACGGGCAATGCTGCTGGGCTGCAAAAGGACTCTCCTAATTTAATATTTCATCACATCTGGTTCAACCCTTCTCAGCTAAAGCACAGTCTTTACAAGGCCCTGGTCCAGCAACTCTTCCAGCCAAATCTCACCCTCTGTCGCCTCTGAGCTCTATTGCAATTCAGCTTCCTCCTCAGTAATTCAGGGATGCTGCTGCCCCTCTCTAGTAAGGAAAACACACAAAGAAACACTTTTATCTCTATATTTTCACCATGAACATCTGTAAAGTCACTCCATTATCTTTTTTCAACCCTTTCTCAGACAAAATGCGCACAAATAACCCTGTGAAAAAGGAACTGTAACTTCATCTAACACCGATTGCTTGAAACAGCTTTTTTTGTTTATGTGTAAACATTTCTCATCTAGAGCTTAACTTGGAGCCTGTTGGGGACAGGGACCCTCTATGTGTGCAGCTGCTAACACAGATATTTCCTTCTCCACATGTAGATGGAAACATGACAATTAAAAAAATAACAAATATCTATGAAATACAAGATTTTATAAGAATCTCAGCTTTCATTCACCATTGAAAGGAAACAATTTTGCCTCAGTGTTGCCATAAAAATCATGGTCCACATTCACTGAAAGGCAAACTCAACATCCATTGTTTTTATTTTTTCTTTTCCAAATATTGAATTGGTAAGTCAACTCCCTTATTCTAGACAGTCTGATTCATGAAATTTTCATGTTTAGGGGTGGCTGTACTAGATTAATTCAAACAAAAATACAACACAGCCCCTCCATAGGACAAGGTCTTAGAAAGTTCATTCCATTCATAAATTGTTCCAAATTCCTACAAATGAATGTTTATTATTTTGTTAAAAGGGGAGGGAAACACCATCAGCATCGCTTAAATGATGTGGCCCATGTTGTTGACAAGTTCTGGTCATGGCTATAGTTTTTGTGAAGTCAGAGTGATTGATGGTGGAGGCTACAGGCTGTCCCCTGACCTCTGTCCGTGTGTTCATGTGGGCAGGGCCAGAGGCATCACACATAATAATAATAGGATTTGTGAACCTAAATTTTAACCCCCACCCTTGGATTTTGCCACTGTTAATTTTATGAGTTGCTTTTCAGAAACTGGAATGCAAGTCAGATTTTTCCAAATTTGTATTTTTTTTTCTTTATTATTACTATTATTTCTTGTCACATACATTTGCAGAGATTACAGACTTTGGGACAAAACCAGTGTGAGGAGTTTCTGACCTTGGCACAGGGCAGAAATAGGGTTTTTCCACAGGCAAAAGGTTCCACATGAAATGAAATTGTGCCCTTGCACAGCCTCTGAACAAGGCAACAGGGCAGAGTCACCACTCCTTGGAGACAGCTCTTTATCTTTATTCTGCCTGCACATGGGTGATAAAGCTGGTGTTTGGATTTCATACAACGTCTTCTCCATTTAAAACCAGTGTGATGCTCAGAGTCTTGGCCTTTCTCCTGGTAAATTATCAAAGGCATATAAATGATGTGGAAGTCTAAATTCTATTTTTCCAAAGGGATTTATACATATATTAGGAATGTATGAACTTAGCAGGCTTAGGCAATAAATCTAATTGATTTCAGGAAGGTTCCTAGGTAGCTTTGATATTTTCAAAATGCAGCCCTTTGTCTGATGGGCTGAAGCAGTTCTTGTTTCCCTCATCATCACAATGAAATTCATCTTGACTATCTGCCATGATCTAGAGCGTGCTAGAATTCAATCAGCAAAAATAGAGCAGTGGCAGTCACAGCTGATGTCTAACATGCTTTCTCCTCCCACTGAAACAACATTTCTTTATTTTTTTTCATGAGTACAAAAGAAGCCAGGTTCATCATCAGAATGAATTGTGTTGCCTATGGTGCAGGTTGAGTGGGACCATGTAACATTTGCTTTTATTTGCCTCATTTTCTCTGACTCCCACACTAAAGCTCTGCAAGAGAAGACCACGCTCTAGGAACTCCGTTTTCAAGAAGCTCAGCTAAGTTGTAACAATGTCTTGAAGTTAATTATAAGACTGGTAATCCAGACCAACCCTTTTTTTGCTGAAACTCTTAAGACCAGCATCAGCTGGGGCTGGCCATGAAGTGGCTTCCCTGAATCAAACTTTCACTCTATGTGCACCAACATAAAGTTATTAAAAGTCAGTGGTGAGTGACTGACTCCATGGGACAATGTCCTTCTGAGATCAGCCAGCTTCTGCTCCAGTGTGTTCTCCAGCAGGCTGGGCTGGATCTGTCATGAGCACCCAGAGTGAAAAATTCCATTGGGATTCCAAGGCCTGTGTTTTCAAACACGTGGAGGAGGTGGCCCCTTTCTGGAGCACTTGTCTTCATGCAGCCCCCTGAGCCAACAGCCACTCATGCCCCATGGGCAGAAGGAGAGCCAGACTCAGCTGTGATTTTGGCTTTAGGGATAAATGCTCACTCCCCTTCTCTGGAGGAGCTGAGCTGTGCCAGCAATTAAGACTCTGAAAAGCAATTCCCTGTTCTCTAGAGAGCATAACCTCTTGCCACCAGTAATTAAATCTCCCTGGTGGCTGTGGTTTTGCCAGCACAGCCCTCCAGCTCTGTGTTCTTGCTCCTCATCTCTTGCTCTGGGGTCACACCACGCCACTCCCTCTGCTCCACCAGTACAGCCATGGATGCATCTGTGCAATGAACTGGAGTAGGGAATAAGTCCAGCTCAAAAATAGCCTGGCAGAGAAACACGTCATTTTTTATGTGTCTTCCTCCAAATTGGATCAAATTCCTGATCTGTTTCACAGCAGAGCCACAAACCAATACTCCAGGAGAACTGAGGGGCCCGTGCACTGCAGGAGGGAAGATGAAACAAGCAGTAGGAAAAGGCTGAAAAGGGAATACCAGAAGCCAGAATTGGTGTTGAAGACTTAATCTTGTGAAACCACAGCCTCACTCTTCCAGCCAGGAAAAAGTCAGCAGCTGCTGACCAGCACTGTTTTTTCTAACACTTCAGAGCTGCCTTTGAACCCTTTTGTGGCCCTGGGGGGATTGCAGCCCACAGTCAGGGAAACTCTGTCCTAGGCTGGCCATTCAGTCTTAGTGCACTGGGACCAACTTTCCAAGGAACAGAAAATTCCCTTACTGTTGGCGCATACAAACTGTCTGCTGGGGAACATGCCTCTTTCCACCCACCCTGGTGAGAAATCATGAGAATCCTGATGGGGAAAAATATAAGAGGTCAAATATAGCTCTGGTTAGAAAATCATCTTCCCCCACAACATGTCTTGAAAAGAAGAGCTCAAAAAAATATTTTCCTTAGCAGATTTATAGCAAAAAATTAGTTTCAAACACATTGTAATGGCAAAACATTGCTCTCAAAACAAGAAATTGTTTCTTAAGGAACACTTTCAATTTTAAACGTGTTGGCCAGCCATATTTAAAACAACACTGAAAAAGAGAGATCTTGTTTTGAATTGTTTGCCAGTAATGTACAATAACTTCCTGAGATTCATAAGGAAATGGAATGATCTATGACTCATAAGGAAAACATGAATTGCTTCTTTTTATTTTAGAGTATAAATGCAAAGATCTGTGTATGAACAAGGAGCTAAATAGATGTTTGGGTTGTTAGCAGCAGATATTTCATCCACTTTGAAACCTGAATACTGCTTTTCTGAAGGAAAACAGACTCTACTGCAGGACAGAGTCTCAAATTATCGATAGGAATATTCATGCACATCCAGTCGCTGGGGCTAAGAGACAGGCAAAAATGAATCCCAGATTCTTGGAAAGCCTTGCATATTTTACAGAAAAAAATAAAGCCATGCTGTTTAAGGAACATTGTTTAATAATATTCTTTCTTTCTGCCACCCTGTGTTCTTTGAGTTCTTTTGTTATTCAGTGTTTGCATTCAGGGCAGATATTTAAGTGTGTGCATAATACCAAGCAAATGTCTCAGTGCTATTGACTTTAAAGTTCTAAAGTTAAGATCATATTTTAGTGGTTTCCTGAGCAGGATTTACATTTTTTTTTTCCTCGAGCCACGACCTTTAGCTTGAAGCTTTTTGAGACATTTTGCTATGGTAGTGCTGATCTGGATTTAGACCTATAAAACAAATTATAGGTTCACATTAGTCAAAAGTTGTCCCCTCCAGGACGTGCCCTTCCTCAGTACAAGTAAATGAAAAGAATAGTTAATTTTTCTAAATGAATTTCACATATTTTTTAAAGTAACATCATTAGGTATTTGTTCTCAAGAGTATTTCTGTTTCTCTAGGCATTCTCTTTCTTAAAATGAGGGTTTTATTTGATTTCTTCCCACTAGCATGTAAAAATACATTTCAGCTCAAACTGAATGGCATCAGATCCCAATTTGAAGTGGCCAGAGTTCATCTGGACTGGACTCAGTGTCAAAATAGCAAGGCTTCTATCCCAAAAGAAAGACTTAGATTTGGCCAAATCCACCATACATTATTTTAGGCAATGCCCAAAACATTGTAGTTTGTAAAGAAAATGTCCTGCATCTCTCCAAGGACTCCAGCAAGCACTCTGTAGTCTTCCAGTGCTCCATGAACCACAGCCTGGGAGACAAGAGGGTGGTGAATTTTATCTGACTTTGTTGATCTATTCCAATTAAGGGGGAAAATGTGCCATTAGTTAGATTACATTAATGCAGCTCTTACAGTTTATTCACTGAGCAAATTTCCCTTTACATCTGTTTTATTTTCCCCTTTGTAGTTTCCTTTTTTTCCTTTCCTTTCCTTTCTTTTCCTTTCCTTTCCTTTCCTTTCCTTTCCTTTCCTTTCCTTTCCTTTCCTTTCCTTTCCTTTCCTTTCCTTTCCTTTCCTTTCCTTTCCTTTCCTTTCCTTTCCTTTCCTTTCCTTTCCTTTCCTTTCCTTTCCTTTCCTTTCCTTTCCTTTCCTTTCCTTTCCTTTCCTTTCCTTTCCTTTCCTTTCCTTTCCTTTCCTTTCCAGCTCTCATTCTTTGAGGAAAGATGAGGTCTCCTGCAAGGAGAAGAGGGGAACCTGTTAAATACCTCATTATCTCCGAGGTCTGTTGATTTAGACTTCCAGCCAGAGAAATGGAGTTCAGTTCATCTCTGACTGAACTGACACTGCCGATAACCCCAGCACATCCATCTCAAATTGTCAGCTCAAGACAAATTACCTTCTCTCCAGGATACTCTCTTTCACTGATTACCTACTACTCAAATTAAATGCCATCTGACTTCTGAGAGTCTTTTGTTTGTCAGATTCCACTGGATTATGCAAAAAACGATGGGGGGAGAATCTGGTATGTTTGAAGTCTTGAGAACAGAATGCACAAGCCCTGCTTCCTCATCCAGCTTTGGAGGAAGAGCTCGGGCTTTTCCTAATCTGTTTGCCACCCCACTGTATAGTAAACTTTACTGTCAATAAGAAGGATAAAACCTAAAAGCCTTCTGAATAATGCCTTAAAGCAATAGGATACTGTGAAATCCTAATGTTTGGTGGCAAGTATTTCGCACAACCAAATTTTTAAAAGCCTGGGTTTTAGTTAATTTAAATATTTCATTTAAATATTTCACTTAATTCCTTTGTTTTAATGTGTGAAAACAAACAAAAAAATGTCGGGAAGTACTTCAAAGGAGGAACTAGTAATTGCAATCATGTTTATTTAAAATTTTCTCTCAAAGACTTTTGGACTTTTTACTTCATTCAGCTCTAATTGTCTGGCCTACCATTTTCCATGTATTCACCTCGGGCTGTTTTACACATTTGTTTTTTGTTGAAACTTTCCCATTTTCCAAAATGAGATAAGAGAGGGGAAAACCTCCAACATTCAGATGTTTTGCAGAGAAGCACTTTCAAGAAACCCATGCTTGAGAGGAAGGATTTAAATTGTACAGATCAGGGGCTGCCTTTTGCCCTTAGTGTTGAGATTGAAGATTAGAAACTCTCAAATAGAGAGCCCTGTCAGCAGGAAATTGGGAAATAATTAAATCCCCTGGTGAGGCAGCACCCCAAGAAAAAGTGCAATCCTGGGTGTACTCAAAGACAAGATCACTGTATGATACCAAATTAAGGAGTAAAATTTAAGCCCTGTGAAACAATTTTTTCCCCCAAACAATGCTTTTGGAAATTGTGTTAAACTATATATGCCATTTCTGTATGAAGCAGCTCAAAATAAGACAATCTCCAATTTAGAAGACACTCTTTCCATGTTGAAATATTTCTCCTTGTAGAAATAGATTTCTTAATATTGACTGATTGAAGGTGCAAATTAATCTTTTTTGTTCTGAAATTATTACAGAAAAGCAGAGATACACCAATCTGTCCTAATAACCTGCCTACAGAAGCACCACATTCATGCAGTTCACTCCCTCTCCTTTTTTTTTATTTTTTTTTCCTGGTATGCTGAAATGTTTTCCTTAAAGGTAGCTTTGAAGATTTCCACTTTGTTAGAGAACGAAAGCTCCTGGTGGTAACATCTCTGGAGATGAGACAGTGATTAATAGTCACACCTTGCCTGTGCCAAGCTGATAGAGCTTCAGACAAGTGGGGAGAAGAAGAATGGCTCTGCAGAGGGCACGGGGGATTTCATTACACATAAATACAGCAGCAGAACTGACAGGCCCTCCCATTGCCCTGCTCTAACTCCACTGTGCCTCTCCCAGAATCTCTCAGCACACCCCAACTCACTTGTATCTTTCCTCTGGTTCCATGAATTCCTTTCTGCTGAGTGGCACATCTTGCACAGGATGGACAGAGAGCATCCTCACCCAAACCAGAGTCCTGCTGATTGCCCAGAGGGCTCTCTCAGGAGGTGGGACTTGAGCTTTGAGTCCCCTGGGGCAGAGGAAGAAACTGAGCTCTGGCCTCTGCACAGAGATCAGCAGCCATGGGCTACTGATGCATGTCCCATGTCATGCATTTCCCAGGGCTGTTGTGGCTCTGGATGTCCAGCCTGCTGCTAACCCAGTCCTCCCAAACAGCCCCTTTGCCTCTGCATTCAGTCTCACCCTCCCGGGTGCCTTCTGGCTGCTGACAGCTGACATTCCTGCTGTCCTCTCTGAGTTCCTGCTTGCATTCATGAGCCTCCTTGCTCTCCTGCTGCTTTACTCCCACAGGCAGGAAAAGGAGGGAGCAAAACAGGCATTCCCCTTAAAACTGCTTTGCTTTAAGTGCTGAGCTCTTGGTCCTTCCACAGACCTCTTTCCCACCTTGGTCACTTTGCTGCTGGAGATGTCCTTTCCATGGCAAAGACAGAATTGTCTTAATTGGGTGCTTTTCCTGTGAGGGTGGGCCACTGACTGGAAAACCATGGGAAGCTGGAATCCTACCCTGATTGTATTTAAGGACTCTGGCTACACATAGACATGGAAACAGGCTGGGACACCAACTGGAGCAGAGCTATCCCTCCTGGAAGACTTCGGGGGCTTTGGGGGACTTTGGGCTCTGCCTTTTGCAGGAGGGGCTGGCTCCATGTTCCAAGCACAGCTATTCCAAGTATGACTCTTCCAGACTCAGTGAGCCGACTTCAGAAGACACTTCTCATGGGCCAGATGTGTTTGTTCAGGAGGCTGAGTTTGAAGCTGCTCAAGGAAGGTATGGCCATGGTACAGGAAGCTATATGAGGAAGGACGAAGTAGAAAGGGATTTTTGAGCCATATGCAGTTGGAAAGAATTTTCCAAGAATTTTCCAGCTATGTAATTTTGAAGAATTTGGAAAGAATAACCACTAAAAGACATTCAATCCCCAGGACCTTTCACAACTAGATAGTGATCAAGCATTCTGCAGAGAACAATCCTGCACTGGCATGAATGTGCCTAGATGACCTCAGGAGTCCTTTGCTCCTTTAATTGCAAAAACTTGTTACAATAAAAAAGACAACAATGTTGTGCATGATAAAAGGGGCATTTGCAACTAAAAGGAGTATTTCCACACTAAGAAACTGGTTGGGTATCCAGCCACAGTAAATATTTAAAACTGCACAACTGTGAGAAAGAGCAAAGAAGATAGGGGCAAAAAAAAAAAAAAAAAAAAAAAAAAAAAAAAGCAAGTTTTCAAAGGCAAAGTTCTCATCTGTGTGTGAGCTTGAAGGTGGGAAAAGACAGGGATGGGGTCATCACAACTATTAACATTGTCAGGCACTAATGAACTGGTTTGCAAATTTGCTGCTGAAATCCATGCCTAGCCATCGGAATGAGAGAAGGCGCTTGAAATTAATTTAACTGCCATTTAAATCCAGTGGCTATTTGTTCAGATTGGCTCTATTTGCTAGGACAGCTTAGAACATTGGGTCAAGCTCTAAACACACTAGATATTTCCATTTCTAGTAGGAAAAAAGAGAAGTTTGTACTACTGAGCAGTTCTGAACTGTACAGTGAAAGCACCTTGTTTTTCTGCCCTAGAAAAACAAGCCAACCCTATTTACATAAAATAAAAAAATCTGAAACTAAGTGCAAGCAAGATGTATATGAAGCACTTGGGCAGTAACTCCCAGCAGTGCAGGAAATGCAGATTAATGCTACATTCTGCTGTATTTAGCTCATTGATCTGCATTTCCACCTCTATTGAATGTTGCAGAATAAATTCCCATTCAGATTTCCCTCAGAGGCTCCAGGAATTGTTCAGTTCAATACTGAAAAAAATGACTGCAAAATCAAATTCAGCTCAAAAGACAGGACTGTGCAAACCAGAGGAAATTATTCTGTTTTTCCTAAGCCCAACCACTGCATTTAGAATCTAATTTCAAAAGCTGTGGAGATACACTTTGGACTTTGTTAAAATGCCACAGAAAAGGTTTTTTTTCTTTTGAAAACTCTGCTTTTGCTCTTTGCTTGTGTCTGGTCATTTCTTTGACATATGAAGATCAGGTCCATCAACTCAAGCAGCTTAAGCAGCTGTTTAAAATTAAGCACAAAGCTATGAATATTTATTTTGAAGTACTCTTCCACAGCATAATGAAATCACCGTCCTGTCCCCTCCCCCCCCCCCCCATACCAGTAGCAGGCAGCTGACTGAACTTCCAGTTCTGTCAAAAATATTAGCATTTTGTGATTTGGGAGAAAACAAAATTGTGAAAAAGCACCTTTTCTTTCAGCTTGCTTTGTCAGATGAAACGTTTTTCCAGTCTTATCTCATCCACTAGATAAATTCCTGAGTTTGGGATTTCTCAAGCTCCAAATAAAAAATCGCAGCATAAAGAGGGAAACCCCTCAACTTTGGCTTGGTCAGGGTTTGTTCCTGTCCCGTGGGGCGGCACGGTGAGTAAGGATGAGCATTGATTAGTCAGACACTTTCACTGACATTCCTTGTTTCTTTTTAGTTTGCTGACCACTTTGCAGGAGAATCATCATCCAAATCCCAGCCTTTCCTTTCTCTGCACTCCAAGCTTTATATTTCTCCTGGTTTTACTTCACTTTCTTTAAAAAAAAAAAAAAAATTACTGTTTATCTCTTTATACTTCTCTGACTGTGCAGAGGATCCAGCAATGTTTTTACATTTGCCTGAAGACTGCCCAGCTGAAGGCATTATTTTGGCCATTTCGCCATTTTTCACTTTTCCCTGATTCAGTTTTCCACAAAGTGCCAACAAAAGAAATCCAGCAAACAATTCATAAGTGACAATTGTTCAACTACCATGTCTGCCAAGTGTGTTGTCACAGTCCAATAGAAACCCCATTTCTACATAACAGCAGTTAGTTAAAAAAGTATTAAATAATGCCTCATATTAGCAGGTAGCAGGACAAATCCTAATTTCCTGTTTGTAATCAATGCATGCAATAAATTAAATTAATAAACATGTGATTTTGATTGGTCATGGATGTCACACAGCTAGAGAATAGATAGTCCCCTGGCTATTTATCTGAAAGTTATTTTGAAAACAGAGACATATTTTGCCCAAGATTATACACAAGGCGTGAGAAAAGAAATAAAGCAGCAGAAGCCTCTGGTCCTACACTCTGTGGATTTCTGTTATTCTACTGAAATCCATTGGTGATCTGACAGGGGCCAGAAACATGATAATTTTCCTAGCATTTGGGGCAGAGTTTCTTTGTTTGTGTTTCTAACCATAACTCATTGAAGAATGTTCCCTCTTGCAAATATTCTGTTTTCTGGTTTGCTTATGTCCTTGAAAATTTGACCCCAAACATATTATTTCAATGAGAAATGAGGGGGTTGCAGGTGGCTTGTAATTCAAGATTTAGAAAAAAATGAATCATGGTTATATCAAACAAGATAATAATTGCAAAGTTGTGGCAGAGGTGTGTTGCTCAACTATTCGAAAATCTGGGATATCGAAGTACTCCAGGGAAAATCCATGACACAAATAAGATCAGTACATACTTTCCCAAAGGTCTGCAGATGAAATAAAGGCAGAAGATGAAATTAAAATCAGAACATTCACTAACAGAACAATATGGTAGCTGTCACTTTGACAGTGACAGAATATCATCTCTGATGGCCTCACTTAATTCGAAACAAGCAAATTTCAAGGAAAAAAAAATAACCTCAAAGGAAATGTAGGAGAGAACAACTTCCTTTAGGTCAGTCTGACATTGTTGTCCTACTTATGAGAAAACATTTCCAGCAAGGAATGGACTTTCTAGTCTTGTGAAGGTTCATAGTCAAAATAAACAGAGAAGAAACTGGGTAATGGACAACCATGAGCACTCTTGTCTGTCCTACAGGAAGTTTTTAATTTTTATCCAACCTTTTTATACACAAAAAGATGTATAAAAAGGCATTGTCTTTGCTAATGCACCCAGGTTCTTCCAAGGAATACAAACACAAATTTAGAAGGCTGTTTCATCAGCTGTCTTCAAAGGTTGGCATTATCCTTAGCCCACCCTGAGAGGTTTCAGGAGGTGGCTCTCAAGACCACAGAATGATTTATCACAGTAAGAGCAGGAAAAATTATAGTTAACATCATATTTTGAAGCAGCACTTTGCTTTTACCCAGACACACACACTGTAAACTGTAAAAGGCACGCTCAGGGGCTAGAATGACTCAAAAGCAGGTGCTGGGCTCTGCTAACAATGTCAGTGGAAATCAGACTGCGGGAGTACATGCGAAAGGGACGAACACTCCATCCCTAAACACCGTAGCCGGGCAGAAAAGGAGTCATTGACATTCCAGAGGAGGCCAAGTTAATGAGTAACACACCTGATTAGTGTCTGACAGCTCCACAACAAAGATCTTTTCTCCCACTGCTCGCATCCCTCGGAGGATGCGGTGAGACACAGGGTGCCGCCCCTTGGCGTTCAGCATCCCTCCACCGCACAGGGGACCGGCGGCGTGACACCGGGGCTAGCAAGAAACAGCTCTGCGATGGAGATTTAATATGGAAATTGGCGGCTGCGGTGTCCACACGGATACATCTCATTATCAGAGGTAAAGGGTCATCGGGATCACCCTTTTTTAAAATGCAAATTAAACGTCGCCGCAGAGTCCTTTGCAAACGGTGGGTGCGTTCCCCGCTCCGTTTGGCGGAGTTCAAAGAGCTGCTCGGGTGTGTGACCCGGGTGCGGGGCATTTCCAAACACTTCAGGCACACATTCGAGACACAAGACTTCCTTGTGAGGCAAGAAAAGGGCAATTTACACTTCTCCCTGGAAAAAGTTCCAATTGCTGCTTCTCCCCCTCCACAGCCGCCGACCCCCCAGGCTCTCACGGAAATCTGCATGGAAGTGTTAACGAAAGGAATGAAATCCATTGCGACTTCGGATTGCCCAGCAGGAACAACCCATAGGTCCGAGAGGAATTTCCTCTTCCCTCGGGGCTCCTGGAGCTTATATAGGCCTGTGAGAAGAGGAACGAAAACTTTCCCCTCCAGCAGGAGTGATGTTCATCACGTCCCGAGTGATCAGCATCACATCCCGAGTGATGTTGAACGCTTGGTTTGTGCACTTCCAAGTCACAAATACGTGAAGCAATTTTGATATTCTCTAACAGTACCAAGTTTCCCTGGAAGGAGGTGAAAACTTAACCCCAAATTCAGCGCTTACTTCTAGTTTGTGAAAGAGAGAGGTGGACCAGATATTTGCAATCGTTCAAAGTGCTTGCAGATCTGTGGATGACAGACCTTCAGTTTTAGCTATTTTTGGCCTCCTCTTTAACCTTTTTGCCTTTCCCAGGTACTTCCCAGCACCTTGTAGCTATTAGGCGAGCAAAGGGAAAAAAAAAAAGTTTAAAGGACAACAATTTAATCCTTTCCAGCGCATGTATCTGTCTCATTAAAGCATTCTCCCGGAGCGGTGTAATGATACATCAAATGGAATCCATTCCAAGGTAAAATGAGTGCTGCTGATGGCTAACACACTGCTCCCCAGGCCTGGCTTAGACCCCAGTCCTAGTGCAGCCTAGCACTGAAGTAGATTAAATATCAACTCGGGTCACGTTCTCATGGCCCAGGCACAAGTGCCAACATTCTTCCAATTATTCAAGGCCAAAGAAAGAGCAACCTGCCTGACAGAGCTGTGACACAGCTTGATTAGATTTAGCTTAGAAGCCTGCCGAAAAGGATACTGTGGTATTTAACTCACATGGAGAAAGGAATGGCCTCTCTGTTTAAATGAACTGAGGAGGGGGGAGGAAGAAAAGAAAAAACAGTAAAAAAAGAAAAAAAAAAAAAGAAGAATATATTTCTGTAACGAAGGAGAGCATGTTTTAAATTTAAAAAGATTGTTCCTTCATAATACAGCCAGGATGTTCCACATATAAAAACTGGCTTAATTATAAAAGGTGCCTTTGTACACCCTGTATTTAAATAATAGATTTTTGCAGTCTGCACAGAAATCTTTCAGACCAAATAATTTTATCTTCCAGCTAGAGTAAATCACCTTGGATAAAAAGAGCTCTAGCTGGCAAACAGGACAGAAAAGCATGGACAGAAACTGAGTAAACACTGACATTTCAAAGAGAAATAGTAACAGGAGTTTGGGTAGGAGAACACACAACTACAAAGATCAAAATATCCAAGTGATTTGGCTGTGACTTTAAAGTCCAGGGAAAAAGGCAACACGTGTTCTGTGATTGAGCCTTGAGTTTCACATCTAATCTGACTGACAGGAATTCCAGGAGCACAGTAAGGCAGCGGGGCTGGGATGCTGATTCCAGCTAGAAGAATGCTGCTGCTCCATCTCCTGACATTCCTCAGAGGCCTGCTGTCCAAGCATTAGAGCTCAAAAGACTCTTTATTAGGGCAAATTGACACATCTTTCCATGGAAAATTAATATAATTTTTTAAAAAGAGAAGGGGGTAGATAATGTAAAAATCACACAAGCAAATGGTTTTGAATGAGAAAGTATCTTTTTTTCCCACCAAAACCCATTCACCCATCACACTCCCTTGTGTGATATTCCTAAATTCTGGAAAATTTTATGAGGTATTTTTCTGGGTATTTTATGAGGTATTGCTGTATTCCAGAATAGGATTAGTGTGTTCATTCTGGAGATTTGTGCAGGGCATGATTATTTTTAGGTGCCTACTGCTGTTGGACGAGAAGCAGAATGTGGACAATTCAATAAAAATATCAAGAGACTGCTTGTAATCACTTACACACATTCTTTGCAGAGATCCTGGCTGAGAAGGCAATAACTCATGCAGTTGGTAGACAGCACCAAGTTTTAAGTGGCCTCAGAATTTAGGACTCTCTACCCACCTAATTTGCACTATTATTTAACTGCATTGGTGTAGTTGCCCTATCCTATCCAGAAAGAGAAAAGATAAAATGTGTTCCGTATGACTGGAATTCATTAGCAATCACAGAACTATCAACCTCATGACTCTGGTTAGAAAAAAAAGAAAAGAAAAAATATTACAGGGATCCAGAATTATTACACCAAGGTATAAACTACACAGGGACCCAGAGGAAATAAAATAATATGTATATATTGGTGTAAACCCCAGTCTTTAAATTCTGACATCTACATTGCAGAATGCTGCTCAATCAATTGAATGTTGGCATGAGAAAAGTATCTGTGTAAAAAGAAATTAATGAAATTTTCAGTCAAGGGCTTCTAAAATTATATATGAATCTTTATAGCCAAAAGGATTAAGGTTTTTTGTTGAACACTTTTTCAAATATTGGTTTTATTTGGAAAATATAAATTATTTCTCTCACAGTTTATCAAGACGGGATACTTCAAATTTTTATTTTACATAAAAGTTTCACTTGGATCTTCAGTTACATTCTATTAAAAAATAAAATGGAATCCTCCAAATGAGATGTCTTGTTAGGTCTGAAATGCATTTCCCCTCCAATTTCTTGCCTGTAAGCTGATTTTACTCACCCCAATTCCTTCCTCTCCCTCTTTCCCCACTTTTGACTCTTACAGAAAATGTATTTGCACAGCTGTACTCATAAAGCACATATATTTAGATTTTATTAGCATTATGCTGGCACAAAAATTCTATTAAAAGTAGCTTTTTAAGTTTTGGCTTATTCTAAACAGGTATTTAACCACCAGCAAAGGGGCAGAAATCACACCAGGTGCTTGTGAAGCAAATGTTCATGTATTCTCTTCCTAATTGCTAAATAGTTTGATCATCTTGGGTACTTGGGTAAGAGAGTTTATCACCCTCTACCAACCCTGTCCCACATCAGTTTATGGAAGGGGCTGTTTCATGTTGAATTTACCATATCTCTCTATGCCAAAAAACTCTTATGTGCTTTTCAAAAGTATTCTGAATTTTGGCTTTTTAATGTTCTCTCTCTCTCTTTTTGACACCACACAATTCTGCCCCCCTCCTTCCCAGGTTTCACCTGGCTCAGTTGACTTTCATAATTCATTTACATTTGGGGCTGGAACCTAATAAAGGTTTTCATTTTGACATAAGACAGTCCAGACAGTTGAAAACGGATGGCATTGGACCTGGAATCAGAGCCACTGCATTTAAAAACAGAGCCTGGAAGAAGCACCTATTGGGTTTTTTTTGGTTTTGTTTTGTTTTTTGGTTTTTTTTGTTTGTTTGTTTGTTTGGGTGGGAGTTTTGTTGTTGTTGTGTTGTTTGTTTATTTATTTTTTGGGGCTTTTTTGGGGTTTGATTTTTTTTTTTTTTTTTTTTTTTTGTTTTTTTTGTCTGGAAATGGGAAAACAATTCCCACATCATTCTGTATCAGTCTCTTCATTTTGAGAGGGTTACTGTGACCCACGTAGGTTTTAATCTCCACTTTGCCTTTCCAGGCTTTTGAGGAGAAGCTAATTTTGGGCCTCTGACTACAGGAACTTTTTTTTTTTTTTTTTTTAATTACACGAGAGTCATGTGGGATGTGACACTAACTATGCATCCACTTGGGAGACCAAACACCTTGCACCTCCAGTGCAGCCACAGGAAGCAGAGGGGCACCCACTGGTGGAGCAGGGGTTTATTCTGGTGCTGCAGAGTCCCTGTGAAGGCAGCAGCCCCACTGACACAACCCCTTTTCTCCTCTTCATTCAAGCAGAAGAGCCCACAAGTCTTGACATTCTGTCCTTGGGAACATAAAACCCCCTCCCTGTCTCTACCTTGTTCCAGGGCACCTGGACTAATTTTTAACAAAAGGAACATTTCTAAAATGAGTGAGTCACAGAAAGAGCATCCTATTCTTCCATCCCCTACTCCTGTTAGCACATGGCACTCTGATGGAAGCAAATCCACATAAAACTTGCATGTCATTTTATGAAGTTGCAGAAATTATCAATTGCCTTAGAAATATCACCCCATCTCCACAAGTAGTGTTTTATCTATTAACTGAGAAATAAAAAGCAGGTCCTACAAACACAAATGATCCACTCGGACCAAATGAGATCATTCATCTGAAAATGAGTAGCATAATCAAGGCCTTCATTTTCCATGTGGCATCCTGATGCATATTTCAACTTGTCAAACAAACTGGAAAAACCACAGTGGAACCTTGGGCATCCTGGATGCAGTATCAGCTCCACCATCAATCAGATATTGTGTATACCCCGAAATAAAAGTTATTTCATGTCCATTCCTGCTCCTGGCAGTATCAGTTCTATAAGCAATTATTTCAGATAGCTTTGTTTTAATTTAGTGCTGTAGCACAGAAATTATCTAGTGCCTAAATCCTCAACTTTCTTCCTGGTCTCCAAAGGTGCAGCCAACTGCATTTGAAAGATGAGCTACTCAAGAAGGAATTGGTAAGGTTGGATATAAACCTGCATCTGATTGATGTACAGTGTAACTCAGGCTTCCAAAAAATCTACTCATATTCTTCAGAGGGGAAAAAATGGACCTGAAATTCTGATCTGGTTGCAATTTTAGCAAAAATTTAAATTTCTCATTTGAAATGCAAACTTTCCCGAATGCTGCATGACTACAGACTATTGCTGTTTTGGACCCTTTCCTAGTTTAAATGATTTCTTGAGGTACCCAGGGAAAAAAGAATCAGGAAAAGGAAAGGTTAGACAAGACACCTGACATGCCTACTGGCAAGTAGTTGAAACACTTGTAAAATTATAACAAAAATGTGAGAAATCAAAACAGCCAAAAGCTGATAGAGAATGTAACAGCTCCAGTGGCAGGAGTTGCAACCAGGTTGGGATCCATCCTCTCAGCTCCCATTTGACCCCAAACTGATCATTACCCTAGAGGAACAGCCAGTTTTCTGGAGTTTTCAGTTTACTCACTGCACATCCACCTCATTCCCAAATACTTTATGCCCACCAAGAGTCTCTTCAAGCTGGCTTTCAACTGGAAAAAAAATTTGGGGGATAAAATACATCAGATGGAAGAAAACTGAGCTGTTGAAGCTGTAGGGATAGACAGCTGCCAACATGAATGCAGTCCTAGGAAGGATGCAGTGGCATGTTTTGTCTCAGGGAAGGGGCAGTGGCCATGGTGGCAGGTGATGATAGCCCTTTGAATCCTGGCATTTGCCACAATGCAGAAGAAATCTGAGTGGAATGTTTACAATACAGAAAATGTTTAAAGGAAACCTCAGATGAGGAAGCTGACTGTTTTCATGGCCTTGCTGTAGATATGCAGGCAAATGACTCGAAGAGAGCATGTGCTCTGCTGCCATGTGTCTCCTGCTTACATTTACCGGGAGCTGTCCCCATGATCAGGGGCTGGATTTTTGAATTTTGTCTTCTGAAAATCCTGACATAAAATTCACAGAAAAATGGTTGCAAGAGCTAATGTAACACTATTTGCTTCTGCGTCACATCACTGTTCCAAAATCAAAGGCATTTAAAGTTCTTAAAATTAAGAATTTGCCCAAGCAGTGTTGAATTGGGTAAATTTAAATCCTTGTGAGTTAAGAAAGACTTTTGCAGTAGAAGTCCTTTGTTCACCCTCTACTTCTTACCTATTTTAAACAGAATTAAAGTAATGCTACAAATTAGTCTTTGAAAGAGTAAATAATCTTTACAATGACAGGAAGGAATAATAACAATAACAATAACAATAAATTATAACAATAACAATAATTATAAAAATAAGGTCCAGATCATGAGAATCTTACATCTTTGAGGAAAATTCCTCAGAGAAAAGAGGAATTTTCTCTGGAAAATTTTCTCTTTTTTTCAGGAAAAAGAATCAGATTTCTAAAGTCAATGCAACTACATCTGCTGAAAGAAAGTATCCAAGGAAAAAGGAGTTGGAAGTCTGGCCTGAAACTATCTTAGTGATAGAAGTAGTGCTACAGTAACACATCTCACTGCCATACCCTCTCTTTTCTTTTGGTGATGTACCCATGAGGATCCTAATAACTTCAGTTCTATGGAATAAAGTACCACAGGATTAAGGGGATCCAGGTGTCCCCCAGTGCAGGCAGTGAGGTGAAGAGCTGGATGTTTGACAGAAATGTCCCCACCCACACACTCTACTCTATTTTTTTCATCTTGTTGCATGCTGTGATTCAGGGAAGCATATCCAGGCAAGATCACATTGTGTGCTTAAGGATTGAGGTCAGTGGGAGTTGGCACCTGAGGCAGAGCTGCCTTCCATCAAGACCTTGCCACATTTCTGTCTCAGTGCAGAATTTCAGGTCATGGAGTAGTCCTCACAGGAGTAGTTCTATGCTTCCATGGAACTGTCCTACACAGAATCACAGAGTCCTTAGGATTGGAAGGGACCTCTGGAGATTATTCAGGCTAACCCCTCTGTCAAGGCAAGTTACACAGGAACACATCCAGGTGGGTTTGGAATATCTGCAGAAACACTTCAAGTCCATGTGGCCCTGCACTGTCACCTAAAAGAAGCCCTTCTGTCCTTCCCCATCTGCTCATTCCTTCTCCTGAGCAGCATCTCTTCATCCCGGCACAAGCCAGTGCAAAGGTAAAACAGATTAGGAAACTTGATCTGGCTGAAAACATACCTGGCAGGAAAAAAATGTCAAAAAATGTCCATTTTCAGTCAAATTGATTCTCTGAATTATTTCACTGTGTAGTCACTGAACCAGTCATGCTCTGCCAGCTTAAGAGATGAAGTGCTATCAAGTGGGAACAGCTCAGGGGACAGGAAAGGATGACAAAATTCTTATTGTGTGGTTGCAGAGATGAAAAATTCCTTTCCCCCTTCTGCAGAGTTCCTGGTCATACCCCTAGGGCACTGCCAATGTTCCAGGGACTGAGATTCCCCAGGACATGACAAAAGTAATCTCTGCTGCTGATGGTGATGGAAGAAGAGAGTGTAAATCAGATGAGGAAATTCTGGCAACCTCAGCCAGCTTTGTTGTTTTCAGATGCAATATTCTGTGATATAAATTGTGTGTAGCCACACTTCCTCAGAAATTTCTGCAGAGTTGCCTGCATTCTTCTGTGGCTGGAGTGGTGTCACAGTTCCCTTCAAATCTTTACAGTACAACCTCTTTCCGTTTGAATTCTGCCACTACCATTTCTCGTGTATGTCTTCCAGCATTTCAGTGTATTCACCACCTGGCTCTCTTACACTTATTTCAGAGCTGCTAAGCAGCAGTGGAATTCCCTAGAAGGGATTTGAGCTGGAGAAATGCCAAGAGTCATAGCAATAAAATAAAAATAACAACAAAAACAACAGGGTATTATAGATGTTCAACACTATTCAGAATCAGATTCTTGGTGTGTGAACTGTGGCAAGTTTGGGAGCCGCCTGCACAGTCTAAAGCAACCCTACAAAAACTGTGTGTAATGCAATAAAATGGTTATTCTTATTAGCTGATGTAACAGTATAGGGATCTCTGCCAAGAGCTATGGACCTTACATGTAGTCAGTAGTCCTTTGATAAATATCTTTGTATGCACTTGGTATTAACAAAAGCATTACCATCTGTTTACCTTGCACTAATACACATCACATTTTTGCACAAATCCTGGCTTGTATTGCCTAAGCCAAAGCTAGGCACTGCATCCATCAGAATGGGTGACAAAGGTTTAAATCAAGCAGGCCATGTTTCAGCACGTTATTCATAAAACTAGGTCATGGGATAAATATATTGTTGGAACACAACTTTATACTAATTTTCCCAGTAAGATGCATCATAAATATTAACTGTCCTGACCACATACATACAGGCTCATGGCCTTGGCTCTGGGCCCTTCACATGGAAGCTGGGGAATGAGCACTGACTTAAGGTAGTGAGAATGTGAGGAACTCTGAATTATCATCAGGAACAGAGCCTTTTCTGCCTCCACCTTTTCCAGCCAAGCAGTAACACGGGAGCTGAGCACCACAGGGCCTGGTCCTGCTCTGGTGGGAGCAGCATTTTTGGGTGGCCCAGGACTTGCCTTCATGTGCTGCGCCTCCAGCAACCCTGATCCGAGTGGTGCTTTCACATGCTCACACAAACTTGTGCCTCTTCCCCCTTTTCTGCCATGATGTGGGCTCAGGGTCTCCCCTCCTCCCCTAAACACTCCCCATTGTCCCATTATCTCCCAGCACAGCTTCCAGCTTGTCCGTGGTACCAGGAGCAGGTACCCCTGCACACAGCGAGGCTGCAGCACTGCAGGAACTTCCAGAAACAAAAGTGTAGCGGTATCTAATTATTTACAGCAGTGGTGCAAAGGAGGAGATTATTTGTGATCATGGGTATGCATCCTTCTTTCCATTCTCATGGTATTTCCTGCCCGAGTGAAAGGAGGAAGAACCAGAAATCCATTGAGAATGTCTGTCTCTAAAATTTTTTTTCAGCCTCAAGAAGTATAGCCAATAATAACAGTATTCAGAGTGCTTTTCCCTGATGATTTTCAATGTGCCTCACAAAGAGGGATAAGAATAATGATCCTTATTTTATAGACTATAACACGATCAACAAAAGAGCCAAGAAAGGAACCCAGATAGCTTGCCCTTTCCACTGGGCTTTGCTATTGTTTAAGGATTAGGACCCACATTCAGGATAACACCTCAAACACATGCCTGACTTCAAGCATTTGCTTAAGTCGCATTGATTTAAGCACATGCTTAAAATTAGGCATATTCTTAAAGATGTTCCCTAACCAGAGCTTAAATAACCATCCAGTCTTCTGGGTGCATATTCAGATAAGACCAGATTTTATTTAAACTCAGGAAGAGCAGGGAGAACAGACTGGGTGCAGCTGTTTTGCCCTGAAGTCATCATGGTAGAGGTCCCCATATTGCAGTGAAAGACCGTGTTATTGCCAATAACTAAGTAAAAACTTAGTTATTGCCAAGAAAATAAGCAAAGTTAATGGTATTTCACCAGAAGGAAAAAACCATGATGCCAAATGTCACCCAAATTGCCTGAACTTTCAAAATCAACAGCATTTCCCAATGTTGCTTTCCCAGATTTCCCTGTGAGAATTACGAAACCTTGCTGCTGAAAGAAGAGAGGCAGCAAAAGAAATCTCAGCACAGGGCGAACTCCACCTGTGCCTCTGTGAAGCAGAGGAACCTCTTGCTTAGTCCAATAACAAGTGTATTGCTATTAACCCACTGTGACAATATTTCTCTAAAGTAGCATAACCAATTCTTTATATTTACCTACACTTAATATTTCTCCTCTTCTGTTGCCTAATTTTGCTCTAAACATTACCTACCTTATTTTCTATTGATCTATCAGCCAGATATTTCTACATCTATCTTGATGAAGTACTTGCAGAGGACTTTTATTGAGGATGTGTGAAATATCTGAGTTTAAAACCTCCAAAACCATTTCACAAAGGAAAATCCTTCTCCCCATTTACTGTCCTGGAATTCTTAGTCTGGGACGCTCCAGTTTAAGGAAGCGATGACCCCGACCAAGACACTGCTTTGCACTCTGCCCATATGGAAAGAAAAGAATATTTTGCATTAGGGGTCTTTTTTTCTCAGCTTAGCAGCCCAAATGTATTGGAGTTGTAATTTAATACATCTAAAATTAGACAAGGTCGGGGCCAAATTAATAAAAATGGCCCTGAAAGTAAGATGGTGATATGGCATACAGCAAACATGCATATATGCTTATAAATTATATGATGTATGACTCTTATTATCTAGTCAGAGATATTCATAATAAGCAAATATAAGAAAACAAAGTTAGAAAAAGATACTGTCACCATAGAAGCAGAGACTCTCCATCCCCAGGAAGTTTTTCATTATTCACCACCAATTCCATTAGATTTTCCAAGTCAGGTGGGATGTTTTTCTGGTCTTTCAGATAGTGACTTCTCTGGGCCTTTTATAATCAATATATTGTGCTCTCTAAAGGTCACCACTGAGACTCAAATACTCTGGCAGTGTTTTACTGGTGAAGAAAAAGATTTTCAGCTCTGAGACCAAACTAAATTTATAGTGAAAAGTTTGCTTGGCTCTTAACTGACCACAGAAGTAATAAAGGGTTTAATCTTCTGTCTCATTTGGAAGACTTAAAACTGATGTAAAAGGAAGGACATTTAATTTATCAGCTGCAGAATGAGTAATAATCTGGAGTGCTCCATGAAAGACAAATCAGGGTTTTCAAAACTTTTTTTTCTTGGTGAAAACATCCCTTTTAGCTGATATGCATGACTTGGACATCATGACAGATTTTGCAAATATTGCCAGCATAAATGCAGAAAATAATGGTCTCAAAACCATCTCTGTTGTAATAATGCAACAACAAGGTGGAGGTAATGTGATCATTTTATGGTGATGCCTGTGGTGTGTTGGCCCCCTAACATGAGGAAGTTCTTTTTTTTTCACTCTTCTCTGCACATAGGCAGAGAGTGTGAAGTGAGATATAAAGGAAGACCATACATAGGGCACCTAAATGAGCATTGAGACATTTCCTTTTGCTATTAAGTGAGAAAAATTCCAGTTATCAAGACCTTTTTGTAGAGACTTTGGATCAGCAGTAATTATGGCAGTGCCTCCTTGGATAATGCAGCTGAAATTATGGGAAATATTCACCATTTGAAAGTTAGATCCAGGTTTAAATCTTCTGCTGCCTTTGTAAAGAAATGTTTCTGGGAAATGTTTTGTCAATAGTAAACTCATGTTAGGATGGCCCAAACAAATAAGTGGGCAGGAATATATTAGCCCATGTCAAGAAATGACAGAAAGTTTTTAGCCAGATCCACAGCTTGAGAAATTCCAATACCTGTAATAGAGCCATGCTGATTTCAACCAATTAAAGAGCTAGCCCTTTATTTTCTTTTTGATATGTTTTCCCCTAACATATATACAATACTTTCCCAAAGGTAAAACCTGCTTCAAAGCATTTTTAGGGAAACATTAAAGAAAAGGAAGTTGTAACGCTGCCTGCCATTATTTTATCTCGGACTTTACGGCAATTAAAAACAATGTAAAATGCTCTTGCTGCTCTGGACAGTTACTTTTGGATTTTTAGTCTTGGAAAAACATGGGCTACGACTCCTTGTATCAGAGCTAGGGCCTCCACACATTGTCCCTGCATTACGCTTTTTGATCCTGTTAAAAAATGTTACCCTGTGCAGCTCCACGCATCAAAGGAACGCTTGTACACACTGGGATCTGTTTCAGCCCTTAGGCAACGAGACCAAAAGACCCTTCTCATAAATTCTAATTCAAAAGTTTTTAGTTATCAAGAGGAAGTTTCCAATTGCTCTCTCACATGTGGGAAAATATGTAAGCTACTGAGAGGACCTTTTGTCTGTGAATTTAATGGGGGCAATTTGCAAGGGGGAGTGCAAAGGTTCTAATATGCAGTGTGCACAGACAGTAAGCAGGCGCATACTTGGTATTTAATGAAGTTCCATGAATCATTAGCCGTACAATAACCATTGGGTTCTATAAATCACCTGCAAAGATTTTTTTTTTTTTTTTTTTTTTTTAAGGCCAATAAGTTGAGCAGCAGAGTGGAACACCTCAAGGAGACCAGGAAGCAGGAGAAGGAAGGAAAAGAAAAAGATAAAAGCAGGGCACATGATGTGTTATCTCATAGCTGGCCTGCCAACCCAAAATTAATTCCTGTTGGTTTAACTTGTTGACTTTACAGGAAAACAAGGCAATAAAATGAAACTTCTCCTAATAAAACACACTATGATTTGCAAGAGGAAAATGTAGCTCGAAGATCACATGTAGTTTAGACATCTGAACTGGAAAATATGTGTGAGGAATTGTTCAAATTTTTTTATTATTATTTTTTATTTTGTCTTTTGCTTTGTTAATTTACTCTCCTGATGAAACATCCCTTTGGGAATTCCTTTCCTTTACAAACATCAAACCCTACTGGTACAGCTAAATAATTCTTTGCAATTAGCAAAAAAAAAGTAAATCTTATTTGCAAGGCAGACTCTCATAAGTGGAATTTTTTATACTGCAGAACATTCTAGTAACATATAGCTCTGTACCTCACCTAAAAAGACCAAATTTTGGATGTAATCATGCAGGACACAAACTTCATACCGTGTAATTAAAAGGCAGAATGGCCACAGTCCTCTGCTGAAAAATGCAAAATTAATTTTAGCTGCTCAGGAGGGCAGACAGCAGATTGTCTCAGTTGCTCAAGTCCCTGCTAAATCTCCCTAAAGCAGAGCAATGACATCTCACTCCTTTTGTATTCACAAAATTCATTCATTCATATATTCTGAGATGCCACACAGTAAAAAGTCCCTAGGTTATTTTTATTTTTATTTTCAGAAAGACACGGAAAGAGATCACACCAGAACTGGCAATGGTATTAGGACAAAGAACAAAAAACTAATATTTGGCACTGATGCTGTGTCTTGTTCGCCTCAGAGAGCTTTAAAAGTAGGATCCAATTCCCACTACAGTGGAAGGAGAGGGGAAATAACATTTTACCCTGTCGCTTTCCTTTGCTCATCAGTGAAAGTCAGAGCCTAAGCCACTCAGCCCAACACACCACGACCCTCCCCAGCTAACAGGAGGAATTAAAAACCAGGGACAACTCTGCAGCTACAGCTGAACTCCCACATTTTGGCTGCTTTTTCCCTCTCACTCCCACTTGGAGATGGGTTATAAAATGCAAATGGCAGCATTCAGTCCCCGAGGTGGCATCCTGCCTGGTGGCATCCTGCCTGCCTGGCCCGAAGCTGGTGCTGGTGGCTGAGATGAAAGGAGGTGGCAGCGCACTGTTAATGCCTTTACCTTTAATACCACCCCTGCCCGCCAGTACATCCAAGGGTTTCCAGCCAGCCCCTAATGATCATTTGTCCCCATTGCCATAAAAGCACCACACAGCACACTGGCCTGGCCCTGCCCCAGAATGGCCCCAGCACTAAAACAGCAGGGAGGTTGCAGGTAAAGAATCCAAATAAATTAGCGGAGCAGTTTGTCCGGAGTGCCTGCCTGCCTGGGCCCTGCCAGGATCCAGACTTTGCTTCAGCTTCCCATCCAATCCATCATGTCAGGAACCAGAGCAGGGCTAGAGCAAGGAAAAATAGGAACTGGAAGACAAAACAGAGTAGGGAGGCTAAAAGAGAGGTGCTGCCATAACCATCTCAAGACACACCACAAGACATAAAAGAGCCTTTTACTGTGACCCTTCTCCATCCGGAAAGTGATATGACCAGCAATAAAACAACAAACCCACCAGTGTGATTCCTGGGCTAAGAGCAATGTAAAAAGCTTGGTATGAAAGAATAATTATCCAATTTTAATTCACACAAGATATTTCAAGTTAAAATGTAAAAATAGCATAACAACGCCTGCAAACACTTTTTATGGTGCAGCTGCAAAGAACTGACTGCTATGCAAACTCAATTTTTTACAGCTTGAAATAGCTATAATTCATCAACACAATTGCTATTTTTCCATCTTTAAGTTTTTTCCCTGAAAATGATGCCCACTGAGAAAAGAAAGCTCTCTTCTTGAGCAACTTTTAAAGTTGATATTCAAAGCTGAACTTTAACCTGAGGGAAATAACTATTTCATTGACTCTGGGACAGTGTGGAGGGAAGGAAGGTCTGAAAGGAGAGGAAATATTTGAGTGGAACAACATCACACTAACTGAAAGTTCACAGTATTTTCACATGAATTTTGATGGAAAATATTCAGCAGCTTTACCCAGTCCTAGTTCAGTCCACAATTCAGTCAGTCTTGTCCTGTGATAATCCTTTCTCCTTTCACTGAAAGAAGAGGCACTTAATCACTTAGTGCAGATAGATTGCTAGGAGGTTGAATTAAAACAACTTATTTTAAGTGATCTTAAACAAGAGGTAAATGTATTTATTGTTCTAACATTTGGAGTGGAATAGGGGAGAAAGGAGGAATAACAACCTCTTGGTACACAGTATCAGGTTGCTCCTTTTATGAGCCATACGGTAGTGATTAGGAAGCTTAGTCCCTAAAAGTTTGCAGTCCCACTCTGAAGCACACTGTTGGGATTGTTTTCCCATGCTTCCAAGGCTCTGCTCCCCAACACCAATGCAGAAGGCAGCAGTGGGTTAATGCAAGTGAAAATGGCGATGGCCAAAGACATCAGCAGGGCCATGTCAGTTCTGCGCTTCCTCATCCTTCTCTCCCAGAAGAAGGTGTGTGGGCTCTTCCATGTCTTTCTAGGCTCATGACCTGAGATAATATCCTCACATCCAAGGACTTCCAGGTGCCAAGGGGATTCTGATCCTTCTCCAAACATCTTCAGTCATTATTCACAACTTGCAAGCAAGTATAGAACAGAACAGGATGTTTTTTTCTGTTAAAACACAGAAAAGCAGAGCTCACAAGTCCAACTGGCAGCTATGCCTTGAGATACAAAGAAATAAGATGATTCCTATTACACTATATAAATATAGTGGATTTATATTATCTATATAAAAGTGGATTTTCCCCCCATGTTTCCAGGCCAAGAAGTAATGATTTCTTAACATACATCTATTTATTGAAAGTATTTCAGTGCTGTGCCTTGGATGTTTAAGGGGTGTATTGCTGTTGGGAAATTAATAAAGGAATATACACAGCTTCCTCCTTGTGAGAACTTCAGCTGGGATGGTTGGATGAAATATAGGCCTCAAACCAGCCACTTTGAAGATTCCTACCAGTTTCACTGGATTTTGCCTTGTTAACTCGTCTGGATGCTTCACTTATTGCCAGCTCCACTGTGGTAATCCTTGCAGATGAATGGAGGAACTCCAGTTTGTAGCATTTAATAGCACAACAACACAGTAGCTGGAGCTAGATTCAGTGTCTGAGTCAGTTAAACCTTAATTTAAACACTTAACCACTGTGTATTTTGAGTGTGGGCCAAGCCTTGTTCATGCTGAAATTATATGACGCGAGCCGTGCTAAGATGTCAGCTCGAGCTATGCGCCAGAATGCAGCGGGGCGTGAGGAGAGCCTGGGCTTGTGCTGGTCCTTAGCCCAAGATCAGCTTCGTGCCTGCTTGGGGACATCAGTCCCCATGGCCAGCACTGGGCAAACAAGCCCTCAGTCGGGCCAGTGGGTCAGCAGGGCAGGGACGGCCAGGCTGATCCCCCAGCCGTGCTCCCTGAGCACGGGGCCTGCTCTGCTCCAATCTCCACCAGGATGTCTGTCCCAGGTGTTCCCTGGCCTAACCACCCTTCCTTTCCCAGCTCCATGGGGGATCCACAGGCTGCAAACAGCTGTGGAGGGAGAAACCACAGCAGGGGCCAAGGGCACACCCCCTGCCCTGGTGGCAACCTAGTGCCATCCCGAGGAGACCCGAGCAGGGACACCCGCTTTAAGCAATCTCCCACTTACTGCTGGTTTTGCTTGAATCCAAGATAAAAGGGGCACTTCAGACCTGGGAGAAGTTAAAGGTTTGTATTAAAAATTGACTGTCTGGCTTGAAAATTATGGAGCTTGACAGATGGAGGATGAAAGGCTGCAACAGAAGAAAAACATAGGCCACCACCCTTGACACTGCTGACCACCCCGTTGCTGACAGCTTCTTCCCACAGCCCCGCTCTCTAAAGCACTTTCCACTTTAAGGAAATGTATCAGAACACAGGAGTTTATCTGCCCTGACCTCTACCCCCAAAGTGAACCCTCTTTCATGTTAATTCTCTTCACAAAACCCACCGCATGTAAGTGCAGTGCTCTGGCTTATTTGGTTCTCATTATTTGGTGGTGGTGGTGGTGGTTGTTGCTGTTATTCTACAGCAGTTAAGCTCTGATCAAGAAATTCTGGAAGCACATTAAATATGTTGTCAGGTTTGCTGTTTTCCATGGGTTTAAGGTGGGGAGCACCAAGTGCTGTTATTAGAGAAGCTTTTAAGAAATGAGAACAGAGAAGAATTTTATATCAAAACATTTTAAATCAAGACAAAAGAACAAACTTCTATGACAGAAAGACTGACATAGAAAGTCAGAAAGATCAGTCAGAAAGACTGATTCCTCTCATATTTAGGTGGCACCTTTCACAGTTATAGCTTAATATTTCAGAAGCAAAGAATTTCAGGGCCTGATCCTCTGACACAAATATCACAAATTACAGTCTGCCTATTCAGCTTAGGTTCCCCAAAACAAGGCAGGCATTAGAAAAATGAGCTGAAATGAGGGAACTGTTATATTCACACAGATAGTAATAGCTGGGATAATTTTTTCCAGCAGACCACAAAGATTCTGATGATGAAATATTTTAACCCCCTTCCATTCTTTGGCTGAACAAAATAACATTCTGAACAAGATCCCAAAACTTTACAAGGCAACTTAAAAAGGATGCTCTAACGTTTATCTAGCAGTTTTCCTGACAGTATAAGTGAGGTCACAGCACAGCTGAAGAAAACTCATTCTTAAATATGAATGAATGAATGCCTATAAGAGCTCTTTCCCCCCCCCCCCCTCTTTTTCCCCAAAGCTGAATTTCTGCAGATGATTTTCCTGTGTTGCTGACACTTAGAAGAATCACACTAATATGGGAGAGTAGGGGAGGGACCCTCACACTGAACAGGAAGAACTGAAATAATAATTAAGATACCAGACTGTAACACAGGAAAGGAGAATGTAACTCCTGGCTTTGCCCTGGTTTTCTGTGTGACCTGGAGCTACTCCTCAAAGGGACTGGGAGCAGTAGCTGGCACCGTGGGAAGAAACCACAATCAGGGCGACCTGCACAGGGCCTGGGCTGAATTAAACATCTCAGTGTTCTTGAAATAGCCTGGGGGCCACTGGCAATTGTGATGTGCTGGACAGAGAAGCATTTTAAACCCAAATTTGGGGGGGTTGGGGGTCTAGAAATCCCTGTCCAAGCTGCACTGAACAGATGTCAGACCAGGATGTTTGCCCAAAACCCTCTCCCAAATATATACAGCTACATTTCTTCCTATCAAAAACCAAAACAAACAAAGCATAAAGCAAGCAATAACAGAAAACAGAGCAGAATTTACTCTCCCAGTCCAGACAGATGATATGGCTGAGCTAATCTAAAGCATCCCTACTGCAAGGAGGGGACAATTCTCCCTTTACTTCTTCCCCCTTATTTCCTCTTGTTCCAGTCCCTCCCCTCAGCTCTAAAGCTCATTGGACTGAATAGCGAGAGCCTCTAATCACAAACCCAATGAAAAACTGATCCATCAAAATATAGTTTTCCACAAAATTAGTGGGTTGAATTGCCTCAGCATGTGGTCAGAGGAAACCAGGACCTGCATGAGACAGTGACTGGGGTCAGGGCTGGAGAGGGAGGGAGCACTTGGCTGTTGGAGAAGGTAACCTGTGCCTCAGACACAGGACATGCAAGCCAGATTTTATTTCCACCTTTAATACATGTTTTTTAGACCCAGGAATACATAGAGGTGAACAAGGCTCCCATGCTTTTATTTTGACTGCATTTTCTTGCAGCCCCAGTGCCAACACACCCCTGTCACTCTCCAATTTCCCTGTGCCAGCCAAGGAAGAAGCTGTCACACTGCACATGGGAACATCAGTGATATTAAGTGCAGGAGATAATAAAAAAGAGGCACCACTGGCAGGAGTAGCTGTCACTGACACTAAGCTAGGGGCCCAGTCTCTCCTCATGACACAGTGCCATGGTTTTTATTTCTCACAGGAACTAATGGAGAGGCTGAGGACCTCATCTTTCCCAGCACAGATGTGTCCAAGCTGATGAACAAAATTACATCTTGAATCTCTCTCACTCTCTACTGGGATGGAGAGAGAACTTCTTCCTGTTATCCAACAATGGTAACTTTTCCAGTCCTTGGTGTAAGGACTGGACTCCAGTGAGTGCCCCTTCTTCCCCCTACCCAATAAATGCCATCACTACAAGGTTACGTACCATTCTTGTTTGAAATACATCTCCTGCTTCCCAAATTAAAGATCAGCTCAGTGGGCTATGGGCTGAAGGGACCTAAACTCTCTAAGCAGTTTAAGTCTGTCTGCAGATAAATAGGGATTTTGAGAACCAAAGTTTTCAGCTGGTGGAGGGGACTGAGCCTTTAGGCACCTGGGCTGCTCACTCTGTCAATCTCCCACTTTGTTAGACAGCAGAGGAGAAATCTGACTCTTTTGTTTCTCAAAGCAATTATTGTCACTGTGATTTTACACCGTAGAAGGACACAGTGCTTAAGGAACAATGATTACACATGCAAAGGGCTGTTTTTTCTTTAAAGAAGCAGCATAAAAAAAAGCGTTGTTCTTCAGCACAACATGGCATTTGGACATAGGACCACCAGGGTGATGGGGATGTTTTGCCTCTCCATTCATCCATTTTTAAATCCATAAGTTCTATAAAATGAACAGATGCTATTAACACTTCAGTGGATTTTTGTGGAAACTGTGATTCATCCTCAGCAGCAGGTGAATATAAACACATGAGATTACCTTCAATCTGCCTCCCAAGCCCTGAGAGGGCTCAGAGTCAAAAAAGAGATTTTTGCAGAAGATTCTTCTGGTTGCACACACAGAATAATTGTCTAATTTAATCATGGATGCCAGTTGCGTGTAGCCAAATGCCAAATGTGGCTTATGCCATGGTATTTGCAGTGGAATAGGTGTGAAATAATTGTATCAGGTAGTAATGAAGGTGAAATCCTTTGATCACTGAAGCCTGGAAGAGGTAGATGGTTTTATATCTATATTCAGAGAAATAACTGAAGCATAAGCTTAGCCTGTGTCAGTGAAAGAGTGACATAAATGACCAGAAATTTCCTGAATCCCAAACACAAGACAATTTTATCACCAGCATTTTCTAAACTGTAAAAAACATAAGAAAAAAAAAAAGTAGAAGCTGTTATTCAGCTTCTTGGAACAAGAGGATCTTTTCTAAACCATTTCAACTTCTGGAATCATTCTAATGCCTAATTTATGCTCTGTAAAGGTGTACTTAGAGGACATCTTTATGCTCAAAGCCTGGGACATCTCATCAATTCAGTTTAATCCTGGCACTGCAAAGTTTCCTGCATGGCTTTGGTGAAATGTGACATTATGGTTCAGCCCCCTACCCCTGAAAATGAGCTTAATAACATCATTTACTCTCTCCATTGCACCGTTCAAATTATTCATGAATTTTTCAGGGAAAGAAAACATCTGCCATATGGCAGCAAATACCAAAGAGCCCTGCCTTTAACTGCAGGCTCTGGGCTTTTCTATGGCACAGATAACTGACTTAGAATAGTTGTTTTGGGGCAGGGATAATTGTTCTGCCACAGCGAATTACCAGAAGTGGAGACAACTGGTCCAAAAATGCAGATTAATGAAAAGCCATATTTTGGTGTATTCGAGAAGATGCTGTTTGGAAAAGTCATTTTTAGAGATCTACTGGATGCTGGGGCTGAAACCAAAAGAAAAAGTTTCTAAAATAGGTGATAGCCTGGTGGCTGAGGCATTCCTCTGTAATGGTGGAAAACAACAGAGGGAAACTTGAGTCTGGATCACCCATTTCCTAAGTAACTGGTCCAATAAGCACCAGATAATTTTTCAACACCCTTTTGCCTTTTTCAGTGAAAAAATCCAAGCCATCTTGATTCTGTCCTGCTAAAGAAAGGAAAACTTTCTAAAGCTTTAAAACTTTGGCAGGACAGAAAAACCACCTTGTCTCCTCTCTTAATTACAACTACAACTCCCTAACACAGTCCAAGCCGAAAATCCCTTGTGTTTGTGCCTGGCCACTGGAAATATCACAGGTATGAAAAAATTCCATGCAATTATGTGATTAGGGGCACTTCCCAGACTTTTGCTCTTTTCTCTTAATTGTCAGGTTCTGTTCAAATACATGAAGTCTGTAGCTCTTTCCTTTGTGTGAATAGCTTTCTCAATCCCTATACAACTTAATATTCTGTTGCCCTATTAAGCTAGCCATGCAGAAAACGGTTTCTAGCCAAATAATAGGAATAGCAAACGTATGAACTCTATACCTCAATGAGGTGTTAACTTCAAAGCCTTGTTATTTGGGAGTTGGGGCCATTTAAATGCTGACATTATTAGGCAAGGAAGTCTAAGAAACAAGCACTCAGTGGGAGTCAAAGATCTTTTTAAAAAGCATTTTCTTTATGCTCATCACACCCCAATTCATTTAGGATGGGCTCCTGTTCTCTGCCTACACGTTTCCTAATTAAGACTTCTTTCCTTGCCACAATGTTTAGGTTGGAAGGAATCTGAGGCTCCCCGTGTACCCCCTTCATGATTGGCATATTTTTTTCTTTCCCTTCTCCCATCTCCCTCGTTGTAATTACATTACAGTGGCTTATCTCTCCATCAAAGGATGGGTAAGTGGTCCCTTTATAAACCTGCTCGGAGCAGCTGTTGGCCAGTCAGGGAACACTGAGGCCTGACCAGAGCTACACTTTCCCCAAAGGGCTTATCTATATTGTGCTGCACTGAATGCTATGTGAATCGGTGTAGACAAGAACAAATAGCATTCAGCACATGACAGCTAAGTGCAGTTCTAGCCTGGCCTCATCAGTGTTTAACCATGATTAGCTGACATGCACAGTTTATTGTGGTCTTCACCAGCCTACATATTGTGACCAGTATTATGTCAATTACTCAGTTACCCAAAACTGCATTCAGACATGATTAAGTCCTTTCATTTCTATGGCTTTGTGAAGACTCGGCAACACAAATTTGGCTCTTTGGGAGCTGGGCAGCCAAGGCCTACATCTAGGCTTGGGCCTGACTCTTGCCACAGAGTGATGCAAAGCCTCTGGACTATCCACTCAGCGACAGCAAGGCACAGTTGCAACACGGGCAGGAATCAAAGACTGGCTGCAAATTCGATCTAAGTGCTCAAAGCGATGAGGTCAGAGCACCACAGGCTTCTGCTGGCAAAGAGGCAAATAATTGCTGCTAGTTTCGAGTAGGGAATACCATTTGTGTCTCACCCAAAGCTCAAGGTGTTGCAGCTTTCCTGCTGCAAAAGCCATGTTAGCTCCGCAGAGCATCCTGCAATGCCGCACCTAACTGCAGCTTGGGACAGCCCAGGGAGGATGGCACTGAGTGTGGCACTGCTAGAAACTGTCTCAGTCAGGCTGGGAGAAAAAGTGGGATTTATATGCTAAATATTATGAAATAATACTCCTTTATTCCTCGGATTCTTGCATTGCTAGCATTTAAATGAGTTCTGTGAAGATTCACTGAACGAGCCCCACACTTGCAGCAGCAGAAGCTCCACACACACTCCTCCACAGGTCTCATTGGAGCTGCCCATTCATATGCACGAGATCAGCTCCGTGTTTGCCCCATTCAAGCCTAATTCCAGCTTCAGTTCCAAAAGCAATACACCCTTGGCAAAACACTCTGCTGATACTAATGGACTCAGAATTTTCTGTATACTCAGCAGCTTGCTATAACTCCATAGCCACATCCAACTCATCAACAATTAACCATTGCCTTTGAATTCTTTCTAGAAATCATGCAGACGTATGGCACCAGGTGAATGGCAGAAATCATAATATATGTTTTTCTAGTCCAAATCACTTGCAGGGATTTCACAGAAGCATAGTAGGCAGTTGATATCTTTTCAGCTCCAGTCCCCATTCTACTTTGGCACCCAATAAAGACTCAGCCAATGTATGTATTATCCTTTTTTTTTTTTTTTTACAGAAAGGAAAATGTCCTATGGGACCTCTGCTTCTGCTGAGCTTGCATGTTTTGGGGTCGATGGATGTGGTGTTATATTTTAGTTAAATGGTATGCTCTGTCTCACCCCTTGAAAATGTATGGTTTATTCCAAGCCTGTGATCCTCCCCTGCAGTATCCTGTGCCTGTAATCCCATTGGCCCGATCTGTTCCGTGCCCACTTTGAATTTCCCTGTTAAGTGTGCCAGGGGGATGTTTTGGTCTCTCTTTGCCAGCTCTCCTGGCTGGTGCTCTCTCAGCCCCTCTCTCCCTTTGCCCCCTCACTCCCCTTCCCACCCCCCCCATAAACCATGCTGCCTCCCGGGGGTTGGACCCCCAATAAACCCTCATCTAATGAGCACCCTCAGAGGCCATGTGGAGTCTCCTTGCCTGGCTGCTGCTACCTGCGAACTCACAGCCTGGGGGGGCCCCCCTCGAAACGCGCCACTACAGATGGAAGATCACATCTTCTAATGCACTAATCTTCTCTGCACTCTCCTAGTGCAGAGACACGAGGTTTGGGAACAAAAGACATTATTCAGCTCCTGGGAGCAGAACACTGGCATCTATGTTTTATGGACTATTTGAAGCCTGAGATTTTTAGGGGTCAGCAGCCTCCCCAACCCCTATGCTCATTTTGCTGGCACCCCTTGGGCAGGACAGCTACAACAAGAACAGTCTTTCTGAAACCTAGGGATCCTCAGGCTCCCAGAACTGGCAGTTACTGTGTGCAGGGAAATTCTGAGTCGTGTAGGGTTGAGGCTACGTCTGGTGTGAAATGTATTTACCATAAGCACCCCAACCACACTGAGGCAATGTTTAAAAGCTACAAGGTTTTCAACTAAGTCACCGTGAATCAGTCATCTGCTCTCTACATTTTTTCCTTCCTAACACAGCAGATTGCTGAAATATTCATGCATATATTTTCTTTCTTAATCTTCTTCCTCCCAGCCTGAATCTGAGGAGCAGGAAAGTGTACCATGCAAACCCAGAAATATTTGTTATATTTGGATGTCTGGCTGTAGCTCCGAGTTGTGGTATCTCTGGATGATTCCAGGCAAAGAGAAGCAAGCTTTGCTCACCAAAGTTAAAATCTGGCACCAATTCTGCTTTTGCTTATTTTGGTATAAAGCAGCAATTTCTCCTCTTTATTCAATAGACTTGTACCATGAGGGTAAATTAGAGGGGAGGCAACTCAGCATGTAATAAACAGGAGTGAGAAAAGAGAACCCTGCAGGAGGTGAATATGAATTGGGTAATTTGAGAAAAATCAAATAACCTAAGGGGATAAACTGAAGCTACTTTGCTAAAAAAAAAATAAGACCAAACTGCCCTTACTCAGTCTAGGACTATGAGGTTTAAAGCCTGATGAATTCTACAAACTTTTGAATCACTAGGTAAGCAGCCTAACAAGATTTTCCTGCCAATGAGCAACTTCATCCACCTCTGTCATTGCCATTCCTGTGCCTAACCCAGGCAGGATTCCTAGAACCTGTGCATGGATAAGGTCCAGTTGTACCAACAGTTTTGGGGAGTAGACATTATGAAAAGAGTCACGAGATGAACTGAAAAGTACAAAACCAGGAAAGTTTTTCTATTTATTTTCATTTATTTCCCCCCCAACCTAACAAAGAGAAGGTTGGGGGGGAAATAAATGTGGGAAACAGAAAAAGCAACAGGCAGATCATCAATGTAACTGCCATAGGTATTCCTGGAACTGGAAATGAAACAACACTAGCCTAAAAAGACAAGCCTACATTTCGATTATGAAGTCCTGTCTCCTCACGTCAATATTGACAGCTGGGATATTATATTAATTATTATATTAATTATATTGTGTCACAGGCTGCCTCTTTTAGATCAGGGTTGTGCTCATTATTGCTATAGATATTGTCAGTTTCTCAACAGTTCAAGCAGAAATGCTAAAATCAGTAAAATATATTGCTCCTAAATATTTCTGACAGGAGGTAATCCAAGGAAGCTCTGTAGTTTGCAATAGAAAGTGGGTAGCAAAGGTGAGCACTAAGTGTCATCTCATGAATGATTTCTGGATTTATAAACTGTGGTTTGATTATTCCCATTTTATAGAGGAGTCACTGAGGCAAAGGGAGTGGTTTTGTCCCATGACTGTGAATGGAGGCTCCAAGAAGTCCTCTTAAGCATGTTGAAACTCTGCTCATCCTTAGCTCAAGCTTCCTCCCAAAAGGTGGAAGTGTTTAAGCAGCCACTTGGGGTCTGACTGCACTCATATGAGGTGTATATTGAAAGCTGCCTACCCCTGCAGCCTGAGCACACCCCCCTCTCCATGCCACCATGAACACATGGACATCACTATGGTTATTCACTCCAGGACTGATTTTAATAAGAGACACCTTTTCATAATTACAATTGCACCCAAACCATGAGCTGTGGTAGCCAGGCTTACTGGGAGAGTCAAGTAAGTGGAGGGAAAAAAAAAAGTTAAGGTTATGCTTGGCTTTAATTTTCGGGGCTCTCTCATCCTGGTTTTACCTGATTTTTCCCCCTGAAGAGTCCCATCCCCAACAGTGCCTCCTGTCATCAGGGGCTGCACTGAACTGCACTATCAGCAAGCCTCCAACCCTTACAAAGGAAAAAGAGAACATGAATTAGCTGAAATAAAAGACCGTGGCCAGATTGCTTTGTTGGATGAAGCACCTTTGTTGTAAGAATGTGGGAAAGGAGAGTCCGACCACAGCTCATCCAGATTCCTTAGGCACACACACCCAGTGATATGTATTTGTGAATATTTTCCACATTTATATTTGCTAACCAAACTAACCAGTTTTTACTTGTTTAATTACTGCCGAAGAAAGAGGAACTGTCAGTGCTTTCAGAGTTATGCCAAGGCACAGGGTGGGTTCTCTCTGATTCATATGCTGCATGTCTACAGAAACCAAGACCCAGCATCAGGAATGCCAAGCACTTTAAAAAGCAGCAGTCCAGCTCTATGGTGTATTTTTTAATCTAACTCCCTCGTTAAATTAATGTTATTCCTAACTTTCCCAGCAATTTAGCAGCGTATCAGCCATTTTATCAAAACACAAGGAAACAGGAAGACCTTTGGGGGGTAAAAGTATGGGACATAACACACTGTGCTATGCTAATTAAGTTTTATTCCTCTTATTTGCCAAGTGAATGAAAGTCATCCCAGCTCTGACTCTCTCTTTAGCTTCATTGGTATATGACATTACCACAGGAAGTAGATGAAATAAATACATATTATTTTTTTCTTTTTTACCAAAGTGGAAAAAATTTCTTGAGCTTTGCACACAGAAAGACATGGAGGTGACCTATGTGATGCCTTTCTGAAAATCACCACCACCATTAAAAGCCCAAAATCCTCATAGTCCAGAAAATTTTCAAGAAACTTGGCAGATTTTGGTCTTTTCATTCCCAGTGAAGAAATAAGTTGGTGGAACTGTAAGGTGACGATGCCAGCCACCTCCTCTATACCCAAAAACTGCTCCTAAATCTCACAGGAAGAGAGGGACATGATACACATCAAGAAAGACAATTTAGGGTAATATTTCATGGACATTTGAATGGGTTAGAATCAGGATGGAAAATGTGCTCTAATAAAGCCCCATATCATTATTACCATAATGACATCTGCAACTGGCTTTGTGAGGATTTACATCAGGTTATAAGGAGACACACAGGGAAGCAGATACTTCTGCATGCACAGGAATGCAGTGTTCAGCCTTGAGGTGAATTTGCAAGGGGAAATTTCTGCCCATCCATATTGTTCCCATGCTTCTTATCTCTGTCTGTTATTAAACTACAGGATTTGACCTCCCTGCTCAGTCTTTTCATCTGCAAATTGCAAAAAGCAATATTCACCTTTCTTGCAGAAAATGATTTTAGAATTAGAGAGATGAGAGTGCTGCCTCTCACCATGTAAAAACCCCAGACAAATGCACAAAAAAGTCAAGGTTTTGATATAGGATTGCCACTACTCCATGCATTGTGGAATGAAGGAATGGTAGGCAGGAAAAGATAGACACTCCACCTGGGACCTACAAAAGTTGCTGTCTAAAGCTGGAGACTTCACATCTAGAACGACACATATGATACCCCTTTATAAGCCCTCCTGCAATTTACTTGTCACAGTATCCACGACGGGTAAATTAACTTAATTACAACCATCACACACTTGAGAAAACTGGGACATGGCAAAGAAGCTGTTGTCACCACTGGCACTACGGCCTTTCTGATGGGTAAATCACTTGTCAGAAAACACCAATTCAAGTTTTACTTTCCTAACATAGGATTCAACCCAAGAGATGAATCCTATGACCCAAGTGTCCCTGAGGTTATTCAGAGGTACACCAGAGTCTGTTTTATTTGTTTTGAGTGAAATTACACTGCTGAAATGGTGTTGAAGAGAGAAGGGTTTTAGTTCTACAAATCTTGCACCTTGCAAGTTCAAGTAGTCCGTCTAGACAGTGTATTTTATGCTGTGCTAGCATGTATTTAGAGGAACAGTTGAAGCAAGAAGCCTCATATCCATGATTTTAGCAGGAACAAGAAGGATACTGTTCAGGTATGTTTATTATATCCTCAGATATGCTGGTGGTGCCAATATGAGTTTCCCAGGGCCAGGTTCTAAATGCAGCTGTGCCTAAATGAAAAGTGACTCCCCTGGACTCGATTAGCCCAGGTCTCCCCTTGCAGTGTCCAATTAGAGACCAAAGGATCTTGTCACAGTTGTGTTCACAGCCAGTCAGTGGCTGTGTCCAGCATAGTGTCATTCGTTGCCACAGTAAATACCGTTTTTGGAGGTGTTTCAGGGAGAAATTTGGGGGTGAAATTTGGGGAGAATTTTGGGGCTGTTTAGGAGACAAGTAATAAATTCACGGTCAGGGAATATGCAGCAACAAGTGAAGGCACAGAGAAACCAATGTAAGAGAAGCAAAACAAGTTTTGAAAGTGACTTTTGCTTAATAACAGCTCCCACCCAATAGAAAAACTGCACTGTCAGTGGTAAGGAGAGATTAGGGAAAACTTGCATCACCAGAAAGGTTGTCCCAGAGAAAATTGCTGTCTAGAGAAATGCAAAGGAGAATCCAGTCCTTTTCCTGCCCTGAGCAGATCAGGTTTTGAGGATTTTGTGCAAGGCTTGAAATGATTTCCAAGGCTAAATGTTAACAAGGCTTTCAGATAGTCCTGGGATGCTGGGATGTAAAGGCCAAATGAGATCCGTTTACATAAGCAAAATGGATATTTAAATAGAAAGCAGCCACCATGAAAAATGTTTTTAAAAATGCTGTTTTGGTTAATGCAACATACTGTATTTCTGCCAGCAAAGGCAGTTTCTGATCAGGACATGCCGTGCTTTCCTCTGGAGATTTTGCAGGCAGGGTGGTCTTCCATGAGGGAGGGGAAGGAGCTTAGTTAACATTACGCATCCTTCATATATGCAGGCTGGTAAATGTAAGGCATTGCAGCTGTGCAGTTTGTCACCAAAAACCAAGCTGAAAGGAATCTAAATGCAGGAGACCAAGGGGAATATGACCTAGTCGCTCTCAACACCTTTGATTCTCCCCCTTCAAAATAAAGCAACTTCTCCTGCATTTGTGCAGCCTTGGTCTTTAGAGAGAATTGTCAGATGGTAAAGACAAGGAAAAAAAGGGACAGTGCAAAAACATCCTAATAGGTGATTTATTATTTTCACATAGACTACAAAAGAAGGCTGCAGTCCCTTTATGCTATATTAAGTTTATTTTGATAGGAAAAGGCTTTGGCACTGGAAGAAGACTGCACTTTGTACCACAGAGCTCTAAATGCATCCTGGGTGTAGGAGCTGCTCTAAAGACCTCAGCTTCCCTCGCCTTTACAGATGCCTGTAGAAATCACCTCTGTGCAAAGGAGGGATGTAGCTGGCAAATCAAGCGCATTTCAGTGGGATAACATATTGCTTTCATTTAAGAAAGCATCCTCAACCTGTGCATGTTTAAACCCAGTGAGACCTGAGTACAGCTAAGGCTAAACTTATGCTGAAGTCTTTTCGTGAAACAGGTACACGTGAGGAAACACTGCTCAGTTGGAATATGGGATTCATTCTCTGGTTCATCCCCTCTTTTCCTCCTAGAATTACCAGAGTTTGAAAGGTAAAGAATCCACCTAAGTTAATAGGGACATGTTTATATAATTATATGTGTATAGCAGGTACAAAGAACCCATTTTAATATAAACATGGTGGTCATGTTCCAGGCTAAACAATTTACTAAGATCGCTTGGTTTTATATTGGCAGATCTTTAAAAAAATCTGCAAGTTGGAAATTTTTTGTCTCTCTTTGAGAGGTGAAGCAAAGTAATCAAGTCATACTGACAGGTACTAATTCCAAGAAAATAAATATTACACCAATTATCCATATCATTAATGATGTTGTTGTTATTATTATTAGCAGCATTTTCCATCCTGTGCAAAGCAAGCATTTGAAACAGGGCATGAATATAAGATTATTATACCATTAGAACCATTCTCCTTTACCTCTGTGATTAAGATTAGAAAGACTTGGGAAACCTGTCAGATTTCTTAAATTCCAAAGGTTTTAGCTGTAAGAATTCAGCTCTGGCAAAAAGAAATAATTTAGGAAAATATGCCATCATTTTTTCTAATCTCAGCCAAAACTTATTCTGAAAGAATTTCCACTGAAATAGATGGGATTGTTCACAAGTCGAGCTTTTCGGCATACATACAAGAGAAGGAATGCTGCACGCAATTTTGAGGCATTTTCCTACTCCCTTATTCCCAAGTTACAATATAGGCAAGATGGCCACTTCAGCTTTCAGGCTCACAGCTTGGAGTGCTGCTCCAAAAGTGTATTCCCAGCTGAGATGGGATCACCAGTGAGTGGGACCAGCATATGGCTGAGCATGTCCAAGAGCACAGTTGGACGAACAGCCCAGGCCATGGCTACTTCCAGTTGGGAGTTTGTGACCCATGACATTGCTGCAGAGATTGTGACACCATCCCTTTTCCCTTCCACTTCCTCGGATTTGCCATCTCTTTTGGCAGAACCTCCTTCTAGCTGCAGGTTTTAGGGCATGAGTGAAGTGGTTGGGGCGGGCAGGAAGAGTAACCTGGATCAGCAGAACATCTGCCCATGCACAGAGCCTGGGCAGCAGTGCTGGAAGTCTCCTGTGTGGGATCCAGCTGAGGGCATCTTCAAAGCTGCTTTTCCCATATGTCAGCAGCTATGAGGAGAGGAATGCACAGCCCCATTCCAAGCTAGGATGATCCCATTTAAAGCTGAGGCATCCCTGCAATGTAGTCACAAATATACAGAGAGATTAAGGATTTATAGTTTTTACACAATAGCAGGAGCATCAATAGGGTTATAAACCAAGTGCTCATCAATAACACCATGATTTTGGTCATTTAATTCAACCTAATTCAGGTCCTTCATGGCAGCCTTTGAAACACGATGAAATTTTATTTTCTAGTTCCCATTCAACCAAACTCCATGAGATACATACCAGGCTCATGCTGCAATGACCTCCACAATCACACTTGGCTCTTTGCACCTCGGGCTGCAAATCTTTCAAATCTGTCAGGTCATTACTTTGCCAGGTGTATATTCTGCACACAGGACAGAAAAGCCCAAAATCTTGTCACTGCACAAGACTAACCTGCTTTTAGACCTTTATCAGGCATATATTTATACCAGATGGCCTACTTAATACCACAAACCATGAAAATCTATCTTGAATTTTTTGTAAAACACTTAAATTGCTGGGGCTTGTACCAAGCAATCAGTCCCAAAATTCTGAAATTAAACAATTGCAAAATCTATGTTACAAAAATAACATGGTAATACCAGCTTTGGAAGATTAGAGAAATGAGGCACAGCTACAACCTGCTCACCTTGGGCAGTCTTGATGAAGCACTCATGTAAACACAAGGACACTCAAAAGGAACATGTTCATTACAATTTCCTGGAGGAAAATTCTCAGACTGCTACAGAAAACACCAAGATTTTGGGATGCTCATCCAAAACATAAGATAGAGGACATGAAGAGATGTTACAGTGCAGAAAAGTTGTGCTTGGAAATCCTTGGTATTTTACAAGCCCCAACCAGGTATACCCAAAAACAGAGGAGGAACTTGAAGGAAGAAGAAAGTCATGCTTAGCAACAGGTCCTTGGTACTTAATAAACTGTTAGTTTTTGAGACATACGCATCTCCTGTACATATTCACATATTTCATGAGCCATAAATATTTACTATACAGGGATTTCCTGTTTGTTTTTTTCCCCCCATAGTACCATTTCAGAAAACTAAATTTAAAAAATAAAAATATAATTTTCTCCTCTGAGTTTTATATTGAAAAGAACAAAAGAACTAAGAGGTCTGACTCTCCAACTTTCGGAGACTACTGTCATTACTAAAAGAATGAAGTAATTTTGTGACGAAAATCATTCTTAGAAGAAAAATATCCAAATATTAATATCGCCCTACCTTTTAGTAGGAATGAGTAATGTTAAATTTCTGCTGCACTAACTGCTCTGAAATACCAATGTAAATTGATAAAACCAACCCAAACTGAACTAATTTGGTTCCCCCCTTTTTTTTTCTAGAGGGTGGAAATTTTTTTTTTTTTTTTTTTTGCTTTTTTCCTGACTTGTGAAAGACACCATACAGTGATGTGGATGATGTGGTGAAAGCTCTGAAGAAAAAAATATCTACTTAAGTCAAGGAACAGGGGAAGTGGTCACTCTGCGAGGTCATTTTCCTGTGAGACTCTGTGACAGCTGGAGAAAATTAACCAAAATATCTGCATTCCAGAGAGGTATAAAGAGAAGAAAGAAAGGGAGGGGAGGGATCAAATGTCTTGTGGAAACCTGTAGGAACGGCAGTGGCATTTTCTATATGGGCTCGCTCAATCTAGTTTCCTGACAAAATTCTACAAAAATAGGAGGAGATTTTTAAAGTCTCAGAGGGTAGTCAGGCAGCCAGCTCCCTTAAAAGTCAGCAGGACATTCATTAAACTTGAACAGATTAGCTGCATTGGACCTTTTCTCTGATGATGGCACAGGGACCACACAGAAATCTTATTCCCAACACTTTATTACCATTTAAAGCATTACAGATCAGTCACACTTCCAGAGTGGAAGAGCTTGGAAGACAGCAATAATACCAAGGTATCAGATGGGTTCTTTGGTTTCCATGTTTATATTTCAAGGAAATAGCCAATGAATGCCAAATTTGTTTCTGCACTATTTCTGAATCCCCAGCATTGCTTTTGTTTTGCAATAAAATGAAACCAAAATTTTTTCAAACATTGTCAAAGTTTATTCGTATTCTTTTAAAAAATCCCACAGGTTTTCATGTCATATTTCTCCCAGGCCAAAACCAAAACTGAACTTTAAAGCCTGAATCCTGTCAAAATTAGTGAGTTTTTGTGAAACATTTTAACTCTGCCAAAGTTTAATAGTAATTGAAACCATACCTTTCTACCTTCAGAGCACTTCCATCCCTGGATGCATCCTCTGGTCATTTCAGATTACCCTGCAAAGAAAAACAAAGAAAACAAAGGTTCTTTGAGGTGAAGCAGCTCACTGTTGTAATTTCAAGCAATGAAATCAATTCATGCAGGAGGGATTCTGAGGTAACAAAACTCGGCCCAAGTCCCTCTGCAGACCCAGGCTCAGGCACGCCCTCAGAGGGAGCGAGACAGACAGAAGGACACAGGCAGGACTCAGGAGATGGCATCCACAAACAGAGGCAAACTAAAGAAATTCAAAAACAGAATTAAGATATTTTTTCAGGCTCCCAGGCATTACTTTTGAGGTGAGGATTTTAAAACCACACAGCTTTCATTTGAGTAACTAAATTTTACAGACCACTCTGTATCTGTGACCTCCCACTGCAAGATAGAGAGCCAGATTTCCCTCTGAAAATTCATCTACCTCTTGAGGTTTTTTTCAGGAAGCTGAGCTTTTCCAAAAGCCCTGTGCTAAAATCATATGCCTTTCTAAAATTGCTGAAAGGAGACAGAAAGACAAACAAATGCTACAGAGAACTTTGAGACATCGCAACTCATACCAGATTATCTACAAGTGGAGAAATAACTACTCCACATCTGCAGCAAGGCTGTGCATTGTGGTGAGATTTGGACATTCCTGCTCACTGCTGGTTTCACATTCATTACACCCAGGATGTAATAGCATGACTTTTAGTTAGAAAAAGCAGAACCTGCAGAGAAAGTTGCAGAAGGATTTCATGTGGTCTCCAAAACCCAACTCAGCAGGACTGTATTCTCTCCATTGCAAAACAGCACCAAGTGTCTTTTCCTCGTAGCTTGACCACTTTGTTTGAAGTCTCTGTCCACAGTTATCACAATGTCACTACTCTACATTTAATCTGATTTTCTCAGGCAGGTTATCTATTTTGTGGAGCGAAGAGAAAACAGTGTCTGATTAGGGAAGACAGATTTGTTTGGCTTTGTTTTCTCAAAATTTATTTTGATTTACCCATTCTCTCTTTTCCTCTATCCTTCACATGATAAATAGCTGTGAAGGAAGTAAGAGAGCTCCAAAAGGAGAAAAAAATAGAAGGATGTGGAAGTTTGCATTACTAACTCCACATAATGCTAACCTCATGTTGTGTTTGGAATCTGATATAGGCATTGTCCAGGTAGCTACAAAATTTTCCCTATTTACAGAACAGATAATGGTTTAACATAAGCATTCAATGGCCCAAAATCACACCTAAATCTGAACTTAACCAGTTCAAAACTCAGGTAACTCTAAAACACATTGAATTCACTTCTTTTTTAAGGAAGTATTTCATTTTTGCACTTCTTGTTTAATTTTTAAATGGACCAGAAGCAGAAGTTCAAAATGCCACATTAAGCCTTGCTCTCATAAGATTGCTGCTTGAGCTTTACCTCAGTGAGATTCAGAAAACTCCAGATAAAATATTCAGCTTGTTATCTGAATCAAATTTGAATCAATTTGAGGATTACTCAACCCCCTATCTTTACCGGACACCTTTTTTTACCCATTAGTGCCTCTAAGCCATCATAAAACCTCTCCCCACACTGGGGGTTTTCTTGACCTGGTCATGGCTTTGTTTTTTCCTGCCATGGAAGAGCAAGTTTGCCAGAGCAGCTTTCCTGGGTACTCTGACTACTTATTGCTGTTGATAAGGAAGGAGAAGGGAAGTAGTTCATGAAAACCTTACTGGTACTTGTCATATTTCTCTCTCAGTACTTTTCTGCAGTTAATTTGATTAATTTTTTAAAGGTAAATATTGAAATACATTAATTGACATCCCATTATCTGTGGTTGTTTACATATAGAGGACAAATCCTCTCCTCCACTCAAAGCCAAAATAAACAGATCTTGTACCTGTTCCAAGATCCAAACTGTCTGGTGGTGTTGGATTTATCACCACAGGCTGCAGAGCTGTTTGATGCCTGTTCCTGAACCCCAGGTAAGCTTTTTTGCAAAGATACTGTGTTTCCTAGAGGATCTTCAGGCACAGTTAGTAGCTTTCAGCCTTGACTGAAGCAATGTCAACTTAGCAACCTTTTATTTTTACCTTCTTAACTAAGAAAGAGAAGAAAGACATGATAATGTTAAAAGAAGATATTTGGCCTATTTGCCTACCTTGACTGTGAGCCTGAAAAGCACTGTAAAAGGCTGAGTGATCTGACTTCTTAACCTAATTTTCAAATTAGCTAATTTTAATGAGAGTATGAAGTATGCAAAAGCCCTTCACACCTTTCCTACTAAGGTGTGCAGTATCTTCATACCAGACAATCGCAAGTACAAAATGATACTAAATTCTTTTTTAAAAAGTCACAGAATAATTCACTAACCAGTTTCCTAATTCTTCAATGAATTCTGTGTTTGAAATCTATCAAGTCTTTCTCAAACAAAAAGAACTTATAGTGAATTAGCTATCAATATATAGATATACCAAATAATAGTGTCCTATTCAGGAAAAACCTACCACTGTTATGCTTCAAATTATTATATTTATAACCAAATATATCAATCTGAGAACACATATTTGATAGAAGTATGGAAAGTAACATTGAGCTCATATTAATCTGTGAATCTGTCTGCAGCAGAGCTGAAAACCATAAACATACAATTAAATGTTACCAGTACTTGTCATACAGGGTGATGTTCTGGTATTTGCTTTCAGGTAAGAATATTCCTCATCAAAAACTTATTTCTCCTGGATTATAATTTTAAAAAGAGATAAGAAGCTTTTGAATTATTTTCTGCTACTAGGAAGGTGAATAGATTATAACTATTTTTGTTCCATGGATCAATCTCCATTGCTTTGCATACAGGGTAGAATTAAAATGTTACCATTAACAATTTACACCCACTTGCTGGCCATAAATTACTTTCCAGGTCCAAGGCAGTGGATTGTAAAACTGCTGACTTCAGTGCTGGAGCACTGCAGAAGAGAAAAAACTGGATGAGACAGAGCAAGTCCTAAATGCCTTCCATAATTAATAAACATGGCAAGACAAGTTATGAAAAACAAAGGCAGACTGGACAGATTTATGCTTGAAGTCTGGTACTTTTGAAGGAATCTCCAACTACAAAAGCCTCTTTTGAGCTACATTAATTGAAAGCAGTTAAAATTCAATCACACGTTTACAGCCACAAGTTTAAAACTGACTCCTAATCTTGCATCGATCTGTAACTCACTGGTCAGACAGGAATGCCTTCCTTCTGCAGAGGATACAAGTCTAATGGCAGCTGTCTTCAGTTCCAGCTGGAGAGTTGCATGGCTGTGGCCTCAGAATTCCCTGATCTCAATCCTGAGTACATCCCCAATGAGGATCATTATCACTTGTGGAAGTGACCGGACGTCTGTGAATGACTTGTTCCTGGGTTGGTTTCTTGAGGTAATAAGAGAAGAGGATTCAGCTGGGTATGACACACTGCTTCCTGAGCTGGTCTGAGATAGAGAGAGCAGCATCTCCCTTCTTTTTTTGAGAGGCAAGAGATGGAGTTCACAGTTTGCAGCGGCACTGGTCAGCAGGGTGAAACCACCATGAGCATGCCTGTAGGGTGATGCAGCCAGCCTTGCCTTTGACCAGGTAAAGGAAGGAATAAGGAATCAAGAAACCACATTTATTTCCAAGGTTGCTCTTAGATTAAAACCTGCAGGGCAAACCTGAAATGTCACCAGACAACAGGACTCCATCTCACGTGACAGGGACAGATCAGAGAACTGCTTGCCCAGATCCAGCAATCTGCACCAACACTGACCGCAGGAGCAACAATCAAGCCCAGCTCTGAATCTTCTCACAAGCCAAGCCACTTTTGTATGTTATAGTCAAGATTCATGAACCTCTACCCTATGAGATGCCCCCAAAAACACTGAGAGGTAAACAAATTCTGCTTGAATATTTCATTACGTTATGTATGAGGAGAGCTCTGCTAAAGAGCTTGCACTATTGTACTGTCTTGACTAATAGTTTGTGTGACATGCATAAGGAAGACCAGATATTTGCAAATTTAAGGGGTTTTTTTTGCCCAAGGACAGCTTGTAAAACCCATTAACATGAATTGTGTCTGAGCTGATGAAGAAAAAAGAAAACACTGAATCCAGACCTTCAATATTTTATTGGTGTTTCTGAATTTTTATTAGCTGTACTTTCTTCCATAAAATCAATTTAATAAGGGGAGCAGTGTTTTGGTAATGTATCAAAAGCAGTTCTTCTCTTCAAAGGGCATCTTTTTCACTCAATCTCTCCTCTAAAGACAGTGACATTAGTTTTGTAAATTAATAAACAGGCCAGCATCTGAGGACTGCATGAAGCCTCCATCACCCCTTATTGTGCTTTCTCTTCTGACCCCACTTTCCAGTGCAGGGCCCTCATCTCAACAACAATACCCTGAAAGCCTGTGTGGCACTCTGGGATCACACTTGAAAAGGCCTTTGGCTGAGGCTGGCTTTCAAGAAGGGGGGACAATTGGCAAGAGGCCTGTGGCTATTCATGCAGAACAGGCAGTGAAAAATGCCTGAAGTCAGATTCAGGGGTGGGCAATGCCCAAAAAAGAAAGCCCACATAACATGAATGGCTGCTGCTAGGAGACTAAAACCAAAGGCATGCCACTAGCAGGCCTCCATGTGCCGACATCAATGGGTTCATCCTATCCCTATTAGGGGCCTAAAATGATGGAGAAACATGAGAAGTGACTATAAGCAGGAAAGGAAAATAATACCAAAGTACACAACGGTCAATGCTTATATTGTTATACTAAACACTCAGGAGAAGGAAATAGTATTTTCGATGTTCAGCACCTTTTCTGCTGGCAGGGGTTGCGTGGGTTGCAAAATCTGATAAAGCAAAGTAGCCATGGCACATTTTCTTGGAGGAAGAAAGCCATGCACTTCGGTAATTAGTTATTTCTCATGCCCATAATTAAGCATGATTATAAAAACACATTGGAAAAGCCAGGCCTGAGTTAGAATGGCTCCAGACCTGGTTCTGGAGCAGCTCCAGTCCCCTGGCTGTGCACACACAAGTCCAGTTTGGTTCCAAACCCAGCAGTGCTCATCAGAGGGGAACAGGAGGTCTACACGTTTATTAAAGGAAACCACTTTAATGCACCACAAAAGCATTTCAGCAGCATACAAATGACCCAAACCTCAACTGTGCTCAGGGTTGGGAAGGCTGAGAGGTGCTGTCTGTAGTGCCAAAGGCCTCCAGTCCAAAAAAAAGCCCATTGTGAAGAATTTACGTTGCTTTAATTCACCACGTAGTTCTGTTTTATCCTCTTATAAAATATAGCTAATCCCTCATATTTACACCCTTACATTTCACACTGGGGAGCACAGAGTAATGATTGATCTCTTTTGAAAGAAAGGAGGCTGTGCACACCTTCATTAATTTCAGCAGCATTCTGAAAACGACACAACAGTTTCTGTAGGAACAACCCATCCTTTCTAAAATCCTTTCCACTTCAGTACAGATGTTGGCTCTTGGCTAGCAAAAACCTTGAAAAAATGAATTACAATGTCTAGTCATGTTTGGACCAATTTCTAGGCATGATCTCAGCTCTTAAAAATTTTAATATTATTTAGTTTATGAGTAATAATGTCTGACTAAAAAAGGTAGAAAATACAATGTGATACTATAATCAAGTGATAATTTTCAAGGGATGATGTTTATTATTTGGTGTGGTGGAAACGTCCCCTTCTTGCTTTTTCAGTTATCTATTCCCATAATCTGAATTTCCAAAACTTTCTAAGTTTGTTAACAACCTCTTTCCTTCCTGCACTCGGTGGTACAGCAGCTGGAAGGAAAGCAAGACCCTCATTATTGCGGTACACTGTCCTACACGAGGGGTAGGAAGGAAATAGCAGCTCCCAGCCAAAAGAGGGGAGAGCAGTGGGAGTCAGCCTGGGATTTCCCTCATTTGGTTGCTGGTTTGGGAGGGCAAGTGGTGAATCTGATGCTCCTCTGGAGGCAATGAAGTAATCTGCTGTCCTGCAGTGGGAGTCAGAAAGGGGCTGTGCACGCTGCCGCAGCAGAGCTGCTGTGATCTACTGAGACATCAGGGAAGGCTCTACAGCAACAATTCAGTACTGTTTGTCTGTCCATTTGGATCAAAAATTTCTACATCCATGCTGGAGTCAATTTTAGCCCTTAAGTGTGATCTCTTGTGTGTGTTTCTCTTGTATCTAAAATTGCTCCTGTAAATGACTACTTTTACTCATGTAAATTTTTACTCCCAGCAGAAAATCTGTGCCTGTTTTGTATCTTCTCATGTATTGATGAGCAACAATGTCTGACTGCTTTAATTTTTGAAAAAGCCTCAAGAATACCAAAAACCTTATATAGACTTTACAAATTAAATACATACATACATACATACATACATACATATATATATATATATATGTAGGTCTTATAGATTGAACAAATGGACATGAGTAAGGCTAAATGTAGCTACACTGCTACTCTGCCAGAGGAACTCTATCTCTTGGGTGGTTGTGATTCCTGTGGCCTCTCAACGTTGACTATTTGGGACTTGGTATTCAATCCATTCAGGGAAGCAAGTAGAGGTGTTTATGATATGTGGCCAAGCCCAATCCTGTAATCCAAGAAATTGAAAATTCTGTCATAGTTTTCCCATACTTTGAGGCCACTGCTTCTCTTCCTCTCTTCTTCATGGATGAGCAAATCATTTTCCCTCCAGCAAAAAGATTAATCATTTCAGGAATTTGTAAACCACAGAATTTTAAATGTTTGTCAAGCACAGAATTGTATTTGAGAGATTTAAGTTTACTTTCGAATGTGAAGCATCACGTGAAATAAAAGAAGAGTCAAGATCCTTAAGATCCAGACTTGCCTCCTTAAGTGAACAGTTTATCTACATTTCTAAGGCTAGGAATTTAAAAATCCTGTTCATATCTCATGATGGGCACTTACAACAGTTTTCTGTGAATTTAATGTAGACATAAACATATATATATATATTTATATTTAAATGTCCTCATCATTCCTATGGCAGGACAAACTAACTCTCTAGATATGTCTTTCTCCAGGAATTAAAGTTATATTAGGTACCATAGGTAAGTTCCTAACATTCTCTAGACAAAAAAGTTAGACTGAATCTCTTCCACTCCAAAGAACACGAATTTTACTATCTAGGATTCCTGTTTAACTTGCATAGCCCTTTGAATATCCTTACCAGTTACAAAGAACATTTTCATATTTCTCTTATCTAGTTATATTGGCACACACAAAATAATATATTCAGCACACATCAGACTTGACAAGAAAAAATACTTGAATGTTTCAGGTTTTTCAGGATTATTCAATGGATTTTGGATATAATTTGTGTCAATCAAAGGAGGACCTTCCTAGCTTTGGAAGTTGAGAAAACAACCTTCCAAAGCCTGAAGAAATATATATTTTTAAAATTTGAGATCTGAAAGGAAAAGGGTGGGTGGTCTGAGCCCTTCAGAAGGTCTCTGATCCTCTGACCCATTAGACCATTAGTTCACCTAACCCAACCAATAGCTATTGGAGTCTAAGAGTATAAAGAAAAGTGGCAATAAAAATAAATTACTAAACAAAAGGAATAAAAATAAGCAGTTCAAGTTTTTTTTTTTCTCCTATGAAATCTGAAAAGTTTATATGTTGCTCCATTCTATCTATTCACTCGAGATACCTACTTGATCTTGCCAAGAAAAAGTAAGATTAAACTACCATGGGTGCCCAACTACAGAAACAGGGTACATTACTGACATTAAGTCTTGTGCTGCTCCTCAGTTTGATGTTTAGCCACTGCTCCCTGCTCAGACCAAGGGGTTTTGCATACAGAAGCAGCAATTCCTACTTAATAATCATTGAACTTGGCAAACACCAAGACTGTTGCAACAGAGCAGAAGTCACACATGGATGCCCTGGCTGGACTACAGGAGCTTCCCATATACATATCTCCCAGCTCCAGCCCCTCACTGAACAAATTGTAGCTCTCAGAATTTTGGCCAAGGGGCTCTAAGAAGTCAAGATCTCATGTAACTTGTTGCTTCCTTACAATTGAAAACATTGAAGAAAAGCCATACATCGCACTGGGTCTTACTTATCATCAGGTTTAGCCCCCTGTGATGGTTTTTCTTCCTTTATTTTTATTTCAAAGAGCACTCTCTAAACATCTCATAACAGCAAGCAGAGCCAGACAGCATGTGGAAAATGAGAATATCCTCCTGATACAAAAACCACTAGGCAGCACTTGCTCTCTATTTGAAAACCAGAAATCAGATGATTTTTCAGTGAAATAGCAAACATTCACAGTAGAGTCTTTCCTGGGGTTTTGAGGCTGGGGAAAGACTCCCAAGTCTGATTATAAATAAAGCATAGCTGCTAAGGAAAAAATATAATGGCTGAGGCATTGGACTAGAGATTCTGCCCATGTTTTCAGATGTTCTTCATGCTTTTGGGTAGCTCTCTTAATCTCTCTGCTAAACCCTTGGTTCCTCTGTGCAGAATGGATATCATAATTGTCTTTGTTTGCCTTCTAAGCACCCAGTGAGGGAATACGTCTTAATATGTTTTTCTAAAGCAATTTGCACAAGAAACTACTAAAAAGCACAGCCTGAGTATCGCACATTCTCATCAACACTGATTTCTCCCACTTAAAATTCCTCATTTTTAGTAGTTTGTGGCATTTTCCCAGTTGCTAGATAAGAGGCTGATCTCTGGGATCATTGGTGTGAGTAGCTGAATTAATGCCAATGCAGCCCATGAATAGGGAGCCTTCTGCAGAGTCTCCACAGAGATGGCACAACAGACTGTATGTGCCACCAGCTCAGCCACAGAAAAGATGCAGTAGAAACACCCAAGGATGGTGCTGGCTCTGGTGATGCCAGCAATGGGCTGCATTTCACCTACCATGGCACTAAGTACATTTCCAAATTGCCTTTAATTTATGGCCACAGCCACACAGTGGCTGTATTTAGAAGATGGAGACCTGAAATATGAGCCTCCAGCTGTTTTCTTCTCCCCTTTGGATCCAGCATAGATTCAAGCATGGATCCAAGCATGGATCCAGCATGGATCCAAGCACCATAGCATATTTCCCTGAGTGTAGCCATAGAACTCACCACATTTCCTAGGTTGCCTGGTCATTTCTTGGAGAGTTTCATTGCTGTAATTCTTTTTTACAGCTGGATACAGGCCTGGAAAAAAGCCCTGAGCTTTGTGCCAAGATAAAATATTACAAAAATATAAACTAAATGTTGTCTGCCCACTGAATCTATTCCAGTGGTCCTTTACTTAATAAAATGTGCTAAATTGGTGTCAGTGGGTGTTACCTCAGCAAAGAAGGCAGGACTAGGCTTACATAGTCAATAATTGCTTAAAACCTCATTCTTGATGAATAATAATCAGTGCTATGAGGACTGAGATTCCAAAGGTGTGGAAAAAATGTTATCACCTGAGTAAGAGAGTGTAATAAAGGTGTGAACAAAACTGGATTTTAGGACATAGAGAAGATTTGATAAACAGCCATATAGAAACATTCTGGATACAGTGGAAGCACACTTTGATAGGGGTAAAATCAAACTTGAGATGCAGTATTGCTAAATATTGCTAAGCACCAGTACTGCTGTTTCCCAAAGCAGACATTCTTAACAGTTCTCTTATCCAGTGATTCCTTTAGTGAAGTCTGAAGGTAACCAAGCATATCTAAGCATTTAACTGAAGCAACAAAGTCAACTGCACTGTCCACAAGCTTGAACAAAATATTCTGAAATAACATTCTGAACCCTGAGTCCAGGACAGGAGAAGTAGTGAATCCTAAGCCTGAAGTTGAGGTCAGTCCTTCTTCTTTTCCTCTCCAGATACAGCAGGGGGTTCCCTGCCCATCCTTTCCCTGGATAAGTGGCAGTCCCTACACTGACAAGGCACAGTCCATCCAATCTCTTCCCAGTCTGATTTCATGGCAAACTAGTGGAAAACTACATAGGGGATTCCATAAAAACAGAAATACTGAAAAATAAAATCTTCTCATGACTTTCCTCATTTGCAGTTGTTCATTTTTCCCTGTTCCCCTTGTGTAATTTTGAGGGCTGATAAAACTCTGCTTTTGTACCTACAGTAAATGGCTGTGATACTTACAGCAGTAGCAGGTTTTTATTAGCTGAGCTGACATCTGAAGTTAGGAGGAATTCACATTCCCTTTCTCTAAAGAGGAAGTTCTCATTCACCTACTTTTAAAAGACTTTTATTGCATCTTATAATAAATCTACTGAATACCTACACTGGGTTTATCTCTTTCTTGTAGCATGAAAAACTTACATAACACATTCAAAATCTAGAATCAGACATCCTTTTATTGTCTGTATGGAACACAGTCCCCCTTATTTCTCCATACTCAAGGCATCTAAAGCTGACCATGAAACCTTGCTGGAGATCAGTCCAGTCACAGATCACAGATTTCAACTGCTATTTTTAATTTTAGTATTTTAATATATTAAAATATTCCAAAGAGTAGATAACTGATGTATTATAACCCCTTTCATTTATGACCTTTTTTTTTAATCCCTGAAGATTAAATACATCAGATGCCAAAATCAATTAATCCAAATATTAAAGTCACAACATGATAGTTTGCTTTCCCTGTATTGCTATCTTCTTCAAATAAAACTGATCACACCTATCTTCCTGTGTTTGTAGACCAAAGAATAGTGTGTTGAGGCAGGCTTTGACTAATCCATCCCCTGGTCATTAGGAAGGACTGATTGTTTCTAAACATCCACAGAGATGGCACATTCTCTGTACCTGGAGGCTTGTTTGTCTTCAGCCTCAGTGATTACAAAAGTATTGCCCTCGGTTAACTCTGAAGCCTCTGTTAATAACTCTGACTACATCATAATTCACTTTATTCAACCTGGCCCCCTCCTTAGTTTAAGTTGTTCTCTGGGGTATTTCTAGTTCTGCTGTTGCTGGGTAAATAGCTGCAGTGAGGGGGAAAAATGGAGTTTCCATATTTAATTTCATGTCTTTGCTTCAAATTTGTGTACATATTCCATTTATGATGGGGTAGGAGGAATAGCTCAAGTGTTCAGCACCAGTTCAACAGTCGTGACAACTGCAAGAGATGAAATGTGCAGGCAGAGACTGATGTTCTCCACATCACAGGAGATGGAGAACATTCCTTTTCGACAAGGAATTTGAATTCAATATGGTATTTGAAATATTCATTGCTCTGTCATGGAAGACCAAAATGAGGGAGGTGGGAGGCTGAAGGGTGGTTCTGGTACTTTGCCCCACAGGTGTCTGCAGCCAAATTGGTACCCAACCATTCCTTTTTAAAATGGTGTTGTGTTCAGTTTTGTAAAAAACAGATAACACGCTAGAAATTATTGCTTTACGTGAACCCATACCTTGGGAAAATCATATAAGGTTATAACTAATAAACCAACAAAATGCTTGAAATTATTGCAGCAGAGTTCTGTGTGCTGCAAGAGACCAGTTCATGCTGGGTGAAAAGTAAACAGCAGCTCTTTTTTTTTTTTTGTTTTTAGGGGGAGTAAGAAATTGTCTTTAATTACCCAAAGGTGTTCCAGACAGCACTCCCAAAGGACACCTGTGTGTCAAATGCTCATCTCCAGTTGTGGAAATGTGGTCGTTGTACACACCAGCCAAGATGCTGAAAAACAGATTCAGGAAAAAAGCCCCAATCAAACAAAAAAACCTGCAAAATAAGAGAAGCATTTGGATTATTAGTTAACATCACTCTCAAAAGGTAAGCGTTACAGGATATGGTTATTTTTTTCCCCTTTCTATTTTAATTAAAAATAGCACAACCTGAGCACGTCTGTGTTTGGCTGTTTGGGAATTTGGTGGTCCTCCTTCTCTGGCCCCACATAAATTTGATTTGCCTGTAGCAGATCTGGGACAAATTTTGCTCTGATGTAATACTTCATGCCAGACAACTCAGTTTATGTCACATCCTTCCTTACTGCAAACTGGGAAACTCTAGAATCAAGGCACTGGGCAAGGCAGGTGGGTGAGGGCCAAGGTAGCCCAGGACAGCTCTGAGGCCAAGCATGGGACAGACAGAGACACCCTGGGCAGTGGCAGGCTGTGCACAGCCACATTCCCAGGCTCTGGAAAGCAAAACAAACACAGCCCAAATGCTGTGGAACAAACCTGGGCCCGAAAGTCCAGGCTGAATGAAACAGAGCTCAGTGCAAACACAGTCCAAAGGCAGTGGAAAGCAAACTTAGGCAAATAAACTCCAGGCTCTGTGAAACAGAGCACAGATAGACACACTCCAAGCACAAGTAGGAAAGCAAACAGAGACAAATATAGTCTAAACTTAATGAAGCAGATACATGAAACAGTAGCTGTCTCACTCTCCAAGCAAAATCTAAGTAACTTAGCCCAAAATCTCTAAGCTGGAGCATTTGTGGCTCTCTTACAGGCAAGCTAGAGTGCTAACCTTCCCTTCTCATATCCTTCATGCCTTCCACTCACATTCAGCTTGGGACGCTTATTCTCCATCCCTCAATGGCCCACAGTAACCGCTGTGGATCAAAAGCTTTTTAATTTTTGCATGCCTTCAGCAAAATGTGAAGACTTGCAGTGTTTCAAGGCAACACTCAAAGGGAGCAAGGACACCTTACTCAAATATATATATATATATATATATATATATATATATATATATATATATATATGTACAGTTTCTTTTGGACATTTATAATGCAGCTTCCAAGGGAATGAAACAGAGGAAACAGAGATTAGATAGCAATCAAGATATGTATTTTTAAAAATGAAAACCAGAGAAAAAGGGAAGCTAAGAGCATCAGAGACATTTCTTTACCTGAGGGAAATGTGACTAACATGAAAAAGATTCTGAAGTATTTCAGAAACTGAGAAAGTTTCCAATGGTTAATTTTTTTTTTTTTAAGAAGATAACATGGTTAGTGATGGAGAGGAGGTAAACACTTAGTAAATACTGGACTAAAAAAGGCTAAAGTACTTTTCTCACTTGACGATGGCAACTGAAAAGGAGGGTAAAAAACATCAATTACGATAAGTACTTTAAACCTGGCAGGCCATAGATTTTGTCCCAAACAGTCCAAAAGACCTGTCTGAAGAAAATCTCTGGCACATTTTTGATGACTCTTGGAAGACCAGAAAGATTCCCATGAAATACAAGAGCACTATGTTTAAAAAGGGCAGGCAGGATGACACAGGCAGCACCAGGTCAGTGAGCTGACCTCGGTCTTGGGTGAAAGAATGATTCACTTGCTGCAGGAGTCAACTAAGAGGGAAATAAAGAAAGGAAAGAGAATTCTTGTCATTCTGTGTGTTTAACAGAAAACAGGTTGTGTCAGACAAACCTGATTTCATTCTCAAAGTAGATTGCTATAATTCTGCAGATGTGATGTACAGTACAACACTGTGGTTAAAAATAATGCCACATGATGACAATAAAGTACATGTTAAAAGCATTAAGAGTGAGATGAGTGCTTTTTTTTTAAATCCATCAGTGGGGAATCACAATTGGCTTGATGGCATTTTAGGGATTCCCCTAAATCAAAGCTTTTCAGTGTTTTTATCAATGGTTTTAAAGAATTTTAACGTATGTTAGAACGAAAACAAAGCAAATGCAGCCATCTTATATCACCAGTAAAGGCTAATATAATAAAATGAAGGTCATTTGCACTGAAAAACTCCAGGGCAAGGGTTAATTGTGTTCTTTTGATCCATTAAAATATTACATCTCTATGATTCTATAGTAGGCTGAGGTGCAAACCAGTGACCTGTAATAAGGAAAGCAGGGAAGGAAAAGAGAATAAATGGCTGGGACATGAACCCCACTCATGTTCCTCTCTGGGCCAGCCCTCCCAGGAATCAGAGCCATTGGTAGAGAGGTCTAACATCCTGACTTAAGGCTCAGTAGCCCTTGCACGGTCGATACAAGTACTGTGCCAATAAAAACACCCATTGTTTTACATGCAACTCAATTACCAGCTTCATCTACCAGCTTCATCTGCTTTCAGGAGTGTCCTCCCATGCTCATTTTGCCAGTTTCCATTGGATTTAGAATGCTTTAGTTGCTCTGAAGTAGCAAAGTAAATGCAATCTATCCTAAGGGATCTATTCTGCCTTTCACCTACTAGAGCAAAAGAAATGCAAAGCCAAAGCAACTAAAAACCATTAATGTTCCCAAATAATGATGATGATGATAATAATGACAACAACAACAACATTTTAGTGCTCTCTATTATTTTCTAAGTTAGCTAGATACCATTTTCCTTATTCCAGGAAGTGTTTGAGCAGAAATTTGAAGGAAATTTTTTTCTACTTCAACTTTTATTACCTGCAGTCTCTTTTTTGAGTGCAGTTTCTGGCCACCCCTTCTTTTTTCTTTGCCAGTGCTCTGTTCATATTTTGCATTCAAGTTTGTGGCAAAGTAAAAAAAAAAAAAAAATTTTGTTCATTTAAAGTTGTAATTATAATGCAAGTCAAATGTTACTTGATAATGTGTGATAAGACAGGTCCTCAGCTGATACAAATTAGGACAGCATCACTCTTTCACTCTTGAGCTGTGTCATTTATATGTATTGAAGGATGGACCCATCAATGAAAATTAAAAGGCAGTGCTGCTTTTTTTATATTAATAATCAACTAGCTATGGTTTTCTCTTAAAATAATCATTAGCTGACACACAATTTTGTTTCCTCCAAATGAGCAAATACAATAGAAAAAGAAATCTGGTAGCTGGTAGCAGAGCTATTAACACATATATAAAACTCAAGGTTTGTTGACTGAGTATCTTTACATTCACTGATTAATCTTCCATTTTCATCTCCCTGCATAAATACATGATGGCTGAATGATCTAGATAATGGGAAATACATTTAATAATCTCTCATAAAAACTGTGGAAAACATATTTCCTTTCGTATAATCCAAAAGCCTGTGTTTTATTGAAAACAGAGAAAAAGAATTGCTAACTTCCTCCTTATGGAAAAAGGCATCTTAGACATTAATCTTCAAGTTATGGAAAAATCCATGCAATGGATGTACCAGTGACTTTTCCAGGTGTGTTCTTGCCTATGCAGTCAATTGTCATACACAAACAATAATCAACTGAGGCACATATTGCTCCCAGCCTTGTATTCGCAAAAAACAGCAATGAAGGAAAAAATTTCAAAGCTTCTCCATGCTCACTTGTCTCACACCTTTTGTGTTTGATCTTCGTTTCATAATTATGAACTATAATGGTAAATAATCCTTTTATGGACACATTGGAGTTTCATTAGAAAGGGAAGAATAATTGGAAGGATTACCTCTTACGTGTTACAAACAGACCTCAGGGCTCAAACTTATTAAGCAAAAATGCAGAATTTCACAAAAGCAGGTAAAAGATGAGCACTTTTATGGCCTTTCTTGCCATGGGGGCCACCTACCAAGTTTTATGCATCAAAACTCTAGAGCTTTCTGTTGAGACTATTTCATGAGGCCAAAATATGGAGACAGAGTCTCCTGTCCAGGATTAGGACACTGTCTAAGAGAAAAGTGGCCTATAATTCAGGGAATTCCCATCCAACATCTATTTATTATGAGCTGTGGGAACAGTCACCAGTGCAGGAGTGCAGGAGCAGGAACCTGCGTTGGCATTGACCGCCGACAATGCAGGACTCATTTTCACCATTAGTATGCCTTCTCTTGGCTTATCTAGTCCAGAAAATTAATCAGGCTTTTCTGCAAAGCAGAATGGCTTCAACAGAAGGGATAAAAACTGCTCCTTGCTCCAAGTAGGGTTTAGTGGTTAGGGGATCCTCAGGGCACTTCGGCCATATGAGCCTGAAATCCAGCAAAGAGAGCAGGGAATGGCCTGTTTATATTCTGGGGTTGTGAACACGGCATGAAGGGGTTTGGCAGTACTTTCTTGGCTATACTTTAAAAGAAAGGAATGATCTCCATGGTAGTTTCCAAGAAAATGACATAAGTACCTTATTCCCGGAAAGGTTTTAGGGAAATACCTCGCCGCAGCTCCCAGTCAAGCACTTAAACGCAGGAGAAGGAGCTGCAGAGTTGAAGTAATTTCCTGCTGACCAGTAAAGGAGTCTCTCTGCTCAGGGATCTCACCACCATGAGGCCCAGGCTGAGGCAGCTCACTTTCCTCACTTGCTTTACAAGGAGCAGGGACACCTAATTCAAAGTCCTGGATTACAGACTCAAAATTAGATGCATAAAATCTGCCTCAAAATAGAATCAAATAAATCAGAAAGCTCCAAAATCTGAAAGACCTGGCTCTGAGGAGGAAGGCACCCAGATACAAACAAGGGACTATATTCAGGAAATGCACCAGCAAAAGTGTAACTGAGTGCACAATTTGAGATGAGCAAAGGGTGCTGGATTTCGGAGAGCTCAGAAATGCAAAGAACACAGGCAGAAGTGTCAGAGCAAGTCTGTGCTCCATTCCCATGGGGCATATTATCACCATCTGGGAGATGATTGATATTTATTTGTCTAGCTTGTGCACACACACAGGCACTGCATTTTAGATGGAGTCTCTCAAGTTAAATAGCAAAATGAACAATAAGACAACCTGCTGACAACTCCAGTTCAGACTAGAAGAATTCGTCAGGAATCTCATAGTTTAGGAGTAACTCAAAACAGTTATTCCCCCATACATTTTCACTTCAGTGATAAAATGGTGTGTTCCTCTGTTTATAAACTAAACTTGGTAGGGATGTGGTGCACTTTCATTCTGAACACTCCAAGTGTATCAGGCAAAGAGAAAGGCTCCATACATTCTCCAGAAAAAGGAAGGGTCAGACTGAGCCCCTGTTTTGACCTTCATGTTTTTGGTCCCACTTAAACCAAATGAGTTTGTCCCACAAAATTTTGCAGCAGCTGTAAGGTTCTGTAGTTAGTTTATATAAGCTTTGCTGAGTTTATGCTTTGAGAGTGCTGAGTGGTTAGGGGGATACTGCATACTAAACCCTTGCCTCTTTAGGGAAAAAATGTATTAAGCTGTCATTTTTGTGTGCATAAATAGGAAATGTTGAATCAACTTCTGGCTTTCTAGACATCTAATTTGTTTTTCAGCTGTCCATTCTTTTTTCCTTCTTTTTTTTTTTTTTTTTTTGAAGTTCAAGAATTTTCTTGAGAACTTTGGACATTTGTAGGAAGCCACTGAACTGTCATTCTGCACATTTACTTGGGAGCAAATACAGATGGCACCCACATGGCACCCACATGTATAGAAACTGGGAGACACAAAGTTTTGTGGGAACCTACTCCTCTTCTGCTTGTCAAAAGCATGTAAAATGTTACTCATCAGAACTTGAACTGGAATTATTATATAAAATTATGTCTCTTTCCTGTTAACTTCTGCTTCCAAAAGTCACAAAACAAGAAACTATATAATCATGTTTTCTAATGCCTTGTTCATGTTTTTTTCCACTGCTGTCTTTAGACCTGTCTCAATCCTGAATTCCAGATGCTGACCAGGAGAGACATGTTGGAAAGTATCTGGACTTCTCTGAGAAATCCTAGTTCATCTCCATTAATAAATACTTTTAGACAACAGATTACCCTCCAGCAGCTCCAGTACCCAACAGAGATGGTGAGATGAGTTCTCTGCTGCTGACCACACTGAGGAGCCTTTTAAAGTACCACAAACATCTACTGAAATCCCACAATCAAAACCAGACACAAAGCTCTGTGCATCTCCCTGGTGTGCAGCAAATGACTAAGCAGGGCACGAGGCAATGCAGAGATATCTTGGTGGGCAAAATATTCCATTTTATGCTGGTGTAACTGCAACTTTTTTCAGCTGAGTTACACTTGAATAAAGCCAGGCTAATGCAGTGGTGAGGCAGATCTGATACTTTTACTGTGCTTTGTATCTATGATTACAGCCTAAAAGATCTGCTTCAAGTAAAAAAGATGTTTTGATTACGTATGTCAGCACAGGAAGCCACCATTTTTTTTCACATGGGTGGCAATTATTTGATTCTTGGAGGTTGCTGCTCTGCACCTATTCAAATGAATACACAGCATTTAAATATCAGCAGTGACTCACGGACCACTAACAACTACAGAATCCCAGATGATGAAAAGTTGAAACGTATTTTTACAGACCCTTTTTGTGGTTGGTATCTGTAATAATGCCAAATGATTTACCAGTGTCTCTTAAGAGTAAAACAGTAAAGACTCCCATCTGTTAGAGGGTTGATCCAGCTTGTTCTCAACTTTTTTGAGTCAGTTTATTATCATCTGGGAGTAGTTCTGCACCTAGTTGTTCTTCTTTTCCTTTTTTTCTTTTTCTTGTTTTGGGAAGATAGCACAAAAAAAAAAAAAAAAGTCTTAACTGGAATGGGGCCTAAATGCTTGTGGATTTTTTTTTTCATGTAGGAATACTTCTTTCAAGAATGGTTAGGTCCTCAGCAAAGCAAAGGCTTCAGACACTTTCTTCTTTTCCTAACCTAATTTTTTTCCCCTACAATTTTAACAGCTTGGGAAAACTATGAAAATTGGAAACCTGTATGTAGAAGTTTTAAACTAAATCAGAATCTAGCCTTTCTTGCCCAATCATTCACCTTCCACTTTTGTTTTCACAAGGCCATACAATTTTGGTTTTCCAAATGTACAAATCAAACAATTTTGTCAAATTCCACTAGGTAGCATGATTGATCCCCAAGAGGGCTTCATTTTAGCCTTGGAAAGCAGGAATCCACTTTCTCCACCACCAGCAGCCTCTGACAGGTAGGATTTTGGCCTGCACATGCTTCGCACCACCATCAGTAGGTTGTTTTTTCCTGAGACAAACTGCCCCAGCAGTTTAACCCAATATCACCAATGTCTGCAAAGTTGGGATTATTTTCACAGGAGTAGATCTGGGATAGAAAGTAGGTAAAGGAGAATGAAGAGATGAAAGAGTTGGGTAGGGAAGGCAAATGGGAGGATGTGAAAGAATTTTATGTGGTTGACAGAGGGCTCCCAGCAGTGAGAAAAAAATGAGAGATGAGTCAGGTCAACAGATTTTTGCACCAAAAAAAAAAAAAGTAATTTATATAGACGAAGTTTATTGAAATCTTCAATAATAGTTTGGAACAGCACCTGTGAGGAATTTCTGAATAAACATGTAAGTGTTTCTAAAAAAACATCAACCTGTTCATTCCTCTATTCTTTACCTCTGAATTCTTATCAGCCACACCCTTTCTCCACATTTGCCATTTTAAAGTTACAATGGGTTCAAACTAATGTCCTGCCCTGTTAGGCTGCTAAATATCCAACTGCAGAGAGCAAAGCCTTCTCTGCCTGAGCCTGAAAGCCAAGGCAGGTACATGGATGTCTCAGCCACAGCTCTGGTTCACAGCCAGCCAGCTGTTTTAACTGACAGAGAATCAAGCTATCGTTTCCCAAACCACAAACATACTACCTCTTATTCAGAATGAAATAAGAGACGTGTTTCCTTTTGACAGTTTGGGCAACAGGTGGGGAAAATTACAGTGTCACACTAAGCATTTTCCTTTGGGCTGTTACACAGTGTCTGTGCTCTTGCAGCTTTTGTGAACACTATCAACATAGAATTTCTCTTATTAACCATGAAGAAAACAAGCTTTACATGCAAAAACAGTAGCCTTGACTCTCATTGTGTGGAGCAATTGCACGTGCTATCTTAGTACCAATTCCAGATTTTACCCATTTTCCATTTTCCAGCTCCTGGGACACTTTGGAGATGGAAGACTTTAAAACACTGCAGAGTTTAGATGATGGAGAATATCATAGCCTGGCCTTAAAGCAAGTAGGCAGCAAACTGCATCCTGCTGACAGAAGAATATCCATGTGCAACTGGCATGAATGTCTGTCTTGTTCCAAAGTTTATTTCCTTTCTGTAAAAAAATTAAAAATTATTATATTTATCGCAAAAATCTGCAGCTTTAAGAAAACACCAGAAACCACAAATCTTCCTTGATATGGGCCAGGCAATACAGGGTGAGAATCTAGCCAATAAAATTATTCACTTAATCAAGTATTTTCTCATTATTAAAATGACGCTGTCTCATTGCTACTGCTCCATTTCCTTCTGTTCTCATCAAAATCTCACATCATATTTCCACAAGAAAATGCAAAGCATGAAAGTAGAGTGTAAAACATCACTTCTGCACCCAAAACAACCCTTAATTTCAAGACTTGAAACTTTCTTCCTCTGGCACGGAATTTGTTCATCTTCCCAGTGCTCAGCCTGTGCCCTTTTTCCCTGTCTGCTCCAAGTCTCAATCCTCACCCTTAATTGCTTGGTGCTAAAAAGCCCACTCAGTGCCTTGCAGAAGGTGTGTTTGGTAGGCTGCCAGGTCAGGTCTTTACCCTGCAGAGACTTTGGTGTTGGGGCCATATCTCCGTTTATGTTTGTGAATAATCCAACACATGTACAGCACTCCGGGTCTGATCCAGTATATCATAACATCACTGATGTGGGACCAGATGCTATATGAACAAATGGGAATCTGTTGCATTCATGTAGTGCCTTTTTTTTTCCAAGGAACTCAAAGCACTTTACAATCTTTAAGCCTCACCACATGCCTGTGGGGTACAGCAGGGTAAGTAGGCCTGTAGCATTCTTTACAGAGCTAAGTACATTTATTCAAATGTAGCTGAATAATAATAATGCAACCATGACCTCCCATGACACTTACGTTCCTCGGGAACAATGAAACTGTCAGCCACAAGGGTGAGACCCATGAGTCTGGGTGACAAAACTTTTTCGGCAGCTGGCCCACGGCTGCAGGCCTCACTTCCGTAATAGATTAGGATGACCACGAGCTCCCATGCAAAATGCAAAACTTTGCTTCTTCGCACTCGTTTTCCCACCCCATCAACAAATACCAAAACAACCTCGGTGGAAAGCAAGAACCCCTCTATAGGGTTTTGTGAGTCATGCTACAGATTCTAATAGAAAATTACTGCTCCACTAGTAGGTCTGCGTGCTTCAGGAATGACCCCATCTCAATAATTTATTCCTTTAATAGCTTCTGGATATCATTGATTGATTTAAATGAAGCATGATTAGATCCTTAAATTTGCTTTTACAGAATTACTTTTGCAGGGGTGAAGTAGTGACAAATAAAGAAATTAACCTTAATTTAATCAAAATAGGGTTTTATACACTGTTATGAACGTGTGTATACTGAAAAGTATTACACTTTTTTCCTGATTCAGTAATTTGGTTCCAATCCAACAAGGAAAGTAGAAGAGACGTTTAACAAAGGTAATTCTCTTCAGAAAAATGAAAACAAATGAAAGAAAATCTGCAGGAAATATTTGGAAGTTAAGACCCCAGACTCCTCTTCTGGGAGTAGAATGAACTTTGGAAATCTGTGAGTCAGAGGCACAATTATCTACATAAAAAAAAAAAAAACAACAAAAACAAAACAAAACAAAAAAACTATGCACTACTGATTAACCTTGGCACTTCAGACAGCAGTGTCACCTCTTGCATTGGAATGACATGCCACCACGTGACAAACTTCAAACTGGCCATTTCTCAGAGATGGCTGCTAAAATAAAAACTGCATTTAATGTACCTATGCCTGTGTAATGTGCAGCACCTTGCTTTCCAACTGGTTTACTGTCTTCCAGAAACAGCCCAGAATGTTAAACAGAGCAGAAAGTGTTACTTTAAATCACACAAATCTCTTTGTCACCCACTCTGGTTTTGCTAAGATGCCATTTTCCCCCCTTGTTTCTCAGACTCCTTCCTCTTTAGTGGGAGCTCCTCCATCCCCTTCAGTTCCCCCTGTGCAGCGAGTAAGGCTGGAGTTGCCACAGTCTCCTTAATGTCTAATCCTTTAACACTGGGAGAGCATTGTATTGCAGCCCTAATGCAAGGATGAATTCTGGAATGTGCAGCCTGGAGAGAGGCTTATAGAATAAGAAAGAAAGAAAAAGGGAAGAGGAAAAATGAATTGAGAAGAGAAAGAAGTCAAAACCACACATGGGACAGAAGGAAAAAAAGGGGATTAGGTGACAATATCCGACTGCACTGAAGGGTCAGGAGAATTAAGCTTCAGAGCAGCTTGCTCAATGTGTGCTGGGATAAAAAGACTCTGATATGAATGGAGGTGGTTCAAGTGCAGGCACATTGTGGAATGCAATAGGAGTCTGCTAGGGAACATTTAAGAGAGTTGTGCACCACTTTCATGTAGCAAATAATATATATTGTTTGCTGGGCAAAGATCTGAGCCTCCCTGTCACTTTTACAAGGTTGTTACAGAGGAACGAGAAACACAAGAATGGAATGAAATGGAATAGCTTTACACTAAATGAAATTATAAATCAAATAATCTGAGCATGTGCTTCTAAGATTTATTATTGCATATGATGTTTATATTGAATATAAACTTAAAGCAATAGATCCCTGTCCAAAGAAAATCAGTGCATTTGACATCAATGGAGTTAGATCTGCTTTTAACAAATACTTCAGAGCCTGATTTTTAATACCTAGTTGTACTGCATGTACAACTGAATGCATAACCTTTTCATCAGGCCAGCTTTGTGATCTTTCTAATCAATGTGGGTGTTGCATCTTGAAGGACACTGACTCATTATGATTTTCATATATGCTGAGAGTACTTCTACAGAGCTCAACAGTTTAACTGAAAATATTACAGATACTTAAAATTCCCATGCAGTTTATTTTCAATTTCCTATTCACTTCTTGCAGACAAAACCAACCTGCAGACAGCCTCAAAGCGACAGTATGGTTACTTTATGAAAACCAGCTCTCTACATCTTCTTACAAGACAGGCACTGGGAGTTAACATAGCTGGAATCTGAGAAAATGCCCTCTGTCCACCTGACATGCTTTTTTGCCCCAACATGGCTTCCTAATATTAGATGAAATAACAGCCTCATCTCAATCTGGCATGACTACCCGTCTATGAAGCAGAGAGAAAACTGAGAAACATGAGACATGGAAGAAACAAGTAATGAATAATAAAATAAAGTGATTTTTAACTATGCAAAGAGAATTCATTCAAGTCAACCATCCTCTGCTGCAGAGAGCTTCAGTAAAGCTGAAGGTGGCTGTGTATGTGATTCACATGCACTTTGCTTTGTTTTTAGAATAGAACAGAAAACACAACTCATTGCAAAAAAAAAAAAAAAAAAAAAAAAAAAAAAAAAAAAACCAAACCAAAAAAAACCCCAAAAAAACCCCAAAAAACAAAACACCAAGCCAACAAAATAAAACAAAAGAGAACAAAACAAAACAAAAGAAAACCCAATCCCAAAACACTCCACTCCTACACAAAAACTTGCTTGGATTGGAGTGATTAGGACGCGTTTCCTTCCTCCTCCCCAGTGGTAACACCTATGACCTGACCCAGGACTTGACCTGGAAGCTGAGAAAAGAAGAAAAAAGACAGGGCTTTCAGGGTTCACGACAGCATCTTTAGAAAGATATATGCCTGTACGTGGGCATTATGGAAGTACAGTGTCATTTATTCTCTGGGACACAGATGTGAAAGCACCGTTGATGTATATTTTCAACTAATACTTTCCTGTGGCAGAGGACAGGAATTGTTTCCTGTGAATTCAGCAGCAATATTTTTACCGACTTCAGTGAACTGGAGCTTTACTCCAAGGTTCTAAATACATCACAAGAGTTCACAGCCATATCAGCAATTCCTCCCCCATCATCCATATCCTTAAAAATACATATATGTCCTTTATTTCCTTCATCCTCTGAGTTATCTGGGTTTGTTGTTTGTCCCTTTTCAGTCCAAGGCAGCTGAGAGCCAGGCCCCAGAGCCTTGAAATCAAAACAACAGCAACACATTAGGCAGTCTGCTGTCTGCAGGGTATGTCTGACTAAGCTGGGAGTGATGTAGGAGCTGAAGAATCCGCTCTCTCGTGCAAGCAGGCACCGTGGCTGGGCAAGGTCTCAGTGCTGCTACACAATGTGTTCCCCTGATCTGTGTACACACACAGACACAGACTATCCTGCCCAAACAGAGCCAAAGCATTAATCTCAAATCATACAAAAAGCCCCAAGAGAAACAAAGGCATTGTTTTACATGTGTTTTTTAAAACATTTTTCTCACAAGCCCCTCCAAAAAAGATAGCTATCTTAAAGTTGGATTTTTGCATCACACATTCTTCTACCCACATCCCTTCTCCTGCATCTTTTTCCTTAATAACAAGAAGGGAGAAGAGAGGGAAGGAAACAAAAAGGCTCTCTTTAAAGAAAAAAAACCCAAAAAACCAACAGAAATCAAGGACAGTATTACTCATACTCATTCAGAATCATGCTATAGGTAGAGGTTGGGAGGGAAGAACAGAAATCACTTCCTGTCCTACCTTTGGGCTTCCTAGATTGGCCTAGCACAAAATGTTAGGCTTTACAGCTGCAGTGGAAGAGGAACTGTTCCTCCAAACATTCCAGAAGCTTATTCCTCAGAGAGGCTGAGCTGGTCAGCAGAGCTGGTCCAAGACACAAGGAGACTGTGAAGGGATGCAAGAGGTGTAAATCAATCTCTACAAGGGCAAGACCTCTGAAAGGAAATGTCTCTCCTCACCAGTCACCTGCTAGCAGGGTGCAGCTCCTTTCCACCCTGTGTTTCTGGTCTGTGTCTGGAACAAACAATCAAGCCTTAAATAACTTGACTTGCCATTGAACTTGACCCAAATGAAACGTGTAAGAGTTCAAATAAAGTTCATCTAGGATTTTGCTCTCATTTTTGGTATATCACAATGCCATATGGTGCCAAAGGTTGTGGCTCCATTAGAAGGCTAATCTTATATTGCTCTTATCAGTAGGAAAACACTATTGGAATGTCAAGACACAGCTCATCATTAGCTACCTGAGCCCATTCTGCTGGCAAGAGGCTGCCTGAGCAGTCCAAATCAGTTTTGACAATATTCAGACTGTTGTGTTCAAGTCTGAGCCAGAGAAAAATCACATATAGATCTTGTAAATAATTTTCACCAAAAAAGCCTTTCCCCCACCAGAAAAGACCCAATGTAAATTGCAATAACTTCAAATTATTTTGAGTTGCTACAAAACAAAACCTGGTTTCGCATGATCTTTCCCCAAGTGAATCACAACCCATCCCTCAGAATCAAGCTTGTTTATCTGAGAAATGAAAGCATTGGGAAATAGAAGAGAAGAGCTGGTCAAAAACTTGCCTGCTGTCAGGCAGAGGCGGGCAGTGTTTATTTTTGGTGCAGAACCATTGGTTGCTCTTGTCTGCAGCAGATGCTTCCTCTGCATTTTTCCGAAGCAGTTATCTGCAATTCAGGCCTCTTAATCACAGCTGGTAAGTAAAGAAGGCAGCGTGGTGCTCAGGCGGTTTGTGGTGCAACCACCAGCAAGCTGATTACATGTATTTTCTCTGCAGTGGAACCTATCTCTTCCTGTGACAATACTCAGGGTTTGGGGAGTTTTTTTGAGTGCATGAGAGTGCAACATGCACTTCCAGTACTTCAGATGAAATGAAGGCTATCATTTGACAAGAGAACGTGTCATCCTGACGGATGAGTGTTAAGCCTTATCTTGAAAATGATTCAGAGGTAGAAAAATCTATTTCCCTGAAATCTCAGAGGATGAAATTTAGGACAGAGCTTTAACTGCATACTGCTTTCCTATTGGTTCCCAAATGCCCCACAGGTATTCCAGCCACTGGCAGTGGTACCTGTGAGAATCACAAGTCTACACTCACTCCCCAAACAGCCCCTGCCCAGGGGAATGTCTGGATTCAGACCAGCTATTGTTTCCCTCACATTCAGCGCCACTGCTGAAGCATGAAGGAAACTCCCACCTTCATCCTCCCCTCCTCACCCTCCTTGCCCTCCCCCTTGCCCCACACACAGAGATGTCAAAAAGAAGCAGATCATATGAAAGTGGTGAGAAATGGGGTTTCTTCCTCCCACTTTGCACTGCCATCCATCTCCTGTCATGGAGAGCCAGGCCAGGGTTTCTCGCCTGAGAGCTGCTGGTCACCTGCCACAGCCTCTTATCTCTGCATGTTTTCCCACCTTTGAGCATCCAAGAGTTAGAGAAACAAAAGATGAAAGTTGTAGTTGATACATAATCTTGTATCAGCACCTCCTTCAGAGTACAGCACATTTTCCAAAGGTGTTGCTGGACTCAGCCTTTCAAACCTCTGACCACAAGTGAATCTGAAGATCAAGAGCCACTATCACAGGGCAGGAAAAAAGGAGTAATATTTGCTATCAATAAACCTGAAATTCCCAAAGAAAGTTCCTGGTATCTTAAGGATACCAGGTATCTTCCTGGTATCTTAAGGATACCAGGTATTCTTAAAAAAATACAGTTCCTGGTATTTTAGGGATCTTAAAAACAACACTGTTTTTTTGAAAGTGCTGGCCCAATCACTTATTTGTTATAATAACATTCCTTCTGAAGCATCTGTCACTTAATTGGAGTGCATCACCACATGACAACTGCACTCACATTAGAACAATTCAAATAAAAGTGATTTAGGGGGAGAATCCTAATCTGTGTGCTACAGAGCATCATGCAGACAGCCTTGAAAGGTAGCACATATCAGCCATTTCCCAGAGCCTGGCTTTCCTATAAGTTTCATAATCCCTTCACCAAGTGCTTTGTGGTAGAGCTATAAAGAAGAAAAGGCAGAAAGTTGTGTTAGACTAGCAAAACCTGGAAAAGTCAGTGTCTTTTAAACAAAAGAACCGATCAATGGGATATTTAGACAAGATAAAAGAAAATAACTTTGTACCATAAGGGTGGTCAGACACCAGAACCCAGAAAGACTGGCAACTCTCCACTCTTGGAGAGGTTAAAAACTCCACTAGTCCCTGGGCATCTTGCTGTGACTGGACCTGCTCTGAGAAGGAGGTGAGATAAGACAATCAGAGGTGTTTTCCCACAGCATCCTCTGTCCTTCTCAGACTCTGTCACTGAAGGTTTTCATTTGCTGTGGTGCACTGACTGCACGTGAAATGTTGTTCTAGTAACAAATGGTGAAGAAATGAATTAGTAATAAATTAATTAATGAATAATAATATGGACAATTAATAACTAATCTACTAATCTAGTTTATCATACAAATAGTTTATCATAACTAATATAACTACTTTATAATAACTAATCTAGTTTATCATACAAAATAAATAATAATTAATGTGTAATAAATTATTGGAGAATTTGCAAATTACTAGTTTGTTTTCAACTCTTGCAATCATACTACTCATGTGCTTGGAACCCTGCTACTCAGGTTTTACATGTTCCTAGAATCTACTGAGCTATCTGTTCATAAAATTCAATGTGAATTCTTTAGTCATTTTTATCTTTGTAACAGAGCAAGGTTTGTTTGGGGCTTGATGGGTTTTTTTTCCACAGCATAACCCAAAATGAACCCCAGATCAAAGCCATTTTTTTCCTTTCTGAATACTGTGCCCTTTGCTGCAGTGTCTCAGAGCCTTCCAGTGATGTATTACAGAATGTGATTAGCAACTGTCACATGTTGTTTGTTTCTCATCATCTCCACAGGGATAAACTTCATCTAAGTGTTTCACTGGTAGGAGTTTATGCTTGGTTTTGTTTTGAAATATGTGAGAATGGTCTGGCAAAGGAATATTGCCAGGTCATTTTCATGAAGCACAAGAATGATCCTGAACACTCTTCCATGTTGCTGTATCATAGGGAAATAAGGAGATAAGATACACACTATTTAATTAAAAAATTGAGGAAAAACTGCCATGGTGAGGTTTCACTGGCAGCTCACAAAGGAATCAAACCTATAATCCAATATGCCCAGAGGCATTGATACTGCAGTGTGTTGAGGATCTTTTGACTGATACTACTTATGCTCACCTCTTGCTGGCCCAAGAGGTGTCAAGGCCACTGCAGAGCAAATCAGGATCTCCTAGGATTTGACTGACTGGGAGAACAGGTTGGAGTCAACAGGTGGACTTGACTGGAAGATTTCACCATGAATAAAAGACCCCTCCCCAAAAAGGTAACCCCCCCAGAAAATATCATGAGCAAAACCTGCTGCACTCACTTTGCTTATTAGCACCATCCCAAAACAACAAGCAGCTCTCTCTGGACAAGAGATGTGGTGAAAATAACGCCATGGCTTCGTCTCACGGACAATTCAATTCAGCACGAGTTATGTGTGCTTATTAAATCTCAGACAACTCTTGGCAGAACAAATGAAAACATCAATTCAGGCATTTTCAGCACAATTTCAATGTATATTTTTCTCAGTCTTGGTATGTATCCCCTGTTGCCTCCCCACCATCCTCTCTGTGTAGCCGCAAGGGCCATTAATCCAGTTTTGAAGACAGCAATTTCTTTCACAACCCAGACAATTGCCTTGACATGTCTAAATAAATAGTGCTTTTATTTTTTTTAAAGAGGAATATTATATTCCACACTAGGTTAAATCTATCATTCACATTATTTACATGAAATTTATCACTTATAAACCCCCAAAATCCAGGACTACAAAAGATTGGGAGCTCTTCTTGTTTCACATATGGGAAAAACAGGAGCTGATGCCATAGGATAGTTCTTCAGTGTTAATGCAACAAGTCCCAACAGAAAATAACCAGGGCTTGCATACCTGAATGTCTCAGGTGCTTCTGTACAGTGTGACTGAAAGGAAAACTCTCCTGGCTCAGCTAGTTCCTTTAAAATGTAGGACAAAATCTAGTCACAGTAATCTGGAAGTTGCTCTGCTCTACTGAGGTAAATCTGAACCATGAAATCCATAGAGCTTTTATCAGCTTGTGCAGAGCAACTGGGCTTTGAGGCTCCAGCCTGGCACTGCAAGGCAGAAAAGATAATTCAGGGCAGGGTCAGTGTCAGGCCCAAGGTCTCCTGAACGATTTGAGTCATTGCCTAATGCAAATCTGTGAAATAAAATCAATAGGCCTGGATGAAGCTTTACATCTTTACATGGAACCCAGTTTCAAATGTAGAAATTCCGTTTTCAACCTCATATTTAATCAAACTGTGCACTCACCTTTCCTGCAGATTTAAAAGCAGATATCACTGATGAGAAAATCTGGTTTATGAGAGCAAATGTACATAATTTTTTGCCTGATAGTTGCAGCTCAGATATACATCCTCCTCACTTCACCTCATCCAACTCCCAGACTGCTTGGAAATTATGGGAAAACATCCTGATGTAGAAAAACTGACTCTGATGTACAGCTTGGTATGAGAACTAAATTATTCAAAGTACTAATAGTAGGATTAAAAGCCTACTGTCACAACACGAATATTAAAGCCTTCATCCTGTCATGATACAAAGATAAAATTAGGAGTACATGAGGGACTCATTTGTCATGAGGCAGCAACAGTTTGAAACAAACTCAGATTTTCTTTTTTCAATTGTATCAGAATTATTTTTTACCAGATGAGTAAGAAATCAGCATAATAATTTCATTCAGTATTTTGTGGTCCAAACTACACACTTACCTTAAACTTGAGTAGATCTGACTCCAAGCAATTTTTCTGACTTTATAAACAAATGGTTTTTATATAATTTAATTTTTGAATTTTTCTACAGTTCTCTGCATGGTCAACAAACTGTGTTTATACCCTAACAGGAATATTTGATGCTCTGTCAAAGCAAATCAATCTTTCCTCTCTTTAGATCCTAATGATGCCATCAATAAAAGCCCTCATCAGAAATGAATGTTCTGCACAAAATGCTATGCATAATGGTATGACCCCTCAGGATGCAGGGCATGTCATTTTGAATTTATTTAAACTCTGGGGGCCCTGCACAGAGCTAACTTTTGAGTCTTTGGAGTCTCCAGCAAAACAAGATCATAGTGCCCCACACAGAGGCAGAAAGAGAAGAGCTTGTACCTGCAGGAGCCTCTTCTTCACCCTGTTGTTGGATGGGGCTGCTTGTTTCAGCATTTCCTCCCCACAGCCCTGCCCTGAGGTGGCAGATCTCAGTTTTGGAGGTGAGCTGAACATCAGCTCCATCCCTCTCCCCTCGTACTGCCAAAACATGCAGAGCTGTGTTCCTCGTGTTCCCAAGCCTGAGACAACGTGTTCCATGCACACCACAGGGTATCAGGGCTTGTATTTCATAAATCACTTAAATCCCACTAGACTCCTTGCATTTTTCTATACTGATCACCAGGGAACAGAAGAGTTTGGATTTCCATGGATGCTTTTACACTTGAGGGAATCCAAAGTGCTTTAGCATGGATTAATTCACATCCTGGCACACATTAAACAGAATAATCTGCACAAATGCAGCAGTGACTCTCTTTTGACCTGAACTACATGTTGAAGCCTTAACAAAAGATGTGCCACATAGGTAAAAGCCTAAGTAGAAATATAGACAGAAAAAACATATCCATGAAAGCAAAGAGAAGAAATGTCAGTTTGGAGAAGAAACAAACCCTCCAAGCCTCAAGGATTTGTTTGTTGGTTTGTTTAGGTTTTTTCACCATCTGGCCTAGAAAAATTTCATTCTTTGGTTTCTTAGTTTTTCATGTAAAAGATGAAGCCATGCAGATTTCACAACATTTTCTACAAAAAATGTCAGTAGTCGAAAACTTCATTATCCACTGAAAACCAATTCTGACCACCCTTTGTGTGATACTGGGGAATTCAAAGGAAGGTTTGGGCTCCTGGTACATGTTTGCATTCCAGATGAAGCGTCAAGAAAATACAAAAGAGAATGAGTGGGAAGAATCACTTTTATGATAAGTCAAGAGGGAAGATTATCTCCAAGTCATGCAGGGTCTCCAAAGTAAAAGACTAGGTTGAAGGAAGAGCCTCTAAAGGGCTCAAAGGCAGTAGCTGTGGGCAGACTGGGGAGTTAGACTTGTGCATACTATTGAGGGAACAAAGAAATTCAGTACTCAAAGATTAAAGAGAGAGCACGGGCAGATAATAGTTTTAATTTCAAGAGACCTCTGTACAGAGAGGAGGGGGCAAAGATCAGTATTTCAGGTGCATTGTTTAATATCATTCTTGAATTCACTTTTTCCACAGTCAGAAGAAGGAAATGAGGAGTACTCTATTGACGAAGCACAGGAACCTCTTGAAAATGCCAGTGCTATTGAACACTGAATGTACTGATGAGGGTATAACAGAGCATTCTTCCAGCAATTAATTTCTGATGAGAGAACAGTGTATAAAAAATATATGTGGTATGTACCCCCAAAAGAGAAGAACAGAATGACTCCTCAATGCCTTTTCAATTCCAAAGAGACACAGTGTAATATGAGAAACGTGCATTCAAGAGAGATTTCCCACCATTTCAGTATCCTAGTGGTAAACTGAGGTTCACAAGTGCAGTGAGTCCCTCTAACCTCCATCCAGCCCAGCAGCAGAGCCATGGATCAGACCACAGGCATTCTGACTGGTTATCAGCAATTTACAGACCAGAACTCTTCAGGATCATGAGGCCTTTCCTGCATCATGGGCTCTGTTTTCCAGGACCTGGCTCCCAGAGCACAGCTGGTGAGGGTTTAATTGCACAGGCATTTGCAAACACTGCTATTACACAGTGAAACATGAGGACAGTTATAAATAGCACAGAGGGAAATTCAGCTTACAGAAAACTGGTGTCTCACAGGCTTCCACAGACCTTCTCCTGGATGGAGAATTTAGGAACTAAACCAGTTCAGGGTCAAATGTTTCAGGTTGACCCCTGTAGCAATGCCCCTTTTGAACACTTTTCCTTCTGCCTGCTACAAAGGTTATGGAGTAGGAAATGCCCTTTATTGTTTGACCTTGTGTCACAGAGACATTTTAAGGCCCAAATGTGAGGTTATTTTTAGTTGTGCTGTTATTTTAAAGCCAGGCTGGGGAGAGCAAATCAGCAAAACTTCACAAAGAGAAACAATACAAAATGGCAACCAGCATTATCTTCCTTTTCAGCTTGACAGGGATATTTGTCTTGATACTGAGCTGTGCTGGTGCTGTGCTTCCTCAAGGAATGTTGAATAACTTCCGCTCACGTTACACAAGCGCCTGCCCCTGGATCACTTTCCTGTGTTGCCACTTGGCTGCAATGCCTGCAAAGGCTTTGTAATCCCCAGTTCTATTATTGTTTCCTAAGGATGCATCCTGCCTGGAAAACAGCAAAGGAAGGGAAACTGTATTTAACATTACTTCCTAATTAAACTGTTTGCATCACTGAAAGCCTGTGATGAATTCCTTCCTTTTCTCTCCTTCCCCTCTTGTTTACTAAAATCAGGAGATACAAAAAGACAGCAGGAGAGAGACACAGTAAACCAGATCCTAATCTTCAGCACAAAAGGTATTGGAGCTTTTCCAGGTTTCTACCAGCATCCTGAGGATCAAATTCTCTGACAACTTGCCACTGTAACCTTGCAGAGGACAATGTTCTGTGCTGACGTGTAAGCTTTGCCAGAAAAAATTAATTTCTGGAGTTATGTAACTGGAGATATGGGAAACCTATTTATAGTGGTTGGGACAGTTCGGAACATGGTTCAGCTCTGGATTCAAACTTTACCTATATATTATCTCATATATATATATATATATATTTATGATTTTCTCCAAAACCATTTGTTTGTGTTCCTGTCTAGTGTTTAGAGAGATGGGAATGAGCTCACACTCAGATCTGAATTCAGAACTGAGCTTCCCCAGGGTTCAGGAATGTTTGATCCAGTGTCTAGATTTGGGGCCACCTCCAATAAATGGGTCACAGTCTTGATGAGCAACTATCCCTCTTGGCTTTATAATCTGTACCTCTCAGAATATGGGATTTCATATTTTCCAAACACTCAAACAGCATTAACTGCTGAACACTGATATGAACTCTGAATGGTCAGCCCAAAATGCAAAGACTACCACTCCCCAAATCAACAACAGCAATACTGAGAGGAAGAGGCATGAGACAAAACTCTGAGGTTGCAGAGCAGGGAAAAGCCTGGGGCTCCTGGCTTCGCATCCTGACCTCTGACTGTTGGACTGGGCAATCTCTCCAAAAACAAATTAATGCAAAATCAAACCTCTCCACAGACTCCAGGTATGTGTCCTTGAGAGTCAGAAGAGCAGCAAATTCTGTGTATCAACACAGAGGCACTTCTCCAAAAACTTAAGCCTTTGCCCCAGACTGCTTCCAGAAATTAGATCTTGCTTACGAGTTATGTTGATGCATAATTGATTTATCAATTATTCCAGATAAATAGCAAGATAACCTTGGGAGCTACAGGATAGGAAGATTGTTTCCACAGGCCACAGTGCCCCAACAGGAGCTCTGTTAACAGTGTACCACGTGAAACAGTGAAATTCTCTGTGTGGTCAGCTCATGCACCAACAGCTGCCTAGATGTTGCACTGGAGTTAACATTCCTTCCTGCAAGGATGGTGTCACTAATGCAGGCAGCATTTCAAAGAAGGAATGTGCTACAGGTTCCCACAGATCAGCAAACGATGCAGGTCACTAAAAATCACACTGGCAACTGTGGTAAACACTGGTAAATGAGGTGAGTCAGAGGGAGGTGTTCAATCCTTGCCAGGCACCTTGGAGGACTCCCAGCCTCTCCTAATCCAGTGACCTCTCTAGGGGCCTCCATCTGCCTTCAGCCAGAATAGTCCTCCTGAGCTGCTCCTGATTCACATTCACCCAGCTGAGTGCAGCATCAGGCATTCATCCCTGCAAGCATCATTCATAACCCACAGCCTAGCGGTGATTGCCTGAAGAAGGAAACAATGGACACCTCCATAGAGGTGTCTCTATGGAGAGAGAGAGAGAGAGAGGCAAGAGGCCATAGTCAGCTTCTGCTCTGTTTGTCCCTGGGTGTGACATAATCCAGCCTTACTCCTACAGATACAACCAGATTTGCAGCTGCATATTCTCCTTCTCTCTGGTGTACCTGCTGACTTGGAGCTCCTTACAACAATAAAACCAAGATGTGCTCTGAACAAACGTGCTGTTCTATGAAGCACAAATAGCTCATCTATGTGAATTTACACAAATAATCACCACTGACTGGGAAAATGGATCACCTTTTCATCAGGGCCAAAAACCACTTGGTTATGCGACTGCTGCTTTTATTAAGCTGTGCTTCAGACATCCTTCAGACCTATCAATATGTAGGTTGGGACAGAACATGAAATTTCTGTAGCCTCAGTGTATGGAAGTTGTTATTTGTGGGTAGAAGCCTTCTGGGAAGAAACGTGCTATTATATGAAATGATGAACTCTAAAATCTAGAGGACTGTATTGCAAAGATGCGCAACCATGATTCTCACATAGTTCACAACAGCATGGAAAAAATATGTCTGTTTTTCCATATTCCGAGGATTCTCTGACAGCTTGGGAGTCTACAGCTGTTGTTTGCATTTTAAAAGAAGGTCAAGTTTCTCTGCTGCAATACATGCAAGCAAAAGACAAACATTGGCATTGTCCCTGCATTCACCCATGTGGGCATTTCAAAGGATCACCTATAAACTGTTCCTTCTGCTCCAGTGAATGTTGTTGAAAAAACGTACACTGAGGTTATGTCCATAAAAGAACCTAAAATGAATGTAGAAAAAAGAAATCAGAAATGTAAAGAAGTCACTAAGTGTCCTAGTGGAAAGACAGAGTTGAATGAATAGAAATTAATAACTACAAACTCTCTTCCATCATGAAAAATACATTATTATTGTTACTCTCTGTACTATACTTAGTAGCAGTAACTTTCCACAGACTTGGCCAAATGCCAGTGGAATGGGAGATCTGTCTCATTCAGGTACAATGTACCAACAAGATGTAAAACAAAGATCCTGATGATCACCAGAGTTTTAGGGATATTTTTGGTAAAGTAACCCTCATTGAGAGCTAAATAATGTTCACCTAATTACATTGTACATTTCCTCATGCATACATTGAGCATCACGTATGATGCTCATACGTGCATCATATGTATGAGCACTATAGAGATATAGTGCTATATCTCTACAGAAACAAATGCATTTCAGTAATAGATCACTTCCTTGTCAGATTACTGTTGAAAAATATTGTCTTTGAAATATCTGAGTGTCTGCATGGTTTCCAAAGGTTAGAACCATGTGGCCTATTTCTCTGCTGAAAGAATAGCACCACTGCAATAATCAATTATCATCAAATTAGGGCAAGATCCGAAAACGGATACAATTAAAACAATGAAGGAAAATAAATAGTCTGTGCAACGCTACTGAAAAATCTGCAAAGGGATGTCCAGAAAGCTGCCCTAAGTACTCTCCTCACAGACCCCCTCAGCAAACAGCTCCTCACAGCTTGGGTGGGCACCTCCACACTGCCAGTCTGTGGCTACAGGCAGGAACTGAGTCTGCACAAAGGCACGGAATCACTTCCAGCATCTATGTGGAAATACTTACCCCGTAGCTTTACAAGCAGCTTCACATAGGAGTGGAGGAGTTGCCTTCATCTGCCATCTGGAAGTGGTTTGTGTCCCACCGGCGGTGTGCACATGACAGTTTGGAAAGCCCTGCTTTGGACCACGAGCCTTGCTCAGGGCTCCTCTGGCTGCCACACAGCTGCTGTGGAGACTTCTCACCCTACTCTGTACCCAGAGAGGATGAAGACCCTTCAGAGCAGCTGTATAACTGTCTGTGAAACCTCATATCTCATGAGCAACAATTTAAACCTGCCTTAAACTCCACTGGCTTGAAGGCTGATCTGGCTGATTTATATCTTGGTAAGAGAAAAGACAAACAGATTTTCCCAGCCTTTCTGAGTCTCTTCTCATCTCACTAAAGCAAAGAAAATAATTTTCTCCAAGGCATGCTGGAGAAGAAATCCATTAGCAGTTACAAAGCAGGGCTCAATGTTATTGTTACATCCAAATAGCTGCAACAGCCTTTGATTCCACTCCTATTACTTTGAGAGAGAGAAAAACATGGGTTTTTATGTGCATGCAACTAGCGTGTCTCCTAATAGCTACCTCCTTACCACAACTCTATTGCATTAGATTTAAAACTAATAAAGCAAACATTTTGTTTCTTTTTTAATAACAATCACAAAGCAGTCCACTTATATCAGTTACTCTGTAGTGCATCCATTTGTTGCCCACTCACAAACATAACATTAAGCAACTATCAGGTCTGTAATTTGGAGCAAATTTATTCCTTTTGGGATTACCTTGAGTGTAACTAGGGTGGGTAAAGAAGTACTTGAAGCATTTGAGCTGAAAGAAGAGCTATAGGAAACAGGTGGTTTGTGCAGGAAACTGCACATCAAGGACTGTTGCCATGACTGCATGACTTGGGTACACTGTGACACCCCAGGCTCAAGGCAAGGGGTCCCCAGCCACCCAGGGGCTGGCCTGCAGTGGTCCTCAGGACAAATATTTGTCTATCTGGGTATTTTTGAAGGAAAAATACATTAAAAACAAGTACTTGTTCTTGCATTCAATTTTTATTGAATATTTCCTCTCATTTGGGATTTAAGATTTTTTTTTGCCCCATTTGACATGTAAGTTTCTCTACTCATTTAGAGGACGGCAAAAAATGGATTAAGGGAGGGCTTTAGGGCTTTCCACGGTAGGCAAAGTTATAAAATAAAATAACGGTAACTAACAAATTTGCATTTGAAGACTGATCCATTCAAGAATTATATGCAAAGGTGAGAAGGAAGAGAAAAGAATTCTTGTCAATCAGACAAAAAGGGCCCAGTAATTTACTACCATTTCTCTTGTTGGTGAGGAAAAACACACACATACATGAAGCAAAAGGAAGGAGAAATAAATGAATTAAGGTTCATTAATCATGGACCTGCAGCTATAAAAGTCTTACAGAATGAGGAGGGATAGAGCTTGGGTTATATTAAAATGAGCTGGAGCTCTGCATGAGTCATAGAATCTTTAGAAAGATTTTATTAAAAATCTATATATTTAGCAAAGCATCAGGAAAGAAAGCACATGGCTTGTGAACAGAAATTTGAGGCTCATGACTGTAAATATAAACAGTTTTTGAATATCTGCAACTGTTATTAGACAAGGTCTGTTTCTTTACATGGCCTGCTCTGACAGGTGAAGAAATGAAGAGGGTATTTTTAGTGTCAGCAGGTTTTAAATATGAGGACTTTGGGACTTAGGTGATTTTGATTAACCTGTTCAGTTACTGGGCTTTTTTGATGACATGCATATGAGGGTGGCACACTCAATTTTTACACAAATTCAGATTAGCTACAATAAGCATATTTTTAATGTCTTATTATTTTGCAACTATTTCTATCATCCCAGCTTCCAGCTCGGGTGTGAAAATCTTTGTTGCCCGTATTCAAAACCATGAAAGTTATGTTGCATGGGAGAAAAGCCATGCAGGTATTTTGCATGAAGATTAATGATAATAATGATAATGATGATAATAATAGAGAAACATCTTCTTTTAAATAGATTTTTCATCGGGGTTTTTCAACTTGACAGAAGATTTTGGGAATTCTTGATTTCCTGCTCCTTTTTCTCCCCCTTTTGCAGTCTTGAGCAGGTCACTTCAATGTTCATTTATCTGAGAGAGATGTACAGACACTGCCTGTTTTAGGGGTTTTAACTTAATGGTAAGAAGAGTGACAGTGACAGTGCAAATGAAACAGTGAGAAAAGCAAAATAATTGCTGAGATTAAGAGTTTGAAGTGCCAAAACATCACCTTTTCAAGTCACCTTTTGAATTATATTTAATCCACAGAGTTATAACTTCATGTATTCACTATATACACTTTCCTAAAAATATTAACAAGACAAGAAAAGTCCACCAAACCCAACAAAAAGCAAAGGCATTTGGTTTTGGGGTTTTTTTAGTCTATGGAAGTTTGGTATTTCTCATTGTGTCCTGTTCTGGGTTCTCTCTAGAAGGAGCAGTGCCAAGACACTCTGAGAAAGGCTATTCTTGTTCCACTCACAGCCCAGCGAGAAGCAGGAAGCTCCATAAATCTCACAAGAAAGTCTGTTTTGCCAGCAGGGCTGATTCTGAAGTTAACCCAAGTTGTGTCATAGCCTTCAACAAGGATCCAGCCAGGCTGAATCATCACATTTACAGAAATCAAAGAGCTTCAGAAGGGCTTGGACAGAGATCAGGAAAGTATTTTAACACCAAGCATCTAAGTAGGTCCCAAAATCAGATTCACCAAGCAGCTGCACAACAAGGGCAAGAGAAGCACCAGCAACACTGAAATCCAGCTCCTGATCAGGCTCAAGGACGGTGTCAGAGGCACAGCACTAGGGATTACAGAGAGAAATGACACAAGCTGAATGCAGGTCTGAGCCTCATTTTCTGGTAGATTTGTTTAGGATAGATTTTTGGGTAGTTTTTTTTCTTTGCTGAATTAAAAAAAAAAAATCTCCCCTCCTGTAGAGATCAATTATGCCATATGCAAGATTGCCTTGCTGCATTTGCAGAGTTTTACATGTTGTTCCCCACTCCATAGCTTGTTTCCCATGTGTTGGCCTACCAAGGATTGAATTAAAGAGCAATCAGACCCTCAGTGGTGAAAGAAAGTTTTGTTTCCAGAAACGTATGCTCCTTTTGGACAAGGCAGCCTGCTCCTTGTGGCTCTGTTCTTATTACACATATTAACTGTGGTCCATTTGATGTGCTATGTGAGTGCATGGGCTTGGAAGGATATTCCCAGTCAATGCAATGAAAATTTCCAGTATGTTAACACAGAAGGAACAATTGAGGTATCATATACACAGTTTTGAATTCAGGCTAAATGCAAATGAAAGAAAATCAATGCAGCTTTTGGCTGGAAATGAACATGAGGTCCCACTGGCAGGGCCTCGGGGTAGAAATAAGCAGCAAATTGTTCCTCTGCCCTTGAAAACATCATCAAAACCCCATTAAGGAAAAACTCAGTAATCTCTTGATGCATTTTTTCCCAGAACGAAAAAATTACCACCTCTGTCACGTCTACCCCCCAAACAACATCACAAAACAAGAGAAATAACCATAAAGCAAGTGATTCCAAGGCTGGGTGTTATCCTAAACTGTAAGAGATTCAGGTTCAAGTAGCTACTTCCTGACCCTCCTTCCCTCTCTGAAATTTAAAGCCCAGCAGTATTCCAGAAAGAGAATTATATATCTATCGAAGCTTAATGTTGCAAAATTTCTCCTGGATAAAACATCAGAATTGGAACATTCCCACAACTCCACCAAAGGCCATTAGGTTAGCTGCCATTACATCACAGGATGTACATAATCCAGACTCTCTAAACTACGCAGAGGTACAACAATGAAACGCACCAGATCCTAAAGATTCCCCCACATTCCCTGTGACAAGTTCTCAGGGAAAGCTAAACACCCTGCCGGGGCCCTGTCTATATTGATAAATGATACGGACCAGAGCTCAAGCCTGGTCAGTGCTGCCCACACCATTGTTAGCCTGCCCACAAACGTGGCTTGGCTCTTGCCAGCTTCTCTCTCAGATTTGCTTTAGCATGATCTGAGAGATAGAAAAGGTCAATTGTTTCCACCAGGCAGCATGGCCAAGGTGTCTTGGCTCTTTGGGAGGGGAGGAGGATGAGCTCAGCCCCATGGCTGAGTCATGCCATGCTCTTTGATCTCCTGGTCAAAGAACCATCTCTGGCTCATCGTGTTCTGCTACAGACACAATCCTGACAGTCTGAGTTGAGAAGAAAACTGCTTGCTTCACTATCTCTCCATAAATCACTCAGGACTTCTCCAGAACATGTTGGTGGGATTTCTGGGGTGATTTGGAAGAACACTGGAAGTAGCCCATTTTTCTTGTGTTAAAAAATGGATCACCAAGAGTTCTTCTGTAAATCTAATTCAGGCAGTGGGACAAGGGAATATTTCCACAACTTTGACCTTCAGTTTTGGATGAAGAAGCAATACATTGTCTTTCCCATAACTAAGACTCCAAAGGACTTATAAACACTGGAGCCAGAGAACACCTCTGTGAGACAGTTTGGCCCATGCCATTATTCCCTTTCTATGGGGAGGAAAATTGGGTCACAACTTTGGTGAAATACTTTTCCAGGGCTTTTCCAGCACGTAAGTGGCACTGCTGAAAACAGGATGCATGAGTCACAAACCCTAGACTCCCGTTAAACTCTGCAGGGAAAGGAGATGATTATTTGGATTCTGGGAGGCAGCAGGTTGCAGCCACAGAAAGGGATGTGCTTCCTGGAGTCACCTGAGCTAGGGGTGGCTCAGGATGGCACCGTGGAGCCAGGCTGGAGAGCTGGCCCCACTCTGCACAGCTGCAACAGCACACCTGGGCCATAAACTCTACCTCTCAACACCAGACAGCAGGGGGCTGAGAAGTCAGATCCTTCAGCACACAAGGTCACCAGGCCAAAGCCTTTTTATGGATTTAGCCCTCAAAACAGTATTTAATAGCACGCAGTAAATAAGGCCTTTGGGCCACACATGGAACAATGAAGATGAAACAAACTGCCGAATAGCTGCTCATTAAGAGGCCTCTGAACATCCTGTGCACAGAGGTAAGAGGCGTCTGCGGAAAAAATAGTATGGGATCAGATAATTAGAAAATGAATCATAATGAATTACACAGGCAGCTTTAATTAGGGCATTTCCTAACTTTTCAGTGCTTTTCTTTGTGACATCAAAATGTCCTCCCAAAACCATTTTTTTGTGTGCACAGCATAGAGCTCTGTTCAGTTGTGCTCTGAAGGCCACAGGAATACTGATGTTGCAAAGGCACCTTAGGTTTTCCTCACAGGTATATTATCTCCAAGTCACTTGGATCTGTTCCCATCCACACCAGCTTGGCATGGAGGAGATCCTGCCACCTTTACAAAGAAGTGCTTCAATAACTCAAGAGCAAGAACAGATTCAAGCTCTGTGTCTTTAAGAAGTGTCAGAAGGAAAAGACAGAGCAGTAGAAATACTCGTTGTACAACTCAGCTCTTCCAGCTACATCAGCTTACAACCATACCGGATTCCAGGGCATTCGTGGGAAAGTATTTATTTTACCTGTAGGTATAATTGTAAGCAATAAAAACAGCTCAAACCTTGCCAAAAAGGGTGTGAATTTCTAAAAAGAAGGAAAAACTCCAAATTCCAATACCTGAGCAAACAAGTTAGTATAACAGAAAAAAAAAAAGTAAATGAAACAGAGTTGCCAAAACAATGAGCTTATGGTTTGCCAACAGCTGGATTGCACTTTCACTTACAAATGCTACAAAAAAGGCTCTGACTTCTTAGCACATTTTCTTTTGAATCCAATCGTTTTGTTTCTGAGTGCAAAAGATGCATAGAGAAGGAAAAAATAATATTAGCAGAAACTTTGAAAACCAAAATAACCCCCCCCATATCTCTTTCCTTGGAAAAAAATTTCACCAGTTTGGCAAGAAAGAAAAACCACGTCTTGCCAGCTTAAAAAATATTGGCAACACAAATATTACTGTGGCCTTTGGGAGGTAGGAAGAGAGAACAGAGCTCCCCAAAAAGCACATGCACAGAGTTAAAAATATGATCTGTGATGTTTTGATCTGCCTTGCCAACTAAAAGCTCCACAGTTTGTTGTCAAACCAGGGATGCAAAAGTTGGAAGCGCTGCTTGCCTCCCATCGTGCTCATGACAATGCAGTCTGATTGCAATCTCACCCTGTGTCATGTCCAGGTTGTCCTGTCACGTACAGCTTCACTGGTGTCTCACAAAATGAATTAGGAATTTGATTTGCCCAGCCCATCACTTGGATTTGCATGGACATGCTTTTTTGAACAAAATCTCACTAGACAAAGGTTTCCATTGGCAAGTTCTTGCATTTCCTCGTGCACCACAAAATTCCCATTGCCTTCCTGACAAGTCTCATTTCCAGCCCTGAGTGAAACCAGAACATTCATGAAAAGCAAACTAGGTGGGAGAACAAAGTTAATCAACTTCAGAAGCCCTTCCAGAAGCTTGTTTTATAGGATGGCTTAAGACAGGAGTTATTTCAACTAAGCCCCAGCATCATGTCTTGATAGGGAATTAGAATACCTAAAAATGTTAGTAATTTTCACCTGCCAAATCTTTGGCCTTCAAGCTGACAATGACACCTTCTTGATCAGGTCTTTACACCTCTGTACTCACCTCCACCTTCCTTTAGCTGCTGAGCCCTGCTGAGTTTTTCACACAGAGTTGACTTCTCCTTTTTGGTCTCTGATAATCTGCTACTCCTTATCACAATCTAGTTTGCAGCTATTTTGCAGCTCTGCTTGGAGGGCTTTTTAGACAATATTGAAAATCCTAGAGAAGCTGCACCTCTCCTATACAGAGATTTTGCATTGTTGTGTGTGCACCTGCTTCTTTCTGCTGTGCACAAATGCAAGATTTCTCTTTTATGCCAGTCAGCCCCTTATATATGAAGGCAGAAAATTGTGCTGTTTTAGCCCAGGTCTTGCAATGGTGGAACTCACAATGGCAGCAACAATAACGTCTGGCCAAAATGCTCCTTATGCTAGATTTGGCAGAGTTGGCCATATTTGAAAGGTATCATGCAGCAGCCTCTGTGTAAAACTCATCATATAAGGAAAAAAACCCCAGCTGAACTTTAAAAATTAGATTCATTTGTACTTGGCAACACTGGTTTTCTGATTGTTTTCTAATGGCAAAGACTAAACAAGATGGCTGTGGCAAAGCAAAGGAGACAACTGAAAATGAAGGCAAAAACAAAAAACGTATAGACAACTCCACAATAAAGACAATTTCCATGCAAACTGCAACTGTTGAATTTCAGGCCTTTCAGCTGTCTGTCTGCTTAAAAGCTTTTTATTCAGCAAACAATTTACTTTGTAACAAACCTAGGCCTGGAAAATTTCTGCCCAAAACATTCTTCTTTCACAGAATCAGAAATTAGCTGATGACTTAATAGCAACACTTACTACTAAGCATTATAATAAGGAAGTATTTTAGGTACTTGCCTTGCATTCTACCAAAGACAAAGTTGAGAGACTTGCACTGTTTTTGTACCACACATACTGTGGATCAAAAATTTGCCAGTAAGGGTCCCAGTGGTGGTGTTCTCTGGCTTTTGTGGAAGGCTGAAACATCCCCGAAAAACCAACAACCAAAACTAGTGGTTAGCACTTGTGATAAAATAACTAAATGAAATTTGGCTTGGAAACTGCAGCTTGTACATTCAGAGAAAGATAGTTGAAGAGATATGTTTGGGGATGAGTGGCAGAGCAATGTGTGGGGATAATAGCCAATACAGCAAATCCACAGTTCTTTACAGCATATTTGGGAACTTACTGCCACAGAAATAACAGATGGAAGCAAAGGAAGATACAGTCATTTCTATAATAATACTTGGAGGGTGGAAAATAGACTGAAGCCCTCAGAATTTCTGTTTCAAAAGTCTTGTTCCAATCACACTAAAATCCATGGCATTAATTCTCCAGATACCATGAGGAAGATGACCTGAATGATGTCTGGACTGAATCTGGGACCTGAAAGTCTGACCAAGTAAGAAAAAAACCCCTAACCATCAATATCTTGTATACCAAGTGTTAAAATATCTTGGCAAGACCAATCTATAGCAGATATAGGAGCTGCAGAATGGCCATCTGGCCCAGCATCCTGTCTTCAACAATGGCCATGAGCAAACCTCATGTCTAAGTTAGGAACAGGGGCAAACGTATATGACACTTTTTTTGAACACATTCCCAGTCCTGGAATTATTTTAAGCTCAAATGTTTCCTGAGCTTGGTGTGGCCTCTTAGGAACACCCAACAGAGCTGTCCCTTCCAGGTATTTGCCTTGTCTCCCCTTAGAGCTACGCAGGCATGTTTTGCATCCAAAGCATCTGTTGGCAAGAAGTCTATTTCTAGAAGTTACTCTTTGTTTTGAACATGATTCCTGCCAAGATCATTTGAGAACCCTTATTTCTTGCACCCTAAGAGACGGCAACCAGTATCCACTCACCCACGCCACTAGAGGTTTGTAGACTTTTATCAGATCCCACCTTACTCCTTTATTTTCTGAACTGAAGCATCCCTGGAGGTCCAGTCACTCCTTGCTCAGACCTTTGGTCATTCTTTCTGCCCTTTCCAGGGCCTTTTGTAGTTTTGGGGTTTGTTTCTTTTGCAGCAGAGGGGTCAGCACTGCACATGGGTGGAGTATGGGCTTGCAGAATGACATGGTGGCCACTCTCCAACACTCCAGGGCCACAGCCCATGCAGTTTGGGACAAGTGATGGGAAAACTTTCAAACTGCAGGAGAAAGAGAACAGTACAATTATAATGATGATTGTAGCTGCAGAAGTATCTGCCTATTCATACTCCAAAGATCTGAACCTCAGATGAGCAACAGCCTGAATATTTACCAGTTACCAATCTTATGTACCAATAATATTACAAAATATCTTTTGGAACTTGGTGAGCAAAATCAGATCTATTCAGAGGTATTATCTACCCATGGGTAGCACATTATTCACCTCACAGAAAGTGACCATTTCTATACAAATATTTTGCAGTGGCAGTACTTACACTTTTTTGTTACTTAAAAACATTCAGAAGCTGACTGGATTGCCAATATGTGCACAGAACATATTCTAGAACACAGTTCTACCTGTCATGGTCATCCTTGGAAGGTTCTCTGGATTTTAGGTCAGGTTTTGTGCTTGTGCGGTCTTACACACAAAAGTACCTAAAATCTGAAATTTCCCTTGACCTTTCTCACCCCCTCACTACAATTTCATTTTCTGCTTGGCACTTTTTCGATTGAGGTGTTGTGGTCTGAAGGACTGACCAACAGCAAGCACAAAGAAGAACTCAGTAACAAGAATTAAGTTTGTGAAAGGCTTTTTATGCATTTGAAAGTGTCCCCCTAAAGAACCAATATTTCTGTGAGCTTTCTGCAGCATGGTTGCTTGCAATTATTTGTCTCATCTTTAAGTGCATTTATGTAAAGGCTGCAGCAACAATTGGCACATATGAACAGCAGATTGTCTGTGTTTTTCATTAGTGTGGCAGCAACATATCCTTTGTTTTTCAGTCCTGGGCTGAACGAAACATCTTCCACAGAGACAAATCTCCATGATGATTAATCATGAAGCATTCCATATGAATACTGATATCCCACATGCTTTAAATGAGGCTGGCTCGGAAATCTGCTTCACTTACCTCTCAACCCAGAAAAATGCTGAAAGGCACCCACAGGTCCATTCCACTGTGATTTTTAACATCACCGAAGAGTTGATTGAGACCAGGTTAACTGTGTGAACCTTTGGTGCTACAGTACTGATCATTTAGTGGTGCTATTTATTAGTTTAGTTTTTCCATAAGGACAAAAAGAGGGTTATGCTCACACAAAACTATTTGTGCTGAAGTGACTTATTTCACTGACAGACCTGATGTAAAGCCACACCACTCAAAACTGTTTTCCAACAGTATAAAATTCACTTTCACTGTGAGAGCTTAGCATGGGACAGAAGGCTTTGGCTGCAGAGGTGCTGCCTGCAGACCCATTTGGCATTCCATGGAGTACTGCAGTGTGGAACCTTCCTGGGATGCAACTAAACCACAGGTGGGTTTATACTTCTAATGTTTTAATATATTTATATATTAATAGCTTTCCCACATACTTCAGAGCAGTAATCTAAAGCACAGTCAAACTGTTCCATAATGCAATATATTCAGCACAATACGCTAGCCAAAATCAGCTCTAAAATAAATAGCCACAACTTAATTGACGTAATAGAGGTCTATTTGCTAGCTTGGCACTCTTCACTTATTTGACTTCAACTGAGAAAGTGCATTAAGAGTCTAATGTCTATTTTCCAAGTGGAAACAGAAGCAACTTCTTCCTATCTACACACATAAATTAAAACACCAGAAGTACAGCACAGTATTCTTTGCTTTATGAGTGTACCTCAGTCTGAAGTATGGGTTCAGTTCTGGCTTAATTTTTCCTTCTCCCAGACATATTTACTGTCCCACTTCCTCAAAATCCATTATTGATGACAGACTGCTTAATCAGTCACAACATATCTTTCATCTTTTGACCTGCAGTGGTTTCAGTGTTGTTCTAAAAATGGGTCTCTGCCCTCACAGCATATGATAAAATCCCCAGGATTCTGAGCTTCAGCAGGCAGAGAATACAAGCTACATCTTTAAAACACTTTGTACCCCTTCCTGAAGCCCCCTGGAACAAAGCTGGCTCCTGGGATGGCTTCTTTTGCTGTTGTTTTCTGCCATTCAGATAGAGGTTCAACAAATGAAGGTCTAACAATTGGATATCCAGATGCAAATTTTGGTAAAAATGAATCCACATCTTGATGTCCCTCCAGAATCAGGGATCATTTGCTCATAGTATTACAATGTTGGCCTTTGCTGGGACATTTCAGTCATGATCCTCTTAATCCAAGCAGCTTCTGATACACCCATGCTTTCCAGGTGCCAGAATCACTAACAAACAAGAAAACCCTGAACCATAATCTTTTCCTTTCTCTGTAAGATTCCCATTGCAGCATGTTCTCCATCTGAAAAGCCCAAAGGGCTTGGTAGAAAGATAGGTAAGATTGTTTTAACAAAAAGCTTTGAAGGACCAGCTCTTGCAGTGATTAATCTCTGAAGAAAAAGGCTCCTACCAACTCAAAGCAGCTTGAGTGGAGGTGTATGTAAAATGAAACATATTTATGCTGATATTCAATTTTCATTTACAAATAAATATATAGAAGGTATAAAACTGTCAGCTTAAATCTTTGAAATTGGTGAAGACATTTTATTTGCTCTTTACCAGCATTCAGAAATGTTAATTTTTTCTAGTTATATTTTAAAAAGATAACTGGCTTCCTACCTAGCTTGTAGGCTAGGTTTTAAGCTGCATGAGTATAATTCAAGAAATACTCTACTGAGCTGAAATATGTTAAATGAGGGGATGAGAAAAGCAGCAACGTGCATTAATACGTTATTCAGAGGCTTCACAGAGCTCCTGATGTAAAGAATCAGTCAAATCCTCACCAAGTCAGTCCTCTGAAGAGCCAAGTGGCCTGCATTTCTTTATACAGTGTTCTCCATGCCATCCCAATTATTAGTCTTGAGCTAATGGTGCTTTACTATGAATAAATATGCAAAGTGGAACCGATTGAATGAAATCCAAAAACCCAAGACACAAAGCTCCTCTGCTCTGTGCCAGTACCTCGCAGCTGCCGAGGCATGAGCTAGAAGACAGCTATATTTGCCTGGCTCACTACAAGGCTCTGGTGTGGGCTCCATTATAAGCCAATATAAGATTAAAGAAAAGGAAAATCAAACCTTTCCATAAATCCATCTGAAAGCAAATGCAGCAATGCTGCAGAGACAGTGATTTACACTAGCATTCAATTTTAGGGACTAAAACATCCCATCTGAGCAACAAACAAAAAATTAACCTATTGTTAACAATTTTCTTATTCATAATTTAAAACAGACGCATTCACATAACTCAAAAGCATATCAAACGTGCTATTTTTCTAATCACTGAGAACAGCAAAAATAGGACTTTTAACCATGCTGAAACCACAGCAGGGGCTTTACCACTGCTCATTGAAAACAACAGTCTGGCCCACACAGCAAAATTTTAACATATCTGTGATTTGTTTTGCATTTAACTAGAGCTCTGAAAAGTGATACCAGTAAACAGCATTAAAATCTTCTGTCTTACGTGGAAGTCTGCCTCGATCAGTGGCTTTATTTTCAATTTATCACTCTCCTTTGGTCCACATTTGAACTCCCCTCTCTTCTTGGCCCCACAGTGTATTCCAGCAATTTCTCTGGAGCTGTGCAAAGGTAGCAGCTTCTGGCAGACAAAGGTCCATCTAAGACAAGAATCAAAGTCACCACCAAGCATTTCAAAGTGAATTCTACTTTCATCTGAAGAGGAAACTGTGCCTTTTAATCTTAATTATTTTGCCATGATTCTTCCCACTGTGTAAAGGCTAACAGGAAAAGTAAGAAGTCTTATGAATTATTAAACAAACAGAATTTCTGAATCACTGCATTCCTTCAGACACCACAAGAGTCCCAAGAAAGGCGACCTTCCCACTTCTGGACTTTCTAGAGTATAGCTAGAAGGCATCAGGCAATTTTGCCAGGGGAGTTAAAATCTAGAAATTTGATGAGCATTGAAGGGAAATTCCTAGGACAGTGATCAGTTAGATCCTCATCTGCAGTTGGTGTCCTGGCACTCAAATTTTTGCCAGGACATTGACAAAAAGTTGTCGGCCATGGTGTTCCTGGAGATCCATTTGCCACACACATCCTGACCCTCATATATTCTGAAAGCGTGAGCCACAAAACCAAACAGGTGTATGAAGGGTAAAGTGCTGAAAGACACTCCCAGACCAGAGGGGTGATCTTTCATCCGGATGTCCTAGATAAGAAAAACTGTGGACCTTAATCCACTTAATTTTGAAGTGTAAAGAATCGCTTTTCCCTAGGAAAGTATAATCAGGCCTTGTTTAAGTAGTAATCATATTCTTATTTACTAATGCTACTGATTAGCCAACTGAAGGCAGCTTTATATGTCTGCACCGACAAAAAATTCAGTTGATTTTATTTTCTTTCAAAACAACAACTTCACCTTCATGTCACTGGAGCACTGGGGCCTTAGGACAGAGCTGTAATTACTGGTAGCACCACACCAGTGGAGATCAGGGCAGTGGATTTGGCAGCCTTTTGGGAGCTATCAGTTTCCATGGCTCCGGCACAGACCAGACCACCGAGGAAGTGTAGATAAACATGGCAGGAGGCTGAGGACTGTGCTGGAAGCTTTGCATCCAAGTGTTCCAAATAAGATGTTGTTTAGGTACAACAAGACACAGTTGTGCACAGAAAATACTCTTTGCAATGGCTGCAAATGGGACCTGAAGGACAGCAAAACCCATTAAACACAAAGAGAGATCCCATAGATCCTAACAAATAAACCATGGTACAAATTCAGATGTAGGGCTAACTTCAGATCTCACTGTGAACTCGTAAGGCTTTATGTAACCTTGCACTTTCAGTGGCACTTACTTTAGGTTTGCTCTTTTGTTAAAACCACCACTGGCTGCAAAATTCACTATAAATTTGGTCCAGCCAAATAATGGTAGAAGAATTCTTTCCCACTCCCTGTCCTTATTTCCCAGTTTCTCTCTGCCACCCCTCTTTATCCTGATGTCCCTCAGGTACTTTCCTGATGTTGCCAGTCTGAATGTTCAGCCTCCCTGTTATGGATGTCATGAAAACCTTTTGCATTTAATAGAATCAGAGATGGATTTAGGCAATTTTTGTAACAGCATTAAATATACTCAATATGTCAATGTATTTACACATGTCTCAACAGCACAAATTGAAAAGGATGGAGAGATAGAGCAGGAAGCAACTGAGAAAACCACATGTCAAACAAGCTCTGTTCATTTGCTTAGATGACACTGACCTGCTCACAATTACCCTAAATACCCAGCTTGACCTGCTGTGAGTTTGTGACAGGAAAAAAAACAACAAAAACCCTGACCTCTGAGCTTTGTAGCAGCTACAAATAACAAGGATGAGCCACAGCATAATTTCATTTTGTCCAGATAATTATATATGTTCCTCTTCACATCAAGTCCTACCTTATTCTGGAAAGGAAAATTGAGGTCTGGTGGTTGTAATTTAAGGAGAAATGGAGCACCATTGTCTGGGAGTTCCAGAGATCACTTTGCTGGAAATACAGAAACAGTATCAATCACACTATTCCAAATGCCACTGACCCTTCCTTCCAGTGCACAGCTAAAACCAGAAGAAAGCGAGAGAGAGACCAAAGAAAGCAAGGGTGTTGATACACTGAAGAAAATTTCTTAAGTGTTTACAGGTCTTTCATTATTTGAATCAAAGGTTCTGTCTTGTCAAGAGGTGATTCCAGGGAGAGGAGAGGGTTTATTACAGAAGTATGCCTACACGTGGGATTTTCTTCCTCTTCTTTAAACTCAATCTCCTAAAAGTAATTTGCAAGACTAGCCAAGTTCCTTAACACACAGTCTCTATAAACACTGGGTTTGCTCCTGAATTCCTGGAGGATATTTACATGTTTCCCCCACCTACTGCCACCTTTTGCACCCTGACAAAAGGTAAAGTTGAGGGGAGGATCTGCAGAATCTTCCCCCCTTTGGTCTTCAGAGCCTGTAGATTAACAATTGGCTCAAGTGGGCAGCACAAATTAAAACCAGATATGGTATGGGAGAAGAGCAAATCAAAGAGATCACTATCCCAGGGAGGATCTGGCTGAAAGAAGACAAAGGGCCATGCTAAGAACTAGAACCACTAAATTAATGTGAGAATTCAGTCATACCTAAGAAATATGAATATATCTCCCTGGGAAAGGTATAATGCACAAACAGGGGCCATCAGCCTCAGGGGACCTGACAATTCCCAGCACCCAAATGTTTGCTTTTAGCAAAGCCTGCAGAAGGAGCTGGATAGTGAATGCTACCTACCTCTTGGCAAGGAGCTAGCCCACCACTGCCTCTCTCTCACTGGTGTGTTAAAAGGCAAATCTGTGTTCTCACACATCATAAGTCTATTTTTCCATTGGAGCCATCTTTAAAAATAATAGCGGGAATAGTGGGAACAAACACCAACAAAAGGCAGGGGAAGGATTTACTCCTCATGGCATTAATTCCTTCACTAATAAACCATAACTGCAAATTCAGTTACTCTTAATAGCAAAATTAGGTTCTTACCTGTTACTTTCTGCCATTCACATGACCTTTAGTCATTGGAACTGGAATTGACTTGTGTGGGTGTAGATTGGTATGAGAATTGAAGGCTCTCATAATTCTCAAACACACCTACATTGATGTAAGAGCTGCTTAGTGTTTCAATGGAAAAAAAGAAAAGATAAGTAAATCTTGATAATGTAAATAGTGTTTAAGCTTTAGAGATCATTTCCTGAATAAGCAGAGTAGGCTGGGTCAGGGGGGTGGGAGGGAAGACTCAGAACAGATTTGCTATCAGGATTTCACAAAGCAGTTGAAAAATATGAACAGATTGACAAAAATTGTTGTTTAATATAAACTGAGGATGCTGTCGTGATGAAAATGGAGATCAGCTGATCCATCCTGTCAGGACCTGTGACAGTGCTTGGAGCTGATCATGGAAACAGTCCAACTCATGCTGTCGGTTTCAACATAATACAAACTGGATTATAATATGATATTTTTTTCCTGAACATTCTCAAAAGTCTCACAACCTCTGCTTACTCCCAAACCAACAAGATTTTGCATCAGAGACTGATTTTTTTTTTTTTAAGCTTTCCTCTGTGAGGCTTCTTTGTTATCACAGTCACAGCACACTTAGATTGCTCCGAAGCCTCCCCGGCAGACCTGAGTTAGTACAGGAGCTCTGGAGCACTTCTCCATCCATATAATTTCCCCATTATGAGGGATAGTTTAAAATGTGCCTTTAAATCAGGTGCAGAACAGCTTATTGTTGTTGATGTTGTTGGTTTTGGTTGTTTTTTTTTTGTTAAAACTAGCCTCATTTGTGGATATTCTCAGTTCAGTCAGAGAGAAAAAGAGAAAAAATTTTCCCAGGCTTAGCCTGGCAGAAATCTTTCTCTTTTTCTCTTTGACTGAACTGAGAATATTCACACTCATTAAAGATAATGCTACATCAGTAGGCTCATCAGTAGGATGATAATTGCAATGAAGTGAACCTTACTAACTTTTCACATGTAACATTTCTTAATATGTTTTGGGCTTTTTTGGCACTGAAAAATGAAGGGAAAAAAAAAGTCAACAATCAACTTGATCTAAATCTCATTTTCTTCCTGTTCCTGTTACTGAAATGAGAAAGGATCTCCCCATCCTACCCATATACAAACTTAAAACTGAAAATAAAAAGAACACATTTTTACTCTTCCCTTGAGTGCCCATGTATGATAAAAGATTTTGGAGGTGATGTGGATGACCCTCAAAAAAGGTGTTATTCATTCAGCAGGCAACCAGCACATATTCAAGTCCCTGATCTGTGTGAAGATTTGACTCCACAATTCCCACCTGAACATCTAAAGCTACATGAGCCACTTTTTTTCTTAGGACAGTAAACCACAATACCACTGAAGGGTTCAAACTCCTGATCTGAATTTGAGTCTGTGGTCTACTCATTGCTTCATTCAGCTCAAGCTCTGGCTCAGAGCAAGACTCACAGGGAGGGATTAGAAAACCACAGCTGATTTCTTTATGAGATTTCATCTCCCTGATGCCATGGCTTGTTTTAATCCCACCAGTTCCCCAACCTTGCAAAAAGTCTCCAGAAGAAAACAAGCCAGGACAAGGTAAAAAGGACAAATAATAACATAGACATCTGAATGATTTGGGCATCTACATGTCATTTTCAAAAGCCAGTTGGACCGTAAGTGAAGTGAGCAGTATGAAAAAGGAACTTCTCAGATTGAAAAAGGAACTGTAGATGCCAGCAGGAAGGAGGACACCACATGTCTAACGCTACCCTATGTTGATACCTCTTTCCATAGTTCCTTTACAGTCAATGGAGAGAGGATGACTTTTCCTAAGTTTCCCACTTTTCCCAATGCAGAGCACCTTGGTGAGGTGGTCAAAAGACACTTCTCTTCTGTATTTTTGAAAACTACTTCTTTTTTACTTTAAAACCTAAACCTCTTAAAATGCTCACTACATCACCCCAAATGTGCTCATTCATTAGCAAAATACACCTTTTTATTTACACTTTGCTTATCCTCTTCAATGTTTGAGCATCCCCTTTAAGACTTTTACATCCAGTAACAAACGTGTGAAGCAAAACACTAAAGTCTTTGAGTTTGGCCTGTGTAGACTTCAAATGTCCTCAGCTTTAAGGATGAATCTGTCATAATAATGCACACAAGTGGCAAATAAAATTTATCAGCAATGATTAGATATTTCTGGAATGCTGTAATACTTTTCCATGTTAGTGCTCCTTCTAAGGTGCAGTATATTATCTATAGAGAGTTTACATAATCTCTTTGAGATGAGAAATGTGCTCACAAATCAGTGTGTTGGCTGCACTTCCTGCCACTGACACCGGATTTTGAAAAAGAGATCTTGGTAACAGAGTAAATACACAGTAGTTTTCTCCCAGAGACTCAGGTTCAAGTTCTTACTCAACAACAAGGAAAACCAACTGTGATAGCCTCCATCCCAGTCAGCACAAGTTATTTATCATCACCGACCCATCACAGACGCAGTGCAGCAGCCAGCAGTAGTCTAGCAGAAAAAGCTTTAGTCTGGAGTAATTGGAGACTTGCCTGTCAGCAAGAGAATCACAAACCCTGCCTATTACACCAGCATGGTCTCTTTTTCAGAGCATCAGTGCCATTGATGACTTTAATAAAATGATATGAAACTGGTAGAAGTTGAAATTATCAAAATAGAGCTGCCTGGAAAACAGGAAGGGTTGTTGTTTTGTTTTTTTTTTTTTTTTTTTGTTTTTTTGCTTTTTTTTTTTTTTCTTTTTTCTTTTTTTCCATTACAAACAATGCATTTTTACTAACAAAGAAAAACTGACATTTCAGACACTGTGGAAATAGTCCTTGGAGCAGAGGTCTGGGACAGATCTTCGCACGCTGTGATCTCCATGCCTGGTCAGGGAAGATGAAGCAGGGATCCAAGGAGCACTGTGTGTCTTTAGAAATTACAGTCTTGGGCAGTCTCACCCCTAAGGGGGTAATGAGATGAGACTCAGCAGAACCTTTAACTCTTTTACAGCACTTACAGTGCTTGAATGCAGGGCTCCCAATAGTTCCATTTTCAGAATTCTGTTCTTCAACAGAATTGAAAATGCATTTCTCTTTGAAAAAAATCCTTTTTCCAAAGCCTAACAAAGAAAAAGAGTTCCAACAACAAAAAAGTTCAGTTTTATTTAATTGCTTCACCAACTCGGGAGAGTTGCAAGTTCCATTTCAACCCTGTCGCTGGTGCTGCAAAGGCATATCCCAAAGAGAAACACCTTTATAAATCAATGGTGAAATGCTGCCATGAGATTTATTCCCCAGCCTTATCTTAAAGGGGTAATGTGTGACTGGCAAGACTAAGGAAAGAATTCTAGCTATTGTCCTCAGGCAGGCACTCTTCTGGTAGCCACAAAAAAAATTTAGCTTAACCATAAACTCCAGTAACTATCAGGAATATGCATTATCTCTGCTGAAAATGTACTGTTGCTCTGCAAGTCTATTAATGAGCAGACACTTTCAATCCTAACTGTCCAGGCTTCAGAGAAATGAAAGGGAGTTTACAGGCATAAAAAGCAGGAAAAAATCCAATCTGACTTCATCTGCTGGGCTTTTATCAAATGCATATAGTCAAAGAGCTTTAGAAAAGCTGGAAATTACTGTTTTCACCTTCTTTGCTTGGATAGCTATCAAACATTTTTTATTTTTAGCATCAAAGTATCTGAAAGGGCATTGTTAGAAAGAATGGTCTCCCTCTCTTGGCTCATGCAATAAACTTCAGGGAGGGGGCTTAACTTCAGAGTCTGCTTGAAAAAATGGGTTTTTTAATTCCTAATCTAGCTGAGCAAAGAAAGTGTCTGTTTGGTTCCTCAAAGCTCATGAACCTATTTACTTGTAGGATATGTTTTCATATCTATGATTTTGTTCCTGTGGGTGAAATCAGAGGAGGATAGTGACAGTATCTTCTAAGAACATAAACATCACTCTGTGTCAGACCAAAGCCATAAGCAGCCCCGTATCCAGTTGTCACTGGAGGATGCTTGACCAAGGAGCACCAGAACCAGGGCATGGTATTTTTTATTTGGCCCCTGGTTTCCTCTCAGTTTCTGGAAATTAAGGATGCAGAGACTTCCTGACTCAAATGTTGCTCTGGATTACTGTGCTCAATAGCTCTTTCATGGCATTGTGTTGCTGATAAGGAGGCTGTGATTGATGCTCATTTGGTGCTCTGTGAGGCCTCTTTGGTCCTGCCCTTCTTGCCACCTCCAGCTCCTTCCTTGAATCCTGGATTGGTATCTGAAGCAATAAAGCAGCATTTTCCAGAGATATTGATTTGTGAAGAGCAGATCAACAGTCTGGCTGTTACAAAGCTGTTTGCAGAAACCCATTACAAGTGATTTATTCTTTTACAGCGCTGGCTAGAAATCGCATATGCATAAACTTCTTAAGGCACTCAGTGATCTGGGCTGAGACCTCAAAACTAGGGGCAAAACTCATGCTCTTCACTCTCTACATGGGCTGGGCAGATCCTACAGAATTTTCTGCCCAAATAAATTCTTGCATCTGCCAGCAATGAAATCTAATGACTCAGGCCACTGTGTGCTTGTACCCCAACACAGTGGTGCCTCTGGTGTAGCCTCATTTGTAACTGGTTGGGGAACTCCTCTGCCTTCTTTTGCCACAGGATTTCCTGAAGTTATCCCCTGTGATCAGCTGAAACTAGGAGGGTGATAGTGCCTAGTGACAAATGCACTTCTGTGTGTTGCCCTTCTCTGCCTTCTCACAACCAACTTGTTAAAAAGAGTAATCCAGCTTTGAGCTAGTTTCACAAACTTCAAACAAAAGACAATATTGGAAGCAGAAGCCTCAATAGTACTGAACAATTACATTGTTAATCTTCATATAACACAAACATTAAATAATTAAACTCAATGGCTGAAATTCGGCCCCAAAAAAACTCTTATGACTTCTGTGGGTGTTTGCCAGGGAGAAATTTAGCCTGCAATTTTTCTCATCTCTCCTTCTGGCAATCCTGGGAGCATTTTTTAGTTCCCACCCCGTCAGTGGCACACCTTTTGGCAGAAGCAAACTCGGTGATGTTCCTGATGGTGCACTGCCCTTCACAGCAGCCGTGTAGCCCCAGGAATTTCCTGGGTAGAACCAGTGGCACCTATTTGGCTCTCTGTGTACCCAAGGGAAGAATGAACCTACTTACTGGGCAAACAAGAATAAACCTCTTCCAGCTTTCTCAGTTCTACCTCACAGTTTAGAAACTTCTGAAATTCTTAATTCACATTTCTCTGAGAGTGAAATACAAAGAACTATTTTGCCTCATTTCTTCCATTTCAGCAGCTCCCTCTTTTTAAATATCACAGAATTAATGCCACTCATATAAGGAATTTTAAAGCAGAACATAGAAAATGCTTTCTTTTAATGCCCAAACCTGCAGCAAATATAAACCTTTGTAAATGCAACCTAATTTGCTAACATGCAGTGCTAATTTGATTACTCCAGATAAAGGTTTTAGTGGGACCAATTGGCGCTTGGTGCAGTGTAAAACTAGAAGGATAATTTGTTAAGAGAAAAGTGCAAGCTCTCTTTGGCACCCTGAAATGTGTTAGGTTGGTTTTGTGCTTTTGCATTTGAGTGAGTACTCCAGCACAAATTGGGCACAATTAGCAGTACATTTAAAAAAATACAGCTCAGTTCTGGTGCTAATTTGTCCCGGCAATAACACCAATTTCCCCTGTATTTACACTCAGTAAGCGTACAGAGGCTAACACAGAGGAAAGCTTTGCACAATTCCCATTTGTATAGCTCAGAGCAAATAATTCTTTGTGCCCTATGTGAAATGAGTCGAATATCTCAGCCCACTTTCCAGAGAACATGTGTCTACATCACAAAATCTGCCACCACAAGTTGGCACTAATTGGCAGTCTCAGCAAAGTCGCAAAGGAATGAATGGCCCCTGGATACCGAACTAACATTTTTCCCCTACAGGTGGTCTTTTCAAGTCGGAATTGAGACGTACATTGTTTAGGCAAGGTGAAGTTTGTACTGCTGGTACATGTTTTGTTGATTCATATAAGATTTCAGAGTATAGCGAGCATTTTCATAAGCGTTACATTGACGGTATTAAAAAAAAAAAAACCCAAAACCTTAAATTGTATTAAAAAAACACAAAAAACAACAAAACAAATTCCAGCTGTCCCTGTTTTCCCCTACTTTGTCCTCTCAAAATCCTCAGTATGTTCAAAGGCACGGCCAAATCTTTTCAGTTCTCGTCAGCGTGTATTGATGAAACAGCTCCGTTAGATCTGATACCAAACCAGGAGATTAGGATGCCAGCTGCTTTCATCAGGGCCCTGACTCTGCAGACTTCATTCACATATTGCCCTGTTTGGGCCATTTTCTAGTCCAAAACTCACTGATATCAGTGGGAAGTCCCTAAAACTCCAGCAAGCTATAGAAAAAGTCCTTTGGTGAGAGGGGTGTTAAGGAGTTCAGTCTGCATGGTCCTGTGTCACAGAAAGAAATACCATAGATGCTTTGATTATGGAGTATAATTACATTTACATGGAAATAAATCAGCTATTACAGAGGCTCTTCAGAGTGCCTGAAAATTGCATCCAGATAGAGCAAAAGCAGAAATAAGTTACGTTTTTCTTTTTTCAGCTAAGGAAAAGGCTTCCAAAGTAAACTTAGAAGTCGCTCTGTGTTGTCATTATCAGGTCAAGATAAAATATTTGTTCAGAAGATGTGCTTCAATTATACTTGAGGACTCAGTGATATTTCCTATATTTTTTTTATATAAGCTCAAACCAGGTGATCTACTTTAATTATCTATACTATAATTATTTTACATATTATTTTACATATTATTTTACATATGTTTCCAAAAATCACCCCATTGTGCTCAATATGATGAATTGATTTGTTTAGCATCACTTCCTATTTGAGGGAAGGGAGGGTTCCTTCTCCCCTTCTGATTCAGCCACTGGCCTCTCGTAACAGGACAGGTAACAAGCAAAAATCTGAGGCTGTGGGTTTCAGTCTGTGAACTGGTTGTCAGGAACTGGACTGAAACTCTCTGCCTCATCTCACAGGCTGGCACACAGCACATGGACACAGTCTTTCAGTACTAACAACTCAGCTACAGGTAGGAATAAGTCAACTCTTATCTTACACTGGTGGCAGAGGAAAATGGAGTGTTACTCGTGTGGGAAGGGGTCTTTTTCTGCCACTATTCATAAGCACATAAAGTCCCCTGGGCTCTGCCAGTCCTCCCCCATTCATGCATTCAAAGCGAGCAGGAGTCAGGATTAGCAACCTGTAAATAACAGTAGACAAAATCCTGCAGGGTGCTGGCTCTGAAGCTTCTGAACTGTGAGGCTCAAGTGCTGCATCTTGGTCTCTGCTTGCAGCTTGTCCACTCAATTTGCTGAATACATCTGTCCTTTTGCTGATGTAACCTCCAGGCTAGTTTAAAAAGCTGCCAAAGAGAAGTTATCGTAACTTTGTGAATAATCATCCAACAAACAAAAGGGTATTTCTATGCTTCTCTTGAGAACAGCTTTTCACATTATCCAGAAAGTTTTTTTAAGCTTTTATAGGATGTAAAAGGGAAATTCTTTATAGGGTTCTTGTATTTTGTGCTTATCTTACTGGGGTACAATTTGACATTATCAAAAATTGTCCCAGAAAAACTTTGACCTGTAACTCTCACAGAGCTTGACTCAAGTTTTTTCTTATCCAGGTTAGGTAGAGAGATTGGAAGAAACCAAGAGTTGGTTGTTTTCATTCCACTTTATCCTGTAGGTACAGAAATGGAAGAATCCCCTCTGGAAAGGCAACAGTGATCCTAGTGAAACAACACATTTGGCACACTCGCCTTTTGCACCACAATTTGAAGAAGGACAGAGTTACCTGCTGCGGGTGCTACATATTTCTGCTATTATTGGTTTTGGGCCCAAGTCCCAGGGAGCCCTGCTTGGCAATTAATTGGACTGGTTATCCTCAGGCTGGTATGAAAGGAGCAGCAAAAGGAGGAATGAAAACAAATACCACTTTGGAGAGAGAACAGAACCTAAGAAAGGTGTGGGAAATTCAGTGATGTGAAGCCAGAGAGGTCCAGCTTTGTGGCCTTGCAGGGCTGCTCCAGCTGCCACCATGCACTGACTTCTCCAGCCTGCCAAACAAACTTCCCTCCTTTTTAACATTTCATTCCAAAGATCTGCACAGGACTGAAAGAATGTCGTGTTTTGTCATGAGTCAGTCCAGCCTGTGTTTTTCCCCTACGCCCTACCTACCTTCTAAACAAGCCAGATACTAGACATGGTAGCAGGCTCTGCTGACTGATTTGAGTGTTGAAATTAGAGCTTTGCTTGCTGCTATGCTTGTATTTGTTTTACACAATTTGGAAGAAAATTCACTAAGTACTTTTGGACAGCAGGTCAGGCTGGCTAGCAGCATTTCTTTATTTCTGTCGTGTGAGAAGATCTGGCTGAACAAGAAACTCACAGTAGGGATCAGTTGGCTGATCTGGGCAACCAAGTTACATTTGCTGCTTTCACTTAATTTGTCCCAAGCTATTTAGAGACTAATTCAGCCCCAGGAGTTTTATATTTTACAGCATGCCAGGAAAGCTGTCTACAGTTTGTTGATGATCAAGGACATTTCTTATTTCAAATAAAAAATACGAATAAAACAATGCTAAACTAAAATCAAAGCCAGATTTTAAGATGACAGGTGGTACCTGCTCTCATAGCTATGACTGAATTCCATTAGAAAGAAAGAAAACTACAGTAAGGGCTGAAAAGCAAGCCTGAGGAAGCCTCCCTTATTTCACATTAAAACCCTAGGTGTTGGGCATGGTGAAGATATATTACCATAAATCAAAGCTAATGCCATGAGCCAGATGGTTCAAATTTGTGTACTAAGTGTTAGGCACTAACAGAGCACAACAGTCTGTTGTCTTTCCACAGGAGGGTTCTCAGTTTTGAGCAGCTAATTAGCCTAAAATTAATTAGGACCAATCTGAATTTTTACACATACAAAAAAAAAAAAAAAAAAAAAAATAGAATTTGAACACATGCAAAAACAGGCCAAAACCCCTGACTGACAAGAGCAGCAACGGCACTGAGCACAGGCAGGAGGGAATTGTATGAGGGAACAGAACAGAAAAGAGCCTACACAGACAACTGCCACAGGCAGGTTAAAGGAAAGAAAGAAGAAAGAAAACAAATCTTTGGAGAAGAGAAACAGTCCATCTCAAAGTTTACTTGGGAAGCTGCTGCACCGAGGGTCAACTTGTCACAAACTTGGTCCAGATGGTTGGGATAAATATTTTACAGGTGCCACACTTTACATGATGCTTGTGCTTAACCTGGTCTGCTGTTGTGCAGAGACTTAGAGAGAGTGACAGCCAATTCCTGAATCCCAAAGAGATGGCAAAGCTAAAAGCCCTGCTGGGAAGCTGCAGTCCTGCCCCAGAGCAGCAATCCCCTGGGAAATTTTCTGTAAAAATGCTGACACCTACCCCGTTAGCCAGCAGACTTCTGGATGACACAGATACCAAATCCCACCCCATTTCCACTTCCTTCAGGCACATAAGATTTTTTTTTCCCAGATTGGAGCCTCAGCTCTTAAATAGCACACAGGCCAAAAAAGTCCTGTAAATGATGAATTATACTTTGGTTCTTTTTTCTCTCAGTGAGCAAGCTTCATACACTCAGATGTGCTAGGCACTTTGGCAGGGCTGAGATCCAGGGCACTGCAATAATGTTTAATCCCATTACTAATGCTTATTTTAGAATCTGCTTGTCCTTAAAGACATGATAGTGATCTTAATTATTGTCTCCAACATGTATTTGCCTGAAATAATTATTATACTTCATTCCTATAGAGACAATGAGATAAAACTCTAATTTCATTTTATTGGCCCTTCTATCCATCAAGAAATTAGTTTCTTGTGAGAGCTTTGAAGTAGTCCCCTTCATGGATTAAACTCCTTGAAAATACAAGAACAGAAGGGTGGGTGTGGGGGAATTGAAATAATTTACATACCAGCAGACATGTAATGGGAATCAAGAATGCAACCAGACCTACATGATGGTTGAGAGGAAAACGTTGAGACATGTCATTCAACATGAAAAAAAAAAAAATCTGGTTAGCTGCAAATTCTAGCTCAGGTAGAGGAAGCAAGCAGCAGAGAGGAGCAGAGAAAGCACTCAGGCAGAGGAAGCAAGCAGCAGAGAGGAGCTTCCCTGATCATATTAAGAAAAACAAAAACAAAAACAAACAACAACAACAAAAACCCAAACCCATCAACCCCCCAAAACACCCATTACAGGATAAAAGGACATCAGATGCTCAACTGTCACTTGGCTGTCTGCCAGGCAGGCTCCCAGCACCACTGTCAATATTCTACAATGCGTAGGAATAAATAGCAAAAGCTCTGTCAGAAAAGCACCTGAGATATGGTGTGAGATCTATGCAAGATGCTGGCTCCCCAAAATATGAACATTTTTGTGCTCTGAATTTCATTACAAACAAAATTTCAGCCATGATTTTTTTCAGAAGACAAAGTTGCAGATTTGACTGCTGAGATTTTCCCTGTATTTACTTCCAAACAAATACAGGCCAACTCTTATTTTTGGTAAATTTCAAACAAGATAAAAAAGAAAACCTATCTATTACAGGGAAAACTTTGAGCACAAGAATTATTATTGTATGCAAGGATGAATTCCACGCAATCCTCTGAGCTGTCTCCTGGGATTGAAGGAACAGTTTGGGCTGGTCCTGTAACACCTTCTTGAGAGCCAGTGCTTTCCTACAGAAAGCAATGGTGTCCTAAGTTTTTAGAAACTTGATTGCAATGGGTGCTCAGCATTCTGGCCTGGACAGAGCAATTACACATGCTCTGAAATTCAAGTTTATGGGTTAGTCAACTGATCTAAATTTTATCATGCCTTTAACTCTTGAGTCTGACTGGAACCAGGAGTGCTGAGGGCCCTGCTGATCAGAAGCTATATGGTTAGGATGCTTTTAAATGTAGATTAGCACACCTTTAAGCAAAGAAATGTGAGCATGTAAGGAACCTGCCCCAAACCTTAGCACGCTCAGGATAAAGGCTGTGCAGTGCTGGTCTGTATGTAGCACATGTGATACACAAAGCAACCCTTCCTAGCCACCTGCCCATCGTGGATGTAGTAACAAAACACTTATTTTCTTTTCCATATGCTGCATATTTAAATTTCTGTTTAATATCCACACAAGCAGATGTCATTTTTTTCCAGGCACAGAGGTGGACACACAAGGACTGTGCAATACCTCTTCTTCCACACACACTTTTGCTCTTTCTGCCTTCTGGCCTTAATGATTCCAAAATAAAAATCTCTCTGTCTGACAGCTAGTGGCTACTCTTTTTAGTGAGCCTTCCCACTGTACTGCAGCCCTGATACCACTGTGCTGCAAGAAAAGTATATTCACTTCTTCTCAACACAACCTCGAAAGACAAAACAGTGGGAAACTTCTTATTTGGTATCATGCCAAAGAAAGTTTTTGAAGAGAAAAATGGTGGTGTACAGACAATGGTACAGACAGTGTTGGTCAGAAAAAATCCTATATATGATTAGATTATCTCCAGAAATGCAATGCAAATGGTAATCACATGTATGTCACAAGGGCTAAATATAAATGTGTCAGAGGCCTCCCGTATGGAGAAAGTCCAGCTGATATTGATAAGATTTTATGCTTCAGTTGATGATTGAAAGGTTTCAGTCCAGCTTAAAGGTATGTGCTGACACCTTCACTGCAGATTTTGTAAGGAAAGGTTCATATCCTTCATGAAAAGAATCTTAACCATGCAGACAGCAGAAGCTTAGGGTTCCATGCCCCACAGGTTTTACAGCCTTGGGAATGTTGTACAGCAACTTTCTAAGCTGCCATTTTGCAGATCCTAAAGCTGCATGCACAAGAGGAACATAAAGTCCTCTGAAACCATCCAGTTCTTCAAAGTAGAGCATATGATAGTAGAACTTCCTCTTTGCTGATTAATGTTCTTTAAAGCTCTCAGCACTGTTTAATCATGTGATTAAAAAGCACCCTTTCTGTTGCTGTGGGAAGAGCAAAAGGCCAACTTCTCTGTCAGCTCTGTGCCATTGATGGCTTTTATAACATCAACACAGAAAAAAAGTCACATCACTGCATTTAGGAAAAACCCAAGCAATGCTGCTCAGGTGGCACAGGAGCCACGCGGGCTGCCAGCCAGGGCTCTGCCAGGATCCACCATGGGCTGTGACTTCCTAGAGAAGCAGCTGTGTCATCTTGTTAGGAAGTAACAAGTCAGGCAGAATCCCATTCTTTATAATGTGGTTTCAGAAGAAGTGCCAAAATTGTTAAATTGATCGAACAATAGACAGAAAGAAGCAGAATTACATCAGGCACATTTCAAATCCCTCTGCAATTGCTGTTGGCAGCAGGCTTGCAGCTACAAGAGACTTTTGCCCTTAACATTCAGGGGTTTCAAATTTTACAAAAAAAGGGCAGAACCAGGGAGTAAAACTTAGAAGGAGCCATGGGACCAGAGCTGGTCTCTTCCCTCCCTCAAATGATTGTCTTCACCTCTAATTTATGAAGCAAGGTCTCTGAGAGATGTCAGCCACAAAAAGAAGCCTGGCTCTGTAGTATGAGAACACTATTCCACCTATGCTGTTGGCTCTCCACCTGTGCCATGTTCCCAAGAGAACTAAACCTCCCCCAGCATTTCAGCCACTGCCCATCACATCTGGGCACCTGTGCCCAAATTGTTGCTCATGTCTGCAGGTGCACCCCTGATCTGCTGTTCTGGATGGATGATGAACCTCTGCCATGGTTTAGAAATAATGGATGTGAGGAAAAACAGATACCTTAAACATCCCACTAAAATTAACACAGGACTTTCTTGGTACCTGCCACCTCTCTTTTTTTTTTTTTTTTTTTTTTTTTCTTTTTTTTTTCTTTTTTGTGCAAATATCTCAAGGGGCTAAATGAACGTTCTTTCTCACAGACAGACATATAGATAGCAAATGCAAAAGCCAGTCGTCCTCCCCATTCATTACCAGGAAAATACCTGTGCTGGTATGAACAACATCTGGTGTTGCTGTACTGGCTTTACAGCAGTTCAGTCCCAGCCAAGCAAGTACGATAAGAAAAACTGTTGGAAACTGGTAATTTTGAAACTTAGGAAACCCCCATCTAAGCCAAAGCATTGTCAATGATTTCCTTCACAGCCCATCTGGTACAGCCTGGGGAAATCCTATACAGTACCCACAGAAATATTTAAGGAGTTAACAGGAACGTTTGAGTGATTTCTTCCCTCCCCCATCCCACAGGAGCAGAAAAGGGAGTGGAAGTTCAGCACAGGCTTTTTATTTCTGTGCTGTTACATAACTGCGCCTCTGCAGAATTCCTCCGGCTTCCAACAGGATCAAGCCCACGGCAGGCTGGGAAGGAGACAGGGAAAAGGTATGTGACTTGCTCAGGGCTACGCAGCAAACCCAAGGCAGAGGTGGGAGGAGAACTTGCAGGTCCCGGCAGAGCCCCTGCCGAACCCCGACGAGGCTCCGCATTCCTGCCATTCCTTGCACATACTCCTCCAGAGGTGAAGCTGCTGCATCACAGGCTGACCATCCAACTCAACGCGCACCACCTGCTTCCTAATCATCCCTCCCCCTTCCAGCATGCACAGACACACACTGGAGCTATTCCTTGCCTTAGTCTCAAGAGGATTTAAGATCTCTGGAAATCATGCCCATCACGCCCAGCACATTCACTGACCAGTGGTTTTTCTCATTGGTGGCCTTCCCTAACCACAGGCCTCATTTAAGCACCACTGACTGAGTCTCCTATTCTTTTAAAATTCTGCAGTAGATTCCATTTGTTAATACTAACAGGAAATCCCATGAATCTGCCTCATGCCCTTTCACTGACTTCACAAATCCAATTGATACAGATAGAGCCAATTTCTGAAACTGCAGCTGTCCACACTTACAAAGCTCTGACTGTTAGATAAGAAAGTGCCAGCTGGAACAAGAAGTTTCTCCTACTACTGGATGCCACACTCCCAGCCAAGCGGGCAGCTGTCAGCTTGGGTGGTAGCAGAGCTGCTTAAATGGGAAACCCTTAGATCCAGTCCCTCATGTTCACCCTAAAGCAATTGAACAGCCCCACAACAGGAAAAGGGAGTAAAGCTCAGTCCCAGAAGAATGCAGTTGCACTTGTTTTCAATCCCCTCTCCATATTACTGCATCTCTCATGGGCCATAGTAGCTGGAGGCCGAGGAAGGTGCAGCTTTTAGGGACAAAAGGCTCTGTTGGTCCCTCTTTGGATCTAAGCAAGGCCATGGTCTCAGCCTCACTGAAAGAGAAGCTCAAGTTCTCCTCAAGTCTGAGCAGCAGTCTGCACTTCACAAAGTTAATGCCTGGTCTTGTGATGATTTTCACTGCTGGTTTTAAACCATGTGCAAGTTTCAATCTGCATACCATTACAGCTCCAAAGATGTTTTAATGAACAGGCACTGGACTGGGAGGTGAGGGGATGGGCAAAGTGGCTGGCTCCACCATCCTCAGCCTGGATGTGTCCCAGGGGGAGCATGGATCATCTCCCATCAGAGTATAACTGGATATGCACTCACCCCTGATACCAAGAGTGCCCTGTACCTGGGAAGGGATTTCAGAGGATTGAAAGGCTGAAAGGCTGAAAGTTTGCTTCCAGCAGAGGTGAGTCTAATCCTCTGTCCTACACCATCACTCCATGAGGTAGCTCTGCTGGGTGCCCCCAAGCCTTTCTGTAGGCTATGGCTATTGGCCACCTGCCTGAGTGTCAGGAAAACTATTTAACAATCCCTTCATGGATTCCCTACTTCACCTATCCTTGGTCCAGTAGGGGAATAAGCATAAGCAGAACAAAAAAAATCCATGTTATTAATGACACTCAACAGATTCCATCAGTGCCTTCCTAAAAGATTCCTGTCTTAGAACCAAAGGCACCTCATGGCTTACTTCACATCTTCAGTGAACCCTTAGAAGTTACCAGAAACTTTTTAGTTCTTCTCTAAAATAACACAGCTGCCCACTGGAAAATGCCCATATGCCCATCCATTCTCTTTTGCAATTTCCTTATTTCTTAATCATTAACCTACTTTTCTGGAGATATTTCAGAGCCAATCCCTCTCCTTCCTCATCCCCCCACATCAGCCACTGAGTGGGAATTTTTAAAGGGGTTTGTAAGTCTTACCATTTACACACAGACTTCCATGAGATTTTTCATCTTTTTAACCTTCCTCCTAAATAAGGGCATTTCAAAAGCTTTTTTTTCCTATTTGGTAAATCATATCAGTTGAGTACTTTCACAAAAATGAACATAAATTCTTCTTATAAGTTGGGAAGAACATTAAATCAGAAGCCTTTAATAACTTTGAATACTCCATGGGAAGCTCTAGTATGAGCATGAGATAACTGATTTGATTGAATACAACACACAGACAGACAAACAAGTATACATGCATCATTGTATTTCAGAGATCTTAAGCCATAAGAAGAAAGGGGAAGCACATCAATTCTTCAGCCCAGAATTCATAAAAATTTAAAAATCCATATATATATATATGCACACACACACACACACATTTAAGCAAAGAAAATTTGTTTTTAAAAAGTGAAATACTGCTTGTGTAGATACTTTGGCACCCATAACTGCATATTCCTTTTGCTCTTTATCCTTACAGTCATCTTTATGGTGATTCCTGAATGGGAAAAGGGTCTTCAGGAAAGAAAACCTAACAGAGAAAGAAACAAATATCTAAGTAGAAATTGAAGCCCAAGCAGTAAATACAGCAGTCGGTGCTGCATTTTTATGGAAACTTTCTATATGGATCTATGCAAGTTACATGTATGGAAAGTTGACGATGGCTTTGTGGGCTTCTTAATATAAATATCCTGACATAAAAATTACTATTCTAGAAAGCTTTGTGGAAATATTGGAAAAAATCTCCTCATACACAGACCTATGTAAACTGTTCAGTAACTAGGGAGAGTTTTCAGATGGAAGCTGCCTTCCCCACCCCCATTTGCAGACTCCTGTCTCAGTTTGTGAAACTGCTTTGCTGTCTTTCAGAGGGGGCAGCTGACCAATCTGTTTCAGTGCCTCTCTTTCCCATGGAACAAACCCCCCCAGCCCTCCTGCTGCATACTGACAGAGATGGCAGGCCTTTCTGTGCCGAATTCTTTCAATAACACTGAGACAGCAACATTAGGAGAAACAATTAGGACTAAAGGGAATTGTCTCTGTATGCCAGATCTGCTTAATAACTTAATTAAATAAACAGAAATATAATTATAATGTAAATATTTCCTTTCTTTAATTCCAAGGCATCCTTAGAGAGAGAACACTGCTGAAATGATATAAGGTTATTGAAAACCTTTTTCAGTTCCTCCACACTTAAAAACAATTTTGCTGTCTTCCCATGCCTTCCCACTTGTAGTATTTCACTTATGAAATTTCAGAACCAGCTATCAGACAGAGAAAAATGCATCCTTGTAAATTAATACCCCAGATAGTCAAAAGTGTTTCTAAGCGCAAAGGAACTATGAAGGAGTAAATTGCTCAGTAATTTATAACTGCAGATTTCCTTCCTCAAATTATTTTCATTCAGCAGTTTTCTCTGAGAACTTTTACAGTTTCAGATGTTTTTTTGAAAAAGTGCAAGACACACTCAGATCATGTTGTCTTTTGGCATGTACTCAGCCACTCAGAGACGATGACCTTACCTTATGGCTTTACATTGAATGAACTCTGATGGCTTCAGTACATTTACTCATTATTTACATCAGTTCAGGCTTAAATTTAACATCAAAAAGGTTGTTCCCCATGTACTTACAAAGGAGAATTTTCTTTGGCTTCACCACCACCAAATTCTGAAAGCAACTTGTTCCATTTAGCTATTTAGAAATAGCAATAAAAATCTAAGCAGTGGTAGTGACACCATCCTGAAACAACACATTTGACAACACCCCAGGTCAAGTATTATGAAAAATCCCTCTAAAATAGCAAGCAGAGCAATATAGAAAAATTTCACTGAGTTAGGAATAAACTCCTACTGCTAGCTAGATCTGACTCCAAATTAAAGTGATCTTAGCTTTTTCCTTTCTTTCTCAGAACTGCTAAAATTATAAGTCAGTGTGTAAATGTGTAAGCTCACTGAATGCTGACCCCAGACCAGCACAAGTTGAGCATCTTGAGGATTCTTCATGCACAAGCATCCAAGAGCACCTGGACCTAGGCAAGACACTCAAATCTTTGCAGGCAACCCAGAAACCTGCAAGTCCCAGCTGCAATAATTATGGCCAAACCAGATTTTCTGGCAACGGCTTCCTTCATAGCACAGTCTGGACCCAGACCATTTGCCATTGACAGTCCCACACTTTTCTGTGGATGCACATGAGTTAACTCCTTATGCCACAAAACCTGGGGTCATTTTCTACCTCCTGTGACTGCCCCAGGTTTGGCCTCGTGGCCTCCTGCAGAAGCTCTGCACATGTGCTGTGGATGCTGTGCCTGGGAATGGTTCTGGCATTAATAAATCTCTGCAGAACGCAAGGCACAGGTGTGTGCTGTGAGTTTGGGAAGGAGAGCTGAAGATGACCTCATGCTGTACTTTGGAAGGAGGATGTTAAAGAGCTCAGGCAGCCAGTGCTGACAGAGAGACATGCACCTGTACAACAGGGACTCTGCCTTCTTGCTTCCTCTGTGCTCCCACATGGAGAAACTTCAGCCTCAGCTGAAGTTTGGAGGGCCCCACATGAAACCAAGCTGCAGGTTCAGGGGTTAATTAGAGATTATACCCACACCAAAAAGGGGTATGGAAGAGAAGAAACAAAACTGGTTTAACTGTATGAACTCCACTGTTAATACAGGCCAGTAGTACACTTGACTTTATGCTTGCAAATTGGTTTAAGATTCAAAAAAAAAAAACTTACAGAAAATGCACTTCTTCACAATTCCCTGTTCCCAGTCATCTCATTGTCTTCAAAAAGTGACCCTGGGCTTGCTGCCATTGTTACTTATATCTTCTCCCTCATCAGACCTATTCTTGTTTCTGCTTGGTGCTCTTAATTCCTTAAATATAAAAGTTTATATTTATCTATATAATTATACACACATATTCCACTCAATTTCCTAAGGATATGACTTTTCCATGCTGCATAAACTTCCTTCCCTGGCCTTCCAGCTCTATCATTCTTTTTGCTACTGTCCAGGGTGCAGCTGTCAGGGGCAGGAAGCCCCAGACCCTGCTTCTCACATACAGATTGTTCAAGGTCAGGAAAAGGGTAGCCACTACCTGCTGCCTCTCACCCTCCCAAACCCTCCACACCAGAATAAATGAGTCCCCAGATAGCCCCATGAGCTCTTAAACACAGAAACAGGCTAAGAAGTTGGTGTAGGGAGGTAAAAGCCATCTCAGACAAGGACATGAGGTTATGGCCCTCCCAGAGATGGCCAAAGGCTGAGAAAGAGGCAGGGGAAACTCCAGTGAGCACCCCAGAACATAAAAACTGCAGTGGATAATCATGGCGATGAGGTTTCCTGTGTAAGGAAGCTTCAAGGGATAAAATGGATATGCCTGAATATTGCAGTTGCAATGTTATTTCAAATAATTAATTAAAAAATGTAATTAGATAAGTAAGTCATCTACATTATTTATACAACCTGTTCAGCACTCCTAATTTCCAAGGATTTGCAGACTCATATTAGAAACCGGATTTAATTTTTTTTCTTAATAAATTTTGCTTTCATTTGGGATACAGAACTAGAGAATGTATAAAAGTGTCGCAGAAGACTAAAGCAGATGAAATAACATGAGTTCCCACTTAACTCTGTCAGCATGCAGATGAGAAAAAAAATCATGGTGTTTTTCCTTAATTCTCTAAAATGTCACTTTTGGAGCCCTCTTATAGTGAGATTAGGAGAAACTGATGCTGAAACTATAACTGAAAAGAAAATTTTGTGAGCAGATTTGGAGGAAAAGGATAGCATGGCTATGTCAAGTGCAGAGAGACTGAGCCACAGAGAGCTCCACGAAATCCAAGAGAGTCACCTTAAATCTAAGTGCTCATCAAAATGTTTCACATAAATGAACCACCATGGTTTCTGAAGGGCAAAAAATCACCATTCAGTAGGACTGGGTTTGCACTGTGAAAGGTGAACTGGAACTGAAGTGAACTTTCCCACGCTGAAGAGAATGCTTTCATCCTGCCTGGCTAGTTTTAGAGAAAGAAGTCAGCTACAACATTTGGATGTAAAATCAAAATTCTTGAGTCAGGGCTTCTCTAATCCAAGGCCTTTATTGAAACCCATTTCTGCAGCTTACGTGGCAAACCAACCTCTGCAAGGATCACCAAGAACAGATTCTGCAAGGTGTCTTCAACTCCCCATCAATCTGAGGTGCAACCAGTGGGAGTTAGAGACTTAGCACCCTGCAGGATTTGACCCATCTTCAGAAAATAGAGAACCAAAGGTATAAAACTACACTTAGCTGGATTCCCTTTTGCAGTTTCAAAACTCTCAGGAACGTGTCATTGGAGAAATGGGATAATTATTACAGCACAGAACTGTTTATAAAAATGTCCTCTATTCCCCTTTGATGTTGAAAGAAGAATCATTAATTCAAAGGCATGCAAAAATTAATGGAATTTAAAACACCAAGCAAATGTAGTCTAGTCTTGTCAGATACAGGGTGGCTTTTGTAAGACATTTCCTAGCTTGCCCAACTACAGTGGAGCCCCCACAGCTTCTTCAGATCTCCTCTATGGGGTAGCTAGATTGCCCTCAAATACAGCAAAATAATTAAACCACACTAATTCAAATGGATGTGACTTCAAGGGCTCTTCTCTAAAGCATTGCTCTCTATCAATTAACTCATTCCAAGCCATGCAGAACCTAAAAGTAATATATCCCAGAAAGCCGTGTCTTGGGCTGCACCAAAAAAAACCACGGTTGGCAGGCCTAGGGAGTGGTACCTCCCTTTCACTTTGCTCTCGTGAGACCCCAACTGGAGACAGCTCTGGGGCTTCCAGCATAAGAAGGCATGGACCTGTTGGAGCAAGTCCAGGGGAGGCCCCAGAGATGATCAGAGGGATGGAGCACCTCTCCTATGAAGACAGGCTGAGACAGTGCAGTCCAGCCTGGAGAAAACAATATTCCAGGAAGACCTCATAGCCTCTTCTAGTGCCTAAAGGACTACAAGAGAGTTGGAGAGGGACTTTTTGCAAGGGCATGGAGTGACAGGACAAGATAGGATGACTTTAAACTGAGAGAGGGTGGGTTTATATAACATACTAAGAAGAAATTCTTTACTATGAGGGTGGTGAGGCATTATGACAGGTTGCCCAGGAGGAGCTGTGAATGCATTCCTGGAAATGTCCAAAGCCAAGTTGATGAGCTTTGAGCAATCTGGTCTAGTGGAAGATGCCTCTACCCACAGCAACGGGGGGGAGTGGAATTTTAGATCTTTAAGACCCCTTCCAAACCACACCATTCTAGAAAATGTGTATTTTTCCTTTGGAAATAAGGTCAGACATACAGTTATGAGACTGTTCCCCTGTAATTAGCAAAGCTTTCAGCAAACTAACCTAGTTTTCAAGATTTCACCCACCCACTGAACTGGTACCTCTTCAGCAGCATCTCAATGGGACAACAGTCATTTTTGGTCATACCAGACTTTTCCCTTCAGCCTTATGGATACCCATCTCACAAATGCTACTGTAATTTATAATTTTTAATGTCATTTATGATTTTTATTAAGTGCATGATTGGCATGAATAGAATGAGAACTGTTGAAACAGGACTCTTTCTTTCCTAGAACATGCCGAATTCAGTAAATAATAATATTACAAATACTCCATTTCCATTGGGACAACCATTTTTGCAATTTGAGTTACAAGTTTAGTGCTTGCCTCATGATGATGGTTTAGGCCCGTTAATAATGCCTTGGACTCCAATTGGCTGTTAAGTTAATCTATTTCTCACCCTGTGTGTCTGTCTAACTTCAGCCTTGCAAGGACAGCTGGTGAAAGGACGAGGTCTGAATGAGCTGCCTCAGCCACTGTTTAGCAGTGGGGCGTGAAGCTTAGCCCAGGCTGCCCCTCCAAATATTTGTACTTCTCAGGAAGGATTTACAGCTGCTGTTGTGCTCCACAGGCTTTTGTGACTCTAGCTTGGACTTGCCTCATTTGCACACCTCTCATCAGCGTAAGCTGTGCCCTGAGCTCACAGAAATTCAGGAGTTTAACCCAGCTTTGGTCTTGGTTTCAGAAGGCAGGGTTGGAAGAGGTCAGTGAATTGTGGGGTTGGCACATAAAAAACAGCAGACAATTTTTGACTTCCATTTCTTAAAGACCAAGTTCATTGGCACAGATGTCCTTCCTGTTAATATTATGGACAAGACTGATATTCTGTACCTTTTGGTTGGTTTTTTTTAAGCTGTCCCTTCAAAGTTTCCTTTCTTGTCAGTTCAGGCCCACAGGTGCTATGGTTGCACTTGGACATCAGCCCACTGACCAAAGTCATGCAAGCACCATTTACCACAGTGGAGGCTTGTCACTGGAGACCAGCCATGATTCTGAGGACCACCTGATTCCCTCTAAGAGGCTTCTCCACTATTTTGTAATTAAATTTTCCTCTACACCTCACTAAATTTCCACTAGGCCTCGCTAAATTTCCGTTAGGCCTTGCTTAACAGGACAACCCGACAAGAATGAAGATAACATACTGTGAAAGCATAAAACAACAGCAGAGTTCTCTCTAAGAGATAGCCATATAATAGACATGAATCATATTAGTAATTAATTTGCTCTTACAATATTTTTTTCTAGGAACTTTCATTCTCATGTCTCTTTGGTTAACTCTTTGTAACTCTCTGGCTTGTTGAGGAATCACATAGAGCACAAGTTGGCCCAAACCATTCCAACACTTTGAGACCACAAAAGAACATAAAAACTGATCAGTGCTGTGCTGTTTCCTGGTAAATAGAAGCCCTGTGGCATGTTTTCCCCCTTAGAAAATGCCTATCCTTTATTCACCCAGGTTGCTCCATTAAGGAAAACACACAGTTAAAAGGTCACTGGTAAAAATCAGCTTTTTCAGGAGCATTAGCGTTCATGTTGGAAGCCTGTTTGTGAGGGAACCTCTTCCTTCAAGTATCTCCAATTACCACATTTTGATTCCCATCACACATCAGATTAAGAGCAGGAGCCCAGTTCCTTTCAGCCAAACAAAACTGGAGGGGCACTAATGCTGTCCAACCAACAGTGGTCATTGAGCCCTCAAATGAGATTCCTGTGGCCAGTCCCAAGTCCAAAGCCTGCAGAGTGGACAGCACGGACCTTGGCACCAGCTGGCTGGTTCTGTAGATCTGTTCCTTTAATGTTGCACTACTCACAAACTTAGATGAAGCTTCCCTGTGCAGGACTCTCCCATTAAACCCTTTTAAAGGGATTTAAGGCACTCAGGCCCCTGGGACTGGTGTCACCCAGTGAGAGCGCTGTAACTGCACGAATAACCATATCAGACTCTAAGAGCTGGAAGCCATTTAGTCTCTCCAAGCAAGTGAAGGACCACTCTGGATGAAGTCTGTAGTGCCCTCTAGTCTGACTTTCTCTTCAGAACTGAGTGGGTTCAATTCCTTTGTGGCTACAGCTGGTTCCACACTAAACCAAAAGGTTACTGCTGGTCTTCAGCAGAACTTCCCTGACTGTAAGTGAGCAAGTTCCCCTGTTACCAGAGACAACTGCAGCCCAGGCTGCAAACTCTGCACTTGGCTGGTTATAACTTGCTCCAGCACTTTGTCTTGCAAAGTAAAGACAGATGACTTGCTAGTGGTCACTTATAAATAAGCTCAGGACTGGACTGCAACAATTCACATGATCAGTGTTGTTAGTGTATTGTATATAATGGACAGTGTTTTGTGGGGGGTGAGGTGAGGGAGAGTTGCAAATACACACAGCACTTTCAAGTTTGTATGCCTTAAATTGACTTTAGATTCCTTCAGTTCTATAGTACATATTTTCAGAATGCTTGGATCTGATTCAGCTTGTCCTGCTGAACAAAATAGTTTCACTGCTCTGAGACCAGGAACACAGTGGTGAATCAGGTCCTTTATTTGCCTCCAATGGCTCACTATCAGGCCTACTGCAAACTACCTATTGAAAGCATGACAGCCAGCACTATGCTCTATAGTGAGCGTTTGGAGTATCATGCCCTAAGTATAGGCCATATGAAGAGGTCTTTTGTTCAGGAAAGCAAACTGTACAGTGTTTAGTAAGCCACACTCCAAATATAGGATCGATAAAGCGCGGCTAAAATCAACTATTGCCTCAACAGGCATTCACAGATTTTCTCTGAATTAAGCACGCTTGAATCTTAGGGCCACAATGCCTTCACTCAACTCTTTCACAAACAGTTCATGCAGAAATAGAGTAGGCTAGGACCTGGTGTCAGGCAATGTGCAAGAACTTGAGGCTCCAAGTGGGGAAGGGAAAAAAATGAGGAAAAGAAAACAAAATAAAAATAAACCATATGGAATCCACACTCAGATGCCTTTAAAACAACCACAAACATTCTTGCTGCCTCAAGCTGCAAATGTCGTGAAACAATTACTGGGCTGGGGGACTTCAAAGGTTCACTGAAAGCAGCAGTTTTATTTTTCAATCAAACACAGGAATAGGGCTTTTTTCCCTCCCTCCCTCTCTCGCTCTCCCCTTTTTTTTTCTGAATGAAACAGCGCCCAGGCTTCCTGATTTCAAAAACCCTGTTCCGCTTCACTTGACCACTCCATAACCTTAGGAGAAGCTCAAAAACTTCAAAATGAAACTGTGAATCATACTGAATGAAGAAGACATTCTTATATTTCATTAAGATTGAAAACTGCTGCATTCCTTGTTTGTAAAATTTACATGAATGATCTTTAAGAGCTTGCAGCTGAATGCTGTGTAAAGTTTGAACTTCCATAAATTCCTGTTTACTTAATCATTGATTCTAGAAGGTAACTGACAGTCATTTGCAAGGGTTTGGAGATTCATAATTCACTGTGCACAGAAACAATTGGACTCCTTCTTGCCACTGCCTAACCTATTTATACTTCTCCCCCCGCAACTTTTTGAAGCATCTATGCGCTTTTATTTCATGTTTTCATTTCAGAAAAGCAACAGTTTAAACCTCAGTTTCCTTTGCAGGAGCTTTTGCAAAGGCTGCACTGTTGCTTACCTCAAGCATTGGCTCACTGGTAGAAGGAGCTGTGCTTAACATGGTGTTTTCAGATGGCTGAAAGCACAGGGCATGTTTGGCAGAACAGATGTATGGCCGGCAGCCCCAGCTCTACAGTGTTTAAGGAGCACACCTCCCGCCACCAGGAGAATCCAGGCTGCTCCAAGAGGCCGGATCCCAAGGGGTTCAAGTTGGCACTGACCCCTCTGCAGAGAGTCATGCACACAAAAATCATGCAGAAATAACATGCTGCCCCCTTTGAAGAGAACTGAGTCAAATTGTTAAAAATGAAACTGACTCATTGTAGAAACAGTGGTCACTGGAATGGCATCTCCACAACTGCTGTGGTAAGAGAGGAAGCTGCCTGACCACAACTGCCTTTGTGCTTATTCTAGCTGTTTAAGTTCTAAAAACCACAAAACCCCATTTGAAATTCCACTGTATAGCAAGGTTCGTGTAATGAGGTTACAATTCATAATAGGATCATTGAAAACTGAAACAAGCAGCATTAATATGTGGACTGCCTGCAACGAGCTGGCAGCAGTGTGATGATGTCATTTTTAATTAAAAGTCTGTCCCTGTTTGATATGCTGAAAAAAGAGTGCAAATCAGGGAATATGTGCTGATCCCATCCATAGGGAAAGACTGTCAAGCAGCACAGTGGTATCACAGAGCACCCTGCAAGCCATATGGCATGGCTTTAATGGAACTAATTCCCACGTACTCTGCTTGTGTCACGCGTATCAGGATTCTGCTCCCACACGGAAAAGACATTAGTCAGGAACAGGGGGAGGGGAGGCCCAGTGATACCCAGCATCGTGCCCTTTGTTATGTGCCATGCTGTAAATGCTATTGCAGCAGTGCTGAGACCAAGAGGAAATGGGCTGCAGGTTCATGGAAGTGGACAGACCCTTCACTCCCTTAAGTCAGCAACTAACGCAATTTACAGCAATTGAAGTCCAGGCCTTTTAGCAGAGCCCTATGCCTTTTAGCAGAGACCAACCAGCCCTATGAAATATCAATTTTAAATGGCTGGTGCTTGTAGAGCCATTTATTAATCCAGTATTAATCCACATTCACCCAAGACTGAGTGACACAGAAGCTAAGAGATGCTCATCCACAAAACCCTTCCCTACCCAGCACTGTTGATTCCTTTTCAGCCTCTTGTGCTTTCCTTAAGGCAATTAAACCAACTCTGGACTTCAGTATAAGTAGGATACACTCCTGTGAATGTCATTGTCTGCTGAACACATTGACCACCTCCCAAACATTGGCACCAAGGACCCAGTCAGCCCATCCTCAGTTCTCTGAACAGTCTTTTTGGCTAGAGAGAGGCCCATCTTACTCAGCTGGGCAAGATCTATAAGATGTTGGTAGTAATGAAGCTGATCACGACTTGTGAAAAAGTAGCAGGAGAAAGATGACCAACTTTTACACTTCACTTAACTGCCATTTTCATGTCCTACAAATATTTCGGAGGTAATTTTGCCATTTATTTAAAATTTCACTGTTGGTTTTCTCCACCCTAAACGACTGGGTTTGGGTCCAAGTTATGAAGACTATTACATGCACATCCTTACACCAAGCTGGTCTACAGACCTCCACTAAGCCAGTAACATTTACTTTTCCTTTTTAAGATTTCTGTGTAAAGTTTGATGTAAGGATATATGTGGATCTTTGATAAACATTGAGTTGATCATGAGTGTAAAAGAAATTTGGGGATCTTTAGCATAAAGTTTTGGCATTAGGTCTTAGTTCCATAGAATGCTGCCCTCACTTAGGATTGCCATTATTATCAGGGATGTTAAGGTGGGAAATTAATTTGGACTAGTACTTTTATTTCACCCAATATTTTAGCTGCCCAGATAGCTCTATACAAAAGGAAAGAATTGAGAATTCTATGTCCTGTCCCAGGTATCTGCAGGCTTGCAAAAACCTTCCTCAATTTATATTAAAAACTAGAGAGATGTTAAAAATGTTTCAGGTTTATCCTAGCCAGAGAATGCTCAGCGTAAAACACCTGGAACCATTGTGCTCTCTGAGCACAATCCTACAGGATTCCTTCTTGGGAGACAGAAACAGACAGGACCTGTCTCTGACTGCAGCAGCTCCTCTCCTAAAGCTCTGTGTGTGGGTGTGTGTGGCTGCAAGCACACACATGTGTGTGAAAGGGAGAGAGTGCTCCCAACCAACTTTCTAAGCCAGTGGGAGGGAAGGATTACCACAGCATTGGACCCCACATGTTTCATTTTCACACAGACTTAACATGAGATATGCTACAGCAGACCCAAGATAGTGGTGTTCCTATTCTTATTGACCCCAATCACTTTAAGCCTTTAGAGAGCTGAACTCCAGAGAGAATATTTAAATTACACTTGGAGAATGTTTCTTGTAGTACTGAGTGCAGTGTGCTTTTTGAGGAAATAGTATTTCCTTCTTGGACCACAATGAGCAAATACAAGGTCAGCAAAATCATGTGTGGTAGAACAGGTTGTAATGTGAAGGGCTCATAAGGTCACACAGATTTTTGTTTTTTAGCTCAATGAACTTGGCTATTTGTCAAGGAATACAGAACCTATCTTCTCATGTTAATAATTGATGCAATTCCACACACTCATTACTGTGAAGCCAAAATTCATCAGCTAAAAAAATTATAACCTACCTATCCTATAAAAGACAGATCATTACTCATACAAACTTTACAAACTGAATTACAGCAAGATGAACAACAAAGAAGAATATTCAAATTTGTTCTCTTGTGTGGAAAAAACATTGGAGATTGGAAAAGTAAATGTAAAGCTGTTCTCAGTGAATGCTAACCTATAAATAAAGCACTGAAGATCTCCAACATCAGTATAAATTTTCCAACCCTGTTCATTCTTGCCTTACCTTGGAGGCATATTAAGAAGTGAGACTGCTGGGATGTTTCTGCCCGATACCCTTTTTGTGTGTTTCACGGCTAGAAAGTGAAAGGCTCAGCAGGTTAAATACCAGCAGAGTAAAGTATTTTATTCAGATATCAGTTGCAAAGATCGGGGGAGGAAGGGGAATGCAGTGAGGCCTTTCAGCCTGCAGTGCCATGGGAGAAGAAAAACGAGACAGCAGAAGTGTGTGGTAACACAAAAAGAATGTTATCTCAGCGGAGGGGAAAATACTTTCAAATGCATAATTGCAAACACATACCCTCAGCAGCTAACCCAGAGCCCTCTCAGACTGCACAGCTAAGAGTTTGGAAAGTGGCCAAAGTATCAGTTTTATTTGAGAGATCAAAGTGATGAAAGAGAGAGAAAGAATAGCATCAAATATGATTGATAAAAAGTATTGCTTTCTTTGATTGGTTTCTGCTCCCCCTCCCTTTTCCACCTCATTCTTCTCCCAAGTTCACTAAGAAAAATGTCAGATCTGTGGTCCATCCAGCAACACATGCTTGCATGTGAGATATGCCTGTAGGAAAACACCTGCCCACTGCACATACCTGCCTAAACCCTTAATGGCCATGAGGTTCCTACAGATTCACTGCAGGTAGGGGCTGTTTGCTGCAGTACAATTATCTCTGACCCTGCATGGATTGCACACGCAGGCATTGTCCCATATGATGATATTTGGTTACTTTGCACAGCCTCCCTCGTGCTGCTGAGCATCTATGCAATCCCCACGTGGATTTCCAGGGACTCTGACCTGAGAGTGTCGGTGCTGCTGCTGTTTCTGATTCATAATTGTTCTCCCTCCCCTCTTTATTGTGCACACTGTCTTTATATAAACACACCAAGGAAGATAAAAGGTTTATGATGGCAACACAGTTGAGTTTATGGTTCCTTTCATACACATAGATGCCACCTCAAGCACAGAGCAGCCAAGATGAAGACCTTGGAACTAAAGGGCACTTTCACATGTGATGAGTTCAAACCCTTACTAAATCATCACAGGAATTGTGGCTGACAGGCAGGGACTAGGCCATGCTTAGGCCCATGAATTTAACAATATTATACGGGCCAGGACCTGCCAACAATGTACACAGTCACTTTATGCGTGCACACATGTTGCAAAATCAGTACTTTGCATCAGGATTTTGCAGCCCATGGGGATGACATTCACTAGAACCACTTACATGAGCAAGAGTTTATTGCAGGAATAAAAGGCAGATCGTGCCACAGGAATTCTGAGAAAGAAGTTTGTGGAGGTTACTGGTGAGTAATGAAATGGAGGGGGGGGAAATGTGAAAAGGTATTGATTCCAAAGCAATACTGAGAAAATGAGAAATTATACAGAGAAGGAACAAGGCAGCTCTGAGCCATGACAGGTATTAGGAGGTGAAAAGAGCAGAGGGAGACCACAGCAGATGGAAAAGCAAAGAAATAGGCCGGAGATGATTTGCAAAAGAACTAGATATTATCAGAGCTAGAGCAAAAAGTCTTTCCATGCCAAAGATGAGCAAAAAATCACAATAATTCAAGAGGGAGACAGGCATGATGATGAAATTGGCCATTAAAGCAGACCAAGAAGATACAGGAGACCAGGTAGGATATGACCGGATAATAAATATTTTTGCAACAAGCAGAGAGGGTGGGGGCTTTGCTAAGGAGGGAAAAAATGATCCACAATAGTGAATTTGAACAATCCCCTTATGTATTTGATAAATTCAGACTTAAAAAGATGTGGTGGTGAGCCTGGTTCATTAATCATTCAGCCACCTAGCTAATCCTGCATCCAATATCTCAAAGTCTGCAATATTCAGATGCTGAATTGGCAAGCCTGAACCACTGGACAAACAGCAGACTAGGGGTGCATGATAAATGCATCACACCACATAACTCTGCAAGGAAAACAGGAGATGGAGGTGTGAGGAAATATGGGATGATTTGAGTCACAAGATAAACCTGTACCTTAAAAGGGGAAAATACTGCAAGGAGGATGAAGAACAGGAAAGTGAGCAAAAGGGTAGGGAAACTGTAATGTAGGGTAATGTGCATGTGGTTAGGAAAGATGCAGAAGGCTGAGATAAAAGGAAAAGGACAGACATACCATGGAGGAGAAGGACAAGAGAAAGTGTAAAAATAGCTCCAGTAAAATTGTGAAGTTTTTAAACACATATCACCATGGCAGGATCAAATCAGGTGCACTGTGAAAGGAGGAGAATGTGAAACTGTTCAAACCACTCTGTGTGTTCCTAATCCGACAGATGACAGCTCTTCCTTTCTTCCTCTGCCCACAACACAGAATTGTTCCCCAGTTCTCCCCACCCTTCATCCATCCACCTGTACTGGGGTGCATCAAGATTTGTAAGCAGGCTGGTGGGTCAAGTGTCTCCCAGGATGAAAGTACACAGAAAACCATGAAGGTAGATGTGATGCAGCTATCACTTTGGGGATGAATCCAGACAATTCATTGTTTCCTCTCTTGGTCCCCGGGGTGTTTAAGCACCATCTTTTCATTCCCAAGTACTAATTAGTGCTCATAACATGCCATGAGATACACAAACAATTAGTATTACCTCCATTTTACAGGGAAGAAAATTAAGACTAATAGATTGAACAATTTAGCTACACCACAGGGAAGGTTAATTCCCAAAGCAGGGATTTAGACAAGATGAGTCCTTCATACTGTTCTCTGACCATAGCAATTGATAAAATTGCTGTTCCTACCTGAGCCCCTCAAAGCAAGACAGACAGCTGCCATCAGACTTCAGGGCTGTTCCTGTTCTTTGTTCATTTTACACCCCATGGTTACTCAGAATCAATTACTGACACACCTGAGATCTGTACAACTCTCAGTTGACCAATACTCTTTTTTTTCTGAAAAGCAGGCTTGAACTGTAAAAACTACCAGGTGTATTTAAAATGAATAGAGAAGAAAGAAAGAAACAAAAGAACAGCAGACCTGAAGGACAATAGCAAATATGAGGAAAGAAGCAAGTATCATACTGAAATCCAATGAGAAAGGTTAAATGCATTAAAAGAATAATGTAAGACAAACCACACAAGGAAGTGCAAGGCTGTGAGCTACAGGGAAATCCAAACTAATACAGATTGCAGCACGTGTACATCTAGCTCCAGGTCAGTGAGACAGCAGGATGCCACACACCCTCAGCTCCCCTCAGAGCTGCTTACCCCACTGGTTTCAAAGTCTAGCAACTGCAGCTACCAGGCAATGACGTCTGCAAAGCACATAACAGCAAAAGTGCTCACCACCTCCACGCTATCTCAGCCTAACAAACAACTGCTGCACCAAGGGAGGTGTGGAGAAAAGTCAGACTAGCAAGAAGCATATAACTACAGCTAAACTGCAACCATCTTCTGGATTTGACTGTCTGTGGGGTTCTGGTCAAGATGAGGATACCTGGCATCTCCACAAGCTTTTCCTACAATTGCTCACTGGTTGTCATGTACCTTCCTTACTCAACAAGAAGCGTGGGGAAAAGGAGATTAATTTGCCTGCAAATATGAGAGGAGGCTGCAGTCAGAGCATGGGATAATAGAGTCCCTGCACATGCCAACCTCACTGACTTGTAAGTGCTCATTTTTTGGCTCTGCAGTCAGTGGCAACCTTCTAAATTCTGTGGCCACAAATGGGCTAACAGTGTCCCAAACCCACCTCACACTTCCTGGCATGAAGGGCCTTCACACAACACCTCCAAAATAGTAGCAAAGGTACAACCAAAAGCTTTTGATTAAATAAGGTATTCAGTAAACATTCCACTCATCTGTGCAAGAAAACTAAGCATCAGAATAGTGTGCAGTGTGGAAGAAAGCATTACGTTTTTGGTGGGTCTGTTTGGGGCTTATTGTTATAAAGAATCAGTGACTGGTAGGGAGCAGGTTGCTGAAAACAGGCAAATCTTTATGCAGCAATTCAGGGCCAACCAAGAGATGCCACAGTTGAATTAAACCATCATTTTCAGGTTGCCCTTCTTTTTTGCTCATTATTTTTGACTGCTTGTTATTTGGTCTGGCAGTTACTGTAGTGGCAAAACATTCTCTCTAAACCTAAAAAAAAAAAAAAAGAAAAAAAGAAAACATTAAAAAGAAAAAGGAATGGCACATGTAACAATGATTCAGCAGAGGCTAAATATCCTGTGTTGGCTAAACCTAAGATTGTTATGGTAGAAAGATAAATAGTACTCATGCTGCTTCTGGGAGATTTTTCTGCCTCTTATTTAGATGATATTCACATGATCACAGGTTGGTAACTGCCCATGAAACACATGCTGGTGAACACTGAGATCTATCATTTTCTCTGAAAGGAAAAAAGTCACCCATTAATTTTATAAATATAACCAGGAAGCAGCTTTGTGCACTTAAAAGAGATCAGCAACAGCCTCTGCACCTCAGAGGTTGATTCTGGGTGATGTTTCAGGCACATAAAGTCCAGTAAAGTTGATCCCAACCTAAAGAACACAAGATCGTTTACTCCTTGAAAAATAGACAGGGAGATTGAAACAGAAGTCCTACCTCATTTTGAAAATGGTTTGGATGGCTGAAAATAAACAGCAGAGGCTACAGCAGCCTTAAAATTCAGGATATGCACTGTCTAGCCTTTTCCTTTAGACCTGAACCCTCATTTAGGACAAATAAATTATTATTAGAATTATTTTTAGGAGCTCCCTAAATAACTACTTATCCAAAGGTCTCCTACTTTTTTCATCCCATTGTAGCCCTGTTTTGACACATTAATGACACTATTGGTTTTTTGAACTGTGTAAGAGGAAAGTCCATTGCAGATGGATTGCAGACACTCATTTATGTAAGAAATTAACTCAATTTGGAGCTGTCAGCTCAACTAAATCAAAGTAGAAGCAATATATAAAGGCAATGTCATACCTGGGTATATTTTAAAAAAAATTTAAGAATCTATCGGGCTTTAAGAATCTATGGGGCTGGATCATTCTTATAAAGGACTTTAACAAGGGCAGGGTTTTGCTCACAAATAATTACCACTCTCTCAATAAACGCCTGAAAGTTTGTGGATAGAAGCCACAGGTACAAACATACAAACAGACAGCTACCAACTGGCTACTAACAAATTGGTATAAATTATCATCTGGTCAGAGAACAAAGAATAGAAAAAATGTGCAAAATTAATCACTTGCAAGTTACAGTTGCTCTGTGATTGTGTAGCTACCCAGATACTTCACCTATAGTAGGGGTGCTAAGTGCCTGGAGAAAGTGCTCTAATGTTGACTGAGCATTCCAAAAGGTTTTCACTGGAAAGCCAGCTTTGCAGAGCGTTTATTTTCACAAGAAATGTAGAGGCACTTTGGGCCAACCCTCTTAAAAATGCTCAGATACTCTAGAATTGACAAAAATTTCCACAACTTGTTCCTTAAGCAGCAGCTCCGGCTTTTGGGATGCATTAACATTTCAGATTACCCCAATTACTTTAAAATGCCCTCCTGTGAATTAACACGCTGAGATTGGACTCACTCTACTGACATTTCACATGTGTTTTCCTAATGCAGCCACGGTCACAATTCAAGCCTTCAAGTCTTTGTCAGTTTGAGAAGAAAATAGAAAAAAGTGAAAATAAAAATCTCTGAGCAACTTCACACTGGTCTTCTTCAAAACCCAGAAGTGTTCGAGATGTCTTCCCAAGGGAAAAAAAAAAAGAAAAAAAAAAAAAAAAAAAAAAAAAAAGAAAAAAAGAAAAAAAAAAAAAGCTCCTTGGAATACACAATCTGTGAAGGGGGAAGAACAAGTGTTTTGGGCAGAAAGAGAAATCCATGTAGCTGAGATGAAACAAACATGTCCTGTGAAACAGGAAGAAAAGGGGAGGGGGGCAGTGGAGAGGGCAGCAGACAACTCTGACTTGCTCGCTCTTTCCAGGCTTTGTATTTATTTCTGTCATGGATCTGAAAAGGCAGGCAGCAGACTTTGTAGAAGTGCCTTATGAAATGGGGTAAATAATGGACCCCAGATGCCCTTGTTTCCTTCATTATTCAGTCTAGGCCTTCAAAGCTGTTTTGCAGTGTGAGGTATCAGGGGGAGGTAGAGTGCTCTGTTAACAAGATTTCAATGAGCTTTGGAAGCAGGTCCAGGGAAGCTGCTGGAAATGTTTCAGACATACAGTACTTTTGTGCTTTTCTGACCTGTATGCAATGAGAAAACACAGGACAGAGAGTGCCCTGATTTTTAAGAGAACACCATCTAAACAATATGTAAACAACAGCAATGCTTTTGTGTGCATGTGATCACTTCAATTCAGCATTATCAAAGCATTTACAATATATTGAAGCATTAAGTTGAAGAACATGGCTTCAAACTGAAGCTCAGACAGTTTAGAATATGTATTAAAAAAAAAAAAATAAAGAAAGAAAAGCAGCACAGTAAGAAACTGGCCAGCCAGGGCCATGAAAACAGGGATATGAACTCCTCATTTCCCTGGTCCTTCCCCAAAAGGCAAGATTTCCTGCCCACTTAGCAACAGACTGCATTTTGCCTTTGCTTTGAGACCCACCCTAAACATTTCTCTGTGCATATTTCTGAGATTCTTCATGATTCATCCTCAACCAGGAGCCACGTGAACCCAACTGACACATCCAAACCCTTCAATTTTTTTGGATGGGTTTAGCATCGCCTGGCAGTTCAAATCTAAACTCCACGGTCCACACCCATTGTTAATAACTGTCCTTTCCCTGCGCTTTCTCGCTTTTGGTGATTCTGACATTTAAGACATTTAAAAGGCAAAAAAAAAAAAAAAAAAAAAAAAAACAACAACAAAAAAAAAAAAAAAAAGAAGAAAAAGAAAAAAAAAAAAAAAGGGACGTTTCAAGTTACCATTCCTTCAGCTCTTGCTCTCCCCATTGTTGACAGCAGCCGTTCTATATTTACTCTAGCAGCATTACATCCTGTGCGTGGGGATGGCTCTGCACTCTCAGATGTTTCCGAGTCACTCCGGGTAGGAGGATGCATTGTGCGCCGCATCCTTTCCTTCCCAGCGTCCTGCCTCACCTTAAAAAAACACAATGGCACCACCTAAAGGACACATCACGCACACAGGGAGCCTCGCTCAATGCATTTCCCTCTCCGTGTGTGCTCCAACAACAGTTCTGACAACGCTGAGCCCTGTGGTGGCAATATTCATTTTCTCAGGAGCTGGCATGGCACAGAGCTTATTCACAATTATAAAATCATGCATACAGGAAGAGACATCCATATTTTTATAGCTCCTCTGATAAGGCTGTAACAGAAAAGACAACTGTTAAAGCAGCTGCCCCTTTTCTGTGCAATCAACACGAAGTAGCAGGCATGCCTAACATAACAATTTGAGCAGTTTTAGGGAAGATTAAATATAGGAAGGAAGTCTCTTGCCAACAGAATGGTAAGTGATACTGGTCCATATAAATCTCTAAGAAAAAATATGTGTCAGACTACAAGAAATTAAAAGGAAGACGTGATAGGAGATCCTTTCATTCCATTGTATCTAGGTAATACAGCAGCATGTATATTGCTATATGTCTTCCCATATGTTAGGCCATGGTCCTAATATCCCAGAAGAAGAGGGGAGTTTTTAAGAACAAGTTGGACTTGTTCTCCTTTCTCTGCATCAGTCATAGCTTTCATAGTTCGTTCTCTTAGATAATTTTTGTGAAAGCATGAAGTGCTTTCACAACTGAGGACAGGCATAACATAGGCTCTTCCAAACAAACGTATGAGGGTTTGATCATTTGGAATGTACATTTTTCCTAGGCAAAATCAAACTATTTCAAAGTTTATACAGGCAATAGCCTATTTGTGGTTTCAGTTCCATGTTGTATATTCATCGGGGTTGCTTCATTTACATCAGCAAAACTGAGGAGAAAAAAATATCTGGTCCTTTAAAACTACATTTGTATATAAATATAACAGAGAGACAAAGTTATGAATGGCAACTAGTTTTCAAATGCTTATTACAGTGAACATACAACACTGCTCTATTCTGTGCTTTGGTTTTAAAAAGGGAAGACTAAGACACAGTCAACTGACAAAGACTAAAGTTATTTTGAGGGGCATCAACCAGTTCCAAATGTTGTCAATGGGCTCTGGAGATTTTCACTCAACAATCCGAAGTCTCTACTACAAAATACATGCACAAAGCCTTTTAATTGCTTCAATTTGGTTACTAGTTGGCAATATTGCATGAGAAAAACTGCTTCTTGATAGCTGAGCAGGGAGGCCAAAGACTGATGGGGAATAAAGAACAAACTACTTCCTACCCCCCAGGTCAGCATTGGGTGGGGAATGGCAGGCTGTAATTGCCTGTGCAGTTCATAAATAAGAGACTTTGGTCTCCCAGAGAGCAAAATGAGGAGGAAATACCTTTCAAGGCTTGTGTTTTAAACATTGTTTCCAGAATAAAGTGAAAGCACAGCCTTTGAAAATATTTAATATGCCAGTTGCCCAAGAAGGATGTGCCAGCCTTAAACATAGCCGTCAGGGCCTGGATACTCAACAGAACTCAATTGCCCCCATGCATTTCCAAATCAGATGACTGGATTTCCTGAAGCACTAGGCCTCCAGCAGAAGTTTTGATTATTTTGGCATTTCCTTTAGGAGTTGAATTGGAAGTTGACAACAACTGCTGAGTGCTCAGCTCCTTGAAAAACCTGGCCTGGAGATTAATAGCTATGCAGTGCTGAGCACACCAGTTGCCTTTTCTCAGTGTCTCTCATAGTTTACAGTATTAATTGCTTGAGTCTAATAAACACTTTTGGGAAGCTGACCACGAGTTTTCCCACTTCATAGGTGAAACAAATGTGAAAGTACCTGTTCTAACAATAAATCTAGGGTAAAAGCTTCCAGACTCTTCAGTCTCCTGTATTTGCATTAAACAGTACACGTAGAAAAGTGAACATTTTCAAAGACAGTAACAACCTGAAGGCTGCAGGCAGGACTAAAGACACACATAGATGAGAGAAAGATCCTGCAATTCCCTACATGATTTTGAAGCTCTATGCTCACTCTCAAAAGAGACTCTTCATTAATAACTCCAGCCTATATGATTATTCTGACCCTTCAGTACATCCCTGTCTGAAGAGGACCTTAACATTATTAAAGGAAAAATTTAATGAAAAATTTTGTGAAGGGTGTAGTAGGTGGCAAACCTACCATATAGATGGGAAAGCAGGGGTCACTGGTGGTGTGCTCTGCATCTTTTTGGAAAGCATGAAAAGGAAAATGTCAAACCTCCTAATGCTTCAGCCATGCACTGCCACAGCCCATAAAACCAATTCCAGCTACATCCCCCAAGCACAGTTTTCCTAACACTAAAGGGCAGCAAATCAACTGACAAAAACTTGTAAAGGGGACCATAAAAACATAATTTTCATTTCAGTTGGAAATGAGGCAGATAGCTAATAAAAATTGGTTACCTCAAAAGACAGGGAATACCTGCCAATCTCTGTGTGGGATGGACATTTTTGTGCCAGTGCATTATGCATCCATTTCTGACCTAAGTGGTTATAAAAGCCCATCAATTCAAATTATCTTTTGAGGAATTTAAGATCTAACTATGAAATGGTCATCACCTTAGTGGTATGCTCTTTAACTCTTTCTAATTGTCAACTCAGCAGCAGCTACACTGCCAAGACCTTTAGTTTCTCCTAAAGCCAATATTCTGTTAAAGTTTGTAGGAATTTGATTGAGTAAGAATCCCAGGATTTGATTTTCAAGTTATGTCTTGGAGTGCGTAATGTGCAAAGCATCCAGTTAGAAAAATAGCAAGGCATTAAAAAAAAATTAAAATTAACTGCTCTAGTCACTGAGATCAAATGTTCAGAGAAAAGCCTTAGAAATGTTTATTCTCCCAGATTAGATGGAATTCTAAGCAGTGTTTATTGGAGAGAAGAGATGGAGTGTGCTATGTCTTATTCTGATTTCCTGTATCCGCCTTTCTCTTAAAAGTGCTAAGTAGCAGGGCTGCAGGGATTATGGTGCTGAGGGAATTCTTGCCACTTTCCTTCTCTCTCTCTATTTAAACACGACAACTCTTGGCAGGCCTCGGTCACATTGTTTGTGTAGCCAGGACAAGAGGGTGGAATTCTGGAACACGTTCCAGCCCACATTCCGGATTTTCCTATAAACTAGCCCCTTATTTCAAACACACGCCTCTGTGAGTTACCTTTGTGCTGCTATGCCATTTGAAAATCTGTTTCAAACACTCCTTGCAAATTAAAATCTGATTCAGCTTGAGCTCCAATCAAGGTATTTCTTCATGGTGAATAATCCATGAAAAAGGCAGTGTTTGGTTTTGCAGGACAAATAACAAAAAATAAAGAGGGGAGGGTATGAAAGAGGAAGGATAAATGTCTCAGAATCAGCCAGGGAATATGGTATCTCTCCCTCTGAATGAACAATTTTAATAACTGCCTATGTTGATTGCATAACAATTTATACAACTGGGCTTTATTGCTTGTCTTGTCAGAGGACTGGTCTACCCTTTCATGAGTGCAATTTGCATCTCTATCTTTTTTGCACCACCAAGTAACAGGCAAAAAATTTCAACAATCATTTGCCTGACAATTGGATGTGTTAATTTGCAGCTAAAAAAAGTACAAAATGAAGGCCAAACTGAGGCAATCAAAAATTCAGTCCCTGCTTTCTCTTACTCAGCTGATTGTTGCACAAAGATCAACATTGCTCAATCTGGTGTGTGTACTTTCAGCTCAATAAGTGCTTTCATTCATCATTCACAACTTGCTTCATTATGAAAGTTGAACTATATCTTTAACACAAACCACACGTCCTTTGTCCTGAATGAAAGATCTGCCTGGGCACACTGGAGAACAGGCTCCTTGTTGATGCAATGTTATCACATGCACTGGGCCCAGTATCTTACATCTCACAGCCCACAGCACAAACTGCCTGTGGAGAACAAACTTCCCATATAGAAGAGACTACTCAAGCAGAACATTTTTAATTAAATGATGGAGGGAAAGGAGCTCTCTGTCTCTCTACCGGTGGCACCAGGTTTAACAATCCATTTGTCACAAAAATGTTCCTGCATCTTCTTTTATGAAGCTGCTGATGCATATTAGGACCTGCACTCCCTGCAGGCAGAGCCCTCCAGGAAAGCATCTGCATACCCTATTAGAAACTCATTAACTGGCACTGGTGTAACTTCAGCTTCACATTTCCATGCCTAACACCTTCTGTTAGTTTCTGTGTTCCTTTACTTCCCTTATAGTCACTGTCCTTTCGACTGCTTTTTCCATCCTTAAAGACTGTTTGGAAAGGATATTGTGTTCTGTGTTCAGACACTCCCCAACTCTCTAAGGGAAAAAGTCAGAAACAATAACAGAACATGGAAGTTACAAGATATCACTTTCCTCATTAGCTTATAACCATTTCAGGTACTGAAAGGCACCAAAATCAGGCTGTCTGACAGGAGGCAGAGCAGGAGAACAGGGAGGATGTTAGGAAAGAAATAACAAAGGAAAAAAAGACAAGGGAGAACCTACTTACATTTGTCAAGGCAGGCACCTTCTGTGAGTATGAAGGCTGCCTCATGAAGTTAGAATAAGTTCAAGAAATGCCTGTACTGTCCATATGTAGAGCATGGATTTCATCTCACTGGATTTCACAAGCCACTTCTGACAACTGAGATAAGATATGTCAACACTCTCTGCTTGTAGAGTTTTTCACTCTTTTAGCACATCAAATGCATTTTGTATCTTAGCAAAATCTCTTCTTCCTGTTCCTCTGCAAGCATTTTTCTGAAGGTTAGCTGGAAGTGGTATTAAACACAGGACTGGAGAAGAGTGAGTGGGGAGCCACACTTTCAGGGTTTATTCTCACCCTGCAGCCAAAGGAGCCTGTTCCGGCTCATGAACCCAAAAAATGCAAGAGGCACTGAAGTACCCACTGCTCCCCAAGCTGGTGCTGCTTGGTTACTGCCCATGCAAAGCCCCCTCCTGCACAGTGTCACAGCGTGAGTGCTAAGTGATAGCCTGAGAAAACAAGTCACACGTGTAGTGCCATGCTGAATAATACCCCTGTGCCCCTCTTATCTCTCCTGCTCCTTTCGTCTGCTGCTGAGAAACCATTAACACACTCAGGGCTCTGAGAGGGAGAACAACAGCAGACAGGAGATGGATTTCAGGTGACCTCCTGAACTCTCCCAAGCTGACGATGAGCAGGCACTGGAGTAAACCTGAGGTGTTATCCAAGAGCAGCTTCATAGCCACTGCCTGACCCAGTCTATGCATATCCCAATTTTCCAGAGAATTTCTATCCTCTCTCTGTCTTGGGTAGCTCCGGTATTAGCAAGGTAGAGGACAGAATGCAGCCCTGACCCTCATTTCCAAGCACAAAATGAGTAAAACGCTTTCCAAAAAAAAAAAAAAAAAAAAAAAAAAAAAGGGAGCTTAAGTTTTAGCACAGAAAACACCCTGTAAATTAAGAGAAAGGTAAGAGAAATGGTATGGAAAATTTGGAACTAACTCTAACTACCAGCAAAAGAAAACCTCTCATCAAATACGCACATTTACAAGATGAAGCCGTTATCCAGTTTTTTTTGCAACTGAGACAATAAAAATCTTTGTAAAATCTTAAGAACATGTACAAATCTTGGACATTTGAGCACCTCATGCGAGAGGGATCTTGGATAACATTAAGCTGTAAATAAAGCCACAAATTCTAGTTAGCTTCCTTACCAAGTCTGAGATTTTCACAAAATGTGGATTTTCTTCAATTCCTCAGTATCAATGCCCCCCAGGAAGTTCCTATTTAACAGCTGACTGATTTCTGATCTGCTACAATTTTGATACATTTCTATCAAAAACCTTCCAGCATTTTCAGAAAATCAAAAGACCCTCAACACCAGAAATATCATATGGTGGCTGCAGAAGATTGCCAGGTCTTAAAATGTTATAACAGTTGCTTTTCTCACATCACTGGATATATTTTCAGTCCAGCAGCAACGGCACACTTCTAATAGCACATTCCATATAAACGGAAAACATATAAAGTACACAGAAGCTAAGAATATTCCAAACCTTGACATACAGGTATGCTAGTTTTCTCATTAAGACTAGAATTATAAAATTGGCAGTTCCTATAAACAAGCATTTATCAAATAGGAATCTGTTTGTGCTGAGTGAGTAAAAGAATTTGTATTTAAATTTTCTGAATGTATATTTGTGTTTTGTCATGCATTTGACATCAATCTATAATTAATTTCTGTAATCAAATGGCCAGAACTATCATGTTTAAAAGAATTGCAAAAGCTGTGAAAGATTCATGATAGCAGAGTTCACTAGAAATGAATTTATGTCCTATATAAAGCCCCCTGCAAAGATCAATTTCAGTTATATACCCAAAGATTACAGTCAATTTATATCCTATTTAAGTCATATTCCACAGCACATTTTCAACCAGTCCTTTGCAGTGCTGATTTAAAATTAAACCAGACATGCAAGGACTTTTCATTTTAACTTAAAGAGCTAATGTTTTGGAAAAATGGTGGAACAACCATCACTGGAAGACTTTAAAAGCAAGAGACAATCATCTGCCAGGAACGATGGAGATATAATTGATCCCACCTTGGGGCAGAGAGATAGATTAGAAGATCTTTTGAGGTTTCTTCCAATCCTATTTTTCTTCATTTCCAAGGTGTGGAGATGGGAAAAAAAAAGAATCACAGAAAACATCTGAACAACTGAAGGAAAAGTAATTGTATAATTGAGACCAAACTGTTAACTGATTGCAACTTCCATGTTACATTTGGATGGGAATTAGTAATAGACAATAATACAGATTAACTGTGTCAATCAAGGGAAAGATAAAAATGGCAGGGAAACCAGAACTCCAAAAGCTGCTGTGGAATTGAAGGCAAATATTTCCTTGCCACACATGCCCCGTGTGTCACCTCCCAGGAGCCCACGCATGGCTTGGCTTTGTTTGGAAACCAGCTGGGATTTCATCCGATGTGTCCCGCCTCAGGAAAAGGGAAAACAAGTCACGTGTTTCCCAGCTAAATCTACAAGGTGGGCACAAATGATAGATGATATTCAAGCACATAAAAAGTGTGTCTGCAAAGGGACAGTGTCCATGCACCAATCAACTCCTCCTGCCTCAGTCACAGGGAGAAGGTGTGAGGGCATCCTTTCAAAAATTAGGTTCTTGAGCCTGTTCTGCTTCAACACTTCTGCCTCCCTGCAGATCTAAAATGACAAAGCCTCCTTTCCCCCAGGAAGGGCAAGCCTAAAGCACTTAGTGTGTCTAGAGCTCAGTTCTCAGGAATTATTTTTGGGTTATTTTCTTTTACTAAATTATTTGATAAGGTCATTGTGCAATCAGCTGGGACTGGAAATTCTTTCCCACTCCCTCCATTTGCAGCCACAATGTATTGCAAGGGTTTCTAAGACCTGAAATTGTGTTGCTTGTAATTCAAATCAACCAAGTTCACATATTTTTAAGAGCAAGAAATTCAACAGTCTATCTTGCTAATGTTGAAATTACTGTCCTAAGATCCCAGCAGGAAGACAACCTTAAAACAAAAAAGTTTCTTATTCTTAAAGTCAAAATCTTGCAGTTGTTTGATGCCATTTTGAGAAGGAGGTTGTAAGAGGCAACCAGAAATGTGCATTAAAAAGAAAAAATCAGAAACACAGAATTTAGTTTTTCCTTAGAGCAACGAGGATATTAAGACACTTTTTCCATTTATTCCACACTATATTCAGAGTTCATATCAAGGGGATGCAGAAGCTCAAGGGAGTGTCCTTTAAGAATGAGAGCAGGCATTTAGAAGACAAATTCCTTTCCTGACTTGACCACCAGATCCTCTGGGACAAATAATTTAATGTTATGAAACATTAACAATTCAAAAACTGATGTGTTTTTACTCCCTAAGAAGTACAAATTAAGAAAAAGAGTGAAGAATCAATGATACAAACTGTATGATAACAGGTAGCTATAGATCTGATGTGACTTAAGTTTGGGAACAGTTTTCTGCAGTCTTAGAGACCATAGAAAATGTGTGCAATTAAGGAGTGTGCAACAAAGCTTACGAAGAAAGGGTGACTGTGCAGAGTCCCACACATGTGGAGCTACAATGATGCTGAAGAAGGGCTCAGAAGTGAGTTTTCCTATTGGAAGGAAATGAGAAAATCAATCTCACATTTCCCAGAAGGCCATTAGAATAGTCAGGAGTGTTAGCACAGTGCACACAGGTTTCCCTGTCAGATCTTCAATGTGCCCCAAAGGCTACATTGAAAATGATGTGGATGATGGTGGCAGGGACTCTGAATCATCCAAAGTTAATGTACCAAGAGCATCCTCTCATGGCTAAGGAGGGCTTGTACAGGTGCTGTAACGTTAAGAAACTGGGAATTAAAGCAATGTACTGTGTGCTTTCGGACTGTTCTTCACCATCATTTAGTCTCTCCCCACTGAAACAGAAATAATTTGCCAGCATTTTCCTTCTTTTGCCACAGTTACCACTATGATATCGCCGTTACAGTACCAAAGTTAGAGTTAAAAACTAAGGGAAAAGTCTCTATCAGGTGGCATTAGTCAATAAATACAGAAAAACCAAGGACAAAGCATCCATACTGCACTGAATCTCTCTCCCTGCCTATCTTCATTTATTTTAGCCTATCATTATTTGCACTGTTTGTATAGGAAACAGGCACTGAGCCCTTGAAAGTAGAACATCTAGGCCATGGAAATGTCAAAATATGATCAAAAAAAGTGAAACTGGTAATGTAACCACAGCTTCTCTCTCCACCTGCCTAATGCCTATCATGAAAAAGAGGGGGAGAGAGAGGACATTGCAATTAATGGACATGTTATTGTAGGAATCAAACACTGTGGCTAAAATTATCCAGCACACACAAGTCTAAACTGTAAACTGGTCAAGTAAGAGGGGCTAATAAACCTTTTCTGTTGGTTTCAAAGCGGAGACAAGTAGTTATTGGCTAGGTGCTCTGCACAGCTGTAAAGTGTGAGGGGCTTGGGAGGCATTGTGACTCAGACACTGAGGGATTGAATGTGACTGCATAGTAGTGAATAACTTGTTTGTCGTTCATGTGAATAAAATGTGGAAGTAGATCGATGCTTTTCTCCATAATATGGGTTCTCTACTAAGCACAGTAAATCTCCGTCTCACTACAATGGCGTGAGATCATTCATGCCATTAGTTTCAATGACACTGACTCTATACTGCATGCAGTTTTGCTGTTCTCTTTCCTCAGTATAACAAAGCATGAGAGTGCCAGCTGCCTCTTGAGCCTTAAAAAGAAAGAAAGAGAGAGAGAGACTTTTATTTACCATGATTTTGATTGGTTAATTTCTCTCTATTATTTTGTTGCTTCCTCCCATATGAAAAAATGCATTGTCGTCCAAAGTAACACGCAGGAGAAAGGCCGCTCAGTGAACATGCAAAATGTAAATCACCAGCCAGCAATGACACTTTGAATGTGGAGCATAACACCACCATCAGCCTTAGTTTTTACTCCAAATATCACAGATTTTTTTTTCCCCTTTTGCAGCTGGGGCTGTGATCACAATCTCATCTGCCGCGCACACACGCAGCAGTCAGGGTTTTATGAGTGTAGCATTTTAATTGTTGTAGTACATTGCTGGCACGTGAATGAAAGCCAAAGTCCTGCCAGCTACAGATAGGACTAAGTTATAAAGATAACCGTGTAACAGAGGCATTTTCAGACCATTTTAATGGCCTTCTGGATTTAGTGCTGTGGCACTCCTGCAGAAAAGATTGCCATGGATGTTCTTCCCCTCCCTGCACTGCCCTGCCTGGGGCTGCAGCTTCTCCTCTCAATTGTAGCTGCATGCTGGAACTTTGCAAATACCATGCCAAGTTAGGATGCATTTCCTTGAAAAGTCAGAGTAGGGGATGACGGCAAAATCAAAGAGGAAAAAGATTATAGCGCACACAAATTCAACTTATACACTTAAATTCAAGTGCTTGCATCCCCACAAATCTGGTCTTGAAAGGGAGACCAAAAATGTTTGGATAGAAGACATTCAAATTCTGAGGGCATGTTCAAATGCATTGGGCTATACACTTCATGTTTCAGATGATGCTGTGGTCCATACACCTGTATTCCTGATGTTTTCAGAAAGTGTTTTCTGATCAATAACAAGAACAAAAAGTTGTCTCTTAATCTGCTTGCATTATTTAGAAAAACAAGAGGAGGTGAGACAAAATATACAGAAAGCCCAGAAAGTTTTACTATTAGAAAACAACATTCTGTATCCTCACATCAGGACCAGCTGGTCAAACTTGGACAAGTTACTGCTTCTCTCCATACCCCAGATTACTCAGCTATAAAAACAACCTGAAGAGTAAACAGCTACCTTGGCTGCAGGGATGAAGTGGTTAATGTGGACAAAACACACATTTTACGTTAGGTATGCAATGCATTTATACTGTTTCTGATCTCCTAGAAGGACTTGGGCAACACTGAGGAGTTAACATGGAGACCTGGCACTGGTCTGACTACCCCGAGTGCTTGGGTGTGAGCAACAACAATCCATCTGTTCCATTACCAGCCAGACAAAGCCAGTATTACATAAGAACCACAGGGATATATTGGCTTATTAGGAAAATGGTTCCAGAGCCCATTATACACAACATTACAGCACTGTATAAATGCACATAAATAACAGCACATAGCTTGGCATGTCTTAGCTTTGAAAATGTGTGTACTTTTCCAAAAAATGGTCATGGCAGCTGCTTCAAAATTGATATAGCCTTCTCAGTTTGAAAAAAAAGGCTTAAAAATCAGCTGTTGAAAAAACCCCACCCTAAATACACATTTGCCCAGTATGCTGGAACAGCATCTCCTGGGTAAATAACTCATGGTTTTTGACATTAGTACATGTTCCAAAGTATGTATTTACCTGATGGACCATAACAGCCATGAAGGAGCCTGTCTAGTCTACTGGGTAATATCTGATGGATTTTTCTACAATTAGTATGCATGCCACTAAGCATCCTAAATCATCTAAATAGTGTACCTTTTAAAAAGCCAAAATAAAAATTTAGACAATCCAAAACACACAATGCTTTGGACCACAATGCGTGGGCAAGCTACACAGTTCAGGGGTTTGCAAAATAGAATCAAGGACAAATAGATATTTTATCCTCAGTTCCACTGTAACATGAGCCAGAATTTTGAAAAAATTAGCTGAATTCTCTCCTGGTGCCAGAGACCCAGCTACCAAAAATATTTCACAGGGTTTTGCAATAACCTCATGGTAACTACTCACTTAATCCACTGGAAAGAGTGAAACTCAAAAGCAGCCTCAGAGCACTTTGCCCCTGTGGTCTCCTGTTTCTCTGTAGCTCAGGTCTGGGGCCGTGTGGCTGGCCACGCTCACAGCTCATACTTCATGCTGAGGGGAAAAGGTGCCTGAGTGATTTCACCTTGATGCACAGGAATAAAGCCTTGGCAGGTCCCTGAGTGCTCCCAAACAGGGATGAATTTCATCTCTCACCAGAGAGGCAGGGAAGGAAGAGGCCATTGTAAAACACTCGTGCTTTCCCCTCTGTAGGAAGGATTTTAAAGGGAAGAGGACATCCATTATCATTCTTCACAATGCTGACATTTGCTTCAGAAAGAGTTTGCAGTTCAAAAAACAACAAGAAGAAAAAGAAACCCCTAAAAGGGTGTAACCTTTTCCTTTAATTATTGGCTTGTGTTATTGTGCTTCACATGCTGGTGTATAGTCACCTAAAGAAATTATCAGCTAAATAGAATCTGTGGTCTTCACCTTTTCAAAAAAATATAAATCACTGAAGAACGTTTAGGGTGTTATTTGGAGAAAGCCCCATGGGATGCAAAAGGTTAAAACTAATGTCTGGTGGTGAAAATGAAAATGCCATATTTCAAGCAGCTATTCATGCCATACATCTCCACAATTTTCAGGTAAACATGCCATAGTCATCCCTACCATTAGTATACCAAATTGTATTTTGTGTGCAAAGTAAAGAATTGATATTTCCATATTAGCTACTGCTATACATGAAATTCATTACTGTCTGCCAATCTATGGTCTATGCTCCATTTAAGTTCCAATTAACTCCCAACTGAGAACCCAGAGCAGGCTTTATGCCTTCTTTAAGGTCTATTTGAGGTGTGAACTTTATCCAAGGAATACAATTCCACACTCGCAAACTTTTTACCATATCCCCAGTAACAAGAAATCTAAATGGGATTTGTACACATAACAAAATAAACACATCAGTGAATGGGAAAGGCTTTTCCTTACTTGTTTTCCTTAGGTGATGAGGACACGTCACTTATCCTAAAGCCCCATTGTGGCTATGCAGAACTTCCAGATGGATCCAATGCAGGCACAAGAGATGTTAAACAGCAAAACTGCACTGCTCTTCTCCCCAAGCCTCTGAAATCCAAAGCAGTGATTGACCTTGAGCCTGAAAATCTATCCAGCAATCCCAGTGTCTAGTCTGTGCTCCAGATCTTGTCTTTGTGTGGGTTCACAGGCTTAATTTAGGTAGCACTCAGTTAATAGCATTTCTATTAAAGATTTTCATAGGTATTTTCTTGAATTCTGACAGCATTTTCATTTTCACCACCAAATATTAGGGCCAGATATTAGTTTTAACTTCCTGCATTTTTTCATAAAGATCTACTGTCTGCTTGAGTTACTATAACTTCTGTAATGAAGTCAAGTACATACAACCACACAGCACTGTATAAAGGCATAAAAACTTTACAAGAAACTCAATCTGAGTGAAAAATGGGCACATACATGAAAATCCCTTCAGAAAAAACCTTTCAAAATCCTAAATTTGTATTAACTATATGAATACCTCCAAATGTACACTGAGGAACAAAAAAAGCATCTCTACTTCCTTTAAAATAAACTCTCGGTCTCATGAGTTGTTTCTAATTTATTGTCAAGGAATGCAACTGGCATGCTATCCCTGCTTTATGACCTTGCAAGACAAATTTTCACTGTTCAAAATTGGAGCAAATCCTTTCTGCTCTGCCCTTCTCAACTGTCACTGACTTTTGGTCTTCTAAATCATGAACTCTTTGAAGTAGGAGGCATATTGTTCAGATGTTTGTTCATTCTACTCACAAACATCAATACAATATTTGGAATATTTGGAATTATCATTTTGAGACCAAGAATTGAGAAACTCAAGGGGGAAATGATTGATTCAGGATATTTATTCAATATATTCATGAAAAAATTCATCAAAAATAAAGAGCACAAAAAGCAGATCTATAACTGCAGTAAAATATTGGCTGCCCGATTCCTCTGGGTGCCTGAAGAACATCATGAATAAACCTCAATTACTGCAACACAGATTAGAAAAACTGATTTGAATATAAGGCTCCTTTATGACTGGAAACTATTACATCTAGGTTTCATTTCCATAGGTCATTAAAGGGAAGCAAGAGGCCCTTTCCATGTGCACAAGCTCTGCATGGACAAAAGCAGCCTGGACTGACCACTCCATGCAGCCCACCGCGTATGACAAAGCTCTTCCACCTGGATCCTGGGCAGAAGGGACCTTCCCCAGTTTGCTACTGGCCTGTGTTGGGTTTATAAAGCTGCAGCTGATTTTGCTGAATGCCCCTCCTGCCTCTGACAGGCCTTTGCAAGCAGACACATTGTCAAGGTTTTCATTCTGTTTCCAAAAATCCCCAAAACAAAAGCTATAATAAATAGGACTACGAGCTGCAGGAAAGGAGAGGCCATGTGCAAGTTTAAATTCATGAACTGCACCCCTGCAGCAGCCAGGCAGGTAGCAGGGAAATTATAAATCACATCATTTTTAGTCACAGGGGTGTACTAGTGAGAGGGAAATGAGGACAAAAGCAAACATCTCAGGTTATAGTTTCTGGAGGTTTCATTAACACAATACATCCTAAAATCAAACAGCAATTCTTTTGACAATCAGAACTTCTAGGTCAGTAAGAATTTTTGGATGAATGCTAGATTTAGTTTGGTTTAGGCTACAATATTTGATTAATCCATTTTTCTCCTTTCATAGAATGATTCAAAATTCAAAAAGCCCCATAAGTGGAAAATTATTATCCTCTCTAATTAAGAACACATATCTTATTTGTCAATGAAAACTCTGTCACTTTCTTCAGATCCAAATGCTCATAATTAGTCTGAGCAGCCTGGTGCCATCCAATTTTCACGCCGGCAAAGACATTTTCATGGGTAGTGCCAAGAAGTTGAGATACCAGTACAAATATTTCTGTTTATTAATCAGAGCTTCTAGCTGGTCCATTGCAATTTAATCCTTGAGCTTGCTCAAGATACTGCTGGTCAAATGCTCCCCATCATCCTTACACCTTTCCAGTAATGTTTTCTTCATAAAGTATACTTGCATTGCTCAGTCTGAACACACAACAATTGCTATCAACTTGACTTTGCAGCACATTATTATTATTATTATTATTAGCTTGTCTACTTATCATTTAGGCATTTTTTTTCATCATCTCAAATTCTTCATCTTAGAAAAGGTCCTTCACCTGGGTGAAGGACCATTCATGGCTGCTGCACAAGACTGGGGGTTAGGGAGTGTTCCCAGTTTGTGCCAGAGGTTTCCTATGTCAGCTCCAATAACTGACACAACTTCCCTCCTACGGAACCTTTGTGAGAATTCACTAATGCTTGAAAACATCTTTTATCCTAAGTAGGAAACTAGTATAAAACAGTTGTCATTTTTAAGCTAATTTGGGATTTTTTTAATGCTGGGATCCATGAGATCAATTTCTTAACACTGGATGAGATCATTGCAAGGTGCCAGATTCTATTTTAATGGCAAATTCAAATTGTTACCTACATCAAATTCTTCATTCTGACTGCGCTGCAGACAGAAAAGTGGAGCAAAGGAAAAAATTGTGGGCTTAAGTTAACATTATAAGAAAGTTAAATTCACCAATATGCATTGGATGTTTTTTAGAGAAAAGTTAAAGACCGTTAAAGAATACTCTGGGCTAGTGTCAGAAATATTTTAAGGTTGGTTTTTTTTAACCTAGAAATCATTCCAACAATTCCCTTTCCAAAAGACTAAAAATAATTTGAAAAACACGCAAGTTCATGGAGATCTCTAGGAGTAAGATGGTCAAATTATAACCTTTTATGTGGAAAGGATTCATTGTGATAAGTATATTTAATAACAAAATAACTACTATCCACTCAATATTAAGAAAATATTCTCATAATTTACCTAGTGCTATGTCTTTTGCATATCTTTGTGCCATCACAAGATGTAACAGAGATAAGGTGTGGGGGGAAAAAGCAGCCAATTTTTTATGTGTGATTTCCCCTCACCATCCTTCCTGGCTCTCATTAATAACCTCCATTGTTTATCGTAATCTGTTTTGTGAACTGAAATACAGGTATGAGAGAAAGCAGCATTTTACTTGTAACTCAACCAACTGCCTGCAGCAAAATCACACAACTACATTTCAGAGAACAATCTGGTCTTGCAGGAGAGGAGAGGACGAGGGAGATGGGGATCAGGAGAGAGCAGGTGAGCAACTGTGTGCTAAGGTAACACTCTCTCCCCTCCTTGTGGTCTCAAAAAGTTCTTGCTGTCTGAAGGAATAAAAGTGAATCTCATGCAGTTCTTCATTTTAGAGTAAGTCTGCCCTCAAAGAGATGCAAATCTAATGGAGTTACTAATATAATGCAATTATATCTCAGAATTGTTTCTGCAAGGCACATTTGTGTGTTCATGTATAAAGAGCAGGGAAGATGCTTGCAAGACACATTTCTTTAAGAGCAACAAATAAACACATTTGGCATAGTTTGCAAGAGCAATTGCCAGATATTTTATCACTAAGAAATTATTTTCCACCATGAAATTTGCATGGACAATACATCCTTTAATCTCCAAGCTGCTGTCGAGTTCTCGGTAGCTGGCATAGGTATTCACTGAATTATGTAAAGCAAGTTTTTAGGTTTATGCCAGTTCCCATTGGCAATCACCCACATTAACTGTGAAAGTGGCTTTTGGTACCAACCTGAGCAAAGATGACTGAGGTGATAATAATTTATTCTACTCACAACATTCTGAATGACACTGGCAAGTGTAAAAGCTAATGGTGGCAAGTAGAGGGGACAGATACAGGGTTCCTGTCATCATTTTTATTTACAAAAGATTCATTCATTTAGTACCACATACCAGGATTACACTAGCCCATCCTAATTATCCATTTAATTTACATTTTACTTGATTATTTTGTGGCTACAGGTCTAAAGGAGGAGGCAAGCTCCCTGCTCTAGGGAATGAACAGAGCTAGGGAGGGAACAGAGGAAGGGAAAGCTGAGAAAGCAGTTCAATGTTTGATGCATGACAGATCAGTCCCACGGGTTTAGGAATTTGTTTTAGCTGCAGGCAAACACCCTCAGCACAGGAAACAGCAAGTTTGCAATGGCACTTGTGCTTTTTCTAAGCAGCCTGGCCAAGTGCAGGAGTGCGAGTTATTAGCAGAGGAAACTGGATTAGGAAACAAAGATGCACAAGGTTATTTAGGGTAAAGAGGAGGAAGAGCCTACTAAATAACACATGGTAGTGAATTCATCCCAGCACATCAGCCCTAACACAGGCACTAGAATTCCACCAGTACAGTCAGAAAACAAATAGACAGCAGATACTGTCAGGAATCAGACAAGAAAGGAACAACATTCCCTGTTAAACAGCCCATCATGTCCCCACAGGTCAAATACCACAATTTTGCTTTCCCCATCTTATAAAATGTAAAATGGAAAAAGAAAAGTAATAATCATGGTCAAGGGAATAGACCACCTTCCACACAATAAATAACAAGATAGTCTGAGAGTGCTCAGCCTGGAAACCAGGGATTTATGAGGAACATGTGGTTAAGATTTCCAAGATCATAATGAGCATGCAAAAGATGAGCAGCAAACAATTACTACATATAGCTACCAATACAAGAACTAGCAAATTAATCTTGCAGGTGACAAATCTAAGATTGATAAAAGGAGATATCTCTTCATACAGTGTTGTTTAACCTAGGGAATTCCTCAACACAAACAGTTCTGTGTATTTTCAAAGAAATAAGAAGAAAACTTTGAGAAATGAAATTTCTACTATTTCTTGTTTCTGCACTCACATTCTGAAATAGTGTTTCACTATAACACTTTTTCTCCTCCACTACCAGACTCAGTGTACTTCATGCTCTTTTTCTCCTCCACTACCAGACTCAGTGTACTTCACTGGGGGCACCTCTGCTCCACCTCTGCACACCACTTGTAAATACAATTGTAAACCTAGGAATTGAGACATTTGAATTTCAACACTTTAAATTCCTGCTGAAGAACTTGAATAGATTAAAACCAAAGCCTGAATCTTCATCAACACCTGTAAGTTTCAATTAACTCATCAAGTATTTCCTAGGCGGTATTAGGGAAAGTGTCTTAAACAAACGGTTCAATTTTTACAGCACACTGATATAATGAAGTTATATGAAGTCATGCAGTTTCATGAAATGTTGGTATTTTGGTATGGCTAGTGACTCAATAAATAAATAAAATCAGTTCCATTCAAAGAAATTTTTACTTTTTTTTTTTCCTCCTGGTAAAACAATGACTAAAATGTTTGTGCTTCAAGTGTCACATTCCACAAAAGATATTATTTTCAGTCCATTGTAAAAAAAAAAAAAAAAACAAAGAAAATTGAGGGTTTGACTGGCAAAGCTACTAAACATTGGAGCTGCTCAGTGCATTCATCAATTCTGTTATGAAAACACTCAGGTCTTTTCATTCTCTCCTCTAGCCCATCAGATCCTAAATTTAGTGGACCCATGACCCAGCCAAATACCTTCACTTCCTGTGTTTTCCTGTTGCAACCCTGCTCAGCAGCAACTGTGGTGGGTATCCTACCTCTGCCTTGCAGCAAACCCCAACCAAACCTTCACTGGTTGTACTTTTAACCTTCTGCTTAGGACAACAGCGTAGGAGTTGCTGCCCCACAGGACCCTGGAGAGGAGAATGATGGACAGTGAGAAGGCAAGCAATTCCACTTTGTCATGTTGATACTGATCTACTTCAAATATTTACGTTATGGGATGAAAGTTAGAATTTGCGACTCCTTAAACAGCATCATTGTCAATAGACACATATTCTGTCTTTAAAATGCACACAGTTCCCTTGATAACTTTGCATTTACAATGAAATAGACTTAAAAGGAAGAATCAAATGCACCTCAACCTCAAATACCACTGACTTGGTGGTCACCTACTCTGCTGAAAATCAGGCTTGTTTCCACCTGCCTGCTTGATTCCAGTGCATTGAACTATGACCTCCCATTTGCCCCAAAACATTTCCTACACACTAACCGTTGGCATTTGATTTAATCTATAAATGATTTTTTTGTTAGGCCAATGGATCACTGCGTCTCTTCTACTATGCTAGAGATAAAAATTGTTGACCCAATCTGTGTGCAGTGAAATACAATGAACCTCAGTGTTAATGACACCAGGAAACTCAGTGCATGTTCTGGATTATTGCAATTCCAGTTCAGCAGCTTCACAGAATTTCTCAGACTCAAACAACCAAATCCATTATGTGGCTCGATTCATAAAACCCTACTGCACTTCATTCCGGTCAGTATCTCGGGGCCTGGAGATAAGATACCCATTTAAAGGACTCTGGTCAGATCTGCATGAGCAGTTTCTTATACTTGACAAAATGGAAATGCAATAGCCAAAGAAGCCCTTTCAGACACTTCTGTCCCAGCCCCACCTATGGATAATATGATCCTGTAAGGACTGGTAACAATTAGTTTAATAGGAAGCAGGAGAAACAATTGCTATTGCTCCACCTCCTAAACTACTGCATTACAATGTGGTTCTCAGTATCTGGAGTGTTTCACAGATAAATTGTTTATTTATGTAAGTCGTGATTAAAGCAAAGCATTCTATAAAAGTAGAACAGCGGGTGAGAGGAGGCAGTCTGGTCTCTTTTCTTCAGAGTAAGGATATCTTCAGAATAACTGGATGTCCTCAATCAATGCTTAAAATAGACCCTCACAAAAATTTATCGCAAGGCTTCATTTTTTATTCCTCTCTTTTTCGGGGCACAGGCTCTGACAGTGAAGATCAATATATTGTAAGCAAATCCCCAAGCATGTGTTTTAAAGGCCAGGAAACACAAATCCTTTGGTCTCATTGAAACACACACAGACTGGCAGGAAATATAGGAAATTAATATAACCAGCATTCTTTTGAAAAAGTGACATATACATGCCCACATAATTCTCATAGTCTCTGCTGCATGGAGCATCCCTTTCTTGACAGTTCCACTGGGGTCTACCCGGAAGCAGTCCTGGCTTGTGGAGATGAGTGTCTGCCACAGCACCATGGGCTGCAAGACTCTGCAGAGTTTAAATAAACTCGATTTCACACTAAGCTATTCTCCCTGCAGGCCATGTACAAACCTTTATCTGAGTTCCCACCACACCTTTGCCTGGGAATGGTTAGCTTTCCCCCCGGGTCATTTGATATGGAGCCCCTGCTTTATAAATACAAACACCCACACCTTCATTATCCTTGTGCTTTGCTTTCCTCGGGGCTTGCAGTTCCCTCTGTCCCAGCGATAAGGATGGCCCGAGGTGCTTCAGTGTGGCTGCACAACTCAGGCCAGGAACAACGCAAACTCCAGGCATCAGCGGAGGTGTTGGAGGAGGAAGCCACCCAGCTTCCCTGGCAGCCCTGTAACACATCCCCACCCCCAAACCTGCTCTGGGGCTATGTGTGCCTTATTAAATAGAGACACCCTAAGTCGGCTGACGCAGACCTCACCTGCCCCCAGCTAACCCTATCCTGCTCTTTCCAAGCCATAGTGCTATAAAGTCTTCGATTCAGCACAAGCAGAAGCTTTCATGACAGTGACATGCAATGGCTTTGCATTCCCAGGAGAAGTCCTGTTAGATTTCCTTCTGAGCTAACCCAGGTCAGATCAGCCCAAGTCGAGAACAGTGCTTTCAATAATGCTGAATTTTTTCCCTTTGAACTCCAAAGTGCTATTAGTTTTAGACACAGAATAAAATTACCCACAGCAAAAGAGTCCATAAAAACCTGTGTTCAGTGACAAAAAGCCAAAGAGAAGATGAATCATGGAACAAGCTGGATGCTGTATTCCAGTCAGCTCCAACAATGCCAATAATGATTTGAATTGTGATCACCCAGAAACAAATTTGCTTTCTGAGAGTTTGGGCAGCTCTTCTCAGAGAGGTTTGTTTTTTTTTTTTCTTAGTGCATAGAAGAAGAAGAAGAAAAGGTGAATCACCAAGCAAGCAGAGGTGTCCCTTGCAGGCTGTCAAAGTTCAGCTGCTGGGATACAGCAACAGAAGGAAAGGTCACCCCATGCATGACAGTTATGCCAAGCATCAAGACTTTAAATAGAAAAGAGTTTATGTAACCCTGGTGCCCAAGTGCTTCCTCATGACAGTCTCTCACAGCCAAACCATCAAGCTTAGAAAGTGTTACCTGTTGCTTTTAAGGGGTTTTTTTAGTCACATTGCAATTATGTCAACAGGTGTAATAGTTGATGGATTTTTTATGTTTTACAACAGGAGATGCAAACGCCAAACTTATTTTCATGCTATGGTTTATAATAGAGTAACAACACCATTCTGAGAAATTTTCATTCTACCAATCAATGCAGCAATTGGAAGTTTCTGTTGCTTTTCCACTGTGCCATTTAGAAGACAGAACAGCTGGATTTTAGAACACTGATATTTACCAAAAAGATAAGCTGATAGCACCAATTCATTAATTTTATAAAACTATGTAATAATTTGTTGCATTTTACAGGGAATTACACTTTTTGTCAGTTAAAAATCAGGTCCTCTCCACAAACCTAACATAAGCAATGCCTTAAAAAATAGCTACCATGTTCAGGTGAGAATTGCATCTCTCCATGGTTTAAGTGTTCAAAAATTATCTTCACAAATTACATTCAGAATTTTTATTAGGAAGTACCTTATCACTATAATAACATGAGATTAAATAATTGAGAAATTCACCCTAGAACCAAAACAAACCAGAGTTTATATATCCACTTGAACTGAAATGTCAGATTTCGCAAACTAGATTAATCCTTCAGTCACTCTGAAAGACTCATTTTAGGATGGGGATACTTTCAATGCATTTCTGACTCAGTACAGCGGGGTATTAAATCTATAATCAAAGTGATTATTACCATATAACTAATACCTAATGCCTAATACTAATACTAATACCTGTGGGCCAGATATCTAAAGAACATTTTCCTGTTGAAAAAACAATGTTAAGTCCTTAATGAGCATCTTCAGGTCTCCAATGAATTCTCAGTCTTAGGGAGTCATCTGCAGTTGAAATATGTATTCATTTCACCAGAAGTAAAGCAGATATGAGCAGATTTGAGCATAAAAATCTATCAGTTCAGATAATTCTATCACTGGTAGTCACTTTATCAATAATGGTTGAGGCAATGACTCAGAATCAGCTAAAGTGAGCCATTCTATCCTTTTAGAAGCTCCTGCAATCTGGGGCAGGGAGGTAGGAAAGAAAGAACACTGAAAATTTATCAGCTCCATGGGTCATCAAGAAATCAAAGCTCAGTCCATGGCAGCATAGGAAAAACCTCTACCTTTATACAGGAGAAAGCAATTGGTAACTACTGGCTGAAAAAAAAAAAGTTTGCAAACTCAAGAACTGTCTTTACAGTATTCTTTGCATACCTTACATTTGTTGAATGGTTTCCAAAACTAAAGCTTTCCCATGGGAAGGCAAAGAAACAATAGCAATTTCTTCTGAATGAAGCTCTCCTAAAGCCAAAGAGTAAACATACAGTATGTGACCTGAAAGTTTGCTTTTAACTGTACAAGTGGCCAATTACATAACTAATCAAAATACCTTCAGAAGCAATTCCTGAGGGAAAGCTAAAAAAAAAAAAAAAAGAAAAAAAAAGAAGAAGGGAAAGAAAAAAGAGAGATAGTGATTGATAACCTGCTACACTGTATGAACTCGTATGTGTGTGCACATGCATTCAAGCTTAATGATGTTTAAAGATTTATTGCACCTCTGCACAGGGCTGTGTAACTCCCATGAAATCTGCATTCCACCTGAGATGCCAGTGCAGGCTGAGGAGATGGATCTGTACGTGACACAGCTCTTGTTCCAAGAGGGAACACGAGCTGATGACGTGGCAGCCATGGAATGTGTTTGCTGCATGTCCTAGGCACACTTCTTGACATCAAACAGTGAAATAGTTTGAGTCTCAAGACTGATTTTTGAGAGGTGGAAGTGTTTGCAGAATATAAATTGTCTCTTAATAATTAGTGGGTGGAGCAAAATCTGTTTCTTTACTGGAGACATGACATGCACTCAGCATTGCATATGTGTCCTCCACAGCCAAGTAACATGTGGAATTAAACCTAAGCAGAGGCTTGGTTGGTATTGCTTCTTAAAGAAAACCTAAGAGCACTTCTCACCTTATAAACTCTGGGGCTCTGTGTTCTTGAGGCACCTGTATTAAAGGCAGACAGGAATTTAAATATTTTTGTGCATAGTCCATGCAAGTGCTGAATTACATGACAACAAAACATGTGGGAAGTGAATTTGTAGAAAATTCTCAAAACCTGAATGGGGACTCTCATAGTATGCATACCTTGAGATAAGAAATGCTGACTTAGAAATGCTGACTTAGAAATGCTATGGAATAGGACAGACAATGTTGAGAGAGAAATGGAACTAGAAACAAGTTTCAAAGGATGGCCTTGCAAAAAAGACTAGATACTTTAGAGAAATAGAACTATGTATTGTAGTAAGACCCACGAGGGGTAATTTTAAATGACTGGCTTTAAGGCATTTACAGCATGGTGTGGCAAAAGCTGATAGGCCAAGAAATGCTGATAGTGTATTGTAATTAAGAAATAGTTAACTTCTGATTGTAGTGGCGTGAATGACAGCATCTGTATTGTCTCACCCTTCTCATGAGACTGAAAATGAAATAAAAGTTTTTAAAACACCTCTCAGTTGCCCCATTTCTAAGTCAAAAAAAATTTAATCCAACAAAAACTCTCCATTTCTGTGCAAAAAAATGGTTGCAGGTTTAGGTGTCTCAAGTTTTGTTCCACCACCACTGTTCCTGATGTGCTTAAGGCAGGATTAACTCAGGCATTCCCTGACCCCTACTGGCAGGGCTGGCCCTGATTTCTGCCTACAGAAGGAAATAGAGGGGGGAAATATGCTTTATGGCTTTAGAAATGCCAAGAGGATCATAGAAGGAATTTGAGAACCAGACAGAATATTCGGCAGGTAGAGCAGCCTTCTCTGGAGACTATGGTAGGCTTAAAGTGCGTCAGGGAGCAAAATTGAGCTAGGATCTTCTTTCAAATCCTCTCCTGACCAGAGAGATCCACCTGAGGTATATTTGCCCACTGCTATAAGAGATGCATCCAGCTGCTGTAGACATAGCTCAAGGGACTTCACCTTCCTGCACACACGGCATCAAAAGCATCTCCAAAGCATCAAGCTTAGCCCCTGGAGCAGCTCAACCCAGCCCAGTAGCTACTGGGGAGAAGCCCTGGTGCTCACCTCATGCTGCTCCATCACCCACTCCAGGCTGGAGTGATGGAACTCTGCACAGGGAGAGCTGTGTGCAAGGGAGGCCAGAGAGGAGCCTGGAGAACCTCCACAATGCAATGACTGCTTCTGCTCAGGGAGAAGGGTTGTTTCAGGAATTCTGCAGGAAAGAATGCAGAATTCCTGAAATTCTGCAGTAAATTGGTGCCAGTAAATTGGTCTAAAGATCCCTCCTTTTCACAGTGTTATATGGAAGAGGATCAGCACTAAATTAGATCCACTGACTTCTGCCCAAATCAGCCTCCCCTTGCTGCACAAATGGACAAGACACAGCTTTGGAGACAGCATCTCCTGAAGGCAGTCGTACAAAAACAGCCCAGTAACTCCAATTGCAACAGCTGAAACAAGCTCTGAGCAAATGTTATCTACAATGCTGACAGCAAGCTAAAATTCATACTTAAGATTTTTTTTTTCCTATTTAGACAAATTTTCAAGGAGCTACTGTGAATGAGTTCAGCTAGAGTTGGACACATTTTTTTTGTTCTAATGAAAAGTCAACACATTTTCCAGTAGGCATTAAAAAAGAAAAAAAATCCCATTTTTGACCATTATAGCTCCAGAAGAGCAAGCTAAAGTATAGCAATACCCACCTTAACTGGAAGAAATCCATCTCCAGTTACTGAAATAAAGTCAATGTTTTTCTATGGGACAGTTATTTACTAAGGGGTAAGCGCATTTAAAATCCTGACTAATGCATTTCCCTTGAAAAATCTGTTTTGGATTATTTCAGCAACTAGCTGATCATGTACATTTAGCTGGAAAATATACAGCTCTGAAAAAAATATGACAGGAAACCTAGAGATGTACAGTATAATTATGAAGGCAGACTTGCCAGTACCTCCAACAGAACAGGCCAATGTCAATATTCTTAATGAACTGCATTGTCTTCCACATGTGGCCAAAAAAAAAGAAAAAAAGATATTTTTAGAACTTATTTATGTCCCCAAAACCAATCTCCTAGACTCATCCCCCTCACACCCAGCCCAAGGAGGTCTTAATTACATATATCCATCTTTCAGAGCAAATATCAAATCTCTTAACTCTGGGTTAACTAGCAGACATTCCACATTTTCTGACATCATTCTGACTTTGTATCAACTATATTTCCTGCTAGAAAAAAAAGTTAAAAATCATTTGGGAAATGCATTTGTTGTCAAGACAACTTCCAGCACTGAATGCTCAAACTCCAACAGATCAGATTTTTCTGAAGGTCTCTTTTCCAAGTAATGGAAGGCTTTGCTTGCAGCAACTCCAGATACATCTTTTTGCAAAATCATAGAACCCTTAAGGTTGAAAAAGGCCTTTAAAATGCTCTATTTCCTGCTGCATCTAAAAAACACTTCTCAGTCATGATCTCCTCTGATGCCAGGAGACTTTGCTTCCCTGCTAGGATAGAATCTTTTTGCTCTGCTGCCTACCACATTCTGAACCAGAGCAAATCAGGAACAGAATCTCAACACTATAAATCAAGTAAGGTGGAATATTTGTGAGTGGAGAAAGCAAAAGCCTGGGAAAATTCCTCTGGTTTTAATGGGCCTTGAATTTCATCAGTTTTTGTTTCTGCCATGGTGCTTAGTTCATTGGAATTAGGCAAGCCACTTAACTTCAGAAGTTATAAAGACTTTTGAATATTTAACTCAAAAGCTTTGCTCTCCCTGTTGTGTGTGCAGCCACGCATGTTTTACTTTCTGGAGGCTGCCCACAAAAATGAAGGAGGGAATCACACTGGAAACGAAAACAAGGATAAAAATAAAATATACTATCTGTGCTCCAGCCCTGGGCAATGCTTTTTGTTTCTAAGTGACTCACTGCCTCTTCCTAGCCAAGGGTCCAGAGGATCTGCATCCCCTCACCTGATTTTTTGGGGAATTGTTTCACATCCTCTCTCTCCAGCCTCTGAACTTACTGACGCGAGATAAACTTTATCAGAATCCATGCTGACCTTCCTCTCTTTTGAACTCTGAAACATTGATTAACTTGTAAGTTATGTAGCAGAGGGATAACTTCAGTAACACCCTTATGGGTACTTTTCTCCTGACTGGCTATTTCAGCACTTGTAACTAAAAATTATTACAAGGGCTATAACTGATTTCCCTCTTTCTTCCAACTTGTGAAAATGGAAAATCTTGCCTGAATATTAAGAAAAAGGTGATTAATTTTTTGTAAGCTGTTAGATTCTCCCTGAGAATTGCCATTAGCAGCCAGTTGCAAAGAAGTCACTGAAGCAGGGCTAGCCACACTTCAGACAGAAAGCAGGTTGCTGGAGTCATTCAGAGCAGAATTTTGAGGAAATCCTAGACATCACAAAAATAAGGTGCTCCAGTATAAAAAAACCCCCACAGCTCTAATTCAGAAACAACAAAGCCTTGAATGGAAAAAGAAAAAAAAAAAGGGGGAGCAGAAGAAATTATCCATACCCATAATCAGCACTGTAGCTGTGCAGAAACATACGATTCCACCCTTTCCAGCCTGTGTTTGTGTCATACTGAATTACATCTTCTTCATCCTCTCCACTCCACATAATCCTGCTATTTTTATTTTTTCCTACATACTGAAGACTCCTTAGAAAACTGATTTAGTGACTAAGTCCAGATATCAGGTACCTATTTCTATGAGGTGCAGACCAAAGGCCTGACCTGCTGGATCCTCCCCAGCAGCTCCAAATTAGCAGAACCACAGAGGGTCATTTACTTCCTATCCCAGAGGAGAGCAGCAGGATTTCTCCCCAGCCTTGCAGTTGAATCAAAACCAGCTCAGGAGTTCCATTCTACATCCTGTTCAGAATCAGGGTTTACAAGAGAACAGCAACAGCCCAAATCTGTGAGGAAACCTCAGTCTGCATGATTTTACTGAAGGGCTGGTGTGTTGTTCACAGCACCACAAATCCTTTAGCAATCTCTTGTCTCAGAAAGGTGCCAGGTTGATAGGGTAGCTAAGAAGACTCAAACACAAGCAGTTGTAGCTGCCTTTCTAAAACACTTCAAAAGATTTACTTGCAAGTTATCAATTCACAAATATTACACCCCGGGTCACCACAAACTGTGTTACCATTCTCACAGTGCTGCAAGCTTCTTTTTAAAGAATTCTCTTTCCTTTTGCAGTTCAGCCATTTCTACCCTAATGCCTTTTAGTCCTTCCTGGTTACAGAGTTCAAGAGATAATTTCTTGCTAAGAAATAAAGCCAGGACGAATAATGCCACTAGTGTTATTTATGTAGGGCTACTACATTCCGTGGATGTTTCCTCCAAAATTATTTCAAATTGCTGTTTTGATATCCCTGTTTCTCTAATGCTCAGACTCTTTTGTGTTCACAAGTAAAACATAAAAACAGTGTAACTTGTAGAGAAGCTTTTATGGTGCCGGCATCACAGCTAACAGGAATTAGTACAAACACATTCTTTTATTGTGACATTACATTTTTGGAGTTCAATGGCCCTTATTATCTCTCAAGGCAAGACGAAGCTTCTCATGATTGACCATATGCACAACATGACAGCAGAATCAAAGGGAGGTCAGTTATCTACACCCAGTGAGTTCAGCCCATCAGTCTAATTACATTTTTTTTTCCTTTGGAGGTTGGCTCAGGGAAATAGGGTGCTGATACAAGGTAAAAGAGAAGGCAAATAATATTTTCACAAAAGGCACTAGATCTTTTAAACTACTACAAATATTTTTACAGTGTAGGGTATCAAGCTAGTCATGTCAGTGTCAGGTTGATCCTAGCTACAAAACAGCACGTTTCAGAAACACTTCCATTGAATTCTGAATTTTACCTATGGCCTCAGAAGAATACATTAGTTGACTAACACATGATAAGTTTGGGCTAGATTTTTTTTTTTCATTACTGACTTGGTAAGTTTTGATGTCTTTCTTCAAAATGGTCATGCATTATTTTTCATATAAAGTGGACTATAAATCCTTATTAGTGTACCAGGCATTGTGAGCAAAAGAATTCTCACAAGCCTAGAAAACCAGAAACAGCTTATTCCAGAGGCACAAATACTACTAGAGGGAGCCTTGCCCATCAGCTAGAACACACAACCCAAATACTAAAGAGTCAGAGACTGTGTCATCACCACAAGCAGAAGGAAGGTAAGGTATTTTGTTTGCACACAGCTCTGAAACTTGGCAAGATTGAGAAAGTGAGCAGATATCACTCAACTACACATCTTCCTGGCTGTCACAGCACCTAGTTTGCTGGAAGACACCTGGTGTATTTATTCACAGGTGAAAGTCATTTCAAATATTTGTTCTTGATTAGGTATTATTTTCAATATCACCATCTGCACCAACCTGACTCACCCATTCATAAAGTTTCTTTTCTTTGAGAAGGCAGGGAAGTTATTGGTGCTTGTATCAATCATTCCAGCTTTATGAATGAAAAGCTTCTTCACTTCTTATTGCCACCCAGATGTTCAGGGTGTGAACCAGATAACCAAAACTTTAAAAGTAAGCAAATCTGTGCATTTTTAATGGAAGAATGTAACCAAGAGCTGCTACTGAGTGACATAAACCAAAAATAAAAATACAGATGACTAAGCACACCCTTGCCAAACAACTTCTGAGACCAATTTAAGAATGAAACACAGCAGTGCCAAAGCTTTGAACTAGAGGAAGCAGATGCTTTTGCTGCTGTGACATGAATTTCCACCCAGCAGGTAGACGAAATGAAATCCGGTCTCATCAGGTCACTAACAAGGATCCAGGGCTAAAAGCAGATTGGGCTAAGCCAGCAATAACAACGCTTTTACATATGATTTCCTGATACATGGAAGCTGGATATTTCCGCTATTTCATCTTCTATTTTTCTTAGGACAAACTGCTGAAAACTAAATTGCCATGGAATGCAGGCATCTATTCTGATGCACAATAGTTTATTGAAATGAACTGCATGGGAAGCATTCCTTCCCTGGATGTATGTACCAACACCAGCAAATGGGGTGACCACTGCACACACAGGCAGAGGTAAGGGCACTTTGCTTGGCAAAAGTCAAGGTGGTGCAGGTGGAATTAATCCCTGGTTAAATAATAGTCCCTTGAAAGCCCACTCAGGAGAGTTACTGCTGTCAATCTAATGAGTTTTACTGGTTTATTACCATCATGTGTTTTCACATAGTCAAATATTCAGATGTTTATGCTTTCACTTGGCAAAAGCAAAAGCCACAGAAAGGCCTATGAAGCTCTGAGTCAGGTTTGTGTGAATTAAACTAATTTTATTTTCTTTGTGCCACTAGCAAAAAGATTTGCTACAGCAGTAGCAATAGAGGGGAAGGTTTGCTTGGGAAAAAAAGTAATCCACATTCCATGAGATATGTGTTTCATCTAGAAGTTGTTCATGCTACAGTCAGTTCTCATTTCCCTGTTTTTCTCTCCAGAGGTCCCTAATGTCAGCCACAGGCTGCTTCTGGTCACTTTCCCAAGGGAAAGCTTTGTGTGGCATTAATGGCTGGAAAGACACGGATTGAGAACAGCATGAAAATACATGGAATATAAGGCTCTAATGACAGCAGTAGTGTATTTTAAACTCAGGGTTCCCCAGGGTATTACATCAGTAACTCAGCTGAGACACTGAACACTCTCACATCATTTAACTATTTGCTATAATAGATGAAAAGAGAGAGGATATTTTGATTAAAGCTCCTCAACAGTGAAAGCCTAAAGCCAAAATCTCCCTGCATGAGCCCACAGACCTCACGTTTGCTCATGCAGTTCTGGTGCACTCAGAGAGGAGAGAAGTCAGGTTGAGCAGCACAAGTACAGGGGCCCTGCTCTGCCTGCCCAGACACTTGCACAAACAGATTTTTTTTTCTTTATTAGAAGGGACCTCTTGAGATCTTCCAGTCCCACCCCACGTTCATTCATTCATTTCCCCTTAGAAGTACTACAGACACGACCCATTGATCAACCACATGAAATTCCCAGCTACAAGCAGTGAATTGATAGATTTTTTTTTTTTAAAAAGATATCCATTTACAAGGGCTGAAGCAGTAACTGAAACATTTCCACAGCCTTCTAGAACATGTAAGTACCAGCAACAGGCACAGGAACGACTGCAGATGTTCATTTGCTCTTGTATTTCCACTTGTCTCTTAAGCATCCCAGGTTTCTCCAGCTTACATGTCAGCATATAAATGTCTTTCTCTTGAGAGAGGCCTGGTTATCCCAAGCAACAGACACACTAAAATTCCATCCGAAGACAGGGAGAATGATGGTGGCTGTTCATTATTTCTTGAAGACAAACTGAGCACTTCTCAAACGTCAGGTAAATATTTTAAAAGTCAGATTATCTGTCTAGTCTCAGACTTCATGACACAAAAACCAAAAATTATTATGTCTCAATATTCCACATTCAAAAGGGCCTAATATCATTACAGGGCTGCACTTTTGTTCTGTGCAAAATTCAATAAATTGTAGTTGTGTATTAAGGAAATATTGAAGAGGAAATGAAAAGTATATCCAGTCAGGTTTCGTTTTCACAAAACCATAAGCATAGACAAGAGGGACTATAAATAGTGCACATTAGAAGCCTTCATTATTTAAGTTGCATGTAAGCACTTCTTTCATCAACAGAGACTAAAGAAAGGAGAATTATACCATTATATCACTTTTGTTTTTCTTCAAAATTAGATAGGTAAAGATAGCAGACTAGAACTTATTAATAAGTGAAAGAAGGCCTTAAAAATCTGAAGAAATAATAAACTGATCTGCCGAGCTGTAACTCCTCCAAGTTATTCTGTCTCAATCCAAACACCTTCAACACTGGTCCTCTAAAAAGACCTTTTCAATCTTTCCTTGCCTTTTACAATACACCAGTGTTGCTCAATTCATTTAAGGCTTAATTCATGAATAAGAAACCACATTTACTCCACGCTCCTGCTTGGGATCTATCACACAGCTGGGATGAAAGGGACTCGATTCAGAAGTTGCCAGGAAGCTGGGTCATAGTGGTACAGGGGCAAAGTTTAGGCCAATACAATGAAGCCCACAAAAATTTGAGTAATATGCACTTCTCATCACAATACACAGGAACTTACACTTACCGAGTCCCACAAAATACTCCTTACAGATCCCAAAGGTCTCGTTAAAGAGAACATGAACAAAGACTGTGGGCATCAAGTATTTCTCACCCTTGGCTGAAAATGCTGGGATGGGGGAAAAAGGAGATGGCAATTGTAGCAGAATGTAAAGCAGAGCACTGTCTGTTCTCCAGTGCTACATGGCTGCTGACCAGAATAAATAATGATTTTCTTCATCTGAATCTTAAGAAACACTTCGGGGATCACATGCATGTTGCACAATGTTTAGAGAGAGGGGAGAGGAAAGCACCCTCCAGTCTTGGACAGGAGGGGTTGTGAGTGGCTCCCAAAAAGCCCACTCATGATGCTCAGGAACACTAAAAGCATCTGTGTGGCTGCCTCCATCGGGCAGCTGCCCCCTCAGTATGCAGTTCACATACAGCTTTACCTCCACAAGAGAAAAAAACATTCAGCATGGAAGGGGAAAAAAATATTAAAATCCATTAGGGTTCCAAAACATTAAACATTGGAACAGAGTGTTTGCATCTTACAGAGTGTTTGCTATGAAATTCTCAACTTCCAAATGAAAGGCATCAGTGCAAAAAATAGCAGAGAAATACCAAACGATGCCATCATGTCCAGAACCGCAAGCATTTCCTTGTATTCACTATTCCCATAGCCAGACAGGGAGGTTCCTCCACCCAGTGTGACTGTAACTTCCCTTGTAGAAATACCACGGGCGCTGGAGTAAAGCATTGAATGTGGTTTTTAACACTGATGATTCAGCTCAGAAGTGGCACACACACAGCCAGGCTCACTGAAGCATCGTTCTGCATCTGCAAGCAGCAGTCAGAGACCCTGGGAGTATCCTCTACAATTGTTAACCAAATGGGAAAATTCCCCTTTATCCATTTCAATCGAGCCATTACACAAATCATCACCTTCTCTACCCAGAGCAAGGATCTGGGAACGAGATGCAATTTGCAGCTGAATGGCAAACTGGGTTACAAAGGGATGAGTACAGCTGCAGCAGCAACGGGGTTCTCCTTATCTACACCTGCTCCTGCTGCTTATGGAATGCTGGGCTTGATCCTCCTGCAGAAATACACCCAGTGCAAGCTTAAGACATGGAAATTAAATCTCGAGGTTCCTTGATCAAGGGAATAACTCCTGAGGGTTGTTTAATGCAAAACTCTCAGCTCATCTAATGGTAACATACCCCAGTTCCCATTCTGTCTCTCCTCTTCATCTATATCCCAGTCTCTCTACTTAGGAATGCAAAGCCTCACCCTGCCAAAATTCCAACTCTCTTTGCAGTCACAAAGCTCTTTCTTGGTTCCTCTTGTGCCATCTGCTAGCTCCTCTCTAGCTTTTGTATCCAACTGTCCCCAGATACCGGGCTCCTTCTTGCAGTCCTACTCTCCTCCAGCCCACATCCTTCCTCAGACCTTTCACATCAACCATCCCATTGGTTTCTTATCACACTGTTCTTGCCTTCAACATCCTACCACAAAACATTGCTCTCTTTCCTTTACTGAAACTGTAATCTGTTAAACTAACATCCAGATCCTAGCTTCCATTTGTGTTCCCAGTCTCTGTGACCCACCTGCTGCCCAACCAGTCTGTTCCTTACTGCTGTGCAGGGACACCTCTTTTAGAGCAAGAACTAAATCTCCCCGTACTGTTGTCCATGTTTAACTGCAATTAAATCTAGGAAAATGCCATTCAGCTCTTGACTTGAAGAGTCCAAAACCACTTCAAGTACTTCAAGGAATGAACTAATGACAGTATCACAAATCCCGAATAAGCACAGCCAAATTATGATTTAGATTTTTATTTCCCTAGTTAAAAAATATGTTCCATACACAGGAATGGCAGAAAAGGAAAAAAATATTTCACAGGGAGTCTGCAATCCTTCCAAATTTCAGATACTATGTTTCAAGCACCAACACAAGTGTGTTGTGGTTTCAAGCACCAACACACTTTTAAAGTGACAAAATAAGATGATCAGAGTATTTTTGACATGGGCAACCAAATTTATTTTCATTCTCATTCTGAGAAACATCTGGATTCTTACTGTAACATGCCTAAAATTCAGCCTAAGTTTGTTACTCCAAGAAGAAACCACAGGCAGCACAAAAACATACGGCCCTTTTTGCCCAAGCAAAAAAATCGCAAATAAGCTAACCACAAAATGTTACTAACTTTTCTATAATCCACAATTTTCAGAAGCCTAAAGACAGTCAAGTCAAATTTCATAATGGCCTTGGAATGTATTGTACATCAAATAAATAATGGTGGAGGTTTGCAAAAGCAGAAAGGCTATCAGAGTACCCAGTTCCCCATGAAATCCAGTGGAAAGAAAGGACTTATTCACAGGAAAAAGGTGAGCAAGAATTTGAGTGAGTTTCTGAGAGCAGATTGGGAATCTTTGAAATCCTTACCTGAGCTGTCATCTCACTGCTGGTTCAAAATGTGGGTAGGATACATGCCATCAATCCAAAGTCCTTCTCGGCACCAACACCCACCAAAGACCTCAGTCTTGACAGGGCTGAAGAATTCAGCCCATGTGTCATGGCCAAGCTTGGCTTGAGTCCAGACATTCTGTCTTTTTTTATTTTCCCATCTGTACTGAGAATCTCCCCTTTGGTGGATTTCCTCAGATTGTCTCATGAAACTCATTTGCACTGGTTACCTCTTAGGATTTTTTTTTAAAAAGGAAGATAAACTGCAGTACCAATGTCCTGGATATATTTTATAAATTAGTTTATTTGCTGTAACATTTGTCTCAAAGGAAAAAAGAATAAACCAGAGAAGATGGAAGACAATAAAAAACACAAATTCCAACCTTCTATTTTATCCACTAGGAAAAAAAACCTCTTAAACATTTCTTCCTAACTACAATCCTGGTCCTAAGTTCTTCCTTCAGCACTTCATCCTAAGCAGAAATCACATGTTTCCACATTGTTTAACCCTGCCCTGTCCCAGAGATAGTTCTTGAGTTTTGTCACCCGTCACAACAGCTGCTTTTTCTTAACTTATCCAAAAGTCAAAGGAGGAGACAGAGGGAGCATGGAATATTTAAGGGGCTATTTAGGACTGTCTTTTGGCTTTGGCCAAACATCATCCATGAGAGTAGGAAATGAGAAGACATGATGGGGTGAAGATTCTTGACTGTTTACAATTAAACACCCAAACCACAAGATATTTATTATTGCATCTCAGACATGCAAATTTTAGGAATCCAAAATAGAGCTCTCAGAAACATTTTTATATGGCACTGAATTATGATTTACAGTTCTGATGTAAAAAGAAAAAGAAATTACCTTGCTCTAAATTATGATTTGGAGCAAGATTTTTATTTCCCTAGTTAAAAAAATGTGTTCCATACACAGGAATGGCAGAAAAGGAAAAAGATAATTCACAGGGAGTCTGCAATCCTTCCAAATTTTAGATACTAAATTCAAGCTAAGTTTCAAGCACCAACACCCTTTTAAAGTGACAAAACAATGTGTTTGTGCTGACAGCTCTATCAAAAAGCTATTAAAACCTGCAGAATGTTTTAAAAGCTGTTGGAAGGAACACAATTTAATGTGTACATTTATAGAGGGGTTTTTATAAGCTTTACAGATGCTCATTCCTGCTATTTCAGCAGAACTCCCCCCTGACTGCACAGAGCTCGTGTTCTACCTGGAATCCGCAGCACCTCTACGTGTTCCTCTGTAATCTAAAAACTTCCTAAATTCCCACAGAGAGATAAAGGGGACTCTAATTCATAAAGGGGGCAAAGGAATTGTTTCCCAGGGCTGGGAGTGCCATTTCTGGTATGAATTGTCTCTCTATTCCAGTAAACAGTAACTTCTTGCTTCAGCTACAATTTCAGCTGGCAAAGGACTTGCCTACTTCTAGGAGCATCGAGGATTAGGTCACTTGAAAGGCTGAGAGAGGGGTCTGTGAGGGAGCTGCCTGCTGCATCCATCATCAGGAATGCAGCCCTCCAGCTTCCAGCCTCATTTGCACACACGCACAAATTAAATTAAATATGCCAAAAGAACACTTTGATACCGTGTAATATGCACCTTAAATTTAAATGGAATTGCTTCTTATACCCATGTTTGCCTTAACACTGTAAATATGGAAGGGTGTAACCCTTAACAGGCTCTTATCAGTTAACTATATAGAAATAAGAAACGGTGAGTTTTTAAAAGTATTGACTCAGCAGTTTACTAGGAGAGATGACTTGGCTGCACTGAAAGAAAAGACTAGGGGAAAAAAATGGAGAGTTCTCTGTAGGCAGTTGGCTCTCACTTATGCTCCTTTTAAGACTCTACATACCAAATTTCAGTGTGTTGTGAAGAAGAATATAATTAGTTTGCTTCCCCTCTCTTCCCTTTATGTAACAAAATAGTGAATCATTATCTGCTTTCCAGATTTTTGAATATCAGTTAAGGCTTTTGCCAATAAATAATAATAGTAATAAAAAAAAATCACAAAACACCATTGGTTTTTACAGGCCAAAGCATGCAGCATGCTATAATAAAACTCAGCTTATCATCTGAGCCTGATGTCACAAAAAACACACATGAGCATTTTCGCTGAATAAACAAGACCCTTCACTTGACTTCTTGCTCACACAAGCTTGCTAAACTGGAGCTTCAAGATTTTATGCACAAGACTTATATGAAAATATCATTTTACAGGGGTATCTGAAGCAAGTGATGATTCATTCATCACAGACACATGAAACATATGGGCCTGGCTAGTCACAAAGAAAAAGGAACTGGAGAATGAGAACTTGCCTCTTTTTATTCATGAGAGTTTCACCAACACTGACAAAACAGCAGAGTATCAAATCAAAATGACATTTTATTTACAGAAATGAGCGTTTCCATCTTCGCTATATCCTCTCCATTATTTCCAAACTACTGACCATAAAAGCACCCAATACTGAGCTTATTATCACTTATTATTATTAGACTGTAGAGCTGAAATCTTGGGTATATTATTTTCTGGAAACACTTCTACTGTCCCACAACCATTCCTAAGCATCTCTAAAAATCACTGCCTGAAGCCTTGCAAACCATTAAACCAGGTTTAGTCCAGATCTTTCAAGGAAACACAGTTCCAGGTAATGTCCTAAGTACCCCATGAGATCCTGCACACAATCTTGTTTTGACCTAAATGGTTTACAAGCTTTTAAGTACGGCTTGAATTTCAAAAGTGAGCCAGAAACAGAAACCTTTCTCATTTTTGGCACCTTCAAAAAGGGTTTACAACTAGTAAGTGTAGTAATAGCACTAGCAATGCCAGAGAAAAGAAGCTGTGGGAATTGGACAGCAAACAAGGGACATGGAAAACAGGGACAGCAAGGAAGAGCAGGAATACCATGACATAGCCAAACAGAACAGCTTAAACACTTTTTCTAGGTAGGAAAAAGGAAATAATCTTATGGAAAACCCTGGATTTATTTAGACACCTTGATTGGCAGCAAGGATGGGAAACATCTTGGAAGAGTTTTGCAATATTGAATTCAACGTGTTTTACAAAAAAAATCCAAATTAAACCACCCAGCCATCAGAGTGTAAAATATACAGATAAAGCCAGTGTTCTACATCATAACAGTTTCGTTAGAGCCTTTGAAGCCATGCACCTTTGATCTGAGGCAAGTGATAAATGTGTTATGTTTTAAGTGGATTATTACATGTTCTGTTTAGCACAATGGTAGGTCTGAGCCAGCACAGTCATGGTGCAATGAGGAAATAACCTGAATGGAACAATCACAAAAAACAGAGGCATCTGCTCCTTCCTTTCAGATAAACAGGTGCCTGGGTGCCTAAGAGTTTCTAGAGGTATGACAAATAACACCCAGTCAGCCCAGGGGATGAAGGACTGGACACAAACTATTTGCAGAGTAGAAGTCTTGCCTTTGTACTTCCAAGTGTGAGGAAGCATGGCTTGTAAATATTTCCCAGTGCAACCAGATAAGACTCAAAGGCAACAAACCTTCAAAGGGGCCCTTTCCAAACCCAGCGTATTTGTTAGGAATCTCTTCCAATTTTTGGGACACACAAATGGAATGCCCATTCAGGAGCTGAATCCCTCATTGTAAGGCCTTCATGCAAGCCCCAGTTTCAGTCAAAGGCAGAAAGACTGTCCTAAACTTGGCTACCTGAAGTTTTTTCTGGACACACCAGATTTCCACACACCTAATAAAAACAGCTATCAGACGCTTCCAGTCCTCCAATTTGGAATTCAATTTCCTACCCTGTAATGGTTCTGAATCCCTTAATTTATCATAAACCTTAACCAGAGACGTTTCATTGTTTAAAAATTGGCTCAAAATGCATTCTAAATTGATCTCACAATATGTGTGTGGGTTTGTTTGGTTGTGTTTTTAACTTCCTACTCTGAGTAATCAGCAGTTTGCTTGTGTTTCTAGCTTTTAAAGAAAGAACATTATGGCTGGGTTAACCTGAAGGCAACAAAAGCAGAAAGCAGACAAGTGTACTTCAAAGCATTACAATGTTAGGGGGAGCAAGCTTAAAGAAAAACAACAAATCAAAAAAACTCCAAAAATAACCCCACTTACTTTCTGTTCTAATGCTCTGGCTTGGATTTTATGGCCCTCACAAGAATCTCATAGCCCAATAAATATGACACTATTCCTTTATCTCTTACACCTGCCCCTATAAACTATTCTAAACTATGAAGTCTCCCTGAGCTCTTTCCTAGTATCAGTACCTTTCCCTTCAGCTCAGCACAGTACAGTTTCCTGCCCAAAAAGTGACAAGCAGGCTGTAAAGGACTGATAATAAACATGAAATAATTGTTCACAGTGGCAGACTAGTGGCATATTTGTTAATAATACTGTACAAACAGCCACTCAACCCACAGAGCTCCTAAAATGGAAGAAGCAAACAAAAACCAGTGATTATTAATATTCCAGTGAAAGGTATCAACTGCAGGGAATCATGGGAATGTAAACCCAAGCTTGTTAATTGCAGTGTCTAAAATATTTAGGTTGAATGCCTACTCAGGATTTTTTTTGTTGTTAGGAAAATGGAGGAGAGAGAAATAAAAAATGCAATCCACTTGTTATCCTAATATTTCTCAATGTTGTCACTACTTAGAGGTTAACTGGAACACTCCTGTTATTGGAGAAGATCCTTCATGGAACAAAGGAGCTGTACAAAATCTTCCTTCTGGTCTGTGTTTGTGCCCACTTTTTTGTTTGTTTGTTAGTTTGTTTGTTTGTTTTTTGTTAGGGGGAGCAGTAACTTTTGGTGGATGCCTCTTACTGCACATCTCTTCCTGCAGAATTAATCACTTTCTGAAAAAAACCTTGGCCCACAACACCCTGAAGCTCCTGAAGCTGCCATAATAGAACACAGCAATAATTTAGCTATATATGAGTAGTTATAATATTCTTATTTCTAGGATGAAATTATTGAGCAAATGAACATGAGCCATAAAATGTTACTGTCAGAATAAAATATACTTATTTTCATACCTAAAAGCCAGTGCCAATATTTATACACTTCGATGGACTTTGTAATCAGCACACTGTGGACAGCTTTTAACTTAACCTAGCAATAAATGCTTCTGATGTGCAGGTTTTCCTCATTGTTTTTTTTTTTTTTGGGTTTTTTTTGGGTTTTTTTTGTTTTTTTTGTTTTTTTTTTCAATTGAACATTAAATATCCTCTAGTAATTGCATTTAACAGTAATGTTTGTATTTTGGGATAAAACCCCACACATTTCTAATCTAGGCCTCCCTTGAGGTCTTGATACAGAGATGAAGATGTTTCTAAACTGGCTGGAGCACCTTTAAGAGCATTCTAGACATGAGAACCCTTCCTCCTCTTCCTGGGTAACCGCAGAGAAGCACAAGTGTTCCAACACTCCTTTGGGACTTGGGAAGTTTTCACATGGGATCTTCCAATAGGTAGAGGAAGAAAAAAAACCCTCAGGTCATACTCTGTTCTCTCAATAGCAGAGGGTCTGATAAAGTCAGGTGCTCCACAGTTCCTACAAGCAGCTAAGCACCACTAAACGCAAGCATCTTAAAAGTGCAGCTCAGATGGGACCATTTTTAGTACACCTCCACTCACAGTCCCACCTCTGAGAGCTTGGCAGCTACTCTGGGTTTCTGCAGAATACTGGTTGTTAGGGTCTGGAGACTGTGAGATGTGTAACTACCATGTCATAGAGATACTTCTTCTATGTACTAGAAGTACATAGTACTTCTAGTATAGAAGTACTATAAAATGTTAAGGAACAATTTTTGACCCTGAACCAGCACAGATTGTGGCCTTTATTAAAAAAAAAAAAAAAAAAAAAAAAACAAAAAAAACCCAAAACAAAACAAAAAAAAACAACACTGCAAAAGCACAGAAACAGCTCATAAAATTAGGTTTATTTCCTTTCATACCTCATATTTGTACAATTATACTACATGAGTTCTGAAAAATCTTGCATAGTTCTGCAGTGAGTAGATTTCCACTAATGGGATTTGGACACGTATTCCAGCCCTTTCATCAGCAATAAGGAAACTGAATGTTCTCTGGTAATCAGTCAGTGCAGTCATTATTTTACCCGCAGACAATGCATGGCAGCAAAGCCTAAATTTTCAACCTTGAGAAGGCAGCGAGCTCTGGGAGCTGACCCTGCTGCGGGCAGGCAGAAGCCAGGGAGACTCTTTGTAGACAAGGGATGGAGACACACTATCTTCTAACGAGAAAAAAATTCAACAAATCTGACCCACTGCTGAAGCTACAAATAAGGAAAATCATCAGGATGCACCCTAAATTACAGATATGGAGTGCACACAGAGGCAACAGGAAAGATTAAGATATCTTTAAACTCCATGAAAACTACAACACCAACAGGCATCAGCTTCATCCCTTATTTTGGAAATGCTTCAACAACAAATATAAGCATAAAGACAAGAGTTAGTCAAACTGCTTTGCACTGCAGGGAGGTTCCTTTATTTTTACTCTCACTCCAGACAGTGACAAATACAAAAGTGAGAGAGAAAGAGGTATCAGCTCCCACTAGGCTGCAGTGCAAGTGCTCTTTGAGCACATCTTCCTGATGTCAGCTAGCTACAGCACATCCCTGTGATCCTAGCTGGAGACATAAATACATCTCCAAAGGATGTAATCCAGAGACACTATTTGACACCAACAACATAAATGTGTTCAGAACAGCAAGACAAAGCAATCCACATGTCTGCAATAAGATGGTTAAATTCTAGTACATTCCAATATTTTTATTTCAGCATCCAGGAAGGACTTTGTCATAAAGCATCAACACGCCATTGCTTTGTACAGTTGTATTTGTACTCCCACTGAAGTTGCTCAAAGCAGATGAGACCTACAGAGTGTAACAAAATTTAAAAATAAGCTAAATTTGATGATGTGAAAAGGATTATATATTAATAGGTAGACATTCCCTACTTCTGTTTAAGCAGAGCAGATGGGGCATCCCACTTTGAGACAGAAAGAAAACACAGGCTGAAGGAGGAAGCATCCCTAATAATTGTCAATTCATATTTCTGCAACAGCAAAAGGTCTCAGTGATTTTTAGGTCTGACCCCATGGAAAAAAAACACATCTACTTAATCAGAACTTGAATACTGACCAAAACAGCAGAGTGAACTACTTCTAATTATTTATATATTTGGTTCTGTCATTTCAAACCTTGTGCATCTGCTTAGCTTTAAACATGTGACTATTAACATGTGAAAAAGAAAAAAAATAATTTGAGGATCTGGATAGACTAGGAAGTTGCTGGGAAATGAAGTTTATCTGCAAAATCACTGTAGATTTTACACTGTAGATCACCAAAGCTCACTCTAATTAAATCTCCTTTGAGTAAAACACTAATGGTTGCTTTCTTTAAAGTTAGCCCACACACACATATTTTCACCCATGACATTTCAAAGCCGTGCCATGGGGCAACCTGGAGGTGGCTGCAGTAGCCTCCCAAAAAGGCCAGGAGTGTGCCAGCTGTGACTCCAAGCATCCTGTCACCTGAGAGCACAAGCCATGTTTCCCTGTGTGGCAAAACCAGTTGTTCAGACTCTCCAGCAGGGAAGTTTGTGTATGAACACATTTTGCAAATATGTGTCATTTCTTATCTGCAGGTGAGGTTTGGTGCTAGGAGTACAGGGTCAGGAATTCAAGCTCAGTCAAAGTCTTGCCAAGTTATTTGTTCTACTTCTCGCTTCTTTTTAACATTATCATTGATAGCCAGATTTTAATGGTTTTGTAAGATTAGAATGGCAGTGTTAAACTAACCTTAGATACACAAAAATACAAAAACTTTGGTTATTGCTAAAACTTAAATATATTTTTAAATTACAAGAAAGCCAACAATGAGCTAGGCAGGAGAGCACATACCTTTGCAAATCCACACCAATTCAGTCATGTTCCAAAGCAGCACCATGCTATGTGCCGTAATGGCATCAATCATGCACTCCCAGCACAGTTAAAATCCAACAGCAACTTGCTCAGTAAAGGATGGGGTGTGCAGTGAGCAATCCCTATGGCAACTTAGCCAAATGCTTTTCAGGATCCATTTCACAGGGAAAACAGACAAGAAAAACTGATTTTTTTCAAGGTCAGGCAGCATCAGAGGCTGACTTAGATTTCCAGAGGTCTCCCCTAAACCACAGCTAAAATTCAAAAATCTTCTGTAGCCTAAAACTCTGGGCATGAGTTCTGGCAGTTGCCTCCAAAGCTACTCCAGAGCAGGCAACTCAGCCTTCCTTTGCAGAGAACAGGTAATTGGAAATTCACTTACTACCAGTGATTGGAAATAATTACCAGGTGAGATTACTTCCTACAGAGAACCTGGTCCCCTTAGCAAGCCCAAAACCAGCCAGCACAAAGATCTTGTAGTTCAGTGATGGCAGTTTTCTATCTGTGATGTAAATCAATACATTATATAATTAACACCAAAGTTATTCCCGTGCACTCCACTGGTTTTGTGTGTTCCACTTGAAGTGAATTCTCCCACCCTTTTTGATGCTAAAGCAGTCAAAACAACAAATGCTTCGAGTCAGCTTCTAAAGGAATAGGGTGCCATATGGATTCCCTTCATGGATAGGGGATTTCCTTTTAAAGTCACAGAACGCTTTCAGCATTCAGTGGCTGGTGCTGGTGCTGCTCAGGTTCTTACTCTGATTTGTGCCCCAGGGACACAGAGCCCCGTGCACCACCAGCTTCTTCCCTTGTTTTTCGCCGCTCATTATCAACCTGTGTAAATAAGATGCACAGCATCCGCTGGTTAATAAACAAACTCCCACTTTGATTACACTTTCAGTTTCCAAGTGCAGAGCTGACTTAACAACGAAGAATAAATGTGTTTGAGGTTTCAGTGCCCTTGCAAGGTTGTTCACAAATACGTGATTCATATCCGATCCTGGTCATTAACACTTTCCTTATGACTCACACATACAGTTAAACAATAAAACAGAAAGCTTACTGAGGTTTTGTTTAACATGTATAAAGCACCTATTATTAATATTTTTCAATTTAATTGTTTAACAATTTGCTGATCCTATTATTAGCTGCGAAGAGGGTATGTTTCCACTTCTGTCTCAAAATAAATAGATGATTTTGAATTTACTCTGATTTATATTTAGAATCTTTCAGCTACAGTTCAGAACATAAATAATAAAAAGCCATTAAGCACTGCATGAAGCAGGGAATGTACCTTAGCAACCTGTCCACAGAACGTTATTTGAATGGATAGAAGGCAACTGCCCGGTGTTTCTCATTCTATAGAGCACGATGTGTGCAACATACTGATCAACAGACCATTTCCTCACATTGTTTCCCTCTCCAAAGTGAAGGATAAAGCAGAAAATTTGTCCTTCCTCACACAATAGAGCCTTTAGGTCTTCTATCTGGTCCCTAAACGTTAGGATGTTCGCTGCAACACAATTCCCGGATAAATTGTAATGAGCAACTGGCAAATCTGAAACCCCTTAAGAGTTCAAGTTCAGTTAAAAAAACCCTGAAGGGTTATTTTTAAAACTTTAGCCTTCACTATTCAGTATTCTTTTAAAGCATGTAAAATCATCATCATTGGGCCATATTTGCAGTTTCACTGCAAAAAAAAACCAGCTCCATGTCCACACACAGGAACCGTGGAAGTGCTAAGCAGAGTTTGTAAGAATCATGCTGTAATGTAGATATATATTCAGGCAAAATATAAAATTTTGGTCTCCAGTTTCATCCTGCAGGACAGTTTCTTATCCTGGGACATGTATGTCTGTTGCCTACATGCTGCTGGAGTGTGTATTCTGTTGCCTACATGCTGCTTTCAAACCAGTTTCACAAACCTGCTCCTATCTTCATGCAAGCTATTTCTGAACAACAACAGAATTAAGTGTTCCACTGCAGACAAAGCTTTTTAATTTGCTCCACTGAGCTTTTCCAGGGGGTAAATTCTTCTAAAATACTAGAGGACAAATTCAGGAAACACACTGGTGACCCAGGACCATGTTCTGCAGATGTTGTTCTTGTCAGTAACCCATCAAGTGATGAGTAAGAACCTCCTGGGCTCCATCCTAACCCTGCTGAAGTTACTCACAAAATAGTCATTCTGTAGGTGTGAGGCTGGCCCTAAATTCAGAGGCTGGCTCTGCCTTGAGAATTCTTTCAACTCTACCCACTAATTTGTGTAATTTCCAACTGTTTCCTGACTCCCCATGCTCCTTAATGGTGGCAGTCGTGGTCCTGGACACGTCGTCTTCAGCAGCTGACCTCAGCACCTTCTGCTGCAGAGGCAGGAACAGTGATTTGCTGGTGTTGATAAAGCCCTTCTGCCCTCCCAGCTGTGGATGCTATTTCAGGATGGCTGAGCAAGGACAGGGAAGATGGGGGAGTTACTCACAAGCAGACACTAGGACCAGTCATTGCCTCCACATGGCTAATAATTAAATTCCCGAAAATTACATTTTTGGTAAAATAATATTAATACCTTATCCCTGCCTCACCAGCAAGAATAAATAGAAAATCCTTCCCTAGGGATGAAGCACCATCCCTAGTTTCCCCCTCAGATTTCTACAGACATAAAGGGAAAGGGAATAATGCCCATGCTTCTGCTGCTTGTTCAGGAACTCGAGTACCACATCCACTTGAGAAGGATCCTCACTGCCCTGGCAGCTGGGCATGCTCCCATTATCCCTCATTAATGGTTACATTCTCATTAGAGCAATGTCCAAGAGCCTCACCTGTAAAGGATTCTCTGGGAATAAGTGCCTCAGGCAGCAGCAGCGCTCCCAAAGGACCTACCCCACATAGCCTAGATGTAGATGTCACCTTAGGGTGATGCCATGCACCTCCTTCCTGGCTGGAAAGACACCTGAGGGTACTGGAGAGCCACCTGAGGGTCCCTCAGGACCAGCCAGGGATGAGCAGCCAGGGACTGACACAGCTGGGCATGGTGGGCAGCATTCCCACTCAGCTCCATGGCTCTGCAGACAAAACGCTTCCACGCATTCCTCCATTCCAGAGTGCCTCAGAAAACACAAGCCAATTGCAAGTTTCACCGTGCAGCTCTTATCTCAGCACCAGATGACCAAAAAAAAACCAAAGGGAAATATGAGCAGGGGAAGCGACTCTCTGTGTTTTCGTGCGCCGCTTGTTGCTAGGAAAAATATTTCCTTAGTATCTCTGTGGGCTCTGCAAGTCAGCATCAGTGGAGCTCTGCTGGTTGCCAGAGAGCATAAAACAGCAAATATCAGGAAAAAAATAGGAAGAAGAAGTAAAGCTTTAAGAATGTTCGTGAATGTCTGTCCCCTCACACAGTCAGTGAGGAGACTCAGACACACGCACCTCCAATCTTTTCTGGAACAAACCTTGGAAGTGTCTTCCCAAGGTATTTTGGCTAAGTTATACCTTTTTTTCCCCTGTGGGTTTCTTTTTTTGTCTTTTGATTTTTTGTGGGTTTTATTTTTGGGTGTTTTTGTTTGTTTGTTTGTTTTGTTTTGTTTTTGTGGGGGGAGGGTTTTGTTTGTTTTGTTTCAGAAGGTTGAAAGCAGTTATTCATGTCAGGGCAGCAGAGGGTGGAGGGGAGCCCCTCTTTGCTTAGTGCTGAGCATTTTAAATGGGCAGAAGACAAAGGGTGGGAAGGGGCCCAGCAGGGCCAGGGCACAGCATCCTCTCCCCAGGGATGGTGGGACCTGGGTCTGCCACCAGTGACTCTTCTAGTCACAAATGGTACCAGATACCCCAGAGAGGAAGGCAGACAACCCCTCTGGTCTGGACACCCCACACAGCTCTGAGCCCTGCTGAGACTGGTGACAGTGTCACGGTGTTCCAACCTTCCTAGAGGCCAAAGGATGACCCATTTCCTAGGCCAGCTATTCATCCACCCCTCTGCTAGCAGCTGGGGCCAATGACAGTGATGAAGGGCTGGGGGTGGAGAGTTGGAAGTTGGTTATCACTCAGTTTGCTTCACAGGAGCCACAGAACAATTCAGTGAATCTGCTTGAACTGGGTATCAAGCCACCATTAAACCTTTTCCAGCCTCCACTGATCATCCTCCAGATTGTCCCATGGCTGCTCCCATTGCTGACTGCTGTTTGAGTTCTCACATGGTGCTGCTCTTTGAATTTTCAGTTTTTCACAATAAAGTGGTCTTCCCCACTCTCTTTGCATTGTTTTATAAGACATTTGTTTTTAAGTAAGACTCTTTTCCCCTCACAAAATGAAAGAGCAAAACTTTGTCTGAATACAAATCCCATACCCAGCAGTGTGCTGCTGACATTTGTGCACAGAGATGTGCTTTCCAGTTTATTCTATTGTGTGCTTTTTTTTTTTTTTTTTTTTTTTTTTTTTTTTTTTTTTTTAAGTAGTTCATGGAAAGTTTGGATGATTCCAGGCGAGTATCCTTTAACACCACCAGAGAAATAGCCTGAAAAATTGGAAATGCATCTCAGTGTTGCTAGAGGAGTTATGTATGGGTTGTAGGTTCCTTGCTTTTGCTTTATTTAATATACAATATCTCAAAAAAAAAAAAAAAAAAAAAAGTAGATAAAAAATTTTAAAAAGGACAACTTCCATTGGTAGCACCAGTAGCTGTGCTTCTCTCCGCCTGGATGTATTAATGCCAGTGCAGGATTTCTGCTGTCCCAGCCACCTGCCTTTGTAGAGCCCACCATTGGAGCGAGCACATGGCAGCTCCCAGTGCCCACCAAGGATTCTGACCCCATTAGCAGCAGTACAATTCCAGCTTCGCCTCCTTGCTGATGTACAGCAGAGGCTGGGCACTCTGGAGGACACCGGGACATGGATATTCTCGTCGGTGCGGATTTACATTCCCACAGCACACTTGCCCAGTGGCTACCTGGCCGCGCCGGGTTTGCCCAGAACGCCCAGGTAAAGGGCTGGAGCATTATTCCACTGCGCCATCTAGCTCCCGCTAAGGGAATCCTGTCCAGAGCTCTTTTCCCACATCTTCCTGACCCAAAACTTGGCTGATATTTCGCAGAGAAAATACAGAAGGTGGTAAACGATGAGAAAGAGTGAAGGTCACTGTTGTCCCTTCTTGAACCTCCTGGGAGCTGGGAGAACTGGAGCAAGGCAAGTCACCCCACAGTCCCTGCTGCCCCTCTTGGGGAACTTTGTTTTCTCACTTCAGCAATGACAAGTGGCTTGGCCCAAACATGGGCAGAAAACAATTTTGGGTGCACAAAATGCCCCCACCCCTTCTTCCCCAGGTACCTCTCACCCTCTGTCTCTTTGTCTCATCCCCAGGACACTGCTCTGCAACAGACAACAGCCAGAACATGCAACATCAACACCACAAAAGCGAAGACATAAATTACTGCAGCTGGCCTTTAATTTCCACTAATTACATATAACAGATCATGTGTTATCTAATTTTTTTCTAGTGGTAGCCACCGTGGTTAAGCTGAGCATTTTCCATCTTAAATATTACAGATTTCAAAGAGATGAGAATTCAGACTCATTTCATACAAAGAAATAAAATCTGAAGGTTATTTCTTCTCTCTGAATATCCTTCACTCACCAGACTCAGCCTCTAAGCCTGTTTGCTAAATAGGAAGAGCTCTGTGGCTTGCCCTAAAAATTTTAAGACATTTAAAATGGGGTGTACTTGTAGCCTGCAGGAAGAGAGAAGACAGGCTGAGATTACACAAACTAGGAAATGTTCAAAAGCAGGGAGACAACTGTATGAAAACAGGTAATATCCAAGCAAAAAAACAAACTTAAAACTCCAACTCAAGTCTGCAGGACACTTGCCAACCTGTGAGTTAGGCTCCAGTGATGTATGGAATATATTTGCTCTGAGCCCATGCTCTGCTCTATGCCAGAAGCTTTTAAACCATCTTTACAAATATGTTCCCATCTTTTGCCAAGTGGATGTACAGTCTTTTTCCCCTCACGTTGGTATCTAGTGTTGCTCTTACTAAACTTAGTGATTTCTGAGGTTGCAATTACTTCTGAATATTCTCAAATACTTGATTGGTGTCTACCAAACTTCAGTGCTTTCTCATTTTGGCAAAACAAGCATTTTTTTGCATATTTACTTTGCACATGTGCTTTACAAAAAGACCAACAAAACTGCCTAAAAATGCTTCAGTGATAAGGGGTGTTTCAGCTCTGCAGATTGGCAGACTTCTCTGCTCTACTGCATTACTCTTGAAACAATGAGTAGTTTCTCCACTTCCCTCTGTGATCTTTTGTCCAGAGTGATCCCTTTTCCTCCCACAAAGCTGCCATGCTCTGTGCCTGCACCACAGGGACTTCCAGAAGCTAGGCATGTTTTCTCTGCTGTACCCCTTTTGATATTATACACAATTCTTTTACATTTCCCCAGCTCCTGCTGTCCAAGAGGAAAGGTTGGATTAGGCTCCAAAAGCCTGGAGATGTGGCAAGGACACGGGACCAGACTGAACCCACAAGTGGCTCCATGAAAGTGGGAACTCTGCCATCAGCACCTGACCCTGATGCTCCTTTGGCCTCATCCCTCCTCGTCCTTCATGTTACAAACAGATTTGAGGTACAGAGTGAGCTGCAAGCCTTCCTCTCTGGATTTAAGTAGCATTTGATAACAAAGATGGAGTTTGAAAGGAGATGAAGCCAGACCAGGTGTTGCTCAGTTGCAGGAGGTTGACTCCCTTCAAAACCCCACATCCAAGAAGAACTGACAGGAAAGGACCCTGCAATTGCTCCTGTAGATTATACTTAGTGCAGTCAAGTGTGGTCCTGGTGTTTGTTAACTTTTAGGCTCAAGTGCTTGTCAGATATGAATAAAGAAGATTTCTCCTTTTCCAGGGGTCGCAGCTGTACATAAAGTAAAAACTAAAATTAGAAACAATGACTTTCACTAAGGAATGCAGGAAATGTTGTGATGTATTTTCACTGCGACCACTTGAAAGCAGAATTGCTGTGGAAATAAAGCAACTCCAAATACACTGAACTTGATGACTCAGTTGGTCCAGAAAAAAAAAAAAAATCACAAGTCAGCAATTTGAAGCAGCAGCAGCACCAAATGTACTGTATCTGCAGCACTGATGTAATGTGCATTGCAACATCATATTTCCCTGCATGCTGTGCTCATGAGTTTGATGAGCCACAGCTTTTTAGATGAAATTCAGGATTTGCTGCACATTACATAAGAGACTTTCCTTTAGAGCTGAGGCTGGTAGATGTTGGAACCACCCAACGTCTAAAGAAACAGGACTTTTAAAGGGAGAAATTTCCTTCAACTTCCTTCTGACCCTCAGGTAAACCTAGCTAATTCTCCTAATGCACCCATTAGGAAGAATTATCAGCACCGCAGCATTTTCCATTCAAAACAATTATGCAAATAATCTTCTATTGCCACATGCAAATGTTTGAAATTATTTTTGGTAATTTTTCAAACCATTTCCCAGGTTTTACCTAAGAAGCGAAATATTAAGATAAAAGTGGGCATCTCTTCACTTAAAATTTTCCTTTTAATGTTCTACTTTAATAAGGGCTATAAGAAATTATTAGTAGCTGTTAAAAATCTCTTTAAAAAAAGAATATATCCTCTGATCCATGGAAGGACAATAGAGGAAAAAAAACTATGAGAGAATTGTGGAATAACAGTTCCTGCTTTAATATTACAATACATTTCTACATTCCTGAAGCTGCACACGCTGCTATTTGGAAGTTTAATGAGCAGGAACCATGACATTATATGACTAAATTTGAGGAGGGTGACTGCATTTGAAATACAGATTTAGTGATCATTTTATGTTTTGCATATTATATTGACAACTATGAAATAGAAAGTAACCAGAAATTAAATATAGAAACCCAATGGAACCAATTTTCCCCCCGCTTTGTTTTGTCCTTCTGAAGTTCACACCTTGCTGCTTCTGTTCATGAAAATTGTGCAAGAGGATTTTATTTGCTGCTGCCAAAATCCCAAACATCAAGATTATTTTTTGTGTTCTGATGGAGTTGGCCACCCTTGAGAAGTCTGGTCTTCCTTTCTTCTGTTATTTTCTCTAACTTATCTGAGTATTGCTCATTGTCTGTTCAGAACTCTCTGATCTTCTGTACCACAGCAACTGATTACATTAATTTAACCCCCACCATGGCCATCCCATATTATACACCCTTTCCTGCTTCCAGTTTCCCTAATTTTCCAGTCACTGGCATATCCAGGAGCGACTGAGAACTAGTTCATACACAGACAAATATTTCCCCATTATGTTTAAAACCCTCCACACCACTCTGCTACGAGAACAAGGCAAGAAGTAGCAATGCACTTCGAAAAAGCAGAGAGCACACAGAAAACTACTAGAATTAAAGGGATCCCACGAAATATCAGACTCCACTTCTTAGAAAGGCTCTACTTCTGCTAGAATAGTGCCTCTGGCCTTCATTTTCCAGGCAAATTGCCACGACCATGTAACCAGCAGAATGGAACAGCTTGGTTATTCTCAGAGAAAGTGAGTTTTAATAATGGTGCTTATTCTCCCCAAGGGATATTTCTGGATAGAGGACACCACTTTTTTGTTTTTCTTGTCAGCAGTTCCCAGCCAGGCCAGGAGAGCCATGGTTCCCCCAGTCCTGAGATGGTGCAATACATCACTCAGGAGCAACTGACAGCCCAAGTGTTCTACGTGGAGCCTGTGCAGCCACACGGTTGGGCTGGGGGTGGTTGTGGTCTCTGCAAAGGGAAAGAAATGTTAACCAGGAAAATCAGATTAAAATCATCAGCAGAGAGCGGCCAAGGAGTTTTCCAGCTCTAATTTACTCGCTGTTCTTGGCTCATCACCCCTCCTCTCTTTTTCTGAAGGATCAATCACCAAGTAAGTGGGTTCATGGAATAATAACAGCAATTATTATTCTACAAACTCAGGGATAACTGTGCTCAAACTCATTTCTCTCAAAATACTGAATGCAAACTTCGAGCATCCCATACTTTTAATTCTTTGCATGACTGTGACCTTGTCTTCCAGCCTTGAAATACAAGGTAATTTAAGGTCGAAGTGTCTCCAAGAGAAAAAAATAAAGACAGGAACAAGAATACATTAATTCAAGTGACATTTAGGTCAGTGCAATCTTTGGTTCACTCACAAGAAACCCATTTAAAGTCCAAAAGAGTAATAAAGTTGAGCGGCAAGAGGCAGCTCCAAGCTACCTCTGTGAAAGGAAGGAGAGAAATCATTGCACTAGAATCTTTGTTTCTTCTAATTTCAAGTAAGAGATGGAGGACAGAGAAGCTTGCTAAATTATTATTATTTGCTTATTTCTCCCACAATAAGAGCCAAGTCATGGCATGGACCATTAGCATGTTTTTTACCCTGTTTTAATCCTTAAGTGGCCCAAGTGGAATAGCTTCTGATATTGAAGAGTTACTTTTAATTGACATAAATCACAACCTTGGGTCTGAAGCTCATTTTCATCAGCTAAAATTTAGAAAGTTTTAACTTGCATTTTTGTTTCCCCACAGGTTAATTTTCTTAGCTTAGGATGGCTCAGGATTGTACCTGTATGAACAGAAAGAAATAATGAAAGAATCCCTGTGGTTCAGGTCAGTAAAAGAAACAGCAAGTCTTTCTGGTGACTGTGGTTTCTGCGTGTAACAATGTGCTGTCCATCCTTGTTACTGTTAATTCTTATATGAACTAAACCCTATTTCCCAGAGGGAAAATTAATCTTTTCACATAACTGACTGTGAAGATGGGAGAACTCCCAGAACACCCCAGAGTGTAACTAATACAGGTGATAATATGGCTACAGCAGGTCTAGCCAGGTACTGCAACCAGATCGGGAATTTTGAGCTGCCACAGACAAATATTCCTGGCCGTGCTTTTGTAAAATGTGTACACCTGTAATTTTCTCCTTTCTTACATGCATGGAAACAGCCAAAAACTTCTCTGATTGCTCCTCAGGCATCCCTCACTTAGGGAACAGCAGAAGAAAATGGGCACTAGAATGAAACAGTGATAGAAATATTTGCATGCTGAATTCTTGGAACAGAACCACGTCTCTGTGCAAAGTTTACTTGTATTCTTTCTACTGGTTGCTTTTTAAGAATGACTGGCCAATTTGATTTTCACTCCAGCTGGTTATTCCTACATACTTTGGATTTTATTCAACCTGTACTCACAAGGTTTTGTGTTTGTCTTTTTTTGGTGGTTTTTTTTTTTTTTTTTTTTTTTTTTTGGCAGTATCAGCCAGTAGTCAGGAAAACAAGGCACTGCAAACCTAACCATAAAAGGTAGGTGAAATTCAAGCTGTAAAAAAAATCCTCTTGCTCTAATTAAGAAAACTGAAGAATTTTGATACAAGGAAGATGCAACCACCATGCTGAATAACACACCTATGCAAGTTAATTTTGCAAATATAGACATAAACTATTTGAAGAAAGTGAGAGCAAGAAAAGAAAGAGATTCTCAGGAAAATTTTAAATGCAACAGGTGAAGTTACAGATGTGCTGGGGAATTTCTGTGAAGATGGATATTTGCACATATGCTCCTCATGGAAGTAAACTTCAGTGGAAAATGGAGCTACCTGAAGGCATTCTGTGTCTAGAAGTACCAGTGGGAAGAAAAACAGAATATAAAAACAGAATTTTTATAGACTTTTATAGACTTTCAGAGTTCAGATGATCTCCAACAATCTATCAAAAGTTGCAAAACTTCCAATAAACTAACAGTTAATATGCTACAGATTATCATTCAAGGAAAACTTTTTAAAGATGAGCATTTTATTCTCTGGAAAAGAAGTGGTGAAAAATCAAACTACCTTTCTTAGGACAGAAAAGAAGAAAATTGCCTACATCAAAAAGCTGAAAGCAAATCAAACAAAGGATGCACTATGCTGAGGGACAGGAATCTATGCACATTCTGCAAAAATGCTGAGATAATAGACAATTCTGACAAGTGAGCCTTTGTTTTCAAGGCAAGAAAAATCAGCTTGGATTTAGGTTTTTGAATGGGTTTGTTGATCTGTGTATGAGGGCAATGACAGTCATTTAGAATAGGAGACCTTTACTATTAGCTGACAGGTTTTGGTCATAGATAAGATTTGTAACCAAGAGTAGAGCACAAATAATAAAATTAAAGTACAATACAATCAGTCTGCAAAATGGTGGCTTTAACATGCTAAGATTAAGCACATCCAGAATGGCAATCCATGAATACATCGCCGTGAATAGTAATTAGCAATTAGAGAAGCACTTTTCTAACTGAGATTAAGAGCTGACAACAGCGCTGAATGTTTGCCTCTCCCCTATTTAATATACAACATTTTTTAGCTACTGTTGTAAGAAAGAGCTCAAATAAATCTGGGGGAAAAAAATTATGAATAAGATGACTCTTTCCACAGTAGTTACATGTAGTCATGAGAGGATGTGTGGCAGGCACATTCTTCCCTCTCAGGATTTTTTCATAGAGGAGCATAGAGAGAAGAAAGAGGAAACAATTTCTATTTCTGCTCCTTGTTTTTCTCATGTGGAATGTGTTTAGAGAATTGTTTACCTGGGGTGATTGCTTGATTGGATTCTGGTAAGGATTGTTTGAGCCTGATGGCCAATCCAATCCACCTGTGTCTGGACTCTCACAAGAGGGTCACGAGTTGTGAGTGAGTTAGATATGGTAGTTAGAAAAGTAGGTTTGTAGTTTTAGTATCTCCTTTAATTAGTATATTAATGTATTATAGTAGAGTTATAGTAAAGAAATCATCCAGCCTTCTGAACTGGAGTCAGACAACATCATTTCTTCCCACCGGGTTCACCTACATTTACAATAAACATGAGTACATGAGGAGCCTGAACATCATCCTTGACCTTGTCTAGGAGCGCTCTGCATCAGCCCTCTGAAGGAATCAAGCCCTCAGCACCACAAAGCACCAGCCTAACCCTGCCCTGTTTCACTTTCTGTGTCCAGGGAGTGACCACACCTCCATTAACACTCCGTGGCTTTGTTAGGAGTCTCCACTGCAGAAAGTTTAGGGTGGAGAGAGGCAGCTGTGCCACTGAGAGATGGACTTCTTGTGGCAAAGGGGAAACACCAGGCAGGCTGGGAAAATTTGCTGGCTAGTGCTGTTCAACTGGGCCGCAAATTTGGTTCTATAGTGATGATCTCATCACATTTAGGAATTTTATCTTTGCAGAAAAAAGCCCCAAGAAAACCAAAACCCCAAAAACACAACAAAAAACCAAAAAAAACTTCTAAAACACACAGCTATAAACTGTAGTCTGCCATTCAAAGCTTGGCCAGTATATCAGATCCAGTGAGGCCATGTGATTCTGGCAGGTGTAATTGTAGCAGTAAAATTCTTATGTACCTTGTGCACTGAAACCCTTTTGCTGTAATACAGCATTATCTGGCCCAAGTGCTTTTCCTTAAGGCATCATTTTCTATCCCAGTTTAGGTGGTTCATAGCGACACTGACAAACATCAGAGTGCCAACCTATTCTGAGGCAAAGCACTTTCTGCTTAGAAAAAAGATTATCTGCAAGTATTTTTGAGGTGTTCTTGCACAGACCTCTAAATTGTGATCTTTCTGAGACTGAAGAAAGGAAAATTGCCTACTTGTTCTTGAGCTAAATTTCTCCTCCCCTCTCAATCCTAGCCTTTTTCTGGAAGTTCTACTGCTTACTGGAAGAAGCTGCAGAGGCAACAGGCTAACAACATTTGTTTACTGTGGATCTCCCTTTGAAGGGTGATTACAACAACATCATTCTGCATATCCGGAGGGTGGATTCCTTATCTCCCTGAAGGAGAAGGAGAACAATCACATATTTGATAAGTTCAAACAAAAACGCACACAATTATAGGAAGCCAAGTGTTTGCTAGAAGAGGGCAGTTTATACAAACCCCATTTTTATAACCTCATTACACACAATTATTTCACGACAGCTTTCAGGAGCAATGTTCTGCAGCCCTGCAGTATCTCTCCTTTGTGGTGACATGTGAAATATTTTCCATTTGAAAATTGACACCAAAGGGGAAGCACAGTGTAGAAAGGAGTCACTGCAAGGACTTTGCTCCGTGTCCACTTTCTCCCCCACCCACCTCACGCTCCGAGGCAATGAGGTGATGGCAAATCCATACGAGGCTGCCTTTCCAGCTTTAGGAACAGTGGCTGAGAGCTGTGTGGGCAGGAGAGGCACTTGCTTCCACGTTAGCTCTGGCAGACACCTGCTGTTCCAGGCCCCAAAGGAGCAGCAATGCCCAGGGATTAAAGTTAGAGGCAGTTTGAGGTGGTGTGAAGGCTGCGTTCTCCAGATGGGACAGGACAGGACAGGATTGTGTGGCTGCACGTATGGAAGAGAGACTGCTGGGCAAAGGCATCACATTCCAAAGGGAGAGTTCTTTGCCCAAGTATTCACCTCCAAAAAGATATTGACAGCAGTAGATTGGTTTGATATGTAAGGGACACTCACTGAATGGGTTCCAGTGAGCCATATAAGAACATGCAGCACTAAAGGGCTGGAGATTCAAGGAAGTCGTGGTCTCAGTGTGACTGGATTATGGGAGAGAAAGGAATTTCTTCCTAGTGGAAGAAGGAGAAGGAGAAGGAGAAGGAGAAGGAGAAGGAGAAGGAGAAGGAGAAGGAGAAGGAGAAGGAGAAGGAGAAGGAGAAGGAGAAGGAGAAGGAGAAGGAGAAGGAGAAGGAGAAGGGAGGTCCTCTTGATTTTGGTTGTCTTTAGCACTTTCTAAACACTCATAACAGGTCTACAAGCTAAATGATGTCATTGTCTAAGAAAATAAAATCTAGTTGTGTTATAAATGTAAATAAATAAATAAATAAATTAAAAAAAAAAAAGGAAAGTAAAAAAGGCATTTCCTACATGGATTGAGTAAGGAAGACTTCCTTGATGTTATCTGTTGGTTTTTTATAAAGGTAATCCTCCAGCCTGAAAATCCAGATTCCAGCAGGAGAGAGGAAGGTTTTCAGGATCAGACTGTAGAGTTTGTTTACAAAAGAACGCTAGTAAAGGGAAAGAGATGGGCACAAAACAGTGCATCTCAGCCCAGTGTGCTTATACCTTTGTTATAGTGCTGTAAAGATACCTTGGGCAGGGTACTGGCAAATCCAGTCAAAAAAGAAAATAGGTTACAAAGGGCTCATTTGGGTCTGAATAACTTTAGATCTCTACAATTGCTGTACCTGTGTCTAGCCCTTGAAAAGGAAAAAAGGTCAGTGACAGCAGTTGTTCAGTGACCACAAAAAAGAATGTGTCCCACAGGCTGTTCAACCTTGAATGTTTCTGTAAATAGAATTCTGCCTGGAATATTTAAGGCTTTCATCACAATTAGTGTATTCTGTTCATAGCATTGACTGGTTTATTACCTTAGCATTATGCCATATGTAAAAAAAAAGCTTTTACAGGCTAATTATCCTGAAGATTTGTGTGCACAAAAACACGGTCTTACATGTTCACAGAGCCAAGGCCAAAAAAAGACTAATTTAGGAACGAATATTTCTTTTGCTGGAAAACTTCCATTTCTCTTTTTGATGTAATGCATAAGTGACTGCCATGGAAATGTAATGCTGAGGCTCAGTCCTGATGCCACCAAGATAAAAGGCAAAATTGTCTTTGAGTTCCAGACATGGAAATTATTTTTCTGGACTCATAGGATGGTACAAAAAGTGAAGATATATGTTGCATTTTAAGGCAAGCATATTAATTTTCTTCAGACATGTGCAACTAACTGAAACAGAGACACCTTTCTTTGCTGATTTATGTAGGGTGACTGGGAAAATAGTGCACAGAAAAGTATCTTCCTTCCTACATACTTGGATTCTTGTTCCTCAGCATATAAAGATCCAAGTAGTATTTTGCCTTCCAAATTTTTTATGTTAATGATTTACTTCTAATTATCTTTAAATATGGAAGATCTGGCTGCCTTTTCCAGGAAGAATAAAGAATTCTCTTTGATTGCCTTTTGTTATGAAACATTCTGCAGGAAAATGTAGCATCTTCTGCAAGGTATAATCACATGGGGCATGGGAGGGAACACAATCCTGTAAACACATCCAATTTTACATTTACTCTTTTTTTCCTTTCTTAGGCAAAGTTTCCATCACTAGGAGCTTTGGCATTAGAGGTTGCTGGAATAAATGAAGGGATGGAAGTGTCATGTGGTTAACACCCAAGTAAAAGCAAAAGCAGAGTCAGAGACATGAAAGCATCAGAGATATCATACTATTTATGATGTGACTGTAAAGTGTGCTTAAGGCAATATGAATTACCCTCAGCAGATCTCTGATGTTATAAAAGTAATTGCTGAGATCTCTTCTGAATTGCTGTTAACTCTATCTATCATGGTTGGTTTGTTTGAAGTTGCATTCTTAGAAGCAACAGGAACTCTTGACAATACAGAGCTATAGAATTTTTTTTTTTTTGAGTTTAAAACATTGGATCATATCCAACAGGCCCTTAGCTCTGTTCATCAAAACAACAGTTGCTGGGGCAAAAGTCCACAAATGTGTACCTTAGTTTTGATTCCGTGTTTCCAGCAGCATGGAAAAGATTTTCCTGTAGGAGAGCAAGGACAAGCCTATAATCAAGAGCACTCTAACCCTACAGGCTACATATAGAGAAAAATTGACAGGGATGGCTTTGGTGCTTGTGAACAAGCTTCCAGCTTGCAGAGGGGAGGTGTGTATAGTTGGCTTCATACCTGAAAAGGTGGGGATAATCACTAAAGAGAGCCTGTATCCCAGACAGCTTGTGCTTACTTACACAACCCCCAGAATTACTAAGTTACCCCAGATCATATTCCCCATGTCCTTAGGAGTAGGTCAAAATTCCTCCCATCCCTGCAGGATCCCTGGTCTGGGAGAGGTTGGAGTCAGTTTTGGCTCAGGTACAAAAGACACAGCATTTATTTCCTAACACAACGAAAACCTGATTGAAAAAAAAAAAAAGGCAGATAAAATAATCTTATCACACCTTTCATAAAGCACTAGAAAAACTGGGCTGATAGGCCTCACTGTTATGCAAAGGAAGACTGGGTCAGGAAGAATGAAAACACAGGTTGTAGAACAGGACTCCCCAAAACTTCCTGCACTGCCACACAGGCAGCCCAGCTTACCAGAAAAGGGCATCACATTCTTCTCTGCACATGCAATTAAATTGTGTGAATCTAAGGCGAGCATGCTGCATTTAAACAATGAAGTCAGCCAATAAATCTCACTGCTGTCTTATTCTTACAGCTGCAGCCTCAGTCCATAACCCCAAGATAAATGAGGATGTTCACCACCAACTCCTGCAACCACAGCCAATAATGATACTTCCACAGAGTGATCCCACTGATTTTAGTCATGTTACTTTTAGCTTACTCTGACGTGAGTGGAATGCCCATCCCATTGACATGAACGGCAATCTGCTCATGGACTTTAGAATATTTGCTGTCCTCTGGCCTCAATCATGAGAAACAAGAGTTTCAGAATTAATCACAGCTCCTCCTCTTCTGTCACTCACTGCAAGAAGAAAGGAAATTGCTTTTAACATATATATTTAAACAAGCATGGTTGCATTAATTAGTTCTTCTATGACATTCACTTCAGTTCTTCTTGTTATTCCATTTTAGAATGTAACTAACTCTGTGGTTTTAAGTAAATTAACTCATTTGAACACTTGGTCCTGTATTTTTCCTGTCTGTTAATAGCTGAGCCATTCAGTATGGGACTGCAGCACCCTCAGAATTCCTGAGAAAACTGAGTCATCCCATCATTGCTCACAGGACGGCTGTACAGTTGGGTATTACTGCCACCTAGTTTTCAACTTTTATTATTATTACCTAGATTTTGGCATTTTCTATGGTAAAAAAAAAATGTACATATATAAAACTGGACAATTTTCATTTTAGTCATATATATATATGTCTACATATGTATCTCCTGTGATGTCTTGAAAACCAGTGATAAACTATTACTGAATAAAATCTGCATGCATCTAAATGCAATCTTGAAATTCCTATTTAGGGAAGATATTACTAATCCCAAATGTAAACACAGTGTGAAAATCCAACTTAAATTGGCTATGCAGGATCAAAACAAGCGGCAGTTTTGACACATTGTAGGAGTTTGTAGATCTATAGTTGATCTTTGCCAGCTTACACAGAATCTAATAATCTTTATTGTGGATGTTTTTCAATGCAATGGTCAAACAACACCTTCCTGCTTAATATAGGTGCTATATCAAAGTCTTGCAGGAAGGCCTTGCAATATAATACTCCTCATGGAGATACCACATATTTTTCATGTTGAAATGTAAAAAGAGAACTCTCACATTGGGATACTCCTTTTTAGACCAAGATATGAACTAAAAGCGTCGCCAAAAAAAAAAAACAACACACCAAAAACAGAGAAATTTTTGAAACCTCATATAAATTCCATTTTGAGGTCTGAGAAAGGAACTGTTGGGATTCTCCATTTCAGTGACCTTTTCGATTTTATGCTGGTTCTGTGGTTTCTGACTGACTAGGAGTGCCTGTGGGAACCCATACAAATGGGAGGTTAAATTCAGAACCCAGCTGAGCAACGTTTCACAAGATATGAAATGGTAAATATATTGCCACGGGCAGGTTCCTGTTTTGAAAAAAAAAAATTTAAAATGGCTCAAAAGTGAAATTTAACTGTTAGAGCTGGGGCTCTGTTACGCCAAGGCAGAGTAACATGTTTTATAGTTTATCCAGCACAATTCTACTAAACCAGATGAGGATAAGGAAGTCTGCTCTTTGCTGCAACTGAATTTTGTCCATTCTTTTAATAAACAGCATGGCAAAAATTAGGCCATTTCATTGTGTTTGTGTGCAGCAATCACACACAAAAGCTGTTCCATAAATCTCCTAAAGGAGCCTGGATTCTCCTTCATAGAAGTGAAAGATTTGTGTGGCAATTTTTCGTGGCTGCAAGACCGAGTATACTGATGTTGTTGGTCTTTATTTTTACCAAAACAGCTTCAATGACTGGAAGTAAAACAAGATGTTTGTGAGTTTCAGGCATGATGCAATTTGAAGAATTTGGCACGGTGGATGGGTTGACAAGGCACAATTCTGAAGGAGGCCTTTCAAGACAAAACTGAGACATCTATATTAACACAGGTTGAGAGGCCACAGATGTCTCCAAGCACTCTCCCTTGTTTTTTAAATTGTTATTGAAAGACGAAATTCTATTTGAACTCAGGTCCCAGGCCCCTGGGCTTGAAAACCATATGTGCACCCCCCACCGTGCTCAGGTTAAGTTCATTCAAACTATTTCTGCAGCTACAGTATGGATCACACTCAGTTTTCCTTTTTTCCTCTAACAGGTTTGTTTCTGGTCATAAATTCTCAATCAGTGTGCAAGCCACATTGTATGATTTCGTAAGTAGTGTAGTTAAAACATGTTTAAAGTCAAAAGAAAAAGGATCTGACAATGGAGCATTGTCCCCTTTTGCAGAACTGAAGTGTACCTTCTTTGATTCAGTAACCTTGCTGCACTTTGGTATGAAATTGCCCCTTTTTCCATCAAACTTGCATTTAAAGTGCCTCATTAGCATGTCTCACCGGATCAGTAACGATTCTGCAAACCCAACACTCATTTCGTCAAGCCACCATGGTTTTTCTATCTGTTTAACATCTAAAACTCCTTGACAAAGTTCCTTTTAAAATTTACTCCTTTTGTTTCTCCTTGGGTTTTCTGCAAAGATCTTTAAACTTCGATGTACTCCAAGATGACTCCTGAACAAAAATCATGTCTAGCCCAGCCAGTAAATCTACCCTCCATTCAATGGGATTAAATAAGTGCTTCACGGTTATTGTAGAAGCCTCTAAAAAGGATCTTGCATCTTTAAGAGTTTCCTACAATAAATTAAACACATCTCACCCATTGTAAAAGAAAAAAAAAAAGAAAAAAAAAAAAAAGAGGAGACTTGATCCAGCACAGGGGAGCCACTGTAGACCCACAGTGATGCCATACTTCTAGCACCAAAATATCCACAGATAATAGAGCCTAAATGAACAGCAGCATGCAATGCAAGAGGAATTTAATTTCCTTAGGAACACAGCCTTGGGCTTCCCATCAGTAAAACACGACAGGCAAAATAAAGTTAACTATGTAACATACTAAAATTCTGAAACTCTCCGGGTTATTAAAAAGGAACGTGGCAAGTTTCTAGTTTGAATTTGCAGTACCTCAGCCAGGAAATTCTTGTTTCTTCTGAAATATGTTAGATCTCAAGCTTAGTGTTAAGATACTCCTGAGTCCTTCTTAAAAACAGGCACAAGAGTAACCCTACTGATATTATTGAGATTGGTGTCTTGTTTAAGGTTAATCTCATGTTTGAACTCAGAGCCAACATATTCAATCCAAACCTCTCAGATATTTCTGCTCATTTATGAACTCATAAACCACAGAATCATCAGAGTGACTGTGACCTAAATTGACATTCATTTCCCTCAAAGGCTACTTAATAATCTGTCTGAAAAGCATCCCCACTTGTTGAGTGTTGAACAACCCACCTAAAGTGAAGCAGCATTTCAAAGCTGTGTTCAGAAAACACAGGAAAAAACCTGCCAGCATGACTGGGCACAAGTTTAGTAACTTTGCTGTAGCAAAGAACATAGTAGATAAATTTGGAAATACCTTTTAATTCTCACGTGAAGATAAAGGCCTTCATTGTATTCTTTCCAGTCATTACCTGAAGAGGGAAGAAATGTAACCCGGCCAGTTCAAATTCTCCCTTAAAGCTACAGGGCTAATCAACCACTGAACATTAGCTGGGTGCTCTGTATTCCAAGTGTAAATGCAATGCAGGCAGTGGAAGCAATTTCCTCATTAGCAGTGATCAAAGAAGACTGAAACAAAGTGCCTTGAGAAAACAAGAGAAGCACAGAAGGAAGTGCTTCTTGTATAAACTGGGCAGGAGAGAAGATTGCTATCACCTCTCCCCATTCCTCTTGTTTTAATCCACCAGAGTTTACTAATTTTATTAGCCAAACATTAAGGTAAACTTAGCTCTGTGTGTACGTGGCACAATCCTCTTGTCCCTGAGGTCACCATCTTAGGTGAAAGCAGAATCACTCACATTCAGTCACTTTTCCTGTCCCTCTGGATGGACAGGCTTAGAGTTCCCAGAGATGGGAATTACAGCCTAATTTTGTGACCCTTTTCCATGCAGCCACTCCTTTGAGCCTGGTTATCCAAGTGTCCCCCCTGGAGGGACCCTGCTTCTGCAGAAGTCACTCAGAGCTATCACTGGCACCAATTCTCACAGCTTTGTTGGAGGCTATTGGTGTTTTCTGAGAGTTCCTGGTGGTAGCCTTTTGTCCAATAATAACTACCCCATACAAGTTCCCAAGCCTGGAAAACATTCAAACCCAAATAACTGGCTGATTCACAATATAGTCTTTCTATTTCTGAGTCAGTCTCATCATTTCTGAAGGTCTAACTCACAAGTTTTGACCTGCTTGTGTTTGTGACATCCAACCAAACACTAGCTGATGTGCTCTGGTCCAAAGTGAGTTTTAGTGAGCCTTTTCTTTAAATCAAAAGTATCTACAAATCTGTGTTTTTATAATATATGCTGCGAATTTTTAAAGTACTCATATATAACAAGCAATATTTTATCAGTTATGATTTTATTAGTTATTATATTATTAGTTATGATTAGTTATGATATTCCTGTAGTAAAAGCCACACCGATTATCTCTTTTGGTTTGTGTATTACAAATCTACAGTATAGAAAAATTCACTATGATTTGGGAAAAGGAGATGCCTGAAATGTGTCTGCCCAAGCTTTAACTACTGTACACAGTATCATGAAAGCTCAGACCTGCCAAGAAAGGATCCTCTATGGACAGTGAAAGTCTCTTCTCCCAGGTCAGCAAGTGAAAGCACAATAGGAAATGGTCTCAAGTTATCACCAAAAGGGTTGTCAAGCACTAGAACAGGCTGTCTGGGGTGAGGGAGTCACCATTCCTGGAAATATTTAAAAGCCACAAAAATGTGGCACCTGGAGACATGGTTTAGCAGTGAACATGGTGGGGGAAAAATTGGACTTGGTAATCTTGGAGGCCTTTTCCAATCTAAACAACTCTATGATTCTACAAGGGAAGGAGTGTTTCTAAAGAATGATTCACTCTATCCAACAATAAATGTAAACTATTAATAAATTGTTGTATTTAAGTTATTCCTGATCCTCTGATAGTGATTCGGTCACTTCCTCGCAGCAACACAATAGCAGTCAACTAGTCCTCACCTGCAGTTTTAAGCTGCAAATCTCTAAATCATTAAATAAGACCAGAAACTACAGAGTGGGGCTGCAACTCATCCTACTGCTCCCTCTTGGTTGCTGCACTCCTCCGTTTTGGACACAAACCCTGCCCACCCCTGCTCCCAAGTTTGGCTCTCAGACTCTTCAGGAAACAAAAACTGAACTTTCTTTAGTATGGCAGGACACTGGAGTTTATCATCCTGACCTGAAGACAGGTTCTGTTACTCCTGGCAAGCTCCAACAGCAATTACCAACAGGACAAACTCATAGGAAATGGTTTTCTTTTTGTTTTTGGATTCCACCAGGTATGTCAAGGACAAGCTTTCCATCTCTGGCCTTTTTATATCTGATAACTCATGTAGCCACAGATTCTAGAAAAGAGAAGAAAATATAAAGCTGTCTGCCAAATGACAGCAGACATGGATCAAACGAAAAAGAAAAAGAAGAAAAAAAAGGAAAAGGAAAAGGAAAAGGAAAAGGAAAAGGAAAAGGAAAAGGAAAAGGAAAAGGAAAAGGAAAAGGAAAAGGAAAAGGAAAAGGAAAATAAAAAGGAAAAGGAAAAGGAAAAGGAAAAGGAAAAGGAAAAGGAAAAGAAAAAGAAAAAGAAAAAGAAAAAGAAAAAGAAAAAGAAAAAGAAAAAGAAAAAGAAAAAGAAAAAGAAAAAGAAAAAGAAAAAGAAAAAGAAAAAGAAAAAGAAAAAGAAAAAGAAAAAAAAAAAGAAAAATAAAAATAAGAAAAAGAAAAAGAAATTCAAAGGTGGAAAGGAATTCGATGCCTTGTGACAACAGAGGGCTGAAGACCTTGAAAATTCACAAGTTTTTACTGTCCATCTAATGCTGGCATTAAGGGTCAAATTCTGTGCACCAAAGAAAATCAGTTCAGAGACCAATTACCACAAGCTAAAGCTGGAAAAAAGGAGGATAGTATTAAACATTGTTTAATAATAATATTTCAATAATTAGACACTTGTGTTTGTTTCCAACATCAAAAAGAGCTGAATGAAATTGTGTCTTCATTTATTCTGAATTTCTAGGTCTGATTTCTTCCAGTCTCAGCCAGAAAAGATTTCAGAGCACTTGCTACAAAATTACAGCCACTTGGATAGGTGGATCATTCAAAAAAACACCACCTTTGCAATATTTTAACACAAAAGAGAGGCAGTCTATCATGAGGGACCTAAAAAAACAGACCAAATACAAATTTAAAAATCCCAGTCAGTGTTTTCTTTTCCTTGTGCAGGATGTGATACTAATGAACTATAATATCTTGTTCCTCTCTGAGCCTTAGTACAGGGAATCACATCTTCAGCAGAAGCCTTTAACCAAAGTGTAATGTTCTGAAAGTCCCAGAGTATAAATTCATTAATTTAGTCAAACATCCAAAAGACAGGCAGAGACAAAGCCAATTTGATAAAGTAGGGGTACATTTTTCTTTCTGCTTTTGCTTTTTTGTTGCTCCAAAACTCCATTACTTGGTTCCTTACTACCATTCATTTCCACAACATTCACTGAGGTGGCTGAATTATAATCATTATTCCTGCAAGAAAAAATCCTTCCATTGCCAAGATGTGGGTGCATCCAAACTAGTACTTCAAGGAAATAACTGCTACAGAATACTTCATCTCCATGTTTTCCATACTGGTTTTTGATCCCTGTTGCTGAATTACTTAAAAAAAAAAAAGAAAAAAGAAAAAAAAAAAAAAGGAAAAAGAAAATCCCCTTGTGTAGGAAGAAAGGCTTTGTATCACTTCCATAGAGAACTTGTAATGATGTAGGTGCTGTAGAGAGAAAATGACAATTGTATTTCACTTTCCAAGCTCACTTCGGAAATTTTACCCCAGAAAGAACAGGAAATCATGTTCCTGAGATGCAGATGTCACAGGAATGACAGTTCCTATTAACCCAGGACACCGAACAACATTTTAGGACAAAAGTAAATATCAGAACAATCACATAAAACACACACAAGGATTAATTGAGAAGAAGAATTAGTTAATGTGGCAGAAATTGACTAATGATACACCAGCTCCTGAGGGAAGAAAAGATCATCTGTAGATGTAGTGAATGCAAAGTACTTGTCTGACCCTTAAGGAGAAAAGCAAATAGCTTTTTAATAGGAAGTGCAAAAAAATTTAAAAAAAATAAAGTTATCTTCCACTTTGAATTTGTCAGTTGTTAAGCCATTTAATTAATCAGGATGTAGGATCTCTCTGCTTGATGACACCCTAATTCCACACCAGATAGAAGCATTCATTTAAAAAAACCTCACAATCATTTGTAGGTGAGAATTCTGTTAGAAAAAGACTGCTGAAATTATAGCCAAGCATAATTAAAGTTATACAAGTGCTGCTTCACAAGCCAAAATTATGTTGCAGTCTAAACTTCCTCCCTGAAGAAATAGGTTGATCAGGAAACATCACCTTCCAGTTTAGGGTCATGGATTCAGAGCAGCCTGAACCAGATTGCCCCTGACCAAATGTTGCTCCCAACTGACAGTCCTGCACTGATCCACTTGAAAAGAAAAAGTGGGAAGCCTCAGTTTTCTTCTTAATGGACAGGTGTTCCCCTGACACAAAAACCCAACCCATCATCCCATTTGGTTTGCTAACTGGAATCCTTATGCATAGCCTAAAAGGAGGACAATGGGTGGAAATGGCCATGGAAAGTTAATGACTCTTTCAGTGCCACAGATGGTCACTCCAGCTCCTCTAACTCCAGGAAATTGCCTAAAACTCCCTTATTCAATTAGAACAAAAAACCTAGAAAATCTCTTGCGAGCAGCAAATTCGACAGGAGTTTGCCGCAGGATAAAATGCAGGAAAAGGGATAAAGACTTTTTGATACCTACCTAGGCAGGAAGATGTTTTATCACACCACAGAGCAGGGGTTTAACAGCCACCACAGGACTGTAATGAAGAAACATTTAAATTTTGCAATCACCTTTATACCTTTTGACACCAACAAAAAAATCACTGAGAAGTGCAGTCAAAATCAGAATTAATCTGGTTTGATAGGAGAGGTCTCAATATTACATAACTTGATACGGTAAATTCCTAATTATTTACAAATTTATATTAATTCCATTTTGTGTAAAACTGTGTTGTATCCACATCTCCCAATTTTCAAAGAGCAAAATCACTGAGGATAAATAATTTAATATACTGAACACAGATGAATAGCATTCATGTAACAAATACTGACATGACAATAAGATCTTTGAAACAATGCTGGTCTCTCCCTCAGAAATTGGACAAAAAGGATTTAGTCCACTTATCTCAGTGAATTTTAAAGACATCCCTGTTCCTTAGACTGCAGCCATATCCCTCTGAGGTGTGTTTCCATCTTTGTAGCTAAAGCTGGCTTTCTGTGAGAGACAGATTTAAATTTAAATTCAATATTCTGGACATCCTTTTTATTTTCCATAGTGTCATTGTCTTTGTTCTTGCACTTTAAGAAGTGAAACTAGCAATTCATCATACTGCCCAGTTAACAAAAAGGGAGAGCCTGTACAATGGAAAATGTTGCTGAGGGTCTGCTGCTGTTGCCAAGCTCTATCTAAAATAATTTCTTGATCAAGGTCCAGCCCATTTTATTTTTATCTCTTTCATAACACAAGAGAAACAACTTGGCAGAAGTCTGCAAAAACCATTGGTGGAAAGACAGAAAAGCTACCGGGTAGCAGAGTAGCTGGCAAGACACACAAGTGTTCCCAGACAGAACTATCAGGAGCATGTAAATAAAAACATAACTTCCATATAGCACTGCCACAGCCTGAGTGCTTTTTAAATCCATCTCCGAGGCAGCATCCACTTGTGCCTGGTTCAGCCATGGACCAGAGAGTAAAAACACAACGTTTGTCCCATGACTATCAGAACTGTGACCAGAATCCCTCTCAATATCCTCCCATTTGTTCACTGTGGGCACAAATCATTGTCAAATCCAGTTTGTGTTTCATTCCATCGGTTGCCAGTATTTCATGGCAGTGAATCTCTGACCTCTGTGTCAGTGTGTCTGAAATGCAGCATGAAAACCAGTCTTAAGTGAACAATTTCAATGGAAATCAAACAAGCAGTTGCTCACATTGAACAGATAATGCCCAAATATAGAAAATTGATTACAGGTTGAAAGTAATGCAGATAAGTAAAGTATAGCTGGAGCTTTAGCCATTGCAAAAAAACCACAGTCAGAGAAGGAAGCATTTTGTTTCTGTTGACTCAATCTATTAATTAAGGAAAACATAACTGTTTGATGTTCCAGGCAATTCATGTATTTTTGGCCTAGAAATGAGTAATTATCTTGTTTGTGACTAATCTCAGTAGGAAATTTATGAGTGCCAAAGGCCGTTTCAGAAACCCATGGTCTGATGCGAGTACAGGAGATTGGACTGGAGGTATTTTTCTGCTTGCAAAGAGCATTTTACAATTATTACCCTTTTTCAAACTAAAAAACAAAAGAAAGAACTCAGGCTTCTAAAACTACATCTGACTTTGTTTCTAAACCTACATCTGACTTTGTTTCTAAACCTAAATAGCCTTCAGATTACCATATCTCACCCCATTCTCTGTCACAATTTAATAACCATTCACAGACAAAGACTCACAAATCAGATGTGCACTCTGACAGCTTCAAAACAGGGAGAAACCAAGAGGCAATTTTTCCTCTCAGTTCCCATCAAGGTCCTGGTATGATCCTGATTAAAGGAAATGCTTTGTTTTGAGCCTGGCACCACATCTATGGTCAGGTGCTGCGTGTACCATGTGGAGAAAAATGTTCAAGGCCAATTTAATCTACAGTAACAAAATTAAGCAGGTTTGGTTACCTGCACTGACTTAGAGGACTGGTCTTTCCATGACACAAGCTCACATTTGTAAATTTACAGTGCATATTAACCAAATAGTTTCCAGAGACATGAATTTCATGGAGCTTTCCAAGGATTCTGGGGATGGAAAAATATGTTCCATTTGAGAGAATGCTCTGTCTGTGCCACAGTGCCTGTGGCAGCCCATACTTTTTATTCATCTACATCCAGATCAAAGCATTCATCCCCAACAAGCACAACCATTGACATCTACGGGGGTGTTCCAAGTTACTCCAAAAGAAGAGGTGTCTGAACATTTTCCATAGGTGTTTGAACAGAGTAAACAATGATCTCATACAAAAATAGCATTAAGGAAAACCTAAGCCACAACCACACAGCAAAGTAGAACATTTAGCTCAGAAAAAAATCCTCCTTTCAAGCAAGGCAATTCCTCTTTCAGTGTCACCTACAGGATCAGCTGCAGAGTACTCACACAACAGAATTTTTCAAGCCTTTTCTGGAAAGCACAGTAGTGCACCTGGAAGATTCATGGATCAGACGTTCTCTGTTTGCACTGTCTGGATATCTGGATAGCTTTGATTCATGTACCACAGGACTTGTACAAAATCCAGCTGCTGCAAGCATAATGAAACTTATACATTAAATCTCTTCTCTGTGTTAAAGCTGCTCTCCAAAAAGGTTCTGGCAGATCAGAAAAAAAAAAAGAAAGGACTGAGAGGAATTTGCCAACTGTATATTTTACTAAACTTTAGAGCTTTGTACAAGTGTGTGATGTGTTGCAAGGCTCACCAATGTCAACACATCTACAGTCAGGATAATTTTCCCCTGTGCATTCTGTCCTTGTTATGAGCCTGATAATAACACATGCCAGATTTACCAAATCTATTAAGCCTTTATCCAGAATTCTTGGCAGGGATCAGAGCATGATATTATTATTATTATTATTATTATTATTATTATTATTATTATTATTATTATTAATCATTATTAATCGTTATCATAATCATCATCATCCAAGGGTGTAAGACAAATAAAAGGATTTAGGATAAAATCCTGATTCTCCTGATTCTCCTGGGATTTTTTCCATTGGTCTTTACAGAGCTAAGGTTTCACTCCTGATCCCTGTCATAAAAACAACAACAAAAAATAGTAATAATCAGAATAAATAATAGACAGCACAATGCTAGGAGGTTGAGAAGAGAGGATAGCAAATCCAGAGACAGAACTCCATGGTTATGCAAACTTATTATGAAACATCACGATGCTTTTTCAAAGCAAACAAAATAATAACCCAAAATAGAAGGAGTGTAATAAAGTGTCAGGGACTGTATTACCCTGTTTCATAAAAGGGAACACAAAGATTCACAGAGGTTTGCACCAATTCTTGGTTTTATGAAAACCAGATTACTTTGCAGCTGAAGAAGGAATTTAAGAAGGAAACTTAGAAGCTGAATTTCTGAGCAGGAATTTAAGGAAGGCTAGGTAAGAATTTTGAAAATACAAACTTTTTGCCCAGTTCAGTCAGCAGGATCATTTTCTATGATAGGGTGAGGATTCTGAGCTGCTGAGTTCTGACTCCCAGCCCCACATTCAGAATAGGAGGTTTTGAAACACCAGGTTCTCCCCATATGACATAGACATCATCTACTTGCCCTGGCTGTGTCCTTGTGTAGGGGGGTGGAAATAGGCTCCTGCAAAGGAGAAAGAACACAAAGAAAAGGAGGGGAAAGAACACAGAGAGGCTTGGTGAGTGTCACCAAACTCCAACACAGAACTGTTCACCAAGATCTGAGTTTCCCTATTGTGGTTGCGCCAAGATTTATTAAAGCACAGCATGTGTTCACTTATTTCTATCCAAAATTAACTGAAAAGGCACTTTGCATCTGCTCTAAGGGGAAAAAAAAAAGAGAAAAGTTTGCTTATTTGGCAAACTTTGTTTAAAAATCTGTTTCTTCCAAGGTTTGTCTCTTTAGTTCTTTTTGTTTGTTTGACTGGGGTTTGGGGGGCTTTTTTGATTTTGTCCATGGGCGTGTAGCTTTCTTCCCCTCCAGCACCTCTCTTCCTCCATCTGTTGACCTCACTTCAGCACATAGTTTCCCACTCACTTTGCCAAAAACGTATAAAACTTGGGGCGTCTGCTCCAATTTCTTTGTGACCTGTAATTGTATCATTAAACTAACATTTGCTCTGTTAGTCCCTGGAATTTGAATTAGGCTCTTCTGCTCCGCTTGCCCTTGCGCAAGCGCAGAGCAACGCTCCCACATGGAAGTGGTAGGGAATGGCCTTCAACAAACAAGCTGGGTGGACAGCCAGAAACCCCACTGCTGAGAGTTTTACAGCACCAAGTACTATCCTTCCTGCATATGAAATGCTTTTCCATGCAAAATATTTTCTTTGTCTTGCGTTTCCATCAAAGCCCCCTTCTCTCTCTTCACCATTCCTGAATTCTTCCAGTCTGTGGACAAGCATATTCCAAACCCTCTCAGAGGCCCAGGGAAAAAGGTCCATTCCTTGAAAATTCAGTTTTCAGCCGTGGATAAAGGCCACACAGCTCGCCTTATTTTCACCTCTGAGTCTGGGTCTCTAACACCCCTCTATTGCATAGTAAGAGTTGGATGAATACCTTGAAATAGAAAGATTCTCCTGCATCAGAAGCACTAATACAGGTAGGGAGTAATTATGTGTACATATGAAGCAGCACTTGGGGATGTTTTAAGAGCAAGTTTCCACAAAGTCCAAAAAAGAAAATTACACTGAGTAAGTAAATGCCACAATTTTCAGAGTTAGAAATAATTTTGCCTTGTTAAAGTGATCCTTTACTAAATCTAGCAGGTAGAGACAAAGGATATAATATTTTCTACCACTGCAATCAGTTCCCTGTTATTCCAGCAGCTGCACACCAGGAATCACAGAGTATTTCAGGGAACATTCTTAGAAATCAGATCCAGTTGTTTTGTTGATTTATATCTCAGGTAACAAATCTTCTCTAAGAATGAATGTTTACAAGCTAGGCTGTTTGACATAGGAATCTGACATTGGTTTACTTTTTCAATGGAATGAGGACAGCAGCGTTTCCTCTTTTTGTCTGTGATCCCTTCCCATGACAACATCATTTCTTATTCACATGTTTTGTTTAGCTCCATCCAGTAGGTGTTACACCTATCCTGCAATAAAGCTAAATCCTTACAAGGTGTTCCCTTCCACTGCCACATACTTGGAGAACATTTGAACCCACGTGACATCAAAAAAGAGAAGCCAAACCTCCCAAATCCTAATACTTTAATTTGATCATATTACATTGCAGTGTTGGCAGATGGGTGGATTTTCCTGGTACTCTCCCCAATTTCTTAGAGGCACAATGAATCAGAAGTACGTTCTTTGAAGAGATGAACACTGAAAGAACAACAGTGAGCATAGGGAAAAGATCCACTTACAAATACACTGCACAGGCACTGACTGACCACCCAGCAATGCTGGGAAGTCGAGTTTCATTAGGAAATCCCCATGCACCTTGCACAAAGGAGAGACATACCTGTGGAAAACCAGGAAAACAGTAAAATCCTGCCTCTGAATCCATTATTCTTTAATAGAAGATCTCATTTCTTAAGGTAAAACATAGCAGCTCTGAAGCAGCCACTGTTGCAAAGTACAGTCCCATCAAGACAGAGATCCAGGATGCAGCAAAGGCACATAAAAACAAAAAAAAACCAAAAATCCCATATTTCCCCCCAAGGAAGTACTGAACACATCTAGGGTAGATCTCATGGAAAGGGACCTTCTGAGGGTTTGCTCCTCCACTGTGTTCAGAAGCATTTGAACATTACACAAAGTGTAAACTCAGGGGATATGGTCTCCTGGCCCAGGGGAAAGTGGAGCTCCTACAGTCAGGTGGCCTTGGAGGAAATCCCCAGCCATGGTCCCTTCCCATCTCCAGGCACTCCAAGGGAAATCAAGTGTCCAGCTTTATGAGCAGAGAGTGAAGAGAAGCACAGAAAATAGAAGTGGCACTGTCATGATGGAAGACTTTTTTCTGGGCTCTGTAAAGGTTCTAATAATCACCTTTGGCACTTTAAAATGCACAGAATTTTATGCAACCATGATACCTCAGAATTCCTGGGCAAACAGGAAATTAATTTGCTTTACTCATTTAATCATGAGTCTGGGTGAAAAGATGCCTCCAGTATCTCTTTGTTCCTCCCAAGAAAAAGAGATTACTTAGGAGAAATGGATAGGTGTTATTTTTTCAATGACATAGAGAAACTGATTTTTTTATTTAATAAAAATGCAGTGCTTTGAAATTAGTATGAAAAGTATATATTATCAAACCACATGAACTCCCCTCTGAAGTCCTCACACACAAAAAAGAGAAAAACACAATGGGCTAATTTCTAAACAAAGAGTTGTGCATTTTCCCATTTTAAACTGTTTATAAAGACTAAAACCCAGTCAAACTGTACTGAGAGTGAGAAACAAGGGCTTTCAATTCATCCATGCCTCTTCCTTTAAATGTGCCTTTCACCATCTAAGAAAATCCCAAACAATAACAACATAATAAAAAGCCTAAACTTTTGGCTAAGTTTCCAGCTGCTAATTTTATTTGTCATGAGCTGCTATTGTCAGTCTGAGGGAGGGATTATTCCCAACTTTAAAAAAAAAAGAAAATTAGAAGATGCAAAATATACTCAAAGTAACATCTGTGTTTTCTGATTTTATTAAAGCATTTTGTCTTTGTTAAACAGAAATAACAAAACACTGAGCCCTTCCCATCAGTATTCATGATGTCTGCCTTTTCATACAAAACCCTCTGAAAGAAAATTCCCCCTGGAAAAAAAAATACTTTCCTTATAAAAAAACAGATTGTGAGACAGATGATTGCATTGTTTAATCAAATTTCCATCTGAAAACTCTTTTCCTAGTTTTAGATTTAGCTCACCCAGTAAGGCACAGGCACTAGGAAGCACGTGGAAGCATAAAGTAGCAGCTCCTCCATTTTATTATCTCCCTTGAGCTTTGCAATTGGCAATTGTAAAAAGGGGAGGAACAAAAGTAGCAGACATAAATTAAGCCCTGCTTTTTCAAGTTCAAACTGAATTTTCTTTATTTTTCTACAGCTGTCAGATAAGCAGGGTAAAACCACTAATGCATGTTTAATATATAAAAACTCATAATGTTCAGTAGTACGACCTCCATTGGAGACATTAGTTCAGGCCAGTGAACTTGGAGCAAGCCAAGTGTGGAAATGTGGAATTGGGCCAGTGACCCCCACCAGTGCCTGTCATATCTGCTGAAAGCAAACTTGTCAAATATAGAAGGGGCAGAAGGAGGACAAGAGTATCCTTAAACCAGGGAGCAGCAACAAAGCAAAGATGCCCATCATCTATTCACAGTTGTCTGTGGTTCACTAAGGGCTCTGGCCGTCTCAGGAACAAAAAGTCTGGTTACAGCCTCAACCTTTCAACCCTGGCTGGTCTGGGGGCCTTTCATTTCACAGGCTCTCCAAAGCTGATGAGTGATCATAAAGCTATGATAGGCTCATTGCTGTTATCATCTCTTCAGACATACTCTGTATCCAGAAGAAGAGGGAGAGGGTATTCCCAGGACTGCTAGCCTGCCATAATAAAAGAGCTACTGTTCTTCCCCTTCAGCGACAAAAACAGTCTTTAAAAATAGTTGATTGGTTGTATTAATAGTAATTCCTTAGGATTTTTTTTAATAAATCAAACAATTTTAAATATCTGCCTTACATCCCAACAGTGTTTTTAATTGACTCATAAATGCTTTTTCGGGAGCTTTGGCTGTGGCCTGATTCCTTTTTGTGCCCTCAGTTTCATTTGTACAGTTTTATTCCTCAGCAAAACAAGATGCAACTGCAGGGGAAAATCCCTCATAAGCATTTGATTTCACAGGCAGGGGAACCCCTTAAACCCTTGCCATTGTCAACAGAAGACAGAGAACCTGCGCTGAATTAGTAAAAAAACCCAAACAAATTTGTAGAACACATTCAGCTCTATTAGCAAGAAGCTTTGATGACCTTCCTAAGTGTTTATTTCCCGTGTTCTGTATATTGCTTCCAGGACTACTCTGTATCTCTAGCTCTCCTTGTTGCAAGGGAGATACCTGATTCTCTCTCCAGCAAGATACCAGCGATCACCCTTATGTGAGAGCAGATCTCTGGGGGCTGTTCCCACCCATGACTCCCAACAAGTACCTACCCTGCCCACCCAGTCACACATCAGCACTTTTGTCAGACATGATCGAGCACAGTTCTGCTTTTTAAACACAGGAAAGTCTGCTGGTGCTTACCATTTTGTATTTTCCATTTTGGAGGGTGTATGCTTAAGAAAGAAAGCTGGATTGCAAAAAAAACCCTATAATTTTATCCTCTTCAATACAGATTCCTGCCCATCAGATGAAAAGCCTGGTGGTTCTTGCTGTTCAAAGCACTCTTTGAGTATGTCCCCAGTGCCTTGCACCATTCTGTGTATGCAGCCTGCTAACATGCTTGGGTTTGGTCATGTTTTCTTATCCTGGAGATAAAGTTATTCTGGGATAATTTTCAGACTTCTTATGCCATGTTCCTAAAAGATAACTTCTAGGATAGCCATTTCGAGGTTAGGAATTTTTAAGAGACAGATTTAAGGTTTTCAAGTAATCTCTCATTTTGTTTCTTCCATGGAGATAAACTTTAGTGTCCTGAGTGAACTGTGGTCTTCCAAAACAAATATTTACAAAACACAAATTTGAAAAAAATACATAGTGCCATGTGTATAACTTCTGGCTTCAGTCACAGAGAGGTAGGTGAGGCAAAAGAATTAGGCTAATATACCTAAGAATAAATAATTTAAGTAACTTAATTTTACATGAGTGTCCCCTCTTGAGTTAATTATGCACACAGGTGTTGGAAGAATGTCTTTGTTTCTTCCAAGAAAGAAAAGTAAGAACTCTGCAAAGATATTAAAAAATTATAATATATATATTACAATTAGATTTTATAGCTGGCAGTTACTGTTTACAGTTAATAAGGTGAGTTAATTGTAGCTTCTGCTTTACCAAACACAATGGTTCCAATACAGCATCACACCTAAGTACTACACCAAGTGTCATTTAAGTGATGTTATCTTTTCAATAAATTCTAAAGTCAAAAAAAAAAAAAAATAAACCAAACTAACCAAAAAAAAAAAAAAACAAAAACCATAACCATTGCAAGACTTTATATTACAAAAATGTAGAGAAATAATTGCATAGGTGCACAAGTGATGTATTCCTTATACATTCCTGTGCTATTTCCCCACAGTAACCAAGTTTACTTAATGACAAAGAGGAAATCACAGCTGAGCCCATCTCATTAATATAAATCCCTGTTTCAGGGAAAATTCTGGGAATGTAATTGACAAAAAAACCTTAAATTGGAAGCCCTTAATAAATTAACTGCGTCATCCTTCAGCCTCATTACTACTTCCCAGCTTAAAATGAGGGGTGGTTATTGAGTACTGTCAAAATACTCTCAGCTTCACAAGCCCTGGGGATGATTCCTGTGCACTCAGCCTGGTGAGATGGACCTTAATCTGCCATTGTTACCTCTGAGATACACAACCCTCTTGTGGGAAAGAAATCCCATAAGATGACCTGTTTCCAAAATGGAGCTGGTAACAGCATTATGAAGCTCAGTCTATCATTTATTATTTTGCATGTTATTTATTAGAAAACTTACAGACAGCCCTGAGAATATTTAGAGGGTCCAGAGATAGAAACCGGCTTATGGAAATGGCTAAACACAAAGATGTGAAAAGGATGGCAAGCTCAAGTCATCAAAATTCAGAAAGCCTTAAAAGACAGACTTAAGTCTGGCCACACAACCTTAATTGAATGTGAGGAGTTTTGGGCTCAGTGTGCCCTCATTTCCCTCTGTATTTTTGGCTCTGCCATCCATAGGACCAGAGTGCACTCTTAAACTGGATGAAAACCTCCCCACACCTGGGCAGTGATCCCTCTCCTTCCACTACTTCTAACACACATGAGAAAGCAGAATTTTACTCCATCAAAAGGTCAGAATGTGAGCAAGTAGCACACACAGAGAAGGGACTTTTCCCTCACCCAAGAACTCCAAGTAGTGCAGTTTGGGACATTTAGGGATATTCTTCAGCAATTCACATTTTGCCACACCCTCCTCTGCCCCCCTTAGGTTTGTTTTTCTGCTTGTTCTTTCTGGAGGCTGAGGTGGGAAGCACAAGTTTGTTTATGGAGTGTTTGGCAAGGTTGGTTGCAGCCTTGAGCCCTTTCCCATTACATTGATACGGAACACTCCTATAAACCCTATGGCCTTTTCCTAACACATTCCTGGCCCATACTCCAGGTTTTACTCTAGTAACTACCTCCTTTCTGTGCTACCTGCTCATCCTAACTGAAGACTTAGCAGCTTTTAAGAAGACCCTGTAGGTAGGCATTTAAAATATATGATAAAATGTGATACATTTATAGGGTTCCCACAAAATAAATGGAATTTGGAAGGCTTTTCACCATGGTGTTTTATGAGGAGGCATATCTTGAAAGAGTTGCAACATTTGATTTAGAATTGTTCCTAACAAGAGTTACATAGTTTTCTTTTCCTGCAAAATTTTCTTTAGTGGTTATTTTTAGAGTTTGGTTCTCTATCTGATCACAATAGATCACTTTGCAATTACAGTAATTTATATGCGCTATTTTTTAAAAAAGACATCTACAGGTCCATTTCAGTGTCAAATTTTCAAGACCTTTACTTGCAAACTGATTTATCTTCCATTTTATGTTATACACTGACAACCAAGCAGTAGGCAAACTTGCCTAATAAGAACATTAACATTTATCCACAATACAAATGGTTTCACACGGTCAGAGCTCCTCCACATATTAAGTCTTTGCTCAATCTCTTAATGTATCAGCACTGCTCTGGGGTGTTCATTAAGAAACCAACTATCCCTTATTTGGAATTTTATAAATTGTTGTCCAGTTTTGGATGTACAGCCACTGTTTTGATGAGACCTGCCTACCCCAAGCCTATTAACCACTTCCAAAAACACTTCAGATCATTCATCTGATCTGAACAGCAGTTCAAAACCTAAAGATGTAATTTCTCTTTCTGAGCACTATCTCCTCATTTTGTGTGTGTCTAGTCCTCCCCTGTACCACAAACATGTATCTCATTAGACCACATAACATCCATGTTTAATTATCCTTAGCAGACTAAAATTTGCCAGTTTCCATATGGCTGATCTGTTCAATCTGCCAGGTTTTTCATTATTTATTCAGGAAAAAAAATGGCAATTTACAAAAACAAATTCTTTGTTTCCCCACAGAAAGACCAGTTTCTATTCTCTGAGCCAAAAAAAACTAGAACTAAAGAATATGCATAACAGAAGCAGATGTAGCCATTATGGTGTGGCCTGGTGCTTTGAGAAAAGGGACAGCATGGGTAAAATTAATGCATTAATACATTTACTTCAATGTGTTTAATCTCTCCTGTTTAACACCATTTACTTCAGTGTGTTTAACCTCTCCTACTTAACATCATTCACGTTATTCTTGTGAGTGTAGGGAAATTTAAACTTCTTCACCACGGTTTGCTGCAATCCCACCACCAGAATCTTGGTTCTGTGGATCAAAAGGAAAACACTCAGAGACCACATACCTAAATATAGCCAGCGCTTTCAGCTGGTGACCAACAACCTCTGCTGTTGTCGAATTCAATATCAAACCCATGGATCTATTTTGTATCAACACACTGGAGTTGGCTTTGTGGATGGCATTGCCACAGAACAACGCCAGGGTCGGAGCTGAGGACCAGGGCTGCACCAGCAGAGCAAACATTAAGTTATTATGTCCCGTTCAGAGACCATAAAAGTTACTCTAGCTTGAAGCCATATGGCCCAGAAGCATGTTGACATATCTCAGCAATAAAGGGTTGTGTTACAGAAGGGACCGTGCCCAGGAGATCAAAAAAGCTGGATCAGCTACTTGACCAGTGTCACTTCACTGAACCCGCGCAAAGAGCTGGAACAAAGTGCCATGAACTCATCTGCACCACTGTCTAGGAGCAGGGACCTTCAACAATGGCAGCACCTGCCAGATCACTGCTCCCCTCCCCAGTAAAGTCACCAACAGCCCCCTCACTGTTCTGTCATGTGCCTGGCACAAGGCCCCTATTGTTACCAGCCACTCTCACTCCAATAATTTCTCCTCTAAATGACACTGCACCACCACAGGTCATTTCAAGGGGACTGAAAAGAAAGATTTTGCATCTGTTTTGAGTTGTAGGCACCAAGGGGGAGGGGGCTCGAAGCCCCTTGATAGCTGGCAAATGGTAATAGCAAAATGTCTCTATTGTTTGTGTCTGAACAAACAACCATACTACATGAGAGTTTTTATTGTCCTCAAGGCAATCTGCCACAATTGCTCCCCTTTGCCCATACTCTGCAGAGAGAGAGAGAAAGAGAGAAAAAAATCTCCACAATAGTCACAGTTAGGAAACCTTAGTGAGAGTTTAATGACCAGCTACCAACTAATGGATGGTGAGTAACATATGGCAGAGCTTGGCCTCTTCACATATTGATTAAAAATAATTTAAAATTTAAAGCCAAGTTTGTTTGACAAGGTTCCAGCTTCTCAGCAGCCACTTAACAATCTGAATAAACCTAAAGGGGAAAAGCTTAAATTCTAACTAACCCAATGCAAAGCAGAACAAAATCACTGTCACATTACATAATTGAATCTATTACATTTACCCAAGATTAACAGCCAACACTTCACGATTTTCTCCCTCCACCTAAAATAGTTGCTGATGCAAACAGCAAAGCAGCTCTTTGCAATATTTGGTAACCTTTGTAGGGTGCCTTTATTAGACCCTCTTTATTAAATACAAATATTAATGGCCATAATCAAGATCTGCTAGTCACATTTAAACCACATAATATTATTTAATGCAATAGAATGAGTCTATTCTTATGCCCTTGAAGCACCACTTGAGTTCAATGGTCATATTTTTATACACATCTTTGTATTCTTTTTAGATTGATAAAAGTCAGAAGTTGTAGCACTTGAGATAATTGCTCTTAGTGGATGGATTTAAATAAAGTCTAACTGGATTACTTTTTATTTGCTTTCAAAACCAGCCACATACACTAATAAATGGATTAGATAAAAGCATAGAAATTACAGTACCTGTTTCTATCAAGAATCAGAAGTGCAGGTAAGAAGATTCCAAGTAAATGAAAGGAAAAACAACAAAAAAATGCTGGTGATGAATTTTAAATGGTGTTTACTTGGAAAAGAAAATAAAAGGAAAAGTCCTCTATGGCTCAGCTATACACACAGTAAGGATCTGAAAAAAGATTTGGGATATTTGGAAGCTGATATAAATTGGTGGCTAAAGAATAAAGATCTCAGTTATTCTCAGGAGACTGCAACCTACTCCTGATTTGGGTGCTGAACTGCTTCACAACCTTAGACAGGTCACTTTGTCTCTAGCTTCTCCCTTAGACTGTTGTGTGTGGCTTCTACAAAATGAAGATTCTTCTGATCTTTGTTGAGGCTCTGCCATTAAACCAACATCAAAGAGTCACCAATATAGGGTTCAGTGCTGAGAGCCCCTTCATATCCACTGCAAATATTTCCCACACCTTGCAAAATAAAAAGGCAGGTATTGAAAAATTCTCTTTGGAAATGGCACACCCCAGGTACTCAGAGAACACCATCATTACCCTATTTAAAGTGGCAGTGAGGCAAAATATCTGCCTTATTTATGATCCATGATTCCCATGAATCATGGGACTCATCAGGAGCTGCAGGATGTAGGGAGCACAAATACTGGGAGCAGCACAGATTCCCTGGTTCCTGTGAACCCTAGTCAGAAGAAAGAGCAACACACAGAAACTGTGCTGAGGGCATTTTTGGTTATGAAAAGATGGCAGAGGATGTGTTAGAAAACACAGCCCTGATGACATGATGGCATATAAAAAATGACAGATGGTGGCAGAAATGATGAGGGAAGAAAATGTGTGTCCTTTTCCTGAGTAGCAGAAGCAGCATGGGGAATGGACAGTACAAGCACGGAGATGCAGCTTGGTTCTCAACCAAGAGGATCAGTTGATTGTGTATCTTAGTAAAGTGACTTTAAAATATTTTAACAGTTTGACTACATTACATCTGCTGATTTCTCTTTAATGGAATTGCTAAAATACACTTCAAGAGCTGAATTTATTTCTAGAGATCTTCTATTATGCCAGCACATGAGTCCACCACAGAATTTTGAAAGGGATTAAGCTACATGTGGATGGAAGACAGAAAGAGAGATCCCAAAGTGCCACAGGAGTTAAGACCTAACTTTTAAAAATGCTTTTATAAGAACACCATAAAAAAACCCACTGGATATGAAAGTATCATTTTGAGCACCTATAGATGTGTCAAAATCTGTCTGGCAACTATGCATTAACTGCAGAATGCTCCTTAGAGATAACAAAGAATGATTGTTGCATTTTACTGATTGGAAACTGGAATGTAGCAAGAGATTTTTCCAAGGTCACACAGGAAAATCTGTGTCAACACCAGGATTAGAAGTGAAATCATCTGGCTTCCAGCTCCATAAAATCATCCTTCCTCTCCAAAAAAATGACTTGTCTTTTCTAACAATAAAAGCAACTGCAGGAAGGGGTGGTCTTCTGTATTTGTCTTTCAAGTTCAGAAATATGATCAGCTCTGGTCCTTCCCTGCATTTGGACTTCCTAGATGCTTCCCGAGGATGGCCAACGCACATTGAACACAGGAAAGAAGTGAACAGCTTCATTCTCATCTCATTCCTTCCCCTTCATGCTCCCAACAGCAAACAACCTCAATCAGTATTAAACAAACTAATCCTTGGCACAGTCGCTTTTCTTTCAGGTGTCTCCACGGAATCTGACCATATCCCAGTCTTTGGTGTATTTTTCAAATCTACAAGTCAGGAAGCACAGGTCTTCATCAAAAGAAGAGGAACAAAGGTTTAGACCAGGAAGTTGCTAAAAATCAGACAGAAGGTAGGTTTTTAAAATAGTTTCCTAATTCAAAGCTTAGTGGTTCACCTGTTGTATCCACCTGCATCCCAAAAGCCTGAAGGAGGTAACTGGAACTCAATGTGGATGCCAGCACCACCTTGCATTAACTGATATCAGCCATGCATAAAACACTAAATGATAGAAAACTGCACCATTGCCAATTAGTTGTGGCATTTATTGTGCATTTGAAGTGCAATATGTTACCTAGGTTTGGATGATTTTCATATCTGGGACAACAACAGTGTGCCACATTGGCATAAACACACAAAAACAACTTCTGCAGGATTGCAGCTGCCATGAGAGCTTCTGGCAGACCAGGGGTATTGACCAAGTGCCCACTGAAATTATGTTCTTCACACTCTCATAGCAAGCATTTTATACATTGCATAAACAGGATAAAACTGAAACTTGTAGGAGGAACCTCAATGCCTTCCACAGAAAATATGCTGAGAACACCAAGGGTGCCATCATTTCCTCTCAGGCAGTTACACATTGCCCATAAACATCATTGGAGTTTATGTGCACACAAATGATCTCTGAACTATCTGTCGTTAAATTTAATTAAAATCTCCTGTCTGAAGGGAAAAATAACAGGACCTGGGAGTGCATTTGGAAGCCATTATGGACAGCCTTTGTGCTCTGTGGAAGGGCATATTGCAGCTGAAATAGCCCTGTGTCCGTGCAAGTGTGGAGGAGCAGGGAAACACATGGCACTGCAGAGGGGCAAGGGAAGGCAGAGGACAGGGGCTGCAGCCTCTGCACTTCCCAGGGACTTTGGATCTTTCTGCCTGACATTGGGATGCTGGAATTTTCATCATGGCAAACATTCTCCAAAAGGAAAGCAAAGGAGGATTGGGAAACCCTTATGGAACAGGTCTGATCTGCTGCTCTCTGAGCCCTGTGAAGCTGTTCTGCCTGAGGAAGGACAGGAGGGCATTTCCAGGGAAGTCAGGGAAGCACAGGCTTTGCATCACATTTGCAGAAACTCCTGCCGCAGATATTTCTAGGGTCATGGAGGACTTCCTCCTCCCTTCTTTGCCCCCCTTCTGCCAGCAGGTCAAGTAAAAGTCTGGTGCCCTGAGCTATCTCTCTTAGCAATCTGATTAACATATGGACATACTCTGACTTACTAAAAACGGGAAATCAATTTGAAAGGCAAGACAAATATTATTTGCTGTCTTCCCATCTGCTGTGATATGTGAACATGCCTGCTTTCAGCAGTGATACAGGATTATTGATTTAGGATATTTATAATGTTTATGCAGTTATCAGATCAGCTATCAGAAGGCTGTAGGAAAGGCTGTTTGACCCTACAGGCTATTTAAATATGTAGTTGCTTTAAAAAAAGTTAGATTTTTCTGATTCAAGTTGACAGTAATACTATTTCATGTCATGTCTAAAGATACCATTTCCTGCTTTGCCATCCACTTCTGTTTGATTGCAAGTCAAATTAAATGTAATTGTTAAAGGTCTCTCCTCTCTGCATGATGACCCCAATGTGTTTCCAGGCTTCTGCTCTGACTCTCTGGGTCTGAAAAAAGCTGATTTTCATGACACCATTGCCTTTTTATCCATTATCAGGCTAAGTCACTTTGCTGGAGGGAGCACAGAAAGCCAGAACACCATTTACCATAAGCACAGACTGGCTTTTAAACAGATGAGTTTTAAGAAGTCTCCCCATAAATAATCAAGCCAAATAATTGTGAAGTGGCCACAGATAACTATCTAAAAAGAGATAGCACTGTGGGCTTCCAGCAGTAGCCCAGGCCAAAATGTGAAATATCCAATTGGATTGCTGCTGAGAGCATATAATCAATACCTTTCATAATAATACTGCATCCAACCCATAAACACTTCTCCACATTGCTCAAGCCTTAGTAGAACACCCACAAGTTGTCAGGAGGGCTTATTTTGGAATTAATTAATGAAAGACTGTGCTCACAGAGAGCTCCATGTATCAACATGTGGCTCTGTCGAGGGACATGGTCCACACAGCAATTAGTCTCAGGAGAAAAAGCACCTTTTAGGATTGGATTAGGATGGCTGATGATCCTGGAAGTACTGGGTTATTTGTGTGACTATCTCTTGACTCTTCCAGCCTTATTTCTCTATCATTTTAAATAGAAAATAACTGGAGAAAAATGCAAGGTACTGGAATATAAACTAAAAATTAATATACATTAGTTACTAAGTAAAGCATTTAATAACCAAGTAGATTTCTAACAAGTATTTAATGTGTTATGCAGATAAAGCACTGAGCTGAGACACACAAGAGTTGTATGTGATTTCTACTTCTGCCAAAGCCTTTCTACAGTCACTCTTAGATCTGGTTGCTCCCTGTGTGTTGTCATTGAATCCCAGGTAACAGAGCTGGCCCTGGAACAGGGATTCAACTCAGCTTGATGGAAGCCTGAGACAGGTCAAACTAAGGCAAACCCCCAAATCTAGAGCAGGGACAGGGCCTGTCAGATCTTCCCTATCATGAAGGATTTGGTGACCTGAGGCCTTCACAAAAGAATGAGTGTGAATAACTAAGGCAAACATTACTCCAGGGATTCAGACAGGGCAAGGCAGACAAATGGAGAGAAGCACTGACTTACAAAGCTATGTGGCTTGAAGTAACTCAAAGAGAAATGCAAGTTTAGAAAGCAATTCTGTGCTTAGGATCTGGAAGAGCTACAAGGTCATGAGAAAAACTCGGTTTAGTTCCATCACATCAGCAATCTCCCTTCTGCAGCAGGTGATAACTGGCTCACAAACATTTGGCTGCAGTTGTAAGGAAGTCCAAGGAGAAGGAATTGAAGCAGCAGCAGTTTATGAAATCATCTGGGGTTATATCATGTTCTAAGGTTACTCAAATGCAGCAGGGATGTTGGAAGTCACTGACTGAGCAGCATCCTGCAGGACAATTCCAGCTCTGTGCACAGCCAAGGGTTCTGCTGGGGGTTAATCACAATATTTTCTAATAACAGGCATAATTTGCTGCAAAAGTTACAGAATTAATCTTCGGGGTCAGGTAACCCTCATGTCTCAAAGGCTCTAACACACTTTCACAGGCACTGCTCCTTCTGACCGGAAGAAGCATTTAATAGGAAATCCTGACATCTGGAAGAGCACATCTGGCAACCATAATGTTTCCAAACTTGCAAAGGGTCCTTTTACATCAAATTATTACCAACTTCCTTGTGTCATGTTCTCTCTTTACAAGGTGGGCCTGCATCACCCACATTTATCCCACGGAGCAGCATCAATTATACAATAATCACCTGTTTATTTGTAGCACAGTGAAACTTTTAAGACATTCCTGGTGCTGGTGAAAAGTCGAGAAGTTTACAGTGAGGTGTCCTTTGGTTGTTCAGTATTACATGGCAGCTGCAAACATCCAGTCCAAGCTAATAAAAGGAGCACAGGAAGGAATATAAAATATTCTGAGTCAGGCCTTAAGCCGAGTTCTGTGTACAGGGGATGGGAAGGAGACCCTTGTATTTTCACATCTACTTGACATGAGGCTTCTTGCCTTTTTCTCTGGAGCAGTCTGGGGTTGCTGCTGTCAAACATATCCAACAACATGTCCATAAAGGAATCCCCAAAATACTTTGAAGCATCTTTCCCACATTGTAGGATAAATTCACAGGGGAAAAAGGATGTTTCTGAACAGTTACAGAGTCTATCAAAACAGCATGGCACTCAAAAAGAAGATGTTTTGGCTGCCCTTTTACCAGTGTAAGTCTCTTTTGTCTCCAAAGGCACCTCATCTGCTACATTGTTGTGTCTTTCCCTCTGTTCATGTCCTTTCTTGTGACCTTTTCCACTTATCAAACCAAGAGTGTTCCCTACGCTTCTCTACTGACATAATTCCGAGACCCTCACCACATAAGGCCTTGGAGCTCCCATTCATCCTTCATTGCCTTCAAACCCATCCTTTCATTCATTGCTGCTCTGTCTTGCCAGCACTTTGCAACTGGAACAGTTCTCTGCACTTGCTAATGAAAATCTTTTTATTGGGAAATAGCTGATATATAAAATATCACATAGAAATTATTTCACAGAATCGCAGAATCATTAAGGTTTGAAAAGAATGTTAAAATCAGAGATTACAACCCTTAATCCAGCACCATCCATGTTCACTACTAAACAATGTCCCTAGAACCATATTCCCATACCTCCACTGTCTGGTGCACAGCAACAAAACATATCATTATTGCTCCAAAAGTGTATCAAATCAGGTCAAATCATAATTAGGTTTTCCCACATTTTTTAAACTCTTATTTAATAAAGTCTTCTGCAAAACAAAGAACAAAGTAGAACCTGAGACTGGATGTCCCCATGTCTGGTCCAACAAAAAATATTTTTCTAGGATGGACTTAACTTAGAGGAAAGGAGTTATAATTACAATATTCTCTACATCTGTGCAAAGTTTACCAAAAATTACAATAACTAGGTGAGGCTGACTTGAATCACAGAGCCCTGAACCTAGTGTTTGGTTTTCACTCTGCAATCCCAGATAATTCTCCTCACACTTTACCTTCAAGTATCCATGCCTTGACATTCCAAGAAATACCAAGGATACTTTCCCTGACTCGATGTGTGTTCCCTGTACAGACAGAGGGCATTTCACAGGAGTCAGTAGAACAGAAACATAAACAAACCCCGGTGCCCTGGTTAGACTTCTGATCAGAAATGCCAAACACCTCCCCCTGCTCCCTGTCACTGATATCTCCAGCCCCATGGGTCACTGCTGGTGGCCACAGCTTTGAATCACATGCTGGGCCTCTAATGATTTATCACCCCTTAACAGTTTTTGTGTTGAAGATTCCCAGTTAGAGTTCCGCTCCCCTTCCCCCCCACCATGAAGTATTACCCGAGAGCATCAAAACCCAAGCAGGAAAACACACTGCCCATGTGGAAGCCGAGTGAAAGCTGTTTAAGAAAACTGTTACCCACAGGCACTTTTAGCAAAGAATTAGTGCAACCGTAAAAGATTTTAGGAATTATGCAAAGGTTAAAATGTTAAAGACTTGAAATATTGTAGAGTGTTTCCAACAGACTACATGGCTGTCTGTTGCTCTCTGCACATTCCATTTAAAACCACAGTAAATCCTGGCTATGAGATTCACCTTAGTTTTCAGCCTCCAGCTGCTTCTGTGGAAATTGCTTCCAGGTTATCATGAACAGAAAAACTGTGCACAGGAAAAACTCCATCACTTACAGAGTGCCAGCACGTGATGTGGTATTTTCTGGTTTGAGTACATAACCAAGATTTGTCTCACAGGAAACACCGATGCAGCATTTTTCATCCACAGGTCCACAAAGTTTCCTGCACCTTCATTCCAAAGCCAAGATGACTTTCACATTCACAATGTGGGATGCTGCCTGAACCTGGGTTAAAGCCAAGATTTCCTAGTCTCCAGCAAAAAGGCTCTGGGACTGATCTACACATCTCTCAGTAACAGATAAACTTCTTTTATTTGATCAGACTCACTGGGCAGTAACGGTGATACCAAGTCCTCATGCCTGTATCTCAGATTCTGGCAATAACCCCTGCAGGTGGTGGTACTGGCAGTAATGAGGATAATATTTGTCCCTCTCCTTCTGTGTTGGAGCTCTGATGGATCCAAACAATCCATCCAGTTTTTCTCTAAAACAAAACAAAACAAAAAAAAACAAAACAAAACAAAACAAAACAAAACAAAACAGTAGACCCACTATATATGGGTTGTGAACACAGTTAAACTACCCATAGTGCACAGCCACCGAACAGAGTTTGACCATTTATTAGTATTTGTTTCAGTGGAAAAAAGGCAGGCCTTTTGAACAAATGGGTCACACTTCACTCCTGCTTCTCTCCCTCACACCTCTACTGTCCCTCAATGGTCTAATCAAAGACACATGATGCCAGCAACAGAAGAATCAGGTTGGAAAACAAAATAAAGTGATGCCTCTTGGTGATACTCATAAAATAAAGTCCAAAAGGCAAAAAATCCAGCTCATCAGCCAAATAAGTATCTTGGAGGGATGCATGGGAGGCCTCCTGTTGCCCAGGTCAGGGACACAGCTTCAGCACATCCCCCCTCCATTCCCATCCAGCTCTCATGCTCATGGAAAGCAGGGTGACAAGAGGGAACAATGTGGGTGGAGAGGTACAGGTCTCATTCTGGCATGGAGCTGTAATGGAGCCAGGGAACATGCACTGCTCTGAGAACTGAGAAAACCTGTAACTGCCTGATATTATGTACAGCTTTGGCAACTCCCAACATTTTGTACATTCTTTAATTGTATAATATTATGGGATAATAATAATATATGGAATTATTATGGGGAGAAGGTGTATTCTTTATACATTTAATCCAAATCTCCCTGGGCTAAGTCTCAATGACACTGAGCACTCACAGCCATAACCAAAATCAAGCCATTCTGGGATTATCTTCTCTAAACACAAGGCACCCTGTTATATGTAAAGGTATAATCTGCAAAACAATAACTCACTGCATATCTAAAGATGCTCAAATATAAATGTACAATTCATAAAGCACAACCTGCAACACTACCTTACAAACAGGTAACTTACCTGGGAAAAAGGGAAATCCACCACTAAAACAAGGCTACAACACAGGCTCTCTTCTTACTTCCTCTACAAAGGCATGGAATGATAATAACCAAATGTGATTGTCCAACACAATTGCTAGCACACTGTATAAATAGCATTTTTGCATGATGTCACACAACTACCACTGCCCTACATGGCAACAGCTCCTTAATAAATAGGTGTCTGTGACAACGAGGGGCAGGCCAAAACCCTTACAAAGTGAACTGCTTCTTTCTTACAGCTCAACCACTTACCACAGACTGTGATTAGAAGTATTAAAATCAAAAGCTAATACACAGGAGGCTTGTTTATTGCACTGTATGGACCAAAGAAGAATTTCCACCATATGACACTGAAGGCAGAGTGCACAAAAATTCCTCTGCAGTCTGCAGAAAACGTTGAACAGATCCTCCTCTGTATTAGCCATTTTCTCACATATCTGTGTTTTGAATTTTAACACAGCTGTGAAAGGAAAAAAAAAAAAAAAAAAAAAAAAAAAAAAAAAAAAAAAAAAAGCCCCACCAGTAAGCTTTGCCAATTGGTCATTCAGAAGTGGGAGACAAAGGAAAGTTTGGGGAGGAGACGAGTTTGCTGTGGGCAGTGACTGTTTCAGACAGCCAATGACATCACTGCCTGTGCTGTCTCCATCACAATTTTCCAGAACAGGATTACAGCAATGACAGATTCCATTCCAAAACTCCCAGGCAGCTTTTTACATAGATGTTAGCAGAACAAAAGCATTACACAAGATTTCCTCTCTCTGTTGAGCAGCATTTGATGTTCTCTAATGCTCACCTTGGGAAAAGCTCTGGAGAACCATATGGACTTGCTGAAACCACACAGGACGTCCTGTCTCATAGGCCAAACTCACGAGTCAAGGAACCTCTGTGGGGCAGACAGAGCAGAGGAAGTGGGCTTTGTTTTAGTGGTGCCTTTTATTTCCAGGAAGAGGGCAGGGATAGCCTCCAAAGTTTTGCATATTACCTCTAAGTCTAATGGCCACATGTTGCATAGAAGATTATTATGGTGGCTTATTTGGGCATAATGGAGTAGAAAAACAGAAAAAGCATCAACACTATGAGCTGTATTAGAGGATTCTTCAGTAGTCACAAATAAGTAACATAAATATTTAAAATCCTTTCACTTTCATCTTTAAAAACTCAGTTCCCCATTTGTACAGAATTCTGAACACAGCTGGTTGTCCAAGAAAGTACAGGAAGTCACAGCCCTTGATATTTGGATGTAAGCTTTCATTTAAAATTAATAACCACCATTGTCATGTATTAAAACTGGCCCAGTAGTTAAGAATTTATGTGCTCAATTAACCTAGTTCCCTTCTCTGATTCAATTATTTCTTTACTTTCACCATTGGCAGGAAGTTATTAAATTAATGTCCTTATTTTGTGTGGAAATTTAATCTGATTTGTATCTATTGCTGATTTAATCATCTTAAACAACATTATCAGCATCAACTCTCTTCTGTGTCTCACTTGATCCAAGTAGAAATGTTTTCTTCTTCACAGAAGAAAAATGAGCAAACATTTTCAAAATTTGAAGCATACAATTGTGCACAAAGCATTTATCTAATTTTCATGCTCTGTATATTAGAGGAATTTATCAGAACCTAAAAGCCGATAAAATAATAGCATTCTTTTGGAGTTGCCATTTTTTAAAATTCCCCATAAAATGTTATAGTCTTATCTTTTTCTCAGCTTTCCTTACACGTGTACCCCCATGTTGGTATTTAGTTAATGGAAAATCAAAGGAAATTTAACAGGTGTTGTAAGGAACCACTTACACTTGAGAGAACAGCTTCATGGTCATTATCTGGTTTGTGGTTTGGAGCCACATTGGAAGGTTTGGATTTCTTACCCAGCTCCATTCCCTGTCCCAGCCTGTTTTATTAATGCCAGTGAAGACCAGGCATATCTTTCAGACAAACTCTGTGGAAATGCCTTCTTCACAGCTACTCAGGCCCATCTCTGCTTGCTGTATAATTCCTTTGTCCCCTGCTGTAGCCTGGCATTTCTGCAGTGTGATGAAATGAATTCAGATGAAGAGCACAGCTACTGACGTGCTGCCCACCCCAAGCGACTCAGGTGCTTTCAGCTTTGTAGGTCCCCAGGATTTATCTTTGTAGACAACACCATCACCAAAAGCATCAAAAAGTGCAAGGAAGGTGCTGTGTTTCAGAAACTTTTTTTTTTTAACCTTTAACTGCAAGCAAAGGGCTGTAATAAGAAAGTATTACATTGCATTACCAGGCATGTCACTGCAAGCAAAACCAGTTTCACATCTTGGGTAGTTTGAGAAGCAGACAAATACCGTGACTGTCTTTTTCTTCTTGATGTCCTTGTATAATTGACCTTGAGCTAGGAACTATGCATTCCAGCAGAAGCTTGGATTAAAAACCTAGACCAACAACAGTCAGCCATCAATCTTGAGGCAATCTATCCTATCTGCAACCATTTGTATGAGCCATTAGCTATTCAGTAACTCAGAAAGAGATCATCTTTCAAAGAGAATAAACTCTCAGTGCATATCTCCATTCATTCCTCCTATTCTTTTGCTAATTCCCATCTATTACTCCTTCAGCACTTGTAGTGAAATCACATGCTCATTGCTTTGGTCATATTTATATACCACATTACTAAGCATCAGAATAGAAGAACTGCTTTGGTTTTTTTCCACATACAATTTCCAACAAAGATTTGAGAGAGAATTTTCCAAAAATACTGCAGACCAGGACGCAATAATATCCTCCAGCATGCATCCATACCTACATGATTCTCAGTTTTATCTATTTCTCCTGACATCATTCCTGAAGTGCAACATAGTACCAGGAGCAGCAGCATTAAATTAAATTAAATTAAATAGCACATCCTCACTGTGAGGGTCCTTTCTCACTGCCAAAGCAGAGTAAAATGAGAGGTTAGCTAAGATAAAGGAGACAAAGGCTTTGTTTTCAAAAAGGCATCTCTTCAGAAGGCATCTTGTCTTCAAAAACTTTGGAGCTGTCTTTCCTGTGTCTGAAAATACTCTAATTTTATATACATACATTTTACTGAGAAAACATTTAAAATTCACCTTGAAAGTCAGTTATGCTGCATGCCTGTATGGACCAAGGGCTGGGAGGAGGGCTGCCGATTGCTGGATCTTTTCACTGCCCCTGGCTCTCCCGAGGAAACTTCCTGCTTCATCTACTGCCCCAAATCAGCCCCATCAGGTGAGTTTCTGGCTGAAGTTGAGTCAGGATTGCAAACTCAGCCTGAATGTCTGCTCTGCTGTTCGTACATCAGTAGAGAAGAAGAAAGAAACTATTCCCCTGTCCTGGACTGAGACAGACTCCTTGGACACCGCTGAACACAAGCACATTGTCCAGTGTGTGTCTTCAGAGCACCAACTTACAGCATCCACAGTCCGCTGGACTTCCTAAGCAACTCCATTACTCAGGACAGTCTTCTTAATTGTTTAGGTAAATTTCTCCAATTCCTAGCACTCCTCTGAGGTGTTCACATTGGAATTCTTGTTCCTAAAGACCAACAATAGACTAAAGCAAATTGTATTACTTTGGGACTTGTCATGAAGGTTGTAACATTGTTTTTCCTTCTTTTGAGATAGCAATTACAGGCTATGAAGTGTTATTACCTTTTTTTTCCCAGTACATTGCACTGAAGATCTTCCTGACCACATGAAGATTACAATTAATTAGCTCATGATCTTTTGCTTAGTGAACTTGGTTAACATCACATTCAGAATCCAACTATATTTCCAAGCCATCAGGTACACAGCATTTTATATTAAATCTAACAAATAATTTCAAGAGATGCCTTTTCACTTTTTATAAATTGAAGTCAATTTGGTCAAGCCATGAGCAATGCAATTTTCAAAGTCCAGGAAAATAGTCTGGTGCCTAATCATGGCAGAAGAGTCAATCCTTACAGACTCCTCTTTAAATTCCTAGTCTAAACAGTCATATTTCTTAGCCAGAAACAGCAACACTGAAATAAAAAGGTGTAAGCTATTTGAAGGGGTTTTTTCTAATATAAAAAAGTGAAATAATTTTTTTTAATATAAGAAGCATGCATTTTCTGGCCAGCTTCTCTTTAAAGGAATTTCATATGCATAATTAAGATATTAAGCATGGTCCCAACCATATTATGAATTTAAGAGTGCCAGTACTGACAAATCATTGGCACTTAACAGTTCTGTCTTTAAAATCATCATAATTTGACTTAAGAGCACTGCAAAAAGCTAAAAAAAGATTTTAAGAGCTGGAAAATGACTTTTCTTTCCAGACTGTTCAGAGAACTGTACATTCATTGTACTTTTGAAAGCAATGTGACTTGTGAAACTGGCAACTTTCCCATCCATAACGTCTTAGAGATGTTTATAGCACATGATATTTTAATTACCTGGTGACAAAATTATTTGGAAATAGATCCGTTTCACAATGCATTTGCTTCATATATTAAACAAAAAAGCATGAGGTCTGAATATTGCTAAGGTCTGGACATAAGCCTGACAAAACAACACAAATGATAGGGGAATATGTCCATAACCCATCATCCTTAGTGCATCCATTAATCCATATGCACAAGCTTAGGTGTGGGTAGGGATTCAGCCTGGCCAAGATTCATAACCCTCATCAAGTTTAACCCATGCCATGTCTCCAAAAGGATGGTCTTCCCAAACAAGCAGTGGCTGCCTAGACCACCAGCACTTCTCTCTCTCTCTTTTTTTTTTTTTTTTTTTTTTTTTTTTTTTTTTTTTTTTTTTTGAATAAAACCACAGTAGCTTCTAAACAGCTACTGCTATTTGAAATAGGGAGTTGCTGGACAAAGAAGACAGAGTTACTAACAAAAAAGTATTAAGTCATTTACAGTCAAATTACAACACTGTGGTCTGATTTGCATAAACCAGGCCACAGAATTCCATCCAGCAGACAAATTAATATTTTTTCTTTTTTTGGCGCATGTAGGGAGGAGTATTTTTTACATAGAGTCTCTCCCTGAACCTACAGGACTGATTGGATGTGATTGGGGTGTCTGCTGCCTTTTAAGCCAGATTTGCCATCTTTGATTTGATGTATAAAATACTCAAATTGCTTTGGATACACCACTTGGGGGACTGGCTTTGACTGCATGTCACACCTCTAAACCTGGACTCTTTTTTTATAGAACCAGTATTGGATGTGGCTTATTAGCCAAACTCCTGCAGTTATGGGATTTTTGCCTCATTTTCTCTAAGCCCATGCACAGAGAAAATTCAATCTGTCAACCACACACCAACAGATTTTTTCTTAACAGCCCACCTTTTTTAAGAGGTAGTCAAGAGGGTTGATTTGCTTGGCGAGTACATTCAGTAGAGAGGGGAAAATAATAAAGTGTTTAAATGTTTTTCATTGCAGCTTTTTAATTTGGAAGCTCCTTCCATTTCCCAAGATTTTGGTTTGTTTGCCTTATTTTTAAGTTATCATACCAGGGTTCACAGGAAACCTTACAAGGCTAAGTTAAAGATCAGGGGAAAAAGTCTCTTCAGTACAATCCACAGTTTTAGACTGTTGAAACTGTGTGTGCAAAGGGTAAAGAATTTTATTTTTATTTTATTTTACAAAGCACACGAAATATACACTGTACTTGCCATGTGCAGAACTAAGGGGATTTGATCCAAGTCCCATTTACTGCACTTGGTAATTTGCAAATTTAGGTCCTGCTGATATATCTGAAAGGAAACCCTCTTATGAGCATGATTTTGATTTACAGCAGCTAAAGTTCTGAGCTGTAGATGAGTCTCTCAAATATTTGTTTATAGGAAAAATGTGGGTTCCACTCCTAAACTGGGATTTTACTGGAAGGCTGTGGTGGAAAAGGAGTAACACCAGTGTTCCTTGCCATGTTAGAGATCATGTTTTGTAAATGGGGACTGACCTTTAGCTGTACCAACACTAGTAGGTGTCACTGTAATTTATTCCTTCATGAGATTTCCTCTCTGGTACTTCCCCAGCTCCGTAGTCTTGTTTATCAGCTCAGCAGTGCTTGTAACAAAACATGCCCATATATTCTATGTCACATCCTTACCCAGAGCAAGGGGAGCCAGACACCCTGAAATATGGAATGTGCATTAGCCAGCATGCTCCATAAAATTTCAAAGCCTGAGACCTTTTCACAGCCTGACAGATTTTCCCATATAGCTTTCCACATTCCTGGCGTAACCCAATACAGGCACTGCAGGCTGAATGATAAACAGAGACTCCTTCAGGAAACCTTGGGAAAGTGGAGCCTCAGAATATTACACTTTGCTCTGAATATTCCACAGGTGACCAAAGGCTGCACAGCCTATTTTTTCAAGACAGACAGAAAAAGTCAAAATGGGACAAAAAAAGTAACTAAAAGTATCTGGCAATGACCTAACACCACCCTCAAACACTATCTTTGTGAAAAATAAAAAATATTTCAGTACTTCCCGATCCTGGAAAAAGCAGAAGCAGCATTTCAGCAGACACATGATTTTATATTGATTTTGCATTAGGTGCATCAATACATTTTATTACAAATAAACAAAATTTAACTGCAAATCATGAGAAGCATGAAAAGACATTTCTGCTAATTGACTCGCTTCTATTTTTTCTGTTTACCAGCTGTGGCTTATACATATATCCACTGCAGCCCCAGTCACAGGCAAAGTGCATCCAGCACTCAGAAAACATGAGCCTTGCCACAAGGCAGCACACACCCACTGAGCCAGGCTCTGAGCAGCATTCAAACCACACAAAAATATCCCAGAGTGGAGCCAGGGCAGGTACACATTGCCAGGCTCCTCCAGGTCACACCCTAGGGGAAAGTAGAGCATCTTCAGAGCTGCTCCACGTCCCATCAGCTGTCAGGGGCTCAGAGCTGGCGCAGGTTTCAGGCATTGCTGGGATGTTTTGAGCACACTTATGGCTTTGTAGCTTGTGGAGCACAGGAAGAGAGGGGCAGCAGAGGATTGCTGTGGCAGGCACATTCTTCTCTCTCTCAGGATTTTTTCATAGAGGAGCATAGAGAGAAGAAAGAGAAAACAATTTCTATTTCTGCTCCTTGTTTTTCCCATGTGGAATGTGTTTAGAGAATTGTTTACCTGGGGTGATTGCTTGATTGGGTTCTGGTGAGGATTGTTTGAGCCTGATGGCCTCTCACAAGAGGGTCACGAGTTGTGAGTCAGATACGGTAGTTAGAAAAAGCAGGTATGTAGTTTTAGTATCTCCTTTAAATAGTATATTAATGTATTATAGTATAGCTATAATAAAGAAATCATTCAGTCTTCTGAACTGGAGTCAGACAACATCATTTCTTCCCACCGGGTTCATCTGCATTTACAACAGATTGCCTCTCTCACAGAGTGACTTTCGTGGTGCAAATTCAGAGCAAAATCTCCCACAGCACAGCCAGGAGCCCCGGCCAGGATGAGTAATGAGGACCTTCTGTACAGCCACTGCACATAGTGAGAGCACAAAATACATGGGGTTTGCAAACAAAATAATGCACAAAGGACCACGGCCACTGTGCCCGTGTTAGACCTGGGAAAGCTTCAGCTGGTACTGTTTGCAGTAGCTGTTGAGATCAAAAGAGGGAATGTGCAGCACCCAATCTTACAAAAATTTGTCCTATCTGATATTCAAAATTATCTGTTAAAATAAAACAAACGTGCAACCGCGTTTCTGATCATGGATTTGGGCAAAGCACTGGACTGGGTCATACTTTCATCAGCTGTTATCCTTGTTTATGACCGGACAGCAAAACCAGATCCTATTGCCTCTGCTCCCTCCTCACACTACTCTGTGATGCCAACAAGATGACAGAATAGTATTTCCACATTGGATCTTTAGGCAGGCAAAAATCTGAAGATTATTTTGAAGATTTCTGCAGTTCTTAGTGATTTAAAAAAAAAAAAAAATGTTTTCAGGAAATAAACTGAAATCGTGTATCATCAAAAAAATTGATTTTGTGTTCTTTAGCATTCATTTAATTTTTAATTCTATGCAAAAGGAGAAAGCAGGTTCATTCATTAATAGATACCAAGTGCAAAGTGGCATCCACTCTTTTGAGGTCAAGGTGCTAAATGGCTAAGCTGAAATTCTGATGCTTAGTACAAACCATAGACATGTCAATACTTGACTAAATCTGAGAAATTATATCCCCTGTACTACAAAACAAAACCAACAAACAAACAAAAAATTATGCTTTCCACTGGTAGAAGTAAATATTGAGAAGTAAATGACAACTGAGGAGACCACATATTTTAGTAATTTTGCTCACCTATGGAATGCAGTGAGCTATGAGTTGAGTAAGAACTGCCAGGATTTACAGCTCTCCTATAAATTAAATCAGGGTGATCTGAAGACAAGGAAACATACATCCAGGAAAGGTTTCTCCCTTTCACACACAACACAAGCAGCATTGATCCCAGACAGTGAGGAATTTCTGGGAGAAAAAATTTCCAGATAGTGGGCTGAGGGAGAACTTGGAAAGAACCATGACCCCAGTTCTGCTGAAAAAATATTAATATTTATGAGAAAAAAATTATTTTACTTCCCAAAGATGTCTTTATAATCTCGATCTGGAGACACCGATAGAGACACAGATTGCTCAGAACATATCCATTTCTACATATAATTATATCAAAAAGGTTATACATTTCAGTGTACATTATCTGTAGAGCTTATTTTATTGTTAATAATATTACTCTAACATGTAGATGACAGAAACTCAATTTATCACTCATAATCATGCACTATTTTGCACCAAAAGTAAATTTGTCTGGTTTTAAGGTAGAGAACAACACTTTGATTAACTCTACATTTTTGGAATCCAGCCTGAAACCTTAAATTTTTTTCCAAAATACAACTATGTTAATAAAAATCTCAAACTAATCAGCATAGAAATTACACATACTCTTAGCTAGAGAAAAATACCATGAGTAGAATTAGGGGGAATCTAATTCCCCCAAACACACCAGAAAATTAGTAAGCATCTTTATCTTCACGTCCAGTAAATCTTTTCCTGTCTTAGTCTTGCATGATGGAAATACATTTGAAAGAGCTTTTTTTTTTTTTTTTTTTTTTTTTTTTTTAAGTAATCCACCACTTGAACTTTCCAATTAATTCCCGGGAGCTACGAAAATGCATGATGCCACACTGCAATTTTAAAATCATCTGTGGTCACTGAAGCTGACCAAGCCACCATGTGTGCACACAAGCTCCACCAGCAGTTGAAGACCAAGCTGCAGAACAGGTGATGCCACCATGTGGGGCCTTGACTGTTAAATGAGGTCAACTGACAGGCATTATTCTGAAGGAGGGGGACAAAATGGAAAGAGCCAAGGTTGGAGAGGAAGCTTTGGGAGGCTGAGCAGCAGCCTCACAGGAAAGCTCCCATTGTGCTTGGAAACAGAAAGAATTTGACATCTGACCTCTCCTAGGAGAAAAACCCAAGCAGCATCTCCCGAGTGGGCAGTGAAGCATGGAAGTGCACTGTCCACACAACAAAGAGCAGATAAACCAAGACACACTGGATAAACAGATAAACAGGGGCTTCCTGGGTGTCTCTGGGAAACCCCTGAAGATCCATGCTTTGAGAAACAGTGCTCAGATATCCTGTGAAAAGTTCTGAAACATCACTGAGACAGCTCTAAAACCCTCCAAATTCACAGCTCTTTTTAGAGTTTTGCGACTCACTGTCCATAAGACTTCGCTATAAGCTCCTGATTCTTGTATCAAGCAACATTAATGTTCTCCTCTTCCTCTTTATCCAGGCTGGTGGCATTTTCTATTGTGCCCACTTGTGGCAAAACAGGCCACTTACCTTTGAAAAAAGCAGTTAATGAACATTCTCCCCCGTTAGTATGGCTGGTAAAGCCCAGAAGCAGAGAGGGAAGCACTGATCACAGCCCTTCCCACTGCAGGGAATGAATCTCCATGACATCAGAATTCATCCAGAAAGACTTTTTGCTCCAGATGCATCCAGTGAAATGGGCAGCTTTGTTTACCAAGAGCTCCCCAATCAGACACTCCCCATTCAACAGATCTGTGCAGTAGGGAATGCTTTGCTTACTCCACATTGGTCCAAGTTTCCTTCAAAGCAATTTATGTCCCATTTTGGCCTTCATCTACTGTGTGCAAGTTGAGCATCTTTAGCTCCTTCTAAAAAAACAGCTTGGGTACCTGAACTCTAAAAACAAATAATACCTGAGCCTCTGGAAGCCTGCTCAAGCAAATGTATTCAGTCAATAAAATAATCTCAGCAGAATTCCAAGTTGTGTCCTTGCCTGGTTTTGGACCAGCAAAGAATGCACAATCAAACCCCATTATCCAGGGCTTTGAAAACACACTCTTCAAAATGGGATGGATTTGAAATGAATGGTTTTCCTGCACCAATACCTTCACTAGTGGCTTCTTCTGTCAATTATATTACTCAGGGGCAGATGAAAAGACCTGACTCATCTGAGACCACTAACGATGAATCCTGTCAGATGTTTATTTTGTAATAAATTTCTCCTCCTTGCACTGTAATTCTCACATGCAGCCTGAGGAGAGGTAAGCAGGTTTTTTTTTCCCTTTTTTTTCAAGTTGGCAGTGGATCTTACTCAAGGTCAGTTGCTTGGTAACAAGTTTCTCTGGCTACAAAATAAATATTCCACATCTGAAATATTTGAGAAAACGCTGTTTTTCCTAACTACATTCCATAGTACTTGGGCCATGGGGTTTCTCAGAATAGTCTAAAATGTTAACAGGGTTACACAAAGGACTACCTCCAATTAGATTATTGCTCTAAGGCAGACACAGATCTGTCCCTGTACACAGCACTGCTCACATATTCTTTAAGTAGTTTGTTAAACCTACTCCAGGGTCTGGAGCTCAAGTGAAGTAGTTTACCTGCCTAGGAACAAATTAGCTGGCTGGATCCTGTGCCCTTTTAAACATAGGCGTGGTGGGAGACATTTTGCAGGGAATGAAAATCTGGAAGTCACTGTGCTCAGGCTGAGGAACCCGCCAAGGAAAGCACATCTAAGGAAAGAGACAAGGGAGCAAGACACACAACTAGATATCTCACCACCAGGGATGCTCTTGGAAGTACCTGCTCTGGGATCAGCAAAGACAGTTTGAAAGTCACATGTCTGCAGGCAGCTCCCAGCACTCCCTGCCATCCTCCTCTCCATCCTTTCAGTAGAGCACTGCTTTGTCCAGGACACAGACAGTTGAAACCAGTTCTTCCAACCCTCTCAAAATATTTGTCCCAGTGATCCCAGTACCATCATGGACAGATTCTTATTTTTCAAATGCAAAGAGAAATACTGTGTCCTGGACCAGTAGAGAAGAACCCTGCAGAATCAGCTAACTCTGCACCCTTTCCTATCATAATGACAGGGGATATCTTCAAAGAGACTAAGAATAGGACAAACATTTGGTGATGCTTCTTTAATACCCTTTTCAGCTCTCAGCATTCTGTAGCACAATGATTTCCTGAACTTAATAGCCCTTGATGAAGCCTTCTTCCATGAGTTTGTCTTCATACAATGACTATGGAAGAGAAACAACTAATTCTAGATTTTATGATTTGGTAATAATTTCCAGAAAAGAGCACCAACTATAAGCAGCTTTTTAAAAATCTATGGCAAAGAAAAAGGTATTCTTGAAAGACCAAAATAAGGATTCTCTACCTCATAAGTATCAGTTAGAAACTTGGATGAAGAGTTTTAAGGCTGCCAATTCTCAAAGGGGAGGCAGTCAGGAAATGGGTTTAAACTCACGCGCCATAGACCTAGGTTCAAGTATTCCTTTAAATACAGGACCCAGTTTTCAAATTCACCTGGGCCTTTCAAAAAAAAATATTTAGACATGTACCACTGATATGCTGTCTGGGGATCAATGGTCAACACGCAAAATTAAAAGACTCCCACGCATACCTAAATGCTGTGGATGTTTCCATTCTAAATAATTTTTTAAAATTTCTTCATGCAACCAGAGCACTCAAATCTCAGAGCTGGAAGCTCCACATCTGTGGGATAGTCAACTGTGAAAAGGGTCTGGACACTAATTACACATATCTGGGCACTCATTAGCACCTCAGAGAGAAGGAACTATTGGTTTCTTCTCATTCATATGGGGAGGTAAAGGTACTTTTCCTCCATTTTGTTATACTCATTTGCCACAGAGATTATTTTTCCAAGACGTTCCTGTCACATTTGCTGGACAGGATGGACAGTGGTTTCTTTATAAATTCTCATGTTTTCTTCATTATCAGCACTTTGTCCAGATGTTGATTAACACTTTTGCATATATCCACACTATCTCATTTTGCATTAAAAAAACAAACTACAGAAGAATTCCTCTTTTTGAATCTACTTATTTTACACATCTTACTTCAGATTATCAGAATTTGATTTTTCAGTGTACTTGTTAGTTTGTGAAACTGGTACTAATTTATTTGTTAAACTGACAATCTGGTGTTTATGGTGATTGGCAAAGGCAAATAGCAAGTTAGCAAATAAGCAAATTAGGCCCAGCATCTTCAGGTAAACAGCCACAAAGCAAAGAATAAGAATCTCTAAGTGTTTTCACTTAGAACTCAATGACTGACAAAGAATTAATTTCCTCATCACTGCACTCAAAACTTGAGTCTTCCTAGAGATCTGCATTTCATAGACTATCACTGTTTTGGGGATATTCAAAGAATTGCTCCTGCAAGCTTCAGTCCCAGAGTACTTCTTCCTGTGCAACAAATGAGCAAAAGAAGCTGTCATGATACTCAGGGAACAGAGCAAAAATTGCATATAAATCCTTAACTCTATTACTTTCTTAATGTCAGTGCTCAACTTTGTCACATCCTGTTAATACAGCCCAGTATATGCTCAGCATACAATGCTCCACCAGCAAAACCAGAAATTTGCTAACAGCTAAAAAATGGATGATACTTAGGTTCCAGGATTTATACCAATATTCTAAAGGGATAGACACCCAGCAAACATTTTATCCAGTTCTTATCCTTTTGACAGTTCCCTGGACTCTTTATTCCAAGTTCAAAGCAGTTTGCAAAATAAGTCTTAGTCTCCCTAGTCATAGAATGTTGTAGGTCATATATTTCCAACTCCACTTTTGTCCTGTCTGCTGATAGTCCAAACCATCCTAATTTCATCAGTGTCTCCACTCTCACCCACTCCTGGAGCAAATTCTCTCTCCTACATGGTGTAGTCCATCTTGCCTTTCATTAACTTATCCCACTTATCCTCTTTAGCTAAAACCTCACCGTAATTTCTTTTTTTCACATCAGTTTCCTTATCCTCATTTCCCCACATCATATCTGATCTTGTACCCCTTGAATCTGTGGTAGGTAGCTACAGAATTTTCTTGATGTGAACAAGAATTACATATCCCTGACAAGGCTGAGAAAAAATTATCTCCCAGAGTGGGACAACTACATTTTTCCAGAAAAAAAAAAATTCCAATACTTTTGTAGCATGGGAAAAACAATGTATTTTTTTCTAGTCTTGTTCTTGGAAGACATTAAACTGTTCTGGCTGAAACCTTCTGAAGAGAATTCAGACAGAGGCAGACACCAAATGAAACATGGAAAAATTTAGTTTGAAAAGCTACTTTGACAAAGTTGTGAACAGCTGAAAATAGGCCTTAAGGCCTGGAAGTGCCTGGCAGCGTTAGCAGTAGATGCTGTTACAAGCCCTGCCCGCAGTGAAAGGGCCACCCTATCAGGTCACCCGCTTTGGTGACAATCAAGTAGAACCCAACTGCATTTCTGGAGCAACTCCGTGTCCCTGCTAACCAACCAGGACAGGACTTCTGCCATTTAATTGTCCAACAATCTGGGGCCTACATGAATCCTGACAGGGAGACCCTCACAACACTTCCCCACTCTCCAGGGCCGTGACACGGAACACGAATGCACGTTGCAGGATTTCCCCCGAGCCCCAGTTTATGAGGTGGCAGTTCATTGCAAACAGCTGGTGACCAGGCCCCCAGCTGTCCAGATTCCCTCTGCAAGAGTCAGTCGTGGTGTCTTCAGCTGCTCCTCCCCAAATTTGGCTGTGATGGACCTAACTAAAGTAATTAGGCCACCTATTGCATCGCCAGATCCGTTTAAGGGAGTTCTTCAGCACTCCGGTTTACATAGTTTGACAGGAATTGTTTAAGTGGGTACCAGTGTAATGGCACTGCAAAGTGAAATCGTGGCATTATTTTAATCAATAAATATAATTACATGCTCAGATGACCATGAGCTTGCTGTAATTAGTTCTCCATACCATAATCCAGTCCGTAAAATGCCAACTTCTTGCACGTTACATGATGTGGGATGGGAATTGCATTTGCAGATGACTGGGATATTTAAAATCAATTGAGATTTTACAGCTCAGAAAGATGTTTTATCCCTGCTTTAAAAAAAAGGAAAAAAAAAGAAGTATCAGTTGTAGAACTTGAAAATGGCTATTTGTTTTGGGAGTAAATTTGGTTTTATTGGTACCATTGGTACCACAAAAAAGGTAAATTAAATAAATAAATTAGCACAGGCCTAACACAGACCAGTTCTGCATCCATACGTCATACAGTTTTATTTTTGATTTAGATGTGTAATAGGCTCTATTTAATCTATATATTCATATACATATATATATATATCTCCCCCCATCTTAGAGATTCTTCACAATAATGTCTTCAAGCAAAGAGTGGGGTTTCTTCTCAGTAGGTTACATGGTAATTTGGTAATGATGTAATAATTTATATCTTTAATATTAATTAACTATATAAATTAATATAAACATACCAAATATATCTATATACAGTACATTTTAATCAATATATAAAAATACAAATAATTTTACATTAGCAAGGATTTTAATATCACAGTATTTCACTTTTATTTTTCTCTTTCTTTACACAAACCTTTGTTTCATGTCTTGAAAGGAGGCTCCACTCTGTAATCATCATTCATTCTATCCACAGCTCAAAACTGACATTAAGCACTTGTTTTTTTTTAAATACATCCTTAAATGCAAAAAAAAAAAATATCAACGAGTATAAATATCTTTTAAATATCTAAATGTCAGCACAGTGCTCCATAGGAAATACCAGGAAATACCAGTGGATATTTTCACATCATACCACATTTAAAGGGCTTCGATTTTTCTTATCTCCATGAAAAGAGAGAGGGAAAAGACCTATGGGGATAAAGGGGAAGATCTCAATCTCCTTTACATTTTGCACTCCTGAAAGTATGATAGTCCTAACTTTGTAATGCAGGATAAACAGGATGGCTTCCCACATCCTGCAGGATGGGAAACAACTATATGAATGCAATAAGAAATTAACCAAATTGCTATTAAAACTGCTTTGAATGCATAAGGAGTTTAGTAGGCAACAAGACCTAAATTAACTCCTCAGTCAAAATTTTTATGATTATTAAAATAATAAAATGTGCCTCAAAACATGGATGTTCTAATGGCCTGCTTGGGGTTGCAGCCAGTTTTACCATTGTAGGACACAGAGCAATATTATGCCAAATAATATTTGGCCAGACCACTTATAATCAGAGTGCAACTCACGTGACTCAAATGAGGTCCAAATAAAATCTTTAGATACAAAAATACCAACAGATCGAGTCCATTGGGTATGGTCCATAACAAGACCACAAGCTCTGGTTTACAGGGAAAACTTAAAATGTTGTCCTGCAGGGATAAAAAAATGAAAGTAGTGAATTCCACACTGGTGTCAGTTCCAATATCCCCAAATGTTAAAGGCAGCAAACCACAACTTCACCTGTATGGCTTGTCATTACATTCACACTTTTACACAATTAATACAAACAGTACACTGTCAAATGCAATTTCAATAGGACTGAAATAAAGAATTAGAATATTTGTTTCTTAAAGGCACTATCAATTTCTCCACAAGTTTTGTTTTGCATACAACAGCTCAGAATAGCGATGATTAACTGAAAGAAGAAAAATGTATCACTGTCGCTATTTTTCCAGTTACTCATTATAAAAGGTATGTCTGCATATCAAGTAGACAACATTTCACCTTCCCTTTGTGGTTTGCTGGTGTTGGGGAAACATAAAAAAGGACAGAACTATCATTAAAATTAAGAATCAGAGAAACAAACAAGGGGTTAGTCATACCTACATATAATTTATTGTTGTCTGGCAGGATTTCAAGCCCATGACATGCACCTTCAAGCATTACAGGCTGTTTTGTAGATTGGTCATCCACCATAAATAAAACCTGATGCTGAAATCAATTGACCTGACATTTACCCTGCTACACTGCCTAAGCACATACCAGCTCTCATGTCTGATTTTTAGGAGGCTCTAAAAGACAAAATTACAAGGGCTGATAAGCAGTTACTAATGACAAGCCTGTAGGAGTGTGTGAGTCATGAATGGGCCAGAAATTCTGTATGGGAATACTGTGGGCTTTTACCTACCTGAACTCTGATACCATCATGTGAGCCACCAAGAGATACAGAAATAAGTATATGAAGTGGTAACCTTCACTTTCACATGAGATAGAAAATGATCAAACAAAAAAAAAGGATTTAAAAAAACAATTTTTTTTGAAGAGTGACTAGGCCAAGGATAGTGCATTTCTAGGGCAAGGTAATACAATTTTCCTACCTTTACTCTAGAAAAATTCAGTTCTTAAAAGACAGTATTAAACTGAGTTGCAGTAAGATTTAGGTTGTTTGACTTAATACAACACCTATTTTAAAGAAGACAGTTCATTTGAAAAAAAATTACTTCCTTTTGCCAGGTAAGTTAACCAAGAAATCCCAAGTCCCTTTGTCCTTGGGCAAGTAGTCAAATCCTCCAGTGTCCTGGCAGGGTGCTTGTTTCAGGCTAGACATGAAGGTCACTTGCAGGGCTTTGGTATCAAAACTCACTTGTGTTGTCACCCCACCCATTGTTGGTGCTGAAGCACAGCCAGAGTCCATCAGACAATCTCTGAGACACAAATCTGTCTTGCATGGAACAGATTATTTCCGTGGTATCAACCTTGTGCTGGTACTCATATATATCACTTGCTAAGAAATGTGAGTATTTGGCAGGTTATGGTCAGCTGAAATCATTCAGTCAGTTTCAGATCTGACTGGCTGGGAAGAGCCATGAGCAATTTGGTAACAAATCAACCAGCCAGGTAAAAATCCACTCCTGCCAGCCCACAGCGTGGCATGTGGACACTGAGCGCTCTTGGACTGGCCAGCAAAAGGATTCCTTCCAGCTTGTCCACATCATTTAATTGGCAGAAGTCCACAAGTCTGTTCCCAACAGCAAATTCATGCCCAAGTTGGATAGAAAGTCATTTGACTCAATCAGTTGTCATTCCTTCCCCTCTGTCAGCGTGAGGCTTTCTGAAAGATCTTCACTCGGCTGTAGTCTCAACAGGTCATTTCTCTCTCATCAGATCCCAAGGTAAAAGCTGCTCTAGCTCCATTTACCTTACCCAGCTCTCCCCATTGTCAATTCAAATCTGAACAAGCCTTTTGAAATCTTTTAGTCCTCTTTTTTTGTGTCAGGAAACCTTTGGGACAGTTTATGATCTATATAAGAACTAAGACAGGACCACAAAATGAATCGTATTAATATAATTACAACAAGTAAAACCATCAAAAGGACTGATTCCATATTTAAGCTAGAATAATGAGATAATGTGAAAAAATATAATCTGGGAAATCTAATTATATAATGCAGTATTCAGTTCTGCACAGCCAGCCCAGCAATTCCTCTAACATTCCAATCAAAGTGATCTCACTAGCATGTGAGAGAAGAGTCCAGCTGACAGATTTGGGACATGTAACGTACTATTTAGTCAAGAGGCCCCATGTGCTATTCATAAAGAATTAACAACTCTTATATTGACAATGACAGTATTGTCAGAAGACCTTTGGAAGGGGGAAAAAAACCTCCATAAACTCCGTCTCTGTGAAGTTGGACTTTTTTTTTTTTTGGCCCCTCTTTTCCAATGCTGATGTAATCTCCAAATATCTCCAGCAGCAGCTGCTCAGCGAAACTAGGCACCTTCTCCCTAGTCCCTTTCAGCAGCACACGCAGCACTTTCCAGCTCCCTCAAGACAATCAGGGCCTTTCTTTCAATTAGCTATCACTTTAAGAGTCCTGCGCTGTCCAACGAGCTCTTAAGAATGGTCTTTGCAGGAAACAACACTGGAGGAGCTTTTTTTTTTCCCTAGACAAATGAAAAGGGGAAGAAGGGGAGGGGGAAGAGGGGGAGACAAAAAAGCACAAAAAACCAAATCAGAACACTGAAGCTGTCCAAAATGCATCGCTCATTTAGTACATAGACAAATGCAGAAATGTCCTCAAGAGCCAAGGCTAGAGCAAAGCACACACACACACAAACACGAAAAAAATGCTCCTACTTTCTTTAGGAGATAGTTTGTTTAGTCCAATATGTTAAAAAGGTTTCATAGAAAGAAGTGCTCTTGTTATAGCAAGTCTGAGCTGTGCAAACTGAAAGGGAACAAAACTCCTGTAAGATTATGCTATGTTTCCTTATTTGGCTCTCCAAATGTAAAGCAGCATTATTTGAAGTAGACACTATAGGAAAGAACTCAGTTTAGCTCACTTTAAATATAGATAGATTGATGAAATGAGTAATTACTGGAACTGTTAAGATCTTTTCAGACTTACTAACTAGCAAGTCCCTTTCCTGCACTTTCTGTCTAAAAAGAAATTAAAGCCTGATTCAGAGACATAAAGCTTTGGGAATTCTACATTCTTCTTCCCTTAAATTCAGGGTACAGTAATACCTTAAGGTCCTTGGAGATGCCGAGTCCTCATTAGAACTTGGTCCTGGAACACAAACTCCAGGACCCAGTTCAGAAGAAAACAAGGAACTTTTATTGATGTTTAAGCAATTCTTGCCTGGGCCTGGACACGTGGAGTTTTGAAGGCAAAATTGGGAAGGTTCAGCAGTAAATGGAATTACTTGGATATGGTTCAAGCAATGGCCCTGTGTCAGAGCTGCTTCCTTGACTTTTAAAAAGTCTGCATTAAACCAAATGTCATACCAAAATACTGGCTGTCAGTATCCTCTCAAAGTATCACTTTCTGGTCAAATTTGTCCTTGATTGGGGTAACCTCATGAAAGTCAACATGTTGCCTACTACACAGCTAACAGAGCCACATTTATACTGAAATTAAAAAAAAATAAAGACTCTGTCCCTTTTATTGAATGTGTATCAGAAGCAAAGCCCTGGGCTTTGTAAACAGTTAAATGGCAGAGCAAAGCAAATACTTTCAGGGGTTTCAGGAGTCTGTTCACTCTAATGGGTGTTCTCAACTACCACATGCATTCCTTAATGGAGGTGGAAAGTATCAGAACTGATCAAATTGCTTAAAAGGCAAGAAAGTCTGACATATTGCCATGTGTGCAACTGTGAAGGAATGGGAATCAACTCAAATTCCTCTGGACAGGAAGGCTCAACCATGGGATGAGTACACAAAATCAGGATTAAGGAGGAATCTTTGAGGAGGCACACCAAACAATGTCTTTTTATACCTACAGATTCCAAAAGCTGCTGAGTTTAAAGGGACTGTTCCTTTCAGCTAGCAAAGACTTTGCTGAAAAAAATGCAGCAGGCTGGAGAGAACAGATAAACACATGTATATGTTACTAGGGTCACCTACAGCTACAGGAAAAAGGCTAAAAGGAGCACAAAAGGTCTACCAGCTTGCCCTAAAGCAAAATCAATTACATCATTCCTGACAGCTGTTTCTCTAACCTGTTCTTTTCTTTTAAGATACCTACACCCAGACAGATGAGAAGAAAGGAAATCATCTCATCTGAAAGGGATTTCAGCAAGAAAAATAGTCTGACAAACTGTTCAGTGGCTCTATCTGCTACAACACAACCCCTGCAAGACAGGGACTCCACAGTATGCACTCACTTGGGCAACTGGCTCATTTTGTAGCTGAACAATTAATTACTGGTTGAGGCGACGATATCTGAATTTTTTTTAGAGAGGCAGTATCTGGATGGCTGCAAGGAAAGTGCATCTTTTGTGACAACCCTCTTCCTCCAGCGTGGTGCAACGCAGCTATCTGTGCTCCAGCAGCATTGCTGGAAACCACAATTTCAGCATTAGCTGTAATCCAGCACATCCCATGCCTTGGCAACGAGCTCAAGCTCACTCTCCTAGTGCTGAGGACACCGGTGGCTACTTAAGGTAGTAGCCACTAAGGTAGCTACTTAAGGTAATACTCCAGGGATGAACTGGGGGTTCATTCCAGTGCCAAGGGAACAGGTGCCTCCTCCTGCCTGGACTCACAAGCTGTTCTCAGCTCCAGCGGCTCCAGCGGTCCCTGCGAGGTGTCAAAGTTGGAACAGAGGCAGAACATCCCTAACCAGGTGTCAAAGCTGGAACAGAGGCAGCACATCCCTGGCCAGATGTCAAAACTGGAACAGAGGCAGCACGTCCCTGGCGCCTGGCACCGGGATGTGCGCGGGACAGACTGACACAAAGCCGGGGCAGCTTCTATGCTGGCTGCCCAGGCAATGGCAGCTCCCTGGCTCTACATGCCATGGCTGGCAGCCTGGCACCCCGCTTGTATTCACACGCAAGAATGCTGCCCAAAATGGAAGGACAGTGCTTTCCTGCTTGGATTTCACTCCTTGGGACAGATTTCCTCCCACAGAAAATTAATGGCACAGCATGAGCAAGGTGAATTTAAATGCCAGATTAAAATTGGTGTGGCTGAGTTTTAGAAAATGCAGTTTTAACATGGGTAGTTGTTCTTCCCCTCTTTGCAAATTATTTTGAGAGCAAGTGAGGAAAAACATTATGTAAAGCCTATACATTGAGCATTATTATTAGGATTTTCCCAAACTTACTTTTTTACATAAGAGATGTTCTTAATGTCTGGCACCATTTTTAATGATGTGCCTTTTTTGAAGAATGTGCGCTGTATCACCCATAAAAGCATCCTCTCTGTTCAGAGTTTATTTTGTTAAAATCATTTTTCAACTAGTCATCTCTCTAGGGAATAATGACATGATAGAACAGCATTTCTGATGGGTGATATTTTATTACTAACATATGTTTTCATCACACAACCAATATTACTACCCTATTCTGCTAGAAATATTTATTAAAATCCTCTAATGTGAAACTATTTCCAAGACAAAGTTTATATTTTGCTTTAAAATTGTCACATAATTAATTGTTCTGGCAAATGCCCATTGAAGGGTAGTTGAGGGGGAAAAAAAGTACATATTAAGCAGTCTTGTTGACTTTTAAAATGTAAGGCAACAGATTTCACAGATTTCATCTCATTTTCCAATTCTCTTAGAAAGCAATCTCCTAAAATATCACTACATTTCCAAAATTTTAAAATATCAAATAAACTTACAAGCAGCAAAGCAGACAATACAACAATAATCCTAAAACACCCACTGTTAACATCATTTTGAAATCCACCCCAAAATATATGTAAAATAGAATTAAAAAGTAGGATATTTGACTTACTGCATTTTCCACACATTCAAAAGTCAGGATATCTACCAAAGGAAGCAGCAAAGATTTGCAGGTGTTGGCAAGGCTAATAAGAAGGTCTGAGTTCTTTGTTAAAAAAAAAAATGGAAAAATTCAAGACCAGCACTTATCTGTCAGAATCACGTTCCTTCTACAGTTATCAGAGTCAAAAAGGCACCTTGCTCCAGGTTACATACGTGGCACCTCCTGAGCAAGCATTCTACATCGCACTGAAAACAAAATACCACTTAAAAAGAGTCAGATCAAGAAGTCACCGCTTTAGAGGACAAAATCTGACATTCAGAGTCAATTATTGCTCCACCTAAGTTGTGATAACGTGCACATATCAAGATCATTAAATCCTGCATTTAGTCAAAAGCAAAGTCAACACCTGCCCCACGGGTTTTCTCCTGGAAAATCCCCAGCAAACACACTCCTCCCACTGCAATCAGCTCGGTATGCCCATTTCCATGACCAAAACCAACAAGAACAGACAGAAGATACTTCATTTATTACGTGTTTCATCCCTTAAGACTACCTTCAGCCTCCATAAAACCAGAAGTATTAGTAAAACCTCAGCTCATCCTCAAAAGTGTCAAAAGTGGGATTTAAATGCAACAAAAGAGCACAAATTGCAGGAAACAGCAATAAAAGTGAAGGGAAAGGACTAGAAGGAAATTAAACAAAACCTTATAAATCAGTCTTAAAAGTGATTACACAAAGACATCTGTATTTCCAAAAAGACTTGATGAGACCTCTGCTGTCATTCCATGACCACCTACCTCCATGTGCTGCTGGATGGGGCAATGGTCAGCAGGAGACATCTTGGTTCCCTTTCATTTATGGGGATTTTGTACTAGGAATGTGATCAGAACACGACCCAGCAGTAGCAGAATAGATCACATACAAGCCATGATACTTAATGGCACCAATCAATTAAAAGATTAGCAATGTTCAAAATGTCCACCTAATTGTGAACAAATATAAAAATACAAAAATAATTTGTTACTCAACAGGAAAAAAACAGAGATAAATATTTTAAGATTTACATTATAAAGTTCAGAGCAGCTAGTTGTCAAGTAATTATTATCTCCTAAGTGATCAGAGAGACCATACACAATTTGCTACGTTTTCACACTCAGCTAGATGCCTAATTTTTGAGGCAGAAAGAACCTCAGGGCTTTTTGCTGAGGAAATTAAGGAATTATCACCAAATTTGACCAGGCACAATGATCTAGCCCTAAACCAACCTTTTCTGGTGCTCTCCTTCCATCAGTAATTTTTTTTCCCCAATGAATTAATATAATTCACATCAATACAACAGAGAATTTAATGAATACTATTTTTGAAAAAACAATGTTTCAACAAAATGTCAGTTTTCCAAACACAGAAAACTGGCCTAACATGCTTCAGTTTCTACAAAGTATTTGCCAAGAGCTGCTTTTCAGAGCCCTACAATTCAAGATCAGTACAAACCAGACAGATCACAGTCTTCAAACATTATGCAGTGAAGGCACTGATGCATAAAACCACAGTTTGAGCCTTTTGACGAGTGCTGTGGTCACCTGTCTCTGGGCTATTCCCAAGCCTCCCTTCACTTAAGATCCTTGTTTCCTTTCAATGTGCACAAACCAGACTGGGACTTTCAGAAATGTCACAGGATGGAAAACTCACTTCCCTCTCATCTGCAACTCCATGTCTTTGGCAGACCAGATCACTTGGATTACGCTCTGCCCATGCTGTACCAAAAAGAGCTCAGACCCAAACCTGCCTCTGGTTTACAATTAAATTTGGGTGTCCTGGACATCCTTTGTTTTGACTGCACGAGCCAATACAGATAGAAGCAATGATACAGCTGCCATTTTCCTACAAGGTCCACCATGTGACAAACTTAACAAGTAAAGAAAAATTCAAACTTTCTAAAACTAACCATAAGCAAAATATGCTTTGGCAAACTGCAGACCTTGGAAACTACTTGAAGATTATATCACCCCACTCATAAAATGCAGTTATTGAAAAGAACTGTTACCCTTTATAAGTGATGGAAGGCAAACATTTCACATGCTGCACTGACACCGCTCCAAAGATCATTTTTTCTATTCAAAAATGCAATTCGGGCTTTCAGCAAACTACATTGTGTTTTGAAGAAATTTTTCATTCTACTAACAGGTTATCCTGCTTAATTTCAAAGTCTCTTTGCACACAAAAAGAAGGGGAGCTGGGGCAAAGAAGGAAAGAAAAGAGTCCATTTGAAAAAATTACACTGCTAGATTACAAGAGTTGAAAGCTGGTATGTAACTTTGCTCTGGGTGATCAAACTGCTAATCAGGAATGCTGTCGGGAACAGAATGGAATTCCAAATAAATTAGCCATGTCCAAGAAGCCAATACAACACAGGATTAAGGCTCACAAAGAAAACAAATTAATTCAGCCTACTTTATCAGAATTCTTAATAATGTGTACTACTTTTTCTCATCGCAGTCTGAGCTCTTCCACTGAAACAGTGTGGAGAAGGAAAAATGAGTCACACTTCATAAATGTCCTACTTGTACAGACACCTAAAAATGTTACATAGAGCATGACACACAATGCCATTCTATGGAAATACATATGCTTATCACAGCCATGGGAGAAATGTGCAGATTTATTTCTCCGACTTTATTTCTGAGGCACCTGACCAAAGAAAAGATACTACACACTTCTGTGAAAATCTACAAAGCTGAAGGAAAAGGTTAGAACTTCATTGACCTCCATGCTAAAATAAGGTTCAATACCATAATGTAAATATTGAATAACTAACTACAAAAATAAATCTCTCTCCTCTACAACAATCCCATTGTATCATGTTTTTTATCAAGTATAACAAGGAAAATCTGCAGTACTGTGGCTGAGGTACTGTCTGCAATTCAGCATTTGCTGTTTTCACCTCTGACAGCATCCCAGAGAAACTCTTCATAATAGCTTATGCCAAAATCGCAGGAACATTAAAAGATGTGCTTAAGTTTCTGCCTCTCCTTGAATTGGAATTTTAATCTTTTTTCAGGCTCGTTTTCCTCATCTGTGAAATGGAGATTATATTAGGATCTTACTACAGTACAGTAATTTGGAGACAGAAATAAATTTTTGAACAATAAAATTTTAAAAAGGAGATAAAATACTTACAAGAAGTTCTCCATGCAGGATCTAGAGAGATAGAGAAAAATCTTCCGGTGATAGAAGTGCATGTGCCATCTTGGCTTCTGAAAAAATTAGGTAAATCATAAACATATTCTCACTTCAAGCCACACATTGTCCACTACACTCATTCATTGGAAAATAAGAGACTGAGGACAATACCACTTGCATTTACGTGACTCTGCCATATTTTCCTGAGAATCTGTGCATACAGGCATTTCCTGTAACAAAATCCATCAAGCCAACCACCAGCTAAGTGTGAGTGTTGGGGATTCATTTGCCTGGTGGTTCCCAGCCATAGCACTGCCCTGCTTTCCAAATGACCAAACTGTATGAGCCATTTCATATCCATGGTTGGTATACCAGGTATTTTCTGAAGAATTTTTGTCCCAGAAAAGGGGGAGTCCCTAGTAAGACAATAGTTACATCCCCTCCCCTTCCCATGATGAAAAAAATTAAATACTATTTATTATCACCACTGTATCTAGTTCTTTATTAAAGCACAAAAGCATGTGTTTTATCAAGTGTGACTTACGGTTATTTTTTTGTCAAGTGTTTCCTCCTCCCTGTAAGAAGATATTTGCAAAATATGGAAAGAAAAGCATATATTCCCAAATCCTCTTCTCGGGAATTGCACCTCCAGACAGTGAGGGTCAGAAGATGAAAGCCATTGCTGTGCCATCAATCCATGTGACTGGATGGGTTCTGTCTGTATCTTAACGCCTCCATTAAATGCACATTAAAAAAAATGTTTGATTTGCATAAAATATTTTAAATTAAGTATAAACTATGCTGTTTGCTCAGAAAAATAAACCAAGAAAGCAATAAGCACAAACAAAACTTTGCATGAATACCAAGGAAAAGTGATTTTCATTTTTAAAAGGGTCTCCTTGAATAAAAACCAAATTTTTATTATTAACTACTGCAAGAAAAGTTTTGATTCAGGGAACAGCAGAAAAGGACATTTTCCCAGAGGTTTAGAGCATGTTAATAAACTGTTTCAAGTCATTTGAGACAACAATTGTGGCAAATGAACTACTCGTCTAAAAAATGTTACCTTGTTCTACCTTGACCTGCCAAACAGGGCTGTGTACACTCTGCATTAATGGACGATTTGTGGGCTTGATCTGAGCACATGTGCAAGTGCTTGAAGATTTGGGGTGGATTTCTGCATTTCCAGGATACAGACCCAGGATTTCTGAGGGAAGAGAAGGAGGATGGCTGCTGGCAAGGAGCAATGCTTCTCCACTGACTCGCTCTTGGCTGAACGCAGGCCAAGGAGATGCATTCTGGGTTACCACAACAAATACTTGGCTTTACAAAATAATGTCGTAAGTTACAGCTTGATCAGCAAGTGCAGTCCTCTTGTACCCTGAAAACAGCATGCTTGAGGTACATCTGAGATTTAAAAAAAAAAAAAAAACCAAACAAAAACTCAGAAAATAAAGCAAGTAGGTGAAAGGTAACTGTATCACTTTACAGACACAAGCTCCCCTCCGATTACAACTAATTAAGATATTCAGCAGCCTTAAAACAATACCTTTTTTTACCCAGACGGCATCCACAGCTTTTTGTGATGACAAATGCCCTTTGAAAGAGTTAATAGGCAAAGGTTTGTACTGGCAATGATTAGGGCTACCTTTAATTGATCCAAGAGCCTTAGAGAGCCGTCTTATAGCGTGATGATGTATTTGGGTTGCAAGTAGGCCAAAATAAGCATAAAGAAAATCTGTAAGACCATGAGATCTTTCATTTTTTCATTGCAGGGAGGGAGAGGGAGGGTGGAACTGCTGGGGGAAATGAGAGAACTATGATGGGGTTATCTTTGTGCTCTGGCACTTAAAATAGATAAATGATAGAAATTTTGAGGAAAAGAGAGGAAGTGATCAGGCCATAATTCTTAGAATAAACATCAAGATGTATGGAAATGTACAAAACAAGGCTTCTTCAGAATTAAAAAAAAGCCATGAATAAAGAGGAGATGGCCTAATGGTATAAAGAAACATTGATTAAAGAGATACCCAGAGGGAGAAAGATATTCCATCAGCTTTAACAAACACTGCATGGCACTACAATCCCTTTTAACTTCTCAAGTAAGGGGATAAAAAAATGTCTGTAGAAGAGGCAGTCACATGGATCCATTTATAATTTTTCCTCTTCCCTGCTCATCTTTTGCATGGTTTTGTTCAAGATGTACAGGAAATATGCACACTAAAAGTGACTCACAAAATTAAACATGATAGGTTAGTTGTAAATATTTTACCCTGAGTAGCCAAAGAAGAAACAAAAAAATCATTTTTATAAGGAATATAACATCCATTCAGTCATATTTTTTCTTGATGAGACTGATTATACATTAATATTACCTAGTAATGAAGGAAGGAGTCTATCCATGCTTACACTAGTCTTTCATCAGAAACTCCATTTTGGCAGAATCCCTCCCTCACAAAGCAAAAGCTAAACAGATTTCCTTGAACTTCCACAGGTGCAAATTTTATGTCAACGTAGAATTTTTCTGGAAAGTCTGAAGCAAATCAGACAAGAAAATTCCTAGTCTAAAAGACTGTTTTCAAATGGAATTACTGTGCAAGGATACTACCAACAACTCTGTAAAACAAATCAAACAGAAAGCTGTTGGCATCTGAGATTTTCTTAGAAGACAGATATGGGAGAAGCTAGGAAAAAAACAGTTGACATTGCTCCTTAAAAATAAAGAAGCAGAGCAATAAAATATCCTGCTCCAATACTCCAATATATGCATCCAGATGCATCAGGAAAAATGAGTCAAGTCCAGTTTCAATCTGGAACGGGGAATAGACAAGCTGTTCTCAAATTCCTGTTCATCCCAGAGCCATGAATGAGCCCTCTTCTAGCAGCCACCCAACAGAAAAAGGTACAGAGCTGTCATTGTGGTCTGGGTAAAAATGAGGATTGAACTTACCTCTCAAAACAGCAATACATTCCCCCATTAGGAATATTTGCCTCCTGTGAGTCTTCCCCTATGGTACAAAGCTCTGAGGAAAAGAACAGATAAAAACTTCATGTCACAACTTCCAGACATTTTCCCAATTAACCATTCTAAGCACACATCACCAACCACCACAGAATTACAACCATACCAAGGTGAGCACCAGCTGCATTCTTCAAAAAAACCCCTCATTTCAGGGCACAAACATCAGTAGGTGAGGAGAACCAGGACATGTGGACAGTGGCAACCTACTATGGGAAGTTGAGACGAGCTGTGTACATCCTTGCTTACTTCTGCATGAAGAGACTCAAAATATTGTTTGTATTTTGTGGTTTGAGTTGCGTTGATTTAAAAAAAATAATAATAATAATTTTGAGACAGTCTTCCCTCCTTGTTCCATTCCCTTTCAATTCAGACTCCCAGAATCTTCCATTGTAGTTTAAAGCCAAAATATTTCCTTCCACCTTATCAGGCAACATGGAAATTCTAGCTACCAATAAGTTTTCTGAAAAGTAAACAAATAAATTAAAAATTAGGATATACAAGGATGTTTAAAGGATATCAAGTTCTTTCGGAACAATTTAAAATCAACTGTTTTTTGTACAGGGGACAGCAGGTGGATTGCCCATCCCACTCTCCCCAAGCATGATGAAGCACCAGTGTTCCACAAAATAGAAGTCAATCATATCACAAAATAACTATGTCCAGTAGCTTCCTGTTCGATAGAAAAAAAGTGGCTTTAAAACTCCCTTGCAATCTACTTTATGATTCCATTCTATGAACGGGTACAATCAGCTTATTTGTAGGATGCTCCATACTATTGAAGATGGTATTTCTACTGCTGACCTTGGGGACAGCCTACAGAAAAAGAGCCAGTATTCAGATCCTGTTCACACACATTCACTAGAGAACATACCAAGAAGGGCACTTTGATGGCAAATACCAGCAAAATCCGTGCCATTTCCCCAAATGAAGCCTAAAGGGTGTTTACAGGTCTGTTTGTTTACACAGAGATAAAACATGTTCCACCTGAAGCATCAGTGGGAGCCAACAGAGTCCTACCAGGATGGCATCTCTCTACAGACTCTAACTAACCACCAATGCCAAAATTGTAAGAATCCCATAACCACGTGCTTATCTTTGACCAAGCAAATACTGTACTGATGAGAAACTGAGGCGTGGAAAGTCTGAATAGAAATGAACACCGATTTTCCAAGGGGCATCTATTTTACAGCTGCCTCATAAAGCTAAGAGAAACAACATTTTTAAAGCCAGTTCATGTTGTATTCTTGAAGGACTTTCTGTATTTGGTTAATTTTCACCCCTGCTTACATGTGCACATGCACACACCTGGAACAGCTAAAACAAAGACTTAAAGGTGGGGAAAACTGATGAAGAAAGAGAAATGGGTTTTCCAGTGCCAAAAATGGACTCCGTTTCAGAGAGAAGATTAAAACTCACCAGTTTTTGTGCTTCATGCAAGTGCTCAGACAAAAGTTTCCCAGGTTCCTTATAAACTTAAATAACTCTCCTGAATAATTTCTATTTTTAAAAAAATGGTCTCCAGCAAGCTTTACCTGAGAGCCAGCTGAGTCTCCTTGCAAAATGTGCTGTTTAATTGAGGTTTAACTAGACTGTCATCTACAATCCCAGGCCCAAATACAGGGAATTAAAACCCACAATGTTTTCCCAAAGGAGGCAGAAGGAGTTTACACACTGTATCCTAAGAGGCAACAGGCACAGATAAAATTGTGCTTTCAGCTCCAGCAGAATAAATCTTCAGGAACTCCACGCTGACAGAAACATCCACCCTAAACTCCCCAAGGACTCTCCTCAGCTCAGCTGAGGATACTAAGGAAGCAAACTCTGATCCTCATTTTTTTTTTTTTTTTTTTTTTTCCTAGAAATCTGCTTCACAATTCAATATCTTTGATGTAAATCTTTTAAAAGACTGTGATGGCATCAAGTCAGGAACAGGATGGGGGGAAACGTGTTTCCGACTCCTCTGTGAGGGGACCATTAGGAGGAGGGTTAATAGCCCTGGGCATGCGATCAAACTAAGGTTTGTGCCAGTTCCCCCAGGCTTTCCCTTGCCATCAGCAGCTTCCCCAGGCTGAGCAGCTCACCCTCATCTCCTCCCCAAAGACAGCTCTTAAATAGAAGCACGACAAGTCTGCTGGGAGGAAACAGAGAGACAATCACATAACTAACTTATATGGACAAAGTATGAAACGGGCCGAGGGAGGGGAAGGAGGGACGGAGCCTTCGATAGCTTCACCTTTGGAGCGATACAAACCTAATGCATACTCAGCTTAAAAACCGAGAGGTGGGGGGAGCTGGAATTCGGACCTTCCCAACATGTGGACTGCAGCACTGAGGCAGCCCCGAGTCTAAACAAGGCTGGAGTTAGCATTCAGAGCACACAGCCCAGCAGAGTATGGGAAAGGGATCGAGCAGCCAGCCCAAAGAGCTGGCGCCACGAACTGACGAGCAGAGCGCAAGTGATAAAGATTTACTGCGAGAGAGGAGGAAACAGTCCGCTGGCCCGATTAGAGCTGTGAATACCGAGTTGTTCAGGGAGGATTTTGCAGCTGACTGATCACAGGCTGTCGGAGCAGGCCTCGGACAACAGCTGCAAGGCTTGCTGGGCTGCAGAAACAAAAGGCGCCTAGCACGGTGCAAAGAAAGAGTTGACAGGTTGTTGTTAGCAGTGGCAAATGTGTGAGGTATGTCACTGTGTGTGAGAAGGGCTGGGCTGGGGTGCTGGGGAAGGAGGGCAAGAAGCACAGGCAGCGCTCAGAAAAAGAGGGGGCGTCGCGGGGAGGGAGCAGGGACACAGGCTTGGTCAAAGCGTTTTCCTAAAATCAGGCCGGTGTTTGTAAGGAGGACAATCACAAGGTCTGTTTACTGCTGCCAAGATGAATTAGCCCATCGTCTCATTTATGGGACGAATCCGGTGGCACAGACTATAAGGTGCATGGCATTAAGGGACTAATTAGACGATTCTGGCAAATCTGAATTAAGACCCTTTCTTTCTTTGAAAGCTGGATAGCATTTCTCAGGACTCCAGTCAGATGGCTAAGGTTTTGTTGGGCCTTTTCTTTCCCTTCTGAGAAGGGATATCTTGTGCAATTCCCTAACTCACAAGGGTCTGCTCTAAATTCTGCTCTGAGCTTCAAGAACAGTTGTTAGGAAGCTGCTGGCATTTACATCATATCTAAAAAGGTCCAAACGAAATCCCGGATTCTGCAGGAATTCAGCTCCCAGGGACAAACTTTACAGCTGGTCCCTCCTGTTAAGAGTGGGCTAAACCAGAAGCCCACATGAGAACATACCTGAGCTAGGAGCCTGCAGCTGAATTCTCACTCACACACGCAAAACAAGCGAGGTTTTTCAAAAGCTGGCTTCTAATCTGACACCCACCCCCTTCAAATCCAATGCCTGCAGCCAAGTGCTTTTCCCAAGCAACTTGAGTTTTCTGGAGCCATGGTTCACTAAGCATGTGAGTGCTGGGCAGGAATGTATCAATGAAACTCCAGAGATGATCAAAGACAGGAGCTGGAGAACAGGAGACCTTACTTTCAGCTCTCTGTTTGGCAAGTTTAGGATTCAGTTCTTGAAGTCTGGCAACATTTTACTCCAATTGTGACCAAAACAAAGTGTTCCAAACACCTCCGAAGCAGTGGTGCATGCTGTTTGCACACAACCACTATATTACAGTGGTCACTATTAAAATGTTTTACAAGCAGCTAAGGTTACCATGGCATTCACAGCATACTCACAGAAGGCAGTACCATGAAAATCACAGAAACATCCAGCACTGCAAGCTGCAAATATCAGATGTTTCATAGTAATTAGTGACACTTTGTAAAGCATAGACTTCTTGCATTTTAACACACATATCTATCACCAACAAATAGGAGACGCTAAGAAAGTGCAGTGGCCTTTATAGTGTGCAATCAATTATACAAACAAATCTTATTTTGATTTTTCTCTTCTAAATGGTCTCTGGGACCCAGTTAGTCTAGCCCCAACGGGCAGCACTTGATACACTGTAAAGGGAATTCAGAACAAGAGGCATTTCAAGTCTTCTAACACAGCTCCATTCTCCCAAAATATATATAAAAAACCAACCCAGTGTGCAGAATACTCCATCTAGGGGCAGAAGTGTGACTCAAAATTTCCTTAGCCGTTGCTCTGACATTTTTTAACCTCATTCTACCAGGTCTGAATCCATAAGAAATAATCAGACATTTCACAGAGGTTCCAAATAGCTCTTTCTCAGTATGAGTCCATAGATTTTTACTTTTTTATTATTTTAAATACAGAGCTTCCAGCCTGAGTTTCCTCTTAACAGTGATGAAGAATACAGGCACCACTTTTATACACCTACTAGCAACTGGACTATACTTTAAACTACAAATATTATCTTAGGAACAATTTATAATCCATCATCCCCACATGCTCAAAGTTTTCAGATGAATAAGGGTGGCCAGTGAGCTCAACCAAAAAGAATACTAAAATGCCTGCAGGAGTACTTGTGTAACTATATTTTTGGATGTAATTGTGCTTCTGCTGGAGTCAAAGCAAAGTCTGAATTTGAGTGCAATGAGAGCAGAAATAATTCATGGCAGAAGTGTATTTCTGAATCACAAATTCTCATTGTACCTGGATAATTCAGTATAATTTGTGATTAATGGAATTTGTTCACCAAATGTATTTGAGAGCAATGTATACAGTAGACAGAAGCCACAATTCACAGGCTCTGAGAAAACCCTGAAAATATAAAATAATCCCCTTTTTTCTTTTTAGGGAAAAATTAGTTACAGAAGTATATCAAGCCTTGCCTTCCAATGATGTTTTCTTTATAAAAATGGCTTTCAGCTGACAAGTCTTCACTGATTTTCCATAGTCAGCAATGGGCTACGGCTTGTCCATAATGTCACAGCTTTCCACTGCACTGTGTCTTGCTCTTTGTCTCTCTGGTACTGACAGGCTGCTTCTGAAGCTGCTGTAACACTTTGGAAAGGAATCAAATTACTTCCTACATTTGCTCTCTTTAAACACCTCTCCTTGATCCCCTCCACTCTTCCTGTTCAGCCTCTCAGTCGCGAACTTCATACTTCATAAATGCAGAGGTTAGAATTTTCTAGACACCACTTTAATTTTTCAAATAGCAATCCAATTACTGAGCAAATTGGCACATGTGCCTGGTTACATAGTGACTTGGCACTGCCTCCACTCGCTGCTGGCAGTGATGAATGTGTTTCCCCTTCAGCCCTCCTCATCTATCTGCCCCAGCCTCCGAGCCAACACCAGTGACCACATAAGGAGAGTGCCTGGCAGCTGCAAGCCTGAGGTGCCAAGAGGCAGATTGTGTTCTGTAGCAGCAGGATCTTGGTCGGTGACTGGCTTCCTGGCTGGTCTTTTGTAAGACCTTTTCCATGGCCTCTAGGTTGGCTCTAATGAAGCCTGTAGAAATGCCTGCAGGGAGCTGGTATAGAAGTGAGTTAAGTCAAAGGTTTAATTTGGTTTCTAAAGTGAAGTGAATGTATATTGGCCTTCTCTTTCCACCCTGCAATTATATTCCTGCCACATTTATGTGAAAATACAGTATTCATTCAACAATAGGAGTGCATTCCTGGGTATGTCTGCACCACACATTGGGGCAAAGATCCCCAAGCCAGTCTCAATTAACTTTGCTGCAGAACCAGGAGCAATATAGCTGTGTTTGCTTGCTGTGACAGCCGAGCTAATTAACTATGTATGGCAGTAACAGAGCTTTACTGTTTCTGGCACCGACGCTGCTGTCCCTGTGTGGCAAACTGCTACAGACATGCCAGCTCACTTGGAGGTAACCAGAGGGTTCCCCAACCCAGTGCTGCTTTGCACTGCCCAGATGTGTTTAGGAATACTCCAGGAACTGGCAGGAATTTGTTGGCCATCACGTGAGAGTGGCGAGGCTACAGATGTGGTTACAGAAAATGTGGATTGTTCCATCCCAGTCACATTCTTTTAGTACTCACAACATGATGGTCACAGAGTATCTTTAAGTAATGTGCTGAGCATCTTGAGCAGCATCTGTCACATGTGCTGCTTTCTCAATATCTCACTTCCTCCTCCGGGGGCAACAAGCTGGACAAAGGTATTGTAAAATATTTCTCATATTTGCTTTTTTTTTTTTTCTTTCCCCCAAGAAATTTGGGTCTTAGTCATAAGTAAACTTCTTTAGACTATTTAAAAAGTAATTTTCAATTATTGCAATGAGCCAGATAAGAACATTCCCACAACAGGATAGCTTCTCCCCATCTGTTTTTTTTGGGTTTTTTTTGATCCTCAAGAAATGAACTTAAAATAAATGAGTGCAAGTTCCAATAACCAGAGAGATGCACTATGATCCCTGTAATTCAAACAGGCTTTGGTGAAGGTAAAAACAAAACACAACTTGCCAGCTATTCCTCTTTTGAAATTCCACCTCAGGCATACCAAGAAGCTACTGGAGAGAATCAGAGTTATTTGTCCAGCAAATTTCTGATGCAGATGATAGTCTGGAAAATATCTGAGTGGACTATGAACTGCAGGCACAAGAATATTTCACTGACTTTGCTTGCTTGGACTTACATACTGTATGAGTTGCACTTTATAGGTACAATTGTTACTGATGGAATTTTTCCTATCCCTTTATATTTTTTCCCCTAAATCAGGTATCTTGACAGAGGTACTTAATGAGATGTACTCAGAGGTACTCAGTGAGTGGCTGGATTATATTTAATTGAATAATCTGCTTTTATTATAATGGAAGAGCCTTTACCAGTGTTTATCTGTGGGTAGATAAGAAACCCAAGGTCTTCTCTTGGCTCCCTAGATAAACAAGCCATGTTGTAATTCCAAGAACCACCATAAGTATACAAGGACTTTCTCTTCAAACCTAATCAATCACCCCAGCTCTCAAGATTGACTTTTCGCAAGGCACCAAACACAGTGATAAATTTTAACACGTGCACCCCTTGAGCTATCCCTCTGAATAAACACCTACAACTGTGATGCAGCAGCGTGGATTTTAATTAACTGTTTGATATCCGAGCACGACGTTTTTCCTCTGTGCTCTCAGTCTTTGCCACAAATTTTTATGGAGTCACTTTAAACAAATACTACTAAATTCTGCACAGGCACCAGGCAAGGTAAAGTTACACACGTTGCTGGTAGGCTTCAGACCATTTTTCAGCACTCTGTACCTCTGTATTCCAGTGATGTCCAAGAGAAGGATAAAATCCATGGAGCTGCAGATGAAGTGCAACCCTATTGCCATCTTCAATACCTTCTACGGGAACTGGACACCGAACCCACGCTCATGGCCACACGCCTGTCAGACACAAGGAAGAGTTAGTTACCCAGAAGGGCACATGAGCACGTGCCTCTCACCAGTCATGTGAATGCCCCAAACATGCCAAAGCTAGCAACATTGCTGCAGCCAAGCTGTGCTGGAGCTAAGCATGCACTTAAGAGCTTTGCTGGATGACAGCCATTTACAGATGTACAATCCATACAGAGACACGGAGGCAGAGATTTCCTTTCATGGGTCCTCTGAATTCTCTTCCTGAAGACACATACGTGGTTATTTCAATTAACGTGTTTAGAAAACCAAATATTCTTCTTCTGATTATATCTCAGACACTGTCATATGTATCATTTTTTCTGGAGTCCTTAATACCATACTTCTTAAAGATTCAGGGCCAAACAAACAACTGAAAATCAAATGCAGAAGGTAGCTGAATTCTGATAAGACAGAACTCTCCCTGCTCCTGTTTGCCTCTTGATTTGTTTGAAGATGCTGGTGGGTGCTTGCCTGCATGTAATGATAACTATTAACAGCAGCTTGATGAATAAGAGAAGAGAAAGTGGAAAAGAAAACAATAGGAAAGGCATTAAGGGCACTAAGTCACTCTTTCTGGGATGGGCATTAGGCATATGTTCACTACTCCAGTCTCAAATGCAATCAAAGCTGTCCTGTGCCACTGCCAGAAACTGTAACAGGTGCCAGAAGATTATAGCATGGGTTAAATCCACTCTTCAGGCATCAGCTCAGGGATTGATCCAAATCCCAGGAGCCAATGAACATCTTCCCCCACATGTCAACTGTTTTCAAATAGCTTCCCTCTTATTTCCAGTGTGATGCTGGGGAGGGGCAGGGGGATAAATGAATTTGGCTGCCAGGAGGCAATCCTCTGATTTCACCATTGCCAGTCTGGCCAGGTGCCAAAGTCATGTACAGCTACTCAAACACATTTGTAAGGTAATTAATATTTTATATTCACAATAATAAGAGAGCTTCATTCACACAGAACTATTAAGATAGTTTCTGGTTCCATTCTTCCCAGCACATTACAACGACAACTCCATGCCAGCAGCAGCCACATGGCCTAAAGGTGCCAAGCTGGCAAGGATACTCTCTCTCAGCATTTGGCATCTAAACTCCTTGGCAAAGCCCTCAGCAGTTGTGCTTGGCTGCCTTTGGATCCGTCATGTGCTCGGGTTGCTGATAGCATGGGAGGGTGCTGCGTCCCCTGGGCACCATTTCACTTTAACACCTGTCTGATTCGGAGGAATGCGCGCACATGCAGAGTGAGATCCCTGCATAAATCCTCCTGCACACCCAGACCACGTGCTCCATTTGTTACTGAAAGGGGTTGTTTCCTCAGAACCATCGTGCCTTCTTTTTTTTTTGTTGTTTTTTTTTTTTTTCTCCCCTCTCTCCCCCTCCTCTTTCCCTTCACATATCTGTGTACAGCCCTTAGAGGGTCCTACATCCTGCCATGCATTCCACATGTGTTGGAGGATTCCTCTGTGAACAAGGAATACAAAACATAGCCCTTCTGTATATAATGAAATCTCGTATTTTACTGTGCTCATATAAAACCATTTCTTTGTGACTAAGACTTTTTATTTGTGACATTTTAATGACTTACAAATGTTTGGTACAGATGAAAGGAAATTATTATTTCCAGGTCACCTTGCAGTAATACTTTTTGATAGGCACCATAATTCCAATTAAATTGAGTAATAAGGGAGGGGGAAACCCTTCAAACATTTAAAGTGACACTGAAGCAGAAATATTTTTAGGGGAAAACATAAAAACAAGTATACGCCCTTTACCACAACCTTCAAAATATCAGAGGAGCACAGATAAGAAAACTTAAAACCCTTTTTCCTCTGGGGACCATTCAAACAAATGCAGACCATAAGAATGTGACACTGTGCCCAACAAACACCACATTTTTGTGTCACAGAATTGGGGCTGACTTGGGCACAAGTTTATTGAAATACTCCCAAGTCTGGCTCCTCAGAGGTACCTTTCAAAAGCACAGCTACCACGCCAAGCTTGGCAGAGGCAGCTCCCGGGAGCTACAGCAGAGAAGTGCATTGAGATGTCACACAGCACCTCCCCAAATCCCTGCCTGTCCCAAAGCACTACCCCCACGAGCCTGCACTGGTTCTTCTGGTACATTCTGACACCTTTGAGCATGGTTATTTTTGGGTCAGACACCCTGAAGCTTGTGAAATACACGCAAGCTTTGGGTTGCTAAGCTCACACCACAAAATAGCTGCTATCGCTCGCTCTGGAGGGAAGGCTCCACATGCCCATCCCACCCCACCTGGAACATCCACACACAGGCCACGACCCCCATGGTCCCCCTCAAGCCATGCCCTCTGCCTGTCACCTTGTACTGTGATTTTTGGTTTGTGTCCAGCTCAGGGCCCACAGACACCAGCCAAGGTCTCCCTGTCCTAGCACAGAACACAAACCCTGCTGGCTGCAGGTAGTATGTATCTATCAGTACTCCTGTGTTTACCCACATGGGTTTTGCTTTTTTAAAATAAATTTTTTTAAATTGCTTTGAGGGAGCTGATTTTTGTTGTTTTGTTGGGCATTTTACCTTCTTGAACAGTTCTTCACTATTCAATAAGGAAAAAAACCTTATCTCCCCCTCTCCTCTGATACACATTTTCTTCAGAATACTAGGGCAACATACAGGATGGACACTGGGACCATGACAAATTTAAGATCCAGCATCTTGGAGGCTTTCCTGGCCACAAGCCATACTTTTCTGGAATGGAAAAAAGCTTTTTAATAAGGCATTTTTGGTAAGAAATTCACTATTTAACCCTGTGGAGGTAAGGAAATACTCCAACTTAAAATTATTATTAAGTTGCATATAAAAATGTTATTTTAGATCATTTTTAGGACTTGCTATAATTGCATTATTTTCCTTTTTTTTTTTTTTTTTCTTCCATGACCTGGGCAGTGAATTTCATTGTGATTAAAGCACCTGGCTTTTGGAGCAAGGAAAAATAAGTACCAAATAAACATATAAAACTCTCAAGCAACATTCCTGGAATAGTTCTTCTGTAAAGTGCATGGCATGTTCAGAACACATGATTTCCTACTACAAAGATTTTATTGGCTTCACTGCTCAGTGTGGTCATCTCAGATTCATGCCAAATAAACCTTCCACATCATACTGACATTTTATTTTTCATCTCTGACTACACCTACTTTTTCTAAAAAGAAAGTTCCCAGCTCCTGCAGGATTTCCCAGGCTGAATGCATGTTTTATTATCTTCCCTTGAAAATTATAACCTAGAAGGCAGCGCTGCAGGTTACTCTTGGCAACTAAAGTGGAAAGGAGTAAGTACAGGATTTCAGAAGATGCAACAAAAGAACAAAAGCCAGGGAAGAGGCTTTGCCTCCATCAGCTTCCTGGCACCTTATTTTGGCAGCAGCCTAGTGCCAGGTACCAGGAGCAGACTTGTTCTCACACTAGTGCCAGTCAGAGTGAGCCCTGGGATGAGTGCACCCTACAGCATGGCTTGATACAAGTCATGTGGAAGCCCAAGGAAAGGAAAAAAAAGAGATGTCAAAGTCAGAAAAGCCTTCAGTTTCAACTACATACACGTAAACCTACATGGACAGACCTTGCCAGGTGTTTCATTATCATAATCCACTTCCCCCTGTTAACGTGACTAAATAAATACAACTTACCCAAATCAAATCCTGACCATTTCCCCATTTTAAACTTAATGAACTTTCTCAGATTTATGCATTTTTTTCAGCATGCAATGCAAAGTCAAGAACTTCATCATGAGAACGTGCCTGACTGGGAAACTTCTTTTTTTTCAGAACAGTTACTGTGCCATGACACAAGGGTAGAACACTGCTTTAAAGGGCTGCTGACTCTGGACAATTTATATGCTAATTTCAGAAATGATTCCTCCTACATTAAATAAGGAGCTGAGGAATGTTCCAAAGGTCTAGACAGACCATGCCATTAACAGATTGGGTAAATCAACATTAATACTGCCCACAGCATATTACACCGTGTGAACTTTCTTCACTGCTCACACTTTACTAATTTTAGTTCCACATGGTTCCTCAGCTGACTGGCCAAAATATAAACTGCATCAGCTCCCTAAAGCCTCCCTGTGCCCATCTTGACCTTGGACTTGCCTTTAATATTAAACTTGAGAAAAAAAATCCTGAATGGTCACACTTTTTTATTCAGGGTACATTTATGAATGGTTTATAAAGGGTTAATAATGATTAATAGCTTATGAAAATGTTAAAGAAGCATAGGCAACTACAAAAACTAAGAATAGCTGCTTGGCACCTAATACTTACTGATCAGCTATCTACAACATACATTCTAGCCCAAACTCCATCAGTGTAAAGGTCAAGTCTGGCAAATAATTCAAATATCTTCAAGCGTGTTTGACCATTGACAAGTTCTCCAGCATTTATTAGCAGTATTCTGAGGCTATTATTAAAGTACAAGACAAATCTGTCTCTGAATTCATACTTTGAATAAACAAGTTGTTATAAAAACTTAGACTAACAGAAAAATTTCCAGGTTTTATTTTACTTTCAATAAAAATGATCTTTACACAATTTTTCATGTTATATGTAATGCTAATAACACAGAATTGAAAAACTCAAAATGCATGCAACAATCATCATGTACAATCATCTAGATGGATCACAAAGTACTAAGATCAATTGAATTTTTAAAACTTTCTGTTCCTGTATCTCAGCTTAATAGCTACACAGCTAAAACAAGGCACTGATGAAAAGCATGATGCCGAGTCTAAGTGCTTAGCTGTCACAGAAAAAAAAAAATTAAATCCCACTCGGGATGAAATTTTGGGTTTAGAAAAATCAGCATGCAAAGCACTTACAGCATTTTGTGTATCATCAAGATGTGATGAGCTCTTGCAGTGTCACTTACTGGTAAACCCTAAAGCAGTAAATACTGTCAGGTACCTTCACATGACAAAAATCTGATTTCTTTGCAGCTGAAGTTAGAGCTGCTGATAAGTTTTTCTTTCTTCCACCCTCACCTCCCTCCCTTTTTTTTTTTTTTGTTTCTACTTAACTAAGGATTATACCAAATCTATGTGAATGACACAATCCCATCTTAATGTCTTGACAGACATTGCAATATTTTGGGAGTGCAGAACTGAACATTAAGTCAGAAGAGCACTGGGCAGGCACCTCCTCTCATTGAATTCAACAGCTGAACTTCCACAGAGTGCCAAGGGATTGAATTAGGTCTGCTTATGGTGTGGGTACCAGCAAACTCTTTGTGCTTCATCACACACATCCCCCTAACCAATCACTGCACTAGGACTTAATTATTTCATAGGAGCCACCTATGAAAGGTATGGAGTGAAAAAGCCTTCCAAACATCAGTACAAGCAGGACCCCAAGACCTGACCCAGGTAATAAATACATCACACACAGCAAGAACATGCTTGGCTATACCTGCGACATCTCAGCCAAACGGCTTGTGATAATGATCAATGATGGCAAATTGGCAGCTGGGCTACTGGAAAAATTCCAAGCTTCACCTTCCAGCTACAGGAATGAAGAGGATATAAGTGAATGTGATCTTTGGCAGGGAAAGGTACATTGTTTCATTGCTGTGGGAAAAATGCTTAATGCCCGAACATTTCCTTAAAATAAGATTACAATGAAACATTATTAACAATACTCAACTGTCCTGGATAAATGAAAAAAAAAAAAAAACAAAAAACAACAAAACCTTCTCCAAACCCATCTCCAAGCTGCAAGACAGAAGAAAGGAAATCTAGTGTTTCACCCCTCATTTTTTTTCTGAGCACTTCAGCAGAGATGCTACCGCAAAGAGAACAGGCCTTTGTGTGCTTTGGGTTTTAAAAATCAAGGCAGCTCCCAACTTTCCTGTTCTTTTTCCCCATCAATGAATGAGGAGGAGATTAATAGAAATTTTGGGGTTAGATCATAACACTTGCTATACTGAAAACAACAATCCTCACCCACCTCAAATTAATTTCTGAATGGTGAACCTTGTGCAGGAAATAGCTCGTGTCTGAAAAGAGACATAAAATGCATACACCTTTAAAAAGGATTTGGGGATCTCAGAATCCAGAGTTGTTGCTATGCTCCATGGAACAGAAAACCTGAAGAGGCTTTATAACCTTTGCATCAAAACCTAGTGATAAGAATGTTGCTAAATATCAAACAGATATTCTTCCTGAGAAACCACAAGTGAAGCTCATACAGATGTCTGCTCTTGAGTACACATAAATATATGTGTAAAACATCCTATGCTTCTCAACAGGAAAGAAATCATTCCTGAGTCAGGGCTCATCCAGAGGCTCTGACTCATCCCTGTGCATCCAATTAAGAGCCACCTTTCTCAGTCTTTTACCCCAACATCCTTCCAACATCCTTTACCTCCTGTGAAGGTTCAGCCAGCTCCTTTCCTCCACCAATCCTCTTAGTTTCCCCCAGAACACACCTTATCTCAACAGGAAAACAAAACACTGGAATTAATGTTATTTTGTTATATCTTTACTTCTCTCTATGCCCCTCTCCTCATGCTGCCTTTTTAGGTTAAAGTTTCTTTATGACAGGGATTAGTTATTGTTCTGTGTACTCACACACCGCAACCTGGATCTTAATCAGCCTCAAGGCACTATTGTAAGAAACCGAGAATAAAAAGAGACTGCCTTTGCCCTAGGTAAATGCTTTGCAGAGTGACATGAATCATATTTTTCCATCTTTGCAAAAGGAACACCAGAAAGCACATAACAAATATGCCAAACATTACAGAACCTAAATCACCAGTTCTTTTGAAAAATATGTATTTTAAACAATTTCTATAGCATGAAATAGAATTACATTTATTCTATGCATGTCTGAAATATTAAACCAAGGTGGAAATTTTATTTTTGAGTGTTGCTCATGTATCTTTTCAGGGTATTTAGGAGTAAATTTTACCTGTTCACAATTACCCATCTCTCTTCATTGAGCTACCTGAATACAATTAGAAGAACATTCAAATTGCAAAAAAATTCCTATGAAAGACCATAGTTGGATATAGAAATATTTCAAAAGACTCAGGAAGACACCCACAAAAGCATTGAAAAAATTGATTCTGAACATGTTTAGCATCTAAATATTTTTTTTACTGATAATTTTACAGCAACCATGTACTTCATTTCTTAGTGGCAAAGCTCTTGGAAAATCCAAGAGGTTAGGCTATAGGTATGTTGCCAATCTGCATTTATCATAGAATCCTAGAATAGTTTGGGTTGGAAAGCAACTTAAAAATCATCTCATTCCAAACTCCCTGCTCTGAGCAGGGACACCTTTCACTGTCCCAGGCTGCTCAGAGCTCCATCCAACCTGGCCTTGAATAATTCCAGGTTTGGGGCAGCCAGAGCTTCTCTGGACAGCTTGTGCCAGGGCCTCGCCACCCTACAATAAAGTTTTTTTAAAATATCTAATCTAAATCTACTCTCAGTCAGAATCCATTCCCCCTGATCTGTCACTCCATGCTCTTGTGAAAAGTCTCTCTCCATCTTTCTTGCAGGCTCTGTTCAGGTACTGGAGGCCACAGTTAGGTCACCCCCAAAGCCTTCTCTTTTCCAGACTGGCCAATCCCAATTCTCTCAGCTTTTCCTCACAGGAGAGGTGCTGCATTACCTTGGTGGCCTCCTCTGGACTCACTCCAACAGCTCCATGTCCTTCCTGTGCTGGGACCCAAAAACTGGATGCAGTACTGCAGGTGGGGTCTCACCAGAGCAGAGGGGCAGAATCCCCTCCTTGTCCCACTGCCCACGGTGCTTTGGATGCAGCCCAGGAAAAGGGTGGCTTTCTGGGCTGCTGTTACACATTCTGGACTCATGTCCAGCCTCTCACCCACCAGCGCCCCCAAATCCTTCTCACAGAGCTGTTCTGGATCTGTTCGTCCCCAACCTGGATTGATACCAAGAGCTAACCTGACCCAGGTAGGTGCAGCACCTGCACTTGTTCTTGTTAAACCTCATGAGACTCCCATGGGCCCACTTCTTGAGCTTATCCAGGTCCCTCTGGATAGCACCCCATCCTTCAGGTATGTCACCACCCTGAGCTTGGTGTCACCTGAAAATTTGCTTTAGGGTCAATAAAAGCCACAGTGACAGTCCCTGTTGTTTACAGAACACATCCCAGGCCTGACCAAAAGCCACTGAAACCAGAAGAAATCTTTCAGACCTTTAAGTGGAGTTAGAATGAAGAAATAATTCACTCTTCTGCAGAATAACGTAAAGGCAACTTAACCACAAATTCTGCAGAGTAGGAGCTGAATTTCTACCACTCCTAAGGAAGTGGGAACTCAGAATCTCAGTCTTCCCATTAGGGGAAAGCATGGGGTTATTGCAAGAACTAACCCATTCTGACATGCCAAAAGGATCTATTTTCTTTCCCGTGAAGCTCAGGTTTCCACCTTTGGCTATGTTCTCAGAATACAAACCCAACTCAGCAAGGCATGCAACAAGGAGAGTGGGAGAACTTTCCTGAATGTGTACTGAGCAGTCAGCCAAGGCTTCCGTGGAGATATGAGTTTCAGATCAAGATGGGCCATTACAGCCACCTTATCTAATCATCATCCCTCACACAGACCAGAAACCATCAGGCAGATCTAAAAAGCTCAAAACTGCACATTCCAGAAAGGCATCCACTTGGCAGCTCTGCAGTAAAACAGTAATGCTTCAAAATGCCACACTTCCTTGAAAAGGGACATCTGACAATTTTGCTGTGAACTCAATTTTGCTGTGAATTACTCATCTCTGGAGAGGATGGACCTCCAGGCTCAGCAAAGTCTGCAGCCCATAACATGCATTCAGATAGCACAGAGTGACAAACTCTGGTTTATGGCAGGAACAGCATCGTTTGAGTACTTTAGCTGTGAATTCAAGCTAAATTAAGTAGGTGATCAATCCTTCAGCCCTCTGCTGGTGAATTGAGGGAAACAGACAAAATTATTGAAACACTATTTTACGAACAATACATAATGACTTCCTTTTATATAGGGCCACATGAAATTCCAGAGGTCTGTGGTACACTGGAAAAAAGGTAAATCCCTAATTTGTAACAAAGTGTCCCAAAAATGCATTGAAGGTTTTGATGATTTCAGGTGCCCTCCTTCACAATGGCGGTACCTTCTCTCCTCTTTGTTTGCTCAAGAATTTGTGTAGGGTCTTCCCTAACTGCACATTCTGAAGCTTTCTAGCTAAAATAAACTTTCATTAAAATGGGCAAGTCATTGAGCCTAAAATTCAACCTTTTAAACATGTGAGGTTTGGATGCACTTTTGCCAAATCCACAGCAGATCCAAAGAAACCTCCTGAAATTCCTGCCAGCGTTACTAACAGGAATGGCTTTTGGTTGCAGTCACTGAGGCTGTAAGGGCTCTACAGTCAGTGCTGACCTTACAGATCCTCGTGTTATTTTGTTAACATAATGGTTTTATGCCTCTTGGAGATTTGCCCTAAGATACATCCTTTGAAACAGGTACATGCAGAATTATCAGCCTGCGAACTGCCCTTCTCCACCCACTGGAAACTATCGAGTATCTTTGACACGGGGAAGTTGAAATGGGAGGAAATGGTGACTATCCTCTTGAAGTAATAGCTAAAGAAGATGAGGATGTCATTGCAAACTTGTGGGAAAAAAGCAAGTTTTCCCATTGTCAGCATGCAAAATAGGCACAGGACAACAGGACTTTTCTGCAGTCAAATTGGCAAATCCTTGAATGTGAAGAAAATGAAAGCCAGAGGCGGTGTGCTCCAAAGAATTATTAATTAACTAAGGGTCATAAAGCTGAGATTTAGAGAGCTGACTCCTCAAAGAGACAGAAGCAGCACAGAGCCTTGAACAGAACATGGAACTTCAGTATTAGAACAGGTATAATGGATTCCTCTAATAAATTAGGTTTTTCCAGTATCAGCCTCTTTTCTCAAGCAATGTCTTTGTCCAAAAGAAAGTAAGAGAATTCTGCTACATGTACTGTAAATGAAAAAAATGAGAACATTCCCATTAGTCACCAACATTTTCCTCCATAATCCCAAAGTGGCTTCTAATCAATTCCCTACAGATAAAAAGCTCAGATGTTATTTCTACCAACACATTATCACTGATGACCGCATTCCTAGGTTAGATATTAGTGCCAAAGTGGGGTATCCTAAGAGATTGTACATTTGACTTTCAGTACCACAATTCCTGTCATTTCCTGTCTACCACCTTAAAGTTCTGCAAAAGGTACACAAAGCATGGAAGCAAATAATGGAACACTGCATAAGAGGACATTTTACCCATCTATAGGCAAATAAAGACAACCCCAGAGCTGTGTGGGTGCAACAATTAACAAGGGAATTACTTCAACTAATAAGAGAAAAATTCAGGAATGAAGTCAATTCACAGTAGTTAAAACACTGAAGATAGAACCAAGATGACCTAATGTAATAATCTCATGACATTCAGTCCAAATACAAGGACCTTCCTATGTCAGAACAGGTTTCTTTTCTCACATTGATTCTTGCCTAATTCTCCAAGGTTTTCAAGACAAGGGACATCTTATGTCTTAGTCACTAGAAGTTGACACATCAGTTGAGAATCTCTTGCAGTAATCTGTACAATCAAAATAGCAATATAATTTTAGAGATACCTTTCTTCAGAGAGTTCCCAACAGTACTCACCTGTGGTATCAAAATAGGCTTTATTAAGCTCTGCAGGAGCCAAAAACCTTTATTCTTTGAAGAGGCCATTTGCCACCAGTAAACAAGGGTTTAGGGCTCCCAGGGAGCTGGGATCCAGAAAATGCTGCCTCTTATTCATGCAAGATCATAACTTTTGGAGACACAGAAGCAAGCACTGAATCCTGAGCTCAGTGAGAGCTTCAAAATAGGGCAGGTCTTGTTCAGAGCTTGTTCTTGTTTCTGTGGATTGTGGGCCTTCGGATTGAACCCAACAGAAATCAGCGTAGTTCAGAAAAACCTCAGCATTACTAAGGCAAGATCTTCAGGCCAGACTCTAAGGATTGGTACCTGACATTCGGTGCTCAGTAGGAGCATTGAACCACATAGGTCCCTCCCTGTTTCAGGGACAAACAATTCCCAAAGCCAGGCTGTCCCTGATGCCTGAAGGAAGTCCATGGGGACAGTTTTAAATTTCTTATTCCCAGGAAAAGTAGCAAAAGAAAGATGTTAAATTCCTTCCAGTCACTGAGTTTCCACATTTGCAGCAACATTGCCCATAAAGTAGGAGATTGATGGCATTTCCATGGTGGTGACAGCAGAATGGGCAGTTGGAAGGTAAGAGATTTACTTACAATAGCAGCAACTCACAAACAATTTTTAAAAAGCTAGCAAACAAAGATGTAAGTCCATAAAGGAAACGGGCACATTTGTATGTATAGCTGCTGCAGTTTGTGTTCTCCTTAAGGCCATGACACAATCCTTTGTGTGAGCTACATGGTGAGGTGTTAAAGGAAAACACAAAACAAAGAAAACCAAATGCTCTATCTCTTCACCAAAATGAACATATCCAAAACACTCTTAGCTCCGAGATCCAAATATAGAATAGATTTTCAAAGCCTTTCAAGCACTATTACACTATCCAAAAAGGCCAAATACTCACGCTGAAGAATAAATATGGAGAGGTTAGTTTCCCCAAAAAGGATAACAAATACTGTTCTGTTTGTCATATTTTTGCTACAGAAAACCAAAAATTACTAATAAAAACTATCACTTTTTCTGGCAACATTCACAGACCCACTTGATTCTTTCCAGTAGAAAAATTAAGAACTTTTACATGCTTTTATTCACACCAGCTCCAAGATGTATCTCTTGGGAACAAGCTCAGTCTGCCAGGGATATAGGATCTAATTTGGGAGCTGGTAGTTGCAGTCATCACATTAAAGCTCCTCACTCACTATCACAGAGCAAACCTCACCTGCAGAGACATAGCTTTTATGTTTACATGCATATGCATGTTTATATACAAATATATATTTTTTACATATATACACAGACATATAGACACAGGCAAACACACTTTTGGAGAGAAATCTTGTGTCTCAAACACAAAAGACTGTCTCACTATAAATACTATTCTGAGATCTCATCTGCAGTTACCTCTGTCACAAACATGCAGAACTGCAGTTCTTTCTGGCTTTATTTTGCTGGGATGCCATGGCAAGTGGTAAATGCTCTGCTGCCATCCAATGACATTGCCTGGGATTGTTCCTTTCCCAAGTCCCTTTTCTCCTACTCTACAATCAGGTTAAAAAAAAAATCAGGTTAAATTAAAGGCAGCACTTAGAGCTGGAGCACTTTGCATACCTGTAGTGCCTTGGCCTCTGGGGAACACAGGACATCACCACCTCTCCTCACCTGTATACAAATGGCCCCAGTCCTTTTCATCATTCCGCCAACAGTAGAAAAACTTTATCTGAATTCCCAGTCACAAAACCATCATTGTGCTGTGGCAGTTAATTTTTACTGGTTTACAATGTACTTTCCTGTGCACAAGAGATAATTCCAGCTAAGCACAGCAAACCTTTCACACAGCTGTTATTATGCTTTATAGGCCATCAAAGCGTTGATTTTGCAGCACTGTGTCAATGCCAGACACGCCGACTCCCTGCACTGTTTTCACTGCTCAGTTCCTTTCTTCGCCCTCCTGACAAAGCACAATTTGTTTTAGTCCACTATGTCCAAATTTAGTTTGCAGTGCTGTATAAACACAAGTGATAACCCGTCAGGTTTAAGTGAAAAAGGGGAAATGCTGTAATGTGGGTCTTGAGGTTCACCCCACCTATAATTAAGTCCTCAAAAGTATGAACACTTCAGCTTTCTGTGCAGTAAAAATAGACATTTGTATAGTGCCAGTTTAAGGAAATCCAAGAAACTAGGCAAGTAATTTTTGTCAATATCTATTTGCACACAAGAACAAGCTGCTCAGTTCTGAAGAACCTGTCCAGAATTCTAGGGCAACAACATGTGCATCTGCTCAAATTAGTGTAATTTAACATTTGTCAGCTCAGAGTATACAATGAATTACTTTAAAATGTAGTTTACATTTTCAGTTATTGGCTTGAGCTGATATTAAAGACCCTGACTGCTCAGAGGTGAATGCTCAGTTGAGAATTTATTGTCACAGAGGAACCACAATTACAGGTTTAAAGGAAGCCCAACAGTGCTTGGTTTATTTTCATCTATTTCATTACTATTTTTGTTTTGGCACACAAAATGTAGCAGGATGTTCCTCTCACCAGAACATCTACAGATACACTAAAAACCTAAAGGAAGGAAGAACTAACTTCTTTCCCAATAAGCATCTACAAGAATATTTGATCACTGCATTAAGATAGAAGCTATTTCCAAAACATTCTGTCCACTGCTGCTCTCTGGGATTCTCAAAGATCGGAGATTGTTTTGAGGCTCATTAACAGTTAATGGTATTTATCTATGAGACAAAAAAAAAAAAAAAACCCTGGATTTGGCATTTTATAAGAAGTGCCACTTTCTTACCCTTACATTTTCATACTCCAAGCACATTGCAGAAGTGTTACAGATACAAACATCATGGTACAAACAGATGTGTATTACTGACAATTCACTGCCTCAAAACATACCTTTTTATGTTTTGCCTTTAAAAAACAAAATCTGATTGTATCCCAACCCCCTTGATTCAGGCCCCAGCACTTAGTTAAGCTCTTAGTTAACATGCTGAGAATGTTCCATGAAGTGCATCCAGAAGTGCTGATCACACAGCCCAGCCTGTGGTCAGTGTAAAATGAGGGCTTGAACTCCCTCTGCTGGCTAAAAACACAGCTAAAGAGTTAAAAAAACCTCTCATGTCCAAAAAAAGGAAAGTACATAAAAAACTTTTTAAAAATAAAACAAATATAATCTTTATCTCTTCATTAGAGATTTTCATCTTTTTAGTTGGTGGCATTTGAAAGCGATTTTGCAGTACCTGAAAGGAAAACTCCTGACCTCCCCTGTTTTTTGCTCCCATGAAACACTGGTCTGTGACTGGGAAGCTCTGCAGATGAGTCCTGCACAATTTCCTTCTTAAGCACTGCCAACAGATCACAAAGAAAACAGTAACTGTGATGAAACACCAACCAGTCTGTACAAAAAAGATGGAGAACTGCTGGAAAAAAATACACCATCAGAGTAGCAAATTAAGATGTATTTTGAGAAGGACCAAAATTACAACTTTAGGTCAAATTCACCGAGGACAAAGGTCTTCTAAAGGTAACGGAGTGGCAAATGGGGTTCAGTCCCCAGTCCTAGGAGAATTTTTTGTGCTCCAAGTAATTTTGGCTCAGTTTCTTCCCTGGAAAGTGTTCCTTCTCTTTATCTATCTCAATTTCCAGAGAGAGGAAATTGAGAGAGAGAGGCCCCAAGGAGCCTACAGAGCAGATTCTGTGCCTTCTGTGACTGGTCAGATAATTTTATTTAAAGTCTTCCAAAATGATTTTGAGAGCATTGTGCCTGACCTACCACTACCTTGCATGGAAGTATTCATTCCTACACCACAATTAAGCAGCCAAGAAGATATTGTACAGTCAGAAGGACTGTGACAGCAACCCTGTAAAATGACCTGAAGCATAAATGGCAAAGCAGCCTTTGTTGGTCAGAGGGCTCTGTCCCATTAACCGCACTGGTAAGCCCAGCTCAAATGGCAATATTTAACACATATTCTACTTAAGTCTGAACACCACCACAAGTGGGATTCAGACATGCATTGATGGGTCACCCTTCAATCCAAAACTTCATCTTATCTGTGTAGGATTGGGATATAATTCAGCTTTTCCTCATATAATGAACTAGATATGGTCCTCCCCCAAACACCTGGTCATGAGTATCTGGTGAAAAGCCAGGTAGCATCTCTCTGTGCAGATCAGAAACATCACACATGAACATTCAGTGTAGAACTGCATGTGAGGTGCCTCAGACCAACATTTCAAAAGGTCCACCTATACAATGCATGTGAGCCTCAGAATATTTAAGCCTGAACCCAAACTTTCCTCATACCTCACTTTCCAATGTCTACACAATTAGGAAGTAGAGGATCCTGCTTTACAGATCTCCAGAGGACTGCATCAGGGTCACTCAGGAGATGAGAAGGGAACCAAAGGCTTTAGAAAATGTCAGAGGCAAAAGTTAATAGTCACTGTGGAGGGTCTCAAATAAGCAGATGTTTCAAACATGTGCCTAATTTTAAAGAGCTGAGTTTGATGGCAGTAGATATTACAGTGGGCACCAACCCAAGACAGAGTGAAGGAGGAAAGGCTAGTGGACAAAACAGGAAGAAAAGCAGAGCATGAAAAAGATTTTTTCACATACTTTCTTAGTCTGTGTAATCTACCCTAGAGAGGCCTCAGCAAGCAAGTTAACTTCAGACCTCAATTACAACACGTGGGCAACTTTATTGTCCAACAAAAAGTCCATTAGACATTTATAATCTCATTAAATTTTCCTACTCGTGAGATTTACTATTGGGTGTGTATGTGTGTGAGGTTAATACAAAAATCTGTATTATATTTGTATATTAACAAGATTAAAAGCTCACCTGCGTGGCAGGTGTTGCTGTGGGCACATGCTTGGATTATGGATTAACCAACTACTATCAAAAGCTAGGGTCTGTCATCAAATCTAAAGCAGGGAAGATAGGTGCTTTTCCTGCTGATCATCTAGCTGAGGGCTTTGATTTGAATTGTATTAGGAAAGAATAGCTTTGCATCCTTCATGAAGTCTGATTACAGAAAGAAAGGGGTGACACCTCACACAACACAGTGAAGCTTAAAGGACAACCTGTTCCTCTGTGGCCCCTTCTGCTGGCTAATTTGATCTAAGTTTTACTGTCTGGGCTTAACACTTCACCTTTGATTTCACAGGAAACTTCTTTGGAGGCATTTTCCTATTGCAATTGTCCAAGTCTTTTCAGAGAAACCACCAATTATCCAGGATGCCGGGAACTGAACACTCGTAGTTTTGGTGAAATACAAGATTACTCTCACTGGTATTAAACAGGTATGGGAAGACACATTAAAGACTCAAGTTTTACTTTCTAAGAGCAGTACTTATTAAAAAAAAAAGAGCACTGTCAGCAGCTCAGCACATCATGTGAGGAACCAATTCACTCCTAAAGGCAAGGAGACCTAATATAATAACACAGTAAGGGCCAGACTGGCTTCCCAGCTCACCTTAGAAGGATGCTCCTTGTACAAGGAAATTGTTATACCACCACCAACACCCAGCTCAATGCTATAGTGTTACAGTTTTGCAGCAGACACAAAACAGCAGTTCTTTCCTGGGAGCTAACAAATCCAGTCTGCTTTTAGCCAGAAACCTACACAATAAGCCTAATTTTAAGCATAAAAATCAAAATCCCTTCTGGTCTTACCTAATGTGACAGGCTGTGTAACACAGTCCTTACAATTCAATTGTAATTTCTGCATCCAGCCCAGCAACCTGTGGTTGTATTAGAGGTCGTATTTCACACACCTGCTACACAGCAGAACTTGGTCTTAAAAATGCACTCAATTTTCTACTTTGACGTGAATCTCCACCCTCTTAAATGCTCATGATCCTTTGCCAGTGAGACTGTGCAGGGCAATTGGCCTCCTGGGCAGTTTTCCACGTTCAGTATGATGCTGCAAGCACGCACTAGAGCTGAAAAAGACTGTTTACTCACCTCCAGGAACAAAATACAAGAAGTACAAAGGAAGATGAGGCTAAAAGCATTTTTGAAGTGTGTTTCAGGTCCGACAGAAGGCTGAAGCTGTTGCTTAGGATGGTCATCCTGTATTTTTCCTCTAGTTTGTACAGCTGAAGTAGTGACTTAACTAGAATCTATCAGTTCACTTACACTTACCAAACTTCCTGCACATGTGCCAGCCTAAGCTCATCCCTACTAAATACTTATAAATAAGATGGCAAACCAGCAATAGTCCTCCCTCCTCTTTGGATAAGATAGGAAATAAGTAGATTTAGAAGTTTAGAGGTTCCAGGAATTTTTTTAACTTTTAAACAAAATAAAAAAGTTATATACAAGAATAGGCAGCAACAAAATTATAAACCAATTAATGTGGAAAAGTCAACATCATCTTCTAAACATGCAACTGAAGTTCACAGCTGGTGCAAAAAAAAAAAAAAAAAAAGGCAGCATTGTGTGTTAGCAAAGGCAGTGAGCAGGGACTGCAGGTTTTATTCTTAACTCTCCCATGGATTTCAAGCTCGGCTGTGGGCAGATCACCAAATATCTCAGCTGATCATCTACAAAATAAGGATAGCAATATTTTCCTATCCCAGCAGGATGTTTTCAGAAGAGTGCTTGGGAGGCACTCACTGCAGTAATGGGGTCCATGAAAGTCTCTGCACAGAACAAAGACAACACCTGCTCCACTGGTTAATGGGAAAAAGATGACTGACACTGTTACAAGGAATTTCTAGCATTAAAGGACAAGCTACAATTACCTCTGGCATACAGTTAAGAAATTCAGCATCAGTGAACCATTCTTTCATACAATTACTGTGGAAAAATTTAAGTATAGGACTAGAGAAGAAAATAATGCAAATAAACTACATCAGTGGCTGGAATTCCACATCAAAAGCAATATTTAGGTTTTTTCTTATAGTGGGTAAAATACATCGTTCATGACAAAAATTTCCTTTTGCTTCCTTTGGCAAACAAGTTCACAGATGACAGAGGCTAATGCACTCCGCAGTTTTTCCTCAAGAATCGCAACAATTTTAATTAACTAAGACATTTTTGAAAAGCATTTATTGTGCCTTGTGACTCCATTTTTACAGTGTTGAAGTTCTTCTCATAGTCTCTGTGGGACATAATGATAGGTGGCTCTTCCAGTGGCTTGCTGCACATATCCCCATGTATTTAGTATTTGAAAAATGCCAGCTCAGTCTTGAGTTTTTTGTTTTGTTTTTTTTTTTTCTGACCATCTTCTTTCACTTTATGCTGGGAAAATTGTAGCTTTACAAATATAGAAGAGGTTTTGAGTTCATAATTAAATATGAACTTTAAGATTAAGGAAGTCTGATGATCTGGTGCTAATTCCTGAATTAGCAACAGATTTCCTGTGACTTTAATCACATCACTTAGATACTTCATGATCTATTTTATCTTTTAAAATAGAGATTGTCGGTCTGGAAGATGCAGAAAAGAAATCAAGAAAGGCTTCAGATTCTACTCTGCCTTGGATCCAGGGAAACATCAGACCTATTTCAATTAACAAAATTAATTTTTAATCATCATTACCTTTGGTAAGGTAAAGTTCTGTAATATTAAGGTTAATTACTACATCTTTGCTTTTTGTAAGGTTTTCTAGTTGTTCCTAGGATTTATGCTGCATCAGTCCCCTGGTATTGACTTTTGAATTCATTCACCAAGCCAAGTTTGAAAGAAAAGCTGAAGTGTGAGAGGTATGAATGTCATGCATTTTGTGACATGCGGTAGCAGGCAGAGCAGAGTGCCCAAACTAAGTGTCCTCATCAAGGGAAAAATGAAGTTATCCAACCTACTTGGCTTGTCATTGAGCCAAAACAAACTGTGAGAAGGGCAACACATGCCTTCTTCTTGCCCAAGAAGCTGAAGGATTTAGAAATGAGATTAAAGGGAACCCAGCAGAGTGAATTGCATGGAGTACTACGGGGAGCTAGTGGAAGGTCAAGTATCAGCAACACAGCACACACAACTCAAGCTCACCTTCCTGTGTATAATGGGAAGCTGAAGGAGCAAAATATTGCTTTTGCTATCCCTACTTGTACAACACTTGCACACTGTAAACATTTGTAAGCCATTAACTGGACCCAGCAGAACATGCTGTAACAACAAAAGCTAGGTTTGTTACAGCCACGGGAATTCTTCCCAGGGAAAGCACAGAGAGGTGGGCAGGACAGGATCTCAGGGAGCAGCTGAGCCACCACCACATGGCAGCTTCGCAAACATCCAGACAAAGCTGTAGCAGGTGACTGTCAAATCCCTCCTGAAACAGCTCTCAAGCAAAGAGGAGTCTCCTCCCTCCCAGATACAGTGCTCACAACTAGGGAGCAGCCTCAAATCCAAACTACAGCTTCTCCTAGAACCAGCACACAGCGATTACATAGCATCAACACTTCACTCCTCTCAGCCATTTAGATATTTGAGTACTGTTTTTAAAAGTATTTGCCTGTCTCTTGTTGATCTGAACAAACTCTTTACTCTAAAGTTCTTCTAAACTCACAGCTTTCATATGTCATAAGACCTCTGTTATTGTCCTGTAATGAACATTTGAGTACTGTTTTTAAAAGTATTTGCCTGTCTCTTGTTGATCTGAACAAATTCTTTACTCTAAAGTTCTTCTAAACTCACAGCTTTCATATGTCATTAGACCTCTGTTATTGTCCTGTAATGAACACCTTCCCCCAACTACTTATTTTAAAATGCAAGGCCCAAAGTGGACAGAGATACAAAGGGAAGTACTATTACAAATTACTGCAAAGCAATTCTCTTTTGATCTCTTTCGGATGCTGTTAGCTCATTCAATTTGCAGTACACTATCAGCTCCATACTATTTGTCTCCTAATACTACTTTTTCCCTGCCATGTATTGGTAAATTGTAACAGTGCATATTTATCTCTAATTTTACTTCACTAATTTCGGTGCTTTGCCCCAGTTTATCAAGGTGATTTTGAAACAGTGTCAAATACAGTGTATTGCTTAGAGATGGACTACAATGCCAATTTTACCCCTCCACCCTTGAACCCCAATTTATTCCTACCTGGAATTCAGAAAACAAATGATTCTGCATGTTTATAACAACTTCAGATTAAGTCAAAACCAGCTGATTTCTTGAAAGCTCCCAAGAGTTATATACACTTTTAATTAGGCAAAAATATTGTGGAAGAAAAAAATCATTAATACCTACATGGACAATATAAGCAAACAGCTATTTTTATTTTGTTTTCAATAAACCCCGAGACAGAACACTGGAATGACTGGATCTGATGAAAGCACAATGTTAAACTACAAAAGCTGGGGTAACACCCTGTATTACTCCTGTTATACAGGCAGGTGAAAAGATAAACCATCTAGCATGGTAAAACATAGCTCTGAAACATGAGGTGGAGGTAATTAATCTATACCCTGCACCATTTTCCTATAGGCCCTCTTTTATCTTCTAGCTTTCTATGTCCTTGTATTTTTTTTTCTGCACTTTAAGAAGTCTTGGAGGGATGCAAAGCAATATTCCCCAAAATGTGTCAAGTTCATAGCTGAGTGTGCCTGTGAGGTTCACCACTGTATTTCTGTATTATTACTAAAAGACTCAAGAACATTTCAGTTGAATCCTTCCTCTCCCTCCACTCCTCAATCTTTAAGCAATAAAAATTCATAGCAAATCAAGAAGGAAAAAAAAAAAAAAACCATGAGGAATCTCAAATTAGACCTAATTAGGCAATTAAGGTCTTCCTTCAGAAGCTAGAAAAATCTGATTCTGATTTAATAACACAAGGTGATCTTCTCTTTCCTTTGGTTTTCACATGCTCCACCTAAGCATCTGCAACAACCATTGCCAAAGACATCACCCTGTTCTAGAACAGATTTTGTTCTGTCCTTAATAAAACCCCATCAGAACATGCTACCAAAGAATACCACGGACTCTACTAAATTACATGCACAATCTGCCCCAGCTGAAATGCTATGAGAATGCTTTTCCACCAGTCTCTTGAGGAAAAGAGAGATGAAGTAATACCTGGTGTGCAGAAATGGAAATGCAAATGAAAATCAACCTGCTCAAAACCATCAATGCTCAGTTCCAATGAGGTTTCACCGAGTACCTACAGAGGATGCTATGTGCTTCCAGAATTGGAAAATAACAGAGCAGTGTCCTTTAGGTCTGCATTTTGAAACCAAGCACTTATATCCCACTTGCAGGTAACCTCCTCCATGGGCGCAACCTTTAAGTGGCAAAAACAATGGGAACATAAATGTCCAGCACTGCAGAAATCAGTAGCAAGGGAAAGGCAAAAACAAACCACAAGAATCATTTCAACACCCCAATTATTTTCATGGTTTAAGAAGAAAAAACTTTTTTTAATAATGCAAACCTTAAATTTTACCTAATGATGTACATTCATTTCCATGATTTATACAATTATTGCATAAGATTTGTGGTCATTTACATCTTCCAGTTCAAGTGACATTAGGTAGCACAATTTTGTATTAAATTCTAGGTACACTTTCAGTCAATTACACAAGTGTGAAACAAGAGCAAGACAGACTATTCCCTTCAGAACGCCTTCTCCACATTTGTCCAGATGTAAAGGTGGCATAATGGAGACAGTTGTGATGTTTATGGTAATCCCACACTGATTTGTGTTGCTTTGGCAGATTGTAGTGTGATGTTGTAAGGTAATGGCAAAAAAACCCAAAAAAAAAATCAACCCCAAAACCCCATAGAACCTTAAGAGGCCAGGAAAAATAATCAAACTTGTAGGCTGATAAGAACTGGACACTTTCTTTTTGGCAAGGCAAAACTACTTCAAGGATTCAGAAAAGTAGAAAACAAAAATAATGTTTTTTTCAGTAAAAAGGTAAAATAAGAGTGTTTAACTACTGTGTAATAAGTCCCAATACATTGGTGGCAGTGCCTATACATCACGCTAGAAGGAATGGAACCATCCTGACATGAAGCCATATTGAACAGAACAAACTCAAGACTAGGAAAACCATGTGCTGATGCCTTTATCAGCTTGCCATGTTGAGTGTTTTAAGTGCATGACTGAAAATAAAAGCACGATGATGCCATTGAAACAGTGCAAGTGAGTTACTGGGTGCCTTCATCTGGAACAGAGACAAGAGACTGCACACAGACAAGGGCATGGCTTAAGAGGCAGGATTACAGCAGCAAAGAAAAACTGCAGGAGTAGCTCAGAACTCAGCTCACATTTGTCCTACACATATGAAAGCTACAACATATTTTGCTCCACAGCACAAAGGAAATTCAAGCAGAAAGGTAAAGAAACAGACAAGGATCACTAAGTAATTTCTGAGCAGTGAGACAAGAAGGCAAAAATATGATTTTGACCTCAAAAAAAAATCAGCACCATCATCCTGGATATTTTGCTCTCTTTCATGCAGGACAGAGAGAAATGGCAAATGATGAAAAAAGATAAGGAAAGGTACCGAGGATGACTGCTTGGCACTTTTGAAAAACATTTTTTAACTAGAAAATAATCAAGGGACTTATAAATAGTAGCCAATTACCTCCCTCAAGCCTTTGTCAATAAAGAGATGACCACAATAATGTCTATTTTGGTGACAAGTGTCTCAATGAGAAGGCAGTGCCCCAAAGGGCAGTTTCATTTTTACATATAAAAACAGTATTTGTGGTAGATTCTATTCTTCATAGCAGTTTAATAGTTATGTGGCAAGAGTTTCAAGCCAAAATCCCTTTTTAGAGGAACACTAAGGGATAACAAAAAGCATGTGGACACAGCTTACTGTGAATCCTCCACTTTGGATTTGTTGAGAAACTTATTTACCCAAAAAGTTTTACCCTGGTGAAAGTTAGTGGTACACAGCATGTGGTTATTAACTATTAAATAATGTGATCTTGCAATACTGGTTGAGCACCTTCAATTCCCACAGGCTCAAATTAAAATTTCAACTGTTAAGCACTTCGATTATCGCATTTATCCCATTCAACCTTTTTTTTTTCCCCTTCCCTCTTTGAGTGGGCAACTCCAGTGATCATGGTACAACATTCCAGCCAAAGCTGATTCCCCTTAGCTTTTTCATAGAATACAACACAGTGTAGAACAGGACTTGGAAGAAAGGAAAAGGAAGAGGTTCAGTAAAGAGCAACATGAGAATATTGTCTCTGAAAGAGAGCTTAATTTTACCCCATTGAAAACCATGAGTGCAATTGCTCCAGTCCAGGCTCTAACTGCTCTCAGTGACCTGAATGGCACAACTAACATGAATCCCCCCATGGAAAGCAAAGAAAAACAGAGGATGTGCAAAGCAGGCAGTCCCTGTTACTAAGCTGGAATTGATTGTGCTCCAACATGATTAACTCCCAAAAATTTGCTAAGATATGCTGGTGTCACATTACAATAAAAACAGCGATACAGCTCTCACTACAAGAAGATTAAGGATTTTGTTCTGGTCCTGACTAATCCATTCATGAATTGCAGGGCACAGCCCTTGCCACACTCGCCTGCCAAAAAAAGGCAGCTCCATCTTCTTGTGCTGAAAAAAGTAGTAGGCTTAGTGGTTATAAAGTTCATGTTTTAAAGTGCACTGTCATTTTAAAGAAACTTTCCCTATTAAAAAAAGTAAATAAAAACCGATATCAACACCCTATAAAAATAATAGCTGCAATACTCCTAAAATTGCAACTTAAAATCATGTTAGCAAGATTCAAATCTTTTTCAAAAAAAGATATGAACCCAAAATAAAAAAACCTTTCTGCAGAGAATTCCCAAGCAAAACCTCACGTAGTGTCCTACAAGTCCCTCTCCTAACAGCATCTCACAGAAAATCCATTCAGTTTCTTCCAGCTGACAACCTCAAGAAAACAGAGGTCTAAATAAATCAGTCCTTCCCACCAGTCACCTACATAAGTGCAGGTGTGGGTGCTGGTGCAGTTTTTCCATCAACTCCTCCTCTGTAGGTTCTTCCAAAACATCTCTACAAAGAAAAAGCATGAGTTGTTAGGGGCAGCCAAAGGGAGCTTCCCAGCATTTGTTTTTGCAATGCTCATACAGAGATGTAACATGTGCTTGTTTCAGGAATGAAACAAGGAATTAAAATTACAATAAGCTGATGCTCCCTAAAGATGCATCTAGTTGCAAGCGATCCATCCTCTACAGATGTGTCATGGAAACCAGCAGCTGTTTTCCCATAAGAAGCAGGGAAGCAATTTCCTGCACACAGTACAATACAACTGAAGGTCAGTAGATTTGTTTTCCTGAAAAAACTCCCAAATGAGAACATGCTCCCAATGCTACTATTGAGTATCCAACATGCACCACAAGTTCCACTAATGCACGATCATCAAGTATTAACTCACCACCCACAATGTCATAATAAGCCAAGAACATGCATCACTTCCCTCATCTTCCCCTTTTCTTCTTTCCCTTGTTTTTTCCTCCCTCTGCAGTTGTTCCCCTCACCCCCAGCACCTCCTCTCCCATCCTACCATGAGCACAAAACATATAAAGGTCAGACTACCAAGTCAGCTTAAAGCAGGCCTAACTAAAGCACTTGCTGCATTTCTCCAAACTAACAGATGAAACAGTTTGCTTCAGAGGGAGGAAACAGAAGACACCTTGCAGCCAACACACATTCTTTAAAACAGATAAAGAAAAAAAAACTACATTGATTATCAAGTCCAGCCCAACTCACCTGAACATGAGTTCAACTGTCCTCTGGTATTCAATATCTGAAAGAGACTCTCGCTGGCAGCGATGGTCCCACTTGTGAATAAAGTTCTGAAATGTAAAAGGAACAGCAAAAGATATAAAGGCTTCTTCTGATGGCACCAGAAAAGAGTTTATATCAGGGCACTATGTTTGCAGATAAGGTTTGGGAGGCAGGTGAGGTTTGATTTTACACAGAGAACACTGATTTATTCAGGCATCAGCTTATTTACTTGCTGCAGGTCACTACTTTATGCAGGCCTTTGTTCAGCAATGAAGTAACTTTCTCATTACAAACTGAAAGAAGAGCAGAGCAGAAGACAGCCCTGCTGCCTTCAGCTCCTAGCAAGGACTGGGTCCCCAAGACAGCCGTGTGAACTACCCACAAGATTTCACCCGATTTGAGTTTCTTCATCTTTAAAAACCCAACAACATATAAACATACTGCTAGTCCAGGTTTTGCCATGTTCCCTTACTCATTTTGTATAACTCTGACAGATGAATATCTAGGGAGTATACAAAACCCAACAACATATAAACATACTGCTAGTCCAGGTTTTGCCATGTTCCCTTACTCATTTTGTATAACTCTGACAGATGAATATCTAGGGAGTATACACACAGCTCAGGAAAAAAAAAAAAAAAAAAAAAAAAGAAAAAAAAAAAAAAAAAGGGAGAAAAATAGTGACATCCTGCTCTCCTGCTATGGAATGCTGCATCTTGGCTCTGACAGCAACATTTGGTCACTGCCCTGCAGAAACAAGCAGGTAGAAGATGTCCTAGACCAAAAGTTTGCTCTTCTTCCTACTGTAGTAAATTTTAATTCTAAGTACACTCAGCAATGTCAAGAACATCTCCAAAAGAAACTTTCATAGGGTTTGAGATGGGGTGCCCTCTACAGGCTCGCAGTTCCCTCCACTATCTATAGAAGAAATCTACAATGGTGAACCTGGAGGAGATGGCTATGATTAGCATTCCCTTCTCCATCAGAAATTTGGATTTGCAGGAATGAGTATGAGTATGCCAGGAATACAGAACCACACATTCTTCATGGCATTGCTCAGGCAACTGCACTCCCACAGTTTCTCTGAAAAACTCTAGAATATGATCTCTTGAAAATAAGTAATCAATTCCACTTCTCTAGAGTAGCACTGAACAATGGTGGTAATTCAAATTGGGGTGGGAAGAAACACAGGAGAACCAAATAAAATAAAAATCTTAAATTTAAATTGCTTACTTCATTTGCTGACAAATTAAAATGCAAAAAGCCTGCAGCTTGAATAACTAATGCTGAATTTAAATGGTAATGTATAAGAGACACGCAATTTTATAATACTTTAAGTAATATCTCATCTTTATAATAAGGAGACTGTTACAATGAAATTGTACATACCCAATGAGACACAACCAGTTTTGTGACAAAATTGCAAATAAAACATACAATCCTCTAGGAAAAAGAAAACAATTCCTCAGCTCTTCGGGCATAGGGCAGAACTTAGAAATTAGAACCCATTTTCAGGATCTCACACCAAATAAACACACTTCCTTACCTCCAGAAGTAAAGCTATGAAGAGATTAACCCAGATGACAGAGGAGATCAACCACCAGGCTACAAAATAGATCTTTGCCCACCTGCAGATCAGATGAACAGACAATACATAAAGGAGGCAGTAAATAACCTCAGCCTGAGCAGAGCACCATGAAATCACATTTTTTTCCTTGAAATATAATACTACTACTTTCTTTACGGAAAAGGGGGCCTGAATCAAAAAATTAAAAATAAAAAATGTTTGCTTTTCATTAAGTTAGCTGAACAGACTCACTCTCCTGGGTTAACCAGCCAACGGTCACTGGAGCAGCTCAACCCAGGCACTATCCAGTTCATTCAAACATTCCCCATGAAGTCAGTAAATACAAATGAAAGATATGTCCAAGGTTTTAAGTCAAGAAAAAATTGTTCATCCACATAGAAAACACAGAAGCATTAGATTTATTTCCTATATATCAGAATTGGTACAAAAGAAAGGTAAGCAGCACCCTTTGGAGCAGATGGTAGGAACTGTGCTATGTGTATACTTCTTGCTCGAGTACATTAGAAGCTGGATTTAGATGGGACTTCTTCAGTATTACTACAGATATTCAAGTACTTACGGACTTGAATATCTTGAAAATGCATCCAAAAAGACTTGCCAGTTGTTCACCACCATCACATCCCAGAGGGTCACCACTGCTGCCTAAATAACGGGAGTAGAACAGTGTTTAAGTGGCTGTACCACAGATCTAAACCTCAGAAAATGAGGAGGAAAGACAAGCAGAGAGGGGAAGAAGGAGTGATTTAATCCATGATCAGACTCACAGCAAAGTCATCAAAGTTGTTGGGCCAATATTCCAGCTGTTCATAGGTCCCACACTGCAGAGTGCCATTGTCATGTGTGGTGTTGGCAGCACTGCAAGAGATTACAGGCTGATGTGAACACAGCTCCCTGTGAACTCTGCTTTAGAATTCTTCTGAGCCCCTTGTAGAAAGTTAGATTATCTCATATGGGCAGAAAACAAGCGAAACAGTTCAAAAACATATTTCAGATAAAGCAGGGTAAAACTCCAAGCTACAGATAAGCATTCATGCAATTTCAATGCAGCAAGAAGAAACAGAAGGAGTAACAGATAATGAAGCTGTGTGATTTAACATTAAAAGTAGGGTGGCTCTAAGAATGAAAGGAAAAAAAAACCAACAAAACCAACCACAAACAGCTCAGAGGTATAAAGGTGCAAATGTTTTTAAAAAACAGATTCCTTCTGAGCAGTGATGTTTAGAATCTTACCTGGTATTTCCCAAGGGAACAACAGCACCTTTAAATAGCATTATGCCAGTTATAGCAAATGCATAGAAAACCACCTGGAAGGAACACAACCAACTATAAGCTTTGAATATTTCTGTCACAAAATAAGAAAGCAAAATGCAATTAACACAGAATTTATATTAGTACCACAGCTGAGATAATTGCATCAAGAACAGTGCCTGGAGCTTTTAAAGTGAAAATACTTCTCAACTGCTTGCTCTTACTTTTTAATATTCTACCTAATTTTCAGTTATTAAAATGCATTAAATAATTTTATCATCTATTTTACTTCTCTGTCACAGAATGCTGATATTTAACTATAAACACAGCAGAATAGCAACTTAAAACCAAAGCTCAGTACCAGTATTTACAAAAAACAACCCAAATATCTGAGGAGTTTTCTGCTAGAGTCAATGAAAATAAACTTTTAGTAAGCTTACCTTACTAAAGACAAAACTATGTCATTATATTATATTTCATCAGCAGCTTCCTAAAAAATGCTAATTAGTCTAAAAATAAAGTGTTGAATAACACAAAGGATTTGGGAACTTCTGTCTTCTAATTGTTAGAAATGCAAGCTTCTTTTTAAAGAGACACTTCTCAGTCTTTAGCAGTTGCCTAGGTGATATTGCAATTTTTATCCTAAAAAGATTGTTCTAGAAATAACCCACAGTTTTGCTTTGCTTCTCTGAGAAGGAGCCATTTACCCCAGGAAAGCTTGAAGCAAGCTGAGTCTTCCAACAAAAAGTCTGGTTGGGGTTATTTTGTTTGGTTGGTTTTGGGGTTTTTTCTTTTGGTTTTTTGGGGTTTTTGTGGGTTTTTTTGTTTTGTTTTTTTAGAGGTTTTGTTGGGTTTTTTTTTTTTTTTTGTATTTTGTTACAAAACAAACCTGAGAATGTGAAATCTGGAAGGAATAGAAGAGAACTCCCTGGCCTACAAATTTTGACCACCACTGGAGTAAGCTGAAGCTGACATTTCACAGCCTGCCAGAAGATGGGGTATCTGGCTTGGCAATAAAATTAATTTTATTATTTAAAAAAAGGTATATTTAAAACACTCACTGCCTGAGAAATTAACTAATCAGTTACATTATTTTATCTGCATGTGTGTTCCAGGCTAACATAGGAAAGATATTTTGCATCAGTTGGCAATGGAGTCAGATTTCACTACAGCAGAAGCTCAGTGAGAGCCTCTATGTAATCTCAGGTAAAAGAAAATTGAATTAATGGAAGAGGCAAACACTCTGGCAGACTTGTCTCAGAAGTGTGAGTTGTACAGCACAACAAGGTTTTTACCATCTTAGATCTGCCCCAACCAATATTATTATTTCAAAGTGCAACATAAGCCAATTTAAGGCCTATCCTCTACAGATAAAAGCAGAGATTAATGACAAAAATAGATATTCTGGGTAAATTTCACACTAGGAATATAGACTAGAACAACAAATCATTGATCTTTAACCATTCAAATTAAGGTACCCTACAAAAACCCAAGAACAGCAAAACCAAACCTACCCAGGCACTTCTTTGCCCTACCAGGAAGACTTGGTTGCAAAGCCAGAAACTCAAGAGTTGGGAGAATTTATGTAATGGACATCACACATTGTGATCCACCCTTTAATCACATTTGTTGAGTCTATGTTCTACACAGGCACACCTAAAACAGGATGGCAGAGGTTCTTAAAAAATCATGTCCAAACATGCCATCTCAAGACCTTCTCAGCCAAAAACAATTTTAAAGTTGTTTTGCTATTTAATTTAACATATGGAAACCAGGGTAAGGAAAACTGGTCTACTTTTAGCATGGATTAATTTTTAATTTGAATCCACGCTGAGGCAGACACTCAAAAGAAGTTTTAATTAATCTTTTAAAGATACTCTGCCTAAAGGAGGCACTGCCACTGTGTGCTGGCCATCACAAACCTGCAGTTTATTTCAGCTTTCCAAGACATGCCCTGGAGAAGAACTGGCTGGTTAAGGTGAAATGTTACTGCTCGTGGTGACTGTACAAGAACCTTAACTCTGTTAACTTTGTTGGTGACATACCCTTATTAAACTATAACAAAGGAAATTACAATCTTGCATCTTACTTACCACAAGGATTCCTGCAAAGGCTCTTAAGTTTTTCACCAGATCCAGCAGTGTAGTAACAACCAAAGCCATGAACTAAAACAGAGCAGAATTTTGTACCTATGACATTCATCACACTTCCAATCCATATCAACTTTTTACTAAAAGGACAAAGAATCACATCAAGAGAACTTGAGCTGGTTTTCTCTGGTGAGGGAGCAGGCGAGAGTAAGTGATTTTGTGAGGGGCTGTGCAAAAGTCAGGACAGTTAGAGCCGAGCTATTCCACTCATGTGCACGAGAATTGCAACCTACACTGAAAGGCTCTAACAAAATTTATAGCTTGACCAACAAAGAAACAAAAGTTGTGGAGGGAAGAGCAATCACCTTCATGTTGGGGATAATCCGCAGGAACCTGAAGACAATTAACATGTTCACCAGCCGCACCATATCCCACAGGGACAACAAGCCCATGAACTCAGGCCTCCTAGGACGGGCAGAAAAAGTCACAAATCAGAGGAACAGCCCACCACAGAACAATACAGTTAAATCTACTGGGCTACAGGTAAATACATTGATTTACTTAGCAGGAATCTCAGCTACAGTAAACTAATAACTGATGAAGGAAGGAATCCCTTTAGCCTGGGCTCTTAAATATGTACAGAGAGCTCTTTGAAGTGCACGTTTGTGCCTTCTGCTGGGGAGGAGGCACCAAAGAGGGTCCTTTCAGCAAACAAAAGTGAATCAGAAGGACTGCTAGAGGGAGATACTTCAGGAACTTGCACAAAGATGAGCATTAATCCTTCAGGGCATGCCTGGCTGAAGAAGGGCTATGAAAACAGCACTAGGTTAAAGGACTGCCTTGTCAACCTTCTTCCTTATGTGTTAACATTCCATGGGACATGGGCATACACTTCAAAACCCAGCCCTGAATTCTGGCTTTTACATGAGCTTCTTGGCTGGAAAGGAGGGCAGGTGGTGGGGAGCTAAAGCTGCCAATGACTTGGTAACACTGATGCAAAATTGTGATTTCTACCTCCAATATATTCATCCCCAACAATGAAAGAAATTATTTAAGATAACACTGCACAGAAGGCACAGTCTAGATAACAGCAACATCATTGTCCTGCTGTGAAGGTGGCGGTTGCTTGGTCTGTGGAGGTGACAGCAGCACACATCAGGACTCAGAGTGACTCATCTGGGTTGTAACCTGCTTGCAGTGACTGACACAAAGACCTAACAAGAATTTCTGGTGCTCGAAGATGACAGAGCAAGTAATTGCCTACATTTAAGAATCAAAGGGCAGAAGCAAACACAAACATAATGATAACATCAATAATTAACATAATTAGACTGTAGCAATTACTCTTCTGGTAACTATCACTTCTAGGTGATAGGAATACAAGTAATATTCAAATATAAACCCTTCTAAAACCATAAGGTCTGACTTGTTTACATCTCTTCAGAGATTCTAGTGTAAATTAAGAGGTTCTTCACGGCAACATAAAAAATATCCTGAAAAATCAGGGAGTGCCAGTGTTTTAAGTGTGAGCTTGCATGAAGACACAAAGTAACAGAATGTGTTACGAATCACTTGTGAAGACTCAGGAAATCTTCCAGAATTCCTTTGCTTTCCTCTCTTCTTGTGGAAACGGTTTGCAAATCTTAAGCAATGATTTTTATGTCTTTTACAACAAAAAAGAAAACAGGATAGTTATCCAAAAGCTGTCTGAACTTAAGAAAATAAAAAAAAAACCCAACTGCTTGCTATTACAATACCGACAAAAAGTGTTAAGTCCATGGGAAATTTCTTACTACATTTTATAGCATGAGAAAAACCTCAGCCTTCAGTCTACATACAGGGTTGAAGAGGTTTCATCAGCTGTTTGGGAGTTCATATAACTGGATTTTTGGACAATCTGATACCGAAACATATTAGGCTATCTATGCAGTACCAAATTCCCACTCCTACACCCCTGGTAAGCACAGACCTGCCAAGATATTCTATAAAATCAGATTACAGTTTAAACAAATGCATTCATCTCAGAAGAGCTACACAGAACTCTAAAACACTAGGAAAAAAGAAAAATTATTTCATTTATCCATATTGCATGGCCTCTAGTGACTACAAGGGTGTGAAATTCTATCAAATTTGGTAAATTAAAAACTGTGCTGATAATCACAGCATCATGACATGTATATATGACAATGTGTGTGTTCCCCTGACCCACCCCAACCACTGAGCAAAGGGCAGCAGGTCACAGAGGTTACTCACCAGCCAGGGTGAGGAAATCCATACACAGCAAAAGTTGCAATCTCCAGAATCTTCAGTTAGGAAAGAAAAACCAAAACAAAAAAGTCAACACTTTACTTTATAAATCTGTGTTCCAGAAATTATGTAAGCTTCTTGACAAGAAACATTTTCAAGAGCTTTAAGCCACTAATTCAACTCACTTTAAAGCTCTGAATTGTCATATTTGCCTAGTTATTCTCCAAACTGACCAAATGTACACAGCATCCAATAGTGACTCATAAAAGGATACACAGTGAATACCATTAACCATGAATTTGACCTCATCTGTCAGGCTTTGACCAGATAATTATTATAATAGTTGGAAAATTTTTTTTTTAATTTAAAGAGAAAAGTGGTTTTAAACTATGAAACAGAATGCCTCATGCAATTATTCCAGGAGATTAATTTTTTCCAAATAAAATTTAAAAGGTTTCTTATCAGAAAAGCACTTTTTCCATGGATTTAAATAAGCCTATCTTCAGAACACAGACCCTAAGAGAACTATGTGCCACTATATAAACTTTCCAGCTACAGAAACCCACAACACTGGCTCATGTTGTTCAGCTCAGCAGATCAGTGTTGAAAAAAAGCAATCCCATCAGCTCTTGTAGTTCCCTAACCTCCCTAGCCAACAAATCCAAGAATGTGTAAGCGAACAAAGCACTTACCAGCAAAATGACAGTCAGAAGTCCATCAAATCTATTGCTTGGGTAAGACAAGTATCTTTTCAAGCCCATTGCTAAGACTTTCAGCAACATTTCCAGCAGATAGTACAGGATGAAGAAGCAGTTGATAGCCTACACCCCCCAAAGAAAAACAACCATTAGAATTCCTGACATCTCAGGGAACAGCAGTAACTGCATGGAATATTGTTGCATCTTACCCCCAGGAAGAAGTCATCTCTTTCAGACGGCTGCTTATCTGCATCCATCACCAAAACCACCTTAAACAAAAAATGTTTTATCAATCTACTGCTTTACTGCTACATTAAACAGATTTTTAAGCACAAGAACAGTCTTTCATGTTTTGCATAGACCTTTTCAAGCAGCTCAAAATACATTTTTAACTGCAAGTATTCCCTCTTAACACTTCACATGACTAAAAAGCATGCCAAAAACCCAACTACTAGAAAAAGCAGTTATTTAAAGAAAATTAAAGAACAAAAGCAGAAATTAAATTTGTCACAGAGAAAAACCAAAAAACAATGACAAAAAGAAAAAGAAAGAAAACCACTGTCCCACAACAAAAAAACCTTTACTTACACAAATAGAAATAATGTTTGCCAGGGCTATCACATTCCCCAAGTAGCCAAAGTAGGGATGGCCAAAGGCAAACTGCATTTTCTGCATAAAATGGGATTGGTACTCTGGACTGGGAGGGTGCTGAAAGGAACACAAAAGATTTGCTGAGTCACAAAGCATAAGCATTTTTTAAAATATACAATAATTTTTAAAACTCACCCCATTTCAAATTTAAAAAAACCCAGACAGTTTCAAAGCAAATCTTCAGGGCCACAGGCTAATTTTGACATTTCATCAGGAAAATGTTTTCCAGCTGTGGCTATTAACAGCAAGAGACCATTTCTGATTATGGCACAACACAAGGTAATGACAAAAAAGGAAGATAATCCAACCTCTCTCCAATGCCCCAAGCAGATAAACTAAACACCAAGCTACTATTTGTATACATCCCTTCCCCATTTTCCAATATTTAATTCAGAAGTCTTAGATACATGCAAATATAGAAGAGAACATTTCCTAACCCTCAAATAATTTAGTGTTTTGTTTTCTCTTTCTCTCTCTCCAAATGGAGAAAACTGCTTTCTGCCCATTTTCATCTGAACACTGAGAGAATCCACATTTTGGTCATCATTCAGGGATTGGAGGAAAGACTTTGAGCTATTTTTCCTGAACAACTCACTTTCAAATGCTGATAGAATAAGCAAAGATGTATTTTGTACATTTAACACCACCTAGCAATCCCAAACTAATGCTGTAAAAGTCCCCAGAGCAATTTTGTCTGTGGCTATAAAAGCTGCTCACAAAAAGCTTAAAAATCAGTGCCATGTGATCACACTTTGTGTTCACATGTTGCAAAGTTTGTTTACACACTTTATACTAGAGTACTCTCACTTATTTTTGCACAAGGCCAGAAAACTTCTAATGCTTTATAAATGATGATCACATACATACTTGCTTAATGGCATCTTTGTCTAGTTCTTCAAAGAGCTTCTGGAACTGGGCAGCTGACAGCTGGTCACAGGAGCAAATTTTGAGTGACTTCACATGAAAGAGAAACATTCAGATCAACATCTGCAATAGGAACATCTGCAAAGTTTGCCAAAACCCCTCAGACTACCTTGGAAATCTTGGAATAAAGACGTAATTCAAGCTGTTTGAGTAAGGTTCAATATTGCTCTGCTTTAACACAACACTGCCAAGTGACTGGAGGACATGTCTGGCCTTTTCTATTTTCCCTCTCTGGGATCACATGCTCTTTTGACTAACTTAAATTTTAGTCCCATGTAGCACTGCCACTATTCTGTTATGATCTAAGGAATGCTGCAACAGAGAGCAGATCTCTGGATTTGCTGGTCAGAATTGATAGTCACCAACATAAAGGCTAAGAAAATACAGTTCTTACTCTCATGATGGCTTGCTTGCAGCGAGAATCCATCTCAGCTTTCTGCAGCACCTGTAGTAAGGCCCCAACACTGACACAGGACCTATTTAAATGAAAATAGAACAGGCCCTGCTACAGATAACTTCATAGATGGCAAAATGAGCTGTTCCAAATGTGTTCCTGCCTCTTTCTTGTTTTGAAAAGCAAATGAAACTAGAAGTAGGAAAAAAGGAAACAGACCCTGTAAGAGTCACAAACAGTGTGTTAAGAACATCCAGTTACAGAAAAAATAAATAAATAAGATGAACAACAATCTGCCATTTTCAAGAATGGAACCTCAGTAAATACATTAAAACAAAACAAGATGACCAAAACTCTACTTTTCCAAGATCCTTCACTTACTGTTGTGCACTAGCAGGAGTCTCTTTCAGGGAAGACAGCACCTCAAACGCAGCCCGGATTCCCAGCCGCCTCCTGAGGAGGGAGGACTGAACTGATTTCTGAGCAGTAAAAACACCACAGAGGAAACAATTTACTCACACTTCAGGCACTACTGTGTCCTATGGCTAAATAATATACTGATCCTTGGGCACACATCCCAGATTTGTGATTAGAGATCAGAACAGGAGACTGCCCTAGGCCTCACTCCTTCCAAGAACTCTGTGTACAAGGAGGAAAGAAGCAAGTAAGAAAACAAGTCCTTGGAATTCAAGTAAACATGCAGGTTATGGTTTACTTTCAATTCTGGAGCACACAGGCATATGCCTCTTCCAGAGACACTGGCAACAGCAAAGCTCAAGCATTCACAGAAATTCATACTAGCATGCAAAGAGAAGAGTTAGAGAGCTTGTCCTACTCTAAATGCACAAATCCAGAGCTATGCTTTTTCATGGGTTTTTTAGTTACAGTAACCACTTTCAATCTCAGTTACTTTATTAGTAGTCAGATTATGTCATGCTGTCATGTAAGAAAGAAGAAAATTGAGAAAGAAGGGATGAAACAGAGGAGGAGGAAAGGATTACCAAAAATCCTTTCTACACCCATTCTTTTTACACACTCCTCTGCCACAAGAGGGTGGGGGCCATTCATTCTGAGTAATATTGCCTTGGGCTTATTATCCAACAAACTTCACCTTCTCTCTGGAACTCTACTAGAAAAGCTACTGGGCCAGTCTGGGTAAGACCTGGTCTAGTGGGAGGTATCCCTGCCCATGAATGATCTCTAAGGTCCCTTCCAATCCCTTAATATTCTATGATCTGCTACAGCAGCTATATAAACAGCAGATTTCCTTCACTTGTCCTTCACAGCCACTTGTCCTTGTTCAGTCATACAATAGTGCCTTTTTTTCTCCCTACAATAGTCAAAATTGCAAATCCACAGCATACTTGGAAATATGCAAGCAGGTAATTTTGTGACCAGAGGGGATCTAGCTGTAACAGAACATAAAGGGAAAAGTATCTGCATCAAAGAACATTTAGTACCTTAAAACTGTATCTGCAGCCAGAGTGGGAGGGCTCCTTTAATACACAGATGAAACTTAATTCTTCAAAGGTTCAAGGTTATGGCAGAACACAGAAATTAGGATTGCTTTACTCACCAGAAGATACCCTCGAAACTGGTTGTATATTATTGCTGTGAGCAAATTCATCAAAAACAAGTTGCCTATTGGAGAAGAAGAGGCAGTAAAATTTACTGAAAAATATCTGTTCCTCAAAGAAGTTTCAATGTATGCAGTAAATCAAATGTAAAACTTAAAGAGGGTTCATTTTCTTGTGTTTGATTTCCAAAACGTTTTTAATGTTTGAATATACTGTAATGTATCCGTTCCCCTGTGACATGTTACCAAGAAATTCCAAACCATAAGTACCTTCCATGAAAATGATCTCACAGACACTTTGCAATAACTGGAAGAATCACAAAAGTGAGAAATTCATGATTAAACTTTCCCAGAAAAATAAAACACTGTAGATGGTATTCACAAGTATCAAAGTTGAAGCGCATTGAAGACAAGAGGTAACTTACCTAATACAGTGAAGAGAATGAAGAAGATTGAATATGCTCGATTTTTAGAATATGCAGGTATCATCACTGTATCAAATTTAACAAAAATAGGAAATAATATTTTAATGCTTGAGATGCACAGTAGAGACCTCTACAAACTTTTGGTAATTGGTAAAAGCTCTCATACAGCCAGATTTTAGAGTGGCATATATAATTACACCACAGAAAGGCAAGAATCAAGTTACTAAAGGCATGAAAAAACTTTACACAACCTTTCTCTAGCCATACTAAGAACCAGCAGCTGAAAGAATGGTTACAGTAGTCTGAACAGAGCAATCTTACTCTGTTGTTCTTCAGAAAGAGAGACAACAGTTATTTCTGAAAGACTGCTCACCATCAGGATTATTTGCAGTAGTCAGCAGGACCAGCAGTGATGTCAGGGACTCCGGTAAATTCCGGAAATACACCACCCACTCCTTATCCTGCTGGTTGTCCTAGGCAAAGATGTGTTCATTGTTATGAAAAATACCAAGGAATCACTGTCTTACCAAGGAAGGGGGAAAAAAGTTTTAATTTTTTAACAATTAACATCAGTCAACAATCAATTTCTTACACACAAGAAATCAAATCTTAATCAAATCTACCCTGTGGAAAAAGCAAAAGCCAAACATAAAAATTAAGAGAATGTGTATGAATACAGAGCAATCACATCACTTATTAACAGCAATTAAAAAACACAAGAACAGGAAGGTCCACATGAAGTTATGTCTTGTTAGCACCTCAGACCCAGGAAGAACAATCATGCCACAAACTGACAGTATGGGACTCAGAACTTTCATCAAAAACACACTGGGAGGCTGATCTTGGATGCTTGAATCCTCCACATATTTTTTTCTTCTGGAGGTCAAGAAGAGACAGATAAAAAAATGATGCAGAGTGCAAACAACACAAACATGAGTCAGGCAGCACAGGACAAGCAGCTCTTGAATCTGCTGCAAAGACTAGAATATGTAACCCTAGAGGACATATACAAGACAATGCAAAGAGTCATGAATTTCATTAATAAAATAAAATGTTAGATAAAATGCCATGTTAGATAAAATTACTTTGTATGGATGTCAGAGCAGCACACCAAAATAGGAAAGTCCACTCTCTAATCTGTTATTTTTTGCCTCAATGTACACACATGTGATTGGTTTAGGTATACAAGTTATAAATACACATCTGCTGGGAAAGCTCATAGCTGAAATTAGATGTGACAAACAGAGATAATACAAAGGTCCAGAAGGCAACTAGCAGTGGGAAAACAGGCATCTGCTTCTAATTCCAAAGGTTCTAAATCATGGGAATTCAGGGAATTTGCAGATCATGAGGAAGACTAGAAGCTGGCACAAGTGCAAAGTGCAGCAGAAATGAAGGTGCAAAACTGAGATTAAGGACGGGACCAAAATTACTGGGAGAAGTATGCAAGAAATTTTTGTGTTTACAGCAATATATTTACAGAAGGCCTTAAAAAGTAAGAATTAAAAAACCCACAAATAATCTGAGTGTGATAAATTAAGTTTCAGGAAGTCTAGAAGAGAAGGAACATATCAAGATTACCGAAACACAAAAATTATTTTAACCACAAAATTTCAATTTTACTTTTCAGAAGCAGGAAGAGAAAAACGAGAGGAAAACCCAAAGGGATCAAAAACCAAAACTACTACAGGCAAAAACCTACCAGGCCATGGCCTGGTAGGAATACCAGTACTGAAAGGCGAGAAAACACAGAAGAAACTAAAGTTAGCAAAAAGCTAGATAGAGAATAGAAAAAAAATAAATGAATGATAATATAAATGAAAGAGTGATAAGAGCTTTGAAGACAGAACAGCACAGAAGGTTTCAGCAAAAGCAGAGAAGCTAACTCAAGGGATTAAACTGGGTAAATACATAAGGAAGTCTCCTGCATACATGATACTATACACATGTAAGAGCTCTCCAAATGGACTTCAAACTTATCTCAGCATGTCTGACAACGTGACCTTTTTCAGGGAAAATAAGTTTCACTAGTCTGACTATAAAACTAGACAAGAAGCAGCTGTGCAAGTACAGAAAAAAGGCACCCAGAGCTACCAAAGCAGCCAGAGAATTGATTACCTTTGTTCGAGCAAAGAGCAGCATGGCAAACATGGTGAAGAGAGACAGATGAACAGCCAGTAGTAGAAGAACACTGTTGGAAAGTAAATATATCAAAGTATTAACAGTAACTTTATCTTAGGCTTAAAATCCTCTACTGAAAATGCGAAATTATGCCATATAAAGAAAACAAGGGGTGTTTTTAAGAAGTTATATGGAGATTACAGGAGGAGATGTGAGTTTTGATACAAACTAAAAATCACATTTATGTGCCTCAGTTTTTCCCTTACAAAAGGGCTTAGAAAAGCAGAATCAAAACCTCCCACTCAACTAGCATTTAAAAACCTATGTCACACACACAGTCATGTCAAAGTCTAGACATCCTGTACAGACTAAAGGGAAATCAAAAAGTTACCAGCATCTTCACTCCCTGTGACCTGATCTCACTGAGCACTTAGCTACCCGATCCAGAAGGAAGCTGCTCAGATGCCCCACACCAGAACTCAAAGGATAACAACCTGCCTGCTACCAGCCATCCTGTGAAAAGATGTTTTCTGTGCTATAACCCACCTCATCATTTCAGGCAATGTGCTGTTGATACTTTTTAACGTTTTCTTCATCATAGAAGAATTCTGAAGGAGAAAGAATGGGCGAAGGATTCTTCTTATTCTCACACTCTGCAAAAAACAACAGATCAGGCACTGAGTTCCTGCAAGATTGGCAGCTCAAATACTTTGAATGCAAGTTTGTCAGAAAGCACTGGACACACACATCAACTAAGCCAACAGTGGAACAGAAAAAGAACTGAGCTCTGCTCTTCTGAGCTCACAAAATACCAAAAAAGATTCCACACCTCATTAAAAATGAGGAGAGATTGCTTTAAAAACACACATTGACATTTCAATAGTCTCATCAGGCCACTAATTGGAAACAATCTAACTTTACTGCTCAGTAGGTGTAACAATCTGGCAAGAGATGGCATTTTTGTATTTTCTGCCAAGCTCCGTTTCAAGAAAGGGATTAATAGAGAGCTACTTTCCATAAAAACAAATGTATATTCTAAAAATAAGTGCTTAACTTCAATTTTCAGACTGCTTTATAACTAAAGGGCCTGCTAATTACTTAGCAATTTCTGTCTCTGACAAGACTCAAGCTGCAAGTGCTTTTTTTTCCCACAACACTGCAGTAAATAATCTTTTTGATTCTTGCAGTCAAGACATTTGCAAGCCTTCAAGTTATTCCTGTCACTTATTTGCTACTTCAAGTGTTTCAGCGTCTTGCATTTTAGGATCAGTCTTCTGTGGGCCACACTTAGCAGCAAAAAAAACCCATAAAAATCACTTTCTTTATTTCAATGCTCTTGTTCATCCATCCCAGCAGTTCAACTGCTCCTTCTGCCACTGCTGTGTTGGGAGAGTCCTGTTCAAACTCCCTCTCCACTATCACACCTCAAAATTTCACATTTTAAGATCATGTGTCTCATTCACTTCCCAGCATTTTTACCACGTTAGTGTTTTTATAACAAGGATTGCAAATGCACAACAACTAATTTAATGTAAATCTGTGGCAGACAAAACCAACTGGGAGAGTGCAGTACTACATCAAGGAGAGCACTTCCAGAACCATTTCCAAACCTGATGCTCCTCTCAGGGCACAACTGTTTTGAACCCAGCACACCTTCAGGTTGGAAAGCAGATGTTAAACTACCTGATTACCTTTTTCTTATACTTCACTACAGAGGCTTTGCCATTCAGTCAAGTTAAGCATATAATTCTCCAACTGCACAACAAAATTGGTGCCAGGCAATGAGTTTTCCCTGCACTCTTCAACTGCTGGCAAACAAAAGCAATGAGGGCTATTTAATTTTACCAACAAACACAAAATTTACATTAAGAATCAAACAACATTCTTTGCTAAGCTACATTACACTAAACTTTTTCTGTGCTTAAGTGAATTATCCAGCTATAAAAGACCAAAGTAAAGCTGTTCTTACCTCTTTGCAGAAAAAACTCAGTGACACAATCCAATCAGCAAGGGAAACAATTAATGTCAGTATATATGCCATTAGCCATTTATTTTTCCAAAATTCTTTCCATCCAATTAAGTAACTCTGGACAAGTGAAAAAAAAAAGAACAATCATAACTTACTTTAATAACAAAATCCAATACCCTAATAAGTCAGCACCATTTTTTTCCCCAAGTATCTGCAATTTTACATTAGTGTTCTTAAAAAGCTCTCCAAAATCCAAACAAAAATATGTTGTTGAGAGATTTTTTTTCTACAAGAACTAAATAAAGGTCAGCAAAAGTAAAAGGTGCACAAAGGCCACACGAGAGAAATCCTTTGAATGCAAGAAAATTCTCCACTTAATAAACATAAAAAAGGGATTTTTCAGAAATAAGTATCCAAAGAAAGGTCAGTTTCTGACAACTTTTATTTTGTGTAAATGAACTGACACATATTTATTATATACCCTGATTTTATAGCCTAATACAAGCAGCTAAGCCAAAACACTTGCACTCTCAGCAAAATTTATTTCACTCAATTAGGAAAATTAGGTTAAAAAAAGGGAATAAATGTCTTAAATATACACTTGCTAATATCTCCTGAAATGAGGCTCTAATAAAGCAAGGAAATTTCATCTTGCAAACTCAAGATCTGAAAAACAATTCTACCACACACCTACTGCTTAATTCAGTACCAGATGAAGGAGATGCTCACCTTGACAGACACATCAATCACAAACACCAGGAAGCAGAGCAGCTCCATGCTCTCCGTGAGGCCACAGGGAGGATTCCAGGTGGGAAGGCGGTACCGCACATCCGACGTGACAGTGAGTGAGGAAGGCTCTTCAATGAAAGCCAAAGCCAAGATTACAGTAATGGTTAAGCTTAAAATCCTGTTTGGACAGAGATTAAATCAAAAATAAAACCAAGAAAACCATTAAAAAAACATACAAAAAACCACCACCCCAAAACAAACCCCATAAAACAGCCACTAAATGAGTCAAAATAATAACAAAATACTTACAGTAAAGCAATTTTCTTTGAAGTAAACCAAGCTTTATGATACCATATTTCACTCAAATGGGTTAGACCACAAGGCAGCACTTGACTAGCATGTTGTTGCCTGCACTGGAGATGTAACTGCTGGCCACCAAGTAACCTGAGGTGGTGTCCTTTTGAAACTAAGAGCAGCAAACAATCTTGCTGGTATCCAACATGTTTAGAAACAGACACTTTGAAAACTCTTAAGGCACAGTGCTTTAAATCATGCTAATTAGTCCACTCATGCAACAGTCCTGTGGCTGTTTCCAAAGAGCCATCTACGTCATCATACTTCCATAAAGTTTTCTGCTTTCTGCTTCTATCATGTTCACATGTGGTCATAAGAACTTACTTGCTTCCCAGAATAAGTTCTTATAAAGGTAAAAACACAATTACCTAATTATCTAACAAGTAAGAAAGAGGAAGAGTAGTTTTTCAGGAAGACTAACTCCTAAACAAAAAAGCAAAGAGAATAACCAAGTTCTTACCACTGGCAAGTCCTGGAATAGTACCATCGATAAAGCCACAGGGATTTGGAGTCTACACGGTGATTTATAGATCGGTACTGAAGGCAGGAAGCAAAAAGGCTAATTCAAAAATTACATTCAGTCTGTCTCAAAAGCAAAGATCAAGTGACCAAAGCAAACCCAATTAGTACATGTTATTAATTATTAAAGTATCAGGTCACCCATGACCACAGAGGTACTCTACCTGTGTGAAAAGGGCAAGATTGTAAAGAAGTTCTGCTATCTCAAGACCACAGAGCTGCTCAGATAATTAAACTGTGTGCCAGTCATCTCAAGCAAGCACTGTCATCATTTCAAATAACAGCATTTGTAATAATTCGGTGACTATTCTATGTACTTGCCAAAATGGTCCACCCACTTAATTCCCCTCTCCAACATTCATTTCACTCATGGATCTTCTTTTGTCTTTCTTTTCCAACAGGCCATAAGATGCAAACAAATTAATTCTGTATAGAAGAGACCGCAACCTATGTCTTTGAATAAAATATGCTTCCAGATCAGGAAGTGCATGTGATTCTTAAGGAATCCCCAAAATATGTCCCTCCTCTGTGACAGCTCCTGGGCTGTTCTCACTCTGTCCCTGCTGAGTAGATGCTTCCAGAAAGGTGGCCACACCTTAAATACATCTGTCCCCCAGAAATCTCCTAACCAAAAGCCATCTAGATGCAACGAGAGAGCTCAAGAACTGCCCTTCAGCATTCCCTCTGCCTGGGAGAAAACAGGATCTAGGAACCTGCAGTGATGGCCAGTAAAGGAGAGACAAAGAGGGAATCAAGACTTCCAAAGGCACCAAGTTCAGCTGAAGCTGAAGAGCTCCAGCTTCACACTTGAAGCCAGCCTTAAACTCTTGAGCTTTTGCCAGCTCTTATTATGTGCAAGTAGTCAGATTGAGAGGCAAAGTACAGGGTTTACTCAAATCATTTCTCTTAGCAGTAGATTAGTCACTAGCAAAACACCCACAATCAAACCAACACAAACAAATAAACAAACAAAAAAACACCATGAAAATCACTCCACAAAACAGCATGTCTTCTGAAACCCTCAAAGAGATTACTTCATTTCGGGGAAAAATATATTTCTCCTAGGCAGAAGTTCACTGAGCCTTGCATACCACAGGAATTTGGAATTCTGATTTTGCTTTGTGAATTGAGATGGTGGATTACAAATGTTGCCTGAACACAGAAGAACTTAAAAACTGGCAGAGTGTGTCACAAACATCCAGCATAGGAAGAATAACAGCTAACAAAAAAATTTTTACTTACTTGTATTGCATCTTCAATAAATACTATAGCTTGGTTTATATAAAGGTCATTATCAGCTCCAGCACCTATGAAGTAAAAAAGAAATAAAAATCACTTGCTGTATTTTGGATAAAACCACTTATCAGTTAACAGAAGGTGCACAATCATGGTTCTCACGCAAAGGGCACTGTACACACAGACAAAAAAATAGAGTTCCTGCCACATCTACTCTCAGCAGCACTGTGCATTACATTAAATAAGTCATAATATCAAACACATCATGCACCTTTCTGTGTTTTGTTAAAAGGTTCTCTTTTAGGTTTAAGTAGCCAGATTACACTGGTAGTTAAGTATCACAAAACTACACAGAGACAAGTCCTAACAGGCAAAATAATTGAGATTCAAATTGTTCTTTGACAGAGTGTACAGTCAAGCGAAGCCAGGAAAATCAGGCACTACTATTATAGCAATTTTTATTTTTGTTTAATAAAGATACTGCGGTCTAGAGTGATCTTGTTCCTCCAAGACCAACAGGAACCCCCAGTCATATGAGAACTCAATTAAGTGCTTTTTAAATTTGTTCCTGGAGTTACTATTACCATACCAAACAGATCAAAGCTCAAGACACAGCAAGGGGTGAAAGAATACATTTTGAAATAAAACACCACTAAATTAGTTAGTATGACACTTTTCAAAGCCCATAATTAAGAAGTCTATGTGAAGATAGACACATAAAAAATAAAGGGCAGCCACTTGTGTTTACTTGAAGTAAGACCTTTCAGGAACTAACCCGGCAATTAAGCCAAAAAGAGAAATAAAGGTAGTTAAGGTCAAAATAAGGAAGGAAAAAAAAAAGGAGACAAAAAACTGAGGGAGACTCCAGATATGAAAAAGATATGCTAGCGTAGCCTTCCAATAGAGGGGAAGAGTCCCAAGGAGCACTTCATACCATCTCCACCCAGGAGACAGCAATCACAACCCAGGATACAACAGGAAAGAGTCCATCCCAGCAGCACCACAATGCCCTCCTCCACACACCAAGCAATGCCAAAAACAACTCTGATCAGAGTCACAGACAATTTTATGTTCCACGTGATTCAGCAGCATCTATTTCCTACAAATACTGCAAACGGTTTTTAAATGTCACCCTTTATCTGAGCATCAGCAACAACAGTTTTTACTGATCCTGATACAAACCATGGCACAAGAAAGATCTGATCATAAACAGGAGACAAGCCAGGTTAATGCAGTAACGACATTCTTTTTTTAATGACATCTCACACAAGTTGCTTTAAAAAAAAAGTTGCTTAAAGGAACGATTACCTAAAAGGATTGCAATGACAGCAAAAGCTTTAGGTACTTGAAGCACACAGCAAGCCACTAATGTTGATGCCAAGGATTTTGGAAGGGCAGAATCTAAGTGACTGTTCATAGTATAAAAATAAAATAGGGAAATTAGACAAAAATGTTTACTATAGCAATTTCTCCATGCATTCTACCATGGATATCCAACTTATTCTGCAACTCTTAGTCACAGCAAGTGACACTTAGTCACAAGCGATGATTAAAGCACGGCTCGCTTTGGGCACACAGAATCCATCCGAGACCCCGCTGCACTTCTGGAACTGCACGAAAGACCAACAAAAAGTGAAGGCTCCCTTAGGTGACGCAATGTCCCGAAAAGAGAGAACCTGAGGTCTCCAAAGGATTCCATCCTGGGGGAATTGAGATGTCAGACCTACGACAGTCACCGGGTCCGAGAAAACCTTGTCAGCACTTGAGAGGAAAACCCTAAAATTACATAAGGAACTAAAGAAGCCTGGGGCTGTAGCAGCAGTGCAAGGCTCGCACCTGAACCCAGTGCTACCGGCTCCCCCAGAGCCGTCCCCGCCGGAGCTGCCGGGAGCAGCCCGGGCAGGGCAGCCGAGCCCCGCCGAGCCCCGCAGCAGCCCGGGGAGCTTCCTGCCCCTCCCGCTCCCGGGAGCGCCCCAGCTCTGCGGGAAAGGCGAGAGCTCCACCCGCTCCAGCGCCCCGGGCACTCACCGTCCTCGCCGGCCGAGCGGGCACCGCCGCGCTCCCGCCACAACCCCCGGCCCGCCCGCCAGCGCCGCGGGGGCAGCAGCGGCTCCTCCTCAGCGCCGGCCTCCATCGGCACCACCGACCGCGCTGCCGCCGCGCCGCCGCCGGACTGCGATGGGGCAGGACGGGGCGGGAGGGAGGGGACCGGGGGCGGGACGGGAGCGGGGCTCGGCCGGCCCCGGGCGGCTCCGCCCGCCGCATGTGACCGGCTGCGAGGGAGAGCGGGATCTGCGGCCCCGCCGGGCTCCTCCCGCCGGACGCGGCGCTGCCCCGGCCTTCGCCCCCCTGGGCGCCATTTCCCGCCCGCTCCTGGCTGCTGGAGCCGGCGGCGTGTGCGGGAGAAAAGTGTCGGGTTTTCACATGCCACGCGTCATTCATGGATTAAAAAATACATCCCCGGTAAGGAGTTGCATCTTTTTTCGCCTCAGGCTAGTTGCAGGCTCCTGGCTGGGTGCCTCAGGGCAGCTGCAGGGCTGCTTCTCGCATATATCACAGTCCTAAATAACCATTTACATCCCTGGTCGCAGAAAGTACTTAATTTGTATTTAATCACGTAGGCATTCCATAAGCAGCCCTGAACTTCACTCGTGTTGCTGTCACTGTTAAAGATGCTTCACTTGTGCTATTTGCCCACTTTTCTCACGGTCCCCTTCACACGCCCTTCCACTGGTCAGTTTCATACAGCTGCAATTTCAAAAGAGGCGTCAGGACAATTTGCCAACGCTTTTCTGCCGCATACTGGGATCTGTGGCAGCATAAGGATGAACACAAGAGTTTATCAATCCCTCATTTTAGTACTCCAGCTTGGGAAGTAAAAGTAGACCTATCCTTTGCTCTTTAATTGAAAGCTACATGTTGTTTATCAAACGGGGTGCTCTTCAGTGAATATTTTACACATTTACTAGTCAAGACTGTTATAAAGGTGACTCTTAATTGTAATAACTAGTTGAATTGCAAATAAAATCATGGACCAGGGAGCAATGTTCACTGTGGACAATGGTGTTGTGATAGGCCAGCTCTCTTTCAGGGAGCTGGTGGTATGTAGGGAAAACAACAAGCTATTAGTCATGATGTGTCAAATTCAGCCAAATGACAAAAAAATTATTGGTCTCTAAGGGCCACCTTTATTTAACTCTGAGAGGAACATGTATAATTTTATATATGTTTGATAAATAGCAATGGGGTAGCTTTTGCTTTCATCTGCAACACTGACTTCCAAATAAGTCAGGGTAAGATCCAGCTGAAGATAAAAACAAAAACTCTTTGATGTTATCTTTACCATAATGGTTGTGCAATGGATTGACCTGGGCTGCTCCATCACTCCCCTCCTGAGCTGGATATGGAGAGAAAATATGAAATAAGGGCAGGGAGAGGTCACTCACTGAATACCACCATAGGCAAAACAGAATCTACATAGCAAAATTATTTGAATTTATTACCAATCATAACAAAACAGGATAATGAGAAATAAAGCAAGTCCTAACGACAACACACCCCTCCCTCCTTCCTGGGCTAAATTTATTCCTGATTTTCTACCCCTCTCCCTCAGTGGCGTAGTGAGGCAGGGCATGGTGTTATGATCAGTTCTTGTTGCTTCTGCCACTGCTTCCTCCTCAGGGCAATGAGTCCTTCCCCTCCTTCAGCGTGGCGGTTTCCCTCCCACAGAGAACAGTCCTCCACAAACTTTTCCAACACAAGTCCTTCCCATGGGCTGCAGATCTTCAGGAACAGCCCGTTGTGGGTTTCCTGCAGTGCCACAAATCCTACTGGGACACCTCCTCCAGCATGGGCTCCTCTCTCCACAGGTCCCTCCCAGGACCCTGCTCCAGCATGGGCTTCCCACAGGTTCACAGCCTCCTTTGAGCATCCCCCTGCTCTTTTTAGAGAAAAAAATTTGGATTCAAATGAACTCTTCCTTGCCTTTGTCGTAATGATGTAAATCCACAATACTAAACTCCTTCTCACCATGATATCAAAAGACTTATAAGAAGAATGTAAAACAATTGCTTTAACTTTACCTGATCAGTCTCTAACTGTAACACATATGCTAACATCTTGCAGTAAGCTCACCTCTCCACAGCATCTTGCTAATGTGCAAGTTAATGCTTTTGGAGAGCAGATTGCAGAATCTCAAGAAAAGTTAGGTAAAACTGTAGCGGCGCATTTCGGTGGGGGGAAGCCCCCGGGGGTGTTGGGTACTACAAATGGCGCCCAAGTCCGGGCTCGAGGATCAACGACCCTGAGACCACCACCGCCCTGCCAGTACAGCGCAGAACCCCGTGGAACACCGCTTCAGCACCGCCTCCAGCACCGCGGAGTGGCCACGCGGAGTCGCAGCCACGGCCTCGTGCGGCCCTGTCACCACTGTGCAGATGCCCTGCAACCCCACCACCACCAGCCGTCATGGGCCCAGGCCCTGGCGCAGCCCTGGCCCGCCGCGACCCCGCCGCTGCACGCACGCGCCCCAGCACCCAGAGAAGCCGCGCGGAGCGCACCCCACCCCCTGCCTGGCAGTGGTGGGGAGCACCCTTCAGAGCGGGCGGACCGTGCGGAGTGCCGAGCCCAAGCAGTTGATGCCCTGGACCACAGCCGCGGCGAAAGCCCACCAGTTTCCACAAGGGAGCCACCAGACAACCCAGGCACCGCACCCCCCAAAACTGCTTTTGTCAGTTCTGTGACCTCCTTCCTCAGTCTTACTCTCTCCCTCCCTTGCTGCCTCTTCTCCCTAACTTCATCCCTACCCCACCTTCCCCTAAACAAAACCCCTAGAGTATCCAACACATCCACGACCACATGTCAGCCAAGATGGCTCCAGCCATATGGCATAGCACCATCTTCTACTTTCTCCTTTCCTAAATCCCTTTCTTCCTGCATTTTCTCCCCCATGCTCCGCCCCTTCCCTGTCTCTCATGAACCAACCCCCCTTCAGCTCCTGATTCCCACCTTCTGCCTTCCAAATCCCACAGGGTGGGAGCTGGAATTGGGGAAGAAGCTGAGAAACCAAAACCCAAAGCTAAAATAATTTTGTAATACCAGTTTTAACAGCCTTGTATATTTAGCTGAATTGGAAATTGTACTTCATGATCTCCTTTTCCTGTTATTCCAAGAGCAGGATGATATCCTTCTCTGCAATCCATACCCCTTTTTGCTTATTTTTGGGTAGTTCACTGGGAGCAAACTGCTCGAAGGCGCAGGGTACCCCGAAAAGATTTTTCTTTTGCAGAGTCCCTGGCTCCCCGTAACCTCCCCACTTCCCAATCCCTATCCACTTGTTCTAGCTGAAAAGATCTCGTCAGCTAGAACTTTTATCCTAAAACCCTCTAACCTTTTTATCATTCTTATCCCATACCTCTCTTCTCTCCATTTCCCTCCCATCCCCGTGAAGTAGTTTTTACAATTATGCTTTTCTAGTTTAAGTGTGTGTTCATATTGCAGATTGTCTGTCCTGTTTTCAGTTTTAGAAAGCAGGGGCCTGTCAGGTCACAAGGGTAGATCCAACAAGAAGCAGTTTTCAGTTGTTTCTTGAATAGCGAGGGTTCAGATAGTATTAGACTGCTGGACCAAAATCGCTTTTGGGTTTATGCTGTCCTCAGTAGGTTCTGAGGGTGACTGATAACCTAAAATGGTGTCTGGGAAAGTATTTTGCGATTTTTGTGGTGAATAACCCCTACCTCCACATTCCCATGGGTCCCAGAGAGCCGGGGGGGAGGGAAGAGTAGGGAGGGGGGAGCGGGAGTCATCCCTCACGCCCTGCCTCCATTTTCCCATGGGCCCCGGAGATCCAGGCGGGAGGGAAAAGGAGGGAGGGGGGGATGACCTAAAACCGGGGGTCTTCTGGGTTAAACCGGTTGGAAGGTGTAAGCAGTGGTAAAGCTCAGATCCAAGGGTGAGAATCTGAGGCCACAAACCCGTCCAGAGTCTGGGGGGCTCCAGGTGATTAAGCAGTTGTAAAGCTCAGATCCAAGGGTGAGGATCTGAGGCCACAAACCTGTGCGGAGTCCAGGGGGCTCCAGGTGTTTTCCTGTCCCTGAGAGGGGGAACAGAAGTCGACACCATAGCCTAAAACTGGGGGCTGTGGTGGTCTGAAAAGCCAGTTGGAAAAGGTAAGACACCATTGGGCCAGTCACGCTGAAAAGGCCAATCCCAAAACTCTCATATGAGCTTAGTGCCAAAGGCTGAAGCCCTTAAAGCACTCGCCTATGCTTTAAATTCACTTAAAAATCTGCAATATGGACCGACATAAGCTGTTTATTACAATTAAATACTCATTTTATCTTTATACTGTGTTAATACCCTTTCAGAACTGAACAATACCTCCCACCAAAGGCAAACAGCGTCAAATGGACTGTTTATAGTGTATTCAATTTATCATCACTGCAATTGTACTTATTTTATGCTGTAAAACTGTGTAATCACTGCTTCATTTTTAAATTGTTAATGGTCATAATTCTCTTCATCTTTTTTCTAACAAAAAAGGGTGAATTGTGGTGTTATATTTTAGTTAAATGGTATGCTCTGTCTCACCCCTTGAAAATGTATGGTTTATTCCAAGCCTGTGATCCTCCCCTGCAGTATCCTGTGCCTGTAATCCCATTGGCCCGATCTGTTCCGCGCCCACTTTGAATCTCCCTGTTCAGTGTGCCAGGGGGATGTTTTGGTCTCTCTTCGACGGCTCTCCTGGCTGGTGCTCTCTCAGCCCCTCTCTCCCCCTCCCCTTTGCCGCCTCACTCCCCTTCCCACCTTCCCCATAAACCATGCTGCCTCCTGGGGGTAGCACCCCCAATAAACCCTCATCTAATGAGCACCCTCAGAGGCCGTGTGGAGTCTCCTTGCCTGGCTGCTGCTACCTGCGAACTCACAGCCTGGGGGGGCCCCCCCAGGGACACCCCCAGGGCCCCCCCCGAAATGCACCGCAACAAAAAACATTGGGAGATAATTTAGCAAAAGCTTTGTGAGAAAATTTGGGACAACAAATGGAAAAGGTCAAAAAAGTCCTAGAAACACAAACAAAAAATTTTGAAAAATCTGTTGGTACTGTACAGTTGGACTCTGATAAAAAGGCTTTTTGCTTTGCTTGTGGTAAACCAGGACACATGAAAAAGGATTGTCCTACAAAAACAATCCAATCCAAACAACTTTCTATTTGCCCTCAATGTTGGAAAGGGAAGCATTTTGCTAAGTACTGTCACTCCGAATTTGACATTGATGACAAACCTTTGTCGTTAAACTCAAAAAAGAGTGCAGATTCCCACCGTGCTTTGACACAAGTAGTGGTACCTCCTTACAGCCAATTGCCCAGTCAAATGGTATTGGTACCTCAGTCATTTATGCCTCAGTCAACCATTCCTCAACTGGTCCCAGCTTAATACCCTCAGGTACGAGGTTTGAATCAGCCTCCTCAAAACAGATACACCTTTTAAATAATTTTTGTTATGAAGGCATTTCTACCAAAATTATCCAGTTTTTTCAACAAATACAAGATTTTTTTATTCTAGGCAAAGCCAGCAACAAAATTTTGGGACTTTCAGTCCTTCCAGCTGTTGTTTCAGTAAATTGTACTGAATAGCTAGTAATTGTAGCTCTTGCACTTAATGTTCCTATGGTAATTCCACCAAAAACACCTTTAGCTATTGCATTTCTTTTACCCATGAATACACCCAAGCAAAACAACTTTCCAGAGAATTCAATTGTGTCTGTGCCATTTGGTACCTCAGTCCTGAGTTCTTTTGGCTGCAGTGTCTGGACTGCAGCCAACCAAAATTGACTTGTAGCCTGACTCATTGTGGTAAAACAGTTTATATTACAGGTATGCCAGATACTGATGCAGATGTCACTAATTTCTCACGTTTTGGCCCAGTGATTGGGATTTGGTAGCTCCTTCAGGTTCTCTTACAGGGATTGGAGGTGCTACTGAGTGTTTGCAAAGTGCATCCATGATTAACATTACAGGTCCTGAAGGAAAAGACAGTGACAGTGCGTCCTTTTGTTGTTCACAAGCCTCTCACCATCTGGGGGAGAGATGTCCTGTCCCAATGGGGAGCAAAACTGGAAGTGGCCCTGTGATGGAAACCACGTCAAAACCTGCCACTTTAAAGCTGAATTGGAAAACTGCTCATCCTATATGGACTGATCAATGGCCTTTAACAGAGAAAAAAAATTAAATATCCTTAAAAGATAGGTAAAGAAACAATTATGGCAAGGTCACATCACACCCACAAACAGTCCCTGGCATTCACCAGTATTCGTCATCCACAAGAAGACATCGGACTCCTGGAGGTTGCTTCATGACCTCCTCAGGTCATGGACTTCCTTCTTTAAAAAATGTGACTTTATGGTTTCATCTTTCAATGGGACCCTTCTGAGAGAGATCCTTTGTTGATAATAGAATGTGTTTTTCTTCCCTACAGATTTCCAAAGACTATTTCTACAGTTTTAGAGATGATGGCACAAATTGTTAAGTTTAGCAGGTCAAGAATTTGCAGTTATCTATTTACCATTGAAAAAAGATTATCTTGATTGGGCAATGCAAAATTCTGATGATTTGCAATATGCATTATTAAACTCCCCAGGTATTTGTTCTGTTCATTACCCAGCTCACAAATTATTGCAGACAAAACTGAGTTTTAGAGAGAAACCTATACTAAGAGAAGAACCTTTAAATGCAATAACTCTCTTCACTGATGGATCTGGCAAAAATCACAAATCAGTCATAACTTGGTTGAACCAAACAACTAAACCTTGGAAATCAGATGTCCAGATAATAGAAGGATCTCCTCAAATTGTTGAACTTGCCGCTGTGGTTCAGGCTTTTCAGCTCTTTCCACAACTTTTTAATTTAATTACAGATTCTGCTTATGTTGCTAATGTGGTTAAAATAAAGGATGTTAGTAATGACATTTTATATCATTGGCTTTCATGTCTTTATACAATTTTGCAATATAGAACTAGACACAGGAATAAGCCTATCCTTTTTTATTGCTCCGTGAAGTTAAAAATTAAGTTTTTGCAAACTGTAGGTGGGATGTGGGTAACGCTCTAATTGAGCTCAGAGGACACTGGTTTTATACTTCATTCTGCAATATTCAACGAAACAAGAAGCTGAATTCTAAATTCGATCCCACTAACATGAAGATTACCCATCTGCTTCAAGACAGACGTGCTTCCAATACCTTTCCAAGTTTGACTTTGTGGCCACTCAAAACACTGGACCAGTCAACAAAGCCAGTGCCAGGTAAATAAAAAAACATGCAGAATAAGAACTGAGTCAATTAGCATGACAAAATTACAAGTTTATTGCAAAGTAAGGTGAGTTTTTCTCCCTCAATGGCACATGCCAGAACTGTTAAAATTTTACACATTCAGCTGGATGTTACTCATAAGTCTTATCCAAATTATCAGAACCAAACAAAAGACTATCCTGGGTTTATTTACTATATTATCCAAATATTTTAAATTAATGTAATTAACTCAAGAAGTTGAAGAAAATCCTTAATAAATGATCTCTTAGCCAAACTACAGTTTAAGTATATTGGGAGTAAAACAGGGAGTCAATTAAAAAAAAATATCATAACGGTCAGCTCAGGAACTGTTAAGCAGGTCATCCATGGTAATTATCACAGTATAATCCAGTTTTGAACATTCTGTTTGGCAAATTAATTACCAGAGTTAAACAAGACAGGAAGTCAGTCCACATCTTCAGCTACAGAAATTCCTTCTTTTTTTTCTAGCTTGGATACCTGCAAGTAAAAAATAAACCAATTCAGTAACAAAAATAAGCTGCTTCTTCCATCAATATATCCTACTGATTGTAAAATAGGCACACAAAGATCAGGTTTTTATTAAATGGATAAATCTTTTGGTTTGACCAAATGCAGCTGATCTTGTGGTGTAACACTGGAAAAAGCAGAAGATGGCCTGCAGATATCTCATCCTTGCAGGTAGATGTGCCAGCTTTCTTCTGAGCTGCATCACAGTTCCTTCGAATTATGACAGCTATTAAAATCCCAGTGAATATTTTGGCACCTAGAAGTGCACCATTTGTGCTCTGACCACAAATCCTTTACTTCAGACACAGCTCCAAGGCAGAAGCTACAGACAGTGCTGTCAGAGTTCCTAGGGTTGTTCCAAACCCCCTCAGCCAGGTAGAACTGAATGACATGAAGACTCCAAGAGCAAATCTGGTAATTCCCAGCAAATGCTATGATCTTAAGTTCCTTTTACCCCTGTTCCTTCTGCAGCAAATGCAAAGGGAATTTTGCACTAAAAATGAGTGGATAACTAAACTGACTTGACTACACTACAGACATCCAAAGCAGAAAAGTTCTTTCTACAAATCCAACAGATTTCTCTATCATTAGCACTCCAAATTGTTTCCATTCACAAATGAGCTTGAGCTGTAACTTGACTCTCCTACAGGAAAACCTGGCATTTCCTAACTAAAGGTGGGTTTTATGTCAAGTTTATGCCATATTTTCACAGTCCTGTTACTATGCCAGAAAAATCTTAAGCGCAGATTGAGTCCCAGGAGCAGAGTCATCAGTGCAACACTGTCCTAGAGTGATTCTCTTCAGAATTACAATTGTGCTGAACACCTACAGTAAGAGGAAACTCTTCCTGTATTCCTTTTCTTGACTAGGGCAGATTTGACTCAAACCACTGCAAGTTATTATTTTCAGTCTTGCAAAGAGCTGCAGGAGTTATCAGTTCAGGTTACTCTTATCTACACAATAAAAACTTCCCCAAATTTGCCTCTTGGTTTCCAGGAATAAGCTGCAATGGCCATTACCCTTTCAGAGCACAACTGCTATTACATACAAGTCTAGTTAGAGAATGTAACAATATCTGCATCATTAAAAGATCTTAATCACATTTACTGTAAGCATAAAATAATTACATTTTGGCATTTTGGTCCAGACCCTACAAAAACATTTTGCCTGACTCCCACTGAGACCAAAATAACTTTTGCCTTGGACTTCAGTGGAAAAAAGTCCAATATGATGTAAAAAATCTCCCACTATACATACTTTACAATAAAGTACTGCACATGGTAGCTTTTATCCCAGGTTTCAAGGTAATAAAATACTATTACAACATGTCTGGCATTTCACAGATGAAGGAATTAGTATTTTATTACATGTATAAACATATTCTTAAAAGCAACTGGCAGAAAAAAAAAATCTCTGGCAGAAAAAACTTCAAGGTGCTAAAATTCTTCACCCCAGCATTTGTGCCATAAAAGAGGCATTAAAAATAAGTTAGAAGGGGTGGCTAAAAACTATAAAAAGTTAAGCATGGTTCCAATAATCACCTGGGCCCCTCCCCATCTCAGTGCTCAGACTGAGAATGGTACCATTACTGCTGCTGTGTTTAAGCAAACATGAATTTGTGAGTCAGCTAACTTGAGATTCAAAAAAGGAATTGTTGCAGAAGCAGGTGGGAGAAGCACTCACAGTGAATTGCTGCTTCTTACACTGGCTCCCCACGCTGATGTAGGTAAGTCTTAATTCTGCAATTAAGCAGATCCCTTCAGACAGGTCCTGAACTGAAACCAAAACACAAAAGCTTGTTTCTCCCATTAGCACAGGACTTCACGAGTCTGGGTACACCTATTACTTTCTGTCCTCAGTACACCAATTCTTTTATTTTTTCTTGTTCTTGTTTTCATAGCAGTATGACAAAAAAGAACCTAAACAGCCTACACTGAAATCAGGGGATTTAACCTCACAGTTATGTGAAAAGAAAAATCACTTTAAGCAGTTATTTCTGTAATAACTGCTACCCTAAATGTTAGTTGTCTTTTACTGGAGATTCACTGGAACCAGGCTTGACCCACTTTGAATAATTAAGATACAAAATCATTCCAGAAGCAGAAGGCATTTACCTGTTTGTCTATGCACCTGAATTGCCAGGACCATGAGGTGTTGTAGAGGAAAGGCCTCAGGTCAAAGCGGTTGTCATCTGGACTGTAGTTTTCAGCATGGTAGGAAGGAGTGAGGGTGGTCATTTTGTGCCTGTTGACTGAATACATCCTGAAGAAATGCTTAACCTTGAATGCCACCTGGTGTACAAAGAACGAAGCTTTTAACCAGATGAAGTTTCCTAGTATTTTAATTTAAAAATTGAGAGAAGCAAAGTATTTTGGAGACTGTTTTCTACCTTGACAAGGTCTAGATATTCTTTCAAAGCAAGAGTCATTTTTTGTCTCAAAACACATAAAAAAAGGCTTCAAGAGTAGTTGTCATCTGTATTTTAGAGAACAATCTTCCCCGAGGTATAATTGTGAAGTAATTATTTTCAAATTACCCGATTAACAATTGTTTTAACAATTTGCAGTACAAGACAGCAAGCTCCATTAAGAGATGCAGACCAGCTTCGCCAGCATATTCTGCTGCACCTGTAGAATAATCTCTAAACACAAAATAATGAAACTATTACTTTCAGTTAAAAGGACCCTGACCTTTTTCCAAACATACTTTATTTTGGCAAAAGCATTAAACTATTTGATATTTTTTTCTATTTGGTATATTACCTGTCTTGGAGTACAAATTTCCTTCCATATATTAATCAGCTTACAGAACATACTGTATGGTCCAGCCTTAGCAATTTTCCTTAATTTCCCATAGATTGAGAGCTCTGCATATGTCATCCCCATATCTGCCTGAGAACAGACACACAGAACGTCAAAGAAAATCTTAACTGTACAAATTTTAATGAATACTTTCATGGAGCAATTAAAGTAACCCAGTTAAATCAAAGAAACACCAGAATGAAATTGTCAGTGTCAAAAAGACATAGTAATACTATGAGCAGAAATAAAAGAACCCACTGGAATCTCTTGAATTGGGAGATTGGAGGCCACAGAGGTAGTATTATCAGTCCTCTCCATTTCAAAGGATAGCAAAGAGAAGGATGTGGGGAGAAGTGTGCTTTGCCACCAGTCATTTTCATAGCAGCAAGGCCCTGACTTTCTTTTGATATTAAAAAAACCATAAAACAAACTGCATCCTACAACACCCATCCTTCTAAGTGTCCAAAAATCTACAATAATTCAAAAAAGCTAATCTGCTGTTTTGGAAACTATTGTCAACACAGATGGGACAAGTGTGGGGAACTAATGCCTTGTTGGCAGATTTAAGAATGTTTATAATATGCCTGTCAGTAAGCATGGTTACATACAATACCTATGGGACAAACCCCAGATTTTGGGGTAAGGCTTAAAGCATTTTAAAGGCACTGCCCATTATTACCTCATCAGTTTGAGCCACTTGTCCATCCACCAAGGGCTCCAACTCCGCAGTGGGTGGAGCTGACATGATACTGTAAGGGAGAGGGAAAAGGAAAAACATGCATTCCATGCAGTCTTTTTAGTGTTGGTTTGTTAAAACAGCACTTCATCCCAAAAATGAAGCACCTGGCTCAGACAGTTCCTGCAGGGAATGAACACAGTTACTCAATCACTGCTCACCTCCTGAGGGCCGTGAGCTGGAAATTTTCAATGCAGTACTGAATGAAGTTCTTCAAATCAGTCTTGCTGATGCCACCAATGGGGTTGATATCAGCACTGGAGCAGTCGTACTTGGTCAAGTAACCACAGAGACTGTGCAAAACAGGAAATTTTATACAGCAACAGTTAATAATAATGTAAACTGCAGCATTATAGTCCTGGACACTATAGAGAATTTATATGTAGCATGAAGAAAGGGAGAAACAGATTAGTAACGTGTTTATACCTAAAGGGCAACATGTTTAACTGCAGCAGGGTTATCCTAAAGCCTTGAAATTTCCAGAAGATGATACTTTAAACAATCATAAAGCACTGCAAAACTGTCCATGCTGAGGCAATATGTGCAAAACAATTAAAATACTGTGCCTGAATAATTAAAACAATAAATCTCAAAACACCCACACAACCAGCACACAGTTCACAGCTTTAGAGGTTACCACTCCCACAGTCTTTCAGGGATTGCTTTAATCTTCAAATACTAGCTCTAGTAACAGTATGCCAGATTTTAAGGTCTGCTTTTTTAGTTCAAAGTTCACATCTTCATTCCTAATGCAGTAATTGAAAATTCAACAAATTAGGAAGTTAGCCTAGTGAATGCACAGGTAAAATCTACTGGCAACAGCATTTTATGGGAAAGCTATAGCAATACTTTGGGCTAAACCTCTGAAAAATACACCATTTCCCATTCAAGCTGATTTAACTATTTTCATTGATTTCACTGTTACCAGTGCATTCTTAGGTTGTCACCTCTTCCGAGTCATAATCTACAGTGATATCTGGTAGAGTTGCAGGAAATGACAGTGACCTGTTCCACGTGGGATTGGATTCCCAATTTTCACCAACCTTTCATCCACGTTGGCTGATCCCAGCACCAGCAGTCCCCCTGGCATCCCACGAGCCCACAGTGTCAGCTGAGCAAACAGGTAGGCAAGGACCATTCTTATTCTAGCCTGCAAAGCAAAATGAAAAAGAAAGCAAAATTTACATAGCAGAGTGATTTCTCCCCAGGCACTTCTATTAATCAATTGTCTAAACAAGTTCATGAAGAACAAAATGCAGGCAAGGTAAGTGTGACTGCAAGAAGGACAGTCTTTTGGAGAAATTGCTGAACACACTCAGGAAATCCAGGTTCAGTATCTGCTACTGCCACAGACTGAGGAAGTTTCTCCTGGCCAGCTGCAAATTGGGAAGTAGTTGCCATTTGCTACCTCTGATAGCACTAACAAGGATGCATGATGGATGAAGCATGCAGATAAACCATATCCTTTTATAGTGTGAATAAACCCCTCTAGTCTAATAGAAAACATTTGTAAAAAGTTTACTTTGCTTTTGTCCGCATTCTGAAACTCAGCTTTTTCTAAGGATGGCAGCAATGCCAAACCAACCTGGGATCCAGCCTTCAGCTCCAGCAGCGATTGTGGGTGATGTTAAACAAATATCCACACTCCCCTGTGACTTAAACCTCTCTTGTTACCAAAAAGCTGACAAAGAATTATATGTTTGCTTCCAGAGCAAACAGCTGGGTTTCTCCAGTAACAGAGAGAGAAAAAGATCAAGTCCTCAAACTAAAAAAAGCTATCAACAGGATAACCAACACTCAGAACTAAAGCAGATTTGCTGGTTAGGTTGGAAAACCAAAAAAATCAAACCAAAACCCACAGAACCAAAAGAATGTGACCTGATTCAGCCTACAGGACACACCTGCACATTCTGGAGTGCCAGGCTCTCTCTGCTGCTCCCTCCATAGACAGAAAACCGGGGAGTTCGACCTGTCACCACACTGAAGATCCCCACAACAGCTTTCACAGCCGCATCTATGTTCAGGTTGATGTGGTAGCTGAGAAGAATTCAAGCACAAGTGATTCAGCCAGCACAATATGAGTATATAAAATAGAAAAAAACCACCAAAAATCCACCCATCAAATGAGGTTTTAAAGCTGCTAAAAATCTCAGATCTGGTAGGAAGAAACTTAGGAAAGAATAACACTTTTCAGAGTCTGTTTCCAAAATTCCATGTCCTCTGCCAAATGCTTCTAAGTTTGCCTCACTTTAACACTTTAGTAATAATATCTGCAGCATTCCTACTTAACCCACCTCCTATTCCTCTCTTATTTTTTTCCCCTTTTTGAGTTTGAACGTTTTAGATGTAAGTCTTTTCCAGAACATGATGTTTTTTCCCACCACTTCTGAGCTTGTACCTGCCTATTTGCTCAGCCAGCAGTTTGGCCCTGTTGCAGGTATCCTGGGAGGAGTTCTCACTAGCCATGTAGCACGTGGTGAAGACACGCTTGCAGAATTCCCGAGGATCCTCAGGGATGTAGGTCTCATCATTCACAATCCTGCGGGCATCAGCCAGCACCTCTGCATCTGAGGGCAGAGCAGAAGAAACAGAACAGGAGTGGAAATTGTTGTGCTCCTCCCTTTGCAGGATATACAAATGTCTTGTACATCCTTTATTCCAATTAAGCTTTACAGTGCCCATGACAAATAAGACAGCTATATCTAACTTCCCAAAAAATTTTTCATCTGTCAAATAAAAGAATTACTAATTTTGCTCCTGATTTTGAGCACAGAAATTTTAAATCCTTTTGATCTACTGAAGAATTCTCATAGAAAATACGATCCAGTATGTACAAAGACTTAGCTAAAAGCATGAAGTCTGCTTAAAGCCAGAACTTAAAGAACTCAAACCATTCCTAACCATGCTTTGTAGTGCTGCTTTTAATAGAAGGGGAAAATTCTCAGAATAAACTGAAGACTACATCAGCCAACATCTGAACAATAGTCTAGACAGAAAACTAGTCTGAGTTCCACATCCAATTCTTAAACTCAAAATGGAAACTATTATGCCAATTCAGAGAATCTGAATCTGGACACACATTTTCACTGGAATTTCTGAAGAGATACAAAGGACTCCATTAGAACGACACAAAAAGTGTCTGCCATTAATTAATAAGCTCTTGCAGCTACTGCACCTAGCTAATATTAACTTATCCATAACCATTAGTAAACACAGCTGGCCAGACACATAGACCTACTTACTGCCATTCTTGACTGCCAGGCAAACCTGGTGACACATGGAATACACTATGCAAGCTGTAGCAGAGCTGTCAATTCCACCACTCAGAGGTAGGAGAAACCCTGCCTTAAAAACAGAGCAAGGAAGAGGTTCCACATAGCAAAATTAGAAAAAAATACATATTGTACCACTCAGAAACACATTCCTGTAGAAGAATGACAGGCATTGTTTAAGGCTTTATATTGTTCAAGGTTTTTTTCTACTGGGGAAAAACATAAACTACTCAGAGCAAATCCTCTGAAACTCTCATCAACTGAGTAATCAAACAAGTAATCAGTGTAAATCCCTTTGGTTAGAAAAAATTCCACTTGTCTTTGCCCTCTAGTAAGACAGAAATGCTAATAAAAAGGATTACATTTTTCATATATACTTTACTATTACACTGAATGACTACGTCATGTCACTCTGCTGCACTCAAGAAATCACAGTTCCTAAGGGAAGAGTGCACAGAGCATACTGAAGTCACACTAGGAATACAGTTTTTAAGTCTGACTGAGCTACCAGTGAAAAACTCAAACTCTGCACCTTGGACTAACATCAGTCTGGGTTACCAGCAGCACAGGAAAACAATTTGGATTGTGCCTGTGGCACAAAAGTAGCTGTGTATGCCAAGGGAAAAACAAACCCAGTTGTTCTTACCTGCTTGCTGCGCCTTAAATAGTCCCAGAGCCAACACGCAGGTCCAAGGCTGAAATTACAGAACATGATTGTTCTAAGAAGGTTAGGGAATAACACCTAAGCAAGTCAACATATTTACTGTGGTCTTCCAATGAGAGATTTCCTTTACTTAAATCTGAACAACATCTTATGTTTATCTTGTTCATTGAGTTTTAATCAAAATAATTTTCAAGCAACAGATTCAGCATTTGATTACCTGATCTCCTCCTCAGGACTGTGGTGTCTCCACTGGATTGGCATACAAGTAGGAACAGCTAAATCATCAGGACACGACAGAGCAAAGTTCACTTTTATCCTGGGATAAGGATTCACTTTACTTGCCTAAGTAATAGTACAGAAGAATTCAGAAGACACCTATTTTAACATAGTTTAAAAAAAATCAGTTCTCTAAGATACTGTGAAAATCAAGACATGCAAATACTTCTTACATCCAATAACTATTCAAACTTGGCACAGTTTACAAACACAAAGAGTTCTTACCACCAAGTTACGGGATGAAATCTCTGCTCTGTAACTTCGAACATCCTCCACGTCCAGAGTGGCAACCAGCACCTCCTGTGGAAAGGCTTTCAACATTAGATCACTCTACACAAACAGATGAACAATGCTTGGCAAAAGATTCAGCATCAGCTGTGGCAAAGGAAAAGGCAAGAAATGTTACTGGGGAAAGAGATGGAGCTTGCACATAACGTGAGGAAAGCTAGATGACAAATCTACTATTTTCTGAAATCAAAGTGAAAAAAAACTTGAAACTTTGTGTCCACAAAATTGGGTCATAATTAGAACATTGCAGTCTTTGCCCTTTCTTCCTTTAAATAAGGGAATCTCAATTAACAGGGTCTCTCCTCCTCATGGTGATTGCATACAAAAATGTTTTCATGAAGTTCTTCCACTGTGACAGTTCTTCCTTCCTCACAAAAGCAGGAAAGCTACTGTAGGTAATCTGACTAGGAAAACACTCAGACCTAGTTGAATATAATTAAAATACACCCTTTTTAGTCTAGAGATGTGGACCTAGATCTGGAATGTCTGGGAAGTGTTGAGCATAAGTGTCCTAGCAGCTATGAGGTGAATACATACCACATCATCGAGTGAGAACTGGGATCCTTGTGCAACAGTTTCTCCATTCATGGAAATCATGGCACAGCCATCATAATAGAGACGATCACCATCACAGCCTTTCTGATTTGCTAAAATATATATTCCACCATTCTGCCAGGGAAACAAACATGCAGGGAAGAGAAAAAAAAACCAACCTGTTCAGAATGTAGCACCTGACAGGATGTTAAAAATCAAAATGTTGTTTCTCTTTTCCTGCCCTCCTTACAAATTTCCTCTCCCTTTACATTGAGAATGATTTATGGCTGGGATTCTCTCTTGACAGAAGTCTCTATTAGTAGCAAGAGTCATTCCCTCAACCCAAAGAGAGAGAGCTGCACTTCTAAATTGAAATTCTGACTTCAAATTGAGGTTGGGAAAAGCAGGAAGGTGATGACAGAAGCTGTGTTTGGATGTCAGAGGAGAAAGCAGATACTGTTAAATATAAGCAAAGCATGTTAAATTACAATGACAAAGCATCTTTTTCACAGTGTAATGTACACTCATTGCTTTATTTTTGTTCCCATTACTGTTAGATAGGATTACAGACCAAATAATAAATGTCTTCTCATTTTTCAAAGAAACAGAACTTTCCACACCTTTGCTGTGGCAGAATTCACCAGATCCACCCGGGCGTGAGCCTTCCGCAGCACGTGGTGACTCCCGGAAGAGTTGGTGAAAATTTCCACACCATCAAGTCCCATCTCAATGTGAGGGCTGCCAAGGCAAAAGGCACAAAAATAAATCACTACTGTGCTGTGAAAACTGCAAATGTCATTAAAAATCACCAACAAACAGAAACATCTATATCACTGTCAGTTTTCCGCATGTCTTAGCTCAAACAAGGATAGGGCTTTCAAAAATATCTGTTTTCTTGCATTGCCCAACTCTTCTGTCAAAGACCAGCAGTGGCTGCAGACGTCAGGAGGGCTTTTGCTCAGTCTGTTCTAAATAAAATGCCTTCTTCTCTATAGAAGGCCAGGTCTCAAAGAAAGAGAGAATAACATAATCTTGGTCTGAAAGGGCAACATGGATATACACTGCAAAGTCGGTTGTCCCATTTTCCTTGTCTCTTCGTAAATCCAAAAACAGAACCACAAGGAGAAGATTTTTACTGCTTTTTTTTTTTTTTCTTTTTCCAATGTCATAAGAAAGAAGTACTAAAAAAAAAAAAAATCACATATTCAACACACCACATCTTCTGCAGTTACAAGGAAATTAATGTAACTGGGAGATTTGGAAAAGTATCAGGAATGTGAGCATGAGAGTTACTTGTCATTTATTTCCTTCGGTCACTCTTCTCATTCTGCTTCTTTTTGGTATTTCTCCCCTTCCTTCTTGTTTCAAATTGATTTAGTTTAACAACCAACATTTCTTTGCCATCCTGCACCTAGCCTAATGAGGTCTTTCCCATGATGTATTTATTGCTCCTAATTATATTTTATCTTACTAGCACTTTCTGAAAGATAAATTACACAGAAGAATAATAAGCAGATCTCTTCAAACATTTATTTCAGGCAGCTCCAGTGTATGTTTTAGATTACATTTATTTCCTCTTCTCCTTTACCTGTTTGGTGCCCAGAGTTCTTCACATATTTCTGCCCCTAGGCAGGTATCTTTGGTTGCTAGCACTGCATCCCCAAAAGGAACAGTTTCCTGAGGAAAAACAAGAACATTCTTACACACATGCAGTAGAATAAGCTGTTCAATTCAAAAACTTAACTACAAATCTTAAGAAAATATAAAAATTGAATGCTTACTTATGTGAAATTAGTGACACAGTATCAATCACATTATACCTTCTTTCATTTTATACCAAGTCAGAGCAAAAATAAATAAATAAATAAATAAATTCTGAAATGCAAATTTCTGGACTGATTGAAATTTCACGTTTTAATTTCAGTAGTATTCAGATCCAGTGTTTTGCTTAAGGACAGGAATTAAACAATCTACAAAACAGAGACTGTCTAGGAATCACACTCATGCTTTAGTGGGAGCTAACATCAGTTTTAGATCCTTCTGAACTAATAAGGTTTAAATGATTTTTAATTTAATTTTTTAACCTAAAAACACATACTCAATTCTAGTCTCAAGCACAGATAAACTCAGTACCAAAATTGTGTAGAATATGGCAATCAAGGTTCTGTATGTACAAATGACTGAGGCAGATTTAAAATTTACTTGCTTTGCTGTCACATACTAACTTAAATAATATTAATTTATGCTCTCATTTAATGCAACTTAGAACCACCCTGAAACATATGAATCTACAACATGGCTGGCAGCAAAATTTTGGAGACTACAGTTTTTCATTGCTGAATCTGGAAGATGCTAAATTAAAAAAACAAACAAACAAACAGCTTACCTGTCCAGTCACTTCCTGAATAATCCTGGGCAGAAAATATTCCTCCACGTGCCTAAATCAAGTTTATAGATTATGAATACATCATTACATAAATCACAGCATAAAAACTGGTTCTCATCTCACCTTCTAACACTGGTTAAAGAAACCATGTTGAAGTTGTACAGGGCTGTGTGTGTTTAAAAAATGAAAAAAAAACTTCATATTTTCTGTGGAATTAATCAGAAATGCTAGTATTCTAAGATAACAACATCTGTGCTTCAGAAAGGCAAGGTAAGCAATGCCCCATCCTGGCTAGAAAGCAGATCTAATAAAGAACACACCATGCAAGACAAATACCAGGTGGAAGTTTCTCTTTTTGCAGGGCTACTACACGAGCAGGCCAGAACCAACTGGGGTTCAGAGGAGGGACCAGAAGTGCTTTGCTGAGACCCTCAAGCTGGAAACATTCCCTGACTACAAGATGAGTGCACAGCATCAGAGATGAGTGCCAGACATGTTCTGCAGCATCATAAGGAAGGCACCTTTCATTCACTGCAGTTGTTGAAGTTCTGACAGAGCTCATCCATTTCAGTGTTTGCCAGTTCAGTACTGGGATGCAGCAATCAGGAGATAAACACAGCCCCTTCCAGGCCTGAGCTGGCTGTTCTTAGAAAGCACACACCAGGAAAATGAGACTTTACACTGGCTGTAGGATCAAGCAGCCCCATTTTTTCTTCCAGCTCAGCAACTCAGTTTGACTGCCCAATAAGCTTCCTACAACCACATAGCTTGGCTGACTGTCCTGCTGCTCTCCCGGTAGCAGCCAATGAGGATTTGCTCTGGATATTTCAACCCTGCTGCTATGGCTGCAAAACAGCAAGCTGTGTTTTTTAACACAATTCTTTGAGTTGCCAGCATACCTTGCTTTGCTCCATGGTGCGAACCATCTAAGTTCCCTGTAGTTTCCTGCATTTGCCAGCGATATTTTTGGTCTGATCAGAAGAATCTTCCTTAAATAAAACAAAACAGAAAAAACCAGAGTTCATACATGATGTACAGCCAAACAAGCCTATATATGAACACTGATTAAGAACAACTCATTTTTTTCTATTATAATGTAACATTTTTAAAGTTTCTTGCAGACTCAAAAGTTTATTTTTTTTAAACTCTTCCAGAAAGCAGGGGGAGTTTAGCTTCCACAAATCAGAAAAGAAAAAATAGATCATGAGAAACCTTAGTTGTCTCTTTCAAAATTTAGCAAATAGGAAGATAAATCCATCACTCTAAGTAGCACTGAAGAATCTTACTTGAAGGCCGAACTGGAGTCTGAAAAGATAATGTGTTACATCACAAAAGACATCAAGAACTACTTACTTATTTAAAAAGATCACTCGACAATTGTAGCGAACATTTCTGTGCAGAACAGGCCTGTGAAAATAAGAACCAAAATATGCAGTGACTACAGTCACTAAATGAAATTATAAAAAGCTACAGAATCTACTTTACTGCAAAAAATATTTGTAAGACCTCACTAGAGGAAATCAAGCAAAACAATACACGAAGTTTTAGCTTCTAATTTTTTAGTTAAAGTAGTATTTTGAAAAAATCTGAGTTACTGACTGTGGTGTCAATCTCAGCTATATCAACTACTTCTTGAGCCTTAGTAATATGAGCACATCAGAAGATTCCTCATGGCTGGGCCAGGTTATTTAATCAAATGTGACCTCCTGACAGCCAACCCAGTTCAAAATCAAACTAGCTTTACACAATTATATCAATACTAACACGTTAATTTTACAGATATAATTTATCACACTTCCGTGTCAGCACGAGGCTTACAATGGCTTCAGAGAGTTTCACGTACACTTATGTTGTTTAAGATGTCTGTCAGTGAAAGTAGCCCCCACATTCCCACAAGACAGTCAATTTATAAAGCCCTTTGAGTTACACCTCACACAAAGTCTGACCTGTGGCAATAAGTATCAGACGTTAAGGTTTCCAATATATAATTGTAATTATCCTATTTCTCTCTTGAAGGGATCAGCCACCAGCAATCTTTGGAAGGATTATCTTTCAGAAAGTGTTCTGCACGTCCTAGTCAAGGTGATTAAAAAGGGGAAAAGCAGTGCAGTTCCTAAGATATGTTTGACAGTTTGGTGCAGAGCCCTCGCTATCCAGAGCATGGCATAAGCAGCATTCCCTAAGGACTTATCCCTTTATCACAGGTTTACAAAAAAAAAAAAGCAACTTACATTCCCACATCACAGATAATATCTTGAGTAGCTGGAGACTCCAAGAGCTTTGCCAGAACTTGAAACGAATGCAAGACTGTGTCTGACTCATAATAGTGATCTGAGCAACCATAACCACTGTGTATAGAAACAAGGAGAAATCAAAAATTCAGCCAGATCAGCACTAGACCCAAAGAACCAAAACTACTTCAGACAGGGAGCATTTCACCCACACAGGTAATTTATACAGAAAATGAAGAAGCAGTGCTGTCAACACCATCCCTATGTACAGCATTTAAAACTCTGCAGCATTCTGTATCACCCCATGATATTCCTTACATGACAGCAGCCTGGACCCAGGCAGAAATCAAAGCACTACAGCTCCCCTGAAGGAAAACTCAGTGAAATACGTTAAAAATTATCGCTACCAGTCAGGTTTCCAAGAGAAGAGACCCGATCCTGCGCTCACAACTACAGTGCTTTTCTTTGCACCGACGGCGGCATGCTGTAAGTGCGGCCCTGGGCACTGCAGCACCACGGGGCTGATGCTCTTCCTGACTGTTCTTCCACAGTTAACTGGAATCGCGCCAAACCCAGCGCCAGCAAAGCGCCCTTACCAGATTTCGAGCTCTGGCCCAAGGCGGTACCGGGCTCCTTTGCTCTTGGCGATGTCGATACCTGGAAGAGTGTTGGGAGCGCAGTGCGTGAAACAGGCACGGTCTGCGCTGCCCCGCCCGCGGCAGGAGGGAAGGAGGGAGAGAAGGAGGGAGCGGAAGAGGCTTCCTGATGGCCGGGGGCAGCTAGCCTTCTAGGGGGCAGCAGCCACTCACTTCTGAGAATCCTCTCCAGATTGCCCTCAAAGTCCAGAGCCCACTGGTTAAGGGCGCAGGTGGCCACGGTCACTGCCCAGCCCATGGCGGCCCCGCCGCCTTCCCCGCTGCTTCCGGGGCGGCGCCGGGCCGGGCCTGCCGATCCCTCCTCCGGCCGCTCCTCCCGGTCCCTGCTCCGGCCGCTCCTCCCGGTCCCTGCTCCGGTCGCTCCTCCCGGTCCCTGCTCCCGGTCCCTGCTCCGGCCGCTCCTCCCGGTTCCTGCTCCCGGTCCCTGCTCCGGCCGCTCCTCCCGGTTCCTTCTCCCGGTCCCTGCTCCGGCCGCTCCTCCCGGTTCCTTCTCCCAGTCCCTCCTCCGGTCCCTCCTCCGGTCCCTCCGGCCGTTCTTCACGGCACCTGCTCCGGCCCCTCCTCCCGGCCGCTCCTCCCAGCCCCTCCTCCCGGTCCCTCCCCCGACCGCTCCTCCCGGTCCCTCCCCCGACCGCTCCTCCCAGCCCCTCCTCCGGCCACTCCTCCCGGTCCCTCCTCTGGCCCCGGCAGCAGCACCTGCACCGTCAGTGCTTCAAGCACCGGCTCCATCCAGACGCAGTGTCCGCCCGCGCTGTGCCTCCTCCGGCGCCGTGCGCTGCTGCAGACCCTTACGCACTTTCCGCAGTTTTATCTCGCCAGAGGCCTGAATAACGGGAATGCAGCCTTAACCCGTGTCTTAGCCCTGCAGCTTATTTTAAGAAGTGTCCCTCAAACCGAGTTCAGAGTGCGGGTGCTGAATGAATTGGAACAGGGTGCAACCTTCTGTGTGTTGTTCTCCTTTCCGCATTATCCAGACAGCTCTTAGGGTGCTGACCCCAGAGAGGCTGACTTCTTCAAAGTCCAATCTCCTCTCTTATGTCCCTTGTCACATATTTGGCTGCCGTGAGCCGCCTTACACACGGGATTCTAACTTCTTTCTGTACTAGAATCAGAATCGTTTAAGTTGGAAAAGACCTGTAAGATCACTGAGGCCACCCACAAATCCAGCACTGCCAAGCACACCACTAAAGCATGTCCCCAAGCGCCACATACACACGGCTTTTACCTCCAGCAATGGTGACTCCACCACCAGCCTGGGCAGTCTGTTTCAGTGCCTGCCAACACTTTCCATGAAGAAACTTTTTACTGTCCGAGCCTTGGCGCAATTTGAGGCCATTTCCTCTTCTCCTGTCACTTGTCATTTGGGAGAAGGGTGTACAGGCTACAGCCTCCCTTCAGGGAGTTGTAGAGTGTAAGATCTCCTCCTTGAGCCTCCTTGTCTCCAGGCTGAGACCTCCATCTGCCCTCCTCCCCCCAGATCCATTCCCTTTTCTGGACACACTGCAGCAACTCAATGTCTTGGATCAAGGTGCCCAAAACTGACCCCACAATTCAAGGCGGGGCCTCAGCAGTGCCCAGAACAGGGGGACGGTCACTGCCCTGGTCCTGCTAGCCACACCACTGCTGACACAGGACAGGATGCCATTGTCCTTCTTGGCCACCTAGGCACACCTGGGCTTGTGTTCAGAAGCTCTCGGCCAGCATCCCCAGGTCTTCTTCTGCGGGACCATTGGAAATTGCACAGAACAGTGGACTGTGGAGAGTTTAATAACGACTCAAGGCGGCCCAGTCTGGCTTAGGGGCTCCATGTTGCGACCCAGGTGCAGCTGTAACCAAGTTCCTTGGACACCATTCCCGCTCCACCAGTACGCTGCGGTTTATCCAGCGCTCCCTCCTGCCCCGTGGCCCCAGCGCCTCCCACCCCGCGTTCCCGGCGGAGCGCGGGTCCCGGGGCAGGGGGCGGAGCCCGCGCCCCTCGCGCTCCTCGGCCCATGGGACGAGCTCGCGCCACCAATGGGGAGCAGCGGGGTGGGCGTGGCGCGGCGGGGATTGGCTGAGGCCGTGGGGCGGGGGCGAGGCCGATGCCGCCTGAGGGGCCGCAGGTGCGGCAGAGGGGGAGCGGCGGCGACGGCCGGGGTGGCCGAGGGGAGCGGTGTGAAAGTGATCCCCGGTCAGTGATCCCCGGCCAGTGATCCCCGGCCAGTGATCCCCGCTGAGAGAGCGGCCCCGGCCCCCCAGGTGAGTGCGTTCTTTCCTTACCGTGTCGGGGATCGGGCCTGGGAGGGAGCCAGCCGTGTGGGCAAAGGGGAGCAACGAGCTGCCTTCCCTTCACATCGCTTCTGAAAAGAAGCCTACGGGGGGAGGACTAAAGGAAATGGCCTAAAGGCGAGGTAGTAGAGATTCGGATTAGATGCGAGAGAATTTTTTTTCTCGCTGTTGGTGTGGTCAGGCGTTGGAACAGGCTGCCCAAGAGGAGGTGGATGCATAGGGATGGCCAGGCTCAGTCCATGTCCAGATAATGGATCGGGTTCGCCGTGATGAGGCACACAGAGCCGGGACGTCAGTCCATAGCTCCGATTATAGGATTATTTTCTTTAGCATAAGAAGTGTTTGATCAGAACGAAAGAAAGCTACAGTGCATGTTCCACAGAGAAAGTTAGGTGGTGCCGGGTAAATCATTCTCCATTCCCACTGATTTTTTACTTAGATGGGATTATATCTTGTTTTCTATGGTGTAAACGACATATACGGAGCAAGGAATCTGGGCAAAAGTATCCAATTGACAAGGTTCCATACCGATAATGTTACAGCAGTAGCAATTTCTCAAATTAAAAAAGGTAGTTAAGTTACAAAGGCTTAGGACAATGTGGTGAAACATTTTTTTTTCCTTTTACGTCTACATGTAAGCAATAAGCGATTTATTATCTATGCATCTTAAAAAAATTCCCAGTTAGCAAGAAGTTTAATGGATTACTTTGATATCAGTGTTTTGATTATATTTTGCTAAATGCAAGTTCATAGGGAATTAATTGGTGAAAATTTTTTGCTTCCTGTCCTCCACCCCTAAATTTTGTGTGGTCTGAAGTCTATATAATAGATTTTAGTATCTTTTATTTGTGATTCTCTTGTGGAGGCATGATAATTATTGAGAACCAGCTGGAGTAATAGGATTCATATTTTCTTTCCTACAGGACATCATGATAGCACATCAGAAGAAAAAACTTGCTGAAGAAAGAAAACACCAAAACATGCAAAATGATACTAAAGCATCTCAAGGCCAGTGGGGAAGAGCATGGTGAGAGAAGCCAATGACCCTAAGTAGTCCTTGTATTTCTAATTACTTCATTCTTACTCTTAGAGATGCTGTATTCCTTTTAAACTTTCCTCTGTTAATAACAGATTTTTGTGTTGCCCTGCTCTGGAAAGCTCATGGGTAATTTGCTGTAATAACAGGTGCTGAAGAAGAGTTCTTCAAGTTTTTTAAGGCAGAGTTTTCCAGATGGTTTGGGTTAAAACATACTCCTTGCAAAAAAAAGGAAAGCAAATCATAAAAATTGGTAACATTTCTGGTTCCTTCAAGGAAATAAATATTTCGGAAATATTTTGGAGGTTCGGAAAACAGACATCCTGGCATCTGTGGCATTCCCAGCTGAAAAGTCCTGCTGTTGCAAGATTTATGACTCATGTCCCAGTTCCCAAAGAGCTGGGCGGGTATTAGTAGGGCATTGTACTGCAGCTGGGAACAGCAACGGTGGCACAGAAAATTCAACGTATGGCTGTCCAAGGTCTGTCTTTTCCAAGTTTCCAAGCCTTGCATAATGTTCTTGGGATTCCATTATCACTTCCAACTGAATACTCCACCAGTTAGAGCCATCAAAAAACATGAAGTCTGTAATAATAATCTGGTTTTTGGAGGGGAGATTTTATCTATCTCTTGCTCTGATCAACTAGCAAAGTTTTAGAGGAGTTTGTGGCAAAGTATGTTCTGTGTTGAGCTTTTTATGGCTGTTTGACCCCCAGACATGTCCGTGCCCTGAACACATTTTCAGTTTTCATCCAGTTAAGTCTAGAAGGTGCACTGAAAAAATTGTCTGATATAACTCATCTGCCTGAAACCTGGGGAAACAAAATGCTCCGTTTTGGATTACAGGGAGGTGGACTGGTTTTCCCTGGCAAGCATCCTTTTCCTGCTGATGTTTGCACCACTGATTGTGTACTACTTCATCATGTCCTGTGCCCAGTACCAGTGCTCTCTGACTGATCCACTCCTGGACTTGCTGACAGGAAATAAGCATCTGTCTGACATCTGGAACAGGACTCCCATGCTGACCTATAGGGCTGGTGCCATTTATTCCCTTTGGGTCGCTTTCCAGGTACATTACTGAGTTATGATCTGGATGCAGTGTCTGGTTTTTTCCACAGCTGTTGGATGAATCCTTTTGCACAAAGGATGGTGGAATGTTGCACTGGCATTTACTTTTTGGTGTGTCAAAATTTCCAAGGTGTTTTGGAATCCAAATGAAGCCTATGTACTTGGAAAATTAGTATAATGGGAATATACAGAAATATTCCTTGTGTGACATATTCCTTAATGAGGTTTTTAAGAAAAATTAGCTATATAACAACAATACCCATTTGTTTTAAATTAATACATGAAAAGTAAAGCAAAATAAAAGGATGAGGATCTGAATGTAGTTACCAACTGTCCTGCCTCCCCACCAAAAATTATGACAGCCTTACATGAAATACATCCTTAGAGCTGTAGAATAGCTTAGATGTATTACTAGTCTAAAATCACAACAGCTAAATATTGCCATTTTGGGCTACCCAATACTTACTGGAAACTTAAGAGAAATGTTATATTTGGTATATGTATGTAAGGGGTATGTGTTGATGGGTTTTGTCTTGTCTGTATTTACTGTGAATACATTCTCTCCTTTTAGGTGTTTTTGTACATGTCCATTCCTGATTTCTGCCATAAATTTCTCCCTGGATATGTGGGAGGTGTACAAGAAGGTGCTGTCACCCCTGCTGGTAAGGTCTTCCTTGGAATACATGCCCACCATGTAATCTTCTGAAATTACAGTATTTCTGTTCTTAGAGTCTTTAATAACCCATGTGTAACCAGAGGGAACGTGGACATAAATGCTCTCGCCTTCCTCACATGTTCAGTTCAAATAAAACTAGAAAACAATCTAGGTCATCTTTTAGAATAAGTTATAGCATTTCTATCTCTTATAATTAATAAAACTGTTGATCTGGTAGGCACCACACCAGCAATGGGAAAGTACTGGTTGATAGTTGCGGCACTTAAAATCGTCAGTGGGCTATTGCTGGTATTTGACAAGATAGTTTTATCTGCTCAAGCTCCATTAACCCAAGGGACTTGGACAAAATGTGTGATGTGAACTGTTACTGGTGGCTTGTTACTCTAGTCAGTTGTGGGGAAAGTCTAAATTCAGTGTTGTGAGGAGAAAAACTCAGCCTAAGAAAGCCTAATAGGTACAGCAGAGTCTAATGGAACTTTCAGAAAATTGCCTCAAGGTATTTAACTGGGACATGAGGAGAGAGAGGTCATTTCATGAGCACTTGATTGAGCTTCTGTGTATTCTGTGCATACCCATATTAATTAAAAGCTGTATTAATTCAGGATCACTAACACTCCATTTTTTCTTCACATTTTAGGTGTCATGAATAAATATGAAATCAATGGACTTCAGGCCTGGATCATTACCCATGTGCTTTGGTTTGCAAATGCTTCTTACTTCCACTTCTTCTCACCTAGCATAATTTTTGACAACTGGATTCCTCTCCTGTGGTGTGCCAATATCTTGGGATATGCAGTGTCCACCTTTGCAATGATCAAAGGCTACTTTTTCCCTACCAATGCAAAAGACTGGTATGTGGATTTTAGTAGTGAGAGAATACTAGGTATCAGAGATTAAAATTGTTAAATAAAATCAGATATATAAATTGTATGACAGAGTATATTTCACTGGCACAGAAAGCTAGGCTAGTGTATGCAGTGATTCTTTGCTTCACCAGCACGATCTCCTGTGTTTCATGCGGCGCACCATGGGTTTGGCAGCCTCAGTGTCACAGATATCACAGATACACTCATCCTAAAAATAGTTAGACTGTTCAGAAATGTTGCCAAGAGTAAACTCAGGCACCTCTGAAATTCTACAGTTTATGTCTATTAATGTAATACTTTGGTCAGGTCAGTTTGTGTTACCTTGCACAACGTTACATGGTTTTATGATTTTTATTATCACTACATCAAATTAAACTGAATTGTGTAGTCAGAGTAGCAATTACCTGTATTTGTATATAAATGTGTGCATTTCTAATTTTTTTACAGCAAATTCACTGGCAACTTCTTTTATGACTACATGATGGGGATTGAATTTAACCCTCGAATAGGGAAGTGGTTTGATTTCAAGCTGTTCTTCAATGGGCGCCCTGGGATTGTGGCCTGGACTCTAATCAACCTTTCCTTTGCTGCCAAACAGCAGGAGCTGTACGGTGAAGTGACAAACTCCATGATCCTTGTCAATGTCCTCCAGGTAAATTCTGAGGAGGAAATTAAGAAACAAGCTTGGAAATAAGCTAGTATGAAAGTAAGAAAAAAACTCCTTCCATGGAAATGAAACAGAAGCATTTTTTCCTGGCCTGAAACAAGCTCATTCAGTGATGGAACTTCTTGGCATTTGTTCCCTGATCTGTGTAAATGGAAGCCTGCTCAATAGAAGCTCTATCCCTCCTTTTTGTAACCCTTGATTCTAAGCTGAAGAGAGATCAGGGTCAGTTGTGAGTTCACTTCCCAAGTGTTTGTCCTTGAGCTGTACACTTGCCTTAGTCATCCTATTGCGTTATCTGTCTAGAGAGATAGATATTGTTTATCCAGGTAGGTTGTATCTATATCATAGTTCTTCTTAACTGTGTTCAGAAATGTTTGGTTTTGAAGTGCTAACATGAAAACACCAATGAATTTTGATATCATATCACAAGGTAGCACAGACTGATGCTGTTAAACAGGGTAACTGGTGACACTGCTCCGTAATTAATGTGAAATTATTCTGTTGCAGGGTATTTATGTTCTGGACTTCTTTTGGAATGAAGCCTGGTACTTGAAAACCATTGATATCTGCCATGATCATTTTGGATGGTATTTGGGCTGGGGAGACTGTGTTTGGTTGCCTTACCTATACACTTTGCAGGTAAAAATGTGTACACTGTATATTTGGGCTAAGAGGAGTGAAACTTTCCAGAAACATTCTTTCTAGCAGTTTAATTTGTACCTGAAATGTTTCTATGTAGTCCCACTGTTGGGAAATTATTGCAACATTCTTTGTAACAATTCTGCTATAGGAAGGCTGCCTGTCCCTGCATGGATTTGACATCTTTACCTCTCCTGCCCTTCTTTTGTGACTGTTTCTGTCATTGACGATTGTGGCTGCATACTTTTCTAAATCCTTTCAGTTTCCTTTCTTTTTACTCCTGCTTGTTGAGGGTCTTTTGGTTAGTGGTGTCTCGGAACTCACCCCCAGTTGGGGTGAGCCCGGGATGGTGGTAAAGTCTCTCCTCAAACCCGTGTCTCCAAAGAAAGACTCAGTAGTCTTCTGTTGTCCGGTCTCAAGGTAGTTTATTGTATGTTGTCTAAAAGATTTTCTCCCTGAGCTGCTGCAGTCCGTTCAGCAGTCAGGCAAGGGCACACTCCACCGCCCAGGGGGCTGGTGCCCTCTTTTATATCATACATTACGTGTTAAGTGTTTATGGTTTTTCCCCAATGCCCATCACCTATATTGAACAGTGACTTTCTACTCTAAACCAATCTGTGAATGCCAACATCACCAAGAACATGGAGGTTAGGAAGAAGAAGGAAAGAGGACAGGGCACACCCAAGTCCCTCCATCTTGGAACTTCTGACCCCCATGTACAAAACTCAGACCCCTCTGTACAAGGCCTAAAACCCCCCTGTACAGCACTCAAAAATTCTTCCTTTCACTTTGTGACTACTTCTACTATAATATCTAAACTTTCGTGATTTCTTGTTCTTCCTGCAAGGTTGGTAAATTGTTCCATGGATCAGGTTCAAAGCCACAGGGGTCTGTGGCTGCATTCCAGGGTCTCAAATGCTTTTAACCTGGGCCTGGAACATCCAAGAGTGTCCAAGGGAGTTTTGTTCCTTGGATTTTTCCTTCTGTCCAGTTTGCATCCTTGCAACTTCTCTCTTCTTGTTTCATGAAGAAATGCAAATTTGGAGAGAGAAAGAGCAAAAGAAACTCTAGGATGCAGAGTTTTCTGAAGGTTTTGTGCAGTTTTACTATTGCAGAAGATTGTTCTACTCCCTTCTTCTGGTCTGTTGTGGATCACTGTAGTCAAGGAATTGGTCTGGCATGCTGAGCCTCTGTTGGAAGTAAACGGCTGATTGTTTTTCTGCTCCACAGGGTCTGTACTTGGTTTACCATCCTGTCCAGCTGTGCACAGCTCATGCTGTAGGGGTCTTGACATTGGGCTTGCTGGGTTATTACATCTTTAGAATGACCAACCACCAGAAGGACCTGTTCCGTCGCACCAATGGCAACTGCAGGATCTGGGGGAAGAAGCCGGAGTACATTGAGTGCTCCTACACGTCCGTGGATGGCACCAAGTACTACAGCAAGCTGATGACCTCAGGATTTTGGGGCTGGGCACGTCATTTCAACTACACAGGAGACCTGATGGGCTCGCTGGCCTATTGCCTGGCTTGTGGCTTTGAGCATGTGCTGCCTTACTTCTACATCGTTTACATGACCATTCTGCTCACCCACCGCTGCATTAGGGATGAGCATCGTTGCAGCAGCAAGTATGGGAAGGACTGGAAGCGCTACACTGCTGCAGTGCCCTACCGGCTCCTACCCAGTATATTTTAAGGCTAATGCAGGATGCAGGGAAAAGAAGAAAGAAGAAACATGCAAGAATGCCATGTTAAAAGTAACTGAAGTGAGGCACTGAACTGCCCCCTTTTTTTAGACGACTCTTTTAATTGGAATACCCCTCTGAATCACCCCATTTCCAAATTAACTTGGAGTTTAAGAAAAGATGCATGTATTGAGACTCCTGAGAAATCCGAAAGCTGGGAGGTGGCCTTACCCTTGGTGGTAGCAGGGTTCTGGAAGCAGTTAGCAGTGCTTCAGGAGAGAAGAAAAGAGTTCTATCATCTCTTTAGGAAAGAGGTTTTCTGATGCAGCTGCTTGTGGCCATCAGAACCTACAATTAAGAACAGCTGCAAAGGAGGTTTGATTGTTGATTGCTTGTCAAGAGATGAACGGTGGAAATACTGAACTGAAGAAGCTGGTTTGAAATAACTGTTATAATCTAAAACAAAAGTGAATATGTATAAATTAGTGCAATTTTCAGGACCTGACAATAGAGAACATGACCAACTGAGGTTTTTTTTGCTACTGAAACCAGACTTTGTGAAACTACTGAGCTGAGCTGCTTGCTTACTTTTTTTCTTAGTAGCTGGTATGGGCATAATTTTGGATTTGAGCTGAGACAGTGTTGATAACACAGGGATGTTTTCATTATTCCTGAGCTGTGTTTACACAGCATCAAGGCCTTTTTTGCATCTCACCTCACCCACCACGGAGTGGGCTGGCTGAGCACAAGAAGCTGGGAGGGGACACGGGCAAGACAGCTGACCCCAACTGACCCAAGGAATATCCCAGGCCATATGGCATCATGCTCAGCATATAAAGCCGGAGGAAGAAAGAAGTGGGGGATGTCAGGAGTGATGGTATTTGTCATTCTAAGTCACCATTACATGTGATGGAGCCCTGCTTTCCTGAAGATGGCTGAACATCTGCCTGCAGGTGGCAGGTGGGGAGTAGATCCCTTATTTTGCTTTGTTGGCGTGCAGTTTTTCCTTTACCTATTAAACCGTGTTTATCTCAACCTGTGAGTTTTCTCCCTTTCCTGATTCCTTCCCCCATCCCACTGTGAGGGAGTGAGCAAACCAGCTGTGTGGGGCTGAGTTGCCAGCTGGGGTTAAACCATGACAGTCCTTTTTGGTGCCTGACATGGAGCTTGAAGGGTCTGAGATAAGAGCAGCTTTGGCTGGATTGGATTTATAGCTGTGGGTGCTGTTGAGTCGTCAGGCTCCTGTGCTTGCCATGGGTCTTGTTAGGGGTTTCATTTTGATTTTGCTGCTGGCTGTAGTGCTTCTCCTCTCCCTGTGCTGTACCTGGGGACAGAGATGGCAGCCATGGTGACACACCTGGGCTGGCAGGTGGCCAGGGCATCACTGCTCTTTCTGTGCTGCTGGACCTCCACTGTGAGCTCCACTCGAGGGAGCTGTGACCTGTGGATGAGCCCAGACAGGAGCAGGATACCTGCAGGCATCAGTGGGTGGGAATAAGCCCATGGCAGAGCAGGAACCTCTCAGAGCATCTGTGGCCACGGTTATGTCCATGCCCAAGAAGGGATTGTGGCCCAAGGATAAACCTGAAGCCACTGTGGCTGTGGATAAGGCCATGCTCAGCAGGTAGCCCTTGAAACATCTGTGCCTGTGCATGGGGTCATGCTGGAGCACCTCAGAGCCATGGCCATGGATGAACCCCTGGCAGAGCAGTTACAGCCTTGGAGGTACTGCAGCCATGGATAAGGCCACCTCTATTTCTTCAGTGGGGATGGAAAACTTCATTCCCTATAGTTTGTATAAAATCATGTTTGTAAAAACTTAAGGTTCTAAATTCTTAGATTCAGGACAAATAAAATACTGCTAGTTTTCCTTCAGCTATTTCTTTTCTTGTTACATGGTTATCTTTCAGCGTGACTAAAGGATACAAAAGGAGCTCCTAAAAAACCTGAATTTCAAGAGCTCCTTGCAATTCTGTTTTCCAAGGTGAGCCAAATAAAGAGGGATCATAGTATGACTTATTCAGCTTGTGACAAGCTTGGTATTATATTTAAGCTTTTTTTAAATTATTGAATATAGCCACTTTTTTAAAATTATTGCATATAAATATACTGTTAGTTTTTAAAGTAGAAAAGTGTAAATTGATGTTTTGTAGAAGCAGCTGAATGCATTGATCTTCCTGGCAGGTTTGGCTGAGTTCTGTTGGTGAGTGTATGTTTTGGTTTTGTTGCAGTCATCCTGGAGAGGATGGTCTGGGCAGGAGAAAAAGGCTCTCTGCAAACCTAGAAAACAAATGTATCTTGTAGCTAGGCTTTGTTTCAGAGCTGGATCTATACACATCCTTTTCTTATGCAGCCTTGGAAATTGCATTGCCCTTTTGCTGTTAATGCCAAGGTTATTTAAATATTGCAAGATAATCTGGACTCTTAAATCATGGTAGCCTTGCACAGCACAGTGTGATCCCTTCTGTTCCCTGAGAAATCATGGATGTTTCGTGGAAGAAATTGCCCCTTCAAGGCCAAATTATACAACACTTTAATCTATTCTGTAAACTTCATCCTAACATAAGCACTGTGTGAGCATTGTCCCACTAATGTCACCCTTGAAAACTGGAACCTGAAGGATCATCAGCTTCTTGCTCATCTTCATGCCTGGGTCATTTGTTGGATGCATGGCAGTGCTGTTAAATTTATTTCTTCCAGAATAAAAAAAAAAAAAAAAAAAAAAAAAAAAAAAAAAAAAAAGGCAGATTTTTGAGGGTGTGAGGTGTGTATTGGATAAACTTCTGTCCTGATATTTCCTATTTATTGATATTCTGTGGTCAATATCACTTTAAAGTTTGAAAATCACCTATCTAATCTCTGTAGTATGTTGGGAACTTCAAATATAGTAGTTTCAATATTTGCAAAATAGTACTTATTTAATTTAGGTTAAATAAAGCGTAATGGGAAAGCACAGCAAAATCTTCCAGTAACTACTTGGAGCAGTGTCTTGGTTTGAAAAGACAGGTGTCTGCTAAAGAATGCAGAAGACTCCCCTGAAATGGAAAATGTAAAACCCCTCCCTCCAAATTATTTTCATTTTGAAATTAAAAGGCTCTCAGGCAAAGATATGGGAATAGGAATAACAGTTCTTTACTTGGAAAACTAAAAAAATACAAATGTAATAGTACAAACATCAACAAAAAAAAAAGCCACTGACAGAGTCAGAATGCCACCTGACACCCTGTAGGTCAGGGTGGTGTCAGCAGTCCCATTAAATGGTGTCTGCAGTCCTCCTGGAGTGACAGCTGTAGTTTTGTTGGAGCAGGGATCCTATAGAAGGGTGGAGTTTTCCTGTGAAGGCCCAGTAGTGGTGTAGATGGGCCTGGTCTTCCTCTGGGAATTCAGTGGGAAAAAGGCTGTCCTGGTGTCCCAAAATCTCAGATTAGATCCAGTTAAGAATGCTTGGCTCCTCCCCCTTGCCAGAGCATCTCCCAATGGGATGATGTAATTTTATCAGTCATGCAGAGACACTCAATGGCCCATTAACAGCAGATGTCTCCCCAGAGGGAGGATTGGTTGTGGAAGAGATAAAGAAAATTTCCCAATTAACAGAAGCTAACTGCCACACCTCTAACAGCTGGCAATTAGAATACACACATTACCTTGCAATCTAGGACAAGGAGTAACCAAGTAGTTTAGTTGGATTATTGTAGGAAGAAAAGTTACAAATGCTCACTTGAAGAGGGCACAAGAGGCTGAACAACTTCCAGCTTGCTTTAGATCTACCTAAAAAAAAAAAACCATCCCAGTGTTGTAGTGTATAACATTTCTGGATTGTCAGTGTTCAATTTATGGATGGAATGGAGTGGGGAGAGGGGAACTTGCAATACCTCTGGGAAGGGAGGATGCCTTCACACATGGAAAACCTCTGTCACAAATGGCATTTCTGAGATCAGGGCTCCACCTTTGCAGCATAAGGGTGGTTGTGATGGAATGGGATTGCTTGGTTCCAGTTTTGCTCTGACAGTAGGAATGACAGCAGGAGAATGTGCTGTTGCCTCGCAGAGGCAGCCAAACTATTTTCTGCTTTTAATTACCAGTCTAAGGTTCTAATAATGTGTTAACCTAGAGCTGCATTGCCTCAACTGGTTCTCTTCAATAATGCAGTCTTCATTCAAGGATAAAGTGATGTGCAGTTGAAGATAAAACTGTCATAACATATTTTTTCTACTTTCTTTTATACATGACAAAAAAGTCTAAATGTGTGTGTCAAATCAAAAGCTTGCTTTATTTTTAGATGATGGATGCAGATCTACTTTATGGCTACTGCACAGGCAAGGAAACTGGATTTTTTAAAATTATGCTATCCAAACTTTTTCAATATATTTTCCTTTAAAATTGTAAAAAAAAAGTGCATTCCAAGGTAATGCAAATACATATTTTATCATCTTACCATAGTATCAATCAAAACAAAAAAAACCTCTAATAAGTATACCTTACAACAGGTACATCTCTATAAAGTAGTATGGAATGACTGGAGAATCATTGCAAGAATAAATCATAGGAAAAGTCTTCTGAGCTGAGAAAGTGAAAATAGGAAACAGATGAGTTTAGAAGGGAAAAATATGAAACAAAAATTACCCATGTTTTTGCAAAAATAAAAAATTAACAATATGTGTGATTGCATCTTGTAGCTAGAGGAAATTAAGAACTGTAATGTATATTTTAGAATTCTAATCTGGACTAAATTGGTGTATAATCTAGGATATGAACTAATAAGAGTTGCAAGAATTATGAAGTATAGTCACAATTAAGGTTTTCAGAAAGAGCTCGAGCAAATTTTTTGTCCACTGTAAAAGAGTTATAGAAGAGTTGATTTATTCATAGCTGGCAGAGAGGAGTCAAGTTAGGAAACTTACTTATTTAAGCAGGATATAGAAAAAAAGCAACAGAAGGGCACTCCCAGAAGCCATAAGCACAGCAGTGATTGTCCTGGAGCCACCAGTTCCCAGTCCATGGCTCCAGGAGAAGACCCTTGGTGTGGTGCTGGACAAGATCCTGCAGCAGCAAAGGCAGATCTTCCCATCTCCAGGAAATTGTCTGGCATCAGCAGTGCATGAGCAGGAAGAGGAAGATCTCCACAGTTTGTTTGCCTGTGGCATGAGTCTCCATCCCTCTTCCCAGAGCCCTTGTGAGAGCTGCCAGACTGCAGATGGAGGAAGCCCTTTGGACAGGACTGCCTTTTCTCTCAGAGCCATGGGTATCAGCAAAACCTGCTCATCCTTGAGGATGCAGCTGGCAGAAAAACCTAGAAAGGAAAAATGGAGGCCAAGGCCATTGCAGAAAGTGTTTCCTGCAGCCAGACGCACAGTAGCAATTTCCAGGAGCCAGTTCCCTGTCCATGGTTCTGAAAATGATGTGGCAGTGCCGCAGGAGAATACCCTTGGTGTGGTGCTGCACAAAGATCCTCCAGGACCAAAGGCAGATATTTCCACTTCCAGGGCACTCTCAGGCATCAGCAGTGGAGAAGACGAATGAGGCTGGATTCCAAACTTCAGATATTCCTGGCAGGAGACTTCAACCTACCCAGAGCCTCAGTGAGAGCTGCTGGAGCACAGAGGGAGGAAAGCCTTTGGACAGGTGTGCCTGCTCCCTCAGAGCTGCAGGTGTCAGTGAACCTGGTCCTCCTTGAGGATGTAGATGGCCAGGAAATGCCCAGAAGTAAAAAGGGGAGTCCAGCTCTCTTCAAGAAGATTTTCCCAGAGGCAAGTGTCCCAGCATCAGGTGTCCTGGAGCTGCCAGTTCCCAGTCCATGGTTCCCAGATGCTGTGGCAGTGCCAGAGAAGAAGATACTCATCATAGTGCAAGAGAAGATCCTCCAGCAGCAAAGGCAGATGTTCCCATCTCCAGAGAATTGTCTGCCATCAGCAGTGCAGGAGCAGAAAGTGGAAGATCTCGAGACTTGGGATATATCTGGCAAGAGCCTCCAACCCTCCCAGTGCCTCAGTGAAAGCTGTCAGACTGCACAGGGAGGAAGCCCTTTGAAAAGGTGTGCCTGCTCCCTCAGAGCCATGGGTATCAGCAGGACTTGCTTATCCCTGAAGATGCAGCTGGCCAGGAAATGCCTGGAAGTAAAAAAGGGATCCCAGCCCTCTTCTAGATATTCCTAGAGGCATATGCCCCAGCAGTGTCTTGGTGCCACCAGTTGTCAGCCCATGGCTTCCACAATACTGTGACTGTTCCAATGGGGAACACCCCATGCTTGGCAGCAGAGATGATCCACGTGAAACCAAGGAAGTTCCTTCTCTCAAGGAAGCTCCGTTGAGATGGCCTCCGCCTACCAGGAATTTCTTTAAGGAAGGAGGTCAGATCTTCTTAGGAATATTGGTGTTAAATAAATCAGGATTTTCCCAGAGGACTGTCTGAGTGTTCCCACTGTTCTGGGTTTGACTGGGACCCCTTTCTTCCCAGAAAATGGCACACTGCTGGTTTGGATGCTGGATGGGAATGCTGTGGATCACAGGTGGAGAGTTTGGTTGTTGCTTGTAGAAGAATTTCTAAGAGAAAGAGGTCATGATCTGTATGTTCACGATTTATATGTTTAGAGTGAGGGCTGAACTACCCCAGCCTAGGCCTCAGATGTGGGCCTCGGTGAGGCCTTGAAGCCTATGGTGCAGTTAAGAATAAATTTGTGGCGCAGTCAGAAATTATGTTAAGTTGTACCACCTTGAAGTGAGCTATCTAGGTGTGAATTAGTATAGGTTTGAAGAGTGAAACTTTAGCCACCTTAAGACAAGGACAAACAATGTTTGCTTGCCAATGAGAGTGTGCTCACGATTGTAAACTGTGGATATTCTCAGTTCAGTCAGAGAGAAAAAGAGAAGGTTTTCTAACCAGGCAAGAACCTAGGAGACAGTTGGGAAAGAATGTAAATAATTCTTTAATCTATCTTGTTTGTTCACATTGTTTATAGATATGTTCTGCCACCGTGCGTCATTCACTGCACACCAATGGTGTGAGATGTTTTTACTCTAGGACCAATGAAATTAGTCCGCACGATGTTCTCTATATATAGAGCGGTGCATTTGAAATAAATCGGTCATTCTCGTTACCGTCCTGATCAGCGGCGACATCTGGAGACACCCGTCGTGAACTGCACCTACCCTGAAGGAACAGGTGACCCCTCGTGGAATTGCAGCCTCGGCTGAGGACCCGAGCCCCGGCGCCTTGCGGGGGTCGCTCTGCGGCCGCGGCTGCTCGCCAGTAGCCTGGAGGCTCTGGCCGGACACCTTTACCCTCCTGAGAGAGGTAACGTTGAAACCGCGTGCCTTCTGGAGAAGGCTTGGTCCTGTCTGGACTGCCGATCGGCTCTTAGAAGCCGAGGGCTGAGCGGGACGGTTTTCCCTGAAGACGTGGACTGTCTCTTGAAGTGGACGTCTGCTAAGGGAGGCTTTCCTAACAATGGGGAACCAGTCATCTACGGCTGAATGGTTGTTCTTGACCGCGTGGCGGACTTACGCCCCTCACATAGGGGTCCAGGTCTCTGTGAATAAGCTCGTCATACTCTTGAGTTGGGCTCGGGACCATGGATTCCCTGCAGACCCTAATCGCGCCTTTGATCGTAAACTCTGGCGCGACTTGGGCCGATGCCTCCTGAAGGAGATGCGCAAAAAGGACGCTACAGCGTCCATGCTGTTCGTAATCTTGGGGTGCATCTACACGGCCTTGCGTGGCAAGACCCAGAGAGGCAGCGGTTCCGACCGGCACATTTCGGGATTCCGGACACAGACCGCGCCGCAGCCTGCGCCGCAGCCGGCCGGGCAGATGCACCTCGCCTTGAGCGAGGTGCCGGTGACATCATCCGCCTTCCAGGCAGCCGGGGTGCCTTTGCCGCAACTATCAGCTTCGGCACACCCGACATTGCAGGGACTGCACGGGGCGGCCCCGGACCGGCGGCCGCCGTCACTGCCCGCGGCTCCGCAGCCCCTCCCTTTCTGGACTGCATTCACAGGGGGGCCGGCACCGCCCGCAGTCCATGGCGCAGCGGGGGCTGGAGCCCCCCCGACTCCTTCGCTGATGGAGCCTGTGCAGATGTACGGGTCCCGCCCTCTGGTACTGCTGGGACCGACAATGGAGACTGATCCATCCCCTGGCACGCGCCCCGCCGCACGCGGGGCCTTCTGCTTTGCCAACGGGACAGGTGCAACTGCCTCCCGGTCCGCCTCCCTGCGCGCCGTGCGGACCGGCGGATTTGATATCCTTTGGGATACCAGCGTCAGTTGTGCAGCAGCACATCCTGGGCGGGACCACCATGTCCCCGTCCTGCCCTCTGTGGGACTGGCTCCCGCGCCGGGGGCGGGGGCTGCTCTCCCCGCCCCGCCTGCCATGGCGCCACTCCTATCGGCAGCGGGGTTCGCCGCCCCGCCTGCCGCTCCGCCCACCGTTTCAGCGGCAGCAGCAGCCTTGCCTTTCGCTCCACCCTCCGTTCCGCTCGGAGCGAGCCTGGCACCGCCGCCGCTGGGGCCGAGAGAAGCTGCCGCCGCCGGAGTCACCAGCGCCACTCCTGAGAGAGACGCCGTCGCTGCCGCCGCGGCCCCCCACCCCGGGACCGACATCGCCGCCGGCGCCGAACCGACCACCGCCGCCGACCCCGGGACCGACAGAGTTGTCGCAGTCGCAGCCGCCGCCGCGACCGCCAGCGCCGAGAGACGCCGCCGCGCCGCCCGCTCCGCTTGGGCTGGCGGCGTGCCACGGCATGGGGAAAACTGCAGCCCCCGCGCCGCTCGCTGCGGGCGGGGAGCGCCCGCAGGGCGCCGCGGCTCTCGCCGCCGCGCCGCCTGAAGCCGACTCATCAGCAGCGACTTCGCTCTGTGATTCGCCGCCGGCAGCGGCAGGCGGCCCTGTGCTGGACAACACATCCAGCCTGTTTGTTTCAGAGCCTGCATCCAGCCCACCACTCCCTCTACTTCCCCCAGACTGCCCCGAGCTCTGTCCCACTGAGGCAGAGGCAGCGGGAGGGAGCACCGGCTTGGTCCGCAGCAGCGTCCCTGCTGCTGCTACCATGGCTGGGGATGGGGCCGCGATCCAGTCCATTGTTTCGAGGGGCAGCGCAAACACACTGGGAGCGAAGACCAGCCCCTTGTACTGGGCAGGCATGGGCGGTGCCAAGGTCCCTAACAGGGTGGAATTTTATATTCCCGGGAAAACCTCCTCTGCCCGCGCCCCGCGCGTCCTGCTCCTGTTCGCAGAGCGGGAGGAGCGGGGTCACGAGAAGCCGTGGCCTGATCCATGGCCGAGTGGGGCGGGGGGAGGGCGAAAAGCCGGAGGAATTATCGGGATTCTCGCAGCCTGGTGGGGGCGTGCACCGAAATATAAGGTTGGAATGGGTCGCCCATCTGCGGGTGGCCATGGAGTGTCCCAGGGACCCCAGATTCAGGGACCCCAAGTGATACCTATGAGAAGCTGGGGGGACGGACCGCGCCGTGTGGATCTTGGCTCGGCAGAGAGCCTGGGCTCTCCGCCCCCCCGGCCAGGTTTGGGACGCTTGGCCCGGCCCCCTGGACCGGGTCCTCCACCTCGCCGGGCACTGCGAGCCCACAGGGTCCTAGAGCCCACAGGTGCTGCTGGCTCTTTTGGAAAAAAAAAAAAAAAAAAAAAAAAAAAAAAGAAAAAAAAAAAAAAGAAAAAAAAAAGGCGGAAAGAGCTGTGTTTTGCTGACAGCTCAAACTACTGGAAAGCCACGACAGCCTCGGCCCAAGCGATAGAATTAAGGGCTGCGGCCATAGCATTTCAGAGATTTCATGGCATTTCAGAGATTCTGCAAGTGTTTCTGAATTGGGTCAATTTCACTCAATTGCTTTGAAAGCTTTGAGGATGCAATTTGGACCTGATTTCAAATTTGTCACTCAAGCAATTAATTGAGTGTCGGAACCCTGAATGTCCCTTGGACACTCTTGGATGTTCCGGGCCCAGGTCAAAAGCATTTGAGACCCTGGAATGCAGCCACAGACCCCTGTGGCTTTGAACCTGATCCATGGAACAATTTACCAACCTTGCAGGAAGAACAAGAAATCACAAAAGTTTAGATATTATAGTAGAAGTAGTCACAGAGTGAAACGAAGAATTTTTGAGTGCTGTACAGGGGGGTTTTAGGCCTTGTACAGAGGGGTCTGAGTTTTGTACATGGGGGTCAGAAGTTCTAAGATGGAGGGACTTGGGTGTGCCCTGTCCTCTTTCCTTCTTCTTCCTAACCTCCATGTTCTTGGTGATGGTGGCATTCACAGATTGGTTTAGAGTAGAAAGTCACTGTTCAATATAGGTGATGGGCATTGGGGAAAAACCATAAACATTTAACACGTAATGTATGATATAAAAGAGGGCACCAGCCCCCTGGGAGTTGGAGTGTGCCCTTGCCTGACTGCTGAACAGACTGCAGCAGCTCAGAGAGAAATCTTTTAGATAACATACAATAAACTACCTTGAGACCGGACGACAGAAGACTACTGAGTCTTTCTTTGGAGACACGGGCTGGAGGAGAGACTTTTCCACCTTTCCGGGCCACCCAACCAGGGGGTGAGGCCTGACAACACAACAACATTCCTACAATTGAGGACATGACTGCATGGGCTGAAAGCCTTGCATGATTCTTCTATCAAGTGCACACACCTTGCAAAAGCAATTTGATGAATGCAAACCAAGGCTTGACCTGCTGCACCTTATTGGCTGGGATAAATCCCAGAGGCCTAAAGGCTTTGCAGCTGTGGCAAACAGATGTTACTCATCTTGCCAAATTCCAAATTTGGCTTATTTGGGTATGTGCACATGTTTGTTAATACCTTCTTTTCTGTCATGTGGGCATCTGCTCACACTGGGAAATGGGTTTTGACAAGTTGGACTGCCAGTCCTTTGGCAGACTGACAATGAGTTGTTACTATCCTAGAGTTGGTAACTGATTTCTTGAAATTTATAATAAGAGTTTGGAATCTCTTCGACCGTTCTGAGTCAATATCCAAATTGAGATTTTGATTGATTGGAGTTGATAAAACTCTCGAGCTGTGCTGGTTCTCTTTCCTGCAAGGGCCCTGCAGGAGGGTACAAACACCGCCTTTTTTCTTTTTTCCTTTTTGTAAACAAAATGGAGGAAATGTGGATATTCTCAGTTCAGTCAGAGAGAAAAAGAGAAGGTTTTCTAACCAGGCAAGAACCTAGGAGACAGTTGGGAAAGAATGTAAATAATTCTTTAATCTATCTTGTTGTTCACATTGTTTATAGATATGTTCTGCCACTGTGCGTCATTCACTGCACACCAATGGTGTGAGATGTTTTTACTCTAAGACCAATGAAATTAGTCTGCACGATGTTCTCTATATATAGAGCGGTGCATTTGAAATAAATCGGAGTTCATTCTCTTGGCTTTGACTTGGAGTCATTCTCGTTCCCGTCCTGCTTAACGGCGACACTGGGTGTCAGTTTGCAGGATGCACTTGGGACTGTGAGGGAAGCACAAGTTCAAATTGTTGGCCGCTTGGGTCTGGGACTCATCCTGCGTCGTTTGGATTTTCTGGAGGCATCCGAACAGGGAGGTCCCTAACCACGAGTGCTGGCACTTTTCCCTGTGAACCAAAGCTCACCAGTCCCAGTTCCTGATGTCAGTTTGCAGGATGTGCTTGGGAATGTCAAGGCCTCACGAGTTCCAAGTGGTTGCTGGTTGGGTCTGGGAAATATCCTGCGCCATTTAGATTGTTTGGGGGCGGCCGCCCACTCAGGGCCACACGTCCCTGATGGCATATGCCAGTCATTTTCCCTGTGAAACAAAACTCACCACTCCAGGTTCCTGGTGTCAATTTACAGGATGCGCTTGGCACTGTCAAGGCATCACTAATTCGAGGTGGTGGCAGCTTGGATCTCGGACACATAATTCCCCGTTCAGATTTTTTGGAGGAAGATGACCAGTCAGAGCCACAGGTACCTATCACAAGTGCAGGCCCATTTCCCTGGAAACCAAAGCTCACCACTCCACATTCCCAGTTTCAGTTTGCAGGATGCTCTCAGGACTGTCAGGGCAGCACAAGTTCGATGTGGTGGCAGCTTGGGTCTGGGACACATCCTGTGCCATTTGGATTTTTTGCAGCCAGCGGACCAATGAGGGCAGTAGGTGCAATGATCACGAGCTGCAGCCCTTTTTCCTGTGAAACTAAGCTCACCTTACCAGGTTCCCAGTGTCAGTTTGCAGGACGCGCTTGGGACTGTAAGGGAAGCACAAGTTCGAGGTGGTGGCAGCTTGGGTCTGGGACATATCCTGTGCCGTTTGGTTTCTCTGGAGGCCACTGAACAGGCAGGGCTACTCATCCCTGATCGCAAACACTGGCCCTTTTCCCTATGTGAAACAAAGCTCATCACCCCAGGCTCTTGATGTCAGTTTGCAGGATACACTTGGGACTGTTGGGGCAGCAGAAGTTCGAGCTGGTGGCAGCTTGGGTCTGGGACACATGCTGCGCCATTTGAATTTTGTGGAGGCAACTACCCATTCAGGGCCACAGTTACCTGAACAGGAACGCTGGCCATTATCCCTGTGAAACAAAGCTCACCACTCCAGGTTCCTGATGTCATTTTGCAGGAAGCGCTTGGGACTGTCACGGAAGCTGAAGTGCACGGTGATGACAGGTTGGGTCTGTGACATATCCTGCGCAGGATTTTCTGGAGGTAGGCAAACACTGAGGGCCAGAGGTCCCTGATCACAAATGCTGGCCCTTTTCCCTGTGAAACAAAGTTCACCACTCCACCAGGTTCCTGATGTCAGTTTGCAGGATGCACTTGGGACTGTGAGGGAAGCACAAGTTCAAATTGTTGGCCGCTTGGGTCTGGGACTCATCCTGCGCTGTTCGGATTTTCTGGAGGCATCTGAACAGGGAGGTCCCTAACTATGAGCGCCAGCACTTTTCCCTGGGAACCAAAGCTCACCAGTCCCGGTTCCTGATGTCAGTTTGCAGGATGTGCTTGGGAATGTCAAGGCCTCATGACTTCTAAGTGGTTGGGTCTGGGAAATATCCTATGCCATTTAGATTGCTTGGGGGCGGCCGCCCACTCAGGGCCACACGTCCCTGATGGCATATGCCAGTCATTTTCCCTGTGAAACAAATCTCACCACTCCAGGTTCCTGATGTCTGTTTTCGGGATGCGCTTGGGACTGTCAGAGAAGCACAAGTTCGAGGTGGTGGCAGGTTGGGTCTGGGACACATGCGGTGCCATTTGATTTTTTTTGAGTCAGCTGTCCGTTCAGTGCCACAGGTGCCTGAACACAAATGCCCGCCCTTTTCCCTGGGAACCAAAGCTCACCACTCCAGGTTCCTGATCTCAGTTTGCAGGATGTGCTTGGGACTGTCAAGGAACCATGGGTTTGAGGTGATGGCAGCTTGGCTCTGCAACACATCCTGCGCCGTTTGGATTTTTTGGAGGCAGCTACCCATTCAGTGCCACAGGTACCTGAACACGAACTCTGGCCCTTTTCCCTGTGAAACAAAACTCACCCCCCCAGGTTCCTGATGTCAGTTTGCAGGATGCGCTTGGAACTGTCATGGCGCCATGAGTTTGAAGTGGTGGCAGTTTGGGTCTGGGACGCTTCCTGCTTCGTTTGGATTTTTTGGAGTCCGCTGCCCAATCAGGGCCACATGTCCCTGATCATGAATGCTGGCCCTTTTTCCCGTGAAAAAAAGCTCACCACTCCTGGTTCCTGATGTCAGTTTGCAGGATGGTCATGGGACTGTCAAGGCACCACGAGTTCGAGGTGGTGGCAGCTTGGGTGTGGGATGCATCCTGCGCCATTTGGATTTTTTGGAGGCGGCAGCCCTCTCAGGGCCACAGGCCCTTGAACACAAATGCTAGCCCTTTTCCCCGTGAAACCAAGCTCACCACCCTGGACATGCTGGAACTCCAGTAAGAGCTTGAATCCAAGGCGGCAAGGTAGTATGCCACCGTTGACATTGCTAACATTTTTTTCTCCATTCCTCTGGCAACCTAATGCAGGCCTCAGTTTACTTTCCCCTGGAGGGGCGTGCAATACACCTGGAACCGACTGCCCCCGGCGTGGAAGCACAGTCCCCCCCTCTGCCATGGACTGATCCAGGCTGCACTGGAAAAGGGTGAAGCTCCAGAACACCTGCAGTACATTGATGACATCATTGTGTGGGGGAACATGGCAATGGAAGTATTTGAGAAAGAAGAGAGGATCATCCAGATTCTGCTAGAAGCCAGCTTCGCCATCAAGAAGAGCAATGTCAAGGGACCTGCCCACGAGATCCAGTTCCTTGGAGTAAAGTGGCAAAACAGTCGGCATCAGATTCCAGCTGAGGTCATCAACAAGATCACTGCAATGTCTCCACTGACCAGCAAGAAGGAAACATAGGTTTTCTTAAGCGCCATAAGTTTTTAGAGAACACACATTTCTGAGTTTAGCCAAATCGTGAGTCGTCTCTACCTAGCTACCCGCAAGAAGAACGAGTTCCACTGGGGCCCTGAACAGTAACAAACCTTTGCCCAGATTAAGCAGGAGATCACTCATGCGGTAGCCCTTGGCCCAGTCAGGACGAGATCAGAGGTGAGGAATGTGCTTTACTCTGCAGCTGGGAACATTAGCTTGTCCTAGAGCCTGTGGCAGAAGGTGCCTGGGAAGACACGAGGCTGACCACTGGGATTCTGGAGCCAAAGTTACAGAGGATCTGAAGCCAATTACACTCCCACAGAAAAAGAAATCTTGGCTGCCTATGAAAGAGTTCAAGCCACCTCTGAGGTAATTGGCATGGAAGCACAACTCCTCCTGGCACCCTGACTACCACCTTGGTGCTGGGGTGGATGTTTACAGGAAAGGTTTCCTCTACCCACCATGCCACCGATGCCACACAGCAAATGGACTGCCCTCATGATATGGTGCGCCTGTATTACTGTATTAGAAACCCAAATTGCCCTGAGATTTTGGAAATAATTACAAACTGGCCAGAAGGTGAAAACTTTAGTCTCACTGATGAAGACGAGCAGGAACAAGTGACACGGGTTGAATAAGCTTCACCATATAACCAACTACCAGCAGAGGAAACACGCTATGCTCTTTTTGCTGACGGTTCCTGTTGCATCGTAAGGATGAAACAAAAGTAGAAAGCAGCTGTATGGAGACCCACATGACAGGTTGCACAAGCTACTGAAGGAGAAGGTAGATCAAGTCAACTTGCTGAACTCAAGGCCATTCAGCTGGCCCTAGACATTCCTAAAAGAGAGAAATGGCCAAAGCTATACCTTTATACTGACTTGTGGATACTAGCCAATGCTCTGTAGGGCTGACTTGAAAAGTTGAAAAAGGCCAGCTGGCAGCGTAGAGGAAAACCAGTCTGGGCTGCTGATGAGTAGAAAGGCATTGTCACTCAGGTAGAGAAGCTACCTGTAAAAGTCTGCCATGTAGATGCCCATGTCCCCAGGAGTCAGGCTGATGAAGAACACCGAAACAATGAACAGGCAGATCAGGCTGCAAAGATAGAAGTGTCAAAGATAGACTTAGATTGGCAACATAAAAGGGGGAGTTGTTCCTAACTTGATGGGCCCATGATGCCTCAGGTCATCAGGGCCACCTATAAGTGGGCATGAGACTAAGGGGAAGATTTAATCATGGAGAGTATTTCTCAGGTTATCCATGACTGTGAGACGTGCTGCCATCAAACAGGCCAAGCGAGTGAAGACTCTACAGTATGGTGGGCAATGATCCAAATATAAGTATGTGGAGGCCTGGCAGATTGACTACATCACACTGCCCCAGACACACCAAGGCAAGTGCTATGTGCTGACCATGATGGAAACCACCACAGGATGACTGGAGACTTACCCTGTGCCTCATGCTTTGGCCTGGAACACCATCTTGGGCTTGGAAAAGCAAGTCCTGTGGAGACATGGCACCCCTGAGAGAATTGAGTCAGACAACGGCACCCATTTCAAGAACGGCCTTACCTGGGCCAGAGAATATGGTATTGAATGGATATATAATGGATATATCATATCCCTTATCATATACCAGCTACCAGGAAAGTTGAACAGTGTAACAGACTACTTAAGACTACCCTGAAAGCACTTGGCAACGGAACCTTCAGAAACTGGGAAATGAACTCAGCAAAAGTGGATAGTCAACACCCAAGAGTCCATCAATCAAGCTGGCCCTGCCCAGTCTGAACCCTTGCACACAGTGGATGGAGATAAACTCCCTGTGGTACACATGAAAGATATTTTAGGAAAGACTGTTTAGATTAGTCCCACCTCAGGCAAAGGCAAACCCATCTGAAAGATTGTTTTTGCTCAAGGACTTAGTTATACTTGGTGGGTAATGCAGAAAGATGGAGAAGCCCGCTGTGTACCCCAGGGAAACCTAGTCCTAAGTGAGAACTGTGTGTAAAGTTTCATCGTGTAGAGTTCATTGATTTGGGTATGATGCAGATGGTAATAAAATAAGGGGTGGATAAAGTCTTAGGTTGGAAATGCAAGATGTGGCTGGGGGTGTGTATTCTATTGCCATCTGTTAGATGTGGGGCAGTTATCTTCTGTTAATTGGGCCGCCTGTTGAAAACAGGTGGGACAGTTTTCTTTTTCTCTTCCACAACCAATCCTCCCTCCAGAAAATATCTTCTGTTAATGGGCCATTGAGTCTCACTGCATGACTGAAAAAATTCCATCATCCCATTGGGAGATGCTCCGCCCAGGGGGAGGAGCCAAGAATTCCTACCTGGATATGATCTGAGATTTGGAACACCACAGCAGCTTTTTCCCCACTAGATTCCCAGAGGAGCAGCTGCCTTTTCCACTGGATTCCCAGAGGAAGACCAGGCCCATCTACACCACCACTAGAACTTCAGAAGAAAACTACACCATTCTACAGGATCACTGTTTCAACAGAACCACATTTGTCACTCCAGGAGGACTGCAGCCACCATTGAATGGGACTGCTGCCACCACCCTGACCCACAGGGTATCAGGTCATATTCTGACTCTGTCAGTTTTCTTTTATATTACTGCATTTTTATTTTTTAATTTTTATTTTTTTCCTAATAAAGAACTGTTTCTCCTACTCCCATATCTTTGCCTGAGAGGCCCTTAATTTCAAAGTTATAATAATTTGGAGGGAGAGAGTTTACATTTTCCATTTCAAGGGAGGTTCCTGCCTTCCTTAGCAGACACCTGTCTTTTCAAACGAAGACAGGGGTCATTAAGATCCCTTCCAACCCAACCCCCTCTATGATTCTACTGTCACATGATTCAATGACTAATTACAGATGCATGGAACAAATACAAAAACTTAAATTTGTACTTCACAACAATGAATGACACCACAAGCTCATTAAATAAATGCTAGGACAGGAACAAAAAAGATAAACCTTGATAAAAATTACCGAGGTAGGCAAGAAGCTTGGCAGATGTTGCATGATCGATTATTAAGAATACATTTTATACTCCTCACATAATCCTTGGGGATTGATATATGCATCAACACTCAAATTCAGGAAATGTTGTTGAATACGGTAATGCTGGAGTATACTATAAATAATTGGAAGAGAAGGCTTCTTTCTTTTCTCTCAAGAAAAAATTGTAAGAAACCGCAGAAGAGCCAGAAAGTGACACCTTCAATCACCTGAGCAGAGACAGATCTGCGCTGGCCTCACCAGCTAAGCTCCGGCAGCGCCGACGGAGGGCAGCGCCGGGCGGGGCACGGCATCGGAAATGATGGCTACCGGCGGAGCACGCCGCCAGCCGGCCCTGAGCCCGGCATCGGCCAGGAAACCAATCGCACATTTCTCCCTTTGCCGTCACAGAACACCTTCCATTGAATTCACTACCGGGGCACTCGCGCGTCCCCGTTCCAGCCTCCGCCCCGGCCCCGCCCGCCCCCGACGGTCCCAGGCCGGGGCGGGCACTGCCGGCGCTTCCTCCGCGGGGCTTGTGGGTGGTCGGGTTGGCCATGGGGCAGTGCCTACCCTGCATGGGGGGCGCCGTCAAGGACGTGGTGGAGACGCCCGACCCGGTGAGTGTGGGACCGCGGGGGCGCTGCCCCTTCCTTCCCCGCGTTGTTTATCAGTGACGCCTGGCGGTGCCGCGATGAGGGCGAACGCAGTGGGCGGTGACCTTCCTTCCTCAACATGGAGGCCCGGTCGCGGGGCTGTTGCAGTGCCCCGGGAGGCAGTGGCTGTGCTGGGGAAAGGGAGCCCGTCCTTCGGCCCCCGGCCCGGGGTGGGGAGAGCTGTTGGGCCGAGGCCAGCCGGGGCACCCCGCAGCTTGGGGCCTGGCGCCCCAGAACCTCGTGCTGCGCTGCCCCACAGATCACGCGTGGGCACTGTGGTTGTATGGAGACCGGGAGTTTAGCGTGAGACGTGTTGGTGCATAATTGTGGCCAACGTGACCCCCATTTTTACAAGAAGTAGGAAAAGCTGTGCTTTTTTTCCCGGTGGATAGTGATGCTCGCTTCTAACTACCCTCCACTGCGTGACATTTTTCCTAGGTGAGTTAAGAGCCCATCTCTGGTTTGTACCCCTCATGTGAGGATTTCATGGGGGAGAAGGGAAGGAGCCTGCTTTGCCTGGGAGAGCAAGCATTCCCCTTTCCAGACTCTAAAAGAATGTTTCATACGCTGCGTGCCGTTTCACCGCAGTCTGGATTTTTTGAGTGAAGATGCAGAATAGCTGAATAGTGATTTCTGGTGGGGTTTGACTGTATATATGTCAGCAGCTGCTCTTCTGGCATATTAGTCACTAAAACCACTTCATTCTTGCAGGCTGGCAGTGCATGGAAAGATTATGCTAATTGACTTGAAGTTGTCATTTTGTGGGAGTTAGTATCACAGATTTGAGTTGTACTTAAAAATTAAGACTTTAAAAAGAATGCAGAGACTATATTGAAGTAGAATTTCATTGTCTTTAACATTTTATCTAGGAAATAAAAAGAAGACAACTAGCAGAAGCCGCTGAAAAGAGGCAGATGGAGGTAATGTCTGATAAAATGTCATTTGTTGAAATTATTTTTAGATAACTGTTTTATGGAGAGAATGGCTGTGGCTTCTCTGGTGACACTGGGTATCATGTTTGGATTGTGGGAATTGCAGTTGAGTACTTTCCTGGTATTATTAATGTTGTGCATTTATACCTTTTTTATATGTATTAAGAATTTCACAGGTAGATGCTCTAAGTCCATTGCAAAGTAACTGAGATTGTTTGGATAGGAGGTATTTTACAGTAGTTTATAAAAAAACCTAAGAACTGGAAGAGCAACTTCAACATTATTTTTTCCTTGTTCTAAGACTTGAAAACAAGAGATGGAGAAGTATTCAAATAAGAGATGGGAAAGTATTCAAACCAGAGTGGTCAAACAATTGTTGCAGTGGCAATTTCAAGTACACTTGTTCTTTTCTTAAAAATGCAGGTTGTATGCACTTGCAGGTTCTTCTTTATCAACAAGGCAAAAGTTTGAACACGTTTATCAGCTCAGATTCCAGCAAAGATGTAGTATTAACTTAGTCTTTTGTCTTTTTAAGGTTGCCAAGCTTTAACTGCTTAGATATCTTAAAAATTAGCAGAGGTTGGATACAAATGTTCTAGTAGAACAGCCAACCTGTTTTTTTCCTTACATGCCTTTAGAAAGACTTATAGCATATGCTCTTATTGTAGATTTTGAATGGTGTGTCTTAGAGACCACAGCTGAACTGTGGAGAGAAAAGATTGTTATTTGTGTTAATGTTAGTGACATGACATATTGAATTATGAACTGGCCATTATGCATGGGGACCATGTTGACCTGGTTTGAAGGGAGTTTAGTAAATAATTGGAGCAACAGCTGAGTGATGCATTAGACTCCTTAAAACCCTTGATTTTGTGTCATTCTATGTACAAAAAGCAATCCACATGTTGTTTTCAACCACAAATGGGTTTCAGTCACAAAGAGATTTTTAAGCATAACTGTAGGAAATAGCTAGCTCTTAACTGGCTAAAAAGCTTTCCTGAGAGGAAGGAGAAATGAAGCAATTAGGGTTGTGGATGTCCTTGAAGCTTTGTGGGACCCATTATGCTGACAAAGAAAAATGGAAGTATCACTGTTACTTTAGCTCTTTGTCTTCCAAGAAAACAAAAAGTATCTACCAGGATTTTTGAGGACTATCTTTGAGGTCATTTTAGCCTCTGAATGTTGGGTAATGGAGATGTCTTTCAAGCAGCCATACTTAGTTTCACCCTTGTGAGGGGACAAGAGAGTAGATCAGATGTCCTTCCTTTTCTGCTTAGTGTTTTCTTGTACATGCTTCTTAGCTGCTCATTATCCCTCCTGACATCATATGAGCTGTTCTTCCTTTTGGGGTGCTGCAGACAGTTTGGGAACCTGACTCACTTGGAAGCCCAGTTTCCTAAGAGGCGGAGAACATATGGTCTAAGTAGGTTGTTATTTGGTGGTAAGATTTGTCTTGGTATGCCACTGAGAATTGAGCTTATTGTCTGGACCTTGAAATTCAGGTGAGAACATTGCTGTTTTGTCTCGATAGATTTTAGCATCTTTTGTATAACTTCTGCTATGTTGTTATAACCCTAAACTTGGACAAGAATCAGTTTTTAAAACATTATATTTTTTTTTTCCTATTTCATGGTGTTAACTGTAATTCTGATGCTCTTGCCATCTAGTCTAGATTGTCATTAAACAGTTCTACAAGGATATGACGCAGGCAGTTCATGACAGATTTTTCATTTGGTACTCCTGGTACCCACACACCCTGTGACATTTTGAAGGGTGGACTATCACGCAGGGTATTTCTCACAGATCACAGTTGAAAAATTGACCAACTTCACAGCCTGGGCTAGCACTACAACACAGCTCTTTTTTTCTCCCCTGTTCTTGAGGGTAAAAGTAGGCCCTGACACTGAAAAAAACAGACTAAAAATTTCTGGACTTTTGGGAAGTTCTGGTTCTGCATCTGAGGATTAAATATCTTCACCTGGATGTAATAACAAAGGGAAACAGAACCACCCTCATTTACCTATGGGACCAAGACTTCACAGAATGAGGAAATATCCTGGAAGGGCTATCTTGATGTAATAGTAGCATTACTAAGTGCTTCAGAGTTTTCATGCAAACCACAGTTCATAAAATAGCGTTGCCAACACTTGCAGTTTGGTTTCTCTCCAGAAAAATAGCTAACTTGGTCTTACTGAAATGTGTTTTCTCCCAGGCTTCCTCTCGAGGTATTAAGAATGCTTACTCCGTAGAGCAGAAGAAGAAGAAACAGGAAGAAATAGACAGAAGAATTGCAGCTTCACGTCCTGGAGGAGAAGGAGGACTGAGAGTAAGTTGAAAAAAGAAACAATGTGATACAACTATTCTTATATTCACTTTGAAAATCTGTTTTGTCATGTAACTGAATAACTTGAGGAAAAACCAAGAGGAAGGGAAATGGATTAGAAATGGAAGCATGTGTCATTGTCATGCAGTGTTCTTAATGAGACTTCATCACTAGGACAGAAAGAAAGCGGCGATGGCAGAGAGCTTTTTTCCCTCCCCCCACCCCTGTCTTCCCAGTTTCTACATATATGATGCATCAGTTTTACAGGTCTCTTAGCACTGGGGACCTCATCACTGTGTTATCCTGTACTCAGTGTCCCTTTTCAGTGCTGGTTAAGATTATATCTCTTCCTTCAGAGCTTATAGAAAACATTTGAACTAAGTAGGGTGATGGTTTTGGGTTTATATGTCTCTCATTACAAAACAAATACAGTGTTGGCGTAAAATTACTACTATTGCTATTCTAATGTGCACTTTACCTCAGAAGGCCAGGCAGAGAGTTAATGAAGAATTACAATCTCTCCAAAACAATAGATGTATCTGATAATTGAAACTCAGGCTTTGTAAACCTTCATCTTTTGCCCTCATTACCTTACATGATTCAGGAGGCAGGAGTTTGTATAAGTTGCCACTGATACACTGCATGTCCATCACTTGCTGGGATAAAAGATTGAGAATTTAAAGATGAATGGAGAATTTATTGTAGTTCGACAACCTTAACGGTGTTTGTTTGCTTTGGGTTTTTTTCCTTTCTTTTCCTTATCTCCATACAAACCTGTGGTGTGGTTTATTTGTTTCTTTAGTGGCAGGTTGGATAACACATGACTTCTGAAGAGAAGATGATTGATGTTTACTGCCAGTAACTTGTCAATTTCTGCAGCCAAGTGGCACTTACTCATCATGTGCTGTTTACCTCTGAAGACTCAGCAGTACTTTTCCATTGTGGGACAATGGATGTGGAAACATTTAACAAAGAAACTTAAGAACTAATTCTGAACACTATGGTTTTTCCAACTTTGTTTGTTTGTTTGTTTTCCATGCATGTTTTATTGCTTCCCTGTCAAGACTTCCTGTCAGCTGGAAGCGGCCTCCTTATGTGTAGTCAGTCAATATGTGTATACTATCTGGTCAGCTGATGTCTGTCTGTCTGTGTATGACTGGCCTGAACAAGCTCAGGTGCCCATGTGTTGGTTTTGATGCTTATTTCAAGCTCTACAATTAAACTTTCTCCAAATCCTCATGTAGAAAGTTTTTCATATATATATATGTATTTGAATATGTGGATGACAGCATTTTTTTTCTGTTTCCTAATGACTCTTGCACTGCTTAGGAATTTAGTGCCTTTTTGAAAAAAGAAGAGTCATGGTGGGTCCTTAGAAATGGAGTAATTTTGTGACTAGTAAAAGAAAAAATAGAAACCTTTATACATCCTGTGTACTTAGATCAAGAATGTAATTTTATTATATGTATAATAATTGTTCTCATTTTCTCATGTGGGTTTCTTTTGAGTCTGTAAGTATTTATATTGAATACTGAAAGTTAAACATGAAATTAAAAATCCTGTTATTACTTGTATTCATTTATTACCACAAGAGAGCAATGCTAACCTTGTCAGGATTTTGAAAAACCAACAGAAAAACAGTTACTATGCCACCATCTTGCCAGTTCATTTCCAAAAGTTTCTGTGTTATCTATTTAGGTGGACTACTTCTGGTGCAAAAACATTTTCTTTTCCCCAGACAGCATTGTGCACGTTATGCCTGGGCTCAGTACCGCAATTGCTGCATTTCTGACCTAGTCAAGATATGGAGGCTTTTTTTTCACCCCTTGAACTATGTATTTTGTCTTTCACATCTCAGTACTGCCCAATGTTGTCCCGAGAGTGCAGTCTTGACAGTTTCCTGGCTTAGCCTTCAGAATTGCATTGAGAAGGGAGAACTTCCAATATTAACATAATGGTGTTTGGGCTACAAAAAGCTGAATCCTTGGCTGAAGACTGCCTTCCGTTTCCTTTGATTGATGGCAATTGCTGTCTTCAGTGTATTAACTGTTCATTATAAATTTTTTAAAGTCAAGTGAAAATGTATTGAGTTATCAAAGGGTATCTCAGACATTAATTTGAAATGAGAATTTGAGTCTAGCATCACAGTAGGTGTCCTACGAGACACTTAAGTAACACCTACACTTAGCTGGTCACTTGGGGTATTTAAAACTTGAAACATCTTTCTCTTCATTCTCTGTCATATGCTTCCCCGAAACTGCAAGGGGAACAAATAACCATGTCTCTTGTCATCCAAGCCTCTTCTTGCATTAGTGCTATGAACACTTTCATTTAAAGCCATTGAAAGAACCTAGAGAAAACAATCACATTCATCTCTCTCTCCATCCTTTATGTAAAAGCCAGAGTTCTCTGTGCTTCTTAAGAGACCTAGTTTTGAATGTTGGATTTATTCCACAGCTAAGGAACCACATCAGATGATGTGGGAGTGTGTAGTTCTAGATTATGAATCACCTACATAGCTGTTTTAAAAGATGTTCCTATGTCATACATATCCAATTGGCCAGGCTCAACTGATTGGGAATTATTTGAGTAAATAAAACCACTTACTGTTAAGGTTAAAGTTTTGTTTCAGTTGACAATGAAAGCAGAAACTACTGCAGATCAGTAGTGTACAGTATTAGCAACCTGACATGTGCCACTAAACAGGCTGAGAGCCACGTAGATGAGAGCTGCTCTCTCCTTATAGATGTCTTCCCTGTCTTTCTTATTGTTTAGTGCAGCAGTAAGTTTATGTGAACCACAACAGGAGTTTTGTCCTTATTTCCCTCAATCCTGGAGGTTTACTTCACCTCAGAGGCTGTAAAAATGCACCTTTTCATATAGATTATCTAGATGGTTGATATTTTGTTTACATCAGTGCAACTCTTTTTTTCCTTCATCTTCTGAAAGCGCAGTCTTGTACTTCAAAAACTGGTAGGTCAAAGCCCAGTGCTGGTAAACTGGGCTGAAAAGCTGACTCTCCATGACTGTGATAGCATCATCTTTGTTGCAGTAACAAAGTGAAACCATTTGCCACTCCATATGGTTAAAATACAAAGATTATGCTAGAGAGAGAATATTTGTAGCAGATGTCCTGAAATTTGGGAAGACACAGAAGCTGTGTCTCCACAAGTTTGGGCAGCATCACAGTGGACCCTGAGGAGCACAGATGACTTCAGCATGTGGATTTGGTATAGTGACAAGACTAAGTACTTGAGACGCAGCTCATCAGGCACAAGCAGTGCCAGCAGTTTTTCCAGAGTCTGGGAAAGCCTGTCCAGCCCCATCAACATTTGTATGATCCCACCTGTCTGTTACACCTTACCTTAGTCGACACACCAGAGGCTAAGAAAGTAGGAGACACAGCAAAGGAGCACTGTGCCTCCTTCCCTTGTCAGGTACTCTCAGGCTGCTGCCAATGAGGCAGTACAATGCGTAAGCCCAAAAAGAGCCCATCCCTTGTCAGCATCTCTAGGGAGATGCTTCTGTAACTCTGTGTTGTGGCAAACAGCTCATCTTCCAGATCTAAAGCAAACGTGTGTAATAAATTCAGGATTATGTCTTCAGTTATAAGAAACTTGCTGTACCTTCCCACACATATATTGCCTTCTCATTTCACTCATCCCCACCAACAATTCTTTAACTAGCTGCCATAGATTTTCCATATCTTCTCTAAAATGCTGTTGGAAAAAAAGGTGGTACTGCAAAAGAAGGAGCAATTATCCCTATAATAAAGATGTGAAAAACCCCTATCCTCAAACAGTGATGTAAATAATCCTGCTTAGAAAAAAATCTCCAGGTAATTTTTAATGCACTTCCTATAAAGAGCAATAACAGATATCACAGTTACATTTCCAAACTAATTTTGAATGGCTTCCAGCATGATCATGATCCAGCAGTCATTTTTGGCATTATACAATAATAATTTTTTTTTGTAAATAATTTTGCATAATTTATCAATTTTGAGATTAAGCACAGTTTATTCGCAGGCATCTCCCATGGGGTTTGGTCTACGAGGACTTTGAGAAAAGGCTTTGTTGTAGCTCCTATCATTTAAAGTTTTTAGAACTTCAGCCTCCTCAACATTCACATTCAGCCAATTTACACAGCAAGATAGTTAAAATCACTGCATCATGGAAAATGACCTAAATTTGTTCTGCCCTTATCACTGCAACAAGGGCTGTATGTCTTTAAGCAAGATTCTGCTGCTCAGCTTTAGCTTTATAAATTGAGCCATAGGTTCCTAACAAATTTTCCAATTCCTACATTGCTGCAGGACCTGATACACTATGAAAATACTATTTATCAGATTAGCAACACTTACTGCCAACCCCTCCTTCCAGACTAACCAGTTTACTGCATTTCTTTGGTTTTTTGTTTTATTGATGCTTTCATTTCCTCCTCTATTATTCACACTCACATAAATGCAGTCAAAAGCAGTAAGTCCCACCTGCATGTTTTTTACATCAGGAGGTACTGGCAATACTTTAAAATAAAATCCTATAGTCTCCCATTCTGGAACTCACAAAGTTGAAGTTTTAAGTCAGGAAGTGTTTTAATGTGATTTTTTTTAAAGACATTTGAGTAGCCCAAAACAAAAAAAGACGATTTTGATAGGTACAGTCCAAGCACATAAAGGGATTCATGTTTAGTTTAAAATCTTGATTTGGATTTACTGGGACTGTTGAAGTTTACTATTAAAATAAACTTGCAAATGCCTTTTTTATAATTATCTGCACTGATCTATTAATATGTAAACAACTTAAAATATTTAAAAAACCAACATCATAATAACAACACTAACTTAGTCTTGGATGATGGAAATAAAGGTTGAACTTGAAGATCTTGGAAGTCTTTTCAACCTCAATGATTCTGTGAAATCCAATTAATTATGTTTAAAAACCTAGCCATTATTTCTAAATAAACATCTTATATTTTTACGAGTGATTTTTCCCTTTCCTTTTAATTTGAAAACACATCTCTCAGTGCTTATATTAAGATCATGATTTTTTTTTCAGCTATGCTACATTTTTTATAAAATGATGTTGCTTGTGGTCTGCTTTCTGCTCCCCTATGGAGGACATATGACAACTTCTGTGACTACTGAGACTTCCTATGGCTTTTCAAAAGATTTATTGCTGAATATGTGTTTAATCTTCCTAGAAAGTGTTTTAAAATAATAATAAAAGGCTGTAACTTTGGAATTATGTCCTGCTACTTTGTCTGCTGCACCAAGCAATTGTGAACTGTTTGTATTCAGCAGGTATTTTTAGATGGTGAGGTAGGCCTTTTCCACAGAAGTGAGATACAATGTGCTGATTTTAATAAGGCATGAAACATGAAAGGTGGTCTTGATCCTTTCTAGCCCACAGACATTTTTCTGTCACAGAAGCAGATCATAAGACCATTTAAAAAAATTTAACATAGAGAAAAATAGAGAAAATAGAGAAAAATACTAGTCAGGACTAAATATTTCCAGGATGTTTTTGATTTTTTTTCCCTGCAAAGAAAAATTAATTTTCAAAAAATATAGGGATTTCTGTGTTACCTGTTTGCCCCTTTCTTTGCGCAACTCATTATTAGGGCAGCAAGCAGTGTTGTGCATTGTAGGCATCCAGTCGGTAGCAGCAAAGTAGAGATGAGTGATTACAAATAATAAGAGATTCAAAATATATGAGTATATAAAAAAAAATGATTTCATTTTTAAATTTATACAGTCAGTGAAACAATCCTATGAAATGATTTTTCTAGGATGTTACAAGGCACATAAATTACCAAATATAAACATAGAAAAGTAGCCAAAATCATGAAGCCCACATACACCTTTAGCTATATTAGAGGTGTGTGAATGATTTATGAGAATGTGAATCACTTTATTTACAGGGTAATGAATATTTCACATTTAACAATAACCAACAACGTTAAAAAGAAGGGGAAGGAAAAGCTCATATCCAAGAACAGTGCCATCTTTTATGACTCCAGAGGGACTTGCATTTTCTGAAGCTCGTCCTTGGGTCTGAGGGCTTCACGCCTGCTACTGCTTCCCTTATGGGCTGCAGAACATCACCTGGTATAACCAACCAGCTCTACTCTCTGACACAGGAAGGGGCAATCTCTCCACTTCCCCATGCTTCCATATTGGGCAACTTTGTGAAAGAACAGAAAGGATATACACATAGATTGAACACTCAGCATTGTCTTCAGCTTTAAATAGTAAAATGGTGTGAAGGGGCTTTTTCTTTTAAGTAATGGCTTTGAGAAGTTGTTTGGCATGCAATAAGCCATTATATTCTACTAATTAAGAAAAGATTGCAAAACATACAAATAGTCAATTTTTATTTCATTTCAAGAGACATTACCAAATAATTTCTCCAAATACCCATTTTCCACCTGCATATATATATTTCAACTAGACTAACAGTCAGGGATTCAAAGTAATAAGATTTTGGTACAAATATATTTCATTGTGTATTTTCTTCTATTAACAGGATCACTCCTTTATGTAGCTTTAAGAATACAATCACATAATAAAGAGTAATAATTTGGCTAAAAAGGTATGTCTGTTTATTATCTGATTGTGGTAATCTGCCTATCAAGGGTAATTTGCTATGAAAGATACAGTACTAGAAATAAATAGTTCTAAGTTCAAAGATCTTCAAAATGGGGTGTCATTTCCAGTCTGTGTTAAATTTGCAAAATTCCTTTTAAAGCATTAACTAAATTCACTAAACTTGGGAGAATAATTTGGACCTACATACATGAAGTCCCTCTTACATGAGAAGCTTATTTCACTTAATTTCCTTCTTGGTTTTGTAATGGGCAGAAACAACCAGATAATTGTCTGGATTCATGTCCCTGATGTTTGGAGATTTGCTCTGGATTGGAGACGTTTTCCCATCTACTCGGGAGATCTGAAGCATTCGGCATGGGTCATGCTTCAGTAAGTAACCTGCAAAAGTCTCCCAGCCTCCTCCAACACGAACCATCACATGCTTGTTGTGCAGCATCTGAAATTACATAGGCGGGGAAAAAACAAAAACACTCTTGAGAGGCAACCATTCACAAAGAAATCATACTTTTTTTTTCTGTAAAAAACTGCTTACTTTAATTGAAAGCCAAAAACATATGATGATAGTACATAAAAGGAAAGGAAATACTGTACAATAAAAGAAAAGGAAAAGAAATAGTAGAGTGTTTTTTATTTGCATTTTAAAAGTAATTTTTTTAAAAAGGTAAGAAAATGAGCTGGTATTTTAAACTAAAGATTTTAGTATTTTATGTAAATAAATGCTACACGTTTTTCTAGTCTTATAGCATGGAGTCTTTCTGTTCCTCATGTGTTTAGTAGAAATATGTCAGGGAACATGAATACTTAAAGTTTTTTTTTTTTTTAATATATTAGTAAAGACGCCATTTTACATTGACTTGAAACTGATTTTCTTTACAGGAGTAGTAAAGGGCAAACAACCAAAACAATTTCCCCTATCTCTGAAATATTTAAGAAAAAAAAAATTAAGAAAATGAAGTTACATTTATTTTAACAAGTCTTGCTGGCAATACATTCTAATAAAATAGTTTAATGCTGTAATTAAAATAATCCAATGAGGTACATCAGAAGTAATTTATCTGGGTTTGGAAACACCTTAATTTTCTGCCTAAATTCAAATAAAATTTTTCTCCAAGTGCCAGTGTACCTTCTCCCTTGCCTACCCTTGAATTCAGTTGGTGATTTTACTAATTTCTTCCTTTTGTTTCTCCATGCTGAACAGTAAAATAAATACCAGTGAGGTATCGTAAAGCAGCACATTCTATATTTTATTGGTTTATTTTATAACCAACGTAAATTCCACATTGAAAAATGCTTTGATCAGGATATCTCATGAAATGCTAAGCAACATTTAGCTGTAGTACCAGAAATTAAAAATTGGTCTGGTGAAAGGTTTCTAGAAGACATTTGACAGAGTCTGAGTTTTTGAATTTGGATGTATGGCAGTGATGCCGATATCGAGATGTACAAAACTCCCTTGAGGGATGGCAGTATTTGCAGTTGATACTTAGATTTTACATAAACCTTTTGTAACACAGCATAGCAAACAACACAGGAAACATCCGCAGTCAAACAGAATCACACATAATAGAAGGCAAAAAATTAACTTAAAAAAACTCCTCAACCAAAGAACCCCCCCACCTCAGCCTATTGTTTGAATTCTGTGACATCAGGAGACAGATTCACCTGGAGTGAAGAAAGCATGGCCAGCTGTACAACTTACTGAAGTTTGAAAATCAGTTTACGTTTATAAGGAATGGAACTCTTCATTAGAATAAGCAGCTGCAGATGAAATCTTATTTGACAGTTTTCATTTAAAACACTTACACAAGGAAATTCTTGCTTGTGCACTTGGTTTTTATGTGAAACACAATTTACAATCAATTATGGATACTGAAATAAAGTTACTTCTGATCCATCATTAAACTCTCAGTTTAATGAGTATCTCTCAGCTATTGAGTCTGCACTGTTGCTCTGGGTTGTATGAGTGTTTGCTTCTACAATAGCTGTACACAAATGAGGTTTTTCTCTAGATTTATGGGAGTGAAAAGAGAATCAGACTTTTTCTCTCAAGGTTTGTATTTTAGTTTCAAGACTTTGAGGTGACAAGGATATGAGATTCGAATCATGCCTTTAGTGTGGACAATATATAATGAAAGAAGCAAATGATTTTTGCATCAAGTTTGAAAACTGAAGTTCAACTGGAGACAGAGCTTTAAGACAGTCTAGAGAATTTTATTTAGCAGCTTCTTGTCTTTGAATGTCTTAAAAAGCTTTTGAGAAGTGCCCCAAAAGCTTTTAACATTAAAACAACTTAAGCCAAACTGGTGCAATACAACGTGGGGTAGGGAGGGGTTGATTGTGCCTGAATTTCAGCTTCCCTATATTATCATAGGGTGATTCATGTTCAAGAGCAGTTAGTACCTGGGCTTTTGATTAAGATGCAAAGTTAGCAAAAAGTATATTTGGTTCAATTTTCCTTGCTGATTACTGTGCAAACACACTATAAACACGCTATTTCCTGATGCTTAGGTTAAATGCACATCTTTTGTCTTTCCCTTCTTTGATCTTTATCTTTTATGTTATTATACTATTACAAAATTCATTGAGTGTTTGCTTTCTACAGGCAGAGTTTTTCTACATCCTAAATGTAGTAACTGTTTATGCTGTGCTGTGTCACAAATGCACCATTTTACTCCAACAGTTATATTGTGATGTTAGTAACATCAGCATGAATCCAAAATAATTCTGCTAGTTTCAGAATTGCTCCAGCCCCACAGAAGTATGAAAGACTTCTTGGCATGGGAAAAAAACACCAACAACTTGCTCTACTTTCTAACTGAAAAAGCAGTTTTCTCCCCAAAATGCTTCAGCTGAAGATGAAACTTTGAGATTTCATATTCCATCCAATTCACCTTTTCAATTGCATGAGATCTCTGAGAAGAAAAAAGTTGGATTCTACAATAATAAAGTTTATTAGTACCAATTTAAATACATTCATGGTGTACATGTATTTTCACACTGCTATCCAGCCAACTAAAACTAAGAAAATCCTTTCTGAAAAAAAAAAATCGAACATATATTTATGATTGCCATAAATTCCATTATTTCAGTCTGAAGCAGGTCTGTCACTAAAGCTCTTTTCTCTTGAATCTGTCACTGAATCTACAGTGAACCAAACATATAACAAACCAGAGGACCAGAAACAGCATTACAGAAGAAGAAATGATAGATTGTTTTGGTAGGCACCAAGGCTGTATCCAGAGATAACAAGGGAAATAGTTAATAGAAGTTAGGTGACACTAAGCTGTCATTGCATAGGACTTTGGCTTCAGAGTAAAATATAGTCTAGGCAGTTATGGTTTTCAGATACTGTAAGTTTGGTGAGTTTGATGCCTTATTAAAGAGATAGTCTGTATGTAAAGACAATAAGTTTATCTAAATAAGCAGCATTTTACTGACTTGAAAAAAATCTATTCTGTTTTATAGGAACTAAAAATCTGGCCCACCCAATATAGTTACACTTCTGTGGATGCTGACAGTTTAGTCAGAAAAAGAAACAGGTGACTTTTGCAGGCATTGTCCTGGGGAAGTTATGAGAAAGCATTAAAACAAGTCTTATCTTAAGTCTCTGCAGCTGGTGTTTGTGAACATGTGGAACATGTTATATGTGATGTTATGGAAAGATATTTACAAAGAGGTGTTGTTTATAATTAAGCAATGGGGTGACAGGTGTCATTAAGAACCAGTCAGGTTCTGGGTGAATGATGTTACTTATAAAAACATTAAGTTTTGTAATAAAGTAGCTTTTATGCCTTCTGAAAATGCATGGAGTGTTTCACCTTCATTCCCATTCCTGACTCAATGGTGACACACTCGGATTATAACTTTCTTTCAGAATATTTCAGGATGTGAGAGGAAGAAGGAGGAATTACATGCTATAGATCTGATCCAAGTACTACAAAAGCCAACACAAAACCCCTGCTGGGTTTTGGAATCTGAAAGTTAAATGTAGCAACCTAAGGCAAATAGTTAGTTGGTATGACTTTATACCAACTTCAGAAACAGTGTAGGCTACATACTGGGAGAATATTGACTAAAAAATTGAAGGTGTTTGGCAAAATAATGCAGACCGTCACCTGGCTGTGCAAAAAAAATTACACACTCACAAAAGTGAAATATTAATGAGATTGCTAATGATAAGAAATCAAATTTTACTGAATATAAGCCACTTAAGACTTACTGTCATGTAGATGTATCTTGTTGCTTGTATCTTAGGACTTAAGGATCCTTCTTTGAATGGCGTTCAGAGCAACATCATGAACTGGGCTTCTAGATCAATACATTTCACAGTATCCCCAGAAACATCACAGGTCAACACTAAGGAAATACCACTGTTCTGAAGACTTATGTGCATTACTGTAGCAGACTGCTGCCCACAGCAAGCTTGAAGGCTTTGCTGCCTCCACTGAGAGGTACACACACCCATCCACTCACCCACAAACAAGGCACCCTCAGATATGGTACCTCTAGGTGATGATTCTGCTGCAACCCCCACTGATGCTATTTAGGAATCATTTTGCTCCAGCTTGTCCGTACCACTTTTGATGATCTACTCTCCTGTCTATGAAAAATAAATTACTTTCTCAAATCTCAGCAGTATTCAGCATTCACTAACCATTCTTAGTAAAAAACCAAAGTGAGAGCAGGATACAAATCTCAGACCAGGAATGGGACTCAGATCTAGGCTTTTAGTCCGCCCCAGTGAGTCTCTGGGCCTGTATCTAGAATATGGTGTTGTCAAGTAATGACAAATTATTCTGCAGTGCGACATTTTCATGGAGTAGGACATCTCTTCCACATAAGAGACTGTAGTATTTCTCTTCCCAGTTGTGAGAAGAACTGATGTTTGGTGCTGGCAAAAGGTGAAGTCTTGGAATTTGATGCACATATCTATATGGAAAATGAAAAAATATTATCTGCAGACTTGAGACACTACTGCTTCAGGAAACAGGGCCAGCAAAATTAGTCTTCAAAATCCCCAGAGATTCCAATGCTTGGCAGTTACCCAGGTCTGCTTGAAGGTGACCACTGAAAATTCTCACATTTATCACTTAATGTGGAAGCAGGTCTAGCTTGGTGAAGTCCTGAGAAAGACTCCAGAAGACTGGCAGCGTGCAGAAAAGTCTGTCCAGCTGTATGCCTTCCCAGAGGCTCTGATGACAGTGGTTCAACATCCCTGACAGTCACCAAAACATGCAAAAGTTCTTGCTAACAGTCCATGCTAATAGTCCATTCAAACATGATGGCTGGGGGCTGGCCAACAAGAGGACACCACCATAGCAAGGCATTTATACAAAATTAGATGTTTTCTAAATTCATTCAAACAGAGATGTGAATTTTCAGAAATTTATAGGTAACTTTGTTACTACATGAAGTTTTTCTACTTCTCTGAGAATTCAGTGACCTGAAAACACCAGAGTGTGTAACAGGCTCCTGATTATTTGCTTGTAAGCCAAATGTAGACATTAAAAATATCTCATTAGCAAAGATTATGCAACTTCATCACTAGAATTCCTCATAAAATTTACAGAAAAATCCTGAAGTATGATCTGATTTAATCATCAGCCAGGTTCTATTTAGATACAGTCCTATTTTAAAATGTTTATAGACACTGTAGCATAAATATTATAAAATAGCAGTACTACTCTTACACACAGAAGACTCACTTACACACAAGGAATCATGGGAGTAATTCCCATCAGAATATGGAAGAAAATCAGCTTTCAGTGGGAAGGCTAGACAGCTTCCCTCCAACTACACTCTCTCTGGGCTTTCATTCCCCTTTTGTCATAGAATTTGTGTCTTCTTAGAGAAATGTTTTAGTCTAATAAAACATTATTTTAGATTTTTAAGGAGTGACTTATGTGCCTGAGTGCATGTCCAAGGGATTAAAACGAAACCTCACCTCTACAAACTGAAAAAGTGCAAATTATGTAGCCAATTCCAGGTACTAATTATTCAACTATACTGAAGTAATCTATTTGCAGTCTATTAATGTATATTTTGGCAAATGATAATTTGTTAGTCCCTTTATTAGTCCTATTATCCTAAAAATAAGTAAAAATAAGTCTTTCTCCACCTGAAAACCAGGAAATACAAACTCCTGATTTTCTTGTCATCCCTCATTAAGTCACATTTTGCCTAGCTCCCCTCTTTATATAGGATTATACAAAAATTTTTTGTATAAAAATGTCTACTAATTTTAAAAGTTCCAGATGATGCAACCTCAGCCATTACATATGGATTTGTTTAAAGACCAGCTCTGACTTTCTGTGTTGTCATTCTAAAACCCCAATAAAAGAGTCTGCACTTCCTCTCTCTTCAAGCACCGTGATAATGACATGGAAAATAGATGGCTCTCTGGATTAACATCTTCCTCTCATTTTTGGGGAGTTATATGTTGTAAATCACACTAAACAAATCTCTCTTAGTTGGAAAAAAGGTCATAAATAAGCTCGGACTGAAAAAAATATGTCAAGAACATATGCTAATTGCTTGTCACAATATTTCTAGCTATGCTACAGTTTGGTTTTAGAATTAACATACTTTCTGAATTATAAAGAATTTTATTCTAATGTTACATCTTGGGCTGTATCAAACACATTAACAGGTATCCACTTAATTCATTTAAACAACCTCTGTTTCAGATTAAAAGACCAAACAGATTTTGTTTATGCAAACACAAAAGGCATCTAAATAATAATTCAGATATGTAAATACACAAAGGGCTATTTAAACATTAAAAGTATTAAACAGAAAATGGCAGGTGTAACTATCTACTTTTTTTATTTTCAAAATTTAGCTGTCACTTCACTCTGTAAACAAAATTCATCAAAGAGGACTGTAGACATCTCTCTGCATGCAGGACATTGAGGAGGTCAGCTACAGTGAAGACGGTGGTTTTAAGCAAACCCTTATCCTTTCAAAGTTAAAAGTAAGTGAGGTTTTCTGCAAAACTGTACTCAGTACTAAATGCCATGTAATCCTCCTAGGCAAAAACTATTATGATAATAAGAGTACCAAATTAAAAAAAAAAAAAGAATGGCAGCAGAGCAGTATATTATATGTAGTGGCATCTTTAAGACAAGCACTATCTTTTACTTAATATATGGCAAGATCACTCATCTGCCCAATGAAGAATTTAGGGTTCCATTTCATATTTTGGTACCATTTTCCATATTCAACTCCAAACTGCTTCAGATACCTGCAGCAGACACACATTAATAGTGAGGGCTTTTTTTTCAGCAGTAAGAATGAGATAGTATTATTATTGTGATCTATCACAGATACCACTGTATCTTCAAAGAAGACTTACTCTTTAAAAATAGCCATCTCTCTTCAATTAAGACATAATGAGAGACTCATAAGATTTAGTGGGCAACAGACACCCCTAATAGTCACAATTCTAGGACAGAATTTTTTAATTGTGTGTTTTCATTCAATTTTATTCCCTACCCATATTTTTGCCATTTTTCTAGTACACAGTTGAGTATTCAGGATTTGTAAAGTGATACCAGCTTATAGTATCATTATAAAATACAATATTAGGTACTATAACTTGTTACTGTAATATAATATTGTATTATATTATTAAATAGATATTACCTATTGTTTCACACTTTAACCTAGTAATACATTTTGAAATAAAGTAGAGATGGAAATGTTTAAATATATAAATAAAGTGAAGATGTACTCCTCGCTGGACACTTAATCAGTAACAGATACACTTTTTTACCAAGTGAAATCAGTTACACATTTTCAAGAAATGAGTGATGTAGTTCTTACTGACGTCAATGGGAAGTCCAATTCTTCAAAATGTATTTTGGATTATGTGTTTTGGAAATCTGAGCCAGACCCTTTTGCTAAAATAAGTAAGATTTTTTTTTTCTTTTATGAAAAGGCCCCTAGGATAAAGGTTTTAAAACCCTAACCATTATATCCGTTGTTAATTAAATCCAATCCTTTCAAGCAGCCTTTTCGTTCTCCTTTTCATCTCACAGATATTTCTATGAAAAGATGTATAACAACATCAGCTGCTTTATTTCACTAAAAGACATAGCAGAGAGCTCTGTCATTTAGAATAGGAAGTGAATTGCTTCCACCCAACTCATCTTTACTTAATTGATTAGTCACTTTGCTTGTGTGTTGATTTCTCCTTTTTCTAAACTGATATTACTGTCCATTTGGCAACTGCCTCCATTTTCAAAACCACTCCTTTCTGTGAAAAACTTAAGCAAACAAGGGTAAGTAAAGCAGAGTTAAAATGAGATTGCCTTTGTCTTTTGGGATTCAGTTTCTTTTCAAGCCTTTTATATTTCATTTGTAAATGCCTTAGAGATTACAACCTCCTTTGAGATTTCTACCTCATGACTTTCCAATTTATTTTTGCAATAATTACTCAAGTTGTTAAACTACCTTATCAGTCAAAAATCTTGGTTTTTACAGTGCTTATGGATGCTAATATAAGATGTTATATTTTTGGCACAGCGCTGGTAACACAACTGGGAATATGAAACATCTGTGCTGAAGACAGGCAGAAAAGTAAGTGACTAGAGATTCCACTGAAATCAGACTGCTATAGCTCAAAAACAAACACTTCATACATTACTATACCTTGTTGGTATGACCTATATTATGTTAAAACACTGCTTAAGCAACTTATAATTCATACATGATTGCAAATTACTCCTAGCAGGAAGGCAAGTGGAAACTGTAAAACCATTTAAAAATCTGGGAACAGTGCTCCCAAGTATCTCAACCCTTTGCCTTTCACCATTGCACAGAGCTAAATCCTACTCCACTCTTTCAGTTTGTGCAGAAAGCAAATCTCCACCAACCTGCACAGCAATATGAAATGAAAACAAAAATTGACTTAGATTTAGTCACAGCTCAGGAAACTAGCATGTAATCAGATCAGAAACCCAATACTACAGGGAAAAGGTTTGCAAACTGTTCCTAGAGAGTTCCCCTAGAAGAGGTACAGATGTGAAAAAGCTGATGGCTTACTTACATCTGGATTTATAAAGGTCTGAAAGAAGCTAGGAAACACATATTTGATCATGAAGACACAGAGTGTCTAAAAATGAATAGAATGCTAAATTATTAAAGCCCTATGTGATCTAAGAGAAAAAAGTAATTTCACAAGCCTGCATTTATAGCAGAGAGCAGGTAAATTATATGTTTGCAGTGGTATCAGGAACAATGTACCAGAAAAATCTTCCATTTGATGTATCAGCAGAACATCATGCTAGGACAGCACCACAGCCTCCCAAAAGGGGCAACAGCAATTGCTGAAAACAGTACTCTGATAAATCTAACAGGGTATTACTGAAGACCAGCCAATTGTGGATTGTGAGAAGTACATCAACAGCAGGGTAGTGACAGAATAAGAAAGTAGAAAACAGGATGTGGGGATGAGCAAAATGATAACAAACAGGTGGCCTAGAAGTACCCACTGGAATGTTAAAAACAATAGTACTTGAGAGCCAAGGTGTCCTGTGGTGGTTGATACTGTTATTGTATTCCATATCTCACCACACATATCTATCTGTGCCAAAAAACTCTTACTGTCTCTTTCAGACCCTGATGCCTTGAGAAGGCTAGAACAGAGGCTAGACAGAGTTAAAGAATAAAGTAGGTATTTATTAAAAGGCTTTAATAGATACACCTTGGGCAGTACAAGAGCCTGGCCAGGGCTACACCCAAGATGAACCAAAATGGTCACAAAATGGATGACTGGTCATGAGGTCTCACACTTCCATAAGGTTTGGTCCATTAGCATATTTGAGTTAATTATCCAGTTATAGCTTTAGGAAGTCCCATCCTTCTTGTTTTCTCTCTTCCCATGCTCTTTGGCCTGAAACTTATAACAGTTGTCCTTGGTCCCAAGCTAGAAAAGGAATTATTTTGTCTGCCTACCCTGTGAAGAGAACTTGCTAGCACTTAATATGAAGCTCAGAACTACACAGCTAAGCAGCACAGAATCTGAAAATATGAAAGCTAAAACTTAAGGCATCACCCTGCATCTGGGACCCTTGTGTATGTGGGGTTGTGATCATGGGCGTTTTCAAAATCTCCCCACCCAGGTGGTTTGCTGCTTTTCACCACAAGCTGTTTGCTCGTGGGCTGCTTGGTCTTTGCTCAGGGAAAAGTTTTGGTTTTTTCCTTTTTTTTTTTTTTTTTTTTTTTTTTCCCTTGGCTTGGAGAGAGTGTAGTTATCAGGTTTGAGCTTCCTTGGGGGGAGTTCCGCACATTCCTTCTGGTGACCCTGCTCCAGGAAAGAAGATGGGAGCAGAGCTCTTGCTGTTTTGTGGCAGCTTTGGGTTTCCAACTGTAGCCATTTGTAGAAAGCACATTTTAAAATTAGAAACTGTTTCAAAGTTGTTATGGTTTGACATTGGTGCAATGCTAGCGCTTCCATGAAAATGCACCTTCTTAAATAATTGTTGTGAGATGTGATCAGGAACAGAGTAGAGCAGGCCTAAGCTTAATAACAAAGAAAAAACTTTATTAAACTACTACTACTATAAAAACTACAAACATTAAATCCAGGATGAAGACTTTCTAAAACACTCTTCCTCTTCCCACCTAATTTCTAAACAAACTTACAGTGAGACACCACTTAGGATCCTGATTAAGTTGCCACTCTTCAGATAATCAATACTCAGTCTATTAAGGGAGACAGGAGTTTCTCCTGTGCCCTTAGGAAACACAACTGCCACCCTTGTGTTTCCATGTCACACATGGCAACTGCCTGGAGAAAATCTGCCATGGTGACACTCTCTTTTTCATGTCACAGTGCTCTCACCACCGTGCGTGGACAGACTGCTCATAGGGCTCCTTTAAGGATGCTTTGCTAAGGACTAAGAAAAACAACAGTCCAGTTTCTCATCTCAGGACTACAGTCCCCCTCATTTCCCCCTGGAGCTGAGGGTCTAAGAACAGAGATCTTCTTCTTCTCTTCTTCTTCTCTGAAGACAGAGGGCCTTTCCACACTCTCTTTAGCCTTCTTTTGTTCTCTCCACTCCTCTGTTGGTAATCACTGAAACAGGTCTTTTGGCTTACCAACGCATCCTCTTAAGTGCAGCCTCTGTCAGGAGAATTTGGTTCAGTCTATGGCTAACAAGAAAAGTCCAGCCGCAAGCCACTCCATCATCTCCTCTCAACTCAAAAATTTCTTCTTCTAACATCTCGGATCTCAGACTGTCTCTCTTCTACTTTAAATTAAGGAGGAGTAATATTTTACAAAGCCTTCATTTCTCAGAAAGGGTTAAAAGTTCAGACTCCCTGGACGGCTGAAATCTCTGCCCAGCAGCCGATTCCCAAGGCCAAGCCTGGGCGCCTTCCCCCCCCACCCCCTTCTCCTCTGCGCCAGCAAAGTTACAGGTGCTGTCCGGACTCTCTGTCTCTTCCCTCTGAGGGGGGACGACAAAGGCATCTCCGCTTCTCTCCACCCTTCCGTCCACAGGAGCTGGCTCGGTTCCAGTCCTTCTACCCCTCAGCTCACCTCGACCAGGCCGCATGGCTTCCCCTCCCCCACCCAGCCCCATGCCTGGGCAGGGGAGGTCCGCACAGCACCCTGACCGGAACCAAGAGAGCGAGCTCTTGGGAGTTCCTGCTTTTAACCCCCTGTGTTCTCAGAGGCGTATCCATACCTTCAGTGGTCACTTAAGGTACCAATATCTAAACTTAACCACTAATTGGTTTGACTCAACTTCCTAAAAGAATTCACTTCCATATCAAACCACAACAGAAGTGAACTTTGCAAACTCTGCCAGCAGTGAAAAAAAAAAGCCAGTGAGGTGCTGGGGCTGGGACACCTGGTGTCCCCCAGTGGCCTGGTCCTCCTGCTGCCACCTCACCACTGCGATGCAGAGCACGGCAGCAGCGGCGTGGACCCCACATGAGCCAACAAGTTTCCATCTGCCTCTAGAACTGCCCTTCAGCTCCTGCCTTCCTGGTAGGGGCTGTCACCATCCAGTCTTTTGTTCCTGGGGCCATGCAGTTGCCTGGGAGGCACCATTTTAGAAGTGAAGGGTGTGATGTCATCTCCCCTCCATGTCCTTCAGCCATGTGGCTGCCACTGATGGGCGCCATTTTGGGAATGGCATTTCGGGCCTCTCTTTGCTCTCACGGGGTTGTGAGGTCTAGCAGTTTAGTAACAGTTATTTACTTTTTCTTTTTTTTTTTTTTTTTGTCTCCTGCCTGTTGACATTCTGTTGGTTAATAAATTTTTGTGGGTTTTTTTCACTTCGATCTACTCATATTCATTCCTTATTAGTGGAAAGGGATTGTATGAACTCTTAAATGGAGACAACTCATTCCAGAATGTTCTCCATTAAATTGTCTCAAACTAAGAGACAAGGGAAAGAAAGTTTATTTTCAGCAGACATCTAGGAATAAGAAAGAATCTAGCAGCCCACTGAAATCCTGAACTGATGTAGCACATGGGATAATGAAGGATAGAGAGGGAAATCTCAAGGCAACTCACAGTAATTACAACTTAAAAGACTGAAAGGACAAACTGGAAGCGGGACTGTCAACACTGTCCCATAAAGTACGGGATCCAGCACAGCAGTGATTTTTAGCTGATACACAGTCTGCTGAAAAGATAGTAGAGATTGTTCCATAGTTTCAGTGATAAAGAAAACTGCACATGATACCTGACCTCAGGACCTGAGATATTTCCAAAGACCCATATGGAAAGCTGTGCCTGGGAAACTGAAATTTTACAGGAATGGGATAGGAACAAAGAAAGATCCACTTGCACAGTGAAGTGAATGGAAAGATTTCATGAAGCCTGACACATTGAAGAGCAATCCTTTGGTTAGTGTAGAAGTCCCAGTTTGAAGGTGAGCATTTCTGCAGTCATTCTGCGTATCATTAAGGATACTTAGAAACCATGAAATAACATCTTGCCTTCTGCAAGGCAAGTGAGGAAATGGAAATTTTTCCCTTTTCACATTGCAAAAAATGCAACATCCTTTATCTTTTTGTGCATGGCAAGAGATGAAGCCAATATGCTTGGTATAATGGCAAAAACACTAACGCACAGACGTTCAGCTATTTGTATACCTGAAGCAGCCAGGAATTGTTTTAGAAATTGAAACCACAGTCAGGTAAATCCTGTATGGCACAGATAGCTATTGACCTCTGGAATTAACAGTCGTGTTTCTACAAAGGGAAGGCATTGGGACGGACTGTAGCAAAGATATTGCCGTTAATGAAACTGCTTATTTCTGTTTCCAGACAATAGCAGGCTCATTGAAATAATTATTCCAGGTAGTCCTGCCTAACTAACTGAAATTGAGATACATTTTTGTATTGATAAAAATAATATGACAGTTTGGACAGTTGAAATTCTTATTCTTGATTTAATTTTCCCTCAAACGTTACATTTGGCTTCTGTCTGAAACTATTTTATAGAACTTGGAAATACCATATGTTTCATGTCTAACACTAGATCTTGCTTTACTGTTTGAAAACAGTATCCGGTATAGGTGAGCACTCTGTGTGCAAGAAATAACACAGATGCAGAAGTAAACACAATTCCTGTTCATTAAGAACACGTGTATTTCTGACAAGTGAAGGAATTTATGCCCTGGACAAAAATTAATAGTGTCAAGGAAAATTATTTAGACATGGGATTAATGTTCAGAATGGTATTTGCAAGTAAAGGGACTGTGCATTTCCAAGCACTTTGGGTGACATCTGGTGCATTGAGGTCTGAGGGCAATTAAGGTGACACTTTTTTGTTTCTTACTCTCTAGACACACATGTCTGGGCCAGCCACAAGGAGGACCTTGTCCCTATCAACTGAAATGTGTGATATTAAGCAGAAATCTAGTTGCTCTTAGCTGCAAAACTGACTCATAAGAAATATTTTATGCAACACTCAGCAGAAGAGATGATATGGCAAACAGATGAAACACATAAAAAGAAATCAGACAGAGTTTATGAGAGTAAGTGAAAGTGTCAACTTGCAAATGGTATGTCTGGATGGAGTTATGGAAAACCATATGTACTAAAATCAAATAATAGGGGTAGGGGAAGACTCTATTTAAGAAAAAGAATTAAAAAAAACCAATAGCATTAGCCTGCTAAAATAAATTTATGAGAGATTTCTTAAAAAGAAGAAAATGACTTTACTCTTACCTTTGAATAAAAACCCAAACAAACAACTAATTTTCTTAACTGTAATGATTAATCTTTCTATTAGCATTTGGAGCCCTGAAAAGTTTCTCTTAAAGAAACCCAAATAGATACAGACAATTCTCTCTCACTTTCTGAAGTCAACTGAAAGTTTTTACCCCTCCAGAAATACCTCTAAAATTATGTATTAGAGCAGTGAGGTAGTATTCAGAATAAGGCAGAAGCAGAACTTAATAAGAAATAAAAATATGAGTTCTATTTATGAACTGTGCACAAATTTAAAACAGAAACCCCACTGAATACAAAAAGGAATTAATTTTACCCAGACTATCAAGATTCTCCTAAGTTACATTCCTTTAAGGATGTTGAGTCACTTACAGAGTGTATTCATGCATAGTGATCATCTATTTAGATTTTGCCACTGAATTCAGCTAGTCTAGGGTTTCATCACGCAAATGTGTGTGGGTTGCATGTGAACATGCTCGTGTTATAGGATTGCAGAAGTACATGAAAATGTTCTTATGAATCCTGGAGTGCCATCTGTTCTCTAGCTATTTTTTCATTACTCATTCTGTCTCTTCTAATTTTCTGCCTCAAAACAGCCAAATAAAAGAAAGTACCTCCTGCAACTAAACAAAAAACTGCATATCTTCATCTACAGAATTCTTCTCACTGTCAGCCTCTGGAAGTGATGTGCATGTGGTAAGTGACAGTTGTTTTAAGTCCAGCACTGACTGATTTCAGTTACCACATACATCCAACTCTAGAAATTTATGGGTTTCCCTGTCTGTTTTTTTCTTTTACCTTCCAAGTTGCTTTAAACAGATACTTTCAAGTGTATGCAAGATTAATGCAGAAGCTGGAGTTAAAATGCTTACTTGTTTCTTTTATTATGCGTCCCCATCCTCTGGGATACCAGCACAGCAAACCCAGCAATACCTTCCCTGTAGTTGTGATCTTTGTAATATTTGTCACAAAAGTGATTGTTGGCCATTTTCCCCAGATCACCGACTTTTGCCCCCTGTTGAAATAAAGATGCTGCCAGTCCTTTAGTGGTTAAAATCATGACCCATAAATTTTAAAATTGTGTTTAAGGTATTTCAATTTACCCAACATTCAAAATTAAGTCTAGCTGAGATAGGTATGGTAACATCCTCAAATTGACCATAGCATTTCAGTTTAATATGTGAAGTCCAAAATAAATAAATCAATCAATCAATCAATGGCACATCTAGAATCATCGCAATTGAATTCAGTAGCTTAGTATAGCCTATTAAAAAATTCAACCCCAAACTAAACCAACCCACCAACAAATAAATCAAAAAACCCCCACAAACCCAAAACCATTAAACACGCCAAGTCAGGATTGCAGTAATAAGGAAAATCATAAGGAGGCAGGCAAACATCACAATCAATTAAAAGCCTGAGAAATAAAATAAAAAAATATACTCCAGAGAAATGAAGATCACAAAAAGGATAGCATTTTTCATTTCCTCATGCAATAAAAACTAATAAAAATGAAACATTTCCAGATACCTTAACAAGGAGCTGAACACCATGTATTTTATGCTGCAGATTTATCTTTGGGAAGAACTAAAAAATATATGACACTGTAGAATCTTCTGCACTACTAGTCAGTGTCACAAATGCTTTGATTTTTAGATGCTTTTCTGCCTTCTATGAATTTATTTAGGCTTAGCAGCTGCCTCATTTGGTTTGGCACTATCAAGTAATCAAAAGGAAATTCAATAGTTTTAAAGTGAGGGTCCCAACAAAAGAATACCAGAAAGATTTGAATTTTTCTGGACATTTTCAGAATTGTCTTTACACTTTCAGATGCAGAAACTGCCTACATATTTTTGCATAAAAACTTCAATAATGCCTTTACAACTCCGACTTTTTACTTCCTCATGGTATCACTTTCAGGAATGTCAAGTGCTGAGGTGTCTGATCCAACCCATAAGAGAAAATAATATGTAATGACTACAATAGTATTTCACTTCCTCAAATTTATGAGATGTAGGTTTAATTATAAGCTCTAAAGACATATTTTTCACATGTCCTTCAGCAAGTAAATATATTGTAATTCTATACCTCAAGTCTCTAGGCTTGGCATAACAAGACTTACTTGTTCCATTTCATCTGTGTACAGGCTTGCTGGCTAGTCAAAAGTCGAAACTGTGAATATATGTGGATAAAATATCAACATTAAAAAGTACAGTTTCTGATAATTGAGATAAAACCACTCAGAGGGTAGCAATAGTTGAAATTAGGAGTTTTTAACATTTAACATATGCATAACATAACTCCTCACTGAATGCTTGCAGATGAAATTAGTCTATGCACAAAATTATTGAGTTGTCTATATGTTCCTGAAGATGAAGAACCTATAGTGCACAATTTCAATGTGCATTAGCCCCTGCCTTACTGTGACTGAAGCTTATTAAAGTAAACATATAAAAATAAAGAAACAAACATAAAAGATAACCACCAACATGATGCATGGCAATGATGGTAGCTATGAAGTTTAATTAAAGTGAGACATGTAAAACTGGGGAAGTTTCATTCATATGACTACACTGGCCTGTGGAGATCATGTACTAAAATCCAGAAGTTTTCCAAGAGAAGCTGTAATATGATTACAATCAATTTATCCCTGTGCCAAAGAATGAATGTTCTTTTAAAAAGCTTTTTAAAGCAATACAATATACTAGCCAGACATAAAGCCATTTGTCCTTGGTTGCTTAGCAATCCTAGAATAGAGATGTAAATAAATTCATCCAGCCTTTATTTCCGACTGATTCAAAATTACATTCTCTTGTCCAATCATCATAAATATATTTAACAATATAGTCCCTTAGAAAAAAACTATTATTTATACTATCCTCTACAAAAAGACTCATTAAAATGTAGCTATATTGAGGATACTGCTTACAAGAATCTCTTCTAGTAGCATCAGCAATAAATAAATAAAATTGAGATACATCTATTTTTTTCAAGCATGAGTTATACTTCAGACATTTAATCCATCTTCTTTTCCGCCATCTTTCCTCTACAGGATATTTATTTCCTGTACTTTCCATAACCTAACCCACAAGCTTCATGGAAGTCTGATCCCTGGATTACAGGTGAGAGAAAATTAAAACCTCCTTAGGAAAAGAGGTAGAAAGAAATGAGCATCGAAACAGAGAGGAGTGCAAACCCTATCTTTACAAGTGCCCATGGCAATCCAGTACTCCAGAATGGCAAGGAGAAAACATGGAGCTGCTCTTGTTCCAATCTCCTAGCTGTCTTGTATTCTGATGCCAGAATATTCCTCAAAGAGATGCAGTACAATTTTAGTATCAGTCCAGTAGGAGCTATTGCTTAACATTTACATTAAGGTGAAACACTGCATACGAACATTTGTTGTGGAGTAGTAGTAGCTGCTAACTCACATTCCCAAAAGTAATTTTGTTCATTTGCCCAAAAACCTAAGTTACAGTCTAGTTCTACAGAAATGTAAATTAATTTCCAATATACTGAAAGTGATTTTCTAGTCTGACTCTCTCCCAAAAAGTTCTGCACCATGGTGTGAAGGGTTGGCCTTCAGTTGCTTCTCCTCATTGTGTAGGTGTAGCAGTGGCTGTAATCCCATCTCCTCCCACTAAGACTCTGTTCTGAGTTCCTAGGTTTCCACCACTCCAGACTCCACCTTCTTCCCTTGATGACTTGCACCTACCACCCTTACTATGTATAACAAGCAGTAAGGAACTCTGGATGCTGGACCAATGCCACTCTTTATTTATCCTGAACTATATAATGTATACTTTTAAAGAAGGAAGAGTACATGGTCAGAAAAACAAATAATGAGCAGAAGACTTCAGAAAAGAAAAATACTTCCTCCTCCGGTTCATGTTTGTACAATTCCACTTCTACAGCTTCATTCAACTTGATGTCTTTTTCTTCTTTTGAAAAATCTCTCCTAGATTCATAACCCTGTACTTTCATAAGCCTGTAGGTGGACCATGGTAAGGTTAAAAACATCAGCTGACCAACATTTAAGATTAAAGGTAATAATGTGTATAAGTCTGTATTTGGTCTGTTATTTGCTGTATGTCTCGTGAACAGACAGCAATTAACTTTTTTTTTTTTATTTGTAGAGCAGTTATCTTTGAAAAATGCATCACTCATATATTATATTTCACTCTTTTTCCGATTATCTCCTCATCATAGTCCTGAGTGCCAGCAAGTCTCTGCTAACATTGTCCTTTGGCCTCACTCTTTAAATTCACAAAAGAAAAAAATAATTAAAAAAAAAAATTGACCCTTCTATCTTTTAACAACACTATGTTCTCACTGTGGCCAATTTCCAGCTCAAATTGCCATTACATATAGGGCACATTATAAATGGAAGCAATCTTTGTAGTTTCATGTAAATTGAAGGAAATATCTGAGAAACCCAAGGTCCCAGGAAGTGAGTACCCTGCTAGCCAACTCTACCCTGCATTATCACTGCTTCCATTGACCTATTACTGGAAGACGAGCAGCTTTCATGGGAAAATTATTTCAGAGAAATGGGAAAATTTTTCAGATAAAAATATCAGTGAGCTGGCAATATTCAGAAAATATTCTTTCAACTAATATCAATTATATTTATGAGAACTGTCAGGACTCTCTAAGGTACTTCAGAAAACCTATGCAAAGCACAGATAACCCATGATTCTGGTTGGCTGCCTACAGAGTGCCTCAGATTCCTTCTGTTTTATGATTCCTAGTTATGCTGGAAACCTTAGTCCATGTGCTTTTAGATAAAATCTAATAAGCAAAGAACAGAAAAGTCTCAAGGTATGTTTTCCAGTCTTATATGTGATCAGTTAAAAGCAACCAAAATCATGAAAACGATTACACAGAAATCTGGAAACTGTCTCCTACCTCCATCCCCTGGTTTTTAAATCAACACAGCTACATGCATAAGCAAGAAAATTACATTTGGAAAGTATCTAGAGGCAGATTGTTTTATTAGATCTTGCTTGAATTTAGACTAGAGGTTATTCTTTTAAATATACAGGCCTGCAATAAATTTATTTAACTCCATGTGTTTCATTAAAATGCCTTCTAATTTACAGAGTTATGAGGGGAGAACAAGGGTGGCATAATTTCAATAATATTTATCCTTAGGCTTAATTTTCTTTAAGTAGTACAAAGCATTCTCTCAAAGTTTTCAAAATGATGTCAGTGTTAGTCTATGGGGCATGACATTACAAAGCTGGAATGAAATTATGTCACTGCAAATCTATGAAACCAGCATTGTCACTAATAAACCAAAACTATACTAATATCTTTAAAAAAATGTGAAAATCATCTGACTGGAATGAAAAACTTTAAATAAAATTAAGGTATTGCAGATTGCTAACTATTTCTCCAAGACTGCAGTCATTGGTTTTGACTATAGATCCAAATACACGTATATATTTGGCTAGAGAGTCAAATCTAGTCCAATGCCATCTGTAGTATTTTACATATTTCAAATCTACCATATGTCAAGTGACTTGACTAGCATGGAAGTCTTTGGGCCAAATTTGACTAGAGTATGAGTAATACTGGGAATTACATACCAAGTACATCCACTGGAGAAGAGTATAAATGGCTGGAAAATTTAAACTAACATACTAAGTGGACAAGATTTACTCTTGCTGCAATGTGAAAGCAGGAAATCCACAACTGGTCACTCTCCCAGCTTCTAAAAATACTCATCCAAATGAAAGTCAGAGGTGAATTAGTTGCATTTATGAGGATAGCATGAGCAGAAGTTAACATATGGCAACATGGCCACATGATATTTCACTGATACCAGATTTTCCTGCTACACCTTTTTCTTTTCTTTCTGGGCCCAGATTAGCACTTGCCATCATCTTGAAGCAAATTTCTAATATATTTGAACTTAAAATGGGTTTGCTCTGTAATTGTATTGCCACAGAGAAATGAAGTATCGGCATTTCATCTTAAAAAATGTATGACTTTTACATATTTAAGTTAACTATTTCATTTCATACACATTGCTACTTCACCACAGTCATTACACCCATTTTTTGAATCTCCTTACCAGTTCTATGTGTATATCCTTACACTATTACTCCGTTAGTAATGAACATAACTAAACATACAAATTAGAAGTATTTTTTTTCTCAGCCACATTAATAAATCTTACTAATGTCCTAAATTGTACACATATAAATCACTTCAGAACTTTTTTTATTCAGGCTTTTATTCTAAACAGTTTAGCACAAAATAAATTTCAGCTGAAATCAGTCTCATCTAGTTTGATGTGTTAATTTTGAATTTTTAACTGCTTTGACCCAAGGCAAGATATTTTATATGGACATGAAACTGCCAGAATTCAACAGTTTGGTAAATTTGGGTAATAAAAGACAAAATACTGATGTTCTTGTTCTTCACAGCCCTACTTTGACAACACATCTGATACTAACTTTGTTCGTAATCCTCACTTTTCCATGAGACAGGTCCAGGAAAAATCATGGTAATACTATCACTTTTGTTCTGTGGAATTCATAGTTTACCTTTGGAATGCTTTCCAGGAGTTTACTGTACTTTCATGACACTTGTGAGTGGCTGACCAGGTGCCAAGCCCTGAAATCCATTTCAAGTGCAGTGAATGTTACCAAAAAACCACACTTCCTTGGCATGAAATTTTAAAGATAAAAAATTGATGGGGTTAAAAGGAGAAGCAATCAGACTTAAAGAATGCACAGAATTTTCATATTGTGCTATTTTTCTGTGGGGTATTTAATAATTTTAGGACTCTGGTAACTCTCTTGACACAGGAATGAATTATTTAAAGTTAGTAATTCAGTTTAGTTTTGATAGCTGCTAGCTATAACCTGACAGCACTTCAATTCAGTCACATGGAAATTCCCTGTTGTATATATTCTAGTATGCTGGATCTCTTTGCACTCATCAGTTTCATATCTTTCTGCAAATACCAGAAGAAACATTGTTCTAGGTTCTGGCAAAGATCTTGGAAAGGGAAAATGTGCTAGTTGCCAAAAAGACACTGATTACTCTAACAGAGTAGCCCAGAGTTTCTATCCTTTCCCTTTTAATATGTAAACTTGTTTCTGATTTAGAACTGTTTCCTGGCAAAGGTGTTTTCCTCAGTGCTCATTTGTGTATAGTTAGGTTCTATGTTGACTCTCATCTTAGAGAACACAAACCACTTTTCACTTACTCAGAAGCATGAATAAATTTTATAACATTTAGTCCTGTATTTCAGGACAGGAAGGCAGAGCGAGCACACATAATAGGAACAGAAGCAGTACTTCTATTGCATGTATGCTTTTAAATCATTATTGCAATAGCAAGAATTATGTAAAACTTGCTTAAAAAAAATGTAAGAAAAAGAAGAGCTATGTTTAGACAAATCCAGTATGTACACATCAAGTATGCAAGTATCCTTGCATCCTTCAATACTTAATCCTTAGATTTCACTTCCTTCAGAGATGTATGTTTTAATTAATGCTGGAATAATAGATTTTCCTTTGATACAGTGATGAGGTGATGCTTTGGTAAAGCCTGAAAAAGCAATGGAAATGTTCTCGACTGAAATGCCTTCTCAAATACTGTCTGCCATTCATTGCTGCTACATCTGAACTGTGCAGTAAACAGTGCTTCCTCTGTTCCACACCTGTATGGTATGCCCTGGCCATATCTTAATCCATGAGAAAGCAAGCCTTTTTTTTAACCTTACCTCTCCTCCTATTTTCAGGTTATCAAGAAGAGGCTGCATGCTCCATCTGAACATTTAAGAAATCCTGTGTGTCCAAAATTATATCTACTTCATATTCTAAACACAGACCTGACCAGGAACCACTGTTGCAGTTTCTAAAAATTTCAGTTGACTGCCTACAGGTCTGTTAAATCTTTAAAGCTTTATTCAATTTTTATTGAGGAACCAGTTTCCCAGCTGGCACTGAGGAAAGTAATTTCTACAGAATCTTTGCGCACTGATCTTTGTCTTCACAGTTTCTCTCCCTATATGCAGTTTAATAGATACTTTTCATTATAGTGCATTTGTTCTGCAAAACAGTTTGACTAGATTAAAAATTAGCATGCAGACATAAATATTTCAAACTCAGGGCCAAAACAGAGAAGGTCAAATCAACATTTCCTTCTTGCATTTGCCAAATTTAAAAGGTACAGTTTTCTCTTTTAATTCACTTGGATGTCTAAAAATTACCCATTTAACATATTAACTCTCCTTCATGTATGAGTTGACATTTAAATTTTTAGTCAAAGGACTGTGGTTTCACAGATGATAGTGTGGCACGTGTGCATTTGTACACACCCATGTATAACTGTGTACACACACAAACACACTCACATAAAATACATGAAGTACCCTGTGCACAGGTAAGATGGGGTATAAAGCAGACAAGAGTTCCTAAATGCAAACATATGTATTAAGTTGGTAGATCATAATAGATGTTCATAACATTTTTTCCACTTCTCTATTATGAATTAAGCAAAATGGATGTGTGTTGTAAAACAAAGCTTCTTCAGACTGGAGAATCTATGAAGTTAATATTAGCTTTTGTTCTAAAAAGACTTCACTTTTTAAACAGTTTTTGTTATTATGCTAATCTTGAAAATAAAAACTAATTGTTAGGACAAGATTTTTAGTTCTAATTGCATCATGGATAGCCCCAAGCAGTAGCTCTAAATGGAGATAAAGCTACAGAGATCTTCCCCTTAGACAAGCTTTGCCAATGCTAAGCACCAGTGCTGAGAAATTCTTTCCATGTAATTTCTTCTCAAATTATCTCCTAAGCAGTTATTATGAATTTTGAACAGTTAAAGAAACATGAATGTGAAGATCATAGTGTAAAGTGTAATTATGTCTATTTTCACACCAGTATAATCTTTCATCATCAGGATACTCTTAGTTTTTGAATTAGACTCTTTACTTCAGTATTAGCAAAAAGGGAATATTACTTAAAAATTCCTGAAGTATTAAATGTCAATATATTCATATTCACTAGAATCTGCAAAAAATTACTTGATGGCTCGAAGTCAAATACTGCCAGAGTCTTGGCTTCAAAAAATACTCATTGATGAACCTTTTAGATATACATATATACATATGTAGGTACTGCCAGACCTGAATCAAACACTTGATCTCCATATTTCCTACAGCAAAGATTTCATGCCACAGACACCATGGTATATAGCATAAAGCTTTGAGCTTTAAGGCATCTCCTCTGGCTCAAACCTCAGGCCAGTTTTTGGACTAAATGGAAATAACAGTAGAGAACAGACAGAATTAAAGAAGCACCATCACAAGCCTAGTCAGTATGTTACAGACATATTGCTTTTCACCATACTAAAAGAAGGCATGTGGATACCTTGCACATTTGAGAAAAGTCTTTGCCCTGCTATTCCATATATACTGAGATACTCCAAAAGCACTGTTTACTTACTTGTCCTCAATACTTTTTTGTACTGATGTGATTTCCTGAAGCACTGAGAACTAGCTTTACTTCTCAGAGCTTTAATTTTTTTTGGTGCTGTTTGCAAGGGACTGAGGGCTAGGTCAAGACTGAATACTAAAATGATAACAGCTAATTAAAAAACCCCTGAACAAAACCACATTCCCTTTGCTATTACTTTTCCTAAGCTGAAATGTGTTTTAAAATTAGGCCAGTAAGACTGTAACCCTGAGTAAATTAGCTACATTTTAGCTGAATCTGTAACAAAATTATATGCAATTATCAATACATGCAGACCAGGTTTTCATGGCCTCTTTCAAAATCTGGGTTTATGTCCAGAGTTGCTAAGAATTGTTAAGCAGGACTTACTATAGTATCTTTTGCAAACACTGCATTAAATTTAAAAACAAAACAGAAAAAAAAATCCCACCACTCTAGCAAAGACTAAAGAGAAGGAGGGAGATGACAACAATGTACACTTTCAGCATGAAATTGCCATGATATCATTTTTTGGCTTGCCAGTACTTTGAAAAACTGGGGTGGAGAGGAGAGAATGAAACAGAAACAGGGTTCCTTGTACCCTTATGAAATGCTAAATTTTCCTTCTCCCTCTTGCCTGTCAGTAAATCATGACAAGGTTGTTAAGTAAGAGAAATTTGCATGAGCACCAATGAAATTTCTGAAAAACTGAGTTTTTTGCAGCCTACCATTTTACTTGATTTATGTGAGTTGGGTTTGAAGGTTCTACACAGAATTCTGAATACTACTATGGTTCTACAGCTTAGACACAACAGAAATACATTTTAAAAGGAAAATGAAAATAAAAATTAAAAATATCTAAAATACATTTAAAATACATACATTTTGACTGGGAAACATTTTAGGTTAGGAATTTTTAAACCCTATCATATGAAGAATTCAATTTATTGTTCAAAACAATATTTAATTATTATTTCAGTGTCTGAAAAGAAATTAGCTATATTAGTTTAACTGGGTTTATAATAGGCTAGCTAATGGCAACATGTTTCTCAGGTCTGATATGGGAAGTGAAACCTGAGCTATAAAAAGAATAACTGCTTCAACAATTTTTATGTGTTCCCTTGATGGGAACCAGGAGGTATTTTGGAACCTAAAGTGATACCAGTTTAGTTGAGCTCAAATATTTTCTGGAGAAAGCAACATGCTAAATGTTATCAAGAGCAAAATGGTATCAAAAGGTTAAATACCTATGTCAGTTAAAAAAAATATTCTAATAGAAACACATTTTGCGACTTAGCTGGGTCATCTTTAAGCGACCTATTGATATGCTCCATGTAAAATCACGCTAGTAGAACAGGGCCAGGAAGCCATCAGTTGGTTTCCAAGCCAAAAGACCCTGGCTACATTTGTCTTTGAATCTCCCTGCCACACCAGAACTACTTGCACCAGCCCAGATCCATCGTTATTCTAATGGAAAGATTCAAAATTGTGTCTGGGTTCCAGATCGACATTCAGAGTGTAGAGAACAAATATTCCTTGAGATCTTCCTTCAAAAATAAAAAAAAAAAAAATTGAAAATTTAGGAAAAGGAAGGATTTAAGTTGGGGGGTTGCAAGCGCAAAACACAGATGTGGTAGAAACTAGTTCCTTTACAGGTAGTCTAACACATGAAAAACTTTGACACAGAGGCAGAAACCCATTTCCCTCATATTGAAAAAGTCTTTGAGATTATTAAAACTTACTTCAAATGAGACAGAAAATTATCATGGTTATACATTTGCCAGATTGTTATAAACATATCTCCTTATGAAGAAATAATTACTCTTAAATACATTAAAGTTCATGTTAAGCTAATGTGGTATTATGTTAAACGTTGAGAAAAGCAAGACTGTCAAAGGCCATAAACACACCAGAGGAAGCAGCAATTGTCCGTATGCTGTGTTGTGACAAGACAGGGCAAGGGATAATGGTTTTAAACTGATGGGAGAGTTGATATAGATTAGATATAAGGAAGAAGTGTTTTACAATGAGAGTGGTGAGGCCATGGCACAGATTGCCCAGAGAGATTGTGGATGTCCCATCCCTGGAAATATTCAAGGCCAGATTGGATGGGTGAGCAACCTGGTCTAGTTGAAGATAACCCTGCTTATAGGAGGGAGTTGGACTAGATGACCTCTGAGGGTCCCTTCCAAACGAAACCATTCTATGACTCTACGTATGATAAAACCTTAATGCAAATTTAAAAATTACTTAATATCATTTCAGTATTATTTACAAAAGCAATCACAACCTAGTAAGTAACACAAATGGCATGTTTTGGACAACAGTTCTGGCTCTCTTCTGAATAGTAAAAGCTTCAGATCGAGTTGCATCTGGTTGGTTAGGACTGCAAAACCTAAAATATCTAGCAAAATATCTAATCAATTCCAAAGCATATATTCATCTAAATAGAGTGTTTATAACAACTAAAGCACTTTGGCATCTGTTGCCACGATTTAAATACTAGCTTAATAAAATAAGACAGTTTTAGTGACCTAGTATGTGGAATTTTGTGGGGGGGAATGGGGGGAGCTTGAGTTTTCTTTTAAACCTTTAGGTAAATCCAATTTTGATGAGTTGAAAGCAAATGGTGTGCTTATGATAGCACACTATTAAGCAATCAGTATCAAGTGATGCTGATTTATGACTTGATGAGCCATCTTTATCTGGTCTTCAGTTTAGTAGTCGCTGGTTTTTGGTAAATACACTTAAGATAACAGTTGACTCTGAGATCTCCCGAATTTACTAATCTTTGGCAAAGAAAATGTTTTCTGTGTTTAAAACTTCCTTATAGCAACATATTTTTGTTTTGCTCTGAGTTTCAAAAATCAGTGACAACAAAAAGAGTAAACAGAATACTCCTAAACATCCATTAAAACATGCAAAAAAATGTTTAAGTGTCAGAGCAGATCTTTTAGATCTCAATGAGATTTGTAAAACAAACTGTTAAAAAAAGTATTAAAACAGTTTTAGAAATTTGAGCATTCACCATTTTAAAAATCAAAATAAAGGGGAAAGATTGTTTTTGTGTACAGCTAACCCTCAGTGAAATAGTTTATTATTAGAAGACATGTTGAACTATATTGTTTTCCAAAGGGGATAAATAAGGGCAACTGCATATTCAGTTTTAACTCCAAATTCCACATTAGGACAGAAGTTTTATCCCTTGGCTTGTGTGGTCTACCACTGACTTCAGGGTATTTCTAACAACTTGAACCCTTCTCTAAGCTGGTACTTACTCTGTAGCATTCATGTGATAATTAATAAATGTTTAATCAAGGTGAAAATGCAGTAATTACAGTTTCCTTAATGTTCTGTTGCTAAAGGAGAGAAACTACACAGCAAACTTCAGTGAAAAGTCATTATTTGATGCACAAAGTATGTAAGTGGTCTTGGACTCAAACTTAAAATGTCAAGAAGAAAATAAAGAAAATAAACAAAACCTAAGAAAATAAAGTCAGGGTCAAATGATAACCTTTGTTGGGCATTTATTATTTTTGCTGGTGGAGGTGCCATGGAAGTACAATTCAGGTCCCATGTGGACTGGCATAATCGCTTGATACAACTATTTCCATTTGTAATATACAAGGAGGTGACTAGCTCAAGCAGCAGGAACAGTAACTAATACTCACTAGTCTAGGATCTTACCTGTACCTGTGCAGAACTACTAAAACCTGTATTTTAATCTCTTCATGTATTTTGATAATGAACTAAATTTTATAAAGTTCGGCACAAATAGCTTGAAGGACAAGTTGTCATTATATTCAAATAACACGTGTAATCAAATTTGAGTGCACTTAACCTTAAAATCTTTTTCCTTAGTTCTACCTTAATGTAGGCAAGAATATTTGCCAGTCATTTTTACTGAATTATTAACATTAACAAATGGAATTTAAAATATGAAGTAAAAATAGCTGTTAATACTACCTAAATTATTAGAAGCAAATTATATTTGAAAGGAAAATATTTTATGTTGTAGTTAGATAAAAATCTAAAAATCTGCACTGAAAAAGCATTATTCAATGTATCCTAAGAATATTATTTCTATGTTATTGCAATATGAGAGAGATACACTGAATTTATCATGACTGTTTCATAGTCTTTGAAATAGTCTAGACTAATAAATAATTAAAGGACATAACTGTTATGGATAAAAGTCTCATTGTTTTATTCCATTGCTACGATAAGAGTTTCTTGTTAAATAATTCTTTTTACTTTTTGAAAGATAAATCCATTCTTACTGACTGATGCAGATGCAGCTGAAGTTTTTTAGTTTTTTTTTCTTTTAAAGTTGCAGCATAACATCTCAAAATAGGATCTAAATAAATCAATGTAAAAAAATCCCCAAAATTTATAACAAAAAAAAATCAAATTGACAGTTTAATTTTTACATTTTTAATCTGAAAGATAAATAATATAAAATGCTATGTAACTCTGTAGTTTGATTATCAATCCCATTAATCATCATAGAAAATAGAGAGGAATTTCTTGCTCCTCTCCACTGAAAGAACCCTGAAGGTGAGATGAAAGCATCCCTCTGATTCTTAAAAAAAAAAAAAAACCAAAACCAAAAAAACAAAAACAAAAACAACCCCACAACAAACCACTCAAAACTTTTTTAGAGATTTTCAAAGAGATTCAAATTCAACTTCCTGCATCTCTCGAGAAAGAGTGGGCATGTGACAACTTCTGCTAGCAAAGACAAAATCCTAGTGGAACAGAATAGTTGATTAATTCTCTGCCATGCAAATCATGACTATTCTCATTAAAATACGATGTTCTGCATTTCAGCACGACAAAGGATTTGGAAATATTTATTACTTTTCCTCTGGTCAGAACTAGAAGGCGTCAGAGAGGACAAAGTCATCAATAAACACATGGGATAAAATCCTGCTGTGTTGATATATTGCAAAAAGTACTTTATACCTTTACATGCATATTGCCAGAGGTGGAGTTTGAAAATTAAAGATAGTAGATATATTTTTTGGTGAACAACATGAATGCTTACAAAGTGTAACTGAATATAACAAGAGGAAAAACCTTGCTTTCACACTGACAAGAGAATGACAAAGAAATAAAATATTTTCTAAAATGTACTCTAACTTCCCCTTGTTATTTTAGGAATGGCAAGGTAAAACCACATTGTATTAGATATTTTAAAAGCCTACATACTACTTTGTTAAATCGTGGCCAGCCCAGTTCTAGGCAGAACCACCATTCCCGAGTTAACATATAAAGCCCAGTGGGAAATTCCCATGCAGGCTAAGATTTCTCTAAGAGTATCACACCAAAGCTAAGGAATATAGTATTAGATAATCAATGCATGTTCATGCCTGAATCCTAAATGTCTAATGACAATCCCTTATAAACAGTGCAGAAGCTTTGGTTAACAGATGCCACCATGAGCCACATTTTTTCTTTTCTCCAGATGGCAACAGAAGTTACGTTTACAGTATAAAAGTATACTGTACACACTGTATATCAAAGAATCAGGTGGGATTTTTTCCTTTTCAATTAGCATTGTGTAGCAATTATCAAAACCCACAGTGAAGAATATTAATTTAAATTCACCCTAAATATATTTTAGCATTCTTCTATAAAAGACAGATGTACTTATCTTGACTCTGTTAAATATAATTCCCATTAGCATCATACCTAGTCAACTCACCAAAGAAGTTTAAAGAAGAAATGTAAAGCTCAGTGCTATCCTTTAAATGCAACACTACAAATTGCAGCATCTCCATTTCTAAAGCATCAGGTTTACTAAACTGCTTTCTAAACTGCGAGCACATGCTGCTGTCCCATCATTAATGTAGAATATATTATTGTCTAGTAAATGTCAAATGGATTCTTATAAAATGATTCATCTATTTAACAGAAACACAAGATAATAACTGAGAGAAAGGAAATACTTTCCCCCAGTAACATTTTCAGTATAAACTTATGGGACCCAATCCTTAGTTCTCAACAATACACTATAAATAAAGGTGTTTTTGTTTTGAAAATTCTTGTCTGTAGATTAACGGTGGACTTGATTAGCAGTCTATATGTGTTCTTAGCTGTGGAGATGCTGGTCCATTACCTGTAATATAAAAGGAGTAAAAGAAGCAAAAAAAAGGAGAAGAGGGGAGTTATATAATTTTGTCTATTTTTGTAGTTTTGGTATTGAGGGGAAAAAAAGTCTAAAATAATGAGATCAATACTACATATTTTTCTAGCTTTGTTATTAATCTTTATTTACCTTTAATGCATTGACAATTTTTTGTATAATTAATTACTACACAGAAAATACTTCTGATGCTGTTGTGCAGGGTAATTTTACCCCAGTTCACTCTTGCCAGAAAAGGAAACTCAGACACCTGGGGAATGTCTTGCTTTGCCATCTTTAGCTCTTGCCTAAGGAAATCAGCTGAATTTTAGGGTGTTACTTTTAGACACAAAGCTTCAGAATACTCTACCCTAGCCTCTACTCTAGCCTCCTCCTGAGAAGAATCCTCTTTCTACTGATTTCAGGCATTGTAATATTGTTATAACTTCAGTTCTAGAAGACTAAATTATAAATACTATTATAAATAGCAATTTTCTACTATGGCAGAAAATTACCACAGGTGCATTAGTAATTTCAAGAATTAGAATGTTACTCTTCTTGAAGATGCATTCCACCCTAAAAAAGCACAATATGATTTGCTAAAAATTTTTCTAACCTCCAAATGGAGTTCTCATTGTGCAATAATACATAGAGGGAGACACTTGGAATTAAAGAAGACACAGTATTTGATTGTCCACAGAAGGAGGTCACTGCATCAAAGATATATTCCGTAAAAAAAATTTCTACCAAGTCTAACAAGAACTTCATTGCATGAAAGTAAAAAGGAGTAACTTCAACAGTTTTCCATTAAATTAGGAGCTAGTAATTTGACTTACAAAGGGTTTTTTTGTAAAGAAGTTTCTGATGAACCCTTTCAAAGTTCTAGCCACTAATTAATATGAATGGCTGCACAAATGCAGTACACCAGTGAAAAAAGATAGAAAATTAAATCAAGAGGGGCAAAAAATGTATTTAATTTCTCATTCTTTATGGGTTTGGATAACCCTCAGTGAAAGTCAGTCAACTATTTAACTAGAAATGTCAGTTCTTCAAAGGACCAGATAGTGGAGCTGTAACTGCTTTTTTATTCAGTGCAAAACCAGCATCATCAGGTACAAAGTGAAGAGACTTGTCCATGGGCTTCTGGCTCCATGGAGGCATCTAGGCCTAAATAAGAAAAGCTGCAGGCAGGAAGGGGAAAAAAATAAAGAATAAAGGAGGAGGCAGGAGAGAAAGGGTAACTAAAAGAACAAGTAAACTGCAACTTAAGCTGGGGCAGGGCAGGTTTCTGCCTAATGTCAACAGATTAATGATAGTCTAGAACAAAACTGATTTCCTGACAGTTCTATAGGCAGCACTCAGTTCCAACCACCCTACTGACACCTTTCATAGCACTGTTTGTCCAAGAGTTTCTGAGTCTTGTGGAGTGAATTTTACTGGCCCTTTAAGGACTTATTTTTTAAAAAACAATAAATGAAGCCTGAGAAGGTTGAGAAGAATTCCACCTTCAGTAGCACAAGTAAGACTGAACTGTCATCTTTTCTGTGATTGTAAAGCTGTTGGAAAGGAATTGGCACAGAGTAAAGAAGTGTCCAGCTGAAAGGTCTCCAAAACCACCATGTATCTGGGCATAAACTAGGGCTGGACTTCATATATGCCTTCCCCCACGTCTTTTGCAGTCTCAAGTTGAGAATTACTGTAGCTGTCTACAAACACAAAGAAGACTGAGATTAAAAGTCCAAAGAGACCAATGAATGTTGCTGTCCTGAGGCTCAAGATGTGTTTTCAGAATTCATTCACAAGATCCCAGGCATCCCACTATATTTCCTTTGGAGTTTGGTTAATTAAAACTCCTGATGTGCCCATGATTTTGATATTTTAAACATCCTGGAAAGTTATTTCTTATGGATAAACCTTAGGAAAGGATTTTCACTACTAAAACCATAAACTCTTTCACAGATTGGAAGTGAATAGGCCTGGGAAAAACAGAACAAGTGTGAAAATCTTTGGAAAAAGGCAGATAAAAAAGCTAGGAAAATTATACTGAAGGAAAAACAAAAGACAGAAACACACTACAGAAAAGCTATGAGTACAACTTATGCATTTGAATTGGAAAGGCAGAGCAAAGTGTTTGAGTCTTGAGATCTGTATAATCAATCTGCTTTCTATTTCTCCTTCTTTCCAGTTCTTATCTGGTATATGGTACATCATCCCTACCTGGATGGTTTTGATTAAAATATACTTCTGTATTAATACACAAGTACATTTTTCTCACCAGGAAGAGGCAGTAGTGCATACTAGACTATCTGCAGAGTGATATATATATATATATATATATATATATATATAAACATATATATTACACATATATTATGTAAGTGAATCTAAAAATAAGGTTTCTACACAGGTGCTGTAGCAGGTAAATAACACCTTTCCTTTCCTGGGATTTAGAAGAAGAAAGTATCAAATAAACAATTTTATTACAATAGCAAAATAATATTACATTCTATTAATTATTAAGGATACAAGGTCAAATATTTAAGAGCAACCACATACTTATCAACTGGTCTGCAAGATAGAGAACATCTATATGTCATAGGAAAAATCAGAAGCTTTAAAACCAGGACCCATTACATCATCTAATGTGACTCCAGTTGCACTAAAGATAATTTCCCAATGATTTGAATATATGGACCAAAATGACAGATCTTTCTGAGAGAAGCTGGTTAGTTTGTGGGAAATTTTCATACTAATGCATATACAATGCAACATGAGGTAACTTGAAAACAGAATTCTTGTCACTGGAACTGTTAAAGAAGTACTTTTTGTAAAGGTGTGACTGACAATTCTTACTATAAAAATCTCGACTTTGCTGCCTTCTGCAAGAAGCAAGCACTTCAAACTCTATGACTCTCTTCCCCAGGTTATAAACCAAACATTTGTACAAGTTTTCATGACTTGTTATTCTTTATATTTTAAAAATAGGTTTATTAATTCAGTTCCATTCTGAAAGATTAAGGCATATTGGTAGGATGGTAGGAGAGTGAAAAAGCAAGTGATTAATTGTATGTTGCACACATACAGAGATCCCACTAATTGTAAACCAATGTTTCAATTTTAAATAAACTGGCCATTTTTTTCAACTTGTTAATATAATTCATTACTGTAAAACATGTCTTCTGTCTTTTCTGTGGAAGTGGAATTTAGAATTGTTCCTGCTTGGAAGGAAGGAAAAAGAACCTACAAGCAGATACATTTTTATTGAACATAAATTTTTAGCATCTCAGCCACCACAGCATTATTTTAATCATATTCAGTTTATGTGCTAAGGAAACACTTCATGCGTAAAAAATTGCTTTTGGGGCATGCAGTTTTATTAAGATTTAAATATCTTAATGTTTTTATGAAGTGTCATCATTTCCCTTAATTCATGGAATTAAAACTTCTATTAGGAATTGCAATATTTTCCCACGTTACAAGAAAAAATTTACTCTAATTTTAATGGGACCATTTTTTGCTACATGTTCCAAAGGATTTCCTTTCCTTAGAATTACTTTAAATTGACACATGTACTTTGTTTCTGTGATTTTTTGCATGAAATCTATGTTTTGCCATATTTTATTTTGCTCTGCTATTCCTTGTTCACTTGTTTCATATATAGATACAAATTAATAAAAAGAGGAACTTGGGACACTTTCTCTTCTGGTTTAAATGCTGGTTTTGGGTTTTTTTCCTAACAGAACCTGCAGAATTAGAAAAAAATTTACAGATATTATTAAATAATTTCTGAAAAAATAATCTTAGCCATCAATTAATAGGAGTTAACTCCTACCACATGGCATACTTGCAGCATTACTAAAATGATAGTGGTTTTAAATTCTATAGAAGTTACTGGAAAAAGCTAATAGGCTAATACAGTAGTAGATATACTATGCCATCTTAAAATAAAGAAACTGTTGATCTCAATTCAACTAGAACACTTTGGGTTGTAAACAAATGGCATGTATTTGGCTGTGTCACACTGTGTAAAGAACATACTGCCTAGGAGGAACTACCTCAGTGGCATCAAATTCGGTGCCAGATACCAACAAAATTAAAAATCAGCTACACACCTTAAATCTGCTTTTTTACAACTGTCCAAAGGATTCCAAAGAAAGGCTGATATATCTAGTTATGTACTCAAAAACATGTAGAATGAAGAGTAAAAACTTACTGTGATCCAGTGAAGTGTTCCAAAATGAAGTTTAAACCAACCAGAACCAAAAGACAACTGACTTTTAAAACCTAGGAAAATGAACTTGTTCCCACTGAAATGCATGGCAAGTTTCCATTGATAAAAGTTTTGTAGGAATGATCTTTAATACTGCTGTTTAATACCTAATCTATATTACTGTTATTTTTTTTGCACAATTCAACTTGGAATGCAGGAGAGTGATATAAAAAGGGATTTTTGTTTGCAAACTTGGAATGAAATCTGGCTTGGACTAGGTTGCATAATAAAGAAGCCAGCAAAAAGGAATTTGACACTCACCATTCTGGCAGAACTCAAGTTTATCAAAACAAAAAGATTAAAAATACTTTGATACTATATTTAAAATGAAAACCAAAAGGAAGAAAATGTAAAAGTTAAACTGTGCCAGATTACTGAGGTCTTTGGTTACTAATCATTACCTTCTTCAAAGTGGTTTGAAACGACTAATAAAGCTATTACCTAAATATACTGCAGAATTAAAAAAAGTCTCTCACTGGCTGCAAATCAGAAAAGCTATTAATCCTTTATACTAGCATGTTGAACCTCAAACTATCTGTTAGATTTAACAAATCCCTTATTTCTTCTTCTTTATGACCTATTACTGAATTAATTGGGAGTTCTCAGTACTTATTCAGCACAGTACTTCTACATGTTCGTTCCCAACTTCACTCTCCCGAGAAAACCCAAATCTTTATCTGGCTTCATTGACTTCATTGTAAGTTGTGTTAAGCAGAAGTTTATGACTGAATAAGCGCTCTGGTATTTTGTTGAACCGGGAACTTGACTTCTGCAGATAAGAAAGAGTCCCTCTGACTTCTGTTTACATGTACTCAGTTTTATTAGGTAACAGTTATGTGCCTTTAGCAAAATATGGATGACAGTTATTTGAGAGTAAGACCTATCATTTTGTCAAGTCATGACTCAAGAACAGTGCATGTGGAGAGGAAGATGGAAAGAAATGCAATATGAATCAAATTCTTAACATACAATTACAGAATAACAAGATTAGCATATTTTCAATTATTACCATAGCCATATATAGAGAAGATTAAGTGGATCAGAAGAATTAATCTTTGAAAGTATAGATGTGCTAATTTCAGCCATATAATAATGGTAGCAAATATTGATACTGATTAACTTTGTGCTATGGGAGATAATAATCTACATACAAAGTCTGAAATACAACTCTAGGTTTGGAAATATCTGTTAATCAAATGACATACTATGGGTTTTAATGTTTTCCTCATGCTGCTTTAGCAATATATCTTAGTCATGACTCGGCAATTCAATGATCATGAAGCCTTTGATCTGTTTCCTGACCAGTAAGACAATATCAGTCAAAACAGAGTGGGAGAAAGGCTGTTTCAGTGCAGTGGATAGTCTTTCAAGCCAAACAGAGAAGTCACCAGGTCTATTTCTGAAGACTTTTGTTGCAATTGATTAAAGAGAGAGCAAATTCAATGACCTAAAGTCAGAAGGATATTTATCACATAGTAATAATTCCTTGGGTCAGTTAACACACTGTGGGTTATTTATTCTCCAACTGTGCCATAAAAATGAATCAGTGCTGGTTAACCAGAAAATATTTTTTCCTGTTAAGCAGTGATGTAATTTTCAAAGTGGAAAGTAGCAGCAAAGTAAAAACAAAGTAAAAATAAAAAAGTGAAAATAAAATCTTTACCCTAATAAAAAGGATCTTCTCTCCAACTCTGTATCTTCCCTGTGAGAGACGCTCCACACAGAACTTATTAGGGCATTTACAAGGTGGATCTTCAGAAATGTGTTTAACCTATAAAACAAGTTATTAATAGGAACTGTTTAAAATAGCATGGATAGCAAAACATTCAATAAGACTCTTGTCATATGTATCATTTAATATAAGTCTTAATTTATGATATTTTGGTTGGTTTTGCTTAACATTTCTGTAACCCCAGAAAGCCCCCTATGGTGCTTCCAATAGCAATGATTTAGTAGCTGAGTTTAAAATGCTATATAGTTCAGCATCAAATTTGCACTCTTCATCTGAAGTCAAGCAGTCTGTTACATGGAGTTTAACATAAAACTTTTGTAACTGTATTCTCAGTATTTTATGAGTAATCAGCTCAAAGTGCTAATACAGCTAACAGGCAAAATAAAGATGTCATAAGATGCATCCTACCTTCTAAATATATATAAATAGAGAGGCTCTGCCTCTTTAAAATTGTGCACAAACACCTTAGGAAAAAAGCATACAGAAAATACTGTGACATGATTAAAAATTAATGCCAAGACATTCCTCAGTAGTTTCAACAGCCATTTGATGTTCTCCTTGTTAGGGCTAGCTCAATCAAAGTTAATTTAAAGGGACCTTAAGAACACTATCATTGCCAAACCTAACTACATAACCCCAAAAAATAAGGGCTGAGAAAAAACAGATGAAAACCACTTTCCTGCATGTTATTAATTGCATCAGCTTGACTTTGGCCTCCTTGCTCTGGCATGTGCTACCAAAGACAGTGACATTTAGTAAAAGTACATTTTGTATTCTTCAATGATGGGAAAGTAGCAAAGGCACCAATATCAAAAGAGCAGATCTGGCTGTGAAACTCTTCCTTGACATTCAAATTGCACTTCTGCATAGGAACAGAAAGAATAAGTGCAGCATTTTCATACACTGTGGTATACTTGGACAAAATATGTACCTAGAATGTCAGCATCAAACAATGCAAAATGCCAGAGGAACTTGTAGATGTTTGTCCACTTCAAACAATATTCCAAAGACATTTTAATATCCAGTTTGTAAACCAAGGCCTGTAAAAATGGTCTGAGGCCCAGGAAAGGATATTTTCTGAATACCTAACAAATTAAAGTCTTAAATTGTTTCATAAAAAGAAAAAATGCTTGGCCAAAGCTGTAGCACTCTAATGAGTTTTTTATTTATCATGAATAGATAAGGCTTTTGAAGTACAAGGGTTTTTCAGATCTGTTCTAAGAATTAAGTTACAGTATATTAAATAAGCCAAAAAGAACTTATAAGGCAACCAGTTATTGTTTCTATACTTTTGAAACTAGCGCTGTTGAGTGGTTCAAAGGCTTTCCAATTATTTCTGAAATGGTTCAATGCCTTTATCTGAATAAATTCATCACCCTGTGGAGGGTTTTTGATAAGTATTCTTAAGACTTATTTATTTTTAATCAGGACATAATATTTTTATAAAGAAAAATAATTAAAATAAACTTAACAGAGGAACTCTACTTGTATTTTACACACAAAAAGTATTTCTCAAGTATCAGATGAGATGTCCTCAGTTTGAATGAATCATGTTTTGAATTTTAAGATCAGTTATTCAAATTATTTTTATCAACATGGATGAGACTTAGCTCCATTTCTGGTGAATAAACTATTTAGATAGTTAATGTACAATAGGAATAACTTACATTAAATCAGTGGCTGATGACTTAAATCCAAGTGCAGTTGCTGAGGATGAAAAAAGTGTATTCCTGTATTTCTTGGAAGGTGGTACCAAGACTGGAATCATGCCTAGGAAGTCTTTTGGTATTGGCCCTCTAAAAACTATTAAATAATGAGGGATTCCTGACATAATATCCTATGGCATTATCACCCTGATAGCTGAAAATGGGTAGTAGGAACTTAATGCTTCGTCCACTAGAGTTCATATAAGGAATCAAAAACCCAGGATAACTGGGCCTAAACAAGTTCAAAGTTGTTTTGAACTGTGTAAGCAAAATAGACCCATCTTCTGCCTGTGGAGAATGAAAGCCAACAGATCTATTCTGGTGTGAAACAGAGGATAATAAGATCTTCACTGCTGATCCTGCTGTTGCGGGTTCCATTGCCTTACTGTCCCAAAGGACACAGAAGTATTGAGTGGAATTTGGAAATCAAATAATGAAGCAGAGGGAGGAATTATATTCTATTTTATTTTAAGTCTGGACTATATGAGAAACTGCTGCTATTTTATGGTGTGAGTGTCTGGGGCAGTGCAGGTCAGGACTCTAGCTGGATGAATTCCATTCTGTTTCTATCCATACTGCTTTCTAAATTAAAGGAGGTGGTTAGAGAAAACCTACATTCTCTCTGTTCAATTTCTACAAGATATGCAGTCACTAGCCTCCTTCTACACATAACTGTTCTTTCTCAATTCTTTTGAAACACAAGTGCTTTTGCAAAGTTAAGGAAGAAATACAAACCAGAAAATTTTAAATGTAATTATAGTCATCAAATAAAAAAAGTGTTTCAATAAAATGAAGGAACATTATATTCCATCTGCTCTTTGTAACAGCAACATGGATTTTTCAAGAAGTGCTTTGTAACTCCCAGGTGGCACATCTACCTTGCAATGTAGTAGTTACTATGGTAACTGCTTCTTTTTACAGGCTAGATTTGTACTTTTCCAGTTTAACCTCTTCATGGCCTCAAAATGTGTCCTTTTCATCTGATTCCAGCTATTTCAAATGAACCCCTGTGGGTTTGCACCAGAAACATGAACACTCAATATGCTGCAACAAGTTTAATGAAATTCAAAGCCAGATTCTAACAATGAGGAAAACAATGCTTGTTTTTGTATTATGTGAGAATCATGCAGAACAGCATAAAAATTAAGCTGAAATATCTCAGAAGTGTTTGTTAACATTCAGTACAAGTCAGTATGGGCCAAATCTTGTCCTGACTCAGTCCTTCCTCACACAAAGCACCAAGTGGGAGCTGGTGAATAAGGAATAAAAGAGTAATAAGAAGGGAATGTGGCCCTAAGCACAAAGCTAGGCTAAGCTGCAGAGCTCCTACACAGTGTGACTTTTTTTTTTTTTCCTAAGCTTCAGACATAAATAATTGCGGTCAAAAAAACAAATAACTCTATAAGTCTACAAATGTTTAAAATAGAGTGAGATGTTAAACTTAGGCTTGTGTGTGTTTTGCAAGTAAGCGCATATCAGAATCAATAAGATAGGAAGAAGCTTCCTCCCACAACTTACAGCATCATCCAACAGTTTCCCTGTGCTCTTTTTCCCAGGAGACTTTGTGGGTGATGGTGAAGGAGATGGAAGGGGAGCTGAAAGTGTTTCCTCTTGTTCAATCTCTTTTTCCAATTTAATTAATCCAGGAGGTTCCACCCCACACCTTTTGGAAACATGCAAATAATAAATTTACTAGCCCATTTAAAGTATATATTTTAAAACAAAACAGTGGAAAGAATTTCTACTTTGTGTGAATAACAGAATGATACACACATTAATAAACATGTGTAAAATAAACCAACCCATACTGCCATAATTTCAAATTAACAGAAAAATAATTTAGATGCAGTCTTTCAGTTAATCAAATTTACAGGAAATACAGGTACTTTTTCAGCTTCTCTGTCTGATATCATATATGCTGGTGAATAATTTATGAACAACACTAGTCCTCAAAAATTGCAATATCATGCAGGACAGAATCAAGTTCAGTACATTTGCACTTTTTTCTATTTTATTTTTTCCTTCTCAAACAGCATCTTTTCAAATTACTTAACAACTTATATTCCATGTTAGTATTTTCTGAAGAAATACAAATGCAAAGGGATTAAGGGCTTTCCTGGTTTCAGCTATTGCACTGAATTTATAGATAAGTAAACCGAGACATGGCCACTACTCTTCAGAAGTGGTTAGTGTTTCTACTAATTGATTTTTGACAGCCAGTCTTCAGATGTCTGTTTACAGTGGCAACACACTTGTAGCTCCAGCTAGAACAAAATACATGCCACTTCATCATGGATAAACTCAAACCAGAGCAGTTGAAGAGCAAGGTTCTGTTTTAAAGATCTTCTGAAAGCTTTATGGCAAGTGATTGAGTCAGTATCTCACAGCAAGCAGCAGAGCTTGGACAGAAGTCAAAAGTCTAAAAGCGCATCCCATTTTCCCAATTACCGATAATCCCCTTCTGTTTTATCTGCCAACACTGAACAAACCCCAGAAAAACACACAGAGTTCCTTTTTCAGAGAATGACTTCAGCTTGGAAAAGTTATCATGCCAGGTATACTTCTCATAGCAAACTACTTGCACAAATGAAATTATATTTTTTTCTGTAGCAGAAAAGTCCACAGTCTAGATGCAGAACTATACTGACTTACCTAGATAAAGACCTGGACACTAAAATATTGAGCAGTAACAAATACATATCATGAAAATTAAAGCTAAATACCACAATGATCTTAGAATTGTACAGAGAAAAGATATAAGCACACATACTAGCTTTTGTGTTTTTCTGATAATGTTTAATTTAGTCATACTACTGCCTAGTAAATTAATAGAAAGCAAACCAAGAACCAAATCTGTGCTTGTATTGGCTTCTGACTGGTGCAGTCTGCATAATGAAAAGTCAGCCAACATTGAAGCAAGCACTTATATACAACCTATTTACTTCCTGTCTGTCTGCAGATGCTGACAGGCTGTAAATCATGTAATTCCCCACTGGGCTCTAAGCCCACTTCTGCATACAGCCTTACTCATCAAATAAAACTCTTCCACTGTAAGAAATGTTGCCTCTTTGCTTCTACTACTTTTCATAGTTTCTAAATTTTGTCTTTGTGACAGATTTTTAAAGTTTCCTGTACTTAAAATATTCTTAATTCCTCTGACGAACAGTTGAAAAATAAAATCAGCAATCAAACAAACACACACACTTTTTTCCCCCCCAAATGCTGTATGAACCCAAAGCAAAGTTGCTGGAAAGCTGTAATTGTAAAAAGCCACGTCTTTTCTGAAAGGGGTAGAGGTGCAAATTCTGGGAAGGTATGCTGAGCATTTCCTTTTCTGCTCCTTTCTAGCCTGGCTTCTCACAACTACACATGAAGCAGCATTGGACTGTAACATGATCTCTACTAGACTTCACAGAGCACCACTTTCCATTTTTATCAAGGTAAAATTGAATACAATAGCAGAAAGACATTGAAACTGCTCAACAGTAATTCCAAAAGACCTGTGAGGGTTGTTTAACTCTGCAGAGTTTAACAGTAACCCAAGAACTTCATCCTTTGTGCAGAAAAAATAATTTAGCTGTTTTCCATTGTATAATCGCTAACTTTCAAATACTTATGAGAATGTTGGACCTGTGTAACCCACTGCAATAGTCCTGTGCATTTTCAGAGGTCAATTCCACCCTGTAGGACACTTCCCTCTCTCATAAATCTCACTGTATTGACATAACATCTGCTAGTGACACAAGGCCTCATTTTAACTCCTGAAGTTTTGCAGATGATCTCAGAACCTTGTTTTCATAAAAAGCTGAAATTCAGGATGATTTATCAGGCAATTGTATTTTTATTAATATCTTTGAACTGCCACTCTTTGAGCCAAGTGGTCACACCAGTTTCCCACTCAATGTGCAGTCCATCCACCAAGACCACCTGCCCCTAATTTGTCTAAGAGGACACTATGAGATAACGTGTTAAAAGCATTACCAAAGCAAAGGTAAATGATCACTTGTCTCCCTTTCTCCAGAGAGTATCTGTTGAATACAAGTTCAAGTTCAGCAGAACAGACCTCAATTTAACTCCTCCTCCAGCAATCCTCATTCTTCCTCACTTGTGCCTCAAACACAAGTCCTTTTGCATTAAATAAAAAAGCTTAGGTTGACTTTTGGGAGTTACAGACCTGAAGACTAACAGTAATCTAGCTGGGCAAAGTGTGCCAAAGGCTGAGCCCTTGTGATGAGTAAGCCACTTTGAACATATATTTCTGCTTCTAAAATTACTCAGTGTCTCTTACACTTTTAGTTCTTTAAAAACAGACCAAGTCACTTTGTTTCAAAGATCTCTACAGCTCCTGTTCTGGAAAGCAGATCCCTAAGACTGCAAACAGACCTGGTTTGCTTTACAAAGCATACATCTGACTTCTCTCCTGTTTAAAGCAGCACAGCAACCTCACTTTAATGGGCTCTTTCCTACACTTAAAGAAGGCAATTATCAATTCTCCTTTCCCATACAGTTCTAATTTACCACAGCTCAGGCAAAACAGGCATCATATATTTAGTTTTCAATTATATTAACCTGACATTCCAGTTCATTTTTTGTGTACCTTAGAAGTGCACAAGATTATAAATGGGGATTTGTTTGTTTTCAAGAGAGACTAGAGCAGGGAAAAGTAGACAGACATGTTGTTTGACCCCTAAGCTATAAATAAAATTAAAATAAAGAAACATAAATACAGAAACACAATATATAAAATAATCATTATTGACATATGGTAATACTCATGCATTATAAATAAAAAATACAATATAAATATTTTAAGGGTAAAGGGATAGATATGCACAATAAATGAAAGCATGGCTTATTTATTTGTTCAGTACTTCTTTTCATGTCTGTAACAGAAAGCATCCGAGACATGAAAGCTTAAGACAAATATAAAGGATAAGATTCTATTTTCATTCCCTTGTAGATCTATTGAGTCATCAAATCTCACTGCAAAATGAGATTAATATAACTCAACCAACTTTAGCAGAGTCCAACACTGCCTAACCACAACCATGCATTACCTGAGGAAGCTGGATACTATAAAGTAACCAACTGGGACAGATACCCCTGACATGTTATGCCCCAGGCACAGAGGTTTTGGGTGCTGGTAGATCTATCTCCAAACTGGTCTTGAAAGCACAGTTTGTTTGCCCAGGTAAATTAAGATTCATTAAAATTACTTTTGTTATGCACTTGCAGATCAAAATACTTTCATCTTTGTGGGAAATGAAAACAATTTGCCGTTTGAACACAAGCTCTAGAGATAACAAAATAACTGAAAACCTGAAATCACTATTTTTTTGATCATTGCTGTTCCTATGCAAGCTTCCACTGACAGCAAGGGTTTTTCTGAAACTTGACCATGAGACAAACTTCTAGTTTTCCATGTGAGTTCATTCACAAAATATGAATTCACATGATGCAATTTTAACACAGCCAATACTAGTTCTTAAAATAGGAATAAACGGGGGTCTCCCTCACCTTGATTGTTACCACAAGGAATTCTTCTGAAATTAACGAAACTATCTGAATAGCAAGGTACTTGCTATTTTACACACATTAATGAATGCAACTGCAATTTACATGCAAGACTGGGCAGCAGTCCTGCTGCTCATGTATTTTTCAGTAAATCTTATGCACTATGCTAGTTAAATCTACATCTGCAGAAAGGGAAAAAATCACATTCTAGTTACTGCGATTTTGATTTTTTAGCAAAAGTCTTTGTCTTGAAGTCAAAGATAACATTACAATACACTGAAGGTCCAGCACACCACAAATCATCTTGGTCAGATTTAGATCATGTGAAGGTCATCTTATTATCAATAAACTTCATTAAATTGCAGTTGCTTATAGAGAGATCTGACTTTTGAAGGGAAAACAGCTCAAAGCTTTATAGAAAAAAAAATCTCAAATCCTTCCTCTCCTAATAGAAGGATAACCTACAAATGTCTTCATTGAGATATTGATATTTTGTAATATTTGTTAGCAACTGCCTTCAAGAGTGACATCAAGACAAACATTCTATTTGAACCTAATGGGCACAAAAGTTAGCTTGAGATGTGCAGATTTAATATGTCTGTCAATATCACCTGCTGTCAAGAATGCAAATATTTCAACAGTCTTTAAATATTTTCACCTACCTTGCTGCAATTCTTCCAAGTTCCAGCAAACAAAGGCACACTTCTCTTGGCTGCTTGTGGAGTACTAGAAAAGCAAAATGAAGATGGAAAACATTGATATATAAAAGCGATTTTAAAGATCTTAGTGGTGGAATGGAACCTAATCATCAACATCTGTTACTCTTGACTCCGATAAACATTTGTTTTCTTTGGCTTGCAGTAGAGTTTTATTGGTATAAAAAGGATGGGATTGATGAGTGGTTCTCAGAGTTCAGACAATTCAGAAGCTCCATTTAATTATCTAAATCACTGAATAATTATTTGGGGTAATTGGTAATCTGCAAAGAGTTAATAACTATTTAAAAATAATCAAGAGATCTGGCACAACACTTTAATTTGTAGAAAGTCAAAAATAATAACATTAGAGTGATACTTTTGTTTCTACAAACTAAGAGAATACATATCCTTTAGATCACTATTTTTCTTAGCCAATTTAATTTTAAAAAATAACAAAGCTGCATTAACAAAGATGTACCTCACTATAAATTTGGTCCTGAATTTTTTTCACATCTACTCTTAAAGTAAATATGAAACTAGAATGCTTTAGGAATCAGTTCTTCACAGTATAAAAATCTAAACAGACAAAAAAGAGTTTCTTCTTTATACATACATACATATAATACAAGTCTGCATGCCTGGATTTCTCACAGAATAGGTTTTTTATGATTCAGAAATAGCTGTGACACAGCATGATCATCTCATTAATGTGAGAGATTGAAATGTTAGGGGTTAATGTCCCAACCATCCATTTGCAAAAGCAGCAGGTGCTTTGCTGAGGCCAGGTTTGCACTCCTTATTGGAAAGAGAGGGGGAGAGTTTTTGGGTGTGTGGTGGTGAAATATCTCAACTGTGTAAGAACGGTCCAGGCACAGAGGTGGTGCGCACCCACCACCAGAGGATGACCATGACAAACCAAATTCTGTTTAGCAACAAACTGGGTTTTGAGCCAAATAAGGGAAAAGACTCATAAGAAGCAGATTCTGCAAAGTAGAATAGTGCTTTTTATCATGGCAATGTCCTCCCTTACATAACTGGCTGAGGTGTAAAACTCCCTTCTGTGGAAATTATTGGGACGCTCACATGGGCTGGAAGGCATACATCACTTCTGATGGGGCATAACTGGCTCAGCTATGCTGATGTGACAGGCACCTGTCATGCTTTAGGTGTCACAAACGATCAAAATCCTCCAAAACGTGCCCAGAGTAATTTCTGAGGCTTTCCACCAGAGGACTGCACCTGATCCAGTGTTGGAACAGACCGTGCAACACCCTCGCCTCAGGGGTGGTATCCTGGATGTTGTCACCTGAACCTGACTGTATTTTAACCCACTGAACCCGGTGTTTCATGGGCTTACCCCACCCTCAACAGATCAAGACTGTGACCATCACTTTAAACAAGAGATATTGAAATTGCAACAATTAAGTCTCACTTCACTCTCTGTTCTTATCCTTTCTCTCTTTTCCCTCTGTATTTTCTTAACTTTGCTGCATTTCTATAGATGATAGTAGCCAAAATGGCTACATGCCTCCTTTCCATTGCAACCAAACTGATCTAAAATAAACCTGCCAAATACATATATATATATATATATATATATATAAACACTAGTCGCTCAGTGTGGTTTCACTCTCACCTGCCTCTTCTTGTATTAGCAAGAACCTCAGTTACCCTTGCCTTCAGAAGCAAGTTATAACAATTATGAAACACCACTACAAACCAATATATTTTTTTTCCTCCATGATTCAGAATAGGTAATGTTCAGTAAAGAAGTTCAGCAAAGCATATAAGCAAAATCCAAAATCAATAAATCAAGAAAGGTCTGTGGCTGTTTGTATAATCAACTCGCTAAAACTTCAAGAAGAAGAAAGGAAAAATAGAAGAAAAGAGAAGATAGTAATTAGGAGTACATTATAATCTACTCTTCAGAAATACCTACTAAAGTAAAGTCCTCATGCTATTGTAAGTAAAAATCAGGTTTTAAAAATTTCCACAATATTAAAAAAAATGCACCTTACACTTCAGATTGAATTTGGACCAAAAAGTAATTGTGTGACTCTTTGTATAAATCAGAAAAAACCTGAACAACATCAAAAAAATTTTTTTTGAGTAAGTTAAGGTCAAGACATCAGCTACATAAACTTTTGGTAATCTAAAGACTCACCTAACTTAAATGCATGAAGAAAAAATACCATACCTGAAAAAGATATTTTAATGTCTAGTTAAAGCTCTGAAAGCAATTACTTTGTTCTATGTATGTATGAAACCCAAAAGAGACTGGAACATCTCTAGGTAACTAATGCCCCGAGGTAGACCTCCAGCCTCTGTGACTTCAACTTGCAGCTCCATGGATATGAATAAGTGTAAGTGGTGTGAGTTGAATGCTCATCCCAATATCTTTTCCTAGTGTCTGTGTAGCCCTTTGAGAGGTATGCATTTGTCCTCTAATCTCATCCAAATATATTTCCAGAAGTGAAACTGCAGAGCATGAAAACTAAACAAGCACTGCACTAGGAAAAATATATTTATTCTTCAGCCATCTGTTACTAAGAATATAAATGATGAACACTTGGACATTCAGCTATTTTCAATTGTCTTCCTTTCCACAACATAGTAATTACATTAAATATTTACCTTTACTAGTAATCAGTATTTTTAAAGTGTTACATTCATGACCCTAGAAGTGTATTCTGCTGTTTTGGTTTTAAACTGGTTTTGACAGCCCCAAAATAAAACTTGATTTTAAGAAGTAAGACATACCCCAAAATATAAACTGGGTTTGGAATAGTCAAACCAAGTAAATTGCAATTCATACATATGTACATCAGAATGACTTTGGAATGGAAGAAAAAGAGAGGTTCAACTACCACTGTTTGCAAAAAGATCCATAAACATATAGCTAGAAGAAAATTTGACTAAAAAAGTAAAAGAATGATCTACCCAAAAAAAATTCATAGACCTTTAGCAAGTCTGACTCAACATAATCTAGACACATTTCATGCATTTCACACTGAACAATGAGGCAGAGTGACATCATTGTTAGAGGATGAAGATGTGTGCAGGCAATAACCAACCACAAAAACAAACATCAGGTCATCTCATAAGACAGTGCTTCTAACGAGAAAATAATAGCATTCCTGAGGACTATACAGCATATGTATTTGGGGACTTCAGAGACCAATAAATGTTATTTTATGCAGATCCCCTGCATAAAATGAATGGAAATATCTATCTTTCTAGAGAATCTCACTGTTGGCATTTGCTTGACAGGAATGCAATGGGGAGATAGAGAAATAGTGGAAACAAATCTGGCTTATTTTAGGTGTCCTGCCTTTTCAATTTTCATCTCATCTCTTTAAATGCTTCTTATTTGCCATCCTCATTGCCTGCATCTTTGCATGCTACCTCCAGCCGCTCTTTGTTAACAATAATTCCTTTTCAGTTCCTGGAAGTTTTCATCCTTGCTTCTCTCTGGCAATAACATTTCTTCACACTGCTGCCATCTTGTTGCTGTCCCATTCTCTTTTTACAGGTATTCCTCTTTTGTTCACTCAACCTTTGTGCTTCCTCAAAGGTCCTTACCTCAGTGCCTGAATGCTACCAGGAGAAGCAGAGGAGGAGCAGCCTCTGCTTTCAGCATTATTAGAGCCTGTGAGTGTGAGGAGACAGAACACACAATGCATATGCAGTCCATGTGTTTACTGAACAGGTTTAAGCTGAAAGTTCACAACAACATTCGGGTTTTTTGTTTTGTTTGTGGTTTTGTGTTTGTTTTAAATTAGTAGAATCACAATGCAGAAATAAAATTCTCACAACTTCCTGCCAAGTTTCAAATCTTGGCTCCTAACACTTTTATAAACCATTTTTAATGAAGTCAGTCTTCCTTCTAACATAAACTGTTTTTTTTTTTTTTTTTTTTTAAAGATTAAGATATCAGGCATAGCTGAATCATAAAAAGTAGATAATATTTCTGTTTCTAATGCATTTCTTATCCCACTAGAAGCAAAGAATTTTACCAAGTGCCTTAGTATTTATTGTCACAAGCTTCCAATTGCCATCAGAACTCACATTAGTTTAGGGAAAGTTTTCCAGAAGTATGGTCCTTTGATCCTTCTTCCTATTGTCTCTCACATTTTCCTTTAATTTTTATTGTGATCTTACAGAAGGCTTTTTGTTCTTAAAAAAAACCCAATACTGTTTTGTCAACACTCTGTTAACTTAAAACAAACTTACCCTTGCTTTTGCATCAGAGTTATCCTATGAGACACTTGTGCTTCCCCTACATTCCCTGCCCCATTCAGATCAATCACTTATGGAAATCTCAAAACAATTAAGGTGTCAAACATACTAGATCCAAGGATAGTAAAGAATTAATGTAGAAGGGATACAGAGTCATCTGAACACTAATAATTTACTGAAATTCATTAGTTTAACATGCAAATCCAGTGGTAGCAACAAAGAGTCTAGGATGCTTCTATAGTCCTCAAAATTAGACATATTCACTAATATTGTGAGTAGTTTAGTAAAGAATTGTGAAAGATGGGACAAAATCTTGTTCTGATGCAACTTCAAGTAAATTTTAACATGGTATTACAATATGTAGATGTTTCAGTATAAAAGAACAGAAAAAACTTGCATCTTGAAATCAGATAAACTACAGTAATAATTTAAAAAATAATCTTCCCTATGTATAAAATATTTTTAAGCAAGCAACATTTGAGTATTTTTTAAAATAACCTTTAAACCAACAATGTTAAAAGAGAGATCAGAGGTGTTTGTGCTTCAGTTTACTATTTCCACTAAAATACGAAATGCATTTATTTAGGAAACCTGTCCATGAAACTCAAATCAATTAGTTGCATCAAAAGAAGTCCATGTCACATAATGTGTGTAGAGGTGCATAGAATACACAAGCACAAAACATTAACCATCAACAGCATCCAACAACTCCCAAAGCAGATGACATATCAGCATGCTAGCACACTCAGTGGCAAACCCTTTTCTTGCCGGGTAGACTTTATCATGGAAGAGATGCAGAATATTCATTGGTTCCAAATCCTATAATCACCCAACAACACTCCATTACCACAAAGAGTTCAGAACTTATGCTTTATGTTCACTGAACTAAAGCAATCATAGAAAATCTTACCATTCTTATTTCTCCAAGAAGAGTTTTCTTTGAGTATTACACATTAAGGCATGAGCAAAATTACAAATATCTCCATCTAGAATGCTTCCATAAAGCTGTGGGGATCTGCTGCCCTAAAACCTGCAGGGGCTATTCCCTACAGGGGAATTTACAAAGTATATTTATGGAAACAAAGGAGTTAAAGGCAGTATTAATATCATCACACTGCTCAGTGAGGAGTTGGCACATCATGTTCAGAGTCCCACATAAGAAGGCCATTCAATGACACTGTACCTCAAGATTTGCACAGATGATCAAAATTTGGATTTTGGATCATAATTTTTGGTATTAACAAAGCTAATTCCTTCTCCTTTAAATACACTAACTTTAAAAGTAAAAAATATGATAAGCATGATAATTTGGCAATGAGTGCAGGGAGCACACATGGTGTCCCTCTATTTTGCAGCACTCAAGATTATCCCTACGTACTGCGTTGCTATAATTTTTACAGAGGTTCATGAGTGAGCTGTAGCTCATACATCAGGTATCCCAGCCACCTTTTCTTTGCAAAAGCATTAACTCTGAGACTTTCCTGCCATGCCTCTGCACTTAGAGATAAATTGCTACCAGTCAGTTCTGACTGTATTACAAATCTTAAGAGGAAACTCTGTTTCCAATTTGTTCGCATTTTAACCTATTTTAAAGCATGATAACATTCAGCAAGACAAACTACATCATATAATAGACTACCAACAAATTAGCAGTACAAGTCTTCAAAATTTTGAGCTTTCTCTTCCAATGATATTTAAAGTAACTAGTGATTAGATAGTATAATCATATCTACTAGTATATCAAGCACCTCTATTTTTCATTCTATTTACTTTTCCTTCTATTTATTTTGAAGACTTCAATCTTGTTTCCTTGTTTAGCTCAGCTGAATAGCCCAAATCCAACAAAGCATTTGAAACTGTGCTTAACTTTAAATAATTACATAAATTGCTAAATTAGTCCACAAGTGAAGGACAAGAATAAAACGACATGAACAGGACTGCTCACTTGCTTGTGTGGATCAGCCCTGAAATGTTAACCCTTTGCAGAAGCAAGCATCTAAGAATACTCAAGATTCCCATTAAGATCACTTACCTGCATGCTCATCAGGCATGGAATGCCCCTATCTGCTCTGGTCTTTCTTTGAGACAGCTGCATTCCAGTGAGGAATAACTTGACTTGAGTCTCAGTGCTAAAAAGTTAGGTGTGATGGATGCATTTGTGTGCAGTTATACTTGCATGATTTCAAAGACTTCAGCACTTATAACAATAAGATAGTATTTTTAAGTCATGAGAAACAATAACAATTTCTTAGCCAGTATAGACTTAATTTTGCTGATCTTTAATATCCTTGGTACTTTTTTTTTTTTAAATCAGTGCCATAAATCCATCATTCAAGGAGTTCAGTGCATTAAATCTTCAATATCACTCTTATAATTCTAGAATGCATATTTGCCAGAAAAAGACCTCAGGATGTTTTATATGATACAGTAGCATGATGAAAATATTACTATGTGCCTTTAATTAAATAACACATAAAGCATAAAGAAAATAAAGCACACAGAATAAGATTTAAAAAATGAGGATAAAAATCCACTCAGTTGAGAACATTGATACAATAAGGTTCTCCAATACAGACAGAAAAAAGCCACTTTATCACTAACAATTTAAACACCAACTTACTGAGTTTATTAGCTGTGAGGAAAAATAGAATCAAATACAAAAATGGTTACAGTTACCTCTGTAACCATAATTTCACCACAATTAATAATAAAAAATGCAGAATTCAATGGGGCAGTGCAAACACAGATGTCATTCACACACATTTCTCGCTACTTTGAAAAGAACCTTTGATATTACTTACCTTTGCTGAATTTTTGCTTCCTATGCATTGGTGATTTGTGGGAGAGAGAGGAACATAAAAGCTTTAGATTGGCAACTGTTAAGATTTATCATTATTTGTAATGCATTAGGAAAATCTCAAAAAAGCAAAACTTTGAGTTAATGACTAAAGGAAGGAGAATAATAGCTACTGTTTTTATCTTTTTTTTTTTTTTAAGGCATTATTACCACCACCTTCTTAAGTTCAGAAAAATGGGTCCAAAATGTTATCAAGTCCTAATCCTATTTCAAGCAACACAAATCTTTTCTATTAGTACATTATACAATAAGGGAAAAAACCCCAGAACCTAGTTTTTTATCGGTGAAGAAAATCAGTCACTAATCAAACAAAATAGAGTACAGGCTTGCGCACTCAGTCGTATTTCCCTTCAGTTTTCTGAGAGAGGAAGTCCTCTAGAACACACGTTTTCTGTTGTATTTGCACTCTGTTTTACTATGGCAGTCAAGGCAATGTGTATGTGTGAAAATTAACTATCAGGAAATATCAGTGTTCCAACTATGTCAATTCCATCTCTAAACAAGATCTAGTTTCTTAAAAATGCACAATAGGTTTGTGGAACAATGGCAAATGACTGGGCTTACCATAGCAATACAAACTTCAAATGCCTTGAAGTATTCTATTAACCAGAGGTGGTTCTGCCTATTTCAGGCATTGGAGGTCTGCATCTCCTGGTGTTTACAAGACTCTTGGTAAATGTCCAGCTTCTTCACCATTTCAAATCATTGAAACTACAATTATTGTTCATCTTCCACATGATTTACCATATCAAATAAGAATTTAATCTTAAAGATTTAAATAACAAAACAGCGTCAATACATATATTCAACTTACTATTTGTCACCTTCGAGATACTAATCTGTCCTCTGCCAAGCATTTTCTCCCAGACATATATAATAATGTAATTAAAAAACTTCCCAGGATAAAAGAACAGACAAATGAAAAACTCTCTCAGAAATATTTGTGCTGGACTACAGAAGCAGAACAAGACTGTAAAAGAATGGGAATAGATCAGTCACAACACAAGTAAGAGCTTCAACAGGCTTTTTGAGCAACAGAACAAAGAAGCTTCAGCATAGTGTGTTCATTTTTCTTCCTTAGAAATTGATCTGTCACTATGACTACTTTACACTTTTATCTGATTTCAGATAACAAACATTGGATTCTCTTCATTTCATGAGATTTGGCTGAAAAACTGTGAAGTCAAGATTCATAATATTTCCTTTGAAGAAAGAAAAGTTAAAACAACACAGACTATGTAGTATTAGAACAGCAATTTCCTGAGCAGTACAATTCTTTTCATGAAACACCACAAAGCAGTAGTACTGGATAATTTTTGTCCAGAACTGCACAAGGGAATCAGCTGGAAAAAATGGTCTGCATGGGAAACAGAAAAATTTTGTATCTTCTTGCCTCCTGTACAATTGATTAAATCTCCACAACTAGCCAAATGTCTGCAGACAAAACTGCACATGCACTTGGATCCTACTCTCCCAAAACAGAAAAGCACCATCTTATACATTGAACTAAGGAACAGCATTCCATGCTCAGAAAAGTATGTGTAGGGTGAAAAATCATTTGTGTGCAAGAAAACATAGCAAGAGTCTTCTCTCATTTAAGTTCCTCTTAAAATTGACTTAAATGAGTAGTATGTGATGTGTACTTTCTTTGTTCATTCTGCAGTCAAGCAGCAGAATTAACACAGTCATACAAAGGTCAGATTTCAAGTCAGGACCTATTAAAAATCTTTCTTTCAAGGCTAAACACAAAGGAAAAGTTATTTTAAATTACCAACTATTACATAAAGAATAAAGAAATACATATACATACCCAAACCTTCTGATTCAAACAGGCAGGTATCATCCACACCTACATCTCTGCACCAGGATAAAAAATTTGCTGTGTTGTCCCGTGCAAAAAAAGACCCTGAAGGAGCATTGGCTTTGCATGGAATTTTCCGAACTGGTAAGGTCTGAAAAACAGGAATTCTTTATTTAGCTAAATGATACATGCTATCATAATACTTAAGTATTATGAAGTCACTATGCAAGTTTTGCACAGATGGGTAACTCCCATCAACTTATTTCCTTGGCCATTAAAGAATTCCGAGCAAAGAAGCATGAGAAGTGAATTTAACAGCATGAAGTTCTCAACTAAAAAGTCCTTACAAAAGTCCACACAATGAAGTTAAGAGCTGAACCAACATTAGCTACTTCTTAGGAATACTAGTAACTACCGGCTTTGGATTTAGTGTTTGGTCCAGTTGACTGATTAAAAAAAAAATAATTATAAAGACAGACTTTAAACTAGGAGCTGAACTTTCTCACAATTAAGGGTGAATTACTTTCAGTTCTATGTTAGGAGATAATCATAGTGTAAAGGAATGGGTCTTGAGGCCCAAAGACTACAAACACTTCAGAAAGGTCACTTTCTCCTGTTTAACAACACCCAGAAGTGCCCAGTGCACAACACAGGACTGTAAATCTAGTTGGTACAAAGTCAAGGACTATAGAGACAGGCTCTCACTCTATCAGAGTAGCTCCATTTACATGATTTCAATATCAGAAAGGATGCTACTGATACAGCATCAATATCTGTACCAAACAGAGTAATTACCACAGCAATCCTGCTGCCTGCATTAGTAGATTTACTGAGACACATAAAAAATAAGTCCTTAGCATTTAGTTCTCACTTAAGGCTTTTTTTTCCTCAAATGAAAAATAGCTGTACTACATGGCCAAATGAAGGCAGAAAATGAAACGTTGCTATGTAACTTTAGGGATCCCTAAATCATGGAGGAATTCAGACCTTATGTTGATTTGAATACAATGTTTTTCCAATGCTGATTTATGAAATTTTTACTTCTGTCTGGAGTCAGTAGTTACTCAATCAAAAGTGAGCTAAGAGGTAGAAAACTGCAAATATGGTTTCTCAACTCATTTGTAGCTTAAAATTACTGGAAATGGGGAGAGCCAGGGAAAAAAAAGACATAGGAGTAGGCTTCCCCTTACAACAGCTTCTAGCAGTATAATAACATCAGTATTAAACACAGCTTAGAAGGAGTTTAAATATTATACATATTATATATATGACAGCAGCAATGTAATGGCAGAATATGCCTACATGCACTGAGCTACTCACTGCTATCTACCCAATAAGCCAAATAAACTGAAAATAGAACAACTGCAGGCTTAATCACCATTGTACTTACCAGTATGTCAATGAGGACTAACAGATTGTCTTAGATATATAAATATGTCTCAGAGATTTATGCAATTACATCTATTCCTCAAATCACCATCTAGCTTTCATTCCCCCATGATTCTTACTCCAATTACTCAATTTACATTTCCTTGTTTTGGAAAAATTAACTTATGGTTCAAGCTATTTGCAAGGAGGTATTATTATTTTTCTATAATTTATATAAAACACCGATCAAATTTGCATGTTATTTTAAACAAAAAAATCTTATCTTATGCCACAGATACCATATCACTTCCTGGACCATCCTGGAACAAGGAGGGGAAAGCAAGAAGGAAGCAGGGAAGTAAAACCAGCTCTTCTCTAATCCAGAATAAATGAAAATAACTATACAACACAAATTCTTTAAAGGGCCTCTAGATATGGAACAATCTTATGGATCAGAGCACAATGAAGTTTTAAAACATTATTTCTGCCCTTTTTTTTTTCTTCTGGAGGGAGAAAAAAAAAGAAAAAAAAGTGGAAATAAATGCTCAGTTCCTTACATATCAGTGATTATTTTCTTTACTTAAAAAATGTAATAACAAGTTGTCGGGACTAGACACATTTTTTAGGCTAGCACTCTTGTCATATTACACTAATTTCTTCAAAGAAACAACAATTATCTCTTCTGAGACACATACTTATACTCTACAGACAGTTTCTCCCATTGAATTTTCGTCTCAGCAACTTAGTCTCTAGGAAGAAGTAATGCAGCATTTGTCCATCTCAGTCTCTTCCTACCCTTTCTCAGGATATTTTAACTAGACAAATCTAATATAGTCTCTAATTATAATAGTCTTAAAAGTACACCCATTTCTTTTAAAAGGAGTCATACAAGTCTCTGGCAGCCTGTTGGAAGAAGGTCAGCTAGTCCAGGCTGCAGAGGAAAGCTGTCAAAACAGGACTTCCATGTCATGATATTTCATTAAAACATTTTAGAAACCTTAAAGAAATCCCTTCTTCAAAATTATTTCCCAGAGAAGGTTCAACCCAACAGTACCTCTTTGAGTGCAAAAGAGGAACAAGCAAAGTGAGGAGGGATATTGGACTGGCACAAAGCAAAATGGGAAAAAGGCAGAGAACAGCAACAGCTGGGCTGCTCCATGAGTGAAGATAATCCAGGGTCAAAGGGTGACCCCAGCACAGGCAGTTGCAGCCCTCACTGGCAATGGTGCAGTCCTAGATTGCCCAAATAAGGCAATGCTGGGAACACAGGAACTTTAAACAATTGTTTTATTAGAGGAGGAAGAGCCGAGTCAGGTCTAGTGTGTCCAGGGAAGGCAAGTCAGAAACAGCAGAAGATAAGGCTGGACTCAGGGCTGCAGCAGACACTGACCTAGCCATAAAACCCAGCAAGCAGACAGCCAGGCTGGAGATGGTCTGCTCACAACACAGGCAAGAAGAGGGGCTGAGGTAAAAGGGAGGTTCTGGGCCATGGGCAGAGAGTGCAGGTCAAGGTCCCAGGGCAGGCTGGTCACTATTATTGAGGTATTTTGATTCCCTCAAGTCTTGATGATTAATTTGTGGTTTTTAGTGTTTCAGTGGAATCAGAAATACTCAGTACTTGGCATGGTTTGACCCTGGCACAATGCCAGTACCCCTATGAAAATACACCTTCCCCAAATGAGTGCTGTGAAATGCAATCAGGAACAGAGCAGAGCAGGCTCAAGCTTAGAAATAAAGGAGAAAATATTACCCTACAACTACAATAAAAGACACACACTGAATCCAGAATGAAAACCTTCCAAAACATTCCTCCTCCCCACACCCAATTTCCCACAAAGCACATTGAGACAAAACTTGGACCATCAATCAAGTTACCACCCTTCAGATAATCAATACTCAGACCATCAAGGGAGACAGGAGTCTCTCTTGTACCATAGACCCCCAGGAAACACAATTGCAATCTCCCGTGTTTCCATGTCACACATGGCACCGCCTGGAGAAAATCTGCCATTGTGACACTCTCCTTTCCATGTCACAGTGCTCTCACCACCGTGCATGGACCAAGACTGCTCATAGGACTCCTTTAAGGATGCATTGCCAAGGACCAAAAGAACAGTTCCGTTTCTCATTTTTGGGACAACAGTCCCCCCCATTTTCTCCTCCCCTGGGGCCGAGGGTCTCAAGAACAGAGATCTTCTTCCTGAAGACAGAGGGCACCACCACACCCTCCTCATCACTCTCTTGGCAGCAGGTCACTCTCTTGGCTCCAACCATTGCATCCCCCTAAAAATGCAGTCTCTGTTGCAGGAGAAATTGGTTCAGTCCATGGCTATACAAGAAAAGTCCAGCCAAAAGCCACTCCATCATCTCCTCCCACCTAGGATTCTTTCCCCATCTTCTTCTGACATCTCGGGCCCCAGGCCATCTCTCTTCTCTTTCAGATCAAGGAGGATTAATATTTCACAAAGCTTTCATTACCCAACAAGGGGTTAAAAGTCTCAGACTCCCAGGATGGCTGAAATTTCATAGCCCTCTATCAATCCAGTTACATGAAACATCCACTGTACATACATCATACTTGATCATAATCTCATTGAACCTAATTATCAGCAGCTCTAAATTGGTTTAACAACAAGAAAATCAAACAGAATAAAATTATTTTCCCATATAAACCTTATAAATCTCTGCTTGGACCAGATTATCTGAAGTGGTACATGAATGTTGAATCAACTGAGTTAATAGTCAACATAAGGGGACCAAATAAACAATATCTGACACTGCTATACTCTTTGTAATTTTTGATTTATTATGTCAAATTAAAAGCACAAATTCTGGATCATCTATTATGGATGAACAGCACTGTGACAGGAACAAGATGCCAAGAAGCCCGCTCCAGCATTCCTGGCACTTGCAGACTTGTGCATAAGAACTTCAGAGAGAATGGAAAGGAGATAAGGGTACAGTTACTTTATGTGTAAGAGCAGACCTGCAGTGTCAAATCATGTCACCTCTCAGTTCCCTCTTCAGTTCTCACCTCTGGATTTTTTCCACAGTGTCCATGCTCTCAGGCTTGCCTTTGCAGAAAACTAGTGAGTCTTCTCCAAGAAAAAAACCTTCTGTTTGTAATGCCAGGAACAGCTCAGAAGAGCTAGTGACATCATACTGGGTTTGTTTGCTTCCACACAGCTCTCCAGCTCTAGACAGTTCTGTACCTTTAAACTGCTTTGTGCTGAGACAACCATAATAAATAGCCTATATTCTTTCAAGTCCTGCTAAGGATACTGAATACGGTTCTGGAAGTCTGTAATAAACCACTTAGATTACCTTAGAACTACTGAACAATAGAAAATGCCAAAACAACAACAACAACAAAAAAAAAAACCACTAAAAAAAACCCCCAAACTAAACAACACAAAAAAGAAATTCTTGTGTGTATGACTGGTGGCTGCCATTTGGCATTCAGTGGAGATGCGGGCTCAGTGTGGGCACAACCCATCTGCTCTCCTTGGCCCTGAGCCCAGCAGCACGAGCAAGCCTCCAGCACTGGTCCTGGAGACCAGGACCTGCTGTGTGACACAGAGCCTTCAGCAGTACAAAAGCAGCTAGGAGTAAGGAGACAGCTAGGAGAACCTGCACTGCCTCTCTTCCAAGGAGCCATTGGGAAGGCATTGCAATGACTGGCAGGAATGCAGAAAACCCCTGGTGATCCTTGGGTCACTGCTGCTTCGCAGTACTAACAACACATTAATAAATCTGGTTCTAAATAATTTGTATCTTTTGATTTATGTACATTGCAGTGACTGAATGTAGAATTTCTTTCAAGAAGAGCAATTCAGAACAGATGGTTTGTGTCAGTAATCACCTGAAATTTCATACACATAAATTACAATTCTATGCCTTGACAACTAAGACTTTTAAACACATCATTTAATCTAGCTTCACTATGAAGCTTAGACGTTCATGGAACTTGCAAAATTACTTTACAGTGTCTTTCAAAAGCACATTTTTGGTAGTAAGAAGTACTTACAGCAAATAGTAAGAGTCTAGGTACAGAACACCAAACTTAACTAAGCAAATTTGTGATATTCTGAATCTCATAGTGACAGAAAAAATGTTTGATTAACAGATGTCCTAAACAGCTCAGAAGTGACAAAGAACCACATGTACAAACAAGACATTGTTGCGAACAACAGCTACATAATTTAATGACCAAAAAGACCACAAAAGCTTTGAGTCTTTTTCTGGAGCAAATACTACACAGACAAATATCCCTGACAATGCATGATCTCACTAAAATATATAAAAGTTTCATCCCATTTCCCATAGTATTAGGGTCTTGCTGAAGAGAACACCCTCTTTTCTATTCAGTAATTGTCCTACCAGGTTTATCACACAAATTATAGGGAAATACTAATATTTTCTAATCACCTACTAAATTTTCCTACCACCTCTTAAACAGAAGTTTACTTTTTTAATATTTCCAAAACTGTCACTGTACTGCTCAAACTATAACACATGAAAGCTTTTATTCAAGAAAGGTTTCATGCACAAATATTTTTTACTGAGTTGTATAAATGGCCTGACTATTTTAAAAGATCTTTCTAACAGATCATTCTGAAATAATTAGGTTTCCACATGGCAAAACTGACTTTTGTTGACATAGTATAGTATAGCCACAGTTGCTTTGAAGCAGCAGTGGCCGCAATTACTCCTATCAAGTATCAGGAAAACAATTCCCCAGTCACACTCCTTTTACAATCTTGTCTTGTTGACGTGCATGCATGTGGTTTAATACAGGATGTGAAAGTGCGAGTGAAACATATGACGCAATCCTGGAAAAATGCTGTCAGGTTCACTTCTAAATCCAAAAGGGACTCTCTTACATCAATGCTCTGAAATCACATGGAAAAATGTATTTTTCGTACTGCTTTTTCAAAACGAGTTCACGAACACATGCTAAAATCCCCATGTATTTATGGCACACTGAGACTTGACCCATATTTTGAAGTTTGTTCATCACATTTCCCCCTTTGAAAAGAGGATTTCAGGACATTTTGAACTATCACTTATGCTTGAATAAAAAGAAAAAGATGAGCAATTTTTCTGCTATGAAAAAGGGTTGCAGTTACTGTGCACTCATAGGAAGAATTTGCTTTTAGCTCCTGATGACCTACATTAACCAAAATCGGGAGGGTGGGGGGGAAATTTTGCAATGCAGTACCTAACTGCTGTGGTGTCTTGCTAGGCCATTTAGTGTTACGTGAGCATAAATTCCTAATGAAGTGTGGTTATATCACCTAGATAAAATATGTATCTATTTCAAAACTTTCTATCATTTGCATTTGCCTTTTAACTTAGCTCTGTGGCCAATACCAATCCTTTCCCTCCTTCAATACTTTCCTCATTTTGCTCAAGTGCTCTTAAACAACTGGACCAATGGTCAAAAGAATGTGCTAAATGCATGTATAAAACAGAATATGGAAATACATACATAGAATTTAAAATTAAGCATTTCCCACTGGAAAAAAAATGAACTAAGAAAAGAAATCTAACCCCTTAGCCCTCTGAAAGCTGTTAAAATAGAAGTTAAACCGCATGGCAAATTTAGAATATGAAAACTCAAAAAGGAAGTTCTGAAGGCTTAGGAGACACAAAATAAAAAGCCAAACTTTTCCACAGACATAGAACTAAGAACAACATGTACATTGATGAGAAATAACATTGAACATACAACAAAGCAAGCACCCCTAAGCAATTCACTTAACAAGCAGCAAAACCTTGTCCTTCAGTGAAGTATGGTCTTTATATTGTCATATCATGTCATTTTAATGGAATAGGAGATTGGATCTCAAGTTTACAGATCATATTTTTACCAGATTTTTACCCTATATAATAACCACAGAGATCATCAAAAGCCAAAAATCACTCATTATCAACTTTCTAGATTCTAAGACAGCATTTGTGAATACTTTGGAATCCCTAACATATTTACAGTATGTCAATAAAAATAATTAACATCATCAAGGCTTTATAGAAATATACAGACTTCAACATTCAAATAAATGCAGGACTAAATTAATGCTTTAACCATGTTATTAAGTGACAAGGTAGAACACATTCTTCGATGTGGCATTAGTGTTAGCTTCTTAAAAGTAAGCATATATGGAAAATAAACTTAACAATATAATTTTAAAAGTTAAGCATTTTTTCATGTATTTTTTTCTTCTAAGCTCTCTGTCCAAGACACAGCTTAGTCATCACACAGCAAAAGATTAGTTATTCAAAAAAGATATTTTTAATAGTAATGAAAAACTAGTTTCACAACTAGAAACAATGCAGCTTTTGCTTCTAGCAGTGTGCCAGAAAGCCAAGGAATGCGAGAGCCTATTCAATCCACAGACAATGCACTGTGATATCCAGAAGTAAATAGTGTCAGAAAACAGCAAGGCAGAAACTTCATTCACCAGCTATAGCACTTTCCTTATTTGACTAATATGTAATTTAAATGCAGTCTAAGGATATGTGCATTTCAAACCATTGAGGCAAAATCCCAATGTCTGTCAGAACTAGAAGGCCATCCCTCAGAGGCTGGCTGACCCAGGATAACACACAGAGATCTACAACCAGGAGTCTTGCACTGCAGAGCACAACTCATGGAGGATCACAACAGAAAGCCCACCTAAACAGATGTGAGACGCTGTTCCGTCCCACTCCATTGTGTAATTGAGGGTGGGATTAGGTCACTATAGTTCAAAGACTTGGGGAGGTCGAGAAATTGTCTTTTAAAACTTCTAGACATCTATGTCTGTAACATATCTATGCCTACTGACAAGTTCACTTTTATCAACAGTCTTTCAAAATCTTGAAGAAGTAATTTGCAAACTCCAGGCATGTATGCACCAAATATTGAAATACATTGCTGTTTCTCTCTGAAAATGCTAGCAGGCCAAATGCAAAAATCAATGGTGGTTTGTTTTGGTTTTTTTTTTTTCCTAATACTATAATAGCATTAAATAAAGTGACTAAAATTAGATAGCATTCAAGAGAGAGATTTCAATTAATTTTATTTTAAGTGTACTAAGATTTTATAAATAGAGACAATAAGAGAGAGACACTAGGGCAAGCCCCGGCAAAGACCTCCCCACAGTATCCATGAAAACAGGGATTCAGTAGTTCATTCACATTCTATAAATGGTCTGTGTTTTATCCTCAGATCTCTGGGTTTCAGAATTAACATTTAGATGGAGATTTTTTAAACTGGCATTTCATAATGGGCTTCTTCAATAATATTTGATGAGAAAAGAATGCAGCAATTCTCACAGTTGGTCTTTCAGAGGGCAATTACACCTTATCCTTGGTAGATGATCTTGAGCTTTTCCCCATCACAATGTCAGAACTCAGAGCTGAATTATCAAAGAGTTAGCTGAAGAAGACAAAAGAATTCTAGTTTCTGAATTTCCCGCATTTTTATTACAATTAAATGAGAAAAAAATTGGAGGACTGCAATCAACAGGAGAATTGCACGTTTGTGGCATTGTCACACAGCATGACTTGTGAATGAACATGCCAATAAGCACCAATTATTCCATGAGATGTGAAAATATTTCCATGAGATATAAATGGTGAAATCTGGGTGGATTTTCATGGGACATATTTTTAAAAGATTCTTATGTATTATCAAATTATGTTTTATCAAACATCACATTCCTAAAGGGGACATGATTCTCTCAAAATAAACCATAAAAACCACTAAATTTTGGCAAAAGCAACTAATTTTAGTAATAGCAATTTCAAAATCACTTTACCCCTTAATTATTCCAGAAGAACCCAAGCTAAGGAAAATGCTTCAAAAAAAATCTAACTAAATGGCTGAAGTTCACCAAAACACATTACAGGTTCTAAAATTTCTTATTGAAAAAGGTTTCCATAATTTCACTGACAGTGTGGTCAAATAACACATTACTTTGATTTATGGAATTATAGTGAATAGCCTTTCACTGTCAGTTTAAATAACAAATGTAAGAAGCTATTCAAATTCCTTGATAGTGGTGCATATACAGCTGTATTATCATTGTGTCTCCTCTTCCCCTTCTACCTGGTTTTCTCCTAATGATCAATCTCACATTTTGTGGCCTTCTAAAGTGCAAGAGAAGGCGAGGGTTTTCCAGCCCTTTTCTGTAAGATAGTTCCAAATGGTGCATTACCTCCCATGAGACAAATGTCAAGGAAGACTCTGAAATATCTAGACAGTCTAAAGAAATACAGATTTCTTTAGTATTTAGAGTTACAACCACTTGCACAAAAGAGCAAGTAGTGTTCGGGGTTTAGGGGGAAAGTATGTGTCGCTGGCCAAGAACCGATGATACCCCTAGCGTTGAGTAGCTATGGCCTCGTGAGAAGCGCAATCAATAAATAACCTTGCCTTCTGGCTTGGGAGCACTTGAAGGCTGTTGGACTGGAATATTACCTAGGAGGTGGGCGAATTCAGTAGACTAGGAGAATGCAAAGGTGTACAGGGACATTCCTCGTTCACTAGGTTGGTAAGTGTGTATAACAGAGAAGTTACTAGTCTTATGGGTAACGCTTGCGGCGTGGAGGTAGGTAGGATCACTTGGGCTATATGGTACCTGAAACAAGAATGTGCCTGGAGGGTAAACTGTCCGTAAACCATCCGTTTTGGAGAGAATGTTTGGGCTTTTGGTGGAGTGCCATAGTGTATGATGTGGGGTGTCTTACATTTCAGTATATGTCTGATGGGGCGGAGGATGTGATGCATTATTATACATAAAAAACTACAAATTTGAATATTTATTGAAATAAACAAATTAAACATAATTATGGTAGTTATAAATTTATGTCTATGCCTCAAAGGGACTTTGTTTTCTTCTTCTGCATTGCAGCCATTCCTTATGTTCACCGTTCCCATTGCCTCAGAAATTTTGGCTTATCTTGGTTCAGTAGTCACTATTGGCAATTGCATCAAATTCTGTAGTTCTTCCTTATTCATTATTCCCAAAGAACTGCTACCACTAACTTAGCCCTAAGAATTGTTCAGTAAACTGGACACAATTGGTCTAAATTATGTTGTTTTCTCAAGTTATATGGTAATTTCCATTCAAGTCTCTGTTACATTTCTGTTCCAGACTATTCTTAGTAGTATAAATAAAAAGCCATATAGAAAGATCTGTTACAAAGATGTCTACAGTTTGCTTTAAATGCTTAACAAAATAAGTAACAGGAACATTACAATTCATTTCATATAAGAGGCAAAATCCAGCTAATCTAAAAATGGCTGTTTCTAAATTTCTCTCAGAAAATATGTCATCCCTATCTTTAATACATGTATTGAAGTAATGGCAAAAATGTTATGAAAACGTCTGGGTTTAACATAAATTTTATGAAGTGTTTAAGTATTAGCATTCCATACAAAGTCAATGTTAATTAAAAATATCTGGAAAAGAACTTGGTGTTCTCTCGTTAAATTATATTATTAGAAATCAAAATTTGGTCCTCATGACCTGATTTAAAGTCCAAATCATTATATTTTCCAAAGCTGGAGCTACCAAGCAGTTAAATACTTAAATCTACCCTGCTTTTTCCCTGAAAATTAGCTTGTGATGCAAATTCTTGTTATTTCTGCAATGTTAAAGAGAAGCAGAGAGAGAAATATGCAGGAGAACCACTGAAAAGAGCAAGGCCAGTTCACATACACTGTTCTTCGGCCACACAAGGGAACAAAGCATGCCTTCCCAAGGACAAGAAGTATCAGTGAGAAGAACAATCCAGAGGCACATGATGTCTTGGTGTTGCCTCCAGGATTGTATAGCTCTGCTTCCAACAGAGTGCATGGCTTAAAGTGCATTTAAAACCTTTTTAAGTAGTTCTTCAATGTATTCTCCTGGAACATGCCAAGCAGACAAACACATAATATCCTGGAATTGTTCAGAAATCTGCTTCCATAGTCTGATGGGTTACACCACTCTATTGTACCATGCCATCCTCCTGCAAGCATAAACTTTAGTTGTAGGAGTATTTGCTGAGGCATAGAAGGTTTGTACATGTGACCTATTGCAGACAAATTCTACAATATCTGCAAGAAACCTGGTAGCAGCCCAGCTGAACAAGCAAGCTATTGACATGTCTGAGAAACACACAAAGAGTTCTCTAACAAGCAGCTTTACAGTCTTGTGGAAATTATCCCTTCTAGATGGATCAGCAATTGTGAATCATTTTGCAAGATCATTCTTTTCCTCTCACATCCACATCAGTCTGCCACTAGAAAGATTAATACACAAAAAGACAATGCTGTAATTTTTTAATCCTCCCAAGTAACTAAGAGGCATTTCTATCATGCGTATGATTAGAGTTGTCTCCATGAGCTTTCATTGCAAAATAAATCCAGAAAGTACAAGTGTGCAGAAAAGCAAATTGCTGCTCCAGACCATAAAGGATCTGTTCGTAGCCTATCAATTCATGTAGCCCTATTCATGAAATTCTCAACTGGAGAGTCAGATTTATAACTTACAGAGGTGATGTGAACCTGACCTCACTGATGCAGCTGACGTCTCTTCACACTGGGCAGACAGGTTCAAGGCACAAGTTTACAGAACACCATACATTCATCCCATCTATAGGACACAGATAATCTTGAGAAACTGAAGCCTACAGTATAAATAAAACCACCGTGTTGATTAGATCAGACTTTCAGCTTGGCCATCTGGGGTCTAAGAGCAAGATACAGATTCCAGATCTAATTCTGAATAATTGGTACAGATTCTTTTAATTGTAACTCTTAAAATGCATAACATGACTCTTAAAAATAATTCACCTTCAACCTGCTTCATGAAGACATTGTTTTAAGATTGATGCAAGTCATCTGCTTGTAATTTTATAAATGCACATTATTAGATTTATGACTCTAAAAATCTCCAGAAAGAGGAAAAAAATTACTTAGAAAATACATTATATAGTCACACTGCCCTCCCCGTTTAAAAAATCCACTTTCATCTAAGACTCAAAAATTTTGTCTGTTTGTAGCAAAGGATCAGATACAACATCAATGCTTTCAGAATTATCAGGTTTTGAAGCATGGTTTAGCTGCTTAACAATGAAGAACATTGTCTTCTGGGATTTGCAAAAGAATCCTAGGACCTAACATCTTCTGAAATGAAGAATTTTAAATGCTTCCTATTTAGAAACTGAAATGCTTTTAATATCTTATTACTGAATATTAACCAATCAAACAGCAAAGTATTGAGAGTCACGGAAGACACAGAGTACCTATTATGAAATCCAAAGGTGCTTATTATGGCATTAGGCTCACAATAGCAACACGCAGAGACTGCCTAAATAGCACCAGAGGCTGCCAAACTCCTGTACTCTAGATTCCACATCACTCTCCTTAAAAACAAATATCAAAGAGGAGTGTGGCCCAGGTGGTATTTTTAGATGCAGGGATTCAGTCCTAAAAAGGCTTTATACAGAAACAAAAAATCCAAATATAATTCAAAATAATTTCTTTCAAGTTTGACTCTTGTGATAGATTTTCCTTTGTCCACCAGCACAACCAGCAGGGTATTCATCCCCAAGAAACAATAACATACAGAAACTATGAGTGACCCTTATGCTTTCTCAAGTTCTAATACTTTCCAGCTATAGGGACTTCTTCCTCTGGGTGGGGTTTCTGTGTATTCAGCCTTCCAAAAGATCTCTCTTCCAATACCTTATTCAGTATTTACTTTTAAATTTATTCAATTTAAACACTCGACAAGAATTTTCCAACTAGTATGTCAACAAGTGTTTTGTAAACAAATGTGTGTAAACAAATGTATGTAAACAAATGTATGTAAACAAATGTCTTGTTTGGCTTCCACCAGCTTAATTCAATGTCCCTTTTGTATAGAAACTGACCATTTACCTCACCATACCACACCATTCCTGATTTTGCAAGTTCTATCAGATGCCCCTTTTTCCACACTCAAGCATCCTAACCTACCCAGTCACTCATAAAAGCAACTCCATTATTTCCTTCATGCATAAAAAGTTATGCCTTTTTTGCCTGCCTCTGACTCTTAAGGAAAGAAGACTACTTCCATTTAATCTCCTTTTCAGTCCCTTAAAGCACTATCCCCAAGTCACATTACCACTAGTTCCCTATGTATTTTGAAAATGTCCCCAGTATCCACAAGTGTTTCCACATGACAAAAAAAGGAAGTGTTGATATCAACATGACAATCTTCCCTTCCAGATTTGGAAAACACAATATTTTGGGAAATTTTTTGACCTCTGTTTTCCCAATTTACGCCACATTCAAAATAGCTGATGCTGGCCTAGGGAATTCCTGAAATCTGAAGGAAGGTCAATGCTCACTAATAAGAAAGGGAATGATAAAGTTTAGTTAACAAACAAACTGCAAAACTGACATTGACTTGAAACTTATTGCACAAGCTATTAAACCAGAAGCAATAGGATTTAACCTCTGATATTTTGTAGAGTATTGCAATATGAATTTAGGGAATTATGGCAAAAAACTGATGAGTCAGTGCATGTAATATTAGCTTTTAATGCCTTCTTAAATCTGTTGCTATTGTTGCTAAACTGGCCAGGCAGCCCCAAAGAGCTGCACAACAAATTCATGATCAGTAGTACATATCAATCAGAGCAGGATATATAATCTTTCTTTAAGACAAAACTATATCCAAAATATTATATGAAGCTTTTCCATAGGAACAAGTTCACATAGAAGGTAAAACTTTGCTTATGAAAACAGACCAGATCTTCAAGCTTGTGGAAGGCTTAATTAAGATTACACACACTCCCTCCATTAACCACATAATTATCGTGACTTCCTCACTCAAATGCAAGCTGGTGCAGCAAGCAAACTGATCCTTCTGGCTCATTTTATATCAGCTGCTTCTATCTAAAAAATTTTGAAGTTACATTATATAGATAGAAAAGTTCGTTATCTATTTTGACAGATGCTGAACTCAATAGAAATCAGTGGCTTCTCCCAGCTGCCAGTGAAGTCATCAGAACATCTTGGTGAAAGAATATGTTTCTGTTATCCTGAGCAGAGCAAGGGTCAAATGACTTCAAAATTCCACATATATTATTAATAAAATGTATAAAAATTATTCTGGGGAGGATTGTGGAATTCTTTCTATGCTAAATTTCATACAGCATTATCTCCTCATAAATGGTCTTGGCACCATAAGGTCAGATTTCTCACCATGAAGTCTAGTCCTATTGCCCAAGAGTGGTATACAGAGAATTAAAATTTGAAAGGTTTAATAGCTCCGTAAGGGTATACAATGATACAAATCTATTATTCTACCATTTCTTTGAATTCTTACTAAGTATGAAATAACATACATTGAGAAAATAGCACTGAGATAGATTTTTTCCCTTTAAATGCATTGTCAGTTGTACAAACCTGATAAATAAAGACCAACAAATCTAAATAATGACCAGGTATGGGACTGCAAATGTTTAATTGCCTTCTAATGTAACTTAGAACACAAAAAACAGTACAAATAACTCTTCTTTCTGCCTAACTAGTTCCTAGGCTCAAACAAAAAGACCGCCCTATGTGTTTTCTCACTTGAAAACTCCATGATACTTAGGTGAAGACAAGCCAGACCATATTATGAAGAGGAACTCCAAAACCACCCAAAACTTCTACTAAAGAGGAAGTGATTATAATTTGAACTAGGAAATATGACAGACAATTTCTTCTATAACAATTATGAATGTGAAACCAAGAAAAACAACGTACACAGGTGCAACTGACACAAGACTCTCAGTTCTCAGACCAGCTGATAAAATTTATGCCATGCCCTAATTTCTGCTACAGGCAAGTTATGAAACATCAAGAACAGAAAATGCATTATGTGATTTCTGTTCTTGGCCTCTTTTTTATCTGTTCTTTATTTGCCTGTTTTAGCTTTCAAGGAAGATGTACCTGAATGCAACCAGAAAAATAAGAACAGTTTCACATTGAATGTGTTAATGTGTCAACCATTTAATTCTACTTCTCCAAGAAATAAACTTGCTGCACTCTTGAATGTTTCCCAGTAAGATTGTCCCATGAGAATAGTTTAAATTAAAGCAAGGTTGTGTTCAAACAAGTGCTTAAACGGATCCTTCCAAGACTCCTAAGTAAGTTTCACATTTTCTGTATAATTCCTTCAACTCTGTACTGAAACCCCTCCCGATACACCAAGAGGATCTTTAAACTCAAGGCACCAAATCTAACTATAGAGTTTTATTATTGGTCTCCCTAGAGCTGCTCTTAGAGGAGAAGATACCTTCCCACAGCTACTTAGTATTCCCCTTGAAAATAAATAGAAGGATCATATTTTCACTATTGCCTACACATCCCACTGCTAGATCTGGTTTATTCTTATTCTTCACATATTACAAGTACTTTTTGGGTAACTGTTTTGTATAGATATTTAAATAAATACCAAATAAGCATTATTACCATCAATTTCATATTGCAATTTTTCTACACAGAGCAATTATCTCCCCATCCATTTGCAGAATCTCCACATATAAAATCTCTTAACTGTTCAAAAAAACACTCAGTACCAAAATGGTCAAATACATCAGATATTAATATTAAATGCTAGAGTGTTGACCAACACTTACTTTGCCAGGCTTGTTTGCATCAAAGCTGTTTTCTTTAAATTTCTCCTGCAGGGTCTCAGCTAACCGGCAAAGCAAGGCACCATTATCCAATATCTCCATAAAGGTTTCTGCTGTTATTTCTCTACCTGAACATCAAACAGAAAGTTAACATGGCAGAAAGCATGCAATGGTATAGACTGCATTTGTATAAAAAGAGAAATGAAAAAAAAAGAAGCTTTAACTGAAAAACTTGCATTATTTTGAATACTTTATGAATAACCTCAATACTACGTTACTGGTAGATACTTCAGTATCTTTTGGGCGAAATCCAAAATGTGAGTCTTTTCAGTTTGGTAAGTTAAGTTAAAAACAATAAAGATTATTGCAGCAAACCATCTTCAGATACAGAACACTTCTGTTTTTCACTGAAGCTAAATTTTTTTTCTAACACATTTTACTTCAGAAATATCTTTTTAACATGAAGATTTTCCTTTTGTTACTCCCACTTAATTCTATTTGCCATGTAGCCCACTTTATAGCTCCTGTATGCATAAATGACTTCTCCAGGCAAAACAGCAGTAGTAGCACTGCAGACATGCAGAGTTAGCTTATGCCTAACTGATAATATTTTTGCCATATCTCCAGATTAAATGAAGCCAGGAATGAAACTATAATAGCCCAGACATAAAAAAATAGAACAGCTCAGCATCTCAAAAGACTTTGCCACCATTCTAGCCTACATATTTTCCCTTTTGCCCCATCAGCACTTTTATTAAATGCTCTAAAGCCACTAGAAAGCTAAATTTTAAAAACAACTATGCTTCAGGAACTGCTTGAGTATTACATTGTATAATACACTCCTTCTCTTCTAAAAAATTTATTTCAAGTATCTTTAACAGAATAAAAATTTTTATTTTGATTTGCAACACATAATATTTTCACAAAGATAAACAAAAAACCCCACATTCTACATATCTCTTCTGTCCTATGATTTATAGATACATCATTTCATAATAATAGAATGTTATAACAGCCTTAAAACTTATTTATGGATATTTTATTTTTCCAAAGATAAAAAAAAAGTTGGTTTTCTTATTCTGCTATTTAACAATACATTTATATTACTTTAAGTGCTGAATTGCATGAGCAGTCTGGTCACTGCATATTGTACACTAAACTGGATGATTTGAGTTCTATTCGCCTTTATGAAATCTGAAAGAATGAGTTTTGCATTGAACATCTGTCTCCAATGAAAAGTATATTAGGTGTCAGCTTTCAGTTCACTGTATTTTATGGCTACATAAGGTGGCATTTCTTTGCTAAAACAGACACGCTGACATATTTAACAGTAGAAATGTATTGATTCAACTAAGAGTAATGTTCATAACCCGAGGAAAAAAACTGGTCCATGTATTTGTATGGAAAAAACATCAAACTCCATTAAAAATGTACAACTCCCCCTATAATTACAAGAAAGCTGTTGCAATGTTTTTATAGAATGGTAATAACATTAAGTATAATAAACAAACAACACTGAAAGTATGAGAAGAAAATCCAGGAATATGAAGGCTTTCAGAAACCTCTCAAGTGCCGCCTACCCTTTCTTTTACCACAACCAACAGATTAATCTTAAAAAGTTAAACAGCTGCACCTGAACACCTACCACTTGCAAACTGTGAGCAACTATCTGTAAGGTCACCCAGTCCTGGGGGACCTAATAAAACCAGACTAGAGGTCCATGAAAAAATAATGGAAGAGAGTTTATGCTTTGGGTGTGTGCCCAAGAGGTTGAAGATAAAGTCTTCCTTACAGTTATCAGACATCCAGAGCCTTCAGAAGAAGAGATGGACTTAAAGACCCAGGTACCCAAATCTAGTCAATTCCACTATTACACTTAGTGTAATAACTACAGTGCAAGACTGACTCCAGCCTCACAACTTGCTGATGAACTATTTTAATTGTATATTTTGTATAGTAACACAAAACTAGTAGTTTGCAAATAGTAATATTTCACTGAAGTGAATCTCTGAAACATCTACAATACTGAGGCACTACTGAAACAATTGCTCCTGATCCTCTCAATTCACATAGCATATAAACGCAAGAAAACAAAATGTGATAAAAATAAAGAAAACCAAGGCCAGTGACTATGCATATACAAAACTGGCTCTTTTCTGACAAGACTACTCTGTTCCCTACAATAGTTGACAGTGGGAGAAATAATTTTGAAAGCATTGAGACATTATTACTTACTTGAAATGGGACATATAAAAAATCCAAAGGCATGTTGATAATAAAGAAAATTATAAAGCAACTCAACTAAGTAAGAAACTATATCAGTGCCAGTAGAATCACTGGAGGTATCAGTACTGTGAGTATCTTGATACTCAGACAATTAAAATCTATATTTCCCACTGGATCAATCTGAACAAACTGATGTTGAAAATACATATTCTGTTACAAAATGCTCTTAGGCAACAAGGTCAGCAAGAACACTAAGCTGACACAGATTTAATTCAGAATCAAAGAAAGACTGTTTTCTTGCAGAAGACTCACCATTCTCCAACTTCAAACTGTGCACCTCCTTCAACCTTTTAAATACCTAGCCTTGTCTTCAACTTGATACTTCTCCTAACATCCTCACCTCTGTTCCTTTCCTCCAATCCTCCTTCACTTTTGCACCCAAGCAACTTTTACATGCATCAAACAATATTCAATGTTTACATGTCCAATTTCTCAGCATCTTACATTCCCTGGACCCTCAGCTATGAGCTTCTGAAGCCCTCTTCTGTTAAGAGGCCTCAAGACTGAAACCTTGGAACCCAACATATGCCTGAGGTGTAGTCAGTCCCACGTGCTACATGAAGCTGGATAGAATAAAAAGAAAATATAACCCTCTGCAGCTTGTAAATAAACTCTGGGAGTGGGGAAAAATATTAGAGGTCTGCAAAACTGCCAAAGAGGTGACAGGGAAACCATCTCTCTGTACCTGTCCTAAACTACAGGCTGCTGAGGAGGCTCACTCCTCCTCGTGTCAGCCATTTTGCTTCTGCAGACACACAGAAGAAAACAAGACAATACTAGAGAGTAAAGCAGACAAGCAAATCTTTCAAATTGCCATTTTGCCTCTACTAGAAGAGTTCTGTGGCCCAAGTGTGCTAATTTCCGTATGAAGCTTGCTCAGGGTGGAATAGAACTTTTCAGTATCCACAAGAACATTCTACTAAAGTATATACACAATCTACCAAATTTGGAGTTTGTCAGAAGTGAAAGCATTCCCAAATGCTTCATTAGCTCTATACCTAATAGAAACAAGGCTCAGAGATCATCATGACTTGCAAGTAAGCTTGATTAACACATCTCGGTAGCTTTGTCACTGCCACTGTGGACTGAGACACCAAAGCTCAAGAGAAAGAAGCAAGGACAGGAGACACAAACATCTATGGCTACAATCTTCCTTTCCAGCAGACAAACCACAACACTGACATGTCCCACTTTGAAAATCTTCTAATGTACAATATCATATGAGTTAATTCTATCTGACACATGGATTTCATCTGCAATGTCCTTTTTCCATCCCCCAGAGTATAGACAGCTAAAATCTATTCAGCAATGGAGCTGTAAAGATGAACTGTCCTCTCAGAAGCTCTGAGTTTCTCTGACATGGTTCCAAAAAATAATTAGCAAAGTGCACACAAAAGTACTAGTGATTACTAAACAAAAACCCCCACAACAATGTCCATGCTAAATTAAATATGCAAAGTCTCAGGATTAAAAATTCTTCCTATGTTATTTCCCAGCTGCACCATGTATCTCACTTTTCTAATTTATCAATTGGGTAAGGTCAAATTCTAGCTATGCCTACTTTCTATCTGTTATCAAAACACTTCATTCATATTATACAGTGCAATATCCTGATAGTGTTTTCCAGTTTGATTTTGAACCCACATCAGGCTATGCTGCTGCAAAATCATCACCATTCCAACTTCCAGTAACACTGTATAGGACATAACTGTCCCTCCACAAAAATCTCCTAAAGGACCATCACTTGATCAAACTAACTCAAACAGTTTCAGCCCTGTATTTGCCTAAAATACTATTTTTAAAAAAAAAATCTCTATTTCTTTTAAAAGATTATGTGTCATTGTTGAGTTCTAGTACAGATGAATAATGAAAATATAAATTAAACAAAACAGCAAAAGTTAAATGAAATGAATATTAATTTCCCTTATAAATTGAGAAATTCATTGCAATAGCATGAAAAGTGCAATAAGGCCACTTACAATGAAGCCACACAAGATACAGACAGTGCAAGCTAGGATGTGGATACATACAGTATTATATCTGCTCCATGTTACTTGCACATCCAAGCATGATCTATTGACCATTAATTCAAAATACATTATTTCTTCCATGTAGACAGGCAAAAACCCAGAACAAACAAACAAAAAAAAAAAAAGCCTTCCATATTCTTCTATCCTTTTGGACGCTGAAAAATGCATGCTGTATATTAATTTCTATTTTACTGTACAGCAGCATGCTCACACATACCTTCTCTATTAAAAGTTTATCCAGATTATGCAGTAATTAAACAAAATTTGAATTCTGAGTTAATATATTTTTATAAATAATAATTTTTTAATTCACATTTATTTTATTTCTAATGTGAATTTTAACTTAACTGAATTATTAATTTGAATAACAATGTCTACATAGGAATTCAAAACACTCTAACAAAACACTATAATTTCAATTCATCAGCACAAACTCTGAGAAAAAGAGAGTTTGGTGCAAGGAGGTGTGGGGGAATGCATTAAGCAAATGAACTGTATATGCTACTTAATTAAAAGAAGATTGTGCCAATTTAGTTCTGCAGTGCAGAACTTGGTGTCCATATGAAAAATCAGATATTTAATTACAGTTGGCATTTTGGAACCTCCTGCTGGTTGCTACTTTCTTGCTCAAAGAGTGACCTCATTCCTAAACTTATCACTGGGAGAACTCTGTTACAAACTGCAAGCAAGCTACTATTTGTTTTAGAGTGGATCACTAAAACTTCATTGTTCAAAACATTTAAACAATATATTGAATTCTTAATGGAACATGCTGCTTCCAATTCAAAAAACAGTCACTTGGATTACTGTCTTGTGATAACTGGAATGAAAAGTTCTAAATTTTGTTCTGGTTTTGCATAGACAATTTTATATTCAAAACACAATAATTTAAATGGAAGTACCATACAAAGAAGTAATTTAAAACACCTGCTTTTTTTTTTTCAGGTTTTTTTTTTCAGGTTTTTTTTTTTTTTCAGTTGTGGATTCATAACTCAACTCCAAAATAGGTATAGTCTACCTGCAAAATATTATGTTCTGTTGACACTGTCCTTATTGACCACATCTTTCATAAGTGATATTTCCTTTCCTTTCTCTTAAAAAGAGGAAATAGAGCAATATAGAATGTGCTGATGAAAGACACTGGATATACTCTGCTACTGTATGATATCACTGAGATGGTTTAACTACAGCATTTGCCATGACAAGACACTGCACATGTCTCACCAGAACAGATTTTCAGAAATTTTTGTTTAAATTAAATAAATCTTCCAAAACCATGCACAACAAATTTTCTTCCAAAATCCCATCAACTAAAGTTCCATGTAAACATAGCTTCTGAAATATTTTTCTTCTCTTTATTTAATGAGAGGAATTACTGGCATGTCTCTCCCTTAGGATGAGGTATTGTCTAAGTCATCTATTACTTTGGTAGTATCTTCTGTATTTACAGAAATCACATAGAAGACATTTTTCCCTGAGTGTTCTCTGCAAACTACATACTATTTCCTGGCTCATAGTTTCTAAATTCCACCTTCTTTAATAATTTGCACATCTGAAAGTATTGTCTCTTTCCTTCCTTCCTTCCAGGGACAATCTCATTTGCTCTTTTTTATATGTACCTAATTTTTTTTTCCCTCAGTTTTGGTTTGCATCCTCTTCTGACAACAACAAACTTTGTCTTCACGCACCAAGATGTACATCAGTAAATCTCCAGGTCCCAACTACACTAGGTCAACCCTTCTATGCACAGGCTACCAGAAGTCTTAGCATGCACTGCCTTGGGCAGCAATTATCAATTACTAGACCACTTGGTCAGAGAAGTACTATTAAATGGTTCCTTCTGTTCAAGACAGTCACTACACCATACTCTTTAGGAGGCCTATCAATAGAAATGGAACATACAGGTGAAGGCAGGAATTAGTATCATTCATCTTAGTGGTATAGATACAGAAAATACACACACAAAAAAAAGAATTACAAGAAAATTTGAAAGAAAACTAATCACAGAATATAAAATGTTCAGTTACGCTACTCACAGCAACACAATGGAGGCAAATTACTTGTTAGCTTTTCTGACCTTGCTAATATTTACGTTATATGATGGTAGCTACGTAATCATAACTTTATTTTTGAAACACAAAGAAATCTGAATTCCCAGCTAACAGTGTAAGGAGTTTACACACTGCCCAGTATCTGCATTCCATCTTATTGTACCTTACCCAGTAGGTTTGTGAGCCAGAGGGCCAAATCCTCTTTCATTGGCAGCAAGTTGGCCTCGTGTCTACTTGCAAGCCACTGACTGTACTGATGCATGTCGGAGAGGCCAGGCCCACGCACCTTCGGGCTCAGGGCAGTGCACATTGCTTATCTTGTCGTCCCTGTTTAATTATGTAAAAAGAAAAAAAAAAGAAAAAAGTTCTTCATTATACCAATTAAAGTCTCATGCGCTCTATTTTTAGAACTGTAGAAAATAATCCCAGCCAGAATATAATCCCCATCTCTGGAAGTGCTCAAGGCCAGGCTAGATGGGTCTTTGAGCACCCTGGTACAGTGGAAGGTGTCTCTGCCATGGTAGGGGAAGGGGCTGGAATTAAGTGTCTTTAAGGTCCCTTCCAACCTGAACCATTTTGTGATTCAATAATGACAACAGTAATTGTGTGTCTAAGAGATCAGATATCAGACAAACAGAGGTGGATCTAACACATGGCTGCACACACCAATGACTGAAACTTCATTTTGTTAATGGATTTTTTTTGTAAGTGATTAAATCATACAGATAAATGTTAACTTCATTTGTACTCACCAAGCTACATGTTGCCAACACAACAAAATGTTCTGCAAGGAATTATTAAAATCAAATTAAAAGAAACATTTTGCACAAAGCTAACAACTCACTATGGTGCCTGACCCAATACCCATTCAGATTCCTTGGAGAGCCTCAGAGATTTTTGGATCATGCCCAGGAAAATCATGGCAACAACCAAATTACACTCCTACAGCAAACTTATTAACAATTAATAAATGCTGTAACCAAATGGAAACAGTCTATTCTACAGCTTCAAAATTATTAAAGAAAAAACTACACCAAATATATTGACTAGCATTATTTCTTCAGAGAGCAGCAGAACAGCTAGTGTTGGTCACTCACACTTGCCACTTCCCAAATTCTCCTCTGTTTCAGTGATGACTTACTGAAACTTTTCAGGTGAGAAAATTAGTCTTAAACACATGATGCATTAAGTGTTGTCAGTCGCAGGAGCCACTGCTGTCAGAACCACTGGACCTATCTCTGTGTCTGAAGGGCTAGTTCTCCACCTGTGGCAGAAGTGTGCAAGGTTATTTTTCCTCTCTGAAAGAAACTTGTAGCAATGAACTGAAATACTTCTTTGCCTGGTAGGCTGTAGCCTACACCAACCAGCATAGGCGGCACTAGACAGACATTAAGTGAATGTGAGATCCATAAGGAATAGTCCTTTGCTTATTTTTCACTGCTTGATCCACACCAGTTGTAGTAAGACATGTCAACTGCCTTCAATTTATGAATTTGTAAACACTTTCCCTCTGTCCTTTGCATACCTTTCATACCAGGTAAGAGATATTTGTGACCTTAAAAACAATAAAAAAAAGAACAATTTGTTATACTATCCATTATGGCTTGAATATCAAAAATACTGAAACCAATTTCTTTGTCCAAAAAAAATCACCTTTCCATAAAATTGTGCTGTAACTGACTTATCCAAATGTATGTAATGGTAGTTGGGATATCTTAATATTTGTATTAAAATACTCCAGCATTTTTTACTCTACTCTGTGTAACTAAACTGCGTGTTTGCAAAAAGATCTGTATAAGCTCTTTTTGACAGTAACTCACCCCAAGTCCTGAAGTTTAGCTTGCCCTTGAGATAGGCACAGTGTTCACTACAAATATACTTCTTACTGAAATTAGACAAATTTTTTCCGTTGGGGAGAAGCAAAAACATACATTAAAAAAGATTTATTCTCTTTTATAAACACATATTTCTGAATTATGAGCAGATTTTACATTTTTCTAACAAAAAAAAAAATCCTTATGTATCAAAGTTTCTTTGAAGGCAGAGGATTTTAAAGCAGACTTAAATACTTAACTTATGCACAGCTCTGTTGTGAAACTGACTTTGTAAAAATGTCAGCTTGGATTTATGGCTTCCTGGTCAATTAAATTCAAATCATATCTGTTCATTTAGGGCAGGCTGTGAGGTAGGGGAGGGAGAAGACTTGGACTGTTAGCTCTGTAAAAATCAATCTGGACTGTCACTCTCAAAATAGATTGATTCAGACTAGAAGCTACCAACAGCTAAGGAATTTCAATGACAGTGTATTTAAAGCTTCTCTAAGTTACTCAAAACCACATAAATTACTCTTTCAAATCCTGCTTCATTTTGTATAGAAACAGAGGCAAGACAGATAACTGACACCAGTTGTCATCAAAGATTATATGGGAAAGATCAAGTATCTATCACATACTTTCTTTCCAGAAAGAGCCTTCAAATAATTTTGACCCCTTTCTGTCTATAACCTCCACTCATACAGTGAGAGCCAGAAGTAAAATAAGTTTTTCTCTAGAATTACCTCTGCAATGATAGCAGTAAAATGCAAAAAATTAAGAGTTCTTATTCCTGAATGTATGTATCTAAATATTTAGGAAAACCCTGCAATTTGTTTCTCTTTACATACAAATTGGAAAAGTACAACAGAAAAAGCAGAACTATTTCACTAAAGGAACAGTTAGACCCTGCACTTCTTCAATGGGAATAATTTCACATTTCATACATGCTTTGTGGAGGGCGTTAGACTGGATGACACTTGGAGGTGCCTTCCAACCTAAACGGAAATGCATTAGGTTGGGAGTTGCATTAGAGAATTGGAGGAATGGGGATGTTATTTCAGTTTGTCTCTAAAATACAGCGTTGTCTTTAAATATATTTCATACTGACCTAAGTCAGCAATCAGGCTGTGTAAAGCCCCAAGAAACTTTTGAGACTCATTCAGGGAAGAAAAGTGGGAGAACAAAGATTTTGGAGGATGCAAGGGTGCTTCAGTCTCTTAGTAACTCTGGTAGTAAGAAGAAAAAAGAGAGACAAGAAGGGTATTCTGAGTTTAAGGTAGTTTTCATAAGACACATCCTCAGAATGAGAAACTAGAAAGATAAAAACCAGGTGACAAAAGTCTCTAGGAGGTGAAAATTATTAATGCATCTTTATATTGGGACTAGGTCTGCTTGAAATAGTAGCCCTGAATTAAAATAATGTATGTGCATTATTAAAATAATGTATTCACATACAATAATGTATGCAATGGGCATGCAAACTGTGGATTGAGGAATGAGAACGTTAATACTGACGAAGAGCCTGAAGAAATACAGATAAATCACATACAAGCCAACCTTACCTCTGTGTAAACTTTCTTTAATTTCATTTCCAAAAAAACCCCAAAATTTTTCACTTCTCCACTACTTTTCTGAAAAACTGCCCTACACTTCAGTAAAATCCACTGAATTCCTACCTTGGACTCATAAAATTAATTCTTAAAAAATTAAAACTCAGCTTTCAAGGAGCACAGTATCTCCTGTCACAAACTCTACAAGTTATACTGGAGGTCAGTTATCAAACTGCAGGCATCAGAAACTTTCAAGCTCTGAAATTATCCTTCATGCAAACACTGATCTCTGCCAAACTTATTAAATTCAACTTAAGCCTTCACAATACTTCAGTACTGAAGTTCCCATGTTTCAATAAAAAGATCATCTACTTCATCAATTGTACTAGCAGATACATATTAGAACTTCACCACACAGTAACTGGGATCCACAAAGAAGCCAAAATGCGATAATTATGTGAAGGTGACAACAATGGAGTACTGAGCTCCTTCGAGACCTGTTTGAAGATTCTTCCTGTGGTGAAGGCCAGGCCCTTGTTTCATCACTCAGATACCTTCAAATCTCTTCCTTAAAATGCCTTAATATATTTATTTTTTAGTGAACTGAAGAAAAGTTTGTTGACAATTTATCAGTGAGGAATCAGGTCAGGGGAATGGATTAACTTGCATCAGAGGCAGACAGCAGCTTTCAAGGATACATCACCACAGCTGAGGCAAGTCTCTGGCCCCAGCCACTATTTCATCCTTTCCTTTTGGCAGACAAAGTATGAGCAAAGTAGCCAAAAAATATTGGGTTTCCTAATCTCACTATTTTATAACAGCAACATCAAATCACCATACATACAGCTGTTTAAAACTAGCCAACACAAACATGTCAAATATTTTATAGAATGTTAAACTTCTCTGCAAACTCTTGAGGCTGACATGATATGCAGAAGCATTTTCAAAACTTACCTCTAAATGCTTTAAAGCAATTGCTTCCCCTTGCTATTCAGAATACAGATGAGGAACAGTCATTGACTATTTTTCATCCTGTTTTGTTACAGTTCATATTTATGTGGCAAAATCCTTTTTTTGGCCTCTCTCAATAAGAGGATGACATCTCAAATTCTTAGCCTTATTATCTAGATGAAGAATTCCGTGTGGGATGGTTTACAGTACACCCAGAAATGTGTATCAGATTCAACACTGAAAGGTCCTATTTCTCTCTGCTTGCTCCTACTGAACAGTGAAGTTTTTATTTTGCTTTACAGTAGTGCATTTAGTTATCGGTTTATTGCAGTTCATTGCTTGTATTTTGCCAGCAGCATAACCTTACACTATCTGATGATTGTTATCAGTGATAATCAGGTGAAAGCAATGAGAATCAAATAAGTGATCTTCTGTGTTTCTACTGGCTTTTGTTGGGGTTAACAGGTAGGAAAAAAGGAATCAAGAATGATACACTGTACTCAAAAACACACAGGAGGCAAAGACTGTTTAATCTAGAAAGTAAAACTGGTGCACAATGAAGCACTCACAGTTGCAGATCCCCAGATTCAATTCCCTTTCCTATTCCAACCACCCTCCTTACCTGTAAAATTTTGATAATTTTTTTCAACCAAGTATAAAAAGAGAGGAAAAAAGGTATATATAAAAGCTTGCATGTATGCATAGATATACATACAAAGAAAATACATGTACTCCACCCTGCTAGATAATCATATAAACCAATTGGCTTTTACTCCAAATTACCCATCCAGTTCCAGCATGCATGCATAACAGTTTATACTGAGTAGCTGCTGGCTATGCAGTGCTCTCTGTACCACATGAGTTTCATTGTCACTTCAACCTGGTTCCCATTTACATGTGAATTAATTCTCAAACACAAAGGTGCTTGACCCATTTCTTTCAGCTTGCTCCCACATACAATACTTCTAGGTCAGAAATGAAGAAGTCTTGCTGAGTCACTTGCTTAAGAATTAGTGTAGAAGTTAAGTATCCAGTGAAACAAACATTTTTCTTTGTACTGGGTTAGAAAAGAATAAAAACAAGTTAAAAGTGTCTATGGAGGGGAAAAAAACATCATAAAGCAAATGCAGAACTCCCTACAGTGACCAATCAAATCACCTCTGATGCAAAGGTCTTACATGATGTGCCCTTTGCATCATAACAGCTGTCGGGGACACTGCACAGACATCAGGTTTGGCCCACCCAGGCACTATTGCCTAGCAGGCAAGTTCGTTGACTGGCTCTGTGCAGTTGGCAGCCAAATCAGAGTTATCCAGGACTGAAGATCTGCACATATGCCAGTTCAGTGGCTCTACAAAGCTGGAACAAATGGAATAGAAGATGCCATAACTCTGCCTCAGACCCTGGGCTCAGAGACTATTTTTCATAAATCTTATCAGGATTAAATATGCAGGCTTTAAGCTTGTGCAATGAAATCTGTTATAATATGACTGAGGAAGCATATTAGCCACCAGTTGTAGAAGAAACTAAACATCATACACACAACTGCGCAACTGCTTTACTGTCAGTGATAGAGGAAACAGACAGCAACTCAGACAAGATCAGCAAGTTTTTCTCTGAAAGAACTGGAACTTGAGCACTAGACAGTACATTGGCTTTGACAGAGGGGTATCAGCTATAAATACAGACAATCTCCTGCTGTCTTTGAGAGAAGGTAATGCTACTGGACAGCAGCCAGCCTGGAAGGAGAGGAGACAGAGGATCAAAAGCCAGAACAGAGCTCATGAGTGTATCTGGCAAAGGTCTCTGCTGGATCTCCCTGCTAGTTCTAATGACCTCAAGCAGATGGAAAAGAACAGAACTTTTGAAATTTTACTAGAGTGTAAGTAGACTGTGTGCATCATTCACTAACTTTAACAGCAAGTTGAGTGCAAAAAAGGCGTAAGATTCAATGTTCATAAACAGATTAAGCTGCAGAACAAAATGCATAATTGTGCAAGTAGAAATGAAGCTGCACACAATTTGGGATCCATATTGCAATCACTACCTTCACATCATCAAGTGCCAGTTTTATAGACATGGCAGAACCAAGGATAAATACATTCACATTTTAAAACTTACTTCAGTTTTCCTGTCTCAGTGTTGAAATATTTTTCAGTATTGGAGAGTATAACATCAGTTCACAGGCTAAAGGTTGCTCTTGTTTTTCCATATATATACATATGTGTGTATGCACACATATATGCAGAAAGAGGGAAAAAAATATTTATGAATGCCTTCCTTTGAGAACCACAAAATAACTAAAAAATTTTCTTTTTTTGTTGTTAGGAAACTGTTCCCCATGGTGAGATCTGCTAGACAGTGGAATGACTTTCACAAATGAAACTGTGAAGCTCCCTTTCTTGAAATGCTAAAAATGGAGTAAAATAAGCAGTAAGAAAAAACCCAGAGACTTGCCACTCACTGTTAGATGTTACTTAGTCTTTACCACCTTCATTTTCCAATTTACTACAGAAGAGTAATCGCTCTCCTTTTGCCCTTTTACATACATGAAAACAAACACAATCATTTTTAAAGTAATTATGCTACTACCTTGCATATTTCCTCTTCTAGAGCTATTTGCAGAGCTTTCCGTTCTATAAGAAACAACAGGTCATTCTTGTCTGCATTATCATACAGGTATCTTACATGTAATCTTAACTTTGCTCACTACTCTAAACAAGCAAATAAACATAAGCTGACAAATGCATATCTTTATAAAGAAATTTAATTTTTCAAGATATTTTATTATCCTTATAAACTATACCACAACCAATTTAGCCCAAGGTTTCGGAGTTTTCCCAGATTAACTTGGAACATATTGTACATTAGGAGCAGGGGGAGGGGCACTGAAGGGGAACCACCATCTGAAACTCATTAATCAATTAGAATTTTTCATGGCTCGCACCAAAATGTGATCTACACTGATAGAGTAAGTTTTAATCACAAGAAGCCTTTGTCCTTTGCATTATGAATATACATTATGAATGTGTGCAGTACTTAGAGGGGAGGATGCAGAACCTGGCACAACAGCTTACCGATACTTTATGCCTGTAAGGCCCTTGGTCTGAGGCCAAACCAAAACAAAGTTAACTGCATTTAAAAATCTGTTCTAATCATCGGAAGCCTAGACATTTTCAGGACTATGCCTAGTAGAAACAATTTTATTGCCTTGATAATGTCTCCCTTACCAAAATTAAAGCAGAAAGTCTTTCTCACACAGACAAACTGAATGTTCCTAAAGCAAAATTTTAGTAATATTCAATATCTACTTGCTCACTAAATTATAACTTCTGGAAACTGAGCCTTATTCCTAACACTGTCCAAAACCTTTGAAGTTGATACCTCTTTGCCTGGCTCTTACTATATGTTTTTCTGATTGTCTAAGCAGAATAGCCATGAAAAATTAGTACAAAAGAAGTTTCAACCTCCACCAGTTAGAAAATAAAATACATATTTAAAATGACATATCACATCTCACAAGGAGTAGAAGTGTCTCTTGCTGTAAGGACACTATGCAGACAGTACTACAAGCTGACTTCCAATCATCAGCTTTGCTTTTAATTATGATGTTCCATTTCTAAATCCTGTCCTGAATATAGTGTTAAGTTTAACCGAGAGGTGAAAAAAGGAGTTGAAGAGGTACTGTAGATAGTAAGTGTGCCAATTTAAATAAGACTGTAGGTAAAATAAATAAAGTGACCAAATAAGTCAGCAGGATAAAGTGACAGCTAGAACTTGAGGATAGTATTGACTATTCAGCACTTCACCACCTTCATGTAAGTTTGACCATGGTTCCAACAAGAGCAGTATAATCCTGATAGATGGCCTATGGCACCATACAGTATGAATTTAGGAATGTCCTATTTAGAAACTTCCTATTAAATCACAATCCATGTCACAAAACACTCATAAAACTGTTACACTTGGCACAGCATCTACTTCGCAATGAAACAAATAATACATAATGTACATGGAAAACCAATAATAATTCATTCATTTTTCATTGCAAAGTAATGTCAGAAGTATGTTAAAACTGCCCTGGGGAGCCTGCAATGCATCTGTCCTGGTGTCCCAGGAGCTGTACTCCTTTAGGAGCATGCAGAGACAGCAGGCTCAGATGACACCATTGCACCGAGATGCACATAGCAATCCTAGATATGGACAGCAGCCTTCATTCCTTACACGTAGAACGTTAGCGAAGAAAGAGAGCCTTCTTAAAAGTGAAACTCCGTCCTCGGAGATCTGAATCTAGAGCCTGAAGGGGAAACCAAGAGCCCTGGGCCAACCAAGGGCGGCTTTTGATACAAGAAGGGTCTCGTTCTCTTGCCACCGGGGCGGCGGAGGGGCGAGCTGAGAGCGCCTGGCGCAACCGCCCGCGCTGCAGCGGAGCTCGGCCGCCTCCCGCCCCGCAGCTGCCGCAGCCTCGCATGCGGACGCTCGCATTTCCCGCGGGCGCTGCGGACCTACAAACCCGCCCTCCTCCTCTTGCACTACCAGCACCCCAGGGCTGTCTAGAGAAGCCATAAAGATAAACCAGAGGTTGGGGCCAGGGGTAAGTGCACAGTGAGTAAGAGCCATCCCCCATCCCTTCTTGCCCGCCCCGCTCTCACCCGCCACGGCGTCCGATGCGTTTGTCCTCCTCGGGGCCCCTCCACAGTCAGGCTGAGCTAATGGCTTTGCCATGAATGCTGGAAGTGCTGCTCCCAGGTCTGTCCCTCGGGGTCAGGACCAAGCAAACCCCCCGCAGCCCCCGGACCTCCGCGGGATGCCCAGGGCAGCCCGCCAGCAACCCGCATCCTCACCGCGGTGAGCCCCGGGAGAATCACGCGTGGACCTCCGCCACACACCCACGCACACTTGCATTCCGCCTCCGCCATGCTTTCAAACTCCCATGGTCAGAGAGGGGGAGGAAAAAAAATCCACACCAAAACCCCGCAAATCCCCACAACCAGACAGAGGCAGCAGCCACCCCCGTCGTGCGGCGCGGTGCCCAGCGCCGAGCCGAGCCCTGCTGCTCCCCCGACGTATCCCCACGGCCTCCTCGGGACTGAGGAAGGAAGAAAGGAAACAAAAGCACCTACTCCCCACCGAAGAGCCGCCGGGCAAAGATCACCTTCCCGCTTCGCTCTGGCCCCTTTCTCTTTAAACTCGAGAGCAGCCGGCGAGACACACGAAACGCCCTCAATTTAAAGGAGCCCGCGTGGCGAGCTCCGCCGTAAGGCTGACAGCGAGCCCCGCTGCAGGGGCAGGCAGGGCTCCCACCTTGGCCGGGGCGGGCAGGAAGGCAGACAGGCAGAGTTCCCACCTTGGCAGGGAGGGGGGAGCAGGCAGGCAGGGCTCCCGCTTTGGCTGGGGCGGGCAGGAAGGCAGGGCTCCCACCTCGGCTGGGGGGAAGCAGGCAGGGCTCCTACCTTGGCCCGGGCAGGCAGGCAGGACTGCGGGCGCCGCCTCTGGGGCCGCACTCGCTGCCCTCTCGCCTCCGGCAGCCGCCGCCGTCCGGGCTGGGAGCAGCCGTGCTGCCTCTCCTCGTACTTCTGTCCGCTCAGCTTGATGCTGTCTTTGGGAAACCGAGTTTTGTTTTTGTTTGTTTGGTTCGGTTTGTTTTTTTTTTTTTTGTCTGTTTGTGTTGTTGTTGTTTTTGTTGTTGTTATTTTTTTTGTTGGTGTTGTTTTTGTTTGTTGTTTAGTGGGTTTTTTGCACTTTCCCCTCCCCCCTCATTTCCCCCCCCTTTTTTTTTTTTCCGTCTCTGACACCGATTTCTTACCCTCGAGCAGTCCGCATTGACTGAACGGAAGTTTAATACTTAGTTTTTTCAGAGGGACAGCAAAGGCTGTTCAAACTGATTTACCCTTTAAATGCTGAGATATTGTATTACAGCCCTTGGCAGCGAGTTGAGTCTTGGTTCCATTTATCTTTTATTATTGCTCCCTTTCCAAGACTCGTGGATGTGGAAATGGAATGAAAAGAAGAAAAGAAAATGTCACATTCAAGATAAAACTCTGTTTTTTCTTTCGTTTGACTGTTATGTCTGGAATTTTTTAACATTTATAGACACATATTTTAATTGTCACCATTTTTTTAATGGCTAGAGAAATATTTGGTGGAAGTTTCTTTATTGCATATTTCTCCAAAACCATTTCATGACACCTTGTACATCTTGAATAAAAAAGTATGCTGTTCATAAACTGATCATTCATTGTACACATTTTAAAGAGTGATGGGTAGAGGTTTGGCTTGTTCTTGTTATCTGTGCTTCATTTGCCAAGCTAAGTTTTAGCACACCATTATTTCAGACATTTCATTCTCACGTTACGTCATTTTTGTGATACTTGAACATTTTGTTAAATGTCAGAGATAACCTTCTCCAACTATTGTTTGTTCACTTATTCCTTGCCCAGTGAAGCCCCTTTTGTGAATTCAATAGTGGGAAACAGATGTTCAGACTTCTTCTCTTAATGCATGGATGTAGATTGTCTTGTTGAGTTTCCTAATGGTATCATGCTATCACTTTCAATAAGAGTGTTCCAGATGAACAGTGCACTTATTTTTCTCTTTCAGTGTAGAGTCACTTAATTAAATTGTTCTAGCCAAAACACATGTATAATCATACTGAAAGAATAGTTTTAACTTGATTGCTGAAACACTCATCAAAGTGACCCTTATTTTTTATTTACATCGATTTCTTTGTACACTGATCTGCTGGGAAAACTTGATTTGTGTAATTAATGCTGGGCTATTTCTCAATAATTGCATTATAAGCAAATTCCTATTCTATAGATAGCAGATATTAATTCCTGGCCAATCAAGTGCACTCTTGTTATTTATTGTATTCCTATACTATTATTATGCTTTTCTGGTGGACTATTAACTGCTGTGATGAGTGCTACTTAAATGAGAGCAATTCATCAACATGCTGATATAGTTAACTGTGGTGAGCTCTAGCCATCTACTATGTGAGTAACAGCACAGAATTAAATTACGTCCTAGTTTTGATCCAGTTAGCAAAATTGTAATGCCCCTGGGCATGACTGTTTTCATTGGCTCATCCATTTTTTTTTCCTTAGGAAAAAAAAAGGAGAAAAAAAAGCCCTAAAAATATATCCTAAAAATACACTGGATTGGAACCAATGGTGAGCTGATGAGCAGATTCCTGCATCCACTTGATTATCTTACAATTTTCTACCTGACCTTGAGACAGATTTTATTTGTCACTTAATAAGGAGCAGCAATTCAAATCCAATTTATGTCAACTCAATATAAAAACCACCTTGAAATGAGAAAACATATTTTGTTAAAATGTCCCTTGTAAAATGTCCCTTAAAATCCTGCCAATTTCTAGAGAAGTTGAAAAACATTCTCCTAAGCTACAGTTACATCTTGACTAGAAGCTTCTCATGGTTCACGTTCTCTTGAAGTTACAAGATTACTACTAAGTTTAGGAGCAATTCTGCACAGGGAATTAAGCTGAAGCTTTTCCAGATCTCATGCAATAAATCTTGTTGTGAGCATTTGCACAGGTACCAGTAGGAAGGACTAGAAAAGCAGTTGTAAGATTTTGAAGCTGAGGTTGGTTGTGTGCTCCTTTATATGGTCAGTTTGTACCAAAGGATAATCTAATAGCATGAGAGTATTCATAGATACTTTATGTATCTTTTTGTATTGAGGATTGATAGTAGACAAGCAATATGTAACATCCAGTACAAGAGTTAAGAAAAACAAAAAACTGTGGGTTAGATCAAATCTTACTCAAGCAAAAGGGATGGAAAAACAGTGCCAAGTATGCATCTGAAATGTCCATTATGTGAATGCTGTGGAAGTTTCAGTAGCACCAACAGAATTATAAACGAACTGAGATTCACACTTCTTCCATCCTTTAACATTAGTATTTGGCTTTCAATTTGACACAGTAACTTTGGAGCCCCAACAGAAACACATTTTCTACATAAGGTTATTGCAATAACAGCTTGCTTACCTTTGCAGAGGAAATACACAAAACTTTCCTAGTCAAATGTTATCATTTTCATTCCGTCCTCCACACAATTAATCTTAGGTCCTCACACTTTCAACCTCCTGTGTCCACATGTTCTGATAATACTTTTGAGAGTCTACTTCCAAGCAAATAATAGGATGAATGGGTACGAGAATAAACAATGATTTAAAGACAGACATAGGAAAGGAGAGGAAGAAAGATAAAGCCTATTTGGAAGTCATATGTGCATGTAGGAAAGCTGAAAGATATTAATACCACAACAAAATGTTTCTATATCTTGTAATCTAGATAATATCCCTTTCCTACAGTTAAAATTAATTCTCATAATAAATGTGTGTACGTAGCTGAGATGCAAGAAATTCTATCTAAAGATGTCATAAGCCTTCTATGATTTAGGACAAAAATTCAGGATTAAAGATTCTGAAAGATTTACTTGGTTGCACGTCTAAACCTTGATGCACAGATATTTGGAAATTAAAGTCTGGAGCACGAGTCAGCAAGGATGACCACAATAGCCCATTTTATCTGTGTATTTCCTCAGCCCTTTTCCAAAAACTATCTTATAATCACCACCTCTGATGACCTGTGAGTGCCATATCGTTCTGTGACATTATCAGGATTTTCTTATGAAGGTACCTTGCGGGTCATTTACAAATGGGAGAGAAAAATTACCTAGATCAAAGGTTTCTTAATGCCCAGGAAGCTGAAGCAGCAGTCACTGAATGGGAGGAGGAAAAGAGACCAAGAGAAAGACAGTGTAGAGTGGAGGATAAAGTTCTCAGTAGGCAGAGATACAGGCATCTGTCTTGTCATATCTGTTGATATGACTTTCCTGATAATCTTCCAAATTTCCTAAACATTCCTCTTTCCATATGTAATTAGCGTCACAATTGACCAGAAAAAAATCAGTCAAATATAACAGATACATTGAAATTGATCACTGGAAGCCCAGTTCTGTATCAACTCCTAAAGCATATACATTAAACAGGACATACTTTGGTCAACTAAGAGAAAAGAACTGGGAGAGAACAACTGAATTGTGTAGCAGAAATGCTGCATAAAGTGTATATTGAGTTAAGAACATCATATCTGCTCATTTTCTTGCTTTTTTGACATTAAAGGGACCATATAATTAAATTATTTAACTGAAAATTAAATAAGTTTGGAATGCAGAAATAGATTTGCTTTGTTCTTTCTTTCAGTACATGCCACAGAAGTTAAAATTTAAAAAATAGAGTTCAGCGGTGACTAAAAATTGCTGGTACTTGAGTCAGCTTGTTAGAATATGAGCAGCCACAGTGAGTGCAGAATGTGTTTCATAAATCATCCAGTATTGCTGCAATATTATAGTACTTACTTTGCCACAAATTTCCATGTCAAGGAAGACATGGAAAAATCCCTTTTAACAAAGGGAGAGTAGTCAATAGCTTTACAGGCCTGAGATAAGTAAATACAACCTTATGGAACTCACTGAAATATATTGCATTAACTGGTGTCAGATACACCTTATTTCAATTTTTTTCTAAAACAGTTGGAATATAATGCAAAAATCTCAGTTAATTTCAGTTGTATGGAAATTTTAAGAATAGTGGAAAAAATGAAATGTGTAGAATTTAAAATTGTTTCAGTTATGCATAATTTACTATTTTCATTGCCATGAAAATAAGACAAGCTGTAAGTTAATTCCATCATCTTCTAATTCCGTTCAACACACACAGTAATTTCACAGTCAACTGAACTTTTATCCAACCTGTAGTGAAACACTCATGTTAAAGCTCTATGAACAAACTTCAAACTACTCCTTTACCATAAAAGTAGTATGTTTTGTCTTTCCATCTTGTAAACTTACTATAAAAGAATTGTACTTTGTATCTATATAATTATATATAACTAAAAATAATTACCATTTTAATGAAACTTTGGTTTTAATCTTAAATATGAAACTGAGTGCTATAATCTAAGAGAAGCCAATTTTCATCATTGCAGGTCCCAGTACAAGTTAACTGTTTCCTCTGCATCATATGTACTAAAACATACTTACGTCTAATTTTTTGGAGTAATCTTCATTAGTGTCATGGTAAACACCTGGATGAAATTTAACGCAATAACACAGATTTTTGTGATGCTTGTTGTGCACTGTGTACCAGCATACATAGACTGCTCAGAAGATTCAGGTCTATAGTATGCACACCACTGGGACAGATATTATAGAATAAGTGCTCACAATTCTGATTTACATAGAATGGTATTATTTGGCTGAGTGTCGTTTATCCACGGATACAGAGCATGCAGTTGATATGCACAACTACACAATAATTACCATGCCAAATATGTTCTGTCTGACAAAGCACAATAGTTTGTCCCTAAACAAACAGTGCCTTAAAAATAAATGAAGCAGACAGTTATTATTAATTTTTTCTTAAACCCTCAGTTATTACATTAAAAAAGGTGATTTAAATCTCTACGTATATTGGCTCACATACAGAACTCTAAACTTTTCTAACTGCAGCTCATACTACACTGTCTTCCTCACAAGACAACGTAGCAATTGTAAGTGATTAAGACATATAGCAACTTAATCTGAGATATCTGTCAGAACTAGCCCAAATATAAACGAAGTGATGATCTCTCTTCCTGTTCCTTATATTTTACAAGAGATCTAGACTTCGTGATTGGTGTCTTCTTGGGATGGACAAATCATTAAAATAGGGTGCTATCTGAGGTCACATAGAAACACTGGATTTTAACTGCTGACAACACAAGAAGAGCAGAGAGAAAAATAGGATCTAAACAGCTATCACTGCCACGTTGTCTTCTTGTAAGTGTTTTGGAATAATTTTATCAGCTTCTTCTTTTATAGTAGCTGAATCAAAATACATCAACTAATTTTCATAGGAATTAACAGATGAATGCTGTGCTTGGGAGGCAATTTACAAAGAGTAAATTTACATATTTACTGTTATACATATTAACTGTACATATTAACATATTAACTGTAATATTTACATATTGCAGTTTCTTGAAACTTGCAAAATTTCCAGACCAAGAACAGCAGAAGACCAATCAGTTTTTCAAGAACTCAAAAATTATTTTAAGCAGAAAATGTTCTAACAGAGTAATAATGCCTGCCCACCCACTTCCCCCATGGCTGCTCAAATTCCTGCATTCCTTCCTTTTCATTTTGGATGTCTCCTTCTCTTGACAGAGATCTACATTTCCCTTTAATCATTAAGATTCATTGCTTCAATGTTCCTTCCCTTTAACTTATTCCCTTTGTTATTGGGCTTTTTATGAAAATAGTTTGTTGAGTTTTGTTTATAGTTAACCAGGTCCCAATTCTATCCCTTACAGTTGTCCTAGATTGCAAGGCAATATGTATTCAATTGCCACCTGTTAGAGGTGTGGCAGTTATCTTCTCTTAATTGGGCAGTTTTCTTTATCTCTTCCATAAACCAATCCTCCCTCCAGGGAGACATCTGCTGTTAATGGCCTATTGAACGTCACTGCTTGACTGATAAAAGTTGCAGCATCCCACTGTGAGACGCTCTGCCCTGAGGGAGGAGCCAAGCATTTCTACCTGAATATAACCTTAAATTTCTGGAACACCAGCATGGCTTTTTCTGCACTGGATTTCCCAGAGGAACAGCTTCCTCTTCCACTGGATCTTCAGAGGAAGACTACACCTTTCTACAGGATCACTGCTCTAACAGAACCACACCTGACATGTGGCTTTGCGTTCTTTTCCCCGGTCCCAGGCAGCACTGGAGAGCCCGGCTAAAGGCGCTGTTTCTCGGCGGGACTGGGGCACTGCGTGGCCCCGGGCGCTGTGGCATTCAGCGCACCGGCAGGGGGTGGCCATGCTTCGTAGCCGTTGCTGGGGCGAGGCGAAGGAGGCACACCTTGTCCTTGTGGTTGGCTGAAGAGGGTTTATTGTTGCGTGGAGCTGTGATGGAGAACCGTGGCCACTCCCTAGCGCTGCATGGACAAAATGGCCCCGAACGAAGGGGCACATGGAGTTTTACAGGGGGCGGGCTGATGGGGGTGGAAGTCCCCCTCGCCCAATGGGGACAGACAATGGGGGAGTGACGTGGACTACGGTAACCGATGGGAACACGACAGGGGTGTGTGCTGGGTTCCGGGATGAATGGTAATGCAGGGACAGGGTAACAGACACAGAACTCTCAGGAGTGGACAGTGGGGTGGTTACAGGACTGGCATGGTGATGCTCCAATGGTAAGTGACCCCGACCAGACCACCGCGGGGGGAACATGGGGGTATGCAGGGGTACACAGAACCGGCTAACTAACATGTATCAGAACCCCTAATCTGAGCCCAAACCCGGGATGCAACACTGACACTCCAGGAGTACTGCAGCCAGAAATCCCAATTGGACTGCTGCCAACACCCTGCCTAACAGGGTGTCAGGTTGTATTCTGACTATCAGTGTTGTTTCGGTTCACTGCACTGTTTATTTTATCTTTTTATTTTCTTCCTTAATAAAGAACTGTTATTTCTGCTCCCATATTTTTGCCTGAGAGCCCCCCTTAATTTCAAATTTATAACAATTCGGAGGGATGGGGTCTACATTTTTTTTCCATTTCAAGGGAGGCTCCTGCCTTCCTTAGTAGACACCTGTCTTTCCAAACCAAGACAACAGTGAAACTCCCATTAATAAAATCAGAGAGGCTTTTTTTTGAGCCCAGTTCCTAAGAACAAAATTATCAGCAGTTATTCCAAATCTGAAAGAACTGCAGATAACTATAGACAGTTTTAAATCTATTCTTACAGAGAAGTATATGGACTCAATTCAAAATCTTCCTAGCTTCATCATAACCACACTGATATTTTCCCAGACCACTTCAGTCTCTACTTGTCTGAGACATAATTGTAATATTTTACTGAATGAGGAAAAATATATTTCAGTAGGAGAGGTGCTGATCTGATACCTCTAGATGAAAATGCTAAGGTCAATCCCAAAGGAAATAGGTGGTATACAGAGGTATTTTATGTGAGACAAACATGTTTTTCTTCCCTATTGACTACCTAATGAAAACAATTTCATCAAAATCCACTACCCTAGTCACTGAAACAACTTCTGCAGTCCAATTTAGGATCCTGTTTCCATATCAAAACCCCATAAATCAGAAGATACCGTGGCTACCTCAGAAGTTCAGTTCTATTTTTCTCACATTGCTTCATCTGTGAAGCAAAAAATTCTACCCTATTCAAAGTGATTCACAATCACAAAAAGTGTAATTTGTAATAAACCTGCCTTTGGAACAAGGAAATTAAAAATTCATTGCCTGGCTGGCAAGGTAAAGGAAGAGAGACAGGATGGTCCTTACAGGTGAAAATTAGGTGCATGCTTATGTTTTTGCCAGTCTGAGTTTCTTCCCACGCTGCCTTCACAGTTCTCCCAATCTTTTTCCTGGTGCTTCTGACACAGCTGGTTCAGCATTTATCCCTTAACCCTACACTTTTTCCAGCAACATTCAAAATTAAGTTTCCTCAGAAGCTATTGTTGAGATACTACCTCTATTACTATTTTTTCCAGGACCTTTTTTTCAACTCACAGTTCAAGCAGGCAATCTTATACCTTAAGGAATGCTTCAGGTCCAGCATTCCTTCTCATTCTTCTATTACAGTGATAGTGCTTTTTATCATGCCCATCTACTCCCTTACATAATTGGCTCAGATGTGAAAACTCCCCTCTGAAAGAAGTACCCCTACATTCATATGTAGACCTGAATGTATTTATCCCTCTGATGGGCCATAACTGGCTCAGCTACACTGATATGAGAGGCAGCTATCATGTCCTAGAAAGTGTCATGAACTAACAAAGGCCCCCAAAGTGCCCTGCGCTCCACAGTGTTACAGCATCCGGTGTAAAACTCCCACCTGGATCTGAGCCTATATCAACCAATTGAACTTTTGTGTTTCATGGGCTCTCCCCACTCCTGATGTATCAAGATTGTGACCAACACTTAGACCAAGTGAGGATGAAATTGCAACAATCAAGTCTCTTTGCTTGATCCATGGGTGGTGACTATGTATCTTTCTTCTCTTACCCTTTCGGTTTTTTCCTTTATACCTGTTTTGAAGTGTTATCTTTCTATTGCTATATTACAACAGACAATAATAACAACCAAAACAGCTACATACCTCCATTCAAATTGTTCTAAAATAAACCCTACACACACACACACACACACACACACACACACAAACCTGGTCATTCAGGGTTGTTTCATTCTAATCCACCCCAAGGGATATATTAACAAGAACCTGGGCTACCCTTGTCTTTCGGGGCAGGTCATTACAAATTCAAAAATGTGAATGAAACCACGAGGTTACACTTCTGTGAAAGTACAAAGAATTGCACTCCTTAGCAAGTACAAAGAATGCCAGGCCCACAACATGTAAATTTTTGAGAAAGAGAGTCTGGAATACCTTTCCTTGAAAAGATATTTTAAAAATTAAATAAAAGGCTACAGACTCTCCCAGTTTTCTGAAGTAGAACATAACCCTCTCCTGGGATATGGTACAATTCCACTAATTTTGCTGAATGTGGCAGACCAGTTACAACTCACTGGGTATGTTCAGTGAGCTGTTAAGAACTGGGCTGCTGAATCATGCCAGAGACAAAATTAATGGGAAATCCATGACCAAACCTTGTGGATTAAATTTGTGTTTATGTCTATTAATATAATAACTGAGACATGATTGGGACAGGACTGAAGTTACTATTTGCAGTTTAAAAATGTAAACCACACGTAAAATAAAAATAATTAAAATTAAGTAAGATCCATATTGTTGTTTTGCACCAATATCTTTGTCAGTTTCCCAAGTACTGGTTAATTCAAGTTACCTGAGATACTGATGCATTGGCTATAGTAGCAAGCGAGGCAAAAGGCATCTATTCACAGCAAAAATTACCTAGAAACAATAATTTTTGTATAACTTGAACCTCACATGCTTGCTATGAAGCCTAAATATACACATTGTAAAGTTTTCCCATGGGAGTGATTTCAAAAACAGTAAAAGCAAAGACTTGGAAACTAGGAAGAACAAAATGCTATTAGAAATCCAGACAAATAAACAAAACACACTGAATATATGGTAAGTAAAAGGAGAAACAAACATTTTCTATTGTGAATATCAGCCTATTCTAAGCCTATTCTCTGAGGAACCACTGCATCCTAGCAGGCAGTCTCTACATTTCCAGTTCCACGTCTTCTCTGGTTCTTTGCACACCAGCAAGAGAAATAGTAGTTTTGAACCAGGACATGTATCTCAATTTTGTCAACAGGACAGGGATTGACACGACCCTTTTTTCTTTCCCAGGTCCTTTGAATAGAATAGATAAACCATACTGATTTTATGTTAACTAACATTTTGGTTTTAGCCCAAGTAATTTTATTTCATAATTTCATTTAGTAGAAAATTCGAACCTCTCATTTGTAGTGAGTAGTATCACTGTTTTGATAGCAAAGACCAAATAAAATAGAACCAAACTACATTCTGAGATTAAAAAATTACTCAGATTACTTCCATGGAAATGCTCTGGACTATTTCCTTGGATAAATAATTTCTGTACTATAGTTCATAGCATCTATCCACTGCAGTATTTAGGCAAGTTACACCCAGATTACACACTGTTGAGTTTCCCATATAAATCCTGACTGCTGCCAGATGCACAGGATACTTCCACTGCATGAATGAGGATCCCTAACTTGGACACAATCATCTCTCTTAATCCAGAAATTTTCAAGAGCTCTCAAGACCCTTAGGCATCTGGTTCCCATTGACTTGCTATTGTGGCGAGGTGCCTAACTCCCTTAGGTGGTTTAGAACAGTTAATCATCAGCAAGTTTTGTCTGGAAGATTTGATCCATATTGTCCATTTTCTAAGAACTATTAGATCCAACTCTTTCTACAAAAAGCAAGGGAACCAATTCCAGCCCCCAAGGGTTGTAAGTTGTCAGTTAACAGACCTTCACACTCTTTCAAATGCTGATGCAGACATAATATTTTTTCATTGTTTCATGTCATTTTCTCTACACAGAATATAAAACTCAAGTACATGTACTCAAGTACATACTCAAGAATATAAACAAAGTACATTTTTGAGAGACTACTTATTCCTTGATTAAGTTACTAATATATTTTTCTCAAAATACAAAAAGTTATTGTAATACCAAGAAATATGAGGATACTTTCAACAGTAGTTTCTACTAAGAGTAGTGTTTTTTCTCTTTTTGTAATAACAAATGGAATTAATATGAATTTTATTATTTACAGGTTTAATACTGGGCTACTGCTACTTTTTTTACCAAAAAAACAAAAACCACCAACCTCCTCCCCCCCCCCAAAAAAAAAAAAAAAAAACCCAACAAAAAAAACCTTTACAAAATCAGACTTTTCTTTTAGACTTTTCCTTTAGTTCTGGAATTCATCTTCACCCATCACCCCATCCACGAGTACAAACTCCACAAGAATTTTTTTTTGCTGGCTCTTAGTTTTATGCAAATATCTTTTGTGCTAGATCTCATCTCTGCTGCCTTTTTTGTAGCCCATTGTGATTTTCTGCAAGTACAAGGGAACACTGTTAATTGGGAAAGCTAATAGCAACATTTCAAGACCAGCTATGAGCTAGCATATCGTATTACATATGTTACCTATATTGTCATGCTTTTTGGATATACACAAAAGCTCAAATCTTTGCTATTACACATGCTCTTAAGTTCCCTGGACTAGGAATCAAGTAAGCTAAAATAATATGCAATTGACATGAAATACACCAACCTAACTGCTATAGAAATTGCAACACCAAAACATTTTGGGTTCTGAGCCTTTTTACTAATTCACTACCTTTGTTTTCAGTAAAAAGTGGAAAAAAAAACTTCTTAAAGAACACCATTAAGTTAAAAACTATGGAGTCAGGAAAAAACCTTTAACTGTTAGAGACATTTTTGAGACAGGTACACAACTTGCTATTAGCAAGCAGCTCTCAATAGAAACCAAAATAGTTTTACTGAACTACTGATTCTAGAAGTGGCTATATGAGTTTTAATGATCTGCTTTTAGAGGACAAAATTAGTGTAGATAACAGAATCCAATATTCCTTTGTATGTGTTTACATAAATAAACCATCAAATAAAAAAACCCTTAAAGTTTTCTTAAACAGGAAGAAAAATCCCTTCAAAGCTTTGCATTAATATTTGCTTGATTTACACATTTATATTATTTTTTAATGGGATGTTCTTCTTGATATGCTAGGACAGAGAAAAGTAAAATCTTTTAACTTTAATGAGATTCACATACAAGTTCCTCCTTACTTGAAGAATGTTTCTTACAATCCCACTCTCCCACATTTGCTTCACAGTGAAAAGGATGTTAAAATGGAAAATCAGATTCGTTTGTAAATATTAACCAATGAACTTCTTAGCAAAGACTGAAAATAATTACGTATACATTCTGTGGTTTCCATTTCCTTGGTTTTATTGTCTTTATGTAAATTCTCCCAGGACTTTTCAGGTTATATGTCTGGAAGCTGCAGCCATTCAGTAGAGTAAAAGTAAAGTTGAGAGAATAATGAGAAATGTGCTGGAAAAATTCACATAAAAGCTTTGGAGACATGAAAATGGAAACAACAGATACATAAAAACCTTAACGTTCAAAAAAATAAATGTCTACCAAGCATGTGCATACATGTGTTTTAGTGTAGCTCTCTCTGAATACACAGACATATTATTTGTAAAGACACTGTATAGAGCAACAAAGGAGTAGTATCTGACAATTTTGAGATGTTTTCAGGCTATTAAGGCAATAAAAGTCAATAATCCAAAGAACTACATATGACATGAAAATGTGTTTATGAGATCTCCCTGAACTCTCGTGCATGAGAGCAATTTAAGTGTCATGGAAATATGCAGAATCTACAAGTAGGAAAAAATCTCTAGTTGTTATTCTTAAACATTCATTTTTTTTTCTTCCAGCACTCTTTAAGAGACGTTGTCATTCAATACTAAACCTGTGATGTTAGACTAATCTTAGTCCAAGTATGCTTCACTTTATACAAGTACTAAAGTATTATATATCAAAATTCCAAACCTTTAGCCATAGCCAGCCTTTATGACTCAAGTTTTACAGAATATTATTTTCAGAGGATTCTGATAAGATGATCTCTAAAACAGATAGCCCTTTAAGACAGTTCTTAACAGGTAGAAAGGGGGGGTTGGTTCAAGTTGGAAGAATGGATGAATTTGTGCACCTGATTCTATAAGAAAAGTACCTAAGATAAATAGAAAAGAATGTTCTCAGCTTAAAGGAAAAGAAGGCATGTAGGCAAAATAATAGGTCATGCTGTGACCTATCAAGCCCACCAACACAACAGGCAGCAAATTAAATCTCTCTAAAGGGCATCACAAAGGCAAGTGACCAAAGCACACAGCTCAATACTTTACCATTCATCAGCTGAGCAACATTAATGCATGCTCTTATCCTACAGCAAATATAAGTTAAAAATACATTAACTCAAACAAACTCAGGCAAAACTACTTGTAGCTAATACACACATAACAGCTGCAACTGGTTTTTGGAGTGCATATATGATCATTTAACAAGTCTTATGTGCTGCAAGGGAACTTTGAATGTCTGTACTAACTTCACTTCTAATTGATTATTCACATAGAAAAGATGACTTCATTTGCCACCCAATTACACTTATGTTTATGTCTATGATGCTGAAGAGCTATACCCCTAGCTTAGCAGTTTTGCTAGTATGGTTCTGACTCATAGTATCAAAATTAGACATAGAGCTAGACAGCAAAATCTGTATTTTTATACAAAAAAAATAGTTTTGGTATAGCCAGACATAGGTAAATTAGAGTGAGGTTTTTAGGTTATCTCAATGACATGTTGTATATAGCATTCTTTCAACATGCTGAGTTTTAATCAATTTTCACTGCAGTGCATTTCAAAACTGAGGCTTGGCTGTTGACACCAGTTACTAAAATCATGGCCTAACTCATCACAAATGGGCATTGCTACTAATATAATGATACACTACAAGCAGGACTTAGAGGTTTCAGGGGAAATGCCCCTGATGACAGATATACCTTTTGTACAATCTGAGGGTCATGCTGATGTACAAATTAGTAGGTTCAACACCTTTATTATGCAATTTGATCTGTTCTCACACCAATAGCCCAAAATAGCCTTGCCCCTTTTTGAGATCCTGAGAGATTACATTGACACAGAAAAAAAAAAAAAAAAAAAAAAAAAAAAAAAAAAAAAAAATCTAAGTACCTCAATAGAAGATATGGAAAGGGTGATACAATCTGCCAGGTAGTGGCTTGTCTAATAACCTCAGTTTTCCACAGAGTTTGTTGCAGAAATAGAAAGAAAATCTACAAGAATAGTTCACAAGTTTAAAGTCTTCACTACATGTAAGATAATAAGTATGGCAAACTTGTGCCTAACGCACAATTTGAGGCAGCAAAACAAATCTCCTTACAGTTAGAAAGTGAATGTTAGTGCCAGAAATATAGAAGATGATTATACATCTCTCTCTCAATGTATTGATTCCTTTAATTTACAATAACACCCCCTTATCTAAGGAAAGATCATTTTTGAGTTTTATAATGCTAGGTAGAATGAGTAAACAATGTCCTGCATTTCTGTTCAGGAGAAATAGTATAACCATTTTATAGCCAACATGACTTCTGTGAGGAAGGAAAATATAGCAATGAAATCCAGACTTCTGGCTACCTTGACCAATTTTGCTTCAAAACTGATATTTCCTGCCAGGGTGAATTTTACTGGCTCTGTAACCAGAGTGAAGAAACTCACTAGTTCCATAAACTTCATATGAATCTTTTACTTGACTTCTCAGCTTAGATAAAACAGCACAGTAATTCATATTAAATGCAAGGCTTGTGAAACTGCTTTGCAGTGCTTCACTGGAAAGTGGGCTTGTTTTCAGGGAGCTGTGAAAATGACGTCCCAGATTTTTGCATCTAACAGACACTTCTCTTACTTCCTCATCAACTTTCTTTGCCATGTATGTTATCAATCAAAAGCTGTAATGGAGGAACATTTACTATAGCTTAACACAACCATAGATGAATATCCTCAAAACTCTTATTTTAACTCTTATTCAAAACTCTTATTTTAACTCTTATTTTTATACTCATTTTAGAGATTAAATTTTAAAAATTACAAAATAGACTTTATTGGGGAAAACCAAACCAAACAACAAAACAGAAACAAAACCTACAACACAAGAAACACTGGCCACCCCTGTTCATACTATCACATCTACTTAGAAGAAGTATACAGCAGACATCTGAACAATCCAATATGTTGTGATTGTAAATCTGTGCTCTAGCCTATCATTTAAGATAGGCTGTTCTCTCTTCTATTTTCTTCTTTGCTTTTAAATAAGACCTTACAAAGGTTATTTTTTCAGACTCTGTAATGAAGTGATAATTCTTCTGTATGATTTTCTTTAAGGTATCATTGTGAGTTTCACTTCTTGTTAGGTAAAAATAGAGAGACTCTATAGTTTACATAACATGAAATACACATCCAAACACACCATAAAACAGAATGAGAGACAAGCATCATTAGTAGAAGGAAGCAGGTTGATATCAAACAACCAAGACCTGTGTGAAGCCTAGAAACAAACTTTTGTGTTCTTTTTAAAAAAAGTAATCAAGCAGGAAAGCACACTGCACACAGTGCTATCTGAAAATCCACTCACCATTCTCTCTGCCCCATCTCTGTGTTCTTACTGTATCTCCTGACATCCTAACATGAACTTTTCCTATTCCTTTCCCCAATACTAACTCTCTACCTGACCTCCTCAGTGTCTCAGTACTTACTTCCCAAATATTTCCCAACTATCCTAATGTGTTCCTCAAATAGAAAACAAACTCAGTACTGTACAGGTACTTTTAAACCATACCTATACAACTCAGCAATACTATCACGTAGCAACAGTCTTAGTATGAGTTGATAGACAGTAAGTACAAATTTTGATGCTTAGTAATAATGCTGATTACTAAGAAAGAACCCTATGGCTATGCAAGATATTACTTGGCTAGATGTAAGACTGGTCATAGTAAAGAGAGTACTAGCTCTCAAATTCATATGCAAATAATTCACCTGTAAGAAAAAATATCCCATTTTTCAATTTAATTTGATTGTTACGTGGTACCACCACCAGCAGATCAATCAACTGATAAACAGATCCCACTCTTCCAGTGGAAGATCCTAAAATGCATTCTGAGAATGGTCAGAGTCTCAAATAATAACACAAACTTCAGAGAAGGAAAAGAGTTCCTTTAATGGTAAGTGTAGAGAAAGAATTATGGGTTTTATGGGCTATTGTAGTGCAACAGAATCATAACAATCTCACTGACACCTTGTTTCTTTTTTCATTCCTTGAAATAATTTTCCAATACATTCTAAAAGTCTAATGCAAAACTCTGCTGCGTCTTCACATTAGGCTCTATTTTTCATTATATGCATCCCAATCATGACAGGAGACTCCAAATGCAGCTGCAATACCTAGAAATACAGAAACATCTTTTTGCATGAACCATTTTATTAGAGATGTCAACCTGTGCCCTTTTGATGAAAACTTTTAATTTAGAACTTTCACCCTAAGTTAAAAAAAGTGCTGAAATACTCAATTTTTGTAAAATGGAAATTTAATTTTTCAATCAGAGACCCACTAGAACACACAGGCCATCTCTTTTCACACGCAAGAGTATTCCTGATAACAGTGTTTTTTCCAGACTACTTAGATTTTCACAACCTGTCTTTGTTAGTTTTCTGGTGCTGCAAATGTGGTTATTTGATTTCATTCAAATGAGACACACAGAGACATTCACACAATATAAGCTCACATGCTTTATCCAGTAAAGAAAAAGAAGAGTAATGTGAAAGATTTCTTGTGAAAAGCTGTCTGATATAAAGGGAAATATCTTTTCTTCTTTATAACATGGAGCCTATGCACCTCCAAAAACATCCCTACCAAAATAAAACATGGAATTCACTGAAAGTTTTCTTCCTCTGTGCCACAACCCTTCATTCAAGATGTGCCATATTAAACCAGAGAGGCCTATATATATGTGAATATATATATTACATGTTACATACCACATATACAATGTTGAATTATATTCCAATCACTCTAACTTTCTGTCACTTCTTCATTTAATTAAAACACAAAGTAACATCCCAAAGTGCTACACTCAGCTGCATGTAAGTGCAAATTTTGCACACTCCTTCTTTTCTTCATTGTATATTATTTTATAAAATGCACTGGAATATACAGCTAAGGCAGATGATAGGTAAGTATGAAGTTATTAATTACAAAAGCAATTCCATCATTAACAATGCAATAAATTGCTAGATGAGAGATATTGTAGCAAATTTTATGTTTAATAGCTAACAGAGAGATTTTTCTCTAATAGCTAACTTAAAAGAGATTTTTCAGGGGAAAACCATATATTTTAGAATGATACCTTAAGATACATTATATTCATAGACATTGAGGGGCTTTTATGAGCTCCTTCAATCACAAACAAGGGTCACAGAATTTCACTCCAATGCCTGTATTAGGCCCTTAACCTACAGGTGACCCAGAGCATCAAGCCTACAGCTCCATGTTTTTTTAAGTAAGAAATAAGAAAAATAGGAAATAAGAAAATAGGACTGAAATAAGAAAATAGGATAATAATTCAGAGGAGAGAACTGTTTTAGTGAGTGTACTTAAGAAAACTTTTACTAAACAACCATCTAGGGCAGTCTACAAGAGGGTCTAGAGAAGGTAGCCTAGCATCTAAACCCTTACTTACAATTTTCTTAACCTGTCTTTTGCTTTATTTTCAAAGCATGATATGAATTAGAGGAGCTCATCACCAACAGCTTTGACATTACTTTTAGGGCAAGGACCCGTGGACATAAGACAAGGTCTCAGCACATTCCTAGTGAGACACAGAATTCTAATGGATTCAGTGGCTCTGTCCACACATTTCAATTTTCCTTAGTGGAAAAGAAAGCAGTAGAAGCAAGTAGTTGTCCTCTTTCTCATCTTTCATCCATGTTAGTTTGAAGTCAGAGCTACAAGTGTTGTGTCTCTTACTATCTAAGCTACCAAGAGTCCTTCCACACTTCATCACCCAAAAATGCAATTTGTTTAATAACAAACTTGGAGGAAACTATTTGCAGCACTAGGATGTACAGAAGAGAACATACATTCTGCATGAGGATGCATAATGCTCTTTCAAAGAGCATTATGGTTTGCCCTACAGTATTGTAGTTCACAGTATTACAGTTTGGTTTCTGTTGCTGATTCCGGCAGTAAATTCCAGTCAAACCTCATTTACTGTGCCAGGTCTTATTAGTGCCTTTCAGAAAGCTAAAGGATTTGCTTGGGCAGGTTGGCAGTGCTGTCCCCAGGAGTGGACACAGGGCCAAGTCTTGGCAGGCTGGGTGAGAAGGGTGTCCACCCTCCTCTCCTGGGCATTGCTGCAGCCCAGCCCAGTCAAAGGCACCAGGGGCTCACCAGGTAGTCACTACGCCACTCTGCTGTCCCCAGACATGTTCCAGTGGCTAGGATTGTGCCACAGGGCTGGCAAACTTCCAGAGAAATATCCAGCAGCTCCCAAACCTCCTAGCTCCAGCACCTAGAAGCCACTGCTGCAACTGTGAGGAGCAGGGGCACAAGGTACATCTGTGGAAGCTGCCAGAAGCCAGACCAGCTTGCTCACTTCCACATTCTGAGGGAACACTGAACGTAGCTCTGTCAAGGAGATGAGGATGGAGGGAAAGAACCTGTCACCCAGCTGAGTGGAAGCCCCTGAGGCAGTGGACATTAGGCAAGTATCTGAGAACAGTCACTCCAACACAGGCTGTATCAAGTCATGCCTAACTTGCTTGCCATGTAGCAGAGAGGTGGAAGTAGAGGAGTCACTAATTGGGAATCACTAATGAGCTATGAAGCCATTAACTGGTGGGGCAAAAAGGTGAGCCCAGGCCCTGGCAGAACACTGAGCCCTGGGTAGCGATGGGCAGCCCTGCTCCCTGCTGAGCTTGGGCATGGCTGCCTTCCAGGGCCTGAGCTATCACTGAAATTGAGAAGCACCGTCAAAGGTGGGGCAGGGGGAGTTTCGCTCCTGAAGAGATTTATTTTTTAGGGGATGATTAGAAATACTATGCTACATATCGTTCTATGCCTCTCAGCATAAGCAGACCGGCCGGTCGCGGGAAGTGATTGTCCTGCTCTGCTCCGGTGCGCCCTCACCTCGCATCCTGTGTGGTTTTGTGGGACACAATATAATAAAGAAATAAAGCTACTGCAGAGCGTCCATAGGAGGGCAACGAAGATGGTGAAGGGCCTAGAGGAGAATTATTTACTTAATAAAAAAAAAAAAAAAAAAAAAAAAAAAAAAAAAAAAAAAAAAAAAAAAGGTGGTCGTGGTCAGTTTTTATCATTTTAATTCGGCTCAATTTCCCGCTCCTGCTTGGGTGATCGGCCGGAAGTCGAGTGACGACTCCTCTACCAAAAGCTCGATCCGCATCGGATTGGCGTCCGGCTCAGCCAATAGAGTCACGAACGCCATCTCTCCACGGCTCGGCTCGCCCGTGGCTCCCGGGGGAGCTCCGCTCAAACCTGCAGCCCCAGGCCTGGGCCATGGACGTTGTACAGAGGCAGGTGGAGCAGCTGCCGGCGCTCCTGGCTGTGTCCCGCTCCGCGCTGGTGCGGGACTGGGACCCCCTCACCCTGGACAGGGCTCTAGAGTGGGCCCGATATTTCCAGCACCTCTACGACCGGTTCCGTGCCCGTCCCCAGCTCCGGGAGGCCCTCGGGCGGCGGCTGCGCCGGTCTCAGCCGTACCATCTGCTGGGTTTCCCCGCGCTGGGCCGCTGCCCGCAGCTCTTGGGGCTGGCGCTGCTGGAGAACCGCGTTTTGCCGCCCGCCGCCTGCTGCTGCCTCCTCCGCAGCCTCCTGCACCCTCCCGGCGCGGGGACTGGCTCCGATCCCCGCGGCCTGGAGCTGCTCGCCCGCCGCAAGGCCGCTGCCTGTCTACTGGCGTTGCCCCACCGTCCGCCGCGGCGTGCCCCCGGGCCAGAGCCGCAGCTGCAGGCCGAGGCCCAGCTGCTGCTGAGCCGGCTGCGGGAGGAGGGGCAGGAGGTCGGGGAGGCCGCGGGGCAGCTGCGTTGGCTGTGGGGTATTCTGGAGCAGCTGCCCCAGCCCTGCGCCTTCGGGGTCGTGGCGGCGGCGCTGGCTCTGCTCAAGCAGGGGCGTGACGCTGAGCAGGCCGGAGACAGGGATCGGAGTGGGAGCAGCGGCCAAGACGGGTACCAGGCGAGTGCTGCAGGAGACGGATGCGCCGCCGGGCTCCTGCTTGCCTGGCTGCTGGGCAGCCAGGAACGATTTTCTGCCTTCTGCCTTTGCCTCCCAAGTTCCCATCTTGCCTTCCTAGCTGGTCACTATTCCCAGTTAAGCAGATCTTATTTGGACCTCTTAACCAGCTGGGGAAGCCACTTGCTTTATGACCCCTTGCAGGGACAGTGGGTTAAAAGTGGCCTCGACAAAGCTGAATTATCCTGGGAGGAATTAAGGGAGCGCTTCAGCTGCCTCTGTCAGGGATCTACACTGCTCAAAGAACAGACCCAAGCTGCTCTGGAACTCCTGAGGACACAAGATGGAGACTTCAAAGTCCGTGGGCTAAGTGTGTGGACTGACTTACTGATGGAAGTGGGCTACTAATGCATGAACACAAAAGCAACGTGAAAACGTATAAAATCAAGTAAATCTGGTTTACTCTATTTGATGTGAAAAGACATCTACTCCTCACTTTGTTGAAAACCAAATGTTATTGTAACTGCTGATCACAATGATTCTGACTACATCAGGTTCTGAAATCTTTCAGGGAGGCCTGGTGTTTTCTTGTGATTGTACTGTCATTTCTGGTCAACACAGAAAATTTCTTCCTTTTCAGTACTTGCTGATTAATTATCTAATAAAATGAAGAAAATCCATTCTGCTTCAAATATGGAGTAGTTTTCTGTTTAGAAAATACGACAGTTCTGATATAGTCATGGTAGTCATGTTTCTAAATGTTGGAGGCTGAGCCAAAGTTCAAAGGGAGGGTGGAGTTTCAAATGTGAAAAACAAAAATTCAGGGCTCCTTTAGTAGTGATTGTCTTCATTGGGCTGTCTGCTCTGGTGGCCACATCAATGTCGATGCTTCTGTGGTGCTTGCACATGATTTAACCCCAGTGTCAGTGAAGAAAGTGAGTGGAAGCCAACTGGAAATCTTCTTGAAAAGTTCTAAAATAAAGGTCTTTATTAGTTGCTATATTATTTGATAATATCCAGGTATTTCCTAAGAAAAGTGAGGCAAAATGTAAGATGTTCTGTATGGTTTTCTTCCCATTTCCATAATTTATTACACGATTTATTGCCTTGTGAAGCAGAAAAGTGAGTGAACAGCAAACTTTTTTATTACATGTATATATAAGATGTATTATATATATAAAACTTTGTCTATATATTTATACAAAATATTATGTAATTGTATGTATAAAATACATGATATATATAGTATATATAATATTTCCCCCCTTTGTTACTTTGTCTTATCTGTTTCTTTTAGGAAAACTTGAACAGGGTAGTTTCTACCTTTCCACTTTCATTAAAATGAGTACTGTAATGCAGAAGTAATGTGTGTATTCAGCTCTGTAAACTAGTATTACCAAAAGTGAGCACTGTAAAAAGAGAATAGTCAAGGAAGATGAGGCAAATGTATGGAACTGATGCCAAAAGAGTTACTCGTTAATCTTTTTTGTGGAGGATGTGTCAGAGTTCCTGTAGACCATATTCCTACAGTTTCAAGATCATTTGAGACATCTCTTTCTTTTGTTGCAAAAGCCTTGTAGGAGGGGTTAGATTCTTCACTTATAAACTTAAAGAAAGCAAACAAGCTATTAAATGTATAAACTGTATTGAAGCTAGAGTAGTAGTCTGTCTTATGAAAATAAAAAGTGTATATAACTATGGCAGATATTTCTGAATGGCAGAACTAAAATGAGAAGTATCTTGTGGTTTTTGAAATGGAACCATTTAGTACAAGGATTGAATATTGTTTATCTGGGGAAAGAAATGATGCTTATTTGAACTGGTATGGAAATAATTACAGACATAAATAAGTTCTTATTCTTCACCTGTTCTAAAACAGAAGAGATACTTAGGGGTAGCAGCCTTTATATAGTTAGAAGGACATCCTACTAATCTGTCGAAAGTACAACTTTTCTTTGCATTCCTTGCTATGTTACAGTGAGGCAAGTTATGGAGATCTGTGGATGAACATATTCTAAAACTACAACTGTGGCAGTTGTCTTGCTCTATCTGAAATGGGGTTGTTGCCCCTTCTGGAACTTGCGGTCAGTCTATAAAGACACCGATGTCAGTGGACCTCCTGACTGAGTCAGTATTTCTGTGGTATCAAAAAAAAAATCTCCCTAAAAATCTGTCTGAAATCTGTCAGTGTTTAAAACTGCTTAGAAGTGTAAAGCATGAAGTTTGAATTTATGTTGTCTAGCCACAGTTCCCTGTGTTAAGTAGTTTTGGCATTTGGTGTGGAAACTCTGCACTTGAGCTTGCTCTTAACGCTTTTAACAGGCATAAGATTTTTTTGTCTGTTAGAATACTTTCTGCTATCAGAGGTTCCTGATGAATAATATACCCAAAGATGCTAGACAAAGTTATTTGCTTGTCCCCACATATACATTAAGGGTGATTAACAAATATTGCAATAACCTTGCAAATGTTGTAGTATCAAACCAAACTTCAACAGTTAAAACCTACTGTTCCCAGGTATCTGAATCTCTGGGACAAATTTCAATGAGGGTTAAGTCTTAGTTTTGCTTGTCAGGTTAGATATGTTTCCTAATTATTCTCAGAATGTTCACTATAAATTAAGTCTTTTAACTATTTCTAGAATAAATCAGATCCTTGTTGGGAGTTTCTTCTTGCAGTATTTCAGGTCTTCCTTTTGATAAACTTAAGCTTTGTGTTATAAAATTTAGTTCATGAAGACATATGTCTTTCAAATAATGTTTATTACACCTTTTAATAACTAAGTGCAACTACAGAATCTTTTCCTGGCATAGCTAGGAAGTAATAGGCCCATCAGTGACTTTATTAAGAAGGTAAAGAAATAATCATGTGCATGAACAGGCGAGAGACAGGTCAGTATAAACCTTATATACTTATTTCCAATTTTGTCTTCCTTATAGAAACAGGGATAGTAAAAGGTAGTTTAACTTCAGTGAGACAAAAACACCTGGTTATAGCAATTACACAAAAAATATTCCAATCTGTCCCAAATACATTATAAAGAGAGGCCAGATCTCTGATTACCAAATTCCAAAATCCATATGGTATTCATTGAACAAATACACTGGTCCACATTCCCTATTATTTCAGCATGCTTGTTGAGTTCTCCAGGTAGCTGAGTGAATGATTAATTTTTTCTGGAACTCCATTTTTAATAAAAGTATAAACAGGAAAGGAACCTCCTCCTTTTATATATTTGCAGCTCATGTGTGTAAACGCTTGACAATCTCAACTATCATGAGAAGCAAGATACTGTAAATGACAGGATAAGGCCTCTTCCACAATCACCTTCCTCATTTTTCTTTTTTTTTCCCCCTTAATAAGAAGCAGATCTCTGCTATTTATTAAATGATGATTGAAGAAACTGCTATGCTTGTGTTTTAGAAGATTGGTAAGGATTGTGGAAAGAGTCAGGAGGCTCTTACTTGTCCAGTTAGCAGCTAAGACATTTTCCTGCTATTGATGTTTGATTTTTTTTTCCCAAGAAAGAAAAAACAATTTACCCCTTGACGAACAGAACTGTAACTCCACAAGTGACATACTTTGAGATGTCTGGATACAAAGTTGCCTTTTTTCTTATTTTTCTTGTGAAGTGTCTGTTCCCTTGTACTAAGTAAAATCTAGAAGAAAGCAAATTATATATTCTAGTATTTTGCAGTATGTATGCAGATACTAGAATAAAGATAAATGATGTAGAATAAATTGTTCATTTATGAAAACAATATTAGCAAATTGGTGCTATTCAGGTGAATATGCAAGCCTGATTGTCACAATGCATTAGCATGAATTTTTTTTTTTGCACACAAGGTTTCTTTCCCCCAGCCCTTTCCCAAATAGGTGAATAAGGGTCTAATGTTCTTTTCAGAGAGCATGAAGGATGATTTTTTTTTTCTTCTCATGTGTAATAGAGTATTTATTATGTCATGAAGGCAGATTAATATTTTAACCACATGGAAGTATCATTTTCAGATACTGTTTAACTAGGAAGTTAAAGTTGTATGGCTAATTTTAGTTCTGCTGTTTCTGAAAAATGGAAGGTTTAAAGCTAAATTTTATTCCTTGTGAACAGTTTGGATGAATAACCCATTGCAGAGTGCCGGCAAAGGTCCTACATCATTGCCATTCAGAATACAACAAACAGTAGTAGCATAGGCACCCTCTACTTGAGAAGCTTATTTATTTGTTAGGCAGAAATGCAGAAAAATAAATAAAATGCAAGTGGAAAGGGTGAGGAGAAAAGGTGGAAGACTGCTCACTTTTGAAGACCCATTGAGAAAGGGTACATTTCCCCTTCACCAGAACTGAATGGATTTGCTACTGCTGGAGACAGCATTAGCTTGGTAATTTTGTGATTAAAAAAATCAGGCGAGTTTTGATTTGATGTTGGCTGTTCTTCTAAAGCGCTCATCCTCTGTATGCCCAAATGACCACGTTGATCAGTGGTTTAACTGGCAATAATATTAAGGTAGTGAATGAGAAATATTGTGTAGGGTAGGAAACTGTTTATTTAAATAGGGGCTGGTCTCACAGAGGTGAGACCAAAGGAACAGCATTATACCTGCCCTGGTATAAAATAGATTTGAATAATCACAAGTATGGTCTGGAAAACTAGTCTTTTATCAGGTAATAATTAATATAAATCTTTCCCACAGGCAGTTTGCTCTCAGTATTGTATCTGTCTCATGAAGAATTAATCAAACACATCCTTCTTTATTAATCAGTTATGCACCTTACTGAATTTCAGATTAAGAGATGCTAGACAACCTGGAAAAAAATTCATGTTTGTTCTCCCCTGTGTACTTATTTTTAAAAAGTCTCAGGATAAAAAAATGATTGTATCAATGAACTAGACCAGATAAACACATAGTTAAGGTTCATTCTCTTTGATAGTTTTTCAAAGTTAGCCTACAAAGACAATTTAATTTATCCTTTAATTCCTTGTGTGCCAGTACCTTAGAGTTACTGATATTATTTAAAATATTTAATTATATGCAAATAATTTTCCACTGTGTCGGTTCTTTCACAGCTAGATATCTATGTCCTTAGATCTTTAGATCATGGCTAGATATATGTGTCCTTAGATCTTTAGAGTGGTTGGCATTTTATTTACAGTTAGTATTTTGTTTCATCTCAGATACCACAGAGGGTGGCAGCAGAGCCTCTCTACACAGATATGCTTGGACTTCTGATCCAATGTGAGTATCCAAGCTCAAGGGTCATTTCTAGAAGCAGAAGAGATGCAGGGAGTAAACACCCATAGTTGTCAGAAGTTAGCCAGTCAGAAGTTTCCAACTGAAAAGTCCTATTAAAAGTTTGTTTTGTCCTTGCAATTCTAATTTTACTGGCTCTTTAATGTAGTCTAGGATCAGGTAATAATATAAACCATATCCTCTGTCTCCATCCACAAGCCCATTTTATTAATCATATTAGGTATGCAGCTCTTAAATTCCTTTTCTATTACATGATAAATTCCATAGTATTATGTGATCAATTTACTGTAACACTTAACTAGTACATTTTACCAGAAATCATAGCAGTATGCACTGAACAGAAAATGTAGCAATCAAATTCTGAATCTTGTCTTGAGCTGCACCTTCCTATTATATTTCTTCCTTTGGGAGGAATGTTCAGGATGATTGCTCAGACATGGGCTATTCACAGCATGTAGCTCACAAACACGCTAATCCCAGCATTTGATAAAGCGTTATTTAGATTTTTGGCAATTGTCATGAGTTTTAAATCCCACCACAAAGATTGTTTGAATGTTTCCTAAGGATAATTTCCAGTAATGAAATATGTACTGCTTTTACCTGCACATTTGTATCATTGTTCCTCTTATGGCATGTTGGACTCAGAACAAGAAATCATAATTGTGGTCTTGAGTTCCTGTGCATAGTTCAAAATAAAGTTAGCAATGGAAGAAAATTATCATGTGCTTTCTATCATGCATAATAAACATTACACCCATAAAAATAAGCCAACAATGCAAGACTATTTGCTATATTATTAAATTATCAGTTAAATACCTAGATAAATACTTGGTTTTAATGCTGAATAACTGAGAAAAAAAATTATATTTGCTTTGCTCTCACAGGAGGAGATAATGAATCCTCTTTAAAGGCTGAAATGTGAATGCAGCCTCTCTTTCCAATACTTATAGACTGTGGAGTCATTAATATTTTCTCATTAATGTAAATGAGCTAGGTAAGAACAATTGATTTTTCCTAGGAATTAATTGGACATGATCAATCCCTAAAACAAGTGTGACAACAAGGTCATTCATCAGCTGCTTAACATTGCAATAGCCTAAGCTTGCCCTTTCACCTAGGAAAAGATGCCATGCCCTGGAGAAAAGGCTTTTAAATCATTGTGCTATTGACAAAAAATTGTGTACTGTTGTCTCTCACAGACTCATCATTCTTAATGTTGAGGTGAAAGTCGCTGGCTTCAAGTATTTTGTAATTTGCATTGTTCAACCTTTGGATTTAAGGCAAAAATATAAAGTATATATAGAAAACTAAGGGTCTTCTCAGCTATGCAGGGATCTTCAGGCATTGGAAGTGATATGCAATGTCATAATTTAATTAATGTCTAGATCTTCTACACACTTTTGAGTGAGATGATTGTATTTTTAAATTATACCAGTGAAATAATCTGACCCATCACTTATTTGCTTCAAATTATTTTGAGCACTGAATTCACCTCCAATTTGCCAGTGTTTTGCTTTTTTTGAAGAGGTTGCTTTCTCCCTACTGCAGCAAAAACACCTTCCCTCTTATTCTTCATAAATGTTTACAAAATCCTGTTCAAATTCAAAGATAATATGCATGAAGGGAACGGTAGGATGACCATAATGCAGAAAATAATTTCTAGAATGTAATGGAAGGAACTTCTTAGTATTGCTGAAGTAGCCAACAACTTTCCCTTATTTTTAAAGGAGTCAAAATTCAGTAAGGAGACAACCCCCTCCACCTGCAAACAGTACATCAAACTATCATTTAACCCAAAAAGCACAAACAAGATCCAGTAGCAGGAAATGAAAACTTGAAACAGTTGAAAGAAAGATTTTTTTTTTTTGTAATGAGATTGTCAAGTTAATGGAATAATTTATCAACACCTTTTGTGGTTTTTTAAGGATTGCTTACTTGCAATCCTTTGCAGAGACTTTGTATGTTCTTAAAATGTGCTTTTTTATTTCAAGCAAAAGATTTTTGGCTAGTAGGACCAAACATATGGCCTGGTAGGGAAAAAACGAGGAAGAAAAAAGAAAAGGCTGTTGTGTGCACTTCCCCACCATGAAATCTGGCATGCTGTTTCACACCTCTGTGAGCAGTGAGCATAGTGTAGAACACAAGAGTGTAGCGTGGAGCCTTTGGCTTATAATGACAAAGCTGCAGTTGTAATGTTTTGATGTGATCATTGTTCAATAAACGTATGAAAGGTTTTATCTGGGTCAGACTTAATACTACTTCCTTTTGAATGTAATTGGATTTGTGGCACTGGCTGTAATTGAGCTAGGTAGGGCATGAATTTTGGTGTGAAGTGTAATGGACAATATCCCCACCAAGAAGAAACACTGGACTTATTTTCTGAAGACCATAAAAATGTGTAGGACCATCCATTTGTATGAAAGAAATTTATTATGTGAAAAAAAAAATTGTTTAAGTGACTGAGGAATTATTCCTATGGTGTTAATTCTAGTAACATAAAATTCTCATCTTCACACCTTGCATCTATGTCAAGCCCTCTAAGCTTTTATCTTTGTCTTATGGCTTTCTACATATGACAATTTTTATTCCTTTTCAATTAGAGAAGGGGAAAAATGACTTAAATAATTCTTTTCTGTGTTCAGTGATGTCAAAAATGTGTTGCTGACACTGCCAGTTCAAGACTTTTGGAAACATGAAATAAATTGCAAAGGACTAAGAGGAGCAATTTAAGAAGGTGCATTATCCAAACATATGTACATGCACACTCCGCTAGTCTCTGGACATCTGGTTGAATCTGGAATTACTAGAGTAACTTTCAGGTAATGGTGAGCATGCACTTGCTACTAATTCCTATAGGAAAATACTGGACACTGTGCACGGCACTGACAAATTGCTCCCAGTGGCATCTAAGATATTTCACTGTTGTCATTATAGCCTCTAGCAAACGCAGGATATTTGAACAGAGTATGGTGTCTGCAATGTATTAAAGATATTATATCCCTATTTATAGTCCAATTCCATGAATAGAAAATTCCAACAGAGAATGTTTACTATAGAAATTTTGGAATATAGAGCAAAAGGCAGGTATGTTTATTTTATGGGCCAGGTATTTAGAAAAAAGCAATTAAAGCCACCTTGCTCATTAACCTTTCAGTTCCTTGTAGAGCACTTTAAGCACAAGAAAGTGATTGCATTTTGATTTGTAATGCTTCAGTGAACTGGCCCTCTTCTCTGGGTATATGTGCACTATACTGTGCACACATGTACTGTAGCATGAGCTCTAAACACTTGCATGTGTTTTTGTTTCACTGTGATTTAACTGATATGATGATCTAAATTCTTTGAACTTATGGATTGCAAATGCCTTTTACCATGAACTTTGTTCAGTCATTTTTACATCTACTTTGCAAAGCTATATCACATGCCATAACTGCATTATCATGGTTATTGCTATTTGAGAAGACTCAACAAATTATAAACAATATCAAATCAAGATAATGATTTATAGAAATATAGCTTGACTTTTGCAGTACAAATTAGAAAAAATGACAGCATATTATTTCTCCATCACTGAGTATGATGACCACAAGTTGATGAATTCTTACTCCTTTTAGAAGGTATAGGAGATGAGGAAAAATGCCAAATTACATCCCATGTAGTTGGCCTAAGAAATGTATTAGCTGAATCAGAAATCTTATTTTAAAGCAGTGTATGTATTAGCAAAAGAGACATCTTGAAAAGTATTTGGGTTCTCAGAAGCTAATGAGAATGGCCTGCTGTGCTCATAAATATTAATTTGCTCTTATGTTAATTTTTAAATTTCCTTCCAACAGCAATTAAAAATAATAGATAAAAAGAAACATGAAAGGTAAAATAATTTTTTCCCCCGACTTATAATTACAGAAAAATAACCCATGTGTGGGATGAAGTTTTCTTCCTTCAGCCTTCATAAAGGCATATCCAAATAAACCTAAAATACAGAGCTTCTTAAAATGCAAAGGTTTTTCATCATCTTGGCAGCTGTGACATGCGATCGTAACACACCTGATGTATCCTTGTCTCTACAAAACTTCAGACACAATGGCATTTTGCTCTTTATGTTAAAGTTTGTGACTTCAGTGTTTAGAGAACATTGCACATGTACATGAGGTAAAAGGTTCAGCCTCTGATCAAGGTCTGGAAGGGACTTTTTCCCAACAATATTAGAAGAGACCTTAGGTTTTCATTTCTCTTTGTATTTAGCTTCATATTTTTTAGTGTGAATTGTCACTGCAAAGGTTGAAAATGTTGATTCTTTTAGTCTTCCCTTCTGAGGCTGTCACATGCATACGGCATGACAAAAATGGTTTGGTCCAACTAAAGCAACTGGTTGAGAGAAGAGAGATTATGACATGTAATGGTAGAAATAGGAATTTCGTGTTATATGAATTGTCATGCTATTTGTATTATTTTTAATACAAATTACAAAATCTCAGTCTATAGGCCTGCCTGTACTTCTGGACTTACCAATTTTTTTTAAGCAGCATTTTTACTGTCAAAACATGGTTTTGGATTGTGAAATTCTTGATTTAAATGTAACACACTCTCAATTAAGAGTTATTATCCAAAAATTGTACCTTTTAACTGAGTTCTAAAGAAAGTAAATAATGTTGGTGTCAGTCTGCTGAGTGAAGCACAGAGAAATCAAATTGTGTAGAGTGATACAGGGAGTTTGTAGCAGTGGTACTCTTGATGCAGGTATTTATATTTCTGGGTCTGATTGCAAATCTGTCCTTGTTTAAATAGGAGACTAAGATGTTTGGAATGTTTTACAGTGGTTCAAAAACAATTCTTAAGAAAAAGCAAGTAGACATTTTATATTACCAACAAAATTGTTCATCACATGCACTGTTGTAGACTTCATCTTGGTGACTTTCTTATTCCTTTGGCACTCCTGTGGTAAAAGGTAATTAACTTCATATGAAAAAAAAAATGGAAAATGGTAGCTTTTCCACCACAATGAAATGCTGCAATCTGAATGAATGATGAAGCCTTTAGAATTAGTGGCAACGTTACTGTAGTGAACTCAGCGAGTGACCTGCCCTGAAGGAACAGGGAAAAGCAATAATGTTCATGTCCCATCTGTCAGGAAGTTGTAGGAGACATTTGTTACATAATGACTGTCCCATTCACTGAAATATTATGGGGATTAGAAAATACCTTGCATAATTTATATACACCATCTCTATTCTGGAACCATACATTATACTTCCCACAGACAGATTAAGCTGACATTCTGAACCATGTGCATGGTTTATGTGGGTAACATAATACTTTCAAATTATATCTGCTATGAGCCAATAAAATTAGTATGGGGTTGTTTGGCAATAGCCTAATAACAGCTAAACTAACAAAGGTTTATAAAATACTTCTCTCCTAATTTTTCATGGGGCATTCATTGTTTTTATTTTTTTTTCTTAGCTTTACTGATGAAAGGCAGCATTAAAAACCAGTACTGTTACTACCCAACATGCCAGTGTTCTCAGGCATATATAGAATATGAATCTCTTCTGCTCAAATATTAATTTCTATGGTTCAATAACTGAATTTTCAGCTAATATAGAATTCCCACAAAGCTATGAAAAGTTACACTCACTTAGAATTGAGCTGCTTGAAATAGAAAATGTGATGATTTTAGATACACTTTCTGAGACGGCATTTTACTGTTACATCAGTTTTTATTTCTGTATGGATATTTTTCAAAATACCTTCACTGATTGAAGGTATTGTTCCAAAACAATTACTGAACACTTTCATTCCATTAGGGCTTTGTTTCTTTGGGTTTTGGGGGCAAGAGGGTGCTTCCTCTTTTGAGAATATCCCACTAGTACAAAACCGTTGGCACTATTTGACTTTGAAGAACTATAAATCTGTTCAAGACAATGACAGGACAAGAGGATTGATTGTTTCTTTTATATTGGGATTGTCGGTTTCGGAGCTGAGAGAGATAGAACCATGACACAATAGTGAGGAGGCCAGCAGTGCACAGCTTCTTCATCCATCTGGGAATTTGCCCTAGGTGCTGTGTTAACTCAGTGGTGGCTTTGGTGTATTTTCTTTGCAGCCTGCTGTGTCTTCGGGGGGAGCAGCGCTGCTCCTCTTCTGCCACGGAGCATAGTGCTTTCTGTTGGCTCTGCTTCCAGCCCAGTAAAGCTGAGCTTCCACAGACTTACCAGTTTTGTTGCTGATCACGGAGGTAGCCTGGCCTGCCTGCCCACTCTTTGGGGAAGACCAAGTGTTTGTGTGGCTGTGTTTTCACTTGGGTGGGATGCCCTGATTTCCCAGCTATTCCAGCGCATCTTATCTCAAGAGTGTGTGCTAGGGCAAAGGATGTGGGAACATATGGCTGGGGTAGGAGATATGTGCAGCATTTTCTCGTGGCAACATTAGTGGTTTATGCTTTGTTCAAGTACAGCGTTCAGTGTGTATTTTCTTTACTCCTAACCAAGAGTTTAGAAAAGGGATATACATTATGATTAAATTAAAAGCATTGGAAAGGAATGGAATTTCTTCTTTCCCATTACTCCTTTACAAAGATGCAGAAGATAGACTGTCTTAGAGAATTATTGATGTAGTCATTTCATCAGATGGGTAACATCTGAACAGTAACTTTTATTCCATTTTCCTCAATCAGCTTAGATTTATTCTAAAAAAGTACATTGTTGCATTTAGGTCAGTTATTTCCCTTATTTAAAAATCTATTTCAAAATTTGAAAACAAAGATGTTTATTTTCTATTAAGAAAAAATACTTTATATTGTATAAGATGACTGGAGAAGGATAAAGATCTAATTAATAAACGAGGAGACTAGATTTAATTCTATTTCACACCTTTGGGGGAGTGGAACTGCCTGGGACACAAAGCATTGATCTAATATCTGTTCAAGACTTTTAGGATTGACACGTGTTAAAATTTGTTTTGTATTTTAAAATTTGCTTTCTGATCATTAATGTGTTATAACAACTGAAAGAGGTGTAACCTCATGAAAGGGAGCTCTTCCTACTTTTACTACTGTTTTAACCTCGTAGCAGAATTTAATACCACTAGATGCATTTGCTGATAAACTCTTTTAATTAAACACCTCAACACACTCCACACAGAGTTCTCAGGTAAAAAGAAGCTGAAACATTTTCTTGCTGGAAGATCAGTAGGTGGTTAGTGTCAGCAACAGCATATTTTGTTCATACTTTCCTGTGATAACTATCAGTTTAGAGAAAAGAAAAACAACCTTAAATTCTACACAAATAAAATGGGAATGAGGCTCACATTGTATGTAACCATACTGACACAGGTTTTGACATCCTATTGTGCTACTTTGGGCTTAGGTAGAGTTCATTTTCTTCACAATGTCTGGTATGAAGATGTGTTTTGGATTAGTGCTGAATACAGGGTTGACAATGTGGAGGTGTTTTTGTAATTGCTGAGTGAGGCTTGCCCAGAGCCAAGGCTTTCTCTGCTTTCTCTGCTGGTGAGGAAGTCAGGAGTGCCTCGGAGAGTAGGAGACACAGCTACGACAGGTGACTCAAACTGACCAAAGGGATATTCCAGACCACATGGCACCAGGCTCAGGATATGAAAGGGAGGAAGGAGGAGGGGGTGGGGGGATATTTGGGGTGATGGCATTTGTCTTCCCAAGTATCTATTGCTCATGATGGGGCCCTGCTTGCCTGGAAATGGCTAAACACCTGCCTGCCTATGGAAAGTAGTGAATGAATTCCTTGTTTTACTTTGTGTGCACGGCTTTTGCTTTCCCTAATAAACTGTCTTTATCTCAATCCATGCATTTTCTAGTTTCTACCCTTCTGATTCTCCTGCTGATCTCATTGGTGGGGCAGTGAGTAAGAGCTTGTGCGGTGCTTGGCTAGGGTTAAACCATAACAACTATTGTAAGTTTTTTTAGAACACAGAATTGTTGGTGATAGAGATCTAAGGAGAATAAAGCTATAGAAATACAATGCCATTTCACTAATGTACTTGAAAATCCTCATGGAAACGTAGTGGTCTTTTCACTGATTTCTTGAGTGTTCCTTCATGAAAATGGCCTCAGGTCTTTCATTCTGTTTGACTGCTGCCTCTTTGTGTGCTGCCCTGAAGGCTTTGTAAGTCAGCAAGCAGGCTTGTCAGTTCCTCTTGTGCTGTAGATCTTTATTAATAGGGAATAAATAATATTATCAGTTCTGAAATTGCCATTTGCAAAATAACTGATGCTTCAAAGAAAAGAAGTATTAAGTATGATCTCTGTTTCTTCTGCTGTTAGTGGTATAGACCAGTATGGAAAGGAATTTATAGTTTGGAGTCTGCCTCCCAACCCTCTGCCCTATAACAGCAAGCAACTGCTTTCATTAAATTTTGTTATTGTGAGTCAGGAAACACTAATGTGTAGACCTAAATAAGAAGTGGAATCCTGACATTGTTGAATCACAGTAATCTATTGACTGCCCTGACCTGCAGAATGGAGTAAAACTGCACAGTTTAAGGATTTTGAGGTAGCAGAGCTGCAGCAGATCATTGAGCCAGAACTTCCAGCCCATTAGTCAGAACCCCATGGCACACAGGTATGGTGGATATACAAGCAGGAAAATGAGACTTGTACCATAGTTATTTCAGGCTACTAAGTTAACATACCTACAGTTAAGGAATCAAAATTTACTAGGTAATTGACTATATTGCTTTTACCAGCTACTATAGAAATCTTTATGACACTTAATTATTAATCTAGTATTCATTATTTTAAAGATAAATGAAAATTGAGCTCTGTTAAATATTGTTTATTTTATGTCCTTGGGGTCTTAACCAAGAACAGTAATTTTGCTGGGTTTTCCCCCTCTTTTCTGCAAGATTTATGATGAATTTGAATATTCAAGTTCTTTAATTAAAATATTTCATTTTGTGCTTGTTTTTACATGGGACACAGAGTTGATTAACTTTTCCTGAGTATATTTTGGAAGATTGATAGTTAAGTTTTGCTAAGTTTAGCTTTTATAAAGATCTTACCTGAAATTATTTCTGTGACAAGATCCTGCTCCTAAGGTATCATAATAATGAATCAAAAACTAAAGATTATATGCTAGGTTGCCACTCTTTGTAATGTAAGTAGACGGTGAAGCAGAAAAAAAATTCTATTTCCAAACAGAATCTGTAACAGATGAAGAAGGGAGAAGCTTTATAATAGGGAGGTGTGTTGCAGAAGAGATATAGTAGCAGTGAGGAGCACTGCTGTTACTGTTTTAAAACCTACTGCTTTGCTGGAGTGCCCATGCGAATACAGGAGCTCTTTACAAAACTGTCCCCATGTGGATATGTGAAAATGTTATTTATCTTGAAAATGTATATCTGAAAAATTTGCATGTTTCTTTTTAAAATAGCAATGCAAACATTCTTACAGTTCTTTGTACTCATGTAGACCTATCCCCTCATTTATAGAGCTTACTTACTTTTAAAAAGAAACTCCTTTCCCTGGCTGTGGAAAACAAAGAGGTATTCAGCAGTGGTTAAAAGGCAGGAGGGCCAAGGCTTTTGGAATGCTGTATGTAACATGAGAATCCCTCAAGCAGAATGGAGGGACCACGCAGTCAGTGCTGTGTATTCCTACCTGCCTACAGGGATATAGTCATGCAATATTAAATGTTCTTTTTATTAAACTCGTTATATTTTCCTTATTGATTCTATAATCTTTCAAAGAATATTTTTTGCACATATTAAGTAGTGAAGTACATACAATTTTATTATTAAATTTTTATTAAGCATTAAATACTTGAAAAATATTTTTCAAATCCAAAACTGACGAGTATTTAACTATTAGATGTGCAAATATAATGAAATTGCATTTTGAAAACAAGAGCCAACAGATTCTTCATGAACAAGCTGAAACTCATTAAACTTCTTGTAGTTGCTGTCGCAGGTAACATCCATGCTGGAATGCTGCATAGTTTGGGTGCTGGGAAGGTAGGTGCTTGTTTGCATTGGAAGTGGAGGAGAGCAGCAGCTTAGTTTGGGTGCTGAGCAGAGATTTAGTGCCCTCACTGCTGTAGTCTGGGTGATATTTTGAGGAAGCTGTTTTGCTTTGCTAAAAGAGTGTCTTTGCTGAGTTTTTGATGAAGCTAGCCTGCCTGTTGGTGATCTTCAGAAATGGTCTCTGCACTTTTTCATAATTTTATGGTATTCTTTGAGCCAATTCCTGGGCAAAGTGAGAACCAGAGTAGCTAATTACTCTTACTCACACCAGAGGAATCCTATGTATTTTTATGCCATCTGCGTTTGCTTTCCATGTTCTAAGAGATCTCTAAATGTACATTTTGTTGGGTTTTTTTCCCCCTGTAATTCAGCGTAGGTTTGTTAAATGCTGGATCATTATGGATTCTCTTCTGGTGGATTATGCAAACTGGGCATGGGTGGGACTTGTGGGTAGTATTCGTGGTTGTTTGTTTCATGTCTACAATAAAAATTTTCTCTTCTCAATTCTGATTGCAACTTTTGGCTTCCTCCTGGTTTTGGCAGATTGAGAGAGTTCGTTTTTTTTAATTTCCAAATTATTTCCTTTGTATCCGAGTTCCATAATGTAATGAGCCTTTAGGGTACTCCTGCAGTGTTTTCTCTGTTTGCTTTATGCACAGCCTTGATGAGAAGGCTCTGGCAGTTTGCAGCTGTTTTAAAACAGGTTTAGATCAGGGAGAGCTTCAGAAAGCCTGTCCTGCTGCCCATCCCTGTCCTGCTTCCTGTCCCTGTCCTGCTGGGACACAAACCAGTGTGAGGTGACTGGAGGATGTCCAGGTTAATATGTAGTAGAGAAGTGTCCATGAAAATGTTACAAACGAGGACCGAATAAGCATTGAACATTCTATGCTTTCAATATTGATAATAAAATGCACATTGTCACAAAGAGCTGTGCTGAGCAGATGTAGCCTACTTTGGTGCAGATTAATTAGACCGAACAGGAACTTAAGTCTGCTCTACAAATGTAGTATATTAAATCATATGTTAAAGATGCAGTAAGAGGTTTTCACCTGTTAGAAAAAACAGCCCCTGATGCAACAAACACATCAGGGGTTTCAGCTGTAGGCTACAGCTGTATTGGTTGATGATCTGGCTCATTGTAGGCTTTAGGTAGTATCCTTTTTTCTACTGAATAATAAAAAATACTTTTTAAAATTTTTTTCTGAACTGGTCTTAGTGAGTGGTGGACTAATACTGTAACATTCAGTACTCACTGAATTAAGGAAGACTACTGAAGTTCATTGCACAATGGCCGTTCATACTGCGGTGCGGGAGAAATCATGGCCCTTTCTACATACCTTTTGTTTGCACAGTTAATACTGCTCATAAGAACAAATCTCATGTTAAAGATGATAATGAAATATATTAATATCTTTAGCTGATCCCACTGACTGGGACAGATTGAAATAATTTTTTGAAGAGTATGTCTTACAGTATGAGCATTCCTACTGAGAACATAGGCCAGCAGTCTAAGACAACATGTAAATTTTTAGTTTATTTATTTCAGTATAATTAAATGTTACAACCTCTTTTCACATACTTTTATTCTCCCTTAAATTTATTCTTATTTTTTTCTAATTCATGTTGCTTACTTAAAAATGTTTTAGATAATGTCAAGATACTTGTATTTTGTAATCAAAATATTAACCTAGGGTAGTTACACTTGTATGATCTTAAGAATTTAGCTGTACTTCTATAGGAGTACCACTCTAAGCATTTCCTCTAAGGACAAGCACTGAGACACATTACGTCTGGAAGTAATATTTCTCTTTCAGTTGTTCTGTTCTAATGATATTTAACAGTATCAAAATACGTGGTTAAACATAGACTGGCAATTTAAAACTGTTTTGATTGCCACACAGAGTAACCTGCCTTTTAATAGGATGTTTGAACTGTGTTAGGGTAACCTGATAGAGCTAACATAATCATAAAAGATAATTTTTTAATATATCAAGACATACTAATAGGTTGCTGTGGCGTAATATCTGAAGATGCTTTAGTATATTTCTTGTTTAATGCCAGTTTGCAGAGTTACGTCTCATCTCTATAGGACACTTCTAAATATAGCCCAGCCCATTGGGTTTTTTAACTTGTGTAGACATTGCCTCAAAGTCTGTCTCCTATCATCCCTTCCAAAACATCTTTTTTGGTGAGAGAAACTCTGGGTGAGGACCAGTCAGATCTGGTGTAGAGCCAAGATGGGAAACCTTTAGCTGACAGACACTGAGATTTTTAGTGAATATCAGAAAAGTGCCAACTCTGTCCTGTGAAGAGTGATTTTGGTAAATGGAAGAGAGCTCAATATCTGTTGAAAATAAAGTGAAATTGAAAGATAAGCCCTAGATATCCTGAGGGAAGAATAATGCTGGACAAGCCACCTCTGCTACTTTTACCATAATAACATGAATGAAGAGAAATTAAAAAGGTGGGCCACAAGCATCTGTATACTTATCCTACCAGAGATTTTACTCAATAAAAGTCCATAGCAGTTTTCATCAGAAAAATAAGCCACATTTATCTAAGACAATTTACCAGACCAGCCAGACACTATTGGCCCATCTGGAAAGCTGATAATTCCCGTAACAGGAAAATGTGGTACACTTATCTCTGTATCTTGGTTACCACTCTGCAGATAAATTCATAGTCCCAAACTGTTCAACAACAGAAAATGCATTTTTAGCACTGCGATATGTTACTGTCTGTGTTTTGGTTTTTGTTACTTATCAGTTCTGTTGATAAGTTATGATTGATCTTACAATTGATGAACACACGTGGGCAAACTTTTTGTGAGTAACTGATGAATTTTGGGTGCCTCAGGTTTTGAAAGGTGCTGATTTTATGTCAGCAATATTCAGAAATTTTATTTTGTTCTGGCATTTAAGTGCTGCATAGTAGACCCTTCTCTCTTTCACAAAAAAATGCCAAATTGAAAATCTGTGTAGTATTTATTCTGTAGTAGTTTGGCACTTGGAAGTGAAAAATGAAAGGACTTGCTGAGCTAAATCACTGGGGATATGTGTGGGAGGACAGTTACCAGAGCATGTCGTGTTGTTGCGCAGTCCCTGTCAAACCCGATCATCTTGCATTTTTACCTGCTGTGGATTTCTCCATTTCCAGGAAATCATTGTTTATCTTTCTAGCTCAGGCTTTTGGGCCATTTTTTTAAAGAGTGGAAGAAAAAGCTTATAGTAATTTATGTCCAAAATTACATATCACACAAGAAGGCTGTTAGAAATAAGTATTAAGAAGTACTTAAGTACTTAAGAAATAAGTACTGTGGTTAGTATTCCATGTAATTCCGTACCCTTTTTTAGTAACTCATTGTATGAAATGATTTACTGAAGTACCAGAGATTCAGTATGTATCTGTCTGCTATAAATGTGTCCCATTCACAATTCAATTCCAAGCAGTTATTTTATATTAGAAACCAGCAAGGCAGTGCATGGCAGAAAGTTGTTTGTGTAGACTATTGTAACATTTGTTTTAGTACTCTGCTGAAGTCTGCTGGCCAAACTCACCCTAATATGAATCAATGAAGTTTTTAAAAACCCCAGCATTTTTTTTGAGGTTTAAATAAAATCATGAACAAAAATTAATTTAAAAAACAATTGCCTTAAAAGTTTCTAAGTTTCTAGACATCACTGTACAGCAATTTTAATTTATGAGTCTTTTCAAAAGAGATTAATAATCTCTTTTATCTTCCAGATGTTGAACATTACGATTGTTCCTTTTGCCACTGGGCTAGTATGCAGTCACTGAGGAATATTTGCCTAGCATCTCTCTGCTTAGGCTGCAGCTTTACAAATAACTGTTCATAACTTCTCATCTCTCAGCTGCATTATAAATACTTTAAGGTTCCCAGCTGCACTGTGTTTTTACAAACATCTTAAAATTATGAGCTTACTGGCATGCAGCTGGGTGAATGCAGCTATGAATGGTTTATACTCAAGGAAAATTTCTGAATAGCATTGGAATTTTTTACTTGTTGAAGTAATCTGGTGTTAGGAAAGTAGGGCCTGCAGATATTTTTTTTTTCCCCACCATTGCCACCATATTTTTCCTTTCATAGCTGGTGGTCTGACATCTGTGAAACTATCTTATGTCATCATCTAGTCTGAGTTGTAAAGAGTAACCATCTAAAATGCATATATGTGCAGTGGGTTTGTAGCAAGAGGTGATGAAGGAACAAGAAAATGATAGCTGTGGGCTTATTTATAGCACAGAGTACTTTCCAGTTATTGTTCATTGAAATTTTTAGGATGGCTGCTTCTTAGGGAGTATACCATAATAAATCATTTCTCTCCTTACTGGATGGCCTAGTGAAGTTTTCAGTGGTAACACTCTAAATGGGGAGTACATAATCTTGCTTCTAGAAGGTCTGTGTACACTAAGATCATGGCTTCTTGTGCAGCTGGAAAAGTGAGAACGGGGTGGATATCTTGAAAGCAGTTGTGAGTTATCCTTGCCTAGCTGAAATCAATAGCAATTGCCTGTATCACTCCCTTGGAGTTGCCTGCTGGCATGTTTCTACATCACAGAATATTTAGAATCGTAATAGTTCACAGCATTCTTCATTTTTACAGATTTAAGATCCCTGAAAATTTAGTGCTTAGTTTGAATATCAAATTACAATTTTTAAAATACATCTATGTCATAAAATATGGTGTGTTATTTTTGAACTTCATTGTCTACCTGACTTGTAGACTTAATTGTAATGATCAAGTCCTTGGGGCTGAAGGGTTGTTCTAAGGTTTCACAGTATGGAGTGCAATGATAGAGATTAAGTATGTGGAACGGTGATGAACTGCATCCTCTCTGGCATGAAGTCAAGAGCATTCAGTTTCTTGTTTAACAGTTCATGAACTGGCTTTTGATTTGACTGATGATGTATTCTTTTTTTTCAGACATCTGGGAGACTCAAGATATCTGCTTGCAAACTGTGCTTCCCTGTCCCCCTCAAATGGTGTTCCTTCAGCTAATGTTCATCTCTGGGTTCAACACTACTTCATAGCTCTTGCTATTGATAATATATCATCTGCAGAATTACGGAAATGAATTGTAGGCAAGATATGAAAAACCATCTTCTCTCAGCTAGTCAGAGTCAATCACCTTATATAGGCAGAATTTCATTTAGTTTTTACTTATTGGGCTCATTTTCCTACAAAAACTTACACATCACATTGCTTTTGCTAATAGACATCCAGTCTTTTGGCAAATAGTCATTTTCCTCCTCTGGCTTTGTCAACAGGCCTGTCTCTCTTATTCATATGGCACCTATTGACTAAAGACAATGCAAATAGGCAGGTCTCATAGCCTATAATTATTTTCATTTTTTATTTCATTTCCTTTAGTTAAGGAAGACCAATTTTTTTTTCTTTATTGCTAGTTAAAGGACTGAGGTAGATCTTATCTTTATAGGACACTTTCAAACATAGGCCAGCCACAAGGTTTTACCTTGTGTAGACATTGCTCCAGCATCCTATCTTCCCTTCCAAAACCTCTTGCATGTGAGACAAACTGTGCTAGCACTGAGATCAAGTGCAGAGCCAAAAATATTCATTCATATTTGGCTTTTGTTTTCAGGTTAAAAAATCTTTATGTTTATAAATTAAATAAATATTTTGAGTGTATATATATCCATAATTTATAATTAAATGTAGGGATTTATTGATGGATTCATTAATTTATAGGTCCTCTAATAGATAAAATTATTTTTATCAGTAGTTGAATGATAAATAGTATCATTTATTATATTGATAAAATTACTTTATTAGACTGAAGTAAACAGGAAAGAGTAATGGTTCATGCTTGCAGCATAATAATGATTGCCGTAGGCCTGCCATCGGTCTTATACAGATGACAAGCATTATAAAGTAAATAATCAAAATTTTTACTACTCTTGGCACAGTTACTTGGAAAATACATTCAGTATTCTGACTTTTTCCTCACTTTCCATGCTGTTTTCTCTATAAACATTCTGCCAAATGTAGAGAAAATTCCACTTATCACTTGTTTGATTCTCCTCCTGTGCTAGGATCTGTTCCACACCTGTACATTTTTCATTCATGCTGTGCCTTTTTTGGTTTGAGGCAATTTATTAACTGTGATTGTTCAGAGACATTTTATACAGACGGCTCTTTCTTGATGTGGGACTTTGGTCTTCCATAGCTGTGGACACATGGCAAAAAATAACTTTGTGTGGCAAGCCTTTTTGGTCACCAGCAGAGCTGCTGAGTAAAGGCTTACATAGGCATGGGTGGTAGCTACTAAACCCTTTTCTGAAAGTGTCTGAATTATGTTCTGAAAATCAAGTTTTAAATACAGATGAAGTTTGCATTTTCTGCTGTTGTTGGAACTCGCTGTATGTTGTAACACTATTTAATGTCTGTTGGTTTGTTCTTTTCTTAACCTATAAGAAGTTGGTGATATGTTCTGTGTTCCTTGGAGAGCTGTGAATCCAAATTAATTCATTACAACATGCTTTGGAATCCTTAAATGTTTCAAAGCTACTACTGATTAAAGAAACCTTTTTGCTAAAATATTGGGGAAAATAGTGGGCTTGGGTCTATCTTGGGTCAGATTCAGTATAGGTTCATAGTAATCTATGAAAATCTATAGAAACACGTTTACTGGCATTTATGTTTGTAGTTTTTTGAACTTATTACTTAAGATCTGTTAGCCATAAAAAATTTCTTATTTTCAGTATTACTATTCTGATTTATCTTGTGTGTTGGTTAAACTAAAGGTGTACTTTATTCTTTCACAATAGTGAAATGTACAGGCGACTAAAAATTCAATTATATAACTTTTTCAGAGGAAAGAATAAGCAAAATTATATTCAGAATGGAACTGTAGTTCATAGCTTCAGCTTGATCTGGGAAAAGGCTGAGGATATATGAAGTAGTTCACATACTTTTTCAGTAAAAAAAAACTGAAGTTAAAATTTTGGTTCAAGATTCTTGAGGTTTTCAGTGCCATATATAATTGAATTGATAAATAAATATGATATTGAAACTTGGGTTGAATCTGTATTTTATCACTCTAAGATTCACAACCAGCTTCATTGGTAAATAAGCCATTTTGAGACAATATAAGATATCTAATACAGTTACCATATAGACAGCTGAATTCTTTGTCATAGACCTGATACATTGAGTGAGCAGACTAAACAATCTTTTAATGCAGATTTATGTTCTGGGAGGCACAGAACAGAACTCATGTCATTTCAGGTCTTTGCCACTGAGAACTATCTTAGACAGCATGTACTCATGCAACCTGCTTTTGAAAGAAAATAAGTAATGCAGAAACTCAGGTGGTAGAAAAGGTTTATTTTCCCTAAGCAATACAAAATTATTTATCTTGAATTCCTCTTCCAGAAGACTCCCTACTATTGTTAAATTCTTCAGTGGGAATTTTTGGAACCTCCACAATAATAGGGTAGTGAAACACCTTCTTAAATATATTTATTTTCCAGCCTTTCCCATTGTTGTAGCATTATCCATGAAATGCGGCACCAACAGATTTTTATATCTGGGGAAAAAACCCAATAAGTTGTAAAATAATTCAATAATCCTTTACATTTTGAAGAGGGAAGAGGAAAAATAAAATTTAGTGCAAAAGCTCTGTTTGTAGCCTCAGAAGTTCAGTATATCAGAGTGGAGGTATTTAAATAACAGGAAAAATAAATCTGTTACAATATTACCCAAGAAAAAATAGATAAATGTAATCCCTTTAATATTTGAAATTCTTCTCTGAATGCCTGAGATGTAGAAAATTAGATAAAGTACTAGAGGAATCTCTTTGTTGTTGTAATTTTAATATCATTAGAACCAGGACTATGTTCTCCCGTATTGGAAGGAAGGATGATGGGATCACAAGGAAATAGGAGTCCATAGGAGCTAAAATTCTTCTATGTAGTTCCTGCATTAAAGCATTAAATTGCTTGCAAAGTTTGTGTCATGCTTCCTCTTACTTGCCAAGTCATATGATCAGTTCTTAGCATGGATGCAAGCCTGGCCTATTTTTCATGCTATTTCATCTCACTCTTTCTCTAAAAGCTGCTATTCAGGAGGTCACTGGCAACAGCTACGCTGCCTTTATGTTCTTTCCAGTTCTGCTAGATACAAGAATTTTTAGCTGGTTGGTTGTGGGGGGTTCTTGTGTTGTTGTGGGGTTTGTTTTTGGGTTTTTTTTAAGACTTCCATTCACATGATTTTTCTTAAATTTTCCTAATGTGATGGGGAATATTCTGCAGCTTCATCTTAGAGGATTTTAAAGACTGGTAATGCTGAAGAGCAATAACCTATTTAGAATTGTAAAGCAGATAGTGATAAGTTTCTTAACTCTGTTGTAATGCTAATGGAGGTTGGGAAGTGTGCTTAAAAGGGAGAGATGCAGAAGAGTAGAGCTTTCAGAATTTTGTGGCACTTTGGAACCCATAAGCCCATGGAAGGACCCACAAGAGCATTTGATTGGGATACCTGTTTTGTAAGTTGCCTGTGATAAACCTTCCATTGTATTTAAACAGAGACTAGTTTCAACTAGTCAACTGCTGCCTCCAAAAAGGAGGTTATATAAAGCTAATTAGCTTTCTGGAATAGCATTATACCTTCAAATTAATACTCCTTGGAGCAGGACGTTTGCTGGGGTAGGGAAGGCATTTAGTCTGCTGTGAGGCATTGCTGACGCCTAGTTTTCTGCATTGTAGGATACCACAAGCAATCTAATTGTACTGTCTGATGAACTTTCAGACCTAATGCCAAAACTTGTTCTGATATTCCACTGTTAAAGGATATTCTGTGTCCTATGAAGCTTAACTTATCAAAAATCAGGTTAAGGAGGCTACATTTTGTCCTTTATTCCTTGGTTTTATTGTGTTTGCTGAGCATCCTGACTTAGTGAAAGATGTCCCTGCCCATGACAGATTGCCTGGACTAGATGATTGGTAAACCAAAATAATGTTGAGATTTGGCTAAGATACAGCAAAATCTTGATCACAGGGCAATGTAGTCATGAACACATAAATTTAAAGATACTGTGGATAATATTGAGAAATTTGAATAAACATACACAGTATAATATATATTTTTGGAAAAACTAAATGCTTTTTATTATTACAACACTTCTAAACATAGAAGGTGGTGCCTTTAAAGAGCTTTTCTGAAAACTATCCTATGAAATTCAGCATGTGTATGTAATTTAATGAATCAAGAGTCAAATTAGTAGTAATAAAATAAAACAGTCATTTGGATCTGAAAATGTTCTGCTACAGTTTCCACTACAGCAGGTGATCAATAACATAGTGGAGTGGAAAAACTTGAATTGATTCCACCATCCTTCTTGTGCATATGCTTACATTTCTGGGACTACATCAGGCTCTACTGCTTCAATGTCTAATAGTATTTTAAATCCCTTTTCATTCACATTGAAAAGCAAAACGTGTTGCCCTTTCTGATCTGGGGTGGCACAATCGAGAAAGCTTACTGTGTACAGCTGAAACAAAAAACCCTATGGAAAAAAAAAGATTGAAAACTTTTACAGAGGTGTTTCCTTCCTTTGAAGGTGGGTGTGGGAGGGAGTGGGGAGGGGTCTGGGTTTCCTATTAACATAGTAATGGTTAAATGAAGCACTCATTCTGAATGAAAGTAGTCTCAGTGCCCTTGTGTCCTTATGAAAAGGAATATAAGACCTATGGATCTCATCAATATTATAGCAGGGACATTGAGGGCTGCTGAAAACAAAATGACAGCTGAGACATGTTGGAATCCTTAATGCAAGATGGAAATGCCCAATGTTTTTATAAGTGTTCTTCCTCACTAAAACCTTTAAAACACAAACACAATTTGTTGGCGTATTTTGTCAATAACTGGAGCTCAAAGGAGCAAAGATATTACTAACATATTAATTTTGTTTAGGGTGATTCTAGACCTTGTACTGGAAAAACCACCCAAGTTTAACACATTAATTTTGAGGATTCCCTCTTCCATGTTTGTAGAGTGATTAATAGTACATAAACCGCATAAAATGCCCAGCATAAAAAAAGTCCTGTTCCAATTACATTTGTTGCTCAATAGTTGCAGCTTTAGGATTTGCAGGTTATAATCTAAACTCCTAGTCATATGTTTGGCTTAAACCACCTAAGTATTTTAAAGTGATACATTTTTTTTTTCATCAACTTCCCTTTCAGTGCTAGAGCCTTAAGGCTTCTTCTCCTTAGATATGTTTCCCTACACTCAGAGGTTGAGGTCCTTTAAAAAAACCAAATTTTCTCACTGATATAACTATATGAATTGGCATTTCTTTAAAAAAAATAAATTAACAATAAATAACTAAATAATTCAAGATTTTTTTATTAAAATCACAGGACTTAACAATACTGATTTCCAGTTAAATCAATGGACATTAAATTAATCCTTCTTTATATGACATTACAAAAAGATCCTAATATCCTATTCAAAATTTAATTAATGGAAAACCAGGTTGGAAGGGGACGTCAAGGATCATCTGCTCTGATCTTTTTGGCAAAAACACTGTCCAGCTAAGATGGCACATCACCCTGTCCAGCTGAATCTTTAGAGTCTGATGTTGGGGAACTCACCACTTCCCTGAGGAAATTATACCAATGTCTGATTGTTCTCATTCTGAAAATTGCACCCTTGTGTCTAATCAGAATCTCCCAGGAGTAGCTTGTGCCCATTACCCCTCATACAGAGGGAGACTGCATCTTCTTTGTAGCCACTCTTGAAATACTGGAACATGGTGATAGGTCTCTAAGCCTTCTTTTCTAAAGTCTGAAGAAAACCAGTTCTCTCAGCCTTCACTCAAATGGCAGAATCACTGTCCTTTGATACTTTCCTCCTCTGTACTCTTTCCAGCCTTTCTGCATCTTTTTTGTAATTCTGACTTCTGGTCTACAAAATTACCTCATTTTAGCATGGTATTCTTAGCTTTTTACTCCCTAAATACTGTTGATTCTCTTTTATATTTTACTGCATACATTTTTAGGAGTCAGATTTTTTGCTGTATCAGCAGAACTAGTATGAATATTGTTCTTAAATTCCATTTGGTACGTGCCACTTCAATACTTTCAGTTACCTTTCCTTTTTCATTGAATGAATGCCATTGCCTTTTCAAATGCTGTTCCCTGAAAGAGAGAAAAGATTTTTCAGTTCTAAAATCAGACAATTGCTATTCATAGAAACAAGTTTTTAGCCAATAAATACTATAGAAGCTTGGATTGAAAGGTCACTGCTGCGATAGCCAGTCAGGGTCTGTTTTATTAATGGAAGTAAGTATTATGTGTCTTTGTTGCATAATGTGTTTTGCTGGAAGGTGAAGCTGTACAACAGTGAGCTTTCTCTAGAGGCCTATTCTCTTGGCTTTATGTTGAAGACAGGCTTCAACAGTAAATGGCTTTAAGCTTGTCAAAGAAAGGTTATTAAAAATGTTCCTGCCTTTCAGTCTCCGTGCTCAATAGGTGCAAAAATTCAATACTGTAGGGATTTTTTTCTATTTAGTCATGTCATTTGGCATTTTGCCTATAGCTAAAAATGACATACCATCTGGTTTAAGCTCACTAATGATTCTGCATTTATACCTGAACTGATTGACTAGTTTATTGTTAGAAATTAAGAAATGAACTTGCCGTCTGCTAATTGCACTTTGATTACTATGTTTTGTTAAGATTTTAAATCTCAGTGATTTCTTAAGGTGGTGATTTGAAATCATAATTCTTTTGTACTCACAGGTTTCTGTACTAGTGCTCTGGGTTTTTTGCTACCTTGACACATTTCTTTTATCGCAATATATACTTATAATGTAGTGGAACCTTGTCTGCCTTAGGGCCCTTAGAAATTCACTGACTTCTGGTGTGAGGTGACTGGCAGGAAGTTAAAGTGCAGGTGCTGGGGACAGAGTTGCTGCTTTGCTGAGCACAGGCATCAGGTGAAATAAAATGTGAGGGATTATTTGGGGCTCCCTACACTGATATTTATTGGCACAGGAACTGCTGTGAGCACAGTTGAATCTGTCAGGGAATGCATAATTTGGCTACAAGGTGACTGGAGGCATCCACAGACCTGGGCATAATGCCTAAATAAAGAAATCATCCAAAATAAATATCATGCTCTGTACTCATGCAGCATATCTGGAAGCTATTCCTAAACTTACAGCTGTTTTCCAATGACTTCTGTGACATTGTTGACTGGCAAAATGTTGCATTCGTTGTATAAATCTCTTGGATGTGAATCAATGGGCAGTGGAGCTTTGTTCTGCTTCACAATGGATGCTTTCTAGCAGGGAGAAGTGGCTCTCTGTGACACTGAGCAACCTCTGGTCTTGGAGATGATGTGGGCTTGTTCTCGGATCCCGCCCATCGTAAAACTGCTCCTCAGGACTGAAGGATATCATAGCATTTCTTGACAAACTTAACCACTTCCTGATCATTCAGAATAGTGAAAGTCCAGCATAACTGGATAATAATGTAAGCTTGTGAGCCTTTCTTTTTCTGATGACACCCACTGCAATCAAGATACATGGCACATTTTGTCCTGCTAGAGTGGAAAAAGGTATTTTTCCCAACCCTCTAGCCTGAATGTAAGGTGATTTCAAAAAGAGGTACTAGAAAGCATTAAGGGACTGTTCTGTGTCACTGACAGATCTAGGAGCAGCATTTTTATTGAAAATAATGGGCAAGGGCTTTTGTTTGGTATTATCAGAGCTGGGATGTGTGCCTGTATTCACAGGATTAATTCAAGTCCTTCAAAGACGGTTTCAGACTTTCAGAAAAGTAATTTATGTGATCAGACCAGCGACACTTGAAAAACAATTGTTTCTCAAGAAGTGCCTCTGATAATGGAAACAGAGATGCTTCTCTCATTATGAAAACTGATTTTGTGAGGTTCCTGCCCCAGCTGCTTCAGATTGCATGAGCCCAAAACCCAAATGGTTTTGCTATCTTATGTTCTAGCTACCGAGCAGTGCAGAAAAGTAATCTAAAGACAGTCCTGTGTGACTTTTTGCCAAAATCTATTAGCTTAGGAAAGAAACCTTAGAATTTTACAAGCAGCACCCTTCTCAGAAGGGTGTCTTTATAGCCTTGAAACTAATGTTTCAGTCTGAAACTTGTCTCTAGTACACACTTATGTTACTTCTAGAATATTTTATTGTCTTGATGCTGTGATACAGGTGGTAATCACTTCATGATATTGTGGTAAAATATGAATAGACCACTTTACTGCAAAACAGAAACTGTTTCAAATTCCTTGAGTTTAAAAATTTTAAGTCATACCTTTCAAATATTTTAGCTGCATTGTTTTTCATTCTGGTTTGCAGTAATGAAGTACATATAAACTGGTAGGTATAGTGGTGTCATTTACAAGGAAAATTTCTGTTTGTTGGGGGGGTCTTTACTGCTGTTGGCAAACATTTGCATGTAAATAATTTAGAATGGTATGAAAGCATGCTCTGCATTTAGCTGTGACAATTTTCAGTAGCTACACAAAAAAACCAAGATGGGCTTTGGTTGAAGTATATTAAGTTTTAAATTTGAAAGGTTTTATTACTACTTCTCCTTTTCACAGTTAGTAGTTTTACTTTTGCCTGTGATGAAGGCCTTGCTTTTAGATACCTAATTTTTAGAAGAGTCATAATACAGGTCTATATAGGTTTCAAAAAGAAATTTGGTGACATCTTGAACTCTGTTCACATTATTTTTTCTGAACAAGTCCAAGCCACACCCATCACACAAGATGTCAGGTATGAATAACTTACAATATCATATTTCTAATGCACATTGCCTTTGGTTTCTTTAGTTTGCTTAATGAAATATTATTCATAGCTTAGGATAGAAATGCTTTTACTTAGCCAAATGTAAGCAACAAAAACTGTGAATATATATTATTCTAACTATCAAAATCAACTAATCATGTTATACCTAAATTCTGCTCTCTTTTTCTGTGATTATTATACAAAATTCAGTGACATAATAACTATTCACTAACACAAGAAACCTTAGGAGAATATTGCGGGATATGGGGTTTGGATTTTGAATATGAAATTGCTGGGAACTTGATCCTCATCATGTCATGGAAAATAAATATCACTTCAGTGACTGCCTGACTTAGATTTCAGTGTGTTTTTTTCAATATATGAAAAGTCTCAACAGATATCCTTAATGATTAATTGTCATTTATAAGATGCAGCTATTAGTTTTGCAAAAGGCATATTTGTTAAAATGGAGAATTTAATGAAAAAGTCACAAGGGGAAAGAAGAAGTTAGCAAACAAGCTGTACTTCAGTTGGTGAAAAGGCCTAATAAGTTTTGAATGAAGTAGTTGAAAATATTTTCAGACTGGTAATGGTAAGTGTGCTGTGTAGTTGAAAAGGATCCAAAAGGATCAGTAAAATTCTGTGAAAATGAACTGTGGAAAACCAAAGTAGAGAAGTTTAACAAACTATAAACATAGAAATAAACAAATGATCCATCACATAAAATGCCAATGATAAGCACAACATACATTAATTGATGTAATTTCTAACAAACATGAATCAGAGAGAGCTGAGGTACAAATATGAGCACGGAAGTTGAGAAATTGTGATGGTGGAGAAGAATGAGGGCAAAGAGGAGAGTAGAACAAAAGGAGAGAGAAGATAAGTGTAGTCAGATTATTCCCCGTAGGTTTTATATCTCTAAGTCTTAGATATCCATCAGGACAAAATGTTCTGGTGAAGGACTTTATGCTTACAAGACAAGATTTATACAGATTGCTACCCTGTCTCCATAGCCCTTCTTCTTTCTTGCAGTTTCCCTTGCTAAAGTTGAGAAGGGCTGCTTGGTGGGTGTATTAAAGGCACTAGAGCAGGAAAACATCAGCCCATATGGGTGAAGGTGCCAGAATCTGTAGTTCAACGGGGAAAGGAACAAAATGAAGCCATTATTTTCTTGGCTGAGGAGGTGAAATCCCACCAGAGCTATGAGGAAGATTTTGCATGGACATATGGGACTTTGCTATTAATTCCTCTCGCTGTGGTTCCCAAAGCCTTTCATAAATATGAAATGGTTCTCAATGTAAAAGTCCAGATCTAAATGCAGAATCTCTAAGAAGGTAAGGCTGTGTGGATCTGAAGTTCTGGGCTGGTTGATTATAAGTGTTCTTGAATCAAGAAGTTTGGACCAGGAGGCTTATTTTGGATGTGAATGAGCCTCTCTTTCTCACTCTAGTCCCAGTTCATGCTCCCTTATATTGAAAATATTTGGATTTTTTTTTCAACTCAAAAGTCTCAATAATATGCACTGCTTTTTGTTTCAGATTGATGATTTTACTCGCTTATGCAGGGCGTGTTATTTCATAGTCTGTCCCTGTACTGCTCTTTTTAACTAAAACTTGTCTTACATTTTCCATTAAAAAAAAATCTAAAGTGTTTTGAACTGTAAAAAATGTTAACTGTTCCTGCTGGGCATATTCCCTAGGATGAACATTTTAGAAGAGTTCCTGCAAAAAATGAGTGGAATGAGAGAAGGGAGAGAAAGAAGCAGCAATAATTCTGTGGCCACCAAACTTCTGAGGGCTTGACTTTGCGCTTTAGTAGTCCTTTTAAGTTTTGTACTTCTTGTGACTGTCTCTTTTCACCTACATATTTCCAGATTCTACAACTCTAATCAGAGTGGAAGGGGTATTTTTGTAATTAAATTAATTGGATTGGATCCTATATTATCTTTATGTAATTTTCATCTAATATGTTTCTATTGTCTTTAGATAAAATTGCTTCAGAGTTGATGCAAAATTATTATATATTCTTTTAGTGTTTTGTTCCCTGTTCTGGGAGATGACAAAATAAATACAGGCCTCAAGAAAGCACAGTTTATCTGATTGTTTTCCTGCATGGTGCTGCCAGAAGGGAACAGCCGCTTCCTTCTGTTGCTGTGTGGGTCAGTTTCCCCAGGCTGAGGGACTCCTTATCCTGCAGCTACCCAAGGACACTGGCACTCTCTTCTCCAGAGAGTTGGCAGCCACTCCTGGCTTATCTGTCCAGCACAATTAGAGTATGCTATACAAAGTTTGTAGCTTTCTATTACAAACACCTGCAGAAGCAAATGAGCCAGGTCATCAATTTGTGACTTAGTACACAAAGACCAAAATGTTTTGGGAATGAAAAATCAACCACTTAAAAGACAGTAGTGCAGCATTATGAAACGGAAAATAATGCAACCTGAAAAATTTCCAAGTGTAAAATGAAGCAATGGTTATTAAACAAGAAATCATGCAAGTCACACCTCCGCTGAAATAATGTCTAAAAACAGAAGAAAAGCTTTCCCCAACATTATCATGTAATATTCATGTTCCAACTCATGTGATAAAATACCAAGTGATCGAGTGATTATTCATAGAATATACATTTATTTAATGTGAAGTTTTGTTCAGGGTGGAGATCATGTCCTTAAAAGCTCATTTTATTTCTTACAAAAAAAAAAGGAACAACTGGTCTTTTCTTCATTCTGTTTCAGTATTCCAAGACAAGTGTAATCATCAGTCACTTTTTCTTTAGGGATGTGATTGCTCATTAAATGTTGTCATCTCTATTTTTCCTGAGTTGTATTTTTACATTTAATCAATATGTATACATCTGAATCTGTCACTAGGCCTGACCGTCATACTCAAAGCCTATTTTAATGAAAATATTCCTCTGCTTTAGCAGAGGAAAAAAAAAAAAGTTTTTTTATTTGTTGTCAGTATAGTAAATATAGTGACTTCTATTTCCTTTTAAAAAAACACATAAAAGAGTAAAAATTGGAATCAATGATCTTCAGATTTTCATTCTCCTACCTCAAAGTCTTACAGAAATCAAGCAAAGAGAATCTTTTTGTTAGCTTCACTTGTGTCTACTATCATGTCTGGATGGTGAGACATTTTCCGCACAGGAGAAACTCAAGGCATTCATTGAGTTTTTTGGGTAGGGCAGATATCCAATGGCTGTTCATGCAGTTTACAATTTCTCTCCAGGGCTGTTCAATCATCAAGCAATGAAAAATGTCGCTTGCATATCAGAAGCAAGAAAACAATCATCTGTTGAAATTATGTCAAATAATTACACTAATAGACCTTGTGCTGACTGCTTCAACTTCTTCATTCTACTGAATCTCAGAAGAGGGACAAATGTAATTAAATGTGTTTTGAAACAACTATTACCATGAAAACAAATACTCTGTTGAATAAGAAAAGTAACATTCCTAATTTTTTCATGTACAAATGCAAAACCTCTTCCTTGTTTAAACTTTCCTGATCCATTATATGAACTAATTGCTTTTCAATACCCTGGGTGAAGACATACATTCCTTCTGAGCAGGACATATTACCATGTCCTTGTAGCTGCCAGGTTCTCACAGTGCTCTCAGAGCCTGCAATGCTGCTTAGAAATGCATTTTCTAAAAACAGCAAATTTTAGGTATAATTGATATATTCATTCTCTGTGAATAAGGCACTTGTTGCTTGTCTCATACCACCACTAGTAGAGCACCAGCCCTTGGCTTCCTCCCACCAGTCTGGATAGCTACCAACCGGTAGGCAATGTCCAGATGGCATTAAATTTTTTTTTTGGAATGGGTATGTGAAGTAAGTTCAACAAACAGCTAGTTCTGCTCCCCAGTTAAAAGCCATATGGAAGGTGGGAAACAATAGGGTAGTGTAGGACAGAGAGAAAGTCCTAAATGACCACTGCTTCTTTTTGCTGTCTTTCTACAGCAAAAGACACAATAGGTTTCATGGTCAGAAATTATATGAATAGCAGAAGAACCTTATATTTAGAATGTTTTAATTTACTGATAATTAAAAAAAATATATTCAAGAGTCCTCTCAAAATGGTCTTGAAACTTTTTTGTCACTTCATGCATTCTGAGAACTTGGGGCAGGCAAACAATTTCAAACAACTGCAATTCCATAAAATTTTCATAAATAACACAAGAGTGCAACTTCTATCTGACTGGCAAAACCAACTTCAGTGATGAAAATTATTCCCTTTTCAAACTTGTATTTTGATGGAAGTATCAGGCAATGATGTTGTGAAGGAGTACCATAATAGCAAACTTGTGTCTTTAATTATCTGGGCAAAGAAATTAAATTCCTTTAGTTGACATGCAATTAAAGAAGTTATACTTTCCACTGTCTTGTTTTTGAAGAATTCCTTTGGTTTCAGTGGATGCATTCATGATCTCTAGGAGTACCTGAAAGGAATACCTCTGCTAGGTAGGTGCAAGTGATTTTAAAACTGAAAGGATCTGAAACTCTGTGAAGATAAGACCTATATTTTAGTCCAAAGTTTTGACTGCACCTGGTGTAGACCTCTGCAGTGTAATCTGGCTGCTGATAACACTGCAGATGCTGTGCCATGGGATTTCATTACAGGATACAGACCTCAGGAACCAGGCAGGAGCAAATGATATTATTCTTATTATCCATATAAATACCTGGTTCAAAGCTGGTCTACATACCATCAACATGTTTTGTACATGATCATGTTTTTATGCTACAAAGTAGACATAATCTTTAGAAGCAATTGTCTAGAAAAACCGATCTTTATATTTACTCCTGGAAAATCAATTGCTATGACTTCTGTGCATGCAATTAATTTTAAAATTTATTCCCTTCAAGCAGGGAACCTTTGTATAACTCTTGTCCTTTATTCTGACTGATTTGTTATAATCTCTAGGCTTTTAAGTTTCTGTGAGTTCTCAGAATTTTCACCAACTTCATGAGGTTTAGACTTCCTGACTTATAGCCTTAGTGCTAGGATAAAGAGATCTGGAAGGTCAATTATTTTTTTCTTATCGTAAGTAGCAGAGCAAACCAGGATACTTTGAACAGTACCTAGAGTTCAGAGGTTAGCAAGTGAAAAGAACATCAAGTCTATGTACTCAAGAAAAAGAGACACATCATGTAATGTCTCAGTTTGAGCAACAGAGCTTATTTTCTCCTAATGCAACCACTGTCCTGAGGAAATATATTAATACACATTCATCTAATATTCTAAAACACCAGCAGCTATCTTGTGCCATGTAGGAGTTTCTAAACATGAGTTCATTTCAGAACCTTTTAGTAAAATATCCTGGGCTAGAATGATTACTGTAAATATACTTTCCACTTAAAGAAGCACCTTGCCATATGTTCTCAGGATAAGATGTGTGCTTTCAATGAGCAGGATTCTTGGATAAGCACTGGAGAGGAATTCAGGAAAATTCAGATGTAAGCCAGCTTTGCCATTAGGCAGTGAAATGAATTTGGTCAAGTCACTTCATCTTCCTGCACCTCAGTTTCTGTATGTATGAACTAGGGGTGTAGTGCAATCCACGTGAGACACTTAGCTAAGAAATTCTGTTCCTTTTTCCTTGTAGAGGTAGAACATCCCCTCTCCATCTTCTTAGAATATTTGAAAGTTCTTCCTAATGGCTCCACATTCAGCAATTAAAGATAAGTAAGTCACTTTTTAGTAAAAAATATTTTATTCTGTTAACAATGGCAGTCTTGCTCATACAGTATTTTAGTGAAATTTTATCCCTACTTTTGAATTTTAAAGCTTCAGGATACCATAATGACTTATGGTTTTGCTGCTTTTTGAGCAGAGATAGAATAACTATGTTTTTTCCTTCTCTTTTTTATTCATGAGTTTTTCTGTGGTGTAATTTATGGATGTTCAGGCATGCTGTTGGTCAACATGCATTCACACTTTCTTTTCCCTTCCTGTCTTACAGTCCTTTGGCTGGTATAATATTTTTATATCCATTTATATGTGAGTGGTTGAATGCAGCATACAGTTGTGCATATCTGTATATGCCTGTTACATCAGCTATGTACTAGTAGCCATCAGTCATAAAACCTTGAGTGAAAGCCCACAAACTCCAAGGGGAGAGAGTTCTGGAATATAAATCTTGAGATTTAGATGTAAGTGGTTCCTTACCTGTGTTGGGATGAAGCCTTACATCTGAAGTCTACTGACTTCAGGAGATCACTAATCAAGGCTTATTTGTCTTTTGTTGACACTTAAGAATGCTTCGCTTCCCCCGCATATGAGAACACTAGGCAAATACAGTATAAGATACTTCACTTACTTGTACATTCAGAAAAAATAAAATTATTCTGTCTTTTCCAGGATTTTAAATAACAAATAAATAGCAAAGCTATTGTATATCTCAATGTTCTGCCACTAGAGAGCACCAAAATATTTTATTGTAATGGACTGATTGCATTGACTTCACTCGCCTTAAAATAGTGTTCTTTTATGTAGTACAAGTCTCTTCTAAAATGTCTGCTTTGTCCCATTTTTAATATAGATGTCCAGTGAGAAAATATCTGCTTCTAGGTATATCATATCAGAAAGTATAATTTAGACTTTAGGCTTGCAATAGTTAAATCCCATTTCTTTCACAGTTCTTCCCACAAAAGCCAAATAAATTTGCTATTTCTGCCAACAGACATTTTGAGCACTTGACTTTGTGGCACTTGATTTTATTGAGCAATTTTAAAGTGGAAAACAAAAAATATTATTAGAGACAGAATTTTGACTGTCTTTTCTAGATAGAATTGCAATTAATGTGATTGTGTCAGCATTTGAGTTGGGAGATGAAAATCTGATCCTGACTTGCTGCCAAAAATGAGAGGTGCTGATTAAAAAGACATGAAGTTTGGGGCAGATTTCAGATACAGACTTGCTTGCTTGCTTCTCTGTGTTGAAGTGGTAATACTGCAATCTAAAGTTGAATGCAAATTCTGACTCAGGTGTGCTGGAAAACAAGAGAACATGTAATAGAATGAAATTTTGTTTCCGCTTTTAGGAATAGAAAAGCTTACATGATAAAGCCAGGATTTTATTCTCAGTCTTGGGGGAAGAAATATCTTTAAGTGTGGGGAGTGTACTCACCATTCAAAAGGAGTTGCAACTTTTCTGTACTATTCAGAAAGATTCTCCAGACCCTCATCCCATGAGGATCTGTGCTCTATTCCCGGGTTTGCAAGATTCACCTTGATGGCCTCAGCATTGCAATCTCCATTCTGTCACTTCATGACACACAACAACTAGAGTAAGCTGAGGGCCTGAGGGTGTCCTTTTTAATAAGTAACCCAAGTCAAAGGATTTCAGAGAATGCCTTTGTCTAGTAGAAGATGTACAAGAGAGTAGATTGAGAATCCAAAAAAAAGTGTGATAATAATATGGAATGTGGTTGTTCTCCCAGTCCTGAATTGTGAAACTTTATTGATACTGAGTCTCTGAAGAAATATACATATGAAATAATTCTGGACTAGAATGGCCACTAGAGTTGCAAAAAAGAGATGCATGGGTTCTGCTATCATAGCCAATAACCACTATGTATAATTAAAAACATTAGGTTTCGATTATTGTGGAAATAAAGACCCAGGCTTATTAGTCTGCCAAGAATACTGATTTCTGGAAATTAATTTCACCTTGTTACTTTTTACTGTACTTTCACAAATAAGTAAGCAATAGTATTTCAGTGCATTAATATCACAGGTCCAAGCAATAGAGAAGTCTTCTTCTGGACAACACATCATTATGTGTTTTAAATATAAAGCTACCTTTCTATCTAATTGTAAATATATCAGTAAGAACACTGCTTATTCTTTTTCCTGAGTAAAAGTCACAACTCTGTAAATGCTGATCAATCCTGTGCTAAAAGTGCTCATTTTAGCATTACAGGACCTAATTTATCTGTAAAAAGGCCTACTGAGACTTTAGTAAAATCAAGTTATCTACATGCATAAAGGTCTGGTATTATTGGTGGTGGTTGCACACACATCCAATAGATGATTCTATTGGATATTAGAATACCAAGCTTTGCTATTGAGAAAAATATCTTCCATAAAGCCCTGCAAAAGAGGAACAAAAAATACAACAATAATCACCAGCTTGTTGCACAAATCATGAGGATCTGCAAGACATGGTATTTACTTCAATAGTTTTGATTCAACCAAGTCCTCAGTCCAGAAAATAAAGAACAAAATGTGCCAAAACATCTGAGCATAAAAATATAATCAAATACATCTGCTTTAGCTAATCCTTTAGCTATAACTTTTTGTGTAAGTATCTCCTTAGGTCTCATTCAAAAGCCAGGGTCTTGTATTCTTAAATTTAAGCACTTGATGAAATACCGTGATGAACAGTCACAACCTGATGAATATGGGCAAATTGCCTCATCCAGGACCATCCAGAGCTCAGAAAAAGCTCGAATTCTGACATGCCAATTACTTATTAGAAGGAAAAAAAAGTTTTGACTACTCTTCTGGTGATATCATAGAAGCAGATCAGAGAATCGTTTAAATTGGAAAAGAACTTAAAGGTTATCAAGTCCAACATTTATCTGAGAGCTGCCAAGTCCTCTGCTAAGCCATGTCCTTAAGGCCAATCTTTTAAATAGCTCCAGGGATTCCACCACTGTCCTGGACAACCTGTTTCAATGTTTGACAACTCTTAGGGTGAAAAACATTGTCCTAATATCCAATCTAAGCCTCCTCTGGTGCAACTTGAGGCCATTTCTTCTTGTCCTGTTTTTTGCTGCCTGGGAGAAGAGGCCAACTTCCACCTTACTACGATCTCCATTCAGGGATTTGTGGAAACAGAAGGTCCTCCCAAGCCCCCTTTTCTCCAGGCGAAGCACCCCAGCTCCCTTAGCTGCTCCTCATCAGACTTGTGCTTCAGAACTTTTAACAGTTTGATTGCCTTTCTTTAGACACTCAAAGTTTTCCAAGGTGACTAAATGAATTTTGTCAGAATTACATTTTAATAGTACTTTTAAAAATGAAGGTCATATTTCTATGTGATCAGAAAGGTTGTTTTTTTTCAAAATCTGTTACTTCAAGGAATTCTCTAGATAGACTGTTTGGTTCTTTTATTTTTATACCACTGATTTACTGCATGTGTTTACATTGGAATAGAGATTTAAAGGGTCATTTTCATTTATGTTTTAAAACACATTATCCAACTGCTTCTCCCCAAATCATATTTTTCCTGGCTGTGTTTAACTCGCATCTGTGGCAATAAATATCAAATGAAAGAAGAAAAAAAAAAAAGGTGAAGGCAACTCCATTGTAGTAATTAGATTACTCTGGAAATAAAGCAGTGGATCACTAAAATCTAATTTGGAAGTGATGAAGTGCATGTGATTGCCAAGTAATTATTTCTGCACAGTCGTTGTCCATGGGGAGAACAGAATTATTGGACACTACACAATGTTAATGATGCCATAGTTTGACAACCTCATAAACATGCAGAAACACTGGTCTTTCGAGGACATTTTGTCACAATTTGTATTAATCCAAAAATCTGCATTAATATGTGCACCAAATCAGTCCGTGTTAGCAGCGCTTGTTGTTGTTTATTTTTTGCAGAATGAAACTTGAATGTGACCTTATGATCAGAATTTAACTTTATATGTTGACTCGCAGAAGATGAAGAGATGTTGAGGGAGACATAGAAAGAGAAATGATGCAGTTATGGAAGTATGGAACATTTAAATTTTTCTTGTAATATTATCTGAAGCTTTTTCTAGGCAATGGGAAATGTCGAGATTGCAACCCTGGCTCCATGATTATTAAACGTGATTATATTGTAATACCGATAATATTTTCATTCTATTTCACACTTGTATTTCAGATCCAATTTTTACTAATCTAAAAGAATGAATTTTTCTTCAGCAAGAATCATAATATCTCATGGTTGACTATCAGAAGAAATGCCAAAATAAAGAGAAAATATTAAAGTATAGATGCACTAACCCTATACCAAGGGTCTTTGATTCCGTAAAGTATGTAACAGTATCAGAAATTTTAATTTTATCTTAATTTTAAAAATAATAACTTGTTTTACACGGTTTTTGTTTGCAAGCTCTGTTCATACATAATGCAGAAGATCAGCTGAGAATTCAGAGCTTCCAGCAAAGTCCTGGCTCTAGCTGGAAAGGAGCTCATTGTTAGGGTGAAGCAGAATACCTTTTTAATGTGAAGAACCAAACGTGCTCTGTTCTGAGAACATTGCATTATTGATGCTGCTTGAAAAGGAATGAATTTTTACGACATTATTCTTATTTGGAGGCAATAGCACTGTAACTGACCCCAGTATCCAGCTGCAATGATACCATAACACAAATAGTGAGGAAGCATCCTACCGGGATTTGCTCACATTCTACTAACTTGACTCACAGAATCACAGAAAAGTTAAGTTGGTAAGGGACCTCTGGAGGCCATATGGTCCACTCCCACTTCTCAAGTGGGGTCATCTCGAGCAAACTGTCCCATATTTTGTCCAGATGGCATTTGAATATCTCCAAGGTGGGAGACCTCCATGACCACTCCAGCCAAGTTGCTGCAGTGCTCAGTCTTTCCACTAATACTGGTACATACAGTGGTGCTCATAGGGATGTGGTGTCCATGGGGATCAATTGCCAGGTTATCCAGTATCTACTTCAAATGAATGCAAAATTGTCTCTAGAAACTGTAAAAACAAATGAACAAATTAAAACACTACTACCATCACCACCACCAAAATTGGTTTTCTCAATCTACTGTATCAATCATTTTCTCATTCTACTTTATCAATCTTAGATCAAAAATACTGCCTGGTAAAGGTGAACCCTACTTATGCAAATACTAATCCAAATTGTAAACTAGGTTTCCAAGTGGAAAAATTAAAGACATATATTCTTCTAATAGTTCTTTTTTCTAAGTTATTATAAGCTAATGGTTGTTCTGCTTTTACTTTATAAGAGCTGGTGTGTAGCCTTTGTATGTTCCAATTGGATTTGAGACTCTGTTTAAGTCTTGTCTCACTGATGAGATTAGAGACAACTTTGTGGTACTGCTTCATGCCTGTCCCCACTTTTTCACCAATGATTTAAAATATTCAGCAGGTAGATTATAAATATTATAAGGTGTTATCTAGAAAGAAACTCTGATGAATTGATAAAGACTTCCTGAACTTCATTCCTAATAGAAAATACTGACTCTAAAAGTAGCATCCTATGACTTGTACCCATTTCATTGTTTTATCAGTGGGCAAAATTCACCTATAAAGTGTACAAAGTTTTTCTGGTACCGTGACATGAAACATTCCTGTATTTTTGTTTTCCAAATTAATGACTTTTTGCAGAAGTTTTTACCTATTTTTTTACACAAAGTAGTAGATTCACAGAACCTGATGCTCATTTGTAGTCTAATCTCATGGAAATTTTTTATCAGCAAATTTCCTTATCAGGGTTTTGCTCCAGGTAAGGGGAGTCACATCCACCTTTTTGGATGGCAGTGAAACGTGATTCCAAAAGCATTTTCTAACAGGCTTGGTAAAAATAATCTGATTTAAAAGCCACAAAGTAAACTAGAGATTAGTAGTAATAAGAGTAGGAATTCAGATTGAGATTTAATAATCAAATATAATTTGTAATTTTTTTTCCCTGATCCTGCTTTGCTGAAGTCAGTGGGAGGAGATAGAATCAGAGCTTAAAATTTCAATTTTCTAATCAATATTTGAAGTTGCAGCTAGCAAGATTTGCATGCAATTGTTTATGCATGTACTTGCAGAACTGAATTTCAACCAAGATCTGCATTTAGAAAGTGAGATGTGGAGCAGTATTGAATCACTTATATTGCATTTGGGCTATACAGTAAGGTTTAAGTACTGTGGGATACTATGGTACACAACTCAGTAAAAGGAGGTTGTAGCTCTTACTGCGAAGTGTCATGTTGCTCTCTATTATGGGATTTAAGAATAATCACAGTGACCTGAATGATCAGCAAGGGTAGAAGATTTTCCTTTAGAATACAATGATCTATTGAAACAAGTGATAATGAAAACAGTTGAAATACTTTTGGATTCTGAAGGAATTCCTAAAAAATCACTGTTCCTCTTAGCTGTCTTGACCAAATAAGAGACAGCACCTATATTCCATCATTTTCACATATGAAGAAATTCATACAGAAATGTTGTGTGAGGGAAATAATTTTCTTTCACTATATCTTCCCATGCTCTGCCTGCTGCTGAACACCTAATGTGTCATGCTTCCAGTCTGTGGCTGAGAGCAAAGTGCTCCAGGCAGTTTCTGGCCCCAGGAAAAATCTGGAGTAATTAATACTCCTGCTACCAAATTTTTGGAAGTTTTATGCAGCTGTCGTAGGCTGGAACCACATCTTGCATCACCCTGTATACTACCAGTGAGGAAATGAGAACTTCTGAGTTGATTTCTTTCCAAACTAAGTATATATACTCATATATAGGAGTAGAATGAATCGATTCTCCAAAACTAGGTGGTGTGAATGCTATTTAAATGACATGTCTCATCTAATTTCTCCTGTGGCTAGGAAAAAAACCCCAAACAGTCTTATAAATTAAAACATTTTGACTTCAATGTGTGAGTAGCTGGGACCAGATCCCTGTCATGCCTATCTACTGTCATTGAGAAAATAAGTTGGAAAGACAGCATGCTTTCCTGCTGGCATAACTACTTTGAGGATTAAATCAGTGAATAAAAAATGTATGAGAAACAGAGAAATGTAACCTGAGTGTGTGCCTAAGATTTGTTACCTAGTTGCTGGCATAAGTGAGAAAAAAAACCCTTAGCCCTGCAAATGAGAGTTTTAGATGAAGCTCTGCAAGAAGACATTCCTATGAAATAGATTTTCTGCTTTTCACTTATGAGAGTCATTGAGGAGGTTAAAAATATTTTTCAGCTACTATTGTCTCATTTGCTTATAGAAGAAATATCTAAGAAAGCAGCCTGCAAAGCCATTGTCCAAAATGAGGTACACCACCATATTCCAACGGTCCTTTTCAGCTGAGGAAAGTAACTGGAAGTGCATTTTAATTTAAAATACTTGTAGAAAGAAATTATTTCATTTTAACCCTCTATACCTGAGTTTAATCCTAAAAGCAAGATTTTTAACTGGCTTTAGTATGCTTTTTATCGGGACTGGGATTGTTTAAGTCTCTTACCATCTGAGGAACTTGTCAGAGATGCTACCTTCTCTCATCCACCTGCTTGTCCTCTCTTCTGTAATCCTTTCAGGGAAGGATGGTTCTTTCCCTGCATCTCGTGAAGCCTGCAGTATTTCCAGGTGTTACTTAAACTAGTAAAAAGTAATCACTATTTTCAGGTTCATATGATAAAGTCATATTCTCATGAATAAGTAGACTAATAGAAAGACAGGATTTTTAAAGTGTTTGGTGTTAGGTTATTCTCTTTCCACTTAGTATATAGAAAGAAACAAAGGCCAGGACTATATATTTTGGGAAATCTCAGCCTTGGTATGATAGAACTGGTCCCACATAGTGTTTAGTCTGCCTTCCTCAACATAAACTCACAAGTGGAAAGTCCTACTTTGGGATAATGGCAGCCACATAGTAATTCCAGTATTTAATTCAGACTGCTTTGGAGCTGAGATCCTTCCTCAACCCAGGTACTTACATATCTCCATGGATTAAATTGAGCCCGAAAGATTTTACATGTAGAAAAGAGAGATTCTGGAGTCACTAAATATTTCTGAATCATTTGTTGGCAAAGTTCTTACCTCATCTCAAAACTGTAAGAATGAGGACAACTTTAGTATTATCATTTCCCCTACTCAGAATAATTGCTGTTAATAGTGCTGGGGAGGAATCAACATCTTTGTTTGCTGTAAATGATATGATGGTGACACAAGAAATGCTACTATTTTGAGCATCTGCAAATATTAATCAAATGTATATTTGTAAGAAAAGCATAATTTACCAAATAATCTATAAAAATGCTATGAGAGTCCATTTTCCATGATCACCATATCAAAGCTATAAAGGACCTCCAGTGCTTGCAAAGTTATTTAAATGGATTTCTTCTTTGTTTCTGGCCTACCACTATAATATAAATGTATTTTAAACTGAAAACTTAGATTGAATGTTCTAACACTGCAAATTTACTTGTGTTTTATAGAATTACATTTACAGGCCTGGTATACTCATGAATTGTATTTTCTCAAGCCAGTTATAAGACAGTAATGGGTTAAATTAATCAGGCTGTATAAATGTGAGCTGAACATATGGTCAGGCCCTCTGAGAGTTTTAAAAAGCAAATGTCTGCTAAAACAAGTAAAGTCCAGTTTTTTGTGAGTATGTTGTCAGCATGAAAAGAGTCCTCCTATTTGCCACAATGAAAAAAAGGGGAACATCTGCAATGAAATGGAAGGAAAATTAATGTTTGAGTAGGGACAAAAAGGCAGACAGGTGGAAAATCCATTTGGGAAACTGGTGTGAAAAGTGAGGAAGAAGAAATATTTAATGGCTGGACTTGTAATAGGAAAGAGAATAACTCTAAAATGCAGGTCCTCAAACTGCTGCAGAAGTTTTAATTTTTAAGCAAATTATTTTTGGTTTTACTCCTCATGACAATGCCCCAGCCTAATACAATGAATTTGCAAAAAAAATCAGTCTTGTAAAATTAAATGTTTGTCTTAAGATCCTTACCAGTTTTTGGACTGCAAGTTTTAGAACTGATAAAAGATATCAGTGTTTTTTGAGCTATTTGACAGATAATAAAATAAATGCTTGAACTGTGACATCTGTATGATCTCAGAGTAAAAGATATTTTTATCTCCTCTTTCTTTCATTTTAAAGAAGTATTTTCAAGCAAAAAAAAATGCTAGTGTGGAAACTTCTTTTATTCAAAAGAATTTTTAACACAAAAGTTTCTATTTTATTTTTAAAAACAACCTCAATAGTTCTGCAAATCTATTTGACAAAGCACAAGTATTTTTTCTAATGTCCTTGAGACACTGTTCTCATCTGACTTATGAATTGAAAATTAGTTTGAGTTGATAGTGATTGAAGACTCAAGAAGTCATAGGTCTCCTAAACAATAGACAAGAAAGTCTATTTTTCCCTATTGGATTTTCATCTACAAGCAAAAATTACAACATTTTATCTCCAGGTTGTCAATTTGAATGGAGCCTGGAACAAAGAAGTCAAGGACACCGTAGCCTGTTGAGAATGAAGCATCCTTTCAGGGTCCTTTTCTACATGTTCCCTATTGTCTCCAAGCAATAACTAAGACAGCAGGACAGGAAAATGTGTTTATAGAAGAACTGTATTTATATTATGCCTGATAAATAAAGGTTCATTGACCCTCGTAATGAAATTAGTATCTATGTAGGGTGAATCAGAGCCAAATAATGTAAACAAAAGCATTTTGCTGCCTATAGGTAATGCTTGATGATATTATTTCTTTTTCCTACCATGAGAAGTTTACTAAAAGTATTGACTTTAACTCAGTGGTAAAGCTTATATGTACCTGAGTATGTCTAGGATTTCTCTCTCTTTTCAAGACTATTGAAAAAATTAATTGATTTTTGAAATCTTGAATGTTCATGTTTAATCCTTTCACTGTGCCAAAAGTGTTTCTCTTAGGAACCGGTGAAGCAAATTTATATTTTTCAATTAAAAGTTTAAAAGCCCTTTCCCTGCAAATTTATGGCATATGTATATATAATATTTATTTTTAATTTTTAACGGAGTAAATAGTTTGAGGCATGCATCAGTTTTCAAATTCCATATATATCACTGAAACAAATTCTTGTATTATCTTATGATATATTCAGAGCTTTTATGTAGCATATGTAAGAATCTTCATTACCTGGATCCAGCTTTGAGCAGTAGGGACCTCAGAGGCAGAAGTGGCATGTTACTAGTGACACAGTAGAATGTATGCTTTTATTGAAATTAGCAATGAGTTTGTGTTTTCAAATTACCATTGATCTGTTCATGTCCATGGAAGTAACTAAGGTGACATAGCAGGGAGCATGGAATATCTTGAAAAATCACTTGTTGATAATTGTCACAGAAGGGCAAACCTGCAAAGCAACCTCTTAAAAACCTAGAAACAACTGCAAACCAACCTGCTCTACAATAGGTGCAGAGGGATCATACAACTCACTGACTTGCAAATATGACAGTGGTAAATTTGCACTCACTTTTACTCATATGCCATGACAACACTAATTGAAAATCTTTAAGGACATAGATAAAATTCCTCCTTTTGTAATAAATCTTCCTAAAATCATGCACCTGTTCTACATATCATCCTACTAAGTGCCAATATTTAGCCTTTCAAGCATAAAAAAGTGTATTACTTACAACATAATTAACTAAATGTAAGAAAACATTAAAATTAATAGGATAGTAGTGACAAAGGAGTAAAAATTATTTTCACTCCCACGGTCCAAAAAGCATTCAGAGTATTAAATTACATATTCAGGTTGTCTTTTGAAAAAAGCTTTGTGAAACAAACACGACTTATAATTTCTGTCTGCAAGCCACTGCATACAGTTAATACATATGTTAAAATATGCACAATGTGTGTCACTTTCCACTAATGAGATTTCAAAATCCATCCTGATTTGCTGCTGTTTACATAGGGAAATTAAAAAATTGATTGGTTACTTCCTTCCCTGGACTTCTGCACCTTGCTTGGCTGCTTGCCGTGACTTGGCAAACCTTTGGAGCAAGAAGCAGACTTTGTAGCAGCAGGGGCTGTGAGGAAAGAGGCTCTGGGATCAATTAAAATGCCAGGCTTTTCCATGCTGGTTTCCAGAGCATCTGTGCGTGATTCCACATACATTTAGGGAATTAAAGATCAGACAAAGGTAAACATTTCCATGCTTTGCTTAGCATCGCATTAAAATGAGGGTATGAAATATGACAAGACCATTCAGATTGAAGCTGTGTTTAGAGTCTCCATATTATTTATTTACATACAATTCCTTTGTTATTGCAGGTATGTCATAACTTTGGGCTGTTTGAGTCACTGTTTGGGTGCAGACTGTATTTGGAATTTTAAATCAAACCACTCTACCTATTGTGAAATAGCATGAGAAAAAAATACATTATCTTAGCAAAGAGATGGGTTTTTTTATACATCATATCCCCTTGGAGACACAAAAAAATATCTTTCTCAAAAAATCTCTCTAAGTAACAAAAAGGCAAAATAAAATATTTTTCTAATCGTCACACACTCAGATAAATTCTGGTAATTTTGTATCTTGGCAGACAATTTCAATATTCAACATCCTGGCCATCTCACTCCAACCACAACTGCCTTAGAAAAGCCCTTCTTTGTTTTGAAGTAGTCAGCATACCTTTTCAAATGAAAGGTATCTTCCCCTCTTTGTCTCAACAATAGTCTATTCCTCTAGGCATATAGACTTTGTTTCTTTGCTGCATGCAGGGAGTAGAGGTCTGACCCCTCTAGCATGCAGTCCCAGAGATTAAGGTGGAGAAAGATGCACCACCTTTTGTTGCTGGATGTAGGTGGGGCATGGAAGCAGATGTCACAGGGAAGTGATGGGATACTGCCGCTCGGCTTGGAGAAAGCACTGTCAAATATGAATAAGCAATTGGGACTGAGAGAAGACAACACAGAAACAGATGTAGAATTAACAAATAATGAAATTATATGTAGAAATGATGGAGACAGCATTCCAGTTAAATCCAAAAGGGTTACATATGAAAGTACAAAAAAAAAAAAAAAAAAAAAAAAAAAAAAAAAAAAAAAAAAATTCAGGAACACAAAAATGTTTACCTTGAAATAATATCTAGTGAAGAATTTGTCTGTGGGTCTCTCTCTTATGTTACCAGATTCTGATATTTATCTCAGAATAATGCAATGCTTTAAATATTTTCTGAAATGAATAGGGCTAATGCCTCTATTAATGTTTAGCTCTTTATTAAAAAAGATCAGCTGGGCAGGGGTCCCAAACGGAGCTTGCTTTCCCAGGTGGCCAAAGGAAGGAGGCGTGCAGAGTCACTGAAGTCCAGAGCAGCAGCTGTCCCTTCTTCTTCCCTGCGGCATAACCGGTGGCTAAAGGGCGAGGAGGCATGGCAAGCAGAGTCTGTTGCTGGATTCCGGAACAACAGCTGTCCCCACTCCTTCCCTGGTAGCAGCACCAGGGCACTCTGTCTTGGCATCTACCCCTTCTCCCAGCCTACTCTAGTCAAGTGTTTTTTTAGGTGATGGTGATGGGTAAAAGTCAATCAGGGACTCTGTTTCCCTTTTTCTCAGCTAGGGCATTTGTCTAGGCCCCTCTACTGTGTTTAGTTCTTTATTTAGGGGTGTCTTTATCCCCTAAAAATACTCCCATGATCCCAAGGGTTTCTTATTTGTATTTTAGTCCCAGAATGGCAGCGTGGAGGGGGTGGGCTGCTGGTTATCTCCAGGTAGTTTAGAGAAAACAAACAGATCAATCAGCTAATTAACATTTCAATATCGGTACTTAGCTAGAGTTAGTAGTTGTTTCAGTGTTGCCATGGGAACTAGGAAGGCCCCGCCTGGGAGTATCAGAAACTTTGTTCATTACATTTTCAATATTCCTTTAAGGTATTAACTCTACCAGTCACCTTTCTAGCCTTCTTCAAAATTTCAGCTGAAAGAGTTTTTCCATCATTCTATAACCAGAGACTATAAACCATAAAGGTTCCTAACTGAATTTTACCTGCTGAAGTAAGTTTGATGAGAATGTAGCAGTTTACGTCGCTCAGAAATATGTATGATATGGTGCAAGTTTTTTTATTCTATATAAAAAAATATATTGTTCATTTTTTGTGATGGATTGAAAGGATAGAGATGTATAAAGTCTGGGTACTGATTGCAGCAGCTGACAGTTTTGTGCTGTTAAGAACCCAGAAAAGAAATATTGTTATGAGAGGAGGAAGAGCAATTTTTCCCAGATTTTGGTAGTTATTTTTGTACTGCTGCTGCCTTCTCAAGACTACATAGATCACACCTAAAACCAGCCAACTTCTGCTGCTTGAGAAAGGTGGTGTCTTTTTTTCCTTAAGTACAGATTTATGACCTTTTGGAATCTGCAATATTTCTTTACAACAATTCTTTTTTTGTAATATGATTATATCAACCAATTTTTTTCCAGTAGTCCAGCTGTATGGAATTGCCACCCTATATGTTCAGCCTTATAATCTAGATTTCCACCTGCAAACCTGCTTTACAAGATTAGAGAATTTGTGTTCTGAAGCTATAGGAAAGTAATACCTTTTGGTTTAGAATCTTAAATGGATAATAGCAGAAGGTTTGTCAAGATCCATTACCTCAGCATCATGATAAGCTTACAATGTTCTTTTACCTTATTTTTAGTTCTTAATCATTTAGTGTTAATTTAAAACCTGCCAAGAACATAGAATCAACTTGCCTAATCTTTCAGGGGAATACATATGATTACTTTGCATGATATGGCATAACAGTTGTATTGATGATGGTTTCACAGGATAACTGAAAATAGGTAAAATGTTAGCACTGTGTGATTGTATTACAAATGCAGACTTCAAAAATGTTGAATTGCCTCATCTGTCTGCCTTGCTTTGGGCTAAGTTGTATGTGTTTAACCCAGGAATCACCACAGAGAAAAAAAATCTTTGGAATGGTTAATGGATTGCTAAGTTCAATTACTTTTTCTTTCAATATTGAACCTGTGGCCTTTGCAGATGACTGCCCCAGTAGCATTTGTTTTTTCCCATCCTTTTTGGAGAAGAAAAACAGTTATTCTGCCTTTAGAGAGTGTTCAGAATCTTCTCAGTCTGGCATATTTTCTGAGATGAAAGATATATGAGATATATCTTTCTGAGATATAATTTATCTATTTCATCCTTCCACTAATCCAAGGACTAGTTGAGAAAATAGATTTTGTTCCACCCTTTTCTTCCAGGATAAAATCTTGATTCATATCAAAAAGCAAAACTGGAAAAAAGGGTACTGAATATTCTGCAGCTTCTTTAGAGCCAGTTCACCATCTGCTGCTCTATTAGGTTTTGGTAATAAAAACAATTTCCTAAGCCTAGTAGACTCTTACACATATCATAATCTATTTTTAAAACCAACATCATCATGTGTAGTGAGTGAAGTATGCAGTTTCTGTAGAGCAGTTTTACATAATTCTTTAGTTGATTAATACTGAATTTTTCCTCCAAATGCTGGCTGAAAATTGCCTAGGGCAGCATCATTACCCATGTTAACAGTAATTAACACATTGAATTAGCATCTTGGACAATGGAGATTGAGTACCTCCCTTTTTCTGCAAACATAACTGCTGTCTTAATGTTTTACATAATGAGCACTTTTGTTTTCAAAAAAGTATAAAAGTATATTTCAAGCATCTTCTACCCAGCAATTTGATATCTAAAGTAGACTTCTACATCTTAAGAAGGCAAATTTTAATTCCAAATTGCAGAGTATGCATTTACTTATAGACTGAATGAATATCATTCATGATGCTTTTATTGCTTTTATAATTGTTATAAATAAAAAATATTTTCTAATCACTTTTATAGGAACAGTCACAAGAGTTGACATTCCTTTTGCACAAAACATGCTCATAATCAGGGAAATTTGTGGATGATGGGCAAGCACAGTGATGATTCTGACCTTGTGGTGTCTGCTGTTTTGCCATATGTGGTTTGAAGAGGACACAGAGGTCCCTGCTCTGGTCCTTCTGCTTCTCTGGCTAGCTCTCCCTTTGTGAGATGAGGGGATATTGGAGCTGAATGGGTTTCTGCAGGACTGAAGCCAATGGGAACACCAAAGAGCACACATGAAATATATATTCTTGTTTTGTTGGTGGTAGGCTGTCCAGCTTGGAAAAGGACATTTTAGTATAAGCTTAGACCTCTTCTCAGGCATACAAATTATAAATGAAAACACGCTGAAACAAAAATCTGACTTTTTTTTAAAGGGAGAGAGTATACTTGAACACAGAAAAGGGGAAAGGATATCATGTTAGTCTAAAACATATATTTGACCATTACAATTGGACCTTTCTACTTTTGCACTGCTTCAGTGATGCCAAACGCCTCTGCACCTCACCACAGGAGTGTTTCCCTGGCTGGAGATGATCCTCAGATGACACTTAGCTTTCCTCAGCTGTACCTGAGAATCCAAGTTCTCCCAGTACAGCTTTCAAACTGTCGGTCATACTAACTGCCTTAACAATCTAGGGGAAAAAAAAAATCATACATTCCTGAATGTTCAGAGGAAAAAAGCATATATTTGTTTCTTAAAGCACATTGCTCAGTTTAACACATGCAGTTCTCAATAAAAGCAGTGGTGCACCTGGCCAAAAGCCTTAGCAGCTCTTTGAAAATTTGCCTCTAATGTGAATAACCATAAAGTGTATTTAAGTGCAGATGAATATGCTTTTACTGCACAAGCAATTGTAAAAATGTCTCCCACTGCTGCCAATGCATTACCCTGAAAGATTATTACAACACATGTGCTCACAAATGCAGCACAGTCTAAACTTGGCTTACTACAGCAAACCACAGTAACCCTTTCCAAGAAAAGTTTCAATGGTGTTGGCCTTAAAGGTTATTCATACTATTGGCAGATGACCCAAATAACAGAATGCCATGAACACACCAGGTCTCTGCTTGTGAGCAACCATGGTTCTGCTTTCTGTGCAGCCTCTGTGTATCTCCCAGCACAGCATCTCTTCCTGCCATGTGTGACTGCTCTGGGCAGTGCCTGTACAACCACTCCCCCCAGTTCCATGTTTTCCAAGACATTCTGTTGCTACTGTTCTCCACAATCCAAAACTGTGAATGCTGGTGCAACAAGAAAAATTGTACATTTCTTTGCATTGTTTTAAAGTTCACACAAAATCACAGAATGACAAGGTTGGAAGAGACCTTCAAGGTCACTGAGTCCAACCCATGCCCTAACACCTCAACTAAACCATGGCACCAAGTGCCACATCCAGTCTTTTTCTAAACACAACAAGGGATGGTGACTGCAACACCTCCCTGGGCAGACAAGTCCAGTACTTTATCATCCTTTCAGTGAAAACTTTTTACTAATATCCAACCAATATTTCGCTTGGTGTAGCTTAAGACTGTGTCCTTTTGTTCTGTCAGTTGCTGCCTGAGAAAGAGACCAACCCCCACCTGACTAGACCACCTTTTAAGGAGGTTGTAGAGAGTCATAAGGTCACCTCTGAGTCTCCTTTCCTCCAGGCTAAACAACCCCAGCTCCCTCAATTGTTCCTCACAAAGCACCTGAGAGCACCATACACAGGACATTTTGAGTGAGCAGCTTCTCTGTTGGAACATGTCTAATAGGAGAAGGGAAAATATGTGTTCCATTCTTTATCAAAGAACTACAAGAAATTTCAAAACTCTATTATTTCTTTGTACTTCATCAAAGCTAATTTTTTTTGTTTTGTTTTGTTTTTTTTTTTTTTTTTGTTTTTTTTTTTTTGTTATTATAATGAGAGAACTTGATGCAATTTGGGAGAGAAACACAAACAGCAGAACACTCTGCTGCATTTCTTCCCTTTTGATTTCGGATTGTTTCAGAGTGATCTAGGTCCTAAGCTTGAGTAATTAATAATATATCATCACAGCAGTTCAGCAGTGTTCCTCTGTATTCCGTGAAAAGTTCCTGAATAGATTTACACTGTATATTTTGGTTTTATATTGTTCCTTTAATTTTTTCAACTGACTATCATTAATAGGGCAGCAGATTTTGCCCTTCGAATAAGCATTTAAGGCAATCATTGAGCACTTGGCCTGGTATTTTTGTTCTGAAGGTTAGTTTCAAGTACGTCTGTTTAAAGTATTGTAATCTTAGACTGTTACTTTTTAAATGCATCTTTTCTGAATTAATTTCAATCTCTGTGAACTATCTCCTGCTAGTAGTCACCACATACAGATACTACCTACAAGAGTTGTTTAGTTTATTGTTTGTAAATTATTCTCATTGTTCATATTATTAAATTGATAGAATAAATTTCATATACAGCATGTAAGAATCTGTTATTAGTGGTATAGAAGTGCTAATTTAAGAATTTTTTTTCCCTCAGATGACCATCTTCAAAAATGGAGAAATAACAGACAATACCAAATAGTGAGCATCTATCCCATTTCTGGAAGCGTGAAGAAGGAGATCAAAATGATACTACTAAAAAATAAAAAAAAACTTTTTTATGAATCATAAACTGGCTCTTGATTAGCCAGCCCATCAGTTCCAAACAATGGATGAACAATCAATCATGATCTGCCATAATCCTACCTAGTGAGATTCAGAATGAGGATTTATGAATCAGCATTTCATTGTCTTGCAGAATTTGTTAAATTTTTGAGCAGCATAGCATTCATTCCACATAAGTCAAAATACATGTAGCTATGTCATGAATGATTTTCATTTTCCATGATGTGAAATACATCTTCTTTTTAGGGTTCTTCAAATAGTTCCAAGGTATACTTAAAGTTCAGTTATCTCTTAACTTGTCTAACTAAGATAGAAAAGGTAACAATTTTGTAGTTTCTCTGGTGAAGAAAACTGAAAGCACCAGTTTTTCAAGCACTGTCTGTGCTCTTGGTTGTAATGCTGGGTTTCACAATGGCAATGCACAGAGCTTTCAGGGCACAGCCAAGATTTTACTTACAGTAATTAATTTCAATATCCATTTTTATTTCTGGGGTCCTAAATGAATGAAACTACCCATATATTCAAAATTTTACACATAAATAAGCATTTACAGAATTGGGGCTTTTTCAAAACTCTACTGTACAAAGTTTGTAATAAGCTGAAACCATGTAATTTGTTTCTGGACATTCCTGGTTTCATATTCCATTTCCTTAGATCTTTGTTAGGTTTTTGTTTGGTTTTGTTTGTTTGTTTGTTTGTTTTTAAACCTGTTGGATTATATTGGTCAAGAAATATTGAATTTTAATTCAAGGGGATTAAAAATACACTTTCTTCCCAACACAGCATCATTATACTCATGCTAAAATTTCATAGAAAAGAACAGAGATATCTACCTCAATAGGGGACAAAATAGAAAATCAAAACTATTCTTTCACTGACAACCCTATAGAATATTAAATTAACTGTTACATATGTAATTAATTACTATTTAATGAACTGGAAGAAGCTCCCAGTTGAGATCACGGCTCTATTTAGCCTGCTGTTACACAGAAAAAAACTCCAGGGTTTTTAATCCCCAAAATTTTTTCAATTAGTTAATGATTGTCTAGTTTCATTATCCTGAAAATTAAAATGATAGAACTTTTTTTTATGCACCTGACAGATGCAGGCAAAAAATCTTCTTTACTATGGGAGTAAATCCATTTGAGAACTGATATTGGCTAAAATAAATAATTAAGATTTGACATTAATTCACTATTTAAAATATCCACTGAAATAGTTTAGAAATTACACTAATTATAATTTAAGCTTATTGAAATGAAAACATGGGTTTTAGAAACCATTTTTCATGTAGATTTGGAGTACTTTACAAAAAGAGGCAAAATAATTGTTCTATTTCACAGAGAAAGCTGAGGCTGAGAGGAAGGAAATTACGACAGATTCTCTGTCTTTTCCTGGTCCCTGGGCAGCTCCGGCACCTAGAGCAGTACCGCCTCCCTCCGGAACCCGGGATCACCGTGTGTTTCCGGACTCAGCTCTGTGCCGCAGTCTGGGCGGGGGTGCAAGCAGATTCTCACCACTGCGAGTGAGAGACACCAGTAAAGAGTGAAGGAACGTATGGATTCCCCATGCGTAGAAGGCTGAAAGTCTTTTATTGCCGTGGGGAGCTGTGCCGAGGCGCCGCGATCCACTCCCACCTTGCGCGTGAGGAAACACAGCCCCGGGCACTCCGGGATTATACTGGGGAGAGAGGCGCGGGATTATATTGGTGAGAGAGCGAGGAGAACAGGGACCCTCCCACCCAATGGGGGCAGACGCCGTGGTGATGATGTGGACCACGGCGTCCAATGGGGACAGGACCAGGGTGGACCCTGGGCTCTGGGGTGGAGGGGGGATGGGAATTCAGGGTGACTCTAACAGCCAGGGACTTGGAGTGAACCACCGTGGGGTGGGGGGGCGGGGAGAAAGGGGAACAAACACAGGGGGTGTGCGGGGCACACAGGACACGGCTAGCTAACAGATCAGAACCCCTAACCTAAACCCCAAACCACAATGCAACATATCACTCTTTTTCAATATATAAAGAAGAACGGTGGCTTAGTCTTCTTTACTGCTTGTCTGGTTGCTGCTTCTTCACTCAGTTCCTGCTGCAGCAACGACTGCCCTTTGCAGATGGAAAGGGCCAGCTGCGATGATGCTGAGGGTGGTTTTTCTCTGGGTGTTTGGGTGTAGGGGAACTGGGAAGACTTTATTACAAAACATGGATTGGGGACACACACGGACTGGGGTAATAGGAAGGGTTTTTCTGCGGCTTTGGGGGAAGAAATTTTTCTTTTTAGAGGGATGCAGCTTTTTCCCTCTTCTCCTTGCACCGCCTGCAGTTTGATGCCACCCCTCGATTGGTGGGGTCATCTGCTGCTCCCACAGGCACTTCGATGTTGTAACTCACCACCTGCACAACTTGATAAATCACAGCCCCTCCTTGAGGTGCTGTGACCTGCCTTATTTCTGTCCTGACGCGAGGCAGATACATGTTCCTTTTTCAGTTTTTTGGGAAAGTGGGGTCTCCCTCCCCCCTCACCTCTCCCACTGTCCCTGGGGGTGCCCTCCCCAAAAATGGACACTGGATTACAAAAATGTCCTTTCTGATCACAGTGGAAGCATTGGCATTTTGATGGAGGTTGCCTTGGAACAGCGTTCTTTGGAGGCACAGCATTCACAGCAACCACGTGGTTTCTGGGCTTTTCAGGGATCTTAAGCTGTGTGTCAGCGTTCATGGATGTCATTTCTGGGACAAACTTGTCCTGGAACTCTGATCCCTCTACATGTCTCTCAATTATCCCTTTGACCCGATCCGTGGAATCTGTAAAATGCTCAGAAACCAGTTCCTGCCCCCGCTTCCCACTGCTTCCCTCCCTCCTGGCTCTCCAGGAACCATGGGAATGCAGAAACGGGGGTTCTTGCTCCCCCCTCCCTCCTCTTCCCCCCCGCCCAGATTCCCGGGACCCATGGGAAGATGAAGGTAGAGGTTCCCGCTCCTCCCTCCCAACTCTTCCCCCCCGCCCGGATTTCCAGGGCCCATGGGAAGATGGGGATTGGGGTTCCTGCTCCTCCCTCCCCCCTCTTCCCCCCCGTCTGGATCTCCAGGGCCCATGGGAAGATGGGGACAGGGTTCGGGGAACAAGACAAGCGCTGCCTCCTTCCTGAGGCAGTGGGGTGGAGATGGCAGAGCTCTCCCCGGAGGGAAGGGCGGGGTCGATGACTCAACTGGGAGAACACTGGACTGGAGGGAACGCCCACATGAGGGGGAACAATGGGTGAGGGAGTGACCTGATCTCCCAAGGGGGCGGCGCCCATGCCCACAGGGAGGCAGGTGGGGGTTGGGTCCAAGGTGGGGATACAGGGAACAAAGGAGGTAAAGGGATTATGGGAAGGAGAAACCCCTCCACGTGGCCGTCCTCCATTTTGGGAAGACAGAGTCCCTGACCATGTGGCTGCAGCCTCCTCAGGGGGACAAAGAAAAGGATTCAGGGGAGCAGAGCAGCATGGGGTAGCACCAGAACTAGGGTTTCTAACTGGGAAAAAGGGATTGGAAAAGGGGTTTGGGGTCAGTTTCTCAGTGGAGTAGCTAATTCTGCTAAGGCAGGGGTGCCAGGATGGCTCGGGGGAGCCAGGAGTATGGTCCACGTCTGTGGAGCTGCCCTGCACCTCAGAGTGGCAGAGTACTCCCCTCTGCCTACCCGGCTTAGGGGAAAGAGGGGTTGGAGAGGGTGATGGGGAAATGGATTCAGGGGAAACAACAGTTTTGCCCGATGGCTCTTTCCTTTCCCTGCTCGCTTCTCACGCGGACCCCGCTTTTACAACCTCTGATATCAGCAAATGGAGGGTGGCAAAGCAACTTTTAACAGAGGGATCCCTACATTCAATTCCCTCCACCAATTTTGTTCCCACTCTCTCCCAGAACTCCTTTTTGCGAGCCTCCTCCGTGGAAAGGAAAAGCAAAGCCATCGTACAAACTGCTTAACAGAAGTTTTAGACTGGGGCCCCTTCACCGAGAGGATAGCCTTAACAAGGGAATATAGTTCCTTCTGTTGGGTAGTTAGCACGGTCCCCATGGTAGTTCTACCCACCCGACCTCACCCTTGGTGCAGAAAAAACGGAAAAGAAAGCAAAAAATGCGAAAGACCCCAGTGGCCGCCACTTCACATCGCGCGTGGGTGAACTGTACCCTCGGAAACGCAGCAGAGCCCACCCCCGTGAAGTATTAGCCGGGTACCCCCCATCGCTAAATACTCACCAAACTGGAATCTTCGCAAATAAAAGCTGCCACCAAGGTCCTCGGTCTCAGAAAGTTTCTCTTCTTTGGCTCTTCGTGGCCGTGAAGAGTTTCACTTCCCCTCCCATGCGGGAAAAGCACCGAGTGCTTCCCTGTGGGTGGCGGAGAGTTCCCTGACTTACTCTGGGGAGGCTCTGCTCCCATTTTCAGTCCAGCACGAAGCACTGTCCTGGTGCGGACGGCGGCTAAGCAGCGCGGTCCTGTGCTGGCAGCAGCGGCTCTCCGCAAAGCTCCTGGTGCTTTGCAGTGATTCTCTGCCTGCTTCAGTGGCTCCGCTGGCCCTGGCCCCACGGTTGGACGCCACTTGCTGTGGCTCTCTGTGTTTTCCCGGTCCCCAGGCAGCTCCAGCACCTAGAGCAGTACCGCCTCCCTCTGGGACCCGGCATCGCCGCATGTTTCCGGACTCGGCTCTGTGCCACAGTCCGGGCGGGGGTGCCAGCAGATTCTCACCACTGCGAGCAAGAGACACCAGTAAAGAGTGAAGGAACATATGGATTCCCCATGCGTAGAAGGCTGAAAGTCTTTTATTGCCGCGGGGAGCTGTGCTGAGGTGCCGCGACCCGCTCCTAGCTTGCGCGTGAGGAAACACAGCCCCGGGCACTCCAAGGCGCGGGATTATATTGGGGAGAGAGCAAGGAGAGCAGGGACCCTCCCGCCCAATGGGGGCAGGCGCCATGGCGATGATGTGGACCACGGCGTCCAATGGGGACAGGACCGGGTTGGACCCTGGGCTCTGGGGTGGACGGGGGATGGGAATTCAGGGTGACTCTAACAGCCAGGGACTCGGAGTGAACCACTGCGGGGTGGGGGGGGCGGGGAGAAAGGGAAAAAAACACGGGGGTGTGTGGGGCACACAGGACACGGCCAGCTAACAGATCAGAACCCCTAACCTAAACTCCAAACCGCGATGCAACAGGAAATAATTTAAAAATAGAAGACAAGCCACTGGCAGGGTCAAAAAGAAGAGATTCTGGAGTCAATACCCTATTCACAAAATCACTTTAATTAATATTTTTCTTAAGAATTATTAATCTGTAGTCATGTGGCTTTTCCTGGCTTCATTCAGATAGTAATTGAGAACACACATGAGTATGTATTAGGGTAGATTGATATGTTTATTGCTTTTACATGAAAATGGAAGACTCATATACTAGGGCAGAAAGATGCACACTGCCAATTCTGCGAGGATCTCTTCTCATTTAAAATGGAATATATGTTTTCAAACTGGGAAAATGCCTGAGCCTCCAACCCACAGTCATTATGTGGCTGCAAGTCTTAGCTGAGCCAGTCACTCCAGTTGTAGTAGGATGGGGTAAATTAGCACTGGTCTTTTTGCTCTTAGCTCTTTTTCCTAGTGATATTTAAAAGTTCTGGGTAATCCAGGGAGGACCTATGTTCAACAGCCACCATGGCAAGCCTTCTGAGATGGCAAGAAGCTTTTGGTGCCCTCTAGCTTCTGTGTATAGGCAGTGACAGGCACACCCCAATTTTTGTATATAGCTTCTTGTTCACTAGAACCAAGTGTGACCTAATATACTGTGTTATTTTTCATATAGTGTCCAAAAAAAGCATAAGATCTTGCATCAGAGTGACAAAATGCATGTATTGCTTCTGAATCTTCACATTTTTTTGACTTCTGCAGGCAGCATCTGGTGATTTGAGTCCCAAAACATTTTGTAATTTTACTTTCATGTCACTGTTAAATCTTTTTGAGACACCTTAGAGAAAATCTGTACCATATGTTATACTTTCAAGTTATGCATATTAGTTATCTCTGTACTTTCAAAATTTATCATTGAATTATAGAATACTTTGGGGTGGAAGAGATCTCAGAGATCATCTCGTTCCAACCCCTACTGACATGGACAAGGACACTGTCCACTATCCCAGGTTGCTCTAGTCCAACCTGGTCTTGAACACTTCTAGGGATGGGACATCCACAATTTCTATGGGCAAAATGTGCCAGGACCTCATGACCCTTACAGGGAGGATTTCTTACTTCTAATCTAAACCTTCTTTCCTTCAGTTTGAAGCCATTCCCCCTTGTCCTATGCCCTTGTGAGAAGTTCCTCTCCAGCTCTCTTGTACCCTTTTAGGTACTGAAAGGCTTCTAAGGTCTCCCCAGAGTACTCTCAAGGCTGAACAACCCCAACTCCCTCAGCTTGTTTTCATGGGAGAGAGGATCCATCCATCTGGACTTGGTCCAACAGATACATGTTTGTGAGCAAAGAAAAAAAGCTTCTATCAATTATTAACACGCTGGGGATAATTTTCTATTTTTTTCCAAGACCCATTTCCTTCTTCCAGTCCTCTCCCCATCAGTCCCTCTCCACAGGTACTTTCCTCCCCATGCTTGGACCCATAAGTAGTGCTAAGGCCCTCTTGTCCCTATCTTTAGGATACTTATTTCTTTTCTGATGCATGAGAACTGACATAAGTGGTTGTCAAGCTGATCTGCCCTTTTATGGTGAACAACAATAATATGAGGCCAATCTTTAATAGTCCATAAGCTTATTAGATAATAGACTGCACTCACTGTCTATCATTCTTGCTTAAAGAAAAGATAATGTGGTTCTGGTTGGTTAACTTGCAAACTAAAATGCAAAGCTTACACATCCAATGATGATTGAGTTCAAGCAGGTAATACCTTCAGAATCAGAAATCCTTTTGATAAGCTTCTGCTGCAGTTACCAGACAGAGATTGAGAGTTTATGCACATACATAGCTAAAAATAATGTTTTGGACCAAAGATCTCTTATTATATTTTTTTCTAATTATTTTGTGGAGCCCTTTGTAAGAATAATGATATTAATGAATTTTAATTGCACTAGTGACCTTTTCTGATACACTAGTCATGCAAAAGAACTATAAATTCCTAGAGAATGAGTCAATGCCAGCTCCCACAGACTGAGGCAGGAAAGGCAGGAGGAACCACAGAAATTTTGCCTTCTATTTAAGTTTTATTTTACCATCCAAAATCAACCTCATAACGAAGTGTGAAAAGTTACTCAAATTCTCTACCCTCTTTAGTCTCACAAAGCACTTGTGTTCCTCTGACAAATTCTGGGAGCATGCTTACATGACAATCAACAATTTCAGATGACTGAATTGCATACTGGTACCATGCACAAAACCAAACTTGGGCTGATCACCTATTTACATAGAGCTGTGAGGTATTTTGTGTTCAGCACTTCCCCAACCACATTGCAATGTGTGCTTAGAACAAACAGTTCAAACTTAGTACAAATCTGTCTATGAAGTCCTTGACCACCCATTTGACATCAGCATATATCCAGGTATAGCTGCATGGGTTGCTAAATTCTTGTCTGGATTCTCAAGTTATGCACATCTACCTGAGGAATAGGAATGATTTCTTTTGATGAATAGATGTAGTTACCCTTAATAGTCTTAGGAGTTGTTTCTTTTTCAATGTGGTACTTTTAGATCATCATAGCAAAAGTGCTTCAAACAGTCTGTACCTTCAAATAATGAGCACACTTACATGTCTTTAAATAAATTTGCTGCAAAAAAGATATATTTATGCACCAGTTCTCCTGTGTGGTCCTGAAAGATTCTTGTGCCCTTGTGTAGGTTCTGTATCTATTGCCTAAATTTGTCGAGTTACTCACCATGAATCATATCCTGATTGCAAAACATTACAAAAGGCAACTGCAAAAGAAAAAGAGGCTATACCAGGGTAGAATACATCTAATCATAGAGACCTGCCATGTACCAACTTCTTGCCACATAGTTTTCATAAAATTTAATTTGATTGCAACACAATACAAGCAGGTTATGTCCCATGGAATCTGCACTGCAAAACCTTAGAACAGTATATGTTACTTGTAATTTTATTATATCTCTGATGATTATGACATATTTCACCTGAGACAGCTTGCAAGTGATTATCTGATATAATGTGTGGGTTGGATGTGACTTTGGTAAAGCTGCTTATCTGACAATAACAAATGTACATCTTTACAGACAATAACAAATGTACATCTTTACTTGTCATTCATCACATTGATTTTACTTTCTTTCAGCTAAAAGTTGTGTCTGTCCTTCGGGAGAGAATTTAAGAAAGAAATGCCACTCATGCTAAATTTTCTCCTAACAACATTTATTTGGCTATACTGAATCCCTGAGATTAACATATTCATTTTAGGTGGGTTTTTATGTTTCAGTTATAAATACCCACTGAATATCTTGTGATGTACAGTGTTACTTAAAAGTAAATTGTGAGAGAAGGAAAATGCCACTCTGTAATTGATAACATTACTATGGCAAACTGTTGAGTCAAATGTAGTGCAGGCTGCATTGATCATCAGTTGGAAATTACATCCATTCTCACTTTACTATATAGCATGAATGTCAAAGGAACTTATATGTTTCAGTAACTGAAGGGGAAAACATGTGAGCTACCTAATGGATACACCTTTTTTTAGCTGCATTAATTTACTTAGTTGTAGGAATATGCTTCTTTGGAAGCTCTTGCTGTAGTGCATCCATTTGAAAGTCAGCATTTTATAAATAAAGCTGGTTATTAGGAAAATTAATAATAAGTGATGCTTTCCTCCCTTCTCTTCTTCCACTGAAAATAAAAATAATTTTCAAAGTAAATAGAAGCTTTTTGCATATGGGAAAATAAATATAACCCCCTCAACCATTTGAATGTTTTACCTGACTTTTCCAGAGACTTACTATTATGTCTCCTAGTTTCAATTAATTAATTATTTTTAATCTATGACTCAATGTTTAAGTGTATGAGGACAATTTTACCATTTGACAATCTAATTTTTTATTTTTTAAATGATTTTTATTTTTATTTTTATTTTTATTTTTATTTATTAAGACATTTCTTTCTAATAAACCAGTAACTCAATTAATTGCACAAGTCTAGGTTTACTGTACAGGGGAATCATACAAGATTCTGCACCAGAAGTTTAGTCTATGACTGTCTAATGTGCTTTCAGTCTTAGAAATCTGTGTTTTTTAGCAGTTTGCCTGTCAGCATTGCATAGTATTCAGATGAAAGGAGGATTTACAAATATATTTAAAGAGTTTAATCTATTCATAAATTTTATTTATTTTGGAGGAACAATGAAACACAAAGGCTTTTGTTTGTTGGTGTCCAAGCTGCTCTATGTTGTTTACATTGATGAAGAAGAGATGGAGGGGTGGGATGGGGCTGTTTTGCTTTGAAGAGAGAAGGAGTCTTAAAGATTATATATCGTTGCTTGGTTACAGCCCTCGTTTTTCACCTCTCCTAGGGATAAGTTGTGATGTTAGAGAAGACAAAAAGAGCGTTTTTTTTTCACAGAAAACTCTTTACATCCGGAGCTCTAGATGGGGTTCTTAAGAGCGCCTTCTCTTAAGCATGTATGTCCTAAGATGCATTTCATTGTTTTCCTGTGATGCTGTGCATCTGTATAAGGATGGCAGATGTCTGCTCTGAGTACCCTCTTGTACATATGTACAGCCATCATTTCCGCTTTCAATCTGCTGCCAGCATTCAGAGAATTCACATATTATGGTCCAAAAAATTGTCCTGCGTGACTGCTGAAACCAATATGCACCTGTGCTCTCTGCACAAAACAGCTGTCATATTTATAACTCTATTTTGATACTAAGCAGACAAGAGGGAAACCAGCCTTTAGAAAGATAGATGAAAGAACAAATAATTTAAAAATTATAATCTGATACGTTGTAAAGGAAAATCAGTGGCACATCTTTTCTGTATTAAAATGAAATTAAATTTGTTAACGTGCCTCCTAGGTTTTCTAGAGCGATGCTAATTTTTGGAAATGTGTCAGTGGTGTTCCTCTGCAAATAACTCCTGCACATTTTACTGAATCCAACTTTCTTTTGTGCTTCTTTAATATCCTCCTCTCCATCTGGTTAAGGAGCAGATAACTTCTTACATGTGTTGCGAAATTCTGGACCCAAGGTCATCAAAATTCAGAACATGGTCTGAACACAGTATGGTCTGTGACATTAGGAGGCCTGGACCTCCTCCCTGTAAGAGAAATAATACATAAAGTTGGTTCTAAATTCAGCCTACAAAATCATAAAGTCACATCATGTTGTTTTGGAAAAGACTGCTGTAAATCCTCTAGGTCAGCTCATTCTACAGCAGAAACTTGTTCAGTTGGATTTTAATATCTCCAGCATTGAAGGTTCCACAGTCTTCTTGAGAAACCTCTTACACTGCTTGACCATTCTTACTGTAATTAGATTTTTACTTCATTGTAAATTGCATTTCCTGTGTTTTTATTTCTTTTCATTGCCTCTTTTCTCATGCCTGGTGTCCTGGTTTAGGGCATATTTGGGATGAAACCTCCAAAAGGGTCCCAGTAGAAAGCAAATTCAAGCGGTATTTCTGCCCACCAGTTTGGGAGACAAATCTCCTTCAAGAAAACTGGAAAAACCTATTTCTTTAACAAGCAAAGTATTCACAAACATGGAAAAATTAATGATACTAAAAAATGGAAGCTCTTGTTTTTCTGAAGAGGTGGCAAATTCAGAAAGTCCTTTTCAACTTGGCTTGTGCTGTCTCTTCTCAGTCTCTCCTGCACTGGAAATGCTGCGTCCCGGGCCCCAGTGGGCCACAGGCATGCGTTCCAGGTGTTTCTCTGGGTTTTCAGTCCAGAGCAGGTTCAAGCAGTTCCCAGAAAAAGAAAAGCCACAGTCTGGGGAACTTTTCTGCCTCAACTAGCTAAAAAAACTAACTAAAAGCAAAGGAGAGTTTTCTCCCACTCCCTGTTTGTGCTGCAGACATCACGGTCTGTCAGAGAGAGAGAGAGCTGAAGCTCATATCTCTATTGCCTCAGACATTCCACTCCTTCTCCCCCCCTTTTACTATTAGATCTAGTTTTAAAAGCACAGAATTCAATATCCAGAATAAGCAGAACAGACAATTGGGGATACAAGCATCATAAAGTCACCCTAGGACACCTGGGCGCTAGCAAGAGATATCTGGCTCCATCTCTTCTCCCCTTCTACCACCCAGCACTCAATCTGTTGATGAGATATCCAAGAACCTTCCCCAGCCTAGAATACCCAGCCTCCCTCAGCGTTCCCCAGTGCTTCAATCCTTCGGTCATGTTTGTGGCCCTTCACTGGATTTGCATCTGTTATGTCCACATCTCTTTTGTACTGGGGAGCCCAGAACTGGAGCCAGCACTCCAGCTGTGCCCTGTTAGTGCTGAGCAGCAGGAAGGAATCACCTCCTTTGATCTGCTGGTAGCACTCTTTGTAATGCAAAGAGTCTTAGAATGAATATATCATTTTATACAACTCATAAAAAATATTTTACTAATCTAAAAAGGAAAATACGTTAAACTACTGACTATTCATGCAAATAAATGTTACATTTTTTATTCTCGAATCCTACAAATGCTTGTCTTATACTTTTCCCCATACCTTCTTTTTTAAGATTATGACTCTGTGTTTTTGCAGCAGAGCAGTTGGTGCTGATAGACTTAGAGGATTTTATTACCAGGCAGAGGTATCCAAGTATGTGTCATCTCTTTAACAAGTCCTATTCCTGACACATGTCACAGAAATAGACACCCTCCCATTTCATAATGCTTTGCAATTAATCATTTGGCTTTCTCGTGAAATCCCAATGAGTTAGTTTTTTTACTTATTGGCTAAACAATTTGAAACTCAATTTATTTTGGCAGTTTCTGATCACAGGCTGTTGCTATGATTTATGGCAAGGTATGAAGCTGAGGCCACAAAAAGAGAAAATGGCAGACCAAAACAGATGAGATTCTGTTTTTTGCCTATATAAGTAACATAATATGACTGAGTTTGTGAGGCCAGGATCTCACCCTAAGTCATTTCTCCATGTTCCCCTTGCTAAATCTCAAATTTCCTGAAATTCTTGAAGAACAGGAAATTTACCATGAGACATATAAAGCAGTGAATTGTTGGATGTGGATTACACTTCAACCACAAAAGCCCTTTAAAACAGATATGAACTGTGCCCGCCTCCATATGTTCATGCAGTTAACTCCCAAATCAGAGAGATTAAGGGATTTTTTCCTTTCTTTTCCCTTTTTCTCTCCGATCTTACTTCTCTTTGCATGCAATGGGCAGTACTGATAGCTTCCCAGAAGACAATGTATGGGGGGGGTGTTGCTGAAAAACTCAAAGGTAAATATAAATTAATAAAACAGATGAAAGTATGTTTTCCAAGGTCTGGCAAGCAGAGAGATAATTACTTTTGGATTTAGGAGGTATAGAAATCTTTAGCAGCAAAAATTTAAGGAAAAAATCCTTAGAGAGTTATACCAAATGTTAGAATAATCATGTCTTAAATAAAGCCTTATTTGCTTTCCTTCATTGACTATTGTAAATTCCAGATGCTGCCAAAGCTTTGACTGTTTGATTGATTAAATTGATTACTTTGTTTTCTTATAGAAACCTGTATTCTATACAAATTACATAGTGGAAATACAAACTGTGTTAGTGAGACACTGGTAGGTTAAACCTTCCCACACTTTCTCATATCTTAGACTTTTTTAATGAAATTTTCTGAGATTTCAAAAATATACCTTCTTTAGCATATGTGGCAGAACTACAATATTTTAGCAGTTTGTTCCAATAGATAAAGAAATTGGAATAACCATAGATCTCTTACAGGCCCTTTGGTCATACCTCTGCTCTCCCTAAATACAGACACTAAGTGCATGTGATCGGTGTCTTTCTGTCTCATAACCCTCACTACCTCACAAAAAAAGCACCGGTATTCCAAATCCTATCATTCTTAAGTGGCAACATCTCTTGATCGAAGAATGTTTAGCTGTAGCCAGAACATTTCTGTTTTCCAGTATCTAAGGGATTTTATTTTTCCACTTAAAATTCTGAGCTGTTGGTAGTAAGCAGACTTTTAAGTAGAATAATAGCAATAAAAACCCCTGAAAATAACATTTGCTATGGAATAATTTGGATGGTCTTCTACTGAATAATTTTGATGAAACACTTTCTTCAAACCTACTTACAGGAAAATTTAATATATGGGCCTAACATTTTCCTTTATTAGCGGGAATAATAATATAAATAATAATATTTTAAAAATAAACTAATTATTCTGTTTCATTTTGATTATTTTTACTGTTAAATTACTAATTTAATGTACAATATTTAGAAGCAAAAATGAAAACTCAGGTGGAATTACACTAATATTAAAATTTCCCATATGCATTTCTAAGCCTTTCTGTAGTTTATAGTGTGTTTTTTGAAATGTGGCAGGGAATTAATCTTGCAATCTGCTGAATTTTGATTTCCCAGTGGAAATCAACCAGGAATGGTCAAGGCTATGAGCTATGCAAAATTATCCTTTGCACATGGGAATGCTCAGGGTTGGTTCTGTGTAAAGGAAAAGTAATCATTTGGCAGTGGCAGCAGATAACTGAGGAAAACAAAATGCTGAGAGCTCTAGAAAGCTAGGCTAGCCATGATACCCTTTTGGAAAGAAAAAAGATTTCCCCACAAATATCATTTGCCATCTTCACTTTTCCATTCCCAAAGGAAGAGTAAACCCAGCTCTGCATCTCTGTCTTTCTTACTCTCCCTTCTGCATGGCAGAATTACCTGGGCTTCATCCCTGCATCTCTCATAGCTGAGCATCAAGTGCTTTCAAGTAAGACAAATTTCAGACATTTCTGATTAAAAGGCATTTTTCTGAATGTCTGTGGTTGACTTTCCTATTGTTACCTCTAGACATCATTCTCTTAGTGATGGAAAAGGGAAGAGGATCTGTCAATCCAAATATTAGAATGGCAAGTTCTGCATGCCTGTGTCAAGAAGTTGCCCCAGACTGAAATTGACTTTTAACCACTATTGGTTACTCTATTCTAGTTATACACAGGGGAGCTAAAATTTGTGTTTCACACCTTGGTTACAGCTTGTATATTGGGGTTCAGCTTTCTTGCATATCCTGTACAGTTATCATTGACTCACAGTAGAAAAAGGAAATTCTTTGCATTTACAAGGTTAGTATCTATTGCAGTATAACTGAATGGGGGGGCGTGGGGGGGTGAAGGCTTGTCTAAATAACTCCACTACTCACATAATATACAGATGTTATCATGAGGTTATGTCAATTTAAAGATAGTCTGTTTACTAAGTACTGTAGCATGCTGTATCTTTAAAATTAGACAACACCTATGTACATAAAGTGTGCCCTTAGTTATTATCAGCAAATAAACCTTTAGTAATGAGGTTTTGGATCTATTGGTTCAGTGTTGGCAATAATTCTCTGTGGAACTGACTTCAGCCCATTAAGTAAGCCTGCTTCTGCTCCCATGGTTGTTAATTTGACGGGACTGTGTCACATTAAGTAGAACAAACATGTTTTCACCCGCTCAGCCATCCAGAACGGACATGGCTGTTACTCTAACAACTGGATATTGATTGGAAGCATTCACCCTTTCTGACCTAGGGCTGGTACATGAAAACAGAGCCAGGACTGATTAAGAAATTGTATGTGTTTGTGCACATGTGTGCAGTGTTAATGGTCCACATAAATTTCAGCCCTTTTGAATTCACGTCATGTTAATGCTCTGAGCATGAGATCTGTCACTCATTTCCTGCAGAAGCTGTGAAGCCTCATTTATCTTTAATTATTTATTTGTCTGCATCCTTGTACCCATCTGGTTAGACCATGCTTTCAGGGTCCACTGCCCCATATTGAAAAAATTTGTTTATTAGCTGTAGCTGTAATAAAACTGTCTCAGGAAATGATGATGTTTAACTGCTGGGATTTGCTTCTGGTTTTGAGCTCATGTATGGCATAATTCAGTAGATAGTAGTGTGCTACTTTTGTGTATTCTTAATACAGAGAATATCATTAGCTGGTCATTTCTGTAGACAACGAAGAAACAGAGGAACCACAGGGGACAAAAAAAAAAGAAAAAAGAAAAATAGAAATTTTGCATCTATTAAAGAAAGCAGACTACCTTACAATATAAATGTTTGACATACTGCACTTCCTTCCTGTAAATTTTGCTCTATTGATTACATTTAGTACACACTTGGATGTGTACATGGTCTCATTTGCAGCACAGAGACGAGGAAATGGGGTGAATTGCTCTAATATCCCATGCTGGTCAGCTGTGGTGAGATGGCATGGAAGGAATACTCTACTTGCCTTGCCACCAGGAGAGTCGTGAACTTACAGCTAATTCTCCTGGGTTCAGTGATGTCATGTGCTCTCACCTCCTGCAAACCTTCCTCAACGGAGGCAGGAGTTTGTTGATGATCTATTTTTCATTTATATTCTTCTCTTTTTTTTTTTCTGCTCCCTCTCTGATATGAAGGGCTTCACCAACTGTACTATATGACTCAGTAGAATTATGCTACATCTTCTTAGCTTTGCTATTTCTAAGCATAGTACCAAGAGGTGATAACAAGTTTTACTTATGAAGATAAGTAACACAGTCTTATAGTCAAAGGTAAAGTTGGGCCACTCAAAGTGAGAAATTACAGGTTTAGATGCTTTTAACATGGTGATAGAGGAATAATCGTAAGGGCTAGCTATCTCTCATATATTTAATTCAAAGTAAAATACGCAACATTGTGGTATTCACATGACCTCTGAACAGAGAGAGACTTAGCTTTCTCAGGATTTCTCCTGAGAGAAGCAGAGAAAAGAGAATCAAAACAAAAAACATCTCATTCACTGCTCCTGTGTTTGTGCCCATGTGGACTGTGGTATGGAGATTGTTTATGCAAGGTGATTGCTTGATTGGGTTCTGCTGATGGTGTTTTGGATTCATTGCCCAGTAGGATCCACGTGTGTGTTGGGACTCTCAGGAGAGAGTCACGGGTTTTCTAGTTAGGTAGTTAGTGATCGTTCTTGTTTGTGTAATATAGTATAATATAGTTTAATAAAATGATTAATTAGCCTTCTGAAATAATTGGAGTCCTGCACATCATTCTTCCCAAGTCAGGGGTCCCAGCATCGATGCAACATATGTAATTTACGCTTTCCACTATTTAATGTGGGATTTTTTTCTAGCACTAGAATAAATATTTATAAAAAATGCAGGTATTATAAAATATATTATGAAAGACTTTATATAGTTTTAAAAGTCTAGATTTTTAACACTTAAATACTTAATTTACAATGTAAGATACTTAAGAAAGGAATGTAATATTATGAAAAAATTTGGAAATTAAAATATATTTTTAATTATTGGTTTCAAGATATAGCAAACAGAAAATAAAATTGCATTACTCTTGCATGTCTCTCCTTCACAAAGCAGGAACAAACAATGCAGCAGTGAAGAAAACAACATAGAAATTCATCTGAAAATAGAGAAGAAAATTTATGGACATGATTCATTAACATAAAATACAAATATACTACAGTTCTAAAATTCTAGAAAAATTGGGAAGAGAAAATGGCATACCTAGGTAATAAATGAGAGGTCCCAAGCAGCAAAAGATAATGTTCATCAAAAAGAAAAAAATCATATTATGTAAAAAAATATTTCTCTCTACAATTTAAGTGAAATACTTCTACAATGAAAGAACTTATAAAAAAATTATCAGGTTTATGGAAATAATTTTTTGAAAGGATCTGTTTTGGTATTGAAAGTGCTTTTATTTTTCCACATTGTTATACTTTCAAGCACCTGGAAAAATCAGAGGAAATATTGCTTGAAAATCCTTCAAGAAGAATATGTGGAGTAATGAAACTTAATGTTTGTTTACTATAGCTCATGATTTGTGAAGCAAACAATCTCAGAAATATGTTTTGATACTCTGCTTTGTGGAGATCATTGGAATTCCGCTGAGTAGACACGATGATGAAAAGTGATTCTGGCATGAGTGTGTTCAAAGGGAATTAAAGATTCATGGAAGCTCTGCAGAGGGATGTAAAACTGGAAGAACATCAGAATACACAATTAGTCGTAGGGGATAATTCTGCTATGATTTTAATGTGATCAGTGCGTCACTGTTTCATATTATTAAGCTATAAATTATTTTATATTATTGCTCCAGAAAATCAGACTCTTCATTACAGAACAGTAGTGCTGCAGGATATTGTATAAATGTAATCATGTATATAACAAAATCATCCATCACACTGTGATAAGCAATTAGTGTTCAATTGTAGCTAGTCAATATTACTCTTCTAATTTTGTTAAATGTTGAATTCTAATGAATGTTTCATTTGGAAATTTTAGAGGTGTACTTTACAGAATTGGGCTTTATTGGCACAAGATCTTTCTGATTCTTAACATGATTTGTATAATCACAGAATGGATAGGGTTGGAAGGGACCACAGTGGTTCATCTGGCTTAACCTCTCTGCTCAGGCAGGGTCATCCTGTGGCACAGGATTGCAACCCAGTGGTTCTTGAATATCTTCAGTGAGGGAGATTCCACAACATTTTAAACAATCTGTTCTGATGTATGGTCATCCACATCATAAAGAAGTTCTTCCTCATATTCAGGTGGAACTTCCTGTGCATCCGTTTCTGCTCGTTGCCTGTCATCTCATTGCCAGGCACCACCGAGCAGATGGAGCCTGGTCCATCCTCTGACACCTCCCTGCAGATACTGGCAGACATTGACGGGCTCCCATCTCAGTCATCTCTTCTGGAAGCTGAACAGGCCTGGCTCCCTCAACCTTTCCTCCTAAGGGAGATGCTCCATCCCTTCATCAACTTTGTTACTGTCCACTGGAACCATTCCAGGAGCTCCGTGTCTCTCCTGTGCTAAGGAGCCCAGAACAGGACACAGCACTCCACATGTGCCTCACCAGGGCTGCTCACCGGGGCTGAGTAGGAGGGGCAGGATCACCAACTTTGACCTGTTAGCAATGCTCTTCCTAAAGCACCCCAGGACCCAGTTGGCCTCCTTGGCCACAGGGCACTGCTGGCTCTTGGACAGTTTGTTGTCCATTGGGATGCTCAGGTCCTTCCCACAGAGCTGTTTTGCAGCAAGTCAGCTCTCAGCCTGTACTGGTACATGAGGTGAAGGACCCTGCATTTCCCTTTCTTGAATTTCAGGCAGTTCTCTGCCCATCTCTCCAGCCTGTTGACGTCCCTCTGTCTGGGGTATTGGCCACTCCTTCCAGCTTTGTGTCACCAGCTGACCTCACTGAGGAGGCAGCTGTCCTCTGGTCCAGGTCACTAATGGAGAATTTAAGCAGTACTGGGCCCAGTACTGAACCTTGGAGGCCATCATAAAGTACATGCCTCCAACTAGATCCTGTGCCACTGATCACAACTCTCTGGGATCTGCTGTTCAGCCATTGCTTAATCCACCTCACTATCCACTCATCCAGTCCACGCTTTCTGAGCTTGCCTATGAAGATGTTGCAAGAGACAAAAGCCTTGCTGAATTCAAGCCACGCAATATTCACTTAAAAACCAGAGAGTTCAACAAGCATAGAAGACAGCACGACATGCAGCATTACCCATTCATCTCCATGAAGAAATACTGTATATTAGTAGAAATTAGTTGTATTTATTTTTACTTACTCTGCAGGGACACAGCAGTAATAAATGATCCTTAGAACCTAACCTTTCCATAATTTTTAAATAAATTCTGCTGTTTGAAGAGATTTCCTTGAGTTCAATCCATAGAGCCAAAACTACTTCCTAAATCAGTTATGTTATCCCTATTAATAAAAATATTTCCATTAACTTTAGTGAATTTTAGATCAGATAAATAGGGAAGCATTATTACAATGTCACAATCTTCCTGAAAATATTTCATGGAGAGCATAAACTCAGTCGATATTATAAATCTTAAGTTACTCATTGCTTCTATTTTATTTTTCTAGAGGTACTGCAGTCAAACAGCTATTCTTTAAACTTCTTGTCTTCCCTTGCTCCTTCCTCCTTGAATCTACTTTTTTCACTTTTGATGCACAATGAAATGAAAACATATTTCCTAATAGTTTGGGGGCGGGGGTGTGTTTCTGGACAAAGGAATGAGATGAGGACATCCTCTTTTCCTTTTTGTATATGATATGATGTTGCAGATTGACATCATCTTCAAATTTTATATCCATTCTGACACCAAAAGCCTAATCTTATTTGTGTTACAATTAATAGATAGCTAAAAGTGTTGAAGAGAGGGATAAAATTTACTAGGAAGCCATGTGACTGTGGGACTGGTTAGCATGATAAGGTTACCCAGGAAAATATGGCAAAGACCACAGAATGTGGCCATATCCTCAATTTATATGCTGTTTACTGGGTTACACTGTTTTTTCCTTGGTAACTGTTAATGATATTTAATAGACCTCAGCTACATTTATTATATAGATCTTGTTTCTTCATTATATGTATGTAATACATCTTTGCAAGTTGGAGGATATTGTGAATAAGCCACCTGATCTAAGGTTTAAGGTTAACATTTGAATATGTAATACTGTAATAGTGTTTTAAGAAGCAGCAGTATAATTTTTGTCACACGTTAATCATATTTAAAAACAAATATTACAAACAAGATGGAAATAAGTTAGCTATGACACAGATACTTATGAAATGGAACAAATAAAAACTCACTAACTTTTTATTATCCTTTTATATTGATAGTTCATGTTGGCTTCAAATCAAGTTTTGAGAAGAATAGAAAAGATGATATCATTATTTCAACCCCACTGTACTTGGTAGTCCCCAGATTTAAAGCCAGAGACGTCTATGCTTCAAAAACATGTACCTGGTGAAAGAAAACTGACAGAAAATGTAATATTCTTTACTGATTACTACGTAATCTGACGTAGTCATAGGAACATAGAATAATACAAACTGGAAGGGACTTGTGGAGATTGTTGGGTGCAATCCCCCTGCCTGCAAAGCAGGGTCAGTTTAGACTTGGCTTTGCTTACTGAGAAGATTGTCCAGTCAAGTTATGAGTATCTCCAAGGACAGAGATTTCACAGACTCTCTAAGCAACCTCTCTCAAGTATTTAGCTACTTCCATGGTGAAACCAAATTTCATACATGATGGCACTTACAACTTTTCCCTTTGTTTCACCAGTGTATATCCCTAAGATTTCAATTCCATTCTCCTAAAAGCAGTGGAAGATAGCAATAGGATCCACCCTCAGGTGTCTCTGAAAACCATTTCTCTGAGTACATCCACCTTCTCCTAGAACATAACATGTGTGAGTCGCCTGCCCATGCAGCTGCCTCTCACTCACCTTGCTCAGGTGTGTCAATGTCTTTCTCACACAGGGAAACATGGAAATGGACACTGCTCCTGATGGCATGCCACAAAGAGAAGCAGCATCTCTTTGGCTGTCTTTGGCTGTGTTGGTGGATGGGCACACAGCTGAACTCTGTTCTGTTTGTTCCCAGGACCCCCATCTCTCATTGCACAAAGGTCCTTCCTAGCCCAGCCTGGGTTGCCCACAGCATAACTTACGGTTGGCATCAGATTCCTGTGTCCCCCTCAGAAGTGGCCTAGTCTCCACAGGTTTTTGCAATAGACAAAGAGGCTGATCCCATGGCTTTAATTCATGTGTTCTTTACAACTGTATCAAGCTATCAATGTTTTCATTATCAGAAGGGTTAAAGGGTGTGAAACTAATGTCTGGCTTCAAGGAAAATAAATTATTGTTGAGGAAGCTACTTGAACCAGGCCCTCATTTTAACTGCTCTGTATCAGCTTGATTACATCAACACTGGATGGGACTACCAATAACATTAGTGGGTTTGATTGAATTGCAATGCTTCAGACAATTGTGAAATACCTTTTGAGTAATAAAATGTTCTGCTTTTTCTCCTCTGCTTCATTTTAGTTTCATCTGTTTAAAAGGAAAATATTTTTCTGTATCAAAATAAGAGAAACACATCTGCAAATTCTTTAAATCTGGTTCAGTGACAAGGAAAAACAATTGGGAAGTAATATTAGATGGGTATCTTGATGTTTGGGTATTGGTCTCTACCTACTTTTACAGTAGAGCAAGACTTGAAAACTAATTAATTATTTATTCACAGATTTTTTGTAAAAAAAAAAAGCAGAAAAGGATAAGAATCTGATTTATTTTTGTTTCAGATGTGCTTTTTAATTTTCTTGTGTTTTCTTTATAACTAGGATGTACACAGCCTTGTGTCTTTTTGTCAATGTTCTTCCTGAAATTCTTAGACTAAATACACAAAGGGCTTTTTTCCTGTATGCTATAAACAGCAATGTGACTAGGATAAGAACAATTCTGCCACACTAAAATAATTTTGATCATGCTCAGGAGTCCCAGTAGACATTTTGGTTTTCTGTATCCTTTACTTGGAATGAATAGGAAAGAAGACATCTATCTCATCAACCAAAATATATTTCCAATTTGTTTCATCCTGCAAAGAAGATTAGAGCATCTTAATGCTATGCTGCTGCTTTTCCTTCAGTGGAGAGAAGTAGTTGATAAAATAGATTTTTAAATCCTCATTACTTAGTATCTAATAGCAATCAGCAATTTAAATAAGAGTGTTCAAATATGTTACAGGTAGTACTTGTGCCTCCTGCCAACTCTCACTGCACATGGTTTGGGGTTTAGGGTTTCAGTACTTTCTTTAAAATGCCAGTATTGAGATAAAATGCAGGATTTAATTTTGAAGCTTATAGTGTAATCCAGTGTATTTATTGAAGCTAAATTTATTCCAGTCAATGCTCATTGGTTTTGGGTGCTCTTTGAAGTCAATAGAATTTCTGCTTTAACCCCAGACAGATTCAGGCATATCATCAAAATTAACGTTTAGATAACTTGAACCTTAAATCTATGCTATTACAAGTATATATATTTCCCCCCTTTTTGCATGGCAACATCATTGTTAGTGGTTTCTTGTAACAGCTGGGCCCATGAATTCATAATCACTTCTGAGAATATCTACCTGAATAACTCCTATAAAATGTGTGGAGTCCCATTCCTAGGGAATGGTCTCATTTTCAGTCAGTGATTAAGCACAATTCACCTAAGGAAAATAAAAAAACCCTTATATCTTCCATGGTTGTGTTGCACAAATTAACATTTTTTTTTCCAAGACACAACACTATTTTTAATATAAACATTAAGCACATACTTAATTTGTTAGGGTTTTTAAAAATAGTCACAGAAATTGCTATTCTGCAGCTCATGAACTGTTCCATGAAGAACAGTTCCATGAAGAACACATGGAAAGAAAAAAGACTTAGTATGCAAAAAAGAGGGTTCTGTCTTTTTTACTAGTTAGTTAGGCTTTTGTTGTTCTTGCTGTGTGAGAAATGCTGTGAAGCCTTATGTCCTGTAAAATACTAATAAAGGATTTTGAAAGTCTTTGTTGCTTTAAGAGACACAACTCAAGATCCTAATGGGTGCTTCTCTGTCTGAAAAAGATCCCTGCCTTTAGGTATTGATTAATTCTTTGTAAATGAGAGCTGCTGCTCAGTCAGTCTTTTGGGCTGTTAGAAGTTCACAATGTGATGGTACATATAATGCTCTCTGCGTTGAACTGAGAGTGGAGTGAATTAAAATTATTAACAAGTCTCCCCTCTAAAGACCGTTAGCTAGGTAATCAATCAACAAGGGATACCACAGCATGATGAAACTGTTACAGCTCACAGTTATTACAACACATGGGGCACTGTCAGAGGACTTTAATCTCACTCATGAAGAATAATTTATTACAGCAACATCCTCTGAACTTCCCTTGTTGATATAAAAATTATTGGAATGAAGCATTTGGCAAAGCAATATTGGCACTGCTAAGGAGGTTGCATATAGCAATTCTTTTCATGAATCCACATCAGTACCTTCAGTAGTGAATACAATTATCTGATTTTGAACCAAAAACATGGTGGAAACAAAAATCTTGTATTTGAAGCAATTTGAAAATAAACAGATTTCCTTTTAATTTTAATGATGAGAGAGAAGATGTGTGTACATCAATTAGTATAAAATTCTTTATTTGGCTTTAAGGACTGCTCCAGTTATCCCACTGTATGCTTGAAGTCATGCAAAACATGCTTCTGCAAGGCAGAATACTTCCAAGCTTGGACAGAAGATGTGAAAGTGGGAGTCTGAGTGTGCTTTGACACACGTTATGTTTCTCTGGAAACAGGTGGAAAGCATTTAGCTGTCTTTAAAAGACTTCAGTGTCACCCAGTGCCCACTGAATTCAGCTGCCATCATTGTCTCAGTGCTGGTTCCTTACAGATACCCACAGAGATATGCTTTGACTGGGGATGGGAGAGAGATTGATCTGTCGGGCCACAGAGTATGTGGGTCACTATGTGCTCCGTCTGGGCTGCAGAAAACTGACTGCTTGATCAAGAAGAATATAGTAGCTGAGAGCGCTTATGTCAAGAAATAACTTCTAGTGCCTGAACAGTCAGGTTTCAAAGAGCATAAAAATGGCTTGGACTGATATCTGCCCTGTATTATTTCCATATGTTGCCTCTGCTGAAAGGAAAAAACAGAATATCTGCTAAGCCTTTGGACAAGGCTGGGGAAGAAAATTGGCTCAGAAATCTTTGCCACCTTTTTCAGTATTAGACGAAAAAAACTGCACTTCCTAAGTAGGCTAGCCAAGCTCAGATGTGATGAGGTATTAAGTAAAACAAGCTAAATGTAGGCAACTGAGAAATTACTTTCATAATCTAAATATGCCGGTTTTGATTGTACTGGGTTTTTTGCTTTGGTTTTTGTTTTTTTGGGGAGGGGTGGGAGTGGGGCATAGCACATTTGCTCCAAAAGGTATACAGAAAATCAGATGAAAATTTTTTTGACTCCTATATAACTTACAATTCCACAACTGAGTGGAGTGACATGAAGATTTTTGTCTTTTTCCTCCCATCTGTTCCTCTTCTACATAATCTTTTGAGTATAAGGAAATGTCAATAGTCTGTTCTGAAAATATTGAAGAACCGTGTATTTTTCTTTCCCGAGTTACACACCTGAATAGTGTTAGTTATGTGGCCTAATGCAGACGGGCACCAGCATGCAATGCATGTACACCAGGGCATGCAATAGCAAACATGCAATTATTTTCATTAACACATGTGTTTAAACATTCTCATTCAATGATGCTATAAGCAGCTGTTCTGTCCAGCTGTTCTGAAATGTGGCATTTCAGGACCCTGAAGGCCAGATAGGTTGTGCCTGAAGAGCTTCCAGGGAAGAAGGAATTGGAGATCAGTACTGAACTACACTGGTGAGTCAGATCCAGCACACAGACATAGGAAAGACATCCACATATTGCCAAATTTACTCATAAATATAGTACTACTCATTTAAGTAAAGTTATACAAATATATGTCTGAGCAGTATTTTTGTTCTTTTTTTTCTAAAGTGGTCAGCTTCTAACAGTTTTATGTTCTTAAGTAAATATTTTAATAGCCAAATGTCTCCTGCAATACCTAATTCTGTCTACAAAGGCATGTATTTTTCAAAATCACAAGGAATTAATTTTTTAGAGCTTCTGGTTGCATAGGCCATTGGAATTCTTGGCCCCTACTCTCTTAAATAGACCCAGCTGGGTAAAAACTGAGAAGCAATCATGTATGGATACGCAAACAGATTTTTTAACATAATGGCCAGGATATGCTTAACAGAAATACCAGAAACTTGTAAAAAAGTTACAGCTATTCCTGGTAGCAACAGTAAAACTTCAAAAAGCCTTTAGTCTACCCTTGTCCTATAATTTCATCTTCTCTTTTTCGTTTGTGTATATTTCTCAGACAAAATGCTAACAGTAAAATCATTCCAGACACGTGTCTTCCATTAACTTGTTGAACTGAAGAAACTTACAGCACTCCATTAAAATGATTTCCCCTCTCCCTAAGATGCCCTGTCACAAATCATAGAGCAACTTTAAGCATTACTTGCTTATTCCTGAAAATACTGTAGTCCTGAAACAAAAACTGGAAATCCCTTTCCAAAAAGAGAAGTTTAATTCTGAACTGTAGCTCAGAGGCACTGCAGGCTTCTGCTCTAATTTATCTTAGATGAATTTGATAGCCTGGGGTTGTGTTAGTAGAGATTGATTGAAACATTAGTTGGGTTTAATCCTGCTGCTTGGGAAAAAGGAATATAAATTGCAAGCAGAATGGTAGCCCTGAATGAGATGATCAATATATAAGCTCTCTCAGAAATCTGAGGTATTACATTTTACATTAAATTATTCAATAGAATCTGTACTAATTTTAATGTGATCCATATCAGAAGGGAATGATTAATGTTTTAATGAAATTTTATTTGAGCAAGTTTATTTTTCAAAACTGTGATCACACTTGCTATTTTTATATGACTCCTTGAAAGTATTTCCCCAGAATGAATCCCATGAATTTTCTTTTGTGTGAATGGAATTGAACCTTCTAGTTAAAAAATGATGGACAGTAATTAGGACATAAATTATTTAAAGGTCTTGCAGTTTAAGCAGACATAAAAACTGGCAGGCAATTAAATTCATGGTAAACTCCAGGGGATACTGGTGGAAACAGGTGGAAGCAAGTATTTTATGAGATCTTAGGACAAGCTTAGGGCTCAGGAGATGGTGACATGTGGATGAAAACTGGCATTTTTCAGTCTAATGCTGGCTTAACAAGATGTATAGGAAACCTTAATACTGGTGTGAATGTCCCCTGTGGGCTAGAGTGAGGCTAAAGCTCCACATTCAGAGCTCCAGATGGGAACAGCCAGTCCCCTCTTTGCAAGCTTCCTCTTGCTTCCATCCCTTTATATGCAAAAATATCTGTGGTGTGCATAGGCTTTGAAGACCGGTTTCACAGCTACTGTAGAACCAAGTGGAGCAGAAAGCATTCTGACAAATGAGCAAGGCTTGCCAGCATCAAATAATTTAGAGGAGGGGATGCTAAGGCTCTGATGCATTGTACCTACGCTGCCCACATAAAAACAGGAAACTCAGGATAAGTAAATATTGCCAAAATCTCTCTGCCTAATCAAAAAACCAACCTAATTAAAAAATTTTCAACAACAAAAATGTTGTTTAATATTCATTTCCCTTTTTATGTTAGAACTAGCTATTATTTAAAATCTCATAAAAATTATTTTATACTAACTTACATTTCTTTTAAAGAAATGCGTGACCATCATGTTGAACCACAAATCTCTTTTTATTAGCTGTATGATCATGCAGTGTGTACAAATCTATACATTTTTATTCTCCTTACATATGTTTTGTATTTGCAGTAAGTAGTATGAAATCATAGTTGTGGTCAAACAAGCTGGGTTAATAAATGTATACATATTTAGTATTTTTTTGTACATTGAGGCAAAGGTTTCCTTAAGCTGCCTGCCTTTATTTGTGTGAGCTAGATGAAGATGTGCAAGAACTGACTACAAGACTACCATGAAGTTATACAATAATTGCTAAGTCTGTCTTGTTATTTTAATATATTTCAAGACATCATCACTTAGTGAGTTTGTTTGTTTGTTTTTCTGAGCCTGGGCCTGCCAAACAACAGTCATCTAACACAGATCTTACAACTACCTTATGGGACAGCAATTTTGAAAGCATTATCGAGACTCTGTTGGATGTGTTACTGCCTTAATGGTTTTTTTTTTTTTTTCACTCTCCCAGAAGAGTGGAAATTGCAGCTCAATAATGCAGGTTTTTAATTACTGCTTTGCACACCAGTCCAGTGAGGTTGTAGGCCAAAGAGGGTTCTTTTCTGAGCAGGTGGAACACTCTGAATGCTATAGAGAAGACAGAAAATTCAGCCGATAGAAAAATGGAGATTTCAGCAGTTATTCCTCTTCAACTTAGGGAAAACGTATCTAAAATTCAGTATTTCTTAAATAAAAATCCTGGGAAACAGATGTTTTGAAACATTCTGTTTCCACATAGTGTGTAAGAAAAACTACAAACTTTCAGATCAGAAGTGCCAAAACAGGTTGCTTTATTCTTGACATCTCTTTTGACTTTCAACTAAATGATATTTCAAAGAAACCAGAGTGTTCCAGCTTTTGACAGAGAAAGGCATTATTAGGCAAAATAATTATTTTATTTTTCCTAAAAGATGGTATTATTTCTACTAGTTTTAGTTGTCCTTGCTAAAAAATCCCTTCTCTGTCATATCTGGACTCTGCTATTGGAAGCAAGCTGAAAAACCTTTGGATCTGACTCCAGAGAAAGGCTCTGTGGCAGGTATCTTCAAAGGACTGCATTAATTTCTCTGTATTGTTTGTGCTTGCCTGCATACAAAGCTGAAGCATTTCTGTATAACTCTGCAAATAATGAACTTTCCCACTGTAAAAACCTTTTACCAGTCCTAGCATTTCTACAGCTTACTGCATATCAGACATCTACACTGGGAGGCAGACGTGATAATACGTTACAGGCTCTGGACTCAGCTCTGTGAACACCCAAATTGGATGAAGTTTGGGTCTGATCTCAGGGTGACCAAGAAGAGGTGGAACCCTAATGTAAGTAGTTTGGCCTGAGCACGTCCACCTTGGGAAAATGCAAGAGGCAACACTGAGGTTCATTTGAACACCTTCATTTGAACTGTCAGCATTTTAGTGAAAGTGGAACCATACTTAGCAGTTTTGCTGAAAAACAAACCTTCTAATTCAGACAGTTCTGTGAGAGTCGCCAACTTCTATTGAAAACAAAATACCAGTTTCAAGTCCTCATACATCTGGAAGAAAGCTGGAGAGCAAAATGTAATGACATTGTTATGACCCAGAAAGGTAAAAGCGAAAAGTCTCTTCACAAGTGAGCAGCTGATTAAACTAATATTTGACTCACAAAATTTTTTACTTTTTTCCTTGTAAACACTCAGTTTTTAAGGCTTGACTAATGCTTTGTGAATGGTAAAGATTAAATATTAAATTATGGGTCCTCTGATTCTGTATGCTCAAACATTGCACTAAAATACAATGATCCTTAATTTGGTGAGGGTTCTCAAAAGTAGTAATCCTTCATTTAGCAGAACTGCCCTGGTTCATTTCTAGAAGGCTTCTACATCTTTGGAGCCAAAGTTCTACTTGGCCCTTGGTGTGAAAACTTTGCTGTGTTGCACAAAATATACTAATACTATACATATCATAAAGTATGCTATAGCCCAAAAAAAATTACAGTAGTTTTCTTTATGTTTTGAGGTACTTAAATAATGATAAAATCAACGAGGACATGTAGAAGGGCAGATTTAGGCACTACACTATGCAGTGTACACATTGAATTGTGCAATTTCATTATGCAAAATAATACCGTAAGCTATTAGGGCACTGTTTCCTGTTTATAATCCACATCTGATTTCTGTACAGCAGAAACAGATTTAAAAGCTCCAGAACCCCCTAAAGAACTTATTATTTTTAGCTCTTTGGAGGGTTTGTGATCTTTAAATCCAGCCATATTTCTTTAACTAAATCTGGTTGTGTGTAACTGTCAGTAATAATAAACTCTTTTAAATACCTAAAAAAAAGCTTTTAGTTTGCATTATAGCTTAGCACAGCATGCACAACACATAGCTGAGCAAAAGTAGTTTTACCACTCATGAAAACAGTCCTATATTTGACAGGAATTTTACTAAATTATAAAGTCAGTAGGCTTACCAGCACTTTTTCTTTGCTGTAAAATGAAAATACAGCTAAATACACAGATAAATAATGCATACTATTGCTGGGGAAACAATTTCCTTTTCAGCTTTTTATACATTGCCATAAATCTTAAGAAAGAGTTTTCAGAGTTGCACAGGGTATTTAACTATATCCTTTTTATTTAAATTGCAAATGAACATATAAATGCCAAAGGCCTGGATTTTAAAAGCACCTTGAGGGACTGCTAATCTTATTCATGATTCTTTTTCCCATTTAGGAAAGAAAATATTTGAAGTTAGTATACTAGCAGTGGTGTCCAGAAATATCACAATCTTGAAAGCATTTTTCTCTCTGTAAGACGATGTAAAACATCATAAAAGTATATACTAATGACTAAAAAGCCTCATTTATATATTAAACAGTGGTCACTACATTGCCAAAGTTGCTATAGCCTGTAACTGTGATTAGGACCCCACTACACTAAGTATTGTACATACAGTGTAAAATAAACCATACCCCCAAGAAAGCATAAAATCACAGAAATGAAACATTAATGGAAGCATTGCCATCATAATCTCACATATGGGAGACTGAATGAACTGCTGTGGAGGCTCCGAAAGCACCACACATTAAAAGTACTTATTATGGCTTCATCCTTTGTGTCAAAATTTACTTCATTTGGGAATTCATGTAAATTTTTTTTTTTACTTTAAAAATAATGAGTAATTTTATTTCTATTTAATAGGAATCTAATTCGTTTCACATCCTCTCTGTTCTACAGAAAGCCATTTTATATTCACTTAGAGACTGCAGTGGCAAGGGGATCTTGGGTCTCACAATGCCAACCTGGCAGATCCTCACTTGTTTGCTTTGTCAATGTGTGGAAATCACAAAGTCACTTGGGACTGGCACACCACGAGAAAAGTCAGGCTGTGATGATATGCTATGCAAAGGCAGAAGTACTGACCAAGGAGCTGTAAAATGCCAATAGGAAATCATGATGAGAAAGACATAGCTTGAACTCATGTCATTTCTGGGAGTTAAAAAGTTGACAGGCACACTGATCCACTACTTCCCTCAGTTCAGTCCCAAACTCTCCATGGGAATCAGGCATTGTAGCTTTTTTTTCTGACTTGAGGCCAATCTTTTTTCAGAACAGAGCAGAAGCAGATGCTCAAAATTAATCTAATAACTCAGTAGTACAATGACTAATATAGGCTACAGACTTGAATTCAGTTCCTTCCTTCCTTCCTTCCTTCCTTCCTTCCTTCCTTCCTTCCTTCCTTCCTTCCTTCCTTCCTTCCTTCCTTCCTTCCTTCCTTCCTTCCTTCCTTCCTTCCTTCCTTCCTTCCTTCCTTCCTTCCTTCCTTCCTTCCTTCCTTCCTTCCTTCCTTCCTTCCTTCCTTCCTTCCTTCCTTCCTTCCTTCCTTCCTTCCTTCCTTCCTTCCTTCCTTCCTTCCTTCCTTCCTTCCTTCCTTCCTTCCTTCCTTCCTTCCTTCCTTCCTTCCTTCCTTCCTTCCTTCCTTCCTTCCTTCCTTTTCCCTCTCTCTGCTTCCCACTTTTCATTCCCCTTTCTGTTTCTCTCTCCCTCCCTCCCTTCCTTCTAGTTTTAGTCATCAGCCAGTAAAACACTGCAGAATAATACACTGTCAGTCTCTGCTGCTTAAGCTGCCCCAAGCTGTGCTGAACAATTAAAAATTCATGGAGGTCTGCAGGAGAGAAAGCAAGTTTGAGACAAGGGAGAGAGCCTACAGTCCGGTGAGAGCATTAAATTAGGAAGGGTGAGATATGCTTCTCCTTTCCAATCAATAAGTAATATAAGAATTTAATTATTTATTGAAGTAAATATTAGGAATCTGATCTCTCTTCTCCATGTGACACTGACATGTTACTCTTTCTAGTCCTCATTTCTGGAGTAAATTATTTATATATATAAACTGCCTGTGAGATTTTGCATTTATTTATGTGTTGAGTGTCACACATAAGGGGAAGATCGTTCTACATTCATATACAGTATGATGGGCTCTGAGATCAGCACTACCATTTAGGAACAAGGCATTGGAATCATAATATAGAGATGCATGCTATGTCCAGTGCTCACCAAAGGTCAAAAAGAAAATCAAACATTTGGAATTACATTAATAGGAAAAAATAATGAAAGAAAACTGCATTAAACCATTGAACCCATCCATGGTTCTACACCAGAAATGTCTTGGATAGTTAATGGTCCTCTGACCACACAAAATATATACTGCAACTAGAAAAGCTTCAGAGACAAGGAATTCTAAAGAATGGAATGTCTCATGTAGGCAGTGATCTTCAACATGGAAATTAAGGCAGCTTAATCAAGACAGATGTCTTCAAAATCATGAGTAGGATTGTGAACTGTTATTTGTCTTATCCAACTTAAGAAAATCAGGATCATCAAATTAGAGTAGGAGAGGCTGACAAAAACCAAACAAACAAAAAAAAAATCCAAAACATTAAAAGCAAGAAGGAAGTTATGGTTGTGTTAGGCCTGTGAAATTGTTTGATTTAGGGCATCTTGGATGACAAAATATATTTTGCCAAGAGGAGATTAACAAGCATTTGGAAGAGAGATTAATTGATGATTACTAAGTAGAGAAATATCATCAGGCTTTGGGAATTTTCCAAGCTAAAAATTGTTGGAAGCTAGAAGAGTATGAACAGGGGAATTACTGCATATTCCTGCCTTCTTTGAACTCTTCCATAGGAGCTCACTTTTCTTCGCTGTTGGAGTCAAAGCAGTAAGATGTGGTCTGACAAGGACAGCAGTTCTTGTCCTATGTGATCCTTCCTTGTGTATGGATCTGCTTCAGCAGTAAAGACGAAAGAACTGGAAAAAAATATCATCATACAGAAAAGAAAGGGTAGATTTCTTGCATCACACTTCAATGACTTTCAGAACATGCACTGGAACACACAAGAAGCCTATATACTTCTATGGAGATCAGTTTCAATCTTTCAAATATCAGAATAATTCTTTAGTAATTGTCCAGCAGAGTTTGTTACTGAAAATTCTGTTGAATAAATGACATAATTTTGTTACCTGATAATTTTGTAGCCTAAAAGCTAACAGCAATAAAACTTTCTGGTGTACACCCATGCATTTGTTGAAATATGTGTGGGTCAAATGATTCATCTTGATCCTCACAGACTTTTTCATATTCTTGAAAGTCAGAAGATGCATTTGGTTATTTAGAGATTAAAACTTTTTTTTTCACAACCAGAAAACATATGGGCAAAAAAGAGAACAGATACTGTTGTACCTGCCAGTCTGAATCAGCAGTTATGAAAAGCTGCCTGGTGTTGCCATACTTGGTGTAGACCTGAAATCCAAATAGAGACATATATGTTGCTTCCAAAGCACTAGCACACCCAGTTTTAAGAATCACTTTGTCAGAAACATTTGAAGCAAGCTCTGTTCAGTCTGAAGATTAATTCTTAGGAATTCTGCCTTAGAAATTCACTGTAAAAGAAAACCAAAGACTCTAATTTCTATAGCAGAATCCAGCTTACTAAAGAAAATAATAATAGCATCATATTGTGGATGTGATGTTGAGAAGCCTGCATTAAGAATATTTCCCAAAAGTATCTTTTTCCTTTTAGAAGTAATCTCACATATTGCAAGGACTAGAGATAAACTTGTGAATCCAAATATGTACTCTGTTGCTATTCAGACAAACACATTGCACACTCACTTCCATTGCATGATCAAGCTTCATCTTAAAAATATTTAGAGTTCTTCCCTTCAACAACCATACAGAAAGTTGTTTTAGGATCTTTTTGGTCATATAGTTGGACAACTGATTATCTAACTTCTATTAATATAAACTAGTTTATACTTTAATCCTTATCGTACACTGTTTCAGGCTTCAGACACTTCCCAGATTTGTGTTGCTGCTAAAGGATATTGAGATAAGATAGATTTTCGGATTTCTACAATGATAGAATATATTCCTAAACATCAGTAAGTGATGAATGGAGGATCCCATTTACACTCATTTTTAACATAAATATTTAATCACTTTATTCCTACAGTCTTTATTACCTTAATGTTCACTGTGGCTGATTTGAAAATCTTCTTATGTTATTTATAATCTTTGGAATCTTAATGGAGGTTCCAAGATATATCTCTGTAGTGGTCTGACTGATATTTTTTTCCCATTATTTTAAGATTTAATTGTGCTCTAGGCATAAACCAGTTGTCAACATACAGAATCAATATACAATTTAACAAAAAGTATTTTAAACTTAATGACATGCCTTCTGGCTTTTTTTTTGTCACTTTCCCACTAGCTTAATGTTTAATCATAACTATAATTTTTATTCTGGTAAGTTGTGTCTGTCTATCATTCAAAGAGCTAGAATGAAATAATGATTATATCTGACATGCCAGTAGCATTTCCCTTTTGTCAAGGGTTCTCAGTGTTGTAGTTCTTATTGGAGGACCTCATCTTTTTTATACTCTTAGGTTTTTGATCAGCTTATATATTCTAATATCCTCAAAATTATCCTTGAATATCTCATTGCAATACTAAATAGTTTGTGTTTTCTTCATCAAAATAATTATATTCAATTTCTTTCACAATCTGCTTCGTGGTAGAGAAAGAAAGGGGTAAACTTCCAGTGCTGTTTTTCAAGAGCAGAGCTGGTTTTTCACATTGCAGACTGGCAGTGACATTATGCAGTGCTTTAGGAGGTGTTCTTTTTATGGACAATACCCTGGTGGCACACACCAGAGAAGCAATGGCAGCAGCAGAGGCAGCTGAGGTGGTAGCGTGTTTTTAATGGATGAAACACAAGAACTTGCCAAACTTGTGAGAATGTGACCCATAGGAGAGCTTGTTGCCAACTTCTCTTTTGTAATTTTTCATCTTTCTTTTTCATTGTATTTGACATTTTCCTGAGACTCAGTTTTGTAACTCTAAGCACCTTATGGCGATGAACAGGAGAAATGGGGCCTGCTCTGATATGGAAAATAGACAAAGAAAATATGCAAAAAAAATATTTCAAATACTGGAAAAAGCATTTATGAAGTGCTTATGACCCTCCTGGTCTTCAGATGCTGGTAGAAGCTAAAGGTCTCCATTCCTTGCACAGTTGTTTGTACATAGAATAAATATACAATTAATTTCTATCCCTAATTAGAGTTGCTTTATTTTTCTCTCCCAGCTTTTTCTTGAAAAAGAATATCAGCCTTGGCTCTTTGTAGAGAACAGCAAAAGGCTGCCCACTGGACTTTGGTGCTTCATGTGTTGTGAGCCATGCAAAAGCTCAGTACTTGCGTCAGTGAAACAAAAGAGATGTGGGGACATAGATAAATATGTGGCCTCCTTCATTTTCTCTCCTTGCTATTTCCACACATGTAAGCAAATCTTTTAATGAAGCATTTTTAATTTTGTCTGTTATATCATGTGCTTCCCTGGTTACACACCAAGCGTTTTCTCAGATAAACCCAAGTGATAAGTTTAGAGAGAGAGTTTTCTAATAAAAGATTGCTTCACAGGTGAAGACAAGCTGTTTCGAAAGCAACAACAGCTCTGTTCTCAGGTGGTGAAACAAGGGCATGCCAAGTTTGAAATGCTGTATTTTGTTTGAATAATTGGGATAATTTTTTACACGTGTTTAGGTTGTCACTGAAGACTAAGAGACATTAGCTAATAAAAGTTATTACTTCCACATTTGAAAAAAATACATAATTTCAAAATCATATTCATTCTTCTGTTTCTCTATGAGTGAATGAGTTTAATTTAACATGTGCAGATACCTTCTTACCATGTATGTCAAATGTTTTCAAGCCTATTTTACAAAGGAAATAATTGGCAGTTTTTGTTACATTTATTTTAAAGGTATGTGCAATATTCTTTGCACCACTAAAGAAAAAAAAAAATCTGTCCTGAAGTTTTAAAATCTAATTAATCATTTCTGCTCACTGAACTAGTTATGTGTAAATGTGTTTTCACTGTTAGAGTTGCAAAGCTTGAGAAGTCTTCACATGATTTTTTCTCTGCTAACATTTTCACACCTGATCGAATTTAAGATGTATTGTACAAGGCCACTTATCTAAAAATTATTATCTGTTATCTGTGTGCATCCATGCATACTTCTTTAAGAAAATGCTCTGTATCTCTGTAACAGTTTCTGACTATCATGTGATGCAGGAATTACCATGGCAACTACTTGTATGCATTTTTTATTGTACAGCACAATGAGAAGGTAAGAGAAGCTGAGGAAGTTGGTGGCAACAAAAGTTATTGTTGCCCTTGGTTTGTGTAGCTAAGTCATTCACTGTGATAAAAGCATTGCTGTTGTCTTAGGATAGAATGTTTCTATTTTATACATTAAAACCAAAGTAGGAATATTTCAATATTTCAAATTCAACATTTCAAAATAATCAATTGCATTTCTTGTATATTTGTGATTTATGGCTCAGAGAAACACATTTGCTTTCATTTAGGAAAGAGAAAGTGAAGAGGTCTTTTGCTCATTAATCTAAGGATAAACCGTTAGTCCTTCTGTATTCTTCTGTAACATTTGTATAGAAATTAATATATATCTCAAAAAAGGAATTCACAGACTCCTATCCCTTAAGGGAAATATATATTTAATGTTTAACGCAGTTTAAGCAATATGAATGCAGATAAATCAGTACAATTGAATTTTCTTACATAGGATTACTATGATTGCTAAAGCATTTTTCTTTGAAATGCTACATTTTGAGAAGTGTGGAACCTGAAATACAGATGTTGCTTTTTAGGAGATAATAGCTGTATATGCCCTTAATAATATAATTTTAATATCTTCTAAGAGTTGTTTTGTGTGAGTACTACCAAGACAGAGCAACAGCCTGTGCATGTAATCTCATTCACTGGCAATTGTTCTGATCCCTCAAGGAGCATTTGTTACTTATTCGCTGCATATCTGCAAAGCTAAGAATCTCAAAGCATTTTATTGAAAGGCCCAGTAAAATCTTGTTTCTTGCAATTCACTGCTGAAAGGAGAACAATAGGAATATTATAAATGGAAACACAAATCTGTGCCTTAGACAGGACGCTCCAAAATGGAGATAGAGAAATAATTTTCCCCATCAAATTATTTAGAACTAGTTTTAAATCCTGTGAATTGCTGAACGTATTCAGCACTCACAGCCTCATGTTACAGGAGTCCCATTTACAGAAATGAGTGTAGAGAATGCATTTCCCTGCAGCTCAACCACAGTTTTTAGACTCTAATGGGTCAAGTGCTCTATGAGAATCAATAATTAAATTGGGCTGAAATTAATCAAACTTCAATCCAATTAATACAAGTATGGGTGTATTTTTAATTCTTCACCAAAACCATAGTTCTGTAGTACATTAGTGCTAGAAACTGGGAACTATTTCTAGCTCTGCCCATAGCCTACTATATAAATGTGTTGTGCTCCTTTCAGTTTGTAGTTTACTGAACTTAGATTTTCCAACATGTAAGATAGCAGAATGATCTCTTTTCTCTGTGAAAATGTCTTTGAGATGACTCAGGTAACGTATGAACAATCAGTAGCTTTGATGACATAATGAAAAAAAATTTAGATCAGCTGTACTGCAGCCACATCTTTCTTCTTTGTTCTTTGCTCTTCCCCAGACAAGCGAATCAGCCATTCTGCATGGTCACAGAATTGAGATTGCTGGCCAATACCTTTGATGATCTCCCAGCACAGCACATTCCACATCCTATCTCCAAAATGCATGCCAAGTGACCAGCTAGTTCACACGACAGCAACTTGCATAATGGAAGAGATGCCCAAGGAACATCTTCTAAAAGCAGCATTACAACAGCTTACATTTTTCTCAAATATTCCTTTGAATATTTGAGAAAAATGCTGAGGAAAAAAATTTGAAGATAAAAAAGATGATAAAGGCTGCTTTCATGTTGATTTGTGCTTGTACTGATGTTTTATATCAGGATTGTTACAATTTCACATATGCTACTTGAAAGACATAGTCATAATAAAATTTAAATTTCATGGGTTCCATGGTTGCCACATCTGAAGATGGAACAATTGCCTCCATGTAAATTCTAAACAGGCAGAGGGCAAAGAAAATGAAAAAAAAAAATTACATCTCACCTGAGTTTGAACAAAGAATTCTGATATTATAAGTAAACTATCTTTTGCTCTGAGTCTTTCTACTTGTCAATATCACAATCTGCCACCTGCTAGATTTAAAAGCCCCACAAAGCTGCATTATTTTCCAGTACTGAGCCATGGGCTGATGTCACTCCTTGTATAAGACAATAATCAACTGAATTTTCTCTTGAGTTAGTTCCAGTAATGAAATGATCTATCTTAACAGTACTCGCTGGCAGTGCACAGTAACTGCCTCTACTCAGGGGGTCTCTACTATGTATTTCTTTCTATGAATTTCTTTTTCCAAACTTGCACTGAATTTTATTTGGAGGAAAAGATATTACTATTAGTCTATTAATATATGTCTTCTCCTCCCACTCAAGAATTGTTAGAGATTTTGGCCTTAAAGAAAGTTTTTGAGCATCAAGTTACATACACTGTGTGCTAATGCTCTAAAGGGAAAAAGGAAGTTGCATCTGTCTGCTATTTTCTACAGTATTGATCACTCTCTCAGTGCTGCAGGTCCTTTTGGGAGGTTCAGAGTGATAAAAGCATGCTTCTCTGGATGTAAATGCTTTTACTGAATATCATTGTAAAACACTACCAAAAAACCCAAACAAAAAATGTATTAAAATAGTTTATATAGTGAATTTTTTAGGACTTTGAATATTTGAAAAAGCAGAATTTAAAATAGCTTTAGAGCTCTTAGCAATGTTGTATTTCTGTACATTTTATGTGCAACATGTATTAACCGATCCTTAAAAAACCTTATCATACATGTATAGAAAGATATACCCACTGAAATTTCAGAAGCATGTCTACCTCATCTATTTTCCAAATGTCAAGTGCTTAATTAAAACATTATTTTAAGAACATTTCTACACTATATTTACTGTGTACCTGGTATCTTCAAGAGGAAAAAGTGAGAAAATCTCATATTGTGTGAGATTTTAGCAGACTTTGCCTTGTACAATGTCAGGGGGGAGTAAATCCTTTGACAGTATGTTGCTGCCACTAAAAATTACGTGATAGCATATTCTGTATGTTGTAATCCTGAAAGGGGCTCAATTTGAGCCAAGAGGTATTCAGCTTTCTTCATCTCTTGCTGAAGGAACTGTGTTCTGCAAAGCTAGGTAAGAAATGGGCTGCTTTGCATGTGTTCTTCATCAGATGATGAAATAATAGAAATGTTTCCTGATGATCTCACAGCATATCCTATTTCCCAGTCTTGATAGTGGCTCCCTGCAATTCCACAGGTTCTCTGTACAATATCTGATGCAGCTGGAATGATTGTGCATATCTATTTGCAGACTGTCCATGTAGTAGAACTAGTTGGCTAATTATGACAATTTTCAGTATTTGTTCCTGAAAAGCAAAGATTACAGCAAAAAAATTAGGGTTTTATAACACTGCAGGCTTTAGGTGGAAAGAATATAGAAATATATATAGAATATAGAATATAGAAAAAATAATTTATGATCAAAGGAAATAAATTTGGTCCAATGGTTTTTCTCTGTAGGTAATTAATCTACTTCCCAATACAAAATATTCTCAGAATATCAACAGAATGTTTTGGGTTGGAAGGGGCACACAAGGATTATCAAGTCCAATCTTTAAGTGAATGGCTTCTATGAGGATTGAACTCACAACCTTGGTGTCATTAGTACAATACTCTGACCAACTGAGCTCATCTCAGGGTCATGACATATGACATATTCATGACATTTTCTTATTATGTTTCATAACCTTTTTTAAAGATTGCTAGTGCTATTTCAGGTCTAACAACTGTATAATACATATGTAATCTTGTTTTTACACATAATCTACATTAAAGAGCACCCAACCAAAATTAAAACAGGAATGTACACATAATGGGATAGCTATGCCGTAAAGATCTCCAAGATAATTTTGGCGATACATGTCTCAAGCTAATAACCTTTCACGTTTCCCCATTTCATCTGTATTTTGTCCTCTCATCTGCCTCCACTGGGACCAGTATTCATATTTCAAACCATGGGGCAGCTGTTAGCCAGTTCCCATTATTACGATTTTATTTTTAAAAAGGCAACTTGCCATAAAACATGCCATGTATTTTAGAATTGTCATGTGAAGGGAGTGATGAGTAGCAGAACATGGTTTGAAGACACATCTTTTGTAAGGAATCCGTAGTTCTCCCTCACTGCTCCAATGACTAATTCTTTCTCCTCCAAATGCCAGATTTGTTATATGAGCAGAGCATATGACTAGGGGGACAGAGAAAAAGTCACGTGTACATGTTTAACTTTGGGGGTGAACATAAAAAAATAGATTGCTATCTATTTGCATGGCCTTTTTATGCCAGAGTCCTGACAGAAAATTTTGAAATGGAGAAAAGGGAGAAAGATTTGGTTTAATAGGCTTTTATGATACAGGGAGAAACAGGTGTTCATGAGAGACTAAAAATGAAACTCAACACACTTGCCATATTTGATGTTGAATTCTGTTTAAAATTTTCAGTTAGGGAAATATTTCTCTTCATACCAATGCAGTCTATCTGAAAATCTTGAAAGTAATTAATCTTACAGAAGGGAAAATCTTAATAGTTGTCATGTCAAGCTCCCATAATAGAACCAGAGAAGGCTTGGGTTGAAATGTCTTCTAGTTCCAACCCCCCTTTTATGGTGCTTGTTCTTAGTATATAGGATTCTGTATCTAATCAACTTGACCTAGAGTGAGTAGATTGGCAACCTTCAGGAATCAGAGATGAATGATTTGAGACACATGTCGAAGTATGCAACAGTGTGAATAGCTAGAAGTACACAACTAGACTTTGGAGAGTTTGGCACATCATGTTGCCAGCTCTTCTTTGATGCTATAAAATATAGTAGCCACACTGCTAGTTTTCATACACTCAAAAAAATGGAACTAGTAGCCAAATTCTCTCTTTAAAAACAGCTGTTTGAAAAAAGAGATATTATTAACTAAAAGGTGGGCAAGCAACTCAGAAAAAGAGAAAGATAACATAATTCATGCTCCTGCAAACATTTCATTCTTTATCTAAACAAAGGGCAACACCTTCAAACTATATACTTCATCACTAGATCGGTCACTGTGAAATAGAAAAATATTTTTATATTCTCAGTTACTATTTATTTTATATTCAGTATTTTTCTCAGTATTTGGATGCCAAACTGTTCTTTGTCAGTTGTACAGTATGTACAATTTCCCCCCTTTGCTCAGAACCATTCATAATTCATTGCCTGGATTTGACTAACTGTGTCTCTCATGAATTTACAAATAAGTGAAATTTCTTATACTCTAGTGGCTCCTTGTGGAGTTGCCTTTTTTAGACTAAGCTGCACATGATTCACTGTTTATTTAAAGGGTTTTTCTTCTACATTTGCTATAATGTATAAAGAGGTTTTGATTCTTAAGTAAATAGCTAGGAAAAATGACCCAAATATTTGAAAATAGAAGTTCTTTATAAAGTAGTTCAGCAGTTTCATGATATGCATTTTCAAACTGATTTGCTACTTGGGTTTTTGCCTGACTTTTTATTCATTGTGTGTTAACTCATTAAAAAATATGCATAAATGAAATCTTCCAAAATTTAAATTACAGATGTGTGGAGCACTTATACTTATTAACCTGGCCTGAATCACCTGAATAGAGTAGAGCTGCTTTACCAAAGTTGCATGACTATCTCTTTGCAACCCTGCTGCTTTATTTCTAACAACATATCCCCATCCCCTTTTGCCTCTTTCTGCAACGTACATGAAAAATAAAAATATTCTTTCACAGAATAAGAAGCAAACCTTTCAGAAATTTATAATTACTCATTTAGACAGTTAAATCAATATGCAATACTTAAAACCTTGAAATTTTTGAAAGTATGCAATATTTGGACTCCAGATTAGCATGTACAATCATTATATTTGTCTACTGAAATTTTGAAAAAACATGCATTGTACTCAAAGGCACAAATATTTATCTGTGTGCAGAGTTCCAGTTCCTAAAGAATCCTAATGAAAAAGATTTCATGGGTGACGTAGACCACTATGGCTGCCCTTACCAACCACAGGAAGGATTGGCATATGGACAGATTAGAGGCAAAATTTTTACTCTCCAAATGGTTCTCTGGATTAAGGAATCAAATGAAGCTGAGATAGTAGATCTGGCCTGGTAATTGCACTTTGCAGATTTGGTCTGTTGGGTAGTGAGTCAAGGAACACAAGTTGGGAACTGGGCACTGCTGTTCTTCTAAAGATCATTGGATAATCGATTACACAGAAAACAGTTCATGCAGATGAAAAAAACCCAACTTATTCCATTAATTGACAAATGTGTTTTGGCTGAGGCAGAGGATTGTTAACAAGTTATTAGGAAAAGGGGATGATATTTTACTTGAGGTGGTTGAATGCCACCCCAATTAAGTAATTTCCTTTTGTTCTTATTCCAGCATTTCCAGATTGAACATAAACAAGCTATTAAAAAAACAGAAGCAAAACTTCTTATAGATATTGAATAACTGTACTTATTATTTCTGGGATGATAGAGAAGATAAAGGCTGATTCTGGTCATATGGTGCATCTGATTGATGGCAATAAAGCATTTGTAACTGCAGATGATATGGGGGCTATATTATAAACTTAAGTAGTTTAATTAATCACAAATTGCTCTTAAACATCACAGTTGAAGTTCTCAACTTAGTGGCCTATAAGTTAATTATAATTTTTGTGTTTTGATCTTGTTTTCTATTAAATATGCAGTCAAGGCCCTCCCAGTACATAGGTGCTGAGGAAACAGAGATCAACGTCTGAAGGACTAGGACACTATAGTGGTGAGTACTACTGAACTGTAATCAAGGAAAATAATCATTCTGTCTTCAAATTAGGATTGAAATGGGGTGATCACACTGAACAAGGAGAAGAAAACATACTCATTAGTTTATGTTATTACTTTGTGTATTGAGCAACATGGAGATGTCATGAAAAACTATATTGATTCATTGTGCATTTTTTCATAATATATGTGGAAAAGCTGCCAGTCAAGGTTGTACATGTAAATTTTGTGAGGTTTCCTGACTGCTAGTACTTGCCTTTGCAATCTTCAGTCTTCGCGCGCACACACACACACATATAAACATACAGAGTGGCAACCAGAATTTCCAGTGACTGTTGCACATGCTCAGTTTGAGGTCTGAGCATCATCTGGGGGCAGCAGAAGATAGGAGGAATTAGAAGGTGGGTTTATTCTTCTGTCTGTGGACTTTAATTTTCTTTAAAGCCTCAAGGGAAAAAGGAGAGATAACTTTCTGATTTTCTGTTCTTTAGGTTATAATAAATTCAACAACATTAAGTAGTGAGGTGATTGTGAATGCTAATGCAAAGTGCATAAGGTGAGCTTGCCTAGCACTAATAGAGTTTTAAAAATTAAAATTAGAACTGCTATTTCATGTAGGCATTTTCATTTCTTCTATTTAATATACAAATTATGACACATTTTTCATGCCATATCAGAGTGGAGGATTACCTAAAATATGTTGCTTTTAGAATGAATTAGTTTGGAAAAGACTTCTGAGATCATCAAGTTCAGCCTATTACCAAACACCACCATGTCTACTGGACCATGGAACTAAATGCCACATCCAGTCTTTTCTTAAACACCTCCAGGTACTGTGAAGGTAGGATTAGTAGGAGAGGATGCTGCTGAAAGTTGTAAAGTCTAGGATTGCTTACTTGGTCATGTGGCCTGTTACAGGTTAGTTCAAAACATGAGATCAAATCTTAAAGGTAAAGTGAGCCTGTATTTTCTTAGTAAAGCATTTTATCTACTGCAAATATAGTATTAGCATATTGCAAAATTTACCCCAAACCGTGCTGTCAAAGCTGTTACTGACAATCTCTGTTCTTTCTACAGATAAAGACTGAGGAGAATGATGTCTGCAAACCAAAGTATCCATTCATAAATGCCTTATTAGGAATATGGTGCTGATTTTTTATCATGCATTCTATTAATCACAAGAAAAACAGAGGACTAGTTAAATTTGTTTTTCTTACTGCAACAAGATAAAAAGTGCTTTAGACATTAACTGTAAACTGTAAAGCCACACAATGTCACGCCAGGCTTCAAGCTACTCTGTAAACACTTTTTGTTCATACAAACTGTTATGTATGCTCATCAAAAAGGGTCTTAAAATAAATTTTAATTTCTAATAAAAATTACATGGACATTTTATTTTGGAAATGAATGTAGTTACCCCAAATTTTTTGAATATGTGACAGATTTCTACCCTGTTTTTAAGATAGGTAACTTTCAAAATCAGCAATAGAATTTTGCTAATTGATTTTATTGTCTTCTCTGATGTTTGGTTTTGCAGCCTGTTTTGATATTGACCTTTAAATCTCTCCGCTTAGTCATCTGGAGTATTCTTTTCTGTCTCATTCTTTCCCACACCTTCCTTTTTCTGCATTTCTTTGTGAGATTTTTGTGAGATTATTCCAGGAAGAATCACATGGTATGTGATTTCCTTCACATAGAAAGGAAGGAGAAAGGAAAGCCAAAGCTGCTGGAAATGAAAGAAAGGAAGGAGGAAGAAAAGCCAAAGCTTCTTGAAATGAAAGAAGCAATTCCACAGGGAATGGTTAAGCCATGCTATCAACATCCTGCTGTTCAAAAACTTGTATATGATTCACTGTTTTATTTTTATAACACAATCAAAAGTGATATATTTTCAAGATTATATTAATCAATAACAAAATAATAAAGTAAGCGTTTCCAAGCAATGCCTCCAGATCACTTGTTAGTCAAACCAGGGGGCTTTTTTTCTGATATTTCTCTAGTCTGTTTGTTTATGGAATTGTCTTTCTTGCATGACTTACCTTTTTCACTACTGATAGAAATTTAGGTGAGCATTAAGGCATATTACCTAACTGATGCTGGAACCAAAACATCTGGAACATCTGTCATTTGGGCACCATGGCAAGTGGAGATGGATACATCCCTTGGTGAGGAAGAGCCATACCTTCCCCTCTTTTGCTCTGTGTCCTACAAACTTCTTTTTTCTTTGCTTCAAATACTCTTACCAACTCATGCTAAGTAAGTAGTAGAGACAGGAGATTACACAAGATCATATCAGTGACAGAAGGAATTGAACATTTCTTGGAATATGAGAGACTAATAGCTGAGGCTCTTGATTCACTGCAGCTACAGCCATAGCCCAGGAGTACTCTCAAGCTGACCACTTCACTGTGAAGTCCTGTGAAAATAAAGCTTTCATTCTAACAGACAATTAACAAATTCCAGGAGCTTTGAATTTGAGGAAAATATACAGTACGGGCCTTCTCTCTGTTCCTTCTGTTCTGTTAAAAAGGAACACAGGGTGAACTCTAGTGAGCAGAAGCACTGTGGAGAGAGACTCTCCTACCTGGTGGTGACAGTTCCAGAACAGAATTTCAGTGCTTGCAGAGTACCTGTTTCCGGCAGTGTTCAGTCACCGGTGTAACAGGGACAATTTTGAGGAACTTGGTTTATCTTCATTGTAGTGACATCAGTGCCTTCAAAACACATTGCCTCCACAGGCAGCAGAGCTGGATATTTTTCTAGAGGAATAGCACTTGATTCTCCAAAGTGTCATAGTCTGTGCATTGAAGTATCAGTTAGGGAATTGATCTTAAATGAGTGCCAATAGTTAAATCCTAAATAGTGCTGCTATTTCAACACAACCAGAATTAGTTCAGCTTGTATGCTTTCTGTCAAGTAGTTTTTGTGTCCTCTCAAATTAAATTAATGAACAAAAACAAATAAGCTACTGATGGCCCAAAGGATTCCATTCTAAATAAAATGTGGAGTATTACATATAGTAATATAAATGGTAAATTACTGTTGCATAAGGCTGGCATTGTATGAGCAAGTTTCTAGGCTAATAAAAATATTCTAAGTCAAGAAAATAAATGAACTAGAAAATGCTTTTTAGAAAACTACCTTTTCTTTTTACTCATATGAAACACAGACACACAAAAATTTCCTTTAAAATAATTTCCCTGAAAATGAAATTCTGATTTCTTAGATTTTCATTTCTGTCTTTTTCAAAACTGAATGTCTTCACTACATAAAAATGAGAGAGAAGTGTCTTTAATTGGATATATATGATTGAGATATATGGAAAAAAAATCAGGAGTATGTTTTCTCAAACACATATTTGGAAAGGATATTTAATGTATATAATTTTTTAATGTACTTCATTTTCAGATTATTTTAAATGAGCCAAAAAGTTTTAGAGTGTTGACTGAGATTATTATTATATTTTTGTAATTAAAGAGCATATGTCAACAGTATTTTCATGTTCATGCAATGGACAATACTGTCTCACAAAGCACAGCCAATCCACTTCTTCATAGTCCCATCATACTAGCAGTCAAGAAAAAGCCATTGAGAACCATCCCCTTCAGGATTCCTGAAGCAGAGTTAGATGGCCAGTCTTCACCTTGCAGTGCTGCCTTGTGGTTTTCTGTGTGAGACTTGTATGTGCCCACCAGCATCTCTTATATATGCATACATCATGTCTATGTATATACACACATATTATATGGATTACACATCACATACATCACAGTTAATTTGGTGTTTCCTCTCTGCAGGGTGAACTGTTTGTTCTTTATTGACTCTATGATCAGACATAATTCCACAGAAAAACACAACTGAGAAGAAAATTGACTTTATCTGATTCAATTTTAATTCCACAAAGCAACATTTACAAAAAGAAAATAACATTGGAATTTTCTAGATTAAAAATTAAAAGAGTTTTGTTCATGGTTCTGATATTTACCTTGAAGAAAATTATCATGTTCTCCTCACAAACTCTTTTAGTGCAGGCCCATTTGTAGCATCAAGCCAGTGTTGGCACATTCAATTGATTATACAATACAAATTCTAATTAAATGACAATTTTCCAATCTTAACAATGCAATACTTTCCCTTTTACATGCCTTCTCATAATTCAATTTCTACTTCCAAGCATCATTTCTGGAGAGGGTGCAAGTGCAAAATGCTCAGGGCAGTTAAGGCATGTAAGTGTCTTGGTGGCCCTGGCAGAGAAACATGATTAGACACAAGGCTGGGTGCCACAGAATATGGAAATCAGCTTCTGAGCCAACTTCTGACCCCACCTTAGCCTCAGGAGAGAGTGGCCAGATATTTAGGACTTTGTACTAAGTTTTTTTTTTTTTTTTCTCACTGTCCCTTCCATTTCAAATCATTCTATGATTATCTGTGAAAAAGTGAGGTATTTTGTCAGCTCTTCTGTAAACTTTTCCTCAAGTTTCCTACAATGCTTTATATCCTGTAATTTCTAACTTATCCTTGTATTTTATGTCTGACTTTAAGTTTGTTTCATACTTATTCTTTACCTACTTTCTTATAGATAAGACCTTGTCACAGGTTAAACCGTTGCTAAAAATGTAATTTTGTATTGTTTTCTAACGTCTCACCTGTGTTGTTTGAAAGAAACTGTTTCACCTGAAACAAAAATTGCAAGGATTATATGTTTCTAATGTTAAAATTTTACCAAAAAGCCATTTGCCAATAATAATTTTGAACACTAATTCCCAAACATGGCAAATATTTTCTAAGCACTTGACTTCAGTATAACTAAACACACAGGCTTCTGTAGTGGCTCATAAGTAAACAGATAATACATTTCGTTCTTTGCTGTGCTTTGGGGTTATAGCTGAGTGAAGAGACATTAAGCAAAGCTGGAATGAGCACACTAGCTGAAAAGAGAGGATATCCATAGATATCTAATTAAAATATCTGATTGTAGCTCTAGGTCCTTTGATTATTTACTCTTATATCTCCCAGTGCAATGAAAATTGTTCATTCAAAAGACACAGACAAATTTCAAATAAGTGCAAAAGCAGCTGCTGTTAAGTAGGTAATCTAGACTTACACTAGCCTTTAAACTCCTTCACAGCTTATCATGAAAGGTACAAAACATTTCATCTTTCAGAGGCAGCAACTGAGACTGTGATGTTATCTTTCTTATGGTACGGCTTTGAGCTGTGACATTTATTCTGACTTTCACCCTCATTCCTATTCCTAGCTTATGCTGAAAGAGAATTTAATTCGTATTTGCAGATATTCCTTTGTAACTTTTATTCAACCTTTACCTCGAGGCTTTCTTTTTCCCCTTAGGCAAGTTTTTTTTTAAATTTGATCAATTGAATTTTATGATCACTTTTGAAAGTAAAGAACACTTTATGATAGCTTTATCTCTGCAACAAAGACTATGTGTTAACAGAAGGGATCCCACTGTGGGAGATTCAAATACTTTAAGACTTGTCAGTTTGACTGATACTGTCTATATAGAATCATTTAAGGACAGGAAGATGAATATTTGAGGTGTTATTCTAGACAGTCTAAAAGCAAAGTTTCCTAACAATTTAAACAGAGCCTGGATTCTGCCCCTTTCTTTTACTTACCTTGTTGAAAAGCTAACCAAGCATTAAATAAAAATCTGAGTAACAATTCCTTTCTATTTTTTTTTTCAACATAGTAAGTGAGTTGGCAGTACCAGATGAGGAACAGAACAGAAATTGGTGACAAGACAAAGCCATTAAGTGACTGTGAACATGGTCTGATTGACAGAGATGATTCGAGCCTCTGAGACTTCCAAAAGGGGAGCCCTACACCATATATGTGCAACAGGCCTGCAGAGCAAGTCTTTGAACCTCTGCAGAAGAGAAACCTCTGAACAGAAAGAGCACAGTTCAGAAGAGGCTGAAGAGGTATATTTTAGCAATGCTACTTTAGAAAAATGAAGTAGCAAGAGAAAAACATAAACCTATTTACTGAGAAGAAATATAGGGGTTTAGATGAAGGATCATGTCCCCTCAATTCTCCTTTTTCCTAAAGCAGACAGAACTGTTGCTGCTTGTTTTTGAAGAACCCAATTATTTTCTCCATTTCCCCCTTCTTCCTTCTGTGTCATGTTCCTGATAATTGCTTCCTGTATTTTCACATGAATAGGAGTCTATGAAGAAGTAAAAACCTTAAGACCTATCATGCTCCTTCTTCTTCCCAAAAGAATGGATTCTTCTGCTCTGCCTTTGAAAGAAGAAGTGAAAAAGCCAAAGCAGAAGCAGAGAGGTAAAAAAAGAATGTGGAGATTCCTTGGGTAATGTAGCATTCATGGGCAATTGTAAGGTCCTTACTGAGTTGTCGCTGGCTGAACAGTGCAGTGTCTAATGCCTGGATTAAAGTCTCTCCTTTGTTCTACATAATTCAAAGGTCTCAAGCTAAGAAAAAAACCCTACCTATATTTAATGAAAGGAAATTATTTAAATAATTCCAAGAGAGAGAACCTTGGATTTAGATTAGACTGAAAATTAAGAAGAATTGATTTTTATTTAGCTTGTATTTTCTGAGCTGTCCATTTACCACAATAAATACAACAGCAATTTTGAAGCCCCTACTTATCCTACTTTTGAATTTTTCAGGTGAAAAGCACTGGGCCTGTTACTGCTCTGGTTAGTGTTCTGAAGCCTTTTGCTCAGTTTGATGTTTCTGCATTATTCTACTTGGTGAAAGAAAATTATTGGAAAGTAAAAAAGTTTATTAGAAAAATACTTATTTTTTAATATAGGGTTTCTTAAAGTTACTGATTACTGTGGGGTTTATCTAAAAAATGGATGGAAAGTAGTATATTTCAGTTAAGGAGCCTTGTTGGATAATCAAGAAAAGGAAAAATTCCACAAGCAGAAATGTGTAGCTTTTAATTTTCTTTCATCTATGCCATCTTTTTCGCTAACATAGATTAATCTGTCGTTCCTAGGTTCACTGCATCTCTCACACTGATCCTCCTGCCCCTTTCTCTTCCACATCTATGCCAGCCATCCTTATGAGAGGACAAACAACCTTGAGACAGGTGCCTCTCTCACCACAGGTATGCACATAGTCAGAAGCAAGAACAGACAATGTAAAAAGTTGGGTGTTGGGCAGAGCTCCCAGATGAGAGACTCTCTCCATGTCAATAGCAGAATTTGTTCTTCAGTGACTATAATTTTAGTCATCTATATTAAAACACATATAAAAATTACAAGAAACTCTAGTGGTCATTTTTATATAAAAGGATAAATAAAGCCTTTTATTAACACCTTTTGCAGCAACAAAAGTGACACAGTCCACATCTTTTTCATTAAACACAGCAAAATCTATGGTCACGTTTTACATCACTTTGAGGCACAAAGCAAAATACTTCTTTTCTTAAGGTCAAGGTATGATTTGCATTAAAAAAAGGAGAAAAAACAATCCTCAAGTTGTATATTGCGGTAGCAGGGTTTCCAATCACTAGCACAATACAATGAACAGACCAAGAATCCAGAATGGATTATTACATACAATAATATTAATTTGATTGAATTAAGAAATGGATCATTGTCGTCATTTTAGAGTATTAAGAAGTGGTCTGGTGTTGCTAATTTCAGTTGGTTCAGTTTGGTTCAATCCCAACAACCCCAAGTATATACAACAAGCTAAATGTAGTTTAATATATCATCTAGAAGATTATGCACTTCATAATGCATTGCACTTATTGCTTGGTACACTAATGTTGCAGTCACTGTTGAGTTATGCTAAAAAGACAAGCGTGATGCTTGTTGGCTTCTTTCAACCCAACACTAGTTATTTACCACTTTGGTTTATTGTGAGTTTTTATGTTACTCATATTCAGTGTCCATTATTATTAGGTTTGATTGAAAGACAAATACATCTTTTATTTCAGGGTTTTCTAAAATAACAATATTTTCTATAATTACAGTATCTTCAATAAACATATCTATGTGTACAACTGTGGCACAATGTGTAAAAATATGAAAGCTCTTAAGGGAAGAATAAAGGTTAAATTATTCTCTGTTTCTTCTATAGGTTTCAAAATATCCTGCAACACAAATGCATCCTTTTTCATAGGGCTATTTGCTCACAGTAAGCTTCTCTTTGGAATTTTGTAAAAGACTATATTTTTTTCTATGTTATATTGGGGTATTTTTTCTTTTTCTAAAGACACCAGTACAAATTCAGAATACACTGCAAAGAATAGAATAATAAAGCTTGGTTTTTGATAAAGGGATTTGCCAGGCTGCCTGAAAAGTCAGACTCAATATTTTATATTGTTTTTATATTAGTTGATATATGCAGGGAAGAACATGACAATGTCTATAATTTCATGAGATTCTGTAAAGGATAGAAATAAGAATTTGTGCCCAAACATTCAGTATAAAACTCCTAAATAATTCCTTTATTTATCACAGAGTAGCCTGCAGCATATAATCACAATAAACATACAATATGCCCTATTTGTTCTTTAGGCTTGATACAATTACCGTTAAGGGAATTGGATCAATCCTTGTAAATGCCTAGGACTCAACCCTTCTTCTTTAAGAAAGTCCTTGTCCTAGACTAAATACACAACTCCTACATTGCACTGAGTAAATGTGTGTCTTTAACACAACCTCAATACAGTGTAACAAATATATAAGTGCATTTTTAATGATCAAGTAATTTTGGCTTTCTAAAAAGAGCATTAGATGTGCCAACTTGGTTTCTTAGTTGTGCTTTAATCTGTAATTATGAGTTTTAGCTCTTGTATACTGTAAAGTATCTACTTGCCTCTATAGTTTTGACCAGTAAACCCTTAAAACTCTAATGTTTATAGAACAAATATAACCTAATGAAAGTGATAACATCACAACTCATACAGATTGCACTTTGATGTATTTTTTACAGTAAGACCTTCCTGTTTGATATGTGTTTACATGTTTATACCACATTTTATTTCTGTGTGCAAACAATCACAATGAATTTAATCACAAACACTGCAAAATATACCAAATATTTAGGTTTGTTATGAATAATCTCTTTCCTTATAGTTGTATGAGTCTTGTACTTCCTCTTGTACAAATTCCTCTTTTTTCTCCCAGCCATTAGGCCAGCCACCATTGACCTGGGTTGTAGCACCATAAGACTTGGTGGTACCATAATTTACATAATTCTGAGTAATGTCCCCTGTCTCCTCAGCAAGTTCATCTTCATGAATAAAGCCACATTTCTCTTCACTTGTCTGTTCAGGGTCTGCCCAGGGCTGTTTCTCTCCTGAAGCAAATATGCCATAGAAGATCACACCTCCGTAATGAACTAAAGCAGCAATGAGGAAGACATACTGCCATTCTTCACGTGTCTGTAAAGAAGAAATTTGCTAAATCAGAGTAGCACACACATTTACTGAATTCTTCTGAGTTGCAAGATTTAAATTAGGGATTGAGGTTGTGATAGCACAGTTAAAACATTCAAGTGTCCATTTCAGAAATATTTATATCCATCTTTCTTTGAAAAATTTATCAGCCCACAAAAGCATCAACCTAATGAGCATATAGTGAAGCATGCCTCAAGTTTGCATCCCTGGATTAAAGTCCCAGACTCCAGTATGGATATCCTGGCAAATTGTTTTATAGAAAGGACTTTTTCTTGAAATCAGTTGTATCAAACTGGAAGATTTGAAAATAGTATTTCCATTTACCTTGTTCTTTGTCATTGCTCCAACAATTATAGGGCAAACCATTCCAGACAAGGTCCCGACTCCATTAGAAATCCCCATTAAAATGCTAGCATACCTTGGGGCAATGTCTAAATGGTTGACATTGAATCCTGCAATAGAAAGGTCAGTGAGCTTTCACACCAAGAGCAGAGCAGTACTTCAGCTGAAAAGAGTGACATGACATTTTTACTATAACATGTTTGGGCTGCTTAGTTGCATTTCTTTATCCCTAAAAGACTTAAAATGCTTCAATATTCCTAGAGAGACTCTGGGTTTTCAATTCCTTTTAAGAAAATATTTTAAAGGGATACCAGGTTAATTTTCTCCCAAAACTGCAGTTTAAGAAAATCCCAAAACCTCCCAGCAGTGTCTGTGTGGAGTAGAGAACCCAGAAGATATTTAGGCAGGGAAATAATTTGTATTTCATAGTCCCTTCCATGACCATTTCATGCTGTAAATAACATGTCTTTTCTTCTTCCAGTATGTAACATGTTCTTTTCCTATTGCCCACATTTTTCTTTTTGTCACACAGACCAGCAGAAGGGAGCTCTTTTCTATTCTTCAGTGTTAAATTGGAGGAAAAAAACAGTATCTGTAAGTGAATTACTAATTAATTTTGAAAGATATTTAGTAATTCTCTTGCATTTTCAGCAGCACAATTCTGTTGAAAATGTATGCGGTAACTATTTAAATAATCTAAAGAGACAGAACTAATTGTTCCCAAAATAAGTATTTAAATAAGTGTAAACAGAAACCAAACTTTGGATACAGATAGTATAATGGGAAAGGGCAGGCAGTATGATATGGTCATCTTGGGGAAAGTGCAAGACACTTCCCAAATTGTACAAAACAAGAATGATACCTTGCAGAATACATGAGACTAAGGACAGATTTGATTAGAGGAGATTTTAGATATTTGGCACTAAATGAAAGAGAGCCTGTCTGAGACATAAGGAACCAGCATGGGAGAGGATACTAAAATCACAGTTGGAAAACAAGGAGAGGCCAGGTGACCTGTGTTTGGAATGGGGAAAGGCAAAGGCAAAGGGTTGATGAATCAGCAGGAAAGGGGAATAGCTGAAATTTAATTCAGAAAAGAAATTCTAGTAATTAGGCCCCAAAATAATATAATACTAACAGGCCCCAAATTAATAAAATAATACAATATTAACAAAGCAATAACCAGTACACAGTGGAAAAAAAAAAAATAAAATACTTCTACTTAAACAAAGACGTGTAAATTTAGGTATCATTATGTAATACCAGTCAATTTATCTTCTAAATTTGATTTCAAGAAAAATCTGTAGTGTACATTAGCATCTTAATGAGAAAATACCCTAATTTGCTGCAATGAACATGGAAAAGATTGAATTATTTTAACAGGAATAATCTAGTACAAAAGCTGTAATACCAAATTATACATTGTGCATTATACATTGTACATTCCTTTATTATGATCATAGATAATGTCCTTTGGGAATTCCAAAGTGAGTGGGCTTTTTAATATTATCCATGAATAAAAGCAAAGATAGATGTTTTGTCTCTTAAAGATAAAAGAGTTTAGTGTTAATAGTAATATAATCTTACCAGATATGGCAAATCCACTAAAGCCTACAGCAAGCACTAAGAATGAAATAGCCACTCCTTTGCTGTGTGAATATCCCACCACCAGAAGAAGAGTTGCTTCCATACCAAAACCTGGTGAAATAATAAATAAAACCAGGCATCAAATTAAATTCCCTCTCAAATACTGCAGGCCTTAGGATGCCATGAAATTTCATAGGAACACAAATAAAATATTACCTCAGAGAGGAATACAATCAGGTATTTCTTTCATCTCTAGAAAAACACATGTTCTTCCTTTCTCAAATAATACTTATTTTACTCTTTATATGCTAATTTATTGCCACTTTCTGTCATTTGTAAGATTAAAAGAAATATTTATGATGTGGTTAGGTCATTCCAGTCAACTCTCATGGGTAACCTGCTTGTGAATTTTCCAACCCTTACCACAGCTAATGTGGCTTTAACACACCTCAGAAGTCGAGGATGTAATTTCAGGTAGTTGTCTGGGCTCTCTTAGTGCAGAAGGTGTTTAAATGAGGAGCTAAAACTGAGTAAGTAGCTAAGAGTAGGCAAATTCCCCTCCAAAACCTCATCTATTTCTCTAATAGTCTAAATGGTTTTCCAAAAACCAATTAATTATATGGAAATGGCGAATGAGAGCACCTGTGTATTCTTTTATTTAGTAACTACATCTGCATTGCATAAAAAATGCAGAAAGTATTGTCTCCTAAGAACATACAACTGTGCAGTTTGTTTCTTTATTCTATACAGAACACAATATGAACACCAAATCCCTTCAAGAGACTTTTAAATAAAATAGAAAGACTTACCTCCACAGTTCATTATCTTTCTCACATTAGTCGTTGACACAATCTGCCTGCTTCTTAAAAAGTCAGCAATTTGTCCCCCAATAGGAACAATAATTGTCATCACTAAATGCGGCACAGCAGATAAGATACCCACCTAAAATTAAAATTAGAATTAGTGAAGTATAAACCATAAGAAAATTTTGATTCTTCATTTTCTGAAGCATTCAGCAGCTAATTATTTCTTTTCAGTGTCACACTCTGTGTTAAAACTTAAAGTCTTGGGTTATGAAATGACCCATCCCTATATCACATTTTGCAACCGTCTTTTCTCCTTTCTAAATGAGAAAGGGGGAGCAGTTCTCACCACATTAAAGGTGCATATATAAAGGTGACAAATTTTACTATCCTTCCTACAACAAGATGGCCCTGCTTTTTGAAAGGCACCTGGAAAAATCCATTTGTCAATGCTTTCTATAAGCTTTGGTGGGATTCTGCAACCCCTGGGGCATCACGGACAGAGTGTAACGGGTCTGCTGACACCTTTCTAATGCCAAGCATGATCTGGTTTTGAGCACTTAACTTGCAATGTAGCCCCAAGTAAATCATCACTAAATCTCACCCTGCCTCCACCTTTCCCTGTCCCATCCTTTGTCATAGTTGTTACTTCACTTATACATGCTGGTCAAGGAAACAGGAACTGGGATGACTAATATTTAAGATGTAAATCCATGATAAAGATGTGTAACACTTTTCTTTCCTATTCTTAATAAATACTACAAATATAGCTCTGATATTGACCTAGTTAAGGTAAAAGCTTCACATTCTTTTTACATACCTTGCTTATTTCAAATCCAAACACTTCCTCAAAATAAGCAGGCTGACTAATTAGCAGCAAGTAAAAAGTCCAGCTTCTACAGAAGTTTGCAACTATTATTGCATAGACTGGCATAGATGTAAAAAATTTTCTCCACGGTGTTTTGTATTTCTGAAACATAGAAAGGAGATCCAGTTACCATGTTGGTAATTATCAACTATCCATCTTCCCTTTCCTTACCCCTTTTTTTAGCTATGGTCCAACAAGCACATATATACACAGCATATAAATTTTACTACAAAATGCACAAATGGAGAAACTCAGTGATACTTAATTGTATCACAACACTCATGTACAAGTGCTTTTATCTCAGTCATATAAATATGTACATAGACATAAGACCAAAATAATAATAATGTCTTTAAAAGACATTGTTGATGTATGTAACAAAACAGATTTGACACTAACTATATTATTTCCTTCGGATTTACTGCAAACAGGTATTTTAGCATTTAAATATTAACTGCAGTATTCTACCATTTTTTTTTTTAATCAAGTCTCAGCTGAAACTGCTTGGTCAATATATTTTTTGTTTGTTTTATTGCATTTTTAAAATAAATTGCTGAAAGAAAAAAAGAAAGACAGATGGACAACCCTGCTGAGTCCCAGCACCTGTCCACAAGCCACCCATCTGTGTTGATCCAAACACAGGATCCATATCCAGATAAGTACTTGAAAATCACTTCAACAAGAATTCAGGCTGGATTCAGTCTACTATTTGTTTGAATACTGGAAATTTTTAAAAAAACCCAGCCCATAGATAGATATGTGCAACACCTTGTATACCTATTAAATTACACTTAAGTGAGAGGTAAGGATTAAGTGACTTAATTAATGAGAAGCCAGCCGGAAAATCTAACTTGATGGTATGGGAAGAATTTCAGCTTAAATATTTTAGAAGCATTGAACTATTGATACAAGATAATCACTTTGAAAAAATAATGTTTAATTAAAAAGCCACAATAAAAAATAGACAGAAATTGTACAGTCCAAATTAGAATTGTTTGGACATTCTTCAAAGTAACTCATTTCACATCAGATTTTAAAAACCATGAACCCTACTGAATGCTGCTGAGTATCATCTGAGACAGGCTCTCAATAACACCTAAAAATTTCAGCTATCAAAAAATAACTCTGTAATATTTTCAGTTCCTTATTTAATATTAAGCAAAGTTTTTACTAAGTCAAAATTGTTAGTTCCTGAGTTCAATCAGGAACCAGTGTTCTGACCAAGCAGAAAACATAATGAGGGTCTACTGGGAATGGATGGTGTAAAAATTTAAGCAGATGAAGTGAGACTTAATTTTTTTTATTTTCCTGAGTGAGTGAGGAAACACGGCAATAGTTTTTTAAAGCTTTTCAGCAGTTACAGAAATAAGATGATTATTAGTTAGCACAATTGGAGTGTTAAATAGCTGGAAAATTCAGAGTTCATACATGGCTTTTAGGTCATACATGATTCTTGAGAACCAAACCAGTACAGAACTAAGATTATGAGAGGCTTGATAACATGTCTCCAGCAAAATGACTGCAATAATGGGAATTGTTCATATGCATCTCAAACACACTCTATTGCAACTTGCAGTCTTTCTGGTAGACGAAACATAAAAAAAATAAGGATGGGCATTTTCTGATGTTCTGGGGACCTCAAGAGACGCTGAGTAGGGCTTTTCCTGCAGTTTGCTTTTAGGAAGAGAAAAACCTTCCAGAAATTACGATATAGGAAGGAAACTGACTTTTTCAGCTCAAGATATAAGAAAAGTCTAAATAAATTTGCAGTTTCAAATGTAGCTGTACCTCTGTTTTATAATTTGAAGTAGACAAAGAGGCATAAATCCAATGAGTCATCTGCTAGAAGAACAGGAACCCATGTTCTCTTAATGCAAAAGCAGTATCCACCCAGAAATCCACCAGCAGATTTAAGATCTTCCCATCCCCCAGGAGCACATTTGTTCAGATTGTTCAAAATACACTTTTAGATCTTAAGGAGAGTGTTTGATTTTTTTGTTGTTGTCTTGTTTTGGTTGCTGGGAGGTTTCTTTTTCTTACTATCTCATTGGAAACCAGTGTGTGGGTAATATTCTTACTTCCATTGCACCTAGGAGGTTGGCACTCTCTCCAATGCTTTCTTCTATGTATCTCCTTTCTTCATCTGTAATTGTAGGATGCTTTGCAGGACTCTCATATGAAACCAAAAGCCAAAACATGTACCAGACTATACCAAAGCTCCCTTTGGAATGGAAAGAAAGACTTTAAAAAGAAATGCACAATAAAGCAGAAAACAAGGAAGAAAAATCTGTGAACAATTACAACAAATTTAAATGACAATTGTTGTCAGTGCTTCTTTACTGAGTTCTCTCAATAGAGATAATTCTCCAACAGAGAGTTTGGTCCTGTGAATAATACTTGTGCAAAATACATGCAGAACTATAGCACAGTGGAATAGTCTTTGCTTTGTTTACAAAATTTTTTCACCGTAAGTGAATATTCACTGATCTTAACATCAATTTGTACAATGCAATGCAATGAAACAGATTCCATTTCATTTCACCAAACTGTAAATGAAGGCCCATTCAGCTTTAAGATGCTGCTGTTTGATTACTGCACTAAATTTTTTACCTGCAGAATAGAAGACTGGCAATTTTTTCAACATAGCAATGCACTTCCTGAGTAGTTTATTAAATTTCTAGAATGCTTCCACTTAATTCACATAAATGCAGAATGAATTCCCTTGGGATATTCTTTTCTGTCAGTGTAGGTTAACACAACTGGTGAGAATAAAGTTTAGTAGGTCTTCAGATAAAAATCAGGACAACTTATCCAGGGCAGGTACTCTAAATTTGCGGTTTTATTAGTCTGAGAGATGTTAATGTGACCAGAGATACTATAGATCTGTCCAGATGTTTGCACTGCTTGTGCTAAAGGTAATGAAGGTTTCAATGTGAGCGAGCTTTTCTTATTTTATTATGTTGCTTTCTTACATACTCTTCTCTTTAAATTCTGTTCTCTCATTGTTCTTTTTCTCTTGACTGTATTTTTAGATTAGAAGTCCTACTTCTCTGAGGTTTTTGTCCTCTTAACAGTAGCTTTTACATTTTTAGAAAGAGTAGAGGAAGGTCATACAATACTGGAATGAAATGAGCAGAAATGCATACCATATACATAGAACACAGAAGACCACCCAGTATATTGCACTAGAATCCCAGCTAAAGGCATTGCAATGACAGCTCCTGCATAGGAACCTACAAAACAAGACATGTAGATGAACATGGAGAAAAAAATCAGTTTCAAAACATTCATGCATTAAAAAATAGAAGGAAGACAAAAATACAAAGTTGCTTACCACAAAAGGAAGTGGTTGCTAACCTACTTCTTTCTAATGGGGGGGCCCACTTGCTCCAAATACCATGGCAGGCAGGGTAGGTGACCCCCTGGGGAATGAGTATGCCACAAGTTAGCTAAAGCTGGTCAGTCACTCAGTTAATTGTCTTTGCATGAATTTTTATTTTTAATTGCTATAAACAAGAGGTTGAGAATGCTTTGCCCCTTTATAGCAAAATCTGAGCACAGTCACAGAAAAACAGCAATATCTATTCAAGTTGAAATGAGTTTTGTATATCACTTCAAATCATTAGAGACATGTGAAACAAATATAAAACATGTTTCCTTTTGCTCCCCCTCCCACTTCCAGGAAAGAATTCCAAATAATTAAAGAGTATTAGTGCACAAGAACCAGAGTCAAAGGAAGGATGACAACACAGACCCTCTTTAGTCTTTCTAATGGAGGACCGATTTATCCAAACTTTTTTTTTTTTTTTACCTACCATTTAAAGAAAAATTTAGGAAATACAGATTAAAGTGTGACTGCTCTAAAACTAGAAAATAAGAGCTGTAACCGTTTAGAAATATACTCTTAAGAGAAGTTTTTCACACTGTCTTTAATGAACCTATTTGAGCATATAAAGTAAGTATTGGAATGATATTATTTGACTTGATTTTAAACCAGCTACCTTATAGGTCTCTCTTCAAAACCAGCCTTTAACTTAGCAATAGAAAAATTAAACCTGCAGTGTTGAAATTTTAAAAGATGTTATATGAAATGTGCAGTAATTCCTGATTAAGATGTACAAATGTACACAAATTTGTGATTAAAATTATGGTATATGCATATACACCATATATATATTTTATATACACCATATATATATTTTATATAGATTATATAGACTCACTTTTCTCCTAATCTGATGTTTTGTTTCCTCTGCAAAAATTAGAAAAATTAATAACTTTTTGCAATTACTGAGGGTTTCACAAATATTGAGAGGATGAGGTTAAGGGAAGGGAAGGGAAGGGAAGGGAAGGGAAGGGAAGGGAAGGGAAGGGAAGGGAAGGGAAGGGAAGGGAAGGGAAGGGAAGGGAAGGGAAGGGAAGGGAAGGGAAGGGAAGGGAAGGGAAGGGAAGGGAAGGGAAGGGAAGGGAAGGGAAGGGAAGGGAAGGGAAGGGAAGGGAAGGGAAGGGAAGGGAAGGGAAGGGAAGGGAAGGGAAGGGAAGGGAAGGGAAGGGAAGGGAAGGGAAGGGAAGGGAAGGGAAGGGAAGGGAAGGGAAGGGAAGGGAAGGGAAGGGAAGGGAAGGGAAGGGAAGGGAAGGGAAGGGAAGGGAAGGGAAGGGAAGGGAAGGGAAGGGAAGGGAAGGGAAGGGAAGGGAAGGGAAGGGAAGGGAAGGGAAGGGAAGGGAAGGGAAGGGAAGGGAAGGGAAGGGAAGGAAAGGAAAGGAAAGGAAAGGAAAGGAAAGGAAAGGAAAGGAAAGGAAAGGAAAGGAAAGGAAAGGAAAGGAAAGGAAAGGAAAGGAAAGGAAAGGAAAGGAAAGGAAAGGAAAGGAAAGGAAAGGAAAGGAAAGGAAAGGAAAGGAAAGGAAAGGAAAGGAAAGGAAAGGAAAGGAAAGGAAAGGAAAGGAAAGGAAAGGAAAGGAAAGGAAAGGGCTCATTTATTTTTTTTCCTCTTTTAGTTTATGGTAAATCTCTTATTTATTCCATGGCATGGTCAGAACTTCAAATATAACCTTAGGTTTTTGCTATATATTTATTCTATGATGATGACCAACAAGTGACTGTTGAGAATTAAACCAGTACAAGCCTTATGCAGTGTAGGAGTTTAGTGAAACATCAGTGCTGAATGCATATCTCACTGGCTTCTCATTTTGCCATGACATTTTATAGCTGAAGGAAAAGCAAATAGCTACAATTCATACATTGAAATCCTTTATACTCAAAATCAGTAATAAATTTAAAACCATTTCTATCTTCCTTCCAAAGCTCCAGTTCTGTTAAAGGCTAACAAACACCTATTGCATTTACTAGTTGTTTTAAATTTTCCATACCTCTACAAGGCCCTGCAAGATCCTAACGAAGATGACACATCCATAGTGCACCCTGGCTGCAGATGGTATTAGCATGTTGAGGGAAGATGTCAGCAGTATAGCAGCACCAAATACTCTGCAAAGGAGGCAAAAAGGGGAAAGTAAGTGACTTCAGTGCCCTCCCAAGTGACTTGGTCTACATATACTCATATATCAATATAAATGTTCCCTCCATGTTCTTTATATGGGGAATATACTGACTGAACTGGATAAGTGTCTACTTCCATCTAGTGTAATAATCTGTCTGGAAAGACCCAGACCAAACATGGATGTGTTTATCTATTCAGCATAATTTCCTAAGGAAATATGTCTTATGCAATCACAGGTATAGATTTTACTTCCCCTATAAACTCCCACTTTACTTTAATTTTCACACTAATTTCAACCAAATCTGATTGAATTCTCCATCCTCTGGAAACAAAATTAGAATTTGTCTCCAAAGGGTGTGCTAAAACAGATGGTCAGTAAAAGAGTTTCTCATGTGCTTTAATTGTAAGAAAGCAACACCATACATTTACTCCTTATAAAGCATAAGAGAATTCATTTTCATACAGGCCAAAAGCATCAGGAAGAATTTTAGAGCTGGGATTTTCTTAGACACAAGAGTTAATCAATCTGGAAACACATATCTGTAGAAACCAGATAATTCTTACTGCTGTTTTTTCAGAGGCTACTCACTGAAAATTGTTCATTTTGATTCCACAGCATCCTAGTTTGAAATAAAGCACATTACAAAGTCTAAATAAATGCATGAAGTGATGATTCATTTTCAATTACACGGATTTGACTGAATTTGTATTTGATTTGATTAATATCCACCTCTTGTAGGAGGAAACCTTTTCCCTAGCATTATTGTGCCTTTTTTTGTCTAAAGCTATATAATGCAAATGTAAATCTGATGACATATGACATCACAGTATCTGATGTGGAACTGATTTGACAGAAACCTTTGACCTTCACTTGTGTTCTTCAGAAACTGGTACAGTGCCATAAGTCATTGAGAAACAGACCTTGGGCTAAAGATGCAGAATGAAAATTCTCCTCAAAGACACAATATTCCACATTCTGTATTTAGAATCACAGTCTGAAACAAATCTTCAAATAGCAAACTGAGTATATGCCACTTTTATTTGACATGTATTAAAGGGCATGGTAAGGAATCTTCGCTAAAGAGCCCTAAATCTTGTCTCCTCATTGTGCTCCCTTTGATCTCTATCTCAAGTTAAACAACATTTAGCTGTCTGTACAGTATATTTCTGACTTTGCTTGTCAGCATGTTCAATACATTTGCTGGGACTGACTGGGCATGTGATTGTGTTGCACTGTGAGGACTATTTTGGCCTAAATTATCTTCTACTCTTGATTTCTTAATGTGTAATTTTCTACTCCAAAACTACATGCACTTCATTTCCTTACAATTTAATACCTCCTTACATAAATGCCAATGGTGTCTTGTCCTGTTAAAATCACATGAAGATAGAATATTAAAAAATGCCATCTCTTTACAAGGATGAAATTAAGAAAAATGTTGCAGTAGGTAACTGTTTCTTCAAGGAAATTTACTCTAGTTTTTAATCCTGTATCTGAAATCAGCTTCTGTTTGCACACAACTGAAAACTATGTTTCCCAGAATTGCCTATGTTCTCATATTTGCTGAAGAGAAGCGGTTTCCTTGAGTCTGTTCCTTCTAGAAGACAAAGGAAAATGTAACTGAAGGAATGTTCAGAGACGTGCTGCTTCCAGATTAAAATCTTGCCTGTATTTAGACACACAAGTACTGGTGAATATTCAGTTACCTCAGGGTGTAGACAATTAAAAAATTCCGCAGCGTCACTTGTGAGTCAATTCTCTCTCTGAACTATGCTTTATAAGAATGATTTCCTCTCTCTCTCCCTAAATATCTAAGGATTTAAAAGTAGAATAAGTTAGAGTTAAATTATGATTCTTGCAAGAAATGGCTTTTTTTATGATTTTTGTGAGTCCCTATTAGAAGTGATGTCATGCATGGGTATTTTAGTCCATTTCCTCTATAACTCTTAATCAAGAGCAAATAAATCTTTCTATATTTGCTTTGCAACTCTCAGCACACAATCATAAATATCATAAGCATTTCTCCTTTGGGCTCTTTAATCTTCTTACGTTTATTTTCATAAATACTAAATTCTACCTAACAAAATATTGTGATATAGTGCTGTTTTTTGTAAAACCTTACTGTTTTATTGCTTTAAATATCTCACTTAACATTATTTAGTATTATTTAGGTCAAGTAAAAATGATTTTGAACTACAGTCAATCAAAATATATTTGAATGCAGCTCACATTTGAATATATTGAGTCGGGAAACGGAACATTCTGATTGTTCCTAGGGCATTTCTAAACTATTTTGCTGACTTACATATCAAACCCTCAAATTGTGTAATCCTTTTTTTTTTTTTGCTTACATTTTTTTTCTGTCTATTAAGCTAGTGATTTATGATCCTTTAATTTAATTTCTGCACCTTGCTCAATTTTTCTACAACTCTAACTCCAGACATGGGTTAGAAAGCTTAGATTTCTTATGTTGTCATGGCAAATTAAATTTGTGCGTGCTTCCATTGTCATATGCACTGATGGTTAATTTCATTCTCAGACAGATATAGCTCCCTCACAGTTTCCAGCTTCTTTAGGAGTGTTCGTTCCTCTCCACACCCCACTGCATTTTTGTGCAAGTACCAGTTTGCCCTCTTGATATTCTGATGTCACATTGAATGGAGAGCTGTGGCCCTTATTGGACACACATATTTACAGCTGCTACACCATGTTGTACCTCTCTTCAGCTGTGTTTCCACAGCTGGGCTCTGGAGTGAGCCAAGCCTTGCTGAGCTCAGCCTTGGAAATCCATGTGGCTGCACTTTCATTCAGACGTATCCTTGAAAATCCATTTCATTCTGGGCACACTCCAAACCCCATGAAAGGTTTTAATGCCATGGCACAAAGTAAGAGCTTTAGCAGATTGAAGGCAAACTCTGGGAAAACTGTGTGATATCACAGAGATAAAGCAGGCAAGACCAATGACACTGCCATAATTCTTGGCCCTTGCATTAGGATGGAATTAAAATGTCAAGACATATCTTCAGCAGCCCCTAGCCTTGCAAAAAAAATTCCTTTCTGACTCAAAAACAGCAACTGTGCAACTATATCTGGAAGAAAACAACCATATACAGAAGAAGACAATAAATACAGTAGTAGTATGTCAAGGAGAGGGGAAAAACTCCAATAAATTCTGGTCCTCATAAGTGATCAGAAGAAGTCCTGAAACAAAAAATTAGACTCAGTCCCAAAAATCAGAATCTAATATTGATCTTTGGTGTTTTGTTGACACTGGCCTCAAAGGTCATGAACTGTGACTTTAACCCTCCTGTAATATAAGTAGTAATAATAGCAAAATCATATTTGAATGTGAGACATTTGGGATGGGAGAAGAGAAAGAAAATTACTTTGACAGCTCAGGAGAAGTGCTTAGAATGGAATGAGGTTGCAGGGGGAATTAATCTTTTTGGGTTCCAAGTCAATTGGCTCATTTTTCTCTTTTAAGCAACAGAAAACTAAATGTATTTATAGGTTTCTAATCTCTGCATCTGTGCAGCAGCACTATTGTCATCTACCTTTGTCAGGCAATTCCCATTACATGAGCATTTTGCAGCGTGCTACAGATATTGTTACGCAGCTGGAAGCAGCATTAGCTCAAAAAGTGAGCTGAGCACAGTGCACTTCAAGTGCTGAGTGCCAGACGGATGGATGGCATATCGAGTTACATATATCTGATATCTGATATCTGAAAGTAAGGCGACCTTGTTAGAGGCATCCTTTTATCCCAGTGACTGGGAATGAAAATTTCTGCAAAGGTTTCATAAAACTAAAGACCCTTTTAGATGTGTATGTGGTGGAATTAATTCCTCATCTGAGCCTCCTGTATTTTTATGTATGTCAATTTTTAATATGTTTGATAAATTCCAGAATTATCGATGTCTCAATTCTCTGAATAAGCAAAGTCACCTTGAGAAAATGAAACTTTTACACATTGAATGAGTCTTTTCTAAAGCATATAAAGTACCTTAGCTAAATTCGTCCTTTAAAAAAAGATTGAAAAGTAACTGTATATTTAAAACCGATTTTAAAATATTTATTTAAAAAAGAAAATGCTGTCATTTTAAGATGTGTAAATATATGCTGCATCAGTGAATTATTAATGTAATTTCATTAAAATTCAAAATAATTAAAGAACAGTAAGTCTTATAACTACAAAACACTATTGCATGTATTTAAACAGATTTGCATTGAAAAATACAAAAGTATAGAAAGCATTTAACGGCTTCCATAGAAAATTAATTCAGGTCTGTAACTGAATACCTCTGAGTACCAGAATATGTATCACATAATGTGACTTTTTAGACTATTCTGTCAGCTCAAGTTTTCTAAAATGTATTCTTTTACTTTGATTCTACCTTCTGTCTTTCATCTACAACACACCTTCTCCTGCAAAGGGCAGCAACAGGACATGGACTTGCTTATGTTGTATTTTCATACAATCCAAATAATATTTTTTCTGAGAGGAACTGCAAGGCTCAATGCTGTATTAAATGCTTCATTTTTTCCAGTAAAACACAATGTCTAGAAAGAAGCAAGACAGGAGCTAACTGGAATGTCTGTGAGCTTATAGTAGCTTTTCAGAACCTTTTCTTCTGTAAATGTTGCTGGCAATGACAGCTGGTGATCAACTTCTTAACTTAGATTTTTCTTTGAGTATATAGAAATTTCAGGGGTTAACTGACACTTAACATTTCCCTCCTTACAAAGCATATCTCCATCTATATCAGATGTGATGAGGGCCTTCTAAGACTTTGATACAGAACACGTGCATTTTGATGACTGAATTTGCTATGGTTTGATTTGCCAGGTTGGAAGATAAAACAATCCCAAAATATTCATGAGACTTTAGCAAAACAGAGGATATAAGCGACTGGATCAAGCACTGATGTGAAGTGTCATGCAAAGATTATGCTGATGTGTATCAGCAAGCCAGAAGAAGAAGTCATTTACATTTCTGCCTTCTTCAAACCCCACTGATGCCACTGACTCATACCAAGACCACATTTCAGGCTGCGCCTTCCATTGCTTGTTTGCAGACCTGTTTCTTGATATGTCAAAGTGTATTTTATAAAAACTTTGGCACTGTTGGATGACAGCATCATTGGAATGCATGCTAAATGTAAAAGAATCCTGGGTCATTAAATTCAAATTGTTGTTCTTACCAGCAAGTGCATTACATTATCCTTTCATAAACAAATCAGTTTCCCTCTGAGAAGTTACAAGCATTTGCCTCACTTAGTAGTTTTTCCTTTCCAACTTTTTACTTCATATATCCAGTATATGTCTTCTACCCATGTTGGCTTTTTTAATGGTTTTAATCTCTTCAGTTTCCACAACCTCAATCCTATTTCCTTTCTTTAGCATCACTAAGCAAATCAGATCCTCTACACCTTGTCTTGCTTTTTTTCTTCATTCATTTGCTCACTCTACCAATCCTCTCTCTCTTTCCTGTCTGAATTCAGCTGGGGAATCTCTCAACCTGTGGTTTTGTTTTACAACTCATATCTATATATGTCTAGATAAAGCTCTGACTCATGCCTTCTAGCTCATTAGCTTTGGGACAGCTTGCTCTTTAAATATGTAATCTGCTAAATAATATTTCAAACCAGGACTGTTTCATTCAAATCACCTTAGCAACATGCAGGGCTTAGCCTGTGGTTCAACTGTCTCTGCAGATTTAGAGATATATAACACATTTATCAAAGGAATCATCTATAGGTTTAATTTTAAAATGCTTTGTGGAGTTGTTTGGGAGGATAACTACTATGTGTTGGACTCAGAAGCTGGACATCTGCACTGCTTTTTGGAGTGTTTTCTGATTTATGGGGCACATGTTACAGCTGATTATATCAGGATTGCTCAGAGCAAAGGCAGATTCCTTCAGAGCAAAATGACAGTGACATTAGTGTTTTTATGCAACCAACTTAGATAACATTTTGTTGCATCAATTCTGGTGTACAAAATGTTTTGGACTGCAGTAACAAAGCAAGTAGGGGTGATTAAGGATACCTGTTGCATAGAGTGTGTGCAATTAAGGCTCAGAAGCACTCCTGGGTTTTATTTCAGAGACAGTTTTATTTATTAGATACCACTGTTAATACAGTAAGGATTTGTGGAAACTCAGGACTAGAAGAGAACTGGGGGCAAAGTTATTTGACAGCATTGACATATCTAGATGATATAATCCTAATAAATAAGAAGTTTCTTTATCAACTTGTTCTGAAAGGGGTGTCATGACATAGGGGTCCTAATTGGATGATCTTTAAGGTCTCTTCCAACCCAAATCATTGTAGGATTTTCTGAAAGTATCTGGTGTAATTTTATGAAAACTGTATAGTGGATTTTATACAGATAAGGATTTCAAAGTATTTTCATTAATAGAGGATGGAATACAAAAAATAAGTTCAAATTTCAAATATAACCCTACTCCTGTAGTTATAGATCAACAAGGAGGGCTAAATTCTGAAAGTTTTAAATTTAGTCTTGAAAAAATTAGTCAAGGATAAATTTGGTTCTCTGTATTTTCTGTCTTGAGGATTACTTCCCCCTCGTATTTAATTAGTTTCAAAATTCCACATTTGTCAATGTAGTGTTATACAGCTGCTTCTCAATAACAGAGAAAATAACATTTTAGCCTATAACCGTCTTGCATGAGGTACCTTGAAAGGTAAAAGTTAAGCACTATTAATGATGGCTTACCTGCTTCTAATGTGCATAAACATACACAGTGCTCTTACTGACTATGAAAAGATTTTTTTGCTTGATAATAATGTGGGGTTTTTTCTTCTTTTTTTTTTTTTTTTTTTTGGCTGTTCCACATGCAATTTCAGCTGTTTTTTGTATTCATCTCCTTGACTGCAAACTGTGAGTAACCACTCATTTAGAAGACTTACACTACCTGTATTGATTTTTAAAAAAATATGTACCTATCATCTCACATCTTCATTTCCTTCGTAACCTAAATACTCCTGATAATATTTGTCTTAGTCTAGTTGTCTTTTTCAGTCTGTAATCACACTGATAACCCTTCTTGGGATGACTTTTATTTTTGTTTATGTATTTCAAATTAACTTAGTAGAACTGAAGCCATTATGGGCAGACACTGTTTAGCTATTCTGTGGCATATATAGTCATTCTGACTTATGTCTAGTACAGGCTAGTTTCTTGATAACTCTGTTGACCTCTCTACTGTAAACATATCCCTATGAAATGCTCACCCTGACAATTTATGTTTTCCTAAATGATAGACAGAATGTAGTGGGTTTTTTTTCTGAATTGGGCCTTTAATTTGCATAAAACAGCACAGGGCTAATAAAACTGGCATTGTGCCATGAATATTGGAGTGGTTGATGAACTCAGCCTCCCAAAAAAACAGAGAGAATAACCTACCTTTGCCATTAGAAATTAACACTTATTCCCAAGCATCAGTCCTAGGCTGAACATGCTTCATATGTGAATTGCTTAAAACCAAACCTCTTTAAAAACAGTCTGTGGCCAGAAACCATAGTATAACAGCTTTATTTAGCTTTCTTAAATCAAGATAAAACAGGTTATTTTCATTCATATGTGTATATGGGAGGAGGGGGATGTGTCTCTGTGCTCTTCATACTAAATCCTATTATAAGGCCTTCATGAAGCATTAATATGTAAAAGCCGACCTCCCACCATCTAATCTAGTATAATAAGGGCTTGGATACATTATTAATTTTTGTCACACATCTGAGGTCCCCTTTTATCAAGCAAAACCCCCACCTAAATCCCTTGTTGCATCATTAAATTGTGAAAACAGCTTCATCATTCATGACAGAAAGATGGAAGGACCCTGAACCATATGGCAGAGGGAGCAGCAGCACCAGCTACCAGTTTCCCCAGTCCCCTTCTTGGAAAGACTGGTACTTAAAAGAATCTGCAATGCAGTAGGGTGACAAAATCATCTTGGGGATTTTTGTGCAATATTGGCTTCTTTGCCTGGAAACAGATGAGCCCCACAGCAGTGCCAGGGATCAGAGACCAGCTCAATCTGCAGGATTTTGGACTGAATATGAAAGGTGGGGTTGGCAAGTGCAGCTCTGGGGGGGGGTTTCCCTCACAATGCAAGGTCATCTTAAGTCCTCAGAAGTTCAGAAGTTGGCACTTATTTAATCATCCACTAATCCCCTGCTCATGCTGTGAATTAATCATTGTTTGAGAATCAGAAAATACACAATATGCCTACCTGATAAAAGAATGGAACAATTTCTCTTTTTAAAATATAAAGGTGTGGACTTCTGGACATCTTTCTATTTGTATTTCTAAACCAATACTTTACCTTAAATTTTTATGCTTGTTGTCATTAAGGCTGAGTTAGAGAGATTCTGATTTCACTGACATGCTAATGACAGTTTCAGTGAAAACGTGGGATTCTGAGACAAGATGTACTGACTGTTGTCTGAAATATCATTCATTTTATTCATACAAATAATCCTATCAGATTACTTGCTGGGGAAAAGGATTTAGCCTTTAATAACAAGAAGAATGGCACTTGAGAAACACAGATTAATTTGAAGTGAAATGTTAATTTGTATAATTTCATTCAGATTAGAATGACAATGATTAAGAGTTCCGCATAGATGAGAGATAATTATGTAGAGAAATGTAGTATAGTCATGTAGTTACATTTTTCAATGTGAATAGTGCCAGGATTTGAGCTTTGACAGATAATAGGAAATATATGACATTGCCATAGGTGATTTTAATTATTAAAAAATTGGCATTCTATTCTGCCCTTTGGGTCTCTTTGTGTCAGAAGGTTCTAATGTTTGAGTATACACAAATGAGCTAAAATGGTTACTCAGTTTTGTTTTATAAAAAATAATCTGTGATTATTGCAGATTTACTTTTGAAAAAATGCTAGGCACATGCAGTCAAAACTGGCATTTCTATTTTAAATATATAACTGCATTGGGAATTGATTCTCTATTGCATAATCTAAAAATGCCCTATTAATTTCAAAGAATCTTTCCTGGTTTACAGTAAATTTTTAAACAGTTCACTTAGGAAATCAATGAGGAAATACTGTCACAGCATTTTACTACTGCTTTTGGTAGGGCAAGGGGTTTTGGTTTCCAGCATAAAGGATATTTAAAGGGTGCATCAGAAGTTTAAAATATAGTGATACTCAAATTATCTTGAGATGAAGTAATAAAACTGCGTACAGTTTCACACCTTTCCATACATGTGTGACAGCACAGCAGGTAGTTTATTCACAGACAGCTGCAGTAGCATAAATGTGAAATAGGCAATATTAATTGAATTAAATTATTAAATTTCTAGATTATAAACAAAACATGTACTTACTTATAGGACCATGTAGCCTGAAATTCACTATGGCAACAGCCCTTTACCCTTGTTTATCCCTTAGGTTTTGCTTAATTGTCCCTCTACTGCAAACATTTCACAACAGCTAAAATATAACTTCCATTATAGGAATTTAAAACCCAATGAAAAAGACTACAACGTAATTACTCTGATTGGACCAGTGGTGGGTAGTCATTATTGTTACTATTTAAGCTTTTTAACATTTGTATGGCTCTCAATACCTGATTCTTGTAATCTCTTTCCAGAGGACTAAAGCATACACTTATACCAAGCAATTTTTCCAAGCAATTATTATGCATACTTACAATCAGATTACCTCCTAGTAATCTTTTTATATACATGTATCCTGAATACATAGTTCTTGCTGTTTCTTTTACTAGGCTTCACTTTATACTGTTATTTTTGAAACAATTAAAGATCTCTAAAGCAATCTCTAATTTTTCAGCACTCATACTAATATGAATGTGTCCAAATTACCCACAAAAATCCAAGGTCAATGTCATTAACTTAAATACACTCATTGCACTAAATAAAGAAAAATAAACATTCTAGGATTACACTGATTACTTTAGTAGAGCGTCATGCTGGAAGCTTATGATGTAGTTCTAGTCCCACATGGCTTAAGATCCCACTCAGTGAGACTACTTTTTGGAATGGTCCTTCCCTCTCTAATGTTACCTTGCACTCAAGTGTCATATATTGAACAGAATTCAGTCAACCAAAAGTTTAACATATCATCTGATTGACTGGATCCTTTGGTACCCACAAGTTTATCAGCATTTATACATATTCCCCAAATGACTAATGGAGTGTGAAGACCACAGCAAGTATCAGCAGTATCATAATGGTATCTGAATCTTTGAAAGGGTCATAAACTCTAGCCAGATAATCATCAGTCTCCCAATGTGAAAAATATCCCTAGTCCAGTTACAGTTACTGACTTGGTTGTGGAAAACACAAAAAGAAAAGGAGGTGTTTCATCACACCACTTGGGGCAGATACTCCAAGAAACCTGGGTTCCCCACAGAATATATAAGGCACTGAGATGCCTGGAAATGATAAAATACACCTGAGTCATGAAGTGCTTCCACAGGAATAATACTTAAGTAGATAAAATACACCTACCTTAACTGGAGTAGTACTCAGTTATTGTCATAAATGCAAATGTTTGTGAAGAAAAATCTGATTTGACATGACAACTTCTGTGCTTCTACTACTGACTTTTCCTGGCAATGCCCCTGCCATTGTCTTGCAAATCGTTGTAGTTGCATCATTTTACATATGAATTGGTTCAAATGGCTTTTCTGATGTTGTTTGGGTGAATGAAGACCGCTTTTGATTTTCTGGGTCAGATTCTGCAGTCTTTACTCAACCAAAACTCCAATTAATGCTGAGTAGCTACAGACTGTGTAAAGATGCAAAAATTATTAAAGGAGGATGAAAAAGTAAATAATCCTTTAAATGGCCGTTAATGGCTATTTGAAAAAGTCTTTTATATTTCTGAACCATTATGAGAAAGATGGCACTTGTAAACAGAAAGACAATGGACATCGCAGTTCAAAAATTATGTGTTTTGATTTGTTTTTAAGGGTAGGATATTGGTGTTTTCTCAATTACAGAGTATCTCTCTGTTTGTAAACACTCGTTTCTACTGTAGAGCTGTCTAAAAGGTATTTATCCTGAGGAGACCATTTTTTGCTTTAGCCACACTCCCTCCCTCCTCTCAGTCTCAAGCACACATAAGCCATCTTGCTCATTAGGCTAAGCTTCTCTGCCCATCCAGGCCTACCTTTCATGTTGCCCACTCCTGAGAAGAGTTAAAGGTATATATGGCTGAGTTTAGTATCCATTTGTACTTAGTGCGGTACTGGTTTGAAGAGTGGCACTAGGACCTTTGCTGCTTCTGCAAACGATGGGCCTGTGGCATTAAGCAGGGATGTGAAAGCCTCATGTGTCTCGAATACTCAGTGGATCTAATTAACAGGTAGAATCGCACCCTGGGTGCTTGAAAAATTGCCAGACACCATAGAAACGAGTCCTTAAGTCCCCGGACCATCTGCACTTCCTTTTCATTGTGGAAGTCTCATTTAAGCATGTTTTTCGACCATTCTAAATTCATTTATGCTTTAATGAAAAATTCTTGCTCACGGTTTTCTTTTTCATTAAAACAAAAATAATAAAATTCTTTAATTCAGTCACAGGAAAAAAAAAATCTCTCAAGCTTTGATGAATTAATGGATCTTTGAATTTGCCTCTGAATACGTGTTGTTTGAATATCGTTGCCACGACCTCCCTTAAGTGACTGTCTAAAGAAAAAGGAAACCAACATGAGATATCCCCCGCAAAACCGGGGGATTGCTGGAAGGAGGGTGAGCAATACACCATCACAGCGGAGGTCCCGGATCGCATGCAAGAGGTCCTTCCCTTCCTAAGGCCGTGCCTTTGATCGGGGTTAAGTTGAGGGGTGCAGAGGAGCCCCGGCTGTCCCGAGCTCAGCCCCGCGCCTCTGCTCCGCAGCCCGGCCCCGCACGGGAGGGGTCCTTGGCGCTGTATAGGCGCTGTTACCTGTTCGCTGCCAGCCGGGATGAGATGTACCCTCCGGGGATCTGGGTGATTATGTATCCCCAGAAAAAAGAGCCGTGGATCATGCCAACTGTTTCAGGATCCCAATTAAACTTCGCTTTCTTCCAATGCAAGGGACCGGGACAGAAAGAGAGAAAGACAAGAGGAAGGCTATAATTGTACCACTTGAGAGCTTTCACCCGCAGTAGCTTCACCCGCAGAGCAATCGAAGGGGTCACGGCGCCGGGCTCTGCCCCAGCCCCCCGCGGCAAACACTCGGCTGCCCGCCAGATCAGCAAAACAAATCCAGCAACAGCAATGAAACCAGCACCGCCCGTGCCTCCCTGGGACAAGAGAGGGCCAGGGGTGCCCCGTGTACCCTGAGAGGCTCGACCGAGGCACGGATGTCCAGACAGGGCAGAGCCGTGCAGCGCTGGCACCTCCGTCTCACAGACACAGCCCTGCGCGGGCCGTGGGCGCACAGCCCGCACTCACCTCTCGCCTGTGCGGGTCGCAAGCCGTAAAGGGTTCGTCTGTGGATATGGGTGTTAAAGACTCATCTGCGTCTGTCACATCTTTATCACCACACTTTACCTCTCTTTAAAACGGCTCTTATCATTTAAGGCTTTTTGTCAAAGCAAATTCACCCTGGTGTTTTCAAACATTCCTGCAAAACCTCCCCGCCTCCTTTACGACGACCTGCACCCGCTAAGAGCCCCTTATTCGATGCCCCCTTCTCCCATGCCTACGTTTACTTTAGGAGATATCTGCGTTTTTCAAGGCTGTGTGGGAAAGACACGGCGGGGGGCGAATTGCCCGCACAATAACACCACAAAATGGGGATAGGAATTGAAATGCAAAAGTAGAAATAATCGGTAGAAATTGTTTCTGCATCAAGAACGGGATTTCCGTCCTTCGAAGGGCAGCGGTGGGGCCGGGCAGGGGGGAGGGACCGAGGAGCATCGGGGCTCAGGTGGGGGGAAATGCCGCGAAACCATCCAGAGCCCGTTCCACCTGTGTCGAGGTGTTTGACTGAGAGTTGTACTGGGGAGGTTGTGGGATTTACGAGGGAAAAGTTCCCACCTCTTTTATAATTTTTCCTCCTCGGTGTATGGTGCTGTTATTGACCATATCCACGATGGCCACTCCCAAGTTACACCGGATCCCGAAGGAAATGCAGAATCCCAGTCCACTCATGATGGCAATGATGTACCTCCGAGGCAGCCCGAAGCAGGTACAGTCGCACAACGGGGCTTTCTTTTCGGGGACTTCCATGGGCTTTCCATCTTCAGTCAGCTCGATGGTGTCCCCGGGCTTCTGCCTCTTCTCTAGGACTCTGCCCGACACAAGAAGAGAAAGTCAAGGCCTGGCCGCCTGAAGGCACAAAAATTTCGGGGGGCTGGAGGCTTAAATTCACCGCTCCCTTCGCTCATTTGGCTTGGAGATTGATTTGAGGATTTATTCCTTCCTTCCCATTCACCTTCAACTGTTCTTTAGCAATGACCTGTGAGAGTCACGATTAGTCATCCCCAGCTCCTCCCGCCACTTCTCCGCAGCAGCCCAGGGAGGAGCTCTAGCTGGGAATTGCTCATCTATCATTAAAGACTTCTGCTTAAATATGTAGGACACATCAAGAAGACATCCTCTGTAACCACTGCAGAGGCGCCATGTTGGGTAGCCCAAGAGGCGCAGAGACAGAAACAGGCTTCTGGAGGTTTTATTACCTCCTTGCTGTATTCGAAACACCAAGGGAGTGATCTTGGTGTGCACCTCGCTTCAGGTCTGGGAACTAAAGAAATGTTAAGAGAGAAAGACGGGAGGGAGGAGCGAGGAGGAGAGGGCGATATTGCTATTTATTTTAGATTTGCAAAATGGCTGTCACTTGCAGTGAAGGAAAACGTGACAGAGAACTGGCATCACTGGAGAAGGCTTTCCCAAAGGTCTCTGTGCTCAGCTGCACGTTGGGAGCGTCTGACCACTTAGCAGGTTTAACCTTCCCAGAGCAGCTTTAAGTACTATTTCCTTGCCCTCACTCCCTCGGTTTTATTTGAAAATCGTGTCTCCTAGAGAACAATCTGAAGGAATCTGAAGGGAAATTGTTGTTTGCAGCTATTTCTAATCAGCTGGAAAATACCACGAAAGGTGATTTAGAACATTCGAACATTCAGGTTTTTGTTTTTTTTTTTTTTTTGGTTTTTTTTTTTTTGGTTTTTTTTTTTTTTTTTAATATTTTTAAACGCTGTGTCGGTAGTAAGAAAAATCAGGTTTATAGAGCAATTGCCCCACACTGAATCCCTAAATCTTCTTCTGAAATCAATGAGATATTTAAAAACCAGAAAAGCTAACCAATTTTCTCGTCTTGAGAAGCAAATACGTGACCATTTGCCGGCACTCTGGACTCAACAACCGCTACCTCTCAACTCTGCTGTAGAAGTGTTTTCTCACTCGGAGGAGCATCTCTTTCAGGTTAATTCATCCGGCTGATAGGACAGGAACAATTAGCAGAATAAGGCTTAAAAGGTTATCCGTGTTCGGGAGAAAATACAGGGATTTTCTCCAAAAACTACTCAGCTGAAATTCGCCTGATTTTTCTTTTCTGGGCGTATTATTTCCATGCTTAAAGATCGCGGCATTAAGAAATGTGCTTAAGTTGTGAATAAAATAAACCACCGTGGGTTTATGTTCAAAATTCGTTCGTGTGGATAAAGGGTAGGAGTGTTTTCTCCCTGAATGGGCGCCTTGTCTTCGGAAATAGACTGGAAATCAATGTGTAAGAGGCAAGAAAATTGTTTAGATTCTAAGAAAAGTAAACAAAGTACTTAATTGCCGGGAGCTGAAAAAGATTAGCAAATCGCGCGTTTGTTAGTCGAGGTGTGAATTCAAACGGAGTTTTGCTGAAAAATACAAACACCGTTTCTCCATTATTCACTGTATGACTACAAGTAGTAGAGATAATAGTTTTATTTAAATGTTGTAAAGTCTTTAAGAACGAAAATTGTCTATTTCCTAAATTATATTTTAAGCAGTTATTCTGGTTTATCATGTATTATTATTAATTTTCAGCTATTGAAAATTACTTAAATATAATCAAAAACTGTAGGAATTTAATTGCATTGTTGATGACTTTAATTTTGCTTTTGGCTTTTCTTAATGGTACACTTCCTATGAAAATAGAAGCCTTAATTTTGTCTGTATCACTTCACTGATATGTCCCCTTCCCTTAAAATGGCAGCAGAAGTTGTGACTCATGCTGTGAAACAGCCTGATGTCTGTGCCCAGCACTGCCGCATAGGTATGGAAAAAAGATTTTTACGTGACCTACCCTGGGCAGACAAGTCCGCAGTTACCTTATAGCTGCAATTCGGAAAAAAAACCCCAAAAAAACCCAAAACCATAAAACCAACGAACAAACGAACAAACAAACAAACAAACAAACAAAAAAAACCAACAACAACAAAAAACACCAAAAAACCCCAAAAACACACAAAAAAAAAACCCCAAACCAAAACCCAAACCAAACTAACAAAACACCCCAAGCCAAACCAAATATTTCGGAGTAATTTCAAGCAGACGGTACAATCGAAAATTATTGGAATTTCACAAACTATTCTCAGACGTTGTGGAGGTCACTAAAGTCACCAGATTGGATGGAGAACAATGTGTGAACTTTAGTACATGCTCTTCACGAGTATGCAAGAATCTGGGTTTATTTATCTGTGTGCACAGGGCTCGATGACGATAGAAATGTTCTTTGCACACATAAATATATAAGAGTGATGCTTTTGAGTTTAGCAATTGCAGCTGTATACAATTTATAGGACAAGCAGATGCTTCTAAAGGCAGATGGATAAATAATTAAACACATTCCTCTATATGTTTCAGCTTCAGGGGAAAAAAAACCATTCGGATATCAATTATTTATACATTTTCATGTTTACCTTCATCTGATGACGAATTACACAAAGGACAAGACTAATCAAAACCAGATTTTTAAAAAATATATTTGTTAAGGGCAGAGGGCAAGATCCTGTGAGTGCATTGGGAAATTAAGATGGAACAAAAATACAGGTTGCTGCTCTCTCCTGATTAGGATTTCAAGAAGGGATCCTGTTTTTGTGGAAGAAAGGTGGGGTAATCTTTTGCTGCATCTTTACTGACACCATCTACGAGTCAGATAGGGAAGTTACGAGGGTGCCATATTGAACAGCTTCAGCACTAGTTTCCAGGATCTAGATTATATCTAGCAGAATCACAACAGCTCCCAACCCTGCCACCGCTAACCTCAAAGCATTCAACCTCCTGCAGCATCGGGCGCTTACGAAAAGCTTCCAAATTCTTCTGGGAAGTAGAATCCTATAAGAGATATCGGTCTTACCTGTAGAGTTGACCAAGCGATTTTCCAGCAAAATTCTTCAATCCCTCCTTGCCGGGAGTCAAAATCCTTTGTTTTACCGACTCCATTCCTTTGGGGATGCTCGCTGGATTATGCTCTTCTCTGGATACGGCACTGCTACGAGCAACGATGGTTCATATTGGTTTAATCTCTTAACTTTTCGTCTTCATTCAATGACTATCGGTTCACCTACGGGTAAAGGGAGAATGAGAGGAAGAGTGCGTGCGTGTGTGTGTGAGCGAGGTGGAGACGGCGTGCGGAGTCGGGGGGGGCGAGGGCGAGGGAGCGCGCCTGTGTGCGGCAGCGAGAGGGGCGTCGGAGCGCGCTGCAGGCAGCCCCCGGGATTCCCGGCAGCACGGAGTTGCCAGGCACGGTCAGAAACTCTCCTCGGCCTCGTAGGGTTCAGCAGTGGCGGGCGGAGGAGGTACAGCCATGCCCGGCACGGAGGGGCCAGAGGTCTCCGAGCGGGAGCGTTTCGAGGCAGTGCCGGCTCTCCGTGTCCCCGGCTGCAGCGCTGGCGGGGGCGGGGTGCGCTCGCCGCCCTGGGCAGACGCTGCCGAGTCCCCGGAGCCGCGGGCCGAACCCCCGGGCGGCGCGGAGCCGCGGCGTGTCCGCCGCCCCCGCCCGCGCTCCCTCCCTCCCTCCCTCCCTCCCTCTATCGCGGCGCTGCCCGCGGCGCGGCCGCGGCTCCCCTCCCCGGGCGCTGTATGTATGTATGATCATACATACAAAGTCTAAGACATTTTGTTATTCCTGTTTACAGAAAGGTGACAAAATACTGCTCTCAATAATACAGTGTCATCTTCAGGAAAAAAAATCACGTGCTCAAAATCTCAGTTATGCCATTAAACCCCTATGTGTAATACAGCCCCTTCAGCACCGCGGCCAGCGCCGCGCCCCGCCCGCGCCTCGGACGAGCGCCGCTGCCCCTCGCACAGCGCGCTGAGCGGAAAGAACGCGGCCTCCGTGCAGCCAGTCCCGCTCCTGCCAAACCGGGCACAGCCGCAATAATGCTGCTGTAGTGCTATAAACAGATAGCACTCCTTATCTGTTGTATAGGTATATAGATACGGGTTTATGTAGCTGTTTTTACCGCTGGATCCACGTTTACTCACGCAGCTTATTTTAGATCATGGTAGGAATCCATTAGGGACTGCTTTCTCTAAAGCATTTAATATATTCCACATATTTTTGGTCCTCTGTTTCATGCCTCTGAGCAGGCCACTGTAACACTCAGTCTTGATTTGTGGTGTTTACAGCACTGAAATGAACTGAGCATATTCTGAAGATAATTGTTTTTCCTCTCAGTATCTAATAATAAGAAACTTTTATCTCTTTGAAGAAAATGGAAGATGCAAAAATCGGTATTTCTAAGTCATCGCCATTATATTTCTCTTATTTCATTTTAATCTTAAAGTTTCTGTAATGTGCTACTTTAAAAAATGTGCGTTTTACACAAGTCCTTTAAATATTATTAAGCTCCTTCACTTGCCCAGTGGGCAACTAAATCCAAATTGTATTTTCAAAGGAAGATTACCTGATATAATATACGTTGTAGTTGCAATATCCTAAAAGGAACTGTTCTTTGGGTTTATAGAAATATTTCTTTCAGATGTTGCCCTCTGCTGGAGGGTTATTGAAGTTTTACAGCACCAAAGCATTGTATTTTTACAAGACCAATTATTTTAATATTGAAATTCCCATAATGACTGGTCCATGTGGAATTTCAATAATTCCGTTCAAAATTGTAAAAGAACTACAAAGTACTGGAATAGAAAATTATAAATAAAGCATATGAAATAGAAATGTTGCCAATTAGCATCATAACACAGCCCTGATTTCTACATCACGGTAGCTATTGGATGTGGTTTGCAGCATTGTCACTACCATTACAAACCTGAAAGGTTTTTTCCCAGAAGAGGAAAAGCTGCACAGTTACATAAGCACGTCTTCCCAGTGTGTCATGGCTCCACTGTGCCATTGCAGATGCTCAAAGGAAACCCATATTAATAGATTTTTCTGAGAGGCAGCAGGAACAGAATATTGTTTTGCAGGGATGCATTAAATGGGATTGGATTCTGTAATTCAAGTCTTTCAGAAAGGTAGAGTCCTTTTCTGAGCTGGAATTTGAGGCTGTAAAGCCTGCTGGGCAAGGGTGTTTTGTTTATGCTGTGCAAGGAACTCTGGCCCTTTTTTTAGAAAGCTCAGCATGGGCATGGCTTTGATGCTATGGCTACTAAGTAGCAGCAATAATTATTAGCAAAATAATAGCATTTAATAAATAAATGATGATTGATTTGGGAAAGATAAATAATTTATCATATCACACCAAAATGGAGAAGAAAAGTCCAGATGGCACATTCCTGTTTTTTTCTCCTAGTAGAGGAGAATTAGATAGTCCTTAATTGCATAAAATATGTAAAATAGCAAGCAACCCTCATACAGTAAAATCCTATAGTGACTAGGCACTGCTGCTGTAGCTATTTGAAATAGAAATTTTTTGTCTATCAGATGATACATGCAGATATTACTGAGTCACATCTGGATCAATCTCAGCTGGTTTGTCTTCACATGAGAGCAGTAGACAGCTAATCTCATTAGTTATACAAAACTTGTACAGTCTTCTCAGCTTCTTAAACATAATATATTAAGTATTTAACCTTGGTAGAATAAGCCATTTCTAGACGAAACAGCACATAACATTAATCAAAACTGTTATTGATAATTATTTTTCTAACAAACAGCTGTCATAGACAGACCACTCACAAAAGTGTGCTCAAACTTCAGTGAAATCACAATGAGCTCTTTTCACTGGTGTCAGTGGTAAAGGGAAATAGGAAGTTATGCAGAATGTTCTAGTCCAGATGATCACTGCTAAATGTTCACATATTGACCAGGAGGAAAGAGATTCAGCCCAAAGTTGCTAAGTAAAAATTGTGGCTCTGAAATGGCTCTAACAGTATCTGTGGGATGATATGGTGTAATCCAAGATGCTGCAGATGTCTGTGTTTTTCACATAGAACAGAAAACTTTTTGTTTCCTCTTGAAATCTTACAATTAAATACAACTTGCTTAATGTCACTGTATTTTCTTTAACTTTTGCTCATGTGAAGGTTAAAGGATTGAATCTTTACCTTTTTATTTCTATAAATAGCTCACTTTTACACATTTTGAACTGAGTTATTTCAAGAAGTTAATCTCTTTCAGTGGTGAAGAATTACAGATGTGGTTCTTAGCTCATTTTTTCCTATTGCTATGTATCTAATCTCGAAATTTGCTACGATAACCCTCAGAATAGTGCCTAAATATTGTATAGCTCTCTTAGAGAAGTTCAAAGTCAATACTCCAATATAAATCCCTTGTCTTTAAGTTTTAGTCTTTCTGAAGAAAACTACACAGTAAGCTAATATTTTCAACTACCAGTGATTTAAAAATAGTAATTATTTAAATTCTATTTTTGACCTTATATTTGCTGTTGATTCATTGCAAAATGAATTTTCTCTTTCCTAAGTGTCATGCAGGCAGAATTTATAAATGGTCATATATTTTATGATCCATTTTGAAAAAGCAAGTATGTGTTACTTTAACTTCATATGATCATACATACAAAGTCTAAGACATTTTGTTATTCCTGTTTACAGAAAGGTGACAAAATACTGCTCTCAATAATACAGTGTCATCTTCAGGAAAAAAATCATGTGCTCAAAATCTTAGTTATGCCATTAAACCCCTATGTGTAATACAGACTTCTGGTACTGAGGGTAGCATGAACATGCCTCAAAAATATGAATTATGATCTGATTATTACTCCTGTTTTATGGTAGCTGTCCACTAAATCCAATGGAATTTGATATTACCTGAAGAACAAAGCAATTTTTTACCTTCTTTGGGACTATGGAACTGCAAAATCATACAGCAATGCCAAAATAATCATCATGCTTGCCAGGCCACCAGAAAGGTTTTCTGGAAGAAGCAAGAGCTTTCTAAACTCTTTTATATTAAACTGTTTATTGAAATAAATTCTATCATTAAGAGAAAAGATTGAAATAAAATCTTGTGACAAATCTTGACTTAAGAGGCAGAAATATGTGCCAAAAAGAGTGTTTTAAATCAGGAATTTTCTCATTCTCCCTAAAAATTTGCAAGGATCACTTCCTGAACAACTTTGGTGGGCTTTTGTCTTATTCTCCTGAGCCACGATGATTCATTGCTGGACTAGTCCCTTGAAAAACTGCACAATACATCATTTTGAGGATTTAGATGTAGTATCAATGTGTTGACATATTAAAGATGTGTCTATGCTGAATTTTGCATGCCAAGACGTAAAGATTCCTGAATTCAACTATGTGAAGTTGGGTTGACAACACTTTATAGATAATTTTACCTTTTGGAGGCCTATCCATCAGTGTCTAAACCTTTATTTTATGAAATGGGCTGTGCCTATGGCTCCAGACCCAGGTTGTGAGCACAGTGTGGTTGTTATGTCCTGTTGGGAAGTGTATTACACAACGGTGTCAAAAGGAATAGCTGTCACATGCTGCAATACTCAGAACCTTCTGCTTCCTCACAATCTGTGATATTTACATCTTGAATGGTACTTTAATTTCCTGAACTGCAGGCCAGATTGGTGATTTATATGTCATACAACAAACATTGCAGAAGTTGAACTGTTGGATCAGATCTTGGCTCTGTATTTCCACAGCAACACAATTATCCTTCTTATTTTTGGTCTGAAAGAGAACATGCTTGGACTGAAATATGCTAAAGAATGCATGTGTCTGGGTAGAACATACACATTCACATGGTCGTCCTCAACCAGATTGTGCATTTTTGAAATAAAAATCTGGAAGTTCAGTCCATGATCACAGGGCCAAATAGAGAAATCTAGCAGGAAGCTGGCCACAGAGGCAATATGAAAGAAGCTGTGGACTTAGTCAAGCAAAGTAACTTTTCCACTGCTTCAGCTAAGTTTGATATTTGGCAGCTTAGTGCTTGCAAATTGGGCTACTCTTTCAGATTACCTTTATTCAGCTGCTAGAATGTTATTACATTGCTTTGCCAGTAATCTAATAGGCACAAGAAATGAAACGTGGTAGAGTACAGGAGTTTCACACATTTTTCAGGGCAGCTTCTAGTTTTAAACCAAACTGGAGGTAATTTGCTCAGAGATCTCTGCACTAACATAGATGATGAAAATTTCTAAAGATATGCTACAAACTCCAGGGATTTGTTTGGTTTTTTGGTTTTTCAAATTTAGGAATATCTTGTTCCTAAGCATGTAAATTCTTAGTGTTCATTCTAATAGTGCTTTGTTATCAGAATCTAGCTGTTGAAGCTGTTCCTTCAGCCCTCTAGTGGTAAAAGGACTAGGTAAATGACTAGAATTGCAGTCAATTTTTATGTTCTATTGGTATTGCAGATTTCACTGTGAAAAAAAATCACTAGATGATTTGCAGTTACTATATAGGACAACTCCACGGCTGGAAAATTTTCTGTTATGTTACAAAAAGATTCATTTATTTCCTCCATCCTGCCTTTCCTGTCTAAAAATCTAGTTAATTTTTAGTATCAGCAGATAGATTGTTAAAAACACCCCAACAAACTAATAAAAATGCACACAACAGCAAATGCCTTTTAAATCATGAAAGCAACGATATTACTTTTCTTCTTTTTTTTTTTTTTTTTTTTTTTTTTTTTTTCTGGAGAAATTTAACAGCATTTAATAAATTTATCTTAAAAGTAAATGGAGATGCTTATATTCTTCCCACATATTACAGGAGCATCTGTTCCTCTGAATTCCACTACTGTTCCATGAGGTACATGCAAAGGATCCCAAAGGACTGGAAGCCATCTGTCATGTTACACAGACAGAAATGCACCTACCTCTGGGGCTCAGACACAGGAACAGTTCTCTCAGTACCCAAGACAACTACGCAACACTTGGTGAGTAGGATGCAATTACCCATAATAAAATTTAGCCAAGGATTTGTGATTGCAGCACATTATCCTATCTTTTTATTACTACGATGATTAATATCATTAGTCTGTCATTACATTTTTATTCCAGGATAACCATCACTGGGTTGTTTAACAGCTTAAAAAACACTTTTATGCAAGGGTCAGTTTGGTCTTAGTGACAGCCAGGTCTCTTTTCACTGCATGAGAAACCTTGTGAGAAATGTAGAAATTGAAGACTGTATTATGGTGGCTTTTTATTGCAAGAATTAGAAAATCAGAAGCAGATTTTATAAGGCTGGAGTAGTCCTTTATTTTCTGTGGACTTGTCTCTTAGCATCATTTTAAAATGTATTAAGAAAAGTTTGGGGAGAAGTTTCCATTGATTAAGATCACAAGTTGCACTGATCTGAACAGGGCTTAAATCTACTATATGCTTTCATTTGCTAGAATACTTAAAGAGATACCAAAAGTAGCATCAGATACATCATTTGATCAGGAAACTATTCCTGGTGGGGGAAAACAACCCAAGAAAACTCATAATAGATATTTGGAAAATAATTGTGCTTAGTACAATAGCAAACTGATGTCTGAGGTGGTAGAGCAGGTTCTGGACTACTTTGTTGGGTCTGAGACTGATATTACAACTCAAATTTGTCACTCAGCTTTAGTGTGCTTCAATATTTTTGGGGTTATTCTTCTTTATGCTAAATATAGATTTTTTCAATAGACTAACACAAAATACAGTAAATGCTGTGTAGGAAGACTGCATGTAGATTCTTTTATATATAAAGTTGTTTCCCTAAGGAGAAAGTCATACATATTAGAATCTATATCCACATCCACAAAAATAATTTACTAGTTAACAATTGTGTATTTTCACCTGCTAAGCCACAACTTCTCTCTGTAAAAGGATATTGAGATAATGAGTAGATCTCATTGTAGCAAAAAGTAAATAAGAAGGAAGTATGTGTTTAGCTGATATTTGGGGTTAGCGGAGTCTGTAGAATGTAATTGTCATGCTTTCTGAAGAAAGAAATCTGAGGGAGACTTTAATTCATCCCATATTTTCTTCTTTGGTTTCATTTCTTGACAAGCTGACAACCATCGCACAAATTCAAGACTGAACATAATTCTCTTGAATTTTCTTGGAATTAGCATAAAAGTATTGCCTCCAATATGGATCCAAAATAGGAGAATATGAAACTGGTGCAGATTTCTTGTGTCATACATTTGCATCTGCATTAGATAACACTAACCCACATTAACAGTGCTAGCATGTCTTCAAATGACTAATACTTTAATAAAAACACTCCCATCATTGTATTCATAATATAAAATCAGATATTGCTTGTTCTGTGAGCACAGAAACATAGAATCACAGAATCATAAAGGTTGGAAAAGACCTCCAAGGTAATTGACTCCAACTGTTAATGAATCCATCTGACTCTCTGAGGCTTCCTGTCCTAAGCAACCCTGGTTTTCTGCTGTCCTTTCCTTACATCAGGCCCTGGTCAGGATCTATGAGAACTCAGGTCCTCCCCTGCATGTTCTCCAATGCTTTCTTGTCAGCATACTTAATTTCTGTCATGTCATCGACATGCCTTTTCCTTTTTCCTTATTGTGCCTCTTTTATTTTCCTTTAGAATACTGCTTTTGGTAAATTATTTTTTGAAAATTGCTGGGAGCTTGTAATGCCGGCACATTCGTATTTCTGCCAAATGGGACCAAAATGGGTTCAAAAGTGATTATGAAAGGAAATGAACACACACACAAAAGAAGAAATGTAAGTCTCATTTTGTTAGAAAATAGGACTGAACCCATCAATGTTAGATACTGTTGTGTTGATCTCATGTTTCATTAATAGCAGAAACTACCTTTGATAATTGCTGTATCTTTTGAGGGGCAATGTGTGTGTCTTCTCTAAACTGCAAAGGTCTTACCTCTTTCATAAATACTTCAGAAGTGCTAGATACCTTCTTTGGAGAACATGGCCATGGGTTTGAAGGTAGAAACATCCAAGTGTTCTTGTTCGTGCAAAGGAAAACCAAAGACTGAAAGATTTTAAGGGAATCAAAAGACAGAAATGCTATTTTTGTTGATATGTGGAATACTTAAGATGTTCCTTCTTCCCCTGAAATATTAGAGCAGCACATGAATTAGGAGGACAGGAAAATATCTGCTTTATTTCAGGGCACTGTTAATGACCTCAGTGGTGGTTGCACTGTGTTCCACAGGGGTGGGGGGAAGATCAGGATGTCATATAGATAGATTGCTTCAGGCCAAAGCACTCAACCTATACATTTAAAAATACCTGTGATCTCTAAATGTAACTAAAAATATCAAGTTCTTGATTCAGACACCTTTCCTAAATGTCAGCATTGAGCTCAGATTTCATATGCATTTCATTTTATAATCTGGTGTTTAAATGTAAATATTTTACATCTATTTTTTCTTATTGTTTGTTATAAATAAATCATCACAGATCTGGTAGATCAACTAACTGATTCCCCTGGAGAAAGTCTGCTGATTTTTGTGTGACTCAGTCTCTGTGTGACCAGTTTAGACATTTTTAGCTATTCCAGTGTTTCTTCTATGGGGGAGGTGAATTTTAATTACCTATTCTGTACCCTGTTTGCAAGACTTGGAAGTTCAAACAGTTCAAGAGAATTGTGCTGAACCTTCATCTCTTACCAGGATCAAGGTTTCCTTGTCTGTCTCTTAAGCTGGTGTTTTCATCCTGAAAGCCAGGACAGGCATTTCTGTCTTCTGGTTCTCTTTCCAACAGCCCTCATCTTAATAGTTGACATCTGCTGGGCCTTTACCATGGACTTTTATTGAATTATGCCTGATTATTACAACTCATTCTGTAGTTGTGCCATTTTTTGACTCCTCCTGGGGCAAAGACTAGCTGGTTGCTTCCCTTTTCTACCCAAGGGCTCTCTTTTACAGACAGTTCTTCACTGGCTTTTTTTCTTTCCAGAGCTGGAGGAGTGATCAGTAGCACCACTTGTGCTATCCCTATGTGCTATGAGAAGTGATCAGTATTACCATTAGTGCTGTCTCTGTATGCTGTGGTGTATGATCTAGGGATCCCACTCTGTTTGCCAAAGCCAAATACTAAAGTGCAGATAGAAAGCTCTTACAAGATAATGTTATTTATTCTGTTTTAGTGCTACAGAAACTTCTCAATCTATTAGAAAAAATAACAGCTGGAAGGAGGAAAGAGACAAATGCCAAAGTCTCTGCTTGTACTGTATTCCTACCTAGTCGAGCAAGAGGCATATCTCTGCATAATATTCAGAAAGGAATTCAGGATCTGCCCATCTGTATGGAACTAATTTAAATGCGCCCATGGCATTCTACCAGCTGAGAAAGATTCCATAGAATTTTCACATCCTCTATGCTCTCCTTTCAGAAGTAACGCCAGTTTCTCAAAAAATTGTCTTACCATTTGTTTTTTCTGAAGCCCTCTGGAGGTATTTCTTAGATACTAAGCCTGCTTTATAGATGAAAAATGTCCATCATGCTACAGCCAAGCAAAGATCAAGACTGAGATATGAATAAATATGTAAGAAAAGGGAGGTTGCAAGCACAGTTTTGTTGCTGTTTGCCAGATGTCCAGAGCTCACACCCCGGGGGCTGCAGCCAGGTAATTAATGTCTGCAACACTTAATTTGTTAAATTTGTTTGTTTTCTTGTTCTCTCACTTAATATTTTCCTGTATTTCCACACTTTATGTCTTACTTTGTACACAATTCCAATAAAATCACTGTTGCTATTTTCAGAAAAAAGGACCCAAATTTTATTACAGTGATTTGAATGTTTTTTTGTACACATAATTTTTTTCTCCTTATCATGACAGACTGAATTTTAGGTACTAGTTTTCCCTAGTTTTGTTTTGTTTTGATGTGTCTAGTAATTGGTCTGAGACTGCCAATTCATCCACAATTCACACCTACCATGATGTTATATATTCTCTTTTTTTTGTGGATATGTTCTGGCTTCTGATGTGCTGAACACATCAGAAGCATTACAAAGGCTAGATTTAGTGCCTTTACAGCAACAGGCTTAATATTTTTTGGTTTTCTGTTAAGAGTAATCATATAATAATCAAAGCTCTGAAATAAATACACATCCCCAAACTGAATGGCTGGAAAGTAAGTAGTTCCAAAAAATCCATTCTGTTAGTCATGTCCTCTTCACTTCCAAATCCTTTTTTACTACGAGGCCTCACTGGCTTATGAAAACACCTTTCCCTGGAGGAATCCTATCTTAAATAAAAATCTCCACTGAATCCATGTGTTAAATCAGTCTCATGTTACTGAGTCACTCCTGGTGCATTGAGATGGTCTTCTGCTTTCATAGACAAATTTCCTAGGCAGGATGCCCGTTTCTTTCCATTTATGACAAGAATATTAATCACTCTCTGATCAGTGTGTGCTCCATCATCAGGACACATCATAAATCATTGAGAGGTACTTCGGCAGCTGGTTAGCATTACACCTAAGTGCTTCACCCAGCACATGCTTTTCCCATCTTCATGAGCATCTTTCCTTCACTCATGTCTTGTACCTTGTGTAGTGTACTCCAAAAGGCTTCATAAATCGATTACTTGTCTTTCAAAAGCTGCCCTGTACTCTCCAGCACTTCTAATAGATTTCAAAATGATCCTCATTAATCCTTCTTCACTGAAAGGGTGGGTGACCAGTCACAAAGCCTGAAGGGATGGAAAAATATGACCAGGGAGGGAAAGAGAGAGGAGGATCCTCTCTTAAATTCATCTGAGGCACAGAGGTGGTCAGATAGTGCAACAAACCAGCCCAAGTTTCTCTTATTGAATCCAATCTCAATGAATATGACTCTAAATACAACAGGACTTTCTTATGAGTGGCAGCATTTTGGCAGGAAATCTCACAAATTATTAATGTTTAAGAATTCCTTTCCCATACCACAGGCAGGTTATCAGCCTGAGAGCAGACCCTCACTATGCTTTTTTGAGGGGGCTGAAGGCAATTTCTGTTTCACATATATATTATTATTTTTTCAAAATGCTCCATGCTTCATCTACCCCATTTCCCTGCAGTAGGATAAAAAGCAGATTACAGATCCCAACATTTGAAGGAATGTCCCTTTCTCAGCACAAGTGGGATGGCAGATGTACATGTCAGCTCTATCACTTTCTTCTCCATGCTTTTTCATATTTAATTCCTTGCTGTTTCACAAAAGGTTATAGGGACATAAATAGGACAACATAACGTTCAAAATTAAAGTAATTCTAAAAAAAAATCTGAATTTGTAATTCTGTAGTTCTAACAGTTGGTAATACGCTAAACATTGGAGCCCTATTCTAATACCCTTAATAAGTACTTGACCAAAGTGTAACTCCGTTTTTTTTGTTAGTATCTGCTCTTTTGTTAGCAGACAAATCAGGTTCAGAAATTCTTTGTGCATCAGGAGGGAAGATTGAGCAAACTGAGCATGAGCAGTAACTTCTTGATAGTATTCATATACCTGATACTTCTCAGAATTTTTATTTATTAATTATTCTGGGTTTAATTCTCCATATAATATATATAATTATATATATAAATCTGTTGATATAGATATTTGTTTTAAATGAAAAATTCTACTTTAGAAAACTTTTGTTAAAAGAACAATGATCTGATATCACTCTCTTCTTATGCTAAACAGAATCAATCCTTCATCAGGTTAGAGGCTTAATTATAAAGTTTCAGAATGAGTGAATTTTGTGCATTTCTGCACCAAATATGCACCAAATAATTGGCATTTATTGCAGAATATAGAAGCTTGCCAGTGTGGCCTTACAGGAAGTTGTATTTGTTCTCACTACAGTTGAAACTGAAGTTCCCTTGCTCAGCATTTGCTCCATCCTCATCAGACACCTAAGGTCTGTGGAAAAGCCTTGCTGCTAGGACTGTCTTTGTGCCCAGGAATGAGCTCAGTCCCTGAAATGACAGATATGTGACAGTCAGGGATGAGTGGTGTGTGCACAGGAGAAAGTGGGGGCTGCACTGTGCACCATGAGGTGTCTGGGTACTCTGAGTAGACATTTGAAGCAGAGTTTGTACAGCATTGAAAATGAAGGATTTCTTTGCAGGTAATTTCTTCCAGGTGCAAAAGCAAAGAAAATCCTGCTTTTCCCTTCTTGACAAAATCAACCTTTCAGATGTCCCCTTACAGTTCCTATATTAACTAATACCTGTGTCTCTTCTCCTAGGCAGGGGAGACCTGCTGACAGACTAGCATTTACATTTTAAGGCTTCTTCTACATAGCTGAATATTAAAAATTCCTCTACAAGTGCTGGCTTCAAGTCTGTCTGGTGCCTCAGCTTTTCTGTTGTCTCCAGTTCATAAGGCCTTGCACTTCTGTTTATTCACCTTCCTCCTTGTGAAGATAATTAATAAAGACCTCATAGTTCCTTCCTATTTTCAGTGCCCTCCACATGTTCAGCACATAAAACATATACTTTTGCTATAAATTCAGCACTCTGAATTTATAGCAAAAGTATGAAGCAGGTTCTTTTTCTGCTTTGATTTCCTCTATCCAATGCCACCTCCCTCAGTTCTAATCACAGCAGTGACCCCATTAACTAGATCATAATCTTTTTAACAGTCCCACAGAGAGTACTTTTAATTGATGAAAAAGTTGGATGTTGGTACCTGGTGACTCAATATGCAGTGGCATCTTTTAATTAAAACACGAGTCATTGTAACAGGAAGGTTGCAGCCACAGAATCATTTGCTATTTCCACCTAAATGCAAACAAAAACCCAATGAAAAAGCATTTATTGCTTGCCATAAAACACACAGGATCATTCTCCCTTACTCAAAATATGAGACTTTTTGCTATTGCCTCCTGTGCTGCTTCAGAGAAAGCTAAAAAGCTGTCATTGATACTGAGGAAAGCAATCCTATGTGAAAGGGGAAAACAGAGAATCCTTCCTGATTGCAATGCACTAGTGGCTTACAGCAGCAGGGACTCTAAATACCTTAAAATTAACAGATTGCTATTACATGGTGAGCTATATATAAATCTCTTGGCCTACCTATTTTATCTGAAATCTTGGCCACATCTCAAAATAATAGTACACTTTATATTGGAATAGATGGAGACAGAATTTTAGCTGAAGAATAATATATAGATGCCACCACCAGGGAACAGGCTTACCTTCAGCATTACTGTTTGCTAGCACTAGTAATGGGCTACTATCAGCAGAAATGTTTATTTGAGATAACCTAACAGCAAAAGTGTCTGTTGTGAAGAGGCAATATGGCAGCGAATCCGGCCTTCCTATCAGTTTTCCCTGCTAAAACCTTTTGTCCGGAGTACTTCTTCTATTCCTTTTTGAAAAACCTATTAAAAGAGGTATTGGGCATGCAGTCCTGGAATACTATCTGTATTACATTTCACCAAGCACTAGCTGAGAAAAATAAATAAAAGCTGCCAGCATGGGAGATGCAAGGATCTAGGAGCCATCTGAGCCAGAGCTTTTCTACCTTTGCAACTTTTCATTGCTGGGGATGGTGTGGGCCAGATAGACCCACAACATTAAGTGTTTCAAACAGACTGTGGTTAAGGAAGGGCCAACATAACAACAAGGCTCATTTATTTAATGCCTCCTGATGACAGAAGCAGTTACTATGGCCTCTGTGTCTTTCAGCACCAAAACTGAAATGCTGAACAGTGTTGGATGCTTTGAACACCCCAGGGACAAGCAAGGTCAGTCAGTGATTTAAATACAAATGTTTCTGACAAGCTAACAGCACTGGTTTGTTGAGGAGTCAAAAAAAAAAATTAAAAAAAAAATCCTACCCTTATCAAATGGTTCAGACTGACTCATTTCTGACTGAGAAAGCATAGTCACTAATTATTGCAGGGTAATGTGCGTATGCACCTTCCAAAAATTGATATGGCTGCTGAATTTCACATCCTACTCATCATGTCCCAGCAGATTTCTCAGTCCTTGCTTAAAAAAAAAAAAACCCTTCCTGAGTTGCATCTAAATGATGTAAATGTTGTGTTAAGACAATGATTATTTAAAACCAGAATGAGATTTAATTTAGCTACTCCTTTTTAAGGATGCCAAGGCAAGAATTGTTATGACCACCCTGGAGAAGGCAGACAGACAAGAAAAAGTGGCTGTGGCTTAATGAGGTTATACAGTAATTCATAGTCTGGAAATAATTTTGTTACCCTTCATATGGCAATGATCATCCTTTTCCCCCCTTTACTTCTTTCCATCTGTTTAAGGAAGGAAGGTTTTTAAAAGAAGTCCTTTGTGAGGGGCCACTTAACCCTCTCTGGAATCAATCTCTCCACACCAGATGTTAGGACCCCCGACCCCTCCTCTGTGCCTCCCAGCAGTGTGTCCTAAACATTTAAGACAGTATTTTCAGAAACACTGTTTTTTAATTAATTTTGAACATTTTGAGGAATATTAGACAAGATTTTGTTTGTTTCCCAGCCTACACATCTTAAACAAATTGCAGACTTCAGATACTGGCATATTGTTTCTCCCACATCTTGCTGTTCTTTCCCACTAATCCACTGATTATGGAATGGGTTACTTCTTTTTCTACTCCTGTAAGACAATATATTTTACACCATTTGAGAAGCAAATGTTGGAAAAATGTCTTCTATTTCAGTGCTCCCTATAAATTTTTTTTCTTTGTATAGAATAAACTTGGACTGATTTTTTAGAAATACTCTTTAAGCTGAATAGATCATATAGATGCCTTACCTTTTTTTCTGATTCAGAAAGTAGAACCACTGAAATGTGGTGCACAAGTTTAATGAAGGAATTAAGACTTCTGAAGGGTAGCTACAATTTCTAATAATGTGGAGAGCCAGAATTTATGAATGTCTTCTCATGAGCTATCATGCTACTTTTTAATAAAATATACTTGGCTTTGGCTGACATTGTTCCCCGAATTAAACTTTAAATTTAAATGACCCATTTACTACAGGCCTTGATGGAGGCAAGGTTTAACCTCCAAGAGCAAAGCTTGAATGCACCTGAAAACTCACAACTTAATATATAAATGTCCCCTATATCTTGCATATCAACAGCACCTTCCTTCATCTTTTTTTTTCCTCCTCTCTTTCTTTTGCTATCAATTTCTTCTACTTTTAATGTTTTTTTCATTTTCATACTTAATTAAGTACCCTATCTCACCTCAGTAGTGAGCACAGTAGTGGTACCAAATTATATAATTACTCCTTGCTTGTTTTGGTATTTTTTTTCTCTCCTTTTTTAGAGTAGATTCTTTTATTCATCTTATGCCTTTCTTTAATTTGCTTAAATTGCATGTGTCGTAGTTTGTAATTTCAAAGTTACAAAGGAAATGACCTACCAAATGTGGCAGGTGACCCTGTTCCCAGAATCCTGACAAGGTGTACAACAGGAGAGGTGACATGCTGAGATAAAAACATCTATTGAGAGCAAGTCAGAAACTTCAAGCCAGATTCCCTGTGATTTACTCCAAAGCCCTTCACTGGTCCCAAAAGTGACTTTTAAGAAAGATTAAAATACATATTGTAAGACTGGACCAGTCCCAAGGGAAAGCTTCAGCCCTGCCATCTTTTCCAATATATGTACTCAAAGCTATTTAAAATGCATGTGTGTGAACTACTTGTGCTGCGTGTGGAAACTGCATGTGTAACTGAGAACTTGAGAAGTCACCTCAGGTCCTGGCATTGCAGGAATAAAAACTGTATCCAGATAAGGCAGGGAAAAGCAGCCTGAAAGCTGAAAATGGCTCTGTATGAACACAACATACATTGTGAGTTGCAGATATCTGTATGAATATTCTCTTCAAGGAGGTGCTCCAGGTATTTGACTTTTAGTACTTCAGCTCCTCTCTCAATTCTTAGAATTTTCACACACAAGTTGACAGCACATTAAAAATGAACACAGCTTTATTTGCTAGATTGAGATCTTATTAAATGTGGATATTAAATGTTAGCAGAAGGTTTAAAAAATTTATTCTGACATTAGTGTATCATATATATCAGCAAAATACATAGCAGACAAAAATGCCACTCAGATTACACGACAGTACAAGTCAAACAAGTGGTACATGTAGAATAGTCAGAAACTCCATCTATTTTAACTCCATTCTGTTGCCTCAAATTGACAGCACTACATAAAAATAAAAGCATAGTAAAAAAATTTCTAGAAAAAATACGATAGTGTCTCATAGTATCCCTCTTCTTTTGCAGTCCTTTGCTTAGAACATACCACACAAAACCTTCCCAAGGTAAACAACCTAAATTTTAATTGAAAAAAAAAAAAAAAATCCCTGATTGTATTACACCTGAAAGGTCAATTTTGTTTTGTGTAACTAATTCTAACAAAGCAGTCTATTGTTGCTTAAATTACAGTAATTGCAACACAGAACTTAATTCACTTTGGTTAAAGGACACTTTTAGATACTGAATCACATAAAAATAAATTATTCCAAAAGTAAGAATCAGCACATCTTCAAATTGACCAGGCCTTCCTTTCTCACTTTTCAACAACACTTCAGGAAACTTATGTGAACCACTGTAAACCCAACCATAGTGATACCTTTAGTCAAAATACTGCTTAATTGCAAGTAATGGCAAATTATTATATAAAAAGCTGTCAAGACTAATTTTTTATGTGATATTAGCTTTTAGTATGACAACAGATTCTCTTTTCAACAGTTTCTGTATAGGAAGAAGTAATGCTACGAAGTGCAATGACTTGTTTTTAAGATACATATTTCTTTCTAAATAAGCTGATCCCAGGGTTTTTCCACTTTCTATTGCATGATACAACATATACAAAACATCTGTACTGCATTAAATAGCAAGTGATCTTAAAAAATAAGTTTTTAAGAAGCACAAAATAGGAGTTAAAAAATCAATTCATATTCAGGGTCTGCATATCAGTGCTGTATCCCAAACACAAGTATTTCCTTATTTTCCTCCATCTTGCTCTAAAATAGCATTGTTCATTTACAATACACCTATTTTGCTGATATCTTTTTAAGGGTAGTATATTAGGACACTTTATTACTTGAAGAAACTAATCTTCCATAAGTAGAAATAGTGCATCTAACACTGAATTTCCAAATCTGTTTTCAGCTTGAGTCAGGTTGTACATTTTGCACAGAAATATCCTTTTGCATCTCATCACCTTTCTGTTTGAAGCATCTGTCTGCCTTGCAAACAGTTAACAAACCCACAACATCTAAATTAAGCAGTTTAATTAACAGTATATGTGCAAGATGCAGCACAGTGCTTTCATTGTGCAAATTGTGGTGTTTGATATGTGATTATGACTGATGGCTGATACTCTTCTTTGGCTTACACATTAAGCAGCAGAGCTAATTTATTTACACATGCACTCCTTCAACAGATTCATCACTTCAAATATATATGAATATTCAAGAACATGATCAGTTCATCATGAACATAAATTGCCAATATGCTTGATTGATCAAGCAGCTTTAGAGAATGAAGGTGAATAACTTACAGTAACGAGAAATGTACATCGGCATCAACTCCTTGACTGGCAGCCAAACTGTGTGATGTGTGCTCGAGGTAGGCACTTAATCCTTTTGCTAGTAACAACAGCTCCACTCAAGACATTGATTTAAAACTGTTACAACATTAAGTACTCCATGACACAGGCAAGGTTTGCTAAAACAAAATACCCTAAGTTGTGGTACTAGTAAACAGTACATCATTCAGCTGATATGGAATACAAATCTCAATTTTTATGTGTATACTTGCAAAGAAGTATAACTTTCAAAGTGCAAATACAGCAAAATTTTCTAATCTTGTCTACTTTGTGTATTCAGCATCAGAGAACTCAATAATCTGGTGTTACAACAGTCTGCAGTCTAGGCACGAACTGCTCTCCAACAGTCCACATGGCACTGAAACTGAAGTGTGCCAAGGCAGGCATGGTTTCCTAACACTGAACGGCAGGTTCACTGTCTGCAGGTTCACAGTATGCTAATGCCTGCAAGCACATTTTGGAAATAGGCACTGCCCTGCAGAGATCATTTTCACACCTCTTGCCAAATGCAAAGAAACAAGGCACTAAGCATGGAAGCATTTTTATGTTTTAAATATACAGTAAAATCACAAAAATGCCTACCTGCTTCAAACTAGAAAATGAGGGCACATTTTTAAACAGCTGGAAGCTACTTTGCACAATAGTTATTACATATATATAAACTCAGCGACTTTGTAGAAAAGCCTCTTAACAAAAAAGAAAAGAAAAATCCTTCCCAAATATTCAAAAGGAGGAAAAAAAAAAAAAACAACAGAACAAGCCCCAAGCCAGGAAAATAACAGCATAAACATAGATTATTTGGCATGCTTAAAATCTTTTGGATAAAGATCCAAGACCAAACCATTCAGCTAAATCAACTGGTACGGTGGTCCAGCTCCCAGTTCACTGCCAAGGAGTGCAGGACACTCCATAGTATGCATCGAGGACAGACAGACAGCTTTAGCCCTTTGCTGGCATTCATTGAGAATGCAAAACCAAAGAAATAAATAAACAAGCAGATTTAGCCCCCCACAATAAAAAAAGTCAAACATAATCTTCCAATGGTAGTTTTTGAGAATGAGAAATTAAATAATTGTTATTCGCCAAATCACATACATATTTTCAAAACCCACTGCAATTACATGATTCCACAATATCTGCATTTAGAGAGTAAACTCTTCCATAAAATGTATCTTTATGAAAATAAATTATGGCTTTTTTTTCCTTCACTATTTTTTTATTCCCTTCACTATTGTATTAACTGAATTTTGTGCCTATAAATAATTCCAAGTGGAATTAAGCCAATATATCTTTAAAAATCAATTCTTTCTACAAAATGTATAGAAGTTCAAACCAATGTTTCATAAGGCATAGTAAATATAAAAAAAAGCCCCAAACCTTAATCCTTGTATCAGGAGTGTTCTATTTAAATTACCACATAATAAAAATAATAATTTTCAGCATTTTCCACAGCAGTGGTTCTCTGTGGTATCCTTTTCAGTCAGCTGGGATACAGCCTGGAATGTTGCAATTAGCAACAGGGAGAGGGCTTGGTGGTAAATGACCTTATCATGTCCTGCAAGTCCTTTGAGATTAACAGTCCCTACACCAGGAGTCCAAATTCTAGGATTACAAGATTACATTTACTATTCAAAGTCATGGGTAAATAAAAACCAGTGCTGACATCATACAGTTAAGTAGATTTACTAAACTTTGAAAGCTCAGTAAAACTTAAAGAAAACTCTAAAATCTTTGGACTGAAAGACAAGGGTTGAACTCTCCTACAGCTTTCAACATGATGCATGCTGAGCAAACCACAGATAAAAAAAGCTAGAACAAGCTAAATCCCCAAACAGCTGGGTTTTTGGTTACATTGCTCTGGATAGCTCCATTCTCCCTTCCGTGGCAATGAACTCTTTTTCTGTGGCTCGTTTATCACCTTGGCACAGTCTCTCCTTCAGTTTTTCAAGTTCATACTCATGTAGGATTTTTTGCGTTAAATACTTTTCACGTTTTATTTTGGCTTTCACATCTGCAGGAACATCAGGGATCATCCATGCTACAAAGAATTTGACGATGAATACAACATGCTAAAAAAAACCAAAAAAACAACTCATTACCAAAAGAAGCACCTCTTGTTTTATCTGACACCAAATAGTTCACTTTTTGTTCACAATAAAATACATTTCATTTGGCTGTCCTGGAACAATACACACCGAATTAATATGTATCTAAGATGTGTACGAAGATTAAAACCCATCTTCTTATGCAGAAAATTTAATTCCAAACCATTAATGACTTAGCAAACCCAAAAGGAAAGTGTCAGGGCCTGAATCTCAACCATCACTTTTTAACTCCTCTGTGTGGTTTGTTAGAAAGTTCACACAGCTGTGCTGATAACAGTTAGCTATTGAGAGCTGATGAAACACCGCAGGAAAAGTGATGAGATAAGCACTTGAACTACTTACTCCCTTTTCCCTTCATAACTTGCAAAGCAGTAGCTTAACACTGATGTCCCAGTCCAAACTATTGATTTAGCTGTTTTTAACCAATATACAACACTGCAAAATGCTGTCTGGATTTTGAACAGTCATCTCACATACAGCTCCTTAATGAAAGCAAGAGGAGTGGAAGTGCTACTCCTGGTGGCTTTTTTAACTGGCATAAAGACCTTTTTTATTTTTTTGATTATTTTGATCAACATTTGCAGTCTCCTCAGCCACTTTCACTTTTCCTACTATGAGGTGAGCCACTGAAGTTAAAAGGCCCAGTAACAGTAATCTTTTAGGACATGAATACTTGGTATTTTCTTGGGAACAAATTATTTTATACTCCCAGCAATTCTATTTTCTGTAACATTAGTAACTATCTAAACAAATCACAAGGTACCAATGTCAGAAGGAAATTTTGTAGGGAACATACCTCCATAATAATTATAAAGGCCAGTTTTGCAGCAAGAATGTGCCAGAACTGCATAGTGTGTAAGTATTTCCTTTCATGATCTGGAGGATATCGATAGTCTCTGTACCTGTAGGAATGACAGAAATGCAAAGGTGAAATGTCACATTCAGCCTGGGACAAATTGCAAGCTAAGTGACACTTACAAACAAGTACAGTTGTCACTTAAGGAACCTTTTCTTGTTTTAAATGGTCTGTTTCCTTTTGCAGTAAAAGGTTGCCAGTTGCCTCTCAATTTGTTCCTATCTTTGTGTTTGTTTAAACACCCTCACACACACAGCAACAGAGCAGAGATGAGGATGCGTGATGTGAAATTTGGTACACAGGTTACTTGTTTTTCAGGCAATGATCAAATAATACAGGACAGGGTGATGGGATGTATCACAGGGTAATGGATATGTATTGAATAAATGTGACACATATGAGCAGATTATGGACTGGACAGATGCAGGGTTTCATGAAAGGACAGACTTGAGCGCATGTTCTACACCACCAAATAAATGTAGCTGTTTCCAGAAGTGCTGGGATGGTTGGTTTGGCGGGGGGTGGTTTGTTTGCTTTGAGATTTTTTTCATCCAATCAATACTTTTATTTTACCATTTCCAAAGTTCTTTTGCAATTATTCTAGAATCTCTAATGCTTCTGCTAGCAAGAAAGGACTACTTTTTAAATGAAAGCAGGATAAGTCTGATTTTTGGTCTGATCAAGCAAAATAAAGATTGATTTTAAATACCGTATCTCATTTTCAGCTTTGAGATCTAAACATCTCCTTTATTCTGCTTTCTTGTCCACTTACTCAGCATAAAAATCTTTGAAAATATAGGCTGAAGTTTGCAACTTCAGGGACATAAATTTACTTCCTCACTGAAAAATCAATAGTGTAATTAAGTAAACAAAAAATACAATGAAGAAAAAGCAAAATGCAAGTTAGCAATGAGACTTTTAGTGGTGATTTTTTTTGAGGTGATTGATTTTGTTATTGGCTTGATCTCTTACCACCTCAACCATTACCTTATCAATAGTCTAAATATTACCTCTCACAGTTTAGAAGGATGAGAATGACATAATTTATTTTCTAATGGACAACTTAGATCTTAATTGATTTTTTATGCTGTATTCTATACAAAGTGACACCAACCTGCATATGACAAAGTTTTCTGGATTCTCTTTAGGTTCATTTCTCTCAGGAAAATCTGAGATTTGAAACACTGACAAGCTGTTGTTTATGTATCCAGACATTGGCAAGTCTTCGTTTTCAGAATAAGCGTAGTAGTAAACTAAACGAGGAATCATATCTGATGTGAATGCAACAATAAAAGCCTGAAAAGAAATTGGAAAAAGAAATAAGGAAAGAAGCACACAAAATTCATGAGCAGATTTATAACGGTGTTGTGGTTATGTGACTCTAGCAATATCCAGAATCTTTTAAGAAATGGTGAGAAGCATGATTGGGGCATTTCACCTTGGCAGAAGATGCTGACTGCAGCCTCAGCACATTCTTCCTGGAAGCTTGAGATACTTAAGGTGCTGATGTATGGTGCTACTACGGCAGTACCTGCAAGTGGGTTTGTTGCCTGAGATACACTAAAAAGAGAAATCTCTTGTGCTCAGTAGGATGCTTTACAGTATGTTTCCAATGAAATACTGGCATAGCATTTAGTTACCAGTTTATAAAAAATACTTGGAGCCACTGGTCCCACAGGGGCATCCAGGAGAGAAGCACAATTCCCACAAAGCAGGCCTCATAGCAACAAGGACAAAAATGCATCTAACCCACAGGATTCATCCACCTTTCCTGTCCCCTACAGTTCCCTCTGGCAATCAGTGTGCTTCATCAGACTAAGCTTCATACTGGCTTATGCCATTCCAAAAGGCTGGAAAACACGGACAACTGAATGAAAGATTATGGCCAATTAAATGTGGATAGGGAGCTGCACACTGCCAACACATGGACAAGCCAAACCACTTAAATAGTTTGATGGTGTCTTTGTAGGTTAACATGATACAGTGTTGATGAAGGAGAAAAAGCATCAGCTGGTTTTTAATTCTTCACATTTTGAGTACATGGAAGAATCAATGTTGATGTAGCACAATGCAGTGGTTTTGGTTCTCCAACTTGAGATTTCCCAGCTAACGCATCACATATCTAGGTATGTATTAACATACTTACATTGGTGACAACAGACAGGATGGCCATCCCATTGAGGATTTCCTGCCATACTCCTATGCTATGTGCTTTTGCAGCCACAGGTCTTCTGTACTGAGTGGTTAATTTCCAGGAGTCTACACGAATCTCCAGGATATTATTCATCAGAGCAAGAAGGGGAGCCAGGGGAAAGGATGCCACAAAGAGAGTAATGAATCCAAACTGAATGACTGCAAGAGAGAAAAACAGTATGTCAAAATCTTCCCTTCCCTAAGTATCCTCAGAGTGATGGGGGTTTACTACTAGCAGACAAATGGCAAACTTCTGCCAGGCTGCACAAGTCATCTTCAGCTCTGGCCTGAGCTAAGCGACAATCAGCCCCAGACCACAGACTTCTCCAGTCCCTTCAGGCCGCCATTCAGCAGCACCCATAGAAATGGGCATTTGGATCCTGTGAAATGATGCTGCCAGCAGTGCTGGATACCAATCCTTTCAGGGTGCTGCAGTTCTTATATGAATGGTGTGTAAGTGTAGGGGAATTGGCATGTATTAATCCGTCAAATTTCTCAGTTATTATCAGGCCAGTTTTGTTCTCTTGCAGTTTTTATCTTCTTGTTCTTCTTTTACTTATCAACTACACACCTCACAACCTTATCTCCACCTATTGTTACTGATTTAATCAAAACATTCATAACAATTCTATATGCAAAAGTTCCATTGGGGAGTGTTGACATTAGTTCAAGAATTGTGAACAGAATATACAAATGATCCTTTCAGTTGTTACCAAAATTAAGTTACTTGGTACAGACTGTGATAATCATCAGTACATAGCCAATACTGCCACTATGTTTCAAATAAAGGAAATAGAACATTTTTTATGGTTTAGGTAGTATATAAATAAATTCCCATACACCAGTCATTCACTCTTCTATGATTTCAGTGGTAAGTTTTTCACCTCAGATAAGCAACAAAATTCCCGCTAGCTTAGCAGCCCTCACACAATGCTAGAGCATAGTTCTGATACTGGAAGAGCAAGGACATGGCTTGCAACAGTGTATTCTGAATGTATTAGTTTACAATACCACAGCCCTGTGTCAAATTAAAGTGATAATAACACTAGGCATCTCTAGAACACTTCAAATTATTTCTGCAGAAATAAAGCAGTACAAAGGTTCATTTTCAACAAAATGTATCCTTGTAAAAATCAATTATTAACTTCTTTAAAGTATCCTTTAGATTCAGCTTGGCTCCAGTTTTGGTTTCAGTTTCTCAGGCTTTGTAAACTACTGTTACAAACTGACATGTTCACATTACCTTTGAAAACCCATATTCCCTTGCCCACACTCCCTCTGCTGGTCTAATGGACTGAAGGGAAGCACTGATCAGTGCAAGACTAAATCTGAAGGGATTCTCCTCTAGCCAGTTTGTAGATCTCATGCCTGCAGTACCCATCCTTACAGCACATTTGGCACTCATTCCATACTTAAAATTTCCACTATCATCAGCTAAGAATATGCTTTGGAACAACAAAAGAACAGACACAGAGGCAGCTGGCTGCACTGAGAATAATGTACCCCATTCAAATGAGGAAAACAAAAGTCTGCAGTGTTTCTGTGAAATTCCCAGCAGTTCAAGATGCAAAGACAGCTTTTTATTTAAATTGGGCTGACCTATTTAATGACTTCCAGCAGTTAATCCTCCTGCTATGCAGATGAAAGTGGTGGCATCAACCCACAACAATTAATCGAGAAAATGTTCTTTTGGAAGTGTCAGTACAAGGTGTCCTGTCCTCAATTCCAAATGTGTAATTTTAAACTTACCCATTTCTAAATATTCATAAAACAGGCCTAAGGCTCCAAATGTCTGCAGATCATGGTCTTGCTCCCAGCGACTGTATAAATTTTCAGGATTATTTCTGGCTTTCCGACGACCCCACCAGTTACAAATCCAGCTGTATATGCAGAAAAACGTTAACAATGAGAGAAGCAGGTCAGATTGGCTCGCTTGGTTAGAGCACGGTGCTAATAACACCAAGCTTGTAGGTTTACTCCCTGTATAGGCCATTCATTTAAGAGCTGGACTCAATCCTTGTCAGTCCCTTCCAACTCAGAATATTCTGTGAAGTCAGAATCACAGAATGACAAGGTTGGAAGAGACCTTCAAGATCACTGAGTCCAACCCATGCCCCAACACCTCAACTAAACCATGACACCAAGTGCCACATCCAATCTTTTTTTAAGCATGTCCAGGGATGGTAACTGCACCACCTCCCTGGGCAGACCATTCCAGTAGTTTATCACCCTTTCAGTAAAAAACTTTTTCCTAACATCCAACCTATATTTCCCTTGGTGCAGCTTAAAACTGTGTCCTCTTGTTCTGTCAGTTGCTGCCTGAGAAAGAGACCAACTCCCACCTTACTACAACCACCCTTCAGGAAATTGTAGAGAGTGATAGGGTCACCTCTGAGTCTCCAGACTAAACAACCCCAGCTCCCTCAGTCATTCCTCACCGGGTTTGCGTTCCAAGCCCTTCACCAGCCGCATTGCCTCCTCTGGATGCTCTCGAGTCTCAACGTCCTTCCCAAACTGAGGGGCCCAGAACGGGACACAGCACTCAAGGTGTGGCCTCACTAGTGCTGAGTACAGGGGAAGAATGACCTCCCTGGTCCTGCTGGCCACACTGTTCCTCATACAGTATCTTGGCCTTCTTGGCCACCAGGGCACACTGCTGGCTCGTGTTCGGTCAGCTGTTGACCAGTACCCCCGGTCTCTTTCTGCCTGGGCACTGTCCAGCCACACTGTCCCCGGCCTATAACACTGCAGGGGGTTATTGTGGCCAAAACGTAGGACTTGGCACTTGGACTCATTCAACTTCATCCTATTGGACTCTGCCCATCCATCCAACTGTTTCAAGTCTCTCTGCAAAGCCCTTCTCCCTTCCAACAGATTGACACATGTTCCCAGCTTAGTATTGTCTGCAAATCTACTAATGAAAGACTCAATGCCCTCATCCATGTCATCAATAACAATATTGAACAGAACTGGCCCCAGCACAGAGCCCTGGGGGACATCACTGGTGCCTGGCTGCCAGCTGGATGCAGCACCGTTCACCATCATTCACCAGGCCTGGCCATGCAGCCACTTCTGAGCCCAGCACAGAGTGCTCCTGTCCCAGCCGTGGGCTGCAGGTTCTCCAGGAGTGTGCTGTGGGAGACAGTGTCAAAGGCCTTGCTGGAGTCCAAATAGACAACATCCACACCCTTTCCTGCATCCACCTGGTCATAAAAAGAGATCAGGTTGTTCAAACATGACCTACCCCTCCTAAACCCCTGCTGGCTGGGTCTGATACCCTGGCCATCCTATAAGTGCTGTGTGGTGACACTCAGTATAAACTGTTCCATAACCTTACCGGGTACTGAGGTCAGGCCAAGTGGCCTATAATTACCAGGATCCTCCTTCCCACCCTTTTTGTGAATGGGGGTCACACTGGCCAGCTTCCAGTCATCCAGAACCTCACCAGTGAGCCAGGACTGCTGGTAAATGATGGAGAGCGGCTTGGGAAACTCATCTGCCAGCTTCCTCATCACCCTGGGGTGGATCCCATCTGTTCCCATAGATTTATGAACACCCAAGCAGATCAGCAGTTCTCTGACTGCCTCCTCCTGGATAACAGGGGTCTCATTCTGCTCCCTGACACCATCTACCAACCCAGGAAGACAGTTGTCCTGAGGACAAGCTGTCTTCCCACTTAAGACTGGGGCAAAGAAGGCATTAAGCACCTCTGCCTTCTCCTCATCTGCAGTTACTGAGTTCCCTCCCACATCCAGTAGAGAACAAAGGTTGGTCTTACCCTTCCTTTTGACATTAATATATTTGTAAAAACATTTTTATTACCCTTTATAAATGCTGCCAAATTTGGTTTGAACTGAGCTTGGGCCTCCCTAATTTTTTCCTACATGCCCTAGCAACCCCCGTAAATACTTCCTGAGAGACCTGACCCTCCTTCCAAAGATGATACATCCTCTTTACATTCCTAAGTTCCTCTGAAACCTCGTTGCCCATCCAGGCTGGACGTTTGCCTTGCTGACTCGTCTTTCAGCACACAGGGACAGTCTGTTCCTGTGCCTTCAAGATCTCTGTTTTGAAACATGCCCACCCTTCTTGGACTCCTTTGTTTTTAAGGGCTGCTTCCCAAGGAATTCTGAATAAATCTCCTAAATAGACCGAAGTCTACCTTTCATAAGTAAAAGTCTTACTGATGTTCCTCCCGATTTCCCCAAATACCGAGAACTCTATAATTTCATGATCACTATGCCCCAAGTGGCTTCAAACCACCACATCTCCCACCAGCCCGTCTCTATTTGCAAACAACAAATCTAACACAGTCCCTCCCCTTATTTGAGCAAGCTTCTTAATACAACATGCTTTTACAAACATGGCTTTCACAAAAGAGACTAAAAGCCTTTATTAAATAAGTGTCAGAATTTGCGCTTAATTTACAGAATTCTTATCTTCCTCACATGGTAATCATTCCTCCCAAGAATTTCCTCTGGCTATAAGATGGGCACCTCAGTGTCGGAGAGAACTTACGGAACAATAGCCTCTTGGATATTTCCCCAGATCTGTTTGCCAGCCATGACTATGGTGAGCTGTGTCGTCAGTTCTATCAAACAGCCTGCAGGATCACACTGGTGGAGACAAACTGAGTGTCAATGGACGTGAATAATGGGTATCACCCAGATAAACTATATTCTACTACTGTATAAATGCAAGAAAGGAGATCTTAAAACTTGTAAGGACAATACTCAATTTCCACATGGACTGCCAGCTAAACCACTCTCTCAGGAAGGGCTTTAAGTGTTTCAAGTGTGAGACAAAACACATACCAAAACATAGCAACTATATGAAGACAGAGTAATTCAGAGGTGCTTCAGCAGATCTGTGCGCAGCACACACCCCTCAGCCTCAGCAAGGTGAATCTTTTGCACTCAATGAGCTCTCAACATGATGTTTTTTTAAGACCCATGGTGAGATCCACTGGTATTTCAGGAGAACTGGGACCAAGAAAAGCTTTATGATTTTACACTCTTGTGACTGACAGATTTTCACTGCTGGTGTTGCCCTGACTAGCAACAGCAGGAAGAGTCATTGGAAGCATCAACTTTAAGATAGCCAGCTGAGGTCCAGCTCAGTTCAGACCAAGCCTGCAGCTGGAAATTTATGACTGTGCAGACTGAAGGGAACAATTCACCTTAATTGAGAAAAACTTACCTCTTCATTTCGCCAACGATTAAACATGTATGTGTAGGCACCTGGGTAACCAACAAACTTCCCTTTGAAGAAGGCCACATAGAAGCAGGATGAATAGTAGTTGACAAACTGGAACAAAAACATTTTCATAGTGAGCCTGTTCTCATACTCCATGTGAGTTCTGGGGATCTCTGTGAAACCAGAAAACAATAATTTTATGTTCCTTTATTCCCTTTAAAAGGATACACATTCACAAATATTCATCATGCACAGTGATCTTAAAGGAAAGAAAAAAGCATAACAACTACAAACACTTCAGCAGATGGAGCTCCTGCTTTCAGATACTCTAGCCTTACTTTACAATGCAACGTTTGATGCAGGCAAAGGAAATTCATATTTAAAACCTCTATAAAATTTAATTTCCCCTTCTTTGTTCTGTTCATTAGCACTTGTCCAGCCCCAAATCTTACACTATTTTAGGAGATCTGAGATGAATCTCCAACAGTAACTAGAAGGTTCTCCTGTAGTATGAAGATTTCCCTGTTGGCAACACATGATTATTTTTTTTCTTTGTGGTAAAGAAGTATGTTACAATATTTTTTCCCCAACATACTGTATGTGTATATCATTAAAATCAGCAGAAACTGCATGGCCCATGTGCCTCTGAAAGGCGAGGCTCATAAAGGGCAGAAGAACAGGGCAGAATAGAAGAATATGGGCATCTTGGAGCTACTGTACTTCACCAAACCTTTGCTTAGGGTTTTGCTGCCTTTTGCTGCTCATTGTCTATCACATTTATATTTTTGAAGGCATCAGGAAGCCCTAAGCATATTATTGTCAAATGTCCTATTAAATGATAACATATAACCAATTCAAGTTGGGAAGTACTATAAGAAAGTACACCACAAACATTCAAGTCCTTCTGAATTGGTGAGGCAGATGTGTTGAACTTATCTGCCTTATTGTAAAGCTGTTTCATATAACTGAAGTAAACCGTTTCCAAGCTTGGTGTAAGTCTGCATGCCAGAAGAACATGAGGTATTTACTGGGAACCTGACATCAGAGTGTAGGACAGAAGAGGCAGCTCTCAGGTGAGGCAGTCTGCCTAGCTTGCAGCTCCCTAAAATATTTTTATTTTCAGTGAGTTGTTAAAATATGGATGTGAGGCACACAGTGTTCAGAGCACCAGAGGCAGGTTATACCTCCTCGTCTGAACACCAAATCTGGTGTAACCCTTTCAAGGAGTTCAAGAATGAATAAAGTCTGGGCAGACACTTCTGACAGCCCAGGCCACCCGAGGAGGGCAGCAGTCCTCCTCACACCAGTGAACTGTTATGCTCCCCCTGTAACCCACATCCCCAGGTAGTGCTGCCACTTGAGAATTACTCATCCACACTTGCAAATCAGCAAAATAACACCGCTGAGCCTTCATGCTTACAATTCTTGCTCCTCAAGAAAGAAAGATTTTAAAAATTATGATTTTTGTTTGTTTCTGTGTTTGTTAGGGGCAATTTTAGTTACTACTTGTTCTGTTTCAGTTTGGTCTGATTTGGCCAAGAGAGATAAGCAATACAGATCTCAGAGATGGTCTGTGGTAAATCAAAATCAACCAAATGCAACATCCCTTTAAGATTCTGCAAGGAACACCTTTCAACTCTTGACTCGACTTGCAAGATCTCACAAAAAAAAGATCAAACAACTGTTTTTATGAGAAGTGCACAAACTGCAAGTACCTAATATGTTCAGCTCTCCTCCCCAAGCTGAATGTATTCTGCAATCATTTCTTCCTATTAAACACCTTCTATCTCTAAATCATTAAGGACTAATAAAATGAAACAATTTTTTTTTTTTTAAATGTCTAAGAATGGCTCTCAGGAATGGTATTGCCAGCATGCAAGCAAAAGTCAAACATAAAATACACTACAAAAGCAGGCACTCTTTCTGGGCCTCCAGCTCTGAAGCAGGAGTACTGCTATCAATAGCTACTGCCACAATAGCACATCTTGGGCACAGCTTCTCATCCTGCTCAACCTCTGCCTTCCATCTTTGTAACTCCAAATCTGTACAGCCAGAGCTAAAGGAAACAATGCTCATAAAAACACGGAAAATTAACTATCCCATCCCACCTTTTCCCCCAGACTAAGAGTCATTATTAGTCTTTTTTTCTTGTGAAGATAGCTATGATTTATTTTTTCAAATATATTTGCAGGATTTCTAATTGAAATACTGCTACTTCAAGACAGCCCGATCTTGCTTTGATAACTCAAGATGATTTTAAACTATGTTCAGGTCTGTGATTGTCTCTCTAGACTAGTTCTAATATAAACAAGCACTATATGAAGAGAAACTAGGTTATGAGAACTACTGAAATGCAGGGAAAATATTCATTATGGCCGTGGATACTCCTAAGTCATTGCTGCAAGCTACTGTGAGCTATAAAGCTCCCACTGTGCCTGAGTTGAGAACAACAGCATGGAACACCTTGATGGTGTGCACTGGAATCTTCAATGATTCCTTCCAAGTTTTGCCTTCAAGTACCCCTCCTTACCCATATCAGTAATCCAGATGGCTATTCTCTCATAAAAGAAATTCAGTATCATGATGATGACAAAATTGAGGCAAGAGGCTGTGACTGAGGTTGCCAGCTGAGGGGTCAGTAAGCCGCTGATGGGCTGCAGCGTCTGAGTGTTCTCCATGAGGCTGGCGAAGGCAGCATACACTGCAAGGCGATACACAATCACAGCTATCATGCTGGCTATGATCAAGGACACCTGCAAAAAGGAGGAAGATTTGAAATACACTTGCAGCTTAGTATAGCTATACGCTATAGCTATATGCACGCAGCTTTAAAAACCAAGACGGAAACCATCATGCTTTATATTTTTAAAATTTTATTCTTTGTGGGTATGAGTTCAGCAGCACTGAAATGCAAAGTACACAGGCAAAATACTTTGTTATATTGTATACATTAAAACCAACAAAATTATTTTGTTAACATAAGAAAAGCTGACAACCATATACCAATATCTGAGGAAGTGCAGAAATTAAACTGTCCGCCCTGAAACTCACTCTGCATTCATTGTTGTGAATTCTTTTTTTTGTTTGCCTTGCCACAATTTTTTCGGTATGTCTGTTAATATCAAATAAGTGACAGAGAAAGTTATCCCCATGCTAAAATGTCCAATCAAATTACTAATTAATGACAGATTTCCACTGCCCTTTAAAAAAAAATTCAGAATTGAAGTGCTTTAAATGACAGCATGAAATGTGCAGAAGAGTACTAAAATCATGTGTTAACATCATGATTAAAACTAATTTATGTTAATGTGATGATTAGTAATGAACAGCATCTCTGTTACGTGTCAAAATGATGATTCAAAAAGATGCTCACCCAGAACAACACTGTAGCTCCTGAGATGCAGAATCGCACAGCCTGGCTAGTTAAAGGCAAATAAGGCTCCATCTCCTGAAACAGTCAAGTACAGCACAATTCATGTTATTCCCACATCTTATTCTAACATCAAGCAGAACACAGAGCTCTCATCAGCTGTGTGAAATTGCTCACATCCAAGGGAAACCATCCAGAACCCTGCCCCTCTCAAATGGCAGACAGAACATAATTTTGCCTTTATTTTCCTGATTTAATATATCAATTTCCATGTTACGAAACTTTCAGCATACAAGTGGATTTGCACACACGTCAACGCAGCATGTTCATACCTGAGTTATGGGATTCTTCTTCTTTTGGGTACATTTTGCCTCATACTCAGGCCTCAACTGGAGCTGTTGCTGTTCCTCTTCAAAATCAACCAAATCCCATTCATATTTCAGTCTTGCTTGCCGTCTCTTCCAAAACTCCAAGAAAAGTGTAACTACAATTTGCAAATGTTAAAATAGAGTTAAGGAAGAAGTGAAAATGTTCATGAACTAAGTTAAATATCTGCACTGGCTTCTTTTCTGTGGTTTATTATTTATCTTTACATTGTGACTCACTTATTTTTACTGACTACCAACTATAGTTCTCAGATAAGACCACAATACAAATCCAGTGATTTATCAGCTAATTGAATTCCAGAAGAGGATGACAAGGAAGATGCCAAGACAAGATATGGGTATTTCCACGGTTATGGTGATCACGTTCAATTAACTACTCTGTATATGCAAAAAGTAACGTGGAATTAAAAAGAACCTGATAATTCAACTAATTACTGTGTATAAACCTATAACACATAAATATTACAACAAATAAGCAGAACAGCTTCCAAGTAATATGGTCAAATACTTCTGTTGCTTTTTGATGTTATTTGGTATCATGGTGTCCTAGGGTGACTGTATGATACTGAATTGTATCCTCATTCATCTGTTTAGCCCAGAAGTAAGGTTTGTGCCTTTAAAACTACATTTGAGAGCAAAGGGGGAGAGAAGGAAAAGGGTGAAATTTTTTCACAGCTGTATTCAAAACATAGAGATATGAGCTTCATCTCTCTCTCTCTCTCTCACAGACCATGTTGTCTGCAGCATGGACAGGGAGTAGGACAAAACTCTCCTTTGCTTTTAGTTAGTTTTTTTAGCTAGCTGAGGCAGAAAAGTTCCCCAGACTGTGGCTTTTCTTTTTCTTGGAACTGTTTGAACCTGTTCTGGAGTGAAAACCCAGAAAAATACCTGGAGCTCACGCCTGTGGTCCACTGGGGCCCAGGATGCAGCATTTCCAGTGCAGGAGGGACTGATAAGAGACAGAGTGAGCCAAGCTACAGCCCCTGAAAAGGACTTTCTGAATTTGCCACCTCTTCAGAACAATGAGAGCTTCCATTGTTTAATATTATTCATTTTTTATGCTTGTGAATATTTGTTTTTTAAATAAACAGTTTTTTCCAATTTTCTCCAAGGAGATTTATGTCTCCCATACTGGGAGGGGCCACTTGAATTTGATTTCTAGGGGACCCTTTTGGAGGTTTCCTCACAAATTTGCCCTAAACCAGGACACATGGTCATTTTGAAGACAGTGAACGTCCGATGATTTTCATACAATCAAGGGTTGGGCTGACCTAAGAATTTTTTAAGACATTAGAGGGAATTGATTTCATATATAAACAACTATAAAATTTATAATACTATGTAACATTTTAAGAGCCCTTTATAAATTACTTTAAAATGTAAACATTTTGTAATCTGATTGTTCTTATCTGAACTGAGGAAGTTTTATGGTTTAGACAAACACAGGAAAGTTTATCTTCTGCAGTTCTAAACTCTTTGACTGGTACTTCCTGAATGACTAATCCATGTCATGCAAATGCTAGTTCTTAGAAACCAAGAAAAGTTTAGTAAAACAGACATACAACAAAAATCTTATTAGATTTTAAATAATAATTCTATATGAAAGTGAGAGATTAGATGCACTGTTAAAATTACATAGGTTTTCTATTAGCACACAAGAATTTTTGTGAGTTAATGAAATATCTATATACAAGTTGAACATTTAATGATGACATTTCATACAAACAGTATGAAACAAGAGCATTGTATTTAAAGAAATAAGAAGAAGTAACTTTGCTATCTGGAATTTATAAACCTTCAGAGAGTTGAAGAAAAGAACATGTATTCAACACAATGTTCTTAGAAGTCTGAAGAGGTATCATTGGTGTGAAACTATGATTATAGAGGCCAGAAATCCACCTATTTCTCCATCATCAAAACATACTACAGTGTATGAAGTTCACTGGGGTAGATTCCAATGAATTTCCTCATCCCAGAAGTACAGCTAATACAGCGGCAGTGATGGACCACCATCCATCCAGTGAAAGGGCACAAAACTCCCCATTCCCTCACTGAGACACTGATGATGTGAAGGGCTGAGCAGAGAGGACTCTTACCTGGGCTGCATTAGGTTGGACCCCTCTGGTTAGTAAGGAATTAATCAAATTTTAGTAGTAAAGAGTACACAATGCTTATGTTGTTCTTATGGTATCCCAGATGCCTGCTTGGGTTTTTTTAAGTCTTAATTCCTCTGAAACTTTAGATTATTTTCACTCATTCATCACTTCTGCACCTGAGGCAGGATACTAAAGTGAAGCCATTATTCCCCTTCTTCCCACTTCCCGTGTCCCTCAGCAGCTTGGCCAAGATCTCCCTATTGCTTGACATAAAACTTATCAAATGTACTCACCCCATATACCCATGAAAATGGCAAAAAAAAGAGTTGCCACGTTGTCAAACAAATGGGAATACTGCAAGAGAAGACCCAGGAACAGGTCAGTACCAAGACAGTTTTCAGGATGAACAAAAATGACCGGTGGCTGCAGAACCAGATACACACCTGTGAGGCCTCACAGGTGGTGTTTAGTCTCCAGTACTCACAGTCTCGGTCACAAAGTGGGCACATGATGATCTCTCCTCCAATTGCAGGGTCACAGATTTCTTTGCTAAGCAGGAAAACATTGTAAAGTATCTGCTTCCACAGCATCTTAAAAGATGTTATATAAAATTTATTTAAAAAATAAATAGGAGCTTCATTTATTCAAAGCTTAACATTTGCAGCTTCATAGCAAAGATGCCACATCTTGTCACATTCACTGGTATTAACCAGTGGCTGGTCAGGGCAAATCAAGAATGAAGCAACTGCTAGAAGGAGTAGAATTAATAATTCCTGTGATATGGGCTTTTTGACTCTACCATCAATGAATCAGGAGTCTGTCAGGAGCTGTACTGTACATGCACAAGATATAAACCATGTTATTTCTTTCGGGCAAGATATAAACCATGTTATTTCTCATCAGGTTAGCAATGACATCAAAACACCTTTTCTAAAAGCAGAGAGACCACTTCAGCTTTTATATCTGCAGTAAAATTTGCTACTTCAATTCAATGATAGTGGGTAAAATTTAGAATTCTGTGACAGTCCTTTGGTATCCAGAGAAATCTCAGTATGTATAACAGTATTCCCAGATGAATTCTTAACATAGCTAAAATAGAAGTCTCAAAATTATATTATTCAACAGAATAGATGAGAATTTTAACTTGTTAGTCATAGTTAAAACTCAAAATTTTATAGAAAGTTTATAGTTTTATAGTTAAAACTCAAAATTTTATGAAAGCTTTCTTACTGAAAACAGTGAGCAACGAGAAGTCAACCCTCTTTTCCTCTCCCCACCCCCAATTCCTGAATACAATAAATCTTTGGACTTATGACAAAACAAATACTATGCTTACTTAAAAAAAAAAACACCAAACTGTGGCTTCTTAGATATTGGATCCCTTTTTTATGGGAGAACACTGCTGATCTGTCTTACTCATGCTTTTGGTTAGTACAAATGATGACCTACACAAAAAGTTAGACTGCTCTGCAAGATAGATTAAATAGACGAACTTAAGGCAACAATAAACACTCAAACAATTTTGAGAGATCTAAGGGGTACTCTCAGGTCTTCATATATTGCAGCTTCTCCAATAGATAGCTATTGCCAACAAAATATTGCTTTTCACCTGCAAGTTGAGTCTTACTAACTGATAGTCACAAGTTCTGCATTAGTGGTCCACCACCTTTACAGTCAATAAAGACAGCTGAAGAACAAATTTGTTCTTCAAATTTGACAGCTGAAGAACAAAATTGTCTGCTCTGACAAGCTTTAAAAGCTTGTTACCTGTTGAGTAACAACAAGAATAGAATTTTTTTTACAGGAATAAAATTTTCACTTTGCTTAGCTTTTGCCTAGAAGATTTTCAGTGTTATACTTACCTGCTCATATTTTCATCCATTGTAAACAAGCCATAAAGGAAACAGATTAAGCCAACAACTGCTGCAAGGAATAACATCTCGGTGTAAAATCCCAGCCAGGCAAAATAGATTCCAATCTTCTCACCATAGTACTTTCTGAATACAAAAAAAAAGCAATTAATAGGAACACAAAGCAAATTTAAAACTGTAGTAGAGTAAACTGGCCAGAGTAAAAGCAAAATACTTGGCAAAATTCTCCTTTAACAGAAGAGTAAATGCACTGAGGTACTGTGGAAAATGAGGGCTGAAACTGGCCACGAGAAGTTACTCAAGCTGTATGAACAAGATGAATGATCAGGAAATATGGCCTCTTTTGTCCCTTTTTTCCTCCTAGCAGAAACTAACATTAAAATTGCTCTTTCCTCTTTTCAACAGAATTGCATAAGTGAAGATTTACTTTCTGATTTTTCCAAGGAGTTACACAAACGAAACAGCACAACAGTTCTGACCATATGGTTAAAACAAATAGGTAATCCACAGAAATACAACCACTTGTGTTACAAACAAGGAAGTGTAACGTGTGAACAAAGCAACATTCTGTTGAATCACATCAGCTGAATCAAAGAGATCTTAAGTGAGTTTAAATCTGGGGTTAGAACTAAGAGTCAAGATTCCAAACTGATTTTATCGGTATTTTTTCAAGTCTGTGGTGAAATTTTAACATTTCAAATAAACCTTTAATTTTTTTTTTGCAGAGATTGTTTAAAAAATCTGAGGTATTCTATGTATGTGTTTCTTTAACAGCTGAATTATCTGTAATATACCTGACCCCAGGAGGACTGGCTAGATGGAAAGAGGCTTGATTTGAGATAAAGCATTTTTCCACTTCTCAGTAGAAAGCTCTGTCATGTTCTCCCAGGACACAGTGCCCAATTAATATCCAGTTCTCACTGGATATTAAAAGAGGCAAAGTTTTCCTGATGCCTTAAGTTTTAGCTTTTATATATTTCAGATTCTGTGCTGCTTTAGTGTGTAGCTCTGAGCTTCATATTAAGTGATGGTAAGCTCTCTTCACAGATTAGGTAGATAAAACAATCCTTTCCTAGCTGGGGACTAAGGACAGCCTATACAAGTTTCAGGCCCAAGAGCATAAACAATGTGGACTAAAGAGAGAAAACAAGAAGGATGGGACTTCATAACCTAAAGCTATAATTGGACAATTAACTCAAATATGCTAACGGACCAAAACTTATAGAAGTGTGAGACCTCATTACCTATCGTCCATTTTGTGACCATTTTGGTTCATCTTTGGTGTAGCCCTGGCTGGGCTCTTGTGCTGCCCAAGGTCTTTTAATAAATACCTACTTTATTCTTTAACTCTGTGTAGCTTCTGTTCTATGTCAGCCTTCTCAAGGCATCATTCCTAGCAGGAGCAAGTTACAGATGAATATACACTGCATTCCAGTGAAAAGCAAGGAAACAACGACTCCCAGGTAGTACCTCACCTGATAAGGACCAAAGGCTGCTCTTTATAGAAGCGCAGGAAGCGGGCCCACTCCATGTAGAGCGTGTACCTCTCGCTGTCACAGTTCGGGTCACTTGCCTTCTTCCAGTACTGGCACTGTGAGCAAATCAGAGTAAGGGGAAAACACCTCAGCAACAGACCCAAACACTACATCGAAAGAGACAAACAGGAACGATGATGCACCCCTCTTAGGACTGTGGCGTTGGTCATTATCAGGTATCTTAACTGTCAAATACTACGAAAATTTTGGAACTTCATCCCCTTCCTAGAAATTAAACAGTGTAAAATAACCACAGTTTCTGACAGCTTTTGCAATTTTATTTTGTGCCATAGAACTCCACTTCTAGAAATATTTGGCTATATCAATTGTTCACTTTGTGATCTTGGTTTTCTTTTTTTCTGAATGTCTCCCAATCACAAAGAAAAGCATGAAAATTGGTTTCTAAATAAACCAATAGAAGTTTAAGTAACCTAAAGTTTGCATTTTGAAAATATTCTGACAGATTAAATAATTATTTTTAGACAAAGATTTTTGAGTCTGTCTCACAAGTTTTAGAATTTTTTCATAAGATTTCTTAGAAAACCTAAGTAATGTCCATTCGCTCAATTATTTCTTTTTCTAAGGAAAATAAAATATTTTCAAACATTAAAAAATATAAATCTATATACAGTATTTAATAATGTCTTCTGGTAGAATTCAGAGATATAAATACTCAACTTAAGTTCACTAAAGCATAGTGACATCTGAAATAACCTTTAAAAACACAGAGAGAATTTAGGATTTAAGTAAAAAATAAAACACAACATTTAGGAGGAAAAATTTTTAAAGCTAAAAAACCCATGTAAAATACTGTAACCCATCTCTCTCTTGTTTTCTCCGTGGAATTTCAGGACTAAGTCCACATATGTCATATTAAAAACTGATCTTACAGCAAAATTAAACATAGTATTTACTATCCTTACCATATTTGCAGTATTCAGTATTTGTACCCAAAGGTCACTGGGAGATGGACAAGTCACCATCCCACACTGAACTGGCAAGGTTCAGGCAACTTATCTGACTTCAGTCCCAAAATGGTATGATCCCAAGAGTTTTTCTCTAACTGCAGGTACTGCACAGTACTGTGTAACTACAGTATGTGCATGTGCACACCCTATGCACACACATTGCTGAATGTATGCATCTGCAGTAAAGATTCATTCCTAAGGTACTACTGCGTGGTCCATGCCATCAACATTACAGGAATGTCATGGAGTAAGTCTCTAAAGAAATTATGTGACTGACACATATTCTAAAAGCTCATTTCAGCACACAAAAGCCAAATAGTAGGACTGACAGGTATGTCTTGCGTGTTATAAAATGGAATCAAATACTGGGACCAATTGAAAGGTTTGAGTATATTTTCGTATCTCCTGGAACAGCAAATGTCACAGTAGATAAAAGAGTGCAAACACTGGGAAATGCTCAAGGGAGCAGAAAGCCGAAATACTTACATCATGAAGAGGATATGCAGCTGTATAGGTGCCATTGTTTAGCAGTCTCTTAATCCCAAATTTTTTCTTCCCTTCTTCTGTTCCATATGGGCAACGTGTAAGAATATAATTAACCTGAGATTCAAGAATGAGAATTTTAGACATTTCCTATTCTAAGGCCATTAAATAGAAATCTATAATAGATGTGCACTGTATAATCTGCAAGAACAACATGCAAAAGCAAAAGGTATTTCTTCAGAAGGCCTTATCTCATGTAAGAATACTGGGGGCACAGTTGCCTTGTAGACATCCAGAAGATCAGTTCCAACAATTATTCTATATTTCTAAGAAAGATGCACAGGTACTCAGGCCTCTCTGTAGCTCAGTTACCATGGTTTCTATACTCACTCCTTCCTCACAATGAATATTCCAATGGGGCCATGTAAATCTATATGTAAACGTAAGTAGCCAAATTCACATACGTACTATTCTGTTTCTCATGGATGGTGAGAAGAAAGTGCTCTCATCATTAATGAGGTACAGCTCCTGCTTGTCCTTGCTGAATGGTGCTGTGAAATAATCCGGTTCAGGGTGCATCACCTTCTCGGGCAACCTCAGTGGGAAAAGCACACAGTCCAGGGGGTTCTCCACCAGGGGGGGAATGTCATTTTCCCTGATGGGAACTTTAATGTTCAGCACTTCTGCATATGTGATCAGAACCTCCCACGGCGCATGGATCTTCACAAAAAAAATCTTGCCATCTTCAGATTCCTGCTCCAGAAAAGTTAAATCAGACATTTTACCAAACCGTGTTTTATTGCAAGATTTATGGGAATATTTTTCATATAAAATGTATTGCCTTTTACATATTTTTAAAGGATTTAAAAACAAAGTAGGAGGGAATAGAAGGACCTTGTGTGCGTGTACATATATATATTTACCGAAAAGCTTATCTGAGTGGTTGGCTGTTCACAAAAAAAACCTTTGCATTGCTACAAGTTCACAAAGGCTTTTCAAACTGTATTAATCTCATACACTGAAGCATGAAAATTTTAATTACACTGGAAACATGAAGAATAATCTTGTCATAGGCTTCATGTAACATGTATGTTCTTCTAGTGCTGCTCTGCATTCACAAGCTGGCAATCAGAAGGGTTTTTAATATTGCTCCATGAATTCCCTACCTATGGATGTTACAGAGTCTGAACTTCATCAAGAGTTATTTTACTCAACTCAGCCTCTGGCATGCTGACTCCATCAATCAAAATCGCACGTCCTCCAGTTACTACCGCAAACAGTACCACTAATCAAACGTCCTCAAGGTTACAGGGTCCTTCCTCATAATTACAACATCCAGTGGGCATAAGTAATCCATTCTCTGCCTTCCAAACTTGTTACTCATTGTTAGATTGGATTAAAATCAGCTGTAAGCATACTTCCCATTTATGTGGATATAAAGCAAATTACAGCTATTTTGCCTTCTTGTTATGAAAGCAAATACTTTGTTTTTGTTATGAAAGGAAAAACAAAAGCTTCCTCTTGAATCAAAATTATTCTGCTTCCACAATTCTTATCAATGTATCTGGAAAAAGCACTCAAATTAACCTTGTTTTCCCTAAATTAGTCACACTCCACTGAAATCCACGAGTTTAATTTATAATTTTTCTCAGAGAAAGAAAGTGGTTTATTTATTTCCAGGTCCTATTCTTTTTGGTCGTATTTTTTCTTTTTTTACCTTCTTGTCTTCTATTTCTAGCTCCAAACCAGCCTTTTGCAGGTTGCTCTCAAATTCTTTTCTCCTTTCCTGAAGAGAAACAAAGACACTTTAGTAACTGATGAAGTTAGCAACCAATCACTCACCAATGACTCACTGGGTTTCACTTCTCTCAGCTGCCCTGATGACAACCCCTTAAGGCTATGTGACCTTCTCAAAGCAAGCCGACAAAAACCAGCCAATACACAGAGGCCACCTTCTAGTGAGGGTCAGATTTGTGATGGGAACCCACCAGGAATTGCACTGACTAGCCACAGGGCACCCACTGGGTAGGAAAAGGCTTGTTCTGGGCTATCTGGGTCATCAGAGAAGCAACTGATGTCTTGTGTTTTGAGCACTTCTGACTTCAGGAGGCTGGTGTGTGGGGTGTGTTCAAGTTTAGCTACATTTCCAAGAGAAAGATGAAAAGAAAAATTCTAGAAGCTTACAGCTTCATCTGAGTGCTTACAGCTTCATCTATTTACCACACCTATTTATTTTGCATATTTATTTATACAATTACTGATTACAGACAATTCAAACAGTATTTCACAAACATCACTGATAAGACCAACAGATCACTGCATGTGCTTAGCTTGCATAAAGACAGCATGGACTTCATGCAGAGATAACAAATCTGCCCATGGCAGTGTTTGGTGGCTGCATGACTTGCGTGAACATGATATTCTTCTTGAACTCTTTTTTTGCAAAGTAATTCCTAAGTCATGTCTTTAGGCAAGAACATTTTCTTCCTCTCTCCCTCTGTATAATTTTTGCTCCTCTTGAGAGACTGTATTAATTTCCTCTTAATTATACAAAATTTGCTGAAGAACTGCCAGAATAACAATAAATTATGCCAAATATTGAGCCCTACTCTCTTTAAAATGCACAAGCTAGACCACAAATTTATTCCTAACTAAACCCTGCCATGCTGTCTAATGTTTCTTCTATTGAAAAGTCTTAATTACAGTTTTCAAACATACTTTAAAAAACCCCAAAACACAATAGTTTTCAGCCAGTTTTCTTTTCCTGCATGTCAGCGAGGAGTAGACTGCCAATTTTTGCATTTCAGTTTGCATAACCCACTCAGACAAATGAATGCAGACTGAAGAATAGCTTTCATAGCCCTCAGATGTTTTCCTGTGTTAGTGGCCAATCATTTTTATGTGTCACATCTGATTTTGCCAAATATTACTAGATATTAAATTAGACACTCAACTATATAAACTTACGAATATGATAACTCCTGAGTTCTAGCACATGCTGGGGGCAAAAGCAATTCCATGCACTATTTTTCCTACAAACCTGCCTAAATGCAACTGTATAAACATGTCAGAGAACTCTGGCTTGCTGACATGATAATCAGAGAACAACACAACTAAAAGGTGATTTAAGAATGTATGTTAAGATGCTATAGAAAAGCTGACATTTAGGCCTAGTATCCAAAGCTATATGCTACTCTGCATTACCTTTTCTCCTACCAAAGTACACTGGTGTGTACCCTTTCTCCAGCAAACACTGGAAGAGAGCCAAGCAAGTCAAGTCAGAGGCTTGTCTGCCACCAGACACCAGCCAGCTTCTCTCCAGCTGTGCAGCTCCGGAGCAGACAGAGCCAAAGGGTCTGGCCCCATCTTAATTATCTTTCCTTACAATACACTTAAGTGTGATGAACTGCAGTGCTCTAATAGAAATTTTGCTCTTTTTACCACCTTGCTTTTCTCCCACAAGCCCTCTCCTGAAACCAATGCAATGTACTATACTTTCCAGTTAATGGGAAAAACATTTTTAAAAGGAAATCAATCTACTGGAAAAAAAAAATCCTCTCCCTTTTCTTGTCAAATACTGGATTTCTTCATGTCACCATCAAAGGCTTAAAATGGACAAAACGCATCATTGGATCAGAGCTGGTTGTTTTTAATGTGTACTTAGAATTTTAAGCTTACTGCCCTGAACCTAATAAACTATCCCTGGTGCATATATTCAGACTCTGCTTTCGATGCCAATCTGCAGTCAAAGAGGCATGAGGAAAACTCTGCAAGTCATCACATCCACCATATTATCTCACATAATGTGGGATAAGCACAGACTAACTTTATCATCTAACATGTATTGGGCTGTAATGAACCATCCCAACTAAGATTAAAGTCCTAAGTCCAGCAGTACTATTATGCCCAGCAATACTATTATAAACACTGCATAATCAGGTACCTAGGGAGGAGAGATAACTTCTACAAACCCAATTCTGATAACAATGCTGTTACAACAACTGGTAACAATGCAGGTCCAAGTCCTGGTGGGTCCATTCTGACTCAGCATATTCTGTGATTCTTTAATTCCTGGCCCTGCACAAGACACTCCAAGAGTCACACTGTGTGCCTAAAAGTGTTGTGCAAATGCTTCTTGAACTCTTGTCAGGCTTGGTGCTGTGACCAGTGCCCTGGGGAGCCTGTTCCAGTGCCCCTGGGTAAAAAACCTTTAGTTTCTAACACCCAATCTAAACCTCCCCTGACTCAGCTTCATGCCGTTCCTTTGAGTCCTGTCATTCACTGGTCTCAGAGAGAAGAGATTGGTAGTTCTCCCTCCTCTTCCACTCACAAGAAAATTGTACACTGTGATGAGGTTCCCCTCAGTCTCCTCTTCTCCAGGCTGAACAAACCAACTGCTCTCAGCTGCCTCTCATAAGGCTTCCCCTCAAGGCTCCTCACCAGCCCCATGGCCCTCTTTTGGACACTCTCTCAACCTCTGTCTTTTTTTATATTGTGGTGCACAAAATCACACACAGAACTCAAGGTGAGACTGCCCCAGCTCAGAGCAGAGCAGGACAATCCCTCCCTTGCCTGGCTGGTGATGCTGTACCTGATGCCCCCTCCTAAGACCGGGTTGGCCCTCCTGGCTGCCAGGGCACTGCTGACTCATTGAACTTGATCGTTGTGGGTCCCTTCCAACGCAGGATATGCTGTGATTCCTTCTGCAACTACCAACTAAATTTTTGCAAAGCTGGGTGGTGTGGTTTGAGCTCAGACTGAGCCCAGCTTTCAGCCACTCCTGCAGACCTGGGGGTGCAGCTGCTAACAGGGCTAACAGCAGCAACAAGCATCTGATACTTGCTGCCCGTGGCTCTAAGAAAGCTGAAGTTTCTGTCAGAGATGGTGAAAACTGGGAAAGGAACTCAAAATTTCCTTCTTTATCTCTGTACCCCACTGGGGACAGAGAGACTTTGCTTCCAGTCAACATAGGAGTGGAGTTACTTTGCACAGAGATCTATGAGTCCTAATGCTCTGTAGTACTTGTGAAGAAATATACTTATGGACAATAAAGACTATGTTATGGTCATACATCAATACTTTGTTAGATATTTTTATAAATTCTATTTATTTTTTCATGTTCACATACATTTCATATGGTGGTGAAATATTTCCACATGTGCTGGAGGCTTTAAGGAATAATATTGTCTCAAAAAGTTGTAATCCTAATTTTTATTCAGAGACCTTTGTGGTTTGGATCTGTTCATGTAGCTTACAGAAGGCAAGTTCAAAACAGCTGAAGGCAAGTTCAAAACAGCATTCCAGTTGAAGCTGGAATGTATCTGGGAATATCAAAAAGTTAAAAGTTGTTCTGCATGAAACTAAGGGAGAAGATGAAAACTGTCTCTTACATCTGTATCAGGGATATGCTGAAACACACAAAGAAGATATTTATCCCATTCTTAGAAATGCAGAATAAAGGTGTTTCCTTGAGACTAGGAAACAAAACCCTTTGTCACAACTGTTATTCTCCTCCTATAAACACTTCTATTCTTAGCTGTTCCATTTTACTGCATCATTGTACTACCATAAAATAAACATTTCTTTCTATGATAACTGTACAATAGCAAGTAGAGTGTATATCAGACAAATTCCAGAGTCTGTAGTTCATCAATATGTAAATCTTGTTACCACAAAGACAACAGCACAGTACTTGTATGCTAAGAAGTCTGCACTAATTTATGGACATACTAATTGCATAAAGATCTATGGTGAACATAATTGTAGGGCATATGCAGATGCCCCACGAACTGTGTAAAAAAGTTGGTATTTCCATGACTGTTTGTCCAGTGACCACAGAGTTTATCTACAGGGCCACTGACCTTCCTCCATGAGGCCATAAACTCTTTTGCAAGGAACAGACATACACAGAATTAAATATCACAAGACTTAATGTGGATGTTTAGGTCTTTTGAAAGACAGAGATATTCTCCTAGGAAGTGCATTTTTATGTCAAAGAGGAAGGACAATATTAGCTACTAACACATGGGCTTTTTCCCATGTGAATCATTCAGTCAATAATGACACCCATGGACATGGACTCTGGTCTGGCAAAGATTCCTACAAACCCCTAATGAGCCAAAAATCAATGAGAAGGAAACTGCTGCACACAACATGAGTGAGTGCCTAGACTGATTATCTGACTCATTTTCCTTCCCACCCGAAACATAACCTAAATAGTATTAATTTCTTCCCTCATTTTAAATAATTCAGGTACGACTAATGGAAAAGTTTAAGAGTTGCTTTGACAAATTTTGTATGGGTATCTTTCTTCTCCCTACAATGAGTGGACTTCTCTTCCTTTTTGAAATGCATTTTGCTTCAGGGGAGAAGAAAGCATCTAGCAAGGACTACGGCCTGACAAAGAGTCAGGGTGAGTTTGAAAAAGTATGCTTGCATATAAACCTATGGTATCACAGTTATCAAATAACCTGGTCTCCCAAGAAAATCTTTGGAATGTGGCTAGGTGAGCAAAGCTGACTGAGATGGGCTGTGTTCTATGCTGGATTGTATTTGGATGCAAGGACAGGCAGCAGAAGTTCTTAATGAAAACAGTATTTTCTTCATAAAAGAATGAAATCAATATGCAATTTTTAACAGCCTAATCTCGCACTATTTTTCCAAAGGAAATTTGAATTTTTAATTATTAAATACTTCAATATTACAAGATAAAGATTGTAACTGTTCTTTGCTTCAAAGACCAATAGTTTTGATCATGATTTTGTCATAAGCATTGGTGTAATTAGTTTTTTTCAGATATCCTTATTTTTCAGAATAATATGATTACTTGAGAATGTCATTTTTTAGTGTCTCTCTCCTTTTTAAATTTTTTTTGATCAAGAATATACTTTGGAATTATATATTGGAGAGACTAGTTTGTAAATGTAACCTCTCCTGACTCTGAAAGAAGGTAGCGAATACAGAGAAAAAACAAATTTAAATACTTTTTTTTTTAAAATATTTTGCTTTATATAAAAATTTGTTGTCTTGATTGCCTCTCATCATACTGGATTTTTTATATAGCTTGAATTAATGTTAGTCAAGTGAGACTTCATGTGTCAGTGTGAGCATGTAACAAACAGGTGTCATTAACTGATTCCATCTGACCTATTATTACCATTCAGGCAACCTCGTCTTGCTGGCAAGTTCAAGGATAATCACTAACTGGAATTTTAGAGAAAGTTTGTTTTTGTGCTCTGTTACATCAGAGGGCTCTTATCAAAGCCACTTTAAATATTCTTCTAGAAGAATGAACATGCATATGTAGACAGTGGGTCAAACACAGGGAAAAGCTCCAGGAGAACATGCTGTGTTCGTGTTAATCAGAGGATATTTTAAGAAAAGAGCCTCAAAAGTATTAAAGGAAAACTGCACTGAGTCTTGGAGCTAAGAATCTATTTCTCCTCTAACTACAGTCAAAGGGTATGAAAAATTAGTCATTGTTAAATCTTGTTTGGAGGACGTCTGCTTATTTAGAAGAATAATCCTCCTTCATTTCAAAGTATTTACAGGTGCAAGTATTTACAAATATTTCTCCAAAGTCTTAGCTAGACTGTTAAATAAGAAGTAAAATAATTTGGATTACTTTGCTCCATTGTATAATTTATTGCTCAGCATAAGTAATTAAGAGTGATCAGTTCAATAAACATAGACACAAGAATCTAATAAAATGGATCCTGACAAACAACAGTAAATTACACAGAAACATTCCTATATGGAATAGCTATAGATTTTTTAGGTAAATTCTATTCTGGATGAGTCTAGTGATCTGAAAGGGTTAGTAACTGATATTCATGTTATTATAAATAAAAATGAAGAGGACTTCAAAAAGACACACTTACCAACTTTTTTTCCCATTCCTTATTAAGATCATCCACATAGGAGAGAACAAAATCAATTCTCCTGACACCATCCCTGAAGAAAATAGAATCTTTGCTTTGATGTCTTTTATCAATCTGTAGAAAATACAGGCATGTGAATAAAAAAAACAAGCGCTGCTGCTTCTTTAGAATATCACAAAAGGCAAAGAATTTCCCCCATACTGCCACAGTTCTTCAGTTTCTTTACAGCTGAAGATATATCTAGGCAAGTTTTAGCAAGGGCTACATCTAGTTTAAGTAATTTCAAAATTAACTGCATATGTCCACAAGCATTACATGTAAATAACTGGTACAGGAAAAATAAATATATATATGTTAGTGTAGCAATACTTGTGAATACTTGAAGCAGGTAGCAAAATGTAAACTCCATGCATTTTCCTCTACATAACAACACTGACTAAATCACCACAGAGACATATGTCCCAGCAATGACCACACATAAAAATAGCTCACAAAAATACAGGGGTGATGATTCAAAATTGAGTATTTACTTTCATGGGGAAAAAATACACCTAATAAAAGATATCAATGTAACAGGTAATTAGTATTCCAATTGATCTATTAAAGGTCATATTTTAATTTACCAACATGCCAGAATTTCAAGTAACAACAATCACTAGTAGGCCACAGTAATTAATGTTAGGCAAATAAAAGCCTGTAACCCCACTCTCCTAGGGAAGTTAACTCATTAGGTAATATTGTTTGTTATCACATCAATATTCAGCTCTATCAAATCACATACAAGACATACAGCAAAGTGCTTTCCATGGAAGTGAATATTCTAGTTTAAATGTAACTCTGTGCTGAGGAAGGTTGTTGTTACTTTTTCAACCTTCCTCAGCAAAAGTGTGTTTGTATAGGGCTGAATTGGGGTTTTATTTTATTAGAGTAGGAACAAACCAGAGTATTACATCTCTGTCTTTTCCCTCTCATACCATGCAAGGATGCATGTGTTCCCTGAGAAAGCACAGGAATTCATTTGTAACTGTGAACCTTGCTCCCAGTTAACAGAAGGCGCCACACAGTGAAGCATGTTATTACTGCAGCATCCAAGCCACTTGCAATAGCAGTTATCACTGCTTTACCCTGAGACGTCGCTTCAGGAACAGATTATACTTCCTTCCACTCTGCTGGAGTAACCAACAAGCAGTTAGCAGGCCCACTGTTTCTCTCCAAGAACCAACTTCTTCAAGCACATACACCCCAACTACAGTGAGCAAGAAATCCATGTACTTTAAAGCTAGGAAAAGCCTCCAAACATCAGAAAAACACAAGCGTCTGCAAATAATATGACTATCATGTCTTTTTTATTAAAGGCAAAGCTGGGCTGGAATCTCTTTGGACAGTAAAAATGTTTTAAGACAATGATTTCTATAATACTACTTGCTACTATTTGGATACTTCAGCAGATTTTAAAAAGAGTAGTAAGAAAGTGGTTTTGAGTGTAGAGCAAAGGTACCAAAACACTGGCTCATGCATAGCGCATGCATGTTTCTGTAATGCTCGTGTTTGGTTGGACCAACTGGGACATAAAACAACAAATGGCAATCATGTAATTCCAGAGCTGACAAAATTACAAGTAATAATATCCACATAATTCATGTGTTTATCTTTAAATAGGCTGAAATTCAATAAAAATAATTGAAAATCCTATTAGTGCACAACTTTATGCATCTTCATTAGACACACTAGTAACTGCTGAAATTAGACACTTGAAGCAGCCATGCGTTATCGAGAACTCCTGTGTTCTGATCTTAGCCCTTGGGGAGGTACAAAACTGTGTTACAAATCAATGCAGCACAAAAAAAGCTAAAAGAAATTATTTCCTGAAAATGCTGCCATCTGTTCTTTGCCTTTCCTCTTCAGCAATTCTGTCAAGGTTTTTTGTTGTTTATCTTCTTGAGAAATAGTTACAGCAGTCCAATTAGACTACTTTGTATGGCGGAAATCAGGACAGCTACCTCAGAAATGCTTTTGCTTCCAAATGTAGAACATCATCTTTCATGATTAAATGGTTCACAAAAATCATGGAATCCAAAAGCAGAAAAGAAAAAGCATTTTTCTATTCTGTTTTGTACTTAGAGGTTTAGGTCTTTCTTTGCAAATATAATTGCAACTAGATGCAAACTGCAAGTTCAGATACTAAGTTAATCAAGTTAAAACAGTGCATAGAACCACGCTAACATCTGTATAGAATCAACAGTACTGTAATTATTCAGCATTACAACAAGTAAACCCCAAAGTGCATTCTAACAACTTAAAATGTTAGCAATTGTCCCAACCACTGATTTAAAAAAGACAGTGACTTCACAAGCACAGAAATTGTTCTAGTGCACTAAATTCATATACACAAAGAAGAAATAAAACAATAAGCAATATTTACTTCAAAAAAAGCTCCTGCCAAAAGAGCATCCCAAATTGTTTGGGTTGCATAGTTATAATTAAGATTATTCAATACAATTGAAGAAGTATTTTATCTTTACTGCCATCAAAATTTGGTCATTTTCTAAGATGTATCAGAATCCTCAGTAATTAAAGGTCTGACTACCAATTTAAGAAGATGCAGCAGTCATTGTCAGATCTGCTTTTAGAAGGGGAATACTTATCACTTCTTTCTCCTTCTGGGGATTATCCTTTGAGACACAGGATTAGCCATTGTGGATAGTGACAGGCCTGCTTATTAACCCATAAATTATTCCTTTCCATTTTGCTGCATTTGGATTTCACAAGGAGAACAAGATCAGTCTTGCACATTCATGAAGGTTTGTGCATACATGTGTGCCTACAAATTTAATGTATATAAAAAGTTTGTAATTTGCATTGATTCTATCAGTGAATCATTAAACATTTGCACATTTTATTTCTTAACAGCTCTTTCCAGAATGGCATAAATGCAGTTAGTGATCCTCAACAACCTGCAGTCATTAAATGAAGGTACACCTCATCATACACAGAAAATATTCTGAAATGTATTCCTCCTGCAATACAAGTAACCAAATTAAAACTTCCCAAAACAGTACTGATAGCAAGCTGAAGCTTTTTACTAATTAAGTTACACCCAATGAGGAACTACAGAAGAGATGGAGCCCTGAGGCATATGGTGAAAACTCAAGAAGCAACAACCACAAGTCATAACAGGAGAAATTCCTACTGGGTGAGAGGCTGTGGCTGAGTGGGAATGCGTACAACAGAGTGTACTGCTAATCTCCATCCTCAGAGATAACACAGCCTGATTTTGCTAGGCCAGGACTGATCTGCACTGACTGTGCAACCTGATCTACATTTGAAGCCAGCACTGCCTTGAGTAAGAGGTCAGCCATCCAGAGGTCCCTTCCAATCCAAGTTCACTGTAGGATTCTATGCAATCACATTACTGCAAACATTCAGCATTTACCACGACTTTCAAAATGTCGAATAAATCCATCAACTACAAAGCAAGTTACAAAACACACCTGTTCAAAACACAATAATGCCCTCCTGTTATCCTGTAATAGCTTTCCAGACTCATTAGTCTAGTTATCTCTCTAAGAACTGTGACCACTCAGCTTGCAGACACAAGTGCTAACTGAATGCTGCAATGGTCTATCATGAAGAGATAAATTTTCTTTTCATGTGGCATAAGTGCAAACTAACAGGATTCATATGGTATTATATCAATAATTATAGTTATTCTATATTTGATTATTTCTCTCTAGACACCCAGAAGAGGCTGGGGTATCGGACCATGTCCAACCAAACAACCCTCCAAGTACCTAGGCTTGCAATACTCACCTCAAACACAATCCAAAGCCCTGCAGTAGGAAACCCTGACTCAACAGGGCAGGTGACAGGAGGGACTAAGATGTCAGCAAGGAAACAAAGCACAGCTCAAGATGAAGTAAGGATGTAAGAGCCCATGGTCCGTTCTGCCCAGACTGGCTTGAGCACGGTGTGTAAATGCTGGCTGGCAGCCCCACATGACATCCAGATCCACCTAGACTTGCCATTCAGCGCTGCTGAATGCTTGCTGAGGAGTCCTTGGCCACCCCACTCCACAGGTGCCTCTGAGACACTTCTCCAGGGCCAAGGCAAACAGTCGGGCACAGGGAGCTGGAGAGGTAAAGCAGCTGCTGGAAGTGGCAGTAACCACCAACACTGGCACAGAGAGTGCTTCAGAGGAACGACTGCGGGCTGAAGCTGAGCCACGGGCACCGTGCTAAATGTCTCTGTGGCCTCACTTGCCCCACTGGCACACTGACAGTGGGCCTTGGGCAGTGTGCACAGCTACCCCATGATGGGTTAGTGGTACTACAGTACCCAAAACACAAATATGCTTTGCAGATTATACCTGAATTATTCAATCCTGTATGTTTTTATAGGACTCTGAGGGATTTCTATTTCTGGTTATCCATCCAACAGGAAACATATCCTTTCAGGTCACTTAGCACAGCTCTCACCTTGGCAGAAGCTTCCTCCAAATACACTCTGCTACTAAATACCCCAGCCCTCTATGTCCACACCTCAAAGACAGGGAAACTTATCCTAGAGAAATACTTTTCAGATTATTATTCAGTCAGAAAACTGCAAGTTCCTTATGTTCAGAAACACCCTTCCCAAATTCAGTGCCTCGGACCTTAAGGTTCCACAAGTGTCCAACCCCACAGAGCAGGGACTGCAGGTTGACCAGAGCACCCTTCCCCTTCTGCTTTTGTATCTTGTATGTTTTTTGTGGGAAGGTGACTTAGAGCAGCAATTCAGTAACAAAGCAGTAACCAATACGAAGTAGAGATGGAGGAACCCATTAGCTTCATTAATCACAGCACAGGGAAGCACCTCTGGCTGTGACTAACAAGAAAGACTAGATGTTACATTAATACCATGGAATGGTTTTTATGATCCCCCATCAGCATATCAAGGAATTACATTATCATAGGCATACATTACCAGGCAAAAAAACTACCTGAAACTACAACATTAAACTGATTTATAACATTTTGCTGGCTTAAAAGATACAGTCTGCAAACAAAATATTTATTTTATTAACTGCATAGCATTGATAATCACACAGCAAGTTAGATATAAAACAGACACTGTAAAAACCCCAAAGAACTACATTAAAACGCAACTAGGTAATTTATGAATTAGCAATCTATGGCAGAAAAACTTTCAGAATACAAAAATGGACAAAAATATAAGGTTTGAAAGCTGAATCAAAATACAAGAAATGTTTCCATAACTGAAAGGGTAGAAAGCATTCAATGACTTAAAAACAAAGTTATCACCTTCACTTAGATCCTCAGTTTGCATGGAGTATTTCTATACTCCTCCTTTTAACTGAATTAAAACAAGCTACAGGAAAACCACATGGCTTTAAGTGCTGCTACGCTAAATATGAATATATATATTTATACATATATATGAACTTAAACATAACTTTATAAATATGTATCTAAATAATATAAATGTATTTCCAAAAGTAAAATGTTCCTGGAAATACATTTACAGAACATACACAAATATACAGGTAACTCTCCTGAAAATCAAAATGGCATATTTCTGTTCCCACTTTATCAGAGACCCTTTCCATGAAGTTCTCATTATTATTCTTCCTTGAAGCAATCTACGCAACTGAAGAGCTTACTCACTTTGAAGACATGTATTAACAACACTCTTAACACCACCCATCCCAATTTCCAGTTATACTTCATGCAGGCTATAAAGTTGTATACAAAACTATAACCTTTCCCATTCAAAGAAACACAAAATCCCATGTATTTCTTTGTAGCTAAAACTTGCAAGCTGCTTTTTTCATCTTCACTCACATTTCAATTCTGAACCACGTTAAAATCTGAAAGCTTTAAAACATGCATTTCAAAGCAGTTTAAGACACCAAGATATTTGCTCTGAAATATAAATGCACATAAAAAGCATCTCAGGATAAAAGAATACATTAAACAAGAACAGAACCAAGAAAAATAAAAAATAAGATAGGAGAGCGTACGTGTTAATGGAAGACACCAGAGCCCAAAGTGAGCAAGCAGACAGTTTTAATACACCTCAGCATGTACTTCTTCAGTTATTTTAAACTATTTTTTTTACTTTTTCTCCATAAAAAAAACAATTATTATTTTAAGTTTTCTGATATATTTGAGAATTTATATAGTTATCTTGTCTGTGAATTTCACTAAGTGGCTATCCTGAGCCTTTCCTTATTATTTACTACAATAAAAAAAAAGAGGCAACATATTTCAAATTATATCAGTGTTTGTTTCTTGCTCTTTAAAACATTTTAAAGTATCATGCTGACTCACAGAACCCTCAGGCTATCATGATAAAAAGGAATCCCACATTTGTTAATAACACCAGCATCAGAATACATCCTATAACCCATCAAACCAAAACAATGATAAAAAAGCAAACTTTCCAGTTTTCTCCACCAATCTCAACTTTTCAATTTTGTCTATTATCCTTTTGATTTATTTGAATGTATCTCTTAAGTAATCTCTAGGAACAAATGCAAAACCACATTCATTTTTATCAACTAGAAAAAACTGGTTTTAGAAGGATGGCATCGTTGAAACTGGAAAATTTTCTGGTGAGGGACGTTTTGGCATACTGTAATAGAAGACGCCACACAAATTCATGCAAGGAAGCATGAATACTTCTTACTGCTTACCACTTGATGTTCAGGGATGAGTAAAGTAGTCTCAGTGCTGTTTAGGCCCTGCCAGTGGCATCACGGGAAAAACAATGTCGTTAGCAATGACGTAAAGGCTAATTCAGAAGAATCAGTGTGGTTCCTGGTGTAAGTTGCTGAAAAGCTCTTCTAAATGATACATGTGTTTTCAGTTGAGATAGAGCTTAAACTAACCTCTATTCTGCAGAGCAGGTTGGTCTCTAGCCTACAGTACCGACTTTTACATGGTCCACACTGATTTTTAAGCAGTAATAATTACAATTTTTGATAAGAGTTAAACAGTATTTTTCACAATTTCCATTGGAAAAAATACAGTCTAAACAAGTTGGTACAGATTACCATTTATAAACTGAAGAACAACTGTTAATAATACTCTTATTTATTTTGATCCCAATGAGAGAAAATGTACACAGCATAGATGACCGGGCATTTGGAAAAAAATGTGCTGCCCCTTACTTGGCTATTTTTAAACTACAAACTGCAATTATACAGTGTACACTGAACGGAAACAAATGCAGTGAGACAAATCCTTAATCTCACAGTGTAGACAAGGTAGATTGGTACCAGTAATTGCAGTTATACCTAATGAGACTAGTGAGGGCTTCCCAGCTTCCAGTTCTGATCCTCACCCAGTGAGGCCCTACCCTAATTTTAATTGCACTTGATCTGGGTGCTCACTGTTTTCCTGTATGTTAGTGTGGAGGCTGCTGCAACATCCTCAGGCCAGTCTCCACACAGGTATGACAGACAGGAACACCAAGAGCAGATCCTCTGCAGAGCACAGCCATCCTACACACATGGCCATCAAACCCTGACCCACCACTGTGGCCTTGCAGCAGTGATGGGTTTTGAGATCAGGTGCTGCTATTGGAATGAATAACGGTTTAGAATACCTCAGCAGTTTCTCCGTATCTAATTCTGTTAGTCAATATCTTACCACACTTCTGTCTTGCTTTTGTGTACTTTGAATACAAACCACAAATTTAAATAGCGCAACCAAACAGTGCAAGTCCATTATGAAAACGCAATAGCTCTCTGTGGAATTAAATTAACTTTCAATAGAAGCACAGTACTAACAGCATTTTATTATTATTGTATCATTTACTGGTTTAGAGCTGTAAAATTTATGAAAGTTTATTACCCCAAATCCAGTTTTCATAAATTACTGTTTATAATTTTTAAAATAATATTTTTCACTTTTATTATAATTTTTCTTGCAAGAAATCACTAAGGTCCATTCCTGTCCTGGTTATACATCAAGTAATACATACACACATCTTTACATTCTTTTTGAATGATGCCATGTCTGGGTATTTGCTTATTTAATTAAATCAAAAATGTCCTCTTCAGAATGCAGTAAAATAAACAGAAAGATTGATCTGTTTTTTGGCGAGGAATCCCCTGAGAAATAGTGCAAATATAAATAGCTGCACTGTGCTCTTACCATAAGATAGTCTGAACTGGGTTTAGAGGTCTAATCCTCCTGTCACTGATGCTACTGGAAAAATTTGCACTGTAGTAGAGAACTAAGGGCTGAGACACTTAAGAGGGAAGATTTTCTCCAATTACACACAGTAAATCCTTGCCATGGAAAGTACTGTACAAACTTAACAGCGATGAAAGCACAGCCTTGCTTTTCAACGCTGCCCTATGGCTCCCGACTTCTCCATTGGACATATTCCCCTCCATCCACTCTGGTACCCTTCCATCTGCTTTTATCCAGCCTCTCCATCCCCTACTCCTCCCACCCACTGCTCACTACCTCCTCCACTGTTAGATGGAAATACAGGCTTTAGCCACCCACTGGTCCTTACTGCCCACACTGCTTCACTCAGAGACATAATTTTACTATATCTAGTGAAACACAAAGCTGTGAGGTGAAGACACACAGCTGGCAATGGCCTTTGTACTTTCCTATGCATTCTGTTAAATGCTTTCCTGTTAGTCATGAGATCTTACCCTGCTTGTTATAACTGTCAGAAATTAATTAGCTCAAGTAATTAGGATTAACTATTTTTAAACTGGTGCTCATACCTTCTCCTGCACATTCCAAGCACTCTGATAGAAACACACAGCTTTTTCATGATATGCCAAAGTCTGTGTACAGCACAAAGGCGCTCCAGCGTTGGTAACACATGAAATGCAAAACAAGAATCAACTCAAATAATCCATCCAACTTCATTGAGAGGAAAACTGAGAGGGCTGGCAGTGGTGGCAGCAGTGTTGGGCTGGTCCCTCTCACTCTGGAATCCACTCTCTTAAGTCTTTAATGCACTCTGACTCTCCCCAAAATAGCCCTCATGTGTTTCTGTTAGACTTGGAAGAAGTATTTTTTTACTTCTTTTTAGATTTTGAAACCAATTTGGTCCATCTTTGCAATATTAACAATGGTAATTTATGTTTCTCTACTTGAAGACCCACCAGTCTGAATTGAAAAATGAACAAGTATAAGTAATGCACAATGTCATGGTGTTTCTTCAGGAAAAAAAACCTCAACCAATTAATTTGGAACACCTGCAGCCCCTGCTGCTCTGAAAAAAAGACAACCTATGAATCAAGCGGTAATTGTGGTAAAAATGCACTGCTTTAATAAATTTACCAATTTACTTCTGCTAACCTGGCTTAAATAAAGACAGCTTGTTCACAGATTTTCTCATGATCTAGTTACATTATGGAAAATCCTGATTAACAGGAATTTTTAGTAAGTATTTTCTTGGTGTGAAATTAATAGAAAGGTAAAAATTTAATGCATAACTGTGCAAAATCAATTCCTATCTCATTACAGGTAGAATAGGGCACAGTTCCTGCAGTCTTACTCAGACAGTAGTGCAATCTCCTGTCTTGTATGAGGCAGAGTCCACATGCATACCAAGCAATCATTTCAAATTACTTTGTGCTTCTTAACTGGAATAAAAAATAGCCCTCTGTATAGATGGACCTCTACAGATGTTGATAAACTACAAACTGGTGATTCAATTTTGCACAAAAGCTGTACTAATTTTACATTTATCCCATCTGAATGGCCTGAACTTTTACTATTAGAAAATGTAATACAAATTCAAATTTTTAACCTTTCCTCCAATCTTGAAATAACTGAGTGATCTCCTTTCCTCTTAGCCATAGGAACTCTATTTTGTCAGTGTATTTCATCTTCATTTACTTATTAACCTGCACAACTAATTACAGTCCCTGAGCAGACACACTATTGTATATTTTTCTAGTGTGCTTTCTGCACAAATAGAAAGCACAGAGGGAAAAAAGTTTCTCAGGTTTTATTTCATTCATCTCCCAATTTGCTTTAAAGGATTTCAGAGGCATTTATGTATTTCTTGGAATAAGAACTCCATAAAGACTGATTCAGGTAGATTCTCTGCAGGGATTCACTGAAGACAGTTGCCCATCCCTAACAGAAGTGGCTGTCTATGTATTATTGATTTAACAAGGACATAATTTGAAGCAGTCTCCATTGCAGCAATTATTTGAAAATACCCCAATTATATCCTTTTTTCTCCCCCTTCTCCAGTCTGCTGCTTGTGGAAAACATCTCCTTGCCTCCCTGCATGACAAAGCATCTAGAAATTATTTATGCTGTAAGTCTTGGAATATGAAAAGCTGATGAAGTCCAAGTGATCTTATTTATTTTGGTCCTGTGGGAGATTTAAGAATAAGAAAAATTAGACTCAAGAAGAAGCAGTTTAAAAAATGGAAAAAATCCAAGGTGAAATAGGCAAGAATGCAAAATCATGAAGGACCAAATGCACCACTTATTGGTGCTCCAATGCTTTTTGAGTCCTGGACTTCATCCAACTTTTATATATATGCTGGCAAATACAAACTGTTCTTCACTTTTTGTTTTACTTGCATCATTCCTTATATCCAAATCACATATTCCTTTGCAGATTACAAAAGAAAGAAAGAAAATAAAAAACAACCGACGACTGAACTATGGGTGGGTAATGTTCCTGCTCTCCATATTAAATCTAGATTTATTTTTTTCCTCCTCTATTGCTAAATCAACAGTAAGGCCTTAGCTTTTTTTCTGTGCTGATGAACAGAAGCATACTGTTGCTGGATGTTATATTTCTTCTCTTCTAAAAGAAAAGACAGCCTGAGCATAATGAAGTAGTGACCTGAATGGAAGTTCGTTTAACTCTTTCCCAATGCTTTTTTAATTAATTCCATTTCTGTTTTAAAATTACTTGACTTAAATTGGTTTAAGAATTCCAAATGTTCGTATTTTTTAACTGCAGAAACATTGATAAGTGACATGAAAATTACCAGCCTATCATAGAGGTAAAATCATTTAACAGAGAAATGTGCTACCTGTCAAGCCAAGAACAAAGCATATTGACCTGAGCTCAGAAGGGCCTTGGTGAAAGGAGGAGAAACCATGCTGGGATAGAAGATCCTGCTGAATTCCTACAGAATGCATCAAGGATGTTAAAAGGCAGCCTAGCTAAGAACTGAATGAAAAGAAATTCTTCTAGTTTAAACAGAAGACAACTGAAGCTGTGACAACACACGAAGACAAAAGATTAGCATTATATGAAAAAAAAAAAGCCCATAAATATTAGGGGCTATCTTACTATTGCAAATACTTAATAGAAGAACTTTTAAATATAGACTTAACCTGAATTCTAGGACATTAATCATCAAGAACTAAGCCTGTCATGGCTGATAAGAGTGTGAAACTGGGCAAGAAGATCAAGAGTAACCGTAACTTTATGTCAGGCTAATGCATGGAGAGCAAAAATTCGATAATTGACAATGTGTTAGGGTTCATTGGGTAGGACAGGGCAAAGCACAGAAAGTACTAACTTAAATGTAATCAAACATCAGATAACCACCTGATTTGCAGAAACAAACTAAGGCCAAACAAGCCATCTCAGAGGGAACAATGAAAACAACAAAACAAAACCCTTATGTTATCAACTACTTACTGATATTGCTAATATGACAATCACAATACTTTGTGATATTTAATAATGAAGTATAAAGAAAAATAATTATGTGAGGAAATATGTAAGTAGAGAATAAGAGAAAAGGCTGCATGAAGTTACCAAGGAGAGATTTTTGAGAGGATAACCAGATAAATTTTTCCCAGACATGAATGTGCTGAAGATCAAAGCCTCCTCCTTTCCCACCCCATCATGAATCTTTCATCCTTCAAACAAGGTTCAAATCCCATTTCCCTATGTATATGACACATGTTGCACTCTTTCTCCCATGCTTCCTGCCTTTTCATATGTCCTAAGTCAGGAACTGACTTTTTCCAAGCTTTGGTGAAATAGGTCATCTCCATCCACTCAGAGATTCTAGTAAATCGCTCAGAATCAGCTTATCATGGTATGATGACCATTGTTCAGTGAAGCATTTGATATGGCCGTTCACTGAAAATTTTCCTGGAGAAAAAGATGATTACAACTCCTACAACAGATTCAGAAGGGAATAGGGTGAACATATGAACAAGTTTTAAAATGGAACTGGTAAATTTATTAAAACATTGGGATGATATGGCTGAATGTTCTAAGAAGACAAAGATCTATGTAATCTAGGAAGCCCTTCTGAGTTCTGTCTTTGTGTGATCATCTCCAGATTTGGTCCTCAGAAGATATTGAGAACATGTTTTACTTTTAAGAAGCTCAGCAGAACAGCTGCAGTTTTTCAACACTCAATTCAACAGACATAATTTTTGATCAGTGTTCATGGCCAGTATGAGACGACAGAACAGCTGTTTCTTTTCCTAAAACTTCCTATCTTCCTCTAAGCATGTAACAACAATAAAGAAATCAGACAATAGGAATGAATATAAAATACCAATGTAAAGATGACATACTTTCAATATTAATTTTGAACCAGTTTCTCAACTGAATACTGGCCACACATTGATAGCTCTTCAAGACATTGTGTACTGTACATATTAAGCAATGAGGCACCGTGAAAAATTTATAGCTGATGATGCTTTTCATGTTGCACATAATGAGGTAATGATGCTTTTCATGTTGCACATAACGAGGTACTCTAGTAACTCAAATCTTCATTTGCTTTCTCATGAATCTTGCTGCACTGTCACAAGGTTCCTAGAGCCATGTAACTCTAGTGTGCCTTGACTTCCCCAGCAAGACAGAAATATGATATGCAGCACAAAACAAAGTAACTGGTTTGTGCAGAAACAGTATGTTTTTCCAACTGTCAAAACAATTAAAGATAGTGTGATTCTCATTTCAACACTGATACAGGAAACACCATTAAGCTCATACTGTTTTCTACCACTACTGTGTTGTAGCACTAACACTGGTAAGTCTCTTCTGAGAGTCAGTGAGTGTCATGTCATATTCATGGCTTTGCTCTTTCAAAACAATACAGGAAGAAAATGTTTACATGGATAAAAAGGAGATATAAGACAATCTAATTAGTTTTGAAAACTAATTGTCTTTTTCACAACAACTATTCTTCCCTCCGACCAAATAGTACGTTAACTAACACCATTCATTCTGTACCTTACCTCAGAGCTGTTTGGGATTTCTGATCCTGCAGTTGAAATAGTTTCAGGTCCATTGCATTCTTCCCCTAAGGAACATTGAAAAAGAGATTCACATAAATACATCCTTTTTTTTTTTAAATATTGTTGTATCTGAAAATGATGGGGACCTTGAAGGCATGGAACTATGAACAAGTAAAGGATCGAAAATAATACTCATAATACATAAAATCTTCAAGAATGCTTGAGAAAAAATGCTGCAAGACACAATATACTCAGTCTGTACTACCTTGGTGTAACCTTGCATTCACAGAAACATATTTTTAACAGTGACAGAAAAAAAATCTGTTGTCATCACTTACCTTTCTTGTCTCAAATATCTGCTAGGTCTAAGAGGCTTTCAACTCAGAGTTTTGCTGCCTCAGTTAAGGAAGTCCAATTACCCGTGGAAGTGTTTGCTAAGAGATCAAATTAGGGTGTGTTTTTTTCCTAAGGAGTCAATGATGCATTACTTCAAGATTAGAAATACCCATGTAAGGGAGGTATGACAACAGGATCAAGAATAGTAAAATGAACTTTATTACTTAGCTTCTTGTTCAAAAAACAAACAAACAAACCCTAAAAAAACCCAGCTCCAAAACAACAACTGATAAAATAAACTAAACAAAAAAACCTGCCTTCATTTTAACAGCAGTAGTGAACTCCAACATGACTTTCCCAAAAATACAAACATTTCACCAAAGACACTATTACTAAAATGTTAATGCTAAAGGGAAAATCCTATTCAGTACCTTCATAATCTTAAATTGGATCAAGACACTGGCTGGGTTTGTGCCTCTGAATTTACACTGTCACCAGTTTCCTATGGAGAACAACTCTGAGCCCATAAGCTAGGCTCCTGCTCCAAGAAGGTTTTTGTAAACAACCATCTCTGCTGATTAGGCAGACCAGTCTCTTCAATCAGGCACCTAAATCACTTCACCAGAAAAGGATAATCAGCTTTAAAAACAGCTGATCAAAATCTAGACCATGTCTAGAGACACCGAAAAATGGTGTCTCTTTCTTTCAGAAAAGAGAATCCATCTTATTTCTTTCTCCATTAAGGAAGCAATGCTGAGTATAGCTTAGACTGGACAGCCTTACACTGGACCACTGTCAAGACAACTACAGTTACATTATTTCTGCCAATAAAACAAGCATACTTTTCTTTTTGTAATCGGCAAATATTTGATGTCAAAATTGTGTCCAGGAAGGATATAAAGTGGTTCTTCAAAAATATATAATAAGCTACTTAAGTCCAGCTTGAGAGCATTTTGTTTCCTACAATTTTTTTTCTCCTTTAAAGTTCTCTTACAGAAAATGGTCTCTGTAATTTTTAACTATACATATGATATGATGAGAAATCAAGCAATGGTATGCAAAGTACAACAAATAAGTTTCTGAATGCCAAGACAGTTAACACTGTTGCATGCTATTCTGCTAGAGCAAACTATACCTGGGAAAATCTGTATTAGTAGATACAATCTGAACACCAGGGTAAAGAATGGGAGCATCCCTACCACGTTCTGTTACTTGTGCTGTCTAAAGCCCTGGAAGGCAGGTGGCTACTGCAGACTTGGCCAAAGGTGCCAGCCCAGGGCCCAGGAGCAGAAACCCAGATATTTTGTCACACAACTCTCCTATTCCAGGCCAGAAACAGTCTGGCATCTTGTCCCTGCAGCAGGAACACTCTATTTTCTACACTGCTGAGCGAACTTGAACAGATTCAATGGCCTATAACAGCCTTGGGGGGGTGGGGAGGCAGTGGTTCTGGATTTTATCCTCTCTGTAATTGTGAAAGTCTAACCTCAGAACAAATGTAATTGAGAGTTCCACATTTTAAGCTCTTTCCCAGTACCATAGCTGATTACTTATGCAACTTGTGGAAGGAAATCTCTTGATATCTCTGTTCCACTGGAATAAACATAAGTAACCCTAGGGCAGCAAGCACACGAGAAGGTAAAAAGAGAACGCAGAACATATATTAACTGAAAAGTGCAACATACTCAGTATGTCCACTCCTTGTAAAACATGTAATCAGATTGCTGAACATGAGCAGCACAAGCAATGCACACCCTAATCACGCAGGAAGGTGTAAAGAGGCCTCATCCCAGAACTGCACCAAGCACCATGAATGTAAATGCACAATTACATCTTAACCAGGAGAGCTGCCAACAGATAGCCAACAACTGACTTGCAAATCACATTGCAAAAGGCCTGGCTCATATGTGATACCAATGACTCACATAAACTGAAGTCTGATTTGCAAGAGGCTCCAAGCACTAAAAAAAAAAAAAAAAAAGCACAGAGGAAACAGAAAAAGGGAGGAAGGTAAAACACGGGTTAGTACAATACCTTCTGAATGTGACGGCTTGAACTTGGTGAGAATTGCAATGTCATCTTTGAAAGGAAAAAACACTTCAGTAAGAACCAGAAGTAACATTCACTTTAACATAAACCCATTTCATAATTCTTCTTTATCCTTTACAGTACAGCCACTATATAAAGCAAAAGAATAAGCCCTGGACACCAGAGGCTGTGACTTAGACAGAAAGCATGGCACAAGCTCCTCTTGGAACACCAACATTCACCTTTTTGTCCAGGCACCTTATTCAGAAACACAAACAAGGATGCCACTTCTCCTTATCAGCAGCAGGGAGAACCATAACAGCTTCTAGTAGTCAAGAAAATGCTTTTGAAATTCTTCATTAAATTACTGCTTCATATCTAAAGATGGGAGTAAAACAGTAATATTCTGATAAAATTCCGTATTTAAGGGTACGTCCTTGTTCTCCAACACTACATGCTTTTATGTATATAAACAGATCTAGAAATATATGCATGCCAAAAACAAACAAGGACACTTACTAAATGAAGTGGCCCTTTATTATAAAATTTGTATAAATAGCAGAAACTCTTTGAAATGTTTTTTGTTCAAAACTAACTCCAGTACAACTCCACAACTATTAAACCTCACTAAATTATTTTAGAAATGTATCATTTTAGTATTTGTTCAAATCATTGGCCTTCATGGGAGTGCGCATATCCTACCCAAAAGAAATGCCTCTTTCCCAGTATAACTGGTATCTTCAACAGCCTTACAAATCTTCACACAGCTATTATGTGCAACTCCTTAAACACATGTGCCTTGGCAGTGTGCACGTTACTGTAAATAAGCAACTTTCCTATGGCCTATAATTCTGCGGTATGAGGCAACATATGCTGTCCCAAACTACACCCAGGGCAACCTACTTAGAAATTTTTGGTATGCCACCTGTAAGAATTACAGACCATTTCTACTTCAATTACAGACCCGAATGACGAGAACAACAGTAGCCCACAACACAAATGAACATTTGGTACTGAAGAATATAATCAAGATAGATTTAATCTCTTAAAATATAAGTAGTTTACTCACAAAATGGTTCCTTTCATTACTGTAATCTTATGATTTCTGTAACAAGCATAAAAATGGCTTCTTGTGCAATTAAACAATCAGATATTCTACAATACTTCAAATTTGTTCACAGTGCCGGAATCACTTTGTTTTTCTTCATGGCAAAACTGATGAGTTAGGAAAAGGTAAAAGTACATGTGTTCAGTGCTATTCCAAAAAAATAATGCTGGCATTGTAAGTCAAGGCCTCCCACAGATTCTATTTTCTGATAATAGCTGCAGCAAAGCAAGCGGCGCCAAAAAAGGAACTGCACTTTCTCTGGGAGAAATGCAACTTGTCACAGGTCATGTCCTGGTCACAACAGTAGTGCCTCGACTAGGCAAGTAAAAGCCCAGGACAGACCAAACCACAGGACTTCTTACGCAAATACTGTGCACTTCGAAGAATGGTTTCAGCTTTGAAGAACGTTTTCAGCTTCCAGCACTCTCCTAGATGGAGAAGAAGCACACTCTGGAGGATACTGGAGTCTGGTCACCAAAACAGTATTACGGAGAAATATGCCTTGCTAGGGAGAGAAGGGATTTTAGCCATACAGGTGTGTCTGTACGGTGCTACACATCTTCAAAAGCCAATGAAAAAAACCTTGGCTTTTATAATAACTAGCACAGTCACAGCCATGGATGCTCCAGCCCCTTTAACTGTACCTAACCTCCAATTTCCCTGGAAGATGACAATCCTTTTACTTCAGCACCCTCAGTAAGTCCAAGTCTGCTGGGAGACGGCAAAGAAAAAAGCTTGGCTGATGATGCTGCACTTGAGGTACAGCTGGGCATGGTGCAGCTGGTGTGCAGATGCTGCTGTCTGGCACAGTTCAGAGCAACTCTGCATCAGAAAACAGAGCAAGAGAAGGCTTTTAAGCTTTCCTTTCTTCCAGCTTCTATAACCCTGATTCATCTGCACCAAGTACAGCTCTTGACAGACTGTTTATACCACTAAAAACATTTACATATGTAAATGGTGCCTCCAAAATCAGGTGGCAGATGAAGAGACATTTTTAGGGACCAAAATTTGTTTTGCTACTAAAACTAGAAAATCATCTGATGTTGCGGTGTGTCTCCTCCCTCCCAAAGGTAACCCTCTCCCCCCGCCCCAACCCCCATGAGCCCTGGCTGTGAGACAGGGGGTCCAGGGGGTCGAGTGATTGGCAGATTTGAAAGATACCCCCTGCCCCCTGTGGCTATTGGTAGACCTAAGTGCCCCTTCTCCCCTGGCACCCCTCCCCCTCACCTGGTTGGTGGCTACCTGTCCCTGCCCCTCCCCTTACCCCCGGGTTAAAAGGACAATCCAGCCATGTGGCCGGCCCTTCTGTTGGAGCTGCCACCAGGTCCACAACTCTGTAGCTGAAATAAAGACTCTGGATCAAGCTCCAACAGAAGTGCCTCCTTTCTTCACCATCGCCTGAAGCCTCTCCACTGAGGAATATCGCTCGCAGCCTCTGAGTAACCCAAGGGTGTCACTGGGGAGGAAACATCCCAGCTGCCGCCATTGGACTCAGCAGCAAGGCAAGCCCGGGCAGGTCTCTGTCGGAATATTGGGAACCCCAATAATCTGCATTTGCACATTTAAGACCTGTGCAAAGGAAAAGCCACAGACAGGATTCTCATGCGTGTATTGATAAACTGCATTGTTTAGCAGCAGTAAGACAGTATTACTATTGATTCTGCTATTTCAGTATTGTTTCCAAAATTCTGCTTTCAATTATTTCCACAATTTTCTTAGACACAATAACAGCATCCTTTTCAGCCAGCAAAACCAAGCAAGGAGCTTTCAGACCACTGACACTGCTCTACATATGTCTGACACACTGGCATATTAGTTTATACACATGCCTATACCTAGAGCAAAATTTTGATGGTCCAGGTAAAATGAAAACAAACAAATAAACAAACAAAAATCCTAACAAATCCTGAAACTTACATTGCAGTTGTTATGAAGTAGCTACTTTGTACTATGAAGAAAATTCCCAATATTCATCTTTAACAGGCTATGAAAGAACATTCTTCCTAGATATCTTGAAGTTACCATCTTAATAAACCCCCAGACATTATTCAATGACTGGGCCTGGCCAACAGGAAAGAGAAATGAGTCACTTCCTCCAAGTAAGCATCATAATGAATTGCAAGTGCTTCCATATATAAGGAAAGCAGCTTTACAATGACTTATCAACTAAACTTTTGCACATACTGATCACATCCTCCAGAGCTGGATGGAGCTGCCACTGGGAACTGGAAACCCACCGAGATGACTTGTAAGAAAGCAAGATAAGGTTACTACTCCAGCTGGTATTGTCTGAAGAGTAGTAACTGTGCTGCTGAGCCAAAGGTTCAATCCTAAGATGATGTCTGAAGTGGTGATGCATGCACTCACAGAGATGCTTCTAAAAATTTAAAACTTTTTAACAATGAAAACATTCTCAGTGAATCCAAGAAAATCTATTGCAAATATTTTAAAAGAATCTTATTAGTCCCTTAAAAAGAAGAAGATTGCATTCAAGTATAGGCTGCTTCACTGACATATTAATTTTCTTCACGTGCTTTATTATTAAACAAGTACTTCCAGAGAAAAGGTATTTATCAACACATCAGAAGTAAAAGAATTTTACATAGGCATGAATAGTTGGAGATCTGTTCCTAACAGTAAGAAAATTGCATTTAGCATTTGGAAAAAACACATAGTTCTAGTCCTAATCTCTAGTATAGCAACGGGGTATTTTAAATCAAAATGGGATGTTTACCTTCAGCTGCCTCCCTTTTAAAGAACCACAAAACCACCTCCCCTTTTGATTAAAAGCCAGTGGGATTGCATAAAAGGGACTACATTCAATAAAAAGAGAAGTTGTGCAAATCTGTTTTTAGCAAAAAAACCCACAAACATAGTGTTGTAACAGAGAACTTGAATGGCATTCTAACACAGTTCAGGTAATAACCATCTTTATATTTTATGTACCAGTACAGGCAAGACTCAAAGCACGCTGTGAGCATTCACACACACACTGATTAACAGGTTCAAATGCAGTTAACAAAGAAAGCCCAGATGAGGAATAGATGGATAAAGTCAAGTATTTTTAAACTGCATAGCATTTACATGATGCAAGTATGAAGAATGCCAAATAAATCTCAGCAGAACAGGATGGTAGAAACACCAGACTGCAGGAGTTCTGGCAAATCATGAAGCACTAGGGCTGTGCTTGTTCGCCTTCAAGAGTATTTATATATTTGGGGCCAGATTTCATCAGCACTATCTGACTGCAGAGGCAAGCAAACAGCTCCAGCAAAGGCCTTGCACATACATGAAAGTGCCAGGTGCTCTTGCCTCTCCTTCAAGGTAAATGAAGAAAGAGGAACTGCAGGAATGTTTTTCATCACGGCCCAATGGAACCACGAGCACTTCAAGAAGTGTTAGGCACAGACTTGCTTTCCTAGTGTGTCCAGAGACACAATGAACACCTCACAGCATCATTCATTAGTGCATTTCTCCAACTTCCACTGAAATCACCAATGTAAACTCTTAGGCAACATAGTCTCCAATTTCTTTCAACATTTGCAGTACACTAGCATCCAAAACTAGTGGAGGGCCCAATTAACTATTCATCCTGTGCACACACATTACATTCCTACCCTTGTATGAGAGATCTTCTAGAGATGTTGTAAATGAAAAGGGATACATAAACTAGGAAACTAATTATGCAAATATAGCAGTATTTTTTTTAAAAAATCACCTCAAGTTTACTGTCCTCTGGTGGTATTCCTCAATTTCATGTTATCCAGACATTTAATTTCAAATTGCCAATTTAAATGGCAAATTTTTGCTCCTTCTGGTTCATTATGCTCTACCTCACTCAGTACTTTTCTGGTTATGGTTCCAATGAAATGCATTATTATAAATTTTGCTACTGTATTCACCAAGTATTTAATTTTCTCACATTACACAACATAAAAATATACCAGTAAAGGAAGATGTTTTATAAACAAATGCAAGATTTGTAAGACTTATAAGAATTGGCATTTTTGTCCAAATTACTTTAAAAATGATAGAATATCTTTGGAATTCCTATACTGATCCCAAAGAGAAACTGTTCCTATCAATCAAGAAAATGATCAGGGCAATGGGCCATGGTTTCCATTGCCAAAACTTTTTTTATGTAAGCACCAGTTAATTAACAGAATTGAAGTTGGCAAAGTGGTTTGAAGAACGAAGTGGCCTGAAATCCACATCTGCTAGCCATTACTTGTTGGCATGGTATATTTCTAGCACACTATAAATTGTGCAAACATAGACTTTCTGATTTCCTAGCCAACAGTTAAGACAACTTCTTTGAATAACAAACCACAGGGCCCTTTCTAATTTAGGGCTAGTACAGCAAATGAAAGGACAACCATCTGCATCATGAGTCCTACCCACATGGTTTGCTGGGGTTCTGCTATCTTGCCAAAGGCCTCAAATTTCATATTTACCCTTTTGAGCCTAGTAAAGAAGATGAGAATCCCTTGGGATTTCCTGTTAGAAGACTGCCCTTCATGCAAAGATATACTCACTTCCTAAAAAAAAAGTGTCTGGAACTTTACCACGTCTACTGGTCCTCACTGAGAGCCACTGGTGAACAAAGGCATGAACACCACAGCTTTAACAGCTTTAGGTTTCAATAAAAAACACATATCTATATAGTAAAATTCAAGTAAACAAATCCCAATAGACTCACCTCCTCCCCCACACAGTATTTAATCTAACACAAAATGTTACAGTTGTTACAACAAAATACACAATGCTACACAAGGTGTATCTACGTACAAACTTTAATCTATAAATAATTTCTGACATGTTATTCAGCTTTAGCACACAGCAAATAACAGTAAATCCCTCCATAACTGTTGTTATAACTGCAAGAACTCTCCCTAGCAATACTCAAACACAAGAAACTTCCTTGTCCTTTCTGCATTTATATACATATGCACATGGAAAGCTATCACCAAATATAATAAAATTACTGCTAGATAAAAAAAATACAACCTGGTAATTACACTGCTCTTTGGTTCAATCCCCAGATCACAATAAAAACTAGTGCAAAAGGTCACTGCATTATTACCTCTCCTCTTAACATCTGATCACACTTTCACATTACCTATACCTTCCTGATGACATGTTTGGGTTAGGTGACTATTTGTCTCCTCCACGTGCATATGCAACTAATTGGTTTAAAGATATAAAATATGAAGACATGGTATTTGGTTTTTTGGTGGCTTTGTTTATTCACTTGTTTGGGGTTTTTTTTTTTTACAAATTATATGCCAACAGTTCACAAGCATGATTTTGAAGGATATTTTCTTCAATGCCCTTTTATCTTATCCGAGTATCTTATCCTTGTACCACAGTAATTATTAAGTCTTTGTACATAAAGGTTAAAGTGTATTTCCATTTGATAATACAGTAATCAGTTTATTTCTGTAGGGAACAGCATAGCACACCAGGCAATGCCTTAGCAGCAAACTGATAGAGAGGGAATCACTGAGAGAACATCACTCTGCCTTACACCAGGAGATGCTAGTAGCTTTCTTGGTGTTTATTTGGCATTCACAATCCAGAATCTCTGACCCCTGCTGAACCAAACCATTCCTCCAGGAACTATTGTGAGGGAGAGACAGCTGCAGAGCATTTTCTTTCGTATTCTGAGTGAGAAGGTGAAATTGTTACAAAAAGACTAAAATGCTTTCACCTGTGATGGCAGGACCATCACTCAGTTCAGCACCTGAGGGATCTTAGAGGTCTTTTTCAACCTTAATGATTCTATGAATCCGGCTGTATTTCCCAGCTTCCCAAAACGTGGCCTGAATATACCACATAATTGCTACTGGATTTAAATGGCATGCGGGGGACTTAATCCTTCCTTTGCTATTCACTGAACTGCAGACAGTGAGTTTAATCTCATATGCAGGGTGCTCACCTAAAATGAAAATGCTGTCCAAGAGCAATTTTTTTTTAAACTAAAACAATCTTTGGAGAAAAATCCATATTTAACAGCTGCAGTGGAATGGGCTTAACATTTTCATTTTTGCATTAAAAGCACCACAGCTATACAGTGATACGATACAAGTTATTGGGATGAGTTCCCAAAAGAAAGTTTTCCTACTACAAACAGGGGTTTTCTGTTACAAAGAGGTTTAACTTCCAATAAACAACCTGTATTTATACTGTGCCCCTGCAGTGATGCATGGCAGCCAGTAAAGAAATTCCACTCAGAAACGAGGCAGTGGTTGGGCTAAGAGAATATTTTCTCCCCTGCCTTTCATATTATGAACTATGTCTAAATTTCTTGGAGCTTTTATTTCATTACCTAGGAATAAACTACCAAATAGCTTTCCTCTTAACAAACCCTTTGGTTTAGGCCTGTGGGAACACGATATCCCATTCAGCGTTTCCACAAATAGATCAGAAATTACTACGTGCACTGTGACAGTAATTAGAGACAGATGTAGTTTTGAACGGAGGCCTGTATTTTATGTTACTGGTATGAATTCTGATCAAATAAGTTCAGTATCATTTTATTAAATAACAGCAGGATTTGGCCCTGAATGCAAGAAGCCAACACACTGACACAAGCACTGTTGTGGCACAAGCACCATTGGCTTTCACCGATTTTTTCCACCTTTTTCAGAGGGAAACAAGCAAGATGACAACCAACCTAAGTAAGCATTTGAATGAAGATCCCTTAGAGTGTTTTGAGCGCAAACCAGGCTCCTGGAAGTTCTGGAAGAGGAGCCATGCGTATACAGGCAGCATACTTCAAATCACGGTATGGACAGAAAACTGGCAGACTTGGGATATCCCACAACACAGTTACTGCAGCCTTAACATGCTGGGGGGGAAAAAAGCTACTTAAAGTGAACGTAGACATAAATAATCCTAGCAACACATTACAGTCTTCCTCTAATATTTACATTCCAATTTTGCAAGTTCAGTTTTCTTAAGACTGTCATATTTGGGGTAAATGACACACACCTTCCAACAGGAAGCAAAATCACACACACAAAATTGGAATTTTTTACCTCACACAGATGTAATTCAGCAGGAAGCCAGGACACTTCCTTCAAGGTAAAACTTTTGGCATACAAACTCTAAACAGACAAGTTAAACTTTCTGTTGCTGGTAGAGCTTTGCACCCCATAACCTGCCACCCAGAATTCAAGTTTAATGAAAAGCAGTAGTAAACTAGAATTAAATACACACATATTATCCAAATACAAACATGTCTTTAAAGAAAACAAGTAACAGATGTTTTCTCTCCTGCCTTGTTCCTATTGACTTACATAGGCCCTGCCTGTACACAACAGACACCTAGAGCCTTAAGAGGCTTTTCCTAAAAGGCACAAAGCATATGCTTAGAAGTATAAGAAGTCCTACTAGCAGTATATGTACACCGTTAGCTTTTCTAAACAATAATTTAAGGAATTTTCTGGGGGCTTTTTAAACTTGAGAGACTTTTGGGCAACAAATTAATATAATTTTTTAAAAGCCTACTCACTTCACCCCATATTCAATTTGTTTCTCTTTAAGAAAAGTGGTTAATTAACAAAATTGAACTGAATTAAAATATGATTTTGTATGGAGAGTTATGTGCTACTATATGGCAAATCCTTCTTAACCATCCTTGAACACTGAAACCCCTCAAATCTCCTTATATTCACTATTTATGACTATAAAAACCCCACAAGGCTCATGGGAAAACTGAATAATGTGGAATAAAGTTTACAAAACTGACTTCATAGAATCATTCCCTAAATAGGAATATTTTGTGTGTTCTGTAAATATTTTTTAGTCTCAAGCTACTTCAGAAGAATAACCCATGGAGAGAGCATCTCAGTCCTAGCACTTTTCATCACTCCCAGGCAGTGGGATGGGCAATGACTCAGGTCTCTCACATCCCCTTTGGAACAGGATCGCTGGCCAAGAGGCTGTAATATCCATCTGCTCGGGTTCCTAAGGAGCCTGCCAGCTCCATCAGGCCTTCCCAGAGAGGGCAAACCTTTGTCTGACACTTGCTGTGAATGCCTGCCTCCCCACAGCTGGACACCCCTCCTTGCTGTCACTACAAAGAACTTCTTTTGGATAATTTGACAGTCAATATTGCCATCATACCTCTCTGAAACAAGACTGCCAAATATTTTGGAAATCATGATTTTCCACTAGTGCACGAGGTGCTTAAAATGACACTATATATGTTTTTCTAAAAGAGACAGTGCAGTCAAATTGTAAAGGAGAACAGATAACCCAAGAAGCCAACACTGGGACTTAGTGGTTCTTTCCTGCTTTAAGATTTTCACTTCTAGGACTGATGACAAAGCATTATTCCCAAAAAAAGAAAATTTTCTAGACCAGCAATTTCCTTAAAAAAAAACCACCAAACCTATACAGTCTCATTCTGAAAATATCAACATGCTGTCTTACTTCTGATTGTTGATTCACGTTGCCAGGCGAGGTGCTGATAAACACACACTTGCGTCATGTTATTTCACAAAATCCTAATATGACTACATTTATTATAAGTAATGACATACCATACTGACATGAACTGGAAACTGTAACATGGCTACAGCTAAAAAGCAAGGGCCTCGACACAGATCCGCTGGCTGCACGTCCGCTGCCGCAGGGTCTATCCGAATCTGACGGGTGCCAGCGCATCTGGGATGGAGCGAGGGGGAAGAAGGCTGCTCACACCTTCCGAAGTGAGGTGACCCGGTCTGCTCGGAGCCTCCTTGTAAGAGCAACCTCAGCTCCTGGGAGCCAGCGCCACATCCCAGCTGGTGCTCCGAGGGAGGCTGAAAGTTTGCTGTCCGGCAGAGGGACCTTTGTATCTGCTCTGTCTTTAAAGATAAAAATCAAGCGGATTCTCTAGTTTTTGTTCTTGGCAGGATGCTGATACGAGAACCTTCATTTTCTAGGTTTATTTGAGGATTATAAAGATCGAATCATAGCTGGATCACGCCCATGGAAAAGTGGTTTTGTTCTTCTCAAGTGAAAGCCGAAGGATTAAAGGCTCGATGCGGGAGAGGTCAGGATTCACCCGAGGTCAGCCCCAGCTCACAGACGCCGGCCTGCAGACCCTGGGGAGGAACCAGAGCCCCCCAGACCCCTCACACTACGCTCGCCTCCGCTCCTCGTCCCCCGGGGGACAAGGGCGGAACAGAACCACGATCCACCCTCCCCGCCCTCTCCTACCGTCCGCCGACAGAGCCATCTCGATGAGGGTCTCATTTGCTTTCTTCCCCAAGCGGTTCATGGTGTCCGCCTTTCCGCTACCGCTGCCAGGGAGCGGCCGAGGAGCAGAGCGGTGACTCAGGGCGGCGCGGCCGCCCCATGCATGCGCACTGCCCGCGGGGGCGGAGCGGCTCCGCGCGGGGCGGGGGCGCGGCGGCAGCCGCCGCAGGGCGGGCGCGGCCCTCGGGGCCCGAGCGGGTCCATACCCCCGGGCGGAAAGGCGGCGGGGCGAGGGCTGTCCTGGCCTGTATGGTACAACCCCAGAATTAGGCAGTGTGCCTGAGAGCAGGGTCCGTGATATGTGTGATATGGGTTCAGCTGTCCCAGCTGTGTCCCCTTCCAAGCTGCTTGTGCACCCCCAGGAGCAGAAGGCGCCTGGACGCAGCGCGTTTCTTGCTCAGCGGTATCTAAAACAGCCCTCTGTTATCAACACTGCTCTTATCACAGACCCAAAACTTAGACCCATAAAAGCTGCTATGAAGAAATTTAACTCTTAACTCGCGAGGCTCCATTCACAGCTGCTGTCCCTGATTCTGGAGCTGCTACCATTGCCATGTCTAGCAGCTCTAGCTTCTTATTCATTCTTTCAATCATCTGAGACAGTTTCAAACAGTATTTGTTCATTATATGTATTTGAAAAATGCATATTTTATGACTGGCTTTTTGCAAGTATTGAATATTATATGTGTAATGTTAGAAAGTTATACTGTATTAATTTTTTAAAGTACTGTGTTAAATATATTTCTAGATTATAACACAATGTTAAAATAGAAACTATGCTATGTAAGATACTTTTTAACTAGCTAAGAAAGGAGATAATAAAGAAATTCTTCTCACAGAGATAACAGCGAAAGGACTCATAAAGAGTTACTGCCTTCTTATCGGAAAAGACAAACATTCTTCCACCTTTTCTCCGTCTTTATGGGACCACCAGGATTTAGGGGAAGAAGTTGACAAAAACCAGAAAAGTTCTTAATTTGGAAGGAATTTATGCATCATGCATGAGATATATGCATATGCAACAGGCTACTGCTTTTAAGGGTTATTTCTTTTTTCACAAGGCATGTTTTTGGCAGCTCAGCATCCAAAAACATCCGGACATCCGTAATTCTTTGCTTTTTATTGTCTTGTAATTGTCCTAACTCTAAATTTTTATTACTCTAGTTGTATTACTATTTTTATAATAATTTTATTATTATTAAACTTTTAAAAAATCTAAAAACAAGTGATTGGCATTTTTCACAATTTATTTAATACGTTTTTTGTTCATTAATATAAGCTCAGGCCTTCTTTCAAATGAACTTTTTGTATATTCATCTTCTACTACCTGAGTAACCGTTTTACACACCAAACTATCAGGGAGTTTTGTTACTTATGCAACTGTAACACAACAGCGCTTTCATGACCAATAAGAATTAATGGAATTCTTAATAAAAAGTTAATCAAGTCAGTCAGTTGAGTTGCTGGGCTTGTTTTCAGATCTATACACAGTACTAAGTCTTTATTTGTGCAACATAACTGCTTCAAGGAGTATTATTTTTAGTCAGGAGCACGACCTAAAATGTGTCTGGTTGCTCTCCAAAGCCCAAGATGTTTAGTTGGGGTTTTAATGTCCCAATGCAGGATGGTGGGAACAAAGAGGATAGGCTTCGTGCACCAAAGGGTGCCCTGAAACAGCTTATGACTGCATATAGTGCACCAGATCACAAGGCTCTGTTTAAGACCTGTACTTCTAAGCCTTTAATTTCCTCCTAGCACTACATATCTTGGATAAATGCTTTTATGCCCACAGAAGATGCAATTAGAGTTGCTATTCAACAAGAGCCAGAAAGAGCAAGAACTGCCATGGTCATTGCTCAGTTTTCCTCCTAATTGCATGGTCACTGTTCCCAGCTCCACCCAGCAGCAAACCCAACCATACCTAAAGCTGTGTAAGTGCCTCAGCCAGAAGGCCAAAGAAGATTTTAATGACCCTCGTAATTGCACAGGCTGATAATGTGTTGAGCATTGACTTTGTGCAAATTACACAGTGGCCTGTGGTAGGGATGGGACAGAAGGATGCTCCTCCAGAATGAGGAATATGTGGAGGCACACAGGAGGTCTGTGCAATACCCAGTGCTGAATTTTCTTGCATATTCAGAGTTGAACCAACCATTGTCTGACTCAGTGGTTTCACAGTTTGCCCAAGTGATCTAGGACCACACTTCCTTCCAAGGGCACACACCTTTTTTCCCTCCCACCTTCCAGTTTCACTCTAAATAAAGAATGCTGATAAGGTGATGCATGACTTATGTCAACCTATTAAACCAAATAATCATGTTATTGGTTTGGGGTTTTCGGGGGCTTTCAGTTCCACAAATCACTGCAAGCAACAGGTAAGGCCAAAAAAAAGGAAGAGATGGCGAACCACACAATTTTATTCGTAAAATATTAATACAGTAGCCAGGTACACCTAAAATACCTAGAAAGCTGTGGGTAAAGGTAGCAAGCCTCACCAAAATTCCTGGCAGTGAATATACTTAGTGTATTCAGTGTTGAAGGGTTCTTTGTTTGTGCTAAAGGAGAACAGGTAGTTTGTATCTATCTTATAAAGTCTTCCTTGTTGTCTCAGGTAGATAGCCCAAGGCTGTTTGAAAGAAAACCTAATATACAACCTGAGATGCCAACTTTAAAAGTTCCACTTGAATGGATTATCTAAAACTTTTGGCACTGAAGCATCTGTGAAAATATAACCTGAGTTTTTTGCAAAAGGTAGCGGAATCAATGCCCACAGTCTTCACCAAGAAACTCTCATGATTTGGTGCTGGCCAAATGTCAGGCACCCACAAAAATTGCTCACTTGCCCTCGCCTGCCACAGCTGGGCAGAGGAAAGAAAAAAAATTAATGAAGGCTTCATGAGTTGAGGTAAGGACCAGAAGAAAATACTCCAAGGGCAAGACAGCCTCAACTTGGAGGTACAAAGTGGATTTATTATTAACAAAATCAGAGGAGGATAATGAGAAGTAAAATAAGCCCTTAAAACCACCTTTTCTTCCCCCCCCCCCCCAGCCCCTCCCCCCTTCCCACCAACAGTGCAGGGAGACAGGGCAAGATGGTTTTGGTAGTTCATCACCGAGATTTTCTTCTGCTGCTCAGGGAGAGGAGTCTTTTTCCTGTGAGACTGTGGGGTCCCTCCCACAGGAGACAGTTCTCTGTGAACTTCTCCAGCATGGGTCCACTCTAACAAGCAGCAGCCCTACCGCACCTGCTGCAACCTGAATTCCCCCCACAGGCACACATTCCTCCCAAAACTGCTGTGACATGGGTCACTCTTCCACGGGGTGCAGTCCTCCAAGGACAGGCTGCTCCAGCCTGGAAGCAGGGCTCCCTCTCTCCACCGGGTCTCCCACTGGATCACAGCCTCCTCCAGGCATCCATCAGCTCTGGCATGGGCACCTCCCATGGGTTGTGGGTGGATCTCTGCATCCCCCGTGGATCCCCTTGGGCTGCAGGGACACAGCTGCTTCACCATGGTCATCACCAAGGTCTGCAGAGGAGCTCTGGCACCTGGAGCACCTCCTCCCCCTTCTTCTCCACCGACCTTGGTGTCTCCATGTTGTATCCCTCATATGTTCTCACTTTCTCCTCCTCTTCTCTAGAAGGAAAACTGGGTGATTTTATTTTGATCTTCTTAAATATGTCATCACAGAGATGTTACCAGCCTCTCTAGTTGTCCCAGTCTTGGCCAGCAGCATGTCCATCTTCAGAGCCATCAGCCATTGGCTCTGCTGGACATGGTGGAAGCTTCCAGCAGCTTCTCAAAGGAGCCACCTCTGTGCCCCCCATGCTACCAAAACCCAGGCTGTGCAAATCAACACACCTAGGCAATAAGATCTGTTAAAGTTTCAACACGTCTAAGTGTGGGAGATCGCAGGACAGCGACTGTGAATGGAGGGGATCAGCCTGTCCTGGTATCAGGCTGCCACACCAGCCAGGGCTGCTGTCGGTGTGGAGGGGGAGCAGCAGCTAGGCAGGAGGCAGGGATGGATGAGGTACCCTGTGCTCACCTTGGAGTTTGCCACTGCAAAGGAAAGAATGTAATTTGTCGAAAGGGAAAGCCCAAGGGAATTCGCAGCTTGTCAGTGTTTCACTCTGTGCCCCACAAACTCTTCCTTCCACATTACTCAATGGCTGTTCGAGATCCGACTCTTGTTTCCTGCTACACGCAGTTGCTCAGGGAAACCCAGCTACTTGAACACCATGGTCAGGGGCTCAGAAACACAGCAAGGCTTGCTGATGGGAGTGTGAATTTGTGTATCGAGAGACAACTGATTCTTTGAGCCCTAAATCCATCAGGAAACGGAAAGGGAGTGTCATTAAGAGCTGTGGTGAGACGCGGCAGAGTGCCAACGCTTCTCAAGGGAAGTAAAAATTTTACAAAGTATGCAAGAAGTTCATCATTAGTCACTGCATTTTTTTCTACGTCATCGCTTTTCAGTCAGCTGAAATTGCAGAATGCAGCGCAGCCATAAACACTTGTAGTGTCTAAGCAAACAGATGACTTTAAAGATATGTGTTTTTCTTGGCCAGAGTTGCTACACATTGACAATAGCAGAACTAAAACCAAGTAGTCGGTTTGCAGTGTCTCCAGGGGAAGGAAAGCGCACGGGCGTGGTCCCACGTCAGCCCGGCCGTGCCGACTGCGGGAGGAGCAAATGCTGAGACGTGGGCAGCGCTCTGTGCCCTCTGCGTGAGCAGCAGCGGCCCAGAGGAGGCTGCGGGAGATCAGGAGACCTTAACGGCAGCCTGGATCCCCTTTCGAGCACAGACAGACCTTTTAGTTCTGTAATCTCGCAGTTACGCTCGCTTAACTGGATTGCCCGGTTTGCATCTGCCATCAAAGCCTTCTTAAAGAGATAGTTCAAAGAAACCATCTCACACTCCGCCCCCCAAAACCCCCATCACCCCGAACGCCCCCCTATTGCTCAAAGAAACACCAACAAAAAAACAAAACAAAAAAAAAAAAAAAACCAAACAAACAAACAAAAAAAAACAAACAAACAAAAAAAACCAAAACGAAACAACCCTCCGAAAAAAACCCCACAACTTCCCTCATAAAACAAAACCCCAAAACCAAAAATAAACCAAGCTCCCCCCCCAAAAAAACCCCCAAAACATAAGAAAACAAACAAACAAAAAAAACCCCAACCCCCCCCCAAACAAACAAACCCCAAATAAACAAGCAATAAAACAATCAAAACCACAAAAAAAAAAAAAAAAAAAAAAACAAAAAAACTGCCAACCCTACAAGAAAAAATTGCTTTGATGTGTTTTGGGGAGTCAAGAGAATAAATCTCTTTCTTGCTGGTAGAAAGATTCTTAAGGATGGTTGAATATGTACAAAATCTGCTCAGTAACAAAGTGTGAATCTTGATTCTTCGCTCTCATCATGTTGTCATGGACATAGTTCCATTGATTTTGCTAATATGCTCCTAAACAACATCAGTGAATTTTGGTGTTTAATTGTGATGGGTTGTGCACTGATGTAGGTACACTCACAGAACAGATCACCGAATAGGGTGGGGTTGAGAGAAGGCCACTCCATCAGTTCTGGCTCTTAAATTGCAATGCTAAGATAAGAAATTGCATCATCTCACTAAATTCCTGTGTCGTTCTGGTGAAATCATTAATATTTTCACTTGTCCTTTTATAGTCAATTTGGTTTCTCAGGGTTTAGTGCCCTCTGGTGGTGATAGTTTTTTCTCTTGTGACACTAGGGAGGCTGGCACCTAATGCTTCATTTTGGCTTTTTATTTGTTGTCTGTTGATTATCCCAATGTGAAAACTAGTTTGAATAAAATCAAATTACAGTATTTTTTAACACAGAGGATTATAGAGTAAGTCACTGAGTCCGACATGTGAAAGTCAGAGCACTGAAATGATGCAGGGATCTCAGTAGCTCTAGCAAAAATATTAACAAAATCCGTTTAGTTCAGTGTGCATTAATACCTTAGACAGTAAAGCAGAACTGAATGATAAAGATTCCATAAAAGTACAAGATAATGGAAACCCTACAGTTACATAAGAGATACACACAAGATTCTGTCATCACGAGTAAATTTTTTAATCACAATTTCTTGTATGCAGCTTTTAATGACTTGTACATCTCTCATAAATGCCCATTTTAAGCTGTCCTTGATTACAAAGTGTATTAAATTATATAAAGAGATCAGCTTTTTGGTAAAAATTTCTAGAAAAATGTAAACCCCTCTGTGTGCATATTAGTAAGTTATTTTCTGCAATATTCAAGCATAACTTATGTAGTTGGCAGGTTGGTGATAATAATATAAATAATTGTACAAGTGATTGTCTATTCATAAGGACAGTATTGAGTGACCCTGTTCTTCTCTGCTGTTTTTAACATTCTCCATGAAGAGACGATAGTTATAGCAGTAGTTATGAACTTTAAGAACATATTTCACATTTGCTATTATAAATGACTGTTAAATTCTGTATATTTGATAACAATATCAATTGGTCAATAATCAAATTGGTTTTCAAAGCTTCCATTCATTGCAGTGCACATATATAGCACTCATATAAACAACAGAAAAGAAGGAAGCATGCTTTCCATGTTGGCTGAAGGTTTTCATCCTTTAAAAATTCATGCAGCTTCCAAATTTGACCTTTTTTGCCATCAGTCCCATTCTCCTCATCCCATGCAAAAGCAGAGACATGAAGCTGCAAAGGCCTCTATCTTATGGAGTGGTCCAGTCATAGGTTTACAGGTAGCACTTCTAATCAGAAATTAGTGAAGATAGATGGGTCAGGAAAAAAAAGTGCAATTTTCTATGAAGATTAGAGAAAAGGAGAAAAATATAATTTCTAAGAGCAAGCAAAATGAAGGTGTGCAGGGCAGTCTGTTTTGGGGAAGCTTGTTGGATGGTCATAGAGAAAAAGGAAGGTGACTAAGGTGTTTCTGCAATAACCTACCCTACCGAGGTTTGCACCAGCATCTTGGGGGTGTGCACTGGCTGATACCATCTCCTAACACAGCTGCATACTTCAAAAAGCTGTTGTCTGGCCTGTGCTGGCCTGTAATCCCAGTGGATGTCAAAATGCTGATATATGCTGGAAGGCAGCATAGGAGGTAAATTAATATGATGATGGATGATGGCAGCCTTGATCCAGTACTACTCAATACAAGTCTTGTTTCTCGTTCTAATAAAACAGGAGTGCAAGCTCTTGGTTGTTGCAGCCGTTCAGTTTCCCTCTCATTTTTTGCAATTTCTCCACGCAGCTGTGTGAGGTACAGTGCCTGTATGGTTTCCAGCCTTTCCCCCATCCCTAGCCATAGCTGAAATCTGTCCCAGATCCTGTCTGAGTAATGCAGCACTTATTTCCCCACCCAAGGGGATCCTTAGACAGAGTTGTCAGGGCTGCTCCAGCTGGCCTGTCCATCTCGTATAGAGCTCAGCCTGGGCATACAGATCAGTTGAGTGAGCTCTGCAAACATGATAAGCATCCAGGAGCAGCAGGAGTCATTAAACATACAGGAACCCTCAGCCAGATCAAACAGAATTGGAAGCACTGAGCAAAAAGTAAGGTGGCAAATTAAAAAAAAATTATCTAAAAATCAGTACTTTAAGATGAGAAGTATGAATAGTAGGATGAAATCAATATAATCTAATAATTTATGTATAGATTCTAAACAGAAAAAAACAGAGTCTGTGAGGAATGGAGTGAAAAATAATAGAAGCAATAAATAAGAAAAATGTAATATTAAAATGTTAATTTAAAATTTCAGAGGAATACCTAAAAGCCCTCAAAAGGCAAGGATTTATCTCCTTTCAAAGAGGCCTACCAATGCTATCAATAAAATTTCTTTTTTTGCTGTTTACCTCTGACTTCAGGTAGGAAAGCCAAAGTGTAACACAAAGAGGCCAGCACATAATTCTGTAGTATCTGTAGAGCCAATTTGCCATTTGAACATTTTTTCAGTGGCTGCCTCTCAGAATCTTAATTCTCCTTTCCTGTCAGTTGGCTGAATACATTACAGGAGCTATGTATCTCTAATAAGAGTCAAATCTCTTTCCTTGAGATCATTGCTGCTCAGTTCATATACAGTTCCATAATACAGTTCTTTTCATCAACTGTAAATTGTATTGTTTAGCAGAAGACAAACAAGTTGGGCCTTCTAACTATTCTCTCTTGGATTTCCATTCAATTGCGTAATATATGAGGAAGAGTCTCATTTGTCATTTTTTGTTTCTCACCACTTCAAAGGTGAAAAGAGGCAAATTGGATAATTTCCAAAATTCTGAAATCCTCAAGTCTTACTGTGTTAATTGTTGAAGATTTTTCCTGATTGCTGAATTAGTTACTTATCCTATACTTTTGGATGGTTTCCTTTGAGTTATAGCTTCAGGTAAGTCAGTCTGCTAAAATAACTGGTATTGGTGTACCTGTCAAATGCTTGGGATTCTTGGGCTTATCCTCATCTTTGAACATAAAAGATGAACAGACAGGTATTTGTTGATAGCCCAATGTATTGTAAAGGAGATAAAGTGATATTTGTATAACCTGATAAACAAACTGTGGTACTGCAAGTACGTTAGCAGGTCTATTTTTCAAGAACTCCTGTTGGTTGTTTCCCCTAGCTAGGCCTTTAAGTCTAGTCTTCATTGGTTTTTCTTGGATCAAACCTCAGTTTTCTCACTATTCTCCAGCACAATCATATACAGCTTCTCAGAGACATAGTCTGGGCTTCACACTTTTAAACTGCATGGATCAAGAAATGAGCTAGTATACAACAGACACCACTTTTTGGCTGGGCTTTTAAAACCAGTCAGTTGCACAAAGAGTCAGTGATCATATTTTCCTCCATGCTATTCTGTGGGTTACTGAAGAAGCTACAATATCAAGATTTGCTAGTATGGTGGACTCTGAATTTGCTCATCCCCTGCCCCATCTGTTCCAAAGGGTGCATTATAGAAGTCAATGTGACGTTACATAGGAGGGGTAACACTGGCTTTCCTGAACCATTCCTACATGAATTAAGGCAAATGATGCTACTTCATTTTTCAGTTTAAAGCACATCTGTGTATTTTGATACGAGTCTTGAGTTACATGAATATTCAAGGCCATTTACATTTTGATTTACAAGCACTCTTTGGAAATAGAGGCAAAGCCTTATGTCTCTTAGTGTCTCTAAGTACAATAGTTCTTAGCCCATTTTTGTCTGATGTTCCTCTAGGTTTATTTAATCTCTTCACTAAAACTTTTAAGGAAAAGTTTCATGAAAGTTGACCTTTCAGTAATAAGTTTGTGGCTTCTGATGTGATTTAATTTTCCTGAGTCTGACACATTGAGGACTAAAATGAAATTACATTTTTTAGAACTGTCAGTGAATGCTGCTGTTTCAATCATTAGCCAGCAAGGCACCATCTTTATCAGCTAACTTTGCCTTGGCCTGCCTAATTTTGCCTTTTTTTTTTTTTTCATTTTCTTTGTACTTTCAAAAAGTAATGACATTCTTAAGTTTCAATCCCTCTGTTTCTATTTGTAAAATTGATATCCTCCCAACACATTTCCTGTCATGCTCAAATGAAAGCTGAAACAGGCAGAGCATTTCTCTTTTACCCTGTATTTATGACCATCCATGTTATTTTAAAATAATATTTCTAACTGTGTTTTAGTATCTCCATACTACAGCCCTTAAATGCTAATGGTCTGTGAATCCATCAATTTTTTTCTATCTGCATGCCCCAGAACTTAGATTTTAAATCTTTTTTTCCTTCTTCTGCTATAATGCCTTTTGTAGATATCTGATAATCTTTGTTCTGAACTAATTTTCAAGATCCCGCTTTGCTGCTAAATTGGGGCTCATATTCTCTAATACAGTGCAACTGCATGTTTTCAGGGTTAACAGCAGTTGCAGCATATGCTTTAATCAATCTTTATTAACACTGATCCTTTTAGCAGTCTTAACAGGTAGTGGAGAATTGATTATTACTATTGTTTTACTGTGGTGCATCCTACTGAACTATGCAAGAGATCTTCCTCCTCCAAAGACCAGCAACTTTAATACAGTCCTTTCCAGAAGCATGGTCAGTCTCTTATGCTGCTTCATGGACACTTTTTATACATTTTGAGAAGCCCATTTCACATCTCCTGTATTCTTCCACTAATTTTTTAGTGGAAGAAATTTTAATTTTTTAAATTTTTTTAATTTTTAAATTTTTTTAGCACAAGGTTAATTATGTAATGCAATGACAAAGATATTAACCTGGCAACAGAGAAATGCCAGATCAGCAGAAATTATGAGTTAGAGCTGTTGCTTGAGAATATCTCCTACTCCAAGGAATCTCTTGCTGTTAAACATGTTTTGTTCTACAGACTTGTTAACAGAATCAAGATTAAGGAAAGTGACTCTAATCCACTGGTTTGGGCATTCATCTGGTGTATTCGAAAACCAGCTGTGTTTTTCAGCCCCACAGGCATAAAGGTTTCTGTTAGAATGGCAGGAGTGAATTATGGATGGCTACTGTGGTGCTATATTTTAGTTAAATGGTATGCTCTGTCTCACCCCTTGAAAATGTATGGTTTATTCCAAGCCTGTGATCCTCCCCTGCATTATCCTGTGCCTGTAATCCCATTGGCCCAATCTGTTCCGCGCCCACTTTGAATTTCCCTGTTAAGTGTGCCAGGGGGATGTTTCGGTCTCTCTTCGACGGCTCTCCTGGCTGGTGCTCTCTCAGCCCCTCTCTCCCCCTCCCCTTTGCCCCCTCGCTCCCCTTCCCACCCTCCCCATAAACCATGCTGCCTCCCGGGGGTTGGACCCCCAATAAACCCTCATCTAATGAGCACCCTCAGAGGCCATGTGGTGTCTCCTTGCCTGGCTGCTGCTACCTGCGAACTCACAGCCTGGGGGGGCCCCCCTCGAAACGCACTGTCATGGTTTGACACTGGCACGATGCCAGCGCCTCCATGAAAATATACTTTTTAAAATAATTGCTGTGAGATGTGATCAGGAACAGAGCAGAGCAGGCCCAAACTTAGTAACTAAGGAAAGAACTTTATTAAACTACTACTACTATAAAAACTACAAACACTAAATCCTGGATGAAGACTTTCTAAAACACCCCTCCTCCTCCCACCTAATTCTAAACAAACTCAACAGTGAGACACCACCCAGGATCCTGATCAAGTTGCCACCCTTCAGATATTCGAATACTCAGTCTTTCAAGGGAGACAGGAGTCTCTCCTGTGCCACAGACCCCCCCCAGGAAACACAATTGCCACCCTTGTGTTTCCATGTCACACATTGCAATCGCCCGAAGAAAATTTGCCATGGTGACACTCTCCTTTCCATGTCACAGTGCTCTCACCACCGGGCATGGACAGACTGCTCATAGGGCTCCTTTAAGGATGCTTTGCCGTGGACCAAAAGAGACAACAGTTCAGTTTCTCATTTTGGGACTACAGTCCCCCCCATTTTCCCCTGGGGCTGAGGGTCCAAGAACAGAGGTCCTCTTCTCCTCTTCTTCTTCCTTGAAGATAGAGGGCTTCTCCACACCTTCTCTTTACTCCTCTGCTGGTGATCACTGAAACAGGTCTCCTGGCACACCAACGCACCACCCTAAGTGCAGCTTCTGTTAGGAGAATTTGGTTCAGTCTATGGCTAACAAGAGAAGTCCAGCCACAAGCCACTCCATCATCTCCTTCCAACTCGAGAATTTCTTTTTCCATCATCTCGGATCCCAGACTGTCTCTCTTCTACTTCAAATCAAGGAGGAGTAATATTTTACAAAGCCTTCGTTTCTCAGGAAAGGGTTAAAAGCTCAGACTCCTTGGACGGCTGATATCTCTGCCCAGCAGCCGATCCCCAAGGCCAAGGCTGGGCGCCTTCCCCCCCCTCCTTCTCCTCCGCGCCGGCAAAGTTACAGGTGCCGTCCGGACTCTCTATCTCTTCCCTTGGGGGGGGGGGAATGACAAAGACATCTCCGCTTCTCTCCACCCTTCCGTCCACAGGAGCTGGCTCGGTTCCAGTCCTTCTACCCCTCGGCTCACCTCGACCAGGCCTCATGGCTCCCCCTCCCCCACCCAGCCCCATGGCTGGGCAGGGGAGGTCCGCACAGCACCCTGACCGGAACCAAAAAGAGCGAGCTCTTGGGAGTTCTTGCTTTTAACCCCCTGTGTTCTCAGAGGCGTATCCCTATCTTCAGTGGTCACTTCAGGTGCCAATATCCAAACTTGACCACTGATTGGTTTGACCCAACTTCCTGAAAAAAAAAAAATCACTTCCACGTCAAACCACGACACGCACCGCGACAGGCTACAACACGCTACCAAAATTTACATTAGCATATATAATACAGAGAAGGATAAGTATAATTGCAGTAGCTGTACACAGCAAAGTGTGAGTGAGTCAAAAAACAGTGAGACAAATGCTATTCCTGCTGAATAATTTTTGTGCACTTGGAGAAAAATTTCAGTCTTCCTTTGGTTTGTATAATCTTAATATTTACCTGGCATAATTTTTTGCCACAACCTACTATGTAACACAGACGTGGGATTAATGATCAATTCACATTAAGCCACAGGTGAAATCTAGGATTCAACAATTCAGACTTTATATGCCCTGAAATGCTTACAGGGCATAAAATAAAATAAAATAAAATAATAAAGTAAAATAACCTCTTTGCTTCTTTCACAGGGTAATATATTAGGTTCTCAGTGATTGCAGGTTGGAATAGTAGAGATGATCAACAAGGTTGCCACAACTATATGTTTGTCAGGGAACTAGGGAGTGGAAAATAAACACATGAGAAGAGGCAATTTTTGAACCATAGCACAAAAATATCTTAGTGCAGTTCTCAGTCTAGAATATGTATAGCTGCTGCCCTGCTAGCAGAGAGAGTTTCATCTGAATTGAAATAACTCTGACTTTTTGAGGCTTTTATTTAGGACATATTTAAGTCATTCTAAAAAGAAATCTTCAATTTTTAGTTTTAGCTTCAGATAAGTTGATTGCAAGCACCTCTGTGTACATAATGTCCTTCCATTACTTGTTTCTTGGTGTAACAGAAATATTCAACAACACTTTCTTTGGAAAGGCATTGCTGGCCGGGGGTCTGTGTGCAAATAACAAATGGGACGGGACGGTTGAGGAATGTGTCTCAAGCTGTTTATTTTCCAGCATCACTCTCATTACATGGTTATGACAATGGGAAGATGCCAGCAACTCAGATCCCAGGCAGCAGACCAAGAACTTAATGTTACAACTTACTTTACAAACATTTTGACCAATCACTTAAGCAAAAGCATATTGACACTAGTTCTATCCAACCACTACAAGCACACGTAACCTTTGGTTAAAACAATGCTCACTTATTTCAAATACAATACTTACAAAACACAATGCACAGAGTTCCATTATTAAGCTTAGAACTTCCTAATATTGTGCTAGATATACTTTTCTGTAACTTAAGGAGTTATTTTAGCCAAGCGTTAATACACTGACCATTGTTCCATTTGTCCTTACTTTCTACTTGTATAATTTTTCTGCTGACAAATCTTATGTCTACTGCTTAGCTCTAATCCCAGTTCTGCTGTCTCTGAGGCCTGCCCTTTGCAATTTGCCCGAAACCCTCTGATTTTAAGGACTCCCACAGAAAGGGAAAGCCATTTTGCCAGCAGCAATACAACTTTTGAATACTGACTACATCTAAATGAGAGACTTAAGGGTTATGGCAATTAACAAATGCTGCTGCTGATGTAATCCTGTAAAACTTGATGCGCTTCTGCTTTTCTAAAATTTCTGATTATGACCATATTAAAAGAAGCTGATGTTTATACATAGCTCTATAAATGATCTAGTGTCTGGGTCAGTTTATTAAACTTATGATCTTTCCTGCCTCCATTGTCCTAGCCTCTCTCTGTTTTTCTCAGAAAAAAAAAAAAAAAAAAAAAAAAAAAAAAAAAAAAAAAAGAAAAAAGATTCAGTCTTATCAGTGCTTAACTTTGTGTTTAGTTACTTGTTAGCTAGCCTTGTGTTCTGTATTTTAATACCAAGACTACCACTTAGATTGCATAACTACCTGAGTCTAATTCACCCTGGTTTTATATTTCCCAGACTGCTTCTATTGTTTCTACATCCTGCTTATACATGAATGTTCCCTGGTTTCTTTGAGCTGGAAGGTTATTCATAAGCTTAAAGGTGATAGAAATCTTCTTTTTCATCTTTCCTTCTCTCCTCACCTCACAGCTACTATGAGATATTAGTGGAGTGATTCTGTGAATATCAAGCGTAGAAGTTGTGGGGTTCAGCCCTAGTACTTCTCAGAGTAATCCAGCTGTACATAGTAATCTTGATGAAATTAATTGCTTACTGGAGCAAGAGCTGTGTGCAGTGCAGGGTTCTAGGTTGTGTCACAGCACTACAGTTACTATTCATTCTGTAAATTAATCTGCTGTATTCTTTTAACAATGGAAACTAAATGTATCATGCTAAAATCAAATCAATGCCATCCGGAGCAGTCACCAGAGGTCTCTTGATCCCTTTCTATCAAGGCTTTTGTTATTCAGACATTCCCCACAAGCTGGTTCTACTCAATAACAACCAATAAAGTAATCACCACTTAAAAATTTCCCCAGGGAATCTTTTTAAATTAAACAGGGAGTAATATATCTTATAGTGTCAATAATGCTCAAAATGTTAATTTGGTTGATGCTACCATGTGCCTCCTCAAGTCGTATTCCAAATGCTGCTCTGGGAAGATGACTTCTACTTGAATTCACTCTGTTGCTCTCTGCCTGCAGCACCAGTTTCAAATCTGTGGCTAGGGCTATCTGAGATAGGCTGTATAATGAAAGACTGTTCTGTGACCTGACTGCTTTCTCTACCTTTTAAATCTAAATACTGATAGTGATTTTCTTAAATTAAAATCAGACGGCAAGGATGAATGTGCTGAAAAGATGTTCTCAGATGGCTGACTGATAAGAGTCCCTACATGCAGCAGAAAGGTGTCCATCTGCTGAGCATAGCATGAGTCTGATTTACTAAGCAAATCGGGTTTAGCACCAGTATCAATAATGTAATTTTCTTTATTACATAAACTGGGTAGAAAAAGATTTTACAATGCAAATTTAGTCTATTAAGGACATTTCTGTGAATAAATTATACTAGATGTTCTTTTAATTCTTGTTAATACAGTTTTTTTTTTTTTTTTTTGTTTTCACAGATGTCATTTTTGGGCATTAGAAAATATTTTTTTCTCCTGCTGTTGTGAAAGAAGAACTGCAAGAACTGACATTAAAATTTTGAGAAATTTGTTCTGTTCTTTTTATAATAAGGGAAAGCAGTCCTGCCAAAATGAAAACCTTGCAGTAACTTAAATACTTGTTTAACTGTATTATTTCTTAGGTACTTGATATCATCCTATATAAACTAATGAAGTGACTATTTCTGAAGTTCCAATTACATAGTTATACTCTATAATCATGTTTTTATTTGTTAATTTGTTAAAAAAAATTCTATCTACAGTGGACACAAACTGACAACTTTATGTGTGACTACTAAAATGTGTTTTCAATATAAAATTGTGGATGAGATAACAAATGCTAAAAACTTCTGATTATGAGATGTTCATTTTAGGGTTTGGTTGAGCACCAGAGCAGACTAGAATTGGTACATTTTTTTACAATGAGGGTGATGAAGCCCTGCCACAAGTTGTCCAGAGGAATTGTGGATGCTCCATCCCTGGAAGTGCTCAAGGCAAGGTTGAATGAGGCTTGGAGCAACCTGGTCTAGTGGAAGATGTCCCTGCCTGTGGCAGGGCATTGGAATGAAATGAGTTTTAACATATCCAACCCAAGCTAATCTATGATTCTGTGTCCCAGGCTGGCCTCAGCCCATCCCCATCCCCATCCCCATCCCCATCCCCATCCCCATCCCCATCCCCATGGAGATGCCCGATGCCCAAGGCTGGGGCTGCCCCAGTGCCCTGCTTCTGGCTGGGATGGTAGGATTGGGCCAGCTGCCAAGGATCCCCATTGGGCACCCCAGCTGTAGCCATGCAGACAGAAGAGGTGTTAAACTCCTCTCCTCGCAAGCAAAACACTGGAGCAAGGAAACACCATTTGCAGAAGTGTGTGTAAGCATGGTGCCAGCTCTGCCACAGCTGGGTGAACCCTGCCGTGGTTGGCACAGGCCCCTGTGGTCATGCACGTGGTGATGGACACACTGCTCTGGGAGCCACTGGAAAACACAGAGTGGGCACAGACATAGGAAACCGTGCACAGATGTCATGGTTTAACTCCAGCTGGCAACGAAGTACCACAGAGCTCTGACTCACTTCTCCCTCCAAACATGTTTGGATGAGCAGAATTAGGGAAAAAGCAGGGAAACCGGTGGGTTCACTTTAATAACTGAAACAAAGTAAAATATAATGTATTATGTAATAATAATAGTAATAATAGTAAAAATAATGACTAAAGGGGGATGGGGAAGAGAAAGATAAAACCCAAGAAAGACAAGTGATACACATTAGCATTACTCATCACCTGCTGATCGATGCCAAACTCATCCCCATACCACAACCAGCCCCACTCCCAGGTAACTCCCCTGTTTATATAGTGGGCATGGTGTGAAGTAGCCTCCTGGCTAGTTCACGTCAGCTGTCCTGGCCATGTTCCCTACAGGCTGCTTGTGAAAAGATGAGACGCTGAGAAGTCCTTGACTTATGTTAAGCCCTACTTAGCAACAATAACAGCATCAGTGTGTTATTAGTATTACCCTCATGCTGAATCCAAAACACAGCCCTCTACAGCTACTAGGAAGAAAATTAAGTCTATCCCGGCCGAGCCCAACACAAAATAAAAAGCGAAAGCACTGAAAGCAGCTCGGTGAGTTTACGGCTCTTTGACGGTCGGTGAGTCGCGCTGATCGCCGAGCCGGCAGGGGGCGCTGTCAGCCCGCGCTCCGTGCTAGGAAAGGCAAAGCGCTGAGGCGGTGGGAATTCTGTGGGACACGGTGAGGGGGCCGTTCCTGTGGGGCACGGTCCGTGGGACACGGTGAGGGGGCCGTTCCTGCGGGGCACGGTCCGTGGGACACGGTGAGGGGGCGGTTCCTGTGGGGCACGGTCCGTGGGACACGGTGAGGGGGCGGTTCCTGCGGGGCACGGTCCGTGGGACACGGTGAGGGGGCCGTTCCTGTGGGGCACGGTCCGTGGGACACGGTGAGGGGGCCGTTCCTGTGGGGCACGGTCCGTGGGACACGGTGAGGGGGCCGTTCCTGCGGGGCACGGTCCGTGGGACACGGTGAGGGGGCGGTTCCTGTGCGACATTGTCCCTGGGACACGGAGAGGGGCTGTTGCTGTCGCGCACGGTCCGTGCGATACAGTGAGAGGGGCGGTTCCTGTGCGACATTGTCCCTGGGACACCATGGCGAAGGGTGTTCTTAAGGGACACGTCCGGCTCGGGCTGCCATTGCACGGAGTACTTCAGCTTAGAGAGTCCTCTTGTGAAAAATGTGTATTTTATGATTGGCTCTTCGCAAATATTAAATGGAATACTATATGTATTATGGAGGGTTATTTTGTAATACTGTATTAATCCTTTTTAAGCAGTGTGTTAAATACAGTTTTAGGTTACAAAATATTGTTAAAATAGAATCTCTGTGATGTAAGATTTTTTTTCTAGCTCAAGAAAAGGGATAAGATAATCAAGAAGCTCTTTGCACAGAGATAACAGCAACAGGAAATCTAAAGAGTTACGGCCTCCTTATCAGAAAAGACAAACATTCTTCTACCTTCTCTGTCTTTATGGAACCACCAGGATTAAGGGGAAGAAGTTGACAAAAACCAGAAAAAAATTTAATTTGCAAGGAATTTATGTATCATGTATGAGATATATGAATATGCAACAGGCTATTGCTTTTAAGGGTTACTCCTTTGTTCACAGGGCATGCTTTTCGTGGCTTAATGCCCGAGAGCATCCGGACGTCCGTAATTCTTTGTTCTATTGTCCTTTATGGTCCTAACTCTGATTGTCTAAATTCTTATTGCTCTAATTTTTATTACTGTTTTTATACTATTAAACTTTTAAAAATTTTTTAAAAAGTGATTGGCGTTTTTTACACTCTGAAAGCATCCAGGCCAGCCTGATATATACCTCCAGCATTGGTGACTCTACTGCTTCCCTGGGCGGCCTGTGCCAGTGCTTCACAATGGTTTCTGAGAATTTTTTTTTCTTAACTAAATACCCTTTGCAGGGTAAAACTAAACATTCCTTTTTAGTTTAAAATATTTTTAAGGCCTGAGGTGGCTCAAGGATGATGAATAATTGTAATTGTAATTCTAATTCTAATAGAAACTCTCTAATCTTGTCATATTTCTCAGATGAGAAGGGAGATTGTTCTATCCAAAGAGTGAGCACTGACCATCATTTATGGAGCAGGTGCTGTTTCCAGGAGAGGTGAGAGCAGTGCTGCCAGTAGCCTTTGTTATTTATACTTGCACCAGGGAATGCCAGTGCCTTGGCTGTGAGGTGAGATTGCCTTGTGCTTAGTGTTATAATAAACAACCCTTCTGAGAGAGACTTGGGGGTGCTGGTGCATAAGAGGCTGGACATGACCACCATCTGCCCTTGCAGTCCCCAAAACCAGCCATGTCCTGAGCTGCATCCAAAACAGTGTGGGCAGCAGGGGGAAGGAGGGGATTCCCCTTATCTGCCCAGCTCTTGTGACACCCACCTGGAGTGCTGCATCCAGCTCTGGGATGAGGGTCACAAGGCTTGAAACTTCAAGTTTCTTTTGTTTAAGTAAATATAAAAATAAGTAAAACATGTTAAAGCTTCATTTTCAGACTTTATGGCCAGGAATGCAGGCCTACATCATTGGTTCCAGTTGTCTGCTGTCATTGCAGGTTTGTTTCATCATCTCTTTTCCAAGGTTATAGTGATTGGTATAAAGTGGCAAAAAACTTCTTTTACATGTGTGGCAAAAGCAGAAAGAGGGAAAAAATTCTAGAGCACTTTCCTTGGCAAGAAAGTGCCATATATAGCAAAAGAGAGGTTTAGGTTTCTGCTCCATTTTATCCTGTTACCTATAAATGAAATCAGCTTTCATTGGGATTGCTTTTCATTACAGGCTTTGTAGTGCAATGCTCTGTCTTTTGCATGAAGGGTATTCACAGAAATCTCATCATCAATAATATCAGCAAAACCTTGTGCGAAAGAATTTCTTAATTTTCTGGTAGCATGATGCTACAGAGAACTTCCTGTTTGTCTCTTTGCCATGAAATCACCAATCTGAAACCATCATCAATTTGTTACCCCAACCTTCAGCCTTTCATGTAGGACAGAAAAACTTCGATGTGGACTTTCACCAGGGGATTTTCTGCAAATAAATTAATGTTAATACCTGTTTCTACTAATGTAGACCATGGCAAAGAACCACGGTGAGTTGTCCAGCCATTGTATAAGCTTGATGCACATTAGGGGGAATAAAACAATAAAGGAAAAATACTTTTATTTGAGGGAAGCATATGTGTGTATGGACTCTTGTCTGTACTTGATTATTTTTTTTGCCCTCCATTTTAATCCTATCTGAGCATTTCCCAGATGTCAAAGTACATGTACCCTTGTAATGCATGGCATTTTCTCTTGGTTTTAGTTCTGTAGGAAAGTTCTCTCTAAGTTTTGTTGGTTCATTTTTGAGAACTGCTGTGTATTTCAAAGACATATGTCCAGTCTTCCCCAGGGTGTTTCATCAGCAACCTGAAATGTTGCAATAGCAAAGATTACAGACTCTCATCAGGGAAAGCACACACAGGCAAGCACTTAATTGTCAGAAAGGGCGCAAACATCATCAAATTCCAATACTGCAACAGCTCATTGATTTAAAATACACTATTGACAACCATTTCTGTTTTTTCCCATACTTGCTACCAAGAGTATTCTTCAACAACATTTATTTAGAAGTGTAAATTCCCATACTGTGAGGACTTTTTCCCCTGGAGTAACTTAGAACTTTGAATGATCCTGTACAGTTTGCAAACATTGTATTCTAACTTTCCATCTTCCAAATTCAGGTCAATAATGACTCTATCACTAAATATAACTATACCAGAATGCTGGTATTAGTTTATCACAGAGTATATGTGATAAATGTATGTGTAGGTTACATGAGTGCGGTTCTTCTAGACAAGGCATCAGATACTGTCTGGAAATAAAATGAAAATTCATAGAACCAGATTGGTTTCTGTGAGCCAATATATTTCTGTCATTGTCTCAAGAAGATCCTTAGAGATCTGCTAGATCCTTAAATGTTGTGCTTTAGCATATTTTTTTTTCTTTTAGAATAATAAATTCTTAGAGACTTGGCACAGGTGGAGATGCCCAAGTCTCTTACAGACTTTAGAGGCAAAGGACCATTAATATAATTGGGCTCCTATTGTGCAAAGCACTGTGCAAAAATTAGGAGAAAGGAAAATCTGTGCTCAAATAAATAATCATCTCCAAAACTCAGCAGTTTGCTGAATGTTAGAAAATGTCTGGGTAATTAAAAAAAAAATACTTATTTAATGGAAAGTCCTTTTGATACATTAAGGCACTGAAGGTATTTCTCAATGCAAGGAAAAAAGGAAGATTGAAAGGCAAGTCCCCAACCGACAGCTCCATGATGTTGAGGCTGAGGAAGCTGCAAATTGCACCGTTTATAACCCAGGAGAGCAAGGTTTGGGCACATGGTTTCCCTTGCAGCCCCCTTAGCTGGCAGCAGGGGAATGGGGCTTTTGTGGTAAGATTTTGGCAGACTACCTTGAATGGGTCTGTAGAAGGAAACTAAAATTTTCTTTCTGTTTCCCAGCTAGCAAAAGGTGTAAACACAGGTATTGCCACCGTCTCTCTTTTCTGGTAATCCCTTCTGGTGGAAATAACTATTTAAATTATTTGCCTAAAAATATTTCTTAATATAAACATTTCCACTATAAGCAGTTGTATTTTCTAAGTTGGTTTTGGTGCTCTTTGAGAAGTCTACTATGAACTGCACACAGCTATGGAAGCCATTTTGCTCAAATTGGAAGATTGACAAAAATGGCCTTAACCAACTTCAAGATGGAATAATTTCAGATTCAGACATAAAAAATAGATTCTGGAGATGTATACATTGTCTCTTTATTTGCTTGAATATTGGTAGAAAAAAAAATAGTTGCCATTTGCAATAATTCTGTGCCTTAAAAGATAAAAAGCTTAATTCACATTGGATATATGTATGAGAATTAGGGAATTATGGTGTTGAGTCACTTACGTTTTTAGAACATTTGAGCTTGTCAGTGCCTACATCACTTGAGGAGGGAATTTATGGTTCCTAAGTAATCAATGTGCTTATTAAAGTTTTATTATAAATGGCTTTTTCAAACACTCTGGCTTTGGAGTGTGACCACCTCTATGTTACATCCATACTTCTGAAATTCCTAGAAAGAGTAAAGTTGTCATCTAAGTGGACCAGCTGCTTATCTTTTTCTCCAAGAAGTTCTAATGAATTGGTTTTTATTAGATTAGATTTGATTTTGGCCTTGAAAATTTTGCTGCATAATCTAAGCATTTCTCCAAAGCATTTTGTACAAAAATATCTCATCTGTTTTTCAAAGTATTTTCTAATATAGATTTATGGTTGTCTTGAAATCTAATCTGGAAATATTCTGGAAAAATACGTCCTTCTAAAAAAGTGTGCCATATTAATAAGACACAAGCTTTTCAGTCTTCTCAAAGTCAGAAAAAGGAGACAGTAAAGTCATATTTTTAGATGTGGGATCAGTTAGTCACTACCACTCCTTATTATACTGACCTGGGAAGCATACTTGTGTCTGACAACCTCCAATTAGAGAGTACAATTTGCTTCTTGACTCAGGCAGTGGTGATTTATGTGGCAAAAAAAGGAGATTGTTTTTCTTATGCTTTGTTCTGTAGAATAACCTGACCATTGCCCTTCTTCAGGCAGCACAAGACAGGCATTGAAGGTAGATTCTCAAGGGGACTTCTGTTGCTGCAGTACTAACCTTCATAATTCCTAGTTTTGCATACCAGAGGGCTAGATGAGTTCGCGACGCAGAAAAAAGACTATGAATTCTGTCACTCTGTCCTTGCATCTTATATTTTATCTTTATATTTATCTTATATTGCATGTAAAAATGGGTTTGTAATTCAGCATGCCAAAATGGCAAAACCTAAAGGAGATAGGGAAAAGCTACCAGAGGAGGTAGCCCTGAGGTCAGTGCCTTTGGGGAGCTCTCTGTCTCTCATGGCCCTCCCCATCTTCTTGCTACTTTTAAGAAACAAATGTTAATTTCCTCTAGGACTTAGATTAATTTTTGAATTCCAAGGATCCATCTCAACCTAATGGCAAATGGTTTTATAATTTTTCTATGCAAAGAAGAAGTTCACAAGGGAAGATTGAGAACAGCTTGTCTTCTTGTTTCCAGTGGGATACTGTCCTGCTGAAAAGTTTGGTAAGTCAAAGTTTTATAATGTGGTTAAGATTTTGATCTGTATTTTCCAGCTCCTAAATAGATATTCTGATGACTTTATGGAGATTTCCTATACTCTCTTTCATCAGGTTGAAATAGAGTATATTGTTATCTTCTGTGTGTGAGAAATTAAGGGGAATGTCAGTGTTACGTGTAACAGGAGTTCTTAAGTAGGAAGTGTCCACAGACTTGTACTGAAATATGGACAACGGAATATGTAAAGGAATTCCAACCTCAGGGTGGTCAGAAAAGCCTTTATCCAGCATTCCTTAATGGAGACTAAATAAAACCCTATAGACAGCACCTATTTTTCAGGTTGGGGTTTGAAGTGATAGAAGAGGAAACAAAACATGAAGACAAAAAGGCTCTTTCAAATAAGAATAGCAAATATTGTCATTTTCAGAAGTGTCTTGCTGTTACTTGAAACCTTGCTATTTCTAAAATAACTGAAACCTGATATTTTGTTTAGTCAGGGAAATGTCATATGTAAGTAATTTCTTCCTTCTTACTGTGATTGTTTTTGCTCCCTGGTAGTTCATATTGCTAATTTGGTATTATTTAAGTCTGAACTACATCTGAGTTACCCCAGTTAAGGATTTGGCTTAGAAACTTAAATTTAATTTGCACATCTTAATCCATTAAGTATAACTTAATTTCCATATCATTAATATAAGGGGGGGGGAACCCCACTCCATGCCATATATACTTAGTACCAGATTTATATTATATTCCTTATATTCCTTCCATATATACTTAGTATCAAATTTAAGTGTTGGTGAGTTCTCATTTTTTTGTAGGTAAAATGGAAAATATGGATCAGATTGGTATCCTACCCTCATATTTTTAGGATCTGAGATCTAGAATAAAATTAAAGTGCTGACCATTTAAATAATACCCTAATTTTGCATTAAATGTGTTGAAGAGAAAGGACAATCCTTTGGATATGCTGGATATTGCTATAGTGGATATGTTTTCTGTGCTGTCTGTGGTGATTCCTGTGAACAGTGAGAGATTAATCTGTACAGTTTATGATGGTAGCCTTGCTGATAGAAGCAGATACTTTCTATTACATTAATGTTCCTTTTAAGTAGCAGATTGCCAGACACAAACTTTATATAATCTCATTCCCCATACATGCAATATGTGTGTCTCTGAGTATGGCTTTGTAGATTCATTTAGCACCTAATGCCCTTTTAATGAAAGATGGGTTTTAGCATCTCTTTGTAAAGCTTGTGATGCAATGATTTTTCATAGTGCTTCATAGAAGAGGCATTTATAATTTTCAACAGTTATGCAACTCTGATATTCAGTTTACTGGATGAAGAGGGGAGAAGAAGCAAAAATGAAAGTGAATTAGGTCAGAAACCTCACATTGAATGCAGTACAGCCTCATGACAATTCATCCTGCTCTTTCTGCTGAAAAGTGTATACTAAACTGATGAGCTGCTTCTGCTGAAGAGCTCAGATGCAGAACTAATGTCCACCATCCACCAATGTATCTCATCAAAACCTATTTGACAAAATACCTGATCAAGGCCATTGATTATTCACAATTCCAGAATAATGGAATTAAGTGTGGAAAGAAATTAGTTCTCCCACACAATAACTAATGTTGAAGAGGATACAGAAACCATTTATCTATCTGCCTTTGTTGGGCCAACCAGTATGAAGACCTACTGCTTACGTTGCAAATTCATGCTTCATTTCTGGTTTAGGAAACATAAGGGAGTGGTGGTCATGGGGAAATTTATCGGAGCAGAGCAATCAAGAAGAATGGAGGCAGTATGAGGGGTTTGCTTCTGACTTTAGAAAGTTAAACCCAAATAGACAGACCGCTGTAAAACAGAAAACTAATGAATGTCTTGCTCTTCAAATACAGACAGTAGTTACGGTGGTTTGGAATATTAGACCAGACCGTGAGCCAAAATAAAGTTAACTGGGAAAAAATTGTGCTAATAGTTCTTTAGCACTATTTAAAAAAAAAACTTGTCAAAGCTGGGGATCTAATTAATGCATTAGATTGCATTTGTTGGTAGCAGATGCAGAGCAGACTGTTTCTCAGTTGATTTAACTCATGTTAGTGAACAAGTATAAAGCAGTACAGGAGTGAAATATTGTTTAGGAATATATGAGTTGAAATGGTTCACTATTATCCAATTACCAGAACTAAAATTGGAAAACCTGACAAATATGAATGGGATAGAATATTTAAATTATTATAAATAATTATATTGCAGGAGGTATTAATCCTAAGCTTAAGCTAGTATTTCTTATTGACCCTGCTTTTCCAAAATTTTAGTCAGACTTCCTTGTACCTCTTCTGTCTATCCTGTTCTGTGTCAGGTAACTCATGTTGACTACCACCCAGAACATGAACCTTTGATTTGGTTTGGTAAATAATATATTTTTCCTCTCTGGCAGCAAATGCTTCCAGAGTGCATGGAATGAAATGGCAAAAAAGACAAGTGGGAAAAAAATTCAGCCAAAAATCTGTAGTAGTTCTTCCTTTTCAGAGAGGTAAATTTATCATGGAAAGTTCTCTTGTCTGTTTCAGTAGACCATGAGACAGCAGGTAGGTATTATTAAGATGAAATATTCAATAGCTTTTTCCTCTATTAAGATACTTCTTAACCATATACAGTAGGGGACAGTACCTAATGAGTATTATTCCCAGTGGAATTTTGAACCAAGAATTTACCTAGTGTATTCAGTAGTGAACCCACACTTCAGGTCCTTGCTTTGGTGGACCACACTTATTTAATAAGAAAACTAAAAAATTGTACCACTTGTGAAATTTTTATTATGTAGTTTCCTTATTTCAGGGCAGGGTTTTTTTGGTTGGTTGGGTTTTTTTGGTGAGCTTAAATATGCCATGAACTTATGCTTTTCCTTCTACATGTCAGGATCTGGATGCTGGCCCTTTGACGGCTGTTGGTTTTTGGAGAATTGCTGTAACTGATTATGCTTCAGTAGCTTTCTTTTCCCTCTATCCAGAGTTCAGACTTACCCTTGTTTAGATACCAAGCTAAAGTAACAGTGAATTCTTAACTTGAGTTTCATGGGCTTCACTTTCTAGATCCACTAATTAGATAATCCTGTAATTAAATCTCAAAAGTGATTCCAGGTGGTGAAATGCCTTGTGAACTGGAATGACTGGACAAAATGCAGTATGATGTGTCAGTTTCCTTTAGAAGGAATATAGTTTCATCCTACCATTTCCTTTATATCATAGCCTGTAATTAGAAAAAATTATGTTCACTTTTCTTTCCTGTCTTACAGAGTTGAGACCCACATGCCCCATTCTCTTGCCAAGTTTGAGTGTCCATGGTCACCAGGGTATATCCATGGGGAGTGCTCATCAGCCATCCTGTTGAATTTAGATTGTTGTGTAGCAATGAACTCAGGATTCACTAGGCCAGTAAGAGAATAGATTAGGACATGGCTTCATGGGTAGGGCACTATGTGATAGATGGATAGCTTCAGTTCTGCTCCAAAGATTCATATTTTATTCAATGCTGTTTCATCATGTCCCCTTTCAACTGTGTTTTAAAAGGAATAGTTCCTGCTTAGCTATTTCGAAGACCGGTCATAGACCCCTTCTTTCAGGAAAGAGCTAAAAGCTGTGAATCTGCAACAGATAAAAGCATTTTTCTGCAAATTGTGAAGCACAGAGTAGGTCATGGTCACATTTCAAATGCATCTTTGCGCTTACTGTTTCCAAAAACAGCTGCTTCCTTTCCCTCCTTCCCCCACAACAGAAAATGAATTCTGGAAATACTTCTCTCAGGAGCAAAGGGAGGCCTAAGGAAAGATTACTGACTCCACCTTTTTCTTTATCCTCTTTCCTTCTCTCTGGTAATCTTGTGAAAAGTGTACACTTGTTACTGTAGGCTAAGCATCCTGGAGGAAGGCAAGAGCAAGGCTCAAGGTTCCAGTGGCCCTTATCCTCCTGGCAGCTGCTGGGTGAGGATGTTTAGTCTCTCCTGCCCCTCTCCAGCCTGCCTGGCTCTGGCTTGGCTGTTCCACCACCTCTGGCAGATCTTTTCTTATCTGGTGGGGTAAGGTAGCAGTGAACCCTGACTGTGAGAAGAAGGCCATTTCGCAGTGAATGTCTTTGTGAATGGGGAAACGAGGCCTAAGGTTAGTGATGGGAGGCCAAACAAATCCTCTTTAAGACCAAGTTTGGCAAGAGCTGAGCTCTCTTGATCTCTTGACAATTGGAGTCTCTTATGAGTCCCCTTCTGCTGGAGCTTGACCAATTAAGAATTTTTGTGCAGGATAGAAACAGTCTGGATGTTTATCCTAGAGGATCATCAGTGAAATGGAAGATGAGGTAAATAACTAGAGCAGTCCTCAGAAGGGAAGAGGGTGAATTTGTGAAAGAGTGAACACAGAAATCAAGAAGCTGGAGACAGGAAGAAGGCCAGAATTACCTTTAGACCAACAATAATACCAGTGTCTATCTTTAGTACCACATATTAATGTCTCTTTGGATGCCCTTTTAATCCTCCCTTGTGGAGCAGTGGTACCTTGAGCAGGTATATGGAGACCTTTCAGAGAGGTGGATGCTGGAAAGTGCAAGTTTGACTATGGAATGCCTGAATTGCTAGTGCTTACTCTCCTTGTTAGCCTTGGCTTTGATACCATGGAAGAGGAGAAAAAAGCTGAAGGTGAAAGAGAAAAAAACAGCACAATTTAGCAGCAGACATTTTCAGCAGACATCCTATCTAGTGCTGATTGCTGGTTATTTTCTTCAGATTTTTGTTTTCCCTAAAACTGTCCAGTGGTCATCCTTCAGCCTTACAAAACCCAGTCAGTATTTCTGATTTGTGATGGAAAGCAATCCTTTCTATCCTACATTTTTTTGCAAGCCAGCCCTCCCTAAATTAGATATTCTTCCAGCTAGCAGTGAAGACAAGACTAATGTGTCATCTTCAACCTGGTAGCTGACCTTCATCTTACAAGTAAGAAAAGGATATTTGTTTAATTTACTTTTTTTGGTGTGGTGATGAGGGGCTGTGGTTGATTGCAAAGCTGTCTGAGAAATCTGAGAAAGTGAGTTGAATAGTTCAGCTGACATGCATGTGTAACTCCAGGCCATCAGGATATTCAAATGAAAACTGGGTGACTTGAAGTGTGATAAATAAGAAAAGGTTTTTTTCATTGAGGAAATTCTAACTTCACTGTGCTTTGATTTAGACTTTAAATAGTTAAAGAAAAAGTGCATGGTAACAGACAGAGGCAAACTGCAGATTTTTTCTAATTTACTTTGTATTCCAAAATTATCACATTAAACAATGCAAGGGCATATGATGACCCTGCAAAATTTTTATGATACTACCAAAATATTTTCTTATTAATTATGGTCCTCTGACAGAAGCATAAATATATACATTCAAATTCAAATGCTGATATAGATACAAATGTAATAATGAAAGTTGTCAGGGCTACACTGGTCTTGAAAGGTGATAGAACTGTGGGACGATATTTTGGTGATGACAAATGAATCCCATCTGTCTTTCTGCATAGGGCTGGAGAACAATCTGAAGTGATATAATTTATTTAGTTATATCATTAGAGAAGGGTGTTGGAATATGCTGCATCTTATTCTTCCTTATTCTTCAGTATTGCTTCCTTGTAAGCAAACCTTACTTTCCCACTGTCCTTCCTTTTTCCCAATATAAGAGTATATAAGACATTAACTTCTTAGAATCAGTGCATGATAAAAGCAACATACAAGATATGGAAATTTACTAGTCTTGATATGTTGATTTATTAAGCTTTAAATAACATTTGAGTTTCTTGTAGTCCAGTTTCCACACAGGCATAATGACTTTCAGCCTTCACTTAATAAAGATTGCTTCATGGGTATAAGCAAAAGAAGGTGAAATAAAACAATGTAAAATGCACTGTCCTGTTACTCATAGTGTGTGAATAATGACTTGAATGAGACTATATCAGCAGTGAAATTTGCTGTGCCTGGTTTCTGAATTGCTTTTGTCAGGGTTTTACTTTTTGGGACAGCTTTTCCTGTATTTCAAGTAGTCAGTGAAGTGTCATACAGTGAATGCTTCTCAGTTTTAGTTTTGCATTTTTATTCACTTGCTTTCCTTCTATCTATTTCTATTTAGGTTTTTATCAGAAAAGCAAATGCTTGACCTCTTTTCTTACCTTAATTACAAATCAGTTTTGATACTAAAGTAAAGGATATTTCATGACTATTTGGCCTGCAGCTTCGGTAACTGTGGCAAGATCAAAATCCAGTTTTAATAAATTTCCAATGTATTTTCAGTATGTCCTTGATCCTAATATTGAAGTTGTCTCCAATGAGCAGAAGCATGTCATGTCATAGTTCAAATAATATATTGCCTATTCTTCTACTTTGTGTCTTTTCTGTACGTGGACAAGGTCTCTGAACACTAAATGCTAGTTTAGGCTTTAAGAGGCATTCTAGCACCTCTAGTACCACTGCACCTCAGGTAATGAAATCTTATCTGACTCATGGAACTGGCAGATGAAAAGATCCCTTAGGGTCTGGCTTTTCTTGCAGTGAATGCATTATTGTCTTCTGCTTTTGAAGAAGTTTTATCTTTCAGTGTTTCAACTGCCAAACAAAAATGCCCCTATGCTTGCCTTTCTGAGATTTTTCTGTAAATTCATGCAATTTACAATCAGGACTTTTTCTCATATTGATCCCTACTTTTTTCACATTCCAGCTGAATACCTTTATGATGCCAAGTTTTACTTTTTCTTTTGAGAAAATATAAATCCACCCATATATTAAAAGTGATTTCCCTGTTCACACTTCCCTTAATCTTTTTCCTTAATCTGATGGAATGGCAACATTTTGAGGTATCTTTTTGATCTGCCCCAGTACCAATTTCATCCTGAGAACTCCCTTGGCCTCTCTTAGGACATCTGGTTCAATTCAAGCCAGACAGACACTTGTTTTGCACAGTTGTATTTTATGCTTTTGAAACTGAGTCCAGCCCAGGTCTTAATTAGCAATGACATATTCCCTGAACTCTGGGTTGGTAAGAGCAGATAACTCTAGGTTGGTGAACAGAAGATAAACAGCGGTTGCAGCATTCTTGGCTAGGAATCATGCCCTCAATGCCTATGCTTGATATGCAGGCATAGTCCCTAAGCTGCTTATGCTCATGTCCATCTGCTGAGATGGCAGAGTGCCTTGTTGCAAGTTGTTTGGACTCCTGCCTTGAGCACAGAGGTGCCAGGCAATGATCAGCAGCCTACATGACAATGCAAGCATCATTTCTTCTAAAAGAACAGCTCCTTTAAGCAATTAGTGTATTACAGGCTGCTACCATGGGCCTCTTAGAGCATGGCTACACCTGTTGGTAATTGTGTGCCAAGAAGAGAATCCATGAACCGTACCAGTGAGCAGTCTAACCAGAGCAGTGTCATTTTTAGCTGCCAAGGAGACAGGTTGCACTGCCGCAGGGGTACAAAAACTCATCAGTAGTTCTCAGAGTGTCAAAAAAGGATCTCAGCAGGCCAGAACTGCCTGGAGGCACATCCAAAACAGTCACTACAATGGCCCCCATGTAGCAACTAAAACAAAGTAACAGTAAACAGAACCTGTGTGACAGCTTTCCTCCTAGAATCAGTAATTATATCAAGATAAAACAAGATGGTTTGGTGCTACCTTCTTCAAAGAAAAATAGAAGACTCTGACCTTATTCTTTCCACTGAATAAACACCTGTGATACAGAAAAGAAGGTAAGATTCGTTTTTTGTAGGCCTAATTAAGTAACCCTACATAGTAGTGGGACTCAACATAGCAGTACTTCACCACTTTGCTAGCAGAAAAAACAAAAGGCAATGAGGAAATTCTGAATAATGTTCCATGCAACTGCAGAAGAGGGGACTGCCCTGATGTGCAAGTCCTTTTTCAATGTCTGTTTTGTCTCAGGAGACCTGTACCTTCAGTTTAGGGTACAGTAGCTGCCTGACAGCAGGAGAAATTTCATCAGCTGGGGTTACTGAAAGTATTTCATCTTGAGATGTTTTTAGATCACCACAAGCCTTTTGTTTTGAAGATGACTCCAGAAGCAGCTTCTAACCCATTCTGCCAGCCTCGTGCTATCCAGAAGTCAAATCTACAAAAAAATAAGCCAGGATATTTGAAAAACAAAAAACTTTTTGGGGAAGTTTTAACAGCTTTTATATGCATTGTCCTAGTTAGCTCATTTCAAAGATGATAAACTGTTACACACACACACACACACACACATACATATATATATATATATATATATATATTTGATTTTTAATTTAAAATTTCTATTTAACTGAAAAAGAATGTTTTTATTTAGTTTTAAACTGCATTGCAAAACATTTTAAATTGAGCAGATTTTGGCCATGCTAGTAATTTTTAGAATTTTAGTAGTCTATAAAGTTAGTGAAATATTCACCTAAGGGAATCTTGAAACAACATTTCATTTTTATTTTTGTTATACAGCCGAGAATTGAAATCAGTTGTAGCTTTACTTCCCAGCAATAGCCTTGGGGTAATTTAAAATCTTTGAGTTGCTGGAGTGGACAAAAGAACTTGTGAAAGCCTTTGTGTGTTTCCAAGTGCATACAATGAGCTGAAGGGCTGTTACCAGTCTGCTCTGGCTTACTCGCAGCTGTCACAGTCTGTGTCAGGTCTCACTGCGATCAGTGGGACTTCTGCCATTAACTTCATTAGGACTAAGATTTGCCCTAAGCCCCAGCTGATATTTTGTGTACACCATTGGGGTTATGCTATTTTCTGCCAAATTATCATTTCGAGTGCCAGATGAAGGGATTTTGGCAAAGCCTGGTGAACAAAGGCTGTTGGTTCCCTATTATGGGAAAGTTTTAGTTCTGATACACGTAATAGCCTTTGGATTTGCACAGTACAGCTGAGTTCAGAAACTAGTCTTGTGTGTGCAGACTCATGATGAATGCCAGAGCCGGGGTCTTTGATACCTGCAGGTAACATCATAAACAGCAAAAAAGGCCTGTGAACATGTAGATAATGTAATTTAAATATAGATTGGACTTTGTGTGAATCTTTACTGTCTAATTGGAAAGAAATACAAAATTACCCCCATAACACAAGAATATTGAATACCAAGTAAATAACCCATTGCATTTCTTCTGTGTGCTGTCCGAAAGAGTCTGGATTGATATTTCAACATCATGTCACAGATTCATTGACTGCAGAACTAGCTTATTCTTCAGGAAGCATCTTAGTCTGGAATTGTTCTGGCTGGAAAGTAGGAGTTACTTTACTCATTATACAGTTTTACATTTGTTGATCTAAAATTATTTTCGGAATAACAATTTAAATAGTCACAGCTCTACTATAAAATGCTGTCTGGCAGCTTTAGTTTGTTCTTGGGTCTATAAATATAAATCCTACTGATAGTAATATAGTTTCTTTGTATAGACCCAAGGGTAAAGTTTGGTTAATGATATTTTCTTCTTACACAAGATATATATAAGTTCGTGTAGGTTTTTTGGCTGGCCATGTTTTATGGTAGCAGCTGACACAGAAACTAAGTGCTGATCCCTTTGCCATCCTCTCAGGAATGATGCTGATACATGAGGAGCTGTTGCTCATATGACTAGCACCAGTATTCTTTTCTCTTGGGTAGCAGAAAACAGATGGAGATTATTGTACTCTGAAAAACCTGACTCTGATCTAGAAGATAAACTTGGAAAAGGAGAAAACACTTCTGGTTTTTCATTGTACACTCTTCTATATCAAAACCTAATGCAGCTGTCATTGAAGGTAAGAAGCCCAATTGCATTGCTTATGATGGGAAGAATATCAGACTTTGGCCTTTCTGCTGAGATCAACCAAAAGTAGAATTTAAGGGTGACTGTGGCAATGTGATGTAGTTATGATGTACAAAAATTTCAGAAAAGCATAAAAAACCTAACAGTAGTCATTGTCAGGACTATCAAGTGCAGCCTCTTATCTTTGAGAGTAGCCAGTAGTGGGTGTCTAGGGGAAAGTATGAACACAGGGCAGATGGTGATAGGATTTTCTCCAATATTAAATGAGAAACTCAAACTTCTCTGATACAGAACACACAGAGTCAAAAGAGTAACTATTTTGAGTCTCTCATATCCTAGTTTGTGTTCAAAATAGCAGAACATGTGACAGCTCCACATTCCATTACCACTATCAGCTAGTTCAAAGCCTAAGCCAGGGTAAAATTATGGGCAAAGCATGCATCACACTCTACATTGTATGAAAAGACTGTGCTGAAGAGATTGAAGATGTAGGAGGAAACTGGATGCAGATTAAAAGGCCTTTTAAAACAACAAATGGAAACATTCCCTGGGTGCCTACAATCATTTTCAAATACACCTGACAATTAATTCCTCCTAAATTCATATTTGTGTTTCACAATGAAATGCTGAAGTCCAGCATTTTACCCAAAAGAAATCTTTTACTTCCTCATTTTTTAAGCATCCCTTGTGAATTATAAGCTCCACTAATAGAAGAGTTAGTTCTTTTAAAATTAAAGCTAATGTCAAGGCCTCTTGTGTTTGCTAGCCTCTCTGCAATTTACTTCTCATTGTTAGGACTCAGAATGAGACAGACATAATAAACCTCCTTGTGGTCCACAGAGCCTTTGTGCTGTAATGAAAGCTGAAAGCAAATAATATGAGAAACTGGCAGCTTCTCAATGTAAGTAAGAAAAACAGGGAGAAGAGAGGAACATAAAGGATGATGCTTCAGTAGTAGTGATAATAATGACTCCATCTCTATTTCCCTACTGAGCAGAGCAAATTGTTGAATTAAGCAAACATGAAAAGGTCGGAGGAAAGAAGCCAACAATATCTCTTTTTATTGTCTGTAGGACACAAGTGGAGTTTAGATGCCCAGGGCTGGGAAACAATTCACTGTACCCCTAAAACCCCTGCAACACCTACTTTCACAAGTAGGATTTTGAACATGCACACTAACAAGTTTGCAAAAGCAAAGAGAGAGGTGTGTGCCTCTAACACCTGCCTTGCCCTTCTGTGGTCCAAAAGCAAGGTGCTTTTGGGGTTTCCCAGTTTTTCTAAATCTCCAAACATGCATCAGTGTCCTTCAGGTCAAGACTTACATACAGCTGACTACTTTCTGTCAGATGGAGAATTGTATGCTTTACTTCTATTTGAAGCTAACTCACAGTATGGTTTCTGGTTTCTTTAGCCAGTGACTGGGCAATTTAAAATACACAAACAGTCATAGGAAAAAAAAACAAACCCAAGCCTTTTGAATTTCTTCTTAACTTGCTGACCTGTCTATTAATTTACATTTGCTTTGGTCCTCTGAAGCTTGATTTTATGGCCTCACAGTAGTTCATCTTCTGTGGAAAGGATCAAGTTGCTTTTCCTTGTTACTGCAATAGTTAGTCAGTCATTATGTGCTATATGTGGCAGTAGGATATTGAATGAAGTCCCTCCTGTTGAAAGTGGTAAATGTACCCAGGGGTCTTGTCTTCCAGATAAATGGTTTATGTTATTTTTCAATAACTGAAGTCCAAAATGTAGGGGTTCTGATAAAGTTGGCTGTATGAAAATTGTAATTTTGGGATTTGAATTACTTTGGATTTGGTGACTTCACATATGAATACATGAACAATTAACTCAGGAGTCTATTTTTAAAGCAAATTCCCTAATAAGCTCTCATTTTACCATGCTGTGTTTTGTGTCACAGGATAATCTCTGAACACAGACTAGTTCCCTTTCTGATGAAATAAAAGTGGTAGACATATTGAAGCTTTCCATCCACTGTACTGTAGTCATTAATGGGCATTCACTTAGAGTTCCTCTGAAATAAAACTTTTGAAACTTGTGTAGTGTGGATGTCTGTTCTCCAGCAAGAATTGTTTTGCTCTATAAATATGCTCTGGTTGTGCTGCACAACCTCTAAATGCAGGCATAGCTTTATGTTAAGATTTGACCTTTTATTCCTTTATATCTACTGAAAAAATCTAGAGAAGAGAATGGAAGGAAACCAATAGAGAGTGTTTCAGTGGACAAAAACCAGCTACTGACTGACATAGGTAAAGACATAGCTATATAACCCCCTCACACAACACGAAGAAGAGAGAAGAATAGAAAGAGAAATAGGAAAATTATCCTATCTTTCTGTTTCTATTAAATAGATACTAGAAATAGGAGGTAGGTTCTGTAGAAATAGGAGGTTAAATATAATGTTTTCAGTCCACTTCAAAAGGACAAGGGGTTAAAGCTGTCAAAAAATACTTCCTAATGCAGCGTTCACAAATGTGATTAGGGAATAGGAAGCATTCATCTCCCAAGGACTTTGATTCATGAAAAAACATGGATCCTGGATAGGCAGTATGCTCCCTGTGAACCTCATCAGGAACAGCTTGGAGTCAGCTACAATTATTGCAAAAGCAGGCTAGGGAATTAGAACTGAGCTCAAGTAAGTAAGTGACATAAGGTGACCCTCCCCACTATGCACTCTGCAATACTAATTAAAGAAAAATATAATAAATGAGCCATGTTTGTAATTAATTATGAATTTATGGCTCTTTTAACTTTAATAAGGTAAAATTCTAAAGGCAGAATATTTTTTCCTCCAAAACACCTCTCTTAAATCTCTAAGGCTGTTGTTTACTTTTGCAACAGTTTCTGTCATTTACCAGGAATACCAGGATATTGTCCAAAACCCTCAGTGAAACAGTGTTCTGACAGCAGGTTCCCTATATCACCTCTTTCAAAAAGAGTAATTAACTGGGCTCCCCCAAAAAAGGCAAGAAAAAAAACTGTACTCTGTGACTTTCCACAGAGTATTTTGAGTTGGAAGGGGCAGGATCATTGAGCTCAACTCTTATGTGAATGACCTGTACAGGTATCAAATGCACAAGTTTGCTGTTACTGGCACCGTGATCTGACAAAATGAGCTAGTCTCAAGGTTGGGATTCTTCAAATATTCTTGGATAAACACTTACACAAGTAACTATAATCCAAAACATTAGATATAAGACAACAGTTGATAATCTCAAAGATTCACAGATTCATGTTCTGGTTTTGCATGGGCTGGTTTTCAGTAGCAGAGGGGTCACAGAGGTGGCTCCTTTGAAAAGCTGCTGGAAGCTTCCACCAAGTCCAGTAGAGCCAATGGCTGATGGCTCTGAAGATGGACATGCTGCTGGCCAAGACTGGGACAACTAGAGAGGCTGGTAACATCTCTGTGATGACATATTTAAGAAGATCAAAATAAAATCACCCAGTTTTCCTTCTAGAGAAGAGGAGGAGAAAGTGAGAACATATGAGGGATACAACATGGAGACACCAAGGTCGGTGGAGAAGAAGGGGGAGGAGGTGCTCCAGGTGCCAGAGCTCCTCTGCAGACCTTGGTGATGACCATGGTGAAGCAGCTGTGTCCCTGCAGCCCAAGGGGATCCACGGGGGATGCAGAGATCCACCCACAACCCATGGGAGGTGCCCATGCCAGAGCTGATGGATGCCTGGAGGAGGCTGTGATCCAGTGGGAGACCCGGTGGAGAGAGGGAGCCCTGCTTCCAGGCTGGAGCAGCCTGTCCTTGGAGGACTGCACCCCGTGGAAGAGTGACCCATGTCACAGCAGTTTTGGGAGGAATGTGTGCCTGTGGGGGGAATTCAGGTTGCAGCAGGTGCGGTAGGGCTGCTTCTTGTTAGAGTGGACCCATGCTAGAGAAGTTCACAGAGAACTGTCTCCTGTGGGAGGGACCCCACAGTCTCACAGGGAAAGGACTCCTCCCCTAGAGCAGTGCAAAAAAATCTCGGTGATGAACCCACCGAAACTGCTGTGCCCTGTCTCCCTGCGCTTTGGGTAGGAAGGGGGGAGGGGCTGGTGGGGAAAAAGTGTTTTAAGGGCTTATTGTACTTCTCATTATCCTCCTCTGATTCTGTTATTAATAAATCCACTTTGCAACCTTAAGCTGAGGCTGTTTTGCTGTTGAAGTGTTTGTTTCATGAGTGCTTATCTCACTCATGAACCCTTAATTAATTTTTTTTTCTCTCCTCTACTCAGCTGTGGTAGGAGAGGGTGAGCCAGCAACTCTTGTGGGTCCCTGGTGTTGGGCCAGTGTCAAACCACAACATATGAGTACTCTGGTTGTTAGAAGGGGACAACATAGTCTTGCAGATCTGTTCCTTTTTTTTCTGGGACCAAGAAAAACATAAAGCAATGCAGACAATTTCTTGGAGTGATGACAGGGAACAATAGCTTTTAATTTAATTGTGCCAAAAATCCTTGTCCTTAGCTTGTAATCACTGAAGTTTTACCCTGCTTTTCTTGTACCTTGACATATGTCTTCTCTGTGTTGATAAAGTAACCAGTGAAGTTTGAGTTCTCTGTAAGTTTCTGGTAGATTTATTTTCATTATACATTTCAGGATTATTTATCTATTTTGCACTTTTAACCTGTGTGTTGATGATTGTTGCACTTCTTCTGAGGTAGTCTTTGGCAGCCTTCTTAAAATGTGGCAGTCTTAAAAAAATCTGAAAACAAAATGAGTTTGTAATTCAGGCATTTTATATTCCTCTCTCTCCTGGGTGTTGTTTAATTACATTATTCATCTCAGTACAAGTCATAACAGAAGATCTCTGATTTTTTAGGAGTAAACAACAACTAAGAGATAAGTGTCTTGTGCATGCTAAAAACAAATGTATGTGTTAATCTGTAGATAGCTGTTTTATCATTTGGGAGCAGAAATATCTGGAAGTACAGTCATAATGAAGATCAAGTGAGGGCAGTTTTCCTGTACTGGAGAAATCACAGCATACAGATTATATACTAAGATTGATCCTTTAAATTGCATTCAGTGGGGAAGATAATGAAATCTCAGAGTTGGGTTAGATACAGCAATATAAGAGATGGGGATATTATCACTGGAGGCTGCATGGTTTCAGTTGAACTCATTTACCATTCTCGTTAAAATCACTGTAATGAGAAAGAAGCTCTGTTCTGTTTATAATGTTTCCTGTTAGCCTGTAGCATGCAGCCTATTAGAAAGAAAGCAGCAAAACACAATACTTGCACCAGTTTTCACTGTTGCTTGTTTGCTGAAAGGATGATGGGAGGAGCTGCAATCAATGTGTGTGTTAGATCTGTGTGCAGCGCAGTTCATCCATCCCAAGTGTGTGGCTTTAGCACTCAGAGGATGAATTGGTAGGGCATGGATTGATAACTGACAGAAAACTCATAGAATCATTAAGGTTGGGAAGATATCTAAGATCACGGTGTCCAATATGACTATATGTAGTTGCATTCTGTCTTCCCTGTCATTACTTAGTTCCAAAAGTGTCATGCTGGTGGGAACAGTATGCAGTAGAGAGCACTGGAAGGTAAAGTCTCTCTAGATTCTACAGAGGGAATGTAAATTTTCAGATTGTTTCCACTGGGAGACAAATCACTTATACAGCGTGATCTCCACAGCTTGCTTTCCTATTCAAATATGTCCAGCTTCATCATCAGCATAAACAAATGCAATGCTATGCATTGAAGAACGGAGACAATGTAGGTCACCTTGTCAGACTTGAGGGACTATGCTCAAGACAGTCTTGACTCTGGAAAAGATTTTCAGGTCATACTGGATAATCAACCCACCTTGAATCTGCTCTGCAAAGCTCCAGCTGTGAGAACACATGTGTTGAAAAGAAGGAACTTTCCTTTGGGAACTGGGAAATTATATTACTTGTGTGTGTGGCATTAGTGAAATTACAATTGCTCACATTTTTACATGAGTTTACAAACTTAAGAAAACCATTGTAAGACCTTTTTCAAAGATTGGTGATTTTTTTTTTTTTTGGAATTTGTGGTCTTCAGTGAATCAGTGATCTACTTGACAACATACATATTCATTACATACATCAAAATTCTTAATTACCTCCAAATTAGCATAAGGAATAGTGTATGTTCTGTTATTCAAGAACACATTATTTGAGTGCTAGTAGATATTTCCTCTTGTCTTCAAAATGTCTGTCATTAAATTTTCTCTGCAAGGACCAATTGTAGGTGGAAGGTGGTATAATGTTATATAAAATCAGTGTTTGTACTGACATAAGGAAATCTTTGTGTGACTACTGTGAAATCTTTGTGCACTAAACAGATACCTACCTATTTAAAGTGCAATGAAAATGTAGCAGTACCTTGTCTTCAGCATGGATGATGGACCAAGGAGGTCTCAGTGCCCTGAGCTGGAGGACCATGACTTTGTGAATGATCACCTCCCAGCTGACCCTGAAATTGTGCAGGATCTACTGCTGCAGCTGGATCCCTACAAATCTATGGGCCTGATAGGATTCCTCCAAGAATCCCTCAAGAAGCTAGCTGATGTCATCACAAAACCTCTCTAAATGATTTTTGAGTGGTCTTGGGAATCCAGAAAGGTCCCAGCTGACTGGAAACTGGTGAAATTTGTTCTGATTTTCAAGAAGGGCGAAAAGGAGGACCCCAGAAACTATAGGCCTGCCAGTCTCACTTCAGTCCCTGGTGAAGTTATGGAGAAGATTATTCTGGGAGGTATTGAAAAACACCTGAAAGGCACTGCTGAGATTGGTCACAGCCAGCATAGCTTCACGAGACAAAAGTTCTGCTTATCAAAACTAATTTTCTTTTATGACAAGGTAACTCACCTGGCTGATCAAGGGAAACCAGCTGATGTAATCTTTTGGGATTTCAGTAAAGCTTTTGATATTCTGTCTCAGAGTGACCTTCTGGACAAAATGTCCAGCACATAGCTGGATAAACACATCATGTGATGGGTGAGCAACTGGCTCATGGGTTGGTTGCAAAGGGTGACAATGAATGGGGTGGCATCAGACTTTCAATAATGGGGCTCTGCAGGGGCCCATCTTAGGCCCTGTGCTCTTCAACATCTTCACTAATGACTTGGATGCAGGACTCAAAGGAATTCTAAGCAGTTTGCAATGATACAAAACTGGAAGGAGCCTGCAGGGAGGCCCTGCAGAGAGATCTGGACAGATGAGAGGCCTGGGAAATCACCAACCACATGGAGCTCAACAAGGCAAAGCACCAGATTCTGCACTTGAGATGGGGCAGCCCTGGATGTACAGAGACACTGGGGAATGATACACTGGAAAGCCGTGTCACAGAAAGGGACCCGGGGATCCTGGTCAATGGCAAGCTGAATATGGGTCAGCAGTGTCCTGCAGCCAGGAGGGCCAGCCCTGTCCTGGGGTAAATCAGTCACAGCATCGCCAGCCGGGCAAGAGAGGGATTGTCCTGCTCTGCTCTGAGCTGGAGCAGCCTCACCTTGAGTGCTGGGGCAGTTTTGGGCACCACAATGTAAAAAAGACATGAAGCTGTTAGAGAGTGTCCAGAGGAGGCCATGAGGATCGTGAAAGGCCTTGAGGGGAAGCCGTATGAGGAGCGGCTGAGGGCATTGGGTCTGTTCGGCCTGGAGAAAAGGAGACTGAGGGGAGACCTCATCACAATCTACAGCTTCCCTCTGATGGGAAGAGGAGGGGCAGGCACTGATCTCTTCTCTGTCACAGGTGACAGGACCTGAGGGAATGGCCAGAAGTTGTGTCAGGGGAGGTTTAGGTTAGATGTTAGAAAAAGCTCTTTATCCATAGGGTGGCTGGCCACTGGAACTGGCTCCCCAGAGAAGTGGTCAGAGCACCAAGCTTGACAAAGTTCAAGAAGTGTTTGGACAGTGTTCTCAGGCACATAGTGTGATTCTTGGGAATGGTGCTGTGCATGGCCAGGAGTTGTAATCAATGATCCTGGCAAGTCCCTTCCAACTTAGCTTGTTCTGTGAGTCTGTGATATATACCCTTCTTTCTATGTGCCTTGAATATCTTCGGAGGATATGCATTTCAGTGCCAATAAAGTGTTTGTTGATTTGCTTTGGAAAAGATCTGCAATAGATGATCACCTGTCTGATTTAATCTAAATATAATGCAAATATTTATTTAAAATACTGTAAGGAAGTATAATAGAAAATATTTTTCCTCACACATTTATAAGTTTATTCTGTCAAAAAGGATTCATGTGTATGGATATAAGGGAAGGAGAAATTTTGCTGGTACCATGGCAACGGTCTCTTTATTTCATAGAGTAAAATCTTGTAGCTTTCTTCATTTTAATTGAGTAATTTTGTTTCTTTCTTTTTTTCCCTTCCCATGAGAACACCAGATTCTTTACCTGCTTCCTACCCTCTGCCTTAGTGAACATCTCAGTTTTTTTCATGTACATCATGTAAAACTGAACACTTTGAAACACCTACTTAAGAGACGGACTTACCCAAAAAGAATCTAAAAACTAAAGCATTGAATTTCATCTGCCTAATATACACAAATCTTGCTTTGTTGAATTTCTCTATAAGAAAGTTATTATATCAAACTATACAGAACAAAAGCAGAAGAGAGATAAAAGCTAAACTTAGCTCTAAGTTCCTGGAAGTCAATGGTAAAGTGCAAAGAGAACAACTTTATAGTGTATGATGTTCCTGTCCTGTAAAACATTCTGCTTTTTAAATAGTTTATCTAGAAATAGGGTTACTACCCTATGGGCATAAAATCTGACAATAGTACCAATAATTTCAAAGATTTTTCAGAATAAAAATCGTTATAGAAAATATGCAGTGGTTATTTGCTATTCCAGCTTTCTAAACATTTTCTAGAATTCACATTTGTCAAAGAGCACATATCTGAATTTCACAACATTAAGGATGTCACAGGCCCCCCGCTGGGTAATAATTAGCATTGACTCCATGATTTTCAGAAAGCTGATCAATCACTTTATTATACTATACTTATTAATAAACCCATCACCCTTACAGACAGTCATGATACAGGCGGACCCAATTGGTCCTTCAATCCAAACACCATCACCATTGGCCAATCAAGAAACCACCCTTTGGTAAACAAATCTCCATAAAACGTTCCACATGTTCACAACAACAGGTACAGCAAGTGAAGATAAGAATTGTTTATCATTCTTTTCTCTGATCTTCTCACAGCCTTTCCTAGGGTGATGCCTGGGAAAGTTATATGTTGCTCTCTGTCGCCAGAGAGGTGCTACCACAAAGGAAATTCAGTAATGACTGAAAGTTTTCCAGCAAGAATACATCCTTCCCTTCAATTATAGGCATATACATAGGGCCATTATAATTTTTTCTATTGATGCACCATTGCCTGTTCTTCAACTGGAGAAACTACTCTCCTGATTTATAATTATTCCTACACTTGTTCTTTTACAGATTTACAGGTCTGAATTTGAGTCAGAAGGGCAAGAAGTGACCGTGTTCCTTTTCATATGACTCCAGCTGCTGTATACATGGCACATGCATGCTTATATAGCTTCTTGGATTGTATTCACTAGTATATTACTGGCATTAATTTCCAGTATAATTAACTGCTCCGCTATATTTGAAGCACTTGAATTGGTAGTGCAAAGATAGGATGGAATGGTGGAAAATGATGTTGTAGTTTTTCTAGGAGAGACTTCTACAGAATTTGTGTAAATGAAAGGCTAATCTGACTCCATAAAGTTTAAAATTTCTGAAAATATCCCTGTATGCTTACCAGTAGATTTGAAGCAGGAGGGAATGTATGTAATATAGAAATTGGCCTGAAAAGTAAATATGGGGAGAAAGCCATTAAGAATGAATGATGCACAGAAAACAGATGCTGAGAAATCAGCCAACCTCACAAAAATTTCCACAGTTTAAAATGAATCCTGCCTGTCAAAAGAAAAAGAAAAAAAACCCCAAACATTTCCCCTCCATATTGAAAACTACAGGCATATCTAAACTATATGCATTTCTTTAAGTGAAAATCCTTAAATTTGCTCAAAATTATAATCCAATCCATCTGTACATTACGGCTAAAGCTGGCATACATGTTTCAGAGCCACTGCAGTCCTGGGCAGAAAAAGGGGTACACCACCGAGATACAGGGAAGCTTTCCATTTGGAGAGTGTTTCATAGCTGAAGTTGAATACCTTGCTCCAGAAGAGTCATATTTTATGATAGAAATCACTCATATGTAAAGAGCTGATGCACCACTGCATAAAAATTTATTTAAGACAAAATTTTTGCATGTTTTCTGTTGCTAGGTACTGAAAAAGAGACTTCTAGGGTTAACACATTTTTGGAGTTACGAAGAACAGCCACTTGCTTATTGTGGACTGCAGGCAGCAGCAGCTCTATGGGATGGAGGAGCTAATGTCTATGCTGTATGGATTTCAGGAGGTTTTATTTCCCTGTATTGTCTAGATCTGGTTCCTGTGGAAGGAATGCATGTAGGTGCTTTGGTGTTGCTAGGTGTCCTCCTGGAGTATGCCTCTGGATTTATTTCTACTTGAAGAAGAATCAATTCATGCAGTCCAAAACTGCACTGCTGTGAGAATGAAAGTGCAGGAAATGGGCATGTTTAACAGATTGACATAAAATCTGCTCCCCTGATGTACACTAAAATGCTAATGCAGAGGTGCCCTCTGTATTACGTTTCTCACCAAAGGAAAGAGTATGTGTGCAGACATAGGGCAGCTAGGGCAGAAAAAACTGCTGTCTCTAGGTTTAGTAATGCAGGCATTTATTTTGGTACTCAAGGTTTCTTTTGTATAAGGTTATTATCTGAGGGAACATAAGCTGATTTAGAATGATGAAATATTTAAAAGCAGGTATCTTTTTAATCAGACTAATTGGCACAGTTTATAGTCTATATTTAAAATATTTTATATTTATATTTTTTGACATATAATCCTTTATCAGGTCATATTTGGAGATGTAAGTATTCAACTGTAGGGATCAAGGTTTTTAGTAAGTACCATACATTGGTAGTTTTCATTGTCTTCAAGTGAAGTTGTTGGTGTCAATTGCTGCTAAACAGAACTGCAAAAGCACTTCAGATTGTACCCAAGGCATGAGGGAAGCAATTTGAAGATTTGGGTCTAAAAACCTTAAGACAGAAATGCTGCCTAAACAAAAGAATTTTGATGAGCAGAATACTGTAATGCTGAGCAGCACCATTCTGTCTTCAGAAAGCATGAGTAGCCCAAAATATTCTGTATTTTTATTGTTAATATTAAATATTTGCATCACATATTTACTATTAAATTTACCAAATCACCATAATTTAAATGAATGATGAATCTATTTTAATGCATCCTTCACCTCAGAGTAAACCTGAAGCCTTCTTAATCAGAAAAAGATTATGTTTACCCCAGGGATATTTTGAATAGTTTTTTATGGTATGTCAATGCACTGTACCAACCAATCTTTGAAAAAAAAGTAGTGCTGTATATATCTATAACTATATCTATTATCTATATCTATATTAAAAAAAGCATATGAATAGTATTTGCGAGCAATCACAGTCAAGAAAATAGAAAGAAATCACAAGTCTCAGTTTTCCTATGTTGCAATTATCACAGTCATGGCAGATTTATAAAGCTGAATTGTGGCTCAGAATAGGCAGAATCTTAGGGCATAAAAAGGACATATTAGGTAGAAACAATATAAGGAATTAAAAGGGAGACAATAAGGAATAAAAAAATAAGAGATTTCAGGGAACCACGTGTGACAATGAGTTAAAATGTAGCCAGTCTTAATAATGAAACAGAAGGCTACTGAGAAATTTGACTTGCTCTTTTCCACTCCACTTAAATTAGCATATGAATTAAAACTGAGATGGGGAAAAAAACCTTTCCTAAAATGATCTGGTAAAATAGGTAGGTGAATTCAAGAATTACCTTGTGTTAATGCTGGAAAACATTGTCTAGAGGTGTAAAATGAGCACACTAGAGTTAAGATGAAATACGATGAATGGGTTTGAAACCTTCTGTGTGTTTTGTTGGGAATGGAAGACTACTCAAGTACAAAATGCAATTTGGATTAAATGTGTGACAAAAGACATGATCTCACTATAAACATCGATTCTCTTGGCAGTGTTTTACTTCTTTTGATCAATAACTAAACATTGTCTATACAGATAGAAAGTTTTAAATATTTTTTTCAGTTTAGTAATTCTAGTCATAATTATTCTACCTTGGGCTTCATTCAGGTTGCCTGAAATTGACAGGTCTGGATTTAAATGTATTTCTATTTCAGTAATCTCTGAAAACATTGAAATAGTTAAGTCTACAACCCACAGTATTTCAGTGGAACATTTCCAGAGTCCACAGCTCCAAATAGAAATTGTCGTATTGTATTTTTTGGGTAAAAATGTTAGAATTTTTATTGCCTGCCTCATGATATAATTCTTAATACAGGAAAATGCAAAGAGCATAGGCATTTATCCTGATTTTATTAATCTCAGATTTTAAAATTTTGGACTTTTATAGTATCTACTTAATTAATAGGCAAGATGTCGCAAAAAAGGGTTTTCCTTTTTTCTCTATGTTAATTATTATTTAAATTATAGTATAGAATTTTATATTATTCAGTATATGAACTTGTGAAATATATACCACTCTAATTGAGATTTTGTATTGGGATTTATTTCTGGATTCAGTAAATGGTACTACATTACCAACTTCATGCATACCATTTCCAAAGAGAAAATATGTAATGCCTTTTATTGCTGTGAGACACTCAGAGTACTCCAAAAAAGATGCGTTGTGTCAATGTGTAGTATTTTTATTATTTAAAGTGTAGGAAAATTTATATAGAAAGAAAATGTAAGCTGTTTCTTTGATGTTACTTTATACCAATATTCACAAATATTTTGGTACAAGGTCTGCTTTACCTAAAGCAGAATAGAATTTAAATAAAGTGACAACAAGGCTTGAAAACCATCAGCAATGGGACCTCTAATTATTATTTTTTCTTTTAAATGTATTCTCCATTAAATGCCTTTGTGTTGACATATTAATGTATCAAGCTGAGGAAAATGCAGAACAAGACCAAGAAAGCTCTGTATATCTTTAATGACCATAGACTCTGATAAATGAAATAGGAACATTCTATGGAGCTAGGGGTAGATAAAAATCTAATTATTTTTGGCAATGTGCTCATATCAGGGAAAGGAAATATGAACACAAAGATAAGATAAAAAATACTGAAGTTGATAGAATGTTGTGATCCTTTTGTGTAGCTCTGACATTACCTTTATTTATGGTGGCTCTATCATCCTTAATAGAGATGGTGACTCCAAAATAAAGAATACTTCACTACGCCTGGTCTCCATGGCGGTGCTGGTGCCTTACTAAGTACTAGAAATCCCTATTCCCTTCTCTTCCTTGTACCTCTCAGGAAGAAAAAGAGTAACAGAAGTAGAATATTTCAAAGATTATGGTCCAAATTGCTACCAAAAAATGATAAAAGAAGCAATGGAAGCCAATTTTCTCCTTTGTGCACTTGTAAACTTTTGAGGCTTACAGCCATGTGGCTGCAGCTGTGAAGGAATGATGTGACCAGAAGCAGATCAGATTGAATCAGAGAAAATGAAAGAAAGGATAATGCTTGTGCTTCCCTGGACCACCTATTTCATGTCCAGGTCTTGCAAGATTTATACTAGGGAAAAGGCCTGTATGTAAAAAACAGAAAAGACTCTGTGTGTGTGTCCCTTTTATTATTATATTGCTTTCATTAAATATTATAATGAGTGAGCCCAGTGGTATCAATAATCATGGAAACAGTTTTGCACTTAGAGCACATCCAAAGCTTGGTATTTTCAATGAAAAAAACACTCTTAAAATTTTGGTCAGAGAATGGAAGCCTGTGCATACGTTACATGAATTACATACTCAGATCCAATAATTTCCCATGAAATGTTGATGAATCTTGAGTAAAATGGAGAAAACAGCAGTCTTCATACAGACACATAATGGTAATTTTTGTACCATTGAAGTCCTATATGTCCTAACATTCTGTCTTCATCTTACTGGCCTGTATTCAGCCAAAGTATCTCATGTTGTGCCAGAGAACTAGTCCTTGTGGGAGTTTCATCTTCTCACATCAGATCTGATCTTATTCCAATATCTTCTGAAACTTGATCTTGCAATCTTTGGATTTTCTTCTAAATAGCCTCACAGTGCCAACAGTATTTAGTTTTATCTGCCACTGTGCTACATACTATTTGTGCTCTAAGTTTTATATTTGCCTTTAAGAGTAAATTTTTCATCTTTTTTTTTTTTTTTTTTTTTTTTCCCAAAACACTACCTGCTATTTCCAGCGTTGAAATACTTAGTGTTCCCATGCTTCAAGTCAATTTAAGCCATTCCAAATTTTATTCTCCTGCTTTGCATTGACTGTTCTTAATTCTTACATAAGTGCATTTCAAGGTCCATTTAACAGTTTCTCAATTCTGTGTTACATATCAGATAACTGTAGGACACTTAAATGTATAAAGCTTGTATTTTAGAAGTGTTTTATTGCTTTAGCTTCAATGGATTGCAGTGACTTTCACTCCAGTTCTTTGAAAAACTTTGGTAACTCAGCTGAAAGCTGTCTTTAAAACTGCAGTCTCTCTTGGTGGGGAAAAATATGATAAACTCGAGAATCTGGGAGTTGCACACTAAGTTAACATGTGCGATACAGAAATTCCCATTAAAAAGTTTAAAGAATACATGGGAACAGTGATTGGCATGGAGAAATTATTTATTCATGTATGTACATAAAAAAATTAGTCTACTTGACTGAGGAAACATGGAAAAAAAGAAGGAAAAGAAGATGACTTCTGGGAGTTTCATAATGCCATCAACCTGTGTTTGCATTGCTGGCAGCAGCAGCCATAATGGGAGTCCTCATTGGGCAGATGTAGGCTTAAGCCTGTTTTGCCTCACCTATTCATGCTTTGCCAGTCTAGCCTTCCTGGCAGCAGGCATCAAGTTTAACTGTCATGCCTGAGCTGATGCAATTTGGATGAGTGCCCCACAAATCAAAATAACTGCATACTTGGTTTATGTGCTTGTTCGGAATATTCCCTATGGAACTAGAAGATACCACAACTCATAATAATGTTACAAGTCAATATTGCAGAGATCAAGAAAACTATTTGCTTAGCATTTCTAAAAATCACATTTATTATTATATTGTATGGTATGTGTAATCCGAATATGGATTCAAATATGGCCTAAGGAATGGAAACAAGCTAACCAAAGAGAAATTATTACAAAAGTCAAAGTGCTTTCAAAACAGTCTGCAATGGATGGAAAATCTCCAAAAGACTGTTAGTTGGGGTTTTTTCCTCCCCTAATCACTTACCCTTGTGTAATGGACTTGAATTGATATTGGGGAAATGAAAGATTAATCAAATGCATTTTCTCTATTTTCATCAAAGCAGTCCTTTATGTGGGTCTTCCTTGACCCATTTCCACTTGCAGGTTGCATCTTCAGGCAATGAATGCATGCCAGTAATACTTCAATGAATGCCAAGCTGAGCATAAGTGTTATTCTAGAAGATGATAAGGGCTTTGTTTGATTTTCCTTGTCTTTAATTTGACTGGAATACTGGAAAAGTACCAGACTGAAGAGCTGATATGGAGCTGACAAAGCAAAGAATCACCATTTCCAAGTCTATTCAATTTTAAGAATTAAGAATAACTGCTTGATTCTCTCTTCTAGAGAAAATGCAGCATCAGAATGACATTGAGTCAAGATGAAAATTGGAGAAGATAATTCTGTTTAAATAAATCTGTTCCGTAGGAGGGGGACAAGAGGACATAGATGATCTTCCTTCTGTGTAACAGCCTGAAAAATGTCATGGTGCTTCATGTTAGCTAGCAGACGAGAGAGTTATGTCATCCTGTTTACCTGTGATAGTGCAAGAAGTAGCACAGCACATTTGAGTGCATCTTGTAGAATATGACTTGATTTAGGAAGACTGGTAAATAGCTATGTGGACAGCATCCATTTGGAATGGGAGAAAGATATATAAAGCATTTAACTCAGGCTCCTGTTGTGGAATACCACTAAACAGTAGGTGTTTGCTTTTATTTGGTTGTGTCTGTGAACTTTTTACAAACCTGAATTTTATTTATTATATATACTGGAATGCTTCTGTGCATCTTAAAAGTTGTGCCTTATCAATATAGTACAGGTTCAAGTACTGAAAACACAAATAAATAAAAACACAAATTCATGATTAGTAATTTTTTCAATCCCTGATTTAAGTCTCTTCTAGAAGTTACATACTCTGACCCCCAAAAGGTCTCATGACCCTTTGATCCCCACAGTTTTGAATATATAATGTTGCATAGAGGTAGAAATCTTATAAAAGAAAAGCCTTATAATATCATGGCTTAGGCCTGCTGATTTGGGTGGGTGCAGCTAACATCTAGTCTGTTTGCTCCCATGAGAAAGAATCAGGAATGAGAATCAGTTTGCATAACAATCTATTCTGGTAAAGAAAAATAGGTTCACACCTGTAAAAAGAAGAAATCTATTCCATGGGAATCAGTGAACAAAATATGTAAACTATCCAGGAATAGCGGGGTTTGATGGACATACGTATGGGCCATTTACCAACGAGTAAACTCAATTTCAGGGTATTGTTTGCCAATTGTATTTAACACTGTGCCTTCTGTTATTTCCTATAAATATGAGCTATGTGAAAAAAGAATTGGCTTTTCTGCATGAAGAAACCGAGTTCTGTCTGCTTTTATTGCGACAGTCCCCGAAGGGGCAATGCTGCGTTGTTACACTGCATTTGCGGTTCTGTCCTGGCTAAGACTGCACAGACGAGTCTTGGGACAGTTGAGGCCAACAGAATCAAACTGCCAGGTCAACCTCTGCAGCCATATGGCTCAAATCTGTGTCCTTAACTTAGCTTGTGTTGCGTGTTCAGCCCATCCAGAAGCAGAGAATGCTCAGCTGTTAGCAACCTTTACTTTTAGTGCTGCAATATATTGGACCCATGTCTTAAAGATCAAATATATATGAAATTTTAAACTAAGAAAAAAATACTCTGAAGTACTGATAGCACAGCTTCAGTTCGTTCAGTTGATGTTGGGCCATTTGCAAACAGTTCAATTCCAGTCATGGGAAAAATAAAAATGACTGTTGGCTTAAGTAACTGATGTCTCAGCAAAGCATGAGCAGGAGATAGAACTGCTCAGGACTTGAGTTCTTACTGCTTGCATCCTTGTGGCACTGATGACAGCTGCCAGGGTTTGATATCTTATGTTAGTTCAGTTGGAAAGTGAAGTATTTTAATTAATAGATACATGGAAAAACTTTAATTTGGTTTTTTATGACTTTCTTTAAAGTCATAGATCAGCAACACATCATAATTTCCCTAATAATGCAAGAAATTTTAATTTAATCCTAACACTCTTTCTCACCTATGTCTGTATCAATTTTACATGCATATATAATTTGAAGAAGGACAGACCTGACAATATTCCAACATAACTTCAGAATAGAGTAACCTATAGGCAAACATAACAATGTCAATAAGTGTGCCAAGATTTTTGGTTCTTTCAGAAATGAATCATGCTTGTATACTGCCTGTTATGTAAGTGTTTGAAAAAATATCTGATTTATTTCAAAAGCGACATTTACCTTTGGAACAGTAATGCAATACCTCAAACCCTTCTTCATGTAATTTTTTCTCTAATTGAGACTCTAAGTATGCTTCACACCTTGACCATGCTTTCAGAAGGCTCACCAGAAATCTTTTCCACGTTTTATGTCGATGTAGGATGCCATAATCATATTTTTAAAGCAAAGCAACTCAAAGACAATTGTAAAATCAGGCTTCCCACTAGATGGCAAAGAGAGATAGTGATTTGCACTGCATTTCTGGGAAAATGAGAATGAAAAGCAGCCAGCTACAGAGCCAAGTTTACAAAAATACTTTGTGTTTTACTGGTCTAGCTGTTTGGAGTGAGGTTGAATTTGAATAAGTGCGATTCTGGAAGATGGGAAGGACCAGGCTGATTAGGGCAGTCAGGACTAGGAAACAAAAGCTATCTGCATATAAAGAAAATGTTCGAATTTCAGTTTGTCCATTTTAATAACCCATTTGAAAGGTGTGTGCTTCTCCTATTAATTTCTTACAAATTCCAATATTTGCTGTGGAGGACCATGATGTTGGGGTCAGCTCAGCTAAATTGCTGAAGTAGTAAGCTTATAAAAAAATAATATAGTTAATGAAGAAATTCCACTAGCCACACTACAGAATGCTAGAAGTATGGATTACCTCTACTGCAGTTGCTAGAATTATCATAGCAATCCATTGTTGCAGGTAAACCCATATATAATCTATGCATTTACAGTCCACAGCTGCACAGTACTTCCTTACCTTGCAAGGTCATACCACAACAATATGAGGTGGAAGCTTTCATAATGAGAAGAGTCAAAAATTTTGGGAACTTTTTTTCCCCTTTCTTGTGGTTTTCTCTACCAAGTTAAGGATCAGATGAGCTTCCCATAAGTTGGATATGAGATGACTGTGACATAATATTTATTATAAAACAACAGCTATGCTGAGCAGTTGAAATTTCTTACCAGCATTTCTTGTTGCATTGTCAAAATATATTTTATGCAAATTTATAAAGAATTTTAACTGTCCCTTGCAAGGAAAATAATGCAAGTTTCATTTGTGGAGTGTAAACAGAGCACTACTATTGGTATTGTTAAAATTGTATGATTTTTGGAAAAATTCAGCTTGTGTTTCAGATATTCTTTCTGCTGGAAAGATAATGAAGTTCAAGAAACTCTATTTCAAGAATATATATTTTTATATATATATATATATAATCTCTCTGTATCTCAACTATATATACTATATATATTTATACTATATATAAATATATAAAGGTATAAATAGATATAATATATAATATATACAATATATAGTATATACTATATACTATATACTATATAATCTATATAATCTATTATATAAATATATAGCTATATGTAAATATAGTTATACTATATATATACTTATACTATATATAAACTATATATAGTTTCTCTAATATCTCAATGAATTATAGGAACTTGAAATCTGAAATAGACAAATAATCCTGACACACAGGCAGTGTTTTGTTCAGAAAAAAAGTCATAATTCTCAGAATAGACTTTATGTAATAATAAAAAAAAGTAATTTGCACTTCTTTAATAATATTAGACTCACGTTTATAAACTTATTACATAGAGAATGGCAATAGAACATTGTGGGAACAGATCATGGAGAAAGAGAAAACTAGAAAATTTCTTAGAAGAAGATAATTTTTCCAGTGGACAGTGACCAGGATATTTGTTTTATGTCTTATGGTGGGATTGAGGAATACATAGGTACTTCTTGAAGGAAGGCTTATTAATTAACTCTTGATAGAATTTCTGTTCTGGAAAGTTAAAAAAGTTGCATTTCATTAGGATCTTGGAGAAAAAAACCCTGAAAGTACTTTCCTTTTTCTAGGAAAAGGTTATAGTTCAAGTGTAAGAAAGATAGTAACAAGAATGGGGGGGGGTGGAAGAAAGAAATAGTGGAGATAAAGAATATGGAGGAGGATGGGAGGGAGAAAGCTGAGATGTTTAAGTCACTAGACCTACATATATATACACATATATGTAATGTTTCAGAGAAATATGAGGAGTTATTGGTATTGGGAGTGTTAGAAAGCCTTGAAGATACTTAGACAAGCCAGGGTGAAAGGATGATTTGATGGATATGGAAGACCTATAATTTGTAAAAAATAGGGAAAATAAGTAGGAAAGGCAAGAGGCTCCAGCATCTGAGTACAAGAGAGTGAAGCTCCATTGTGTGTCCGTGGAAGAAGAGAAAGAAACTACTTTTAGAACAGCTAAGTTAAAATTTGAAATGCTTGTTTGATAGATACAAACATTGCTTATGTGGGAAGTAACATTCAAGGACAAAATTTCACTGTACCTGAAGAATAAACTGCCTGCTGAAAAACTTTCCCATATATTATATGGAATTAACACAATAGCTTTAATCCTGTTGTGACATTGAACACATGGTTTATTATAAAGAGGATTGGTTTGGAAAGGCTAGATAAGAGAGAAAATGTTTGATTGGCTTCCACTGCTATCTCAGCATCCAACAGAACTGGTCTAAGAGAAACCCTAAACTAACAAGAATAAAACTTATGTGAAAAGTCGCTATTCTATATAAATGGAAAGTTGTTTTTTTGGGTTTTTTTTTTATTTGTTTTTGGTTTTTTTTTAATAACTGCATACAAATTCCAACTAGATTTAACAGTATTGGATTCAGTAGATTTTTTTCTGCTGTAAGGTTTTTTTCTGTAGATTTTTTCTGCTGGTACCTCGAAGGGTATCAGGTATTTCAACTGCTTTCATTTGGCTTGGTCATCTCATTAATAACCAGTTTCTTCAAATGCCAGTCAAAATCTGGAGAAAAAACAAGTTTCTCTGTGATGTGTTTCTTCACAGATAAATTTAAAATGCACAGTCTAGTCTCTAAACTCCTCTAATGAAGGGACAATCTGAGAAGTCCAGAAGATTATTTAGAAGCATGTTTCTGGAATTTCAGATATGCTTTGGATGCTAATTTCTCAGGGTGCAGCAACTCTTTGGAGAACTTAATATTCAGCATAGCCAGCATAACAGTGTGTTTTATGATTCTTTGTGGAGCACACCTGAAGGGCATAAAAGGTCCAAATTCTTGACTGACTGAACACTTACCAGAAACCCCTGGAAATTACATTAGAATTTTATTTTACATTTCACTTAGTCTAAGTTAATTGAACTCTGTTTCAAAGTAGGTGGGCATGGAGAACTCACCCAGATTTCCATATGCTGCTCCAGAAAACAAAGCATATGCCAGCATTTGTGAGCTTAAGCAAGAAATTACCTATAGACAACTGATGGCACTGTCTACCTCAGATTTATTGTTATCATATGACCAGAACCATAAATTACACAGCCTCTTAAAAGCTACTAGAGCGATCTAAAACTAAAACTGTTCTCTGAAAATGTTTGGTTGACAGAGTTCACTGCTATATCTCCAGGTAACATACAGTATTTGAAGACATACTGATAAGTGGTAAAAAAAATTGAATAAGTCATTCTTGAAAAACAATAAAGTAATAAGGAATCACCCAAAAGTATTGTTTTAGCTTATACCTATGTGTCACTTACACATTTATACTCAGCTTATGCTAGAGCTGTGGCTGTAAAAATCCCATTGATCTTCATGGTACAAATTCTAAATAGTTACAGGGTTTTTATACATACATATATATATAGATATAGATACAGATATATAAAAATAGATCGATATATAATTTTTTAATAGTGATTACATGCTTTCCCTTATAAAAATGTCTATGTAAATCAAATGTTTTAAAACCTAATCTTAATCAAATGAGTTTCAGAGTAGCTAGCAAAAGAACTTTCTGGATGGTTAGCACTGATTTGTTTAATACATACTGAAAAAACACAGACATTCCAAGGGTTGAAACCAAGGTAGTACCATGACAGTTTTGTTAGTTTAAATTAATGGCCAGACATCTCACAGTGTGATCTGTGGCAAAATAACCAATGGATTGATGCAGGACTCTATTTATAAAGACTTAAAGGACAGTAATATAATTAAAGCATTACATTTCCTAAGAAAATTATTTTTAGTCAGGAAGTAAAGCCCAGGAAAACCAAAAGGCTAAAAGTCAAGAGAGAGAATGTTGAGAATGTTATGGTATTCTGTTTATATTTTAAATGTTGAGGATAACTAAAAAGGAAGCAGTTTACAAAGAGTTCTATATTTTTTCATCACTAGGAAACAGTAAAATCAAGACTGGATTTATTTCTGAAAGAAAATGTCTTGCCCACACCGAAGCGTGAAGCTGGAACTAGTGCATGAACATCAGCTACTGTGAAATAGGTTAGAGTACACAGTTAAAATGGGCTTTTCTAGACTCAAAAGCCTGTAATCTGTGAAAGAGAAGCATTGCCATACCTAGCTGCAAACTCAGTAAATCAATTCCCTTTGTACTCTTTATATAGTAACCAACAGTTCTGTCTTCAGTCTCATATTAAATTATTTTCATGACAATTCTTTTACATTGGAGTAAGTTAAATGGTGAAAGTCTGTGTTTGAAGAGAATACTCAAAATGTATGTATGTTTAAAAAAAAAAAGTAGCCCTGTGTGTTTTGACTTTTTATGTTTGATTTGCAGTGGGAATCCAGCTTTTTATTATAGTTGGTACTAAACTAGTGATTTTCTTGTAAGCTGAGCTGAATTTCATTACATCAAAAATTGAAATTTCAGATTTGAACTGCAAAATAATTATTTTTAATGGTGCAAGAAGTACAATGAACACAGGATGTCTTTCAGATCTTGGGTATTCTGTATGCTAGAGATGACATTTTGAAATTTTTTTTGCAAGCCCATTGGGTTTGATGTAGAGTCACTGGGGGACAACAAAACACAGAGCCCTATGAAGTAATTTCTGACACAGTGCTTTTCTTAGTTGAAACACACTTTAAAGCTAATACTTGGCTTCATTGTGCCGTTGAAGTACCACTGCTCTTCAAGTGATGCTAAGATGTTTACTGTCAGAGCAAGAGTCAAAGGCAAAAAGCTGCCAGTGTCTCCAACGTGTGCTTGGATGTTCTTTAGCCTTGGCAGTGCTGAGCAGCTTAGTGTCTTCCTCATCCCAAAGCCTTGCTGGGATCACAAAAAAGGCACTTCAGTACTCACCTCAGCCACAGAGGTGATTGCTGGATTGATGGAATCCCCTGGAAAAGCTCTGCTGAAAGCATGCCTGGAAGGCACAGGGGTAAGAGGGTTCCTGCTGCATGTAGGAGACACAGTTTGATTCCCCTTTGACAAAGTGGATTGCAGCCCTTATCTCTATCCAAGCAAGAGAATGCTGTCCCTCTTGCTACACAGGATGTTCTGGGTTTCAGTCTCACAGAGCTCTTCATACCTATTGCTGACTGGGAATCTCTTATTTCTTTACTTATCGAGTCATACAAGGCAATCGCCTTCCTGAATTTAAGAAAAAGAAAGAAAGCTCACATGAATTTATGTCCTTAAGACCTAAAGTTGATTTATGTCCAGCATTCATTAACAGCATGAACAGGGCTGCTGGGCTTCCTTGCACAGCTGCTCAGGTATGCTGTGCATTACCACACTGAGCTCAAGCCCCTAATTTTGAAGTTCTCACTGTTTCTGCGCATGGTGAAAGGAGGACTAAATACTTTATTCTTTGCTGTGGCTTCCAGTTACTGTAATGGCAATCCTAGCAGATGAACCCTGCTGTGAACCTGGTCCTGTAACCCATGTGTGCTTTCATCTTATCATCTGTTTCAGGTCGGAGAAATTCACAGTGGACCATTTGGGAGTAAATATCATAAGATACACATTATAAACCCAGCAGACCATAGCAATTGCATATAAAACATTATAGCATATCATTAAAACATTTACAACTAATTAGTTTAAAGCAATAGAATACCATAATTATCATCCACTAAATAATTAGTATTAATTACTTAGAGGATTAATTAGTTTGCTGCCGAAGCATTTTGATGATGGAAAGGAAAGAATAACTGCCTTGTACCATGACCTGTGTTCCCTTATAACTGAATATAACATATTGTCTAAAATGCGTCTTTTTGTTTATACAAAATTGTATTTCATTAGGCCAGCATGTGGCAGCATTATTGACTGGATCTGACAGGATTTTGTTGCTATGAAACCCATTCAGACAAGTGGTCCTTTCTCCAATCCAAATGAGTGATTGCAGCTCTCCTACAGGGAGATCTAAGACTTGGAGGAGAATGCAATTAAGATTCATCATGCATACAGAGTGAAATTCTTCCCTGTACATTGATCTGTAATATATTTTTATATGCATACTAGCATTAAGAATCTAATTAATACATACTGAGAGCAAAATTTGCCCCTGAAAAAATTAGCTGTAGCTAGTTCAAAGGTGCTGTTCAGGAATCCCTGTAGTTCTTGTGCCTCAAAAAGCCCCACATTAAAGTCCCTGATTTTGTAAAGTACCAAATGCCAAGATCTTCTAATGATCTTAGTGGGAGCAGTGGCTGCTTTTCAAACCTCTGAATCCAACATCCTTTGCATTGACTCTGAATTTATCTAGTATGAAACAGAAATCTCTGTGTGTGAGAGATCTATTAGCTCATCAGTGCTCCTTAACAGGTATGCAAGACAGTTCAGAACTAAAATAACAGCTTAATTATAGGTTTTTTTGTGTTCCATCAAGAGTTCTGAATGTTAGATATCTGTAAGGGTTTGTATATTGGTGTCTAATCAAAATGCTCTAATTTTCTAAAAACTGAAAATAATCTGAATTGTCCCTTCCACAAATGGAAAAAAAAATCTAGTAATTAAACCTCATTGTACATGATGGCAAATCTACTGCATGAATATGAATGGATGATTAATGGAGTTATAAATCTTAAAAACCAAGAAATTAAAGGAAAATCCTGTGATAAATCCCTAACCTCACAGCAGTGGCAGACATTTTTATCTATATATTGCAACAGTCTTGATCAGTTCATTGTCAAGAGACAAAAGCCAACTGCAGTATAGTTTTAGACATGAAGAGTCAGCAAATGACCTTCAGCTCCTTGAAGTATTTTTAGAGCAATTATGTTAATATTTGTTCTTAAGCACCAAAAGCCTTTATGAGTTTCATTTATCCTTTCTAGAATTATGTCAAAGTGCACCAAAAGTATAATAACTACAGACAAGTGATGAGCTATTCAGCAGGAACTTAAACCTTAGTGAAGAAGAGGTTTAATAAGCTGAATATGATGTTGGTATTATAATACCTACAATCCTTAAATATTTCTTTCAATTTCCTTCAGTTTTGGAGTGAAAGAGATTAAAAGAAGAAAGGCTCAGAGTTGGCATACCATGTTTCTGAGCTATATAGCAGTTCCAACTGTATTTATTTTTTCAAGTGAAAGCATACTACTCATTCAGTGGGAGATACGATTTTACTGATAGACTTTCTATAACTCTGAGGAATTAATTTAAAAATGTTTGTAACCTTTTGAAATTCTACATGTTTTACCATCTATGAGGACTAAGCCATAAGTGTCTTCCTTGCTCATTCCTAGTTTCAAGAATGGTTGGTTATTTATTCTAGAAGTTTATGAAGACCATAGACTTAGATGGTGATGGATAGGGCCAGGAGCTGGACTCGATGATCCTGATGGCTCCCTTCCAACTCAGCATATTCTCTGATTCTATGATAACATAGTTATCAAAAGATACATCCTGAATATCTGTCTAGAGAGTATGTGAGCAGTCACAGTCTAAGTTCAATGTATTTAAACTGTCTACCACATACTTTTAAAGTAATTCATACTTCTGGGTTGGAAGGGACTTTTAAAGGTGAGCTAGTTCCAACCCACCTGCAATGAGCAGGGGCATCTTCACCTAGATCAGCTTGCTCAAATTAGCTGAAATCTCATTTTGTTTGCAGTTTTCTCTTCAGCAGAAGGATTTGCAGTACCTTTGTTTGAACCAGATGTCAGAAGCATAGCTGGTTGTGAAAAAGAGGCAATTCTGCTACATTTTCCCAGATCAGCCCAGCTTGGCAATAGTTTCCTTCACCTTCTATCTAAACAGCCTTGGGTCTGGAAATCTTGGTCTCCCAGGTGAGGAGAAATAGAAAAAAAATCCCTACCAGCAACTTGTTCTGATATCTTCCTTTCTGGCCTATAACTCTGCAATCCACACAGGTAGACTTTGGAAATTCCCACTCTGAACTGAGGATTTGGGACTCTCCTCTTCATCTTTCTTCCTACCACCCCTCCCTTATTCTGTTTTGAACCTGGAAGCTGCTAGGTTATTTTTAAAGAGCAGCAGGTCTCCACTCTAAATGGCAAAGACACCCTAGGTGGAGAGGTCACAGCTGAAAGTCCTTACACATCTATTATAGGTTCTCACATGTGGCTTTTGGAGCATTTTCCATTTTCTTTCAAATGATAGACACCGGTCAAGTTCTGCCTCTACTCCAAAGGCAGCAGCATCTACAGAATTAGGCTTTCTATAATTAACATTTGGTGGCAGTTTCTATAGTGAGATCCAGAACTGAATAAGGCTGAAGATGAATACATGCCAACTTTTTCAGAAGAGCTCTTTCTGGCAAGGATTTATTTGCTGTAGTGGAAAAGAAAGCTGGACCAGGTTCTGCCTCTGGTATGACAATCCCCTGAGTAAAATAAATATATCTTCAAGACTATCAGTTTGATGTTATCAATAAGACTTTAATTGGCTTTTATAACAGGTCATAAAGAAGGAAACTACTTCTCATATTAGCAAGTTTCCTGCTATCTGAAGCATTACAGGTGTTTCAGGGAGAGTGATAACAAACCTGGTGGACAACGATTTTTTGGAGACTGCCCGCAGCTTCTGCTGAGGAGGCAAAGACAGTGTATATCATATCTCTGAGTCACACAACTGCTGAATGTAAATCAGCATTACTACCTCATTCTTCAGCATGATGTCTTTAATTGTGAAGCTGGAAGATTAATTTACAGTCTGGAAAACAGCCCAATTTTCAGGAAAAGCATTTGTATTAAATGATCAATGCAACACTGAAAAAGTGAGTATGCCTAATCCATGAATCTTTTTTTGAGCCAAGAAAAAAGGCAAGTGCTTTAGCCATGGATAGCAACGAATTTTATTCCTTAACCTCCTGGATACATTGAGATTATGATGTTATTTAAGTGTTACATCATTGTATTTGATGTCAAGTTCATTGATATTAATTTTTGTTGGCTCAACAAACAAAAAGGGCAGTGTTTTAAATACTAAGCTATGTTAAGAGCTGGACAGTACTATTTTATTTCTTGCCTTGACCCTTGCAAGCATACAAGTTTTATTCTTATTCACTTAAGTGTTATTAAAATGTTTCTTTTCCTTTTGTGAATCCCCAAAAGGATAAAGTCAAGATAGATCAAAAATTACACATCTTTTCTTTTGAAAATTAGTTGCAGTAATCCTTCTGTCCAGTCCTGTTCACAACTACATCTCCTGAATGCAGTTCTTACTGTGATTAAAACACATAAAAATAATAGCTGTGTCCACATGTCCACATATGCTAACCATGATGATGGAAATAGGAAACATAAGTAATAAAACTAAGGATTTTTTTTGTCCCTTTTAGAAAGCAGAGAAAATATCACGAGTCACCTGAAAGGCTCTTTCATATCAGTGTTTCCTTAGTCAGCCAAGCCTATATTGTATGCTAAGTTTGTTGTTTCAGGAGATCTGAAATATAAACAAACAGCAGCTGAAGAGCAGTAGCTGTTCATGAGACCATCCTTCCAGTTATCTGCTGGATATCTAGATGGTAGTATGGTGTGACATCATTCCCTTGGCACATTAGTATAGCAGTATTTTAACATATATTCTTCACTTTTAGGCATTCCACAGATAGGAAAGTTCCCAACCACAGTTTGGAAGATACTTCTTAATATTAGAATATCTTAGGAAGATATTTCAGAAATGCTTTCATTATCCTGAATAAATGGCACCAAACGAAGATGACACTTGTGTTGCCACCTTCAGGTTGTCATTTAAATGGGTGGAGGATTTTAACAGCGAGGATAACATGATCCTAATGTGTGGTAAGCAGGACAACATCTGTCTTTTTTTCCCTGATGCTTTTCCAATGTTGTAAGCTCAGAGGTTTTGTGGTGTTGTTCATTATGTCCATGAAACTTACAGAAAAGGGGGTTCAAAAAAGTTTTAACTTCCAGCTTAAGCAACTATATGAATTGACGTGCTTCTTCAAGTTGACTCAGATTTTTCCACTTTTTGGGCACCAGAAAATGGGAAATGGTCTTTATAAGTATTTGCAAGGAGTCAGTAATAGATATTTGACACTGCTGAATAATTGTTCACAGCCTTTTACTGTTATTTTTGCAATGGAGGTAAATCGTACAAGTCACACTGCATTGCTGCCTAGGGAATTCTAGGTTCATCTCAGAGAAAAACAACTTTTCAAACATTAATGTATGTTTGGATCTTGACATTAGACTGCTTATAGGAAGAAAAAAGCACAAAAAGAATTGTCAATCTGGATTACTTTCTATTTTGTGTTGACATTTTTCTTGATTACTTTTTGCTTTAGACACTAAATACACAAACAATTTTCCCAATAGCATCTGTGTTTTCTCTTTTTTAGGCCCTTGAAGGCTGCTGCATCAGAGAAAGCTCAAGTATTCTCAGCATTCCAATCTCAGAACATGAGGAAAGCAAATTGGTTTGAATTGCTATCTGGTGAGGCCCAGACCTGCACTTCTACTTAAGTATAGACATGCCTTGTGTTTCCATCCAACTAATACTGCTGCAGTCATATAAGACATATTAAATGACATCAGAAATTGTTTGGAAAAAGGAATTCAAGAGACTTGTTCCCAGTTCTGTGATGTTCATACAGGAAAAAAAAATAGTCCGTAGCACACTCTGTCAGTCAATATGCAACACTGGCTTTTTCTGCAAAGACCACAGTATTAGACATGTCAGACTACATACTGAAACCCATCACTATTTCTCAAGTGCTTTCATTAGTTTTAGAATAACTAGCTGATACTGTAGCATTATAGCGACTCTTTTTGCACTTTGTTTTTTTGTACAAAGTTAATACTTATTTTCCTTTACAAGTTCAGGATTTTATAGATCAGTGGTCTGCTCTAATCAATCCTTACTACATTTTCTCATGTCTTTCTTTCAGTTACACCTCAGTCATGCTTTGCACTCAACTTCCTCTCAGTTCCCCTTTGCTATTCAGTCCTCTTAGCTGTAAAAATTCTTCTTGTGCTAACATTCTTCAGTGTTTTCACGTATTGAGAAAGAACACTGGAATGTGACAAACTCTAAAACAATTTATTTTTAACTTGTTAAAAATACTGTTATTTGCTTCAGTTTTGCCTTCCATATCTGCAGTCACCCTCTCTGAAATTTCTTCAATCACTATATAAGCAAGGCCTATTTACTACATTGTCAAAAATCTGAAATCACACAGGCCTCATTTAATTATTTTCTGAAAATTTCCCTAAATTTAGGTATCCTGAGTAACAGCTAACATGAGCTTCATTGTATAAGCTTTTTTGCAGCCTTCTGGCTTGTAGTATATTCCTTATAAGTATTCCTGATGTATTGTATTCCTTATAAGTGTTTTTTTAATCTCCTTCATCTATGCACATACTGTGTGTCTTGTCGTTTCCAGACTGTGGATGTTTTTTCTGTTTGAATTGCTCCAAAAAAGTGTTTTATGGGATTTTTAGTTTACTGGAATATGTAGGGATTAATAATTTTTATGATATAAAGATAATTTTTTGTGTGCCCTCAAATATATTTTATCTGTAGTTGTCTGTTAAGTATATTCTTATGTATCTGAATATAATACCACTAAAATGACGTTCTAGATTACCTCGTTGCTGCAACTGCAAAGAGACCTACCTGACAAAGTTTAAGAGAATGAATCCTACACTATTTTTAACCCTAAAACAATAATAATTATTTCTATAATAATGTGAGTGATGTCCCTATGAGTTGGGCCTATATGTCTTGCAAGTAATTCCAGCCAGTGACAATCCTACCAAATGAAATCATGAGGAGTCCTCATTCATATTCTTCTAGGAATGAGTCAGATGTCTGGCCTTTCCTCCAATTGCTTTTCCCAAATTTTCATAGAAAAAAGATAATGTATATACAGCGAGCCAAACAATTATCACCAGATAATCCTGTTTCTTCAATGTTCCTTTTTTTTTTGAAATTTTCATTAGAAATGTATCAGATTTTTTCATGATTATGATTAAACTATCTCCAAGATTTGGACATGGTCACTGTGTATTTTTAATAGTTACAACTATTCTACAGAGCAAGATTTTATTACTTGGATATTAATAGAATTGTACTTAGAAACAAAAGACACATTAGAGATAATATGTCTCCAATGCACAGAAGTGGGACTAACCTTTTCAAATTATTTTACTATTTACTGTAATAAAATAAATTATTTTAGCCTTTGACAATTACAGTGGATTTCCTAAATTTCTAAGAATTCTGCTATCATTTGATATAAAAACCCTTTTGTTCCACTGCAAGATGTAAATGCAGTTTCCACAGGGTCACTGGGAGATACTGTGGGCTGCCAGGGGAGGACAAGACCTGGTATAGCCAGCTAGAAAATTTTATTGTTCCCGTGCTGTAAGGGCAGCATAAACTCTGATACACAACAATGACTGCACTAAACTTTTGAGGAAAATAGTTAGCTAAAGCCCTCTATGCAAAGCAAAGCTGTAAAGTCTATCTGCTGCCTGAGATTCACTTGTTTGAAACCAGTTTTACTTTTGCCTTTTCAGACTTGTTATAGTGTGTGCTACACATAGGTGTAGACTTAAACTAAACTGGGCTCTAAAGTGTCATCTCCTAGGGAAAACTACCCCAAATCATCTATAACATCAAAGTGTGTTTCCTAGCAGAGGTGGCTTAAACCAAGTAGCAATGTCCAAAAAATGCTCAGCCAGCACCCAAGGCCATTTTTCAGTCTGCCGTTCAGGTGTGATTACCCTGATTTGGGTAGTAAAGCAGTTCATCTGCTGGACCTGAGCCAGAGCCAGAATGAAAACCCTCATCTCTTTCCCTAAACCAGACCAGACACAGCCTGGATGTATTCACCTGACATCAAATGGTGAATATGTTGTTTTAAAAAGCTGAGAAGGTGTGAGGGGAACAGACTAGCAAGCTTTTTATCTTTGCACTCTGTAAATACTTGCATCTTAAATGTGTGTTCTTGAGTGTTTGCATACTCTCTGGATTTGCAATTTTACCTCGATAAAATCTATCACTTAGAATTGGCAAACATTTGTTCTGTTTTGCATCATCTATAAACTCCATTGACATATTATAACTGTCCTCCACTGTAGCTGGTACAATTTTACATGCCATAAGTCATTGTGGAACTTGTCTTGATGTCTGTCTACAGGCATAATATTTCCTACCTGATTATCACCTACAGTACAATTATTAAGTCCAGGGCCTCTCAAGATCTACATCTGTTAGGCACACAAACATGGATACTGTGTAGTGGAAGGTATATTAGCTGTATGATGTATATGAATCTTCTCCCCAAACCATTCAGAAAAGCACTGGTTTCTGAGTATTATTATATTCTTATATATTATTCAGGTCATATGCTAATAAATAATGGTAAATAATTTCTGATTGTACCAATAAGATTAGAGTAATAGAATAAATATGATTTCTAGTAATAATTTGATTTTAAAAAATATATTTATTTTGTGGTGATTAGTGTATATCATCCAGAATATTTTTATTTCCATGATGTATCTCTGCCATTCTGTTGCTTACTTTTTGAATTTTAGCTACTCTGCCTCACATTTATCTGTTTTTTTCCAGTTCTACCAGCTTATATCCAGCAAATGAAAAAGTGGACCAAGGATAACTTGTGAAACTGTGTAAAAATCTCGTATTTATGTTTAAGGAAAATTAATTCCTGTGTCCCATTTGGAATCTTTGCAAAAAAACAAAAAAAGAAACTACAAGAAACCAAAACCCCTGCATGTTTTACTGAAGTACTTTAGCTGTCAAGTGTGCAACTTGTAGGTCCATTCATAGTAATGTTAAATGGAAGTCATCCTTTAATCATATGAATGGCTAGATCCAGATTCTCTGTACACTTTATCCATGAAGATCTCCACAATGCTGACATGTTGGGAACCCCTATGGGTGAATCACTGGGTCAACACACACTTTTCCTAATGTCTTCTCTTGAGTGTTGCAAGCAGGTTGTAGGAACACAGTTGTTTGCAGTTTTCTATTGCTGCAACTGTCACAACCACCAATAAAAAAGTTTTAACATTGCCTGCCATTGACTAGCAATACATGATATTTGAAAAACCTTTCTATAGAGCCTGCTTAGGATACAGAAACAATTCTTTTTTCATTTGACAGTTATGGATTTGTAACAAGACTACCACTTTTTACAGTTTATGCAAGTAAGTTTTATAAATTCATATTGAAAAGAGCAAGGGAATGTATTATGTGGGCAAACTAGGCTTTATCTTATGGCTGTTGCTGGTGTGAAATATTTTCAGTAAATCACAGTCTTTATGCTGTCCTTGGATCTTCTGCAGTCTCAGCTGCCACAGCTGTATAATGTACATTGATTTCTCTTTGGTATTCAGAAAGAGAGAAAGCTGTTTAATCATTTGGTTTCTGACTTGCTAATAAAAAACTGTCTTCTTTAATAAGTTTATTTTAGATAAAGCTACAGTGTCTGCCACAATTTGACATACTTTTTAAAAGTTTTTTTAAGTAACAAATGATGCCGAGGATGAGACAATATCACTGTAATTTCTTCTTACCAAGTGGATGCCTTTGTGATTTGCAGAGTTTTTCAACACTCACACTCAGAGAATGAAAGCTATTTAATCATTCTCCATATGAATTGTAAATAAAGTTTTATAATTGTCCCACATCGAGGGAAATGAAAGGGAAGAAAAGGACAGAGACTTCTTCTCATTGTATGGAAACCATTTCTAATAGTGCCATGTCTATAACCAAATGAACATCTTTTATATCACTAACAGTTTTCCACCCATCACATCTCACTGATATTCTGTTTCATTAAAATCTCATGATAGAAAAGTTACTAATATGCAGAGGCAGTTTTATATCAGATTGGGGGAAAAAAAACCTCAACCCAAATCTAATAATATAATTACTGATGCTGTATGATGGGAAATCACTAATGTGATTAATCTGTGCCTGACAGATTATAGAAAGAGATTTGATAAAGTCCACCTGGGTTTGGAGAAGTCAATTCATTCAAGTCTTGGCTACTGTGGGGAAAAAGGAATGGATGAAGCAGCAGAGTTGGACTGCAATCAGAAGAGCATAAATCAGTGTCTTTTAATGGGTCTAAAGCTGGCTTGCTCTTTGTAACCAGACTGTCCTGTGCATTAACGATGTTGCTCAAGTTTAGCACTTGGTTCCTCTGTGACTTGATGCAGGCAGGCAGCCAGAACAACCAGAAACCCATGGCTGAAATGCAAAGAGTAAATTTATTTCATTACCTTGCTAACTGGAGGATCCTGAAGCAACACCTGGGCAGGGAATGTTGCTGTGGGAATTGCAAGTGGGAATGTTGGCACCACCAAGCTCAGTCCAATCCTGACAGGCAGCAGGGCTGCTGTTTGCACACATTTATCAGGGGCCCATGCTGTGATCTCCCCTGAGCTTTTTATGATTTCCAAGCTTTGGTTTCTTTTCCAAACCAACGAGCTCAAGTATGTCTGTGAAAGCATGTTCCGGTCTCTCCAAACACCTATGTTATCTCTACGCTGAGATTCTACTTCTCAAAACAGAGGACAAACAACAGAGGACATAATATATAGGGTTTGATATATAATTAAAAAGCCACTGATGTATTTGAAAATCAAAAAGCCTATCCAATGTAACTGGCTTTTTGAAAGCAAAATTTAGCCTTTCGCTTTATAGTGGTCTGTGAGGGTTTTTTTCCTCCCCACCTTGCTATAAGTATCCAGTACTGCATTGACATGACCTTGTAACTGTGGACTTTGGATTAGTCATGGAATAGCTCCCAGTTTTGTAATAATTTGCATACAGAATACAGAAAGAAGAGTCTTATACAAATAAATCATCTACAGCAGTGTTTTAGTAATCTGTTTAAGAAATACTTGCCTTTAATAGAACACTTTCCTCTGCAGAAAATGAATGTGCTACTCCACTTAAGCCCTGTTTGCACTTCTTACCTACAAAGAAGGTGTCATACATCTGATCAAAGAACCCTCTTTTTTTTCAGAATTCTGAAATCTAAAAAATATAGTGTGTATTATATTCCTTTATTTTAACATTTGCTTCACCTTGTTTTTCTGGTTGCAATTGTGGAAGGTAAGCAAAAATCACTAGATTTTTTTTTTAACCTAGTCTTATTGTTTACTATCACATAACTGTTGTTAAATTCCAAATTATCATTGAATCACAGAATGCTTTGGGTTCGAGGGGACCTTTATGACCATCTAGTTCCAAATTCCCTGCCATGGGGAAGGACACCTTCCACTAGATCAGGTTTCTCAGGGCCCATCCAACCTGGCCTTGAACACTTCCAGGCATGGAGCATCCCCAGTTTTCTGGGTAACCTGTGTCACTGCCTCACAGTAAATAATTTCTTCCTAGTATCTGATATAGTTCAACACTCTTTTAATTTGAAGCCTACCCCCTGTGTTCTATCACTCAATGCTATTGCAAAAAGTCCCTCTCCAGCTTCTTAGAGCCCCTTTATGTAATCAAAGGTGCTGTCAGGTTTCTGCAGATGATGATGTCTCTGCTTGTGTTTTCCTTCTGCTGATGCTCATTTCACTGTGACTTGATCTCAGGTAAGTGGTTCTTTGCACTTAGTGGTCAGAGAGTCTTTGAATTTTAAAGTCATTCTGCTTTCTTCTCTAATGTTCAATTTTCATCTTACCTCTCTCAGCTTGGTGGATAGAGAAGGGAATGCCCTTTCACAGTTGGAAAACAATTCACATGAGCAAGCAAGGGCCCAAACTTGAAAGTGAAAATACTTTGTTTTCAAATCCTGGAGACCCCAAAGCTCATTTCCTTTCAAACCAGAAAAAGTTAAAAGGAATCAGACTTTTTAGGTAAACATCTGTTCTCCCGAGAAAGTGTGTTGACAAATGATTCCTAAAACGTGATTTTGCAAATATAATGCAGAAGTACAACATGACTATGTAAAGCAATTATTTTGCTAAAAATTGGTATTTATACCACAGTGAGATATATGTAATAACTGTGGTTCATATCCACACCTAGAAACAAACTTTATGCACTGCAGATTAGGGGACAAGGAAGAAAAATGGTGGTTCAGACAAACTTTAAAAATTTCTTAATCCTTTGGATGTCTTCAGCCTGTGGGAACTATGTCAAATCCCCTGAGTACAGCATTTTGAACTGCATGACAGATTGTAAAGCCATGAAAAGGTTTTTTATCCATTCAATAAAATCTGAGGATTAATTCCTTTCATGTTTCCTGCATGAGCATGTATTATGGAATTAATATCATCAGAGGCAGACACCTGTTTCCTTTCATCCTGCTGCCAGGCAGCCCTTCAAAGAGCCTGGCTCTATCTTCTTGAGGACCTCTTCGCAGGCATTCAAAAGCTGCTGTTCAGTCCTCCAGAAGCTGGTTCTTCTCCAGGCTTCTCTAAGTCCTGAATGGCAGCACTGCCCCTGCTGCCATTGACAGCCTCAGCTGTTCCCTCATTTGTAGTCATCTGCTGATTTGCTGAGCTCCATTAGCACTTCCTCATCATTGGAGGAGGTGGGTGAACACTGATGAAGATAGTAAACAGGAGAGGTCACAGTACAGTTCCTAAGGCACCCCTTGGATACACAGACCCCTGCCAGGTGGAGAATGACCATTAACTGCTACTCTCTGAACCCCACCATCTAACCAGATTTTTTACTCATCTAACTTTTGAGACAGACTATACAGACCATAACGTTCTAACTGGGCTACAAGTGTGTAGTCGGGGACAGTGTCAAAACTCTTGCTACAGCCAAGGTAGGTGACATCCACATCCACATCCACATCTCTCCCCCACATCTGTCCACAGATCTAGATATTTTACCATAGAGGGTAGCCAGCTTGTTCAGGCATGATTTGCCTGTGAAATCCATGCTGACTTGTCCCTGATCATGTCTTTCTCTTGATGTGCCCAGAACTGTGCTTCAAAGGGCTTGCTCCATGACACCCTGCCAGTGCTCAACACCATCCAGTAAGAAATTCTTCATTACAAGCAAAAATGAGTCAGATGCTTAAAAGATCTAGGCATCATGTAATGTGTTTTATAGCATTATACAGAAAATATATCTATTATCGTTTGCTTTTTTTGATACTTCAATAATGCAGGTGCTTCATGTATGGTATTTTCTGGTCCAATAGCAGTAATGAAAGGTAGGTAATTGAAGCTGGTATAATATGCCACTTGTCTCTATAAAAGCTTTACAATTTTCGTGTCTGGGAATCTCATATATGGGCTGTCATACCAAACAAGCAGATGCCTTCCTGCTGGAGACAGGGTCAGAGTTTGCATTGCAATCCTGAGGGTGGATATGGGTGCCCTACTTAGTGCCATCTGGCTTCTGAATGGCATTTACCTAGGTTCTTTTTTTTATTGATATTTTCCAGACAGCAAACATAACTGAAAGTTCTATCCCTGTGACTCCAAGATACTGTGGGTGAATGTCAGTCTGATTCAGAAATTCTCTGTGCCTCACTGCTTTACAATTTTTGAAGTACAAGAAAGTTCTGTGGTTTTTGGGGCATGTAATTTCATCCTCCACTTTTTAAAAATTAATTTCTGCCATTAGAAGTCAACGCAGTTATTTTCTTATTGTCTTTCTGTTGTGGTTTGACATGGAAGTGATTTTTTTTTTTTTCAAGAAGTTGGGTCAAACTAATCAGTAGTCAAGTTTAGATATTGGCACCTGAAGTGACCACTGAAGATAGGGATACGCCTCTGAGAACACAGGGGGTTAAAAGCAAGAATTTTTCAAGAGCTCGCTTTTTTTGGTTCCGGTCAAGGTGCTGTGCGGACCTCCCCTGCCCAGCCATGGAGCTGGGTGGGGGAGGGGAAGCCATGAGGCTTGGTCGAGGTGAGCCGAGGGGTAGAAGGACTGGAACCGAGCCAGCTCCTGTAGACGGAAGGGTAGAGAGAAGCGGAAATGTCTTTGTCATTTCCCTCCCTCAGAGAGAAGAGATAGAGAGTCTAGACGGCACCTGTAACTTTGCCGGCGCGGAAGAGAAGGGGGGGGAAGAAGGCGCCCAGCCTTGGCTTTGAGTATCGGCTGCTGGGCAGAAATATCAGCCGTCTAGGGAGTCTGAGCTTTTAACCCTTTTTTGAGAAATGAAGGCTTTGTAAAATATTGCTCTTCTTTGATTTGAAGTAGAAGAGAGACAGTCTGGGATTTGAGATGATGGAAGAAGAAATTCTCGAGTTGGAAAGAGATGATAGAGTGGCTTGTGGCTGGACTTCTCTTGTTAGCTATAGACTGAACCAAATTCTCTTAACAGAAGTTGCACTTAAGGTGGTGCGTTGGTGTGCTAGGAGACTTGTTTCAGTAATTACCAGCAGAAGAGTAGAGGGAAAGTGTGGAGAAGCCCTCTATCTTTAAGGAAGAAGAAGAAGAGCAGAAGACTTCTATTTTTGGACTTTTAGCTTCAGGGGAAAATGGGGGGGACTGTAGTCCCAAAATAAGAAACTGAACTGTTGTCTCTTTTGGTTCACGGCAAAACATCTTTAAAAGAGCCCTGTGAGCAGTCTGTCCATGCACGGTAGTGAGAGCACTGTGACATGGAAAAGAGAGTGTCACTATGGCAGATTTTTTCTGGGCGGTCGCCATGTGTGACATGGAAACACAAGGGTGGCAATTGTGTTTCCTGGGGGGGGGGTCTGTGGCACAGGAGAGACTCCTGTCTCCCTTGAAAGATTGAGTATTTGAATATCTGAAAGGTGGCAACTTGATTAAGATCTTGAGTGGTGTTTCACGGTTAAGTTTGTTTAGAAATTAAGTAGGAGGAGGAGGGGTGTTTTGGGAAGTCTTCATCTAAGATTTAGTGTTTGTAGTTTTCTTAGTAGAAGTAGTTTAATAAAGTTTTTTTTTTAGTTACTAAGTTTGGGCCTGCTCTGCTCTGTTCTTGATCACATCTCACAACAATTATTTTAAAAAGTATATTCTCATGGGAGCGCTGGCATCGCGCCAGTGTCAAACCGTGACATTTTTGGTTCCCTGACCGGGAAACGAATTCTGGGCAAAATAAGATGAGGATAAGATGAAGACTGTGAGATGAGATCAAAAAGGAATAAGAGCAAAGCATGTATTAGGTTATAATGTAGAAGTGTGTTAGATGCAATATTGATATAATTTTAGAAATGTGTGTTCTCAGAGGCGAAGGGTGGAGTGTCGTGGTTTGACATGGAAGTGATTTTTTTTTTTTTTCAAGAAGTTGGGTCAAACCAATCAGTAGTCAAGTTTAGATATTGGCACCTGAAGTGACCACTGAAGATAGGGATACGCCTCTGAGAACACAGGGGGTTAAAAGCAAGAACTCCCAAGAGCTCGCTCTCTTTGGTTCCGGTCAAGGTGCTGTGCAGACCTCCCCTGCCCAGCCATGGAGCTGGGTGGGGGAGGGGAAGCCATGAGGCCTGGTCGAGGTGAGCCGAGGGGTAGAAGGACTGGAACCGAGCCAGCTCCTGTAGACGGAAGGGTAGAGAGAAGCGGAAATGTCTTTGTCATTTCCCCCCCCCAGAGAGAAGAGATAGAGAGTCCAGACGGCACCTGTAACTTTGCCGGCGCGGAAGAGAAGGGGGGGGAAGAAGGCGCCCAGCCTTGGCCTTGAGTATCGGCTGCTGGGCAGAAATATCAGCCGTCCAGGGAGTCTGAGCTTTTAACCCTTTCCTGAGAAATGAAGGCTTTGTAAAATATTGCTCCTCCTTGATTTGAAGTAGAAGAGAGACAGTCTGGGATCTGAGATGATGGAAGAAGAAATTCTCGAGTTGGAAAGAGATGATAGAGTGGCTTGTGGCTGGACTTCTCTTGTTAGCCATAGACTGAACCAAATTCTCCTAACAGAAGCTGCACTTAAGGTGGTGCGTTGGTGTGCCAGGAGACCTGTTTCAGTAATTACCAGCAGAAGAGTAGAGGGAAAGTGTGGAGAAGCCCTCTATCTTCAAGGAAGAAGAAGAAGAGCAGAAGACCTCTATTCTTGGACCCTCAGCCCCAGGGGAAAATGGGGGGGACTGTAGTCCCAAAATAAGAAACTGAACTGTTGTCTCTTTTGGTCCACGGCAAAACATCCTTAAAAGAGCCCTGTGAGCAGTCTGTCCATGCACGGTAGTGAGAGCACTGTGACATGGAAAAGAGAGTGTCACCATGGCAGATTTTCTCTGGGCGGTCGCCATGTGTGACATGGAAACACAAGGGTGGCAATTGTGTTTCCTGGGGGGGGGGTCTGTGGCACAGGAGAGACTCCTGTCTCCCTTGAAAGATTGAGTATTTGAATATCTGAAAGGTGGCAACTTGATTAAGATCCTGAGTGGTGTCTCACGGTTAAGTTTGTTTAGAAATTAAGTAGGAGGAGGAGGGGTGTTTTGGGAAGTCTTCATCCAAGATTTAGTGTTTGTAGTTTTCCTAGTAGAAGTAGTTTAATAAAGTTCTTTCCTTAGTTACTAAGTTTGGGCCTGCTCTGCTCTGTTCCTGATCACATCTCACAACAATTATTTTAAAAAGTATATTCTCATGGGAGCGCTGGCATCGCGCCAGTGTCAAACCGTGACACTTTCCCAATAAATATTAAAACACTGTTTGTACCATTAAGGCTGAGACCAAGAACCCCTAAAAGCTCAAGTAATCAAATGTAATTATCTTCCTTGTCATAAGTCAACACAGGGTAAATCCAAATGGTAATTTAGCACAGTTCCAGGTATGCTGTAAGTTACAGTGGCCGGAATCGTTCCTCAATGCAAGTTTTATGGCATATTCCTTCACTGCAGCCTCCTTTTCCAAGTATGATCATTTTTCCCCACATGGGAGATAGGGAGCTCTAGCATATGGATTTCCTAGTGTTTTCCTTTGTCCAAAGGGCAACCACAAGTCACCACAAGGCTTCATAAAGAATGCAGCCTTCAATGCCTTCAGTGGCAGAGATTTAGTCTTTGGTATGTGCTTTTGCACTAATATTGATGGTGAATGAGTGGTCTAAAATGTACTTCTGAAGCAAGGCAGTCAGGGTCAGTGCTTTTTTTACTAAAGTGTATATAGATATTTGTGCCATTTTTCTATCCATATGCTAAAATGAGGTGAGGAAAGATGCTGGATGTGGGTACTTTGGCAGTTTTTCTTTGTGGAGATAAACACTTTATAGAGCTATTACTAACTCAGTTGCCTTTGTTTTTTTTTCTCATGTAAGTTAAAAATAAAACCTGTGTTTCTCAGATTTACATGTTTTCTGTAGAATATAATCTACTGGTATGTCCTGCCAGGATACTTAAAATACACCACTTTTACCTCTTACAGTGGCCTAAATTAATGTCTGCCATATATCCCTTACAAATATTAATTGCTTTTACTCCAAGGATGAATTTGGTTTTTCAGTACTGAAACAAGCCAGTTCTTCATCTGAATGGATATGCTTCCTTGAATGCTGGCCAATGCCTGATGGCTGAAAGGCAAATGAAACTTTCCCTCATAAAACAGTTCAGCAGTATCATAGGCTGACAGGGAAAAAATAATGTATTTTCAAATGTATTGCCCATTTGAGTTACTGATGATTTTTTTCAGATGCAATATAGAAGCATAAATTGTCAAAGCAAAATACAAGGTGAGAATACTGATTCTGTGTTAAGTCTTTTCTGAGACGACTGGGAGGAATTGGAGGCACCAATCATGGAGGCAATTGTGAGAGGGAGCCACTCAGCCAGGCCCATATGTATCAGTTGGACTTGGGGTAAAAAGACTTGAGAAGCCAAAGTACAGCCTTTGAAGACCTCTAGGACTTGCTGAGCATAATCTGCATAGGAAAGTAATTTTGTTTATGTGTGTCAAACTCAGGAAACCACTGTTGTACCCTCTCAAAACAAAACCACCTCCAAACTGTGGATGTGCTGCAATCCAGCTAGAAAGAGGTGAGATTGTGATTCTTGAATTCTAGCTCTAACCCCAGTCTCAACACTAACCACAGCTGTAGCTTGATACTGGCACTGGCCACTGTCGATGTCATTCTTCCTAACTCTGTAAGCATGTAGCAGCTAAACAAAGTTTTACTTTTAAGATCTGCTCAGTTTTCCAAACCTTAATCCTGACCACGATTACAACTCAATGCAATTCTCTGAGGAAGAAGGAAAAGCCAGGCATTATTATAATCCCTAAAAATTTATATTTTGAATAACCCAAACATAAACTTAACTGTTGAGGAATTTCTGAGAGAAAGAGGTCATGGTTTGTATATTTAGAGTGAAGGTTGAGCTACCCCCGCCTAGGCCTCAGATATGGGCCTCGGGGAGGCCTTGAAGCCTATGGTGCAGTCAGAAATAAGTGTGTGGCGCAGTCGGAAATTATGTTAAGTTGTACCACCGTGAACCAAGCTATCTAGGTGTGAATTAGTATAGGTCTGCAGTGTGAAACTTTAGCCACCTTAAGACAAAGACAAACAATGTTTGCTTGCCAATGAGAGTGTGCTCACGATTGTAAACTATCTTGAAGTGTATATAAACTGCTGTCGTATAAACAATAAACGGAGAACGTATGATTAGCCACATTGGTTCGGATCTACATTTGTTCCTGTCCAGCTCACCTTCTTTTTATGAGTCCCTGGTTCACTTAACTCTTGAGTATTTATGTTTATATAATTCATTATACCCACAGGAATCAATAACATTAGGAACTGATTACTGCTGATATCACCCTCTTCATATCTGTGTGGACTAAGTTGATTCCAGTCATGTACAGAACTTCTGACATTTTACTTTTTAAAATTCTACTTGTTATCCCGACCTCAATTTTAACCTGAAATATCACCAGACTGTCCTTTTTAGCTTAAAATAGAAAATAAGATATTGGAGCCTTTTGACTTCAGTAGTCTAACTCTGCTGTGTTTTCAGGATCCATCTGTAAATTAGTTTGGCTTTCAGCTTCCACTGTCCATAACATATCCACTATTCATTATTTTAACTTCAGACAGGGAACCAATATTTAGACAAAAGAAGATGGTTTAACACCTAGAGAAAAAAAAAATTGAAATGTATTAACACCAGATTTCTTCCTAATTTATTAACTGCACATAGGACATAATGTTTATCTTTTCCAAACTCCTTCACACATCTTCCATATCACACTTTACTCTTTACCCTTACCAAACTGAAATTCCAATATTAAAATGACCAGGAAAGTACAGGGGGAAAACAGTTGAATCTATTAACATCATCCACATTCCTTATTTTGTGTCACATGTAGATAAGCTAAGCATTATCTCAGCTACTGAAGTTGTAGTTTTCCAAACCCTGGCAAATTCTAACCCCAATAATATGCTGCTAGTATGCCTTTATGCAAGAGAAAACACAACTCAATTAATTTGCCAGTACATGGGAGCTTTTGTATAGAATAAAAGTATTACTTTATTGGTTCTGTGAGTTTTAATCATAATGTCTTGCTTCTGGCTGGTTATATGATCACATATAACCAGCAAGGACCATCCTAGGACAAAAGAGATTCTGTACTTGATTTTCTGGATCATATATGCCTGAGGACGGAACACCTTTGTTCTAGGGAGTGTAACTCCTTGCCATACTCCAGTGGTTTCCCTGAGGATATCTTCACACTGAGTAAACCACAGGATGAGCTCAGGACCATGCCTCAGGTATCTTCCTCATGTATAGAATTTTTCTGTTCAGTATTATGATGCAATCAAAGGCACATCACACATGTAGATAATATTTTTCTATAATATGGGACTGATGACTGTTTCTCAGACAAATGATTCAAGAATACTCCTCTTTTCAGACCAGTGAAAAAATTGGATTTTCAGCAAAACAAAAAACATGTGAGTTCTCAGCTGGGGAGCTACTGAGTACCTGAGTTCCCAGTACCTGCCTTCTGTCTAGTCCCAGCCTATGCTAACAACCTGCCCTTCCATTTCATCAGGAATTCAAATAGGTGAGCTGAAATCACTGCCAGGCAACCATTGGACACAGCACTGGATGGAGCTCACCAGCCTGCTATATATAGAAACAAGCTCTAGGGGAGTTATTTTGTTCCTGTGGTGTGTTAGCTATGCCTAGTGCTGTTGATGTTAAGGTGAATCAGTCTGTTTGAATAGTTTGCCTGTAAGCATCATGCAGTAATAGTCTCGAAGTGCATTGTTACCATACCCTTGTATGCTTAAGGAGAATTCCATTGTGTTTTGAGTGCTATGAACATAGAGGTGTATGGAGGAAAGGATTTCTTCAGTCTCTCTGGTTTCCCAATATGTTTTTGGTGACAACTGGTTCGTGGAAAGGACAAGAAACAAGTATGATCTGTGGAAGAAGCCATGAAAAAAAGGTTTATTAGTTCTGTTGGTCTCTGAATATATTTCTGTTATTATTCTGTTTTACTTAGTAATTGGAGAGGTCACGTCTGCAAATTAAAAATGGGAGTTGTTATAACTACTCTAGGTGAGGCTGTAGCACGTTTCTTCTACACTTGGTATAAAGAGAAGTCAATACCATTTTATTTAATGGAGGCTAAATAGTGCTTGTACTCCTAAAATATTTGAGACTAGGAAGATACTAACAATAGTGATTTGATAAAGGACAGAAATCCTGCCCTTTATGTCTATCAGTGCTGACTTACATGTGTTTGGTATTTGCACCATACCACTGCGTGTGTAGCTCTTAAGACCCTCCTAGGCATACAAATGCAGTCTGTATCTCAAACAGTCTAAAAATTCAATGATGGGATGAATTCTTTTGGAGAATATTTTTCTTGTATTTTTCTCTTATTAGGTTCCTATCTCAAGTGAACAAACTACTTGATTTATAATACTGTTGTTTAAGAAGTTCCCTTTCGTAGCTGAAGATTCATGTAATTGCTACTTTGCAGCAAATTTAAAAAATTCTCTGGTTCAAACTGCATTTTGACTATTTCTGCTGCGTAGAGCCTATTATCAGACCCTTAATGAGGCACAGAACAAATTTGGATGAAAATGACGAAATTTGGATGAAATGGCTCTCCATCAGGGCAGACTACAAAGATCCTCCTCTTTGAGGTATTGGCCCTTTTGATGCATAAAATGCATGAAAATTTGCTTGAAAAGTGCAAGTGAAAATTCACAGTAATTGTAGTGAAATGAAAAAAGAAAACAAGGCAAAAGCATTGGAAAGAATATGTTTAATTGCATGTAATTACTTGATGTGGGAAAGAAGGAGAAAGGAACATGCTAAATAGTGTTGGTGTGGCAATTATTCTATGATGATTTTCTCAAATGACTGAACTTTGTGTATTAATTTAAAAAATGATACAGCAACAAAAAAACCCAGGAAAAACACATGCACTACTTTTCTATGTCATAAGAACTTCTTTGCTGTATCAGTCAAAATGCCCTGCCAAGTCTTTCATCTCATGATTTTGCATATGTAGACAAAATGAACTTTCTTTCCTGGTAATGCTGTGTCAACATGTCATTTGGGATAACAAGTTTAATAATTTTATCTATCAGGGTGAAAATAAAACATTGTGTGTGTTATATGATAGCGTAAGCACTTTGAGACTGAGCTTCTCAGTTGAACAATTTTTTGACATATCAAGTTTGCTGACAAACAAATTTGAACAAGTTGCAGTCTGGTCAAATAAAAATACAGCAGAAGGAGAAATAGAAGTCCAATAGAGGTGGGGCAAGGTTCCTAGCACTAATTAAAATGGTTTTGTCTCTAAACAAGTAATTAGTCTATGCTAAATAACTAATAAATTTATTATCACCTCCCATCTCTGAGTTTTAATCTATATTCTGTATAGAATACAGTCTCAGGGCAGTCTCAGGGCAGTCAGGGCCAGGCCTTGTCCTTCTATGGGAACAGGCTGACATTGTCCTCCTGCTCACAGAGCTTGAGGAGCACTGGGAGCATTCCAGCTTGGACAAGGGGAGCAGGGACAAGTGCTGAAGATCTGCACATCTGTCTTGGTTGTCCTGGGCAGCAGCACTGCAGCACTGCAGCCTGCAGCTAGCACTTTAGACTCCAGAATATATTTCATTGCCTTTGCTGAAATAGTCTGATTTTAGGCAAAGGAAAAATATTACCTAAGTTTTTTTCACTGGTGATATATTATATTTTTTTTTTCAGTTGCTGCAATTTTTTTCTAGGGAAGCCTTATCTCATCTGATTATGATACAGAGATCCAGTAGTTAAATCTGGTCTTGTGAAGCATGTGCTGTGCATGTGAGTTTTGAGAATGAACCTCTTTTTTTCCTTCCAGCCTATGAGGAGATTCAGGTATGGAAGAAAATTGAGAATAACAAAACTGTCACAGTGTCATTAAGTATCTTCTTCATCTCTAAAAGGATGAAATATCTCAGAGTGATACAACTCAAAAGGAGTTGGTTGCTGTGCTGGCTTTGCATGGGAGCTGTATGGACAAGTATGTCAATGTCATGCATATTTCACATTGTACCTGTGTGGGTTTTTCCTGTAGTATGATGTGTGTAACTCACGCATACTTCAGAGTGCCAGTGTGATCACCTGCTACTCCAGGTCCCCTGTTTAGCTGTGGTTAAACAGCTGAGAGTGGGTCACAAGTGAGGGGCTCCTGCAGCATTCTGTAACCTTGAGGAAGAACACGCTCACTGATAGGTTCCTGCACTGTCGGGCTGTGTTCCTTCCCTCCTATGGCAGGATAGGCTTCATGTAGGGCTTTCAGTGTAACAATTCCATGTAAAACCCATTCATCAGCCTTCAGCAATAACTACGAATTTGAAGTGGACACTGGCCAAGGTGATTTTTCACCCTCTAGTCCTGAAATTTTCATTAAAATTGGTCTATTTGCACTGTTATGGACAAAGGGTTAACTTCAGAAACTGAGCCACATTCCTCAAACTCCTCTAGTGAAATTGCCTTTTGCCTGAGGTAACAGGCTCAAGCTTCAAGATTCTATTAAAATAATACATATGTAAGAGTTAAATTTCAATTTTGCTAAATTACTGCATCTTCACAAGGCTGATTAGGAGCAGATCAAATCTGCTTCCTGCCATGGCATTCAAAATTATCACTGCAAAATACACTATATGAAATTTGACAAAATTTTTCAGTGTGAAAGCTCAGTTTTTTCTTACCTTTGTTTAAACATGTGGAAGGAATAGTTGTTTTCCTTTTAATCAAGACTCTTATTGACAATCCACCAAAAAAGAACATCAGCTCTGCTGGCTAAATAAATGAATTAGTCATTATCAGGGATTGATGGTTAACCTAGCTATCTACTGGTATACAGGAATTAAACTACGTTTTAAAATTTGCTAGATCATATTTTCTTCTTACATATTACTACTGTTAAAAACTATTATTTACATTTATCTTTTAATAGATAACAGTGTCAAGATTACAAAGATTTAACAGATCAGCCATTCCCACATTAGAACATCTGATAATGCCTCATCTTCACTGTGGAGGCTTCCAATAAGGACAGGACAAATGTGGGAGTCTGGGACTTTCCTTCTGAGAAATTGAAAATCATTAAAGAAAACCAGATAGGGACAAAGAAAACTGATATTATCCTTCTGAGAACAGAATTGAACTCATAAATGAACTTAGGACTGGTCCTCAGCATCTTTTAGTAATCTGTCAATGCACCTATGACTGAGACTGGCAGTGATTGCTGTGCTGGGCAAGAAAACTAGAAGTGAATTCTAAATCGCAAATATTGAGGAACCAGTCCAAGACTTTTTAACATGTGAATATAGGATTAATTTCCCTTCTCTACCAGAATAGTTTATTTGACTACAATACTTACTAGAATTTTCCTAGGTACACAAATATAACTTCATTTCAATGTGAAGGATTAGTCAAGGTCTAGCTATGTTTTGCTTGGAAAAAAATTCTCCCTGCTATACCTGCACCAGAACAAGTTTATTGATGGAATTCTCTTCTGCAGATGTGGTAATTTTTGGGGGGCTGCTTTTGGTCCTAATCTGGATTATTTCTTCTGTTTTTGCGATAAACTTTCACAGATAGGCAAGTAACTGGTAGTATTTTCCCAGTCTAATAGGTTCCTAGAAAATTGCAGTAGTAATAAAAAATAGGCATAGCAAGATTTGGTTCTCAAAAAAAAAAAAAAAAAAAAGTGCTGCATCTTTGTAGCCTTTTTCCTTTTATCTTTTTTTTTTAATTTCACTGTGATGGAACACCACTCAGCTGCATAGGGAAATATTCTCTAGTTCAGACTGTAATTGAGCAGAATCTGACTTTTTAGGGGGCTAAACATAAAAGTGAGGATAAATCAAGGAATTAACAAGACCAAGAGAACAGACTACTTTCCAAATCCCAGAGTGCCGGTGCTGGAAAGTTTATTGCAATGGAATTTCCAGCCAGAATTTACAGGCTCAGGAGGTTTAGTTATTTTGGATACATTTCAGATCAGCAGCATCTGCTTGGCATGCTGTCAACTCCTGTTGCAGCATTTAGTTTTATGACAATGTTCTATGTAAGAAACAAAATGGCCTATAGCTGGACACCTTGGCAGCTTTATTTTAGCTGTAGCATTTTCAAGATGTTCCACAATTGTTATTCCTTATAACTGTGGTTCAGTGTCTTTGCTTAAAATGGTTGAAAAGGATGTGCAAATTAAAGGCCTGTTTCCCACGAGCTGTAGGTGTCAGTTCAGCTGTTTGTCAGTCCTAATATGTGTAGTGTTACAAACACAGAGCCCTGGGGAAGGAATACTATTAGCTGGAAGTTCAGCAATTATAGTTTACCATGAGACATGGAATGGTTTCTTTGTGGGTGTTATCCTAGCAAGGTGCACACTAGGGGATCCATATGCTTCTACTCATGTGCTTCCAAGCATGATGTTTGCTAGCAGGGCCAAAAAACCCACAGGGATGCTGCATGTGAGCACAATTTTGGAAAAGACAGCATAACCCATTATAATTGCATTTCCTTCTGTCTGTAATCAGAACTCATCTGATAGGGTGTTTCTTTCCCAGTATTTTGGGAAAGTAGACTCGCTCTAAATCCTGCTTCCTCTGCATCTGCACTAGGGTTCATCCAGCAGCAAGTACTTAGCAGAGAGCTATGGCGAGAGGCACTGTGCAGCTTCTGATCTCTTGCCTTCCTACTTCCTCCCCATTTTCCCGATCCATAAAAGTGTTTAGCTATGACAGTACTTCTATTCACTTCATGTCCTAAGTAAGTGTTGGTTGCACAGTGGTAGTGCTGAAACTGTTGATGGTGCTGTTAGTAGATGACCTCTGACATTCATCAACTAACCGAAAAATTGGACACCATGAATTTCCCATATGTCCTGAAATCACTTTCAGAAACTGCTGCATAGTCTTCCACACAATCCATTACTTAAAGTCAGAGATGAAAATTTAGGGAGTGGGGACTGACTTCCAGCTGAGATAATTTTACAAGGCTACTGCTAGGGAAGAAGCAAGAGTTCAACCCCCTGACTGGATTGAAAGCAGCCTTACTGTGAGCAGCTACTGAACCTGGAGAGAACATCTAAGTGCTTGTTAGGCTGCTGAAAGGTGGATCTGACAGCTGCTCCTTGTGTGCATAAAAACATAGAAAGCACACAGTCCTGAGAAACGGATAGTTGAATATTAATTGGTTCTAAGTGACTTCTAGTGCCAAAAATGCTCAATATGGGATGACGCTGGGGATATAAATGGCAGGAGAGAATTAATTGCATATTGTGAATGAGGAATGACTATGGTGTTCAAAAATGATTTTAGCTTGTTTTTTTGGTTTTCTGTTAATTTTTCTACTTTGGGTTAATTATGTGGTAGTGATAACACCTAAATATTTTTTTCAAGTCTGAAACTAGTACTGTGGTTATCTGTTGCAAAAGTTCTGAGTCTCTTACCAGATTAATTTTAACATATATCCTCACCCTTGCTCTTTTATCCCAGGAGGAGCTGGTGGTTCTACTAAGAAAAATCAAAATCAATCTCATACTATGTTCTTCCTTTTATTAAATTGTTTTATCTGATATGTGAATTTTCTTTTTTGTTTCCTTTGGTCCTTCAGTGGCATAAGGGAGAAAAATCTTTAAAAATAAATAGATCTGGGCTGAGCCTTTTATGCCTGTCCTTTTTCTGTTGGACTCACTTGCTTTCATACATACTTTTTACAATCTTTTCATAAAGAATAACTGAAGTCATAAAATGCGTCCCTTCTCCTAAGATTCTCATCACTGAGGAATTATATTAAAGTAATGAGGCAGAAATTAGCTGGAATTCTAGAGTTATAAAGGGGAAATTGCAAAAATGAGAAGGTGTTCTCTAAGCACAAGTATCTCAATGTAGTGTTCATATAATAGCAATAAAATATGGTCTAGGATGATCAATCTGTAGAAGAAAATGTTTTTTGGATGTATTTCCCATTTCCTTACTGTGATAGAGGAAATGGCAAGAAATTAATTGCTGTCATCACAAAATGATTCTTTCTGTTTACGATAGCTCTGCTTTGTATTACTAAAAATTAAAATTGGTTCACTGAAAAAGCCTGCTATGAACTAGTCACAGCTCACTCATCTCTAAAATAGCACTATTTTGTACCTGAATCCTGGGAATGTGTGTGGGAAGGTGAGGGGGAGGGTAAAGGAGTTCAGTGAGAATATCTGCTTCATGGCAGCTCCATCTTCCTATTTTACTGTGGAATAATATAAAAGAGTGTTCCTTGCTCTTTCCTTTTCCATGCAAATGACTCAGATAATCACAGAGATATCAACACAACATTAAAGCATAGTGTTCATAACAACTGGTTCTGTGGAGCTAGCTCTGTCTTTTTACAGAGGAAGCAGAGAGATGTTTACCCAGCCATTCTTGCTCTTTTTCCTATTCTGTTTCTGAAAAAAATGAGCTTGATGAATAGCTCAAAAATCAGCTACTAAAATTTCTGTTTTGCAAGCTGAATGGTCATATTTCTACCTCCCTTGTGTTATCTACAACAGATATTTGCCTTGCTGCATGTTGCAGGCACAAAGGCTCATTAAAATAGGTTTCAACATTAATATTTATTAATACTACATTTTATTATGTGAATGTTTTCTGGAAGTAAATATAAACCTTCTGTTATAAAAGAAAAGCATAACTGTGATTTATCTGCCCAGTTGCAGTTATCCAAGAAGAAAGGGTGTACATCTAAGCATCACAACAAAATGGGAAATATCAAAGTTGAAGACAACTCCAAATATTGTCCTTGCGAGAACATCAGAATTTTTCATCTTTCCTGCATCTGTTACCATACATAAACTGTATATGTTCTGTGATTATAGCTCTGGTTCTCAGATGTGCACCTACCCCTATGGCAAGATGTGACTGTGGCTCTTGCTGTGCTATCTGGTTTTCCTTGGTATTAGACACAGATGCTTGGGGCAGGAGAGATATTCAGTGAAGTTTACAGATATCTTGATTAGGATGATTAAAATATGGTGCTTGCATCTGCAGGGTACCTAAAGAATGGACTATATTACAAATTTTCACAACTACAAGGCAATTTCTTTTTTATTCTTGCATGTTATGAATCAGGCAAGAGTCTCATTGTGATCTCATTAAACTAGAACTATACATACTAAATAAAGACGTTCAGTAATTCGCATATACATGGAGATGGAGAATTTAATAATTCTTGGATTTTTAATTGACTGAAGAGCTATTGGTACGAAAAATTAATAAGAGGAGTGAAAGGAGTTAAACAACCTATTTCTGTTCCTGCTTTTCCTGTAAAATATGTGGCTAAACTAGAATGTCTGAGTAAGCATAAAGTTACAAATCTGTGTGCCTACCTAGTAAGTTTAACAAAAATTCTGCTTACCATTTCCAAAAAGCTTATAATAAGTTTTACTGGTAAAAGGATGAATGTGTTTGGAACAGGGCTGCATTTCTGAATCTATTCAAATACTCCACATTTTGTTTTGTACCTCCAAATTATTTTGTTCAAATATGGTATTGCACATGAGTACTAGTTTCACAACTGTATTATTTTGAACTTATATTTTATTTCTTTTGCTCACATTGAATTCTGGTTTATATTGTACACACTCACCTGTGCCTGTACCCCAATAGAAAATACATGTACGTGTAGGTGAGTATTTATATACAAATAGGTATAAAATATACTTATAGGCTTTGGAAAATATTGCAATTGTTTTAATCTGCATCAGTCTACATGAATCTTAATATACAAAGGCAGTATGTGAATCTACAGCAGATGCAGATTCTTCCCCGCTGCTAAAAACTTAAGTTTGAAGTAAACATGCCTTAATCTTGCGTTGAATAGAATCTAACTGTGATTATTTATGGAAATGGATCACATCCTTGAGATAACTAATTTTTGCAGATTCATGGGAAACCAGATTTTCAGACTTCACATTCTTAAAGTTAACTTGGTTTGTTTCTGTGTAAGGATGTCTGACTTCCTTCATTACACAGTGAAATAATAATAAATACATCGTAAAATACACAGGTTCATTACACAGTAAAATAAGTATGCTCTAGCAATCATCAGTGGACAGAAAATTCCCTTGGAAAGCAGCAAAACGCTGCAGAGGGCACTTAAAAATAAATGCAGGCCTGAAGCAGCTTGTAGCAGTAGTGGTATTTGTACCTTTAAAAATACCAGTGGTAGTTGAAGGACATAAGCACACAGTTTGTAGGTAGGTATAGTACAGCTTTGTAAGATTTTATTTTATGTGAATAAGCATAATTGCAAAATACATTTGCCTATGCATATATAGATTAATTTTAAGACTAAAATAATTTCTGAATGTAAAAAATAAACTGACAGTTCTATTACATTGACTGACATTTCATTATTTGAATGCCTAATGTGCATTTTGCTTTTGGATATTTAGTTGTCAGTTTGCAAAAGCAATTACATTTTAAAGGTTACCAGTGTTTTTCCAAAGGATAACTTAGACTTTTTATCTGGTGGCTGAATTGGTGTTCAGATCTAAGTACAGACTTGCACAAAATGCATTTTTTCCAGAGGTATATGTATCGCACACAATGGTAACACATGGGCAGGATTCATGTGTCTCAAAAATAAAAAAAATAAAATAAGGATTTATAATAAAGTTAGCACCTCCTGCCATGCCAAGTAGTTCATCTGATTAAACCCATGCTACCTGAACATACTGTTTCTTGTATACCCGCAGAATTTCCCTCTGTACTGTATGGACTGAATTGTTTTGCTTATGTTCTTGCACAGTAGTTTCTCTCATGAAGCTGGAATGGTTCCCCCCATTCCCACCAACCCTGCCAATTCCATAAATTATTCTTTTTTGCTGTGCTCCATTCTTAGGGAAGGTTATTCTTTACCTTTCAGTACAGGTTTATACATTCAGCTGAAAGATGTAAGCATAAATGAGGGAACTAAAAGCTAACAATAGCTAACAATATGCATTTTTGCTTTATAGGACACCTTGTAAACTGCCATGGGGTATGTGAGCCAAATAAACACATAGCAGAGCTGGGGACCCAGTTATAAGTGTAGGAAACCTCCTGGGAATTCATTGTTCATAATAGTCTTGAAAAGGCACAAAGGTGAAGCAGCACCACAAGTTTTGTGCAGAAGTGCTTTCCTGTTATATGCAGAAGTAACTCCACCTTGATTTCTACCAGAGGAAGGCTAGGTGTGCTGCTGGAGGAGTGCTTAGGGTTCCGACATGCACAGCCACCAAGCATGGGCAAAGATGCCAAGGCAGAGTGGCAGAACATGCAAATACAGCTTTCAATCCAGCCTCTGACCCAGCTGTGTGCAGGAACTCTCTTCCACATCAGGAATTTTTTCCCCTGAGATTTCAGAAGTGATTCTGTACCACAGTAGGATAAACCTAAAGGTTTTTCAAAGCTTTCTTTGAGAAACAAGATGGAAAGAATATTCAGTGGTAAAGACATTCACCTGTGATGTCAGGTCTCAAAGTGACATTCAAATTGGACTTGAATTTGGCTTTTTTGATAGATACATTGATGTTTTTATTTGTTCTGTAAATTTTCCATTTGCTGCAAATTGATATTCCTTGAGAGAGCCCATGTGAAATTGAAAACAGCACTTACAGAAGTCTGATGCAAACATACAAATCCTGCAATCTTCCATGTTTAGAAGATTTTGGGACTGTCCTAACAATTGTATGGATTTTAAAGTACTTCAAAAAGGCATTGGTTAAATATGAAGGGTACTTATCAAACTCTTTTTGTTTATCATCGAGATGGAGTTGGAGCCAGTAGCTTTTAAACATCCTGTGGTGCCTCAGACCAGAAGACGGAAGTTTGCCTCTTAAGGTTGTTTGGATTATGGTGAATAAACTCCCTGGTAGTGCTGAGGCAGAGCTGATGATGTCTGTCACGTTACTGGGCAAAGAGCAGTGACATACATGGTGTCCAGGTTGGTTAGGACTTTGTGTTTCTTTCTCACTGGAAAGGTGATAGCATTAGCATTATGTAGACATTTGGCTTAGTGTTGAAGGTGAATAGCTGTTGTGTTGCTCCTAGATTTTGCTTGGAAACATGTTCCCTAAGGACCTGGTTATGCAGTTGAATCTTTCTGGGCAGATCTCTGAGCTTCCTGCAGAAGTGCCTGAAATCTTAAATGTAACTTCATGCTTAGATTTTGTTGCAGGTTTTTCCTCTCCTGTTTCCATATGACATCTATATGGAAATATAGGAAAGCAGACAAACATTCAAACTTTTCTTAATTATTATTTATACTGCCTCTGCAAATTATTATCTTAGCTATATTCCCACTTGATAAATTACTTATGTAGTTGGGTTAAACAGATTCACACACAACATTTGTTGGCCAATTACCTCTTAAATTATGTACATTTCTGTAATTAGAAAATGTAATTTTGCTTATGCACATACAGCTTTTTTTTTTTCTAAATCTGCACTTAATATACCTGGAATTATGACTTTTATTTGTACACAGAAGCTAAATTGAAAAGAGTTTTCCTATTAAAAGTCTATGATTCTGTAATCAGCAAGACAGCTTTATTTCTGTATATGTGAGGTGTTCACTGAATTATGGACTGAAGAGTCAATGCATACAATTAATAGACAGGAAAATCTTGAAAGCCAAATGTGTTCACTCAGCCAACAAAGAAATCTGTATGTTTATTAAAAGAGCAAAGAATGGATGTTGTAATGTTAATATTATCCTAAGGCTCAATTACTTGTGAATTTACTACAGTTCCAGTAAGAATGTTGAATTGTCAGGAACAGGAATTCTTGCACAACACCATAAAATACCCATAACATGAAATCTCATTTTACAAAAATAATTGACCTTTGCCATGAAAACATTAACTAAAGATATAAATATTTTTGCATTTGTTTTCCCAACAAGACAAGGTAAAAACCAATCTAACAACAATGTGCATGATGTGTGTTTGATTGCTGTCATGGCCATGATCTTCTCTTTGGAGATGTCCTTGAAAAATTCACAAGGTGAAGTTGTGACTTCTCAGGTTGTGCAGAAGCTGATGTTTCTCTGTTCACTGATGTGTTCACACTGATTTTCATCTGATAGGTTAGTATTGTATTCTTATTGAGAGCAGCACTGAAACAAATGAAAAAGTGATCTCTACTGTGAACAACATTTAAAAATGTGCTTAACCGCATTCACATTTGAATGTTTTGCCCCAGATTCACATTCAGACACAAATCATGGCCGATTGTACTTTTACTTCTTAAACATTTTTTTTCCATAATTTCCTTTTATAACTATAATTGAGTTAGAAACATCAATATCTAAACCAGTTGTTAGAAGCTCAGTCTTATCAAGTATTTTAAGGGTATTTTAAGTGTCATGCAAGAAATCCTTTTCCTGACAATTCAACATTCTTACTAGAATTGTAGTAACTTACTGTGTGGTTTCATTATTCCACTATCCTTCCTCTCTGGTATATCAAGTTTTAGGGAGAGAAAAGAGAAAATTCAGTTAATTACTCTTAGCAGTCAATCTCTACTAAAGTGCAAATTAAAATCTATTTCATTGAAGTGCTGTAGGCAAGTGTTGTGTCTCTAAATCTTAACTTTTTAAGCCAATTAATAGCCCTGGTAGAGGGGATGTGAGACGAGACCTAATGGTCCAACTCGAGCTGATTGGTGATGTCAAGACTGGAGGCAGCCTGGACTGTGGGGATCACTGGTGGAGTTTGCAGTCCTAATGACATGGGCCAGGCAAAGAATAAAGTCAGAACCTTGAATTTTAAGAAAGGAAACTTAAGAAAGGAAATTTCCAGCTGTCCAAGAAATTTGTCAGTAGGACTCCCTGAGGAGCTGCCCTCAGCATAATAATACAGGCTGGAAGGTGGAGGGATTCAGAGATGCCCTGCTGAGAAAGACTTGGGGGTACTGGTGGATGACAAGCTGGACATGACATGGCAATGTGTGCTTGCAGCACAGAATGCCAAGAGCATTTTGAGATGTATCAAAAGAAATATGACCAGCAGATCCAGGGAGGTGATTCACCCTTTCTCTTCCACTCTGGTAAGACCCCAGGTGCAGTCCTGTGTCTGGCCTTGTAGCCCCCAACAAAAACATGGATCTGTTGGAGCAAGTCCAGAGCAGACCAGATTCTCTGAGGGCTGCAGCACCCGTATAATGGAGACAAGGCTGAGAAAGCTGAGCTTCTTCAGCCTAGAGAAGGGTCTGGGAGACCTTAGAGCCGCTTCTGGTACCTAAAGGGATCTTACAGGGAAGATGGGTCCAAACTATTTATCATGACTTGTTGAGATGGGACAATGGGTGTTGTGGTGCACTTTCCTTTTAATGGTTTGTTCTGTTTCCCCTATCTATTGTTGGTCTAACCCTAAATTGTATCTTCCCACATACCTGTCTAGTCCTAACCCTGCCCCTTGTTCCCAAATGTCCCCTGTTCCTCCTCCCACCAGTTGTCAATCCTACCTTATACCAAACCCTTGTTCTAGAAAGTTCCCAGCCCCTCCAAGTCCCATTGGATTGTTTAAACAGTTCCCCTCCGTTGTGTTTCTCATTGGCTGAAGTATTTTAAACCCCGCCTGTTACTCCTCCCCATCCCTTTCCCTATTGGTTAAAGAATTGTACCCTCCCCTGAGACCTGTCCTGTATATAAACCCCTGCACACCTGAGTTCTTTGTCTTCTGTCTCTGGACTCTCCATGAAATACAGCTTTCCTTGGAACCCATGCAGAAGACCTTCTCTGTAGCTATTGAACACGAAATGAGTATACAGAAGCTTGGTAAGTTCAAAAGAGAAAAAAGAGAGAGTTTTATTCAAACATCTGGTATTTATAGAATTCCACAGGTGACTGTGGATTGGAGGATGGAATTACCACCTCTCCAACCACACTGGTCAAAGCAACAATCCATCAATTCTCTCCTCCCACAAAGAAGAATGCAAAACAATCATTATTTACATAAACAGTGCATGAGAATTCCAGTAGAAATATGTAAACATTATCAGAAGGCTAAAGAGGTTATATGAGAATTTCAAAACTTTCAAAAGAACTATAGAAGAAAACTTAACACTTTTAAAAATCAGGGCAACTCTCCTCTTCATCCTTGTCTCCACCATGTGCCTGATCACCAGCTTGTGCTGTAGACCATCTGCTCCAAGCCGCACATCAGATCATCCTGCTTCTGGGGTTTGGTGCTGTGGGGAGCTAGTGGGATTCTGGCACTATATCAAAGGGGTAATGCTTTTAAACTAAGAGCGTAGAGTTAGACTACCTACAAGGAAGAAATTTGCTCCAGTGAGATCTGTGAAGCACTGGCACAGCTTGCCCAGAGAGCAATACCCCAACCCTGGAAACATTCAAGGCCAAGTTGGACAGGGCTCTAAGCAGAAAATGAGCTGAAGATGTCTCTGCTCACTGCAGGGGGGTTGCTCTAGATGATCCTTAAAGGTCCTTTCCAGCTCCAAATATTCTGTGAAATCACAATATCCTGACAGATATTTCATTAAAACTAATACCTGAGTCCCTTAAATTTTATTACATTTTCCCTGGAGAAACATGCTTAACTCACAAGGAGTTGCCAATGTGTTTAATGTGGATCTGAAATGCTTTTAAATAAGTGGATAGTATTGGATTGACTATTTTTCTCCCTCCTTTGGATTTCCCACTGACTTCCTTGCTGTGGGAAGATTTTTTCCTCAAAGCAGGTGATCTGGTCATTCCACCAAGGAAATCTATGTATTTCCCTTGAGGGATGGAAGACTGTGATGCTAAATCTGCCCTTCCATTTACTCCTACCCTCCTGACAGGGTCTCCCATACCCCTTTCTGCTGGAAGGCTATGTCATCTATTGACACCAAAAGTTATGAAACTTATTCTGATCTCTTGTTGAATTTTATATTTATGTTAGTTCTGTACCTATTTCCATTTTTATTGATAGAAATATGTTTAGGTAAGTAAAGATTTTATTTCTCAGCCTCAATTTTCATTGACTAATCAGATAATTTCTTTTTTCATTGACTAATCAGATAATGCTCCAAAGTAGGTTTTCAATTACCATCAACATCTAAAAAGGCCCTTGTACTTGTTTCAGTTTAGTTTATCTATTTGTAAAACAGTACTCTTAAGTGTAATCTCATCATTGCTTGAGCTGTAATAATGTTTTCAAGTCTATTATAAAGTATCTTTACTGTAGGAATACCAGTGATATAAAAGTAATAGGTAGGACATGCTTTTCTAAATGGACATTACATTATGTTCAGTCATTATAACCACTTTTGCATTTCTTGGTAATATTTTGTTATTTAACAGTCATTCTCCTCCTTTGTTATTTGATCGATGTGTTCTGAGCTTATAAAAATTTTGGAGTGTTTGCTCAGAGGTTTATCTTGCACACTGTGTGTTTGAACTTAATTTCTATTTCAGGGTTTTGCAGCATGAAATATTTATTCTCTTGAAGAGTGGAACTACCTATTAACTGCTTATTGCCTGCATAATATTTTGGGACATTTTTACTTTTTGTTTCAAGAATTGGGAATGAAGATTTAGTTATAGAACAGTCTTCAGTTGCACCCAGATATTCCTCTTTCATCTCTACCCCCTGTATTTCCTCATGTTTATTTTTAGTTCTAATCCATATCATGTCTAACCTTGTGTGACACCGTAAAATAATGATCTGGACAACCATATGCTGAGTCTGACCTCAGCATAATGCAAGGACTTAAAAGAGATCTTGAAGGAAGAGATAATGAAGGCCATTACAGGCTTGGTATAATTGCTGTGGGTGAAGGATATGCACCAGACAAGTTGTAATTAAAGAAACAGAGATAAAGAAAAAAAGGATAGAAAATTAACTAAGGATTTGCCAAGGATAGATTGTGTCTGAATAATCAAACTTTCAGTGTGCTAACTGATTTTCTAAGAAATGCAGTAGATTAAATCTATCTAGGCTTCAAAATTTTTTATGAATCCTCTGTCTAGAAAATCAATAGTCATATTTGGAGTCTGCTGCCATGAAATCCCTATAGCAATAAGGTTAGAGCTACTCTTTGCTCCTACCCGGTTTTAGAGTGGTGGAAGAAGAAAATTATTCCAATTTTTTGGCTCCTTCTTCCAGAGAGGAAGGTTATTTCACTTGTCACTGCCAATTGGGGTGTATATAGTGCCCAGAATCATTTACTTCTGCTTATGAGTGCACTTTCTCTGTACTGGGGAGCCTACTGTGAGCAATTTTGAGTAATAAATATATCAGATAATTTAAAGAAGTAACTAAGTAAGTAGTTTCTTGTTGCAAGGCATACTCGCAACAGGATCTTTGTACTGGAAAACAACCCAACCAGCTGCTGCACATCCATGCACTCTTGTCACAGTGTTTTCTTATTTGTGTTAGTCCTCTTTGCTTCCCCCAACAGAAGAGTTGTGTAGCCAATGTCCCAAGTCCACCTTTGCTGATGAATCTCATTTTAGAAGCTCATATTAGTGAATCATAATCAAAATTTACTGAGAAAGGACTGCAGGAAGCTATGCAGTCTTTACTCAGCTGCTCTTGGCACTGTAGTTCTCCTGTATGGTTTTTCAAAGGTTCTGGTAGTGGAATCCATCTCCTTCCTCTGTGAAATATTTAAATTTTGATCTATATTTATGGCTAGGAAAATTTTATTCTAGCATGTTATCCAAGTGTCCTCATAAATTCTTGTCCATTGATTTTTGGCCTTGTCCAGATGAATATATATAACAGTTTATTCCTTTCCTCTTTGTGGCAACCTTTTAATAGTTGCAGCTGTCTCCTCTATTGTTTATAGTCTAGACTACACTGAGAGGTTTTCCTGTCTTTCACTATTTGTATTTAATCTCTTCTAGAATTTTGATTATTTTTGGTATTCTTCCATCATGGATTTTCTTAAATAGTGTCACAAATTTTTTATGGTGAGATGTCCCAGTCTTGACCCAGGACCTCAAGTGTGGCCTTATTTGGATTATGTAAAGTAGAAGGGTTACTTGGCTTTATTTATTTCTAATCCTACTTTCTGTTCATGTCAGAAAATTATGCATTTTTCAAGCACAATAATACTGAAAATAAGTAAATAAAATACAACTTGCTTATGATAGGACTTTTTCCCAAACTTTCACAGAAATTTACAAATACCATACTAGAAAAAATGGCTAACATGAAATTGCATATCTCAAATCCTTCAGACTTACCATGGACCCCAAACCCTGCTGACAAATGCTATTTAAAGAGTTCCAGCACTTTATTACTGAAATGTTATCCCTAATGTAAACATAGAGAGATATAATGTAGTGTCAGGCCTCACTAGACTAAAGTAAGATTAGTTGGTTCAACAATTCCCTGCCACTTCCTTGATCAGCGTTGCTATCAATAATTCTGTTTACTGTCATTAAAAAAGCAAAAATGATTTCCACAAGAAATCATAGCAATATAGCATAACTTCCTACTAGCAAATACAATTAAGTAATTTTATTAAAATAAAATAAGCCAATATGGAAGGTGTGATGGGAAAGTGAAATATGGAGCCTTACAGCTCCTAATTAAATATTTGTGCTGTGGTCCCTTCCTGTTCAGCAGTACATGTTCCTGTTGTGATGGCTGAAGATGTCAAAGTTGTGTTCATGGACCATTTATAAGGAGAAACAAAGGAGGAAAAGGAGTAAACTTAAGATAAGTCAGGTTTGTATTGTCGGATGCCGTACTGGCCTAAGTCCATTTCTCCCAGTCCAAGTTATAATATAACAAACTCTGTATTTTACTAGCTACAAAATTATTGAAGCTTAGAATGTCTTCCTTCCTGTTTTATCCTTTCACAAATTCTCAATGAACTGTTAGGTGCATAGCAGCTTGTATGGCTCTCTGCTTCTTTAGTTGGCAATCCCCATCTTTGCTCTGAGAAGCAGTATTAGCTTTCCAAGAGAAGCCAGTACAAGTAGTTAAGTCAAGGACTGTCAAGTGCAGTGTGACAGATGAGTTTCTTCTCATGATTTTTCCCCTGGGAGTTGGAGTGAATAAAGTTTGAGCAAAAAGAAAGCAGGCTGGTGTATCTGTGTCTGCAGCATGTAGACATTTCCCTCTAGAACTCATTTCTTAAGCTCTTGGGGCTTTTAACTTTTACTGTCCTCGCAGAAACAATGTTGCTAATGTGGAAGAATTTAGCAGAGTTGCTGCTAAATGGCATCTAGGTGGTACCCAAAATATCTGAGTCATTCTTGTGACCTTTCCAAAACGTTTCCCACCTGCAGATTTCTCATTTAAGCAGGCAGAACCCTTGACACAGAGGATTTTCCAGGACCATTTAACTCTGGTGCCTCTGCCCCACCATAATTCCCTGGAACATTAAGTGGCACTAGAGACACAAGTTCTTTACAGAGGAGAAAACAATAATTTTTAACCTCATCCTCTGAGATTAACTGCAATACACAGAGACTATCTGACTTCCACGAGCTCAGTATGCTACAAATGATCAGGGAATTATGTCAGCTAGTTCTTGGGCTGTTGAAGTAATGAGACTATGTTACATAACGCAGTACATCAAACCACACTTCAATAACTGAAAAGAGAACTAGCCTTTTAAACAGTGTTTCAGTGTGAATCAGGCTTATATATATATATAATATATATATAATAAGTATATATTATATATATTATATATATTTTTTATATTTATATATATATGAAAAATTTCACATGAAGCTTCCTTAGCATATATTAATGACTAAAATATCTCTGTCTCTTAGAAGCAGGCATTTATTCTTACTTCTTACTGATATTCTTTGTATACTTAGTTCAAGAGCATTGATTTAAAGGGTCTCCCTTGCCAGTTATGCACCTGTTCTCTTCAGGAACGCTGTGTGAGAAATAGAGTTGCCTTCTTGCTAAAAATATTCATCCCAGGAGTGCACAGAGGTTGTGCCAACACTGCCCATGGAGCCTCTGCACTGCAAAACCAGGTTTGCATTGTACTTGTATCAGGTAGCTATGGCATCACTGAGTTCCATTTTGCAGCTAAGTTTTTAATCATCTTCAAACAAGGCCAAATACAATCTGTCTGAGAGGAAGCCTACTAAGTAAAATCTATTCTGTAATAAGGTTGTACCAAAATATGACAGGTACAGTTTTACAAGGTACTGAGCCCACTCCTGCCATAGTCTGTGGCTTTATCTTCCCACTGTAATATAAATTGAATATATTGATGTATTTATGAGCATTACACAGAAGAGCTGGGCTCCACTGAAATGCAGTTTCAATCTCAGCTCACTTTTGATGAATGGGTTTTTTTTGTGAATAATTGTATTTATGATCCCAAGTCCTTAATAAACACTGCATCTTCATTCATGGTGTCTTAACCTTTCATGAGATTGCATCTTAATGTGATTCTTCAGCCTTGTCCCTTATTATGTTTTATTATGTCTGTGGGATTGTATGTGTAATGGAAATTAAACAAAAGTGGTGAGCAAGTTTCAGATAATCCTTTGCTACCCAGACTACAAGTTTGGAGGTAGTTTGAAATACATAACATCTTATTATACTTTTTAGTTCAGTTCTTCTGGCTGAGGTAAGGTAAATCCTTAAAGTGAAAAAAAAATGCAGAAAGTTACTACCAGACAAACAGAGCAATATAACCTTAGAAATTAGAATTTGTTTCTGAGTTCACTTTCTAGCAGTTACAAGAATTTCTCATACGGAAAAAGCATTTATTCTGTGTTACTTTAATAACTTGCAAGACATTCTGCAGGGATTTCATATACTAACTTCATATTTGAATTCTCAAAACTTGCTGTATAGTAATATGCTCATATTCTTCTCCCAAACTTGACTGAGTAAATAAGACTTATTTCTTCTATATATCTTCAGCAAAACATGATGCTGACAGTCTTGCTTGTTTTGTCTGTATTAATGCAATCTGCCCTCCCTGGGTAATGCTGATGAATAAATCACTAAATGTGTAATAGCATCTATTTACTCTGAATGGCAACATTTCAGTCCAGACAGAAAATGACTACTCATGGTTTTTATTTGGGTTTTTATCTCCCTTCTCCTACTGTCTGAAAAGAAATTAATTGCACTGTGTGTAGCCATTATAGAAATATGTAAAATTACACCTCACAATAAAGTAGTGGTGTTTTTTAGTCTTTATGTGAAGGTATTTAACTTCTAGTTAGCACGTAAATTGCTTTTCTTGCTTTTGTTGCATGGTGCCAGAACTGTAATAATTTTGTGAAAACAAGGCCTTTAATTACCACACCTTTGTGATGACAGGTTATTTATGTCCAGAAAATTATTGAGAGATTATATAAGAAATTCAATAGAATAAAAAGTTTGATCATCACTAAAAAGTGAATGAAATGGATTCCAAATCTGATGGAACTGTCATAGGCAAAAAGTTATTAACTTGATTTTTATAGCCTTTGCTGGTCCTTACTGTACCAGTGACAAATGTATCTAGCTTACCAAGTACTATTCTACAGGAATACAAAGTGGAAAAGAAGGTTGGTTTGATACTGCTTCCAAGTCTATTGAATTTATAGCAGTTCAAGTGAATTCAGTGAGTGCTGAGCAACTCATTGTCTTGTAAATCTGTGCAAGTTTCTATTGAGTATGGCTGGTTTAATTCCTTACAATGAAGAACCGTAATTGTTAATTTTAAAATAAGAATACTGAACAGTACATGATGCCAAATATTAATAACAATGCAAATGAATTTTCCTCTTTTTTTCTCTGGTTAGGAGCTGGCCAGAAAGAGATATGGCAGTGTAAGGTTTATGGTTGTACTCAATGATCTTCAAGGTCTTTTCCAACCTAGATGAGGAATCTATGATTCTATGGTTTCATTCTATGAAATTGCTGTTCACAATATTTTAATATTGTAATATTCATACAATTTTATGAATATTGTAATATTCATACAATTGTGTAATATTCATACAATTCTTGAATTGTATGAATTTGGTCTTTTATGAATATTTGCTACTAATTTTTTGTTTGTGTTCTAGGATTAAATTCTGATCACAGACTTGTATTAGATTTTGTAACAACTAACAATGTTTAATTTTTGTGATCATAAACATCAGTTCTGTAATGCACTAAAATATCCCCCAAATCGCTGATTTTTTGTAAGCAACAAGAAATACTATTCTTGCTTTTTCAGAAGGACCATTATGGTTTAACAGTATCTGTAAGAAAGTTTAAGATAATTTTCTCTCTGCTTGTCATTTAGTTTTCATTTATAGTAAAAAGACCAAAAAGGGAGAATAGTTGCAATTTGTAGTAAGTAAATTGTCCATGTTAAAATTCTGGCCTGTGTTGAGTAAACTAATTTATCCTTACAATGTATCTATTTTTTTTCTTGCCATTGGTTCTAGTAAAACTTGTCATCCAGGAGTTTTAGAGGAATTTCTTTAAGGCAACCGGCAGGAAAGCAATGGCAGAACAAATGGCCATTATATTTGGAGAGTGTGTTGCTATACAAATGTAAAACAATACAAAACAAGGACATGTAACTCCACTAAGTCAAGATGCCAGAAGAACCTCATCTGAAAACATGGGAAAACCCCAAAACTTTCATTAAGCATGATTATTTGTTGCCTGTGTTACCTGCCTCATGTTATTTCCTATCTTCTGGCCACATATAGGGAGCATAAGTGAACTGGCATTATTCAAAATCCCATGCCATTTGTGGACTGGGAAAAGAGCTGGATGAACTTGTGCTTACACTGATAGGAACTTGTTCATAGTGATGGTTGACCGTAAGTAGGTGGGGCTTGTTCGTGTTTTCTTAGCTTCAAAGCTCTGATTCTTCCTTTGCTTTCAGGCTGTTTTTCAAACAGAAGTCAGAATTATCCAAAGTTTCCGTCTGGTGAAAAGTTGTGAGGCAAATTGCTATGCCAGTGGTATATATACAGAGGAAATTAAATTTTAGGGACCTGGGAACGGAACTGGCTATTACAAGAGAGAAGGGTCTAATGGGTTGCAGAAAGGGATCCACCAGATACTTTGATAGACTGACTAGGATTCCTGCTACATGAAAAATTTACAAGCATTGTCTTCCAGGACTAGAGAAAAATTGGGAAAACTTTAATGAAATGCTGAAATAAGCCGAGGGTGATTGATATCCAGAGACTACAACTAAACCTTCTCCTTGCAAAAGCAGCTAAAATTTTCCTTGAAAGGACAGAAGAAAGTGGCTAACAACTGAAATCTGGATTATTTACTGCCAATGACTTCCCTAATTTATCTTCACTGTGAGTTTTATTCATGCCCCAAGGTTCTAGGAAATTGGTAGACCTCCTAGAAAAGAGACTGCTGCTACCTGATGACTGAAGCAGTTAGAATGATGTTGAACTGATGAGTCCAGTAAAAATAAATTCTGACACAATGGGTATAAATAGAAGCAAATGCATTCTTGCAGCTCATTCACAAATTGCAGGTTATTTGCAGATAGTCATGCTTGTAAGACTGATGACTCCAGAATTACTGATAACAGTAAAGTCAATATTCTGAAACCAGCCATGTTGATTTTCTTTATTCCTCCTCACACTTGTAAGATAGTTTTGAACACCTGATAGGTTGGAGAGTCAGTTTTACTAGGGGAACATGGCAGAGAAGGAGAAGTATATGAAATAAAGAAGTATATGAAATAACTTTCACTGAAACTGAACCTGCTTGCAGGAATGTAATGAACACCTTAATGATGAATTCATTTCATATAAACCAGGAAATTCCCCTCTCTCCAACTGATAACTTCCTAAGCAGTGTGCAGAGCTTCCTGTGCTTCTCTCATGCCTATGGATTTTGGAGTCAGGCCAGCACAGAGGCATCTCAGGGAATGCAGCAGATCTTTGCACAGTGTTTCTGTTGACATCTGCTGGAGAAGGAGAAGCATTATCTACTCTAGAGTTTCTTTTAAAGACTTTTCTCACTGTGTATCTTGGTCAGGATCAGAAAAAGAAAAGGGATTTTTTAAATTCATTTGTAGTGTAGTGTTCTAGAGTTGACTTCTGCCTCCCAACTCTCTGAATTTCCATTTATGAACAACTTCTTACTGTTCTTCATTTTGCCATGCTGCTTCTGAAGTATTTGGTCTGCTCCTGGAATTGAAATTGGATGTCCTGGATCTCTGTGCCAAAATAACTTCATAATAGTATGTATTATTTCTTTTCAATTTAAAATGGGATCCTTGGAATTTCATGCATTTATAAGGCTTTCTGACTTCTTTTTGACCACTTAGTAACATACAAGACTCGAAAGTGAGGTTAGCAGTGCATAGATAATATGGACTAGGCAAATGATGACTGATGATGACTGGGTAAAACACTGATTAGTGTAGCACAAAATGACTGAAAAGTGTAGGGAACAGAGAGGAAAGGTAAATTAGTTAGTGGTGTTATGTGAAGGGTAAATGATCTCTGAGAGCGCCATGGAAAGGCTTGTTTTATTTCACTGGAAGAATTCAATACAGCAAAATTTCACATACTTGTCCTTTATTATTTACAAAAATAGCATTCATCTTACTGGAAAGAGCACTGACTGATTCAAGTAGGACTGTTCACATAAGCAAGATTTATCCACCAATTGTCTTCTTTCCTTGAATAGTAATATTGTACAGTCCTAAGCCTGAGTAAATGCCAGCTGATGATACTTTTGTGGCTCCTTTAGGTAAATATTTCATGTTGTATTCTACTACATTCTGTTCCTTTTCTTGGAGGTTTCAGATGGTTCTTTATTTTGCTTTTTTGCTGCTGCTAGCTCCTGTATTCTCTTTTTTAAATTATGTTCAAAGAAAATAGTACTTCATTAAGAAAATTACCTGTAGAAGCAGACTTTGATGGCAATAACTGTAAAAGAAGTTACATTCACAGGAAGAAACCCTTTGCAAGCTGGCAGACTATTTCAATAAAGTTCACATAGGCTCTCAGTAAGGGAAATGGATAGGGTTTGTTTTTTCACGTCTTTGTAGAGCTGAAGCATTTAGACTACCTAATTTGAACCTTTAGATAATTAAGAATAGCTTTATATCATTAATGATTATATGCATGTTTAAGTGCTATTTTCTCTTATGAAACTATTGGCCACCTTTAATTGATACAGGGACAGCAGAGAGCACTTTGCTGACATTTGGCTAATCCACACAGAGCTGCACTGGTGTTCCAGGTAAACTACATCTTCAAGGCTATAGAGTTTGTATTCAGACATATTAGCACTCGGTGCTAATATGTTCCACTTAACAACTGATGCCCCAGTTTTGATCTCTGGCATCTATGTTATAGGGGTTTGGAAGGCAGGATTGTTCTTCTCTTTAATAATAGTCCTTGGGATTTAGTACTAAAATAATTTTTTTTCTTCACTGAAGTAGCAGCAATTAAGTGCAGATTTTTGATGACGGCAACCAGCTGACTCAAAAAGGTATTTGTTTGATTTGTAGCTAACTGTTGTGATCAAGTTTTGGTATTTTATCTCAGGCACAGAGATATTTTAAAGGAATACATATTATAAGTAGAATAATGAGTTTATTTGACAAATCTTTGTCAAATATTTTGCCACCTATTGCTTCAGTGTTACTATGTTAAGAAGTTGAGAGAGAAATGTACAAGTAACTCCGCTAGTTTAGTCTTCCTCATGAAACTTTAAACTTTAATTGTGACCAGTCTCTTAGGTTTTCTACTTCTTTCCCCTTGTTGAAGACTAATAGAAAAATCCAGACTTCTATTCTTTCCATTTTTTCTTAAAGGCATCAGTGAAATTAAGTAGACTCAGCTCAGCTGAAACCACTGGAATTACTGCCACAACTCTTTTAAATGGATTGTGCACCTCATCCCATAGACTCACCTTCCTGAGTAATTCTATGCTATGCCATCATTGGTGTTTTACACTACCAGTTTCTTATTAACATCAGATTTAAGAGTTATCCACACATGGAGAACTTATCCTTCTCTCTGCAACATAATTATACATAAAGTACTTAGTGCAGAAGATAACTTATTTTTTTCCATCTGGAGCAGAGGTGCCGAGAGTGCTAGAGTGTTGCTTGTAGGGCTTTATGCTTATAAAGCAAATCCAAAGTAAGCTAGGGCATTTTTCAAAATTTATTCTGGTTTAATTAAAAATAAGCAACCCAATGCTTAATTTAACATTGTGTTTTAAATTAAATTAATTGTTGTCTTTGACTTCCAGATTTATGTCCTTACTAATCATGTCTAAGCCAAATTCCATTAGCTGAACACTAGTGTCTTCAATTAATTTTAGGCTTTTGTAGCTTTGCATAGTGGCATTTTAAAGCTACACTATTTGAAAAAAACCCAGGGAATTTAAAATTTAAGGTCCTCAGTTTCCCTTCAAATGTGATGCTTCAAACATTTGATGTAAAACAAGGACTTGTGTGTATGAAATGTGAAGTTGCTAGCCACAAACGAAAAAAAATTTAATTTATGATGTTATTTAGTTCACTTATCAATTGTACAAGTTTTAATCTTCTGCAACCTGAGCAGTATCATTAACTTTTAGAGTAGTGATGGTTGCTGCTCACCATCCCTCTTGAGATAGGAAAAAGCTGTGCTCTTACTACCTCCTGTGCTTTCCCTTCCTGTTAAACCTTCCCCTTCTGGATAGTCACGGTAAAATGCAAAAGAAACTAGGCTACTCTCTGTTGAATACCTTTATTGCTGGTTTCCTGGGCTTTTGAACTGGCAAAAGCCAGCTGTGTCCTCTGGTTGGCAGACAGATGGGCCTTGATGCTGGAAGGCTCATTTGCCACACAGCCCTTCTTGCCTGTTCATAACATAGCTCGGAAACAAGGTCTGCAAACTCTGCTTTCCTATTACCCCTCGACAAAATCAATAAGCGCAGAAAATTAAGTAAAACAAATTAATTTGTCATCTGGAACACAGGGCAAGTCTACACTAATATTTAGTTTAAACAGGAGGTCACCCTTGAGGTTTCCATGCCAGGTACTGCAGCAGTTTCCATTGCAGATTTTGGCTTTGGTGCAAAGCCATCCATCCTGTGACAGCCTGGCAAAGCCAGCCTGTGCAAACATAAAGCAATTGCTGCTCTCCTCTTCAGGCGCTCTGTAGGACTGGAAGATGGAAGTGGGAAATTGCAATCCTTCTGTACCAATCCTGTGTGAGAGATCTACAATGTAAGCATGATTCAGAGGAAAGAAGCTGTTTCAAAAATTGACCTGCTGTCTAATAATTAAATAGTTTTACAGCCTTGAGAGACCAGTGCCTTAGGGTAAAACTTGGGGATTTATAGTATTACAGGAAGGCAGATAGGAGCTGAATAGTGTTTCCTAATGAAGCTTAAAATCAACATAGTCAATGGTGATTCTTCCTTACAAGTACTGAATCTCATATTAGCTCCTTCTTTCCATGTTGTCTAGTTTTGGCTCCATATCCAGATATATGGAAGATAAAGTTGGCTATGGTTCTTCTGGAACAGAGTAACATTAAAATAAAAGGTAGACTTTTCTCAAAAACCCCTTCTCTGATTATTGTGTTCCTCTAAACCATTTCAGTGAAAACTAATGGTGTGCAAATTCCACAGAAAGTATTTAAGAGTTCAGAAGAATAATCAATAAATTTTAATTAAATTTAATTTGGTGGAGCTTTTGTCCATATGTTTTGAACTACCAGATCCATGATCATCAGTGTAATAACTGATGCTTACGACATAAAGGTCAATGGATTTTGATTGCTGTAATTGTCCTTTCATTATTCAAGAATCTTAGATTCTTCCCTTCTCTTAAATTTTCTTCACTAATTTTGACCTGGACTGTCGCACTACGACACGAAATAACTCATGCACTCACTCTAGATCTAAAAGAAGAAAAGGAGTAAAAGGCTTTATTTCTGACCTCGCAATATATAAAATTCTAAAAGTGACAGTGGATTGGAGGGTGAAATTGCTACCTCTCTAACCACACTGGTCGAACCAACAGTCCATCAATTCTCTCTTCCCACAAAGAAGAATGTAAAACAACTATTATTTACATGAAGAGTGTGTGAGAACTCCAGAAGAAATATGTAAACCTCAGAAGGTATAGAAAACTTTTAAAAGAATGTTAAAACTGTCAAAGGAACAGGGTGACACTGGACTAATGCTATAAGGTACTTAACTTCGTTAATTAAAGATACAATTCAATCATGATGCTTAAGGATGGTGCTGCCTATGACATTCCTTATTCTAAAGAACCAGACTGAGTTTTTTAACCAACTGCTCTCAAAATTCTGTAGCACATTACTGGGTACTGAGCTGTAACAGAGTAGAAGACATAGACCTTACCTGCATATCTGGACAGTAGCAATGCATAAAAAGCCATATCAAGAAGGGAGCTTGCTTGTTAGAAGTAAAACTGTTGTCTAAGCAGGGTAGATTATATTTTGCCCTATTATTTCTTTGTAATCCTCTTGAATTACATGTCACTCAATTCCTAAAATAATTTTCTTTATCTGAGTTCATACTTCTGCCTCCAAATTATTTTGCTGGCTTCTTTTGGATAAGTCCTACTTGATGGTAGATTTACTGCCAGGTTCAATTCCTTATCCTTCTGTGTGAAGGCCCAGAACAGCTTGATCAGTTTTCACCTTGAACCTTTTTCATCCTTTATTCCTTTGCCATGTATGCCTCATACCTGGAAGTGATTTGCTGTCTTACTGCACCAGTCTCTTGACATTCATCTCATTTAGACTCCTCAAGATTCAGTTCTGCCAACTGCCCCAAAATGGACCCAGGTATGATCTTCTATTCAGGTTACTGACAGTAATGTGATCTCATTTCATATTCTTACACATCCAAGCACAATTAGGTTTCAGTCTTGACTGGCACCTTTGGCCAGTCAACACGTAACACACAGTAAGTGAGAGGATGGATATTTCTTTTTTTCCTCAATAACTCTTCCACTTCTGTTACAGTGGGATCATAAACTAATGAGAAACACTAGATTACAAAATCCAAAATTGATTTTTTTCCAACTGAAAAGGGATGCTGGTTTTATCAAAGCTTCATAAATTACCTTTAAATCCCAGTACTCTTTATAAGAGAGCATGAGTGGCCCACTACACTGCCTATGCATACAGCAACATACAATACAAAATATCTATGACCTCACTCCATATGGTTAAAAATTAATGTTGCATCACAGGATGTTGTTAGAGAATGAATTGAAAATATTGTGCACTGTACCGTATCTTTACTTACCAAAGTAAATTTTTTAGGAAACAAGACTTCATGTTGCTGCAAAATATAATATAATATAATATAATATAATATAATATAATATAATATAATATAATTAATATAATATAATAATATAATATAATATAATATAATTAATATAATATAATATAATAATAATATAATATAATATAATATAATATAATATAATATAATACAATACATCTTTTTGCAAAATTAAAAGCTTGACATCTCTTATGTGCGTGTGTGTGCATTTGGTTTTCTGTTGGTTTTTTTGGGGGTTGTGGGGGTTTTTGGGTTTGTGTGTGTGTGTTGATTTTGTTTGGGTTTTTTTGAGGGATGGAGTGGTGGTGTATGGTTTGGATTTTTTTGCTAAACCCTTTCAGTTCTCAAACTTTCTCAGAAAGTCCTTTAGTCTTTCTAAGGTTCTTGAAATTTCTTGTCCTTAGTTGCTTTTCTTTTTTTTTTAAAGTTCCATCTCCTTGCCACAATAGTCTTCTGGGATGATTGTTCTGCTTGCAGATATAAGCCATCTATTGTCTGTGGACTGAATTATTTACAAGGGGGACTACTGACTCCTTATCAGGGTTGAGTTTGCTAGTAAAAGCTATGTGAGAAGAGTAACTGCCATGCATCTTTCAATAGGTCAGCTGTTCTCTGTTGATTGATGCGTGCCTATCAGTAACTTCTGAAATGCTGGAACTCTGTAAGGCTCTTCAAACACCTCAAAAATCAGCCTTGAGGTTTTTAATGCTTCCTCTTTTCCCCACAAATTAGAATTTACCCATAATCTTTCTCTAAAATTTTTGTAAAGTCACATTTGCATGCAGGTTAGTATGCGGTTGTTTTCAGTATAAGGTAAATTTACTCTTCTGTGAAGCTGTGTTGAGGAAATGGTGTCATTTAAATTTGTTGGAAGAATAGGCTTTCAGAAAGGAGTGAACGCTCAAAAACAGTATGTGCATATAACACAGACAAATAGATGCACACCAGTATGTGTAATGAGCTCTGTAGTTGTTCTTGGGCTGCCAAATCAGGATTTCATGATACTTTGGAATATAAAGCATGAAAGTCGGGAGTTGCGGGGTTTTTCCTACTGAAATTTTTAAATTTTTTTTTTCTTTTTGAGGAGGGGAGGGATTGGTTTGTTTGTTTGTTTTTTTATGGCAGGCCATATAATCAGATGTCGCTAGAGGACTCAAGAAAGCACGATGCAAACTGCTCCTATTGTCGAGGTAAAAAGGCTAATTTATTTTTTCTGACTCCAGCATTTATAGTTTTCCAAAGGTGACAGTGGATTGGAGGGTGAAAGTGCCACCTCTCCAACGACATGGGACAAACTACCAGCCCATCAAATTTCTCCGCTTCTGTGAAGGAATGCAAAAACAGTAAGTTATTTACATAAAGTGTGTGGGAAATTTACAAGAATGTGGGAGTTTACAAGAATGTAAACTCAGAAGGCTTTAGAAAATCTTAAAAAATCAGGGCGACAATCAGTTAACCAAGTGATGTAATAAGTTTTAATATATCCTCAAAATAATGATCTCACCTCAGCTGGAGTTAGTGCTGCTAAGGGAAATTGCTGGTTATCATCGCTCTGTGAAGAAACAGAAGCTGTTAGAAAGTGCCTACCTCCTAAAAGCAAAAAGATAAAAATACCCATTAATCTCATCAGAGTACCACTCAGAAGCTCTGGTTTAAGGGAGTTAGAAATTATGTCCGTGTGACACAGCAGAAAAAGAAGAGAGAGTACCATTTTGGAGGGGATATAGGGAGGCACAAAAGACATCATCTGCTCTATCATCACTTGTCCACAGATGTTGATGGGGCTTAGAGATGCTGTTTATGGAAACATTCGGGTGTAAACCAGATTTCAGGTACCTGATAGATGTCTAGGGTTCTCTTGAAGCCATGTGTGTTTCCTAAAGAAGGAAGTCTGCCAAGGTGTGAGGCCATTTCAGTTGACTGTCGGCATGTCTGATGTCAAGGGGTGATTTAAACAACAGAAATATGAGTGCCGACACTATTCATACAGGGTTGAAGGGATGTCAGGTTGAGGTTTTTTGTTCTTGGTAGGGTGGTTTATATGTCTTCCAAAGTTTCCATTTATTTTCTAAAATCTGTTCTGGAGATATAGAGACAGTGCTAAATAATAGGGTTTACTGCTATTAAAATAAGAGTATAGTAAGACATTTCTATACCATTTTGTGATTTCTGTATGTCAGGCATGCACTCTTTTGCAAACCGTGAACTCTATTTGCACCATGTTGCAAACTGTTTCAGGTATTAAACAGTACACAATTCCGGCATTAACCAGTACAGGATTCAGGCTGTGCTTGTTTTGTTACTAGGACATATTCCATATTCCTTTGTGTAACACCAGTGCCTCATCTGATGAAAAATAATGGCTTATTTATTTTTAATTATTATTCCAATTTGATTCTGGAATAATCCAGCTGTAAAAGTGAAGCACATCACTCTTGTGTTAACCAATACTTTCTACCTCTTTCATTGTATTCTATCCTTTTTCCTTTTGATTTATATAAACACTTGTTTTGTCAAAGTCCTACACTCTCCAAAGATCTTAGCATTTGATATGGTTGATTATAACCTTCTAGTGGTTAAATTAATCTCCTAGGGTTTGATGGTTTAACACTGAAATGGATCAGTACATATGCAAATCTAATATGCTAAAGAGAAAATAGAACAGTTTTATCAGGGACTTTTCCATTTATATTCTTTTATAACAGCAGAACTGGTGAAACTTCTTCATGTAATTTTGTCTAATATGTCTGTATTTGTATAGTTTTTAGTCTTAATTTTTTTTTGCTGTGATATCCATCTGTTTATTTAATTGCATAAATGCCAATGTGCTGGTGATTCTATGAAATGAAAGGGGGCAAGATGGAAATATCTATTAAAAAGTAGTCAAGGAATTCCCTGTTTAGTTCTTCTATTCTAAAAATGCAGCTATTTTGGAGGTGTGACTGTTCACCATTGCTTGAAAACATGGAAGTTGAAGGATCTGGAGACTGAAATTCTCTCTCTCCATGGAATCAGTAAGGTCATTGTCAGCAGTGCTCATTTCACTCATGTTCTTCTGCTAATACACCTTAATCTGCCTGGGGGGACCTGAGCTAATCACAGCTTTTCTGCCAGCATGGCTTTGGGTTGCTGCTGTTGCTCTCCTGGTTTCCTGATTTCGACATTCTCTTGCTATAATAAAGTCATTAAAAAGACAATACTCATTAAGTTTCTTCATAAATACTTATTACTGTAGACCTAGAGATATCGTTGGGAAGCTAATCCATGTCTTGCTTTTTGTTGCAAGGTGCTGGGGGCAGGAGACATGTTGAGTTACTGGATTCAACAGCTTTAGGACTTCTCTATTTTATACTGTCATTTCAAGCCTCAACCTGTAGAGAACATGCAGAATCTTTATTTGCTCTGCTGCTGATTTGCCCTCATCCAGAAGGTGAAGGATTTAGATCTAAAAGGAGTTATCAAGAGGGCTGCTCATGCAATATGATTTTTCACTGAAATATATGTTACCCTGTCATGGTTTAACACTGGCCAAATGCCAGGCATCCACAAAGGCCACTCACTTGCCCTCCCCTGCTACAGCTGGGCAGAGGAGAGCAAAATGAAACTAAGGGCTCATGAGTAGAGATAAAGAGCAGGAGAAAACACTCCAAGGGCAAAATAGGCTCATCTTAAGAGATACAGAGTGAATTTATTACTAACAAAATCAGAGCAGGATAATGAGAAGTAAAATGAGCCCTTAAAACCACCTTTTTCCCCCCCAGCCCCTCCCTCCTTCCCACTGACAGAGCAGAAAGACAGGGCATGGGGGTTTTTTGGTCAATTCATCACCAAGATTTTCTTCCACTGCTCAGGAAGAGGAGTCCTTTCCCTGTGAGGCCGTGGGGTCCCTCCCACAGGAGACAGTTCTCAATGAACTTCTCCAGCGTGGTTCCACTCTCATGAGCAGCAGGCCTGCCACATCTGCTGCAACCTGAATTCCCCCCACAGGCACACATTCCTCCCAAAACTGCTGTGACATGGGTCACTCTTCCACGGGGTGCAGTCCTCCAAGGACAGGCTGCTCCAGCCTGGAAGCAGGGCTCCCTCTCTCCACCGGGTCTCCCACTGGATCACAGCCTCCTCCAGGCATCCATCAGCCCTGGCCCGGGCACCTCCCCCATGGGCTGTGAGTGGATCTCTGCATTCCATTTGGATCCCCATGGGCTGTGGGTGGATCTCTGCATCCCCCGTGGATCCCCATGGGCTGCAGGGGCACAGCTGCTTCACCATGGTCATCACCACGGTCTGCAGAGGAAACTTTGCTCTTCTCCTCTTGCATAGTTTTATATACTTTGTCTTTCAGTATTGAAGTAAGACAGTACCATATTTAATATGCCTAAACTTAGTCCCTGATATTTAAGGAATCATGATGGGGCTGATTATTTCCATGTGCAGCATCAGTAGCAAGTTAACCTCACAAGGAATAGGATAAATCCTTGTATGCTAAGGTACCTGCTTGTGACTTCATTTCACTGCTGGGAATCAGGATACTTTAATATTGGGTCTAACAGTGACTCTGAGTCCTAATAATTCAGCATTTCAGATCTAGATCACCAATAGTAGTGCCCTTTCTAGACAGTGCGCTGGGACAGTTTCTACCCTGAATCATTTTCATCTGCAGCTGGATGAAATATAGCTTAACTTCAAACAAGAGAGAGGCTGATTTACAGCAGGCAGAAGTGTAGCTATATATTTCATATATATTTTCAACACTGAGGTTTTCATAACTAAATGCCTGTCTTTTTCCAGGCCTTCTTGAATGTGCAGAGTCTACAAAAATTCAGATCATACAAATTGCAGTACCAGAGAAAATTGTTCCAGCTGCCTGCTCATTCATTCATTCATTCATTCAACTTAGTCATACAAAACACACAAAGAAGACTGTTAAGGTGCCATAAGTATCCTTATTTTTCAAGGCTATATCCTGCCTGGTCTTTGACAAAGGTTTTTTTGACAGTTGCTTGCACTGTCCATAAATATAGAAACCAGTAGTTCCTGGTTTCTCTTCTGGGCCTTTGTGGGAATGTGTGTGCTTCACTGCCCCTGGAAGAATGGCCACCTCCCAGTGCATCTCAGTTTCTCTCCTTTAAGTCATTACAAGCATATTTCTTCAAGGAATTATGTGGACACCTGGAAAAAAAAAAAAAAAGAGAGAATATTCTCTGGTACATGTTGCAGCTACAGTCTGCCTCAACTTTGTGCTACCGCTAGATTAGAAACTGAAAAAATGATAGGGAAAAAAATGAGACCAAAGAGGAACAAAAGATAATTAATACAAGCCAGAACCAGTGCAGAAGTAAGCCTAAAAAAAAAAAAAAAAAAAAAAAAAAAGAAAACAGTTTTGAAAAAAAGCAAAAGGAGAAAATACCTGTAATGACAGATTTAGACAGGTGGGGAATCTGAATCATTTATTCAAAGAAACAAGCTGGTTTTATACAGTTCTCCAAGGCACAGTGTTTCCTTACATGGTAATTCTCACTACGTGACCTATCCCACATTGCCATGTCAGCCACACGTGCTCTAAATGTCCTTCCATGGGGTGATCACGCGCTGTTCACCTGTCTGTCAGCTCCCGGCAGGCTCCTCTTGTATATGGGTAAAGCCTTATAAAAGAAAGGCCTTGTAAAATCAGGCCTTGTTACTTTGGCTAAACTAACAGCTAATCTGGTAAATTCCCATGAGAAAAGAGTTATAAGAATGAGAATCAGTTTGCATAAGAATCTATTCTTGTGAGAGAATGGCTCACTCTTTTGGGGTGGAAAATTCTACCCATGTGAAACATTTACTTGCCAGGAGACAAAAATGTGAACATATCTAGAAAGATTAAAAGTTTGATGGACATGTACACTAGCCATTACCAACCAATGAACTGAGTTTCAACAAATTGCTGACCAATTAGATTTAAACATGGTGCCTTCTGATAATGATATAAATAATGATAATGAGCTATATGAATAAAGATGCAGCTATTCTGCATGAAGAAACAAGTGTCTTGTTCATCTCTATTGTGACATCCTCTCCCGTAGGGCTCTGCTGTGTGACGCCTCCTTCCCCTCAAGGTCATGCAGAGGCAAGCTGCCATGTGCTGCCGTGTGCTGCTACTTTGTGCTGCCATATGCTTCTTGTGCTGCTATTTGTGCTGCCACGTGCTTCTTGTGCTGCCATGTGTTGTTCTGTGCTGCCATGTGTTGTTCTGTGCTGCCATGTGCTGCTCTGTGCTGCCATGTGCTTCTGCAGGCACGTCCCACAGCCTGTGGCTCAACTCCATCCCATCTCTTCCCACAAATACGTGTCAGAAAGAAGGGACAGACAAGACTTGTATATCTGTCACTTTAGTAGCTGAATTTCCCATAAACTTCTACTGAGATCCGATTAGCTCTGCAGAGAGCAATATAAGTGGGAAAGCATTAGATGTAACTGAACTTGTGATAAATCCTCCTGCAGCCAAGCATTAGTCAGACATATACTGATCTAATAACAAGTCATGATTACAGTTTAATCCTGACTCGTACTTTCAGAATTATGGACAAAATTGATCATTTAGTGTTGACTTCTATAATTCCCCAAGGTAACAGTATGGGATTCTCTTTTACCAAAGGAATTATTCAATTTGAGGTTGAAGCCATATAACTGCACACTTTTGACACAGCTGGGATCATTAATATTGTCAGAGAGGTGTATGTGAACAACTTCTAAACCGGGTACTAGTCACATGCCATGTAGTAAATTCCTTAGCACCTTACTTAACATTCTAAAATCTAGGATATCAAGTTTTAAAACTTAGCTGGCTTTCTGATTTTCAGTTTGGAAGAATCCTTTTTGCCCCACCTTTCCAGATGTGATAGGCATTGCACAAAGGCTTAATTCCTCTGATGCCTGAAAGTTGAAATGCAATAGAAGAACATCTCTGATGTTCTTCATGATGTTGGGTGTGATGAATTAGAGAAAGTAATAATTTATATGTGTGGTTGTCATATGCTGCTGGTCATTACAGATAAGAGTATTTCTTTTCCTGTGGTATCTAGACTGCATCTCTGTGATTCATTGTCGTTAGGATCTGTCATTTTTCATGGGTCAGCAAAACAGAAAATTAGGGAGCCTGTTTTCTTGAAAATTGAGATTTAATTGCCCAGCTGTCTCTCAAATAAAATATTTTTTAATCAAAAGTAAGTTTTCTTATAAAGCTCTTGCTTTTCATTTCTTTTAGCCAAAAATTTAGCACTTTTTGAAAAATATGGGATAAATTATTTCTTCTTGAGTGACTTTACATACATTTTAAGCTTTATAATTAAACTAAATTTATTTTGTGTCGGAACACAGAATGTCCCTTGGACACTCTTGGATGTTCTGGGCCCAGGTCAAAAGCATTTGAGACCCTGCACTGCAGCCACAGACCCCTGTGGCTTTGAACCTGATCCATGGAAAAATTTACCAACTTTGCAGGAAGAACAAGAAATCACAAAAGTTTAGATATTATAGTAGAAGTAGTCACAGAGTGAAAGGAAGAATTTTTGAGTGCTGTACAGGGGGGTTTTAGGCCTTGTACAGAGGGGTCTGAGTTTTGTACATGGGGGTTAGAGGTTCTAAGATGGAGGGATTTGGGTGTGCCCTGCCCTCTTTCCTTCTTCTTCCTAACCTCCATGTTCTTGGTGATGTTGGCATTCACAGATTGGTTTAGAGTAGAAAGTCACTGTTCAATATAGGTGATGGGCATTGGGGAAAAACCATAAACATTTAACACGTAATGTATGATATAAAAGAGGGCACCAGCCCCCTGGGAGTTGGAGTGTGCCCTTGCCTGACTGCTGAACGGACTGCAGCAGCTCAGAGAGAAATCTTTTAGATAACATACAATAAACTACCTTGAGACCGGACGACTGAAGACTACTGAGTCTTTCTTTGGAGACACGGGTTGGAGGAGAGACTTTTCCACGTTTCCGGGCCACCCCAACCAGGGGGTGAGGCCCGACAACAAAACCCCACAATTTTGTACTGTAAACAAACACTATTGTTGAATACGTCTGTGCATACGTGTTTGTTTTTTACAAGGGTCACACGCAGTTTATATGCTAAGATCATAAGGACACTTAGCATTAAACTTATTAGTAGAAAGAAAGCTGACACTGACATCTCTTTGGTGGAATTGCAGAAGGTGATACTTGCTTAGTACCTGTGTAGGTAGTGATATATCTTAAATGGTTTATAACTAGGATTATTACAGATACATATTTCTTTTTCCAAAGCTTAATGTGTTTTCTTTGTCATCATCATGACTCTTAAGTAATTTTTATAATGTATCAATATATGTAATGCCAAACCATACATCCCTAGTGAGTATCCAGCCTGGCCTTGAACACTTCCAGGGATGAGGCATCCACAACTTCTCTGGACAACCTGTTCTAGTGTCTCATCACCCTCAGAATAATGAATTTCTTCCTAATTCCTAATATGTAAACTAAACCTACTGTCTTTTAGTCTGAATCCATTCCCCCTTGTCACTGCCCTTGTAAAAAGTCTCTCTCCATCTTTCTTGAAGGCTCCCTTCAAGTTCTAGAAGGCCATAATGAGGTCACTCCAAACCTCTTCTCCAGAATGAACAAACCCAAAAGCCAATTCTCTCAGCCTTTCCTTGTAGGAGAGGTGCTTCATCCTTCTGATCATTGTGGTGGCTTCCTCTGGACTCACTCCAACAGGTCCTTGTTATTCATGTGCTGGAACCCCAGAACTGGCTGTAGCACTCGAGGTACGCTTGCAGTTCCTTAGAGAGCATGGGTTGTAATTGGGTGGATGTCTGACTTAACTTTTTAAATGTATTGACTGGGGCAAAGAGATCATGAAATATATCTTCAGCTAATAATTCCCATTAGTTTCAGAAGAAAAAGCACCAACATGGAGAAGTGGTTAGGGGATTTACTGATAGATGGAGTAAGTAGTTCTCTTTGCAGCTCTGTGTTGGGTTAAGAAAGAAATGCTAGTGAGTTTTTTGGGGAAAGAAACTAGAAATGATGAATCCAAGGTGTAAAAGATGAGTGAGAAAGAGGAATCTGATCTAGTGTGGGCACTGAAAGTGCAGACAGAAAAACCTTGAACAGTCTGTCAGTTAGAGTTCAGCACTTGGTTATTGTTATATAAAGGCAATAAAAATATCTTACCAACTCATTCCTGCAAAAATACAGACAGCCTGTAAACCTGATCAGTATTGCAAGAACCTCTTGTATGATCCTAGAAAAGAGCTTATTAGAGCTTGGTGCACATTACTGGCCAGGTTGGGGGAGAGGAGGTCCAGCCACAGTGGTGCAGTAACTATCTTGTATAAATAACCAAAGCTTTCTAATGTGGAAGGAGACATGAGGGCCTGAGGTCACCCATCTGGATGACCCAGCCATCTGGAGGAGGGATATCTGGCTCATACAATCATGCCAACTTCATCCAGCATGTGCCACATCTCCACAACCCCAGGAGGTTGACTGATTTCTTTGCTCCTACTTGGCACCTGGGTGATAACTAGCATGCACACAATGAATGTGTCCTGTGGGATCTAGACCAGTTGAGAAATCAGCTGAGCTCCTCTTTCAGGTCACTCTGTCAGCAGAATTACACTAGCTTTAGAAAAGTAAATCTTAATTTAAAATTGTGTAACTGCAAATTGAATTGCACCCACTGCTGTGATGAATGTAGGTGGTTTTTTTCCATACAGGCATAAAAATTGATATTTATCTTTAATGGTAAGTGTACAGGCTATCACAATAGCCTGTATTTTATTTCCAGGTGTGGTGACTTTTCTTCTGTCACCTGAGGTAGTCCATTTTCTGCATAAACAGGCTATCACTCCAGATTCTGAACTTTTGTGTTAGTTAGCAAAGTTTTTTTTAAGGTGTGCATGACAACAATTGTATTGCTACAAATGTGAGTACATAGACAGCATAAGGCAATTTTTTACAGTATACATTTATCTTAAAATCTCTTTGGTGAATACAAACAAAGCAAAAGATCCTTGAGCCTCCCTCGTATTGAGGTGATCTGTATGTTGCATCCTTTGAGACATTTGTCACTGTCTGGTGAAATGACCCTGGATATCAAAGAAAATATTTATTTTCAGACATATTTTCACTGCCATAGTTTTGAAAGATGGCAAAAAATTGAAGTGCTGAGAATCATGGTATTTTAGCCTAACCGTTGAGCAAAATTATTTCATTTATTCTAGTGTGAAGCAATCAGGATTCTGATTTTGTGTGATGATTTACACTCAGCTGTAATGTGGCTTGTTACAAAATTGCTCTAATAAGAGTCGCAAATATCTATCAAGGAGTAAGTAGAAATAAAAACCTATGTAGGAAAACGTAATGCTGTGTATAAATATGTAGATCCTAGAGTACAAATAACCTGCACCTGGACAACCTCTCCTGAGTGTTCCACCAAGTTCAGGGGCCCAATTAAATGGTAGAAAATGCTATCATATTTCTGGGAAGCCAGCTGTTCTGTACCATTACTCAAGGGAACCCATTTAGGGGTGAAGGTATTATAAACATTACTCCAGCAGCAGGCTTTTAGTGATAAAATTTTTCCTTTAGTAGCCAAGGGTATTCTTCCTTTCAAATTAAAACTCCTGATGTCAGACATTTCTTTTAGCAACAAGATAAATTATAATTATGTGGGTTTTGTCTGAACTTTATCCTTCTGATAAACCAGTGGTTTATCCTATAGTTTTTTGAGCAGTTTTTTAAGGAATGTTTTAATAGGATACAATTTTGTTATTTTCTCATGCATTTTAAGAATTTAGGAATTATTTTATGAAATCAAGGTTTTCTTTTTTTCAGTGACTGAAGCAAATAGTAAAAGAGAACAAATATGCTCCTATTAATTTTCTGTTAATTTACAGAAAAACAGCTATCATAGGGAGAGTTTGACTTGTCATCTGGAGCAAGTTGCCTTGCTATGTATTCCTATCTATAGATATAGCATAAAGAAATGATACTAATTTAGATAAGGCACGTAACTTTTAGACAGCTAAAGCTTAGCCTGACTTCTAATTGTTGCTTTAAAAGAGTCATTTTGTTGGTTTAAAAGAGTCATTCTTGTTGTTCAGAATCCTTGGTTTCTTTCAATTGCGTGTGATAGAAATCTATTTAAATCAACCTCTTTTCATGTTCTTGTTTTAGCAGCTGAAGAGCTGCTATTTTTCAATCCCTTTCACTAGCAGTGTCAGTATAAATTCTTTTATGCCTGTATTGATGGTGTCAGATGGTAGCTGTCAGACTCATGGATTTGGGGGTGCTAAAACTTCATGTGGGAACAATAGGAAGTGGGGGATTTTCAGGGAAGAGAAATCCAAGAGACCAAGGGTTTCTACATGTGTACAGAGATGGTCTTTTGATCTGGAAATTGTGAACATACTTGAAGTGCAGTGTAATTTCCTTGTTTTGAATTCCTTCCCTAGCATCATCTTTTGGCATTTGCATTCTGGGATACAGGATTTTTTTTTTTTTTTTTATGTAACACTGGGGCATATTCATGTTTTTTAAAGAAATCAGGCCTTTTCAAACATCAAAACAGTTCTAGACATGACTATTGGTCCAGTAAGGACAAAAATTGAAGGCCTGGAATTTTTACCTGAGAAAACAGATTACCAGGGGATTTGGGGAGACTAATTCTTAACAGATTCATGGGGAAATAAATCATAAGGGAAATGTTTGTTCCTTTTGCATGGGCTGCAAGCCCCACAATCCATCTGTTGACAAACTGCTGCTGAGGAATGCTCTTCATAATTCTCTATCCTGCAACCTAGGTATATTTCTTTTCCAAAGGGCTGACCTCACTGGGGGCTTTGTGGAAAGCATAGGACAGTGTAGGAAATGCCTGGTGGGTAATAAGCTTGTTTCCTCTTTGCTTGGAATTGTAGATCAAAGGCTTTTGTAATTTTCACAGGCAGAAATAGTTTGCTAGTACAGAGATCCATCTATTTAAATTAAGTAGGTGCTTCACAGTGTGCACATACTCTACAGATGTGCCCCTGAATCCAGCATGCAGGCATGGATTTTTATCCTTTCCTGTTGTTTTCTCTTAAGTGTTTAGAGGCTGAAATTATATATAGAGGAGGATTTGTCTTTCTTGTTTAGAGATGCTGAACATTTTAATGAACCTCTGTGTTTTTTAGACTCCTTTTTGAAACATTGTGGAAAAAACCCCTAGTGCATATTGTTGAAATGACAGAGTTTCAAAACTGTTTTTGTTCTATGTGCATGCACTTCACAAGGATAAAATAGAAACAAGTTTAACAAATATGACTTTATATATCAGCTATGAACATTAATGTGTTTAAATGATCTGGGTGACTTAATAGACGGTTCCTAAATCCTTCAATCTCCTTTCAAAATCCTTGCTGTTATAATTGTATTACTAAAAGTAATGCCCACATCCCTGGTATGGATTTAAAATATCCATAGTGCTTACTTAGAGGTTATTAATGCACTTATCTTTAAGCTTCTGATTTTTCTAGCTCTCACCAGTTGAGATGGGCTTTCATTACCTCCATGGAGCAAGACTGTTCAGGTCAAGTGTTTTGGGTGATCTGGTTTTGTGTGCTGTACACAAGGTAAAGGTATAGGCAAGGTATTCATGTGCCTCTCAGAGAGAGGTCAACAACAGTGAAAAAGCAGAGGAACATATGAAAAGAATGTATGCTGCTGTCCGCCTGCCACCATCACCTCATTTGAAATTCTTGCTATGAAGAACACCTTTAGTAGGGTTTTTGTGAACAAATTTCTTCTTAAAGGGATTCGTTAGGTGCCTTAATTGAAAAGTATTTTTAAAAAGACAGATAAATATATGGAGATCTGTTACTCGATATCAAATATGCTGGATAAACAATGATGTGGTGTACTCAAAACTAATCTTAGAATTGGTAGCTAAGATACCTTGAGCATCCAACAGTAGTGCTTTACTGCAGATAAAACACGGTGATGCCTGGTACTGGTGATTTTTAAGGTCGTTTGTAAAGTTATGTACATTTGCTCATACAACAGTTGTCATAGGTGGCTTTTAGCTAAAGAGTTCATTTCATCATCTTGGTGATCATCAAAGAGGGAGTTGAATTTGGGAGGGGAGGTTTTCAAAGAGGAAAGTACTGTCTACTGACACACACTATTCCAGTATTACATATTACTTGTCTTGTCCACAACAGAGAATATTCATCCTAAACCTCAACCCTTTCCTAGCAGTCAGTTTCCCTGGTAACAAAGCCAATGATTCACTGAATGAGACCAGGGTAACTATGGAGCCATACTACTGACTTAATTTGAGGCTAAATTCTGATGTACCTGGAAATAGAACTGGTGTTAGCAGCATTACATGATCTCTTACTGGAATCTTTTTTCATCTCAGATAGCTAATCCATGACCAGTGAGCCAAATAAAGCCCCACCCCACACTATGCCTCCTCCTGGGTTCAGGCCCCTGGCTGTCTTCTCTGTCAAGTGATTAAAATGCAAGGCATATCCCCTGATATGAAAAGATTTGTCTGTGTTCCTGAATCATTGCCATGTTGCCCCAGGATAAGGCTTTTTAGCGTGTCTGAAAGAGTGTGTGTGTCTCTTCTGCTAACTAGGACACATTAGATGAAGATTTCTCTCAGAAGTACCTTAATTCCCCTCAATTTTTTTTCTAGAGAGCCAATCCCCTTATAATCCTATTGAAATTAGAGTTATATTAAACTAAAGTTAAATTAAGGCATATCTACCAGCGAAACTTAACAAAGTTTCAGTGAGGATTACAGCACCAAAATTTGAGAGGCCAACAAATCATGTCCTCCTGCCATGTTATCACGTGGATGCATACCCAGGCTTCAGGCATGCCTTGGAGCTGCCCTTGCCATATGTCCATATAATGCCTTTATTTAATTCTCTATCCCTTACAGAGATCCCTTAGCAGGTAGCCTTTCATTTCTTACCCTCCATTCTCTCAGCTCTGAATTAGAGGAACATTGGTTCAGCTCTTCTTTTTATGATTCTTTGCTTGCTTTTTCATCTGCTTTTTGTAGTAGTGCAATACTATTCAGCTTCATGTCAGCTATGGCTGAATTGAAGTTGCTCTATTCAGTCCAGGATGCTCTAGAGGGAATAGGCAAATAGTAAAGCAGCACACGATCTGTGTTTAGCAGTTGAGTTTGCTTCACTTGTAATCTGTAGCTGCTTTTTCATGATGCTGCTAGCAAACATCAGCACTAATTGAGCATTATTTCTTGTGGGTTTTTGGTAGGCCAACTATTTTGAGTTTATAGTACTATTTAAGTCAATTTTTTTGTACAAATGTTCAAGTTCTATCTTGACTCAACACTGCACTCAATAAAAGCCAAAATTAGAAATACTTGTAATTAAAACATCATCATTCTCATCTAAATTGCTGCCCATCTGAATCAGACTGAAGTGCACAATGTGTTGCTATGCAGAGATAGAATTTCAGACTCTGCAAGTTCAAACATTTCTACATATTTCTGTATCAGATACACTCATTTGGTTGCTTAAAGTTTGCTTCTCCACATTATAAGAGCTGGAGACTTGCTTTGCTTTAAAGAACATAAAATAACTGGGAAAAGTATCTGGAGTTGACACACACACATGAAATTCTGCCATGCTCTCAAGGCACCAAGCCAACACCAGAATGGCTGCCACGGCATATCAACGCCCTGACTCTTCCCCTGCTTGCCAAAATTAGGCTTGCATGAGTGCCAACATCTGGTGTAAGCCATACTGTACTTTGGATCTGTGCCTTGCCACCACCTGGAAGAAAGACTATAAATTAAAGCCTGGAACTGAAAGGCATTTGATTTTGTGAGCTTTATGGAACATAACATTTCTGTTTGTGTCTGCTACTCTGAGTATTTCACATTAAATAATAAACTGAGAGGACTTCATGTATCTAAATCTAAACTAACTACTTAATGATGGAACTTTTTATAAATTAGTCAACAGCAGCTAGCAGTCAAACCTAATGGCAGCAGATGGACTTCATGGTGTCTATTCCAAGCCCTTTGCTACTCTGCTAGTCCCTCTTGTTGCAATCTCTTTGTTTTAAAAAAGCACAGTTGCCTTCTTTCTCCTAATATTTGCTCAGCTGCTTTACCCACAGGGTTGTATTGCAAGGGATTGCAAAGGCTTAGTCTGAGGCTGGACCACTGAGTCCTCACTGCCTTCATTGTCCCTCCAGCATACTGGCTCTTGAAGCAAACATCCAGCTTCTCACCTGTATTTTCAAATTTGATGAAGGATTTTCTCAGCACTGCTTTTCTTTTTTGGGAGGTTTCTCATTTGTCCTCTGTAGTTGCATCTACATTGCCAACTGCCCTAGAATGCCAAGTCCCCTCATCATGGCCTGGTATCTTCCCTTTCTCTGAGTTGTGTCCTTTACAACAGAGTAGGTAATAATAGAAAACAGACTCTGACATGCTATCATTTACCCTGCCTGCAAGTATGAAACATGGACTCTGCAGCTTCTCTTACTTCACTGTTCATTTTTGGGCTTGGTTTGGGGATTTTTGGACAGTGAGGTTTCTTTGTTTTTCTTGATCACTCGATGGCTAGGATTTTTGTATGCTAACTTGCTGTGTCTCTGTCCATGGGTTAGTTGTCTGTCCATTGGCAGCAGCATTCAGGCATAGTTGGCACATGCAGCACCATGAGCATGGCAGTCACTCAGCTGCTGTCTCTGAGCTGCTGTTCTAGCCCTGCCTCTAGCCACAATGCTGCCTACTTTGCAGCATTAGGGCTCTTTTTCAGCTACTCATTTGTGAATCTGTTTCATAGGCTGGGGTCCCTGTTCACCTGTGCTTTTGGTGTCTACTAGCAATGACTACTGTAATGGGCTGTGTCATGCTACCATAGTTTTCCTGAATCTTGCAATGTGCCTTTGAAGTTCCACTCATGCAGCAGGTTTCCTCCTGCTCCCAAAGAGGAAGGTTCACGCGTCATGAAGATTGGTTGCTTATTTTTTTGGGATAATGTACTGAAGTCCCTCCAGGAGGCTGGGCAGGAGGCTTTCCTGGCTGTCAGACTTCGGGTTGTCCTTAGTACCAACCCTGATTTGAGATTACACCCTGGTACTTTGTGGGTGAATAAAGGAAGATACCAGTGAGAGCCTCTCACACTTTTTCTCACCATTTGAATTCTGCTGTTAGCTTACTGCCTGAACCCAGTCTGGTGGTTGTCCTGGATGTTACAAATGTGATTCAGGGTTTTTCTATTACATTTGTCATCCAGTTCTAATTCAGGTGGCCTGCATGGCTCCTTATCTCTGTGCCTTATGATATTTGTTGACAAGACAGTGTTAGTAACAAACACAAATCATGTGATATCAGACAGCAATATATGAACTTGAATGCTTATTTCCCATGTTAAAAAATAGACTAATACCATGTAGTTTCTGTCAAACTATCCTCTGAGATTTTTGGAAGCATTCTGGGCATGAAGAAGCTGTATATAATCTGCTGTTCCTTCCATGTGCCAGGAGAAATCAGACATTATTCCAGAATATCCAGAAAAAAGTATTGAAGTCCAATATTAGACTGCAGCTGTGAACATTTTGCTGTGACACTCTGAAAAATAGAGTATGCCCCTTATAATCTTGGTGTGCCTCGGGGATAAGGATGGTGCAAATGCAATCATCAAACCAAAAGACATATGCTCCCAAGACTCTTCTTATTCCCTGGGGAGGCTCCTCTCCCTCATAACCAGCTAATGAGAAGTTAACTCTCAAATAGGTCACTTCAGTTACTGCGATACCATGGACAGCTCCAAACTAGATCAGATACCGGGTGAGAGATTTAATTTGTTTAGTAATTCATTTTACAAGGCTCTGCAGCAAATGAGTACATTAAAATTGGTTTTATAAAGAAAAAAAAAATACACAGTATTTTGCTGATTTTGCTAAAATAAATCAAAGCATAGCAAAATTCAGATAGGATTGAGCATGAAAAACTGCTATGCTATTTTAAAATAATTTGGTACAATACAGAAAAAAATAACGCAGATTATTTCTCTTGTTCTTACAAAAAATAGAACCACTTCTGTGAGTATCAGATGTGAAAAATTTCTAGAGTATCAGATATAAGCAAATGGATGGGAATGCTTTACTGGCATTTGCAAGTAGATGTTGTGCTCTCCTCATTTACAGAATCTTCTCAGATGTTGTACTTCAAGCCCTCTCTGGATATTTGATTCTGTGAACAGCTGCTGAACATTCAGATTGATTGCTTTTCCTTCACATACTACTGAAGAGTTCATTTATTCCACTGCAGTCTGGTGGGATTTGTATTTGAGTACTATTCTGAGCCTGTGTTCCAGCCCAAAGCTCTTCAAAGTGCATCCATGCTGCTCAGACATAGCCCTGTGCACAACAGCAGACCTTAGGAGACCTCAGGGGTCCAGAAGAGGTATATGCTGAGAGCTCTGAATGAATATCTTCAGAGTGCAGAAAGTCTGGAAAGGTCTGTTCCAGTTTGGTAGCAGCATTGGATGGTCAGTGTTGGGCTCCTTCATCCATCAGCATAGCACACAGATGGTAAAGCACTCAAATGCAAGGTGTTCTTCTGCCAACAGAGGAGAAAAACCAGGCACAACCAAGGATGTTGCTGTCCTTTATTATTCACCCTGAGTAGTAATACTCAATTACAGGCCTTGCTGACCCTCTGGATGCAGACTAAATATTGATGCCTTAAAGACCTAGAAATAAAGCAACACATTTTGGAGACCATATTAATATAGGAGTTAATATAAAGGCTGGTCTTTATTGGAAGCCACCAAGGGGCAGATATGGAAAGTGCCCACCCCCTTGTGGGGTGAATACAGTTTTATAAGTTCAGCAAATTAGCATAATTGACAAAAATCCCCAGTTACAGACATAAGTGGTGAGGTAATTCCCCCTTTTGGTTCCACCTCTTACTGTAGCCTCCATTTAGATAGGAACTAAACTTTGTTTGTTAAAGGTGTCTCAAAGAGCTAGTTTCAGTCTTGGCTTCCAGGAAGAACGAAGATAGGTTAGAGGCCCTGGATGCCCTGGATTGGAGGCTCTGGATTGTGCTTTGTCTTTCTACGTATCAGGGTAGGGAGAAGTAGAGGGGCTAGCTAGGAGCTATATAACTACACAGCAATAGACCTATGAATATATATGAAGGAAACCTAAAAGTAAAAATCATTCTGGCGTCAATATGATTGTTGGGGCAGCAAGCTCAGCAGCTCACGTTTGCAGATAACATGTGCCTTCACTACCCCCTCAGAGGCAGCACTCAACAGTCATGTTCCTAAGTTCCTGAGTTCACCAGGCCCAGATCTTCATAGAATCTTGGTATGGTTTGAGTTGGAAGATCATCTTGTTCCAAGTCCCTGGCATAGACAGGGACATGTTATACTAGACCAGGTTGCTCAGTGCCCTGTCCCAACTGATCTTGAGCATTTCCAGAGACAGAGCATTCACAGCTTCTGTGGGCATGTGTCTTCCCATTGCTTCAATATTTGCTGTCTTCACAGTGGTTCAATAATTTTTAAAATTGGGAAACAGTACTCACTACTTTTCCAAGATCTTCATGCCAGAATGAGGATTTCTTTTAAAAGTAATTCTAAAATAATTAATCACAATTTTCTTTTCCTTTTACATTTATTTTCCCTTAGTTTTAAAGTTAATGATGCAACATTTAAGATAAGGGGTGTTTGGCAATATCCACTAAAGAACTTCTTCAGCCCCATCCAGCTGGTGCTTGGTTGTAAAAAGCAACACTGCATTTCATTTAATTTTAGAGCTGAACAGAAGCCCCTGTAACTTTCCTAGGGACTGGGTCAACTCTGACTTGTACGTCTAGAGCAGTCATGAAAATGTACCAGTCTAGATATAAAACTGTATAAAAAATGAGGCAGCTGCAATAATTATATAGCACTTCCCTTTTCTTATGGCAAAGCCTCACTTTAGATGAAGGAAGAAACTGGATTTTCTACCAAGATGAGTTGAAGTGCAGTAAGACCTCGGCGTCAGTACTGCCCAGCTGCAGGAAGGGCTGGGCTCTAGGGCTGTAGGCTGTAAAAATGATTCTACAAACCCAGTAAAAACTGGGAATGCCTCTATGAAATTTATTTTATGAGTCTAAATTTCGGTTAGTTCTAAACTGCTGATTATTCATCAGTCTAGTTCTAAATTACAACAGATTAAAGATGACTCAGAGATCCTAGGCCCACACAATTTCACATTGTGACTCTTTTTTATTATTACTTTATTTGAAAGGAATAAGGAAATGTATTTGAAACTGCAAAATTTTTATTATTCTTAATTTTTTCATGATTCAGTTACATTGAAAATATGCCAGATCAATGGAAATACTTGAAGACAGATCTACCCTCTTCCCAACACCTTCTAGGTAGTCATTCCTTTGCATCATTTCTAAAAAAAATTAGAATCAAATCAAGACAATAATTAGAACATTTATTTCATTTCCTTTTGGGAAGCCATAAAGCCTATTTTTTTTTTTTAGGCAAAATGTATTTTTTCTTAAATAATTGTGATAAAAAGCACAGGTTTCTGTGGTTATTTTAACTGTTGAGCTGCTTTGGTACACGATGAGGTTTTTAGGCTTAGCCATAAGTATTGCCATACTAGTGAAGTACTTCTGGCAGCTACCACAGTACTACACTTTTGAAGTCCTTCCTACACTTCTTCCTGTGTTAATTCACAGGGAGCCTTTTTCAAATTCGCAAATTAGCGAGAATGTTTGCTAACCAGATAATAATTTGGAAATTAATTTTATGTTACATAAAATGTAATAAAACATGTAAATCAATAAAATGTAATTGTGGCTGGCCAGCTTATACTTTAAAAGCTAACTAATCAGTATCGAATAGAAGCAGCAATTTTTAATGCATTCAATATTATTGCAGAAGCGCTCAGGCAGGGCACATTGTTTTCACATTAGAGATGGGCTGTTGGAGAAAATATAGCATTTTAAACATAGCAGTGCTTTATTTCAAGAAAGGAAAAGTTCACAATTTTTACTTGACACAATGTTAGGATAATTTGAATATTGCATTTTCTGCCAGCATATTTTAATAGAGGGAAACTTAAGGATATAATTCTTGAGTTCGTTATGAAATTTGGAAAGTTGTAATGAGCTGTTGTGCAGACTTCTGCAGACTGGAATACTGAAATTAATGGATGTAATTTAAACACAAAAACCTATTCAAGTGTGGGAGTGAGAGACTGGTTTTTAATTTCAGTAGAGGGACAGAATGTAGTATATATGATAAGAGGGAAAGCCAGTTATAGTGATGACTCAGCTTGGCTCCACAACAAAAGATGTTGTTGTGCACATCATCTCCCTGAATATATATTGTGCAGATGCTAGCCAGCTGACTTCTCTGTCCAGGTTGGTCATGTGCACCCTGGGGCTTTGAGATTTAGAGGAATGCTCTCTTCACCTGTTTGTGGAACTCTCCTGTTCACAACCACATATAGTCAACTTTTCTTTTGTCTAAAGCTGTCTTCCTTTACTAAATCAGCATATCTTAAAGTGGATATTCTAGAAAGGCTTTCAGCATGTCTTCCAAGTTTATCTCCTGCAAAATGTCCTTATGTCCTGCATTTTACTGTGAGCCCTCAATGCCTTTGTTTGGCCATTAATTTAATGCCTGATTCAGAGCATTTTGCTGTTACTTACCTCTTTTTGCATCTTTTGTTCTTAAACTTCAAACTTTTCTACTGCAGTTTTGCTGATACTGGCAGCAACTTATATTCTGCTCTTTTAATTGCTTCATTTTTTGGCTGTCAGTGTATCAATTTGTTCTCAGATGTAGGTGTGTAAGAGCGCAGAGAAAAATAATCTAAAACATACTTCCAAATTCATGGAAGTCTTTTGTCTGCAAGCAACCAAATTTACTGACAGTTCTTTCTGAAGATTTTTAGTTATTAGTTCCACTTCAGTAGCATCAGTGGATCTAAAGGAACTCCAAATGTATCATATACTAAATGAATACAAAGACATATTTTTCTCCCCAAAATACATAATGTAAAGGCATTCTCCATAAAGAAGTGAGGTAGCACTAGGTTGTTGTCCTGATGGGTTTTTCCTGTGCACTTCCAGTAAGGTGAAATGTTCCTTTTCTTGTTAGCATGTAGTGTGAAATGATCTCCCCACATGCATATTTAGGCACATGTAACATGCAGAAGAAAACTCAGAAGCTGATATTGATGCCAGTGTCAAAATCCACATCCAGCTTTTTGAGATAGGAATGGTTCTACATTTTCCTACTTTTTCATGTCTGGGTCTGAAAATATCTAAAAATATCTAATTGTGAGTCTTGGAATCATAGAATCCTAGAATGATTTGAGTTGAAGGGACCATAAAGATCATCTGGTTCCAACCTCACTGCCATATGCAATAGTTCCTTTGTCTAGACCAGGTTTCTGAATTCCCCATCTGGCCTGGCCTTGAACACTGCCAGGGATGGTGTAGAAGGCTGAGCAGTAAGGAGTTAATGCATTGCTATGCCTCAAACTCCCATGATCATTCAAGCAGTCAAGCTAGAGCAGGACATGCCTGGAAATCTGGGGACTGTATGAAAGTAGAACAGCATCTCTCTGGAGCAAATTTTCCTGTTCAGGTCCATGATGACCACTCAGCTGTGCCGTCTCAAGAAGTAGGGGCAACAGCAGTCATATTCCCAGAGGGGGCTATGGACCAACGAAGGACCCCAAAGTACCCCACAGCCCTTTTCAGAAACTCTCCATCAGAACAATACACATGCCCCATAGCATTGTAACAGACACAAAAAAATCCATGGGGGAAGACCTAGGCATTCCCAATGCCAACTTGAATGTATACAACTAAATGAACTTTTTGTTTTGTGGACCCCCATGCGCAACAGATAAGGACTGTGACCATCACTCTGACCACAGACGTCGAAATTGCAACCATCAGGTCTTGTTGCTAGATCCACAGATATCTTTCCTCTCTGCTATTTACTATCCACTATCCTTTCCTTCACTTTCTTTTCTTTTCCTTATGTATTTTCTTCAGGAATTTTTATACTTCTATAAAAAACAACCAAAATGGCCACATACATTCTTTCCACTGCAATTACAAAGTTTTAAAATAAAACTTCTTCACATATATGCTAGTCATTCAGTGTTCTTTCACTCTAATTCACCCCAAGGGATTTGTTAACAGGAACCTTAGTTACCCTGTCTTAGATGTGGGTTGTAACAGATGAGCCATCCACAGCTTCTCTGGGCAGCCGGTTTCAGTGTCTCACCACCCTCACAGTAAAGAATTTCTTCTGTATATCGAATATCTGTATTTCTCATCTTTCAGTTTGAAAATGTCTTACTGGTTTTATGATAACCTCCAAAATTCTACTATTATCATTTATTAACAAGAGAGAAAATTCTACTATTATTTCTCTAGTATAATTGCTCTTCCCCAATGAAGCCTGAATATAGCCTGAATTCTGCGTAATGTTGATGCATTGGCTCATTTAGAAAAGCATTGTTAGCAGCTGATTGCTTATATAATCTTCTCGGCAATTTTTTACATTTAGGTTGTCCTTATTTTGTTAAAGAAAAGAACACAGAGGTTTTTACTTTGATTGGGTCCATTAATTTTCTGAAGTCATTTGGACAGCAAGGTATTTAATCAATCTCCTATGTGGTTACAATGAGACACTATTTCTAAAGAACCTAAATTGAGTGCTTTTATTCTACGGCTTAAGGCATTCATTAGAAACAGGCCACGTTATCCGTGAAAGATTAATACCTGTATGAACAAGGAGTAATGTAATCAGGAATGGTACTCTTATAGCATCATAAAAATGGGGTAACTAAAAATCATCGTAAAAGAGATGCAGAGTTTTAAACAAACCTGCATCGCTGGTTCTTTTATCATTAACAACAAATTAAAACTAATTACTTTCTAATGACAGCACTGTCTGATGTTCAAATCATACTTTGTAGTGATTATCAACGCAGGTGTGGAGCTCAACTAACATGCATGAAAGACATGAATGATTAGAATTAGTTCTGTATGTTGAGCTAATTTTCTTTCAGGTTTTTGATTCTGTATGGAAGCAGGAGGGCTCACACATCCCTTTCTTCCCAAGGATGTTCTGTTCAGACAAGCACACTGGTGATTTGTAGGCACACAGCATTTCTGCCAAGTAATCTGAGGATGTATTCAAGCTGGATATGCTTCTCTGAAATACTAGGAATAATGATAGAGAAGGTGAAGAACAACTCCAAAATTTCAGATGCCCATTAAGCTTCCTTTTGTTAAATTTTCTGATATTATGTTAGAGAATCAAGAAGCCTTTGAAACAGCCAAAGAAGAAAAAAATTCAAATCAAAACTTTGATTACAGTTTGCTGCAGTCTCTTTCTAATCAGTGGGCTTTTGATTTTGCTCTACATAATATGTAGAATATTTATATTTGCTGAATATTTATTTTTCTGGTTTTTATGTATGAGTGCTGAATGCTCTTGCTGTCATACACAGATATAGTGGAACTCAATTCTGAATCATATTGGTTAGTAATCACATCAGGTTTACTTTCAATGTTGTTTTCTTTTTCACTAAGACCAAAAAATGGTCAACTTTGCTGATCAAGAAGGATCTTCTTGACTCCTAAATATAAGTGGGGAAAAGAGCTCCTAGGGAGAAAAATATTCCAAATAAGAGATTTTTAAAAAGTCACTTTACTGAACTGATCATTAAATATAACAAAATTATATCTGTAGAAATAATCTTAAAGAAATATCAAATAGAATTTTAGAAACTTAGTGGGATGTGAAATTTCTTAATGCTGAATATTTTATGAGGTTGAGAGTGTTATGTGGTAAGCTGAAAGGAGAGAAGTGTGTCAGTGTGTCATTGCACTTGCAGGTGGGAACTTCAGCATGGATTTCAGTTCAGTGTCGGAGGAACCCTGCTCCGGGACAGAATGCATCTCTGATTACGTGATCACCAGTATAAGGTATTTTATTTCAACTACAGTAAATGGATGTAATAATGAGTGTGTTTATTTCTCCTGGCTGCTTCTAAGCATGAAGGTAAAGAGTTCATCCTTCCTATGGTGCCCTGCTAAGGTTTTCTTTACATTTTCCATTTCCTGATTTTTTTTTCTGACTTAATCTAAACTGAAAAGTTTTATTTGTAAACCCACACATTACAAACATCTTACTAAACAAACTAAAAAAGTGAATTTTCTCCAGTGTTGCCTGCATATATTTCTCATTTGTTTGTAGAATACCAAAAATCTTTTGATTTTAGACTTGCACAGATTCTAGCATAAGAGAACTGTGGTATGTGATTTGGGTTCCTAGATATTTCTCAAGATCCACACTCTTCTCATAGATACTACTGAGAGATCATCTGACATTTTTATGTGAGTCCAGCTCTCACTTTAGATCAGTGTGTTTGTGCTAGTCATGCAATGCCAAAGATCAAAGCTGAATAGAGGCTTGGTTCCTGCCAGGACCTCTCCAAGTAAGGTACCAGGAAGATGCCTTCGTGTAGGACCTCCTCTCACCTCAGTACAGGAGATGTGTTGGGAGTTAGTTTTGTTGGCTAAACTGTACTGTGCTCCATTGGTCCTCCAACATCATCTCCACAAACATGACTGGGCTTAGTTGTGAGGCAATTATGTATTAAGTAGTGAAAACTACCATCCATTTTAATGAAAGTTCTAAAACTTCTCATATAATTGATGGGAGTCTTGTCCAGAAGATAACTTTTGTGTCCACTGGAAAATAAGATATTTCCCAGATTTGAAAATTAAGTACCCGACTTACTGCTTCCTCTTCCTGCTTCAGCGCTGCTTCTCTACCCCCACAAACAAGTAATCAAATCCTAAATGGCTTGAAAATAAATTCTGTGCTTTTAAACAAATATAAGTTGAAATGTAGCAAAGCATTTTCAGATCCTTCCCTCTGGAATATTATAAGGAGCACAATGATACCATTTTCTTGAAAATGTTAGCAGTGGAACAAGAATTTTCATAAACAAATGAAAGTAACTGGGTTGAATGTCAGAATATAAATGCAAATTTTGATCAGGAAATCAGTTTCTTCTTTGTATTTATATGAAACTTATGAAAAGTAGAAAGCTGCTCAAAACCAGTTGCTAATACAAAAACATTGATAGGCAAATTAGTCTTATATGTGTAGCACTGAGCTGTGAGACATTGAGATGCACCTTTCTGTCATGGGTTTAGAAATGCCACCTGGGTTGGAACCTGCATTCACATTGACTTTTCAGCAGAATTGCACTGAAAAGCTTTTATTAATTGGTGTTATTAATATGCTATCTTCCAGTCTTCCTTGCCTGACTGAAGAGATGCACCTATCTCCAACCCACAAGTACTGATTTAATCATGATGTATTTTATCATGGTATGTTAGAAACACAGAATGCAAACCTGAGTGACTCGTGAAAACCCCAAAGGTGTGAAATGCTTCAGAGGATAGTGGAGTTAGTAGCAAACTATCGCTATCCTGCTGTTCCTCCAAGCAGATGCTATTGTGCTTGCACAATCAACCATGTGGGTGAAGATTTCATGTCCATATTGTGAAAAAGCCTACTGGGACATCTTACCTCCCATGAAGCCAATAACTAATATGAGTAGTGCTAAATAGGTGTTAATAAAGTGATTATGTACCTTGAGCTATTGGCTTTAATTTCTTTTATTTCAAAAATAAATAAAAATTTAGAAAACTAACAAAAGCATGTAAAATATTTTCTAGTGAGAAGAAGGTTGTTGAAAATGTAAATAAAATTATGAAGGTTTCCTGTAGCTTTTGATTTTCTGTGAAGGACAAAAAAAAATGAGTTCATTGAAATTTCCCCTACTTCTCTATACTAAAAATCAGTAAAAATTTGGATTTACATGAGGTTTCATTTGATGTTTTTTGAGATAGATATATCTGAATATTAAGGTAGTGTATTGAAAGACAAGTGAAGCGTGCTACTGCTCTACTACCAGCAAGGGATCATCATTACAATTTAATCAATTTTCAATACATTGTACAAAAGTTTAACTTTTCTCTTCATAATTTTGTTTAAATTAACATTAAGGGAATGGTCTCCCTTTTAAACAACACAGTAAGCAGATAACATAGTATTTCAATTTCTTCTCTTTAAAAAATAGTGGCAAAATAACCTTGCCGTGTTGCTGTAAACACATATCCCATTAGCTGTAATATATTTATGTATTTAAAACTGCTAATAGCTTACAATGTGATTGTTATGGGTAATGCTCTTGAACAGTACCCATCTGATATTTCATTACCTTTTCCATAAACTGCAGCAACCACTCAACTGGATATCAGCAGCCCCCATACACAGAAGTGCATGAATGAAATTAGAATTTACATTTTCTCCTATTTTTTCCCAAGGTTCTTGCTTTTCTAACTCATCCATTCTGCATTCATTAGAACTGTAGCAGAGTTTAAACAGCCTGTAAGTAGCCCTTATCTGCATGGAGTCTGAATGGCTGAGTAATCTAACTGGACAGTTAAGGATTTTCTGTCTAAACTGACTGATGTTAATTTTAATAATCCTAGACTTTTCCCCCTTAATGTTTCAGAGAGTCACTAGCAGAGTTCAGCCTTTTTTTACCTTGATTAGGAATAATTTTGTATACCTGCTGATCCTTATGGTAAGGAGTTGCCTTGCTTGAAAAAAAAAGTGATGATAGTAGTGTAAATGTAGAGGGATGATTTCACACAAGGATGTTTACTTTTGATGGCATATCTTCAGTACTGTATTTTCTGTGTCTTAGTTGATCAAAAGTTTTCTTCAAATTCCCAAAAAATAGGAAAATAAAAAACTCAACAAAACAACCAAAAAAACTACCAACAAATAACTTACTATAGTTTATTTGCCAGATTAATTTGGAAGCTTTTATGGACTGCTCACTGCTGTGAAACACAAAATCCAGAACCAACATATTCCTAAGTATTAAGAATACATTAATTTTACATTAATTTGTGCATCAATTTGTAGTCACTTTAAGTTTCAATTCATCTGCCTAAGGAAAGGTTCTTTTATTTTCTTCAGTCTAACACACAAAAGTATTTCTGACAGCATTAATTTGTTATAAGGTTCATTGATATTCCTTGGGAACTTTGTAGGATGACATTCACTTTTTTAGATTCTAGAAACTGGCCCAGGTTTCATCCCAACACTCTCAGACTTTAGAAAAATTAAGGTAAATATTTGTACTTTGTTTCCTTGCAGGCAATAGTATGTGTCTCTCTTAGGACAGTGCAGTTCATCCCACTTCTCCAGTCACAGGATTCACAATAGAATTAACTGTGGATTTCTCAAAGGCAATTTCTCACTTGCCTTTTTTTTTTTTTTTTTTTTTTTTTAATATAGGTCTATGCTTACAATTGAAAGAGAGTTTATAGAAAAATGGCATATCCCAAAAAGAAGATGCCTTCAGAGTAAGTATTTGTTTCCGAATCATATGTGGCCTGCTCATTCAGACTTTGGTATTTTCCTGTTTGTACAAGTTACTGTTAGATTTATATTAACCAGTCAGCCTTCAAATACAGAAACAGCTGATTTTGAAAGACCAAATTTTGTTGTAGATTGGCTCATGCATCAAAATTGGTAGTTGAATTTAGATAGTAGTCTTCTATAATATTTATTCATGTTTTTAGAATGTACTCAGCAGAATACTCTAGGCCCTGAGTGTGTAAACTTATAAAGACTTAACTTGATGTAACACATGAAAAGAAAAATCAAGTAGAAATTGTCATATCCACACATTATAAATTTTTCTCCAAGTTCAACCCTATATATATATTTAGAGATCTGACCTGCACATAAAAATTGCCTGCTTTGATCCTGTAATATATTATCATTTATGTCATGAAGTTCTAAGAGTTTGTGCTTAACAGTATGATAAGTAATGTTACTTCTGATAATTCATTTTATGTTTCTCTTTGGTTGGTTTTAAGCCTAAAATTATGTTTTTATGGAGACATCCTTATTAGTTATACAGCAGTCATGAACAAGAGGTATACATGATCCAGTTGTAGAATTGTGGGATTTAGCAGCAGTAAGGGTCACAATTATTAGCAGGAACAACTTCTCTACACCATGTTTTAACCTTGACATTCAATGCATGCAAATGACAGTGATGTGTCACGCACTTTTCTTCAGACTTCTATCTCTTCCACAACTAGGGCTGAAATTACACTTTTCTTGGGTATCAATTTGTTCTGCTACAAATGGAACTGATTTGATTTTAATTTTTATTTACTTTGTAGAAGGGGGTTGCACTTCCTAATCATATATAGTAAAAACTCATTGACTGAGAATGAGATTTTGGCTAAGGAATTAGCTAAGAATCTGCTTTATTCTATCACTGAGATAGAACTTGTTTTTGGTGTCTCCCACACCTGTAAGTGTATTTTTCTAAGTCCTCATTTCTCTCTAATTATATCTTGCTTGTGGGGTAAATTCTCTAAGCTTCATTGGAAGGGAAATCATTGTCTTTCTATCCTCCCTGTGGGGAATTCATTCCACTTGTTTACTGATATGTGTGGCAGACTGAATGAAATGATTCCTAATTAGCATATATGAAATAATCATTGGTCTATCTGGAGTAATAATTAATGCATTAGGAAGAATTTACTGAGTGTCAAGGAGAAAGACATTAGCATAAATGAGCTTATTTTAGATGGGCTGCAATTGAGACACTACTTTCCCGTAAGAATGTTTACCGAAATTAAGCAATAATAACATATCAATTTACTAAGAACCATTAGTGTGTATGGTCTGAGCTATTAACTTCAGCCCTGCTTAAGCACTTTGATTGCTGAAAGAAGTTGTTGGCATCCCATAAAGACACAGTAGCACCAAGACTGTGGGGATGAGGAGTGGAGAGGGTCCGTAGAGACACACAGAAGCTTTCTGCAATATGCTCATTGACCTTGAAAAAAGCAGATGCTGCAGAACCTTACCACACTTCCGATAATGCTGGGGTTGTATTGATTAAAACATGTCTCTCCTGAGAACATCACCTGTAGACAATAGTGAAATAAAAATTATCCTTACACAAAGGTGCTTAAATAACTCTAATATCTGTATTGATGCTCTGTGGCAAACTGCAATACAAACTTCAATTATTTTCATACCTTTTTTCCTCAGTTCTTTAGTCAGTCACTAGGCATCTGTTTGCCTGAGAGTAGATATTCATTTTTAGAGGACTCTGTACATTGAAGAATGCATGCTCTACGCAGGGAAGAGGCAAGATTCAGGAGAATTAAAAACAGGCTCTACCTCCTAGCAATTAAGTTATAGGACATATATCTAATGTATTTTAGCATAGTCATCCTTATACTCAATCTTAGAATGATTAAGTATATAAAAAAGATGTGACTACAAATAGATCCTGACAGTGGGTCCATAAGCAATTGAGTCTGGCCTAATTTCAAGCATGAGGAACTGACTGAAACTGATTAAACCTGCCCTGTCTGACTCCAGGGAGAGTCACCCTAGTCAAAGTAGTGTTGAGTTAGTAGAAGTGGATTCCACTATTGCACTCACTTCAAGAAATGGTAATCCATTGCAGAATGATAAAATTGCAACAACCCAACAAGTTGGTATAAAATTTTTTGAGAACAATCATAATCCCTCATTAATTCACATGGGGAAAAAACCACGCTGGTTGATACCTCCTTCCTTGTCCCCAGTTTCTTTATCTCTTTTCTTTTGTTTTTCCTGTGAGACAATTTCTGTTACCTGCTTTAAATCTTTGCAGCAATTTTTGCTTCAAATTCTTTTCTGTTGACTGATAAATAAAGCACCACATTACCAGTATATTGACAAGGCTACTGATGGTGACAAACCACAAAACATACTTACCATACATGTGTGTATATATATAAAGCATAGTCTTTTTATAGCTCAATTAGAATAGATAAGTGTTTTGCTGGTCATAATATAGGTGCCTCATTAAGTGATATGCAAGATGACTGCTAACATGGGAAATGCCTCTTTAGGTTGATGAAGTCTGTGTTGTTACCATCAGAACACCCAGTATATTGATTCATTGTGGTACTGACTTCAGACAATGAATTGAAAAGAAGAAATAAACAAGGCAGTCTGGATAATGCACTGTGGTTCAGATGAAAGCAGCCATTCAGATTATTGAACAAATCAGTACAAAGTGCAAGAAAAACCAATAGATAGGGAAATTGTCAGAATCACAGTACTGGTAAAGAAAACCTATTTATGCTAACTTGCTGCTGCCTTTACTGCCTTCACAGACATAGTATATTTAGCAATAAAAGCCTTCCATGACCTTTTTTTCTAATCAAGTTGTGAGTCTTTGTACTAGGGAAAAGTGATTGTGATATTCCATTTTGTTTGTGCCCCTTGAGGAGGAGATACCATATCCACCAGCACATCAGAATCTCCATTTCCAGAATTGCATGCAAGCCATTGTTACAAGTACTGTTAAAAAACACCACTGACAATGCTGACATTTTGGCCCAGTGATGAATGTTGGAGCAAAATAAGACTATTTCCTTCAGAAAGGTCAAAGCCAAGGGAATAAATTTGTATATCTCCTGTGTATGGAATAAAGGTGGGGAGTCGGAATAAAGATTTGTCTTTGTTTCCCTTCTGTCCTTCTGAATAAGAGGATTATAGTTTTGTGCTTCCACAAAGTAAACTAAAAAGGAAGCATGGAAGGAAACCCTCAGGCTTTATATTCTTTCTGTCACTGTAAATGTTCAGTCACAGAAACACCATGGGCTATATTTCTTCATATTAGTGGGTCTTGGTCCTCTGCTGCAGCAAGGCCAACACACTTGTTCATTTTCAGCATCTACTCAAGTTGCTTCTTTAAGTTATCTTTAAGAGATTAATGTATATAGAAGAAGGATTAGAGAGTCTTAACTACCAAAAATCTAGTGGCTCTCAAAAGAGATTAATTTGTCCTTCTACTCCCTTGTCCTCTTCTCATCTTGGCCAAACATCTCTTTTCTGTTGTTCTCACTTCTGATGGAAGCTACTAAAAAGGTTGGAATTACTCCTCTTGTTTTGCTCACTTGGAATTTTTGTAAACTGTAAATAACTCTCAAGTTGTGAATTTTTAGGCACACTCTTCCTGGTAGATTGATTCAACTGAGCTTCAGGTACTTGGAATGGGAATCAAGATGTGCTTTTGTACATTTCTGTTTCACACTGACTTTCTTTGTAATTGTTTCTTTCAAACACTGCAGTTGCTGGGCATTTTCTTAATAATATTTCCTTCCTTTAATATGTTCTGAAGTATTATTCTGAGAATCTTTGACTTTGCTATCAGAAGCCAGGATGACAGGTGTGGAGAATTATCCTCAGAAAATGTAAGACTTGCACAAAAAACTTAAGTATTTTATTCCAAGTTGTGAAGATGTCATGCCTCACTAGTGGGAGACTGTTAAGGATTCTCTATGTGAGATTTTCCTGTTCCAAGAGAAGCTTTAATAGATCTTGACATTATTGCTGTTCTGCATTCAGAATGAAACCCTTGTCCTCCCTGCACCATTTCTGTGATGACTAGCAGGAGAGTACCCCTCCTTTCAGTGTCAAGAACATTGCTTTGGTAATTCTGTTCACTCTTCATCTCTGCTCTCTCCTTGCCTCAGTTGATCAGATGTCACACAAAGGGCAGCAAACCTTTTTTCAGGAGAGAACTAGGTCAGAATTTTATTTAGACTGTGCATGAAAAAAATGGAGAATGAAGGATTCTTAGTGATGTGAGTAAGGAAGCAGCCATACAGGCAGCCACAAACCTTTCTCTATCAGACACAGAAAAAGTAAATTCCTTTTCAAACAGTGGCTGAATTTACTACTGACATTTAGTTAACTCTGAGGAGTTGGACCTGTTTGCAGCTTTTGGCTCTGGTGGTGGTATCTTAGAGATGTCTGTACTTCTGCTAATCTGACTGCAAACCCCAGCATTCTGATTTTATTTCACATTTGCTATGTAATTGCAATTTAAGAATGAAAATGCTTTTATAATATAATTAATAAAGCAGCTTATGGCCTTGCATAATCAAAATGGTAAAACAGAAACAGCCCACTGCACTTTGAAATGCGTACTAAGCTAATGAAAAATTATAGCATCATAGAATGCTAAGGGGTTGGAATGGACCTTAAAGATCATCTAATCCCAACCCCTCCCTGCATGAGGGGAAGCAGAGTGGCAACCTGTTCCAATGTGTCACCACCCTCAAAGTACAGTATTTCTTCCTAAAACCTGGCCTGAATCTCCCCTATTTCAGTTTATACTCCTTGCCCTGTCAATGCAGTTCCTGGTGAAGGATCCCTCTCTGGTTTCCCAGCAGGCTCCTTCGGGTACTGGAGCATTGCTGTGAGGTCCTCACGAAACCTTCCCTCTTCCAGGCAGAACAACCACAACTTTCATCAGGGAGTGTAACTTCTAAGAGACTATGGAAACTTTGAAATGCTTTATAACAGTGCAACCCAAATTACTCTGGACAGTGCATAAAATCAGCAGTAATTAATACATGTGGCTTGTATCATCATAAATTATGTGTCATCACAAATGGCATATTAGATCTGGCAAAAAAGCATTTAAATTCTTAAGCAAAATCTATTGGTTCTTCATGTACTGGGTCCCTGATTCAAAAGCACTTTTAGTTTAATGCATGGGATCCTGCACTTCCAGGCTATTTTTAAAAATAAATTCCACACTCATTGGACCAAGAGACCTGATTTTTAACTGAGACCTAACCATATATGCAAGGTGTTGTGAGAAAATTTGCACAATTGATCAGAGCTTCCTCCAGCCCATCAAATTCACTTCAATCCATCCACAAGCTTTTCTGCTCTGAATGATTGTCCAGCCGGAACAGGATTAATTTTTGCAGTAAGGGGCATGGCTAGGATCCAGAGGTTATTCTATACCACTTCACATCGTTTGGAGGATATCTTCAATTACACAATAACACAATTAGTTGTGTAATTAATCACTTAAAGTCATTATTTTTCCTACCCAAGATATGAAACTGGACAGACTGGGGCATCAACTTCATCAAGTTCCAGTGCATCCAGGAACCAAGACCTGTTGTTTCTTAGTCCAGTCTTCCTGAAATGCAGTGTGCCATTCTGCCCCCTCCCCTTCCCAACAGGATGCCTCACAGGACCTCCTGCGGCTTTACACATCACTCTGAGGTTAACCAATGCCAGGAAAGGCAGCTATCCATGGTCTGCCACTGCCTCAAGGCTCTCTGTGAGGTTCTCCAGCCCACTCAGAGGCTACTGATAATATGTCCATATCTGTGGGTTGTTCCCAATCCAGTTTTTACTGGCAGGCAGCTGCTTGAGCCTTTTTGGAGACATGCAGACATGAAGATCCCCAGAGCAGCTGTATTATTAAATCCCAACTAGTGTGATTCTGAACAAACAGTTTTTTGTGTTTTTTTTTTTTTTTTTTTTAATTAAGCACATTTTCATGGAAATGGGAGGGTTTGTTCTATGGAAAACAAAGAAGTGGTGTATTCCTCTTCTTCACTCCCCCCCCCCCACCAGTGTGTTGTGACGATTAATAAAAATTATTATTATTCTGTCCCCTCCTACTTAATAGCCTTTAATTTTTAAGCAGATGAGGAATGTGAACTTGCAGCATGACTGAGTGGATACTGCCAATAAAAATCCTGCCCTGCTTTCAGTGGCTGTGCATGTGTCACCTCCCCCCATCATTAATTTTCAAGCACTGAGATTGCAGTAATTTCTGCTTGTAAGTGGCATTTTGATGTGTTTATTACTTTGCAGTGGAGTTCAGAACTATTTCTCATCTCTTTTTGCAATGCTCATCACCACCTCAATATCTACAGACAAGAAAAGCTACTCTAAGACCTGAAGAAGTTGATGCCTAGAGAAACAAATGTTCTCTGTTAATAATTCTTCAAGCAGCAACGGTATTTCAGACTTTAATATGAGAGTTGCGTGGATTTCAATCTAAGCATTTTTAAGGATTATTCCGTTCCAAACAGTGATTGCTGATTGTGTTTTAATTGTTGTCTTTGGGAAATAGTACAGTTGTATTCCTGACTACCTGAGAGCTTTTTGTTCTCATAAATGTGATGGAGAAGATACTAACCCTAAAAAACAATGCAGTGGGGCACTGTAACCCTTCTCTGGTTTCCTGCCTATTTGATGCATCATCCATGTTCATTTCCCAGCATCAGCCACTTCTGAGCCAGCGTGGGTTCTGTGTGGGCCCCAAGTGCGCAGGACTTTGCAACTGCTGCAATTGCTGTCTGCTAGAGGGTTTTTGTAGTAAAGATCTCTCTACTGGCATTGGCAGAAGTGTCAGACCTGGCTCCATTGCCAAAATCTGGCAGCTGGTTGATACACAGATGCCTCTTAGTCCATGTTGCAGTAGGATGTGGACTGCTCTTTCATTCTGCATTAGCACGCTGAAAATTTGCCTTAAAACTTGGATTCAGAAAGATGCTTAACCTTGATTTGTCCTTCAGCCAAAACTGCTGTCTGGAGAAGCAGAGACCCTCTAAATCAGAGCCCCTCTGGTAAGGAGAGTCTCTGTGGATGGCAGCATGAGGTCCACGCTGCTGGCAGCTGTGGCAGCCCCTTGCTCTGCCACTGGAGCAGAAAAGTGCAGGCTGATCCCAGGCACCCATCTGGATGGCTGTCGGGCAGCTCGTGGAGCGTGCTGTGCCCATGAGCAGACCTTGAGCTCTTGCTGCATGCAGCCATTGACTTCCAAGGTGTTAAATTGCTCTGCCTTGTTAATTGTCAACGTGGAAAGAACTAAGGTCTGACGCTGAGAAATCTGAACAGGCACCTACACAGCATGTCACATTTTAGACAAAACTTCATGCTGTGTCTTTCATTGGGATTTTATTGGAGTTTGAATTGCTAGTAAAAAAAGAATCACAGAATGGGAAGTGAAGTAAGGCACTGGAGTTGGAGCACAGTTCTCACAAATTAACTTTATGGCTAGATGTTCGAACAGAACTGATCTGAAAAGTGCCAGAAGATTCACAGATTGTTGATAGCATCTTGGGCTTAGGATCCTTCCTAAACAACCCTTCCTGAGTAAATTGCATGGAACTGATTTTACTGCTCCAGAAAGCCAGAGGGAAGAGGCAGGACTGCCTGGACTTGATGCAGAATTTTGCAGGGGCCCAGGTGATAAGAGCCTCAGGGCTGTGCCAATAAAGCCATACCAACATAATGACACTGCAGTACTGTACACTAGCGACTAGCGACTAGCTCCGAGCCTGATGGTTTTAACAAGATAAAATTATTTTGGTGTTAACTGATGGGTTGGGACTCTTTAAAGCAGTGTATCCCATCTCAGTGATGGTGGAATTTTAAGGTTTCTAGGTACAATAGATAATATTAAGAGTTTATATTTTTCACCTATTATGATTACACATTCTCATTCAATGATTCACACAAATGGAAAATTATTGCATCCTGTTATAAAAAGCTAAAAAGCCCCCCAAAATAAGTGGTAACTAATATTTGGGAAATTTTTAAAGCCAAAATAAGTAATTTACAAACATATATGGACATTTAGAATACATACATGAGTGTCCAAAGGGGAGCCAGGAGGATGGTGAAGGGTCTGGAGGAGAAGCCTTATGAGGAAAGGCTGAGGTCACTGGGTCTGTTCATTCTTTGTAAAGAAATTACCCATCTAATCGGAGCAGACAAAAATGTTATCTAATTCAAATCCAAATTTAAGAAGTTAGAAACTTTCCTCCATTTGCATTTTGTGTATGAATTTTCTGTATGAATTTGTGTATTTTGTAGTTTTAAATGAACTATTGTTATGCTGCCCTCTTATTTATCCTTATTATAGAATTAATATGTAGTCATCCACAATGAAAAAATTACTCATATCCTTCTGTAGTTTGAAAGGAATGGAAAGGATCCTTCCTTTTCATTCTTATTTTCTGAAGGTTGTCTAAATCTGAGGAGTGAGAGCAAGAGGATGAATGCTGTCCTTGCTTTTGTCACTTCTTCAGAAGCTTGCTCCATTTTGTGCCTTAGCTTTACCATTATGAGGATATTCAGTGATTCTGGACTTTCTACTGCAGATAGTTTATTAATATTTATTATCAACTTGTGATTCATAAGTAGAAGGTTGTATTCAAATTAAAAAATATTACTTCTTTACAATTATTATTTCCATGCCAAAACCCTAAAAAGAAGCTTTGGAAAGTCACACACAATGTTATTTGCCTAGCTTTAGTTAGTACTGCAAGTAACTGTACAGAAAAAACTGTATTTCTTGTTCTTCCTACTACAGAACTTGTGATAAATATTTCAAATGGCAATGGTGTAATTATTTTTGAGTAGTGACTGTGCTAACTTTAAAAAAAAAAAGGTAAAGCAGATGTTGATTACCAAGCACTAATGTAGTGCTTTCATGCACAGCTATAATTCTGCTCATGAATATACATTAATCTTATGCATCAGTGTTATCATTATCTACAATCATAAGACACTAACCAATGCTGTTTCATTCTGGAAATGTTTATGAAATGTAAAGGCAGTACAGCAGTGACCACAGTGCAGGATAGTTCTGGATTATGTAAAATCCTTCACTGCCTTTTGAGCTTTGCTAGTCAAAATATTTTTTTTGTCACAATCAAAATGTACTGAAATAAATTCTTACAGAGAAAGTAATAACCAGAATAACATTATAGAGATATGAGAGTGCAAGAAAATGTGGAAAGAGGCTAGAAACAACAGAGCTAGGAAATTATATATGATGGGGAAACCAAGTGGTGCTGTCACATGAAAAGGAGATATTTCCTCAAGCCCTTAGTGTTTGATTAGTCTGTCAGCACCAAGGAAAGCTGAGACCCCTGTACCCAAACAATCTGCCAGCATCCCATTAGATTTTACTGTGTGGGGGAAGTCGAGCATGCTGATGGCATTTCATCCAGGGAGTAGCAGCCACATTTCCCTTTATATTTTCCATACTGTTATAACTGTGTCTATAACTTTCCACTTCTCTTTCATTATAACCCCAGTATTTTCCCCACAGTTGCAGTCCCATATAGTGCCTGAATACTTAACAGAAAAAAAAACCTCCTAGAATAGTCTAAAGAGGGAAGGAGAAAGTGACTTACTGGTAAAAAGGTGTGAAAATAAAGTGCCTGGGTTAGTATTTAAATAATGTTATATCATTTAGATATATCATGATGTATCATTTATATCATGATATCTCCTTGTTATCAGCATCTGAACTAATTGTCTTCTTTTGTAGACAATTCTAAGGAAAGAAAAAGCTACTGAGGGAACACAATTAATTTCTCCTTGGAGTGAATATGTAAATACCAGTAGAGTACTGTGCTACAGAAATGCTAATTTCTCTCTACTGGCTTTCATGTGAGCTTACTTGGCTAGCAAAAATGTGAATGGCGAAAAGTGGGGACATCCAAAATAAAATGAATCTCATTATTGGGGTCCTCCCCAGCTCCAACACTATCACTGTAGTTGTAACAAAGTTTAAACATGGCAATGGAAATCTGTAATTAAAATCAGTAGGTCTCACATGTCACCTTGAGTGACAACAGGTTCTTGAGAGCTTCTGCTCTGCTGCACTTTCTCAGTTTTGTCCTGCATCCTGACACAGCACCGTGCAGGCATCGGATGTGCTGCTCCCTCCTACTCATTTCCAGATCAGCTCTAATTGTTGCATGCTGTGTGTTGGGGGCTGCCAAGGAATATGAGTGCTGCAGAGCTCATAAACCCAGAAGACCTTGGAGCCACAGTAGCATGGAGCATTTGCTTCTTTGGTTGCTTTTTGGATTCATCTCAATCTTGTGGTCTTTCAAAGAGCACAAGTCTTTATTCTGTACTAGTCCATTGATTGAACCTGCCAGATCTCTCTAATAATTTGTTAAATATCAGTTTTCTTATGCAATTTTTAGGGCAATCTGTATGTGAGCATTTCATTGGAAAGGTGCTTTCCTTTCTTTTTCCTCTTTTTTTTTTTTTTTTTCCTTTCTTTTTTCTCCTTCAAATAGTCACAGAAGATAAGAACAAGAACTCACTGAAAACCAATTGGGGAAGAGTACAGCCAGCAGATTAAGGCCTGTTCTGAGTCTTCATTTTCCTCTTTCATTATTCTGATTGCTCTTTGGCAGAGCAAGGCAGACATGTGGGCTATATATCCAACCCAAATTTTTTTCAACAGCCGTGCAGCAGACTTTAAGATGGCAATTGATTGTAGCACTGTACAACTTAAACATGTCTGTGAACTGCAGAAGCTGTGTGATTGCTCCCCTGGGTTTTCTAAACCAGATCTCAAAGTTTTTTACATGCGTTCTGTGCTTTCCTGCAGAGCTGAACCTCACAAAATGCTCTCAAAATGCAGTGAGGATGCTTGTAGTGCTCAGCATTGTGGTGGGGACAGAGGCACTGGGGTCCTCTCTCCTCCAAAGAACAGTGCAGGAAGGAGTTTACATTTCACAGTATATTGCTTCACCACACAATTCAGTCCCATCAAGTTGTTATATACAAAATAATTATCATTTCCATCATTCTGATGTTGTTATATACAAAAGTTATATACAAAAGTTGTTATATACAAAATAATTATCATTTCATCACTCTGAAAGAGTAAAACCAACTACCTAATCTCTTCATATGGGTGTTCTTGTGTCTATCAAATACAAAATATCAAATACAAAAGTGCAAAATGTCATGTTTTTGCTTCTCCAAAAAGTACTGTAAGTAACTCTTACTGAAAGCAGAGGGAGAAGGAAATACAGTTTCAAAGCAAATTCTGCTGGCTATTTTTTGACAGCGCAGGTTTAAAGGGAATCACAAGAAAAACAGTGTGATTTTCTTTACTGGTAGGATTTGGTGTCATGGTTTTAAATGGACTCAGTGTTTTGCCCTTGCAAAAAGGGCAGAAAGAAAAAGGAAAGGAAGAAAATGGTTTTGTACTTGTCTTTGAAAAAGACTAGACCAAGAAAATAACAAAGAACTGATAGAATTGGGAAACACAGTGGCTCAGGATTGCTGCCTGTGTATATTTAATCTGTCAAGATAAGGCCAGGAAACAGTTGGTTCTGATTTTTCTTTCAATAATTTCACATCAATTTGGTAACTCTAAATGCAGTAGTAAGCCTCCTATTTTAACTGCATATGAGATGCATTTCAGGTCTTATTCACAATTCTGGCTTCACAGCTCAGGATTGTCACTACTAAAAGATTGAACAAATGTACAAGAATTATTAATTCCTAAGAATAAAAGCTCACAATGAAAACCCAAGCCAGCAGGTCTGTAGGATGCTTAAGCTTGCCTAGCACACTAGGGTTTTTTTGAACTAAGTAAAATTACCTTTTTTTTCCCCAGGTGACATCCAAGACACAGCTTTTCAAGGTCAAAAAGCTGCTAAAACTCATCCAGCCATTCTCTTTTTTAAAACATTCTAGGAGAAGGGAGGGAACAAAGGTAAGCTGTTGCCTTTGTGATGTTCTCAGTTTGTTAAACTAGATTCACCATTATATCTGGTCCCCTTTTTAGACTTCTTTATTCTTCCTAGGCTTCCAGTTTAAGTCAGTGACTGAAGGCAGCAAAATTCTGGTTTCACAGCACTGACAAGAGAGCTTAGTTCAGTAAATTTGTCATTTAAAATTGTCCTATGCTCCCAAACTTGGGGCTTGAATATAGTCTGAATAATATTCTTGAACTTTCTGAGATTATCATCTTGTGGGATGGAGACGTTTTCTCAAATTCACTGCATTATACATGTAAGAAGAATGAGGTACAAGTGCTTTGTTGGAGTAACTCTTTCTGGGAATATACTCCTTATCTGGTTCATATGGATAGTGTATTTCCTCTGCCTGCAAAACAGAGTTGTATCTATGCAGCTAATTTGATTTCTAACTATCTTGTAAAACCAAGCAGTACTTTTCTTCCTCTTTCTCATTAACTGAACTTGATATGTAATTGTTGATATTTTCTACATGGTGGCTGCATGCCCATAATGATGGGGTTATGACACTAGCTCAGCTGGATTTAATGTAATGCTTCACAGTCAGTGGCTTTCACTTTTTCATCAGGAACACAGTGGAAAAAAAAAAAAAGAAATGTTCACCCATTTGGCACAATAAAACCTGATGTGCACATTGCAGTCACTGGCAGAGAGCACTTCAAAGCCTGACCTTCTTTTGGTACAGAGAAACTGTACCTTTAGACTCAAGAAAATGGCATACATTTGCTCCACTGTGTGGGACAGGTTTATCCCCTGCGGCTCCACAGGAACACTTGCTTTTTTCTAGGCCAGAACCAGATAAGAATTACACGTCCTCTGGTATGCAGAATCAGAGTCAGGTTGGATAAGACATTGAAGATCATCAAGTCCAACCATTAACCCACCACCACCAATGTTCAGCTAAACCATGTCCCCAGGTATCCCATCCATGCATTGTTGAACACTTCCAGGATTGGTGATTCCATTACTTCCTTAGGCACCCTGTTACAGTACCTGATCCCTCTTCCAGTGAGGAATTTTTTTCTGATAACCAATTGAAACCTTTCTTGGCACAACTTGAGGTCATTTCTTCTCATCCTACCACTTGTTCCTTGGAAGAAGAAGGCTGATTCCCACCAGTTTACAACCTCTTGTCAGGGAATTGTAAGGAGAGAGAAAACCCCCCTGAGCCTCTTTTTCTCCAGGCTGAGCTCCCCCACCTCCCTCAGCCTCTCCTTGTGTGTTCCACCCTATTCCCCACCTCTGTTGCCCTTCTCTGGACCTTCTCTAGCACCTAATCCAACACATGGGCTGTCAAGTTTTCTCATATAACAATTTGTGCGAAAAAGGGATAAAAATATAAAAGCAAAGGCTGCATTTAAAAATGTATCAGTTAATACTATGTTCAGTATTAGACCAAGAGTATATGTATGAATGCAATTTGACTTGTAACATTTAACAAAGCCTGGCTAATGAGTCAGAGGCAAAATTCATAACATAATTGCACTTGCAAAACAAATGTGCTGTTATTTGCTGTTCATTTAGAGCAACCCTTCCTGAATAAACAAGTAGAATATTTACACATTCAAGTGTCTGTGTCTAATTGCATTTGTGCGTGTAGTAACATATTGCAATTATTGTTCATTGATGCTATGCATGCATTTTTTAAAATCTAACTTCATAAATTTATATCTAGCATTATTGCCTCACAGATATGTCTGAGGCTTCTGTGTGTATATATATATATATTTATTTTATTTTTTCTCAAACAATTACTTTTAACTAAAAGTGTCACAGCCAGATCCACCAGTTATGTACTGGTGTCTCTTCTTGAAAGGATCATATGGTGAATGACTAAACCAGGAGAAAATTCAGACTGTCCATTGCACAAGGAAGCGAAGTAAAGGATATTCACATGGAAAATGAGAAAGAGGCTGAACCTTAAACTTTATGGTAGGTTTTAGTAGTAGCTGGGATTTTTCCTTGACTAATAGCATTAAATTCTGATCTTGAAATGACCCTGAGTCCTACTAAACAAAACTATATGCTCAGACCTTTCAGGAGGGAGTTTAAAAAAAGCACCATTTTCCCCTTTAAAAGTTAGGTCTTTTATGACTGCCCCATAATGAAGTTGTAATCAGTACTAACCTAATCTTCATCCTAAAAATTGGCCTTTTCCCCCTCCCAAGTGAATAGGGTTGGATTTTGATTTTAAAATGCAGACGACTTTAGAATTACAGTTAAGGACTGTATAGAATGATATCTGGAGTACAAAATATGAAAGAATTAAAATACAATCTGATAAGGCATAGTAAGGCACAGCACTCTTTAAAATGGCCTTAGAATACCTTACACTGTTGAAAATATGCTTTAATTCCACTACTTTAAAAAGTAATCGAGTCCATAAATAACAGATAAAGGAGGGGATAACTGATTTGAAATCTGAAAGACTGCAAAGTGACCAGTAACCAGAACAAGATGTGGAAATCTTAACTAAAAAAGGAGATATTAAAATGTGGAAAGTGCAGACTCTGGACAAGCCAAAAGAAAAATAAGTCGCAGCAGATGAAAATGGTTTCACCAAAAATCTTTAAGCTTATTTTCTCTTCTTATGTAAGACTATAATAATAGATATAAGTATCCAAGAAATGCTAGTGTTTGTGGACGCTTTTAAAAGTTATCAGTCCTTGGTGGCAGATCTACAAGAATAAAAATCTGAATTTCGGTTCACATTGTTTGTCTGGTTAAAGAAAGAAAATTTCACGGGAAAAGAGTTCATTTTTTGCCATTTATCACTTCCCCTTTTGTGACTGAAAATCCTTAATTTGGGCTTGGAAATTTTCATTCAGTCATATTTTGCTCCTGGAAGACCATTTGCTTTTTTAACTTTTTAAAAACTTTAAAAGAAAAAATTACTTTTTTTTTTTCTTTTCCTGAACATGAGCATGACAGTGGGGCTATTTGGATTACTGTGTGAAAATTCCTCATTCTCTTTCCAGAATCAAGTTGTAAAGAATAGTGAGAATCAGTAGAGCTAGTTAGGGGAAGAGTTTCTGTGAGGTGCTATGTGGTTCTAGGGTGAAACCAGCTAACATTACAAAATTACTGAATAAAACAATAGCAAGTAACTTCTTTGATCCCTTTCCTTCAGGACATGTGCAATCTAGACTACTACAACTACATACATTCACTGTTCTGTTCTAAAGTATCAGCACCATAATATTGGGGTAGATGTTACAGTATTTATCTAAACATATGACATATGAAATAAATTTCAGAAATGCATCTCACTACACAGGATTCCAAATCACTTTATAGAATAATTTTAAATGAGTCTAGAAATACAGAGGAAGCCTGCTGGTGCATGGGACACCATCTTATCAGCATTCAGCAACACACAGATCCCAATTGCTAGAGAAACCACCCTTTAGGTTCTTTTACAGAGTGCTGAAGACTAGGTATCTCAGAGGAAGTCAGGAAGGAAAACGGTGGAGGACACTGCAATGGGGAAATGGTAGCTCAGGGACAGACAGACAGACATACTTGCTGTGTTAGCCCCTAATGGCTCTTTTTGGTGTCCACAGGCAAAGGAAATTGAAGCACTGCAGCAACTACTGATTTATTAAAGAAATATGGATATTGATCTAGTACCGTTATCCAACTGTAATGGACAAAAACTCTCTAACAGTTGAAAGTATATGTTTATTACGATGCCGGGCAGCGTGCGGGATAGGTCCCAAATACACACTGCACCTTTCAAATGATTACAGAGTCCTTTTATCTATACAAGTATTGAATACCCAAAATATAAATATTCATAATTTTGGTACATCCCATTCCTCGCTTCATATGCTAATCATTTCAAAAGCTATTAAACATGTGTAGTTTGTTCTTTGAAATGGGTCAGTGGTCCTTTTCATGGGGAGGGGTCCCAAAAGGAGGAAGTAAATGAAGTCTTCCTTATTCTGACCTTTCTACCTTTCCAATGCAAATATGACAAATGAACCTTGGTAGAACTCCCATTCCCTGTTTTCAATTGGTTTCAAAACAGAGGAGGCCCACAATTGTCTTATGTTCCTAAAAGCTATTTGTCAGTTTCTATATTCTTCATTATAAACCCAGCTGACTAAACATTGTGTTGACAAGCAATCAATTAGTAGTTAACTACTAACTTAATTTCATCAAGGCCTACTAATTTATTTTAATTAACCCTAGTAAGGCTTATCTCTAATTAAAATCTTAACTCCTCTAAATCCCTTAAAGTTTATGTTTCACTACTGCCTGTAACTGTGGCTGCAGAATATTTTTCTAACCACAGAATGCACAAAACTTAACTTTTTTTTTTAATTTAAATAGCTAAATCCAAAATATTGATTTCCAAAAGCCTTCCCAGTGATTAGTTAAGCCTGTCCACTAACTAGGATACCTCAGTAGTTGTCCACTGAGCCAAGACAGAAGTCTTTTCTTAGTAAGCAGCATGGTGTTTAATCTCCAGTAGGATTCAGAAATCAGATTTTTCCTTTCCCATAATACCTGCAAAGACTGTTCAAATGAATACACTTATAACAGAAAGCCAAGTGTGATTTTGTGCTGAGAACAGGGGAAAGGATGAAGAAATGTGTTGTGCATTTCCCTTATTTTTTACTTAGAATCTGGTGTTTATAAGTTCCACCCAGAGGATGAGAAACTGCGCTTCAAATCCTCATATTGTTTGTTTAAAGCAGGAGTTTGTTTCTAGGAGCATGCATTTCTACAGTCTGAGATAAACTTCTTACTATTTCTGCTACCAAAGCCTTCCTGCAGCCCTTTCCTTCTTAGAAGGTGAAACTTAAGCCCATCTCTTTAGGATTCCCTGCCAAGAGTTTAGATAATTGAGACTGCAAGCATCTCTGGATTAATACAATTTCAGCACTTGTATTGAGAAGATTATGGTGAGGATAATAGCAGGGCACTTAGGGTTAGGTGTGGTGAAGCTGTGCCTAGCTCTAAGTCTTACGTGGATCAACTCACTGAGATGATTGCTTTGGTCCTCCCTGGTTAAAAATACAACTGGTGTCTCAAAAACTTTTAGTTATACAACAGTAGGAAATAGAGAAAAATATCTCCAACATAAATTAGAGGCTGTAGAGGAAATACAAAATAAACCTGCTTAGGACATGGTGGTGAGCACAGCTATTCATGCTTAAGTTTTGTATCTTGATGATTGTGAGAACTGGGGTGTCTTCAGCATGTCTTCTCCTCTAAAAAGACAGAGCTGTCACAGTAGCCTAAGATGTGATTTTCTTCTGTTTAAGACAGAGAATGCAGTCAGCTCTGGCATGGCCCACTTCTGCTTAGCTCTGGGTTTGGAGTGTCCTCAGAGAACAGCAGGACCATAAGGACATATCCCAATTTTTTCTTGTAATCTGTAATGCTGGCAAGGCAGTGAATTCTGCAGCCTAGATATGAAGGCTGCCTAGGAAAGAGAGCAATTGCAATGGCAGGGTTTTGTGATAGACATTCTGCTGGAAATGTCTCTGGGCTGCAAGACACACTAAAATCCACTAATGGAAAATCACAGGTTTCTGGTTACCAGCATCACTGCCTGACTTCAAGCTAGAGTCCTACAGATGACACACTTTGTCTCTAACTACCCATCAACTCATTGTCTCAGAGAGACATCTTTGGGTGAAGAAATAGACAGAAATAATAAGAGATTTCATTGCTCTGGTCTTAATATGTCAAGAAAATAAGATTGTCGAGGATGTTTAAACAGAAGAGTTTCTGTTGCTGAAATATTGTCTGGGCAAATGGCATCATTAGCAACTAATTAACAATGGAATATTGACAGTTCAGTAAGTGGAAGTACTGTGTGACCCATACCTATAATTTTGTAAGGCTGCCTTTGGCAAGCAGAGTCAGCTAGAAGTTAGTGCTATGCATGGGCAATGAAAAGAAAGCAAAATTACAAACAGGGAAATCCTATTGTGTTTCTTTATGACAGCTCATTTTTTGTATTTAAAGAGGAGCTCCTTTAGAAAAGGAAGTGTATCAATGTGCATAGATGCTGATTCTGCTATACAACAATTTTCTTGTTATAAAAGGGCTGAGATCTACTTGGACTGGTGCTTTAAAGTTCATTCTTTTAGCAGTCATAATCTCGGAAAGGAGATGAACATTATTTTGAATTTCAGCATAGTAAGACACTTCACATTTCCCTTTTTAAATTTTGTGATAGAAAAGGTAAAGTATCCCCTTTGATACTTTTGCATTATATTTTTTTCCTCACTAGTGGAGGAAAAATCATATATTTTATGATATAGCAGGCACATGTGTAGAGAGAGCCAGGAACGTAAGGGGGAATGTGGAAAGGAACTGGTGCTCTCAACGATTGTTTAAACACTTTGTACTTTATCTGGTCTTCATCAATCCCACCATATTACAATCTAAAATCTTCATAATCTTCTCAAAGAATATGCAGTATCAGAAGAAGAAATTATTCCTAGTTTGTGTCTACATTCTCCACCAGAAAACAGATGGATGGCTTGCACTGTGCCGGGTAAGAAATGTACCCAAGCTGAAACTGTGTACAATGCTTACTTGCAATTATAATGGTAAGGTGGAATAGATGGTAACAACCGAGTTGAAAGCGAGCAGTCCATTGAAATAACCTAAATTGTCAAACTATTCCTGTATAGATGGTATGCACCATTCAAACAAATTGAAAGTAGCCTTCACATTATTGAATCACTAGGAACTGCCTTATATTGTGAGTTATGCTGGCATGACACGGTTCTACAGAGTATAAGATGTTTCATTTTGGTAGGTATGAATGCTCCAAAGCCAGGGAAAATCTCTCACAAGTTAACAAAAAATCCATAACCATTCTACTCTCTGACTCGTTTTGTTGTAGAGGAACTTCTGAGCAGATATCTAATGAGATTTACAGGATTAACAAAAACATCATGTCTTCAGTTTTAAGCCCAAGGACAGACTGTTTTTGTCAATAATCTCCAGATCTTCGAGGCAAGGCAGCAAATCAGATCAAAATAGGTTCCACCAAAAATATTGTTTTCCACTTTTGTTAACATAATGTGTTTACACTCAGCATTTCAAAAACATGTCTTGAATGGCTTTTTATAGGCATGCTGTGCAGAATGAGAATAGGCTGCTTGATTTTTGTGTGACAGATTAACCTTTCAGCACCTCTGTCCAATACTGTAGAAGCACAGGAGGCACTGATGGCTGCACACCTCTGTGTAAGGGATGTGGACTCTCCTATTCACAGCAATAATGGTACTTGTCAGACCAATGTGAATGACAAAAACCTGAATTTCTTTGAGCAGAGATAACTGAGAGAGTCCCTAAAGATCTTAAAGAGAGGCTGCAGTTTAGATCCTACCCAGGAAAGTAAGGAGGGCTTTGAGGTAGAAGGAGCTACTGGGAGGTAACTTGCTGCTGATGTACTAAAGCTTCTGTTTTTGTGATTAACTTCCATGTGCATGCTCTTTTCCTGTGATAAAGTTGATGAATGCAAGGTAGTTTATTTCTTTTCCATGCAATTCTGGTCAGGGATATGAACATTTAATTTTTTGTATCCCACAGTAATTATTTCTGTGCTTGTGCAATTTTACTTGGAGTCCTCTCCTGAACACTGTTCCGTGTATCCGTGGCTCCCATCCCTCCTCAGAAATGAGACTGGAGTGGAGGAGCCAGCCAGCATTACCCCTCCACCCACAAGGCACAATACTTACCTGATCTTTTGATATCCCTTTCTTACCTGGTCAGGAGCAGAGATTGGAACCAAGTGGTCCAATACTAAAAGCAAATGTCCCAGCTGTGACATTACACATGATCTTGAGCAGAGGTCCTTTTGAGCATCTCTTTTAGAAATTATTCTATTGAGTATTAAAACCAGGTAGCCACTGGAAGCTCAGGACAAATTCCAGAACTGCTGAAGTAATTTCTGTTTTCACCTGCAGATTGTTTGTGAACAGATGAAAAATCTCAAATATTTATTTTATCCTTCTTTTACTAGGAATTGTACATCTCTTTCTTGCATGTGGAACTGAGAATTAATACGGTAAAAAGAAGGGATGAGTTGGAGATTGCCCTGTTAGAGCTTTCCTTTCCTATTTCTAAGGGAGTGTTGAGTATGTGCAAAAATATACTAAGGTTTTAATTAAGGTGGAAAACTCCTAAATTACTGATAAAAAGGAATGAACAAGTATGTTGGCATATTCAGCTATTTTTTAATCACAGATAATTAATCCTTCATAAATGGCTAGCAAAGTCTAACATTACTCTTTAAATAATGTATAGCATATTCTCAAGGAACTGTAAGGACATATATAAATATTGCATGCTGTATTCATTTAGCCAATTAAATTGCATTTAGCAGTGGTCAAAAGCTGAAATGCAGCATCTTACATATAATGAATCTATTATTCCTCTTGGATCTTTTGACTCCAAGTTAAATGAAAGCAGGAGCAAGCCTCAGGTAAGTAGTCAACTGTTTAGTACTTTGTGCTTAGAAAAGAATGAAATTCCTTCCACTGTTGACATTCATAGTTGATCTGTCTAGTCATTGCCATGAAGATTACCTGTTAACAACCCTTGTCTGAGCCTAAGCAGTTATAAAGAAAAACATTCCTATATTTTGCATATATGTGTGTGTGTGTGCATGGGGATGTGTGTAAATAAAATTATCTTCAGTCACTTTTATAATCTTGAATTTGAAAATGACTGTGTTGCTCAACAGATAAGACAAAATACTCTTATAAAATTCCCACAGAGAGGTGTTGATAAGGCTACCTCTCAGGAATAAGCATACCTCTTTGACCACTGGATTTAATAAACATAGGGAAAACAGTAGTTTGCTAGCCTGTAGCATATTCTAAGACTGCATAAAGAAAAGGAAGCTTAACTCATCATCATAATTGCTGTTTCTTGGCATAAAAAAGTACTGTGAAATGTAACACTAAGGCTTGTTATGGGACTTTCTTCATTTAGAAGAAAACCCTACTGATGAGTGTGATCTGTTGTAAATGCCTTTTTGTCATTTTAAGAGCTCTTCTATAGGTATTTCAGACATGGTTCCCCTGAAAAACCCACCAAGCTGTGTTTTTTTTAAAAAGGCAAGAACTAGAAACAAGATATGATTTCAGGCATCTTTGTGTTTTGGTACTATTACACTCTGTGTAACAATAGGGGAAGATTTTTAACATAAGTGAGAACAGAGAACAAAAAATAAAAGTGGAAATTAAATAAAAATAAGATTGTATCTATTTAATAAATGCAAAGCTTGGGTCCCTTCAATCTCAGGAGACAAAGAAAGGACTGAGAAAGGCAAGTCCTTCAATTATTCATAGATATAATTTGGCAGCAAGCAATTATTGCCTTCGGTTATAAGGATTCAGTTGGCATTGAGCAATTAAACCAGATGTCTTTTTTGAAAAGAAAGTATATAACTTTGACAAGACATTAGCACCTATCTCCCCCTCCCCCCCTCCCACCCCCCCAGTTATGCCTTATTGGATCCAAGCTGTCATCCAGGAGAACATTTGTACTAGAGTTGTGATCAGATAAAATATAGTGAGTTATAGTTGTGTTTATGTGAAATGTGGGTCCTTATACAGATACGTCTCTTCTCTGCTATGGTCTAATCATTATTTCATTTCAATGAGGTTCAACAAGGCATCATTTTAGGAGAAAATTCCTTTTGTCCCTATTGTGGAGGTCTTCTTCAATTTTCCTTTCTCTTGTAAACTGGATAAATGTAAAGAGGCCAATGATTCTGACTTCTTAGAAGATATAGTCTAAGTATCTTTAAATTGCCACTAAGAGTATTCCATAAACACACGAAGGGAGAGGAAAACAAACAAAACAGTCTCTCTACTTACTGAGAGTGATAACTAAAGAAATTAGGTTCAGTTAGTAATTTAAATTCTCCAGTATGTTTCTTTCCAATGTATTTGCAGTAGGCTTGCATTTCTTCATATCTTGGAGTAGCTTATCTACTCTTATCTAAGCTTTTGTTTTCACCCTCAGTTTTCTCTATATCCAGTTTTACTGTGCTTTAACATTCCTTTTCAATAAAAATGTAAAACACTGGATTAATGCATTAAATGAAGTGTTCAGCTTCTATGTACTCCTGTCTGTTGGGAGTTACAACTTTATTGGGACTGCAAAATTAAATAGAAATCTTAATTATTAATTTTAATTTTTCACAAAATCAACCTTCCTTCTTCTAAAACCAGCTCTGCAAAGTCCAGCAAGGCAAGTCTGCCACGGCCTACAAGCAAGATGCTCCCAAAGACAGGACTCATTTAAGACTGTGGTGGTAACAGACATCACACACTTTTAATGTTTAGCTTACATGTTAAGTTATTGCTTTGTAGAATAGGTGAATACACCTCCCAGAACCAAAAGGCTTGCATATTTTCAGGTATTATGCCTTACATGTCTAATCCAAAACCATAAGATTATGAGCAATGCTGAAGAGTCTATTTATGAACCTGTCAAAAAACCAGTCTCGGCTTGAGAGTTAGATCATTTGGCACAATAATTTTTCTTTAGATCCTACTTAGGACCACAAGGAACACAGTAACAGCCAGCCATAGCAGATATCCAAGCAACTTCAGAGCATCTGATGGTTTGTGTCATGCTGAGCAAAATGGGAAATTGTTACTGTGAAGCTGGAGATATATAATTCTGTCTAGAGTGTTTAGATTGACCAATGAAAGGGTTGACAGGTCACAAGTAGCTTCTACTGTTGGTTAAATGACACCCAAAATAGGCCAGATAAGTCAGAGGGATGTTATACCTGGTTCTAATGTAATCCTTGAGGACTTTTTCATGGAAGTTTAATTAATACCCCTGGTAAACACGGGGCCTGGCAAAGGTCATTTGAAATATCTACTTCTGTGAGCACCTATATTGCAAAGGATGCACATTCAATACATTCTTGCCTGAACTATTTCAGAAAAATGTCATTTGGGCTTTGGGGATAGACTTCTGCCTCATTAAGGTTAGTGAAACAGGAAGGGTTGGTTCTCCTGGACACCAAAGCAAAACAATGCACATTTTTACCCTTTGGTCCAAAGTAGCAGGTCTTTAAACTATAAGTTGAACCTACAGTATTAACAAGGATCTTTCTGAAATTTGATTAGTAAACCCTTACTAAAATACTCCAACAAACCAACCAAGAAATTAAGACCAGTTCAATAAGCTAGATCAAAACTTATTCAGAGTGATAAAAATCTACAAAAGTAATTGAGAAAAGTGTTGGGTTGCAAGAGATGGTGCTATGGCAATAAACACTTAAGGATCCCAAGTCATTTCTGACTGTGACACTTGGGTCACTCACAGCAGCTGTAATTGAAAGGTTATGACCTGGTGCGGCGTTGGCTTTTGTTTGCCCCGGTCCTGGGCAACTGGGGGTGCCCGACTAGGCACACTGCTCTTTGGTGAGAGTGGGGCCGCTGCATGGGTGCAGAGCTCTAGGGTTGAGCCTCCGCGTGGGTCTGCTGCGTCCATAGCCTCACGCTGAGGCAAGATAAAGCGTGAGAGAGAAGGTGCACTCTGCCCGCATGGCTGAGAACGGTTTATTTCCTGTGTGGCTGCAGCGGTGGACAATGCAGCTGTTCCCAAGCCTGCATGGGCAAAATGGCTGCTTGGACAAAAGGAGTAGGGGGCTAAATAGGGGACGGGCCAACAGGGGCAGAAGCCCCCCTTGCCCAATGGGGACAGACGACAGGGGAGTGACGCGGAACATGGCAACCTATGGGAACATAACAGGGGTGTGTACAGCGTTCTGGGACAAATGGGAATGCAGAGGTGGGGTGATTGACACAGAACTTTCTGTGGGGAAGAAGTGCGTGGTTACAAGATTGACAGGTGAAAGCTCCTATAGCAGACAGCCTGGAGCGAACCATTTTAAGGGGAAAATAGGGGTACATAGAACTGATCTAACTAACATTTATTAAAACCCCTAACTGAACCGGCCCGGCATGCAACAACCTGGCTCCCTAAGAAAAGGTGCAGTTAATGTCTGGAGTCACACTTCTCAGAGAAAATTAATCTACTGGACTGACAAATTCAAATCAGGGAATACAATAGCATAGCAATATTGTAGACCTGCCCTGGAAGTCTATATGCCCAGATAGCCAAGTAATCAAATACAATAGACTTTTTATCTCAAAGCACTTTTTATTACCTTGGGAGAATAAGCCCAAAAATTTGTTCATCCTGTGCAGAACATCCTCTCTTGTAATAGCTTGTTTCTACTCTATTCCCTGGCACAGCAAAGGTTAGAAAGATTTTTTGTAAATTTAATTTAATTTTATTTTCCTTTTGGAGCATATCTTTTCAAGAAATAACTGAGCATTCAAGAGAGCAGCACTTTGCATTTAAAATATAATTCTGGACGGGGAAAAAAGCAACAAATTAAATCCTCCTCTTCTCTAGCAGAGAATACAGCTTTGTCTTAGTGAACATCTTTTATCATTCAGATATGCTGTTGCAGCACTCAGCCATGCCAAATATTTATTCAAATGGAATTGCTTTTGATTTTCCTTTTATTCTATACCTCATAAAATGTTCCAGTACAGTAATCATTATCTAAATGATTATTCAGATGGATAGTGCCACCATTATCTTAATTGTACATACAACCTTGCTGCAATCCTTGCAACCACATTGCTTATTTCAAAAGTCCATTTTTAACTGTTGCATGGAAATAAAAAGCTTTAACCTTGGGATAGAAACAGCAAAGGAAAAATCTTACATTAAATATTTAAATGGTATTTAAAAGAGAGAAGAGCAGGGGGAGGAGCAAATGATGTTGTTACTAGAAACCACCTTCAATCAATTTTAATGCTGAATGAACAAATACTGTAAGATGCTGATAGATATGCGTATTACCAAGCTAAAGGTTTAGAATCTTTTATTTGAGATCTTCCCTAAATTGTGTAGGAAAGGATATTTCTATTATATAAGTATATTTTATATTTATTTGGTATATATTCGGTATTACTTGGGTATTATTTATTGGGCATTGCTGATGATTTTAAATGTATATTTTATAAAAGAACAACCTATTAAAAATTATACATTGCTCCTAAAAACATAATAGTTGTGAGTTAATAGCATATATTGATAAAAAATCCCTGTGCAAGAATAGAAAATTAATATGGAGCAAAGGAAAAATACAGGCAAAGACTGGACAACCTGAAGAACTTTGGAACCAGTGGGATTAACTGATTAAAAAAATATTACTGCTGTAACTGTATCATATGAGGAAATAAGGTGTGCTATTTCTCATAGAATCACAATGCACCAACACTATAACATTCTTCTAAACATTGCCCTTTATGTACTTCCAGTTTATAGAGTGCCTTTGTGTAGGAGCATAAGGGATGTAATAGCAGGGTGGGGTTTTCCTTCCCTGATAACAAACAAGCAGTCTGTGGAACTTTTCCTTCTTGCTCCTCTGGAGTGAGGCTCTGATGTTTTCCCCAGCATGCACAGCCATGCCATCCTAGCAGGACTGCGAGAATGAAACTGGGAGATAGTGCACCTTTCCTGGGGGAGTGTAAGGGATCTGTGACAGAGGTACAGCACCAGGCCATGTCACTCATACTGGTGAAGGTACCCAGAAACAGGAGTGTGCATCCTCCCACCAAGCTGAATGGCACCTGAGGAAGCAAAGAACAGGGAATCTCTGAAGATGTTACTGTCATTATAGATGATGGTTTACTCTTGAAAAATGAATGTTTGTAGAGTAGAAGAAATCACCTTTGCATCCCACTCAGATCACAGGCTGGATGAGACTGAGTTTGGTATTTTAATGAATGTTATCTGTTTGCAAGATGGTTGCAGAATACAGAGCAATACTTTGCTTACCTGATTCTGTTTCTCTTACACAGTTTGTTTCAATGATTTAGCTGGTTGAAAGACAGAGATGCGAGAAGTAAAACTGTGGTGATGACAGAGTGAATAAAATCTACAGATCCCAGAAATTTTCCCAGGGGGAAAAAAAAAAGATAAATACTAAATTAGTGATGTATCCATTTCTTCTGAATATTAAGCAACTTGAGACAGTAATTTCAACTGAGGATTGCAGGGAAATACCATCACCTGAACCCAGGTAAACTGCACTTCAAAACCATCAGATTTTGGCTGCAATATATGCACACAGTTCAATGGCACATTTGTGGCCAACTGCCTTGCTCTGCCTTGGTGCTAATTCCAGTGCCTGGGACCTGTTAACACTGGTGATGCACATGCAGAGCTCTTGGGCACACTGTGGTGTGTGCCTGCAGTTCTGACAGATAAAGAAAACAAAAAGGAGAATTAAAAAAAGAGAGGGGGAAACACCTCTGCTTTCTCAGGATCTGCTGATGGACTGTGTGTCTCCTTCTGTCCTGACAGGATGCCAGAAAGTCCACCTCCACCCATATTGGAGCAGACCTTTGGATAGTAATATTTATATATGTAAATATATGCATCACTAATATCTCTGTCACTTCTGTCTCCATAGAGAGTAATGCTCTGCAAGTTAGTGCATTTTTTATCTGAACATGAATTCTGTAATCCTGAATCTCCTTTCCCATTGCTTGAATAAACCATCGGATTTGTGCAAGCTCTCATTGAACTCAGCCAGACCTACAGTACTGGACTGGTAAAATGCACTGTTTGTAAATCTGTGATCGTGCAAATTCTTATTGAAATCCACCAGGCTGACAGTGTCAAATTGACTCCAATCAGAAATTAAGTGTAGCCACACCCAGCCCCTCTGATTACTAAGGACCAGCTGGGAAACAAGAGGGTTTATATCCTGCCAAATTTCCATACCTTAATGCAGCAGAAAAATCAGTGAAAAACAGTGCGGAGTGCATTGTGCATCCCAGCCCCAGAGGAAACCATTAATCCACAGGTGATTTGCTCTTCATTAGAGGAAGATTCCCTCTGCAATGATGTAGTCTCATTTCTTCACCCTAACTTCTACTTCTCTTTTCATACAACTCTACAGAAAACTCTGACTTTAAAGAAGGCAACATCTATGCATAACATTTTGTCATTTTCTCTAATTTTCTGTCTTTTCTAATCACTGCCAATGCTGTCTTCTTCTCAATTGCTTAATTTTTTTATCTAAGCCCACACAAGCTTTTTTTATGGTAGTGTTCTGTTCATTTCCCCATTATTTCTTAGCTAAAACTTTCCAATTATTTTGTCTTTAGTTAAAAGACTTCACTTCTTCAAATTCACCCCGGGCAACTTCATTATTTTGCTTTGCAGCTATCTATCCAGTGTCAATTATGGGACCAATTTTTGCTGTGTTACTGAAGCAATGATAGTCTAGTTCTCTAACAGAGTGATAACAGCGTTTGACTCACAATTTTTTTTTTTTAATTGCTCATGGATTTCAATCTACTTTGTGAAATTCATTTCTATTTTAAACTCAATGAAGTAGTAATGTGATGAGCTTTTAAATTAGTGGAGGCCGGAAATACATCATTGCCACTCTGCTGACTTTGACCTCCTTTTGCTGGCAACCAGAGTTACCCACTATAAAAGGGATTCAAAACAAATGGCTGATTTTTGTAGATACATGTGCCTAATTAGCAATATTTTGGAGGCACTTGACACTACTGAATCAAAGAACTGACCTTGATATCAGAATATTATACCTCATTACACTGAGAAGGATACTGAGAATGAGCACCTATTTTATAAATTCTTACTTCTCATATAATTTTGTTATCTTTAAAATGTATAAGTTGCCATTAGAGGCATACCTTAACCAAAATAACAGCTCTGGATATTTTGGAGATACTTAGGTCTTGACCTGGAAACAATATTTGTGTGTAATAATTGACTAATTAATTAAACCTAAAGTTCAGGCCTAATTTCCTTGAAACTTCAAGAATTCTTTTAATCTGGACTGTCACTTTTCAGATTTCCCATGCGGTTTTCATTGTGAGGCGCTGTGCTGCAGTGGGATGAATGATGCTGATTCATGTTCCTTGGCCTGTGTGATGCATTCTAATCAATTTCTCATTCTTTCTGTAGGAGCCATTTATGGCAGTCAACAAGGAAGAGCAGAGGGAGATCTTTGGGGAAGGGAAAACTGGGAGAGATCCAGCCTGTGTTTCCTTGAGTTCTGAAGCCTTCCTGTGAAAAATGAGGCAGAGTCATGTCAGTCATGGGAGAATGTGACTTCCCACATGCCCATACATAAAGGTGCTTTCTGAACTACTGTGGGGGTCATACAATTGGAAGTCTATATTAAATAAATGTTCAAAACATTACTCTTTTATTATTATTCTTTAGCTTTTCAGAGATTTCCTAAAAATGCTGCCAAAACCTAAAACAAGGACTGTATGTTTTTTCATATAATACTCGGCGTGGTTTGTCTTTTGAAGGATATATCACCAATACCACAAATACTATATTATAAATACTATACCATGATAGCATGAAGCTTCCACAGGTGATTGTTTTCAGTTTATTTGAGATCCTTTTTAGAATAAATGGCATTCAAAAGATGCATTATCCCATGGAAAGAGGGAAAACAAGTTATGGGAAATGAACTGCATTTTGGTCTCTGTGACACTGTTGTGGTGAAAAATGAATGACACAGCAGAAGTGTGGCCCCCAGCTTTCCTGATGGCCTCAGCAACACTGCCAGCACCTGTTCCTCTGTCAGGAATCTCAGAGACTGCTTTGAATGTGCAAGAACCTCATCTGCTGTCAATAAATCCACAAAGGGCCCCTTTATTTCAAGCTGTTAGCTCTATTGTCCTTCAGTAGTGCATCCTATGGAGACTTGTTTCAGATAATTAGGGTGAAGGAGGTGAGGCACTGACACGGGTTGCCCAGGGAAACTGTGGATGTTCCATCGCTGGAAGTGTTCAAGGCCAGGCTGGATGGGACTTGAAGGAACTTGGTCTAGTGGAAGGTGTCCTTGCCCATGGCAGTGGGGTTGGAAAGAGATGAGCTTTAAGGTGCCTTCCAATTTCCAAAATATTCTATGATTCTATGATAATTAGAAAACATCAAGCAGTCTGCTAATTAAATTCCAGCAGAGTATGGCCCAGCCTTACCTGTCTCATACCCTGTTTCCTCTGGAGCAGCTCTCTGTGAAATGGTTCATGGCATGAATCTGCAACATTTCAGTGTTGTTAATAGTGACAGGCTTCTTTTCCCTCCTCCTTACCCCATCTTACATTCAATGTCTTGCAGGGTGTTTTGTAGCTTTATGAAATAAATGCCTTGCTGGCATGTTTCATAGTAACATCTAAGTATAGGTTTTGTGCTTCCTACAAGCCACCACTATTAATTTACATCAGGAAATGAATCTGTTTCATATATATACCACAACAGAAAGTCATTGGTCAAAGTCACTGCATCCTGAGTAGTCATAAGAACTACCTAACAGAGAGCTCTCTGGAAAATAAGGAATTTGTTTTAAGTTTTCTTTGATTCTAGTGTCTAATGAAAGAATGGAAAATTTTCATTATGTGTAGAAACTGGTGATAGAATCAGACATCCTTGACAAATTATATTTAGTCAGAACATTGTGTTTTAAATGTGAGAAGCATACAAACAGCAGCTGTCTGCTCATGGCTGCAATGCATTACTGCAGCCAGACCACCAACCCAAGAACTGGTTCTTCATTCCCTTCTGAGGTGTTTATGAAGATATAAATATATGTATTTATACATATTTTTCAGCGTTCAGAGTCTTATGAACATATTGAAGCTTTCCAAAAGTCCTTCTGTTGCTGATTACTTTACTATGCTACTTTTCTCTCTCTTTCATCGCAAACCAATCTCGAGAAGGTTTAGCTCAGAATCTACCCAAGTTGCTCTCTTATTATTCTAAATGGAGATAACTAGCTCACACTAAAATTATCTTTCATTGAGAACTTGGAATAATTTAGGAGAGAGTTGAAGACTGTGTCCCTACTTATATCTGGAGGAGTTTGTATTTGAATATTGCTAATTAAAGGTGCCCTTAGAAATAGCTGAAAGAGGAACAATTTCTGAGGCTTGTGTTGCTTTCTAATTATATCTTGCTCAGAACTCAAAGTCCCACAGCACCCAGCACTAACAGAAGTTAGAAATGGCATGCACTTCTTAGAGGACATTCACCAAACAATTTTTCTGGCTTGCATTGAATTTCTAGTGATTCCATAAATTTGACTATTCCATCAATGCTTCCAGCATTTTGTGTAGTAAACAGCTCTTGTAAACTTATACTGGTATTTTTGTCAGAAAGCTTTTCTGCTCCAAAACCAGTGCTTCACTGCTTTTTAATACCATCTAATCACCTAATACCATCTAATACCATTTAATTTCTAATAATCTCTCTTTAATTGTATTTTTAGCTGTCTGAGCTCTCTTTTGGGCCTTTTACTTAGTCACACTCATTCTGTTATTATTAAGTAATTCCTGGCTTCCAGTAAGTTTTGCTGCTCTTTGAATAAACATGAAAAGTTTAATAGTAGCTTTATTGATGCAGGAATGGTAGAGAAGAAGAACCAGCTATTTTTGTATTGGAGATACAATGAATTTTCCTGAATTTTATGAATATATAAATATTACATTAATTATAATTATTATTCATTAATTAGATTATTAATAAATTATATTATATTAATATACAATTGGTATATTATATACTAATAATATATAATATATAATATATAAAATATAATATATAATATATATGTTATATATTATATATAATGTATGATATATATTGCATATTATATAATTTATAATACATATATTTATAATTATATGATCTATTATATATTTATTTTATATTATATTATCTATTATATATTTATATTATATATAATTAATTATAGTATTACTTATTAATTATATACTATTTTTATATTATATTTATATAAATATATAAATATATTTTCTGAATAATATAAATTTTACTGAATTTTCCATATATCGAAACTGGGGGATGCCCTGAATGTGAAGGGCATCCCACATCCCTAAGAAAATTCCTCTGAAGTCATATCCAGGCAGGAGAGGAGATGGGAGTTTGTGTTGCTGGAGTTGTCATCACCAATTCTCATCCTCTGGGATCTTTTACCAGACATTAGAGCCTAGGGCAGCCTTTGAGATGCTCTCCCAGCTCTCAGAGCAAAGGAAGGAACCTGCTGGATCCACTCCTGCACATCTTTCTGTTCCAGTAGCTGGTACTTGCTTAATAGGAGAAAAATATGCTTTGAATATTCCCACTTCAGTCAGTGAATGCATTTAAATGGAGGAGAGTTCCACTCTGCTTCTTCAGTGAATAATCCCTTCATATGTCTGAGTAGCTACAACTTCCCTACAAGTAACCCATTGAATTTGCTTATCCATGTATCTTCCACCACTGTTATTTACTTTGGCTTGGCAATGTTATGGCATTGTATTTGAGGAACTTGTTTTAGGCCTCAGCTCCTGCAGGTTGAAATATCAAGCCAGACATAGGCCAGAGTCCCAAAGCAGTACCTAGGATTACCAAAACATTAAATTTCTTTAAGATGGCAGTTCTATAACCAGAGTATTTGGGTCACATCTTCTCCTTGTCTCTCTCTGTTGCATAAACACAAACCAGTAGGGAACATTGTATTTTTAAGGTGATTTTTTTATTTTCTCATTTAATTTGCATACATGGTGTCTGTGCAGACATGGAAACAAGAGCACTGCTAAGCCCCAGCAGGAAAGGGACTGTTTTATTGTGTGGTGTTGGTCAGTCAGTGGGACAATTCAAAATTACATTTTTTCGTGGATGCTTGTTCTTCAACCCACAGGTAACTGCAGTATTTCAGGTATTTCCACCCAGCACAAACTCCTCACACATACAAATTTCATCTGGCTGGAGGCCTTGCTGTGAAGGCAGCATAACTGCATGGATTTTACAGCAGCATTCCAGGCTGACAGGCAGGTTGCTGAGAGCTGAACATAACTTCTGATCTCCTGCTGACCAGATAGGTGTTCAGTCTCAGTTCCATTGCTTCTTCCTTTCACAAGCGCATGGTTCTCCTGGGTATTTTATTACCGAGTTCTAGAAAGAAAAAAAAAAAAAAAAGCATGCCGGAGAAAAGCAGAACATTTATAATTTAAGAATAAATAATAAAGTTGCTGGAGGGTAAAAAATGGTAATGTCTATTTAAAATGGTAATGAAAAGCAGTCTGCTCTAAAAGAAAACTATTAAATAAAGGCTCAAATAACATTTTCAATCAGATCGACACCACTTCTATTACCTAACTTGCCCAGAGTTTAGCTGAGGACCTGGTATTTTGCATTCTGGCAGACTCAAAGTTCATGGACACCATCTGATGCTCTGTGCTGACCATTGGTTTTGACAGAGTCACACCAGAATAATTTTTTTCTGAAAGGATGAGCAAAGCTATTAAACACAGAGTGGGGACTGAAACTGGGAGTTGATGGCGTTTTATAAAATGGTTCTGTACTGGTTGCAGTAGGTTCAGTACTTGTTTTAACACTGTTAGAAGGGAGCAGGATCTGGTCTTTTGCCCTGGATTTTGTTGCAGGACAACACCAAGTATGGGTTTATTCATCCTCTAAGAAGCATCAAAGAAGTGCAGCGCTGCTATTAGTTGTCTTTAGTGTGGTTTTGCCTCTAATTTTGCACACATGGTGCCTTGTCCCATTCCTGTCCTGTGCTGCCCCAGTTCCTTGCTGTGTGGGACAGTCCTGGGGGTTTGCTGGTGCTTATGAACTCTTTCACATTTTTCAACAGGTCCATCAACTTCATAACAGTTTTCTATGGAAAAGCAGCTGCCTCTTGCCCTTCCCTCCTGAAATAAAACAGGGCTGCTTCCTGTTTTGCATTGTTGACATTATGTTTTAAATGGTGCTGTCTGTTGGGGGAAGTAGAGGGGGAGATACACGGGGATCACCATTCTTACTCTTCACGTGCTCCTCTCAGAGGGTACTGCCTGAAAGCTGCACTCAGGGCAAGTATGTAATGCAAATCTTCTAGTGGGTTCATCCTACTCCAACTCCTTCCAACTGACACTGGATCTGGAGAGCCTCTGAAAGCAGCCAGGATGTTACAGAACATCCTGGTTCTGTAGAAACTGACCTTGGGCCAGCCCAAGGGACATAACTGGTACCTCTGTACCCTCAAATGATCCCATGGAGCCAAGTGGGGGATGACAAATTATAGTAGGGCCTAATTCTTGAGCCCTAGGGGAGCCCAAAGGTCTTTTTGGGTATCAGGATGATCTCAGCAGATGTCCTGAAGCACATTTGGTCCCCAAGTAACTTCAAGAGACACTGTGGGCTCATAGGGACATCTCAAGGGACTTCTGAGAAAGAAATACAGCACAGGATGGGCCTGAGCTGATGTGCAGAGTTAGATTTGGTGCATGGACATCTGGAACTGACCTCTAGGAGCTAATATGGTAACCCCAAAATAACAAGCACAGCATGTGTGTCTGGGGGAAAAAAGAAGTCAAGAGTTAGAACATGGGCATCATCTGTGGTTGCTAATTAGCACAGAGTTGCTTGAGATCACCAGTTAATAGATGGAGTTACTAGAAGTCACCTTCACTCCAAAATTTTGGCTCATGGTCAACCAAAGTCACTAATTATCACACAGAGTAACCCCTGTACCCAAAATTTCAGCTTGGGGTCATCTGAGACCAACCAGTCACTGGCTCTTTGTGGTATCAGCTGAGGTCACCAAATTAACAGAAATTTAATTAAATTAATTTATAACAACAAGAGTCTCTGTTGAGCAATGTTCAAAGACATAAAGGAGAGTTACTGTTGGGAACAGTGTCAAACACATAAAACCACAAAACTTATTTTATACCATGGTTATTAATTTCAAAAATCACAGACATGTTCACTATCTCTCCAGCTGCTCCCATCCATCACTTCCATTAGGCCATCCCTTCTGGTCATCCAACACAATCTTAACACTGTATTTTCAACTGCATTATGATGTGAAAGCAAATGCCTGATTTTTTCCTACAAAAATAAGGGTAGGAAAAACAGATAGGAATTAATACTTATTATCTTAGGGACAATTATTTTTCCCAACCATCTACCTCCTTAACCATGCTCTGTTTAACAAAATGTGCTTCCTAAACTTCATTGCCTACTGTGCACTAAGAACACAAGACACTATACAGGTGTCATAGGTGCTGTGTTTTAAGCAGGGTTTCCCTGCTTAAAGCATGGCAGATATCTGCCACCTATGCAATACTACATACAGAGCACTTCTCTGTAGCCAGAATTCAAACCACATTTTTCAACCATAAAAAAGAAAGCCAAACCTTGCTGTGTTCAGACCTTCTTGTCTTTAGCCAGTGTTTGGCAGATACATTGGAGATGATTCAATTTCAGTGAAACTGTGCAGAGATACAGAGCAAACAGGAGCCCTCTTCACTGCCTCAAGGCAGAAATGGATGCAACAATGAGAATAAAGGTCTGTCTGGAAGGACAAAATTGTTTGATCCAATCAAAAACATTTTTCAGGAGAAAACGCAGAAACCAGGGAACAGAAATAAAAATTCCTTTTTTAACCATCCAAAATGTGCTGAGTTCAGCTTGGACTTTAAAAGGAACGAGTAAGTTGCTAACACTGCAACCAAGATTAGGTATGATTCATGCTAGGTATGATTCTTCACACCTTCAGATAACCACAGCATGTTCATTTGTGAGACATAGACAGGCCTCCAGCCTACAAATTGCAAATCCCATAAGGAGCTGCTGCTTGAGTTAGTTTAGTGCTGAATTAATTAATTGTCAATGGTAAATAACTACTGAAGTAATGCAGTGGTTTATATCACATTTAAAGTCACACCTGCACGCGTATTGGGCAGATCGGAGTGTACACCAATTCAGTGATTCTGGATTTGTATCTTTGGCATCCTCAGTCATGAGGATAACCTGACTCTTTACGTGATGATAAACTCTACTTGCCAACCCACAGCCTTTCCAGTGAAATCCTGCTGCACAGCAGCAAAATTTGACATGCTAGCGAGAACACAGCCACTCACAGAAACAAGGTTTAATGCTCATCCAATAAATGGATTCTACCTTCCACTTGCCCTCTATTTCATTCATAGCTTCCTTCTTTCTGCACTGTTCTCCAGCTTCTTTCCTTGGAAACCAAGCCCCTCCACTTCCTCTTCTACTTTTGGCCAGCACATTCCTGAAGTGGGAACAGGGGCCTAGATATGAAAAAAAATTTCCCCCAAAGGAGGGAGTTATCTCCTGGTACTGTGCTAACGAAGGGCTGTGGCTGATAGAATTGTAATGCTTAAATAAAAGCAGAAAAGGCATAGAACCATGTGCCATGGGGAACTGGGTTGCTTTATAGAAATAAAAGAAGGGATGAATAGGTGAGACAGTCTCTCATCACTAGACATCACTTCACCTATAGACATTCCTCCTACCTCCCAGCAATGACACTGGCATTCTTTCATAGTAATTCATGCAATTCAAAGGGCCAATAGCATAAAAGGATTCCAAAAATAGGTTACAGCCTGAAAACAAAAAGCAGCTGTTTCATTAGCAACAAGAGAAGCAGAAGGGGAAAGAATTGTAGGACAAAGCTCCCTAAGTGTGCCAAATGACTTGCATTTCATGTATTTTATGCTAACAGACTTTCTTCTAGAATCAGGACACATTTCAGATGTACAGGAACTGATATAGCTGGAATGTGCTGTGTGTGCTCCTTTCTCCTTACACCAAGAAGGATTACTGAGAATAAGAGTCCTGGGACATGACTATCAGCACTCCCTAGTATAGGACAACCTACAGGATCATCTTGCACTGGAACAGGAAGCTTGCACCACTGCTTCCTGTGTTCTGATGTAACAGCTGGACACATACTCTGAACTTGTGGTTACAAAGTATCAATGTCACAAGGTGGATCCTCTGCATCCTACACATCCCTGGACTTTTCCCACAGAGAAGAAATCTTATCCATGAAGATCAACATTCACCCTTTATCCAAAGCCTCTGCAATTCATCACAGGCAAAGTCCATCATCTATCTTGGAATGACAGCCTGGAAACAAAATGCAAATGGTGAGCAGAACAAAGAGTGATTCAGTGTCCTCAGACTAGCCAGGATTCACTGTGTTAGGTGGCAAGAGAGGATACAGAAACTCATCCTATGTGTGTAAGTACACAGGCATTCCAGTTTAGAACAGGTACAGGATTCAGACTGAGTTTAGAGATGGCAGATCTCAGAGCTCATTACATCATTAGACAGCTGGTATGCATATTCAGGTCAGAACTGAGATTAAAATAAATATCCATCAGATTTGTACACCACTGACAACTATATGATGTGAAAAGGGATGAAACAAGTTGAAGATAAATCCTTCTAAATAAAAAGCAAGGAGAGGAAGAGATGCACCATTATTCAAGCTACAAGCAAGGCTTGGAAATGAGAAATTCAATCCTAGTTCTATTAGACGACTGAATTGATCACAAATGTCTCATTTCTCAGACTTCATATAACCCACACATAGGGCCAACTCACCCTGAGACTGTCATAGTAGAGACCCTCCTGTAAGAGCACTCAGTGGTGGGACAGCTGATCTCCCTAGAATTTTGCCAGGCAGGGTGTGGGCAGCCAGCAGCCACTGATGGCTCATGTCCTGTGGTGTCCTCAAGGAGTGCAGCTCCTTGAGTAGCCAGAGGCTCAGAGATGTGCCACACATGAATTCTGTTCCCATGGAAAACATCATGAGACCACATCAGCTGTAGGAAAATGGTGTGGGAGACAAAGCAGTCTCTCATCATTCTTGTATGTCATTCCTACCGACATGCTTTGCTGCCTGCACCTGGTCCCTGCACATGGACCCCCACTGGGGAATTCCTGCTCCTTTCATCAGCTTAGGAATGCTCAGCAGGACCCAGCCTTCCCTATGGCTGTCTCTCCAGCCCCACAGCAAGCTCTGGGTACGACATCGGAGGCAGAGGTGCGTGGGTCACATGCAGGGATCTGTTATTCCAGGTCCCACAGCAGTGACTATTAAGGTGTAGTGGACATTCCTGCATCTGTGCAAGGGAGCTTAGTTTCAGCAAAAGGTAAGGAAAGTCAGCAGCCTCAGAGGAGTTACAGAGAATAACCAGGTCTAGCTGCATCAAGAGCAGTCCAGACAGAGAGCCATAAGGAAAAGGAGGGCTGGGATAGGGCAAGGGAGGGGAAGGAATTTGTCAATAAAACAGCAGATACTTGAGAGGGAAAGCAACTAAAACTCCTTTTCTTTTTCCAGATAGATGGAGCTTGTTACAGATGGAGACCGTACTGCTCCTAGACAAGGACCAATGACACTTTTGACAGTACAAAATGACCACAGCCAATTCAAGTGTTCAGCTGCCCAAGTCGTACCTGAAAATATGCTGCTATCTGGGCAAAGAAAGCAGAAGTGCTTTCTGCACTGCCTCTCTCACTGTTTGCCTCAGTTTTAGCCTTGGAAGACACCCAGTGCTTTAAAGACCTAGGCAGATGGGGTAGAACTGATCCAAATAAATCAATTAAGAGGTCCACATCTGAGCTGCTTGGATTAGACTCTCTCCTGAATTGTTAATGGACATCATACAATTCATCACGCACTAAAATAGCAAGCTAAAATAGGACAGGTGACTCATGCCTAAAAATAGATAATCACTTCCATTAACTAATACGGGAAGCCTGGAGTGCCCAGTTCAGCTGCAAATGTATATACATCACAGGTGTTTGAGGTGGAGAGAAGTGAATCCCATCCCAGGTTATTGTCAGTAGCAGGAATGACTCCTTTTCCAACAGTGCCTGCAGAACCACTGTTACAAACACTTGTGTGCTTTGCTGCCTTTCTCTGGCTGCCTCCCCCTACTTGAGCACAAAGCCCAGGAACATGACAGTCAAGGCTGAGATACACAGCACAGCTCCTTCCTCTTTTAAGGTACATTTGAGCTGTATGCCCCTCCTGGAGATCAGAGATATTAAAACAAGGCTTTCAGCCCTGGTTCCACACCTACAACACTGCAGAAGAGCTAAGTGCCATGTGTCAGGTGAGTGGCCATGGAACACAGTGCTCCTGTTGCTCCTGCCAGCCCCCTCCTGCCATAATCAAGGGTCAGTCCCTCAGTCAGCTCCCAGGACTAGCACTTCATTGTGATACTGTGAAGCAGGGGAGAGGAGCTGTGGGAATAGAGATGGTTGCCTTCTGATTATCTTCAAGGTAAGTGGGGAAGAAGAGAAAGGGACCCAGTGTGTCAGGCCAGGTGGTTAAAGACAAAACTGCCTGGTGGTGACCAGGAGGGATCTTTACTGACAAGAAAGTCACCTTTGGGGCTGAGAAGAAAATTGTGCTCTTATAAAGAAATGCTCTTATAACAGAGAAGAAAAGACTTAACCTTGCCAGGCCTGAAAAAATCATTAGGAAGACTTGCATGAATTTGAAAGCTTCATTTACCCATGTCACCATGTCACCTCCAGAGGGGCTGCGGTGGGGAACCGAGCTGCCAGAAAAGAACGGGAAAATGCTTTGGACTGCACAGCCTAATCCAAAAACCATTCCTGACTTCTGTGTCAATTCCAAAATTAGCAGGGTTTCTTTACATCAAATCTTCCCACATACCTCTAATATCACAGCATTTTTCTCATGATCGCTGCTCCTCCATGACCATGTTGGTACCTAAGATCTGTTTTCACCGTGGGATATAATGACTCCCCTGGTTAAGACACAGTGAGTGCTACTGAAAAAGCCCTTGGTTCACTGTTAGGTTTGCCCGGCCAAAATCCTTTCCTTCAGGGAGGAGATGCATGACATTCTCACTGTGTATTAAGATTTTTATCTGGAGTTACTATAAATAATTAGATTTCCTCCTCAGCATGCCTGGACAACTAGCTGTCAGAAAACATGTATGGCTACTGTGTGTCCTCTATGTGCATGTTTCCCAGCCTCTGGACCCTCCTATCACCCAAGATAACCAATCTTTTACTGACATTGTCCCAGAGCAGTGCTGCACTCATCCTAGCAAATCCTGATGCTGGCCAGCAATCCTCTGCTAGCATGCAGAGGGAACGGTTTAAACTCACTGTTTATGCATCCAAAGGACCGGTGGGCATGATCACAGATCCACTTTTAAGTATCTGTACAGATACAGAATATAAAGGATTTAGTCAAAGATATTCTGGAGTCATCAATAACTTAACATTGCAAAAATGTAAACCTTTTGGGTGACTATCCCTATGAGCGCTCTGCAGATTCTTGGTAATTAGTCCTACAAACACCGTCATTAAACATTAAACTAATATTAAGAAAATGTGCAACTGAGCATGCTAATAATAACACCAACCAGTTTGTTATACTGAATGTCTCCATAAAGATATTCTTTATAACACCTTTGGCACAACTGGGACCTTGCATAATTAAATTTGATTTCACTTTCTTACAACTCTAAGCATAACTGGAGATTTCTAATTAGTTACAATTATTCTTTTAGAAATGTGCTTCTAGTTAGTATAATCTTGTATTCTTCTAGCCAAATGCCATATGTATTTATTATTATTATTATTATCTCCTACTGACAGCTTTTTAACTTAGACACTTTGACTGAGATAAATAACTATATGCCTCCCAACCACAATTCCTCATGTGGCATCTGCTTTGGGTGGTAAAATAATTTACTAAGTGAAAAATAGCAGTTTATGGAGATAAGATGATTTTCCATTCTACTATTTTAAGCAGAGATAAAAATGCAGGCTGATTATCTTCTAAATCTAACATTTCCACAACCTACCCCACCAAAAGCTGCTAATAAAGTGTCCTCTTTAATGAGGCTTCCTCACCTAATTGTGTTTCCCTTCTGCCTGAAACAGCAGAAAGTAGGCTACAGTTTTCTCTCAATGTCTACAATGCCTGCCTAGGTGGCATGTCCAGGAGCACTCCTCATGCCAGTCAGAGGGAGATGCAGGTCCAGAAACACCCATGCCCAAGAAACCCACCCCATTACCAGTAAAATATGTTCTAGCAAAGGGACAGTCCCTACTGCTCTCTGTCAGTGCAATACAACCTACACTCATGTGCTACCTGTGCTCTGAAGCCATGAGGTGCCAATTACAAGAGCAATTAAGCAAAAAATGCCTGTTTTCTGCACAGCTGTGCCCCAAGCTGAAAAAGCCCAGATGTGTTCTCTGACAGAGTTCATTCAAGCAAGAGGAAGAGGTTAAATTACCAGCTAAAATGGAAACAGACAAAAAGTGATAAAGTAGAGAACAAAGCACCGGAACTTATTTACTTCTTGAGAAATTAATGAACCCCATGAGCTCATAGGTTGCAAAGCTCATAGGTTCCCTTTTAAAATCTGGGGAATTATAGCATGTGGAATTGACTTCATGCTTGTCTTCCCTCTAATTCACTACAGGTAGCAGTCTGGTGAAACACAGAAGGGAAATGACAAGAGAAATCTATATCAAAATGAAAACAAGATTAAGTGAAGGAGCTGGAACAGGTCAAGGAATAGTTTATAACTTTAAACATTATATAAGTCATTTTGTCATACTTACTATTTCCTTACTTTAAATTCACAGATGTAGGCCACAGTACACTTTAGGAGCTGATTCTATTACACAAAAAAAAAGATCGACCAGCAAGTAAAAAGTAAATAAAGTTAGAAAAGCATTTGTACTTATCACATATAGTGCAGGGTCTCAATGCTTTCTAGGTCAGTGCTGTATATGACTTAGTTTGCAGTTTTCTCATCACCAAGCATTCAGAAATTCTATATATAACACATACATCATGTTACTAAAATAAATAATGAGTTCATTTTACTTACTTGCAGATTTTGATGTGTACAGATTGTTTATTCTCCATGCTTTCCACATTCCTGTTTCTGGACAGAAGCCTTAGAAATTTACATTGAAGGTGGGGGAGAAAGGAGCTAAAGTTTGAGGTTACAGTGTTTCAAGAAGCATACCAAGCCCTTTCCTCCAGCATTTTTAGGTTAACGATAAAATTGTGGCAATTGGCAAAAATTTGAATATTAACAACTAAATAGGTTTTTGTAGGCTAAAAGTCTCAAACTCAGTCTCTTTTCTCCAGAAATATACATGACAAAATTGGTTTAAACAATAGAAATAGTTAAAATATTGAAATTTTGTGTCTACCATAATACTACTGGATGCTCACATCTGAAAGACAACCTGTATTAAAATCTGTAAAAATTTAATTTATAAAATAAACAAAATAAAATTGTTATTTATAAAGCTATTTTGGTAACACAAATTACTTGGTTATGGAATCTAGCAAAATTCAGCTCACACAATTTTAAATTGCTAACATCACTTATGATAGATTAAACAGGAGGTTTCACTTTTGGCATATAAAGCTGTCTGTTCTAGGTCACTGACAGTAACCTTCTGCCATAAAGCAGTAATGAGCTTTATGGTTTCATTAAAATATTACTTTTCCTTTTCTGTATTAATGATGATTTCTTACGCTGTTCTCTTCATCTGTTTGCATTCGGCACAACTATTTCATTATTGATGTAAAGCAGCAATTCAAAATTAAATTATTAATTTTCATGTAAATCTTTCATGTCTAAATAATTGATGGAAAAGATGAGCAGAGGCATTTGGAGCCAGCAGTTGTTATTCCTTCTGCCTTTTCACATCTCTACAGCAGTAGCCACTGTCAACCCCCCCAGAAAACACACATTTTGGGGGAGATGGTTTGAATTCTCCAGCCTTGTATCAGTCCAGATGGGGAGTTATCTGAATACAAATATCTGCTCTGTCCTCCAAAAGCTGTACCTTCATCCTGCCTTGCATATGGTTAAGTACCCGATTTTGCATAAACTTCTCAATCTTCTGCATCACGAGGAGGCTGCAGAGAGCTGATCCTACAGAAGCCTCAAAAAATGCTCAAATTTAGGAAAAAAGGCTAGGCAGCAAAATGCTACTCCCTTACAGCATAAATTGTGCTTGACAGTCGGAACTGAGTTGTGCTCTGCTCCTTTGCAAGGATATTTATCTGCTGGATTCATAAACACTACTTCTGGTTATCCCAAACTACTCCCATAGCACTAAAAATACAACATCTCCATCTTCATCCAAACTCTCCCAACCCTGCTCTTCATTATTCAGTAATTCCTATTTACAGACATGGCCCAAGCTTGTAATTAAATCCCTGGTAGTCTCTTAAACCCCAAGGGAGAAGCTATCTAGATGTACCCGGACATCTCCTGGGAGAAACATCAAGTCTTTTCCATGCTTTTAATACAGCTTGCATTATGTGATTTTCACAGCAATTAATATATTAAATAAAATCATAGAATGACCTCCTTTCATAATATTTAGGTTTTAAAATTCATTACAATCTAAAGAAAATACTCTGGAGTAGAGAACAGGTTATTCTGAGAAAGAAATATCAGCAGCTTCCTCCTAAAGTATTCTCTTTAAGAGTTAAATAGAATTGTAAGCTGTAAGGGGGAATAAATGTTGTAAAGATAGAAATCTCTATTGCCGTTTATGTAATAAATTTAAAAAAGCAACCCTCTCTGCATGCTTGGGGGTATTTTTCCCTCAGAAGTCACTTTTTAATCTGATTTAAATCCAATTAAGTCTGAACATGTAAAATTAAGAACAAGTCTTTGAATTTACCTATAACTGATTTAACTAATCATGGCTTTACTGCAGAGCTACTAAGCAAACAAACAATGAAAAATAAATATGAAATTAGATCCAAATCACAGACAGCCTTGATTTTGTTTTTAAAATAAATAAATAATCATCCTACAGAAATCATGGGCCTCATTTCTACCAGCCAGTCAAAGCTGCAGTTGTTAGATTTTAAAAATAACAGTGAAAAATTATTTTGTAGTTAAAAGAAAATGACTGCTTTTTTATTAACCTCACATTTTGGACAGAAAGCACTTGTGTTCCTTGAGAAACCTTCCTCCAGACAAACTGAGGACACCAAAGCAACTGGGAACGTCCAACTGCTTTAACAGCTCTGTCTTGATTTTGGACACCTAAGAAACACAACCCTTTCCTCCTCCTCCGTCAGCCCCTTCCTCACCTGCCAGCTGATGCTGGATGCTAATCAGCAGCCTCAGGCTGCCTTCTTCAGGTAATTAGTCCAGGAATCCCATGCTTTACTCTGACTTCTTGTAAATCAAGCAACTTTGGTAACCTACTGATACTTCAGAAGCATGTCTGAGTCCTGGAAATCTCAGTTACTACCACATCTTATCTGCAAGCTGAAGAAAAATTGTGTTACTGTCATTGTACTGTAGCATGGTGCATGTTACAGAATTCATAATTGCATAACTACAGGGAAAAGGAGTAACTCTAAAGCTCCCTGTCATACAATATCTTCCTTTAAAATTGCTTCATATGTGAAAGCCCCTGTTTCATCAATGAGATGCCTCTTGAATACTACCAGAGAGCATGTGGCTCAGTGCCTGATAAGGCAGCTTTCTCACTGTGGATCACAGGCTCCATAGCTGCAGGCAGAACTCCTCCCAGACAGATTAGTACAAATTAATGTGTACATCCAGCAATCTTGCTGGCATTTTTTCTTCCCCTCTCACATACATTCTCCCAACCATTGGAACTGGGCTCACAGAGATTGCATCTAAAAAAGCTCTACGCAGAACAGCCCATTTCTGAAATACCTATCAGATGTCTATCATAGCTCAGATCCAGCTGCAAATGCTGTTTGCAACCGCTCAGAAACCCTGCAGCTATTCAGCCTGGGCAGTAAGAGCAAAGATGACAAGTCCAAAATGACAGGTCTTAGCTCATTGCCTAATTCCTTTCCATTAAATAAAGCTTTTCCTCCTTCCCTTGTGAACTATGTAACACATTGCAAAGTTTTCAGAGAGCAAAAAGTGGGAAATCTCACATATGTGCCTTGGAGATATATCTTAGGTGTGCGTATGAGGAAAGAAACTCACTCAGACTATTTCTTAAACCCCAGCACAGTTTTCTGCATCCAGCAGTCAGTTTTTGTCTGTGCTTTTTCTCAAGGTTTAAGTGAAAGGATTGCTCAGCTATAGGTCATCTTCAATTTTTATAATGCTTGTTTTGATAATCCAAATTTTACCACAGGTAAGAAGAAAAACTCCAATAATTTTTAAGCCACTTGAGGATTCTTCCATTCATTCCACAACATATAAATGTTCCAATTCCTCATCTTCTTTGCAGTCCCTTCCTAATAACCCTTGGCACTGAAGAGGATTAAGCAACAGATGATTTTGCAAATCATACGACACTTGCCAAGCATTAACTGAATGCCATTAAAGGTCCAAGCACCTCAGTTGGACTTGCAGGTATTTCTCTTCCTGCACAAACAGCACTGAAGAGCTCACAGGAAACAGCAGAAATGCAGGAGATTGCTATGCAAACAAACTCCAGGTTAGATCCCAGTGTTTTGTCAGGGTTGATTTTTAGTCCTGCACCTCTCCATGCCAGGAATCAGCCAACCATAAGAAATCAGTTTCCTAAATCACCGTGGTGCACTGTAAGCTGCCCCAATATTGCCCTTTTACCTGGTATCTTTAGATATATTACAGCCCACTTAGCCAAGGTGTCATGAGGGAACACATTTCTGTCCTTTCTTTTAAGAGTGATATATTAGGTATATTATTTTTCCCCCCTAAACATTCACAACCAGAAAAATTGAAAGAAAAACATATCATCAAGAGATTTGAACTATTTCCTCTCTGCTGTGGAAAAGGGTGAATTAGTTAAAAGGCAATAAAAAGCGATAGATTTGTGGGAGAGCAAAATTAGCTATGATATATTTTAAAGTACTTTTGATATATTTATTAAAAGTCAAGATGTGCTTCAAAAGAAATACCAGTACACTTCCAAAAAACTGCATGGCTTAAAAAAGATGCACTTAAGAAATGAATCAACACTTTTTTTTCAAATTTGCATTGAGATTTATCAGTGTTGTACCAGTACTAGGGAAGGTTTTGCTGCAGCATTCTAATTTGTACAGATCTTATCTAAGTTTGAGCACTCTAAATTCACAACAATGGATGAGATGGGTTTATGCACATTTCACAGTATTTAGAATAGAATAGTTTTCCCCTCCTCTGCTTATACTGCAGTCCCTGTAGGAAATACAAAGAAAATAGGGTGGACATTGCTGATGGCAATGCACCAGTGAGGTGGCATTATCTTCTCCTGCATAATTAAATTTAGGTATGTCACCCTTTAAAATATAGCATAAGCAGTTTATTAACTTCTATTTCCTACTTATAAGCCCATAAACAGACTAAAGGAAAACAGATGGAGGAGGGAGGGGTGCTGAGGCAGTGAGGCAAGGGAGGAGGAAAGCACAATTTAAGAATTGCTTGAGGCTGCAATCGATTAGGAAAACAAGGTATGGAAGCTCACACACACACAAATACACTCCTGTTATTCAAGGCTCAGCACATCCTCCAGAGGACAGTTTAATGGCCACTATCTACCTTGACCAGATGAAGTCCCTTCTCTTAATCCCCATTCCGCCTGAGCTTGAATCCACTGCTATTTAAGTTTGCCATAAAATATTTTATTTCTTTTGCTATGCTATTACCTAATCAGTGAGTATATTATATCCTAATAACTTGTATGTGTTCCCTTGGGCACAGGAGTAGAGGACAGGTGCCTTCCTGAACTACCTGTAAACCCTGGTCCTCATTCTGGATTAATATAAAGAAAAAACATATCCTTTCTTCTTTAGCAACCCCAGTTTTTTTCTCTCCCTCTCACTATTTACTCAATGCCTCATTAACCTTCACAATGCCTGTACCAGGCAGAACAATCCTCTCGGACACAGGAACCACATCTGGGGGATGCCCTGTGGGGGTTCCCCATGCTGGGGCAGAGGGGAAGCTGGGCACGGGCACTGCCAGGCCAGTTCTCTGGCTCTGGAACTGCACCACTCACCAGACCACTGGCTCCATGGAGCACACTGCAGCCTCCAGGAATGGCCACTGGGGCAACACTGTGCAACAACCCTCAGGCTGCATCAGCATCCGGCTAGTTTAAAAGTCTAACCTGCAAAACAGGCAATGATCAAAAACTTAATTAAATTGACAGTGAAAAACCTATTAGAGCTCCCATGTTTGCCACACTCTGGGTGCATAAATCATGGCAGGTGTGTGTCACTGACCTGTAAGAAGTCTGTTTTTTTCAAAGAACAACAGCTTAAGTGAAAACCACCTTGTCAAGATATAATGACCTCCTTTTCCCCAGCCTGAACTGGGGAAAGCTATTAAAAACTACTAGAATATAAAAGGCAAAATATTTATTGCATGGTTACTTATATATACTACATAGTCATCTTGAGTTATAATATCACTCATGCTTTTAGCTGCATTTTTAATCTTCTAGAATTTTCTTCAAGCCAAAAGAAAAAAAAAATAAAGAAGATAATATTTCATTGTATATTCAGTGACTGCTAAAAATCCTGTGATTTCAAGTTCTGCTAACATAGAACATATTCAGTGTTTTGCTATTATGTATTAAAAGTAAATGATAAAGCAACAGGGCTCTGATTACCTCTGGTATTAGGAGCATTGTGACTTTTGGAGTTTTTTGACACAGCTAGAAATTATAAATATCAGCAAATATTCTTCAGTGCTTCACCAATGCTCCCCCTGAGCAATTTGTTTACTGCTTCAGGATATTAGACAGCCATATATTTTACTTTTCCTGGTAGTAGCCAATTTCAGGGAAGCAAGTAATATAAAAATAGCTATTTACTCAGTAACAAGCAGTATAGTACATTATCACTCAACATTGATGTTGTTAGAGGATAGCAAATTGATAATCAGTTCTTATTCTGTTACTTTGTAAACCATCTGCTTCTATCATTGCAAAGCATGCTCAGCTGCAGCAAAGCCTTTACTGCATACTAACAAACAATTTGCTTTATAATGTCTAAAGATAATGCTGTATCAAAAGCTTTCTAATCGCCTCACCATTTAAATAAGTGGAATGGTTGGGTTATACAGATATTCTGCAGAGAGGGATAAATTGTAACTCCCTGTTGCACCCTTGCCAGAAGAGTATTTTGTTTACCTTTCAAACCCAGAGTTTGTGATTATATGGTCTATTACGTTGTTAGATCCTACATGGCAATTTTATTACCATTTATCACAAAACCGGAGCAAGCTCAAGATGGGTAGCTTACAGCAGTGTGCTCCAGCCTCACTCCAAAGAGCTTCTGCTCTGCTCAGCTCTCTCCAGAGGTGAGTGGTCAGTTCACCTGTGTGCCTCAATTCATGCACCCAGGATTCCCTGTAGAGGCCCTCATAGGTGCCTACTGCTCTTTACTGAACATCTAGAGACCTCAGCACTCTTTTAAGGTACAGTTTCATTAAATATCTAACATCTGAGAACAACTTGGGAAGAACTATACTGTCATTGTACAGTCCCACACATCCCATAGAATGTTCAAGAAACATTCTGCTTTCATGTGGATGAAAGTGGGGATGTGGGGTGAGAAAGGCAAGCAGTTCACAAAGCTCCAAGCCTCCAATAATTGCTTTTAAGCTGCCACTAGAGTCATTGGTTTCCTCAATGAGTTGGCTGCTCATTAGAAAGAAACGGGAATGGTAGACTTGGGATCCTAGTCCTGCTCTGTTTTACACACAGACCTTTGCTTCTACAATAAATCTTGTCTTTACAGCTCCAGCCAAGAAATGCCATGCTGCTGGCTGGCTGCTCTTCCTTCCTCGGACCCTGCCCTGGCACAGCCCCACTCTCACAAGGCAGTCACAGCTCCAAGACCCACATTCCTGCTCTTGGACATTCTCCCAGTGGCCAGAGTCAGGTTCTTTTCTAAATAAAATCAAAAGGTGGAAGTAGTTTCCAACCTTGTATGTCCGCATTCTAAAGAGAAATTTTAAAAAAATCTAATTGTATTTTAGTATATTGACTCCTTTGGACTCATTTTCTTGGCTTCCTTGGCTTAGGAGCCTTTCCTATAAATCACTTCCTCATTTAGTGTCACCAGCTTCATAAATTAATTTGTCTTTGCTAAAAGCATCATCACCTGTGTTGATACCACCTGGCTCTTTCACCCGTGTGTTTCTCTTGCATGCTTCTCTTCTAATTTAAACTGCCCAATGACATCATATTTCCAACATTAATTAATATTAGTTTTATTTGTTTGATTTCAGCTCCACTTTTCTCTCATGCAGAAAGCCAAAGGAATGTTTATAACCTAGGTAACTCAGTGATGTTCCATTACATACTTGATAATGGCTTTCCAGTTCCTGAACTGTTACCTCTTCTTTGTATCTGGTGCCAGCCTGAGATTAATAAACCATTTATTTTTCCTATAGGCAGTACTCTCATGTGATAAAAAATGCACAAATCTCATTCTGAAGTTCCTGCTTATTTGGCATAATGCTTTATTTTCCTTATAGATATATAAATATTTTCCTTTATTTTCCTTATATGGTTTTTGCTCTTCCATTTGCAAGCTTTGACTTAATGATTTATTTTGCCTTGATTACCAAACATCACCCCACATACATAGAAAATTTCATTAACCAGGATCTTTTTTACAATTCTGCAATTGTAAAAGCCGCAATTTTTTACCACCTCCGAACTGAGAAGCTTCATTGAAGGTTCTAACCCTCTCCTTATTTCTAAGCTATCACAAATAATTTTGTTTTAAAGTACAATCTGATAATCACACAGAGCAGTCACACATCACAAATTTATCGATTTACTGTTTCCCTGATCAGTTTATTTCACTTTGATTACACTTGCTGAAAGATAAATTTTGGATAGGATGTATTTTCTGCATAAAAATGTGTCTGCATGCACTGTTACGATAACCATGATGCAGTTAGACCTCACCATGACTTCATGACACGAGTGCTAGATGAGTAGTTTTTCTGCATTATATGCAGTGCTATAAATTTGGCACTGCTCCTACACTATGGCATTCCCATTATGAACTAAAATCACTAAATGTACACATTTTTGTATTTTTTTGCTCAGTGCTAAAGACTTTATGTGTCTCTTTTAGGGTCTCTTCCTTATATTCTGGGTGCTGGGGCCAGGGTACACACAGATTCTTTTTTTCCTGCTTACAGTTAGGCACCAGGGTTGGCTTACACCAGGTTTATGCCACCTTTTGGCATAAATTCAGAGCAAAAACACTGACAGGAAAGTAGGTCAGTACAAGCACCACTTTTTTCCAAACACAGACTAATCTTCAGTATCGCCTGCCTCCCAAAAGCTGTCAAATTCCCATAAAAGGAGTTAGGTATCTCTAGGCCATTATTTTCAGTGAAGGCTCAGATACACACTGAGCTTGGCCTGGACCCGAAATATCAATGTTTTAGACCAGCAATGGACCCTCTTTAAGTGGCCCAAACACTGCCTGCCTGGGGGTCAGCTGGGCTCCCCCAGTTCAGCCCACCCCTGGAACCCATGCTCTCCTCAGCTATTCTGCTGACATGAAGGGAAAGGCACACACCAAAGAAATCCTCAGAGAAATCATAGAAAGGCTTGCTCAGGTTGAAAGGGACCAGGGATGCCCCCTACTAGGTTGCTCAAAGCCCAATCCAGCCTGGCCCTAAACACTTTCAGGGATGGGGCAGCCACAGTTTGTCTGTGCAAGCTGTTCCAGTGCCTTGCTACCCACTGAATAAAGAATTTCTTCCTAACATCTAATATAAATCTCTCTTCTTTTAATTTAAAACCATGCCTCTTGTCCTGTCATGATCTCCCTGTGCAATGAGTCACATACAGCCGCTTATCCCCTCACAGTGCTGGGCCTACCTGCTGGGGCATCTGCCCACAGCACTGGCAGGGTAGTGGTGCCTCACGCTTTAGCTTTTATATTTTTCAGATTCTGTGCTGCTTTAGTGTGTAGCTCTGAGCTTCATATCAGGGGATGGTGAGCTCTCTTCACAGAGTAGGAAGACAAAACAATTCCTTCTCTAGCTTGGGACAAACGACAACTGATACAAGTTTCAGGCCCAAGAGCACAAACAATGTGGACTGAAGAGAGAAAACAAGAAGGATGGGACTTCATAATCTGAAACTGAAGCTGTAATTGGACAATTAACTCCAATATGCTAATGGACCAGAACTTATAGAAGTGTGAGACCTTGTGACCAGTCGTCCATTTTGTGATCATTCTGGTTCATCTTGGGAGCCTGGCTGGGCTCTTGTGCTGCCCAAGGTGCATCCATTGAGGCCTTTTATTAAATACCTACTTTATTCTTTAACTCTGTCTAACCTCTGTTCTAGGTCAGCCTTCTCAAGGCATCAGTTCAGTCTTACTGACAAGAATAATTTAAGTTCAGCACTGACAATCCTGAATCACTGAAAAATGTACATTTTCAAACACACACATTTTCCTTAAACTTAGCTCTTAATTTTAGCACAGATAGGGTATAATTTTTGAACACGTAGGACTGACATTTCTCATTGCTATCCTTGCACTGGATCAACTAATCTGAAATAAACGACATCCACCTATTTTCACTTGAAATAGTATTACTCACACTAGAAAAGCTCCTCTGTAAATAGAATCTCAAGCATTGACAATTGACTTAGAATGAGATGGCTACTCAGAGGTGAAAAAGTCATCTGAGGTAATTTCTTTTTTCCTCAATTGTAGAGGATATATATGTGCACACCATAATCCCATCTATCTTACAATAATGCTTTAATTCAGGAAGAGAAATAGTTTTGAACTTTCATGCTGAGCAATACTAAGACATAGGAAACCTTCAGCTTAATTCCTCTGAAGTCTACAGGCATACAGAACTGCAGCCAACATTTGTGATTTACACCATCCTCCATGTCCCAAAATACTTCCTGGTGATGCCTGAGGCTTTGCTAAGGATTGATGTGAGACTGCTCTTAGGCTCATTTGTCCTCCCTTCTACCAGGCTGTCAACTTGTCTTCAGATACAACTGTGTTCTTGGTTTACAAAATGAATTTTTTGATACTGTTGAGCCAGTTCTGAGAACTCCAGGCAAAAAGGACATGGAACAGACCATTCTCAGGGACAGTCTGGAGTCAAACTTTCAAATACAGTTCCCTTGTTCCCTGAGACAGTAAAGTCTTAAGCAAGATACCATTAAAAAAAGGATGCCTGAAAAGTAGGTAACTGGTTTGGTCTGCCTTCCTTTAATAATAAAAAGTGGGTTTTTCGAGACTGAGGCCCGGATGATGCATTAATTCTAGCAATGGGTACTATAAAACAAAGTGACATTTAAATGAAAAAAGATAGTTATAGTTCCAAATTTCCTTTAACTAGAGGCATAAAAACAAATATTTCCTTTGATTAGTCCTCACATTATCTGCTCAGTCCCTGTTCAGGTTGTAAGATTGCAGTGATGGGACCACCTGAGAGATCAGCAAAATAATCAAGGGAAGTAGAGAATAAACTGTAAAGAAAGGAACTATCACTTTTTGTTGTAAGTAGAATTAAAATACTTCTAAATTCAAAAGACAATTGAGTACTCCCTGTTGACATTACTAATTAGCCCACTGTGAAAAGAACTGCTTTGCTAGACACTCACTTATCATCCAGCCCTGGGAAGCTCATCCTTAACCACTACTGTCCAAAACACTAAGAAAAACAGGTAATTCCTGGCATTTCTGGCATTTTTAAGACACCAGCAGAAGACACCTTCCAAAGAGATTTTTCCTGATTTTAGTTGGGAAGATGCAGAGGAATCAAGCTTGTTGCTGTACTCTGCTTCACCCATGAAGAAGGTCGGACACACAATTGCTGCCACAGTGCTGCTCCCAGCAAGCACCACATCCCACCCTGAGCACATCCCACCATGGCACCCCCTCCTCCCACCACCCCTCTGCAGGCAGTAGGAGCTCATGTGTTGAGTCTCAGCAGCCCAGACTCTCCAAAGGCTTTCAATGCTGTAACAGTAGAAAAAGAGAAAAATACAGCAAAAGTGCATTGCCCAGACCACAGAAAAGTTACTTCCTTCTGATTTTGAGAAAGTGCTGGTAGCAGTTTCTAATATTATTTTTGTATGAAAACCTGCACAAAAGGTGACTTCATTTAGCAGTTCTCAAAGCTGTATTCTACCCTGCAAATCATAAAATAATTTGTGTGGCTAATGTGTGTACTAATCAGCTAACTATTTAATACAAATGTGAGTAAATGGACAAAACTGTGTTCAGGTTGAAAAACCACCTGTCCAGCTGCATAGGTACTTTAAAAATACATATTTGGTTTTCTCTAACCCTTACCTTAACAGGTAAGTTTATCATTAAAATTAGTGCTTACCTGAACATAGTTTGGTGATTCTCAGATTCTAATTTCATAGACATTAAGTAAGGATTTCCTATTTTGAGTCTAGAGACACAGCAGTAGCAAAATACACTCTATTACCTGGATGAATCTCTTGCATAAGACTCAGGTAGGAAAACAAATCTGCATATTTAATACTGCCAAAGGGAATCCATCCAAAGGACTGGATTACATCAAGTACGTTTCCAATTCTTACTCGAGGAAAAGTAGATTTAGAGTTAATCAAACAGCAATCAATCAACTGCATTATTAGAAGACAGGATTTTTCAGCTATGGTTTAAATTCGTGAAAATACCTTGGTCTCTGCATTGTGTTTGAGTGATGGTGTGATCTGCTGCAGAACCTCTAAGCCTTCCCTTACTAATGTGGATCTACATGAATAACCACCAGGCACTCAATAATAAAGAGCTTTGGGATAGGTAAATGTGTAGGGATGACATGAGGAGTCATTTGAAAGAAATTACAGAAGAGAGGAGGACAACCAAACCCCACCATCAGTGGGGTTGTGTATCTACTGTAGAAGTGTCCAGCCCTGCAGAACCAGTGGCTGTAACCACAGCACCACCTGAACACCAGTGCCCTGAGCAGGTTAACCTGGACCCTTCCCCAAAGGGGTTTTTCCCCGTGAGGGTAGAGGCACACACAAGAATGGAGCCTGGATTAGTCCAGATCCTGTGTCAGCTACTTCTGTCTCAAAGAGAACACAGTAAGGCTTACTTCCCCAAACCACTCAATTTCAATCAAAACACTTAAACAAAACAATATCATGTAGAAATTTAGGAAATAAAAAAATTCAAGTGTAAGGCACTGCTGAAGCAAAGATTTGGCTCCCAGTGAGAAATCCACCTATCAGAATTCAGTGTACCCCTCATAATGCACCATTGAAGTAGCAGTAAAAAAAACTTAAATGACAGATATGTGGTGTTGGTAATCTTATTTTAGGTTGTTTGTTTGCTTGTGGTTTTTTTTTTTTACTGGGCATGATTTATGTCATCATGTATCCATGTACAGTCAACTTCCTGATGATGATTTCATTAAAAAATCACTGAATCTGACCCTTTTTATCAGCTTATTGATACACATCCTTCTCATATACACCTAAACCTATGCAAAGGGAACTATCCACTGGCAACTAGTAGCAAAAATTAATCCTGCTAGCACCTGCAAGTAATTTGCAGTTACATGCAATACCAGCAGCTCAGTAACACCTCTGAGATCAATGACAGCTGAGTCAGAATTATTGCTGACTTCTACCAGTAACTTCTACCAGAGAAGAATTGGCTATGAAGCATTCAGACACCCCAGACTGGATCTTTTACATTTCTTTTTTTTTTTTTAATTTATACTACCATGAATCTTCCTTACACCAATTTAAATTTCAATTAGCTCCAAAGATGTACCTTAAGAAGAAGAGGAGCTTGTTGGCAGGCACATTTTTCTGCTGGCAGAATATGTTCCTCAAACAATTATGTCTTATCACAACACTCACTTAAAATTTTACATCAAACTGTATCATGGGGCCCTTTTAAAAACCCCTCATTAATGATGATTATGTAAGTACCATTAGATATGAGACATTCCCATATTGCTCGTAGGAGTTATGAATTAATTCTGCTAAAATCTACTCTACCATTTGTGTAATCACTCCTGACATTTTACCTTTTGTTTTGTAAAACATTATTTTCTGTCACAGGAAAAAAAAATTATTTTGGTTGTCATTGCAATCTGATTGAAAAGATGTTATTAATTAAATCTTGTACACAGTTATATCTGAAAACTCACTGACAGCTCTTGGGGGAAGATAGATTCTGGAAGACAGTTGTTATTTAGGTCTCTGAGGCAACACAAAGGCACTAATAAATCCCACACATATTCCTGTGAGTTAGGCTGTTATTATTCAGCATTTGTGAGGAATAATTCAGCTTTGGTCTTTCCTAGTGACCAGCACGGGTCAGAGTGGTCCATGACTCTATGGACCACTATAAAGGAATATTTGCACTTGCTTTAACTCAGGAGATGAGTTTGCAAACACACTACATATATAAAATATATACATTCTCCTGAGCGGAGACAGTGTCAATCTCACAAACAAAGAGGAGAATTTTCTCAAATTATTATAATAAACATTGGTCTTTTTCAGCATTTTAATGTTAGTGCCCATATCTTTACAGGGAACAGGGAATTTCATCAAGAAGAAAGTTTTGAAAGTTCTTACTTACCTTGGTCACATAGGACACAGGGAATTAAGTTTTTCCTCCATCATGTGCTCTTTGAGCTGGGGTGGGGGCTTCTGAGTACTCTGAAGGTACATGTGATGTGACTAGTGATCAAATTACTTCATGAAGGAAAGTTCATCACAGTCAGGGCAACTGCTTAAAATGCAACATAAACAGGTCTGTATCAATATTTTGACTTTGTGTAAACAATTCAAGCTGCATTACTCTGGAGATAATAACATGTAATGCTGTATAAAATGCTCTGAAAGGGTTTTACTGAATTAATTTGCATTTGAGCTCTGGAAGAAAATTGGTCTGCAGTGGAAAAGTGTGAAGTTCTGTGGTCCTATTAAATATGATCCTAACAAGATCTGGAGCTTCCAGAAGCATCCTGAGAAAGGGCTTCACTACTACAAGGTAAAAGGAAAAAGAATGATTTTCAAAGACTGCACTGTCTTTAATCCATTTACAGAGTTTCAGAAATTCAATATGACTGGAATATATGATTTTGCCTGAGTATAAATGACATATTTCTTACCACTCTGATGCTACACCTCTGGGCAAACACTTTTTCTCCTTTTGTGCAACATCATGAGCTGAAGCTGGAATGGACATTGATCAGTGTTTTAGAATCCCGCTAATAAAACTAAGGGAAAGCAATATGTACATAGGAGTTTATTTAGATGCCCACAAATTTTAAATCATTCTCCTTCATATCTCAGCCCACAGGGTGTCTTATCCAACTGAATTACCATTGGGTTTTACAATGTGATATACAAAATGAGCTGATATTATGATTTACGAACATCCTTTGAGTATCATATAAAACACAACTCTTTCCCTTATTATACAATCATCAGGGCAATGCAAATAGAGTCAATACATTATTAGCTGAAAACGATGGGGCCTTTTAAGAAAATAAATTTAACTTTACCACACAAAGCTGTTAAGTAAAACAAAACCTGGTTAAAAACTGGAATAAAGTTATCTGAATGACTGAAAGTAATTTTATATTCTTTGCCACTGTCCCCTTATAAATGTAATAGTACTTCATTTAACAACAAATATTTTCACTGTATAGTCACACTTCTTGCTTATTGATCAGTTTCACATTTTCTTAATGAAACTATGAAAAACTCACAAATGTAGATTTTCCAAACTGTAGCCTCTAGCCTCTATAGTTATTTCTGCAATCTTTTCCATATATTCAGTGTGTTTAATTAAATAAACAAAAAGAAAAAAAAAAACACTAGACAAATGAGCAGAACAAAACACAACAGCACATTAAAAATGTGATATTTAAGCTGTAGATGCATCGCCACAGAAATATATTCTTGTTCTAATGCCACAAACTTTCTAGCCACTTGAAAAAAAACAGACATTAGCTGAAGAGAATCTAAGCTCTAACCTCCATATAGGGCTAAGAATCTTGATTTAAATTTCTGTCTAAACTTAGGTCCTCAACAAAACAGTAAATTTAAGTATTTTTGAATGTCATAAAATATGAAAAGATAAAATCTATTTCTGAGCTGTTGGTGATGGAAGTTACCATACATTAAGGTCTCCTGTTGCTGGAACAGGTGCCTCTGCACTTTGTCACTATGGCAGCAGTAACTGAGGATGACAGACATCATTATTACCGTAAACACAAAAGAGGAAAAATTCTGAACTCATCAATGATGTTACAAATGCAAGCAAATTCTAACCTACTCAAACTATATAATCTTAAGGGTTTCTGACTGTTTTAGCACTGTATAATCCAGAGGAATTATACTCAACACAATGCTGATAATGACTGGTGATTCCTTCTTGAATATGTGTTGAATTGGCAGTGGGATGGTTTTTAGTTCCATTTCTCACTATAGAAGTCTTGTTGCTGCTCTGCATGTTTGAAGAAGAAAGTGCTTATTCTGCCATTTCATTCAGGTCATGGCATTCAATTTTATAGTTTAAGACAGACTTATTTTGATTACTTTCATTCTGTCCATACCTTTGAATACTTTAAAATGTTGGACAGCTGTGAAATATAAGTATGATGCAATCTGACTGTACATACATACATATGTTCATAAATACATCTAACAGGGACCTTGGAACCAAGTATGTGATATCATGGGACAAAATCACAACAGGCTGTCTTATTTTTAAAATCTAGATTCAGAATAAGAAGAGCTGAATTCTATCAATGTTGTCAATACACAAATTAAAACAAAAAATACAGCATTAGTTTACCCATGAAATAATTTAAACATATTTGCAAATTTCTTGACAGGAAAGGTGTGTAATTTACAACACTGAAAACTTGTAGCAACCATTGATTTCTACGCGCTGTACTGGAAGTCACCCGGACAAGGCTAGCAAGGATGAGCATAGTGACAGCTCCCAAAGGCAACTCCCAAACATCTTCCTCGTTCGGAGACTTTGGTAATTGTCTGTTGTATAAAATGCCAATAAACACAGCTTCCTTCAGGTGTTAACTCCAGCAGTTTTCCTCCCTTGGCACAGTCCAGTCTGCCCAGGTCAGTTATTGTTGAGACACTCTAAATCCACCGAGCAGCAGACATTCCCATTCTGCACGGACAAACAAGCAGAACAGGTCACAGGGAGCAAAGGGCTGGTGGCATGCAGACATAGATGCATCCCTGACACATCTACCACCTAAAAACACCTGCCCTTAGCACCCAGGGTGTTGGCATTGCTCCCAACAGTGGCTCTTTGAGGAGGCCAACTTTGCCAAATAGTACTGAATTGGCCTGAACTACCACAGGAACTTGAAACCTGGATGTGGTTCCCATAATAAAATACAGCACAGCAATGGGAAACAGATGATTTTTCTCTCATGCAGGAAGTTAATGGAGAGAATTTCGATGTGATCCACACAAGGAAGTTTTCTGTTTGTCTGAAATTAGAAGACAGGTCAGGTTCTTGGTTCATGGCAGATATGGAGAGGATGAGGGCAACATAAATACCATACAGCTTTGGAATTTAATCCATTGTTAAGTATCTTTTTCTAACATACAGTCATTTTTAAAGCTATCTTATATAATAAAAAAGTACAGCAACTACTAAAAGCCAAATGAGCTTCTTTTTACTTTTATTTGTTTTAATCCGTCACAAATCTACAGAAAAAAAAAACTCAAAAGAATGGCAAAAATGCTACCTTCAATAATTTTAAGCCCTGAGGCAATAGCTTTCTCTCCTAGAGTGAACAGAAGAACATTTTATATAACCCAAAACAACATTTTCATACTTTTGATATTAGCACAGTGGGGTCATCACTACACAAAGCAAGGGAAATAGACTGCACTCCTGCATGAGAGCCATTGGATTAAATACATCTTGATGAGATCAGGGAACAGAAACTGTGACATTCCCTTCCCATCATTACTGTGGGAGTGCCTTTATCTCAGAGCTGCAGTGCCTTTTAACTTGTGTACTTGCTGGTGAAACTTTTATAGTAGTGTTTTTAGCTCAGCTTACCAGCTCTGTCATACACATTTTCATGAACATCCACACTAGGTAATTATTGAAATGTTACTCTTGACTCATACTGAGAATGCCTGAAGGGCACTTCAAGGGAATGTCTGAAAATTGTGCTAGGATAGTAATGTATCTGTGCTCAACATTTTCAACAAGGAGAGAATTGTTTTGCTTATACTCCGCCAGACAGAAAACACATGGGTTTTCTGTTGGCTCTCAGGTCTCATTTACTTCCCCAAGATGTTAATGTGAGCTTCCAGGGGAAGAAAAGCACCCCAATTTCATCAGGTACATTCCATGACCATTCCACCTGGCCCATCGTACCTTGCATTTGCAGGTTGTACAAGGAGATCCCACCATTGTCCATACAGCACCACTAAGCCTTGTGATTCCAAAGTCATCTGGACAGGTTTTCCTGATGTCATAGGTGATGCTGTCAGCCAGACAGGGGTCACTGACACAGTGAGGGCAGCACTCTCCTTCTGAGATGGCTGTGTACTCGCAGTTCAGGGCTGGGCACTGAAGAGGCCAACAGTCCACCTCTCCTTCCTATAAATATTGAAGCAAGTGTCATTGTACTTGCCATTTATGAACCAACAAGAAACTTTTTACCCTTTTGAATGAGAAAGCATTGTTTCGACAAAATTGTAATAATCTGAATGGTTCAGACCTCACTTTGGTTGATCACACAAAAACATGTTTGAATACTGAGCTGAAGTTTCTTAAATGTAGCAGATTATCATGTGGTTGATTCCTGACTAAACAACAACACTCATCATTGTAGGAGGAGAATTTGAGTTCTTTGGGGTTTTTGAAGGCAGGGTTAAATACTGGGTACTAATATTTTCTACAAACTGTAATTTTTGCTGTGATTGCCTTGCAGACTCATGCTCTCTTTCTACTCCTGTTCACATAAAGATCTCTGCAGGATCACAGCAAGCATTTAAATAGAAAATTAACACTGCAGATAGATGTAGGTTAGTACATTGGAGAAGCACTGAACATCGATCTAAGCAGCAATTGTCAATATCAACTTTATTGTCAGCTCCTAAAGGAATTGTTAGAGCAATACCAGTTGTGTTCCACTGACTCATTTTATTTGATCATTTATTTATTTTTAATTTTCTCATTATTTTTATTTTAAAAACCTTGAAACAGTTCAGTAGATAGAGACATAGAGAAGACAAAAACATTAGGTCACTTCTGCACAGTATTTCTCTGTGTGTCTATATTTAACTCGGAAAGGTCTTCAATAACTTGCTCTATACTGCTCTGTAAACACTTCAGGTGCTGACAACATCACACACTGCACAGAACCTTACATACAACACTGATTTAGGGCATCACTGTCTTACAGCTTTGGATGTTATCCCAATCATAAAATTAGGCAAGAAACTGCAAGCCACAACCTCAATCCTTACTCCGTGCATTATGGATAATTACCTCATGACAGTAACTCAGCTTTGAATATAATTTCCTTCCTGATTCTCAGACACCTCTTGATTAGTAACATATATAAAGACTGTGTTATACAGACAGCTGTAAATGGAAAACTGATAATTTTAATGAACTTCATCGATGCACTAATTAGCATATCTATGGAAAACGTAAAGCTTTGAGGGAATAATCTAGAGTGTCTAAAGAGAAAATAAGTGATTGTTACTCTGTATGTTTTTCTAATAATTTCAGTCTTCTTTATCCTTACTTGGTTAATTTTTTCTAATCTATACAGTGGCACTGGCACTCCATGTTTCCATATTTGCAGAATTCAAATAAATAAATAAATAAATAAATTTATTATTCCCTTTGACAAGACAGGCCCACCAGACGTAACTAAAAACTGAAACTTCTCGCACCAACTCCATCACATGTGTAAATGGTTTGAAAAAGTCATTCAACCTTATAAAAGTTCTCAAAAGTAGACTAATGCTAAAATTAATATAGTGTTGAGGTTTCCAAGCTTTTGCCAAGCTTTCAATTTTTCTCATTAGACCTGCTTATTCAGCAGTAAAATGAAAACTGATGGTGTAGCTTTCAGTTCTCTGGGGCTCTCTAAGTGCTTTATCATCACCCCCTGTCTGAAAAGTGGGTGAAGAAAGAGCCATGAGCCTGCCTCCAGGTCTGTTTTGCTAAAAGTCATAATCCTTATTATTCTTACTCCTATACAAACTGCTTTGCTCATACCAGGCAACGGCACTGCTGGCAGCTGTAGGTCCAGTTGTCCCCACTGCGGTAGAGCTTGTGCCCCGTCTGGTCGAGGCACTGGCTGGTGACACGAGTGTCGCACTCCGGGCAGCAGAAGAGGTCGGCACTTGGGTTCCTGCAGTCACAGGCTGTTCTCCGGCAGAAAATCCTCCCATCCTGTGAGCACACATTGCCCTGATATCAACCACAAACTGCCAGACAGCAACCCAGGTAAGGGCACAGGGGGTGTACAGCAAAAGGCACATCTTTGGCTCATCAGGAAATATATATTTCTTAGTGTATTCCATGCCAATAAGGAGTGGATCTTGCCTGTCATAATATAACAAATACCAGTACTATCCCAGTTTCTGTCAGTGCATGGATCCAATTCTGCCTGAATCTGACAACACTATTTTCCTGTCTCCAGCCAACTGAACTTAAAAGCAGTCAGTATCTCAGTTAAATCCAGTGAAGCAATTTCATATCTCATTGGTTACATCAAAAACTCTTCAAGCAGTTGCCACTCTAATACATATAATATTTATTTAGCACTATTTTGACTGAATGTACCACTGTGAGAAAAATAAGTTGAATAAAGGTGATCTCTTTATCTTAATCAGGGCAAAATATAGCACAATCACAGTAGCACTAATTGATCTTTATTCTGACCTCAGTATCTGTCCCACATCTGGACCTACATTACACTAGCTTAAAGATAAAAGAACTTATCATTCATTATAATTCAGTGCATGTATTACAGAGGGCCTGGAAAAAGCTATGTTCTGCTTTGACTCACAACTATACAATTCCTAAAGCAACTCCATTTATTTCACTGGAGTTTTTCCTAGCCTTGTGGGAACTTTGTTCTATTATCTGATGTAAGGAAGAAAATTTAATTGCCACCAAATATAGTAACACCTTTCAATGCAATGGAATTTACTTCCTCTGATCCTTGAAAAAAACTTATTTCTAATAAGAGTGAATGCAGCCCAGGATGTCTTTTGCGCAGGCAGACAAAACAGCCATAAGCACAGGAAAGGATCACGGAATGGTTTGAGTTAGAAGCGACACTAAAGCTCATCTTGTTCTAACCTCCCCTGCCATGGGCAGAGACACCTTCCACTAGACCAGGCTGCTCACCTTGTAGCATGGGGACTGACTGCTTTTGATCTGATGTAGAGGAACCAGGGTTTGGTTCCTATTTTAAAGCAAAGCCAGTCTTGTCCACAATACAACATGTACAAAATCAGCATCAGGGAATCACAATGCCATGCAGTTCAGCATCACTGCTACATTTCATCATAGTTTTGAACGGATTAGAATATTCCTTGCTATTATAAAAATAATTATCATTATTTCTTATGCCTAACAAGCAAAGCTGAATACAACACAAAATTATGAGAAAGTAGAAAACATGCCAGGTTAACAAGGGTCTGAACAGCTTTTATATATGCAACTGCAGGGCAGTCTACAAGCTTTGTTCAGCGTTGTATCAAACTAAGATAAGTATTCTGTACTAGTGGCTAGATTGCCACTTTAGCTGTGGGAGGAGGGATAAACAATCTTTATCTCCTTCCTCAGCAGTCTGAGTAAATCACAAGGAAGAATGGCACTAGCCCATTTCCTTAGTCATGTGTTTGGCCAGGTCCAGTTGCACATCAAAAGCCAGCTTAGCCCAGCAATTCTGTCAGGATGACCAGCACCAAGCATGTAGGGCTGTGACAGGAATCCAGGGAACCTTGACCGTGGCATTCTCTCTCCTCTTCTGTGCTGATTAATAATGGCTAACAACAGCACATCTGCTTAAGTGGCATTCAGTTTCTAAGCTTTCAAGATCAGTTTTCAAAATTCTCCTTTTGGCTGGTGACACTGCCGGTAATTCTGTATTTCCCTGAGCATGTTCTATGTTGCCTTTACTGTCCATATTTCAGAACATTATAAAAAACCTGATGATTTTGCTAGAGAACTTTTGGTAATCATAATACACTGCTACTCTGTTTAGTCTCTAAGCACCTGTGTTTTGTGCACAACCTCATTAGCTCTGTACATTTCAAAAAACATTTTTATCCCTATACTGCAGTGGCACAAAGCCTCATAAGCTACACAATCTCATGTGCATCTTTGCAGCTCAGCAGTAGCCCTGAGAAATACATAGAAAATTGAGAAATAGATATAAAATCTTATTTTCTTTAGGTGAGTAATAACATATAGCATCTTATTACTACCTCTTCATTCCCACCTTACTCACTGAATCACTTCTACATTCTTCAAAAGCATCAGAGGTATGCCCATAAAATTGTTCTTATCAAAGGAAAAACTGACTGTCATGGTTTGACACTGGCGCGATGCCAGCGCCTCCATGAAAATGCACTTTTCTAAATAATTGCTGTGAGATGTGATCAGGAACAGAGCAGAGCAGGCCCAAGCTTAATAACAAAGAAAATAACTTTATTAAACTACTACTAGTATAAAAACTATAAACACTAAATCCTGGATGAAGACCTTCCAAAACACCCTCCTCCTCCCACCTAATATCCTAACAAACCCAACATTGAGACACCACCCAGGATCCTGATCAAGTTGCCACCCTTCAGATAATCAATACTCAGTATATCAAGGGAGACAGGAGTCTCTCCTGTGCCACAGACCCCCAGGAAACACAATTGCCACCCTTGTGTTTCCATGTCACACATGGCAACCGCCCGGAGAAAATCTGCCATGGTGACACTCTCCTTTCCATGTCACAGTGCTCTCACCACCGTGCATGGACAGACTGCTCACAGGGCTCCTTTAAGGATGCTTTGCCATGGACCAAAAGAGACAACAGTTAAGCTTCTCATCTTGGGACTACAGTCCCCCCCCCATTTTCCCCTGGGGCCGAGGGTCCAAAAACAGAAGTCTTCTTCTCCTCTTCTTCTTCCTCGAAGACAGAGGGCCTCTCCCCACCTTCTTCAACTCTCCTCTGTTCTCTCTACTCCTCTGCTGGTAATCACTGAAACAGGTCTCTTGGCTCACCAACGCACCTCCCTAAGTGCAGCCTCTGTCAGGAGAATTTGGTTCAGTCTATGGCTAACAAGAAAAGTCCAGCCACAAGCCACTCCATCATCTCCTTCCAACTCAACAATTTCCTCTTTCATCATCTCGGATCCCAGACTGTCTCTCTTCTGCTTCAAATCAAGGAGGGGTAATATTTTACAAAGCCTTCATTTCTCAGGAAAGGGTTAAAAGTTCAGACTCCCCGGACAGCTGAAATCTCTGCCCAGCAGCCGATTCCCAAGGCCAATGCTCTGCCCCCTCCTTCTCCTCTGCGCCGGCAAAGTTACAGGTGCCGTCCGGACTCCCAGTCTCTTCCCTCTGAGGGGGGAATGACAAAGGCATCTCTGCTTCTCTCCACCCTTCCGTCCACAGGAGCTGGCTCGGTTCCAGTCCTTCTACCCCTCAGCTCACCTCGACCAGGCCGCATGGCTTCCCCTCCCCCACCCAGCCCCATGGCTGGGCAGGGGAGGTCTGCACTGCACCCTGACCGGAACCAAAGAGAGCGAGCTCTTGGGAGTTCCTGCTTTTAACCCGCTGTGTTCTCAGAGGCGTATCCATACCTTCAGTGGCCACTTTAGGTGCCAATATCCAAACTTGACCACTGATTGGTTTGACCCAACTTCCTGAAAAAATTCACTTCCATGTCAAACCACGACACTGACACAGAAGAGAATAGCTGTTAAGGCTGGTCCAAGTTTTCACACAGCCTCAAAGCCAGTTTGGAAAGAAATCAGACCCTGCAAAAACCAAACAGCAAATGGTTCTCACCCTCAGGAATACACATCAGCTTAGCAGCTCCCCCTGCTCAGTGCTGTGTATGTCCCAGGCCTTTTTAATACAGGCAAGGGAGGGCTGCCTTAACCAGGACACAGACTTGAAAGCCCAGACATAGCCTGCCCAGACTGTACAGCCAGGCTTTGCTTTTTTCATGAGAGCACAATAGCTTCCCACTCCAAATTCTACCAGCCTTAAATGTGATGGTCTATTAAATACACAGTAGTTCAGGAAGCTGCCTATAAAAGACATGTCAAATGTACTAAAGGAACAATGTTAATTTATAGTTTTGAGAATTTATGATTTTGTAAACTTTATGTACATTTAGATGAACAAGAATGGTTTGAAGACACTGGGTCCAGAGAAACACTGAAATAGCCTCTGCTTCAATAATGACACTTCGCTTCATTATATAAATGAAGCAATATAATTTCCTCTATTCCATAGTATTCTCCTTCACAAATAGCTTTGCAGTTCATTAAGTAAGGTTAATGTATTTAATTTCCTTTGTATCAGACTGTAAGTTAAAATATTTTAAAGATGGCAACTATGTGTTTCAGCCAATACACAGAATATATCCACCTGTCCTTTGCCAGTTTAGCTATAGCAAAACAAAAGCCCATTTTATTACAAAACTGAAATGCTGATTTGTTTCCTGGATAAAACAAGTAAGTTGGATCATTGCAAAGTTTGAGTAAGTAGTATGAAGAATGGTTTGGTTATATTCTGCTCTTTTCCTCACTGCAAACTGAGCAGGCTGCATAAGATCAAGCAGGGGCAGTTTTCCATGCAACTGCATGAAAGGAAGAGGTTTGTATAGTCTGGTGTAATGGAAGCTATCAGGATGTATAAAAATGTATTTCATTAAACACTGAGTGAAGACTTTACATTCTGCCCATGATGTGATATATAAGGAGCTTGTCCTGTCCTTAATCTGTAGAAAAGAATTGCTCTTGAAACAGGCAGCTACTGGAATGAAGTTAAATGCAAATGTTAATTCACAGAGGGAAAAGTGAAGTGAGGAAGACACATAGTAAGAGCCATAACAACAGTGTCAGGCTCAGTTTAAACTATGTACCAGTTAATAATTTCTGTATTTTCATATACTAGTAAGAACATTCAACATAAGATATACATGCAGTGAGAAATGGTAAATAACACAAATTGCAAGCAATCTAAGATGTGAATACTAATAGTTATAATTCTGCAGAGGCAGACCAGATGTCTTCACATATATTAAACTGCTTAGTTTACTGACTGGAAATGCTTTCATAAGCTTGCAAGCTCCCCAAGATTACCATAAAAGCTTGATATATATTCAGTAAAGTTGTACACTTCAGTTTCTGAAAGGAGGAGTTTTAGGGAGCTTGAGGCTACTTGAAGTAAAAAATATACCAACTCACAAGAACATATTCCCTACTGAGCCCAAACCAGCAGTGTACTTTTTAGGCTGTATTCACTCTGAAGTCTTAATCTTTCCTTCTGCTACACCACTGCAAAACAGAAAGGATGAGGCTTTCAGCTTCTTGCAACTTCAAAACACCTCCTTCCCTTTGTTCCCCTCTGCTTTGCTGGCTCCCAAGCATTGAGGTATGGAGACTGATAGGCCAATTCCCATGCTCCAACTTCAGCTTCTCACAGAGGCCAAAACCTAATTTTACCTGAACTCACGTATGAGCCTATAGTGCTCCACTGTGCCTTTGGACAGCTTTACCATACTACGAACAAATCAGGTCAAAGTGACCATAAAAGACCAAACAATTCTCAGATTAGGGTGTTTCTAAAATTCTTCTGATTTCAAAGAGAGCATTCCTCTGTTAATGAGCAAAAATCAAGAAAGCAGAGCTAAATGTTCTTCTAACTTGGTTACTGTATGAAAAAAAAAAAAAAAAAGAAAAAGGTAATGTCCACGGGAAAAAAAAAACCAAACCAACAACAAAAAACCTCTACCCTGATCTAAATGTTAGCTTTTTAATGTACCTCCACTGGTACCAGACCTGGCTTATCCAAACAAGCAGAGAGAGCTGCACTGTGCAAGTGGAAGACTTGCCAACACAGCCAAGGAAAAAGTTTCGTCACTTTGAAGAAATTAAGTGCTTGCTGCTGGGTCTTCTGACCTTTGATTCACGCTCCCACCTTTCTTCTCACCCAGTTAATTCAAATGTATTCCAGGCAAAGGGAAACACAACCAACAGGAAGTGGGTTGACTACAGTGCTGAGAGTTGCATAATCACATGAAAGAGAAATTAAAATCAGTTTTCAGCATTTCCAGTAAGCATGCTGGAACCTACACATAGTGTTAAAGGGTAATGCAAGACTCTCTTTAAGGCACACTCTGAAATGCTCTGGCCCACAGGGTGACATTGTAAAAGCTCAGCAGGGCTAGCCATTATTCAGTTAAGGGTGTGGTTGTGCAAATCAAGAAAATAAATGCCTTCCCAGAAGAATATCCCCATCCCAGCTTCAGTGTCCACAGCACAGCTTACCTTTTGCCTTGGGCTTACGCTAATATTTCTGCCAACAGTAGCACTGCAATATTGGGTTTCTGACATGAGCCCAGAGAATTAAGGGACTCCTGAACCCCAGGCCAGCTGGATCTCACCTTGCAGGAACAAACGGAGCATCTGTCCTCTCTCAGGGTCCACACCTGCCCGTTCCGCTTGAAGCCACCTTCATGGGGACAGTCTCCAGTGCAAGATGGCCCAGATGGACAAAGGCAGTCAAACCCTCCTGCCAGGTTCACACAGGCTGAATCATTCCAACAGGTGTGGGTCTTTAAGGTACATTCATCGATATCTGCAAAACAGCAGATTTATAAAAGCTTTTGGCACATTTTTCATAGGATAAGTTTTATTTCTGAATTAAGAAATTATTGCTTATTCTGCCTTGTTGGTGGATGAGGGTGCATTCTTTTTTATATCTTCCATATTTACTTGGTAAACTTAAAGCACTGATTGTTTTTAGGTTATTCTTCAGCATTTCGTTTGATTCCACAAAGAATTCTTAAATGATCTCCATCAGGCTGAATTGTAAATGCTGAGTCTGAGGTACCTTAGTGGAACCATGTATCAGTGACAAATTTGAACCTTCAGATAAAGGTGCATACTAATTTCCCAGTGACTGGGAACTAGCAAGCAGAGTGACTTTCTGTTAACTAGACCAGTCTCTGTTCTGGGTTTTACATCAAAATAGAAGTGCATTATTCTTTAAAATTTCCTAGCACAAGCAACATTCCCCATACTAAAAGCAGTCAGTTGCATCCTTTTCCCACTGCTGGAAGGTTTAAGTGAATTGGAAAGAAAAAAAAAAACAAAACAAAAAACTCAGAGGCACCTTACAGACAAAAAAAAATGTCTTAAAGATATACAGTATGATTTAGCAATGACACAAAGATTAGGTGACAAGAGAAAATCATTATACACCAGAGAAAAGTGAATTACAGTATACCAATAAATTTGCTCTTGAAGGGTAAAATATAATTATGCAATATGAATTTATCAAGGGAGTTCATGCAGTGTTCTTTTTCTTGCAATGAAAGCTATTAGATTTTTAAGCACATTGTTGAAAATTGGTGTTTCTTTAAGACAATAACTTTGGACTTTTCTTAAACAATATATTGACAAATTGTCCAGATGAAATACCAGTAAACTGGTGGGTCTCTTTTGCTCCAACACAAACAATGAAAACCGTAATCAACAGTGGAAGGAAGGGTGAAAAATAAAATCCTTTAGAAGTATGTGATGGTTTCTGTCATGATAGTTCCAGAATAGCATTAGATAAATTCAGAAATTACAAGGAAGAACCACCATACTTATAATTTGAAATTACCTTGTTGCTAGGGTGAAATTTTAACTGTTCAGTATTACCCAACAGTACTTCTAACTTCTCTCTACAAAGTCAAAAGAACTTACAAACAAAAGTTACCTAAAGTCTAATTTAGGTAGGATGTTATGTGGCCTTACTTTTAGGACAAGTGCCACAGGTTCATGATTCATCACCTCAAAAGGTCCTGTCTTAAAAAGACTAAGAATTCTCTCATTCTGATGAAGGAAACTCATTACAACAATCATATCACTAAATTCACTCTGGCCTGGGTAGTAGTATTGAAATATCCTGATTTCAATTCACAAATACTCCAGAAACAACTGGAAATGTGGTCATGCCCTTGGATTTGATTAAATGTGAAAATCAGTCTGCACAACCAAGTCAAAGCTTTGGGCTGACAGAAAATGACTGTTCCTTGTTGTGCTTATAGATCCAAAGGGAAGCTGGAGACAATTTCACTGCCTTCACAGGGCTTCATTCCTGGGCTAACATGTGGGCCAGTCCTTTGCAAGAATGGCTCCCAGTGGCCTGACAGCATGATTCAATTGCTCATCACTCAGACTTGCCTAAAAATGGTGCATTTTGCTGTCCTGAAAGTCTTAATTGCCAGAAAAGAACATTGTTGCTCTAGTGCACAACTTAGCCAGAACTGAGTACTTGAAATATTCACTACTGGTGGTGAAAAAGATGCAGCACTAAGAGAAATTAAAACTTGTAGTTCATTGTTTAACAAGTGCCGGAGTACTGCAGGAAGTAAAAAGCATGAAGACTGACATAAAGAGAACTATGAATGAACTGGTATTAAATGAATTATATTCAAACAGCTACTGTAAAACTTAAAACATTCTCAAAGATATCTCATTTTCCTTTCAATATATTTTGACTTGTATTTTTTTGTTGAAAACAAAGGTATAAATGAAGTATTCACTTTGCCTTTGGTGGTTTCAACATGCATCATCAATATTGTGTTCCGTACCACATTAAGATCTCCTTGACTATAATCTGTATAGGATGTAGTAGAATAACAGTGCAGATTAGAAGAGTAGTTTTCACAGTTCAAAACTAAAAGGATTTCACAGATGAATATAAAGTCATATTGCCTACAGAGTTGCATTTAATTGCTTTACTTATGACAGTGAAATCTAATTCTGTTTCCATGTAATTTAACAGATTTATGGAAAGCCAGATGTTAGCAATTACAGAAACTAACATTATTCATGTTTTCAGTAGTAAAGACCTGTTCACACAAAGCCAACTTAAATCTCTTATGTGTATGCAGAAGGGAAGAACCCCCTATTTGTGTACCTTTGCTGCTGTTCTCCATTGAGCACACATAAAAAGGATGTCCCCATTAAGAGCGGCCCAAACTGGTAAATGGGTGATTCTTGATGAAGAATCGAGCAAAGCATGAACATAATTTCCTAATTGCTATGCAGCTTTTTGGTTCTTAATGCAAATAATAGTTTATTATTCTTTTATGGCATTTATTATTTAAAAGCTTTAGTCATTAATCAGATATAAAAGTTTTGGACACTGCACTCATTTTCAGTGGAACTTTTAACAGAACTTGCTTTTTGAGAATATCCCTTTGGCAGCTTTTTTGTCATCGTTGATTGCATTTTCTAAAGCCCGAACAAATAGAAAATGTTCCTAGTAACTTGAGGGAAAAAAGTTTAAAGCATAATATGTTTTTGTACCTGTTACTCCTTCAGCCTTAAACCAGATTGAGAGCATGGAGAAGGAAGAAGACCCCAGCCAAATGCTCCCACATTGTTAGTGCTCAGTTAGGTGCAGAAAGTATTCCATTTTAATGAAGATCAAATGGCCATATCAGTGTGAGATCAGCATGTAGATGGCCATGCAAAGCATGAAAGAAAGTACTTGTATTTAGTGTGAAATTTCTCTTTAACAACTGGAATCAATGTGTCAACTTAGGTGTTGAAAAGTTAGCCTAGTTCAGTTGTCCAAAACAATAATTAATGAATGTGAAAACTATGACAAGACTTTTGTATTTAGTTTATTTTTGTAGCATTCAAATCCTTGCTTAGCTGAAATTCTCCACATCCCATCAGGTTTCATTTGCTTTCCCACAACTGTTCTCAGAAGATGCAGGCCCAAAACTGGAACATTTAAAGATGGGCAAGGCAAAACTGCACACAAATCTCATTTCCAATTATACCAACACAAAGTAGGAAGGAGATAAAATATTAATTTATAAATCAAGCAACTTTGAAGAACACTGGAAATAGCAAGGACTCCTTATTCTTTCCCTATATATAAAGGACAAGAACAAAACATCTGTCTTTATGTTTGGAGGGATTAATTCTTTCATGTATCCTGTCAATCTATGGAAATAATCTGATTTTCACACTTGAAATAGGATTTTGCAATTTTATTCATTATACTGAGATTCTCTGTGGCAAAAACTACTAATTAACCCCAATAAAAGTGGCAGAGCTTTCCTTCCCCTCTCCAGACAGTTCCTTTTCAAGGAGAAGTGAGGATATAATGGAAACACCCATATTGAACATAAATTTGTTTGTAGTGCAAAGCTTTATGCAATTTTCTACCAACAGGCACAGCAGCAGCAAAGGGATTGCTGCCAAGACCCTCGCACAACTGATCAAGATCTTCACTCTCCAAACTCTCCAGTCAGTGCTTCTATAAACAAATGCACAGCCACAAGTACCTGACCATATGCATTTTAGCAATCAGTCACATTTTGTGGGTGAAAAAAAAAAAGAAAACAAAACCACCCGAGGTGCTCATTTCCAATATACTCTCAAAGTACATGGATAGCTCAGTAATGTGGGCAGACAAGAAAACAGAATCAAAATGGAAGCAAATAATCCCTTGAGATGCAATTTCCTTTTCCATCCTTTTTGGCTGTAATGAAAACTAATTTGCCTCAGATATTATGAGAGGTCCCACAGCCACTGCATTTGAATCAGGTAGAAGACAAGCATGACTGTACATATCAACACAAGTTCATTAACTTGGTTTCACAGAAATTTTAAATCAATTCCTAGCTACTTCATTTCTTAGTTTTCAAGCCTATCCAGGTTTTAATTCTAAGACTTTTCCATAGCACCTTAATAAATGTGTGCAAGCAAGCCATGCAGTGTAGTGCTCTGTATCATCATGATAAGCTGTTGCAGAAGAAAGAACCCCACTAATGTGCTAATTTTAACTGTTATGGTACATTAAACCATTACAGTATATTGTTTACATGAAAAATGTAAGCTGGGCTCCCAAAGCAATGTATGTACAAGTTAACTAAACACTGTTTTGACGAATCATTTTTCACAAACAACTTGTCACTTAATGATTTTTTTGCCTTCTTTGATTTAGAAAGTTATTTGGAGTTGTCCTTGAAAAAATATCACCAAATAGATTAATTTTTAGCTAGAAAATATGTTATGATAGTACTTTTATTCTATAGAGACATAATGGTCTATTAAAGAACAGTGCATAACAAATTAGATTCTGAAGAAAGAATTTACTTAAACTTTCTAAAAATATAGAAATGACTAAACAAAATGATCTTGAAGATATGTAACACACTTTTCTGTCAGAACACAAAAATTAGAATTTACAAGATGGAAAGTAAGTAAGATAACCTTTATTTTACAGGATAAAATCCACTGACACCAACTCTGATACTGTGAGCTTTAAGAAATTCTATAAGCAGAACAGAAGAAAGCTGTAAAATAGCAGGTTCTAGTTGGTCTTGGATACTCTGTACCTCATGCAAATCTTTCTGCCTACATAGCATTTCCCTACCAACAGATAGGAAAGCAATTCTCAGGCATATGGGAAGATTTTCGAAGGATAGGTCTTTTCCTTTTTGTGTAACACAGAAAAGGGGAAAAATAAAGAAAATCTAGCCCCCTTTGCTTTTACTTTCTAATCTAGGTAAGGGACACCACTGCAGCATACCATGGAATACATGAAAGCTTCAGGAACAGATTTAAAATCCATTCAGATTTGACCTGCAAGCACTGCTGCACCCAGCTTTTGTGTGGGACTAATACCTGTGGAGTTTTCTTTCATGAGCTCTTGAGTCCTACCTTTTCCCAGGTCTCATTTCCCCAAACCAGCAACTCTAATCCTGCAGTGAGGTCTAGCTACACTACCTTTCAGGCTGAAATAAATGGTGAATCCTGTGGGAATTTGGTGGGAGGAGGATCCATGTTAAGATTCCCTACAAAATTTGTAGCGGTTCTTAAAGAAAAAAAAATAAACAAAACCTGACAGGCACTGTTGCCTTGGTGGTTGCTCCTTCTGTGCATGCAAGTCCCAGTGTAGGGACCAAGAAACACAAATCCTTATGAAAAAAATAGAATCAGTGAATCTGCACTCCAGTGAAACAGTGCTTTACAGACTGGAAGCATCTCACTTAGAGATGGAGATTGAAAAGTATAATTTGTTTTGGGTTTTTGTTTTTTTTTTTTATCAGTAGATAGTCACAAATACTGTATCACATGACAGCTCATCGTTCTCTATGAAGTTTTATTGTTTCTTTACCTCAGATTGCAGCAAAGCTCCTATTACAAAATTTTAAAAAAACCCCAACCAAACAACACAGCAGCTGTAGCCTACAGGTTTTAATTACCAGGCAAACTTTGGAAGCAACTTTGTACAGCAATTGTCTTTGGTCCGCAAGCAGTATTCTTAACACATTGTGAAAGACCGGGGGCTCATAAAAACACTACTGTGGGAAATCAAATTACATTGTTTTAATTTGAGCCCACTCACCATCACTATATGAAGCTAACATCCCTGATAAAAGTGGTCATTGGTTGATATTTTGAGCAATAAAAGAATTTTCCCAATCTTGAAGGGACCTGGCTAGGCCACACATCCTTATTATCCAAGGTCTGGTGCAATATTATGACCTTCCTTGCCACATCTGCTGATTTACATAATTGTCCCTCAGCAGGTGACAAATTTCACTGTTTTCTCTTTGTCAATGAGAATTTAGCTTTTAGAAGCAGTGAGGTATCACACTTCCCAAATAGACGCTATTTTTCTTAATGTTTTGCAAGCACTGCAGAGATAGTGCAAGCAATGACTCAGTTCCATAACACCTACATAAAAATGGAGGGAAAAGGGGTTAACCAATGTGTACATAAATGTATCCAACAAAAGCAACTGGCTGCCTGGGCTTTGGACAATCTGTCAGAGATGAGTACTCCCTCCCACTGTCTTGTGATCTTCTTTTCTATATTATTATTAGCAATATTTATTGTTATTATTTTGTAGGAAAGGGTTTAATCTTATTGTATGCATGTTTTTAGTCTGTTTATTGTTCTCCAAGTTTGTCCTTCAGGGAGGAAGAAGAAATGTTTCAAAACACACTGAAAGACTATGGCTCATATCAAACTCATGTACACAAATTCAGTATACAAAACACCAGGAAAAAATACTGTTGCTAAGCACATGAACCCTCTTTGATCTGAAACAGAGTAAAAAACAACTGGTTCTGACTCTTAAATGTTCCACCATGCAAACAACTTCTGTAATGTGACATATTAGCTAGAAGGTGCAGTGTTCTCTCTCTTTTGTTTTACCCAGTTCTTGGTTGCATTTTGAAATAAACATCATAGTTTGAAATATGGGTTAGCAGAATCCTCCAATCAAATTTTTAATTATTTTATTGCATTATACTGGTGAAGCAAACTGGTTTATTTCTCTTCCTCACTGGTACCCTGCAGCAGAGGGTTCAGAGAAGCTATTTCATTAAAATAACCCCACTAATTTCACATTCTGTTTACAACTTGCATATGGCAAGAGGAGCACCTAACCTCACAGACTTCCACCATGCTGTGCAGGTCAAAATGAGGGCAGTATGTTTTCATGAAATCTTATTCCTCCAGTCTCCATCAGAATACAGAATATTTGGGGCTTCTTTTTGCAGAGCCCAACCCTTCAACAGTGATTCAGTGCAAGCAATACCGACCTTCCCAGAGCTGAGCCTACCTGGGGGGTCATGCAGAGTCTTGCCTACGTGTCTATCTTCTCCTGACATCAGCTTGGTTCTTGATCTTCTGCTTCCCAAATCAGCTACAGGAGGTAGGAGGGATGGGGCTCCCCATGTGAGTGGTACAAGTAAGCAGCAGAAATGGTAAAAATGCCTCTTATCCCCAGTTGCCTCAGGGCTTTGTGAAGGTTATGTCATGTTGCTTTGACTTCTCACAAAGAAGGTATTTTCAACATTGCTCCATTCATCACTCATTTTACAACATTCAAATAAACCGGAGGAGGACTCTTAACATTTGAGAATTCATTTAGAAATAGATGACTTTCATCTATTTTATCTATGGAATCATGAAATGTTGTAAAATTTGCCATTTTTTACACAGACACGCTCTGAAGAAGTTCACTACTTTGATTTTATTGAGCTCCCCATCAGCTTAGGACAATGTGTAAAAAGCTAAGTTAGCTGGACAATCTACAAAATATTGCTTTAAAAATCATTACCATTCCTCTGCATTTTTAAATTATGACCCTACCTTATCACAAGGTCTTCTAATAGCCAGAATTCATAAAAGATGTTAATGTTTTTTCTAAGTAAATTTATATATTTTTGTTACAAATTTTTATTTTAATTATCATTTTTAAATAATAGAAAACAGCCTTTGAAGTTATGGACATGATAAATGAAATTTACAGCATAAAAAAAAAAAAAGCACAAAAGGAGGAGAAGAGCTTTTATAGAAAACTCATATAACTGACTAGAGACAAAGTAACTGACATGCCAGAGAAAGGACGTAATAATACTAGGAGCAAGTTGATCTGTACCTCACAGAAGTTAAAACTGGATCCCTTCTAAAGAGTTTTAAACTCACCTGATAAAATAACACATAGAAATTATGTATAAGGCAAATAACTGAAAAGATAGAAAAACTGTAAGGCAGGGGAAAGGCAGAATTACCATCTTCACCATGGTTTTATTGCTGCTTACTTGCTGTAGTGGCACCCAGAGCCCTACAGTCAGTGAGGGCACACAGACTGCAGGAGCCAGCATAAACTCCTCATGGAGCCTCATCCTTTGTCCTCCCACAGAAACAACTGACAAACTCCTTTTCACTCATTAAAAATCCCTCCCTGCTTATGCTCTTGGGACCTTATTCTGCAAATATGGTGCATAGAGAATTTGATGTTATTTGCATAATACTAAAAAATTAATGATGAAGATGCTGAAAAATGGAAAACAGATGCTGAAAAAGCAAACCAAAGCAACACAGACATACCACAGATATGTTGCTCTATCACTCTGCTGAAACCTTGAATTGGAAAACCACCTCTTCCCCTTTTGTGGGCAGTTATGCTCCCCAGCAAGCCCACTTTCACTTCAACCCTTATCAGAGCAAGGTTTCACAGCCACTTGCTCTCATAAAGGGAGCAGTGCAGTGGGTCACGCTTTGGATGCCCCTCCTGTGGGAACCCCTCAGGACCCGGGCCAGCACCCTGCATGGCTTGGGGTGTTGATAGACAGACACCCTCGGTGCACCCCATTCTGGCCTGAGACATTGCTCAGGAACTCCCCAGTCACTTGGGAACACCATGCACAAGGACGGAAAAAAAAGGCTCTGCTGATCATTGCTTACCAACACAGGACTCCCCGGAAGGAGAATAGCTTCCATTGTCATGGAAACCGCTTCTGCACTCACAGTGGTACCACCCTGGGAGGTTAACACAGCGTGAATGGTTGTGACACTCAATGATCCCCTCTGCACACTCATCAATATCTGCCTCAGAGAAAAACACAAGCCAGCCAGGAAATTAATTTCCTTTGACACCAATACTGTAGCTTTGTTTTTTTTTTTAAATCGTATTGGTTTGGAGTTTTTTTTAAGATTTCCTTTAATAGATGGATCAAGGTTTATTACAGTTTATTACAGTTCCAAACAACAGACTCACAGAACAACAATAAAAAATAACAATAATACATCATGTAATCTGTTACAGACAAGACATTCTTTTACACCATGATTTGCTGAAAATGCAAAGCAAACATGCAGATTTTTTGTTCCTTGTTGGGTTTTTTGTGTTTTGGATTTTTGTTTGCTTTTTTAACTCAGAAATTACATTTGTCTGTGCATTTAAAGCATTGCAGAACAGGCTGTCCACCGAAAAGGCAGTTTCAGCAATATTCCTGCTTTAAAAACTGCCTATGCCAGGACACCTTGGAAAGAAATAGTATTTTCTTCAGGATTTGTGTTTCCAGCATTCAGCTGCAATATTGGCAGTTGTCTGGAATTGAAGGTGCTCAGAACGTTTCACAAACACTGGTCAATCTCTTTTGTTTATATGACCAAAATAAATACCCAGTACAAGTGTAACTGTGTGTGACAAACAGAAAAAGCAGTCCAAGTTTCAGCTGCAATAAAACGTTTAGCTGGAAAAGAGTAAGGCAAATGACAGCAAGTCTGTAGCAATGGAAAGATACAGCATGATGAATACCCTGCTGAAGTTCAATAAATGTGCTGTTTTTAGAAAGGGGTTTCTCAAATTTCTGTAACACATTTAATAGAGACTTCGTAATTGCCAGTAACCTTGGCTAATCATGGCTGGCACCTGGCTGCTTCTCTCCTTTGAGCATTTTTCAGCACATTTTGTAGGGCTGTAATTAAAATTAGCAAATTAATTATATGCTAACCTTGTGGTAATTTAGGAAGTCATTATATTTTCATTTCTCTATTCAGCTTAAGCTATTTTTTTTAATTTTGGACAGTTTTCAGCTGCATAACTTATCAATAAAAAGAAGACTTAAATTATTCACAAATAATTCCCACTTTCACCATCTGAGAATTTTTTTTCTTGGCATACTTAAAATGTGCATAAAATTGTGCATACAAAACCAAAAAAATTGGGTGAAAATAGGTTTGGAAACAACATTTAGCTCCACAAGCATCAAGGACAAGTGTCTCATGATCCTGATGCAAGACTGAGTTAAGGTGATTAACTAACCACAGCATGTAGCTTTTATCTCCATTTCCAAAATACATACACCAATATGGTTTCATGGACTGCACTGGAGTCATGTTGATGTACATGGAAATCGATTTGAATGAAGAATGCTTCAACACAATCCCACTGTCTTACATCTTACAAGCAATACCATAGAGAAGTTTGATTTTTCCTCATTTCAATAACAATATTTATTCTTGTTGAAATATAGCTGAAAAACCCAAGAAATGCTGTTTTCCAAGATTCGTGTTCGCCCTCACTCAAGCATGAACCAAGTTATCTACATAACAGGATCATAAATACTATTTATTTCTAGCTTTATTCAGCTCCCATCTAACAATAAAGCTAATTTTTAAATTTTTTTGATCTGTCACTGCTGTCACCTTTTCTGTACTTTGTGGAAGCTAATTTTAGTGTTAAAACACTGCACGAATGTAGCTGTCCATCAACAGTGAGTGCTGCTTGCAAACTCAGACACTTTCAATTCATTACAGCAAATGGAATTTATAACCATGATCTTTTCACATGTCATGGCTGATGAAACAGGTTTAATCCTATTTGGAAAGTGAATGACTTTGCTATTGCAGGTCAATTGCAAATGAATCCTTCTTCTTACTTTCCTTTCTTTCCTAGTGTTGGATTGGAGAATGTTTCTGTTTAAAGACTGCTTTCTTGTATCAGTCCTGTACTGGACTTCAATCCGTTCAATTTTACATTTTTAATTTACAAAATTAATAGACAGTTCCTAAAGTTAATTTCTAAGCTTAAGCCCATTCAAAAGTATATGATTTAGGCTCATGGCAAAGGACACTAACTGACTAGCAGTCTACTTTTCAGAAAGCCTGTCTGCCAGGGTACCAAAACTAAGCAGCCAAAACTAACCCTTTCCTCAACAGAAGAAGAGCTGTTAGGATATGCCTGTACATTATGTCAAAAAGCAAAATAATACACAGAACTCCATCAAGACTAGATGACTTTACTGTGGCAGTACCATACCTGTTACAGCTTTTGCTCCCTGATGTGTAGGGAGATGCTAACCAATTTCTTCAACCAGCAGAGCTATGAAAAAAAGACTTGCTTTCAGTTTTACAGGTTCTTCCTTTACTTCCTCAATCTCCTTAAACCAGTGGAGCTATGCTAGCATTGTCCTACACATGCTGGGGGCAGTAGGCAAAGGACAAGAGAAGCTATGTAGGCTTTTTGGGAAAATATGCCATGACACACACCACTGGTGTGGAAGCAACTAGGAAAAAACTCTTCAAGCTCTACTTCCCACCACCACCTCTTCTCTTTAGGTTAAGCTCAGCACTCCTCCTTGCTCCCCAGCCCAGCCTTCTCCTGCATGCAGGTGCTGGATACAAGCTGGGAGGATGGTGCAGGAAGGAGAATGGGGAATCAATTCTCCCTCTGCTTCTGCAGCAGGTTAGGATTCCTTTGGGAGCACATCAGCAACAGCACCATGTGATATGACGTGCATGAAGAACTGTATCAACAAGGAAAACCTTTAACAGCATCTCTGCTTATCTAACACATTACTGTTTCTTAAAATGGTGCACATAAACACTAAAAGGGTTGGAAATACCATGATGAGCTCTGCAAACTTCTCCTATGATCCTGTGTTTTGTTTGTAGCATGTGTATAAACACAGGTCTGTGGGAATAGGAAAATACTGTGGATGTTTTAGAAATTGAGATTTATGATGCTCAGAATACCAAGAGGGAAAAACAAATAACAGCTTCATAAAATGGTGTGTCATACACCATGACTTTATTTAGGTCAGTTAATAGACCATTTCCAGCTGGACATCCTATGTCTTTTCAAAACACTTTTTTTGAGCATTTCTTCTGCACAGAAAAATGTTGATATAGATAAGACCCAGTTCAGGGAATAAGAATCAATTCACTTCTCTTCATCACTGCTTTTCCATCTTTAGATTCTAGCACCATATTTGCATATTTGCCTCAGGATAAAAGTCTTTCTATCCAAGTCTGGTTTGGGGTTTTGCTATAGAATTTGAGTTAGATATACACACTATTTCTGTGTGTGCAGATGCTTACCAAAATGTGCTATATGTACTTTCTTCTTAAAGTTATGTTAAGCTGAAATGAAAGTGTACAGTTCTGACCTGTGAGTGAAAGCAGTGTAGAAATTCTAATCTTTTTCAAAGGAGCACATTAAAACCTGATCAGAAATTCTGTCACTTCACATAGGCCAGAAGAAATAATTGGTGGGCATCTTTTGGCTGTGTTGCCATGCTGCAGGTGTTGCTTGCCCTCGGTGCTCCTGGCAGCAGGATGGGCAGTTTTGTATGGGCTTTCTGCAGGTCTGTGTTAGTATCTAGATAGTCTAAAACAGAGCGTTTGTGAGAAACTGCCCATTTAATGTTTCCTTGGGAAGTGGCAAGTTTCATAATCTTATTTTTCCTCTGCAGTCTCTGGCTAAGTATCTGCGCTACTTTTACATTAAGGGTAGTATTTTTCATTTCTTGCTCTAAGACATGGCTGCTCTTACTACCATGACACTGTTTTGTAGTGTTTTTTATTCAAGCCTTGCTATAACATCCATGTAAAAGGATATCTCATACAAACCATCCTGTTGCCTGCTTTTACCCTACTCAGTCATTTGACTGCCATTAGTAGAAAACTATTAATGGATCTGGCAACACTCCACTATAGTGGCTTTGCAAATGCCCATAAATAGCACATTTTTGTATTGGAGAATAAAGACACCACTTAGTTCCATATAAACTCTTGCAAGATATTAATCCTGTCCTTTAAGGACAGGTCTGTAATTTTTACTTTTAGCAGCTTCTTGCATTATTCATATAGGTATTTATGCAGACAAGATAAACAGGATCATTTATCTCAAAATACAACACAATGGCTTCAGAACCCTGTGAAAAAGTAAAATTAAAATAATTCAATCTTTTCTAATGTCCTACCACATTTAAGTCAATGTGTGATAATACTAAAAGGAAACCTGTTCAGTGTCATGTAACAGCTAGTAATCTACAGTTTCAATGAGACAGAAGAGTTTTTTTGCAAAAGTGTCTATTCATCAAACCATTACTGCATTCTTTTTCATGCAAAACATATACATTCCTTGTCTTTAGTTTCCACTGACGAGGAGACCAATAAGCAGAAAAAGTGTGTACTAACAAGAAAGGATCACACAGGTTTCAAGCTTCCTGAATTAAAATTGTACCTGAAAGCTGACTCCATTGCTTCCAGAGCATTTCAGCTTTGTTTTCCACATCATAGTATTTTTCTTCAACATAAAAATACCAGAAAAATGCACCCAGACAACTGAGACATTAGTTATATTTAAAATACAACCTCTTCTCATCTCCTACTCCAGCCTAAGCCTCACTTCCACAAGACAGAGATAGCAAGAAAGGGATGGCACTGACAGCACTATGCAGTGTCCCTGCTGCAAAAGGATTCATTCCACTATTTTAAATAAACCCTGAAAGCAAAGACAACTACTTTGGATGAGAACAGATGAAAAAATCTCTTTCTCTCTAAAAAACTCCAACAAACCCTCCCACCTGCCTACTACTTCAGTTTTACATAAACTTTTATAAAGACTGAATTTTATCCTTTATTTTTAGCCCTTATATTTTTTATATCATTCAATCTCTATATTAGCTTTGACAGTTCACTACAAGAGGGGCTGCCTGTATTTTTAAATGTATGCAATACAAAACAGAAATATAGTGCCAGCGCCACCCTTAAAGTCTGCTAGATTTTCCCAGTCAAAACAGGAGAGGCTAAAACACTCTGACCTTGTCACAGGTTTGCAAGCTAGTGTGCCTGGAATACCAAGGATACAGCTGGTACTGCAATTTAGCTGTTAAACCAATGGTAATTTAGAGAACACAGATAACTCTGTAATTAAGTTACATTTGAATAATGACTGGTGGCTGTTGCTCAGCCTCATGGGGCCACTTCATTCTTAACACAACAGAGATACTAAAAACCAGGAAGGACAGGAAAGACATCTGTCTGAGAACTATCTGATGGCATTTTTAATAATCAATTTTTAGTTTCACAGCTTTAGGTATCTCAGGTGATAAAGACTGCCCCCATCTCTGCCTGAAGCCAGCAGCAAGCTTTGGAATAACTGCTTAGGAAATTTTTCCTTGACATTTAGCCTTTTTAATTATGTTCATTTTAACTCATTCAGAGATTCAGGGCAAACAATTAACACCAAATAACATATTCCTCTCCCTTCAGTAGTCATGGCTGTTTTCACAGACTGATTTTAATTGCTTTATATTTATATTGGCCTTTGCAATTTCTTCTCAGGCAGGAATAGTTTTGCCTGTATAAATGGTACAGGCTTTGGTCCATTTTCCTATTTTTAGGATACAGTGGTAAACCATAAAATTTTTAATTTGTTAAGATAATGAATGAAACTCACATTCATGAATAATCAAACCACACAAACAGTTTAATAGTACTATATGGCTTTCAGGGATGAAATGTGTGCTCACCATCCTTTATAATTAAAGAACAGCTGTAATATGCTTTATTGTGTAATTTTGGACTGGTATAAAGATTTTTAATAATTTGAAACTCACATGCAAATTCAGAATGATGAGCTCACCAAGAATAAATGGAATGAAACCAATATCAGAATAATAACACAGACTAGTTGTACCAGCATTTTTTAAGATTAATTCTTTTAATATATAACATCTAATTTATTGAAATTCATTTTAGTACTTTATATACTTATACACAGTCCAAGATGATGTCTTCATGATTTTAGTGCATCTCTCTCTCATACCCTCATATTCACTGATTTCCATGCTAAATATGCAGCACACTTGGAGTATGCAACTGAAAGATCCTGGCTCATTCAAATAAATCTCATTTCACAGGACTGGAGTTGAAAAGAATTTTTTCTTCTCATATCTAAAGATTACTGGGTGATGTGGGACATAAGAACTGGAACAAGACCATTCAGTAGAAAGCCTGGCAGGGTAAAGAACTGTTTCATATTTAGTATTGCATTTGAGTTTTCATTGCAAACAGGATTTTAATTATCATTCCACAAGCCAGAAAAAGACTGTCTTCACAATTAGTGGGTTAAGTTTCAACCTGAGGCAGAGGCTTTCTGTCAAATTTGAGGCTGATGGCCAATTTGTCTCTCAAACTACATAATCTTGAAAACAGAAGGGCTACTAGCCCAGTATTTAATGTATTCCAGCTCTTGGAACAATAGTGCCAGTCACGCATAATGTAGCTGGTTTGAAGATGGGCATGGGGATCACACAAGTCAAAATAACCTGTTTGCCAACTCCAGCCATTACTGAACTAATGACACTGAACTTCAGGACAGAAGTTCAGCTCATTGCCTACTAACACTTTGTACCTGCTGGCAGTATCCCACAGTTCTCCAGGAACATCCTTTCTTGCTCTTTTTGACATTATGCTGCTCCTAAACATACGGAAGCACTTTGTCAGGACTCCAAATTCACTGTTTTTCTGCCTCTTGAGGAACAGTGTGTGGCCTTCATGCTACTGGTACTCATGTAAATCAATCTGGTAGCATTTCTGCAGAGAAACTGAACCACAGACCACTAGTAAATCAAAGACCACCATGATTTAATTTCTATAATATATATTAATATATATTTATTGGTAGAGAGATATAATATGCAATTAACAGGTGAGATAAATAAGGCAGCGAGAGATGCAAATAACCTTTCCAAATTGTCCAAAGCCAAACTGCGAGAAACTTCTCAATTTTATAATTCCAGCCCACTCTCCTGCCATTTAGGTCACCATTCTCTATGCCCTATAAAAATATTCTCAAGCAACCAGGTAGAGGCAATGCCAACCTCTGCTACCTTCATGATTCATGAATGCAAGCTTTATTTATCTTTTTTTTTTAAAATTTTTTAAGTATCTTCATCCACAATTGCTAATTCAATTAAATTGTGATACTGGAGTTGTACCTGCATATATTATATATAACAATTATTCAGAGTACTAGATATGCATACTAGAATAAAATGACAACCAAGATCAATAGGAGAGGATTGTTGTGTCAATGAACTTTAAACAATGGAGCCCTCAGCACAGAGAGGTATTCTTCTACACAGCCAGGGTTATACAAATTTTTTTTAAAAAAGTTCAAACCCATTCCTAAAGCAAACTATTTTCACATACACAGCTGCTTTAAGCCTATTGAAACCATAACTGCTGTAAATTCAGATTCATTGAATTTACAATGACTGTTATTGAAAGCATAACTGCTGTAAATTCAAATTCATTGAATTTACAATGACTGGTAAGTTTTTTTGCACTAAAAGCTTACTACAGATTGCACAATTAAATTTCAGAAAATCCGCATGGCAAAATACATTAAGTATCTCATAAAAAGACTAATATATCAATGAGAATAAAAAGTACTTTTGGCAAGCGATTTTGGTATCCTACAATTAAAGAGTTGTACATTCTTTGCCAAGATTACAAAATTTAAGAATAATCACCTAAAGGGGACAGATGTTAAGACAAAATATCTGATGGGTGCCAACCAGCTGGAACACAGCTTGGCACAAAAGGAAATGGGGGTCCTGGTGGACACCAAGGTGAATATGAACCAGAAAGATGACTCTGCTGTGAAGAAGGTGGATGTTGCCTTCAGCTGCATTAAGTAAAGTACTGCCAGCAGGGTGAGGGAGGTGATCCTTCCCGCTGCTCAGCTGGTGAAACCACACCTGAATTGCTGGACCCAGATCTGACCTCCCCAGTACAAGAGAGTGATGGAACAGCAGTGGAGAGACCAACCTTGGGACACGAGGATGAGTGAGGGCTGGTGTTGGGGAAGATGAAATAGGAAAACCTTATAAATATGATTGCCTGGCAAAAGATTTGGAAAATACAGACATTGAGATGAGAACTAGATTTGAAATAACAAACCTTGACCACTGAATAACTAGAAAACAATAATATAGCCAGGCTGAAAGCAATCCCCCCTTCTGATTAAACAATGCCCTTTACCTGCAGATAGGTCCAAAGGTCAAATGTAATGCTCTGTCTCACCCCACAATGTATGGTTCATCCCACACCTGTGACCCTCCCCTGAAGTATCAGAGATCTGGGACCCCATTGGCCCAAGTCCTGCTCCAGCCCACCTTGAAGCCCCCTGATAAGGTGTGCCCGAGGGACTGGACGGTCTCTTGCACCTTCCCCTGGGACCCTCACCTGGAACCCTCGCTCCCTCTCTCTCCCTCTCCCTCTCTCCCTGGGCCTGCCACGAGTTGCGCATGGACACTCCAAGCAGGGCCTTTCCCCCCTTTTAATAAACCACATCTTCTAAGACCTGACTTCAGAGATCTCTCATCCATCCAAACCGTCCTGGAGACCCACGATCTCGCTACAGGCTGGGGCATCGCTCACAGGAGGAAAGGCTGAGAGGGCTGGGCCTGTTTAGGCTGGAGAGGAGAAGGCTCAGAGGGGATCCTACAGACACGTATAAATACCCAGAGGGAAGGTGCCAAGAGGATGGAGCCAGCCTCTTCTGAGCAGTGCCCAGTGACAGGACCAGGACCCATGGGCACAAAGTGAAACAGCAGGGTCCATGTGAACATCAGGAAACACTCTTGCAGTTTAAGGCTGCCCAGAGAAGCTGTGGAGTCTCCATCCTTGGAGATACACAAAAGCCATCTGGATGTGGTCCTGGGCAACTGGCTCCAGGTGGCTGTAACTGAGCTGTGGGGTTGGACAAGGCGACTTCCAGAGGTCCCTTCCAACCTCAGCCATTCTGTCAATCTCCGATTCTGCCTCAGAAGGAATGCTCACTTGAATGAAAACTGATGAACTAGACAGGCTGGAGGCTGCAGATTGTTTCATCAGAACAACCAAAGATGGATGAAACCTCTTATAGAAGAGGACACTGACAAACAGCATTCTCCACTCAACTTACCAACTGTCTGCAATCCAGTGCACTGCACAAAAGGAATCATTCAGGTGACACTGGGTCTATGTATAAAAGCTTTATGGATAAGCCTCAGCATTATTACCCAGTGCCATCAGACTTCATGCACAATTTCTAGGTACAATGCATAAGGAATATATCACTCCATCTAGCACTTGAAATGCTAAGTTTCAACATCAGTGATAGAAATAGCCCATTATCTTATCTAGAACATCCCATGACAGAGAATAGATGTTCCTTTCCATAAATTCTTTGGTGATTTGCCTCAACCAATTTTAGAACAACTCACATGATGAGTCCTCCCCCACTTCATTGAGAAGATTATATTGCAGCCCAATAGTGAACAGTGTTAGGAAGTTATTTTGATTAGTCTGAGCTCTTCTATAAATGAGTATTTCAAAACAGCACTTGTAAAAAAAATTTCACTGTTAACAGGAGGCAGCAGCTGATGAGAAAATAATAAAGCACACATTTTCTTCACTGTGGCTGGGGTGGCTAAATGTCAGTCATTCTCCTTAAAATTCCCATGTATACCATTGTGCCAAAGGACACACGAAGCAAATCCAAATTACAGGTTTAGATTATAATAGTGTGCACACCCTATAGCACCCCTGAGAATTTAATAATAATAAGAAATATTCTCAATTAGTTTTTTAAAATCTTGAACTGATTAACAGCTTCAGAAAAGCATTTTCATTCATACAGTAATAAATTCTCCCAAGGAAGCAAATCCCCAAACAATCAGTATAAAATGAGCTCTTGAAATCATAAGCAGAATAATGTAAAGCTCTCTGCATCCTTAATTAGGGATGAAAATGGTTCAGAAAGGGCTGATCAATAAAGTGCAAATGATAAAAATGAATACTTTTGGAGAATGTGTGAACACAGTTTCATAAAAAGATGAAATCTGTGGTGGGTCTTGCACACAGCACACTGAATTGCAACTGCTCTCCTCAAAGGAACATCCCCAGCCACCTTGGAATATGTGTATTTATTTCTGATAGTAAGAAGGGTGCACAAAAAGACCCTATAATGATACCAAATAACAAAAGCCTGGAAGGGCTGCTTAACAGAAATCAAGACTCTTGCAGCCCTTTGCCTATCTCCTTGTGTTCATCATGCAAGTAAAAGACATTCTCTATTTTGTTCTGCTTGAACTTTCTCCAGCCCCATCACCTTCCATCTGTTACCCACAGCCCCCTCCAGCAGTGCAGTTGAATTTACTCACGTTCCCAGCCCTGTCACACCACATGCATAGTCACAAAAAGCACTTTGGTGTCGTGATTTCTGTGCACAGCCCAGGAAGTTTGAGAAACATGAAAAAATTGTGTTTTCCAAGTTAAACCTGGACAGCGCCACATTACACTTCACTTCACTACATAATCAGAGTCAACATGTTGCAAAAAATCTAAAAAAAATTACTAAACCAACACAACATATCCACTAGCACCTTCAGAATGAAGGTGAGAATTCATCCCAGATGCTCAACTGTCCTGTGCATCCTCAGGAGTCAATGAGCTGATACAGACTTTAAAATACCCACTGCTTAATGTCTTCTGTTTTCTTCAGCACCTCAAATCAGAATTTGTTCCAGTGTTAAACTTATTTGTTCTACATAATACAGTTAAAAATTATAAACATCTATATGTACTTTCAATCAAGCTAGCAAGATTTCTCCTGAGAAGACTCAAAATTCCAAAAGCCTTAAAACCGTTCATAAAGTGAACTTCCTATTTCACATGCACTTCTAAACCTAATTAAGGAGAGCAATGTATATCAGTATCTGTAAAAGCACAATGTTGCATCCGATGTTTCTTCCAGATGAAAAACTCAGTCATTACTGTTACCTTTCTTTTTAAATAGTGTAATGAATATTTCCAAATAAATAAAAAATGCCTTTTTCCCTAGTATAAAATGTGCTTTTTGAAAGCATATGCTTTCTCTTTCAATGTTAATTACAGACTGAATTTTTAACTTCCCTAAACCATTAGTTGTGACTTTGATCAGACCCCAGTTCCCCCAGCCTGGGTGCTGTTTCAGACATCAATAATTCTAATTAAAACAACTCTGAGATATGACTACATGATTTCTCTAAGCAATTAAAAATGTGCAACTGAAATAAGTAGAAAATCTTAAGAGGAAAGCCAGCAGACAATAATAATAATAATAATAAATAATAATAGTAATGTTATTGTTATTATACATTGCACTTCTATATTGTCCTTCATCCTTGTATGTCAAAATACTTCTTAATAGCATAATACTTTGTTACGAAAAGAAAAATATAAATAGCCTCTGTTTATTTGCCTATCTGAAAGGGGTTCAATTATTCACGATGAAGATACAGTCACTGCTTGCTGCATGAATAAGACCTCCACATACTAAAATCACACATTTATCCAAACTGATTTGTGCCCTTCATTTCATTAAATTAACAAAGTTTTATTTTACCTAAGTTGAATTCAATTGTTTTCATTAGCATTTCCAAAGGAAGGAGTTCCTCATAGTAGTTGGTTTTACAATTTGAAGACTACAATATAATTTACTCTCTTCAAATGCATTAACCTATAGAACAAGTGTCCTCAAAAAATGTATCTGCAAAAGCTGGAATGTAAGATTTTACTGGACTAGGAGGATCACCTAGAACTTCGTAGGCTCTACATGGTCTCAGTACTAGTGCTTGCGGGCTTGGGGTGGCTGGAAAGACTTGGTGAATCTGGCTAGATGAGTAAATTTGGGATTAGAAGCAACTGCTACTTGGGGTCTAACATTGGTGCTACTACCGTCACTGTGTTTGATCTTCAAAAATTATTTTGCATTTCTGTTTATCTGCAAGCAAATATTTTTGATACTACAAAAATGTTTAGTAGCTCTTTGCATACACTTCAGAGAGTATGTAGATGAAAGAATGAATATACAAAATGACATCATTTCACAAAGAGATTTCGTATATGGATATAAGTATACACACAGTCTGTGTTTCAGAGCTTCATTATCAGTGAAATGAGGTTGATCTGCAGCACAGGGAATACCAAAACAAAAAAAATCCCAGCTGTCCTATGCATATTTATGCATTTAGGAGCAAGACTCATTTGGGGGTGGGGGGGAGGAAAGTCAGGATAAACAGAGCACTTATCCTGTCCCTTTATATTTCTTTCCTTAATTGATCTGGATTTACATCTTTCTTCAGAAACTGTGGTCTCCATCCTGCATATTAGATCCAGATCAGAGACTGGGTGAGGTGAGCTACTCCAGACACTGTGACAACTGTGACTCATGCCATGAACACAGACAACAGCAGTGGTGGCTTAGCCTGAACATCAGAGGACATGAGCAAGAAAAGGGTTGTAGAGGAAACTGTTCCACAGTAGAAAATATATCCTCAGCTAACAAATAGAAACAGACAGTGGAAATTACTCTTAAGGCCACATGAAATCACCTAATATGTCTCAGTCTGTATGATTTAAATCACTTGAGAGTCAGTAAAAAAGATGCTTACTGCCTGAAAGTGACTTAGGACAATGGTGGCTATAAAACAAATGAGCACTAAGTGCCAGTAAAGCATGTGGCATGCAACTGGCAAGGAACTTGGGACCACCAAAGCAGAATATAAAATATCTGGCTTTCCAAAACAATGTTTTCACACATTGTGAAACACAGCAGAGAAAAGGCAAAATGACAGATGTGCATTTTATTTGGTTCTTAACATGTGCCAACTTAGAAATCATATAGACTGTCACCCAAATTTATGAAATACAGTAAAAGAAGATGCCTTCCGAACTTATCCTTTGGTTATCTAACCCCAAAATTCACCAGTATTTTAGATGCAGATCTTATTTTCTGTAATATCTAGTCAAAATACCAATTTTGTATTTTGCTTTAAGATAGGGTCATTTATTATACCCCTATGGATATTTCTTAGTAAAACTACATTATTTTCCAGTAACTGGAAATTTGGTCTTTCACAGATTTTCAGTCTTAGGAATAATTTTAGTTCAAACCACATCATCATTTCCCCTCAGTTTAAGAAGGACGTTGAGATGCTTGAGCATGTCCAGAGGAGGGCAACAAGGCTGGTGAGGGACTTGGAATACAAGCCCTATGAGCAACGTTTAAAGGAACTGGGGTTATTTAGCCTGGAGAAGAGGAGGCTTACAGGTGACCTTATTGCTCTTTACAACTTCCTGAAGGGAGGTTGTAGTCAGATGAGAGTCGGTCTCTTTCACCAGGCAGTAACTGACAGAACAAGAGGACATAGTCTCAAGCTACGTTAGGGAAACTATAGGTTGGATATTAGGAAAAAATTTTTCACCAAAAGAATAATAAAGTACTGGAATTGTCTTTCCAGGGAGGTGGTAGAATCACCATCTCTGGATGTGTTTAAAAAAAGACTGGATGTGGCACTTGGTGTTATAGTCTAGTTGAGGTGTTAGGGCACAGGTTGGACTTGATGATCTTAGAGGTCTCTTCCAACCTCATTATTCTGTGATTCTGTGATCAATTAAGAGTTGGGTTACTTTCAGGCTATACTTCATATAACACCTCCTTCAGATGCTTCCTTAGAAGAAGCATCAGGCATTAGAAACACCCATTTCTCTCCACTCACTGTAACAAGAGGTTTAGCTGACTACCTCAAGGCAGACATCCATGATCTCTCTCATTAGAACGAGGTAAGAACAACTCTATTTCAGCTGGCAAACCATGAATCTACACGAGAAAGACTCAGTGAACTGTGCTGAAGGGGTCTGCAAATGTACATTACGTGTCAGAATCTCAGACTAATTCAGACTGGCTGGGGTGTCAGAGGTCTCTGGACCAAGCTGCTTTATCCAGCAGGGCCCATAGCGAGGGCAAACCAGAGCTGCTCAGCTCAGAGCTGGAGGTGTGGAAAACCACCCCGTTCCAGTTTAGATGTGTCCCCTGGAGATGTCATGTCCTCCTTGGCTGATGCAATTCTGAAGGAGCAGCAGTAACAAGTGCACAGAGCATACCAGCTGTGAGGAACAGCTCCAGACACCCATGGGAGGCCACTTCTCAGAAAGCTGAACATAAATTTGAAGGGCTCATCTTCAGGGCATGTAGACAAGTAAGCTACTGGAGCTGTTTTGGCCTCTTTAATGGTCCAGTGGGAAAGCTTGGATGGAGGAAAGAATTTAAAAACCATGAAAACAGGGTATCTAACAGTGCTTGAAGGGAGATCTATTTTACAATAAACCTGCTTTTTATTTTTCTTTTAACCATTTTTATATCTTCCGGCTTTCTTCCTTCCTTTTTATTTTCTGATATAGAAAAAAAAGTTCATGTGACAATATAAAGAAAAGGTAGCACAAGGAAGAGTATTCCATACACTAAATAACACAAACTCTGCCATTTTACAGACCATGCTTTGAGCTTTGTCCTAGGCTGGCTCTTTTTTGGTTGCTTTGACTATACCAGAAAGGTACTCCTACCCTTTCAAAGTCAAACAACCCACATATGCTCTGCTGGCAAAACCTTGATCAAGTTTCTTGCCTTCTTGCACCTGCCAGTGATCATTCATCACCTCCTTTGAATTTTTTTTCCACTAACACCTATGTAACAGAGTTTTCGGCCTAAGCACACATGGAACATTCCTCCATTTCCAAGATGAGACTAGAATCTTCTGAACTACTTTAAGAGTTTTCATATTTTATAATAATTTTCATCAAAGTTTAAATTTTTACCTTCATTTATATTGCTTTTAGTCAAAGGCATCTCTTCTAGCCCTGTTAGAATACCGAAAATATTAAATGAGAACTGGGTTTCCTAGGAAGAACTGAATATTTATGTCTTTATTTTTCAAGTTCATTATGATGCTTAAAAATATTAAAAAAATAAAATTGTTCCCTCCATTAAAGGCCATCAAAATAATACACAGTGTATGAAGAAATCCCTTTTCCAAACGCTGCCAGCCCTGGAGCAATCTACAGAAGCTATTTCATGACACATAGTTATGCAGGCAAAGACAAAGAGAAGTGCCCTTGACTACAAACATTAGACTTACTTTAAGGATCAGAATTTTCCAGAGAGAATTTTTCAAGAACCTAACCCTGGCTGTGTCAATACCAGAGACCATATTGTGGTGAAAACCAGCTCAGCTTCTGATTTCAAATTGCTGTGCATTCACCTTGACATAACAACAACTGTAAAGGTACCATTTTCCCTAATACAATTCCCATCCTGATGTGGAGATATAGGATCACATTTGAGCTCCATGCACTGCAGTTTCAGGAAGGAGATGCAATCCCCTAGAGTGCTACGTTCCAAACATCTCATGTCAGAAAAAATAAATACAAAAAAAAGTCAGGATAGAAAACTTAATTCTGAATGAAAATTCCTTTTTTTTTTTTTTTTTTTTTTTTTTTTTTTTACTACATCAAAGCATGTCCTGATTGTTGCAAAGGTGCAATTTGGCACTTGGATCAAAGCATCTCCTGGCTCTGTTGTGTTGAAGCTGAAGTGTCAAATGGTTCCACTGCAACACTAATAAGAAATGCTTTGATGTACTTACATATACGTGTGTGTGTGTGTGTGTGTAAAGCATTTTAGCAATTACTTAGTAACCTGTAATATTTTAAAAATAGTTTACCTAACTATAATTTCTCATTATGATATGTCACTGAAGCTACCCCAACCATTGCATGACTGTTACTGACCTCCTTTCAGGCAAGATGGAAACAATCTCTGAAGTAACCCTTTGAAATGCAGACATTTCCTGTGGAGGGGTATTTGGTGTGTTCATCAGAGAATGCTGTGCAGGGGGCACAATGACAGGGCTAAAGAATATCACTCAGGTGCCTTCTGATTAAACTAGAGTTGAGGGACAATGCTCATCCTGAGCCAAACATCAAGAAGACAAGAAATGGTGTATTGGGAAGAGATGGCCTGGAGACTGCGATGAGATGTCCATCAGAACAAGTCCACAGAACTATCTCCTACCCCTGGTAAATTGTGTCTCCACAGGTTAACATCAAATCATACCTGATCTCATTCCAAAACAAGTACTTCCGAAAGATGATTAAAAAACAGGGATCCCCAATTCTCTCCGCGGATAGCAGAGACCTGGCTCTGCTCCCTAGCACCAAGAGCAGCTCCTGCATTTGTAAGGGAACAGAGTGCATCCCTCCCAGAGCACCGACTTCTTCCCAGCCACTCCCAGCTACAGGGGGCAATTAGCCTTCCCATCAGGACTCTAGAACAGGGCATGTTCAACTACACTGGGATGTGTAGAAAGGGAAATCAAAAGACTCAACTGAACATGTGTCAGCCTTGGATCTCTGGGGAGAACAATTTCCAAATATATTGTACCAAGTTTGTGTGGCCAGGATTTGGTAGTGATGGAGCTAGAGGGGTGGCTTCTGTGAGGAGCTGTCAGAAGCTTCCACCATGTCCAGCAGAGCCAATCCCTCGAGACTCTAAGATGGACGTGGCTGAATCCTACTCTGATTTTATTAGCAATAAATTCAATTAATTTCTCTAATTCAAGCTTGTTGTACCTCTGCGGTTATTTGGTGAGTGATCACTCCCTGTCTTTATCTCAACTCATGAGCCCTTCACTACATTTTCTATCCCTGTCCAGCTGTGGAGGGAAGAAAGAAACTGAGGAGCTCCACTAGTCAGAGCAGGTGCTGGTAACACCACAATTGTGGGTTCAACCCCCAGGTGAACCATTCACTTAAGAGCTGGACTTGATGGACCTTGCGGGTCCCTTCCAACTCAGAATGTTCTGTGACCTGGTGGGTGCATGGCATCCAGGCAGGGTCCACCCAGTACAGACAAATCTCTTTGCAATCTCACATTTTTCACTGTAAAAAAGATTAGAAATTCTATTTCAGGCTTCAGATTAACAGTATTGAAAAAATAATAAAAAAAATCCAATATCATAATATTGATATTAATAATACTATTGATAATAATTCTCCTAATTTTTTAGTTCTGCTTCACAGTTCCAACGCATGACTAGAAGTGAGGGAAAGTAGAGTACATTGTTGTTTTAGCTCTACAAAGGACCCCCTCTGAAGTTGCTGAGAAACAAACAATAAGTTGACAGTTTTTCCTTTTAACTTGAGACAGTTTTTACCATTTCCAAGAAAACTGAATAGACTGTCAGTTCAAATTAATCAGTTGGATTTCTCAGATAGACATTATTGTTCTCGTTATTCACCACCTTCTTATTTGTCTGCACTACCCTTTTTAGCAAAACACTGTATTATTTTTCTTCTGATTTTAAATATCCCCTTTGGTTCTACAGCTCATAAAATTCTGCTTCTTGAACAGCATAATGCTATTACTTTATCTTTATTTCTGCATAACTTATCTCTAAAGCTTGTGGTCTCCATTGATTTATAATTGCTTACCATTTACTATACTGATAGTTAGAGACAATTTACTGATATACATTAGCATGAGGACAGAAAAACAGTTGTCTATTTCAATAACTTATTGCAAATATATCTGAAGAATGCCAGAAAATAACTGATCTATATTCTGAAGCACTGGTTGTCAAATGCTGCTTCTGCTAACATTAAAAGAATTGATAAATCATATATCGCATCATTACCTTTTGAAAATTTATTTTATGTTTTTAAACCTTCATGTTTTCTTTTTTTTTATATTACTTCTTAACACAGTATGCAGTCTTTGTGCAGACATGAAGGATTTTAATTAACTTTGGTTTCTTAAGATAATTTGGGCTGTTGCTACTTGTTACAGTTTCTCCAATTTGTACTATAATTTCATGGCTCAACACTAATATATGTGCTAGTACCACTGTTAAGCCATGAAAAGCCAACACGAGAAGAAAGAAATATATACCAACAGCAATACCGAAGATGAAATTTTAATATTCATATTCCTAAAGAATTTGTAGAAGTATTTTCAGATTCACAGGACACAATACTTCAAACATACCAAAACTTATCTTTTGACACGCAAACATTTTCTCTAAAAGTAAATTCTAACTTCTTAACTGCATCAAGAATTTATCATTCACCCAACATGTTATAGGTACTTGCTGTAATATACGTTTCACAGACACAGAAAAATGAGCCTGGAGTGATGAGGGAAGCACCTCCAGTCACTTAAGTTAGTGGCCTAGTCAGTACTAAAATCTATATTCCATGGATTTATTTCCTGACAGTAGACATTAAATTACACCACTGCAGCAACACTTCGTAAATATGACAGTTTGGATCACGCTTAATAATTAATATGTGACTTGAAACTCTATTAAGTATCCTGAACAAAATTTGTTACCCAGAAAAGACTGAGCAATTTCATAGAGAGAAAAGAGAGTACCTTTCATTCCTGTTATTTGGTACTAAATTAAATGCCTTGTCTTTTCTAAATATAAGTAGCTTCCTATTTGCATTACAATTATACTGTGAAACTTTCTGTGGATAAAGAAGTAAGTTCAGGGAGCAGCATTTTGGCCCTTTAATCTCTTGGGAAGCAAAAATGTGGCCAGAAAGAAAAAAGAGAAAATGAGAACAAATGGTGAGGCTACAAAAAAGCATGTGTGAAATGATGATAACAGTTCAGACCAGCCCCAAAGAGCTGATAAAGATATATTTCTATGTATTAGTACTTCTAATAAATAACAAATTTCAGCTCTGAAATGAACCTACTTGTAAAACTTTTTTTGAAGACTGTTCCATGCCTCACTGCTTCAGCTCCAACAGCCACAAGCTATTCCATCCACACAGAAAGGACTATACTTCAGGGTAACTAGGAACACCCTCTTTTTTCCAGCCCACTGGATTTTGTCAACTTTTTTAAAATTATAAAAAAGCAAAAAAGGAAAGCATTCTGGTGCTAGAGTCCTACAGTAGCTGTGCCACTGATCTGCTGGACATATTATTTGAATTTATATCCTGCAAAGACTATTTGGGAATGGGGATGTGGAGAGGAGCATCACTCTCAATCCTCGGGGCAGGATGTGAGAGACAGGGAGAGATGAGCAGTGAGAGACAGGGAGGTGTAGCCATCCCTGGATTAAACAGTTATTGCTACTGGAGGCCAGGAGAGACATGCCAACACCCTCCTAGGAATCTGTGTCCATGTTTATCACCCTGGGCAAACCAGTCTTTATTGGTTTCTGCAGAGTAGAACACCAACATCAGCAGACCTTAAAAGGGACCCTCCCTCACACCCTGCTCTGGGCACACCTCAAGCACAGGGAGTCATCCTAAATCAAAAATTTGAGATTAAAAATACTAGTAGCCACTCTGTAAGCCATGTACAACCACAAACAGAAATGCTCTGCCTAATGTCTCTGACCAAAAGCAGCAGTTACAGCTGGGTCAAGTGCGTGTTTCTAGGAGCCCAACTCCAGGGCAGGATTCTTGGAGCACTCCAGTTAATGGGTCTCAATAAAGCTTATTGCAGAGTTTTAGTTACATTGGCTTTGGCATGAAGTGCAGGGCTGGGCATCCCTGATAAAATAGATTAACTGGATACATACAGAAGCAGAACATATGGCCTCTAGGACATCCTACATGTGATAACAGGAGCATTCACAGACATATAATTATAGAATTTAATGAGCGGCTACACAGTAGGACATATACATTCTTCACAGCCCCATTAGAAGTGACTAAATTGCTTTGGAGATCCATGCTTTTCCAACTATGCCATCTCAGTATACTCACCAATAAAAACAGAATAATAATACCCTTAAAGTTCATGGAAACTTACTGATAAAAAAAAAAAAAAGAACTGGGGAAGGTAATTTGTTTACACAGTTGTCTTAGAGCTCCTCTCATATTTTTATAAAAGACACAAAAAAGTAGGCACAGCTTTGGTTGGTTAGACTGGTACAACTTTGGAAAGCACTGCCAATGCCAGGAAATACTGGAATTTCATTCTGAAAGAAAGAAAAAGTCTTGCCTAATAGAAACTGAACAAAAAGTAATGATATAATGTGCTTTGTGATTCTGCTCAAGAGCTTAGCAATAATAAGTATTTCTACTAAAAGTAGGGGAATTATCAGTGAGAAATTAGTGGGGAGGCTGAAGACCATGTTAATCAATCAGAGGACAATAGAGTAAGGAAGATTAGCTTTGTTGAAAATGGCAAAAGCTATCTAGAATTTATCAACAGAAGCATTTGTAACAACATAAAGCTATTAATGCCATGAAACAGTTATGCTTATCTCGATACAATTATTTTTCAGCTCTGGACAAGAATAAAAAAAAAAAAAAAGGGCAAGAAGTGAAGAGAGGCACTAGGACATACAACGATCTGTTTTATGAAATGTACTGTTCCTCACTTATTTTGCCTGGCACATTCAAAGTCAAGAGGAGATATTATCCCTTTATGTAAACACATTAGGACAAGTAATAAAAAGGGTTTTTTTTTCTCATTTGAGAGGAAAAATGACGAATGGAAGAACACTAATACAAGTGAGCATTAACTGTCAGGAGTAAGTCTTGAATAGAAATCAGTGGAGAACTCCTAGCCATAAGAAAGAAATGTCTGAAATATCATTTTAAACTGAGGAGCAAGAAAGTAACTTTTTATTTTTAAAGAAATAGCTATTTTTAGGACAGATCTTACAAATCCATAAAGAGGACTATGTGACACAGTCTCCCATGCTAAGTGAGAACTAAATTAGATCATCTGAAAGCTCCTTATGCAGGAATAAAATGCTAGAGACTTTATTATTTTATTAATGATATTTGTTAATATGCAATAAAATACCAAAGGAGACAACACTGTTTATTTTTCAATATATGAGATACCACATGGCAAACTCTCATTTTCCCTTTCCTGTCTAAACAGAACTTGCTTGATTGCCATTGTAATTTTATTCTTTGTTATCAAATCCTGGCCATCACGCACCAAGAACCCTTGCTTCTTCCCAGACCAGCCAAACAGTGCTCTGAATACAAAACATGGGCTTCCTTCAGACAGCAGGACTGAAGAAATGAAAAGTAATGATGATTAAACACATATTTTTCAAAAATGTTTGTTACAAATGCAACTTCTGCAATGTTGCTGGAAACCAGCCAGATCTAGCTGGATATAAACCTCATCTCCTCCAAGGAACTACCTTCTCCTTCACATCAGACCCAATAGAGCCTAAGAGCTAATTTAAAAACATTACAATTTCTTGTTCAAATGTGCAATTAAGAAGAGAAATGAAGATTGAGATTAGCAATGGCAGAAGATCTCTAAACTTTATATTACACAATTAACATTTTAAATAGAGTAGGTCAAAATAACTAGGCTTTTTAGTTGTTTGCAACATTGGAAAGTGAAACAACCATGCTTCAGGTCAAATAATGCTTCCTTTATTTTTCAGCATTATTTTAATGTTTTCAAGGGTTTGTAAAAGCTGTTTCACATTGAAAATGGGAAACATTTGCAGACGTTTCCAATGCTGCTCCCAAGTTTACAAACAGATACAAAATCACAACAGACTCTTGCATCTGGAATAGCCATACAGGAAATCTTGATGTGTTGTCAATTACTCTCTCTATGTGTGCAGGCAGATTTATTCTCCTGGAAACAGCTCATTTAATCAACCTCTGACTACTGAAATTAATGAAAGTTCAGGGCTCAGGGTTACAAATGATCATCTCACAATGCTCATTAAGAGGACTGCTGAGCAGCAGTGTCATACAGAAATATTCTGATTTATTTAGCAGAAAGTGGGTAAATAATGCAGGCCAATTTTCAAGAAATTAGTAGAGATGAAATAGAGTTGAGTCATTATGCTCAAGGCTGTTCTACCTTGGATATTTTTGCTGGCCCAGCTCCTCTTCCCTGACCATCCATGCCAGGAGAACTAAGCGGCAGAGTAAGACCTGGAGCAGATCACAGCCTGAGTGTGATGCCATACCAGAATGAAATCAAAGCCATCATCACCTCGGAAGGAAGGGACAAAAGCACTGTGTATCCTCTCCTGATGTTCACATTCCTGAGGGTCTTACCTACAGTATTATGTCCACCAAAGAGCAGGTGACAAGCTTAATGGCAACATGGATCAACTCAAGATCCAGAGGGGAGGACAGCAAAATACATGACAGGTCTAGAAAACATGGATTCAAGGCAATAATGGGAGGGGAAATAATATATAGGTGAATATAAACTGAAGATACAAAAATAGGTCTTAATTCTGAAGAGAACTGAAGTAGTATGCTAAATTATAGCAAAATAGATTTAAGATTTTAAGTCTCAAGTTTCTATTCTGTCACTTACTTCTGCAAACTCAGGGAGTGATAAAATTCCAATTTCCTTACACATCTCTCATTACTTTAGTGCTCTGGTAAATGCAGCTATCTGGGGAAGAAGAAAAAGCAATAGAAATCCCTGAATTCAGATCTTGGCACTGAAGAAAGGAAGAACCAAATGTCCCAGATACTGTGTTTAAAATTCTTTCTGGCCCACTGGGAGATACTTTTTTATATTCTACTATGAATTTAAGCACAGTTTGATACTTGTAAAATCCTTCCTAATCCTCTTCCTGGCAATAACTCAGTAGCCTACCACAGCCAGTTTGGTGGGATTCTTTTCTATTTCAGCTTTTTACCTTGGTTTTCCCAAGGTGTCTCACAGATCACAAAGCGTCTAGAATTTTGCTGAAGAACCATCCCATTAAAGAGTTTTACCTCAGAGAACTGGAGTTTGCCAGCTCCCTAGAATCAGGATCTCAAGAATTTTCTGAGCAGAGGATGACACTTTGTTCAGCCAGATTCACAGATGAAGTATTAATAGTGTCAATGAGAAACCTCAATAGAAGAAAGAAAAAAATTAAGTCACACATCCCAAGAAAATGTACTCAGCTGCAATTCATTACTGCCAACTAACTCAACAAAGTTACACTATGGTAAAACCAATTTGAGGCAAAGAATTTGATTTTATTCTGATCAAAGGCAGCAATATGTTTGATCCCATTTTAAGGCAGTTCTCTGCATTTTCTATTTGGGAAATAGAAATTTTAAGGGTATTAAAGGCCAAATGCCACAAACCATACATACATAGAATGGAATATATAAATTACATCACAAGATATTGAAGGATATCGCCATGACATTTTCACTGAAGAAACTCACAGCTCTGTTATTGTCTAGAAAGCTGCCTGTTAACCCCTAGGTAACATTTGATTCATAATTAAAATAACACAAGCATATTCCATTTACATTTTTAATGAATTTCCAAAAATACTTTGGACATTAGCTAGCAAGGTGATATTGTGGTGGAAAGAAACACAAGCTCTTGTACATGAGTAGCAATGAGTGAGAAGAATCAGACAAGAGAGTGAACTTTACCAACAAACCTGACCAACACAGAGGCAGTGTGGAAAAAAGTAAAGAAGAAATCCATCCCCCATACTACCACCTGTATTTCTCATCTGCTAGAAGGCCACTTGGTTTTTGGAGTACAGCAATCCTGTAAAGGTGGTGTTAAGCATGAGTTTATGCCCATTCTCATCACCACTCCTAAGAAGAACATTTGAGAGTTTAAGTTGTTCAGCCTAGAGAGGAAAAGCCTCCTGGAGGATCTTACTGTGGCTTTTCAATAATTGCAGGGGGCCTATAAGAAAGATGGGGATAAGCCTGTTGTGATAGGACAAGGAGTAATAGTTTTAAACTAAAAAAGGATCAATTTAGATTAGGTAATGGGATAAAGCTTTTTATACTGAGGATGGCAAAACACTAGAAGAGGCTTCGCAGAGAGGTGGTGGATGCCCCATCCCTGGGAACATTCAAGACCAGATGGGACAGGGCCCTGAGCAACCAGATCTAGTTGAAGAAGTCCCTGCTCATTGCAGGGGGTCTGGACTAGATGAGCTTTGAAGACCTCTTCCAGCCCAAACCATTCTATGGTTTCCCAGTGAAAGCACTCAAGCTGTACTATGCCTGCCAAGCAATCCTAGGCTGGCTGAAAAAGATGCCTTTTTTTGAGAAGAGGTTTAGGAAACGCTTCTTGCTGCTTCTCTACTATTATTTGTCTCTTCTAAGGGGAGACAGAAGGGGAATTCCAAATTCTTCCCCCTCCCTCCTATCTCAGAGAGGCACCAGATGCCCCACTTGGCTGCAGAATGCCACTGCCCCTCCACAGGGGATTGGTGGGGAGCACCAGTCCTGCTGTGGTTCTTGGCTTGGCTGAAATGGAGCCCCAGCTCTGCTCATGAGACGGGAAAAGGAGGAGTTCTCCCACATCCCCAAAACAGCTCCAAGAGCAGCAGATCCACAGAGTGGCTCTCTGCAGAGCAAAGAAGCCAAACCTTTTGAGCCCAGCTGGGCTGGCCGTAAAAGAGACAGAGAGAAAATTCAGTGTAAGACAAGCCTGAAGCATAACCAGCTATTGAGGCTGCTCCCATTAAAGAAGAAACACTGTAATGATTGAACCACCAAAACTTCTGGTTACAACTTGGCAGTGGTTTGTATATGAGCAGGTGATACCTTAAAAACCAATATATTTTCTTCTTTTATTATGGAGGTAAAAAAAGTGGAAGTATGTATTTTGGACTTCTGTATTAGTGAAAGAAAAAAGGGCTTTCAGGCAGAAATGGACCCTGAAAACCAGAAGGTTTTAAGAGAAGTGTCAGTCACAATCTGTAATTACTTCCACTCCAAATTATGACACAGGTGCTGACTGAGATTTTTTAAGCAACATATGCAGCAATACCAGGTGGCTAATCTGCAGATTACTAGGACCAAGAAAAATCATTCAGGAACTCAGGATATTGCCATCATTCATGCCTCCTACTGTTCATGAAGTGAACTGAACATATTGTAAAAGAGGATCTTGCTTAGCCTTATTTTAATCACTTCTAAATTGGATACAGTTCTCTCTTCACCTTGTCCTTTTACAGTATTACCTAGTCTCCTAAAAATCATCATAAATCACCTGTGAAGGTTATGCATTAGAGTGCTTTCAGAAGTAAGACTCATAAACCTTGTCAAAACGTACATGCTGCGGGGTGGTATTTTGAACTGGAATATAACCATTGCCTTTAATCACAAGACATTTTCTAAGAAACTGTTTTATGTGAAAGAACAGCGCTCACATATGAATTAACAGCTGAATTTCTATCATACCTGTCCATGTTGATTTTGTCAACAGAACTACATTTTCCTTCAGCCTATGGCTGAATGATCCTATATGACAGTAAAAAAAAGCCCTGATTTTCCCCTGAGATCTGCCAAGATCAAAGGACTGGGAAGGTCAGCTTTCATGAATGTTTCCATGGGCAACTGGTCATACCAGAACTGGATGTAGGGAACCTTGTGGAGATACTGATTTTTAACAGCAGTAATGATAGCACTGCATTCTCCTGTAAAGAAGTAGCACTTCTGACCTTGCTCATCTTTGACATCTAAAATGTGTCTACACATTGTTCAATGCAGACAGTTTTGAAATACTCACAAAATCAGAACTGACACAATTTCTTGTAATTAAAGGAATGAAAATATTGTGAAACATTCCAAGCCTCAGACCAGGTCATAACTGTGGAACATAATCTTTGTGACACCATACCTGTAGTCACAAAGCTTACATTCCACAAGTATGACCTGGTCAGAAAGCAGCTCTGCCCTTTCCCTACTGCATGCTCAGGACTGAAGTTCTGTCCAGCTCACCCAGAGACTCCCAGCCAGCTCACACACTGAGCCTGAATGGCACTTTGAAAAAGAAATGGGGCAAGTCGGGGAATGAAACTGCGTTTAGTCAGTGGCTGAGCATTCTGCACAGAGTGCACAAAATTCTGTTGAAATTCTGTCGGATTGTCAAGCTAAAAAATATGCAGATAACATATAAAGAGTGACAAAATGTACTGCCAAATCTCTACTATTATTAGCACACTTAATATCTTACCATTAAGCTAAACTGCCTATGTTGACCGTGGTTATCTAAGGAAGTATTTGTATTTTTCCAGCACAGGAGCAGATGAGGTTGGAACCCAAGCTATCTGTCCACACTGAGCAGCAACACTTATCTTTCCTTCAGATCTGTGGGTCAGATAGAAAGAAGATACAGAATGCAGAACTGCCCACCTCAGGAAAGGCAGCACATTCTTTGTCATTTCTTTAGCTGTTCTGGTGCGCAAGTGGTTTGTTTAGGGCTTCACTACACTCAAAAACACCCCACCCCCTGCCCCCCCCCCCCCCCACCCACCAAAAAAAGGTGTTTCAGAGAAACGGTTAAATCACCCTGTGCGTTCTGGGTGAGAGAACTATACATAAAAGAACTCCATTCATACCTGCCATGAACAAGAACAACAGTATTAACTGAAGAATAACATTTAAGCAGCCAAACTATTTAACTCAAGGCACCAGGAGAAATCATCTGATATTCAGAGGATTACATATATCTTTTGATTAGCACAGCCAGTACTCTTGTTTCATATCCTTGACTAGAAAGACCAAATCAGCATAATCTTATAGTATACATATAAAAACCTGTGAGGTTTTTTTTATAAAAAAGAGATGCAAGTTTTGGCCTTCCATAAATCTGAGATCATTCTCCTTCCTCAAAAAAATGTATTTAACGAACAATAATAGAGTAATTTGACATGGCAAAATACAGCCTTCTTTTCTTTGAAGGAATGGAATTCATCTAGAATGATTATCAACAAGGAAGGCAGTTCCTGAAACTCAAGACCTACAGATCAACTTGATATGGCCATTTTTCTTCTCTGTTATACCGTCTCAGACCAGATAAGGAAAAAACAAGAGAGAACATGGGACAGTCAGGGAAACACACAATAATCTTCAGCAGAGGATCAAAACAAGCTTTAAGCAAACTAACTCTGGGTTTCATTTTCTTATAAAAGAAATGAATTTGTTTCCAGGGTGCTTGAGCAGCAGGACATCTATGAGTAACCAAAATAATATGCACCTCAAGCCCAAAAGTGCCATTATTTATTTTAGTCACAGAGTGTAAGAAGTTGTCTTCACAAAGCAGCCTCTTTCCACCCTTCCCCAATCAGACTACTTGCTGCATTTTAAGAACAGACACACAAACCCATATGGAGCATCACATCTAATTAGTTTTTGTTGAATTGCATGCAACATTCCCTGAGCATTGTGTGGATTTGACACACTCTAAGACTCTAGTTCAGCTGTCTGTTAAAATTTAAAAATATTTAAGGTCTTGCTCCCTTTTTTCCTTTCTATATTGATTCTGTAAGATAAGACAAATGCCAAAGAAAACCACTGTTTAGCTACAGAGATTAACAACAACAGTCAAGGGCAGAGGGGTTGGGTAAGAGAATGAAAAATAACTCAAATGCTCTGGCTCACCAAGAATGAAGCACAAATAAAATCGAGCAAAAAGACCAGTAAAAGTTATCACCACAAGGTTCTTCATGCAGCCCCAAGCAGGCTCCACTACAGTTAAAAGAAGTCAGAGTGCTTTAAAGCTCATTAGGAGCCTCATTTTATCAGTCACACACCAACACATTCGATCTTTTTTCCTAAACCTGGAGAAAGCATCTGTTTTCTTTCCTCCCCGGGCAAATCCGTCTTTCTGCACCAAGACAACAGCCCACAGAAAAGTGAGCCACAATGACGACCGTGTTGTCATCAGCTCCAGGAAAAGCCATGGCCTAGCTCTAGCTCTACCAACAGCTTCCTTTCAATAAATTCAAGAATTTCATACATCAGCTGAGAAATTCACAATTTTCAGTTGCACAAACACCATTCTCACATGGCAGCCGACTGCCATCGGATTTATGAAATCCTCAATTTCCAGGTATGTCCATGAAATCTACCACAAAGTTTGCAGTACAAAGAAAAAGGGATAGAGGTTAAGAGACCTCTCTTCACCAAGAAAATTGCACAGTCTCATTTCAATTGTAGGACCATTTTTCATCTATACTCACAGGGGAAAGTAGGAAGAGGTAGAAAAGAACAATTATAGTTTATAATTGTATCAAAGGGTTTTATAAAATGCATTTTTGTTTGTTTGCCTGTTTTTGTGGATTGAAAGAAAAACAAGAAAAAACCAGTAGTTCAGAGGAGTAGCTGCCATCATACTCATGGAGGTGCATGATCTTGTTTCAAAGAATTGGGACAGTGAGAACAGTTCCAGACTTACTGTTCTTATTCAGACTTCCAGCAGTGAAACCACTGATACATTTCCTACAATGTTTCTTCCTCACAGCATCCTGTTATAAGTTAAGAACAGATAGCAACATCTATCTCTCACACAATAAAAGAGGGGTTAGAAAGCAGTAAGTGTTTTTGGAGAAGTATGTCCCACAGTTTTGATTTCAAGAAAATACTTGAGCATTCTCACTGGTATTCTGTAGGTGGAGGCTCTTTTGTTTAGATCTCTGTTATTTCTCACTCACACATAAAACCCAGAACAGACTGTAACAGGCCTCAATGAACATAAGGGGTGACATTAAACATGTCTGAAATTTACTGCCTCCTCAGTGTTACTCATCCACCTGTGATATCAGGGTAATTGAACAACCAACAAAGACTGTTCTCTACCAATATGGTGGAAAGAAGAGGTCACAAGACTATCACAAGAGTTTTCTTTTGGAGAGAAGTTAAAAATCTTTACATTTGAAACCCAAAATTTGCTCCACCCTCTCTCTGCAGCCTAGTTATTTAAAATCCTTCCTCTTTTGAGCAGAGAGATTTATTCAAGCCTTGCTTCAGACAGCTTGCACTGAGCGATGCATGGGCAAGAGACAGCTGCTTTTTGTCCTCAGTGGACAAAAACGATGAGTACAAAATGTGGCATGAAAGAGTGTCAGAGAAGTCTGATGGCTCGGGTGACAAGAATCGTGTGCAGGATGTCTACCTGCCACTTGTGCACATTATATTCAGTCCTAACCATTTCCACAGGTACACTGCTGTCAGAAACCTCAGATCTACTCAAAACAGCAAAACAAAGGTCTCCCAAAATACTGAAGAATAAAGAAAATAAATCCAAGCAACTGCCTGTACTCCCTGAAAAGAGAGATGTGAAACAAAGTATTTTTTTTCTTCTAAAAATATGCAGTCAAAAGACTACATCATTTTCTGTGAAAAATTATATTCTTTTTAAAAGCCTTGGAAGTCAATTATACATTGTATTTTAATATTACAAACAATATGTAGTATTTGAAATCATGACTAAGTAATAATAGATGTCAAGAGCAAATTATGTTGAGTAAGAAAATCTGCCAAAATAGCTTGAAGTCAAAGAAAAGGCTTATCAGAGGAAATTATGTCTTTTAATTGTCAAACATGAACATTCCCTGCAGAAGTATCTCCAGTACAAATTGCTCTCCTGGTTTCATGCAAAAAGGAATATGGGTAGTGTAATATGAGGATGTAAAAGGTCATACAAAGATATACACACACAAACTGCCTTTGCTTCTGACATATTTTCCATGACATTAAATTCTTGCCAGCTTCATTATTTATATACTTCTGATGCAAGCAGATTTCAGCAATGAAGACACCAAACAGGAAGGTTAGTTGCAGGCTGGAGCTGTATGTGTCTCTCAGAGGGACCTATGAGAATCACATTCAATAAAATAAATTACATCACAGGGTAAACAAAATTTAACCCAGGTGAAATTAATAAAGCAGAAAATGACTGAAGTAAATGAAGATGGCAGAATGGAAATGTTTTCTGTGAAGATATAGATCCATAATATATTCATAGCCAGAGGCATTAGGATAGTTTCACACCAGTGGATTTTTTTCTAATTTTTAAAGCCCTTTGCTAAAACAAATAATCACATCTACTCCTTGATTTTTATTAATAAATTTAGGTCTATATTGAATTTTAAATTACAGTAAGAAGTCCAACATAGGTGTTGTTTGTTTTTTAAAAATCTCAAATTATTTCCATAGTATTATTCACCTGATAATTCTTACAGCTGCAATACGTTTACAACATGAAGCCAAATTTGCAGTACATAAATTTAAAAAACCTCACATCTAAATGCTGTGATGCTGTCAGAGAAAATTAACAATGAAATAAAGAGCTTGATCTATGAAACATCACAAGAACAGAACTAGCTATGCTACATTATCTACCCATGACCCACATCCATCTAAACAGAGGCAAAAGGAAAAAAAAATTAAAATTTCAAGAACATCTCAATTATTTTCACCACTTGGTTACTATTCCTTAAGCATTATACACCCTCCTCCACTCCAAAGAAAAGGAATTCATGCAATCATCAAAAGGGATTTTATACTCTAATTATCCAAATCTCTGTAAAATAATAAATCATGGAAAGAAGATAAAATATGTAACTAGAAACTGTTTTGCACCATATCAGCACACTGTCTTCTTGCAGAGCTGACTCTACTCCTTCAGAGGTGCAATTAGAGAAATAACATTTTGGGAAAATGCCACAGGTCTTGTAAAAATCATGACACAAACACTGCACCTAATGGTGCTGCCCCCTGCAACAATGCACTAAGAGCGACCAGATGAAATATACCACAAGTTCTCTTTTCCTCACTTACTTTTACTTGATGGTGCAGCCCTTACATCCTCTGCCAGGCATCCTCTCCCACCTAAGCCACTTTAAATGTACACACATGCACAAGAGTGTGCCTACCACAGATCAAAAAACATAATCAGAATAATGAAAATACTATTTTTGTTCCACTTCTTCACTGCTATATAAGAATCCTTCCCCATGGGAGCTACTCAGAGTCATCTGCATAAGTCTACAGATCTAGAATATGTTGTTCCAGTACAGATATCCATTATTATAAAACACAAGAAAAATACATCCAAAATGCAGAATATTAAGGCTGGTTTTTTGTTACTGTTATTTTTCTTACTTATCTCCATAGAGCAAGTGTACACAAAAATCACAAATTGTGGTTTAGAATCAGTAATGTATTATTTAGACACAGACATCCCTGTTTTCTGAAAACAAGCAATGACCTACACCCCACACTACACATATAATGTTATATCAGTCCTGAAAGCATATTTTAGCAGTATTTACAGTTACGCTGAATTTAGATTAGATTATCTCACTTTCAAATTAATTTCTGGAAGTAACAGAATGCTCACAACAACACTGAGCATTTTTGAGAGGGAAGTAGAAGAAAAGTAAATGAAAATTCATGAATACTGTGATTATCTGCCAACATTTACAAGCAATTTTGGCACTCCTTCCTGGGGTGTTCTTAAAAGACATGACTTCAGGCACATATAAACTGTGGTACACATGTATTACATATCCACAAAATATATAGGTGCAACTAAATAGGTACCTGTGATTTCCTTTCCTTTCCTTTCTTTCCTTTCCTTTCTATGGTTCTGAGGAACCATATTCAGCCAAGTCAGCCCTTAACAACAGCAATAATTTCATCTTTACAGTATAAACTCATCTTTTAAGGAGGCTTTACCTTGGCTTTTAATCACCCAAAGGAATAAAATCTTCTGTCTGGCTTTCTTAAGACAGCTGTGTCCTTGGAGATGACTTTGCCAAATTCTCTGGATCTTTACCCATAGAAAGGAACCCAAGACTTGTGATGAGTTTATACCAGGTCTTGCCAGGTTCATCCCTTGCCTTACAATGCCTATTATTGACCTTAATAAACAACTACAATATCCACTCTTTTTATATGGTGAATACTTTAACAGTTGTTTCCAACTAGGAAACAATCTCCATGACCACAAATTGCCATTGCCCATCATATTAGTGCTATTTTATACAGCACACAAAAAAAGATTCTGTTTTAAATTAATAACATGAAAATTAAGATAGATTGTTACGGCTGACCTGCTCAAAACTGGAATCTGTTAGAGTCTGTTTGAATTATATAATTTTCAAATTATTTTTTCTTGCTTATCCTCCCTAAACTGAATTATAAAACACAATCTACAGTAACTCCTCAATCAACTTGCAGGATTGTCAAGGGGTTTTTGGTTTTCCCCCTGCTTCTATGCTGGAAAAACAAACTAACACCATGTACATTCAAAGACTATATACTTTCTGACACAACCTAGAGAAAAGATGCCCTGTGCTAAGTTCTGCTGCCTTACTTGTGGCAGCAGTCCCAGAAAGTACAACCAATCACATCATATGCCAATATGATACACAGACAGAGAAAGGCTAGAATGACACTCTCCATTCTTAAGTTTTGTTTCTGTGCTTACATTCCTCAAATTTTCTGCATGTACATTATCTGATATGTCAGTATGCCAACATTATATGGCCTTTGTTCCATCCACCTTAAACATTCTTTAACACTGTACACTCATACAAAGGTTTTTTCCTGTGAAGATTAAAATTCATCCAGCCAAAATCTTCAGAGCCACAAAAATAAGATATTCAGACCCTTCTAGTTCCCACCAGGGTTTATTCATTCACTAGAGCAATCTGGAACTTGAGGATTGAACACCTTCATCTTGTGTCCAGAAATTTAGAACCATTTACTGCTCTTGGAAGAAGCCAACTATAACTCTTAAGTATTATACAGTTTGTTTTTTTATAATAGACAAACTACAAACTTATAATATATCCCAATATTTATAAAGCTTGATGCTCATAACATCAGATAAGTGACTCATATATTCTGAATTAAATGTTATTTTCAAAATGTTTTTTGAATACATATTACCACTTAATATTCCTTTCATTAATTGCACTTTTTGGATTAATTTTCCCTGGCTAGCATTACATTGAGCTGTACTTTACATCATTATTAGACAACTGAAATCCACATGACTACTCGTAGTGTAAGATAACTTACTGTGGTAAAGACTGACAAAGCCTTTTATCACTCTGTCAGATAAATTATGTTCTCACAAAATCCCTCTTCCTCAAATTTAATAAGTCAAAGTTTTCAGCCTGTTTCAGTAGAACTAACATTATAAATGAAAAGCTTATGAAAACCAGAAAGCCTATAGGTCTTTACAGGTTGATATAATATTTTGATTTTTACCTTTTGCTTCTGATATGGTCAGTCCTTTACATCAGGTATAATTTTTTAAATTTATATTCAAAAGTAAGACATTCTAATAGTGAAAAGTAAAACATTTAGGGAGTTACTCCTTGGTTTGGTTGGACCCTTTTCTTCATGACTCTAAAAAAGCTATCTTTCCTTCAGTGGAAAACAGAAATTGGTTGTTGCACGTACAGGCAGTTATTTTTAGCTTTGACTGACAAAATTCTTCCCTCATTTTACTTCTCAATTTGGTTTAGAAAAAATGTCTATGCCCTTTAAGTCTGGCACTTAATATACAGAAGTGTAAAGAAGAGTGGAACATGAAATCTAGAAATGTGAATATACTATACAGAAGTTTCTTTAACTAGATTGAATTTAGCATTCATGAAAAATCCTATTAAATGCAATGAGGTGACATGTCTTCCATTTTTCCACAAGTTAACAGAGTAGCAATGTCAACTATATCACATGTCTTGCTTTGGATGTTCCTTCTCCCTGGAAGAATTTTCTCCAAAGGAGCTATTTCAATTTATTTTTACAGTGAATCAATTCACTGTTGAAGCTATACCGCAAATGGACTAAGTGACCGATTAAATTTTGTGGATTATAGCAAGAAGATATAATAATGGATTTAACGCAGCAGTTAATTTATTTAACACACAGTAAGGAAACTTTTAGCACAACTAGGACAACTTACAACTGCAACAAAGAAATATGTCGTTTTATAGTGGCTGGACGAGGCAGTAGTGGACTACCTCCTTCTGTAATGTTGTATTTAATTCTTTTCACATTTACAAACTATACATATCATGGAGAGGATCTGAAAAAATCTCCTACAGTCAATTCAGTGAGACAGACATTAGATATAGAGAAATTCTACTCAGTATTGATTAGACTCTGCATCCTCAGTGACCCACCATCTACACATTGAACCTTCTTTCATCTTATTCAGTAATATATACACCTAATAAAACTTGCTGAGAAAAGACAAGGGGAGGAGGGATTGAAAAAAAAAATCAAATCTCTCTTCAAAAAGAAACCTATGACTCAAGCCATCTCAAAAGGGAGGCTTTAGGAATCGCCAGGCATTATCACACCATATCTGACTCCCTAACCTGCAAATGATTAATGGCATCACTGAAGGAGTTGTTGCTGCTATCAGCACACACACCTCAAATAGCATCAGCTGTGACCTCTATCAAAGTTGGAGATTTCTCTATAGAAGAACAAGATTTCAGATGGGAAAATGGAAGAAACCTTCTGAGGGATGAATAAAATCTTTACTTTCTCTACAGTTAATGGAAAGAATTGAAAAACTCTGTGTTGGATATTCCAAGGGCGAAAACCAAAACAATAAAAGGAGGGGGAAAGAAAGGCTTTTCTAGAAAACTGAAGTCCCATCTCAAAAAGCAGCTTCCATTCAATTTAGAATTCATAACCTGACAGGGTTGTAACAGACAAAAACCAAAAATCTCTTGAAATACACAGAGATTTTTCCCCCATTTTTAATTCATTTTGGACTGACTGATAGGCTTTCCAGAGCTGTGGCTGGAACAAGAGGTGGACAGGACAGATGTCCTGGGAGAATGAGTATCAAGGAAAAAGGCCCCTGCCCAGTCACACTACTGTAATGGAAGATTAATCTTTCTCTAACATCAGAATCAAAACTAAGCACAAGGTAATGAAATTTATAGATGGCACAAAACTGAGAGTTACAATGTCAGAATGCACCAGGAGCATTTAGTAAATATTTTATTGTCTCTCTCTGTGTAATTTCACTCTTCAGCTGGATGCCACACATGCACCAAAGCCTGTCTCTTCCCTTCTTAGCTGAACAGGGGAGAGAAAATACAGCAAAAGTTCATGAATTGAGATAAGGACAGAAGAGATGACTTACCAAATACTGTCATGGGCAAAACAGGCTAGAATTAGAGATATTAATTGAATTTATCAATAAAAAAAATCAGAGCAGGATAGTGAAAAGTAAAATAAACCTTAAAACCACCTTCTCTCCATCCCTCCTTTCTTCCCAGGCTCTACCTCCTCCCCCTCAGCAGCACATGGAGATGGGGAATGGAAGCTATGGTCAGATCATCACAGGTTTTTTCTGCTGCTGGGAGAAGCATCCTGCCCCTGTTGCAGTGTGAGGTACCTCCCATGGGAGATAGTTCTCCATGAATTTCTCCCATGTGGGTCACTCTACCTCGGCGTGCAGTCCTTTCAGGTACACCCTGCTCCAACATGGGTCCCCCAGGGTCACAAGTCCTACCAGGACTACCAGCATGGACTCCACTCTCCATAGGCCTGCAGGTCCCTGCCAGGTCCCTGCTCCAGCATGGGCTTCCCACAGGTTCACAGCCTCCTTTGGGCATCCCCTTCCTCTGGTGTGGGCTCCTCCATGGTCTGCAGGTGGATCTGTGCATCCCTGTGCCCTCCATACACTGCAGGGATGGGCTGCTCTGCCTCACTAGAGGCTGCAGGGGAATCTCAGCTCCAGTGCCTGGAGCAGCTCCTGCCCCTCCTTCAGCCCTGACCTGGCTGTCTGCAGGGCTGTTCCCCTCACATGTTCTCGGCCTGCTCTTCTCTGGCTGCAACTACTTCTGCACAATACCTTTTCCTCCTTCTTAAATCTGTTATCAGAGGCATTACTCCCATCACTGGCTGGCTTGGTCTTGGCCAGCAGCAAGTCCATTCTGGAAGGGGCTGGCCTTGGCTCTGCTGGACATGGGAGAAGCTTCTGGCAGTTTCTCACAAAAGCCACCACCCCTGTGACCTTGACAACTACTAAAACCTGGCCCCTCAAACCCAATATAACTACTAAACTCACTTTCTGCAGGGGCTGACACAGCTCACAGGACATTCTTTACCCAATCTATGGTAATGAGAAAACAAGCAAACCGACCAGCACCAGAGAAAACACTAGTCTCCTTCTAGGAAACCTAATCACAAACAATTGACAGAGACAATTTTTTCCTTACATAACCACTACTGATAACTAAACATCTCTCCCACACTGCAGTACCACCTGTGCTCCAAAACATCTAATGAAAAAGTAGAAGATCTTCATAAAACATTGGAATTCAATCCTCGTAAGTAGTCATGTAAGCAAGTAAAATAAACATACTGGCCCTACATTGACTTGTGTGATAAACAGTGTTAATACTTTGATAAAACTCAAGAGAAGAACTAACTTTCTCCTCATGACTACAAAGCAATTTCACTTCTAAGCCTGAAAACTTTCATTGGTTTTCAAGGTCACTGACTCAAATGCAAAAGAAAGGACAGACTCATCCTGGCAACTTGTTGAAACACTGTCTTGAAAATGAGAAAAATCTATTTAATCTCTCTTGAACTGAGTGTGTCTACATCCCAAGTTGGCAATGAACAGGCAGGCTATTATAAAGAAGCTGGCTGGCTGCAACACGTGCAGGAGTGAGGCATGGGATCCTGATCAGAATGTGAGTGCCCTCCCAGTTTTCTCAGCTCTAAAAGCACCTCTGCCTACCAGCTTTGCAACAAGATGATGTGGGAGGGCTGCAAGAACCAGTAAATGGCCCTGCTGAACCGTGCTGTCCAGTTTAGGGATACCACTGCTTCCAAGACAATCCAGTGAGAATGGTGGATGAGCTCACCTTCACACATCCACACACCTGTACTCCCCCTAAGAGTCATTCACACTTAAAACTATGTAATTACCATCAAAAACTGTAAGGATCCATAACCTATCACAGAAATATGCCCATCTATGACATTAAGACATGGGTGCCACTCCACATTTGCCAGACAGCTATTTCAACTGGTAATTTCTCTGGCATTGCTAAAGAAGGCAGAATTCAATTACACAGGCTGAAAACAGGATACAGGTTCAACTGGATCTTTGATGACCAGCAGTGTTTGGGGCTTTCATTTCATGTCTCATTCAAAAGATAAATGAGTACCATTCTGAAGATGAGACTGCCAACAAACAGAGAATGTCTCTTCAGAAAAAAAATAACCAAGAAAGGTAATTTCACTCTTTCACATATAATCTTTACCATTCTGTTTGTCTCTGAAATGACTGATCTACTTAGTAGATACTACATGCTGAAAGAAATAATTCAGATGTTGCACATCTTAAGCAGTAGAAAACTTCAGCTATTGAACTGCCTGAATTGCTAAATCAGAAGTTCATTTTTAAAAGTAAAAAAAAACCTGATATATTTAGGAAGAACTCTATTTCTGCAAATGTGAAGGACTGAATGATTTTTATCATAACATTATAAAAAGATTGAAAATAACTTTGATATATAGCTCCTGGAAGTTCAGTGTGACTGTTATTTTAAAGTTGCTTCAATCATAATGGAACTAGCAAAGGAAATATTCAATCAGAACCATATGAGTTTCCTTTTATGCTTCATACCTACCCCACCTTAAGCACAGTATTATTTTAACATCATGCATATTCCTTCTCTGAGGACTACAGGCATGAAAAAAAAGCCTAACAAAAGCAACAGGAAACTGCAGAGTGAGTTAGTGAGCACTGAACCTGGAATGGGCTTTAATGCCACACTGACAGATTAGTAAGCTTCTTCCAAACACAACGGGTATCACTCTACTGATTTTACTTATTTTTAATACGTTACCAGGTATAGTATGTTGGATTATCCAGAAAAAGTCTACTGTGAAGGGAAGTCTTTGGGTATATTAGGTACTTTCTGCAGCAAACTGACACATCACTAGCAAAGGAACGATAGATTATAAAAATATTTCACTTGATACAGAAAAAGCCTGGGAGGAGAAAAGAAAGTTTCCAGGGTTCCATATCAGCAAAACTTCCTATTTCATTTCTTCTCTGCACATACATATGAGTACAATCCTAAGGATAAACTTGTTTTCTTGACTACACATGCTGCATTTAATTTAGCAGATTCTGCAAAGAGTCACCTCCTTTAGTTGTGGCTTCTTCACTGTAGTGTAGTATTGTACAATTCATGAGATCTTCCTGGAGCAGACTGTTGAAAACCATGGGTGTTACTCTTGCAAAAACAGATACTCTGATGGACTGAAATTCATCTGAATTGTGGATGTTACAGAGGCTATGTCAGTAAAGAGGGGATGGCACTTCCTTCAGTGAGGGTTTAACTCACATTTTCACCCTGACTCCTTAAAGCAAAATAACTGGATAAGTTACCCTCATGAACATAAGCTACCATCTACATAAGTCACCTAAGAAAGTGATTTATCCCATTTTATTCACCTTCCAAGAATTACATGAATGGGGACATGATCTCTTTCTCCAAATGTTAGCCCAATGCTTTTGCAGTGATGAATTCTGATCAACATGGGAAAAGCTCTGGCCCAAGACTCCCCCAGCTGTGTGTTCTCCCGTCCTCCTGCCCCTTCCAGCTTTACACTATGTTTACAGGAGCTCAGAAAGAGGAGAAAAGAGAAATGAGCTCCACAGCAAATTCCTGGAAGAAAACTCCATCTAAGACCAGGAGGCTCCTGTGGCTCCTTCCTGCAAAGCTGGACTTAGAGGGAGCATGGTGTGGGAAAAGTGGCCCTTAGGACACAGAGCTGGGCACTGATCCTTCCTGGATTTCCCTGGAACTGCTATCCCAGGCAAGGATGGTGCTGAATATCCTCCTTATGTCCCAGGAAGGACCCTGCTCTCTGGTGTGGGATGGGAGGAGTAGAGGTGGCCCTCTCACACTCATCCCTCTCATTCCTCCCTGTACTGGCCTTGCCCCTGGGGTGTTGAACCCCCTTTTTAAAGTGTCCAGCCCTGTTCCCAAGGGGAGGGACCTTGGCAGCAACCATGTGCATATTCAAACTTTGTTGGGGGCTGGGAGCACTGGTGAGGGAGGGGCTGTTCCTGGTGTCCTGAAACTCGGCTCCCGCTGTGTGCCAGGGGCTTTCTGCCTGCTGGGCTTGGGGAACACCCTCTCTCAGGTCAGCCCCACAGCTTCCCACAGCTCCTTCCAGACAACATGTGCTAGAGACACATCTCCTGCTGCTGTCCCTTGGCAAGGGGCCTTGTGGCTCATGCCAGAGCCTTCTTCCTCCCTGGGGAGCCTCCTCTCAGTAAGAGAGGAGCCGCCCACAGCCCAGGACTCTCCAGCTGAGACCCCCTCGAGCCAGGCCGCCCTCTGAGCCCCACGTGCCCTGGGCCAAGCGGGGATTGGCGGCTGTCTTGGTCACAGCAACCACAAATAAATGGAGGCTCAAACCGCTGACAAGAGGAAAAGGGCCAGCAAAGCCTCAGCTTGGAGCACAAAGAGAGCAGACTTCAGGCTGCTCAGGGAACTGCTAAGCAAGGTCCCCGGGGAAAATGTTTTTGAAGGTACTGGGGTCCATCAGTGCTGGTCGCTTTGGAAACATCACCTCCTAAGGGCACAGGAGCAGGTGATGCCCAAATGTCAGAAGCCAAGCAGGCGAAGCAGAAGGCTGGCTTGCCTGGACAGGCATCTTCTCGGGGAAAGAGGATGGAAAAGGAAGCTGTGTGCCCTGTGGAATCCAGGTCAGTAGAAGAATACACAGATGCTTCTAGCCACTGTAGGGAGAAATTTGTTGTGGTGAAAGCTGGTGTGGTGGAGATGAAGGTGGCCAGAAATGTGGGGCACAATAAAAAGAGCGGTTTTAAATACAATAATGGGGAAAAAAAAAAAGTAGAAATAACATTGTCCCCTTCCAGTATATGGATGGTCACCTCACAAACAAGGACAGAGACACGCCAAAGGTGTTTAAGGTGCATTCTTTGCCTCCGTCTTCCACACTCATCCCTCCCTTCCCACTGAAAAGCATGGATTATCTCATTGGACCCTCCAGAAGCCAGAGAAGGGCAAGCCCTGCTCAGCAACATCCAAACCATCTGTGTGCTATGCATCACATTCCTATCCTAAATCAAAATACAGCTCTGTGCCAGTCAATGAGAAGAAAATGGATCCTATGCCATTGAAAACCAGCCAGTTCTTCACCCAGCACACACTGTCCCTGCTTATCTCACACCTGGACACCTGCTCCAGATGTATTCTGTGAGGGACAGGATCAAAACTCCTCTTAAAATCCTGAAATAGAACCTGCATTGACTTCCCACCATCCATGAGATGGATGACCTTATGGCAGCAGGATAATCCATCAGTTAGACAGGAACTTCCCTCGGATATATCATGCTGCCCATGGCTGACGCTGGCACAGTCCTTCCATCACTTCCCAGTAATGCCAAGGATGACCTTCTTCGAGATTAGATTATCAGGGCTGGAGTTTCCTGGAAAGCCCAAGCCCTTCCTGTCAAATCAGATACAGCTAGAGAGCAGTGAGTCAGCATGGACCTCCTTGTCTTTCAGGACCTTGGGCAGATGATTTAGGGGCTTCCTTTTGGGCCATATCGAGATGCATCCCATCCAACACCACAGCCTCATAGATATTGTTCTGGTCCAAGTTGTCCCAAGAAATTCCAAATGGAAGATCACTGTCCCTCACACCACTGTGCTTCTCCTGTTGGACACCCTTCAGCACCCAGAGAAGCTGGTGGTACTTGGCAGAGCCAGGGTCTGTGGGACAAGGACACTGGGAACAGCTAAAAGCAGAGAGGATGCTCAGAGAGCTGAATTCCCATGGGATTCTGCCACTCCAAGTGGGCCAAGCCATGCCTGGCATGGCTTTGGGCATCAGGGTCCTACTGCCCCTGGTGGGCTGCACAGCCACGGAGGGCTGAGCTGAGTGTCAGACACCCCTGGAGAGCAGGGAGAAAGACTGTGGGCAGGACATGGGATCCAAGTGACCTCCCATCCCCAGTGCCAGCTTGCTGGTTACATTTACTTCATTTGCTTAAAGCATTCTTGTACTATAATTTTTTCAGGGCAAAAAAATCTTATATTAAAAGAAATGCAGGAAAACTGACTTTTTGTCAGTATTAAACACACAATAAGCTGTACAACATCAGCATGATTTTTCTCATGTGGTTTTCTCCAGTCCCTTCATTTGTCAGAGTATTTCTCAAAAAGAAATTGGTTTCTTATGGTTGTTTTGATGAATGAGGCACATTTTCCCTCACTACATCCTGATTAACCTCAATGAGATCACTCATTAAATATGTTATCATTCACTATTTTGAACTTCAGGAGAACATGGCTCCACACAGTAAAATTCTCAGTTGTACACATTTTCTTAAGAGACTGAATTCTCTACTCAGTTTGAACAGGATCTTTCTCCTAGATTAGCTAGTTAGATCAAGGAGTTGTAAATGGCATATTCATCATCGGGAGCTTCATTACACAGATTGTTCCACACAAAAACCCCACTCTAGATGCTCTTTTATTTCACTAGAGCCATTTATTATTCATTTCAACGAATTCAGTTGCACCAGATCCTAAGGCTTCTACTGAGGTGAAATTCCCATTGAAGCCAAAATGATTCCTGTGTTAAAAATTTTAAGTACCTCTCTATGCCTGCTTGCGTTTTATTGAGTCTGGAGTTTTATTTCTAGGTTATCAGCAAATTTAAATATTCATGGTTGATTCTCCAGTCCAGAGCTAGCTATTAATAAGAAAAAGTAAGGTGGCAAAGAGCTTATTAAACTCAGTAATGTTCCCTAAATACTGCCTGTAGCTGGAGTGCTTGAGGTAGCTTTTATTCAATTTTTATCTGGTCTACTACCTAATTCTGGTACTTCTCTGTAGAATTACTGTTTTCCACTAATGTAGGCACCAGCCTGGAAAAAAGTTTCAAAAAAACAAAGGGGTCGCAATGTCCTGGCAAAATAAGCTATAAATTATCATTACTGCACTGCACTCAAAAGCAGACTTGCTGGGTTTTGTTTTTTTTTTATCACAGTAAAATGTGATGTCATTTGTAGTTAATTCACCGTGAAGTTGGTATTTTAAAGGAACTGTCTTTTCTGTATGGCTCACATCACAAGGAAAGCTTCATATATGGAAACTTCTTAGTTGCAAAATGGCAATTTCATTAACATATGAATATTTCTATTTGCTCAAATAGAAATATTTGCCCAGAATTGTGAACACTTCCTAGTTCTGTTTTCTTTAAGTAGATTCAATGGTGATTCTGCCTCTTGAAACAAATTTAAATCCCACTGCTTGAGTCCTCAGAATCCAAGATGAACCTAAAGCAGATATGGCTGCACACAGAATGTGTGAGAGATGTTCCTCGTGATAAACTGAACAGATGCTAAATTAGGGACTGAGAACTCTATGAAAGGACTAAAGCAGCACAACCTCTAACAGGGAACCAATTTCAATGCCTCAGTCTGAGCAAGGCTTTTTTACAAAATTTGGCCAGATAAGCTCTCAGCTGCAGGAAGTTCATCAGGAACATAGGGCTTTTATATTTAGAGTTCAGAGTTTGCTGCTCCTAATCTGAACATGATGATCCTCCTGTAGTACTTAATTAGAATTTATGGTTTAATAAATGTTGTGGTTTGTGTTTATTTCATTAAGTTATTGTTAAATGGTTCATTCAGTTATTCCCACCACGTTTTTCCCAAGTTTTTTCCCTAAGTTGTACCCTCCCTTAAAGCTGTCCCTCAAGTTATTCCCCTCCCTTTGTTCTAGTCCCTCTTTCCCTGCCTGTCAAGGCGACCCTGCCCCTCTTTCCCTGCCTGTCAAGGCAACCCTGCCCCTTTTTTCTGAATGTTCCCTGCCACTCACCCCCTGGGCCAATCCCTGATTGAAACACCCACTTGGAAATCCCCTAATCCACAATACCCCATTGGCCCTTGTGACCTTTCCGTCTCTTCCTCCTATCCTGATCGGTCCCACAGTGTTGATGTAATCCCCTTGCTCCACCCTTGAAATCCTCCTATTGGATGATTTTCTGTATCCACTCCCTGGTTTGTAGCTGTATTTAACCCCTTGCCCTGAGTTGCTTGAGGCTTTTCTGCCTTACCCCTTCACTTGGAATGAACTTTTTTTCAAGGAACCTCAAGACAAAGAGCCTCCTCCTTCACCTGGTCCCTACTGTGGCTGTAACAGCATGTACTGTAGATCTTGCAGCTCTTCAGGTTCACCTGTGGGCAACCCCCAGTCCCCAGCTGTTCCCCGCTCCTGTCGTGGCTACTGGAGTGTACAGAGCTAGTCCGGGTTCCAGTGGGCTTCGGCAAATAAACATCCAACACTGTGTAGCATCGGCCAAAATGAACAAAGGAAACGGGAACAAACAAACGTCTCCTTCCCAAGTGATTTCCAGGTGCTAAGTACATGGCAAAGAGAGGTCCTAGCATTTTTTTGCCTGTTTAGCTAGGATAGCCTATATTCCTCACAGCAGGTACCTCTGTCCATCCTTCTTCACTAAACTGGGTGTCGGCAAAGCTGTTGTTCTCACATTCTCACTCCTTTCTCCAGCTGCAACTGCTGTTGTTCAGTAACATTTGGCCTTTCTTAAATACATTATCCCAGAGGCAATACCTGTAGGAGTTCCCATTTTTGTCCCCTCTGATCATGGGGGAATCCTACATGGACACAGGTAAAAGACCAAAGGCGCTCTTCTCCTTGGGACCAAATCCTGTTTATTATAAGAAGTCACCTCAGATCCAGGCGACACCTCAGGGGGTACCAGAGGCTGAGGTATCTGGTGACGAGAGAGAGAGAGAGAGAGAGCGCGCAAGCTCAGGGAGAGCCCATCACACTTGAGGCTTAGGGGAGGGAGGGGAAAGGTGTGTGGAATAGACCAATGTGACATAGTGCAATATAAAAACTACTCAGTGTGAATTCCCAATCATCCACTGCAAAACAACAACTAAGTAACTATTTAGTGCATCACAACAAATACCTGTGTCACTGATGGGTTTTGGCTTGGCCTTGGCCAGTGTTGGGTCTGCCTTGGACAGGCAAAAGCTTTTGTCAGCTTCTCCAGAGAAGGCTCCCTGCTCTCCCTCCCCTACCAAAACTTTGCCACACAGACCCAATACATATGACCACAAGTCATAGAAATAATAAAATACGTTAGAACAATTTGTTACTTGTCAAGGTATCATCTTGGGTAACATAAAAGATTAATACAGCTGGTATTCCTTTAATTAGAAACAAAGAAAAATATACAGACCCAAAGACCTGCACATAACAAATAAACTACACAGGAAGGTAAAAACATTACATAAAAAACCCAACAAACCACCACCACCACAAAACCACCACCCCAAACCCAGTCAGTCAACTTAGTGTTTTTTCCTGGCTTTTAAAATCAAACTATTTCACATATATGTATAAGGCAGAGTAAACACTGATGAGTTGTCTCCTCATGCGAGGGTCAGCTGGGTGATGAATAGTGTTCTTGGTCTGGGAAATTGACACTGAGATAAAACAACTCTTTCTTCCACTGACAGCTACTTGTTGATTTGCAGACAGATGTCCCCTTGATCCTCAGAGATGGCCTTACTCGGATTTTTCTAGTAAATACTCTTTGATCTATTCCCTGGTATCTTTAAAAATGACAGCTTTGTTTTTTCCATCACATTAAGATATCACCCTTGCCATTCTGCAATAAGCACTGCTGGGGCAAATGCTGCAAACAGCTTGGTAGCAAATGGAGCAGGACAACCTCAGCCACCTGGAACATCTGCCATCTCTGGGTCTGTCACACCCTCAGGAGTGACATATCAACCACAGCCACTGTTCTCTGTAATAAGGTAAGCATCACTTGCTTCACCCCTCTTGTCTCACTCTATCCTGGCTTTGCCTCACCTTGAAATTAGAGGCTTTAGAAAGAATCTCATGCAAAGCTTTGTGCCCACAGCTGCACAGCTGGTTTGTTTCCCAAAATAAACCTCATTTCTTATTTTACAAAAGATCATAGATAGAGATAGGCAGGGAGTTTTGACATTTAGCTTACCGTACTCATGGAAAAAAATCTCTGCATTGCTTTGGTTTTTATTTGCTCATTTTTTAAACCAGGCTCCTTGACTGAAATGTCTTTGATAGATACACACCTAAAGAAAAATCCAGTTTAAGAATGAAAGAAATGGCACATATAAGTACAATTCACACATTTTTTCTAACCATAGGGTCCACAGGAATAGAGACTATAGGGGTTTTTATCCAAAAGACTGAAGAAGACAATATATTCCAGAAGAAGCAATTTAAGAGACAAAAACACAAAGACATTATGCAGCTTCTTAGACAACAACCGCACATACTGCCAACTATGATGAAACAAAACAGCTAAAGACCTTCTCATTCCCATGCTGTAGCATAACATACTGAAGATGTAAGCACAGCAACATTTCATTACACACCTGTGAAATCAGTGAGGTGCTGAAGAATCCATATGTAACTACTGCAACACAACGAGTCTTGATTTACTTAGTCGCAATATAATTAATAGAATTCAAAGCACATTTCTCAGCCATGGTACATACTGAAATATTATCTCTCGTCCCAATATTAGACAATTCTTTGCAGGCCCAGCCCAAAACAACATGAAAAAATAGTAATTATCACATCCTGACACTCTGCTGCCATATCTTTCCCTTGCTTCTGTTTATAATCAGCAGGTAATTCTTTTTAAGACACATGGAATGTCTCTTATTCCATGTGATATGAGAGCATATTCTTCAATGCTTTATAAAGACTAAATACACATGTACTGCTATCACAGCTATATCCACCTCCATGAGCTCCAGCCCACACAAAGCCCTTCTAATGTACCAGAAACATATTCCCATTTACTGTGTACCACTTCAGTCAGCAGCCATCACAAGACAGGGGAGAAAAGCTATGGTGCACTTGTGTTTAATCTGTTTTGGAGGCAATGCTCTCCCATTGCCAAAAGCCCTCTTGCAGCCCATGGAAAAATGCTGCACTTTCCTTTTCATGCCCCTAGTTGGGAGCCCACTGCTTCAAACCCTTCTGCAGTTTCCAGCTCATCACCCAAAATTATAATTTGTACAGACACTGTAAATAATTCCCACAACTGGTCAGATCCCAGAGTGCTCAGATGCATTTCTCAGACCCATGCACAGGACTCCAGCACATGCAGGCAGGTGTTCAAGGAATGCCTACAATTTCCAGGCACTCAGTCATCTGTTTACTCCTATCTTTGACATCACAGGTTGTCCTGTCTATCTTATCCTCACCACTTCATCATTAGCAGTAATAACTAACACTCCACAAATACAGAATAACTGTGAACCTGTCCACAAAACCAGCATTAAAACTCCACTGACCTGTCACCCTTCCACAGACAGAAAAAAGCAGCTGAATGAATGATCTAGAGTTTTTCTGTTTTAAAGGCTGCAAAAAGATGAGATGGATGCAAAATTGGGACAGTTGAGTTCATGCTGCCAGCAACTCTCACAGAGTACTATATTTGTACTCCTCTCTGTACATCAAAATGTCTCTCTGAAGCTTTTAACAGGGATCCCTGCCAAGGATGCACCTGGGTTCAAGCCCACAGTGTTACATACAGTTACAGATGCCTATCTCCAGCTCAGCCATCATGCTAGAATCATAGAGCAATATCACTAACAATTCCAACAGCAAAGGTTTCCAACACAAGTATCACAACTGTGTTAAATATCATCAAACGGTAATGATCACAGAGATCACAGATTTCAGCCCTGGCATAAAAACATAAAATAAACAAAAAAATAAGTGATCTGAAGATAAAATCAGATCCCAAATATTACAAAAATTCACTTAGAAGCATCAAGCACATACTTAAAGAAACAGCATTATGAAGAGTGGATGGAGAAAGGAATCACTTGACAGTATCTGTGAATATCAATTTACAGTTCACCTTCAATAAGGAAAGATAGCCCCACAACTGTTATGATGATTTCTCATGTCAACCAAAGCGAATGGCAGGAAGTAATTCTTCTTAGCAGCATGTTGAATTATGTATCTGTACATAAGCCTTAAATGTGTATTTTAATTTTACCTGAGTAAATTACTGATATAAATCCTACCCTTCTCAAATATCTCTGAATTTTAAATTAACTTAATATCTTAATTTCAACCAGGCAGTCACAAACTATGAGTAACATATGATTCATATTCAGAAGTAAACACACCTGCTTTTCAACAACATGTATAATTACTGGCTCATTTTACCCTTTACATGGCATTGAAGCCAATTTGGGTCATACTGTTTTTAGCTGGTGACAAGTCCTTTCAGCTCACAAATAATGTATAAGACACTGCTGTGTTGTCAGTTTGAAGGACATTTTCAAATGCACGATGGCAAATTTAATATATGACCAAAACGCATCACTTTACTTCTGATATGCCTCACTTCACTATGAGCTTCCACCAGACAAGGTTTTGCCAAGAACATTTAGGCTTTGATTTGAATCGTTGCCCTACCACTTTATTGTCTTAAGTCTGTGTCATAATGATTGAGGGAGTGGTGCCAAATACTAAATAAAACAAAGTGCTTATTTCTAATGTTAAAGGTAACAGGAGAAAAGCATGGGGTTAGAATACTTGGGTGTCCTTTAAAACTGCAGCAAACTGCAGTGAGACAATGAAGAAAGCCTTTACTGAACTGCCTTCTGCTCCTGAAAGCACTGTGTCTGTTAGAGGTAATCAGTGAAGCAAAAGGAACCCTGCTTCAAAGGTAGTTCCATCACCTCTCTACTCTGAGCATTTAGTCTGGCCAGAACACGCACCTTCAGAAGGCTGAAGCTGTTCTCTCAGATCTGATGTGCACTTAGCCACTGAAATATGCATATGACATAAGATGCATCTGCCGAAGTTTTCAAACCCTCCAACACAACTAAAATGTGACAAATTCTCATACACAAACCCCTGTTCATTCTCAAACCAGCCTGTATGTCAGATTTCTCAAAGTTAGCATCATTATCTTGATCTGTAGCATACTAGTAAACTCTATACATCTTCAAAGAAAAAAATAAACTGCCTTCTGGTTCAAGTTGTATAGATTTTATTCACAGAAGCTATCGCCTTCTGACATCTACCTCTAAATTTCTTGATATAATGAGAGTACCATACCTGCCATGCTTCCTTCAGTTGGTGTGCTAACTCATACTGTAGATCAAAACAATACAAAAGCCTTGAAAAACATAGGAGTCAAAAATGGTTATGTCCTCCATTTATCAATTTTAAACCATCACTTCAATAGTTTAAAGAATCTGTGCTCTAGTTTTGAAGGTCCCTTTACAGCTCTAAGAAAAAAGAATGTTCTAAGACCCTTGGGTGAAAGAATCACAGGCAGAGGAGCTGAAATCTGGCCTGAAGTCTGAGTAGGCAGGGCACCTTTAGGCAACGCTGGCAGTACCATATAGTCACACACACAGAACACATCTCCAGTATGCTGCATTCCTCTGAATGTACTGATGCCTCTGAGTAAAAGATGTTTTAGGAAGGAATGAGCAAATTATACATGGGTTACTTGCAGGAAGGATTAGCAGCAGGGGAGCCACGGCAGGCGGGGCTCTGAGGTAGGAATGCTTTGCATCACTTCCCTGTGATACCGCCTGTACTTACTGCTGAATGGCAGGAGACTTTGGAGGTTTTTCCTATTTAAAACAAGGCTACAGGCAAAAATAAGTAAGTATTCTGACTTATTCTAGATGAGATGAAAGTATTAATGTCCTAGTTCATTCTTAAATAATCATAAACAATGCTGACAAGTAGAAACTATGGCCTTTTAATATACACCGATTGACTACATCCACAGAAGTATTTAGCAGTTATCAGAAGCTATTTGAAGCAGATTTATTGACAACTGGGCTTAAGTGACTTTAACAAACACACAAATTACTGCACAGTCTCTGGGTTACAAGTGGTTCCACTAATTTAACTGTAACAGTTATTTTTCTGTTTTCGTTTATTTCTTCCTTAAAAAATTCACCAATTATAATCTCATCCATACTACAGCAAACAACCTGCATTTACAATCAACTTCATATCCAAAAGTAAATATATGTGTAAACAGTTATTAACAAATGTGCAGTGCAAAAAAACCTCCCAACATTGAGTTAGTTAAGTAATATATAACCTCAATAAATACAAACCAAAATAAAATCCCAAATCTGCTAAATAAAGAAAATAATAAGAGTCTTATATGGAGTTTGATAAGATCCCTTTCACCTTATTTTAGGCAGACAAGGAACCAGCTCTTTGTGAAACAAACTGAAAGGTAGAACTATGAGGCTATCAGAAGCAGATTTTGAAAAAGAAAAATCTGGGAACAGGGAAAATCTAATCATGACTAGTGAGAGATCTTTGAATAGGCTGTGATTCTATAAAAACTGTGACTTAGAAACAAATCAAATATTAATAATTCAATAACTTGAAGTGAAAAGCAATCATCTGAATTCTGGTCTAATTTGCACAACAAATTTAGTAGAAGCAGAATGAAACCTTGAGCTTGCACCACAGGAAACTGGTGGAGCAAACATTTTTCATTTGATGTCCCATCTAATTAACTAAAAGTGCATGCTGGAAATAAAAGCAGATACATCCCTGATAAAATTCAACATGGAAAGTTTCAGACAAGACAAACTTTCAGTGAAGAAAAGGCAGAAATTGAACAGTCATATCTTCACTGGAGAGAAAACATCAAGCAGAATGAAAGAATAGAAAGTAATTACTTCTTCCACATACCATACTTCTCATTATCAAAGAAGGTGTTTTTCAGTAAAGCTTTACCTTTCTCACAATGACTTCCAGTGAATCCAAAAGGGCAGAGACATTTGTTAGGAGCTACACAAGTTCCACCATATCTGCACCCTTCTTCACAGAATGCTGCAAGATAAAAACAATATGTGGGTAATACTTAATTTTTTTAAATATATATTTGAAGGATAATAAGAAAAATATCTAAATTCTAAGCAATTAACAGAATTTAGCATATTAAAATTCAGTCCACCTGCAAACACAAAGAGAAGCAACTCACTAAAATGACAAGAGGAAAAATCTCAGATTACACCATAGGCAAACCACCTCACCAATAAAAAATTAGTAACCATCTGGAAAAAGAAGAGAGGAAAAAATACATCATATGGTTTTAATATGGCTGATCATCTTTCCATTATATTGAATATGCATATGACAATTATAATGCTCTGCTTTTTCACAGGAAACAGGCAAGTTGGATGGTGTTAAATACTGTGTTCCTCACTTCTATCAAATGCTTCTCCGAAATGTCTGTAAACACATAATATTTTGCATTTTAAATTTTTATTGTAAAGGGTAAAGTATGTTTTGTGGAATTAAGAACTTAAATAGGGTGAGGATCGTGACTGAAAATGTGAGAAGAGCTCAACCCCAATATAAATGTCTCTACTGAGATATGATTTTTGATGGAGCAATACTGAAGTTCTCCAGAAGTGTATGTGCCCAATAACTAGGATTTCAAACAGCTGATGGATCTCATCTTTTACTGCCAGCACTGTGTGAAGTTCCTCTTGCTCACACCCAGTTTGGCAGAAAGTCCACTGAATGTGCAAGAAGTCTGCTCACTGTTTAAAGTTACTCCTTTTTTAGTTGTTCTTGGGGGGAGGGGAGGGGTGAAGAGGGGGCATCAGGACACTTCTCTGCTTTTACTGGTAACCTGAGTAGGACCCTTGCTACAGCTAAGAGCAGGCCCTACCCCTGACACACTCCCTCCCCCTTAACATTCATTGAACTTCACAAGTGACTGAGTGGGTTTGACTGCACTTAGGAGAGAAGTTACAATTAATATTTAAACAGGGGCTCTCTGCATCTAAGCTAATAACAGATTTGCAAAGTGTTTCCTGCAAGCTAAAATCACAGGTGGAGTGTTGGCAAAGACATGTTACAAATGCTATGAAAAGGCTTAAAGTGCTAGATAACAGAAGAAATGTTTAAGATTTATTTTCCACTACACTAAAAAGAAAAAAAATAAAGTGAATAGAGTTCTAGGCATTAAAAATAACCTTTTGCAATTGTTAACCACTTAGAGGCAAAAAAACCACATCATTGTATCTCGTGACTGAACTGATAGACACATCTGCCTTACTGTAAATATATAATTCATAGCATCCATATATACTGTTTTATGGAGGAGAAGAATGCTAAAGTATTTTAAACAAGACCACAGTAGAATATTTATAAGCGCCCCTGGAGCAAGGCAGTGGTGTGGAGAAAGCACAGTCACACTTCCTCCCCATCAATGCACACACTCCATAGGGGAATCTTCTAAAATATATCTATTTTGAAACCAGACAATTTCTGAATGAGAAGAAGAGAAATATGGTGTAAGAGTAGTTTGGGGGGTTTTTTGCATATAAATATTTGTAAGAAAGTATAACTGTGCAGAAAGCTGAAAGTACTGGTAAGAAATACAACTCAAAGTATACAAAAACCACGATGAGACTCAAAAAATTCATTCCAGAGCTATTGAAAGCATGTTTACTCATCTCTAGTCTCAGCATTCTCAGAGAAGGTGCAAGTTAAATTCTACATCTACATATTTTCTGGTTTGAAATAGTGAGTAAACATAGACTTCTGTGAAGTAGTAATACATTTCTGCACAACATCAAAAGAAGCAGAATCTGTGGCAGAGCAGATATAAAGGAAAAAATCAAAAAATATATTGGCAAGGAGAGTGTATAGCTTATCCTTAACATATCACATATTACACTGGGAAAGAACCACATGGGGCTCTTGAAAGAATTCATAAAGGGGGAAAAAAAGATGATGTTTACTGTCTATAAAAATCATGTATCTCCACTGAAAATTATTAGTGCTGACAGGGACAGGTAGGTAAGAAAGCTTCAGTGACAGCTCTTATGCACTTTCTTTGCCACCATAATGGATAGGACCAACTTAATACTGTGAAATATCTGCTTCTTAACGTAAATCCTGTTAGGAGGTCAGCAGAGTGAGGTGGCATTTTCTTCTGTTCTCTTAAAAAGATTTCTAGCAAGGAAAGATTATGTGACAGGGCGGGTCATGTAAAAGGTTCTCCTTAGAACTTGTATGCTATGTCAGTACAGCAGCTGGATTGACATCCACAGGCACAGCCAGGTGTGTGATTCACGTCTGGGGGAAAGGCTGGGATGCCTGTCATGGGCCAAAACTCTATCTTTCTATTCCTTCCTACAACTATACCTCCTATATGCATATTCAAATATGCTAGCACCTACTTGTCAAGTAATTAGAAATGTTACTATCCCTTATATCTCCCATCTTAGCAACTTACAGGTTAAAAAAACCAAAACCAAAATATTTGCTCCAGGACACCCTAAGGAACTTCTTCACTACAGGCTGCTGTGAGAAAGGACTTTGTACTGCCCAGGAATTACCCAGGCACCAGCTTGTTATACAGATGTTGGAGCTGAGGAAGAAGCTGAGAAATGGCGGCAAGAGGAAAGAGTACAGCTCTCAGTTTTTGTAAATACTGAAAGATCCTCTGCAACACAGACTAACTGTGCTTGTCTTTGTCACTCAGGCTTTGCTGGATTTATGGGGTGTAGTTCATCCTTACATTTTTATGCAAGAGGAGAAAACCCCAAGGAAGAGTGTTGTTCCATCTGTGCTGTTGCCCAGATGGTTCTTGTACAAACCATCTCATTCCTGCATTGTAGAGGCTTGCAGGAAATAGAATGTCAAACCCACAAATCTCAGAACATACTTAAAATATCAGACTAAAGGCTACTGTCCTTAACTGCTAAAAAATAGCTCACAGTACTGTATGCAGTACTGATAGCACTACTCTGAATAATAAAAATGCTCAGTACCTCTAATAATAGGTTTCAATTACATTTCAACATACAGCTCCAGTGGCTAGCAATTTTACCAAACTTCATTTATCTGAACTCTTTTCTCTAATACTCCTGCCTCTGGCTGTAGCCTTTTAACACATTTTCTCAAAATTAATTCATTTCCAATAATGAGATTTTTCCTTTACAGCATTAGCAGAAGAAATGAAGTAAAATCCTTACATCGCATCTGTACCTGTGCCTTATGGACAAGAGGACCCAACAGGAAGCTGTTCAGCAACTGAGTAGGAAACCAACGGGAGTGCCCATGCTCTCCTGAAAATACTTGCTTTTGGGCTCATGCTTTGTTATATGACATAAGGTCTCTGGGATATAGATTTCCACTGTGGTTTGGACCCCTCAAAATCAGAAGTAGATCTGGGGGTGGTGGAATTACCAGTACCACAGAACCAGCAGTTATAAATGTTGATTGCAGACTCCCTCCTACTCAAAATTAACACATGAAAGACAAATCATGGCTGGATCAAATATTGCTAATGTATTCCCATAAGTAGATCCTGTCTCTGAAATCAATTGCAAGCTGACAATCTTGATAAAGAGGAGAGGGGTTACTGAATTTACCATAAAGATTTTATCAGGAAAATTAAGTGAAGATGCCATTAGGGCAAAGTCTACGCAAGTAAACTTCTATTGTTTAGAGGCTTATTCAGTATTCTGTATGTAAAAGAAACAATCTGTTGATTTCAGGAGGCTTCTGCCAAAGTCAACAGATCTCTCCAATGCCAACAGATTTCTTCCTCCAAAATAAAAGCCTTTATTATATGAAGATCTTTCCTAAATAGACATAATTTCTCTGCAGAGGGGGAATTTTATTTCTGATGTACATCCTCAGACATGCACAAGCTGCACTATTCTGGTTTTTGTATGGCAGCACAGTACACTACCTCACTGGGCTACCACAGGAAAGCAGATACTGCAGCACAGAACCTCTCACTTTCAAGTGTAATCTAGGAGATACTACAAAACATGTATACTTGAATATATAAAATTGTTTTATTAAAAGAAAAAAAAAATAAAACCAAATAATTACCCTACAAACTTAAAGGAATGCTACTTGACTCTGAAGAGATACAAATTATTATTTCTCAAATAAACAATATGTATTATTTTTTGATATTCTAAATGCCTTTGAAGGTTAAAAAAATGGATATTCAGGAAAAGCAAGGAAGGGGTCAGGCACAGACTGCCTAGGTAAGCAAAAATACGCAGTGTTGGAAGAGAGACAGGCTAGTGTAACTATACAAGGAATTTGATAATCACTTGAAGGAAGGACCACAGTTTAATTAGCTGATTGGATTTACTCAGACAAGTACACACAGGGGTGCAGTTGGTAACAATCCAACTATGTAAGCTGAATACCAGAATAATCAGATGATACCAGTTGCTCAGGTGGATGTAGAGGACAGCTGGGAAAGTGAAGAGAAAGCACACAACTAAAATAAGGGAGCAGTAGGGGTTCTGCTCTTTTTCTCTGTACTCAAGTGTTACACTATCATCTATAAAAGTACAAAACTCACTTTAGTTCAGTGAACTACATCCATTGGACACAGGGTGTGACTTATTTCATGCACAGTCTGTCAAATGCCACTGGAGAACTTTTACAGCTGGCTATAGTCAGAGAAGGACAAATCTGGCAGGAATGGACTTTGGCCAAATGAATGGTCCTGGAAAATTTCTTCCAACGTGTTGAAGCATGAAAGGGAGTGTGGGTCAGTCTGGCAGTCAGGATGCAAACACATCTGAGAGTGGAAGACAGACTCTCAGCTGGGCAGCTCTCATTTTTGTGAGGGGCTTGCAACCCATTTTACGCTTTGGATTTTATGCACAGTCTGTAGGAGGGTTATTCATCTTGGGAAGAGCCTATAAATTTCAGACTTTCTATTAGCTGATCATAAAGCTATTATTCCTGAACTATTTTTCTAGAAATTTCACATACTAAAGATACTTTGCAAATGTAATTAGCATAATTGCTGCCTAGTGTAGTCAAAATTCCAAATCCTGGCAGTACAAAATGTGTAAGTGTATGAGAGCTAACTTTGAATAAAGATCAATGAATTCAGAATTTAAGTTAGGAGATGAGGGTTTTTCAAAGTACTCAGAAAAGCATGAAGGAATTCCTTCAAATTCGGCAGGCAACACACAGTGAAAGACAGAAAAAAGGGCAAAATAGAAAATTCCCTAGCAGGATTATGAAGAATAAAAAATACATTAGGAAGAAATTATGTCAAATATAACAGGCATACACACATACTGTGTGTTAGTTTGTGTGTCTATGTATACATTTGCATGCTGCATAATATTTATTGAAGAGGTGACCTAATAGTTTAGAGTTTGTCAGTAGGCTATTTCAGCTGATAAAGCAGTGAATCTTTGCAAGTTTCCAGTGCTCTGTCACACAGTACTTGCACAATTAAGATTTAGGTGAATTTGGAAGGCTCTGAACTCTGAGCCCTTTCTTTACTGTTATATGATGCTAAATTCTCTTGTTGCTCGGTGTTTTGCTTGACTGATATGTAATCAAGCTGTGGCCATTTGTAGGCAAGCAGCAGGTCATTCATCTGGATGCTTTCAGTGTGGGTTCAAGTGCTCTTTAGCTGGAAATGCTGAATTATTTTGAAAAATGAAACCTAAATTCCTGAAAATTAGTACAATGAATCACAGTGATAAATACTAATAATTTCCTTTGTACTACCCCACTAATGGAGCTTACTTTTGAATGTGCAGGTCACCTACCCTAATTAATACATTTTCACCTAAAATCTTTTCTAATCAACAAACAAGCTGTATTTAATTAAATTAATTCAGAAAGCATATTGAATAGACAGAATCTGTCCCTTCTGCTCTCGGTAAAATGGCATATATGAAACCCTTATTAATGTCAAACTTATTTTATGGCTCTGAAGACAGATATGTGTCAATTTTGAAAAAATGTATTTGAAAAAGATCAATAGAAGCAGTAAGGGACAAAAGCAATATAATAAAAATTGTCCTGTGATATATTATGCTTTTGAAAGCATCTCTCACATCCCCAGATAACTGTGCTAAATGAATATTCTTGTTGCCATTTTACTGCTCTGTTTCCTCAAGGCTAGACTCTTCAATATTTTTAGTGCACCATTTTAAGCCAACTGCAGCTGTCTCTCTAGTAACCTAATAATAAGCATGACAAAATAGGGCAGAATACTTCTTCCACAAACCAACCCAACATCATCTTTCAAAATTCAAGTCAACAGTTTAAACTGCAAAATCAAACTGAAATTTACTTTGAGAAATTACATGACACATGGTACTACTGCAGTTTTTCTTTGCATCACATGAATGTGCTTATTATACTTGCTATTTGTTTTAACAAATGGGTATAGAATAATTCATATTTACAAACATAAGTTTCTTTAGAAGTCAGTAATGCTTAAACAATTCTAAGGATAAAGAAGCATGTTCCAGAAGCACAACAGAAGCATTTTCTCTTGCTTGATCTATTACCACAACTTTGTAAAGACCTTACTTCAACTTTCCTTGAACTCACTGAAAAAAAATCCTAAATTCAATAAAAGCACATGCAGTCCGAGCTCTGCTTTGCCGTAGTACAGTATATGGAATATTCAGACAACATTAAAATAATTTTCCAGCAACATATATATCACAGATTTCTCATCTCAGTGCTCCAATCCATACAAGCACACTCTGTAGACACATTCAGCAGAAGAACAGCTGGATCACCCCTAATGTAACAGGTATACACTTTTAATTCACTCTCCTTGCCTTGCCCTGCAGCACTAACAGGCATCCTCGCCAATAAAACACAAGCCTGGTTACCAATGAGAAACATTCTGTCTCAGTCTGAGAGATTTACTCTATATTGATAAATAAAAAATCTATCCAAGCACCCTCAAATAACTGTGTGTTATGAAAAACACTGGAATGTTCAATAAGGTATAACAAAAATGCCTACAATGTTAATAAAACAATGTATTGAGGTAATTCTCTATATGAGAAACGCTATCTTTTGAAATTGTAGAGAAACTTTAAGAAAGCATTTAAAGTCATGGCTGGAAGTGAGGATGTTGACGGTGTGCAATCATAGCCTCTAAAGTCTCAAATTCAGCAATATTTTTTTAATGTTGCTCATGCCTTATTGCAAACATAATTGAATCTAAAAAAAAAATCCCTTGTTTTGATAGCTGCACAAAATATGCAATAGCAAGCCAAGAAATTATTGATAACATTTAACTATCTGAAGGTGACATTATTGGGAAGAATGAGATTAAAATGGGAAATGAAAGGGCATTGGGATTTTCAGGTCTGGATCAGGCATGTGTAAAGACAAGTAATTTACAAATAATTTACAAAGACCCTAAGAGACCTTGAGGTGTTTCTTTTTAAACAAGCACACTAAAATTCAGGTGCTCTATCTCATTGTCGTTGTATTATACTTATGCTGCAAGTAACAGCTACAGTGGTGTCTCTGAAAATGTTTTCTAATGGGCTTTTTCATCACCTTTCAAATCTCACTCATTCTGCCAAGACACTCCAATCAAAAAAATTTTCCTTTTTCAAAACTGGATCACATTGTATTAACCAAAACCAGAAGGACAGGAATTGTCAGTCCCAGAGATCAGAGTCCTCTGCTTACACAACAGGAAGGACTTTAGTAGGTGAAACTTTCAGAGCTCCCCACAATACCCTCCAGCCCTCACTCCTTATCAGGAGAGATGCCATGTTACATACAGACATTTCCCCATCAAGGAACAGAATTAACAGTTAATCTCAATTTACAGAATCTACTTTTCCTTGCAGTCTCTAACAGATAGAGGTCTAAATTCACTAAAGATGCTGCCAAGAAGGCAATCAAGAGATTAAAAGCCCTGGATCCCATAAGCAATGCCCCAGGGCATTCCGTCTCAGTTCAGATCAAGTTTATATAAGGGAAAAAAAGAATAACAAAGAAAACAATGAGCAGGGGTTGGAGAGGTGGAGGAAGAGAGATTCAAACACTGCTAAAACATATCACACTAATGAATTCTGGATAACTTTTGCACTCCTACACCTCTTCTGACTTCTGCAGTTGATGGATCAAAAAGAGAATGCAAATAACCATTAACTGGAGACAATCTCAGTTCCTATCTGCACTTTAAATTATAAACGTTTTCAGTAGCTAAAATATTACCAGAATAGCAGATTTTTCTCAAAAAGCACAAAAGTATACTTCTAACAATTAGTTTAATTTTCCCAGTGGCAACAGACATGCTTATCTCAATACCAGGATTCACCTGATACAATCTTACCAAATTAGTTGTATCCATTAGAAAAGAGACCAAACTGATATTTTGTCTTCTGAAAGAAGACAATCAGATTTTTTCAATAGTGAAAAAAGAAGCCCTGAAAAGTGATATTGTTCTCCCTGTTCCAGAGAAATTTCAGTCTAAAAGCAGATATTGCTTTTGCTCAAGCTAGTGTGACAGCAGGAGTTATACACATCACCATCAGCTTTATAATCACCATAATATGTTGCTTTAAAATAAATTCTTTCATCTCCAGCCTTTATACATTATGAACAATTAAACCTTACAACCCCCCAGTGAGGAAGATGCATTAAGAACCTGAACCTGCCAGGCACTTCTACAGAACAGTGTTAACTACAGAAATATAATTTAATAAAGAATGCATTTAACAAGTAAGAGCAGAAAAGCAAATATAATCTTTGTGTGTATAATCTTTGAATGAGCCAAAAGCATTTCAGAAACCCAAGGGGCCACCCTCTCTGCTAGTGTCAATTAGTAATCTATACCAATTTACACAGAGTCTAAGAATTTACCCTCTAAATTTTTGGAGCTACAAGACTCCAAGGAGTACATCACTGTCACTGCTTAGAAGACCATACTGGTGACTTGTCTCTTTACATGCGCATGTAATCATGTAAATATTTCAGCTGATATCTAGAAAACATGCGTAACGTTGACTTGATTTTGCCACCTATTCTATCTCCATTTGTATTTTCTGTAGAGAACTGAGTAGTAACAAGTCAGGGAACAGCAAACCAGCATTGGAAAATGATACACAGATCCTTGCTTGCTTTTTACAGAGCAGTGACACCTTGGTCACCAATCTGACTTCAATGATTCTGCATCAGTGCACTCTCTATTTTGTCATACAGGCTCCAGCACAATGTCTTGTACTTCAAAAAACTGAAGTTATGAGAAATCTCTACAGCTAGCTCAAGCATGCTTTTAGACTGGATATAGTGGGAAAAATTTCTTCACTAAAAGGGTTGTCAAGCATTGCAACAGGCTGCCCAGGGCAGTGGTGCAGTCACTATCCCTGGAGGTATTGAAAGGACATGTGGATGTGGCACTTGGGGACATGGTTTAGTGATGGGATGGTCGGTGCTGGGTTAACACTTGGACTCAAGGACCTTGTAAGTCTTTTCCAACTTCAACAATTTTATGATTCTATCAGAGGTGCTGGAACTTTCCAAAGTGCAGTACTCAAAGCTTGGGGTGTCTGGCCAAAGTTTTCTTTCCCAACACATGCAAAACACTCCAGGTAGTGTTTGTTTCCCTCCCAAACTGGTAATGGCACTTCAGGAGCACCAGGGGACAGATGCTGCCCAGATTTTTTTAGTACGTTGGAATCATTTAGGATGATATAGTTCAACATAAATTTGAAATACCTTTCTTAGGCATTAGTCTGCTAACAGTACACAGTTTGGTCTCAGTGTAGAAAACATAAAGCACCATAAAAGACGGCTGTAATCCTCCCATAAAGTACAGTGTGCGTTCCTAATGGAATATGATTTCAAAACAGATTTCCAGTTCTACCTTCTTAGGGTATCTCATTACTATGTTTAGTTTGCAAAAACAGACTATAGGAATACTTCCTCTCTATCTTGGCAATGCAACATTTAATTTTATGGTGCATAAAATGCATTTCTCTTAACAGATTTTCTCTTCCCTGATATCATGACTAAATTGCTTCATATCCATAAATGCTGTGTGGGGAACTAGTGAAGCTATGGCATTTATCCTTGTTGTTGCGGCACATACTTCTACTTGGTCCTAACATCCTGCTCCCCTGAATAACAATAAATTTAGTTTTGAATGCTGTTAAGAGATTTGATCACATGCATGCCATATATATATATATATATATTTATACATACATTTTTTGATTATGCACACAAAGTGTCCCAGCTATGCATTTTAAAGTCTGTAAGAATTACAAGACTGTTTATAGAGACTAAATTACTAAAATAAATAAATATTTTTTTTAAAGTGCAATTGCAAGACATTTTCCACAAAATTAAATTCAACCTTTAGCTTGTCAGAGGTTAGCCCTCTTCCCAAATCAAGGTTAAACGTCCAATTTAATTTTTTCCTGTAGAAAAAAAATTAAATTTTGCTTTGCATTGAAAAATTTTAGGATGGAGAAACATAATTGCAATATTCCTGAATTGATTCAGAGAAAACCATGTGCATATGTTTCACAGCTAAGAAGAATGACTGTGAGGACCCACCAGAGCTACACAGCAGTCGTACCACTGCACAGATCCTGCAGACAACCTACAAACAATACGGTCCTAGAAGTGATCTGGAAGAAGAGAAAGGGACAGTTATATGACCTGATTTGTGGAAATTCTTCCCTATGTAAGCTGTGATATGAAATAAGGTAAGATTCGTTTGACTGTTAGCTTTTTCCAGTTGCCTGCAGTGACTGGCCTTGGCAAAGGAGAGTGAGGTATTTCTGAATATCTGTATATGCATGTTTCTGTTCTCAGTATCCTCATACTGAGACTTTCTGCAATCTGGTCACAGCAGCTCTGGCAGATGATGAGCACCTGACTTTATAAAACACAAACAATTTTAACACCCCAGTCCTGCCCTCCAATGCAGCTTACTTACTGAATCTGTGAGTGGTTTTACTAAATCTTCTAAAAATAGCTTCCAAAAACATATTACTTAAATATGCAAATATCCTTTTAAAAGAACAAGCAAATGAGCTCCACAAAGTGCATGTTCTTTGAAATAAGTCACAAATCACAGGAGTGACTTCTATTAGAATTAACTTTTCTGAAATACTTGGGTTCAAGCATAAACAGACAGCTACAGAGGAAATATCTGAAGACCAAATTAAAATTATTAAAGGGTTGATGCAAAGGCATCTCAAATATTTCAGCACCATGAGCAACCAGGATCTGCACTAGAAAGGAAACTGCTTCAGGCTGTGTTTATTTTATCTATCAAGTATAAACTATGGTAAATGAGAATGTACTTTGCAGTGCAATGGCACACTGTTTTGATACTCTTGTTCATATGAAAATGTCACTCATCAGGTATAAGAAATAAATCAATGCCATGTCATGATTCAATAAAATAATCAGAAACATAATACACTGTATTATATTCTCTCATGCAGTGCCTAGTCTTCATGTGCCTTACTGGAAATCAGTGTATGCTCAGCATAATTCTACATGACAGTTTGTTTAACACCAAAGCATGCCACTCAAACCAAGAATGAGATACATACATATATATATATATATATATATATATATATGTGTTAGTGTGGAGATAAATACATCAGATACAACAATTTTGCTTATTTTGAAAACATTAGTATTTATTTCAAAGATATTCATCTAACCTGCTGGAAAGCAGCTCTGTGGGAAGGACCTGAGCATCCCAATGGACAACAAACTGTCCAAGAGCCAGCAGTGCCCTGTGGCCAAGGAGGCCAATGGGGTCCTGGGGTGCTTTAGGAAGAGCATTGCCAGCAGGTCAAAGTTGGTGATCCTGCCCCTCCTACTCAGCCCTGGTGAGGCACATGTGGAGTGCTGTGTCCTGTTCTGGGCTCCTTAGCACAGGAGAGACATGGAGCTCCTGGAGTTGTTCCAGTGGACAGTAACAAAGTTGGTGAAGGGATGGAGCATCTCCCTTAGGAGGAAAGGTTGAGGGAGCCAGGCCTGTTCAGCCTCCAGAAGAGATGACTGAGAGGGGAGCCCGTCAATGTCTGCCAGTATCTGCAGGGAGGTGTCAGAGGATGGACCAGGCTCCATCTGCTCGGTGGTGCCTGGCAATGAGATGACAGGCAACGGGCAGAAACGGATGCACAGGAAGTTCCACCTGAATATGAGGAAGAACTTTACTGTGCATTGTATATTGGAGACTGTATATTGGAACAGGTTGCCCAGAGAGGGTGTGGAGTCTCCCTCAGTGGAGATATTCAAGCACTGCCTGGTTGTAATCCTGGGTCATGTGCTCTGGGATGACCCTGCTTGAGCAGGGAGGTTGGAACAGATAACCCACTGTGGTCCCTTTCAATCTTGTCCATTCTGTGATTGTTTCCAATTACATAAGTGTGAAGTTGAAAACATGCCTAATTAAACCAGGTAGGAAATAAAAGCAAAGCACCACAAGTACTTCCTTACTGTATTGTTTCACTAATACAAATTCCAGCAGACTAAAGGAACTTTTCAAATATCTTCCTCTCTATTCCAGTGGAAAAAAAAATCACTCCTAAGATCTTAAACTTTAAGTGTTTTCACACAAGTGGCTACGTACGGAAGTAATTTCTGTTTAAAGACATTTTTAAGTATGATCTGATTTTAAAAAGTAAAAAAAAACTATATGCTTTCACTGAGCAGCACCAAGTGGTCATTGCTAATGTACACTGACAAAACAAGTCAAAATGTGGGGAAAAGGCTCTCTCTGAACAGCTCTGTGAAACTTTATGCACGCTACTGTTATATTGTTGCTGTTTTCTTCTTTTTTCCAAAAAAATCTCCCAGTAAAATTACCAGGTGTGTTCTACACTATGAATAATAGTGCATAGTAAAAAAAAAATAAAACTCTTACAGTGTACATAATCTGTCATTAATAGGAAACAAAACTACTGCTCCTGGATAGCACTGTAATAATATTTCCTGTTGCTGTATAAACAGAGAACTTGAAATAAAAATATATATTGGACAGAAAGCAAGCTTCTAGTTAAAATTACTATCACTCTTTTGCGCTGCAGCTGACATGTGAACATTTCAGGAACTGACATTTTATTATCAGATCAGAAATCTGATAATTCCACAGCCACCAAATGGGCTTGAAGAAAGTAATGGGCAGCAGCACCAAACCTGTACAGAGAGAAATCTCCTGCTCAGGAGTGCACAGTCTGACAGGCTTGTACTTCTGAAACGTAATCCAGAGTCTGAAGTCATCTATTTAACCACCAAATAGTTAGAGTCAGCAACAGGGAAAGACTCCTCAGACTGCCCTGCCTGTAGTGTCACAGGGCACAGACTATTACATTACATCCATCTAAAATAAACCTTTTAAATTGTGGTCTATATGGCATATTAGCCAGCACAGTAATTCTCAAGCTCCAGGGGGTTGGCAGAACATCAAAAGCTATCAGGCAAGATAAAGACAGTGCATTTTTTAGAGTGGAGTTTTAGATACAAGTAATACTGGTATGTTGCTATTGCCATGAAAAAGCTCTGCTTTCTCAGGGTCCACAACCCCATTTACTCAATTGACCAGTATCAGGGTATTTAAATACACATTAATGACATTAAAAAGCTGAATGAAGATACTTAGGAAATAACTGATTTTTGTTGCTTCCAAAAGACACATAAAGGAATAAGATATTTCTATATCCATTAAACACTCAAGGGTATTCAGCCTAGGTAATTCACCTATTTGCTATTATATTTTGTTATTGCTGAATAAATGAACAAATCCAGCATCACAATACCAATGACCTCTACTGTGCCACTGAGGAGGTACTTCAGTGAAATGGGAATGTTTCTCAGAGCTGTGTACGACGTTTGGTGAACCAAATGAGATTACAAGATTTGCCATTTGCAAACTTGTAAGAAATCTGAGTCAAACTAAAAATGTGATGGACCAGGAGCAAGAAAAATAAACAAGGTACCCCCGGGAAAACTAAACAGTCAAAACATTGAGGGAAAATGATACTGTTCACTCATGAAAAAGCAAAACCTCACAGGGAAATAACAAAACATAACAGCCTCCCAAATAATTTTGACACAAAGATAAACAGAGTTAGTTTCTCCAAGCTGAAACATTTAAATCTATTCTCTAGCATATAAAATTCATATATTGAACCTGGCTGCTTCAGTAACATGTATGTGCCAAATAAGTCTGTAGCAAGCATTGCTTTACATTGGTAACTGCAATTTGGTGCTGCCACCACGTTTAAGCAGAGGGCAGGAAGAGTTGATAATGTGACCTGAAACAATACTAAATATACCAGTTGTATTAGAAGAGTGTTGCAATGAAGTTCATGTTTTACATTTGCTTATATAGCAAACACTTCCCTAAAAAAAAACCAACTCAATCCCACCTGCACCAATAACAACAAAAAAACAGGCCAAACACCAGGGCACAGAGATCCAATGAAGCATAAATCTAACATATGAGCACCTTGATCATGTGCTGAGTAAGATCATGCAGGTCAGGTTCAGAGAGGTTGCCTTCTCTACTGTCCCAACCCCTGGGTGTTCGAGTCTCCAAGAAAAATATGTAAAGATGCTTAGTGATGTCAGAAAAGCTGAATGTGATCTCAGTTGGTTTCTAACAGCACTGCCATCACATCAGGAAGTCTCTCTAGCTCCTTGCAGTATTGAAGAGGGTTTTATGGTGGTTTTCTTTTGTTTTTTCCTGAAGAGAGGCTCTACCTCTATTGCTATTAACTTGTGGGTAATAATATTTATGAGAATATCGATATTGAGGGGGAAGAAATCCTGAAGCCAAGATGTTAGGAGAAGAAACAGTTTGAAAAGTCTCCAGAGTGAGAAAATAAGTCCACAGGACAGCTACCCAACATACAGTTTTTGTTTCCACTTAGCCAGCCTCTGAGATTTGCCATTTGAAATAATCAGTCTTTGGAGGAACTCCAGTTTCTTTAATACACTGAAAATCCATCCTGTTGTTTCACTTGTTTTATATAGGAAGAGGCAAATAGTGCATCATCCAGTGTCCTAATTGTAGTGCAAACTAAATTAAGGGGGTTGGAAATGCTGGAAAAATTAAACATAGCATTAATAAAGCTGAAAATAGTTTAATAAAGCTGAAAATAAGATCTGAACAACCTAAGGCTATTTCTGATATTTCTTTACTTCTCTTTAAATAGATGTCTTCCTGTAGACTGTTATCAGCTCAGCAGGAGCCTTTCCAGAGAGGCATTTTTCTCATTCTGTGCTTTTTAAGTTAGGTTTCTATGAAGTTCAGCCTGTCTATAAAAGCTGCTGCCAATTCATATTAAAACCATAACTGCAGCTAAGTAATGATAATATGAGAGCATCTGAGCTGCAAATTAATCCAAGCCTTTATCTCAAATATAAAATCTGCTAGCTTATCTTGCAGATAGGGAGTTACAGCACACAAAAGCAAGAACACAACTAAATGAACAGAAAGAAATCAATCCTCATTAGAAGGATTCTCCTCCATATAAATGGATTTTGGAAGTCCTTGGCTGGCAGCAAGGCACTGATTCCACCTTCCTTCTCTGTTGCTGAAAAGGGTCCATCATCACTGGAAGGTGTGGAAACGGATGGGGTTGAAGAGAGCGTTGCTTGGTAAGCACACACTAAATGAGATGAGAGAGGATAAAGCACCCCAGATCCAAAGGACAAGTGGCCAAGGGACCTCTGAATAACATCTCTTGATCTATTTCTGAGGAGTGCCAGAGTGAAGGAATTCCAGCTGAGCTTCAAGAGGAGGGACAATCACCAGCAGGAAATTTGGAGCTTTGCCCAAATGCCATTTGAGAGAAGGGACAGATGTGTTTTATCTTTCTCTTCCAAAAGTTCCAGGGAAAAAACACAAAACAAAGTAAAAAGGAGCAGAGATAGAAGAAAGTAAATGAAACAAAACACTTGGGATGTGTGAAAGTGTGGAAGTGAGAAAGTGAAAAAACGCACAGAAAAATGACAGCCACCCTAGATGTAAATCTCATTGACAACCAATCACCCAAAAAGGGGAATACTGTTGGCTGCACAGGAAGTCTGGCCTCATCTTTTAATATTTAAATTTTAAAAATCAAAAGAGAAGTGCCTGCTGACTTCAAAAGACAGAAGAATCCCATACAGGCAAGTACTAGCTTTCAACACCTAAAACTAAAGAAATTAAAAGAAAAAGCTGTTAACATTGGAAAAGGCACCAAAGTGAATGTGTCATTACACATATGATGCACAGAAGAGTCTGAAAACAGATTCTGATGACTAAAAGGTAACCTTAACAAACATAAACCCATGGTCCTGATTCAGTTTAAGAATTATAATTCTTAACTGTACAGATTGTGAAAGGATTTATGTAAAATTAAGAGTAAACATACTGTCCTGCTACTTCTAACAGAAACTGATCATTCACTCCAGTGATTACAGCTCTTCAAGATATTTTGTAGCAAAATTGTCACATGTACATGAACTCCATGAACCATCAGTGCAAAGGCATTTCAAGTAATTGAAAAAGAACATTCTGCAGGTCAGGTGAAAATAAAGTGTATCAGCTCAGAGGACTGAAACCCCAATGATTGCTCCTCCATATAAGCATCTGAGTTGGCAGATCAGTCTAAGGCATAATGCTTTTAACTCCAGAAGGCTATTACATGGTGTTGTCTTCCCCTTTTATGCCACTGGCACATCCCCAACACAGTTACAGTGCTGTTTACCTACAGCTTGGCCTTTTGCACAGTTAATGATAGCCACAGATGTAAGGGGTGGCAATTTGAGTGGTACAGCTCTGCAATAAAGTTAACATCACATATTTTTAATATTCATCACAGCTTTTCCCCAAAGTCTGCTGCAGCTTTGACAAATACATGTATCCTCAACAGACATTTAATGTCTAATATAAATCAGAATTGAGACACAAACACCAAGATGTTTAAGTTGAAAGGAGAAAGGCTAAATATTATCTACAGAAATCTACAATCCAGCTCATTCTCTCCTAGAAGAATTGAGGTGGGGGGAAAAAAATCTTGAGCCATTAGACAAGAATTATTACAAGTAAGAAAAAAAGACTTGTACAGAATTCTGCTTGTTAAGGACTTCTAAGGTCACACCTAGACCAGCCTGCCTGCCTCAGCACATACCACACACTTGCCAGTAACCAGGGGCCACCCTGAACGTAAAGTCACATGAAAAAGAGGGCACAGAACATACCTTTGACTGCTCAGGGATTGTCTTAGCATGAAAGGACGTAGGCCTCAGAAGAACTAAACTGATGAATAAACAGCAGCAAATTCTTAGTCCCTAACACACTGAAACAAACAAAAACTCCCAACTCTCACAGTGAGATGAACTTTAGTGAAACTGAACAAAATGCTCAGTGAGATTAAAGCAAAGTGGTATGGATGTAGGCTGGTATGCTGCTATAGACTTGTAGAAGTAGGAAAGGAGTCACAAGCCACATTTCAGCTAGTTCTAACCAGTCTGCTCACAACCTCTTCTACTACTTCCACTCTGACCTTACTTCAACAGTTAAGGCTTTCTAATAGGGGCTTTCCTAATTTAAAGAAAATTTTCCTTTCTTCCAGGACACAGCTGCTGCCCAAACAAGTCAATCATACTGTCAGCAGAAGAATGAACTAAAATCCTGGCAGCAGCAGTGATCCCAGTCCTGGAGGAGATAGGAGCAGAAGAGAGGCTGAAAGGGCATCTCCGAGACATTCATTAACTAAAGAAGTTCCAACAAATTCAGCACACATCATCATATCAGTGTTTCCATTGAGGTTACCAGCTGCTCTGAAAATGAAAGAAGTCACTGGGAAGTAGCCAGAGCACAGATGAAATACCTCAGTTCCTCTCCATGACCAGAATACCCAGGACAAGCATCATCTCCCCTGCAGAAGTATTGACCAAGATGATCAATAAGGTTATTTAAAGGGGTTTCAAAAATTGATTTTTTCCAAAGGTCCTTCTAATTTGCTTCTCTGATGTCTCTCAGGAAGCTACATTTTCTTTACCAAAGTGGTAGAGAAATCACACAGAAGGACAGTCAGTCAAATGGATCTAAATTTCCATCTTACTGTCATGGAATATAAGTGGAATAAACGAGGGCATAATCACTAAGTCTCTATTATTTTTTGAAAGATGCCCTTACTGAACAGGTGTCTGAAGAACTTTTACATTTTGCATTCATGGTTTGTCTCACCTTGGCTAGGCTAGAATCTTTTGAGAAGATGACACCTGGAAATACAAGAAGCTATCAGTGTGTAGGTAACCCTCAGGATTTGCTGTTTCCCACACAACTTCCAAGGAGCCCATTGTCCAGACACAAGAGGAAGACTCCAAGAGTTAATATTACAAACCATGGAACTTGTAAATGCTGCAACGACAAAAACACAATTAACCTGTAGAAACTATTCCTATCATAAAATACTCCTAGTAATACTGCAAAAAGGGTACTTGTCATCTTCTCAAGTCCAGACCTGAAACTTAACTTAGGCTTTTCCTCATGCTCCAAGAAGAAAATGCAGGGAGGTTCCCAACTGTGACTGCTTTGCAGGGCCAGGTCAAGGTTGGGTCAGGGTTGGGATTGGAGAGGAGAGGAGGAATTTCTATGCTATTTGGCCAATTCCCTGTCACTCCTGCCTCAGCCCTGCTTTTTCTGCTGCTTGCCAGCCCATCTGCTTGAGAGCACTACGCACTCAAGCGCTCATATTCCTTCTGCCCAGGTCCATATTGGAGCTGCCATGACATTGTGTGAAGCAGAAAGGAAAATCTTTCTCTAAGATAGATACTGTTTGCATGCTTTGAGCTCTGGAAGAGAAACTGTATTTAGAAGGGTGATTGGAATTATACTAACAGATATGGCTTATCCAGTCTATTAAATAGCAAAAAGGCATTTTTCTGAACATTGACTTCATTTTTTCCCCAAAAGGTGATGGAATCCTGTTTGTTAGCCCAACTGCAGCTGCAGAAAACACTGTTGGCTTTTAGAATTTCTGTACAACAATTCTGAAATCTCTTTTCTTGTCACTCTGCCGCAGCAACATTCCATTTAGCAGATATTCACTTTATAGTCTCTTTTGCAAGAGACATTAATTTACATCTATTTTACATGAACTAAATTTGGCATGACTGCAGCAGACCAAATGCTTAAATGATACAAGAGCTGACTGCGGTGCTCATCTTTATTTACTGCTCTGGCTTGAGCTATATAGATTTCTAAACATTTGTATATGTGCTGATGAGATCAGAAGTTTTTTCACATTAATTTAATTTTTCGTCATTCAGGTCACCAGGTCACTGACTTCAATTTTGGTTTTAGATTCTCTTCATATAGTTCAAAATAAACTTTATGGTGAAGCATAAATTTATTCCATACATTAAATTGGTATTTCAGGTACAAACAAGAAGGGTGTAGGGGGTTTGTTTTGCGAGTTTTTAAGCTTTTCTCAGACAGGCCACTTGTCCTCATTTCTCTCTTTCAAGGCTAGTGCATATGATGCTATGTATAAAATCTGGACTTTATCAGTAGATAAGTGAGGCTTTTCTCATTGAGAGCTTTAGTTCAATGAAAGAGTACAATAAACATTTTCTTATAATCTTTCTTCCTTGCTTTATCCAAGTGGATAAATGAGCCAATCCTGTAGCACAGACACACAAACAGTAACAGCACAAACTAGCATCTCAAACCACAAATAGCATCACAGTAATCACATCTGAGTTAGCATGTAGAACACACCCTGAGAGCAGAGTCAGAGTTCTCTTATATATGTCCTTGTGCTCCCTTACTCACACATTTATTTGTGCCATGAAACCAAACCTCTGTATCTCTGAACTTCTGGCTTCTACCTGAAATAAGATATTAATGATCTTATTTCTTCATTTACTGTTTACCCTAAGTAGTTTCACTCTCATTTTTGACTCAGTGCATTAACTGCTAGGTTAGATTTCTCACTCAATAATCCAAGTACTAAATGCACATAGAGTTTTTCTGGTTTTGATCCTTTTCATTGAAATGCTAACTGTGTCTCTATTATGCCTTTAAACACCCTGAAACAGAACAGCTTACCTAAAAAGCACTTCCTTTTGTACCTCCTCCTTAGTAAAAGACCTTGACCTAGTAAATACATCATAACTTATCAGTGTCAGAAAACTCTTCCATGTGTTTTGGAATCATGGTCATGGTCTGACAGATTCTTGGCACTGTCTTGGTCTGGCCAATCAATCACTTCAACCCCTGATTTGTCATCAAGTAGAAAATATGACATGCCACGGAGTCACGGAGAACTTGTATGTGCGAGGGTGGATCGAGTCATGGTGCCTATAGACAGGGACAGATCATTCCCACACCCAAACCACCCCAGCTCCTGCCACCAGGCAAGGACACCACCAGAAGTACATCACCACAGCTGGTTTTGTTCCTCCGTGGTGCCAGAGGACGTGGTGGTGCCTCTGAGAAGCTGCTTGGTGCCAGATGTCAGCAGATAACACACCTCATGCAGATGATGCCCTACTCCCCTTCCAGGGGCACACACATATAGTAAAGCACTACAACCTTACCTATAAACATCTTTCATTAACACCATGGAGACCTTTAATACTGATCCCGCTCCTTCCATTCATACACAGACAACTCACATCAAGTTTTGCTCAGAAGTGCAGCTACAGCTAAAACTGTGGCAGCATAGGAAATCACCAAATCCTTGCAGTGCATCTCAGCACTTTGCATTCTCTGGGCTCTTCCCCTTTGAGATTTCTGTATTAAATAACTGTATGTGTAATCCTTCATTAAAAACTTCTGGCATGATTACATTTTAAATGCTCAGGAATCTTCTTACTTTCAAGCTCCAATATTCTTTAAAATTTTGTATCATTTGCTCTTGTAACTACAGTGTCCTTTACCACTTTTCTTCTTCGCCCTTGACGTTTATCTCTCACTGCATTTGTACTAGGTACAAATAAATCTTCACAAGCTTTATACTCCTAATTCTAAAAAAAAAAAAAGCCACTCTATCAGCTAGATTCTGCATTTCTGCACACACCCTCACAGTGATCACTGAACATGCTCCTCATTTAAAATCATCTTTCTGGAACAAACATGACAGAAGTTCATACAGTATCTTCAATGAGATTAGGTTAATTTTTTGTACAATATTAAAGCTTCTTTGCCTCTAGTAAAAGTACCTCACTTTTCACTGAGCTGGTTTACAGTAGCAGCTCACTCTTACCTAAAGCAATAGACCAACACCACTTCACTTTCTATGCTACTTCAAAATTAGAAGCCCCAGCTGTATAGAAATTCCCTGTAATCAGCTTCTAAGACTTCTTAGGCTATTACAGTATTTAAAGTCAATGATTACATTCATCCACAAGACCATATAAGTCTTCCTAGAGGAGAATTCAGGGTGGAAGTCCTCCCAAACCACCCATAATACATAAATTGTTAAGATTATTGAGGACTTTTTGGTATTTTGAATGGTGACCTACCATGCTACCCACTAGCTTCACACTGAGTTCTCAGTACTACCCTCTAATTGAGTAACAACACCTTGCAACACACCCAGATCTATCCTGACTAATTCACCACAACGACTTCTGCTGAATTCCAAAACGTGAACGAGGTCCACAGTGGTTTTGGCTCAGTGAAACCTGCTGGGAACCAACCAGGCTACTGTAATGTAAGCTTGAGCAGGTATGAGCATACTGAGCAAGTATGTTTTACCAATGCCAAGTTCCCAGGTTGTTATTCAGGGCAGCCACAACATAGCTCCAAACCAAGGCAACACACTTTTATGTTGCAAGTTCCTGCCTCAGTTCAGGAGCAACTTAATGCTCTCTGTACTTGTTTATTTTAGCAGAAGTTGCAATAATGAGGGACCCTATGGAGTACAAATTTTCCTTCCTACAGCATCATTTGTTGACAGAAATTGCTCTTTAATATTATTGTCATGCTGCCAATAGACAACAGAAGTCTACGGATCCTTTTCTATTCCATATAAAGTTTACCACCAACAAAAAGTGCTGCTGTCTGTCAAAAATCTATCTTTCCAATTAATGGGTATTAGCATGCAGTAATAACTAAGTCAATTTCAAGGCAAAAATATCTTCATAGGAAAAGTGAATACATTCTCTATTATTTGGAATTTATAATCTACCATAAACACAGCTACTAACAAGTAAAATCATGATAATGAGTGACTAAGCAAAACAGGTATTGCAAAAACAGAAGAAAAAAGGGGTAGTTCAACTTCAAAGTTCTAGATGAAAAGGGTGATGTACTCAACAATGTTTTTGCCTCATGCTTCAATGGCATCCTCTGTTCCCACATCTTTCAAGTGGATGGACAGTAGGATGGAGACTGTGGGAGCAAAGTGCTCCCCACTCTAAGTAAAAATCAGGTTCATGAGCACCTGAGGAACCTGAATGTACATAAGTCAGTGTGACCCAGTGAGCTGCCCCCAGAGTCCTGAAAGAATGGGCTGATGTAGCTGCCAAGCTACTCTCCATAATAGTTGAAAAGTCATGGAGTCGGGTGAAGTCCCAGGTGACTGGAAAAGGGGAAACAACATATGTGTCTTCAAAAAGGGTAGAAAGAAGGATCCTAGGCAGTACCAACCTGTCAGCCTCACCTCTATGCTGGGAAGATCATGAAACAGATCTTCCTAAAAGCTGTGCTAAGGCATATATGGTACAAGGAGGTGATTTGGGACAGCCAGCACAGCTTCACCAAGCACCAGACCTGTCTGACCAACCCACTGGCCTTCTGTGGTGGGATGACTACGTTAGTACACAAGAGAAGGGCTGCAGATGCCATTTATCCAGACTTTTGCACAGCCTTTGACAGAGTCCCCCACAACATCCTAAACTGGAGAGAGATGGATTTGATAGATGGACTGCCAGATGGATAAGAAAGTGGTTATATAATAATATCCAGAGGATTTTGGTCAATGGCTCAGAGACCCTATGGACATCAGGGACAAGTGCTATCCAGAGAGACCTGGATAAGCTCAAGAAGTGGGCCCATGGGTGTGGCAAGCACATTTCTCTCTCTCTCAGGGTTTTTATAAAGGTGCACAGAGAGAAGTGAAAGAGAAAACAATTTCTATTTCTGCTCCTTGTTTTTCTCTTGTGGAATGTGTTTGGAGAATTGTTTACCTAGAGCGAATGCCTGGTTGGATCACGGTGGTTTGTTTGGGCCTGATGGCCAATGAGATCCACCTGTGTCTAGACTCTGGAGAACAGGGTCATGAGTTGTGAGGTGAGTTAGTTAGGATAGTTAGAGAGAATAGCATGTAGTTTTTAGTATTATCTTTTATATAGTATATTAATGTATCATAGCATAATTATAATAAAGAATTCATTCAGCCTTCTGAAATAAGTCAGACATCATCATTCTTCCCATTGGGTTCGCCGACATCTACAACACATGGGAGTCTCACGAGGTTTAACAAGAACAAGTGCAGGTGCTGCACCTACCTGGGTCAGGTTAGCCCTTGGTATCAATCCAGGCTGGGGATGAACAGATCCAGAACAGCTCTGTGAGAAGGATTTGGGGGTGCTGGTGGGTGAGAGGCTGGACAGGAGTCCAGAATGTGTAACAGCAGCCCAGAAAGCCACCCTTTTCCTGGGCTGCATCCAAAGCACCGTGGGCAGTGGGAGAAGGAGGGGATTCTGCCCCTCTGCTCTGGTGAGACCCCACCTGCAGTACTGCATCCAGTTTTTGGGTCCCAGCACAGGAAGGACATGGAGCTGTTGGAGTGAGTCCAGAGGAGGCCACCAAGGTAATGCAGCACCTCTCCTGTGAGGAAAAGCTGAGAGAATTGGGATTGGCCAGTCTGGAAAAGAGAAGGCTTTGGGGGTGACCTAACTGTGGCCTCCAGTACCTGAACAGAGCCTGCAAGAAAGATGGAGAGAGACTTTTCACAAGTGCATAGAGTGACAGGACAAGGAGGAACGGCTTCAGTTTAGATTAGATATTAGGAAGAATTTTTTTTTACTGTGAGGAGGGTGAGGCTCTGGAACAAGTTGCCCACAGAAGTTGTGGATGCTCCTTCCCTGAAGGCATGCAAGGACATGCTGGATGGAGCTCTGAGAAATCTAGGATAGTGAAAGGTTTCTCCTGCCCATGGCAGGGGGTTGGAGATAGATGATCTTTTAAGGTCCCTTCCAACCCAATCCATTCTGTGATTCTACGAACAGACTGAGCAGTACCTCTTATCAAGAGGGGAAGAACCCCAACACAAAAAACCACAATAATATAAAATTGACACATTCCTGCATTAAAAGTCTGGCTAGATCTATCTTTATGTTGATTGCACTAATTAACTGACTAACAACATCTTCAGATAAGGTACTTTTCTATCTTCACCTGACTTTCTAAAATGAAAGAGATAGAGCACAGTCTGTAAACATGTCCAAAACTCAGATGCTACATATGGGAATTATTTCTCTAGCAATATGATACTATTACAAGAAAGCTTTGAGTTATGGACATTATCAAGGACAAAGTTTTAACCTTGCTGAAACCCACTGAAACATTGTAGGATTCAATGACTGAGTTTTTAAAAAAGAAACATCTTTTGTACTACAGTGGGTGGTGTTGTCATAACTATGTGTAAGCTTTTCTACCAATTTTTGTGCAGGAAACATAATTATTTTATGTAAGGCAAGAATAAATTATTCTCCATTTACAACTGCTAGATATACACAACACAAAGACATTCCACACTGGTAAAGATTACAAGAATGAATCTGAAACAAAGCCCAGATCCATGAAGAATCTTTTAACAATTGAAAGCCTCTCATTAAAATACTTATTCTAGGTCAAATTTCAGTGATCTGCAAGACCTTACTCTTTAGGTGATTGCTGCAACAGGAGGATGTAGAAATCACTGCACCTTATGAACATGTAACTGCCATAAATACAGCTGAGTTTCTGACCTTTTTTCCCCACAAACTCCTGGACTGCTATTTGCTGTACTGTGATATTCAACTCCAATTTAAAACAAGACAACACATGAAGCAATAAGGTCCTAAAGTTACAGTTTATATTACTATCACTAAAATTTGGGTTTTATAAATATTGGCTCTACTTGTTTTTCAGCAGTCATCTCCAAAACAATACCTGCACTTCCAAACAACCACCTTTTGTTTCCATGCATCTGTCCTGCTCTCCAGAGATGCACAGACTGCCACTGTCCAAGTCAAACCCAAAGAGAGACCCTGAACAGAACAAAACTCCTCATTTAATTCCATGCTCCCAGGAGGACCTTATTGTTCTCTGGCCTTTATTCTCTTCCCACATGTCCCTGTAACAAACAGACTTTTAATCCAACACAAGTTTTATCAGCATATAGCCTCCGTGGAGTTTATGAAACTATTGTTCCATACTTGCAATTAAGAATGGCATTTCATGACCCCAGGGAGGGGACAATATGAAAACAATGGCAAAGAGATCTCTGAAGCACACCATGGTGTTAGGGCTTATCAGTTTCCCCCAGTTGTGCATGGCTGTCTTCCATGTGTTTAACACAATTGAATAAAGCCCCTCGCAAACCTACAGGCACCTCAGCCATTCCTTATCACCTCCTGATAGCTCATATTTGCTCTCCTCCACATTTCAGTTTCCTACCCAACTCCACCAGCTATATTAATGCAGCTAAAATGCTTACAACCCATGTCATGCTCTGTTTCTAGATATTTTTTTTCTGAATAAAAGATGTATTATAGCACCTTCATGTAACTGAGAATCCTGACCTATCCCAAACATAGACCTTCTACCACTTGAAGGTCAGAAACAGAAAAAAGAATAAGCTGAACTTGGTTTATGTGAGGAGTTACCGCATTTGTGCCATTTTCATCCAGACTCCAAGGAGGAATAAACATGATCTCTCACAACATAAAACAAAAGCATTACTTGAGAGGGAAAATCTGCCAAGATACAAAACAAACCTCAGGGAGATCTATCCCAGTGGTCTGAGCACCACAGATAAGTGACTAGAGCTGTCAAAACAGAGAGAATTGCTGAAATGGTCTGCATTTATCACCACAATCAGCCATTCTGGAGTGGTAAACTCCTTTCAGGAGAGATTAATATGCAAGAATGAATGCTGAGACTGATCACTTAAATTCATACTGTAGTGTGTGTAATCTTTATTTTCTTTTTATTAATCTGTATTTTCTTATCAAGAGTAATTAGAGTAACCTAAATAGCACTTTCATCACTCTAAGTGTGCATTTCCCCATATTATTTCTTCATTTTCACTTTTATTTTGTGCACTTTATGTCATCAGCTTTATCTCACACAGCATCTTACTCTGTAACACTGCTAAACTTGTTATCATGCTGTAAAAGTCTAGCAGAGGAATAATTTCTTCCATATATATATATATATATATATATATATATATATAGGTCCCCAGAGCTCACCAGTGCTGAAGAGCAACTGGAATTTCCCCAGGACACTCAGGGATAACATGGGTATGATTCAAAATGTTCTCCATATTGGATCTTCAATGTTCATGTTTGACATCAAAGATGGGACAATCAACAGCATGGTGTGACTCCATGACAGCTCAGAATTAGGATAAATTGCTATATATTGGGTCACACAGATATTAGCTGGAGTCCTGCCAAGAAGCCTAGCTTTGTACACTATTTAAATTCATTTCAATTCTTACAGGTCAGGTATTTAAGCTCACCTTTCTTCCAGCTTCCTCAGCTTCTACCACCAGTTTGTTTGGTTTTGCTTTTTTTTTTAATACGGTATTATGTAGACAATGTAGTAATTTCTTGCTCTTGGCCTTCCCAGACTGTAAAACTTAAAAGCTTTCTACTTACATTCATGCATTTTCATTAAAAGAAAAAGTGTAAAATATTAGACTTCCACACATAATTAAACCTAATACACTGTTCCAGATCAGAAACCTTAATTAAGTTTCAGTATTTCCTATTGCTAATAATCACCCGGTCAGCAAATACCACTGACAAATTCCTCTCTCCTCTTGCCTTTCTGCCCACAAGGCATTACTGCCCCAGTACTTAATTGGAAATTAAACATTTTCTCACTGTACAAGCTGGGCACACTTGTACTCCTATTTAAAGTTCACAATTATAGATGCTTCTAATGTTGAAAAAGAAATATTCAGCATAAGAGAGGAAATATATTTCTCGAATGTGTAAAATTGACATTCTGTGACCAGTTTTTGTAGCAAAGAACTCTGGAATATACATTTCCAAGCAGAATATTTACAAGTTTTTTGTTTGGAAAGAGGGTGAAGAACCAAGGATGAAAATGCATTAAACAGACAAAGGTTTGTGTATATTGGAAGACAAAGACACTAACACTAAAACAGACTGCAAAAATAAAGTAATCCATATACTCCAATATTCCTTGGCCCAGTAAAAAACTTAGAAAAAATAACAGTGGAAATAAGTGACCATATTTCATATGTCTGCAGCTAGTCATTGAAGATTCACCTCCTGGAGTTTACAACCTGCCCCTTGCCAAGGGAACGGCACTTTCCCTTCTTACAGTCAGTGTTACATTATATATAAACCAAGTTGAGTATTTCTGCCTTTAGGACTGTCAATATAGATTTTGTTCACACTAGATCAACCAGCAAAGAAAAAAAAAAAAACATTTTAAAATAATTGTCTGTGGTGGTACCCTGAATAATTGGAAGCATTTTTCCAGATAAATTCTAATCTAAGAAACACTAAAGGGACATTTCTTCCTAACAGTTCAGTATTTAACCATTCATTTAATTTCACAGCATGTATTTTTCAAAAATCAATGAACCAAATACATTGAGGTATCCTTCTACCCAAGCAGCTGAAAAGCATGCCTCACACCCAGCATCGGATGACAGTAAAAGAAATGCTGTCCTGGTGGCAAAGTAACATGTCATGTTGCCAGCTGGGAGACTTGGGAGAAAAAGTGACTTTAATATGCCTCTTCAAAAAAAATACACTAAAACAGTTAATATACTTCGTATTTTGTGGCAGAGCAAACCCAAAGCCCTTGCTCTACAACTCAGTTAACTGGCTGTTCTATCAATCAATGTAAAGGACACCCTCAGGACAGTCCACAGGTCCTGCCCTTTCAGCAATGGCTCCTGAGCAATGATGGCAGCAATTTGGAAGTCAGAAAGAAATGAAAGAAAAAAAGAAAAAAAAAAAAAAAAACTTTTACAGACAATCCAAAATAACTCCAAAGGCTTGACCCTGTTCACTGGCTCTATCATTAAAATCGGGAAGTAAAAGATGAGACAAGAAGGGAAACAGACAATTGCGTTGCATTATTTCCTTGAGCAGCTCTCTCGCCTACTTCTCACCAGCCCTCATGCTGTGGCAATGGTTGCAGGCAGTAACAGGCGTTTGTAACACTCTTGCTCCCATGTCCTTATTAACTGGTATTCCAAGATACTGACAATGATTTGTACAAAATACAGCCCCGATGCCTCTGCATATGGAAACGTGCTCTGCATGCGGAGGCACTGAGAGCACAGAGCTCTGACCTGACTGATCCCATAGACTCAGTGAGCACAGAGTGCAGCGCAGGGGAGATTCCTGACTCTGCCTGAACTTGCTCCACTCTCCCTTCCCTGTATATTTATCAAGTCAATATTGATCACATTATATAAGAACATACAGGGACCAAGCAGCTCAGCAGTGTGCTATGCCAGGGCAAAACTCACACAACCCAGATGGGAAAGGAGTAACACAGAAAAGAGGGATGAACACAAAGGCAGTCCATCCATGTGGCTGCATTCACAGACCAGATAGGTTCAGTATCACTGATCCTTGAGAAGGCTAGAACAGAGGCTAGTCAGAGTTAAAGAATAGAGCAGGTATTTACTAAAAGGCCTCACTGGATCCGCCTTTGGCAGTACAAGAGCCCAGCCAGGACTACACCCAAGATGAATCAAAATGGTCACAAAATGGACGAGTGGTCACAAGGTCTCACACTTTTATAGGTTCTGGTCCATTAGCATATTAGAGTTAATTGTCCAATTATAGCTTTAGGTTATGAAGTCCCATCCTTCTTGTTTTTCTCTCTTCAGCCCACATGGTTTATGCTCTCAGGCCTGAAATTTGGTTTAGTTGTCCTTGGTCCCAAGCTAGGGACTTGTTTTGTCCAGCTACTCTGTGAAGAGAACTTAGCATCCCTTAATATGACGCTCAGAACTACACACTAAAGCAGTACAGAATCTTAAAAATATAAAAGTGAAAACCTAAGGCATCATCACCCTCACTGCAACCACATATGGTTGGACTCAATGGTCTTAAGGGCATTTTCCAACCTAAATGATTCCTAACCTATGATTTGACAAAAACCAACACAAAAGCTGGAAAGTTTTGGAAAATTTGCCAAACACAGAAATTCCACAGAATATGTCATCAATTTATCATAGCTATACAAGCATAGGAATGTCTCAGTGAAAAATTAAAAGAAAACATTAATAAATTCTTCTTTTAGCATTGTTTAAATGCAAAACTGCAGAATGCGATTAAAAAATATGATCCACATCTGCTGAACATCAGACTTGAACCCTCCAAATGCCTGCACTGACTTTGGGTTTGGGGAAAAAAATCCCATTAAGGTTTTTGTTGGTTCAAACTTACAAGATCTATTTGTCTTCACATCATTTTATACCTAGTACTCACTTCCCTACATCCTTGAAATAAGGCAATAAAACAAAAGAGATTTCACGTCAGCTATGCAACATCACGAGTGAAATGCAAATAACCTTGCTAGCAGAAGATATTTTTATTTGATCTATCACCAATATAACTATCATACATTCATGACAAAGTCTCACCTGACTTACTGGAAGAGAGTTCACATTATTATGGTTTAATGAGAATTACCTAACATGACTGAATAAAGTTGATGATTTACCTTGACTTTCATGAAAAGGTGGGTAGGCTGGGTTCAACAATAATTCCGGCAATTACATTGGCACCTTAATTGCATAAAAATAATAGTGGAAACATGACAGAAAGTGCTATATTGACTGCAGGTTACCAAATGCAAAGAAATGAATCTTCAAGATATCACCCTTTGCTTTAAATAGCAAAGAGCAAACAGCAAGATATGACACTGAAGGCAGTGAAGCCTTTTTTTCCTTCTTAGATCATAGCGAGGCCCTGGCACAGGCTGCCCACAGAAGCTGTGGCTGCCCCATCCCTGGAAGTGTTCAAGGCCAGGTTGGATGGGGCCTAGAGCAACATGGGATAGTGGAAGGAGCCTCTGCCCATGGCTAGGGGGTGGAATGGCATGATTCTTAGGGACGCTTCTAACCCAAACCATTCTATGGTTGTGTCATTGGAGAGTGAAAGTGGAATTCAAGTATCATTGCATGAAAGTTTCCACTTTCCTCCTTTCTAATAAGACCTCACACTTTTCTGACATTTCCACATCTACAACCATTGATGGCTACACACACTAAAAAGGCCACGCTAAAGCCTCTGAATGTGAGTACAATAGTCCCCATGAACAAATGTCACTATTCACAAAAATGTGAACAATTGCCTGCACAGGTACCAAGCTCAGCATCCTCCATCCACTCCATGTTTATAAACTAGCGTGTTTCCAGCTGTAGGATTAAAATAACTTCCCTTAAATTTTCATCTTCCTACAGTCTGTGGATGAGAGAAGTGCTTAAGTGGCACAGCTAAGTGCAGATAAATGTTGCTTTTGCTGTATGTTGAAGCTGCTAATACGAAGCCCATGGATGCAACCCGTAACACTCCAGAGCAATCAGTCCTGCAGAGCATTTCAGCACTGCAGTGTGCTCCAAGTAAACAGTGGGAAGTGTCAAAAGAGTACATACATTCTTTAGTGGCATGAACAAATTTTTGATGAAGATGCTTTTTCTCAGGATACCTGCAAAATTTCATGAGAAGTAACAGGCTAAGTTCTTGTAGCAGTTTGACATATCATCTGTCAAATGTAATTCTTGAGGCAAGAGCAGACTGTCCTCATGTATTACCACATTAACATGTTCCTAGCATGCCTGTCTAGAAGAGATAGAGCCTGACTGGACCTGTCTGGTATGACCTAGGAGATAATTTATGAGGTTTATCAGGGTCATGGGGTCAGAAGGACATTAAGGTTTAAATAACAATCAAATAACTATATCCAGATGAAAATACCATATTTGCTAATGTTTAGTTATGTTCTACAGTGCAGTTTATTTGCACTGAAGGCCAGCATATTTCTCACCAACTGCGGGAACACAGCAATATAAAAAACTTTGAAGCACATACAAAAAATGCAGTTCAGACCTTACAAACACACCACAGAAGTACCTGAAATCGTATTTCAAGATATGTATCATATTTCTGTTTAATGTGCAATCTTGTTTCAAGTACAAGGCACAAACAAATACTGCTTACAAATTTCTAACATCTACCTTTATCAGTGACATGTAATTACCCTCTTTTTCATGCAACAAATTTCACTCATTAGGTGAACCTTACATTGTCACGAGGTGTAACTCTCACCCATAGACAACCAGACCAATAGGAACACTGACAGAAGTAATACACAAAGCAAAACAATGGAGTAAAAATAAAATAAATAAAAAACCCCTGCATTCCACAAATGTCATGTGGACAGAATTTTGGTAACTACATCTGAAAATTATATTCCATCACTTTAGTGAAGGTTTAGGAATGGTATTCCTCAATGAATGTTTCCACTCAAACACTTGAAATCACATGCTGCTCACTCACTTTCCCCTTCCTCTGTGGCAGGATGGAGAAGAGGACTAGAGGCACAAAAGGTGAAGATCATGGATTGAGATAAGAACAATTTACTGGGAACAGCAATGAGATAAGAAAATGAACAGTAGCAACAACAATATTAATAGAAGAGTGTACAAGACTCAAACAATTCATACTCAAGTGCTCACCTCCATGGAAAACCCAACAGCAATATCCCACAATGCAACCCAGAAGGGACTCTTTCCCCCATTCCCAGAAAATGATGTGAGCTGGTATGAAATAACCTTCATGTCCTAGCCAAGCCCCCTCCTGGCCATTGCAAAAATTAACCCCGTCCTGGCTATAATCAGGATATTAACCAGCTCTTACTCTGTATCATCTGTCTTGCCCATGTCCTACATCTTCTAATTAGATAGAGATATATATACACACAAAAGAATGGGTATCATTTCTATAGTCAGTAGCCACCCCTCCAAGATGTCGGTTGAGTTCATTTAATCCATCACTGTGGGCTCTACACACCCTAGATGTCTCCCAGGACAGGAGGGCTGCTGTGCTGCTGGCTGGCTGCTGCACCAGGAGCTCAGATTGGAGGAATGTGGAGCAGTCCATACTCACTGCCCATGACAGCTATGACATACAGTGACAGTGTCATGCAGCAACCAATATTATATATACAGTTCAACAGTACAAATTGTTCTTACCCAAAAATCAAATCCACTTGCAGGACTAGTGGTTACAGTGAGTGGTCATAAGATGGTACATTGCCCGTTCGCTACTCCAGCTGTGTGCAGGTGCTTATTTGATTCTTTTACTTTCACCTGATGAACACTTAATGCAAGGGGCACAAATACTAAGTGGATGAAAGCTTAACATCTGAGCTATTTCTGAATTTCAGGGCTTTTAGAGCAGTAGAAGTGTAAATAAATAATGGAGCACTAAAAATCACTTGGCAATAACCATTAGCAATTACTTATAGATTCCCACTCATTTTTATTTTGGCTTCAACGACTTCTCTGTGACATCACTGAAAATTAATTTCTAAATCTTCTTCTAAGCCCACTCTATTTGCCAAGGATTCAAAGACAAGCAATAGGTGGATGTAGCTACTCAGTTCTCTTTTCAGAAATTATGAATTCAACCTGCCCTTGATACCCACAGTGAAAAATGAATGCTTGTTGTCTGCATTTATTCTACATATGACATAAACACAGCAAAGCATGTTCAGCATGAAATGGAAAAACTCAGTGCCTAATTACATAAGTAGTCTCATTGCAGTCAATCACTTACTTTTAGTTAGACACATACCTTACTCAGTCAGGTGTAAAATTACCACATTAACAATTGTCTCACTTGCCTCTCTCCGAAGGCTAAGGGAACACTGTGCTGTGCATGCAGGACTGATTTGATTACCTCCATCTTTTATTGAGAAATAACGTATGTCATGGCAATATCAGACAACTACTGTTTCCTTTGTTCTGTTCAAAGGGAGGAATAATGGGTGTCAGGAAAAAGTACAACCATGTGTCTTGATAATAAAAGTGGCATATTAATGAGCATCGGCAAACCGTTACAATCAATGCAGGGGAATGGATACTGCCTACTTAAACTCTGCAAGTGTTCCAGAAGCTTCACACCCAGCTGCCATTTTTTTCCATCCCAGGGCTTTCCACTAATAGCAGCTCCTTCACAAAGCCATGAGACACAGTGAAATCATAAGCTTAAGGGAATGGGTGGAGACTTTTTCATAGTACAAGTGACTGTTGAGAACAGTTATTCAGTCTGTTCATCAGTGGCAGCAAATGCATCCCATAATCTATACCCTCAAGGCTACAACATAATTAAAAGACTACAGAGGAAGAGAGGTAAGATGGACGTGCACAAAGGTATGGATGTGTACTGTTTTACATTTTTGAAAGACAGAAGGCAAGTTTCTGAATTTTACATAATTTTAAAATTTAAAACCCTGCCTGATGTGCCAGTGTATAATAAAGTGATATAAATAAATAGTTTTAAAATTTAGCTTCAAAAATCCAGATTGACAATTTCCCTCCTTATGGTCACAACCAAAGAAAAGAAAAGAGGGGTGGAGGGGGGCTAGGAAAACTGCAAGCACCATCAAGGTGACACACTAAGTTGTTTGAGTATTTATTGATGGAATAACAACACAGGTCACACAGCTCTGGCCCTTCAGGAATACTTACATAAAATCTCTTAGGTTTTATGACATGCAAATTGTTCATTTTTGCTCTTGGATGATTGAATTTTAAATTATGTTGAAAAGCAGAACACCTTCAATTCCTACTTCTGCTTGGTTTACTTTAACTTCTAATTCTCTCTGCACATCATGTGTTCCAAGCTATTTTAATTCACATTATTCTTGTAATTTGTGTGCTGAACTCACCTAATAATTCATTTGATGATACAAATCTTCAAAGTATAATTTGTTGGTTTTTTTAGTAGGTTCCAGAATAGATTGTCTTTCATTGCAACATTTCTTTCTTTCATTTCTTTCATTCTGAGTACAGAGTTTAAACTTGCTGTTAGTCTTGTACTTAGCATATGCTCACTTACCATAGCCACATTCATTATTTTTATTGTTGAACACTTTAAGTAAGAGCTCCATACACAGGGGTACCTCAACTTTTCAATATGTTGCAGAGGCTAAAACACCAGCACCACTGTGAAACAGCTGAACTGGAGAATCTTTCCAGATAAAAAGATGCAAATTGTCCCATCAAACATCCTGCACAGCTTCCAGATTTGCCATTCCCAGTGTTCAAAAAATAAATGAAATCTTCAAAACTAGCAAGTCAACTAATGTAACTTACACAAAGTGAGCCATACCTACATATAGGGCAATCCAAGCTTTATTACTATAAAATGCCATTTTCAGTAATGTGGTCAAGTAAACAGTTTGTAATAAGTTTCTTCTCTGATATCTACCAGAAACAGCACTGTAGAAAAAATATCTATGTATTATTCAATATAAATAACAGGGAGTTGGGATTTTTTGGTTTTTTACTGGGCCAGGACCCCCACCTTGGCACAAGAAATTTGAAGTATATGCCTTTTCCTATATCTGTGAAAAAACTCAATTTGTAAATGTTTAATCACACACTATTAATCCTACAGCATTCTTCATGTTTCAAAATGGTGCTTGAGCCAGGAGAGGAAAAATAAAGAGCAGAAAGAAACAGCTGGGGAACAGAGGGAAGACAACAAGGTCTACAGGAGCAGCGGAAAGGAGAGTCAACTGTAATACACTCACCTGGGAACCTGGGACCGAGCCCCTTTTCCCCACATCCTCCTCCAATGTCAAAACCACAGAGTAATATCTTACTCCTCAAGTCATGGGAAAATGTGAGGGTGAGAGCCACAGGCCTGAGCAGCTGGACAGCTGCTCAAACTAAATCACTGCACTACACCAGAGAACTCGTGCAAGGGCAGACAAACTGTATGTTCACTCCACTGCAAGCATTTGATAAAAACAGTTTATACTGGTTTCTAAAAGACCTGCTTACATCTTAAATTCACTACAAATACTGGGACAGTAACGAACAGAAATAGGGTCACACAATGAACAATAAAAACAATAAAAACAGAACACGTCTTTTCAGGACTTTGTCTCCTTCACTGATTTACTTGTCTATACTGTGCACTGAATGAGGCAGAGGGACCAAAAATCTCACAACATCTGTGATTTTATTAGCATGGACTCTATGCATGTGACTGAACACTGAATAGGTAACTAAATTTTACATATTCACAAGTGCTTGATTTTGGAGTCTTTCTGTTTGATTCTTTAGGTATTTTAAAAATCATTTTGATAGTTTCTGTGGAGAAATCACAGCCCAGTGGTTTAAGACCAGACTTGTCAGACTGGGAACAGAGTCTGAATCCTGGATCAGGTACCAATCACGGATGTCACATTTGACAAATCACTTAATGGCTTTACTTTGATGTATTGCAGTGGGGGAAATTACTAGGAAGAGGAGGCTGAAAAGAGTTTCCTGGATGGTGTCTATTCAACTGCTATGGCAAAGAATAGCCCCTCCAAAAACTTTTGTACAAATAGAACACACATAAATATTATCCTCATCCAAAAGAGATTGCTCTAATAATAATTCCATCAAGAAAAACATAAAAATCAATCAACCAGGTTATTTCAGAAGGCCTATTAGCCCAGCATCCTCTCTCCAACTACAGTCCAAAACAAACATCAAGGAGAAGAACAGGGAAAGGGTCTGGTGAACAAAGATTACTCATCACCCTTCTCAAACCAAATACATTGCTCTCCCTGTTTGGGCTGTTCTTCATACATACAGCAGTTTTTCTGTCTACTATCCTCACCACCCTGTGACCAAGGACTCTCCAGATTAATTATGTGCTGTCTGAAAAGCTATTTTCTTTGGCACTGCGGTGCCAGCACAGTGTTACCAAAAACTGTTGCCATAACCAACAACTGCAAGACCCTTATTTTACATTTGAGTAAGATATTTATATTCCATTTTCAAAATTGTTTGGTCATGTTCTATAGGGAGTAGAAATAGTTGCATGTCATTTGGCCTCGCTTTGTCTTTTAATGTGCTTATTCCATAAACATGAATCCTGACATGGTTGCACACATGGTTGTAGCTGATTTCACAAGAGAGGAAACTCAGCACTGCTATTGTATTGTGCTCCAGTTGCTGCTCTGAGCCAAGCCCACGCTGCAATTGGTTTTGTGCAATGATATATCTCAAGATGCTCTTAATGAACTGATTTTTCTCAGCCACCATCAAAAAATACGTACTTTGTTCCAAATAACTCCCTGTCAAGCTCGCAGGGCAGGCCAGGAGAGTCACAGATACAAATAGACAAATAGGGTTTCACTCATAAGGATTACAAGTTTAGGGCAGTCAGTACTGCTGACCAAACCACTGTCCATGGTGACTATTGCTCTCCTGTCAAAAAAGCAGTAGAGCACAGATAATGAGTTCTTTCAATAAAGGATGTGTTCGAGGGATAATGATTGAAAATTTTAGATTTCAACACTACAGGAAGAAAAAGAAAAGTAGGAGGTTGTATAACACAAATGAACCATTCCATTAGCATTAGAAATCTGCATCTTGACTTCAGGAGGCTCCAAATTGGGCTCCTCAATGTTTTGATGACAGTGACTTGGGAGGAGATATATCTGCTGCAAACAGGAGTGATTGAATAAGATGATCTCAAACACAGTGTAGAAAATGAATACAATGTATGGAGCAATGTCGCAGGGACATTCTTCTTTCTTTCAGGATTTTTCATAGAGCAACACAGAGGAAAGAAAGAGAAAACTATTTCTATTACTGCTCCTTGTTTTTCTCATGTGGAATGTGTTTGGAGAATTGTTTACCTGGGGTGATTGCTTGATTGGATTCTAGTGAGGATTGTTTGAGCCTGATGGCCAATCCAATCCACCTGTGTGTGGACTCTCACAAGAGGGTCACGAGTTGTGAGTGAGTTAGATATGGTAGTTAGAAAAAGCAGGTATGTAGTTTTAGTATCTCCTTTAATTAGTATATTAATGTATTATAGTATAGTTATAGTAAAGAAATCATTCAGTCTTCTGAACTGGAGTCAGACATCATCATTTCTTCCCACCGGGTTCACCTGCATTTACAATAGAGCAGAAATTAATTCTCAATTAACACCTTCACATTTTTGCTTTTATTAACTATGCTCTTAAAAGAGAAGGCAATGGATAGTGAAGTAGTCTCATGCTTCTACCGTTTTACTGGCCAGGAGATTGTGGGAAACATATCTGTTAACTTGTCATCACCTGGCAATTCTTTTGTGGCATGCTGCACAGGACCATGACCCCAGAGTGAACAGATGACCTGAAAGCAATGAATGAAAACCAAAGCAATAGGACACAATAAGCAACTGAGTCAACAAGAGACTCTCCACTTTAGGATGTGAACCTAGGAACCCTCATAAGCACTTGTGACTAGGTCTGCTGACCCTTTTGCACTTATACAGGTAGAAAAACCTGTCAGATTTTCAAAATATTTCACATAACTATATCTTTTCCTTCCTTCTATACAGATACAACAGTTCCCTGGACTGGACCACTTCTCCAGCAAGCACGAATCACTGCTACATTCCTTTTAAATTAGTTATAAATCTACAGCAGTAAGAAAATCTGTGACAGAAAAGAGATCAGGATCTGGATTCTGACAAATTACGTGAATCATGGGTTTTAAATGAGCTATTTCTATAACTGATGTGCATTCTAAATCACCTTGAACAATCTCATGCAGAGAACAGGCTGTGAGCAGCAGGAAGCACTGTGCCCTTAGAGAGGCTGTAAAAGTGGGCTGCATATTGCTGGGTGTGCAGAGCTTGGCTCTAAGTACAATGCAGTGCATTGAGAGGCACCCACCCACCAGAGCTGCTCTGTCATTGCCTCTCTGGACAGAGGAGAGAAAATAGAACCAAGGGCTTGTGAGTTAACATCAGGACTGAGAGAGAGAGATCACCCCCTGAATACCTTCATGGGCAAAACAGATTCAACCTGCAGATATTAACTGAATTTATTACTAACAAAATGAAAGGATAACAAGAAATGAAATAAACTTTAATAAATCTTTCCCCCGCTCCTCGCTCCTTCCCAGGCTTTATCTCCTCTTCCCCAGCAGCATAAACAGATGGGGAGTAGCCCCCTCAGTTCCAAGACCTACTCACACAAACCCAACAGATACAAAAATAATTACATCTGAATTTCAACACCTCACACAACCTAATCTATGCAATGAAGCTAAGAACAACACTAGAAGGAGTTTAAAAAGTATGTGGCAAATTTACAAAATAAGTTTATATAATTCAAAATCCAAACACAAATATAGCAATTACAATGACTGTACCAGATTTGATAAATATCTAATCATGAACAAAAATACAAAGATTCTTGTATTAAAATTTCAAATTCTCATTTTTATTAGTACAGTGAGTTTAGGACTACAGAAAATTTAGTGACTTCAATAACGCTGTCTAGCCATGCTAGTTTTAGAATGAAAAAAATTATAATAATTCTAATTGCACTGCTGTACAAATACCTACTGGTTTAAAAATATTAAATCAATTATATGTAGAATGCCTCACCCAAAAATTGTGACCATCTCAATGTCCTACACTTGCCATGGCATTTTCATCTTGTGCCATGTGACACTAAAATGCGGGTGAATGCACTTGCCTGCTTTTGCAGTGATTTATTCTCTGTATATTAGCTATAAAAAAATGTACAAAGCTCAAGACTGTGAAGAATGAAAATAAACATCTCAGCATGAGTCAAAACTCACATATTCTTTCATGAGACTGGTGAATATTACACCAGAACAGCAATTAAAGCCATAATAAGACACGTCAACCATTGAAAGCCTTATAGCCACAAAAAATTCCAAGGCTATGGGAAAGTCATGTTTTTTTCTTTCCATCTTGGCCTACATTTTATTCACTCCAATGCTTCATAAAGGCTTTCAATTCCACTTCCAAGAGACACACCTGCATGCAAAAAACATAAACCTAATAGGCAGTAGGAGTGAACTGATATGCTTTAGTATCAAGCTAACAGCACGTCTCACTGTCTCCCATTGCTGACATTTAAAGTTAATCTACCTTGGCTTTGCTGATGTCAGTGTAAAAGGGACACAAAATGCAGACTCAGTATAGAAATAACCAAAGAGAATGATTTTTTTTCTTCTTTAGCTCTTACTAAAAATACTCGAGTATTTTTCCTATCAGGAGAAATTCTATAACAGATAAAAATGATTTTATCTTTAATCATCTGTTTACTACACCATCACTATACTGCCTACACATTGGAAGATACACAACTTCTGTCATGGACACATCTTTCAGATTATTAAATATATTTCAGATTAAGAAATATAAAAATGCCTGCTTTGAAACAAAGAAAACAACAGTGCAAGACAGCTCTCAAAGTGCCATTGGCTAAAGCAACATGTCCACACAATTATAATTTCTGATTAAAACAATATAAAAAAAGGCCAACTCATTGACTGACATCAAACAGAAGCAATTGTTATGCCTGAGATGTACTCTTGTTGCCAGGAAACATTCTATGTGTATTATGAATAAAGACTCCCTATGATTATCCCCACTACCATATAAAAAATAAGAGTAATTATTCAAAATCTGGTTGCTTTTTATATACAGGTCCAAATAATTTATTCCTGAAGTGACCAGTAAGTCCACCAGTAACAAGCCCACTTCTAAATGCACATCCCAAAGCAAAAATACATAAGGACCCACAGTGCAATTAAGAAACCAAACTCCAGATTACACCAGAATTGAGTGACTTAGAAATAACAGCTCTACTCTTTAAGACTCCACCATATATTGAGTTTTAATCCCTTAAGTGTTTCCTGCATAATGTTGCAGAAAAATGTAACAGGGAAAAAAGATCACAGTATATGCTCTGGCAGAAGTAAGCCATTATACAGCCTAAATATTAATTAGAATAAGACTGGTTTGATTTTTATTTCACAATACCTGATGTTTTTCTGCCCAAGCATCAGTCTTATTGCATACATTTGCTTTACGGTGTATGACTGTAACTAAATCCACCTCATTTAATCATTCCAATAAATCTGCACCTCAGTAGAAACCACTAAATGAGATGTTAATAGCACACTAAATATACCTGTTAGACAGATTGTACATGCAAAATATGAAAGTACGGTCAACAGTATTTGCACTTGATTAAGTGCTAGACTTCTGTTCATTCTCCATGACAAAGCTACATGAGAAAGATTAGCAAACACACCTCGTCCATGTTTATGAAGAACTGTTTAGCATCTGAATATGTTCAAGGCCACTTCTATCTTTCTGACAGTATATAAAGATGTCTGTGGGTAGAATTTATGCTTTAAAACAAACATTTTCAACAAAATACCAAGAGTTAGGGCAAGGCTTGTATACTAACTACATCTAAATCTCCTTGTACAAAAGAAAACAACTAATTGCAAGAAAACCTAGATGGCAACTTGCACATTGTTCCTGGTAAAATATGATGGGTGGGGGCTTATTTAAGGTATTTCATCCCAAATGCTATCAATTACCATAAGAAAACTTATGATGTGCTGTAGAGCACAAGCTCTACAATAAACTCTGCTAAGCTGTAGGACTATATATCCCACAGCAAGTGTTCTCTGCCGCCCCTCTCACTGAGGCAGAGGAGACTGCGGAGCACGAAATCTTTTATTTTTAAACAAATGGCACATATTACTTCAACGTGTCACTTCCACAGTATGTGGTGCAAGGCTGCCAAGCAGAACTGGAACTTATCATGACAAAAAGCAGAGAAGGACATTTTCCCCTGATATATTTTCCAGCCTCCCAGATTCAAGCCCTGTCAAGATTACACACAGAAACACCACAACATAATACAGACCAAGAGCCTCTATGGTCTAAAAATGGTATTTATATCTGTATTCACTACCCCTGGTTCTTCAGCTGAAGCCATGACAGTGAGTTTTACTCATTTCATAGATGACAGTGTTTTATGTTCACACACACAATCGTGTCTATAGGTGATGAGTTATTCATAAACCTTGTCCCAGGAAACCAAAGCTGTCCTAGCAAACTGAAACTTCTTTCCTCTAACTGCTGCCACTAAGCATTGACTCCCACGAGGTCCAGCCCAACAGACACACTTCAAAGTACCATGCTGTACCACGTAGCCACCATTTGCCTACTACAACTCTCTTTAACTAGAGCACTCAGTTGCTAAACCAATTTTTATCACCTTTCCCTTCCACTTGAAGTGCAGCCTTAATGCTGCACTATTACATCCTATCCTGAAGTTTAGTGAAGTTGCTCCAATTGTCTTTATTCTACCCCTACCTATGAATTCTATAATTCATTTAGAGAATTCCAGTAAAAGGGCATGATATGTCTTCCACTACCCACCTGTAACATTTTCTATGTCCCAAATCACTCTTACTTCTTTTTATTTTTTCCAAAGTTTGCTTCATAGAAAAGAGACATTTAACAAATCTGTACAATCAGAATCTCTCTCTAGTTAAGTAATTATACCTCTGTCCTCTGCTTTTGATGCTGTAATTTCTTCCAGAATGGATCTCTGGTTTACTTACCATTTTCTGAAGAAATCCTAATATATAATCTACCTGATTCTGGTCCATTGTTCTGTCCAGTTTACTGATGGTGATGGCACAGCATTGTCCTGCCTTATCATTTTAGCTCACCTCAGCTCCATTCTTCTCTCATCTATTACCCAAATTTCAGTGTCTGCCTGAGATGCTAAAGTTTGCTTCTTAAAGTGAAATTGAGAGTATCCACAGGAAATCTTGTTTGTCTCTAGTTTATTGTCTCACTGTCTACCTATAAATAACTATGTGTTTGTAGAGTTTTTACTGCATTCATCTCAACTTCTCTTTCCATTTTTGGTGCCACTTAAACTATGGCAGTATCTCTTTTAATGCTGAAGTGCCTTCAAGTCTTGGCGTGTGCCCTTTCTGCACCACCCTCCTCCGTGACTGTTTCCCCATCTTTAACACAGTTTGGTCTTTAATTAATCAGCCCAGTGTACTACATTTACAGTAATGCAATTCCTTATGCACAAGATCTTTTTCTAGTCAAGATGTGTGACTGTCTGATTATACAGGTTTGGGGTTTTTTTTTAATATTCTATTTCTTCTTCAATATTTGGGTTTTGGTTGGTTGTTTTTTTTTGGTTTTTTTTTTTTTTTTTCATAAATCCCCGGCAATTACTATATTCATGTCCATATTATTTCTGTTCCTTTTTATTTCTCTGTGCTTTTCACAAAATTGCAAACAACACAAATTCCTGCCAGAGTAATTGAGTTGTATTTGCCAGTAGTCCACAATGCAATTTAATTCAACTAAATATGTTTTCTTTTCTGAAACAAATATAACAGTATCCTGGGTTTTTTATAAAGACTATCAGTGTGTTATTCACTAAATCCAAAGAGGATCATTACTCTGATTTTACTTTTTATAGAAACTGCTAAAATAGATTGTTGAAATGGAATGCAGAATCATGCACAAAGCCAGTCCTTTTCTCTCATCATAAAACCATCATTTTTCCGTTTGTGGTTTTGGTGAACAATACTAATAAGATTTCCTACTGAACCACAGACATGTATTATTTCAATAGCAGTTGAAACCACTGTTTTGTGTGCGTATACATCTCTAACATGTAAACATTTACAAAGCACTTGCAGATGTCTCAATGAGAATAGAAACATTTATCTTCAGATGGTATTACAGCAAAAATATCACCTTAACTTTTATCTATGTTTTTCCAATCTGTATTGCCTAAAGATAAAGCCCTAAAATACTACAAGCCAACAGCAGTTTATAGCTGTCCTGACATGCTCACACCTCTTTCCTTGTGCCAGCATTTCTGCAAGGAAACACTGTGGCAGGTAAGTGATGACATATCACTGTTGAACTTAGTAAGAGGCAGAAGTGGTGTTTCTGCTATCACGAGCAAAATGGGAATATTTCTTCAATTAGCATCCAAACTTCTGAAAACCTCATGTAACCACAGAACCACAGGCTCAGAAAATCAAACCAGTACTTTATATTGTGTGTTTTATCATTTACTAAGTTGCAGATGATTTTAATAGTAGCTCATTAGCAGTAATGACTATTCCATGCAGTGCTGGATTATTCTTTTCCTTAGTGACTTCAATAATTATTAGACTACAAACCCCTTTCTATAATTTCTAGTCGTCTTTCCAATTTATGCTTCCTAGTCAGAATATAAGAACATATTTCCCTGTATTTCCATGCATACCTATCTCAAAAAGGCAACTATAACTACACTTACATGTGCAATTCAAGGCATACTAAACATATATATATATACAATATGTAATATTTCTATATACAAAAATATATATTCTAGTAGCTCAAGTTTCAATAGAACTTTGAGAGCAAAAACATTATCACATTTCTCTAGTGCCATTTCATTACTACAACATTACTAGATTAATAAATATGCAGTAGGAGTTTTACTTCGAGTTTTTGGCACATTAAAGGTATGCAAATGAAGAAAACCAGAGTGAAAACATAGATTTTATTAATTAATCCAAACATCCTAATTTCAAAGAAATATAATTAATGTAATAATAATAATAATAACAAAATGTCACCAGAGGACACAAGGAAAAACGACGCACCACAGCTTTGGTCAGCATGAAGAGACTAATTTATTTTTTCTGACTCCAATCATTTATAGTTCTCAAAAGGTGCCAGTGGATTGGAAGGTGAACGTGCCACCTCTCCAACGACACTGGACAAACTACCAGTCTATCAAATTTCTCCGCCTCTATGAAAGAATGCAAAACAATAGGTTGTTTACAGAAAGTTGCGTGAGAAAGTTCTCTACAAGAATGTAAATTCAGAAGGCTTTAGAAAATCCTAAGAAATCAGGGCGACAACAAAATATTACAGTAAGGCTGTTCAGTACTGAGGCTTCTCTGAAACTCAAGTCATCTGTGCTGCAGTTCATATTTACTGTAATCAAAGACTGCAGTGAGTTTCTCCCTGGTATCACCTGTTGATCTTCAATACAAACAGGCCAAGGTTTAACTTTCCCAACACTTCCAGTACATTTTTCTAGTCTTTATTCAATCCTTAACTAACCATTTTAGTTTTAAGTGCAGGGATGCTCTGGCATTGGTGGAAAGTACCCAGATAAAAGTTGTATCAAAACCAATCTGATGGTTGCAAATTCAGCAGCTGACAGGACAAACTTGGTGGAGGACTTCAGCTTGAAACAAGAACGACAACAAAGCTCATTGTCCTTTAAGGAATAGTTTGGCCAATTTAAAAGAGTCTGAAAAATTAATATTCAGCCTGTTGTGCCTGAAATTGTACAGAATGTTTTATCCAGTACATTCCTCAAATTCAATTGTTGTCATTTCAAAAAAAAAAACCCTAAAATTTAGTTTTCTATTACTGTAATTCTGTTCAGGAAGTATGAAAACGCAGAAAAGACAAAAATTAGCTTTTCTGAGACAAATATAATTCATCAGTGCATGAGCTACAACTCAGTAGTACTTCAAGACAGAGCCCTCACTAATCCAACCCTCCTTTGTCCTTACATGAGATATTTGCTTCTCTTTCTCTACTGAAAGAAAAACATAAAACCAATCCTAAATAAATGACATGCTATAAATGAATGCTTCACAGAAAGCACAGTTGGCTATCAATATTTCTTGTTTACAAAACTAAGAAATCTTCAAAATACATATTTAAAGATTTATATGTTTAAAAAAAGTCATGATTCTGATGCAGCCAGTCAAATAACAACCACTTGATACTAGCATAAAGTACAATTATCCTAATTTAAAACACATCTCATTAAAACTTAAAAGCCAAAGGTGACAGCACATAACATTCACATTTTATAAAACATGAACACCACTCAAAAGCTGAATTATCCTAGCTCAAATGACAAGTGCAGCCAATATAAAGTTCTTTTCTCCTTCCATTCAGAAAATATTTCCTCCTTCCTAAGAAGTCATACACAAATAAATTCCCATAATTTGCCAGAAGATGTCTCAAAGCAAACCATTGCAAAATCCAGCCATCACAAGTTACCAGAATGCAGCTGACTGTCAGCAAATATTAATAAAGCCTGACAAGTTTATGGTGTCTCTACAATAACAGGCTTACCTCTGCAGATGGTCCCGTTGCCCACATAGCCGGGTTTGCAGGTGCAGCTGTGTCCCCTGATGGTGTTAGTGCAGATTGCATTCTCATCACAGTTGTGCCGCCCACTGCCACACTCATCATGCTCTAAGTTGGGAAGGAAAAAAGGAAAAAAAAAAAAAATTACAAGATGCAGTGAGCTGATGTGGCATTTGAAAACCAAGTGGGAGAGGCAGGATGCTGCAATGGCTGAGTGCTGGGGGCTTGGCATGGGAGTCAGCTATGGGCTTGCTCCTGTTCAGAAACCCAAAATGTGCATGGCAACAGTAGATTATTTAGGTTTAAAAAGAGAAGAAAAAGAATGTGTGAGGAGGCAAAGTAGGGCTTTGACAAAAAGCTATGAAGAAGATTATCAGGGAAAAATATCTGCTGTGAAGATTAACCTTTACATCACTGTCCACCACCAGCAGCAATGATCATAAATACAAGCTAAGTAACACAAGAAGGGCCCTACCAGTCCGCTCTTTAACTACACGGTTCAGTTGTCACAACTGCTTGCTCTAATTCATGTTGAACTAACTCTTTCTCTAATAGCACGTAGTAACATTTCAAATTTTTAGAGCACCAATCATACCATTGAGCCTCAAAGAGGCTCCCAGACAAACAGGCCATATTTTGCTTTCATCCAGCAAATCCAGCTGCTACCCCGAGCCAAATTTGCCACAGCTCCTGCACTTCACTCTCCTGCTACCTTTTTGTTCTTGTAAAGCACCAGTTAGAGGTGATGAGCTACCTGACCCCAAAGCTTTCTGCTTCTTCCTGCAATTACAAGGAGCTTCCCTCATACAGGATTGCACAAAGAAGGCCTGAATATTTTACACTTTTGCACTGGTGCCTTTACAATTTTCTTCAGGGGAATCAAAAGAATGCAATGAATTTTCTTAAAACCACACAACAGATAATTGACACAAAAAAGTCAGAATCTGGAACCCTTCTTTGTAGCCTTCATTTATGCAGCTGCAATCATCAGGCTGATATCCACATGCTGAGAGATAAAAGCTATGCTTTCCTGGAATTAGGATTTGCTTAAGCTTTTTACCAGTGCATCAGGGTGTTCAAAGGACTACAGACAAGTCTAGCCTTCTACAGATCACAGAGAGGCGGTGCCTCTAAAACACAAGCAAACTACTTTTTTTTGCAGACTAAACAAAGCCCTTTGGAAGAGTCTCTCCAGTGAGAACAGCAGCATCACAGGCTTTGACAGGCTGCAATTAACCTCTGCAATGCTCTCACTCTGCCACAGTACAGAACAACAGCCAATTTCAAGATAATTCAAGACATGTAAGATTTGAATGGTGAATTCCAAGGAATCCACTAAACCAAATACTTCTGGAACACTGCTGATAACTATTTGCAGAACATATACCCAACATGTTTTCCATTTTTCAAATACATTTGACAGCAAAATGATATGGATTGCAACTATTTTCTCTTAAATAGCATCAAAGCAATATATCAGCCTCTCACTCTTTGCTTTTAGCAAGAAACACACAAACTCTCATGTGCCTGGCTTCAGCTGATAAACTCATGCTTGAATTTATACTTGTTAGTTTACATTGGTCCCTAGCTCTGCTTAGTAATTCACTGCAGCTTCTGGCCAGTTTTCAGAGGCCTTACATATTCAGAATGCCAGAGCTCTTGAAGGGCTGCCTGCTCTCTCCTTCATCTTTAAGGAAACTGTACCACAGGCTGATTCTTTGCTGTTTTGGTCTCATGGTGCTCAGGCTGCTGTGTCAGACACAAAAAGGATCAAGCTATCCTCCAAGGAGGTGCTCTACAGCAGCTGAAGCTGAATTATGCTTTCTTTTAAAAGAGACACCCTCTCCATAATCTCTCCCTCCTTCTCCTACTTCTAATTGTCACGAGCTTTCCCATGTTAGTATTCAAACTATAATGAGAATGCCTTTGCAACAGGCCCATGTGTGTACACATGAACATTCTTATTCCAACAACTGCCAAAATTAGTCTATTACCTTCTCAGCACTTCAAGTATAAATAAAGACTTCGCAGTGGTACCAGATGTGTTTTTCCAAAATGCACAGGAGAGGAAAAGTCTGCTGGGTTGTTCTAGGACTCTGACAATGTAAATCACTATTTGGCATTTCTGCAGATACACAGATGCTGGAAATAGCAAAAGATTTAGCACTGACAGAGCAGCTATCCCACATTAATATTTTGTAAACAGAGGTCAGTTTTATCAAAGCTGATGTAATTTAAAGAGCCAGCAACAAATCTGAACATGGGAACCTGCCCTTCATGAGACACACTGATGGTGCTAGCACAAGGAGGACTAAAGGAACTCCATCTGCATGAGGAACCCCAAGATTTCTTAGCAGCAATATGGCTGCAATGATGGGAATTTCAAATGAAGTTTTCCCTGGTGTAGAGATGTCTATAGCTGATGTTGCTACAGGCCTAATAAGAATGAGAAAGCATTGATTTCCTGCCACGGTACAAAACTCTTTTCATCCAGATGAAAAATCCTTAAGAATCTCTCAGTAGTAAGTTTTCCTGGGTTTTATGTGCCCTCACAGGATCTCATCCTTTGGAACACTTGCGTGTTCACAATGGGAAGGGAGCATGGAAATGCTCATGCTCTGTTTAAATTCAAGTAAGATTGTGACTAATTTGCAAAGAATATCTCTTTCCTACACACACTGCTTTCCAAAAATCCCCATTGGAGCACATCAGACAGAGCCTGCTTTTGCTTTAATGTTACAGTAAATACTGACTAGACAACAAACAAAATTGGCAGAGAAGGACCCTGCACAACAAGAGAAAGAAGCCACAGACAGCATCATTCCAAAGCACCAAAGAGGGCAAAGGCAAGACAAAAAGCCCAAAGTTTTCTTATTTTGACTATTTCCCTTGCAGCTGGAAATGAGAAGCACAAGAAAGGGACTCTAGCAAATGAAAACAAAAGTAACTTTTAGTTTCTTATACACACATATATGTAAACAAATGAGCTGCCATGCTCAGGAATGAAACTGTCACTATTAAGTCTGACTGAAGTCATCCATCTCTCTGACTTCTATTTGCTATATAATACACACAAAATGAGTTCATGATCAAAGATCAAACGATGAAAAGAATAGGCTTACTGAAAAGGACAGAATTCCTTGAACCAACTCATTCACCTGGATTATTAATGTTTATTTCAAGATCAGCTACTACTGCTGATGAACATCTACAACAGCAGCACCATTCTTTTCTTAGGCAATTTAATTTGTTTATGAAATCTCTGTGAACTGCCTTCAACATCAGCATTTCTGTTACTCAGGATTGTTGTGCATCTATTTCATGTTTTATGGCAAAGCTGTAAGATCAGTTAGTTTACTGAGCCTTTTTTCCCCGTCTCTAAAAACCAAGGATATTACAAGATGCTGCTTTCCCCCTAGCACTTATCATTCTTCTGAAATCCTCAAATACTGAAGATTTTATAGAAAATTAAAGGATTTCAATCTTCTATTGCAAAAAAAGAGGGAAGAATCAAATGTCCACTGCTCATTTCCTTTGTATTTTATTTATTCTTCCTGTAAGTAGAGATGAGGAATGGAAGGATACACCATCTCTGATGCTTCAACTCTCCTAGCCCTATTTCCTACTCACCAAGCTACTGCTAAGACCAGAAAAATACACCTGTAAACTTAATATTTTCTTTCTGGACAAAAACTGCCTAAAATTTTCAAAAGCTTTCATTAATTTTTCCAAAATGTTAGAGAGGATCTTCTGTGAATTTTCTGAGTTCAACACCTAGGTCAGGCTATCTTGTAAAGAAATGACTATGAAGTTCATTTTTGATTCAGCCTTCACCTGAGAATGGCCATCTGCCTCCAAAAGCATTTGTAAGAAATTAATCATCGTTTTACAAAAACACACCTCCATTACTTGTGTTATATGATTCTTTACATCACCTCAGAAGTCCACACCAACAGTATCACAGGTCTAATGTTGATATGTGGGTAGTTTTACACCAACACATGCACAGCTGTAGAAAACAAGTATTATAGTTACCTCTACTTTGTTCAGAAGCAGCCTAATCAAAGATTATCTTGACAGTGACAGAATTCATTTCAATACTACATGGCCTTAGAGAGATAACAATCACATAAAAAGTTGAAGTTAATTCACCAGAAAATAGTTTGAAGTAGCTGGTTAGGGATTGCACATCCTGTTCTAAGAAGCCCCAACGTATCCCACAGGCAGCAGAAAACTCCCCTGCACCAAAACACAGCCTGGTCTGAGCATGCTGATACTAGAGCACACGCAGCAGCTCCCCAGGGTCAGCACAGTGGGCAACCCCTTCTCATGGAAGACACAAGGACATGAAATGAGTAAGAAATTGTTGAAGACCAGGCTGCCAAGATGGCTGTGACCACTCTGCATCCCCCTGTGTGTGCTTGAGGAGATGGACCCCAACCAGGCACAGAGCCCAGCACACCAACAGCTGCCACGCACAGGTGTAAAACCAACAAAGGAGTGACACCTGAGGCACAAGGAGAGCAGGAACACAAGTGCCAACAGAAGAACTGCTGTGAAAGGTCAAGGCTCTCTACCAGCTGTACCAGCTCCACCTTCAGCAGCAGTAGACCATTCAACCCTGCCATGTTTCAGCTGTGAAAACACTTGATTAAATTTTAACTAAACTTTCAGCTGTCTTCAAAACACAAGTATCTATTTGAGGCTAAGGAAGTTAACCCAGACCAGGCTGTAGCAGCTCCTGCACACCTCAAATGAGTTATCATTCCAGCTGCTGATGGGTGATCACTTCAGTGTGAAGTATAAACTGAAATATTCAAAATAGGACAAAAAAAGTCAGCAACTTTCATGTACATATATTTCTGTCAAATCCTTTTTACCACAATTTTCCAGACTAATCTTTGTGAATGAACTTCAACAATACTTTTGTTTTGTGGTAATTAAAAAAAAACCCTTCTGTTCTGGGCTAAACTGAACTGGAAGACTGCAGGAGGAAAAGCACTGGGGGCAGAAGGAAAGATGCCAGATAAAGATTTTGCTTGTCTGAGGTAGAATATTCTGCATAAAGCCACCTACATGACACTGCAAAACTGTTTGTAAGTAAAAACAACCACAAAAAATAATTCCGAACACATGCAAAGTACAAAAAAGGATTTGTCATGTATTTATGAAAGCAAATGGAAACATATCTAAACATACATATAAACATTTACAATAAAATGCGAATTTTCTCCCTTCATATGTACATGAAATGCAGTGTTTGTGAAAAGCTCTAGGCAGCTCTGTCAATTAACATCAGAAGCATCGTCAAAAAATAACATAGTTCTATGCTTTTGAAGTTTTGGGTATTATAAATACCCACATTCTTACAAAAGAGATAAGAGATTTATTTTTCAATAAAATCATTTTCTATTCATAATCTAAGAGGAATATGGCCTTTGCTTATATTCTGTTTGTATCTTTTTTAACATATTTTCCAGAACTACCACAGAATTTATAAGATGACTCCATTTTCCCATGTTGAAAGACATAACACTGTTAGCACTTACTAGATTTGTACGGGCTATGAAGGCAGGATCTAGACAACTTTAGCTTTCTCTTGCTTTTTTTTTTTTTTTCCTGTGCATGCTTAGAATAACTCTAGAATTTGTGTTGTTTGTGCTGTGTCTAAAATACCTAATTGAAAATTAGAACCCTACGTTGAAAATATACAGCAAAAAACACGTAGTGAAGCTAAGAACCTTTTGGTCAAGAGTCATAAAATCAGGATAGCTTTCCTTTGTGCAAAAGCACATAAAGGATTTCAAACCTATAATTTCTAAAAGGTACACTTAACACAGGATTTATTTTTAAGCAGGAATGCTGTAATTTTTATCTTCATTTTCTTTAAATAGAGATGCTCTTCAAAAAAAGACAGACACTGGGATGGAATTACAGGAGATATTCCATTGTAGGGTCTTTCACTATAGCTACTTTCACTTCTTATTACATGAAAAGGCCCCAATTTAAACTTGCTTACAAGATAGAAACAATTTTCTTATTGTAAGGATTCTCTTTCATTCCTTCCTCAAAGCCTTCATACTTCAATAATAAAACATTCATCTTTGGAATACACTGTGCAAAGATTCTGACTATCCATTTATTCATATTTTCATAGCATTGAAAAGAAATCTAAGTTGTTCTCTAAACTGTTGAGATAACAGCCAGCTTGTGGGGTGCAAAACCACAAATGAAGTAAACATTTCTATGACCAAGAGACTCAAGAGAGACAACTCCAGAAAAGCAAGGTCATTGAATGCCACTGTTTTTTATTAATACAGATACCATTTGTATAGAGTACATGTAGCCTAATGTAAAATTAATTATCTGGCAGCCATTAAGCAATGGTCTCTGAAAACTCAGAAAGGAGAAAGCCATCTCTCAGAATACTTCCAAAAAGCCACAACCCTTTGTTGCATGTCATTAGAATTCTATGTAATAACTAAGGTTTTATAAATGATAGATTAAAAAAAAATTAATTTAGGCAGAATTGTGGACTTAGTGGAATCAGGATTTCAGCTTATAAGAAGTTGTGATGAAAAAAAAGGAATAGCTTTTAAACAGATTGAATAAAAGGAAGCTTTATTCTGAACACACAGGAAGAATCTCCCACAGAAAACCAAGGCAATTAGAAACAAGATGCATACATCAAACAAGAAATTACATTGCAGATAGATGGTAAGCTGGTGAATGATAATAGCTAATTGTGAATTCAGAAAACTCTGGGTAAAAAAAAAAAAATCAAATGTGTTTTTCTACTCATGAGAATGAGAGAAACAAATTAATTTTATCTATACCCATTCCCAACTTCAGCATCCAAGCTCACCCTGCTCATTTCCATAAGGAAACAGGAAGAAGGAACAAAGTGCAGAACAGAAAAGGCCCACTGTTTCCTTCCGCAACTCTATCCCTACGAGCACTTAAACATCCAAAATGCTGGCAGAAGTACCCCATTTGACATTCTTTTAGTAAGAAACTAAGATGCCTTTGTAATTTATGACACAACTAACACCTTCTGGTGTTAAACCTGAAATTATTTAGACTACATTCTAAAAAAGTAGACACATGCTACTCTTGGGTAATTAGGAAGAAATAGTGGGATTTAATTTGAATATAGAATTCCAAATGTGCCTGCAGTTGCCTCTTGGAATCAAACTCCTTCTACAACTTGAAGGAATTCTGCTCTACCGCATCCCTTCTTGCACTGAAGTTCTCTATGTGATCCTCTCAGTTTGTGAGATGGGCAGGCCAGAGGCACACACAGGATTCAAGACTCCAGAACATCATTAATTTATACAACAGTATAATAATATTTATCAACTGGTTCTCAATGTCTTTCCCAAAGGACCTCACTATTCTGCTCAGCTTTGACCACAACTGAGCAGTGAGCTGACACTTTCAGTATCTCTTCTCTGAATGGTAATGGCTAATTTAGAGTATTTGTGTATGTACCTATCTTTTTTTCCCCCCCAAAGGGAAAGGTACTTTATACTCTGATCCTCTGTTCTGCCTCACTACTATATAAAAACAACTGCCAATAGTACCCATTTGAATTTCCATGAGATGAGTTCACTGAGCAGTGAAGAAATTCTAAATTGTTGTAATAAAAAAGTTTATTTTTGACTAAATCAAGATGAAGAATAGGTACCCTTGCTGACAGTAATACTGCATTTGTTTTCTGGAAAAGGAGAAGAAAAAAATCATTGATCTTTTGCTAGCACACTATAAAATATCTGCACATATACCTTAAATGCCTATATAACTTTTTGTAAGGAAGTGAGAAGAAAGACATTTGGTTTTACTGTTTTTTGAACACAATCATAAAAAAGAAAACAAGAAATCAAAGTAAGAAGTGGAAAAGCTGAAGAAGTGAAATCTTGAAAAACCTTGTCTAAGACACATTTCACCCCAATCAGAAGCTCACCAAGATTAAAGAAAATAAGCATTGAACAAATTAGATCAAATGTCTGAAAATGCAAGAATCACTGGAAGTGTATATGGTTGTTTTATCTTTATACTTAAATATTTTTTCCCTAGTCTTTTAAGTGCATTTAAATTGAGTAGACATGTCAAATTAGTAAATAATATTAAAATTATCAAAAGCAGCTAATAGATTATTAATGTGAAGAGTCACAGTATAAAGAGTAATCTTTTACATTGAATTTTCATGCCCTATATAATAGCAAAATATTAGTAATACTGATATACACAGAAATTTCAAAACAGATCCTTATCAGAGGCTGATAATAAAACGGCAATCTATATTACATACTCAACTGGATACTCTGCTGCAGTTTTGTGGACTTATTTTTGAAAGCCAGATTATTCATGTCATTAGCAATGTGCATCTTTAATTCTCAAACTTGCCAGCAAACTTTGAGCACAATTGTGGAGACAGGCATTGGATGCAATTCAGACAGGATCTACACACAACATTCATTACAAGAGTTTGAAGATCTGCATATTGCATATGAGATGCAAACAAAAAACTCCATAAGGAAGAAACCACACTTCATTATCAAAAAAAATCTTGTGTTAGCTTTTTGATGGCAAAGTCCTACCATCAAAGGAATGAGTTCTTCTGCAAGTACAGTTTTGCACTGAACAAAGAGCTGGCATATGCAGCCACTCAGAGTCTGCAGGAGTGAAGCTGAACTCCACAAACACCACATGACTTCAGAAGTAAAATTTAGTAAGGATTGCACATTAACTACCTTACAGACCCTGAGTAATCCCTAAATTAAATGGCAATAGAGTGCATAGGAGCTTCATTTCTGGTCCTACAAGCTCAGAATTAATCTCTCAAATTCTTTCACAGGTTGAAGGAAGTACAATGTGGCAAGCACATTTCTCTCTCTCTTTCAGGATTTTTCATAGAGGTATACAGAGAGATATGTGCTTGCCACAGTATGTAGTTTATTGTTCCAACATAAAACCATTTTTAAGAACAAGGCATATCAATTATTAAGACAAAGCCTCAGAGGAAAAGGAAATGATTCACAAAATCATCAAAAATGTGATACTGTACATATGGGAAATGTGTTGAAAAGCAAATAGATATATCCTCATCTGCAAGAACAAAAACACCTTAAAACTGTTTCTCCTTACCGGATTTATATATCAGAATAACCACTTTATGCAGTTACTTCTAGAGATATGCAGTAACCTATTGTGCATGTCTGTCTCTTATTCACTTATTTATTTACTTAAGGAATCCCAAAGAAATTCCAGATTTCATAAAAGACACAGTATGGCCTTGAGGTGCAATGGTCAGTCAGAGCACATGTCCATGTGCTGGGATTGTGTTCTGAGCTCTACCTCACACACAGTACCTCACACAAGTCATCCTGACTGAATTATAAAGCAGAACAGTGGTTTTTAATTGGAACATGCTAAGCAGTATCATCATCTTGATTATTACTATGGAATGTTAAATTTCTAATACAATCCCTTGCTTTTTCATCAACTAGTTAAGCATCAAAGCACTGGACTTTGATGAGGCACCTTGATTGCATATATTGATTTGTGTATTTATAAACCACTAGTTATTCCAAATTTCTCTATGTAGTTGTTGCTTTTCTTGACACAGTTACAAATTAGGTAATTTCATATAGAAAGCAAATAAAGCCTTGAATTACATGTGGTGTACCATGTCGAGAGAAAGCAGCTCGGCAGTTCCAGCTAGACTGCAGCATGGCTTTAATATTGATCGAGACAAGAACAACACACCAGTTCTGTGAAGTTCTCAATTTCTCTAAATCATAGGACATTCACTTAGGAAAACAAAGAAATCACATGTGATGACAGTATCTGAAGTACCTGAGACACTGTCTAGCAAGTGCCGCTGGCTAATTTACAGCTTTAAGGAGAGATGCTTGTTAACATTACATCTTAAGATGCTGTTTTATTTTGCTTCATTGTTGTAAAAAGCTGAATATGTTCCAAGCACCTGCACTGGGTCAGGAAGAAAGCCCTCAAGCAATATGCTTCATTTTATTTATATAGCAATATAACAGGACAGGCTGCTTTTTATCCATAAAATTGTGAAAGCTGCATACTTCTATCAAGTTGATACCAGAATCTCATCTTTCAGGTGTTTTCAGTTCAACAATACCTGAAAGCTTTACTCAGCAGAAATCTCAAAATCAGTAATACAGAAAGAATGCAATATACCTTTGGTTGCAATTTTTAGCCAACATTTCATCACGTCTTCATGAACTTATATTGGTGATAAAAGTTCTGTAAAGCTTCAGTTTCCAGCACTCCACGATGCTTTAACTACCATATGAAAAAGAATTTCAAAAAGTAACACATGCCTCATTTCAAACAAGCACAAAATTCCCCTAGTGCTATTACAATACAGTAAGGTGGAATTGTTTCTAAATGAACTTGCACGTGTGACAGATGTGTCAATCTGCTGACACAAGAAAACATAAAATCACATGCAGGGTTCTGTAGCAGAGTTCAAGCATAATGAGGACAGGACATGTATTAATCCTCTGCACCCATCAGAGATGCAAAGAAAAGGCTTTAGGAGTGCTGGAGTGTGTGTAACAGGTAATATGACAGTCAAAAAGACTTAGCTTACTTCTCCTGATTTTCTGGTCATGAAGTTAGACATAATTAAGCCATTAGGTTTTCCTTTATGTTTTTTGTTCTACTTTTTAAATAAGCAAATGCTGCCAGTACATTTTAAGCTTTTAATTGAGCAAAGACAGAATCTTGCTTCTTATTGAAAGTACACAGGAAATGTCAAACCATACAATCATTTAGGCTGGAAAAGACCCCTAAAATCAGTGAGTCCAACCATCAACCCATCACTGCCACTGCCAAACCCACCACAAAACCATACCACCAGGTGCCACACCTCCCCATCTTTTAAATACCTTCAGGAGAGTGACTCAACTACCTCCCTGGATAAACATCATCATCATATTGCAGGAAAATATATGAATCTGACCAAAAAAAAAAAACAAACAAACAAACAAAAAAAAAACCAAAACAACAACAACCCTGGTTTTAACTACTGCAAGAAAGCCAGTGAGTGCTAAATTACTATATGGTTTCTTCTCTCAGAGTGCTGAAAATCTACTTTCCTCTGATGGATTTAACTGGGATAAATGGGTTCTCAGCACTTCAAAATTTTAAAAACAGAAAAAATCAAAACAAGTAAGGTTAGTTCTTTATGTCACTCCTGGGTAAAAATCTTCAGTTAACTCCTTTAGCCTCACAAAAATACTACAGAGCTTTAACATGGAATGAAGTAATCAAATTACTTTACCTCTCAAGATGTGCAAATTCAGCATCATATATACTTTCAACTCACAGAATTAATTTTTATTTGAAAGCAGAAATAGAAACTAGTACATCATCATTTCATAGGGCATCTGTTTTTTCCTTGGAGATATTCTACCACAATAGTGATCACAATAGGCCCATACTTGTCATATGAGATCTGACAAGATCACAACCTGAGCTCCTTTGGCTGCAACTCTACCCTCTTACATCGCAAAACAGTGCACAATTTGAAGATCCTGCTGCTAAGACAAAAGATGGATCAAACAGAATTTATTTACCATACACTGTATGGGCTTTCACAACTAACTTACCAAAGGAGAATAATCACAGTAGAACAAAAAAAGGGAATTCAAATGTAGGATTTTACAAGGGAAGTGATGATGAGGCAAGAAAGGAGTATTTTCCCCAAGAAACTTGGAATATAATTTTGGGGATAAAGAGGCAGTAAGTTGAAGTACCTAAAACCATCAAACACCACCAAAAGCATTGCAGAAATATGTTGGAGGTTCAGAGCAGGAGCCCCCCAGGCCATGAAGTCACATTTACTTCCTGGCTCCCTTCTCTGTGTTACTGACTCAGAGAGTGCTACCCAAAATCTCTCTGCAAGGATAGGACAGGTGAGAAACTGGGGCTAAAAGATCACAAATCACCAAGAAAGATTAAACTTCAGGAGGAGGGTTAGAATGTTTCTCCAGAAAATGTGACCTAAATCAAACAAGAGAAAATATGAGAAACGAGACTCAAGTAAGGGTGAACTTGGAAAGAACAATTTTCATGTTCACAAGGAACAACCACCACAAATATGCACACCACGTAGTAATGTACTTCTTATAATTTAATTCCAGCATGTGTTTCATCAAAGAAATGCAGCATTACATAGAGCATTCCAGTTCAGAAAAGGGAGTAATGATTCTGTTAGCTAAACTGAGCACACGTCTTCCTGTAGAACATGCTCGAAGCAGAAGGCACAATCTAAGGGTGAGAACATCTGGCACAATCTGAATTCCACCCCTCTCTCTTATTAACTGACTGTATGACGGAGATACTTTCGTGAAGAAATGGTCAGAAAGGTGTTATGTCACTAAAAAGCTCATCTAATATAATGAAATGGTTCACCAACAGACAAGAATGAAAAAGAGATTGGATTTGGAATATTTGAACCATTTGAAACAAAAGATTGGAATCTAAGAGAAACCAGACATTTTTTACTGTTGGGTGACAGGTAAATGTTTTAACATGCTGGAGCACCACTGACATTTCAGGGCTAGCTTGCATGTACAAGCACTATAAAATAATTAAGAGACAATTTGAAACAGGTTGCTGATAACCACACACAAGGAATGGCTGAAACAAATCTGATAAAAGCCCATTAGGAAAATGATAGATGTAAACTTACTGTTGCAGGTTAAGCATCAGAAAGACAATCACTGTAAAATTATTTGGAGGAAGGTGTCAGGAGGTACATGCCCAGACATTACCCTTCACAGAATTTCAAGAAATGAAAAGATCAAACTAATTAAACACAGAATCACAGAGCATGCTGTGTTGGGAGGGATCCACAAGGATCATCAAAGTCCAACTCCTAGCCCTGCACAGCACCGTTCACAAGAGTCACACCATGTGCTTGAGAGTGTTGTCCTAACGCTTCCTGAACTCTCCCAGGCTTGGTGCTGTGATCACTTCTCTGGGCAGCCTGTTCCAGTGCCCAGTCACCCTCTGGCGGAAGAACCTTTTTTGAACATCCAACCTAAACCTTCCCTGACACAACTTCAGGCCATTCCCTCAGGTCCTGTCATTCGTCACCAGAGAGAAAAACCAAGGCATACTGTTGGGAAAGATGAAATAGGAAAACCTTATAAATATGATTGCCTGGCAAAAGATTTGGAAAATACAGACATTGAGATGAGAACTAGATTTGAAATAACAAACCTTGACCACTGAATAACTAGAAAACAATAGTAGAGCCAGGTTGAAAGCAATCCCCCCTTCTGATTAAACAATGCCCTTTACCTGCAGATAGGTCCAAGGGTCAAATGGAATGCTCTGTCTCACCCCCCAATGTATGGTTCATCCCACACCTGTGACCCTCCCCTGAAGTATCAGGTATCTGTGACCCCATTGGCCCAAGTCCTGTTCCAGCCCACCTTGAAGCCCCCTGATAAGGTGTGCCCGAGGGACCGGACGCTCTCTTGCACCTTCCCCTGGGACCCTCACCTGGAACCCTCTCTCCCTCTCTCTCCTTCTTCCTCTCTCCCTCTCTCTCCTTCTTCCTCTCTCCCTGGGCCTTTCCCCCTTTTAATAAACCACATTTTCTAAGACCTGACTTCAGAGATCTCTTTTCCATTCAAACTGTCCTGGAGACCTGCACTCGCTACAGCATACTTTACATATCAAATAATATTCCTGCTCTAGATACTGTCCCTAATCCCTGTAAAGGCATTTTGTGCCTTCACTATTTCCTAGAAGAACACCCCTATTCAGAGAAGAAAAGGCAAGGTTCCTTGGTCCCCTTCCTGCTCCTCTCCCACAGTTAGGGGAAGGGAGGAAAGCGATATAAGTATGGCTTGCACATAATTTTGATAAAGACTGTAATTTAAGTCCTTTTAACATCTTCCATTTAGGGGCTCAAACCCAATTACAATCATTAACAATCAGTGTCTCATGTGTCACTTCTTTGACAGATGACAAATGTCTACGAGTAACAGCAAATACTGTCACAGTAAAGAAGAAATTGTCTTTCCATCAGATCCCTGAGCTCTGCTGCACAAGTGCTGAAATCAGCACTAAATTAGCATTAGAGTAATTGAGTAACTTTGCCCATAGAGGACCATAGAGCTTTTAGTTTCAACTATTCCTCAGAAAACCTGAACACAGAGAGAGCCTGCAGCATCACGGTGATAAATTCCCTGGAGGAAATCTCCTGCCATAAGCTCTGATGCATACAGATGGGATGGATGTCAGCTAGGAGCCTCCATCTAATTTCCATCTTGCAGCAACAGAAGCAGGATCCTTATGCACAAGCACTCCAATGCCACAGAAGGAGATCATTCAATTAATATGTTAAAAATTAATAGCAATTTGAGTAGTTAAATATTAATAGTTTAATTTGGAAGGAGAAAAAAGGACTTCTTCTGATACTAATTTGACCCTGCATCCTAGGTGACAGCATGGAAAAGATGCCAGGTGAATAAAATTAGTGTAACAACACAATTGCCTGGAACCACAAATTGAATTTCAATGGGATACCTCATGCTGCTGCAACCCAAGGAAATCATCTTGTCAGGCACACCTCGCTGGATTCACGTGCAGTTCAGAAAATTAAGAGGACAGAAATGCATTTCAAATATTTATTTGAGGCAAGATAAGGTCAACCCGGAATAATCTTAGAGCTGAAAAATTATACATATGCGGTATAGTTTCTTTTAACTCTCCTGTAATAAGAAAAAAGTAATCTATTTCAGCCAGAAAAAGCTTTTCTAATTGATAGGGCATCTGAAAGAGTATTCACACTGGGAAAGACGAACAACATGTCACCAAGTCTTGTCACCAGTGACCATACCAACACTGGCAAAACTGCTGTATTTTCCAAGAGCTTTTGGAAAGCAGCCACACAGAACAGAAAAAAACTTCAGTGAAGTTAAGCCTGTAAGAGGTCTGAATTACAATGCAAAGTTCCTATTCCTACTCATAACTGAAATTTTTCAGAATTCCAGCAAGGACTGTGTGGGCCTTCAGAAACAGCCCAGCACCGCTCAGCAGATCCCTGCTGGAGGAATGACAATGGGGGAATACAAGGGGAAAATAAGTTTTGGGAGATTCCTCCCTTTCACCAAAAAACTGTGAAAACTGTGATTTGAGCCCCTAAATAACTATGGCATAATACAAAAAAAAAAAAAAGTGAAAATGACGAGACACAGAAAAAATGTGAGAGACACAGAGAAAATGTGTCTCACAAATGGAGTGTGTTTAATATAGAGAGATGACACCTTGAAACAAGCCTGTAGCAGCCTGTAGTGAAGAGCCAGCCAAACAAGGCATCTTCTAGACCTGAATATTTCCTTAAAACTTCACTAGCCCCTATGGGAAAGGGGCACATTTGGACTGGGTGAACCAATCACTAGCTCCAGACTCACATCTTTTGTTTCTAACATAAAGAACCCATCTTTTATTTCTAACATAAAGAACAGTGACTATCTTAGCTTGTGATCCTATTTTTCATTCTTTTTTTGAACAATTAATGGGGAAGGTTCATATTTTAGGCTTATTGTCTTTGAAATACTTACTTGGCAGTATTACAGCCTGTGACATTGTGTTGCAAAGTTTTCAAAACCCTTTGAAAGGGAAACACTTATTATTCTGTGATGCTCACTGAGTGCCATTTCTTGTCTGAGAAGGCACAATGTAGGTTGCAGTATAATAATAACAATTATTATTGCGTTTTTTTTATTTTATTTTGTATCAAGAGATGGTTGTTAAGTACAGCAGGATTATCTCCTCATCTTGGACAGGCCTTTCTCATTTTCTGTTTAGGCTGGAACAGATCACCACATGTTAGATCAGTGCTGGTATGATAACCACTGGGCCAGGCACAGAAACACAACAGGGATTAAAAAATGATGAACAGCAATAATGGAAATAAATCAAACCAAACCAAAAAAGGTGGGGGGGTTACATTTACATGTACAGAGGAAGAAAACTTGTAACTCAGATTTCTATCAGTTGTACACGGAAAGAGAAGGCAGCAGGGGAATAAGATATGAATTAGTTTCACTTGCCATTAAGAAAAGATACAGGAGGACAAAGACATGGAACATAATACAATAGCATGCTAATAGCTTTAGATTCTCTGGGAAAAGGAAACAAACAAAAAAACTCACTAAGGAGAAACAAATGTAATTCAGTTCTGGAAAATAAATAAGAGTTAATATTGGGGCTCAGAAAGAACAAACGCTACAGAAAATTCATTGAGATTAACTAGAACATAACATTAAACAGTTTTTTTCTGTAAAGCCAGCAAGTGTATGCTTCATACGTTAAATAAAAACATTTTTAAAAGCAAGAATGCAACACTACAAGAAAAACTGTAATTTTTACCAAGTTTCTCATATTCTTTGCATATTCTAAGAGATGAGATAGCTTTTAAATGGTGGGGGAGAACCAGGAGCATTATGGTCTGCACCAGATCACAAATGTCAAAAAACTACAGGAAAAAAAGGCGATATCATAATTATACAACATCTGAAATTGATTTTTCACAAAGTCTAAACTTTCCTGCCCTCACACTGCAGTAACATGGTTTAAGGATTACAATGCTTATGAACAGGGAACAAAAAAAAGAGAAGCTCATAAACATTTACCAAAGGAAAAAACCACTTGCAGTAACATCTTGTGTGCCATCTGTGCCCTACTGTAAAACCAAGATAACTGATTCATCATAATACTAAGATATTCAACTCATTCTTGAAGTATCTTGAAGGATGCAAATACAAACACCTAATTATTAGTGGTGGTGCTGTTCAGTACTCTCCAGTTGTTATTCTCCTTTAACTGAGGGTAGTTTGGATTAGGTATTAGGCACAAATCCTTCTCTGTGAGGGAGGTGATGCCCTGCACAGGTTGCCTAGATAAGCTGTGGCTGGTCCATCCCTGGAAGTGTCCAAGGCCAGGATGAACAACATGGGACAGTGGAAGGTGTCCCTGCCCATGGCATGGAGGGTGGAATGAGATGATCTTTAAGGCCCTTTCCAACTCAAACTATTCTAACATTTCTTGCTGCATCTACCAGATTGGTTTAAATCACAGCAAATTCAGCTAATCTAATTAGATTAGATATTCCATAATAACTTGACTGTCTTTCCAGAGACAACCTCATTTTTATCATCTCTAAAGCAATCACATTGTTATGTGATTCCAATGTAAGGACATTGGAAATAATGTATTGTGGCCATTTGAAATTATACCAACAAATAGCATTTGAGGGATTTAAACAGATAGCAGCAGCAATTACCCTCCTCTTTGTAGAGCATGGAAGTGATAAAAATTATTATTTCTTCAAGATCACTACAATATTCATGTATCTACTTAAGTTTCTTCCTTGGAAGGTCCCATTTGTTTTCTTTAGAATTGAGTAAAAATATTTTAAAGTTTATGATTATTCAGTACTTACGAGAAAATTAAGTGCAGCTACAACAAAGGTATGTAAAATGAGTAACAGAATGTAGAATACCCTTACCCAGTATTAATAAAAACGCTCTCTTGCTTAGTGAGATTAAAGGGGGAAAAAATCAGGGTGGACAGACAAAAACAGTCATTTTACAGAATAGGTCTAACTGATAAAATACTTTAGGCAGTATTGAATTTAAGTCAAATAATATTCAAAATAGTAGTCCCTTAATGAACATATATAGCACAAATCATCTTGCCAGCTAAAATTTAATTATTAAATTATTGATTCTTATAGTTCACAGCACAAAATCATCATTAGGGGGAACCAAGGAAAGGGATTCCTTCAATGATATATTATAGTTGCAGGGAGGCCTGTATTTTCTCTGAAACAACCAACTCTGCTGACAGAAAATAAATACAAGGTCAACTGCAGGTCAAGATGCCAGGGTCTAATAAAAAGGCAATTAATTTTATCTGAAAGAAAAAACCCATGGACTTTGCTATCTGAAGAGATCTTGGGCAGGAGGGTATCCAGGATTGCTGTCTACAACAGTGGGCCTGCCAACTTACACCACTTTAATTATTTGTTCTTCATGAGTTCAGCTGATAAAAGACCACTTTTACACTCGGTCTGGTTGTGGGATGGAGGAAGAATGGGAAGCTGGCCTTCCTGCCTTCACCTGAGCCCAGCTGAGGCAGTTCATGCAAGAGTGCAGGATGACTCAAAGTCATTCCAGCAGGTGTTACACAGGAGGACACGGAGCTTGCACTCCACACTATTGCTCCTGCTGAAAGGGCACGGTGGATACCCAGGAACCACAAGCACACAGACATCACTGAAGGCAAAAGGATGGATACCCTTCAGCTACTGCACTTTCAGTTTTCTTTATCAAGAAGACTTCAATAAAAGGATGCTCAGAGGGCTGGGGCACCTCTCCTGTGAAGACAGGCTGAGCGAACTGTGGCTGTTCAGTCTGGAGAAGAAAAGGCCCTGGGGAGATCTTTACTCCCTTCCAGTACCTAAAGGGGCTACAAGAGAGCTGGAGAGGGACTTTGGACTAGGACATGAAGTGACACGACACAAAATGGCTTCAAACTGAAAGATGGCAGGCTCAGATTAGGTGCCAGTAAGAAATTCTTTCCTGTTAGGGAGGTGAGGCACTGGAACACGTTGTCCAGGTAAGTTGTGGATGCCCCATCTCTGGAAGTGTCCCCAGTAGTGTTTCACTTTTAGCAGCAGCAACAAGAAAAAATGTAAAGGAACCTACATTATCAGATGCCACGTACAGTTTACTTGATCTTGGAAAAGTTAGAAACCCCAGATCCAGGGACAGAAGAACCACCTGGACTGTGGATTTTGAACTTTCTCTGAGGAACAGAATAAATCTAGTTTCCTAAGTGTGGAGTGAATCAATCAAAAGATTTTTGTAAGTGATTTAACATGCCAGCCAGAGAAACAGGGAATGTGGTTACCATGCATTTAACAACCCTCATATGAACATCAGAGGGTTTGTGGGACTCTTAAAAGTATGCAGGGTGAAGTAAAAGGGTACTGAGCAGGCACTACTAGCACATTCAGAAAAGAGTAACTTTATATGTTGTGCTAGAATGGGACTACCCTCTGAATGTCTTTGCGTTTTTGTGGCCCAATTATAATAGAGGATGCAGTTCAGAATTGGATAAATACCAAGGAATCTATCTGAGACCAAGTCTCCAAAGATCACAGGATTCCTCTGCCCCTCTGGGGAGTGTGCATGCCTAAATATGTGCATTCCATATTTACTGTTTGAAGAAGAATTTGCCGTGTCAGATGTTCCACAGAACACCGCTTTTAACATTTGTGCTATTTTGAAAGCAAAAGGCCAGCAACAAACCAGCCAAAAAACAGCATAAAGGACAACAGTTGGTAGATAGTTCAGCATTATGAAAAATTCTATTCATTAAACTTTGTGAAATAGAACCCCCTGTTATGACAAGCACAAAGCAGACTAAACTAAATCGCTAGGATCATGAAAATCATGGAAACTTTTCTTCTTCATAAATAAATAAGAAAAATGTATTTTTCCTTTAGAGGCCATTAAGCTGTCTCTCCATTGACATCCTTATCCTTTGCTTGGCAGCCCTGTTTTCTGGCCCCTTCTGCAAAGCCTTCCCCAAAACACCTGATTATCTCAGTCTAGCAGCATGAACTGTATTTTGTAAAAATAAACTTTATTTGTAAACTCTGAAAGGGAAAAAAAAATCTAAGCACACAGAAATTGCCATAGACTATTCTAATGGGAACACAATTAGCAAGATTGTGTCATTCATTTGCCCAGCTCTGTCCCACTTCTCTGACAATGAAGAAAGAGAGCTATTTCTGTAAGAGTCATAAAAATCCCAAGTTTGAGCAATTATTACATGCAATCATGTAACTAAATAGGAAGTTTCACACTGAGAGGCAAAAAGCCTACAGTAGAAAGGATGAAAATATTAACTACAAAGTGATAGATCAAAGCATCTCTCCTTCCCCCTATCCCTGTACTATTCCCAAAGGCTGTATTTCTTAAGGACCAAGCAAGTCTGCTTGCCAGTGTCAGATCCTCTACACCCTTTAAAATTATTTCACAAATATGTCAGGAAGGCAACACTACCAGATTCATGGTTGTTGACTAATGTTTGCAAACACAGAAATAAATTTAGGAATCTAGGCTATCTAGTTATCAGATACACTGACATTCATCTGCAGTATTACCCACACTGTATCTCAATATTCTTGCTTACAGACAGAACATAAAGGTCCTCCAAAACCAGAAGCAGGCAATCCATAAAGAGACAAATCACACTTCACACCTTTAGAGCCACTGGCACTCTTCCCCATCCCTTTAATGTACATATTTCTCCTGAAAAAGCATTTTTTAACTTATCTGTGAACGTGCAGAACCAGAAAAGCAAGAGTTGGATGATCTACAATGCATTTCTAAACAGTGCTCACACCAAACCCCAGCCACTTCAAACAAATTAGAGGTACCTATCATTGAACCAGGGTCTTTTCAGTATCTTAGATTGCTCAGAAGGTGATCCTTCGATCACGTGTATACAGTAATAGACATTCAAGAATCAATAGTTGTTAATAAAATATTAGCTTTCTCCCAATCAATATGCACACAACTCTAAAATATTCAGCACAGGTATAAAAATGAGATCATAGCAAAATGAGAAGTGTTAATATATTGTTTTGTGGTGTATAATGTGCAGATGTAGATTAAAAAAAGGAAAAAAAGCAAGACATGCTAAAGCCTTTGTCACACATATTTCTCACTGCCAGAAAAGCCCATCTGATGTAAGAACCACGAACTTCATGGAAAATTTTCTGCTCAGCTTAACAAGCTTTACAGAATTCCTTTGTTTCATAAGGAAAAGCCTTACTCTGGAAATCATAAATCCAAGCAGCAAACACAAAGATCCAACAGCAGAGCAGCAAAGTGCTGCACATTTCACAGATATGTCACTCCTAACTCGCTATGCTGTTTTCATCCACCATGACACACAGCCTTTCAGGAGATACAGACCTGTCAAATCCAAATAAATATACTGCAAGTTCTTGGCCTTTCGACAAGTCCAGTGATTGCATCCCAGATCATTTCCACCATTCCTTAAATTGAAGTCATAGGTATTTGGAACTGCTGTGACCCAATGTGAATGGGCTCCTCTCCCTGTGAATGGGATTTCTTTGGGAGAAATGAATACGTATGTGCCACACCCTGCACAGTCTTGGTCACACAGGAGACACACACTGAAAGATACACACAGGCATATGGGGAGAGCATTTGAGCATTTTTTCTTGCTGTTTTCCAGCAGCCATGTGCTCATTGTTACTCAAATCAGACAAGCCATAGAATCTAATCAAGCACCAAGAGCAAATGCTATAGATATTCTGTACTTGGCAATTAGTCATCTGACAGCTCTTCTTTGTATGGCTGAACAATGTTTGAACAGAAAAAAGAGGACACAGCAGGGCAAAAGAGAACTCCTATCCAGCACAGCCAGCACTGGGCCTGGCTCCATCAGCCTTTGGAAGCAGACATTAACACAGCCTGGGACTCTGAGAATTAGTATGGGAGGTTTAAGCCACTTTTATGCATCTGACTTGCCAACCTCACAAACATTGCACTTCCTCTTACCTGGGACCATTCTTGAGAGCATCTTCCGTGACACACATGAACAATCTTGCTGTTCAATGTGAAAAATACTTCTGTAAAGACACGGAAAGTCTAGGGGCAAAGACCCAGAATCTTTTCAAAAGAAGATGTGAAGTAAGAAGAAGAGTTAGAGTACTGCTGTACTGCTCAAACCCAAAACTAAAAATAGGCTTTTAGGTTTCAGATGAGAAGGTTACCTCATGAAAAGGTATTCCAAATATTAAAATGGAGTGCAAATAGAAAGGTCAAAGTGTTCTCTGTGTTCACTGAGAATATGACAAGAGGTGACAGGCTTAAATTGTGGCAAGAAAGATTTAAGGGAACTGTTAAGGAAACCTTTCTAAATGGCTGAGTAAGGGGGAGACACACAAAAAGGGGATTAAAGTGTTTCCCTCATTGAAATGGTTTGTGTTTTTTAAGAACAGATAAGATAGAGGATGTTTTAGAGTCCATGGATCCTGCCTTGAGGATAGGTGAGCCTGATGCCCTTCTCTATGATTCAGTTACTTCCTTGATTTAGTAGGAGAGTTCAATTCTGTGTCTGAAGAACAAAGAGTTTTTTACAAATGGTGTCTAGAAACAGAATAGAGATTGGAAAATTTTTTACGTGTTTGGACAAAGGAGATGACAAACCCTGGCAGTTATATCTCCAAAAAGATCAGAAACTGACTGAGTGAACTCTTTCCCAAAAGCAAGCTGCACTCCTTAAGGCATTCAACCTTCTTGTGGGAGCAGATGACTAAAACATGAGAGCTTTTTGCTTCCAGCCACTGGCATCGATCCTGCAGCTGCTACATGTTTGTGAGATAGCACATTCCCACTAAGAAATTAGTGTGGTGGCTCTCTTTCTATCCCTCACCTCACTGAGAGTTTGCAGGATTTGCCACATTTAGGAATCTAAAGTTCTTATACCATAAAAATGGATTTAGTCGTATTTTATCAAGGCGAAATCCTGCCGTAAGAGAACTCAGGACAAATGCTGACCAGGAGACATGGCTTGTCCTTGATGTCTCTTTAGATAGACAACTTCATTCATTAATCCTGACTGAATATTAAATAAATATTTTTTTTATGCTTAATGCTTAAGTTTATGCATAAGCATGAACATATTTAGGCAAAAGAACTTAAAATACTGCATTTTTATGACAGTTTATATATACCAGCACAAAAGGCTGCAGCTAAGAAATAATGTAAAAATGCTAATTATGCCTAAGTCAAGAAATACAACGATCAGCATGATTTGCGGTCAGATGTTTAATTAATTTTAGCATTAATAAAGTTACAGAAAATCAATGTGTCAAAAAGACTTGAAAGGATTACCATCTACTCTGGACAAATTAGCAATACATCCACACCTAGAGCACAGGAAAGCAGAAAGATGTTTAATTAAACTATTTACCAGTGAGGAATTTAAATCACTGTAAATATTGCATTTTTAGTACTTTTTTTCCCTCAGATTGAAAGCACTTAGGAGCAAATAATATTCCATTTTCTAACACCATTTTTTTAAAGGAAAGAATGTAAAAAATGTTGCAGTCAAATCCAGTAAGCCCGTAAAATGAAGGTGAAGTCAGGAACAAAAGAATGTAACATGGCATTTAAAATTAGAGGACTGGGGAATAATTCAACTCCAAAGCAACAAAAGATGTTACAAAACTGTATGGAAAAAGGAAGGAGAAGATTTATAACATGAAGGCCACATGGTTACTCAGGGCTCATGCACACTGTGCTTCAATAAACTGCTATTGTTTCTTGTGAAAATGTCAATATCTATAAAAATAAACCTCACTGTTCACTGAATTCTTGCTGCTCTAAGTCTGTGGTTTTCCCATATGTAATTTATCTGACTCTTTACTAGACTCCCCAATGCTTGTCACAGTCTTTGCATGAATTTGGGCAAAATACTCCAACTTTCTGTGCCTCAGCTTTCCTTTTCCAAAAGAGCCATTAAATACTTATCAGGCTTCAAGGGATGCATTGAGAAGCTACATTATCTGTGTTAGTACAGCATTCTCTGACAATACAGAAGAGTCAGCCTTTTTAGTATTGTTAAAAACAGAGCTTCCCTATGGCAATAGTGCACCAGTTCTCTCTCTGTGGGACTTATCTAAAGCTTTCTCCCACGTTAATGGGGTTTGAGTCAAAACCTCTGTGACTGTCAGAGGTTTTGACTCAAACTGATGTGAGCTGATGTGGAGTTGCTCAGGTTCTGTTTTGCTGGATTGATTTAATACACTTTCAGTCTTCTGTTGACTTGTCCTGCAGAGCAAAGAAATGCTCTCTGATGCAGGCAATGCCCACCAGTAAACAGATTACCTCCTGCTGAACTTGGCCAACAGCCCTCCAACGGATTTGAAACAAATGCTTCTGCATTTCAAGGCACCTCAGACTAAATCACATTTCCCTTCACAGTTCTGGGAACAGAGCTGCTATTGACTGCAGGTCAAACAAAGGAGTCCTACTTAGCACCAGGAGCTAAGTCCTGCCTTGCCTTAGAGCACTTGACATTAAAGGACTCCGTTGAGTAGAAATCAGCGTAAAAATATCTTGTGTCAGCTGAGTTAACACAAGCAAAGTATCATCTGTTCGGGTTATCTTACAACCAATTTCCAAGTGTATCTGAAAATGCCTGAGTATTGTCCTGAAGATGTGCAGTAAGGAGAAATGCATGCAGATCACAATGAGGCTTCCAGAAAGATCATGGTGTGTCTTCAGTGTGTAGTGACAGAGTGGATTCCAAAGAAGGGAACCATATATTGGTTCCAAGCAGAATCAGTGGTTCCAGATCCACTTGAGGTCTCAGTCCCAGTCAAACCTATTGTGTTAAATATCTGATACCTAATCTATAAACAGTGACATAATTATGACCCCAACCCAATTGATATTTTCATCATTTTTCTAGGCAAGTTTGGCAAGTTTGCTGATGACACCAAGCTGAGTGGTGCCTGCCAGAGGGAACGGATGCCATTCTGGAGGACCCTTGACAGCCTTGAGAGGTGTGTACCTCAGAACTTCATGATGTTCAACAAGGCCAAGTGCAATGTCCTGCACCCAGGCCAGGGCAATCCCAAATGCGTTCTCTCTGGGCAGAGAATGGATTGAGAGCAGCCTTCAGTAGGAGGATTTGGGTGTGTTGGTGGAGGAGAAGCTCAACATGACCCAGCACTGTGCACCTGCAGCCTAGAAAGCCAACCACATGCTGGGCTGCATGAAAAGCAGTGTGACAAGGAGGTTGAGAGAGGTAACTGTCCCTTTACTCTGCTCTTTTGAGACCCCACCAGGAGCACTGTGTACAGCTCTGGGGCCCCCAACATAAGAAGGACGTGGACCTGTTGGAGAGTCCAGAGGAGCCCCCAGAGATGCTCAGAGGCTGCAGAACCTCTCCTATGAAGACTGGCTGAGAGATTTCAGGTAGTTCTGCCTGGAGAAGAAAAGGCTCCGGAGAGACCTTCCAACACTTTCCAGCACCTAAAGAGGGCCTGTAAGAACTGGAAAGAAACTTTTTACAGGGAGACACAGTGATAGAACAAGGGACAATAGCTTAAAACTGAAAGAGGGAAGGTTTAGATTAGACATCAGGAAGAAACTCTTTACTGCAAGGATGATGGGGCCCTAGCGCAAGTTGCCCGGAAAAGCTGTGGCTGTTCCATCCCTGGAAGTGTTCAAGAGCAGGTTAGATGGGGCTCTGAGCAACCTGGTCTAGTGGAAGATGTCCCTGCCCATGGCAGGAGGAGGTGGAACTAGATGATCTTTAAGATCCTTTAGAACCCAAACCATTCTATGATGCTATAAAAAATTACACAGTTATTAGGCCAAGTGTATTGGATTTGTGAGGCCAGATTTTGGTAGCAGGGGAGCTACAGGGGTGGCTCTTGTGAGAAGTTGCCAGAAGCTTCCCACATATCCAGCAGAGCCAAGGCCAGACAGCCTGAGGATGGACCTGCTGCTGGCCAATGAAGAATGATAGCAATGCCTCTTAGATTTAAGAAGAAAAAAAAAACGTTATTGCTCAGATGTAATTGCATACAGAGAAGAGCAGGGTGAGAATATGGGAGAGGAACAATCCTGTAGACACCCTGGTCAGGGCTGAAGGAGGGGCAGGAGTTGCTCCAGGTGTTGGAGCAGAGATTCCTCTGCAAACTGTAGTGCAGCCCAGGGTGAGGCAGCTGTGCCCTTAGAGCCCATGGAGAGCCCCAGGGGTGCAGAGATCCACCTGCAGCCTACGGAGGAGCTCGCACCAAAGCAGCTGGATGCCTGAGAGGAGGCTGGGAAGCCATGGGAGGTCCGTGCTGGAGCAGAATTCCGGCAGGGATCTGCTGACCTGTGGAAAGAGGAGCTCACACTGGAGTAGGTTTCCTGGTAGGACTTGTGACCCTGTGAGAAACTAACACAGGACCAGCCTGTCCTTAAAGGACTGCACCCCATGGAACAGTGACCCACATTGCAACACTCTGTGGAGAAGCCTTGCCTGTGGGATGGACTCACGCTGGAGAAGTTTATGGAGAGCTGTCTCCCATGGGAGGGACCCCAAGCTGGAGCAGGAGAAGGATTCCTCTCCCTGTGCAATGCCACAGTGATCGGCTGACTATAACCCCCACTTCCCCCTCCCTGCACCATTGGTGGGAGGAGCTCCGGAAGGAAGGAGGGATGGGGAGAAAGCGGTTTTAAGGTCTGTTTCTGCTTCTCATTATCCTGCTCCAGTTTTGTTAGTAATGAATTCAGTTAATATCTCTAATTTGAGTCTGTTTTACCCGTGACAGTATTTGGCCAGTGTCTTAGGTTGCAAGATGTGGCTGGGGGTGTGTATTCTATTGCCATCTATTAGACATGGGGCAGTCACCTTCTGTTAATTGGGCCACCTGTTAAAAACAGGTGGGACAGTTTTCTTTTTCTCTTCTCTTTCTTTTTATCTTCTGTTAATGGGCCATTGAGTCTCACTGCATGACTGATAAAGTTACATCATCCCATTGGGAGATGCTCTGCCCAGGGGGAGGAGCCAAGCATTCCTACCTGGATATGGTCTGAGATTTGGAACACCACAGCAGCTTTTTCTCAATAGATTCCCAGAGAATCAGCTTTCTTCTCCACTGGATTCCCAGAGGAAGACCAGGCCCATCTACACCACCTAGAACTTCAGAAGAAAACTCCACCCTTCTACACGATCACTGCTTCAACAAAACCACACCTGTCACTGCAGGAGGACTGCATCCACCATTGAATGGGACTGCTGCCACCACCCTGACCCACAGGGTGTCAGGTCGTATTCTGACTCTATCAGTATTGTTTTGTATTACTGCATTTTTATTTTACATTTACTTTCTCCCTGATAAAGAACTGTCATTCCTACTCTCATATCTTTGCCCGAGAGTCCCTTAACTTCAGAATTATAGTAATTTGGAGGGAGGAGGTTTACATTCTCCATTTCAAGGGAAGCTCCTGCTTTCCTTGGCAGACACCTGTCTTTTCAAACCAAGACAGTGAGTGATCTCTCCTGGTCTTTATCTCAACTAATGAATCTCTGTTATATTTTCTCTCCCCTGCCCAGTTGCAGAGGGAAACAACAGAAAAGCTTTGGTGGATACCAGGAATCCAGACAGGGTCTCCCCACTACAGCAAGATCCTAATGATATCCTTTAGAACAGCAAGATCTAAAGAGAGCTCTTGCACAAAACAAACCTGATAACTATTCTACCACAGACCTGTCTTCACTGCTTGCTGCCCCAGACTGGTGTTTTCAGCTAGAAGACAAATCTATCAATTCACCAACCCCAGTCCATCACAAGAACAGCTGTAACATTTGTTTACTGACCTCCCTGAACATCCAAGACCCCATGCAGCACTTTGAAAGCGCAAGTGCCACACCAAAAATAACAATGTTGCTTTCTGGAATGCTAATTTAGTTCACAAAGAAGAAATAGTGGAAAAGAAGAACACTAGATTCGATTTCAGAAAACAGCACTATCTTTCAAAGAGTGACCATATTATCAATTGCCTACCTGAAGGCTTTTATTCAGGTCTTTTACAAACACACACATTGATTCTGGATGTGAAGCCACTGACCCGCCCTTTCAGATTGCCACTTCACTCTAGTAAAACTTGCTGCATTATTAGTACTATTATGGGGTCAACTACACCACCTTGAACCAGACAGGTAAAGCCCAGCAACAAAAATACAAAGGCATCAATTTTAGTAATAGCAATCAATTTGAACATTTGTTCCAATCATAGCAGGGATTTTCTGCAGTTGAGCTGCCTTTCACAGATAGGGGTGGGGAAGAAGGGAAGAGCAGGAGAAAGGGTTTCTGATTTTTTCCCTGGAAAATCAGATTTTTCAGAACTCTTACATTCTTCTATGCTTTAAGCACAACTTTTCTAATAACATGCTGGAGAAGGGCTTGTTCTGAAAAGTGCAGTACATTCAAAACTGAATACTGCCCCAGAAACCACACAGGATGGAAGTGAAGGGACTTATGGGATAACCAGTCAAAATCATTAACTTTTCTTACTTCCTCCTCTCTACCCATACCGTAAATCAAATTAGAATATAAACTCAAGACTAAGATTTATATTCTAAGTCTTCTTCTAAGTAATATATTTCTATTTTAAGACTTATAAATTATATATTTCTATCTAACAACTATTTTTTCACAGAATTTGAATACTGAAATATGTGTTTTGAAAATACTTCCTGTTTCTGCAGTAGATGAAGTCTTGCTTTTTGCAAGTAACACACAAATATTTTAGTGACTCACTGCTTTGAGAAACCAAAGGTTAAAGAAATTCTGGGAACATCATCACAGCAAATGAGGACTGAAAGAGAGTTAAAGCACAGTCCACTATTGAAACATCATGCAGACCAGTAAAATATGGAGGTGGATTATTTTCACAGAGAAAAACATCTGCCAGCATAGCTTTGGTGCATGAAGAAGAGGATGCTTGCACAAGTCTCACCCCATTTTGACAGAATGGGTACTACTGACATGTTGGATGGCCAGATAATTTTCCATGCTATTTCTTGAAAAGATAAAACTTGGACAAAATGGGCTGAGACATTCTCAAGTCCAAAGGAGGCTTCTTCATTTAGAAGAATGGCCGTGAGTAACACATAGAAATACAGAATGAAAAATCTCTTGGCACTCTCATTTGACAATGTCTTTAAGCTTTTTTACATAAGCAGTGACTATTCAGAGTAAATTTTAAAAAACAAACAAACAAAAAACAAACACAAGCAAACAAGAAAACCCCAAACCAAACAAAATACAGTCTTCAAGCCCAGTAGTGACCACATAAAATGAAACTTATTCTTTGAATGACTGCAGGATTTGAGGAAGTTTTTGGTGTTCCATGCAGACACAAGGAGAAAATTGCTAAATTAGTCATTATTTTTAAAATGGCTATCATAGCTGTTAAAGGCCAGGAATCTTTTTTTGTGATCATTGTGATTGTCTTTGTAGAAAATGCCAATATGCAAAGAGAGATGAAACCTACCCCCATTATTTTCTCTTCCTAGCAGCATGATATATGTGGTTATTACAGGTAACTTACAGCTTATTAAGATGAAAAAGCATTAGCATACTTGATTGAATGGCAGTGAGATACAGGAACTATATATTCTAGTTTCAAACTACAGAAAATCATATACATGAATTTTTAACATCATATCAGAGAACAGATGAAGCCCATCAAAAATAAAAGTATTATATTCTTATTGTGTGATTTATAAGGCTTTAAAAAGCATAGAATGAAATAATGGACTTCTGAAGCAAACGCCCAAACTGCGATGTTAGAGGAAAGCAACCCAAGAGAACTTATTTTTCAACAAGCAACCAGGGTAAAAACATGTGAGAATCAATCAAATGCTTTAAATCAGTAGATTCCAGCAAATGAGAACATCTGGAGCAGCAAATCTTGCTGCCAGTTTCAGAATGGACAAGACTGTGATTTACTAGAGAACAGATAAACAACTTGTCAGTGCCACAAGAAGAGACTGAAAAGCAGGTTCCTATTTCAGGGTAACTTTTCTTAATAAAACCATCTTTCACTCAACAAGTTAATTAACATTCAGTGCACAAAGCCCTAGGTAAGCAGAAAACCACTAATGTGCCTTTCTTGGTGAACACAGGTTCAAGTTATTACTAGGCTGACTAATCTGTCTTATCATCCCAGGTCTTTTGCTTATGTGAGACTGAACACTGATTATTTATTCAAGTAATCACTACTTGATTTTAAGTCATAGGAAAGAGTTTAATATAACTGTAGACTTCATCCAGAATAATGTTTTAGTCACTCTGTCCATATGACTACATTTTCTATGTAATCAGCACACCTTCCAACACAGCAGCTTCTTATTGATAAGCACAGAAGTTCCTACTTCACCGTTGGAAACTATTATCCAAAAACTGTTTAGGAAAATAAACTTTCAGCAACATCAAACCTGTACAAATTAGTTTAATTTCACTAAGATCCAGTGTTTTAAAGAAAATACTGGAAGCAGCATACTTAAAATTCAGCAATAGCCAAAATAATTTTATTTTGCTCAATTTAAATTGACATAGCATTTCAGCAGTCATTCCATTTCCTTTTATAACTATAAACCCCCCTCAATATCAAATTGAAACACTGCATTCAGCTTTAAAATTGTTTCAGATTTACACCTTCCACATACTTTCCACCTTTTGAAAGCTACAAGAGCTGGGAGATCAGCCACCAAGCATATGCCTGCCCAGCAACACACAGAATCTGTTCAACTGCAAATGACTTTATGCCTTGACGAACTAGACTCAAGCTTCCTAAAACAAGATATCTCCTGCTCTACGGAAAAACTCTACTTTAGGTTCAGCAGTATACAAAATACATGCAGTGCCATGCATGTGCCTTAAGCACTTACATCTGAAACTTCATCTTTATCCTGAACCCCTCAGAGCCTTACCCCATACACAATTTTAATCAAAACACCAACCCATCTCAGACTTTCAGATTTGTCTCCAAATATATGGTTCAATAACAAGAAAATTTCTCATCTATTTGGTTTGAACAAACAGTAACAAAATTTTAAAGACCTGTGTAATAGCTACAGTCTATGGTGCCTGCTAAACATTTGTTGTCAGTATAAGGGGAAGTTCCTTAAGTATTCGCTGCCTGATTTTTTTATTATTGCTTCTTTTAATCATTACCATTACTGCTAAAAGTCTGTTTAAGCATAATGCAAAATACAAAGACAGGATTAGTGCTTCTATTGCACAGTATTTATCTTAACTGCATTTAATATTATAGCAAACATTTATTTCTAAATACAACAGGCAATGAACCAAGTTTCTCCTGATCTATGTAATGCACTTGCTCTGTTTTTTAACATTGATGTCAAAAATGAAGTGTTTTTTGCAAGACAATAAACCTGCAAGAAAGAGTTGTCTCTCTTATTCCATTATTTGTTCTTTTACCTGCTCTGGATTCTTTGTCCACATGCACTTTAAGTGAATGTTCCCTCATTACTGTCAAGCAACATGTCTTACTACTTCACACTGTATCAGTGTATCACAAATACCTTGCTTTCTATACCCTATGCATGCCTAATGATAGTGCCCTGCTGGAAAGAGAGGCACATTCGGAAATTAGGAGAGCATATACGGAAAGGAAAGAGTCAGATTATTAAAATCACTCTCCCCATCACTGTGAAGGCTGATACCTCACACAGCACAGAATTTAAGGTTTTAATCTGTCATGTTCCACTGTAAAAGATCAAGAAAAACTGAAAAGAAACAGATGACACAGAAATAAGGATTCTTTGGGCAAAATAAAAATCAGCTTCCCGACAGCTATTTAGTATCAGCATCTCTCAAGAGGTGGGCAGGACTTTACTACAGTTTAATTAGGTATATAATATTAGCTAAAAAACATGCTGTCATCATGAAAGTCAACATTTCCTATGACCTTCTCAAAGGATAACACGCATTAGTTATTCCAGGCTGAAAATCATTCTCATATTGAATATTCCTGTGCCATCTTTCCACTTCATAGAACAGCTCACCCAACACCATTCTAAACATGTGTCAAGCTGATTTATATCTATTTCAATAAACCTACCTAATATTTTTCTCCTTTGCATGACATGCGTACCATCAAAATAATCCCAAAATCAGACTTTCTGGAGCGTTGTCAGTGAAAGATGTTATCCACCTAGATAGAGTTGGGATGAGCAGTTCAGCAGCTTCTCACATTTTACTGAGACTCCCAGAGAAGGTTTCCTAAAAACCCTAAATGGAAACGAGGCCCCACCTCCTTTCCACTACAAATGTTTAGAGCTCATTTTGCAGATAGATATCTTTAAAAACACCAACTAGATTCATTGTCTAATGCTAATCACTTACTATCTTTTCTAAACAACATGTCATAGTTCTTGAGACATTAATTCTCAGCATTAACAACAATTTCCAAACCACTTAACAATAACTGGATTTAAGAACTTTATACATTTCAGTTTTCATTTTGCATGTTGTCTGAGCTCCATCCAGAAAGCTTCTCCTCCTGGGTAACTTCTCATGTTTCAATCCACTGACCACAGCTGATGAAGTCTTATTTCTTCTCACAACACATGTGATCTCAGCCCCTGCACCTCGCACAGAAGGCAGATGTGGGACATGAAGGGACTGTGTCTTGGCTGGCAAGAGCCCTCAGTGGCCTTCTTCAGCCACCTTCCAAGCTAATCCCAAAAGGCCCATAGAGGGGAAAGGCATTTCCTAGCACATTTATCTACCCTACCTGTACCTAAATTTCATCCTGGCAAAGGGCCAGCTGCTGAGTGGCATTTGGGACTAGACAGAAGGGTGGCAATACACACAAGACAAGTGTGGCAGTGCCACTGCTGTACCTGAGAGCTCACCTGTGCAGGAGAAGTCATCCACACGCACATATCCTGCGACACAGTCGCAGCGGTAGGACCCAGGCAGGTTAACACACACGGTGTTGGCATGGCAATAGTGCATCTTGGCAGCACACTCATCAATGTCTGCAGGGAAGAACCACCCAGGGAAGTTACAGTCAGACTCAGTGAAATGAATAACATGACATTACAGAAAATAAATTCCATTTACAACCGCAAAGGCAATCTGTTTAAACACTAGTACTAAAAAACAAGGCAAATTCAGTAAAAAATGTTCCTTAAAATAGAGCTTAGACTCCTGTATCATAGCAATGTGATCCTTCCCACTGTTCTTCATGAAACATTATTTCTTTTTTTTAATTCTGGAAAAGTAACACATACATTTGGGGGTTTTTTTTGCAGTGTTAAAAACCAAAAACTGATGCAGTTTTCAAACACATAAAATAGTGTCAAAGTACACAATACTGAAAATCCTAACTCTTAAAGGCATAGTAACTCCATACAGCCTGGGTGCAGTTGCAGTGCTGGTCAGATGTGCCATCCAAGGTTTGCCAGGACAGTGCAGGAGCACATTCCACTGCCCAGTTGAACAGTGAGTTCTCCACATCTCCAGACTCACCAAGTGCTCTGGAAGTGCCCTGGCCCTGGACACACAGTTCTGCAGGAGTTACTGGCTAGGGCTCTCTGCCACCTCCACGTCACACAAGGAGAAGACTGAACCAGTCACCTAAGCCCATTTTATGGTTTGCATCACATCAAAGCAAAAAAAAAGCATTATTAAGAAGCAGCTTGACCTCATGTCTCTGCTTAAGCAATTTCTATTGCTGCTGCAAATCCAAAATCCAAAACTGTTTTCACAATAGCAACTCAAACCTGTCATTTACTTGCCTGTTTAAATATCTCAAAGCTCTGTTATATTGTAATCTGTAAAATCTTCTCCCTTCCTTTTTTACAAAACCAGATATTATACTGAAGAATTTTCTTTACTTTTTCTCGGAAGGACAGATTTTCTGCTTAGCAGTGCAGATTTTACATGAAATAATTCATGGTTTTCAAAATATTAATTCTAGTGTTACATACGTCCAACACAAAGAAAGATGAATCAGAGACATTTTTTCCCCTATTCCTTTCTTTTTGTTATTGATTGCTCACACTCTGGAAAGGTATCAATTGACAGCACAGCTGAAGAACCTCCTCAGCTCGTGGAGTGGCAATGAGTTTTTTCACCCCACAGTGCAGCCTCCTATCACACCCCTCTGCACAGCCATCTACAGTCTCCCTTCTCCCTCCACACAGTGCTTATGGAAACACAGCACCAAAACATCAGCATTCAGCCCCAGAATGGGGGGGGGGGGGGGGGGGGAGTTTAACTGTGCACATGCTGAGTTCTTGGGTACCTAAAATCAGGCATCTTGTTTAACCTTCCTAAACTGAAGCAGCTGCAGTTGAGATACACCCCAATTTTCCAGGCTCTAGAAATGAAACACATGCCCGCTACACTCACACTTTCTACGTTACAGACATCTGTCTCTGTCCAGCAGGAGCTACCAGCTAATTCTCTTCGTGCTGGCCAGCAAACAGCTGGCAGCAATTTCTGACTGCTGCCAACTTGGGATGAATTAGAAATAATGGCCTGGAGGCAAAATACTTTATATACCACTGCAAATACCTTAAACTATCTCATTCTTGCATTTCTGTTGCTTCAGTTGCAGTGACACTTGATGAAATGAATTTTAAAAATGCAGAAGCATCAATATATGAAAGATAAAAGCCAGGAAAAGTCCTCCCACATGTCTTGTTATCACACCACTGAGTTCATGAGCCACTTGGGAAACTCTCAGGTGTTGACGTGTGTTCACACTGATCTGCTTGCAGACTATTTTTAATAGGCTTTTGGAGCATAGCTTTGAGGAGTTTTGCTCTTGCATATCTAATAATTTTCTAGCATAAAAGGAAAAGAAATGAAAAGATGTCTGCAAAGAAAGCAAGAATGCCAAAACCGCAACCAATTCACCTGAAAATTAACCTTATGCACTACCCTTCATCTCCTGCTCCCTCACTACACTTCTCTTTATTCCCCCAAGGAGAAGTGAGAGGATTAAACGTCTCAAAGGTGAAGGAATTTGAACTTAGATTCATGGCAAGAACGGCCCAGGTTGCTGCAACAAAAAATATGAGAATACCCAGAGATAAAAAGAGAATTCACGACCTATATGAAAATACTGCCATGAAAGAACATCTCAAAAGGAGACTAAGGACTTCAAGTGATGACTTGACTATAAATAGAAGAATTGAGAAAAACTGGCACACTGGGTTGCTGCAGAAGTTCCAGAACCCAGGAAGAAAAAGCCTGAGCCTAACAAAGGAAGCAGAAGGAAAAAAAAAAATTTGTCTCTTCAAACTTTTTTCATTTATTTAACTGTCTTTGCAATCTTTAAGGGTTACATTTTCCATAAACCCTTTCAGCATTTCAGATTTTCTTTTACCTTTGCAGTATTAGCCTTCCACTAATACATGCATTTTCTTTAGAGAGAACAATATTGAGAGGTCAAAACTGGCAACAGAATTTTCTTATTAAAGCCTGTAGGGCAACACTAAATCTGTTGCTCTGGACCACCATGCTACAAATACTTGTAAAAGGTTAGATATTCATCACAAAAAGCTTTAGGTTTTTACTTAATACTGTTAGAATAAAACCCATAAAGCGCACAGTGGTATATATCAGCTCAGCTGTAATGGAGCTCAAATTGTGATTCATGTGTATGGATTGCTTGTCGCGTTTGAAATATTAAAGCTCATCTTCTAGTGGTCTTTGGAGGTGACAAAAATACATGATTTATGCTTCTCTCTAGGCTGGTGAAGTAGTTTGTTTTTCTTTTAAAAAGGTATACTTATGGTCTTTAAAATGAGACTTGACACAGCATAATTATCACGCACATATCACCAGCTTCCATCTACATCAGTTCACACTTTGCACCAACAGAGACATCTGGGCTCCAGTTTTCAGCAAGGTCTGGTGTGTTAAAGGGTGGGTTGGCTTGGGAAGGGACTGGTACCCCAACTGAGTTCCAGTGTCTCCTAAGCATCCAGTTCAGGGTTCATTATCAGTACAGAGCTCTCCTGACAGCATTACTCACACACCCCATAGCTAATTAGCTATCTCCATGACTCTACTGCAATAAACAGGGTATGTGAACTCATAGGCAATAATAAAAGATAATATCTGTCATTGGTTGTGCCAGTGCACTCAGCAATGTTGTGAGTAAAACACAAGGAAAGTATCTCAGTGGAGCTGCCTGCTTAGCACCTGACAGGATCACCTCATACTAACCAACAAAACCAGGTGGGAGGGGAAAACAATAAAATAGTGTTCAACCATGGCCAAGGAAAGAGGTTTTCTCATCTGCAAATGTACTTTAGAAACTGTCCAAACCACTTAACTCTCTTTATGCTTGATTTAGAATCCTATTACTAAATATCTGTAATGTTTAAAGATGACAACAAGACACCAGATCTCAACTAGAGCATCTCTTTACTGTTTGTCCTCCCCAGTAAGTCACATCAAACCAAAATAATTTCAGCTGTAAAGAAGGCACAATACCTATGAATGGCAATGGGAGTTTTGTCCATTCAGCCCAAGGTGAAATGGACCTATTGTTTTTTAAACTGTTAGTCCTGTAATAGCTATGAGGGAGCAATTTTGAAACAAAGCACTCTCTGCCTCTGGAATTGTACACCACTCTTTCCACGCACTTAAAAATAATCCCTTTACACATTAGTATCGTCATCACCTGTTGTTTGGGGCTTTGTTTTCAGTTTAACTACTGAAAGACAGTAACATACAAATCAAAACAAAATAAAACAAACTATGAAGTGTTCCAGAGCCATAACAAATTAAGTATTTTTATCATAATCAATTACTCTATTTGCAACTATCTCCCAGTTACTCACTTTCCAGTTGGGGACTATGCCAAACGAAATTAGAATTTTCGGGAACTCTGTAGGGAAGCAAAGGCAGAAAATCAAAAATGGGGGAAAAAAACCCCCTGCTTTGCAGAAAACTTTGATGTCTAATTCATGATTATTAACATGGGGGATGATTCCCCTCCCCTCTTTTTATTCAAGCCAGTACTGTGCATTGACTTGAACGGTATTAGACCCTGATCTACATAATCAGGATTTTTAAAAATGCGAAATCAAAGAGTGTTACTATTTAAGTAATGTCAAATCTTAAAGTACATTCACAAGCTGATGGAGTCATATCAATGAAGTGTCCAAAACAGCAGAGAACAGCAGCAGTGGAGCATGAGACAGGTCCTAAAATTTCAGCCACCTTATGCTTATGCTAAAATGAACACGTGCCATTTTCACTTCACTGACTTAGATGCTTCTTGTCCATTATATTTGCTTACTCTCCAAATTCTCCCTGATTCTGCCCTCCCCTGCTCTTATCTCCTTTCCACAGTCAAACTCACTTGATTTCAGCTCCACTTGCCTTTCTATATTTCCTTTTCACCCTCCCATTGCCTGTCTTCTTTCTCATACATCGCATGCATCTAACATACCACACACCCGGTTTTTACCTCTACCACAGGCCTGGTTTCTCAAATTCTGCACCAGAACCCTCAGGGAGCCATAAAGCACTACACAGCAGTCAGCAGCTCCCCATGAACTGGCAGCAGCTCAGCATCCCCCAGTTGCCTGAGTGAGAAGAGACTAATTACTGGCAGCAAATGTTTAGGCTAGCCTTAAAACTGTTTACCAGCAGCAATTCATCTCCTCCAAGGCAGGACAGCAGTACAACTCTGCCTTGGGGATGGAGCTCCTGCCCATTCAGAGGGAGGAAAAGAGCCCAAAACAAGAGCAGATAAGCCAAAGAAAAACGTCCCTTTCAACAAGGCTGAGAAATACTACCTTAATGTCATTAAGTAAGTAACTAGTGAAAAATGCCTTCATAAATTAGGGCTGGTGTAGCATCATCTGGGAATCCAAAGGCAATAAAATAACTATCAACATAATAATATCAGGAAGTATTATCACTTTGACTTTTACAGCATCATTAAAATGGTGCAGCCTCTTCCTCTGCACACAGCATAAAACTGCTTTACATTGATATACCCTCTTTATGATTATCAATATTCCAAATGTGCTGTCTATTTAACTGATGCTCTAGAGACGGAAACTGTACAACTATCAGGTTAAAGAACTAAACAAATATTTTAAAACACACGTTCGCATGTAAATCACACTTGAACAGTCACACTTTCCAGTGCAGACCAGCCCCAAACAAATGTAGGATTCCTGAGAAGGACAAAAATAAAAATTCAAGGGAAGGTTCCTGGTCTTTATTTCAACAGTATTAAGCTTAAATACTTTCACCATTCACACTCAAGGAAGCAATTGATTATTTTCAAAAGGAGATCACAACATTTTGCTATCTGTTTCTCAGCTACAGTAGTAAACTGCCCACAAACATGGTTGTTCCCTAAAATCTGTCCTAATTAAATATTGCCTAGGTACAATACAATCCCTATTCCATCCTTGTTATTGCTTACAATAATACACCAGTCATCAGCCTCTTGACTTAATGTCATGGTTTTTTGCTGAAAAAAAAAAGTTAAAAAATAATTTATTTCCATAGCCTGAATCTGCAATGATCTGACCACTTCCCTGACTCTCTGGAGTCAGAGAATTTCATCTATAGTCTTTTTTGGTCATCATTCCTCAAAACAACACAATCCTCTTTTGAAAGGCAGCACTCAGCCCTTTAAAAATCTTGCTGTTCAGACGATCTAGTGTCCCTCTCAGCAAGAAGTGTTTTTTCCTTTTATTATGCTACTAAATTCTGCTTCTCTCTAAGGAAAACTGAAAATTTGCAGTTCCACTCTCCTTTGTGCTTTCCATCATTACACTAGCAAATTTTGTGCACTGGTTTGGTGGGATGGTCCCAAAGAACCTTGAGATCTCTTAGGAGAAAACCAGTTTATTTAAATTAAAGCTCTCCTAAAAGATCATTTCAATCAGTTCAAAAGCTGCCATTGACATGTTAACATTAAAGAAAATATAAGTAATGTGGTGTTGTTTTTAACATAAAGGAACTGTTTTCTTAACCCTACGTGCATTCATTTGATAGATATATTAATAGAAAATGTTCACAGACTTAGTACTTTTTTTTTTAATGTTTGCAGCTATAGCTCTTAGGAATGGTTGATAACTTATTCATAAGGTATCTCTGACAGTTGCAAATAAGTTATTTTAAAAAATATGCAGCCAGAATTCACATATGATAACACAGCTTAAGAGAATGCAGATTAAAAATAATCACAGAAAGCAGAATTAAACATTTGGGGAAACAGGTTTTGGCTAACAGCAGCAGCTCAGTCATTTGCTCCAACATGCCAAAGCAACTAGGAAAAACAAGTCAAAATTCTTCTTATACTGCTGTAGCAGCTGCTGTGATGTTTAGAACTAACTGAAGTTAAAAAAGACTGCTTTATCTAGGATTACTCAAGCCTTTTAATTTTTTCCTTCTAATTACTCTTTGAAACTATACTGATATTTCTATTTAGAATGCAGAGTAGCAGAACAGGCTACTAAGGAGTGTGCCTGAGTGGGTGTAAGGATGTTTCTTTAAAGACACTGCTGAATTTGCTCTTCCCCTCAGTGGCTTATGAGAGGCCTTGTAACAAGCAAGCCACTTCTCAGTTTGGGAGTCTACCTGGCCAGCAGGATTCAGGACTTTTACCCAAGTCAGTGCCACCTTCCCTGCTCTCCAGCTACTCCCTGGCCCCTTGGACTCCATCAGGGCAGATCAATGCCTTTGAGGACACTCTGCTGTAAGGGATTCTTGGATTCTGAGGAACATTCATTACATCCTCTCATGGACATCATGGCAGAGAGGTTCTTTGACACCCGCAGGTATTTTAACATACTCAGGAATACCAGCAGCTACTTGAAGAATTTTGTATTTCAGGGAAATGACCTGGTGTTCTACAGAAAGGGAAAAAAAAAAAAGACAATGATGACTACTGCCTCTTGAACTGTATTTAGTGCTCTGAAAAGAACAAGATGTAATGACAGGTAGCCTGGGAGAAATACTGAGAAACTGCTTCATTCTGAGGCTTCAAACTGACAGAGGGTGAGTTTAGATTAGACATTGGGAAGAAATTCTTTCATGTTAGGGTAGGGAGGCAAAAGCAGCATACCCAGAGGAGTCGTGGTGCCCCATCCCTGGAAGTGTTCTAGTAGAAGGTGTCCTTTCCCATGGCAGGGGGGTTGGAAATGGGTGCTCTTTAAGCTTCCAACTCACACCACTCTGTGACTCTATGCAACTTCTGCTGATTATAATCAGACCACTTGAACTAAAATGGAGGTAATCCCATGTAAATTGGTGCTGGCCCTACAGGAGCTGTTGGGTGTCAGAACCTTGCAGGAGCAAGTTGACAACAGAAGAAGCTGTTTGTTCTTTGTAGAGTGGTACCCAGGAGATTTCAGGGGTTACAGAGCTATGGTTGTATCCCCTGAGAACAGCACTACATCATAAACCAGCAGAGATCTGTGTTCCCTTTATCCACAGTCAGAGCCACGGTCCTGGCAATATTACCAAGGACTCTGCAGCAGGTAACAGCTAAATTCAGTGAAAGGTAAGAGAGAAGCTCAGAAAAGGAATGCCATTCAAAGATAATGCATTTTGAAAGCTCCTCTTAATGAAATATTGAATTAGAAATAAACCCATGTAGCTGCCTCATAATGATGTTAGGTTTTTTTAAATACATATTTTATCTTAAAAACAGCTCCAAAATTGCTGTTCTTTTTATTATTTTAATGAAAGATGTTGTGTTCAATATTTCACATTATAAATGCTTTCATCCATCAGCCATACTTTTTCAAAGTTAGCAAATAATCATACTTGGACATGTTATCTTTTCCAGAAGAGAAGTTTTCTTAAGGCTTCTCTTCAAGTGTTAATTTAGGAATAAATAAACATTTCTACACTTGTGATAAGTAAAATGTTGGTGTTCCTAAGGTTCATCCTTGTAGATATAATAAATGCTTGCATAGGTATTGCAACATGTAGTCAATAAAGAAAATATTGCTTAAATTCACCATAATAATCATGTTTGGCAGTGCAACAGAAATTAAACAGTACAGAAAACATAAAAAACCACTGGCTTTCCCTGTCCTCCCTCAGGTAGGGTGTATATTTTTTCCAAAAAGCAGGAGATGTTTTGGGAATCTCCTAGCTGCTCAGGAGAAGATAGTGGGGAAAAAAGGCTTATCACACAAGGTGTTTATGGGACCAGTTCTTTCCACCAAAGATGGTTTGATAAGCCAAACAGTAAATTGTGAGCTATCCTGTCACCGTTTGCCAGCACAGCACATCTCCAGACAACTGCAAGCTTTGAGGTTTGGAATCAGTAAACACATTGATTTGACACTTCTCCATCACCCCCGTGCTGAAACCCGGAGCAATGACAAGGGTCTGATGTGAGCATGTTCCCTCACAAACCCATGCAGACCAACAAGTATGTAAATATCTGTGAAGCCCATTCCCTTACAGAAGTGGTGCTCACCAGTGCAGCACAATTTGCTTCCCTGGGACACAGAGGGACCTAATTGCTTTCCCCTGGCTAGAACTCAGGATAGAAACCTCACCAAATTGCCACAGGGAAAGAAGTGGGCAGAGTTATATATAATAAATCTAACTGGACTACTCCCCTTAGTACCACTCTTTCACCCATTTTTCATCTTCAAAAGCTCTTAATGCACAAAAATTCATTCTAAATCTACCTCATGCTTAGCTGTAAGAGTTACCATTACATACGTCTACTACAAATAAAAGGTTATGCTGCTACTGCTCACAAATGTATTACTGCCCATTAGCAAACAAAGCAAGATAATCACCTCATTCTCAGGAAAATAGCTCTGTTCCCTAGAATGACTGCTCCTACTTTACTACATAAATGTACTCCTGAAGCCAGGCTCCTGAAGCTTTGCCTTTGATTTCACTTTTGAAAGAAACTCCTGCATCTCAGCAAGCACTGATGAAATAAATTCTGCTATCCAAAAAGGAATGCAAGATTTCTGTAACAGATTCACCTCCTTGTTTATTGTTATTTTTTAATCTTTCCAAACATTCTGAGAGATACCAGTGGATGCTTACACAGAGGGAGGGTAGAAGGGAAGAGATGAGGGAAATGCTGTTTTTTTTGTAATATTCCATTTACCTGTATTAGCCAAGCAGTACAATACATTGAAATAACTCTATCCATTTTCATTCAGCTCATACCTTACCTTTTCAAGCCCCTCTATCTGATTTTACTAATGGCTGGGGTTGAACAATGGATTATTATATCAAAATGAGCAATTCTTTCTTCATGCCATTATACTGAGAGTATTTATAATAAATATCTCGTTCCATCAGCATGTGTCTTATGCCACCACCCACCATTTTTCTTTCACTCTCTATTTTTTGCCCAATACTCTTACCCAGTTTTCCTCCTTCTATATACATCCTGCCATATTGACTGGCTTACTCTTTCAAATCCACACAGATGCTATCTTCAAATGATATAAATTGTAGAAGGCTGCCCATGTAATTGATCTAGAATCCCTGTGCCCACAGCAGCATTTTATTGTGGCACTTTGAAGGATGCTGTAGCTCTCTGAAAAATTAAATGCTTATGAAAACTGTATGGGGCTTTTTTGGGGTAATGTCTTTATCATCTTTGAAAAAACCTACAACCCCTGGACATCTACTAGTCTAGTATTTTATAATGACTTTAAGTATGTATTGTTATAATAAATGAGACAGATAATATGTTAGTAGCAAAAATCATATGAAATTAATACTCCACAATTTTGCACTGAAGTATTTTTTTCACTTAAGGACTATTTGTGCAGCACACAGGCTACAGAACAATATTGTCCCATGCTGCCAAACGCCAACTGTGCCCTATCTTCTTTATTTATGGCCTTCATTTTCCTAACTATTCTCTTAACATCTTTTTAGCAATTCATTATTCAGCTGTTTCCACCACATGTTGTTCCCCTATCCAGCTCTGCTGAAAAATCCATGAGGAAGCAGTGAAATGGCAGACTCATCACCATTGCTGAGTTGGCAGCAATACCTCTTCATTGCCACATAATTCAAACCAGGTGGTTCCACATGATAGTGGATTTAATGATTTTATTTTCATGTGTCCAGATTATTCCCTGTTAATCAGGTTCCACAGAGAACAAAGACAAATATCATATTCACATAAGGAAATTATGGATCATTGCAAAACAGTGCCTTTCCGAGTATCCCTCAGAGCCATGCTAAACATGTTTTTGTGTTCCACATCCTTACTATGCAGTCTAGTCTTATTGTTTGTGCCTTCTTAAATTTAATTTCATCTATAATGTAAAAATAAACAATGAAACATCCGCAGAATAAAAACACCTAATTTTAGATATTATAAATATTTTTCCCTATAAACACAATCTTAATTTATATAACTGAAAAGTGCAAGATGCATCTCTCATCAGCAAATATGATAATCAGGTGTGATTTATAGCACTAGTTACTAGAGGAGGCATTTCTGGTTTGGAGATTGCAACAGTACTGCATTCCTTAGGCATAACCTAAGGTGAAACAATTAAGAGGAACAGTAAGAGGGGGTGAGGGGGAATCCAACAGCTGATCATAAAAATATTCTTTACCTGCAACCTAAAGTCTTGCCTCAGTACTTAGGATAAATTTTATTTTAATTGCTTCACTTTTGGCTGTGAAATTGAACTGGTGATTTAATGCTTTCCACTTTGATAACATAGTCACATGTTCAGCTGCAGTTAAAAAAGGAAGAAATTTGAACACCCATGCCCTTAATATTTCATTTTAGTAACTCTTTATCTAAATTACTACATAGCCCATCATCATAGGGTGTTTTACAATATGTGTTTTAGATACATTTCCTTTATCAGTGTCAGCTATTGAGGAATACATTCACAGTTTCCCTTGAGTTCCACCAAGGCAAGTGGTCAGAGCACAAAGAAAGGCTGGAGCAGAGAGGTGCAGAAGCAGTCCTTCCCAGGCATGAAAGCTAAACTGTGAGGGATGTGCAGCTTGCTTGATGCTTTAATGGGAGACCTTGAATGGGCATGTGCCCTCCTGCCAAGAGCCCTGCTGCAAACAAGCTTCCTGAGCTTTCCAGAAGCATGGTTCTAATTTGTAGAACACAGCACACCTTTGGGAGTAGAGGCTGGGAACAGAGGCAGCATTATGTTGCTAATCGTGATAGTGAATTACTATTTTAGTGCCAGCATCATTACAAAAATTTCAGAGCATGTTATCAGCAATAAGACCCAATTCCAGCATGACCACAGCTGGCTTTTACCAGTTCTTCCAAAACCCAGCAAAATTGTTGTAAAATTGTCCTGTAAAATACAGGACTGCACAGCAGTACAGTGGCAAAGACATACTTTAACATAGGTTAAAGTAATCCTTGTGAAACTTAGCCCAGAAATGGGCTTTGAACCAACCTACTGAATAGTCTTTGTGTGTGTATGTACTTATTTGTACACTGCAGAGGAAGGTGAATCAACAAAGATCTCACCCCGAATGAAGAGAAAGAAAAGGAGGGTCGAATGAGCATTACTGATTCCAATTGCTGTGATCTGACTCTAATTTTTATGCTAGATTAAACTTTATTTAATAGCAAAATAGTGATTCTTAAATTGCTGTTGATGAAACCTTCATTTATTTTTCTCTGCAGAGAACCATTATGAAAACCATGTGAGATTCCATTATCAATATAAAGATGGAAACTTCTATAGATATCTAATGCATTTTCACCATCTTGATTAAGAAGCAAATTCTGGCCTGATTTCATTGGTCATTCTACATTAGTTGTACATAAATAATTAAAAAAATAAAGACAGCAAAAATAGACAAGCTGAGGATAGAAAGTCAATACCAAAAATCAATGCAAAATACTCCTCATCCCAATGGTTTCCAATGCTTTCACCTCCTTCCACGTGTATTTCAAGCTACTGTTCACTTTTTATTAACAGCAATGTAACCTCATCACATTGTGGCACACAGCACGAGGTCACCCACAGAGTAAAGCCAGACAGGATGCTATGAAAACACACTCCCACTGCCAGAGACTTTGAAAAACATGAAGTGATAATTGTCAAAGCAAACCTACTCCAGACAGAATTCATGAGATTACATAATAAAGACCCTACTTTGAAGAGTCTCTGAGATTTTTCTTGCACCAAAGTTCTCATTTTTGTAAATGAAAAAGGTTCTGAGAATACAAATCTCTCGTCAATGCAAATCAATGCCTATACCAGCCTAAAATGGGAAATATTAATTTGTATCTGCCAAGTACAGAAGAGAGCTAGCAGGCACTAGAGGGACCTGGTCCCCCAACACACCCAGTTGCTGCAGAGCACTACATGAATCTTAAATCCCAGACAAAAATGTGTTTAAAAAAGTAATTAACACTTCTTACTTTAGTACCTTAAGGTACACTGTTCCACTAACCTGTGCTCTGTGCATGTGTTCCTATCCTGAATATCCTTTGCTTTCCTGCAGAGCAGCAGCAAAATAATTACCTCCAGAAAGGTAGTGGCCATGAAAACCTCCACTTTACCCACAAGAGGAATAACAAGACTTCTAGGATTGCTGCAAAGAGAAGTGAATGGAGAAGCCACTGCCTGTATTTCCCTCCTTATGATGTCTAACCTTTGATGGAGAGCAAAGGTAGCACCTCAAAAAGGTTGAGAGTAATAATGCTAACAAAATAAAAGACATTTCCTTAATGTTGGGAAGAGATGAAACTGAGCTTAAGAGGGAAGTAAGGGCCTAGATGTTTACATACACATACATGTTAGAGAATAACATGGACAGGCTAGAGCTCCTGTTGATGGGCTGTAACACAAGACTGAGATGACTGTAAAACTGAAAGGAGAAAAGCACAAAATATTACATTTCCACAACAGTCAAAACCCTTCTATCACAATCCAAGGGTGGCCATCCTTCTCAAAACAAACAGAAGCAGCCCCCATGTTCAATGGAGCCAAGGCCTGCCAGCTCCAGGACAGACCCATCACTGACCAAAGCTGAGCCCATCACCAACACCAGCAGCACCTCTGTGAGAGTGTGCTTAAGAAAGGGTAAAAATCCTTGCACAAGAGCAGCTGGCAGCGAGGATTGAGAACATGGGGACTGCTTCTGGCATCTTGTCACAGAGTCCACCCCCTGCTACCAAAACCTGGCCATGCAAACTCAATGCAGTAAAATCAGGGTTTCTTTTCTGTAGAAAGGCACGCAGTACACGTGACAATGGCATAAATTCTGACATTCTCTTTCTATACTTTCCCAGCACAAGGAGCTGTTCTGTTTGTTTTGAGAAGGATGACCACCTTTGGATTGTGATACAAGGGTTTTGACTGTTGTGGAAATGTAATATTTTGTGCTTTTCTCCTTTCAGTTTTACAGTCATCTCAGTCTTGTGTTACAGCCTCCTTTCCTCCTTTCCATGGAGGAGACTCACATCAGAACATGTGGATATGCCCTGAAGGAAGCTGTGACCTCATGGACAGCCAACAACAGGGCAGGCTCCTGCTGGGACCTGTCCTCCCATGGAAAGGAGCCCACACTGGAGCAAGTTTGGTGGCAGGACTTGTGACCCCACAGAAGGGACCCACACTGAAGCAGCACACAAGGAACTGCAGCCCATGGAAAGACCCATATTGGAACAGTTCACAGGACTTTCTCCTGCAGAAAGGGCTCCATGCTGGAGCAGGGGAGGAGTGTGAGGAGGAAAGAAAAGCAGAAACAAGGTGTTATAAACTGACCACAACTCCTATTCCACATCCTCCTCTATTGCTTGGGGCAAGGAAGTAGAAGAATCAGGAGCAAAGTTCAGACTGGGAAGGGGGAGGATGGGGAGATTTAAATTGGTTCTTATTTTTTATTATCCTACTCTGATTTGATTGGCAGTAAATTGAATTTATTTCCTCAAGTCAAGTCTGTTTTGCCTATGATGTTAATTGCTGAGTGATATCTCCCTGTGCTTATTGTGACCCATGAGCCTTTTGTTATATTTTCTCTCCTGCGTTGTTGAGGAAGGGAGTGATAAAGCAGTTTGGCAGTCACCTGGAAGGTAGCCAAGACCACGTTTGTTATGTCTTACGTACTGAAGAATGAAGAATCAGAGACACATTTATTATGGTAAAGGAAAATTCAAGATTTTTCAAGTTTCCACTCCACTTAAGCCCTTAAGAATGTTGCTAGTAACTGCCATTTAACAGCTGATAGGTGCAATTTTAATTAATTATGCATTGTTTTTCATTAAGGTGAGTGAGGTACTGAAACCTTTTGAGTCATAAACCCATCATTTAACACAACCACCAACTTTCCTGAGTCAATTCACTTGACATTCCATGAAATCAAAGGAAAGGAGCAACTTCTATCTAGACTACATTCCTGTTTCTGGGTATAATAAATGTCAAGAAAGAATCAGTAATTCACAATAACAAGACTTGTACACAGAGCACATGCTGCTTTCTCACAAAGCATTGATATTCAAGATTTAAAAAGAATTTTTTTAAAAAGTCATTCACCTTCTTCCAATAAAGATCAGCTTCTCATCCTACTGTAGTGCTCTCACAAACCCAAATAACAAAGAACTGAAATAATCTACTGACACAATAGACTGACCAGCTTAACAAAGCTGAATATGTGTATATATATATTTTTTCTCTTTAACAATCAGTTTCTATTTACCTTCCAGTTTTTCACAGATCTTAACAACTCTGTTCCGTGGTTCCTCCCTCTTATTACCTTGGCAGTCCTTAAACACCTCTTTTGTCTAGTCTACAACCCTGAATGCACAAAAAGCTCCTCTTTGTTCATGCACAGATCTGAAGACACGTTCAGTCCATCCATTAAACCAACCTCTACTTATCTAACTTCTGTTCTCGCCTCATAAATCAGTTCCTACAAGCTGTTCATCATTTTTAGAGTGCTTTCTGAATAGCTTTCTATTTATTAATTTTACATTTTCTAACCCGATGTGTCACATGTTCTCAGCTCTGCTTCTGAATCATCATAAAGATTTTTGAAGGGTAAAATCATATGCTGCTTTGACCTTGTTAAACTATCCCAGAACTGTTAAAACAGTTTTAGAGAAAGCATGAAGGAAAAAAACTATACAGGAATAGTGAAATCACTGTCATTGAGTTATTTTTAGGTCTACATAGGGTCATAAAGGCTTCCCAAACAAAAGAAGACAGATATAAATTTCTTATATATACAATTACATAGCATACAATGGGCACTGATCCTAGGTTGTACAAATCTTTGTGATGTTTTCCAACAGGTACTAGATTCTTTTACTTTGATAAATCCTCCATAAATGTGCTATTACTTAAAATAAAAGGAAGACACATCATCATGGATGATGGGTACAGGATATTTTCCTTGGCTTAAGGACACAACTCAGCTCATGAGGTGCACTAGAACTCCTGCACACCAGATTTTCAGCTGATAAAAACCCAAATATTTGACATCCATACTGTTTCAAATACTGCTATTCAAGCACGTATCCATATATAAAAATTCAAGATAAATAAAAACAGCCCCTAGTTCCTCCATGCAGATCCAGGAGGGGCTATGTTCCCTGAGCATGCTGTGTTTATCCTGTTTATTCAGGAATCAGTAACGAAAGGCAGGCACTAACATGAGGCAGATAAAAATTCAAAAGCAACCAACTTCATTCAGTCACAGGCAGTTCTTAAGATTTGACTGGTAAATACCAAAAGCTTATCCACGGTATCATTATCCATATGCTAAAATCTGTATTTGGTTCTATGTTAGAAAATTAGTGTGTTATAATATCACATATTAAAACATCTGATTAACCATGCTATTGATGTAATAACAAAATATTTTATTAATAATTCAAATATCTAATAACATGAACAGCTTGCTTCCGAGGTGACCAAAGTGAATCATATTTCTTACCAAATTTCCCTTAGGTACAGCCAGCTTATTACTACTTCGAAAAAATATTTTTTTCTTCTACTGACAGCATCTCTCACTAGCTATTCTCTGCTGTCAGTGTTGCAATTCATCAATGTTGCTTTTAATCTGCCATTTTATCTGGTGTCTGTGTAAATAAATACTGATCGTTAATGTCTTACAACTCACCCAAAAGGCCCAGACTTCTTGAAGACATAAAGGAATTGATGGTTTGACAATAGCTATTGATGTGAGCTGATGTACAATATGAAGAAATATGTATTTTAGCTTGAAAGAATAGTCTCTCTGACTGCGAGATTTCTGAATTAACCATACATCACAGAAGACATTTCTTAACTCAAAAGCACTTTTGGACAGATATAATTGTCTTCATTTCAGCAGGGGTAATTGTAAGCAGTTTTGTGTCTGAAAGTAAAAAGAAGAGTAGAGAGCAAAGAAATGAAGCCTGCCATGACAAGGGCCACATATGGCTGAAGAACAAAGCAATTATTTTCTTTGGAAAGAGACAGGCTCTTCAGCATGGCATCTTCCATCCAGTTGGACTGGAACATCCAATCAACTGGAGATGTTAGGTCAGCACTGTACCTGAACAACTATCCCCTGCAGTGTATTATGCCCACAAAGGCAAGCCAAGATGTGCACAGTCTGGTGTTTGTTATCTTATACTATTAAATATAAAATCATCTCACTGCATCATTAGAGAGAAAAGCTGCACAATTAAAAACTATTTGATTCACTGCTATGAGCCTCCTGTTTGCCCCAACCAGCAAAAACACAGCAAAAACAAAAGAACAAAAGACAAAGTGTAATGACAAACCCACCAGCCAGCATTCCCACCACAAATAAATAAAGCCCTGACAATCTGACTGCCCTTGCAGTAATGTAATTCACATGAGCAGAGCCCTCCCAGACAGGGATTTGACAGGGTGCCTAGACTGCAAAACGTGGTGACCAGCTGAATCCCAGCTTGGCTGGGATGTTCTGTCCAGCCTGAAAGGAGAGGAGGAGCATAGCCATAGCTACCCTTTTTCCTTTCTCACCTCATTAGCCACATCCTTAATTCCCTCAGCACTGAAGAGCTCTGGGGCCATGATGGCAGGAGGCTGCAGACCATCAGATTCGTTTGGAAACCACCAGGAATAGCCCAACAAAACATGGTGTCTCAGACAACTGAGGAGAAAATTAGGCTAACTCCTTCCAAATTTGAGAGAGAGAAAAGGCAACCTACACATAGAATCAAAGAGCTGCTTGGGAAATAAGTCTAAAAGTCTCCTCTGATGTCTGACAAGAGCCTAGACTATCACCATGGACTGTAAAAGCACTTCTGAACATCATCAGTGCCCTGCCCACGTCTCAACCCTAGAGCTCAAAGAGATACCCTGCCTGCAATGTCTCATAGAAAGTGGCAACTTCTGAAAGCACATCAACAAATGTTTTTTACACTGTGAAACTATTTCACATGCAATGACCAGTCCTTTGGTAAAGTGTATTTGCCGCAGTGTTCAGATGCCATTTTCACCATCAGCCTCTGAAAGAAAAAACTGTGCTCATTTATAGAAAAAGAGGGAGGTCAAGACTAAAAGCTTCAACACTGTCCAGTCCTTCACAATCATGCACTGCCATTATTGCTTTTTCTCAGTGGCAAAGACAGATGGGGGAATTTCTCTCTTCACAGCTGGCAAGTTCTCAAATTCTTCATCTGATAGAAATTTGTGTTTAGAATACAGACTTAATCTTGGATCTTAATATTTTTAAATAAATGCCACTATACACATATGACGTCAGTCAGGGAGCAGCAATATACTGCTTTATTTCTCCACCTGTATATTTTCATAGCTTTTCTTCAGAGGTTGTAAGGTTCACAGTGTACTGCAGCATGTGGTGCTATAGCTGTGGCAAGAAAGTGTGGAAATATCATTATACAACACTAATTTCTACTTACCTGTTAGTTATGCCAAAAGTACCCATGAAAAAGAAAAGATAAAAGATGTAGAGGCTAAATACAGGCACAATGCAAAAGTATTTATTCCCTGCCAAGCTTATATCCCCAGTTTGTACTGTTAGCAACAATGAGATTGTCAGTCATTTTCAGACTCCTAAATATTTCAGAGAGCTTTCCAAAGACTACAGATATAACTTGGGAGTTTCTCCCTAAGGAATGAAAGCAGACAAATTTGGTACAATAAAAGCAGGAGATCGGGAATGCAGAACAGGCAGCTTTTCAGGAACAGAGAGGTCACAGAACTTGACTTGCCCACAAATAAAAAAAAAAAAAACAAGTAAATCCAGTACTAGAAATCATTAATTGGATTTGTGGGAGGTATTTAGCAGAGATTGATGGCTGTTTTTTTGTTTTTTTTTTTTAATAAACAAATCACATGACAAAAATACTGTTTTGACTTACCAGAAAGTATTTATTAATTTACAGCAAATTAAGAAAGCAGAGCTGAGTTAATATGAATAAATTATTTTTGAAGAGTGTGCTATTTCTGAAATAGCACTTTTCAGCCTTGCATTGGAAGGGAACAAGGGCCACACACAGAAGATGATGTGGAGAGGTCTCAACATGGGTCTCTGCCACCAGAAGACCATCCCAATCAGAATTTGGAGAAGCATAAACAGAGGCAACATCAAAATCCTGTTTGAGGGGGTGTGTTTCCTCTCTTGAGACTTTTTTTGTTTGCTTTACAGCACTCCCCAGACATTTGCAACTCTTCATCCCACTTCTGTCTATTTAATAACATCTTAATACTTGCTAATTACTCTATAAACACCTGAAACACTGGCTACTGCTTCTGAAGAATTACTTTAAGTGTAGTAGCTTGAGGTACATTTTCTGATACCTTTTTCAGAGATACTAATTCCAATGCAAATATGTGGAACCCCAACAGGTTTTATACAACTTAATGAACACAACTCAAATTCTAAAAAAAAAAAAAAAAAAAAAATTATAACCAATACTTCTACTAGTGGAGATTGGCCTTCTCATGACACCAAATTACAGCCTTTTAGAGCACACATTATTCAGGTGAACATTTAGTTATTGTTTCTCTTCCAGGAGCAGATTTTATTTTGAGCCCACAGACTCACCCAACATTCCAGTCTCTCTGATACCCAACCTACACATTACATTGCTTGCAACATCAGTGAGCTTTTACTAAATTTGACAATAATTTTTCCTAGAGACAAACTCTTACGAATATTGAATCATCCCTTTCTTCCCCTCACCCTGAGCCTATCTTCACAGGTAATTTTGCCCCTGTATTCTTCTCCCTCTTATCTAATCTATAGTTAAGAGTGTTTCTTAAAAATGTAAGACATTCCCCACAGCTAATGCCTAAAATGTGACTGTTTAAATTCCCTTGAGCAGGCCAAATGCAGGGCACTTGGCCAATTTCTATGATCAGGTATTTATCTAGAAATTTATTATGTATTTCATTCTGGAATATATTTTAACATGTAGAGTTTGTCACTAACTCAGTCTTCAAATCAAGTCCTATGCAGAACAACTGCAGCAAACTTATGCACAAAAACCTTTGTACATATACTCGTATGATACACAACTTCAGACAGAAAAATCAGAATTTATTAGGAATGCTTCAAAAAATATCAGCAGAAAAAAACAGAATTTCTAAAGAAGACTTTAAAAAAATATATGAATTAAACAGTATGTTGGGACACCAGTATGCAATGAGAGAAAGAGCTGTCCTGGTTCTGGGAACGAGCTCTCTTAGGCAATTAGCTTTAAAGGCTAATAAGAATCAATGGTTTTTTTTCTTTTTGCCACACTTGTGTGACAGCAACTGATTTTCAAACTGTGACTTCAATAGGGTTTGGCATGTTTTACAACAGGAAACAAAATTTAGGTATCATAGGCATGGAGTTGTTACACCCTGGCTAGCCATGGCCTTCCACAGAAGAAATAGAATTGCAACAAGACAAATAATCTGATTGCAGATACAACCATTACACAGAAAGATGGCATTATAATTTTTTTTTTCTACTTTAGCAGCGCATCAAATAAGTCTGCATATAATTTCTCCTCACTTATCTCTTTTTTTATATGTTTCAGCACTAAAAAGCATGCCCACTATATATGTGATATTTCTCTTTAAAACTACAGGTAGTCCAACCAAAGAGGTTCTTTTGCATGTCCAAAATTTAAAAATCCAAAATCTCACTATTAAAAATTATTTTAAAGTTAATTAAGGTGAAATAAAATTTGATTAACTACCATTATAAATCTGAAACTAAAATGAAGACAGTTCTAAATCAAATAAAATGCCTTATTAAAAGTTATAACATTAGGTACTCATCAATCCCCAGAAATAAAGAGTAGAAAACAGAAAGCTATATAATGAATATGAAGCCTGGAGTAATTAATGAAGTATATGTATAATGGATATGAAGCCTGTCATCATATGCTATTGACGGGGAGTAAATCAAAAGACAAAAACAGACTGAAAACATCATTTTTTTTTATAGTAATTTTTTTAATGTTAGTTTGCAATTTTTTAACTCATGCTGTAAATTCTTCAGGCTTGTTCTTTACCTCCAATCACAGCTGAGCCTCACTGAAGACGACATCAGGGTGAAGAATTTAAAACCAACAATGAGCCTTCAGAAAATCTAGTTAAATTAAAAAATAATCAAATGGTTGTGACCAACTCATCTTTTGACAATTTTATATGTAACTATATATATATAAAAATAAGCCTACAAAGAAGGTCTGGGATTCAACAGAGCCAACTCTGAATACATAAGAAAGTTAACACAACTGATAATCCTACACTGAGCTCAAGAAAACAGACATAACTTCAACAAAAGGTTGAAAATGTTTGGAATGAAATTTAAAAAGAACATCAAGGATAAGAAGCACTTCAAAGAAGATATCAGGAGTAAGCAAAAAACTTACAAGGACAGAAAAAGAGAGATTGATTAACAAGGTAAGGCAGGTGTCCTAAACGAGTCACACAATAAAATCTCAGGGGTACACAGCTCAATCTTTCAAAGGAAAACAGATTGAAAGGCTGTAGTGAAAGGCTAATTTCACCTAAGCAGTAGAGAGGGATTAAACTACAGAGAAGAACTAGTTAAGGACTTATTCTCATATAGATTCAAGGAAAAGTTAACTGTGTACCCCCAAACCTGGATAAATGTTCCATTTTCTCATAAAGAATAATGCCACGAGGACAGGAACATTTGCAGCATGCTAAAAGAGCCAGAAGAAAAAATACAAATTCACTGGCAAGTTTTTAAATTAAATTTATGACCCAATGGGAACTAAAGTTTTCCCCATATACCAGTTAGTTTCATAAACCTTTACTCAAAAATTTTGTTCTTTGGGCATCCCTGATCATCAGTGCTAAAGCAAAAATAACACTGGGAAATAGTAACTATAGATACACACCAAGAAAGGAGAAGTGATTAACACATATTCATGTGACTTTGACACCAACTACAGCAGACTTTGGAAGAAGCAGTAATCAAGGGCATGGAGGTAGGCTTGAAGTAGCATAAAAAGAAATATATTATCATTACTAATATTACTAATATTACCTGAGAGACATGATGAGTTTCTTAGTAAGACAGATGACTACTTGGACAAGGGCAATATAGTGCAACTAATACATCTATGTTTGAATTAAGCATCTGGCAGTGTTCTCTAAGAAATCTTTATTTAAAAGGCAGACAATGAGGAGCAATATAAGAATACATCATAATATGGATAGAAAACTATGGGAGGCATGGAGTCTATGGGAGGCACTACAAGAGTATGTAGTGAAAAAAAAAGCAGTTCTAAAGATGGAGAAATATTACTAAGTATTTCTCAGGAACCAGTCTTGGGATGGATCCTGCTTAATACATTCATTAGCAACCTTGATACAAGGACTGGATTATGAGATGAAAAGATGATAGAATTATAGCATGGAAGAGGACAAGATCATCACACAGAGAGAATGAGATGACCTTGTGAGGTAGAAAACTGAATAGGATGAAGTTTAAAAGCAAAAAGTACATCATGACAAGACAAGCTAATGAGATTTCTGCTTTAAACTGGAGGTTCATCAGATTTAAGAAATGGAAGAGAAGAAAGCTGGTGGATAGAATGATTAAGAGGTACCTATTTGTTATCAACCAGCTGTAAAAAGGTCTAATTGATTTCTGGGAATATCAGACATTTTCAGTCACCACAGAGGACTACTTGGACCTCATCTGAAATAGTGGGGTGATTCCTGATCACCTGTTTTCAAAACAAAACTGTAAGTATGCCCAGAAAAGGGATTCTGAGGAGATTACAAGAATGGGAAAATAACTTTCATGACAAGAAGGAAGGAAACCTTGGTCCTTCCAGCCTAGTTAAGCAAAAACTGAGAATACATTTAAGCATGTCGGATTATTGTTATACATAACCTTGCTATGCTTAGCTTCTTCTCATGGCTAGCTCTAAATATGGACAGCATGCAAAGGAATCCAAGAGCCATGTGGAAGCTGGGGCAGAGAAAGCCTTGGGCAGGACCCAGCAGTGCTGACAAGCCCATCACTGAGGGCACAGTCAAAAACCAGCTGTGACTCCCCAGCCCAGGTGTCCATGGCCAGCACTGAAACTGTGAAGTGCACACCTGCAGGCTGTGTGTGTAGCTGCCTCCAAGCAGGAGCAAGGCAGGAGAGAGCACCAACTATGCAAGCCACAAACAATTGTTCACACATACGGTAACAATAAGCCTCTCACAGCAGCTCAAGAGTTACTGAGCACAAAATGAGAACCCTTTCTATGATTTTTAGTGGTATACATTCCTCCAAGCAACAGCTTGGATTATGCAATGCAACAGAACACTTTCACACAGAAATATAACCCCATGGCAGCTGATATAAGATTTGTCTGAATAACCTGGTCAGCCACCAAGTGTCACCTTTTTGGCTAATGGTTTATATCAAAGGAAAGAACACACCTCATAATGTACATAACCAACTGTGTAATGCTGCTCAGCAGGAAAATATCCCTCCTGTAATGCTGCAGTGATTACCTTATGCCTTGAAGCATGAGAGCTGATGATCTTTATCTTACCTTTCATAACTACAAATGCTACTATTGGTCATAAAATTATCCGAGCACTTCAAAAATTCAGCCACACTATTTGATTTGATGACCCTCTGCACTGGGGACTAGCACAACCTCACTAGGTGTTCAATGTCTGACAAGTCATTTGTTTCAAATTACACCTTTATTTTCACATTGCAGAACAGGATTAGAATAACCATCTGAATAAGTTTCACTATAGCATTCATGAAAAAAAATTGTGAGTAGCTAAATAAACCGGGCTTAAGTGCTTGACTGTGACCTTTCCTTATGCTATATGTATTAATAAATCCTCTCATGCAATAGATGCCAACACCTTCCCACCCAGAGCAGGTGGACTAGAAATGTGGAGGATGTGCAGAGACAATGGCTTGTCTGGCTTTCCACAGGAGCCAGCGCAACCCTCCCAATTTGCTGCAAGTGTGTCACCACTTCCCTGCTGCTTGCAGAACCCTGCAACACAGGAACAAGGTCTCAGGGGGAGAGAGGTCCTTGGGCCACGACACCGCTTGTGATAATCCTGAGTTTGAGCATCACTTCTCCTTCAGACAAGTGCCAAAAGGTACAGTTTAGCCTTAAGTCCTTTCATTTGTATTCCATTATATCAGATGCTTAGGTGTGAAGAATACCAATATATTCATTGTCAAAAGGCATCCTCACATCTTTTCCTTTACTTATTAAGTCACAGCACTACCCAAGATGCTTGTCTGAAGAAAACTCTTTCAAAATAAAACCAACCTGAAAAAAAAAACACTCACAACTCTCTTTGGGCTGCTCAGAAGATTAAAAAAAAAAAAACCAAAAAAAAAAAAGAAAACAAAACAAAACAAAACAAAACAAAACAAAAAACCAAAAAAACCCCAACAGAATCAGTTAGAAAAGAGCAAGTAGCTCACTTATCCTCCTACCCATCCTCTCTCCACACACAAGCACTCAGGCATACAAGACTATTCTGCTTTACATCCGAGAACCTGATGAGGAAAAAAGGAAAGATTACAAACAGAATTATAGGAGATATTCTCAATAACCAAAGCACATTTTTGAAAATTAATTTCTGCGTAAGATTATGTAAACAAAGCCAGCTAAGCTCAATCACACTTGCCTATCAGTTACCAAAACAGCTTCTAAAAGGATGTTCAAAGAAGATAGGAGGTTTATTTTTGATATTTTTTTTAAGTGTCACTAGCTCAAAAAAATATTTATTAAAAAATAATGACATTTCAGGGGACATAAAATGAGATTTTATCCCAAAAAGCTAACCATTCTGTGTAGAGTGTTCTACAAAATGAGCATCTGGCAAAAAGATCAAAAAGACACCATTTCTTTGCCAGTAGCAACATATTTAAGAGGTTGCTTGCTAGCAAACTGCCATGGCAACCACAGTAGCACCTGGAGTACAGTGTTCTCCTGAGAAACAGCACGCCTTCCCTTGAGAAACAAAGTAATTTTGCAACAGTGCAATAGAAAAGTAATTTTTAAACCAGTTAAGTAGCTCCAGTGACTGTAGAGTCACTGAACTCCAGAATCGGGCCTTCAATAACTATTTCTTTACCCCAAAACACCTATATTAAACATCTATATTAAAAATAGTAGCTCTAAATACATCACAGCAAAACACATGTTTTAGACTTACATCAATCACTCGTCACTTCTATACCTAACTTCACGTAGAATGGCACAACTGAGGGACAACCCAATGTTTTTTGGAAAAAAGTCAGTAATAATGAATGTCACTTCTGTGTCAAAAGCAGAGTAAAATGGGTCACAATTAAATGGTCAAGCCCCTCTTCCAGCCAAGACACTGAGCCTTGTACTCCCTAAAAAAGAAGCCAGGAGTGGTCATGTGCCTCCATTCCTAGCTGCAAATGTAGCCTAAATTGAAAAATATAAGCTAGACTTCTTTCTGCAATTTAGAAATTTTATATCCAGAAACAGCCTAATCCAATCTAATTACCAAGAGACAGAGGAAAGAAAAAAAAAAGGAAAATATCAGCTATAGATCCCTCTGCATGTAGGAACATTTTTATGCTATGAAAAAGTAAAAACACTGGAATGAGAGTTTTTGATGTCAAGTTGACCAATAGTGCACTTGATTTAGCTCCGCTCTTTTCTACAGAAGACTGCACATAGTGATTAAGTCAACTTTTGAGAAAAAGCAATTCTAAACTCATGTTATTCTGAAAAATAATTTTATATAATGCATTATTTTTGAATGCACACTATCTCAACTATCATTTTAGAAGACTTGCATTATTGTATTTTTAGATACCACCAGTGGCAGGGGAGGAGGGAAGAGGGTTGAAACACATCACTCTAAGAAATTTTCCCTCCCCTTGCTTTTCTGGCTTTCCTTCTGTTCTGCTTTCTCAAGGCTATGGGTGAAAAAATTTACACAGATCATCTCAACCAATAAAAGGGAAAATAGTGAAGATAAGCAACACTGCTGACAATGGCAGACACCTTATTTTTCAGATATCAAAAAAGCTTCCAGTACTTTTAACTTGCAATTTATAAATGTCGCACACTGACATTCAACTTTTGTGTTTCCAGCAGACTCACTTATTGTCATGCTAATACTTTATTAAGATTTTTTTTCTTTCCCCCCTCTTTCACCTAAACTTTAACCTTGCCTGGAATCACTGTGCAGACTTATGCCCTTGGCAACAAAGACAAACTGGGACCGAAGAGATGAACCATTCCTAGCGATGCCCACCTCCCACCTCCTTTTAGATTAAGTTATTGCTGGTATGTTTTGAAAAGGTAAAACAATAATTTGCCTACCATGCACTCAGGAATAGCTTCCACTTATAATGGTTAATATATTTCTTAGCCTTTTTTCCTTCCCTTGGTCTTCATTTAAAACCATAGTTTTACATTCTATTAGACATCCGCAGGTACCATAGATGAAAGAAGATTAATATATTCAACCAATGTGTTGAGTAATTCTCTTACTAGTGTCAAAAACCTACAATTAAATATTTTCCTTCAACCATATTATGGTATGCAATTCTTGAATCAAGCAGTCAAAATTTAATTTATAAATGGAAAAAGCTTAAGCCACACAAGATGGTGAACACTGAAAAAACCTATTTATATGAACTGCTTTTCATGTAGTCAGAACAAACGCTATTTTTCTCATATGCAGTCCAACTTCTGTTTAACTTGCAAGTGTCCTATCTGTCTCACACACTATTAGATGTGTCTGACATCTACAAAACAAACCACTTCCTTATATAGAAGACAGAAAGGTGGGGGTTTTTTATTTTCTTTTTTTAACAGTGTAGTGATTTGGTTTGCTCCAAATGCAAACCAACTGCCACAAGGATTTTCTCCAGGACTGACAGCCATGACCAACAGCCCAAACCAGTCAGGCCTCAATATGAACAAGGATCTCTAGTCATCTTCACCAATATCTGCAATCAATTTGTTTTAATTACTTTTTGACACAATACTTTACATTCCAAACTGCACCCAGGTGTGAACTTGTTTAATCGAAAATGCTAAATTGCTAAATCTAAAATGCTATTTGGTGACAAATACAACATAGTTCAACAATAAATGAAAGAGCAGAAGGGAAGTAAACTAAGCTTCTTTATAGAATGAAAATGGTCCCAGTTCTCTCTGCACCACTATTAAAAGAGGTTTTATAATAAGAGCTAAGCAGCTGGTAAGAGTTGCAAACTATTTAGAGTTTCATGTACAAAAGAGTTTTCTAATGGCAGAAGCTCAGGTAGTCATGATCCCACAAAGCTCAAAATTTTGAAGATAATACTTTCATTCACTTGGAATGGCTTCAAAGCATTTCACTGTCACAAAGTGCAAAGGCACAGACTGGTGAAGCACTTCATGTTTTCAACTTGAAGCACCTCAGTACTTCCAGCTGACTCAATGGGACTGCTCCCAAGACTAAAAGCTGAACTGAGGCTGCTTCTCTGGCTGGGACACGGGAGTCAGGCACTGAAACCATGACTCAGTTACATGGACAGAGCATCCTCCTCCACAACACCCAAAGGATGCAGTGATCGGCAGGAGCATTGACACAGCCGTGGACAGTCAACACCAAATACATTCTGGGCTGAGAATGAGTAGTATTGGGAAGCCCTAGTGCAGTAGTTACTTTGTTCACTGTGGCATGAGGGAGCTTTTAGCCCTTTTTCATTTGTCAATGAAGACCCTGAGTTATTTCAAGACACTAACAGAGCAACTAAGAATCTAAGGCTATTTTGTGATATACATTGTGTTCTAAAAGGATTTCTGGGCTGTGTGTGAAGTATGTATTTGTTTTACTAATCAAATTTATTATTATTAACACTGTTTCTACAGGGTTTGTCCCGACTAATATTATTCAGTGCTTTTACCTGGATGATGAAAGAAGGAGTCTGCAAAAAAAATTTGCTAACAGACAAAACAGTGCTAACCCGGCAGGAACAATGAAAATGTTGGTGTACATAAGAATCTGAAGGTGTTCTGACAAACTGGAGACACAATTCTTCAAAAACAGAATGCAATTTGAAAAGGGCAAGGTTAGACACCTACACAGAAATAATAAACTGCACTGATACTAAGTGGGAGCAACAAATGAAATTGATAAATCAGTTGCTTTTCCAGAAAACAGCTTACAAAACAAAACCAAAACAACCCAACATCTCAAATACAAGGGTTAAAAAGCACTATTTCATCCTGTTTTGCAGCAGCCTTTTTAATCATTTGAAGATGATTATGGTGCATCCTCCTCTTCAAATGCCTAACACCACCAGCTCTGTGAATGAAAATTATGTTAGCTCAACATCTGCTTATTCCTTGGATTTTTTCCAGCAAATCCAAATCTGTCCAGATCTGAAGGAAATGCTTGAAGTGATGTGTTGCAATGCAGAGGGGAGCAAAAAATTTATTATATTTGGTACTTCTTTCACAATGGAGCTTGACTAATTTGGCAAAAATATAGTGACTCATTGGACCCTCAGATATATCAGTGACCCTCTTGAACACTTTTTTATTTTCTTTTTTGAACCATCCTATTAAATTAGGATTGAGACTGCAGAATAGGTTAGGTATTACAAAAGGTCTTCTCATGGTAAAAACACCAAAGCACTGGAATACCTTTCCACATGGAAGCTGTACAGTTTCCATCTCTGGGTGAGGGTTTAAGACAATGTTAGGCAAATATCTGTTAGGAATCATTTTTTTAAGCTAATCTATTGCTGAGCAAGCAAAATGTACTATACTGATCTCTCAGATTAGTTTTCTACATTTCAGCACTGGCTTTTCACATAAAAGCATTTTTTAGAAATACAAAAATATAGGAACGAAATGACAAGTGAAACAGTTTAATATTATTTCTCATTTGTCACAGCTACATGGCTGTGCCAGTGCATCTGAGCATTCTAATCCTAAACAGGGAAAAATCATACTCACAACCAGCTCTTGAAATCTTGTACATCTCATGAAAATTTAACCCAAACATACTAAAGGAAAAGCAAATGGAGAAGTAACAGCACTGACCTGAAAAAACAGTGCTTTTATGTAACATTACATACTCACAAACAGGTTTTTTTCCCTTTAACACAGAATTCTGTCTTTAAATTCTCCTTGCAGAAGATCCACAAAAGGTCTTTTGAGGTAATAATTGCAAAAAAATCATGGGTAACTGTATTCAGTTCCTCAGGACCTGACTCCAAGTGTCTCAGGACCAACCTGGAACACCAAGGGATTTCTGATGTGTGGGTGGAAAATCTATTGGCATTTCCACAAAGTTCAGATCTCATTATGTAGGTGAGGCTGTAATGAACAAAGTTTCCAGGTGTTCCCCAGAGAGGCGGGCAGGGCCTTCCTAGTTCCCATGGCAACACTGGAATGACTGCTGGCTACCGATATCGAAATATTAATTAGCCAATTGCTCTGTTTGTTTTCTTTCAACTACCTAGAGATAACCTGCCTCCCCGCACCACATTCTGGGACTAAAATGCAAATAAGAAAACCCCCTGGGATCATGGGAGTATTTTCTGGGGATAAAGACACCCCTAAATGAAGAGCTAAACACAGTAGAGGGGGATAGACAATGCCCTAGCTGAGGAAGAGGGAAACACATCCCCTGATCGACTTTTGTCTGTTATCATCACCGAAGAGACTAGACTAGAGTAGGCTGTGGCAAGTGGAGACAAAAAAGGCAGAGCCCCCTGAGGCTGCCACCAGGGAAGAAGCGGGGACAGCTGTTGTTCTGGACTGCAGCAACAGACTCTGCACTCCACGCCTCCTCACCCTTTGGCCGCAGGTTGTGCCACAGAGAAGAAGAAGGGACAGCTGCTGCTCTGGACTTCAGCAACAGACTCTGCACGCCTCCTTCCTTTCGGCCACTTGGGAAAGCTACAACAACAGGGACAAGCTCCGTCTGGGACCCCTGCCCAGCTGATCTTTTTAATAAAGAGCTGAACATTAATAAAGGCATTAGCCCTGTTCATTTCAAGGCCACACAAGTAGTGGAGGGTTTGCTAATTTGTGAGAAAAGGTACAAAATCTTAGGTACTAGTGATGGTTCTGCCTAGACATCATTGTAATGGGTAAAACACAGTACAGACAAGAATTCCAGGCTGTAAAATTGTCCCCACTACTCTATTACACGTGATCCACAAAAAAACTGGATTGAGTTCTAAAATACCTTGGACTTCTGTAGGTAGTAACAAACAACACTTATAAATCCGGTTCTTGAAACTTGCCAACAAGAGCATCGTGATCCCAAAGGGAATAAAAGAATTCAAACAACCAAGCTTATATGGCTCTGAGCCAAACAATTTTCAATTTTACTTTTGGAACCTTTTTTAGGTTAGTATATGAAGTCAGTAAATGAAGCATGAGCCATAAACCTGCTGAATATTATAGTTGACTGATGATTTTTTTTTTTTTTCTTTCTAACATAGTACCACATTCCAGTGTCTTCTATTTCAACATGATGTTTCTACTTTCTTTTCTTTGCTGGTTCTGATATCACCAACCAGAATACTCATCCACCCATCAATGCAGGTAATTAAAACACCATCTTTTCAGACAAGAAATTCCAGGACACAGAGAGATAGAAATTTTTTGTTTTCTGTCACTGGTTTTAACACTTTTTTTCTCACTGGCACTCACTGGCACTTTTTATGAGCTGTATGACCAAAGATTGAGGACAAAAGTGAAGTAGAACACAGGGTATTTCCTTAACTTTTGCACTAAGAAAGCAACTGCACTTTGTACTTCTTTCCTATTACCATCTTCTCTCATTAATATGAGAAAAGATGGCAAGTTACAAGGATCTCAAGCATTTTACTACAGGCTTTAGAGGTTAAACTAGCAAACATGAACAATCTTTCATTGGTCATCACTCATTTATGTGAGTCTTTCATCACTCACATATAAACTGGAGGACTCCCCCTTGTTCTTAAAATGGATCCAAGTGTTACATAAAATTCTACAAGAAATTATGATGTAATTTTATTGGGATCTTACATTGTGCACCTAATTTAAGATGTTAAATTAGAACTAGTCTCAAGTGCATTCATCTCTCATATGAAAAAAATAGTTTGTGCATCAGCTTATAACATAAACACAAATATAAATTACATCTAGTGAATGTATTGATAGGTACATTTATGAAATCTTACTGCTGGATTGTTCAGATAACACCTCAGCAAAGGATAGGCTCGCTTCATTTTCGCTCCCCCACCTTTAAGGATACAGACACTCACTCACTTCCCTAAGCTAGTACCCATATTTTGTTCTTTCTTCTGAATGGGCAAAAGTGACACACTGTGCTATCTTCAAATAATTATTGCAAGTTTAAACCTTGCAGTATTAAGAAGGACAACTCATCTCATATGCACACACCTTTTCCAAATATTAAAATTTAGTCAACTAACACAGCTGTACACATAAAAGGTTGGGTCCAAACAGCAATTTTAGAGGGCACAACTTCCATATAACTTTTACTAGCTTCCTAAAATATACAGGTGTCTGGTTCCTCACCCAAAATCTATAACCCTGAGGTAGATGTCGAGGTCCATGTGTAAGAGCAGGACAATCCACAGCATGGAATTCACATCAGTGAGCCTGCTGAGCAGAAACCTGCCCATGTTAGCTGACAAAAAAATGCAATAGCAAGAGTTTAGCTCAAATCCCACCTTTCCTCCAGGCTTAGAAGTCTTGCTCTATTTGACAGGGAGACACTTACCTCCACCTCACATTTTCCTGAGAACACAGGCACAAAGGGCCAAAGCATGTAGTCTCCTAATTCCTGCTTAAGCCCTTAAAACACCCACTAAAGTCAGGAGAATCTCAGGATTTAAACTGGAGATTAAAAGCTGAAGCATCTTTAGGGATTGATCCTCTCTTTCAAAAGGAAACAACCTTCAATTTTTTTTTTCTGGTTCCGCTAGACAGCAGAGAAAGAAACGGCTTCTTCCCTTTGTGCAACAGTGAACCATTAAATGTGTTCTGACACACTGAGCACCCAAATCATTCCTCCACTTTACAGGATTCACACTGCCATTTCCCTGGCCACCATCCCAACAATCAGAGCAAACTCATCTGCAGGTGAAATATGAAGCATCTTGAGTTTGCTCAGGAAAGAGAGAGTGAGATTTTCCTTGTAAGGCCAATGGTCAAGATACCTGCCAAGGCACACAGAGAAGAACTAACAGCTGGTCTCTAACAAGAGAACTGTGTATTCCTTTTACAATGTAAAGAAATGTATTGCTTTCATACCTTGCTGAAACACTTTTGTACACAAGAAATACTTAACTATTTTGTCCTCTTCATACAGTATATTCTTAACTACAGTGCAACTTTTACGGAATACAAGAAGTTTTGTCCTAAGAGGGCTGTGAGCTCCTTCATCCCCTGAAGAAACAAAAACAGTGACTGCTTAGCTGAGGATCCTAAAAACACTTTTGTAGAAGTTTGGGAGTTTTTTAAAAATTCAGACCCACATGTTTCAAAACACTGGAATAACACACTGATGATGAGGGGAAGGAACATAAAACATAACTGAGAATTACTTAATTCCAACTGCCCCATCAGGAAGCTGTCATTACACATGTGCTTTGATTATTTTAATAATAATTTCTTCTTATATAACACATTCCCACTTTTAAAAAAGTTTTCTGACCTCAGAAGCAGTCTGTCATGACTTGTAAGTTCAAACCAACATTCAGTGACCTAGGCAGCCACCTGAGATGCGATGATTACTGTCATTTAAAGTGCCATAATAAATTTCAGGTAACTTGATTCAAGTCTGCCTTATTGACTTAAAAGAGTCATGCTCATGGAGTGTTTCCTTAATTTTTTGTCACTGCTTAATGTCTGCAGTGGCCATTTATACCCTTAAGTATAGTTTCCTTTTGTGAGAACATGTACTTTACCTACTTTGAAAACAGCAGACATGGGATTTTCATCTGTTATTTGTGAGCATTGCTCCTACACCTATGGCAATGGACAAGTCTCTGGATCATTACTGCTTTGTGAAGCTGACTCCTGGTACCCTGGGAAACACATTCCTGGGATCCAGCACATGGGGAACTGTGGCAACCCAACAATGCTGCACCCCAGCAATCAGCTGCTGCTTCTGTGGGCCCACTCTGAGCTCTGCTTCCACTGAAAGTGGAATTTAAGGAACCCACAGGGAGACCAGGAAATCTTTTCAGTAACTCTGAACAATAAGATATTAGAAAAATAATGTCAATGCACAGATAAAGGAAAAGAATTATAAAAGGCTCAGGAAAGTATCCATACTCTGTGTAAAACACTTTTAAATAGCTCTTCATCTCTCACACCACATCAACCCAGAGGCAGCAAGGCACAGTTGAAATCTGAATATTTAACTATTCACTTCTAGTTCTAGTGCCAGTAACTGAAACTGCTGAACTAAGCTTCAGAAAAAACATATGCTGATCACAGGATGCAGCAAAGTGCTCAGAAATCTCAGCAAAAATCAAGAAGCCTATTGAAAAAGTAAAAAGTGATGGAGAGTCTACACAGCTAACCTCTACAAACAAGCAACAAGAATCAACCCCACAGTGAGAGCCTGGAATTTACATCAAATTTGATGAGACATTTAGGAAAAAACAGGACTGGCACCTTTTGAAAGGAAAGATAGTGTTTACAATAAATGAGAATTTACTAAGCCATTCATGAGTTACCAGGCTTTGTTCAAATAATGCAGCCTCTTAGTACAACAAGACACCAGAAAGGAACAAACAAAAAAATCCAAATATGTGATGTATCAGTACATGCCACACAGTTCAAGTGCACTTATTGCCTCCTCAATACACAGTTCAGCTAGCACAGTGTTGATAGAACTCCTATTGTATGCTTTTCATGCAAAAAATTAATTACTTCTATCTGTCAGGCATCATAAGCCCCACTGCACTAAAATGAGGTTTTGTTTGTTTGTTCCTCTGATATTTTAATTATTGCAACATGATTACAACAGACTAAACAACAGCCTAAAGGTACAGATGTAGCTAACATCTAAAATACACTTGTGTATAAATAAGTATGAGCACACACACAGCTATGGACGATGATTCTTTCCATAAACAAGTAACTCACATAATCAAAGCTTAGAACACTTTTGTGGTACCTTCCTGTTATTAACATACTCCAAAATTGCTCCTAATCACAACAAAGTGGTTTCCAGGTAATATAAACATCACTCATTCTTTTATGGGGGTAAAAATGTGATGAGGGAAACACAGGAAACTTGGTGAGAGGTACTTGCAGTCATCCAATGGAAATGCACAACAGAAACTGTGAACAACAACAACTGATCATACTCTTATCACTTATCCTCATCCTTACATCTCACTACTAACATGTCATTCAAGCCAATGGCTAAATATTAATCATAGAATCATTTAAACAGGGAAAGACCTTTAAAATCACCGAGTCCAACTGCTGTCTTAGACAACCAATACATATAGAAATAGTAACCTCAGGCTGACAAGCCCTTGCCTTCCATCAATGCATATGTGGATTTAGAAAGTTTGGGGGGGGCGGGGGGAAAGGTTGATGAGCTATTTAAAGGACTCTAAAATCTCAGTCTTTTCCACCTCAGAAAGAATTTTGGTATCCAAATATGAACAGACCAATTATCAAAATGGGTAGGATTATAAAGTTGCAATTTAAAGATGGAGAGTTTTAAAAAGAAGTGATGCCTCATCTTATTCTGTAAAAACAGGTTTGATTTCCAAGAGTAATGACCATTGAAAAATCTTGTCCAAAAATATAATATAGTACTGAATATAATACAGTAATTATCAGTAATGAAGAGATCCACCTATTGCAGTAGAGTTAGACTAGATCCAGACTTATTTTACTACTTGTATTATTATTGATACTAATGTTGAGGTGTCATGTGGTATTACACACAACTGTCAAGCCACAACCTATGGAAAAGGCTCTGGAAAAGGAGCAGGAAAAATTGCTGTCTGCACAAGAGAGTGGTGAGAATACCTGGAGTTTTGCCTACTGGCTGGCTGATGAGCCACCCTCCCTTTATAGTTGGTGGCTGTAAATGGAGGGTGGTAAAAGATGTAATCCTTTCACAGGATTAGTGAAAATAGAGTATTTAAACTGACAAAATTCCTCCCCACCCTCGAGCAGGAAGATCAAAGAACAGTGAACAGCGTCTGATGCTGCTGCACTTACAACATTCCAAACTCAGACTGCCCCCTGTATCTCCAATCAGTTTACCTGATGATGCAGTCTTTCACTCTACAGGACAAAACACTTCCTACTGCAATATATGTGTTTTCCAAGAAATAAGTGCCAGCTTTCATGCTAGTTTGTAGGATACTTATTCTTATGTCACAACGAAATAATTTCAGTATCATCTCTTTAGGTAACATTCTTTTCCAAGACTGAAACCAAGAAATTGTACCAATAAACCAAAATTTTTCTTCCCAAATTTTTTTTTTCCAACTAATCGATTTGAAAAGAGAATAGACAGTTCATGTTCCCTCTATCCTTAAACCAGATTGAGGGTATATGGCCCCTGTCCTAGCTCTCCAGCCCCAGAAGGATGATTTTCTTTTGAAGGGTAAGGAGTTTTTCTTTTGGAAGGTAAGGAGTTATCACATGTAACAGGAACTCATACAATTTCAAATAAAGAAAATAATTTACTAAAAAATCAGTTGGTTTTCCCTCAAGATGTCTGATTTTCTTGTAGTTTCTAGTTTTGGCACTTTCTGGCTGTCTCAGGTTTTCTGAGCTTCACCAGTTCTTGAGAACTCTATATGCCTACAGATTCCAGAAGGGTCAGAGTAAGGCTGTGAAGAAAATAAGGGAGAATTTACCTGGTTTAGTAGTAATATTGAAGGAAGAGTTCTCAAGCCAGTCAGTTGAGATTTAATTAAAATACAAGAAAAACTACCAGGGAATGATTTATATTCAAAGGGGATTATGGCTAACACTAAACTGTTTACAAAATCAATGGGAATCCAGCACAAAAGAGATATAGATCAGGGGAATACACATTGATTAGATTCCTGTGTTCAAGATACAGTCTTCTTTTCCATGTTCCTCATTAACTCATTTCAAGATTTATGTGAATTACAAAATAGATGTTCCAAGCTGTACCAAGCTCCAGTTATTTATATTGTATTAAATAAGGGGGAAAAAAAAATCTCTATTCATCTGAAACTAAAATTCATTTGTCTCCAAACATTTAATGAGAGAGGATGGTTCAGCTCATCTCCAAATTCATCACCTGCTGCACATTATTGAATATCCAATAAAGCCAATACTAACCAAGAAACAACTAGCACAATCAGTTAGCTCTCAGACTCAGCTGACAATTTCCTGATATATCCAAAACACAAACCTAGATACTCCTGACAACCGAAACATTGTTTGGTAAAAGCTCTACATCCTCACAATATTCAATGTTCTGTAGCCTTTTATGTAAAATTAGCAAGGTTCTAAAAGGTCCTTGGTGCACTGCAGCTCCAGTTTTGTCAAGCCTCAGCTGCCCACCAGCCACAAGGCAGGTCATGTTTCAGCCAAATTTGATATTGTTTGTACAGAAAAGTCATCAGATGATAACAACACACAGTGGTGGTGTCAGGCTCTGAATTGATTTTCACAGAAAAGAGCAACTGAAAATTGTGCCTTACATTCTTCCACAAACTGGATGCACTTCAGGTTGCCACTGACCTTTTCAACAGCGCTGATTGAGCTAACTAGACTGAAAGTTGGAAAGCAAATAAAGTCACTGAAGGGGTAATGGGTTAAAAAAAACTCCAGAACAGAGTAGAAGGCCTGACCTTCAAAGGTTAATGTCACTTGTGCCCAAGTAAATGGAGGAAATGTTTCATGACCAAAACAGCGGTTCTTAAACAGACATTATATAATTCCAGTCAAACAAAGCACTTAACCAAAAAATAACTCACATGCATGAACTGGCGTCTTAAGAGACTGAACCAACTGGTAACACAGATTCCAATTTTTAACAATGATCTTTATCTTCCCACAGGCTTGCCCGGTTTTCCATTTTGTCAGTTAAGCGACAGTAAAGGTCCATGTAGGCACTGCAAAATTCCTCTTGCCTAAGAAACTCACAGTGGAAAACAATGCCCATATTCTAGCCGTAAGGAAGAGCTTTGTGGAGAAAAACTAATCAGGACCATTCCTACTCCTGGAGGCAGGAATGCATCAGCAATAAAGTCAGGCTGCCATAGCATCCTCATGTATGCCAGCTAACAACTCGGACCTGTCACTGGAGAGCACTGAATCAACTCTGCACAAAACTGTGTTTTACTGCCTTATGGATGGGGGACTCAAAAGCTAGGAAATAAAACCCTCAGTGATCTTCTCCTGAGGGAACACAAAAAGTGGGAATGGCAACAACTACTCCTTGAATACCCACCACAATGGCAGGTCTAAGTTCCTGACCTCCTCCCTGGGAAGCAGAAGCACCAGCAGGCATTGAGTCCTGGCAGCAGCACTGGGCAAGCAGAGTGGCCAACCTGCCCCGTGGAGGTCTGCTGCCCCAGGAAACCACCCCAGAGCCAGCCCCGAGGCACACAGGGATTGCTCAGTGCAAACTCTTTGCAAGTGGGATGTTCTCTGTTTCCGCAGAACACAGAAAGTCTCTGAGAAAACACTAACTCACATGCAAATAAGATGTTACTGTGTATTCCTATAATTATTTCAGCACTAATAGCTACCCAGATGTACAGAAACAGCCTCTGGTGAAAGCTTGAAGGGAAAATATGAGTCATAAAAATTAGAGAAACAAAATAATAAAACGAAGAAGAGAAGTAAACAATCCTAAAAGACGAGAGACAAAAAGGACTTTGCATTTTTGCATTGTCAATTTTATCGCAATTATTTTCAAGCACTTTCTTAAGCCTGTAAGTGGAAAGAAAATAATATTTTACTATTAAACACAATGATCCATACAGGGACATGTTATATGCCTCATGCATAGAAGGCATACAGAGCTTCAGCAAGTGAGTTCAGGACAAGATATAAACAATGCAAGATACAAACACTGCAAACATCTTCAAAAAAAGCAATTTAAAAAATTATATTAATATAATGCAATTAGTCAGAAAATATCCATAGCAGGAAGGAAAACTAAGATTCTAATTTAGAAATTAAAATTTTAAAGAAAGTGATAAGGACAGATTCTGAAAAATTTTCTACTGACCACCCAAAGAGTATTTTGAAATTTACCCTTTAGACATGAAGAACAGATACACCAACTGGAAAAATGAGAAGTTATCTTTTTTGGGAAAAAAACACTGAATACTAAAACTATTATAAGAGTCAGCAAATCAACAGGAAACTAACATCAATATAAGGATTAACTTTGTAGATGCCGTACATACATCTGTACTGATTTCAATTATTTAAATCAAAGTCTCACTAACTTTTTTTATAACTCTTTTTACCTCCAAAAAGATACAGGTACACAGAAGCAGATCATTAAATAGGGGTAGATGAATTAGAAAAATACAATTTTGAGTTATTTTTTTAGAGGCTGCTACCTACTTAAATGAAATTGATTTGTCTGTCAAAAATCTTACAGACTAAGAGGAATTCTCCTTCTAAAAATTAAAAATGTACATTAATATTTTATAGACTGTCTGCCCTCACCTGTCAATAACATTTAGAAAATAAAGCTGGAAAAAAACCCAACAACTTATTTCTTGCTATGTAAGCAGTTTTATTATTTTTCTTCACTTACTTTGGCTGATTTTGTGGTATCATTGTGCTATTCCTTGTATAATCCTGCATCCAGTAAACTTTACAATACCCTGGCAAAACAACAAAGGATGCTGCTACCACTATTATCCCAGTTTCCAGGCAGTAAACCAAACCAGACAAACCTGCCCAGATACACAGCACTAAACACAGAGATCTTACATAAAACTGGGCCCAGCTTCCTCTTCTCGCTAGAACAATGCAAGTGGAAAAAAGCAGCCTCATTTTTAATTTCAATTAAAATATGTCTCCTCATGCAACACAATAAATAATATGCTGTTGTTTTGCTTAAATAAATCAATAAATGTGTTTCCACAACTGAACTGCATTAAAAAAACTCAAGTAAATGAATTTTTATTTGAAAATAAAACTCGATACAAATACGTAAAAGCAAAATATCTATAGATATTAAATTTGTTGTCTAAAATTGTCTAAATTTACTAAAATTGTTATCTGCCAGTGCAGCCCTTCTACATCTGGATAATGTCAAAAGCTCAATGCCTCTTAATAAATTCAGAACAGACTGCACTTAATACAGACATAGCCTCTACCATCAGCATACAACTCACTTCCAAATTATCTGAACAGAAGCTGTAAGGTGAAATGCTAGTCAAGGATGAAAAATATGCATGCTGAAATAGCAAAAAAGCATAGAGAGCAAACCAAATAGCAAAGCCCGAGGTTAGTAATAATGTCTTTTCCAATAATTTCTTAATTTCTGTGCTTTGTTTTTCACATGCACATTAACTTTGGATACCCAGAACCAAATCAGTAAATCCCTTACTAAATCCTGCAGGGAAAAATGTGTCAGTATAAACTGATATTTGCCATGGGTTTAGAGACTCTTGTACTTTTAGAACCAATTTTGTTTACCTTCTACTGGAAAAAAAATATATTCACATACCGGAAAAGACAATAGCTAATATTTACTGGAGCAGCCTCCAGTTATGCTATCACCAAGGGCAAAAAATAGTTGCTACTAAAAATAATTGTAAAAATATTTTTATATTAAGCCAAATTATATCTTCCATTTAGTTTTGGTGTTTTGCTTGTTGAGGTTTTTTCTACTGAAGGATAAAATCCTAATTTCCTTCAGTAGTTTCAAAAACAAAAAAACCATAACAATTGTGAGGAGAAAGGAGTGATTGTGTGCTTTTTTGCCCTTTTTGGTTTTCTTCTGCAACTAACTTTAGGTAGAGTAAATCCTTTAAGGTTAATCATATAACGGGTCAACACAGAATATCTGCTAGATGTCCTTTCCTGGATGCAGCAAAGCTGCTGTATTTTCACTTCTATTACAGAGCCTGGGCACTGTATGTCTCCTGACTCCCCAAAGCCCCCACCTTTCATTTTCACCTTCTCTGTAAAGGTGTCACTCTCCTCATCTGTTACCTTCTCCCAGGACAGGTGCTCTGGCGTCACAGCCAGGCAAAGTGCCACAGTGTCCCCAGGGTCACTGCCCACTGGCTCAGCATCTCCTCAGGAAGCACCAGAGCCTCAGACACACTTGTACCCAAGCAGCTGAAATTGCTTAAAAGCTTTTTTAAAAAAAACTTCTTTGAGACACCATGGCAATGAGAACAGCTCCCGAGGAGTTTTATGGTATTTTTTCCCAAGATCCCTAACATCTATACACAAATCTGAACAAAGTGATTTTCTACACTCATTTCACTGCATCTGTTACCTCTGGTCTCTACATTCTCTAGCCTTAGATCAGTGCTCCACATCCTTCATGTGGGTTTCTCCAGCAAATCAGGTTTTTTTTCTTATGTTCCCAAAATTGAGGAGGGTGGAGGGTGTTGTTTTTAGTCTGTAAGAGATCCTGCTGTAGGACAAGTGCATTTGTTTCCCTCTTCTGACCCACCCATGCCAATATTTAGGCAGCCTCAAAACCGGATCTGTTGCTCTACTACTGCCAACACAGACTTTGAAGCAAGCAGATGACATCATTTACAACATGCAATTTTACACAGTGAGAATCAAGCCAAATCCAACATGTTACCTCTAAACTGCCTGTGAGAACTTCCATTTGGAAAAGGGACTCCATGCCCCCAGATCATTCTTTAAGAGTAACAGAGAGACAGATTGAGCACCAAATCCACACATCAAGTTTGTTCAAAGTAGCTGAAAAAATTTTAAGCGCCAGCATTTAAAACACATTCTCTTTTTCTCATTTCAAAACATTAAACAATGCAAAATAATTGTCCTCTTTGTAAACCCAAGCACTGCCAAAAGTAGCCACAGAGACTCAACAGCATCTAAAATGACCTTCCAGGGCTGTAGATGCAGGTCAAGATGAAAGAATTAAAAAAAAACAAAAAAAAAAAAAAAAACAAAAAAAAAAAAAAAAAAAAAAAAAAAAAAAACAAAAAAAAAACCCACAAAAAAAACAGGTTAGAAGTTAACTGGAGGTTTTCTATGCCAACTCCCTTTTGAACTTCACAGGCCCTTGAGAGAGTTGCAGCTGCCAGACCCCGGGGTGACTAAGGCAAACAACTAAAGGCTGTTGTATTGCAATGGGAAAACTCCATTCCCCATATATACATAAATATACATAGGTGTCCATCACTTTTTTAATGATTTCAGTTACGCTCCAGACTTTTAAAAAGGTAGAACTTCAACCTTTAGTTTTTGAGAGCTAAGCACACAATTTTTAGCAACTTGTATAAAAATACTGCTAAGTGGCTTCCATCCAAGTCCAAGCAAAACCTCCTCATTATATACAAACATTTTTCAGTATTCTTCAGTCCAGCTCAAACACAAGCAAACTTCTGATCATCACTGGAAGAACAATGCTGATTTTTTTCTTTCCTTTGCTACCAAACGTCTGATGCAAGCACTTGTCTGGTTTAAACCACCAAATTCCACCAAAAACTCCTTCAAATGTTTCCCTTTTTCATTGATGCCAGCAGGAGTGTGACATGAGCTATACTGTATCATAATTTGAAAAAAAAAAAAAAAAAAAGGATTTTGGAAATATCAGGATCAATACAAGGGCTTAATGAGTAAAGACCAGCGAAAGCTCTTTCTGCTGACAGGGTGGAGGACGTACCCATCCACACTGATTGCATGGATTTCTCCCTCTTGCACTGCTGGAACAGCTATGGGGTAAAGGTGCTGCAGGACGCTCTGCCTGGAGTAGGGGTAGAACAACTGGAACAATGCCCTGTTTACAGAGCTGTCTGTGGCAGAAGGAGAAGGGGCTTCTTGCTGCTTTTGGTGTTGAGTAACACTGAAACCAGTCTGACTCATCAACCCCAGAGTTCAGCCTCCTGATAGGGAGGTGAAGATGTGGCAGACCTGGTAAAGTACCTGATAAAGGAAACAACAATGACACTGGTAAAGTACCTGATAAAGGAAACAACAATGACACCACTGATAACTGGAGATGCTGGGCTGGCACAGCTGGCCAGGACACACATGACTGATGATTACTTTATACTATAAAAGCCCAATCCCAGTCTTTAATGACAAGGTCTTCTAACACACCCCTCCTTGGAGTGTGTGCAGAGTCCTCCTTGAGTGGGAACATCCTGCAGGGTGAGCAAAAGAGATGTGGCCACAGTCATTGGTATGGGTGAATAACATCAATCTCTACTGAATAATTGCTTTTAATATATCTTCAACATAATTCCTTTGATATTGTTTTAAAAATAGTTAATTACACTATACTAGTAGTCATAGCTGCCTTTACTGTGTAGTAAATAATTCTGATTAACATCTTTTAGTCTAAGCACTATCATTATAAAAAATTTAATATATAAATAAATATATATAAATAAATATATAAATATATATAAATAAATATATATATATATATTAAAAATATAATACATATATTTTTAATATATATTTTTTTTTATATTTATATATGTGGTTTGCCTTCCTTAACCCTGTGGAACAAAGATATATTAAGGTTCAATTACACCTAACAAATCCTTTGGACTCAAACCTCTGACCAAGCCTGGTGCTAAGCCTGGATCCAGCTGCACCCAGTCTCCTCTCTGAAAAGGGGTTTAGAAAACAAGGGGGCCCTTTCTGCACCTCCTCACTAAAAAGGAGCCTTTCTCTAATAAACCTTGTCTGAAGCTCTCACTCTGCACACAATGAAGGGTCATTACAGTGAAAAAGATAATTAGGCTGACATTCAAGGAACATGCAATAGCATTTTTTTTTCTCTACTGGTCAGCTTTTAAGTCAGATTCTACTATGATTAGTAGCCAACCATATGGCTCTGGGTTTTCATTAACGCATCTATCAAATTATATCCCGTACAGTTCAGAAGAATGCAACCCTAACATGTAAGAACATTTATTGATTTGGGGACACAAGATCACCAATCTCTTCATGTGAACAAAAATTTCAACATCTTCAGAGCAGGATTTTCATTGCCATTCTGAAGGGTTGAAGATTTTTTTTCCTTTAATAACAATGATTATAATTTGTTCAAATGTGAGTTACTAACACAAGAACTGACAGTTGCAAGCCTGAATTCCTTGGGAGACATAATTATTTATGACACTTTATTACAACACCACCAAAACATATGTTTACCTTATTGGAAAATAGAATTTATTTTCATATAAATCTCAGCATGACATTACACCAAAAGAACTAAAGTTACTCCAGGGGATGGCAAGTAATTCCACTTTCCAGGTTTCTGTAGCTGGAATATGATTTTAAACTAATTAACTTGTAAATATAAAAGCAGCTTTGATAACAGAAATAATCTATCCAGAGGCATATAAGGCACATACATCACCTTCCAAAAAACTCTTGAATCTTCTTAGGATAAAAATCTTACTATTTTGCTTGAAATCTTTCTATCCACTGGCAAGAATATAATCTCTGCCTTGAATGTGCCACCATCCAATGAACTTGAGAGGGAAAGGGTATATTTTGGTTTTAATTCAGTCTCCTCCACTAGCAGCTCATAGCACAAGGAATTTGCAATCTCACTTATTCAAGTCCATATACCCACAAAGGCAGGACAACAACTGACAAGCGCTTGCCTTTGGATTATGTTATAAAAGATGATTTTGAGTTCATGTGATGGTTAAGGGTATAATTTTAAATGAAGTTTCTCTCTATGGAAACAGTAGGCAGGACAAACATATTATTTGTATTATATCACCAGGAGAAATTACTTTCACTGATAAATAGGATTATTTACATAGTATAAGTTTAAATTTGACAGTTAGGTAACTGAAATCTTAAAAAGTAAGTTAACAAGTGTCTTTCTAAGAAAACTTTTTAAAAAGCAACCTGGCATCAGGTTACATGTTTATAAAAGACATGCGGAGGGGTTGTTTGGGGGTTTTGGCATTGCAGGGGTGGTTTTGGGTTTTGCTTTGAAAATCCCCATGAGGACTTTGTTCCAACTGAACCACTGCCATTAATGTTGTCTTTGAGACAGAGATGATGATTTGACTGCAACATACTCAGATTCTTCTCCTGCCCTCCCCTTTTCTATGGATTCCGCATAGAGAAAAAAAATCAGTGCATTTACCATCAATATTTGTCCCAACTCCTGAACTTCATGAAATGACCTGAAACATGCACAGTTCTGTATGTGTATCTGTATGCTCACACCTCTGCACAGAATGTAAGTTTATCACAACACACAGAACAATATCTGCAGGAAGCAGACATCTTTTGATGCAGGTTTTCTGAGAGTACAGCAAGCAAAAGGATTACCATTAAAAGCTGACCCAGGAGTCAATTCAATGGACCCCATCCAAAACCACAGCTGTACATCACTGCCTCACAGGTTTATACGGTACCACATAATGTCACCTCCCAAGCCACAGTGCAGTGAAATTAGAACAGCTGCAGTGAAATCACTACAGAGGATGTGGGGAAAACTCAACAAAATTCACCTTATTTTATAGAGCAAGAAAAACACCAGCTGTGAAAACTCCGTGGATTGCCGGCAGACTTCTACTCTGAAGGCCATATGCAGGACTGGATTTATTCTTTTTCAGTTCAAATGGCTTGAGAAAAGTTCTGCACACTGAACAGTTATTTATGTACAGAATGCGATGAGTCAAAGGATTAAATATTAGAGGAAAGCTTTATGAAGCTCTCTCACCTTCAAAACTGTAACAGAAGCCCCACTTTATGATGAAAGGTTTTTTTTGTTCCACTATGTTTTGCAACAGAAGTAAACATTTCTTTTCCTCACTAAAGCATGCTGATTGTTATGTCTTTGCATTTGGAACTAAATCATTAATCTAAAAAGGTTACTTTTTCCTGATTTCTGCAATAATGGGGGAAAACCCATCTTCTTCTGTGTGTTGTCATTTTTTTTTTCTCAGTGACTTTCAGAAAAGAAACATTTTCTGACAAAACCTACACTAATGTACCTTCAGAACAGATATTTTCGATATATTTATGTATCTATCTTTCTGTAAAGGATTTCCTGACTACATGTGGTATCAAGTTCAAAGGAAAAGAAACTAAAAGCAATAAAGACCACTGTAAGTGTCTGGAATGTACTTGCAAATTACAAGGAAATTAAACATGGTGTTATTTTTACAATAGCTAGCAACAAAGTCCTGAGATTTCAAGCACACCAGGCAGACATTCTGCCAGGCCCCCATGCTGCATGCTTGGAACCATGCTCAGTGGAAAATGAACACTCAGTTTTCTCCCTAAGCTTTCTTTTGTCTTTATTTCATCTTCCCAAAATCTGCCAAGCCCAGTAAAATTATCATAACTCTTCCTTAGAGCACAAAGTAGGCAGATTTTCTGAATTTGGCTAGCATTTCAGAGCTTATGTGACATTTTTTTGAAATGAGCGATAATTTGTTAACAACAGATTAAATAACACTTTTGGAGCACAGAAGGGAAAGAGTGACTGAGTCATGTTCCTTCTGAAAGTCACATGCGCTTCTGGAGCATTCCATCAAGATCACAAATTGCATAAATTTTCAAAAGTGTTAAGATATTTCATTCATCACTCTTTAGGCTGATGTAACAGCACTAAAGTGAGGAGGGTCAGGTCATACAAGAATCATCCTAGAGAGCATACCTAGGTACAGAGGGAAAGAATACAATATAGTCATAAAAAGAGAATATTCATCTTGCAGGTCCACTTTAGTGAATGGATCTTTTCTTTTATGACACCTGTTACCACAGACCATTCTCTGATGACACTGGCTGAGCACATGCTGTGTAACATGACAAGACACCTTGTGGTATGCCAATGTACCCCTTCTATGAGATGCTTCTTGGGGGCATAAAGGATGGCTAAGGTTAATACTGATTTTGTTGTTCCATGCACTCTTGTCAGTGAGAAGAAGCATGCATTTGTTCTGTGCTATCTATCCCACTTCAGGTTTTAGCAGTACACACAATGGCTCAGATCTCAACAGCACCAAAGTAAAAATCACTTTTGTACCAACATAACTTCACAGGTAGAAAGGGGCTGTAAATGTTTCAAGCGAAGAAGGTAATAAAGAATGGGGAGCTGAAATGTGGCAGAGAAATACTATTCTTTTCCCCTTCACTGTGAAATATATAGCAGAAATTCTTCTCAGAAGAGATGGCCCTTTGCCTGTTATCTAAAAAGCGAGCATCAGCATGCTAGCGAGCAACAACCAACCCTGGCTTCCAGCTGATGAGGCTTGATTTTCCTTTGTCATTTCTGACCTTCAGACTCCCACGTGCTGACCCTTTCCTGTCTCTTAATTCATAGTACTGTCCTATTTTTTGCAAACTAGTCACAGACTGCAGAGTTTTTCAACTCCGAAGTACATGGGAGTATAAGTATTTGCAGGTCTGCTGTACACATCACACAACACATCTGGAACAATCAGCATCAGACAGACTCAAACAGATTCCCCATTTTGGTCCTGATTCTGCCACAAACTGCTGCCATGTGGCACTAACACACATGCAACTTCCTGTGCTCAGCATAGGTGTCCATCTGTCCTGTCCTGAGAAGCCAGAGCTGCAAGAGTGTACACACTGCTGCAGCTGCAATGTTTGAGTTCTGCAGGCCTTGGACTTGGCTAGCTCACCTGCATGAGTCCCAGGATTTATCCACGCCTATGTGACAAAGGGACACTGGTTCAACACTTGTGCCTAAGTATCCACAGCTATAGGTAAACCTCAGACCACATGATTAATATAAATATTTCTACACATCTCTTTTCAAAAGACTAATGCTGTAATTATGTCTTATATGCAAGACCAGCACTCAAATATCAGAAAAATAGAAAAAGCCCAACTTTTCTGTTTTTAAGTAAAATATATTTCTTTTATATAACACAGAGAATCTCCACTTATCGCCTTCATTCATCACAAGCTGCATTTACTTGTTTGCTTTCAGAAACTGTCTTCCCTCAATACATCTGTTATTTCAAAAATGGAATGCATATAGTGAGTGGTTATCTTATATGTACATCTTGACATAAGAAGATTCTAAGTACTTGAAAAGTAGTTGTTGAGAATGAATACTGAAAGCCTTTCAGGTTTTTATTATTTATTTTACAAATTTGTTAAAGCCAATTCTCCCTTAAAAGTTAGAATATTTTTAATTCTTTTTTCCACTGTATTGCTAATGTGACTATGCAAAGTTAAAATAGAGAAAAATGCTTATCAAAAAGCAGAGCAGACTCAAACACAATACTTCAGAGATCTTACAAAATGAAAATGATGCCAAACTCCAGCAGGATAAAACTGTGAGTAAGAGCAAGCAGATATAACAGTAAAATCATATGTAAGGTAAAATAATACTATACATCACAATTCACATGCACAACTACTTCAAGTACACTGGAAGAGATGAGAAATCTGGAAAGGTCCAAGTTAATGATCTGGAGCATTCTAAACTATGGTGCCACTTACCAGCACATATCATGAGTTTGAAATAATTTAAACTTCCATCTCAAAGGAAACAGTAATCTTGCACATCTAGAGTTTAAAGGCTTAGCAAAGACAAAGACAAATTCAGAGCTACAGCTGAGCATGAGATTATCCTTGCTTCCACAGGTGTTTTGTATGTTTAGTATTTGTTGCTCCGGTATTTTGAGCATTTAATCCTTACACACAGAAATTCAAAACAGTCAAAGAAAATCCATACTATTTCAACCTCCTGCTAAACCGCACCTTCAGACATGTGCCTTTGCTCTCATTTGTTTAAATCACAGCTTCACCATGCATTTGAGACTATTTTACAGTCAATTATGAAATTATTCTATTTAGCAGATTAAACATGTAGATGAGAGGAATGAGGTTAGAGAGGCATAAAAAGAAATTCTGCAGAAAGCTGTTCTGAGGAGTAGAAGGAAGCTCTTCACAGGGCTGAAAGAAGTCACCTCTTGGCTAATCAATTTGTCAGTCTGTAGCTCCCTTGCTCAAGAGCCTCTCTCCTGTGTTACATCCAGGGAACTACACTCTTTCTAGCAAATATACAATTTCATAAAATGCAGAAAGCAACACTCTCCTCTATCCCACAGTCTCTGGCAGCAAAAGCAGCTGTTTGTTCTGTTGTCTTGTGTTTCATGAACACACACAGAAGCCAAGGATTTAATTTGCCCTTCCAAAAATGTATGCAACATAGACCCAGGTATGTTGCAATTCCTGCTAATTTCTTTAAAAATGCTTTTTTTTCCACCATCACTACCACTAATGTACTGCTAATATCACCAAAATCACTTGGGTCGGGATGTTTAAATTTTTCCCACAGAAGAAAAAAGGGACAGTCTAGGTAAATAGAAATACTAAGCACTGTAATTATTTAAAACAGCAAAAAAGAACCCAGCTAATACTGGGTTATGTATCATAGCTGATAATCAGCCTGTCCTCTGATGTCCAAGAAGTTCTTGTAGTACATGAAAAGCAGTTGTTCAGTTTTTTGTACAAAAAAGTTTCTCTCTATACACAATGTATCTGCTGCCTACCTTTAAGAACACATGTGGGAAGTGTTTTTCCAGTCACTGAAAGCAAATATAACAGACCATTCAAATTAAAGTTTGTAGAGAAATCACTAAATGCCATAAGATTTAAAGCTGCACTTTACTGAACATATTTATGAACTGCTATTTCAAGCCATCCTGTCCACTTATATACACTAAAAAGCCCTTTTATGAATGCAGGATCATTTAAGTACAATCCACAATTCTTTTTTTATTCTTTCATCCTTAGTCCTCAGTATTTCAATTCTTAAGCTATATTTTAACAGCTTGTCAAAAAATGCCATCCCCTTCCATCACCAGTACTATTATAAAAATAATCTAGGGAAATATTTTTTACAGAGTGGTTCAAAAACTTCCTGTGATGGTCAAAAAATAAAATATTGCAGCCTGACATACAAGAGCATGAAAAAAAACCCACCCACAATGCAAAGGCAGGAAGGAATGTGGTACACATTGAATCATCAATTTATTTTTTAAGAAGTACATCACAGCTATGAATAACAAGCTCTAGAAAACACTGAGAATCAAAAAGGAGAGTAATTCCCCACTGCATTCATTCCTGTGATGGCATAACAGATGAACAGAACTACCTCAGCTACAGTCTTCTCAGAAACAGGTCTCTTATGTATCACAGGAAAACCATTTCAGTAAAGTACCTGTCCCACAGAAGTACTTCAGGAAGGACTGCAGGTCATCATTTTTATATCCAAGCCACAGTACTCCTTCACACTTACCGTTCTCACAAATGCCTGCACAATTCCCACTTCCTAAATTAATGCATCTTACAAAGACACTGCTCTCTAAAAAACATTTTAGAAGGTAGATGCTATTGTCTGAAAAACAGTGTTTTAAAATTTGTTATGACAGCATGACCATGGTGTGCAAAGACACAACTGCAACAATGAAATACGCCCACAGACAGGGTGGCCCAGCACCACTTGTAACCTTTAACTCCTATTTATGAACACAAAAGGGGTCCCTGTGATATTCACCACCATGAAACTGAACTTTGCAATGAAATTTATTCATCTACCATTTATTTCATATTATGTTTTTGAGTAAGTTGTTCAGGGAATGGGTCGTCAAATATTTTGTTTACCTTCACAATATGCAGAGTCCCCTTGGACAGAGAGATAACCATTCCTGCATTCACAAGTAGCTTTTGTGTTCCAGTTTTTGCACTCTGAGTTTTCACCACACCTGTGCCCCTCGGCACAGAAGTTATGGCCTAAAATACAAGGAACATGCAACAGGCTTTTAAAACATGTTTCGTTCAGATATTCAGGTGTTTACATTGACTGCATCACTCAAAAACTTACACATTTTACATTCCGAAGTCTCTCTATAAAAGTAGTTGGTGCACACATACTTTTTGGATTTCTCCATCAATTCATTCCCAGAAAAACCATTGTTTTTGAAAAGATATTTGTATGACTAGTTTTATTCAGCAAAAAAGACAACTCCAAAGCAGGAAGCAATGACAATTCATTACTGTTCTATTGAACCCATGTAGCATTAAGTGCCTGATTGTCAGGAAGTGCAATGCTAATAAAATAACTTACATCAAAAGGATAATGAAGGGTAATATAAGAAAAAAAGAATTAATAAAAATTCTCTTATTAAGCTTTTAGTAGACCAAAATGAGACACTGCACAAAATTGTAGTGGTAGTCAAAGCAACCTCATACACTGCCTTGTAATTCTGTCATCAAAAACCAGCTCAATTGTTTCCACAGTTTATAATTATTCCATGCATCATGTTCTATCAAGGAGAATTTTTAATAATCTCTCCTTTTTCCTTCACACAAATTCTCAGTAGTTTCTTTGTGAACAGTTTCTTTTATTCCGTACAGTCATTTCTAGAAATAGGATGAATTTCCCCACCTCCTTCTGTAAAGCTACAAGTGGCTGAAATTCTTTTTTTCTGATTTTCAGTATTTCTCAGAGACATGTCAACATCTTTCTCTGCTAAAGTCTAAAGTGAAAGTAATTGTAACTTCATCTCTAAAGGCACTCCAACAGAGTTAAGACATAACTTAACTAATTTCAGGCCAGTACAGATGACACAGCAAGTATTAATTAAAATTACAGATTAATGCATTCAGAACAGGTGCCAGAAACCATCTTCCCTGTGCATACACACACAATCATAAATGTGCACAATAGCCCTCCAAAGTCATTCAAAACACAATTATTTACTACCAGGGGAATTAAATATTGAAGAGTGTGTTTAGATTTTTGATGGGCCTGATGACCTCTGTTCATTCCCCAAACATTTCTGACAACATTACTCTCTTCCTACATCAAGGCTGCTGAAATTTTTGCTCCATCTTTTCCTTAAGAAATACAAGTTACTACTCCTTCATTCTGACTATAGAATGACCATTAATAAATGTACTAAGACAATTAGGAAAAGAACCAGACACATGCTAGCAGCCATAAAATTATCACTTCTGCAGCATCAGGAACTGCACAACTAACTGGATAAGCCTTAGTGGCCCCAAGTCAGATATCTCAAATTAAAAATTTATTCCATTTTGGGACAGCTGAACATTGCTCTCATTTTTCCAAGCAATGTCTTCCAAGTCGTGGTTCCCTGAACCTGCTTTTGCAAAGCAGCATACTAAGCTGTTCCATGCTGTCATCCAGTTTTTTACATACCTAACATATGCAAGAACTCATTCAAGACTACAGCTGCAATCAATACATTTTCGACCCATATCTCTTCCTACTTTTTTTATGGTCAATACTGATGTGCCTCTCCTTGTTTCTGAGGGTTTCCTTGTAACTTCTGTACAGTTTTCTATATTTCTTACAATAGCCTTAGCTGTTCGCATCAAAAACTGTAAAACCCCTGTTCTCTTGCTCTTCAAGGTATCCTCCATTTCACTGTTTTATATTAAGAATTCTCTAAATGTGAAAAAAACCCTGTCATAATGCTTCTGTTAAAGCACCAGCAATGTTCAAAAATCCAAGGTAGTTTCAATCTCAAAATCTTTTCTACTGTTAGGATTTAACTCCACGGTTACAATATAAATACGTAAGGTAAATCTGAAGGAGAAGTCATTGAAGAGCGTTAAAATTTGTATTACCAATTATGTCTTTCCATGATCTGAATCAGTTTTTAATGAGTCATGTGCAAAGCAGCACTTTGAATGGCAGCTTTTACACTTCCAGAGACTGGTCACAGAATTCAGTGGTCTGACATAAAACAGCAACTTCATACACTCTTTCAAGCTGCTCTATGAATGCAGAGCTTATTACACATTGCTTATCTGTGTGCAATAGAATAATGGTAACTACACATGCTAACAAGCTTTAAAAAATTTCTTCTTTTTCAGAGAGAAAGCTCTTCTAAATCCTAAGTAGTGCTACAACTATGTTTCGAAATAAACTAATTTATATTTATCAACTGCCATTAAATCTTAATAAATCTAAAACCTTGAAATAACTCCTATCTCACAGCAATAAATGGGAAAAATTCCATTTCTGTAGAGTCAAATTGCAGTTTCACAGCCAGGCAGGAAGAGATGAGAAACATGCACAATTGAAGAGCCTTCTCGCCCTCTAAGTGGAAAACTAAAAACCTTCCCAAAACGAAACAAAGCAACACGAAGAAGGGTGGCAGAAGCCCCAGTTTTAGAATTAAATTTTAGAATTAAATGCTGCTCCCTGCTGTAAAATGTATGCTTCACCTCATCAATAAGATTCTCCCTTTCCTCCTAATGAGTGTCAGCAGGCAATCTAAATCCATCAGTCCCACCATACTACAGGACAGCAAATAATTATTTTCTCTAGAAACAAAACCACTCTCACTACTTCATTATTTCATCACACTCTTTTAAGAAGAGCACATCTGAAGTTTCTAAGGCTGTTAAGGCTATTTTTACGTAATTAAAATTGTGAGCATAACAACATAAAAATTCTCTCATGAAGTTTTATTTGAATCACTCATGGAAAAGAGAAAAAAAAAAAATTACTCTTTCAAAATTATACACTGTCTTTGGCAAGGAAAAAAACAGCTAAAGGGAACAATAAAACACTTTCATGACACTATTTTTTGTATTAGTTTTGTCCCTGGGCTATAAAAAATGTAGCAGGCATGCTGTAAGAAAAATGAGTGATTCTCAAAAGTAGCAAAAAATGTATTTTGTGACACGATTCTTTGTGAAACTTGAAAATTAACTACATTTTCTGTAAGTCTAAAAGACAGTTTAATAACACCACATTGTCCTGCTGGAAAGTATAAAGTGGCCACATAGTTTAAGCAGACATTTATATTAAAGCACGAAGATGAAAGGAAAAACTGGATATACTCTACATAAGAGCCAAGGACAGATCCCATATACAGTGTGGTGAGGTCCATTTATGCATTCAATACATTGAATCACAAAAATAAACTGTCATTTTAAAGCAGAGCTCTTCCACACTACTCTCACCTTGCTGTACACCTCACACAGCCACTTTCCTGAAATCGAGAAATTGCCTCTTAGCAATATACTATTACCTTCTGCTATACTATAAACTCATGGGGCAAGCCTGAAGAAGAGCAGGCATTATTTGCTGTCCTTATTTTTCCTACCATTTACAAACAATAATGACTATCTAGGAAGCCCACCAGCTCTGTACATAAAAGTATTCAACTCTTCTTTGCTGACTCACAATTTCCATCTCCATAAACACCACAGATTTATGTTTTACCCTGCATAACCTATGGCACTCATCTATTATTGTGGTAAGTACTACAGATATCACTGTGAAGGGTACAGTCTCATACCACAGCATCATGAAGATTTTGTATTTCTGTGGTTTTCTTTCCTTCTGCTGGTCCCCTCATATTTATCCCTTCATTAAATGGAAATTCCTTTGCTGCAGCTAGAAAAGCACAAGATGCAAACTTGTCACCCTCACCCAATTCAGCAAATATATTCTATAATTCTATAGAACTTGAAATTCAGTAGAAGTCTTCTGTTTCTACAACTACAAATACTAAAAACACACAAACTGCTACAAAGCTCAGAACCTAGCGGTCACTAACACACACTGATAAACTTAATAGAAATAATATTGTTATTTAACATTGCTAGTAAATGCTCGCTAAATATCCTGTTGAATAACTTAAGGCTTAGCTAAGGACTAATGCAACAAATTAACTGCATCATCATACATACAATGTGAAATTTGCATATGATGTGCAAATGATCCACATGGCCTTCCAACAAATAATTTTGCTTATTCAGGACAGCAATTATTACAATATGTCTTCCTTACTACTTTGGCTTGGATAAAAGAAGCTGAATATAGTCTCTGAAATAAGTCAGTTTTGCAAACAAAAGAAGCAACCTATCCTTTCCCAGTAAAGGATATGTTGGCACAGGACATAATCAGAAACTGTGGCCTGCTTGCCATAACAGAGAGCAACTGTTTACTTGATAAAACCCATACCAAATATGGAATTCTTAATAAATATCCATTTTTAACAACAGCACATGATAAAATTATATACTACTACTTTGGGGTGCATGCAACCAAAGCGAAGTGTCAAGCAGCATATATTCTACTTCAAGATATAAAAAGAAACTTATGACTGCTAAATTGAATTTATGCCTTTGTAAAGTTGACAAAATTAATCATATCTTTAGGCATCATTTTCAAAAGAATTTTAAAAAGCCATGATGAAATACAAAAAGAGGAGGTACTGTTTTAGCAGTCAGCTAAAGCAGAACTGAAGTGAAAGTTTAATGTGTCAAATTGAAAGCATTATGTACCAGAATTCCTGGGAAGGGAAAAAATAATTTCTTCCCTTGCTTCTAGAGATCATCACATAAATATACATATTCATCTTATATTATAAATAATGAAGCCAGTTTGGGAATGAGTATCTAAAAAGAAGACCTATCACTAACAATAATATGGAAGTGAATAATTATGGAACTTATCTTCCATCAACTTTGAAGCTTTCATATTTCTAATCCTTTTAAGTAATGAATACATTCTTTTTCAGTACTGCACTACATCAAACTGGGCCATCTGTTAAGAGGTATCATTAAGACATTGAGCCCTCTGAGGGACAGAAAAGCAACATTTACTGCTTGCTTAAATAGTTGTAGATGTTTCTAGAAACTACTAAAAAAAAATAATGTGTATATTCTTAGACCATGACCTAACAGGGAGTCTCAAACATGCTGGTCCACACGCATGTCTTTTTAAGTTCAAGGCCTAAGGAAATATTTAACCATGCATATTTACTAATTAATATTTATTGGCAGAGGGAGAGGTTTGGAGCCCCTTCATTGCCATCTGCAACAGCACTGGAGGAATTTATACGCAGGTAAAACAAATATTTCAGATATTCCAGCAGACCTCAATAACCATCTAAGCCTGCAAATGTCTAATGCTTATTTGGCACACCTCTTGCTTGAATTTCTGAGGTGCATCACTAAAGGTTGACATGTGAGTCCTGAGAGACCAGGCTCCCCTTAAGCTCAACTGAGACTCAGCACCAAGGGAGAGATGAGGAACAGAGATACAATACATAGGGGATGATTATTCACCCAGCAATTCACTGATTAGAATATGTTTTAAAAAGAAAGCTTGTTCAAGTCTTGACCTTGTGATACCTGCACGGTTCTCATTTAAGGGGATTTTCTCAATTAAGATTTTAGTTATTGCCTGTTCAGTCTGGTCCAGCCTACAGCCAAGACTTACAGGGCTGAAAGGAAGAGGAACTTGCATCTGAATATCTTCTGAAAGGAGGAGAAATGAGGTTCTGGGGTCTAGAATTAATTTTTTAAGTTTTGTTTTGCAGTGGTACTATTTCATTGTTCAGCTTAATTCATAAATTAGTCCTGAGAGTGCTCAGATCCAAATCAGCCTCCTAATAGCCATTAAACTAGAATCTTAATGCTATTTTTGAGATTCTAAAATAGAGACCTTGAAAAAACACTTTCAGAACCCTGCAGTTACAGGTTTGAGCAACAAAATATATTTCTTTTTCAAATGCAATATCTTTTTAATAGGAACTTTTAGGAGATAACGGTTCCTTTCTCCTTCATCTCTTCCTTTTCTCCCTCTTCCTGCCTAATTCAGTGCAATTACAGATTTATATCTGGTAAGTCTTCTAACCAAAGGAGTATCACAGACCAGTTTTAGAACCATGCTTATAGAGGTACTTAATATCTCATTAAAAAGGAATTGCTCCTTTCAATGTATTCCCCCTCTTGAACCAACAACTTATATTCCTTCCAAGCTGGCTTACCTCTACAAACACTGCAACACTGGTTCTCTGGAAGAACGTGATCTTTTTCTGAGCAGTTCAATGATGGACAGGTCTCTGTCACTTTTACTAAAACTCCATTCTGAAAATAAACAACATTTTAAAAAATTACATTGGTGAAAATACATGCAGTGGCAAGGATGACATACTTTTCCATCCACAGCACTAGTAATCTCCAGTAACAGCCCTGGTAAATTAGCAAAAAGTAAGTTAAATTCATTTGTTCCACCATAATATCAAGTCTAGAATAATCTACTGTGCATTTCTCTGCCCAGCATAAAAAAAAAAAAACCAGGCAACTTCAGCTCAAAATTCTGAGCTAGTTTTACCAAATATGTAGTCTCAAAGTATAGTTGTCTTTTTTTCAAGTATTTGAAGGAATTTAATAATTTCCTTCCAGCTTAAAGATAGTCTTCCTGCTTTCTGCAAATCTGAGCTTTATTCTTCTTATTTCACAGTCCACATATTTCACTGATAAGTTATTCAACTCTAATTTACAGAGCAAGACCAGTATTTTCAAGTGTTGTGTTGTTCTGTCATGTCCAATTACAAGAGTCTGTACTTTAGAAATACTGATCACCTTATTTCCAAAGTTAGATCCTTCAGAGAAGAAAGCTCATCTTGAGAGATCCCTACAGAAACTGCTGTGTAAAAATCAAGCTAAAGACATTGCTATGATTTTGATTTCTAGATTCAGATAAGACTGTGGTAGGAGGTCTAGATGCTGATAGAACTTTCTGTAATCATAGAAATAGAGACTTCATGGGGAGATTTTTCCACTAAATTTTACTCCATCTTCTCCCATCCAGCAGATCAGCCTCACTGCATCTCCAGACCAAACAGCTCTCCAGTGCTTTAGTTTGTTGTTTCTTAAAATCTTGTCCCAAAATAGCCTCCTCTTACCTTATCTCCCCCTCCAGCCTTCTTCATACCATGATTTACTTGTTCAGCACCCCTTATGCAGCTATGCCATCACTGAAAACTAGCAAGTGAAGCAAAAATTAACAACTAGGATTTTTGCTCAGTAGGAACTACAGTAACTACCCCACAGGACTGTCCACACCTGAGTAATGTCATTTTCCAAGCTATGAAACTCCACATAGCAGGCAGCCTGCTATGTTGCCAAAACACCTTTTTAACATCAGTCTAGTCCTCACTCCTCCCAGAATATTTTTATGACATCTCAGATGGCTGAGCAAAAAGGTGGAATAAGAATTTCTGCTTTCTTTAAATGAAGAAATTTCATTTTCCAGCTATCATGTTTGCAGAGACAAGTTTAAAAATATGATCCAAACATATCTAGGGCTAGGAAAGCAGAGGAAAACCAGTATCAAAAAATAGACAAAACCTCATTAAAGCAATCATTCTCATAATCTGAAGGACCAGATACATGACTTTGAACAGAGGATATTGAAATTACCTATGAGTCCACCCTGCATGAAGAAACATCCAGTGCAGAAGCTTGCTCTCATAGCTACACAACACTGTGCCACACCACACCAAAGCACAGGCTCACACAGGTAAAAAGCTTTGCTGGTCATCAGCCTTGCCACTTCACCTCACCACACCTACTCAGCTCTGCACCTCCAGGCTCCAGAAGGAGATCTCACAGCCTCGAGCTGCCCTACACACTTAGGAAATGCCTGCTGAGTCTACAAGGCACAAATGATGTGGCCGAGGTGCCCAGCAGCTTGCAGGACTTAGAGCTGAGAAGTGCAGCTGACGCAGGGAAATGCAAATCTGACCATTCTGTAATCGCTGCCCGTCACTGCCCCTGACATTACACTCTTAAGGCTAAGCAGGGCCAATTGCCTTTATTGGCAAGTTGCACCAGCTGCTGTCATGAATAATGCTAAAAAAACCCCACCGGCATCTGCTTTTCTTATTTTTTTTAAGAAAAAGCAGCTCCCTACAGCAGCACAGAGGGCACACATCATCAGAGCAAGTGGCCACAAGAACAGTGAAGTTAACAGAGGCGTTAGGTCTCCTGATCTCACTTCCAGAAGGGAAAGGGAAGAATCCCTCACGGTTCTCTGTGCAACTGCAGGATCAAAGGTGATAAAAGTACCAGACACCGAGCTATCACTTACTATCACGTTATCAAAGAACCAGCTAGAAAAGTTCTGGCTGTAACTCATTGCCTATTTAATCTCAGACAGGACAATTACAGCAGAAAGAGTAAAGTATGTCAGCATACCAACAAAAAGTGTTGACTGGCAATAAGTCTGGCCAGAAAGATATGGCAAGTATGGAAAGTCAAGTAAGTGTCAGAATGAGTCAAAAAGCTAAAGACAAATTTATTCCAAGCTTACTGCTTCTTTAGTGACCCACAAGGAGATTAAACAACACAAATTGAGAATTCCATTAATTTAATGATAGTAAGATTTTATTTCCTTAAGTCTTCTATTTTCTGCAGAATTTGCATCTTGGGAAAACAAACTTATTTTTAATTATGTTTTAAAACAATTAAAACATTTCCATGTTGAGTATTCTTTGGGTTAAAATCAATTTGTTATAAACTAGTATAGATCCAATTATAAGAATTATCATCATCAGATTTCAGATTTTATCCACTGAGATAAGTAAGAAGAGTTCACACTTCAGAATTATTGCTTCAGGCAGCCTTAGAAAAATTATTCCTTTTTATATTCAATTCACATATGTAGCAGTCATAGAATGTGAATAGAAGTGGACGTCAAAAAGACATTTTGTCTGGAATAAATATATCAACCTTCAGTTGTGACATAAAATCCACAAAGAATGAGGTCTGGAGTCAAAAATTTACAATAAGATAATTAAATTTCTTGTAATTATCAAGGTAAGTACATAAAAAAAAGGATTGTATGTAAGCCTAATCAGTGACATGCATTGAAAATCTGAACAAACAGCTCATTTCACAAGATCGGCTTTGAAAATTATTTGCAACATTTCAGATAAGGCTATTTTGGTGTGGTTTTTTTTCCTGTCTGAATTTATCTCTGCCCTAATTCTGGACAAGACAGGGTTGATCTCTGCAGTAGCCAGGAGGGGCATGGCCAGGACAGGAGGTTATTCTATACCACCTCACTCTGGGGTGGGGCTGGTGGGGTTGAGAGGGAGCAGTTGGGTTTTGTTGCTCCCTGTGAATCGATCACCTCTTCCCTGTACCCATTGTCATTACTATTATTGCTGTTACTGTTTATTTTCTTTATGTCCTTGCTGATTCCAGTAAACTGTTCTTATCTCAACCCGTGATCTTTCCCTTTTGTGCCTCCAGTTCTCCTCTCCATCCCACCCAGGAAAGTGAAAAGATGTGGTTTCAGTGAGAGCACCTCATCCAGAAGTGTCACTCCTAAGCCACAACAAGCTGGTATTGATCAGTCTCTTAGGACACAGCTTCAAACAGCAGCCTTAGTTGTCACTCTGAAGAAGCACATTGTTCCATATCTTTACAAAAAACTTTTTAGTCAACCTTCCTGAAAGCTGTGGGCCCTGTCCATCTTGTATGGCACACTGTGACTGCCGGCTCCCAGCATTAATGAAGAGGTATTTATTTTTGTACCCTTTGCTGTCAAGAATGTGATCTGTTTATGAACAGATATCATGCCATTCACAGGCAGCTGATCAACTGCAAATTCCCACTCCAAGAAAAGTTATAAAAATTTTTCCATTGACATTCAATGGCCCACATCACCATACAAGTAAAACCCAAAAAAAAAAAAAAAACCTAAACAAACTAACAAACAAAAAATCAAACACTTATTGAATGCAGAAAAGTGCAGTTATCAAAAGCTCATATACACTTGTATTTTCTGGCCTTCTCACCTTCTCACCACAAGAGAGAGATGAAAAAGCTGGGAAAGATCAGCCATGCACCATGAGGATAAAAAATAGACTGAAGCATCTCACAGGAGGAAAGGCTGGAGAGAAGAAGGCTCAGAGGGGATCCTACAGACACATATAAATACCCAAATGGAAGGTGCCAAGAGGATGGAGCCAGCCTCTTCTGAGCAGCACTCTTCTGAGTGCCCAGTGACAGGACCAGGGTCCAGGGGCACAAAGTGAAACAGCAGGGCCCATGTGAACATCAGGAAACACTCTTGCAGTGTAAGGCTGCCCAGAGAAGCTGTGGAGTCTCCATCCTTGAAGATACTCAAAAGCCATCTAGACGTGGTCCTGGGCAACTGGCTCCAGGAAACCCTGCTCAAGCAGGACAGTTGGACAAGATGACCTCCAGAGGTCCCCATCAAATCGGAACTGTTTTGTGATTGTTAGAAATACCTGTGTGCTCATTTTGTCATTGTAGATTAATCTAAAGAGGGTTTGTGGGCAGGATTCCAGCTGGGAATGGTTGTTCAGGAGTAACAGCTGTGCTTATGGTTAAGAGGATGTGCATCATAAATATTTTTAGTCTGGATTAGTTTTGAAAAATTAAAAAAAGGTCTCTCAGCCTGAAAAAGAAAATCTTTGATCTAGCTGGATCCATCAGTAGTAGTATTATTTTTAGATGGAAAAATCAATACAAGTTAAAAGCCTCTTAAGTTTGGATCAGTACGTATGCAAAGATTACGGAATCTATCTTCAAATAAAAATTGAAATGTGAAATTTCAAGTTAATCTTTTTGACATTACTCCAGTTACAAATATATCCTTCTTTACAGACATGAAGATTTTTAAGTCATCTTTATCAACACTATAACATTGACAGTAGATGCGTACCCTCCACTGTATTCCTTCATGGATCAGCAGCTTTTGAAACTTGATGTCAGTTTTTCAAGTCTGGAAAATTAAACCATGCTAAATTTTGTATGGTCCTCCCCTATTACGAAGTCCCTAGTCCCTCCTTTTTCATACAACACCCTATCCACATGGGACAGAAAACAATGACACAGCCACAGTTTGACTCATCCTTCATCTAGGGAGCATTCCTAACTGAGGCAGTAGACAAGTAGGGCAGACTTAGGAGGTCATGCTGAAGACATATTGAATGAACCTCCTGCACAGAGACACACCAGCCCACAGAAACAGATGCAAGCACCCTCTTAAAAACTCTCCCCAGGCCAGTGAGGTTTAATGTTTTGTTGAAGCACAGCTGTGGACAGAACTTCCATTTGTTGGGGTTTTTCTGAAGGAATGCATCAAAAAATTTTTTTATGGTGTAACATTCACAGATGCCATTTTGAATATTTCCCAATACTGTCAATTAAGATGCAAATACCAACTGTAATGTTACTGTAATTAACATTGCCATATCATTTTCCTTTTAACAATAAGCAAAATACAAAAGCTGTTTTCATTATTTTACTCATTCCTAATGACAGATATTTGATAGTTGGTATTTGCTTTTAATCTTCCTGAATGAATTATCATACTCCTAATGATGAATATAACACTCATTTATAGCACAGAGAAGTTCCACAAATGTTATTCAGATCACCCTCTCTGGTTTCTCTTTAACATGAAAAAACTCCTGTTCTCATTTTATAAATGTACTTCCACTCTCAAATAATCATTATATGTCATATTATAAATAAGAGGCATCTTAGTCTGCCTTTCCAAGGCAACAACTTTGCCCACGTATTTGTATATGCAATGCTGAACACCCCATACAGCTCAACAGTAACAACAGCAAAGTAATTCTGTATAACAAGTTGTTTTCACAACATCTGCAACCAGCTATTGTCCATTTCCATTAGTGAACATAAAATTGCTACTCCATACATTGAGCTCGAAGCACAACAACCAGATCACTGTAATCTTTTCCAATGCACATTCACCAACACTCCCTGAACCAATCTAACACAGCCTCCATTCACCTGTGCTCTTAAATACTTACTATCATAGTCCAAATGTCATGAATTTGCCAAAAAGAATTCAGTCCACTCCAATATCATGTAATTTACTTCAATTATTAGAAGAGCTGTATATAATTTGAACAATACTAGGGAAAACATAGAGTAACTCACACAATATAACAAGAAGGTTGGTTCAAATTTTAGCAATTTGGCTGAAGTAAGTAATTTGCTCAAGAGGCTGTTACTTTTTTCTAAAGCTCATGAAAGCAGAGATAAGAGAAAACATTCTTCCAAATCATTTTGCCCATACTTTTGTTATCCTGCGAGGGTCATATTCCTGCCTTGTTTTTGTATTTGTGGCTTTCAATGACTTCAAGGTCACCTTTTTCAAGACAACAGATGTCACATTTGCATGAAGGAAGCCTAAAGAAATGCACTAACTGTCACTTCTGAACACCACAGATACATTTAAAAACAGGAAAGGTTTATAAAACTGAAACTTACTCGACATTCCCTGCAGCTCTTGGTTAATACTCGTTGACCTTCTGCTAGAACTTTGCCTCCATAGATACACTTTGCTGTAATTCGAGAGGAGGAGGGAGATTAAAAATTAATTAAATCAGTATTTAAGCAGCAAATAAATGTAAGGTATAATGAAGAAGTAAAACCAGTATTCACATACACTAAAAAATATCAATACATTAAAAATACGATTCATTTTGCTTTCATCAGAAGTCAGTCAGTCATTATATCAGTCATATAGTTACAGAGTAACGAACAATAAATTCATTTTAAGAGAAAGTAGCCTCTTTACCCAAACTAAAGAGAGGGAATAGAAGCATAAAGAATATGTACTGGACTAAATAACCCCACTCAATATAAAATATTTTCACTACCAACATTGTGTAGTTACAGTATTTGTGTTATTAGAGGTCCTCATGACTCACTTCAAGAACTGGATACATTTATTACCATCCAGTTCATCACAAGAATAATGTAAGCACAGATTTCAATTAAGCCTTCACATTTTTTGTGGGCACAAAGGTGAACTCTTCAACTTACTGGAGGACTGCACAAACAGATTGGATGCAGTGAATGACTACTGAATCAACAAACTGCAAAAAATCTATTTCAGGAAAATATTCTTCAGGCACACATGAAATATGTAGGATTTTCCCAGGAAACTGAGAACTCCTACTGCAAAACTTTTGTCTGAAGTTTTGACCCTTCTGCCAAAGATAAGTGGCTCCACAAATGAACCAACAGACTGGAACACATGATCATTCCTCACTCACTTCATGGCAAAGTCTCCTAGCTTGGGACTACTGCCACCAGGAAGAAGGCAATGGGCATCAGGGCCACAGCAGCAAACAGCTTGGTCAATTATGACCCGAATTATCACAGTCCCCATGCAACTACATGTCTAAATTCCAATTCCAGAGAGGGACAGTAAATCCATCAATTAAAGAGAGCAGCTGGACTGTTACGATCTCACACAAATCAAGTATCCACTATAAAAGCGCCCTACATTACAAACTAGATGGATGTTAAACACTGATAAAATAACTTTCTGCTGTGGCATTTCAGCTCTTTCTGTACTTGGCCACTAAAAGTCTGACCTGTGACCCTGAAAGGAAAGCTAAAAGGTATGAATTCTATGTTGCAATTGAACAGTGCTTTAAAGCTTTGAGAGTCAAGCCACTTGCACAGTGCAAGTGTTCAGAGCAGTCTGTTCTCAAAACACACACTCTATCTAGGACTGTTTTACCTGAATTTTCCTCCTGAGTGCCCAAGTAAGGGAAGCACTCACAGGTGTGTCCCCCTTACAGGTGATGCCAATGGTTCCACAGCAACAACTGTCATAGCCAAATTGATTTCCAAATTTTAAGCAGAAGAGACTGCTACATCAATCTTCATGAACCTTCAGACATAAATTTGCTTCTAATGACTCTTTGTGAAAATGTTCGTTTCTTAAAAAAAAAAAAAAGTGATTTACGATTTTCAGGCTAACACAGTTTTCATCATCACTAAAGCATTTAAAATGAGGTGTCTTCCTTTTGGCATCTTAGTTTTCTTTGTTTTTCAAAAGCTGCCCTAGTTTTTATGCCTGCCTTGTTGTGATCTCACTTCTGAAGAAAACTTCAGATGAGGAAGCTTTGTTTAAATTAGGAATCCCAGTAACTATTTTTAGGAGAATTTGAAATAGAGACATTCCTTCTTTCTTTCTGTTTTCCTTTCTTTCTTTCTGCCTTTCCTAAAAGACAAGACTGCTTTTAACAGAAGAATGGACACACTGGATTCCGAAAAATTATATTTAAAATTATAGTCTTTTCTCAAATATTAGTTTAAATGCTAACACAAGGTGGTAGGGATCAAAACTGAACTGCCTAAACCCCTTAACATATCAGACATTAGAGTTTGCTCATTAACCCTTAGCTAAGATGGGAAAGTGTTCAGTAACTCAGCCATTCAATAATCCCTAGAGACAGCAAATTACAACTGATGGTTCTATCAGAGCTAAACAGAAAAAGCACAGAGAAAATAACACCTGCAGTGCAGCTCTTTGGAAAACCTCTGCAATTACTACTATCTACCTAGAGGTGACTAACTGTGGTCCTAGCACATAATTTTGTCAAGGAGCTGGCATTTACAATCAATTTCAATCAACTTCCATATGTCTCTTCCCATTGACTGACATGCTGAGTTCTTGTCAGAATAACGAGTCAAGTTTGTGCCAATCACTGACAAAAGGCAAGTTTGATTGTTCATCTTCCCATTACAAACAACAGGAACAGTTTACTCATGAGGGTATACACTGAATCTACAATTTTCTGCCTTACAATTTCTTTGTGTCAGATTTTGACTCTTGTGCGTACATCCAGTTTCATGAAAGAACTTCCTAGACTTTCTATGTTACAAATAAAAATATTTTGAGACAAATAATACAGGCCAGAATGGCCACTCTACCACCCAAGTACTCTGTTCATGAACATCTTTTAGCATGCAGAATATTCATGCTGACATACAGCCGAGAGAAATGAGATTACATGAGAAACAAGAGCAAGTGCAAGATCACAGCTAAAGGATATTTGTGCAAGGAACTAATGAATTCAATTACTAAAGAAGGGTGACAGAATGCTAAAAAAGTGTTATTATTTTCCTAATAAATCCTAAAATAATTCAACATCCCTGTCCTAATAAATTATTGAAAAGCTCATGCATGAAGTTTACATATCTTCCAGAACAGATCAGGGGGAAAAGAATTTGTGCTGCTTAAGGTACAACTGGCATTAAAATACAGCTAAAATTTTCATACATAAATTGTCTTTGTTCCTTGTACTGCTATTAAAGTAACAAATATTGAATATTCCTTCCGTGAATGTTACTTAACAGCTTTCGTTCCCAGTAAAAGGAACTGAAAGCTGATAATAACATCAATCACAAAATGTACTTAGCTTTTCTTTCTTCTCATTAATTTATTTGGAAATTAATTACAGCAAACTATGGCTCCACACAGTGATATTAAGCCAGGGTCTGATATACTGTCATGTTTATTTTAAAGAAAAGTCTTTTAACTTGAAATAAAAGATAGGTGAAAAGATAACAGCTTGGTTAGTTACTCATCACAAAAGGAAGTTTACACCATAGACTTGATGCTCCTCAACATCAAGAGGAGATACCAACTGGAGCCAAGTCAGTCTTCCCAACCCCCAACAGGATGAATAATTTTACACTAACAATAGGTAAAAATAGTACCTCAGAAATTTGCAATGCTTGTTCACTTCTCAGCAATTATTTATTTTCTTCCTAAATCATGTTTGCCACTATGACCTATGTTACCTCAACTACCAGGATCTCTGAAAATCATAACAAAACATGCCTGCTGGCAGGATATGGTTAACTCTGCTGAAATAGAAGGCAAAACAGCGAGGTCTGTGTGATGTACTCACCCTTGCACACTTTGCAGCACTGACTGTCCACATGCACAGGGAGAGCATCAGGAGGACACTCCAGAGGGGGACAGGACATCCTCCGACATTCCACAACTCCGCTCTGAGCAAAGGGGTTTAGGACAAAATTCAACTACTGCTGCTGCAATGAGTGAGTATTTTATACAAAACACTAAGAACTATTTAAGTAAGTGAAAACACCATTCTGGATTACAAACCTATCTTTTAGTAACAGATTTAACCCCATCCAACTACAAAAGTGCAGCTGAAGGTATACTGCCCTCAGTATTTTGATACATATTTCTGGTTTTACCCCCAAACCCAGAGCAAAACACATTAACTGGAAAACATAAGTCAAGAACATAAGCCCTACTTTCTGTATGCTGTTCCTATCATCTTTGAGTTTTTTAAACAATCAGGCTTCTATTTTCCTGAGCAAACAAAGGCTCTCTTCAGATATTTATCAAATAATTTCAAAGATACAAGTTTTGCATACTAATCCTCTTTCTGTCCCTTGTATTTTTCAGTCTGATAAATGCTGAAAACGAATATGCAAGTTGTTACCATGCAAGATGCAACTAAGCATCTATGAATATTATTAAGATAAAGCCTCCTTTTTGAAAAAGCTACTGCAGTGAAAACAATTCCAAACCAAACACAGACAATGCCACTCCTTCACCCCAAGACCACAAAGTCCTCACAGCTATAATTAGAACAAATAAGAAAGCATTGTCAAGGGAAGGCAGATTTTATGTATGAAGCTTACAAATAAGGAATGTCAAAATTTTATTTATTTTTCCATTTTCCTCTCTATTGTCCATGCTGCCACTAGACACATACTAAAAACACAGTAATTCTGAGTGAACATTAGGTATTCAAAGGCCATTTTCACATTTTCATTAGATCTTAGCTTTCAAACTCTTCAGAAATGCTTACTTTGCATGTGCAATTCCTGCAATGATCATCTTCAACCCATGAGTCTTTGTCTCTGTAGATCAATCCATTTACTTGACAAGTCTTCTCACAATGACAATCTTCCAATTGACTCAGTCTTGTTTCTGCATAATTTAACTATAAATGAAATTAACTTGATGAGATTTCTGCAATGCAAACACATGATTTAAAAAAGCAAAAACCACTACACTTATTTTCAGCAAAACCAACTTTGACCACAACCTTCGAAACGCTGAACCAGAAAATCAGCCGGTAAAAACTAACCCTATTCCTCAGATTCTGATGGAGTTAGTACATGGTCATCCCAACTATGACCAATGGAGAAACCATGCTCCTGGAGTAAACCCTGGGCTTGTGGCTAGCTCTGAACACTCCTTGTTGTTACAACAGAAATAGAAGCTTAATATTTAGCAGTAAATACATGCATTCCTTCCCTGCCCCTACAAATAACTGGCTTCTGTTCAAATTTTTTTCTGGCAAAATAAATACATGAAATTAAAAAAAAAAAAAATCAAAATTTACAGGGAAAATTTTGTGATTTATGAAAGTATCCCTGCCTGTATAAACCCATGATGTAAATAAACCAGATTGCCTAGTCCATAAATGAAGTCAAGTGCTTGATTTTTCTTGACTTTAATCAAAGCCAAGCTTGAACCCTTTTGACTTCCAGCAAGGAAAGACTCAGTAGAAATTTCTGTGCTGGAAGTCTTAATGTAACAAGCACATCTGAATATAAACCACACCCTAGTGGAGGCTCATAATTTACCAAAAGAAGTTATATTCCACTCAAAGAAGTGCAGGAGATGTCCAGACTGATTTCAGTAGCTTGTTAAAGCCACATGAATTATTTTAGCCATTACACTTAGAGGAACTAACAGTACTCTAGCCCAGCAGTGGGGAATGCTGCAATGTAACACAACCCTTTTCTCCTGCAGCAAATTAACATTTTAGCCAGATTGTAACATCCTGACATACAGTGTGTCTCTATTTAAGGACACAAAATTAAATTGAACATATCTACTGGAGAGATTCAGAAATTAATTCAAATTATGATGAAAATAATATAAGTTTTAAAAGCTAGGATTTATTAGTCTTTAAAAGCTATGTCTTCATAAAACACAGGTAGGAAGAGGGTGTAAGTGTGGTTAGCTTGCTACAAGTCATGATAAAATGATCCTTTCATAGCACTCCATGAAAATCTGCCATAGCCTGGCTCTGCTGGACCACTCACATAGGCCCTGTGTCCCACCCTGAGCCCATCAGACTCAGGAGAGGTACAGCCCAAGCAGGAGGGAGCCTACCTTTCCTGCTTTCATTCTGCATAACTTGCACAGCTACTAAAATTATTGGAGCTGGAAACCAGTAGCTGGATGTTTCCTTCCCAGCTCTGAGTCTCCATAATTTTAATTTCTATAAACTGCACATATACATTCATTGCAAACAACACTTGCTACTCTATTCAGCGCTGTGATACAGCTGTAACCAAACACAGATTGAGAGAGGAGCTGAAATCTGGATACAGTGGAGCCTAAAAACAACGAGACACCAAGACACTTTTTCAAAACATCTTGTTCATGCTCTGCATCTCTTGGTGTAGGATCGGGAGCTAGGGATGCTCGCTGCTATACACTAGCAAGCCATTCTTTGACCACATGCCAGGCCAAACAGGATCTCTGCAGGCAGCTGCACAGCCCTTCAAAGCCTTGACATGCATCATCCCCACAAAATATACTTGTGTCTACATTAGTAATTCATGTGGCTAGGACTTAAAAGGCAGATACAAACCTTAATACTTCTCTCTAGACCCCCTATTTATAACTTGCAATTTTCTACCAAGTTAGTTTCCTTTCCTGTTGCATGCATTTTGCCTGGACAACAGGAAACAACTGCAACAAAACAGTCAGAGGACTGCTGTAACAGAAAAGGAATTTGATGAAGGATTATGCCAGCACCACTTTAGAGTCTTTGCAGTACAAATACTGTGTTATTTGCTTCCCCTCATAAAGTACGAGCAAGCAAAAATATAATTAACATCAGAGAAGGCAAGTTACTCAGTACACTGCATAATTGGAACTTGCTCATACCACCAGCAGGGCTCAAAATAATTGCCTCTCTTTCATAGCACAAGCAGAAAACTGAACTAAAAGCTTCACATTTTTCATTTGGATCCAGCCTGTCCAAAGCATGTCAGCTGAGTAAGAGGCCAGCATAACACATGCACTCTCCAAAAAACAGTTTCCCCTTTCCTACTGGGAAGAGAAAGAGCATTTGAAGGCACTGCATTAAAAAGTATCATTTTTTTTACAAAAGCAGCACTGCCATGCAAATCCTGTTTTGGAAATTCCTACATTAACTACACTGAGAGTAAGGGCATCGACAGGTTGGTTGCATCTGCACTTAAATTTAAGTAATTAACATGTAAGTGCTGTTTCAAAAGAGATAATTAACTACCCTCTACCAGAAGGTTCATCAACAATAACCTCAAAAAGTTTTCAGATTCTTCTTTTAACACAGATCAGGGGTTTGGTCACCTCTAAAACAGTTTCCTATCCCAAAACTTCAGCACAGCCTTGCTGAAGGGCCTTGGCTTAACACCAAGGTTGCCTGTGTATTGTAGGAGCAGAACCTAAAGAAAACTTCAAACATTTCAAACAAACAAAAAAAAATCCCCAACACTATAGATTCCCATTCACCCTATTCCTGATCCAAAGCTAGGGGGGAAAAGAAGAAAGAAAAGAACCACAAACCCAAGCACACACCACATCACCTGGAGCTGAGTTAACTTTTACACTGATAGGAACCATCGATCAAAGGTGCTATCAAGGTCAGCACAGTCAGCAGGTTCACAGGTATTTTCATTTTGGAGCCTCATTTCAATTCCCAGGAAGAAGACTACACTAGTCCGGAAGACTTCACAGGACTCCCCACAAGAAAACATCCCCTCTCTGACAGCATCACATGGTGAGGAAACTGTTGAGAGATTTCACTCTTTTGTTTCTGCATTTATCCCTCAACATGAAAAGGGAAATCAAGCTAAGGCTTCTTACAAAAAATCAGACTGGGTATTTTTTCACTACCTTACAAATAATGAAGCAGACAACAGAAACATAATTGAGCTTAAGGAACAACCTTGGAGCTATATCCATAAGACTACTGCAGACAGCAAGAAAAAAATTTGCTCCACTATGAAAATTTAGAATCATGTTCATGGTATAGGAAATGGCATATCGAATAAATACTCTCATCTTTGTCTTATGGAAGGAAAGGAAGGAAATGGGCAACTAAAAAAAAGCTTAGGTACCTACTTTTGCAGTCATTTTTGCCAGGAGTTCTTGCAAATCCATGATTCCTTGCACCAGACTTAAGAAATCACTGCAGGTTGGGCATGCTCAATAGAGAAAGATTAAAAAGAAACAGAAAATAAGGAAAAACACAATAACCCATAAATAAACAACAATCTATCATACTAGATTTATCTGAACATAAAATGCAATCTGTTTATACAGAATTCTTGCCTTCTGGAAGTCAGCACATGCAAAAGTAACAAGCCTGAAAGTATTATTTTTAAAGCAAAGAAACAATCTGTATGAAAAAGCTAAAATAAAGACAATAAAAAGATTGCTACTTACTGCGATTCAGATTAGGACACTGTGTTATATATCCATTAGGTATAAAGATGATTTTCACATCTTGAATAACACCCTTTGCAAAAGAAGAGAAAACTGGTAATACAGATTACAAACATTCACTTCAATCTGTACAAGCTTTTTCACAAGTCATTTATTCAGTGGATACAAAAAAAAATTACCAGCTTACTCTACTTGTGAGGGAAATAACTGAAGGTGAACAAAATATAACTCCTCCTATCTCTCTGTGTGTTTGGAATATTACAGTGATAATACTGCTTTCTCCTTTGAAATCACCAAATATAAGCTGCTTAAATGTCTTTAAATGGGGTGAGACTGGTGAAAACAGCAGTGAAATAATATCCACTGCTCAAACTGATGACACATTTTTCTAAAATACAAAAAGTAAACACAGTAAAACTCCTTATTTTTTAGCCAAATAAGACTGTGAAATCAAACACTGAAAAGACAAGTACCCAGTTCCAGATGTAAGTTTACATTTCCATTGCTTGGTTTCATTAAGCCTCCTAGCTCTGTATCTCAACAGGCAGTTTGGGTAATTGTGCCATCAGCCAGAATTCAGCCCTCTCTCCAGCCCAGGCAGACAGAGAGATGCCCTGTGCAGGACTGGCAGAAGGTCAGTGCAGGTTGTCTGGGGCTCCTGAACCAAACCAGGCACGACAATGGGGAGGCAGGACCTAAAGGTCAGTGCCCACTGTACCCTGTCAGTCCCTGCCCTGCAAGGACAGCCCCACGGGAAGCAGCAGATGCCCAGTGTCCCTGCACACCTGGGCCCTGAAGGACCCCAGACACTTCAAACAGTCCAGAAAATGCCAAAGCTTGTGTTTGTTCTCTTAAGCTCAGGACAAAGCATTTGCTGCATCTGTGACTGTGCAGTGTACTTACTTCACAGGATCCACTGGCTTTAATAATGTCATGGCCACTAAGGGAGAAGAGCAAGGGAAATCAAGGGACATCTAGTGCTGATATTTGCACTTTCCCAGACTGTTAATCACATGCTGTGACACAGCTCTACCTCCTCACAGACAGAAAAATTTCTTTAAACTGAAAAGAAATTTGTTATGGCAGCAGTTATTATCTAATTAAATAACTGATTTGCCAGACTGTGCTTTTAATTTTCAGTTAAATTGCAATAGGGTGAATTTTGCAGACCAAGGACATCATCACTTTCTTACATGCCACCCCATAAACAGAGGCCTCAGATAGTCCTTAAAGCCTGGCAAGGCAAGTAACATGTACATGCTCATCTGTTAAAAGAGCAGAATGTAATCAGCAAGCACTGTTTCCTGCTTACTGTCCATGATCAAATATTAACTGAAAATATTAACAGAGATAATCAGATCACCCTGTCTTTATTGCAGAAGTATATATATTTATTAACCTTTGCACCTATGAGAATAATGAAACAATAAGTAATACTGTCACTGGAAATGGAACATCCTGAAAGCCATTTTACATACTTTCCGTCAGCAGTCATCAGTGAGAAATTAGGTGAGGCATAAAAATATACTTTACCACTTAAGCCTCTGCAGTGAAAAGGTCAACCATCAGTAAATGAGATTGCAAAGTTCCACCACACCATATTGCCTAGCTAACAAGACACCATTCAGAGAGAATGGTGAATTTTTTCTTCAGCTTTTTTTTTTTCTTTTTTTTTTCTTTAGGTGCATCTTCAAATGTGTTTGTTGCATCAGAGTCACATTTCTCAATTGTCTTTTGGGCAGATTTGCATTTAGACATAGCCTGAAGAAGAAACACAACTATTTTATGTATCTTAATTTCTGGCTACATGAAAGCATGTAACTGTGTAATAACATATGAATATGAACTTCAGCTCACTAACATAGATGACTTCTAGGTCTATAAAACATCTGAAAATGAATTATTATGATCAAACACAGAAGTAAACTTTCCAAGGGCAGAAATTTTGCTGATGTATTTTTTTAATAGAAAGACTTCATTGTAGGCACTTATTACAGCCATAATTATTGTAACGAATATGAAAAAACTCTGGTTATTCCTGCTTTAGCATTAAGTCTAGGCTGCCAAGAGCTTGGATTTGTCAGTGGTCAAAATCTTTCCAGTCTTTCCCTTCCCAAGCGGACATGATCTTTATGTTATCAATAAAAACATTTGGCTAATGACAATCAAAGCTTCAGCTCAGCATCAGGACTTGCTAGCTTGAAGAGCCTTCATCTGGTGCAGGCAGATTACCTGCTACATGATGAAATTCAGGTTCCACAGCACTAAAAATCAAGCCCATCCCATGAGGACACAATGCAAAAAGCCCAGTTAGTTGCACTTCTCAGCTATCTACTACATAGAACAGTCCTCCCACATTCTGTGAAAAGGTTCATATATTCCATGAGCTCCCCACTTCTGCATTTTCATTTCCTCCATTGCATTTCATCCTCTTCAAAACCTACTTCTACCACAGAGATAGTATGACCCACACAGCTGTGCAAGTTGCACTGGCCAGGGCTGGGAAAGGGTCTACATGGTGGCACCAGCAGATGTGTCTGAAACTCCTATACCCTGCCAAAAGCCAAGTCAATAGCCCAGATTCCCACTCCATCAGCACCCTGCTGCCTCTCTCAGGGCAGCAGAACACCTGCCCACAGAACACCTGCCCACAGCACCACACTGAGTTTCATCTTAGTCCATACAACTCTGAGTCCAAAATTATTACAGAGTCATATGACTATATAAATTATATACATGATACTGTGCAATAAAAACACCAATATGCTTCTCAAGCACCTAATAAACAATCCCCAGACACAAGCAGGATCAATAGAGCCTGCTCTAGTAATTATGAAAACTACTGTCTTGCAACATAAATCACGTTCTCACCAAGGCATTAATAAGCTCATTTCTACACTAGCTCTTTGGAGGGACCCTTAGGGGGAAGGGTTCTCCTCAGCAATAAAACAAATTTTGCATATAATTCTGATCCTGACAGCAATCAGATCCATCCTAGAGAGTGTCCCATAGATATCTGGCATCAATCTTTTTCTCCCTTCAGCTACATTTTCTTAAGCTTCCTAACCTGATGATAATGGTTATCATATCAGCCCTTAGCCCTGAAACAAACCCTGAGTTTGTGTGGCTGTCTTGGCTCTGTCCAGCACCAGGTTAATTTTTGCAGTAGCCAGGAGAGAGCATGGCTGGGACATGGGAATTATTCTATAGCAGTCACACCACTGCAGAAAGCAGGGGAAGGGACTCTCTTCCATGGAGGAAGAGTTCCTTATGGTCAAGAAAAATGTGGAGGAGGGAACCATCCAGTGCCATCTATTATCAGGAATGTGTAAATAATTTATTCTCCTATATCTTTTGTTAGTAATATTGTTGCTGTTAATGTTTATTTTCTTATCTCATTGCTCTTTCCAGTAAATTGTTCTTATCTACACCCATCATCTTCACCTTTTGTGCCTCTAATTCTGAACTCCATTCCACCACAGTGGGAAGGGGAAAGGAAAGGACGAGTGAGAGAGAGCTAGGTGTGATTTGAGAGAGTCTTGGTGGGGGGTATTGAACTGTGGAGCACCATTCATAAACCACAGCCACCTTAATTTTCTATACCCTCTTATTCTATACCACTTATGTCCCACCCAGATCCTACACCTTCCAACTACATGGGTATATAAATACACACAATCACAGGTATCATTTCCATAGTCAATGGCCATCCCTCCAAGATGTCTGTTGAGTTCATTTAATCCATCACTGTCGGCTCTACCCACCCTAGATGTCTCCCAGGACAGGAGGGCTGCTGTACCAGGAGCTCATCTTGGTGTATGTGGAGCAGTCCATACTCACTGCCCATGACAGCTATGACATACAGTGACAATGTCATGCAGCAACCAATATTATATATACAGTTCAACAATAGAGACTGTTCTTACCCAAAAATCAAGTCCACTTGTGGTACACACTGTGTTCCCCTGTCTCTCTGCATTACTCACCAAGTGGACCCAGGTCCTTGAGCAAAAACAATTCCATGGAAAGGCTTGCCTTTGCTTGAGTTGCTCCACTCTGGAGCCCCCACCAGCATTCTTCTTGCAAGTACTGTCACTTTATCAGAGTCCTGTAGTTGTTCAGGGGCGAACTCCCAAAACATTGGAGCAGAGAATTTCTCTAAATACCAGCCCATTTTCTCCCACGTTCCATGAAACTCATGGTTATTCCCTCTCAGGGCAGATCTCTGAATGACCCCCCTAGAAATCTCTGTCCTGACTCTAAACATGATACTGTAGACCATACTGAGAAACATAGCAGACATAGCAACAAGAAAATGCTTTCCTTAACATCCAAACAAAATTTAAAATTCTCAAAAGCTGTTTTAACAGGCCTGAAGGAGGAAAAAGGGGTGAAAAGCCGTGGAAATCATCCCCCCCTCCTTTACCCCACAGACTAGATATGATTATTAATGGACTCCCCACAGAAGAACCTGAGGTAAGGGTAGGAGATCAACACAGAACACACATCCAAAATAACCTTCATTGCCCTTGATGTTATCAAGTCATAAGCAGATATCACACAGATCAGCAACAAAGTAATCCTGATCCCTCTCCCCCCACTGAAGAAGACCCTTGTGAGGGGCACATTAGGGAATAGACACAGGGTTAGACACCACATCCCCACAAACAAGCCAGGCAACACTGTAGCCAGTGCTCCACACCTAATACCACAGATGGTTAAAGCAAATAAGTTATCCCCCTGCTCTGACTCTTGTTATTCCCACCCTTCCTGCCACACATTAGCTGCCAATTAAGGCTGTCTTGGTTTAGGAATGGTACTCCCCAGATCAGTATCCCCACTGAGACTCTACCAAACCCCAGGCTGTTCTCTCTCCATCCCCCTTCCTCTACCCCTCCCCACTATGGCAGGATGGAGTTGAGAACTGGAGGCACAAAAGGTGAAGATCACAGCTATAGGTAGGCACAATTTACTGGAAAGAGTGGTGAGGTAAGAAAATTAACAGTATCAATATCAATAACAAAAGGTACAAAAATGTATTCATGCAACAAGCTTGCTTTTCCTTACACACATTTTCATGGCTCCAACTCACATACAAAAATGCTAATTCTTTTTTAATGCTCTTATTTCCCTGCAGATCTCTGTTTACATTAAGGAAAATATATCTATTTTTTAATGTGCTAAAACAGTGAAACAAATTGCTCTGAAAAATAAAGGGAAATCCTGCTGAGTATATAAATATATGGAAAGAGATGTGTACTCTTTACAAACTGGCAAAATCCCAAGATTTTGCAATGAGAAACATAAAAAAGTAAGACTTCTGAAAATCTCATGCAGGATTAAAAAAACACAACCAATTATATATTTCTGCCCTGAAGAAAGTCAGTAAAATATTCAAGCACGCATAAAGCAAAGTAAACCACTTGTCGGCTTTCATTATGATCAATAAAAATGTTCAGCTCATTAGCATATCATTAGCTACCCTGCTGTTTCCAAAGTGTTAACACGTAGAAATATTAATTTACAAACATATAATATCCCAGAGTTCTGAGGCTCTGACTGCCTGCATAAAATAAGAATTTAAGATGGGTGAGTCTAATATAACTTCTTCCTTTTCCTATGTAGCTATAAACATATGTTTACCATCTGTGGAATAGTGGGAAGCTGCTGAGGTAAAAAACCAACAGCTGTAGAATAAAATAATACTATCAATTTCACTTCACAGTGACAGCTTAGCTGCTGGAGGATGAAATACACTGTAGGTTCAGAGCAACCCTCAGACTATCATTTAAGTCAAAAGTTGGCTTTTAACTCTGTTTCACAATTAAAATTGCTAGCTCCTATGCTGAAAAAAGTTCAACATAATTGTCCTAGTTTGCTGGAAATCTAGTTTGAGAAGACATTCTCAGAAAAGAGGCAAATTGTAAAATTGTCTTAGGAACTGACAGCTTCACATGGAAACCGAGTGGGTGGTAAATCACCTTGGCAACAAATCCATGCCCAGACTGAGGATAAGCAGGTTGGCCTCTTGCAGCTCTATGGACTCCTTTCACAGATAAACACTCCTACTGTGCCTTGTTATCCAAAACTGGAATAAATATCAGAAACTTTTGCCTTGTAAACAAGCTGTTTACAAACTGTCCACCGTTCCTACCAAATTTAATGTATATCATGTCTCATGAGTCTAAGACAATTGATTGGAAGTACCTTGTTGACTATTATTCATTTCCTTCCTCACGTGCCATTTCATATCTGCTTACCTTAAAGAAACCATGTTTCCTGTTTCTCTGTCCAAGCCATAAATTGCTTTCAGGTGTCAAATTTGTTTCTGGGGGATCAATGACACGTTCATAAATCCTGTAGAGGGAAGACATTGCATTTACTTGAATTTTCTCTTTCCCCTGAAAACTTCCTTGACAAAATCAGGTAATAAAAGATGGAAAACAGAAGCAAAATAAAACACCTAAAAAATTCGTTAAGCACGGTATTTATCACTAATTGTGGTGAAGAAAGTATATTACAACTTTAAAATTAAAAAAATTAAAATCACAAATATATGAAGACTCCATAAAATTGAAACTCTTCTTGTGCACCCATGAAGCACTAAAGAAATAACAGCGCCAGAATCCACCACAGTAGGGCAAAAAAATAAAATAGGACCATCTTAGTCTATGGTTGTCTTTCAAAATCTACCCTGGAGAAAAAGTGCAATCACACACACAATCCAACCAAATCCAACAACCCCTTGAGGCTTTCAGACTGGTTAGAATTTTGAACAGGCTTCACAAAAGAACTTTATGCCAATCCAATCCCTTTTTTTTCCCCTCTACATCTGTGTCATTCATCCTTGAACATGGATCTTTCTCCCCTTGTTATTGGATTTCCTCAGGCTGGGTGCTCATGTGTGGTGCCTCTACTCCACATCCACCTTGTGTCTGCCACTAGCACAGGTCCGGCACAGAATGGGACCTCTTTATGTATGCCTGGTATCTAACAGTGACAGCAAGTAATATGATGTCCATAAGCAACCTTTATGTACTGCATAAACTTGCACATGACTGCAGCAATCTGCATAGCAAATTTCTAAAATCAACTCATTAAAAAATTGCTGTAACACAATTTTTAAATTAACAAAGTATTTGAAGTTCTAAAAAGGTTTTGGTTGGGGTTTTGTTTGTTTATTTTTAGAAAAGCTGTCACAAGGTTTCCATAACAACTTTTCCAGGAACACAGACCGCTACAATGATGTAATTGTTTCAGGACATGAAAAATTCAAGGCCAGAGTTACTGACCCTGGGTTCTCATATTGCTATGTCACATCAGAGGGAGCCATGAACTTCCCTCTTCGTAACCAAAATAGCATGCTTAAAAAGAATTATGGAGGAGATGATGAAATCTATTTCTATTACTGTCTGGTTTACAGGGAGTATGCATTGCTATGTAATCACAGCAGTGTGACAAGCAAGAGAAGAGACTCTGAGTCTGCCAAGACCCTTAGCTTAAAGAGGTGAAATTATCTGTGATCAAATTATGTTTCTTTATTTAAAGCTATGGCTTTAAAACAAATATGAAAAACAAACACCAAAGAAAACGGAAGTTGATCAACTGAACTTATCTTCACAACTACACTCCCCATGTTTCTGCCAGAGGCTCACTAAGTGTGGGGGCTGTTGTTGTGTTGTCGGGCCTCACCCCCTGGTTGGGGTGGCCCGGAAACGTGGAAAAGTCTCTCCTCCAACCCGAGCTTCCAAAGAAAGACTCAGTAGTCTTCAGCCGTCCGGTCTCGAGGTAGTTTATTGTATGTTATCTAAAAGATTTTCTCCCTAAGCTGCTGCGGTCCGTTCAGCAGTCAGGCAAGGGCACACTCCAACGCCCGGGGGGCTGGTGCCCTCTTTTATATATTACATATTAGATGTTTATAGTTTTTCCCCAATGCCCATCACCTATATTGAACAGTGACTTTCTACTCTAAACCAATCTGTGAATGCCAACATCACCAAGAACATGGAGGTTAGGAAGAAGAAGGAAAGAGGACAGGGCACGCCCAAGTCCCTCCATCTTAGAACTTCTGACCCCCATGTACAAAACTCAGACCCCTCTGTACAAGGCCTAAAAACCCCCTGTACAGCACTCAAAAATCCTTCCTTTCACTTTGTGACTACTTCTACTATAATATCTAAACTTTTGTGATTTCTTGTTCTTCCTGCAAGGTTGGTAAATTGTTCCATGGATCAGGTTCAAAGCCACAGGGGTCTGTGGCTGCATTCCAGGGTCTCAAATGCTTTTGACCTGGGCCCAGAACATCCAAGAGTTTCCAAGGGACATTCTGGGTTCCGACAACTAAGTATAATCAGTGATTTTTCATGCTGCAAGTTGCCGTGGGTATTGGGTTTGTATTGCAAGGGTTAGGCAGCAGGGGACTACAAGGGTGGCTTCTGTGAGAAGCTGCTAGAAACATCCCCCATGTCCAGCAAAGCCAGTGCCAGCTGGCTCTGGATGGATCTGGTGCTGCCCAAGGCTGAGTCCATCACTGATGGTGGCAGCACCTTTGGAATAACCCTTTGAGAAGGGGGAAAAGTTACTGAGCAACAGCAATTCCATGTAGGGAGAGGATTGAGAACACATGAGAGGAGCAGCTCTGCAGACACTCAGGTCAGTGCAGAAGGAGGGGGAGAAGATGCTCCAGCACAGGAGCAGAGATTCCATGGGTAAGCAGGTGTTCCCCTGGAGGTCCATTCCCCATCCCCCTCTATGCCATCTGTGGGGATGAGGCAGAGGAACATCAGGAGTGAAATAAGCACAGGAAGAAGAAAAGGATGGGCAGAAGGTACTTGGTTTTACTTCTCATTACCTTACTCTGATTTAACTTAACAAATTAAACTAATTTCCCCAAGTAGTCTGTTTTGCCCTCAGCTGTACTAGGTGAGTGATCTCTCCCTGTCCATATCTAGACCCACAAGCCTTTCATTATCTTATTTTCTCCCTTGTCCAGTTGAGGAAGGGAGAGATGGAATGACAGAGTGACTTTGTTGGGCACCTAAGTGTCCAGCCAGTGTCAAATCCACCATATTACACTCTTGGAAAATTCATTTATTTGCAGAGGCCAAGAATAACATCCCAGTATTAAAGAACTTTTAGAACGATCTCTAAAGTTATGTCAAAGTACAGAGTGCTATATCCCACCCACTTTTGCTTCTCAGTAAAAGGAGTAAACATTTGTCAAGATGATATAGATACAATACATAACAAAACCAAAGTCTAACACATTTTTTTAAGAAACAACAAGAAAAATCTCAAAACTAAGAACAAAATAGTTACATGAAAATTACAGCTTAAGAATGTGACTACACGAGTCAGAAGACTTGTTGTAATATTCATAATTTCCTTGCTAAAGTGTATTATAATTATCATCAGCCCTAACTCATCACATTTCATGTGCATGATGCATTCAAAGCTCTAGGAAAATTTTTATCTCTACTATTTAATTAGGTCTATCTATAAAATTACCATGCTGAGCTGTTTTACCTATCCAAACAGCAGAACAAGCTGATATTCTTTTAAAGCAGGTTTTGAGAATTAGAGGATTTTTGCATGCACTGTCTCTATCAATAATTTAAAGCATAAGTAGAAGCCGTCTGTCATACCTCATGCAAAAATTGAACTGCACAAATGCAAAACTGCAGCAAAATACTGAACGAGAAACAAAGAATTGACGTGATCCTTGAGCATGAACTCCTTGAGAGCATGTGCACTGAACTGTTCTATCATATTAGGAATTCAACTTTGTATATATAGCGTAGTTTTATTCATAATTTTGGTTAATAATGCCCTCACTAGAAAATTCCTCATGTCCTGAAAAGGCTAATTGATATTCAATAAAGAAATTAATTTCTCCTATTATATAAAATCCCAGTGCTGACCAGGTTCAAAAACACTACTTATTGAAGAATATTTGATTTTTATTCACCTCCCCTAGTTAAAGTTGATAAAAGAACTCTACAATATCTATCTGCAATAGCATATTAAAAAAATCAAAACTGGTCTTTTCAGTTCCGGACAGTTCAACAATAGCAAGTTCGGAAGACAAGTCAGAGACAGGCTAATGTGGCTTATCTTGTCTTTCCTGATGATTTAACACTCTTTCAACCTATGTGGACAGTGCTGTAGTCACCTTCTTCCCAGTCTCTTCACAAAGGGCCATCCTTGACACAAAAGCTCAAGATTCCCCATATTCCTCTACTGTTCTACTCTAATTCACATAGTATTTCTGAAGCAGGCATTTACCTTAAATTAAGGGTTCATTAAGGTTAGTTTGTGCATTATTCCACAGAGGTTGATAAGGTTGGTTTGTTTTCCTTAGATCTGCCTATGAAGTAACAGGCTTAGGAGTCAAGAGAGGACATGAGATATAGATCAGTCTTTGATTATCCTTTTATGCCAAAAGATGTTTTGGTTGACACCATCTGATTTATAAACTATGTCAATTTACTTTATTATTGTATACTGTTAAACATCATCAGAAAAAAAAAGCCTGGCAAGTATACACACAACATACTGCTATTCCTGTAAGCCCCTCTATACTCTTGGGAAATGAAAAAGTGGAAAAGCACGCCAGTTAAAAAAATTAAAACAAAACAAAGAAACCCCAAACAAACAAAATAGCCACATTAAGCTTCCACATCACTCACTTTCCCCTACTTGCCCTTCTGGGCTGAGGTGCGCCACCTTCTATGGTTTTATACCCGTGTGACCAATATTCTGTATTTGGCATGTGAATAGCTAAATTATACACTTCAGTTTATGAAGTGCTGGTCTAGAGCTCCTTGGAGACCAGTTTCCAGCACATTTGGTTTTGATACCAACACAGAGAAATGCACAATACACTTCACAAGAAAAGGCGTGCTCAGAAAGAAGACTCGGGAACTGTGGTCACTAAAACTGCTGCAGACTGAATAGCCCCTCCAACATGAGGAGACCTGGGTCTCTAGGTTAAAGGAAGCTCTACTACATATTCAGACTTCCAGATTTATGATTGCTGCATTGACTTTTCAAGAGAAAGCTTGATTTGCCCCTACTTTACACCAACATATTTCAAAGAAGTCAAACTATAAAACCAGGGTTATAGAACAATGGTCTTGAAATGCTCATGCTCAGAATACATTCAGTAACCACTGATTCATCTAGCAAAATACAGTAAGAAATACACCTGTTAATCAACAAATACCCATTATATTCTTGTGTTTTGTATCCATATCTCTACCCTGTCTGCAGGCTTTGATTCATTAAGTATTCTTGAGCAATCATCAGAATCCCCTCTCCCAAGGACACATTTCAAACAAGCGTCTCTGCCATAATGAAGACAATATGCAGAAAATAGAGAATCTCTAAAATAATCAGCAGATTCCTGAAAGGAGACATATCTAAAATATTTGCATCCTAATACACACACACACATCTTGCTCTGCATAGAGGAAGAACTTATCTAGAAATCAAGCTCTCTTGGACAAGGAGACAGCTCCCTTCCATGTACTCAATATCAATTATTTTTAGTATCTTCATAATGTGCAAATATACAATGGTATAATAGTATATATCTAATATAGAATGGTAGAACAAGAAAATACCTCATTCTATACATGTGCAGACTGAAACATAGACAGATTAACCAACATCACAAAGACAGTGTCTCTGCTCAAGATCTAAGCCTTTAGATTGGGCATGACTGAGGCTTGATTGCCTCTCATCCTGGGTCACACTCCCTCTGAAAGAAACATGACATGGAATTGTCTCTTGCAGTGAAGATGATTTCTTACACACAACTTTTATAAGCAGAAATTAACACTTTATTTCCACTTTTGTGGAGATGCAGCTCTATGTCACACATACAGTATTTGCCATGCCAGATGCATTTTTGAAACTGCTGAAATATTTAGCAGAACATGAAAATAAACTTTGAAAATAAACTAAATGTCTGCTCACATTAGGCTACATCAGCCAATATGGACTGATAAGGGGGTGCCACTGCCTAAAATTCTGAACCATAAAATAGACTGCAACTGAACAGTCACTACAAAGCAGCACACCAAATCATGATATTTTCAAATTCTTTCATGTCTAAAAGATGAGTAGGTTACTAAAATAGGAACATTTCTTCTTCTACTTGCAGGCTAGATATGAAAACTCTGAGATTAGCTCAGTTGGTTAGAGCATGGTGCTAAACAACACCAAAGTTGAGGGCTTGATCCTCGCATGGGCCATTCACTTAAGAGCTGGACTCTGGTCCTTGTGGGTCCCTTTCAACTCAGAACATTCTCTGAAATTTGTGAACATGCACAGCCCTGAACTGCATTAATCAGGCTTGAAACAGAGATTTAGACTGTGAGGGTATAAAAGCTCAGGGATTCCTTTGTTTGGGGTCCCTTCTAAGAGGGAAGCTCTAAATTTCCATGTAGAGAACAGGTGTTGAATTCATCACACCCAATTTTAAATGTCTCAAAAGTTCATACCTACAGTGGAGCTAGCTCTCAATACTCATTTAATGAAGAGACATAAGTGTTTCTAGGGTGTGATTCATCTTACAGTAAATTATTCATTCTCTAAAGGCCCCTCCAACAGCTGCACAGGAGCCCTTCCTGACATCAGGGTGAATCATCAAAACAGATCTTTGCAATTCAAAGCCTGATGCTCAAAAATTACACTCTCCTGCAACCATTCATTTCCCTGTATACATCCATCTGAATCTTCAGATCCTTTAAATATACTGAAGGGTATAGAAAAGTTCTGTTCATGGCAGTCTTTGAAACAGCGCTACCAACTTCTGTAAAGAAAGTCAGAGAAGGAAGTTTTCACGTTTTGCATCAATCTTTTCCCTAATCAAATTTGCAGAGGTGTTGACCACCTTTGACCCTTGCTATCATCTCCAGCTGAGCCTGCAAAAACACAGTACACCTCTGGAATAGCAAATGAGGCCTCCCAACACAGCCTACTGTATAAAAATAACCAGCTGCTTCAAAAAGTTTGTCCAACATATTCGCTGAATCCACCTGCACAGAGAAACTGATTGCTTATATCAGTTCCTAGCTTTAAGATACAGTATTGGCATTTGTCTTTATATCTATACTTCCAAAGAGATTAAGAATTTATTTTAAAAATAAATACTAAATATCTTTACGTATTTCTCTTTCAACCCCTTTTTCTATATGCTTCCCAATGAAAATGGGTTAATACCAATGTGACTGGATTTTCTTGATAGTATTTACAGATAGGATGCATTACTTGACATGCATTCAGTTCTAGAGCAACTTCAATTGAATTACTTATTCAGTTTCCAGTGTTTTGTTTCAGAAAAACAAACTTCCTGAGGGAAATTTTGATTACTTTTTTGATGCTATCTCCTGTGCCATAGTATAGAAGTTCACAATCATTTAACAGAAGAAAGCAATTTAGATTAAAATCTTGGGGTATGAGGGAAGCCTTTGCTTATGAAATGCTGAATATACAACAGTAACTGCCAACCATTTAATCAAGTTATTGTTCAACTTTGAGAGAAAAAAAAGAGGTGTCCAGTAATAGCATCTATCAGGTAAAAGACTCAAGACTGCATGCTCCGTTTACATTCTCTTCAAGGTCTGTCACCCAAATGATTTCATTGATTTTCCTGTATAATCACAGAGACAAAGTTAATGTACTGTATTTTTCACTTTAATTATTCCAAATACAAATCTAAATTTAAAAATAAAAATCCATCTAAATAAAATTCTATTTTTAAAAAATCTCTTTTTTTAATTCAAGAAAAATTCAAACTAACTAACAAACAGGAGGAAACTACACAAATGTAAGTGAAGGTGGTCACAAGAGCATGTTTCACTGTGAGGTTTTGGGGGTTTACTCTCCATACATCAATTGTGTAAGGGTAAATTCACAGAGATATTATCTGCCTGTGCGTGACTTTTCGTTACAAAACATATTACACTCCTCAGTTTCCTACAAACTTATCCATTCATTTTATCAGAATTTCTTAAGCACTAAACTAAAACAAATCATTATTATTGACCCAAAGTAGAGGACTGGACCCATTATATGACACAGAAGTGGCCCCGCAAAGAGCAGAATTGCATCTGCCAGAGTTGCTTCTGTGGCAACTTTCATCTGGAGAACCTGAGGTAGATTCCAACACCTTTAAAACAAGATCAATATTATGAACTTTACTTGCAAATGACAAAACAGATAAAAATGGTTCCTGACAACAACAGTGTAAAGAGTGTCTAAGCCCTAAAGGCCTGTCTACAAGGCTGAAATGTTTACCCATCTTCATATAACATAAACAGCACTTCTGAAAGTGTGAAAACCCCAGAAAATAGGCTGAGTCAGAGTCTAAGCAGAAACAGAAATCTTGCCATTTGTTTAGGATTGTCAAGAGTTATACAGAAAAAAAAAATATATCAAACTATGGGGTCAACTGTATCTTACATGTGATGGATCCAGAGCAGGGCTTTTAGTGTCAAGACAGCTGGTTTGATATCCAAATAGTTATCAGATTTCTCAGCTTAGGCAACTGCTGCTTTTGGCTAGGACAGAGCTCATTTTCTTCAAAGCAGCTGGTATGGTGCCACGTGCTGGATTTGTGACCAAAGAGTGTGGGTATCACACCTGTGTTTTAGCTGATGGTCAGCAGCACTTGCACAGTGCCAGGGCCTCTTCTGCTCCTCACACTGCCCCATCAGTGAGGGGCTGGGGGCACACAAGAGCCTGGGAGGGGACATAGCCAGGACAGCAGAGCCCAGCTGACCCGAGGGATACCCCATGTCATATCACATCACACTTAGCAACACAAACTGGGGGAAAACAGTAAGGGGATGGGGATGTTTGGAATTACAGCATTCGTCTTCCCCAGTAACCATGGTGTGAGACAAACCCCTGCTTCTTCCAGAAAAACAGCTAAACACCTGACAGCTGATGGAAGATGTGAATTAGTTCTTCATTTTCCTTTGCTTTACCTGTTAAACTGTCTTTATTTCAACACACCTCTACCCGCCCTGCACTTTCATCCTTCCGAATCCCTTCCCCATCCCACTGTAGAGGCAGCAGCTATGTGGTGCTCAGCTGCCTAACAGCACTAAACCACACAGCAACCTTTTTCTTTTAGGTAAAGCTGACTTCAATAGCATGTGGCTCGTGGCTCTGGCATTGCCCCTAAAATTTGTACATAATCTACAGATAGCAGGAGCACACAAGAATACTTGTCACAGGTTTTGGTGAACATGATAATTTTTGCTATATTCAGCAAAACTTAAGGTGGTGTCTAGGTCAAAAGAATTCTTCCTCTGAAGTGCTGAGGTGAATGTCATCTACATATACAGACTTTTCTTACAAAAATCAATGTGCCCAACTTCTGTGGATTAATGTGACAGGACTTGAAACATCTCCGTACAGAGCTGAGAGCTACATAGCTCAAATGCCACTTTTCCAACAAATATCTGACTCTCCAAAGGCATTTTAGCATCTCTTTATCACTTGTGAGTAACTATCACTATCTGGCTACCAGAGCATAAACCACAAAACAGTAGGGTTTTTATGATACACACAAGTATCCACTACAGTCAAGGAGACAAATGCACTTATAAATTAGGACAGAACTAAAACTCACAGGGTCCCTAAAAGACACCCTTTAACCTCAGCAAGCTTTGAAGCTCAGGTTCTAAACCAGAACACAGAATAAATCAAACTGTTAACAAGAAAACTAAAAACACAGCACCCTCATTTGTTACCATACCAAGTATTATACCAAAGGCCCATCTCAGATCAACCAAATGTTCAGAGTACATCCCAGATGTAAACTATCATCAAACCAAGTCTGAGCAATTAAAAGCAGATTCTAGAAATACAGGGAAGAAATTAATTCAATGGGTTCTTTAAATATCCAAAAAGAAGAAAAGCTCCTCTCCCAAATTAAAGAAACCCTTAAAGCAAGATACATCTGAGATAAAAAACTGTATTAGAATATCTATGAAACAAGTAGTAGCCAATTAAGCCTATCTTACAATCAGAAAGAAAAAGAGGAACAATATGCATCAAAATGTGCACAAATAAAGTCTTGCAGCAAAATGAACCCCAAAATAAAATGCTATCTGAACAAAGAGGTAAAAGCATGATTAAATGGCTAATGCCATCTCTATTTTGCCATGATTTTTTTTTTAATCTAAGATTGCTTTTGAGGTTTGTCACAAGGTGTTTATAAGAACTGTCAGTTCTGAAACTCTGCTTCTATTCCATCTACCTGCCACAGAGGGATGTGCTGGTCCCTGGCCCAAGACCTGCAGCACATGGATCTTCACTCTGGCAGTTACAGAACCTGAAGCATCATAAGCTTTTACAGCTTTGGAACAGCTCCTCTTCATAAAATATATCCAGCCTTTGTCTTTCCTTTTGTTTTCCCTTTGTCTCAGGCCCCTTCTCAACCCCAAAGTTGATTTATCTAGTACAATAAGATAGGTGCAATTGTGAAAAGAGCGAGGCTTTTGATTTCAACTCTTTCTGCACTGCTACAAAAAGCTAAATTTAAAATTCAGTCAACCACAATAAACCTTTTTACTAAACAGCCTCTTCCCCCCTTCCAAAACCACATCTGCTGAGAAGTTAATTGCTTTGCAGGGTATCTTGTCACAGGATCATCTCATCAAGGGGTTCATGTCATCACTGGAGGATTTGTATGTAATCATAAAATAACCTCATCCATATTCCAGAACCAATTTGCTCCAGTGATGGAAGGCAAGTGCAGGCTGAGGATGGCAGGCTTTGCCTTTGCTGCCACGCTCAGGTCAGGGCCCTGCCCCTGGTGCTGTCTCAGCACTGTGCAAAGGCATTCAGCTCTCCCTGGAGCTGCCACTCCTCCCCATTAGCCACTGTCTCTGTAACACCAATTCCATGGCCTCATTCCCTGTTCCTCAGTTCTTCCTGCAGGTCCCTTTTCCCATGGTATTTCCCGACTGTCCAGTTTAGTCTTGGTTGTTTGAAAGATAACATTACAGTCCCTCCACAAATAACTAATTGGCCATGACTGGGGAAAAGCATGAAACAGACAGTAAACATAGAACAAGCCATTATATTGGTTCTAAAATTAAATTTAGATGGAAACTGCCAGCAGACAGGCAGAAAAGCATTCTGCAGGGACAGCACATTTCTCACAACATCCGACACACTGGGGAGGTGAAAGCATGGTTCTGCTCAAGTCAATGAGAGTTCTCCCTGCAGACTGCACAGGGTTGTTCCCCAGGGATACTGCATGGCACATCGTTCAGACAAGTTTAAGGTAAGTAGCTGGTGTGACAGAGAAAAATTCAGCTTGGGCTGAAAAAGTCCAAGTTGCCTTAGTTGGCGCAGTGGTAGTTATTTGCTTTCACTATTGATGTGCTGAAGAGGATGCCACTAAAACTGCAGCCCAATTAAGTAATTCAGTTTCCACTGATTCTTTCATTTACTGCCTAGTCTCAGATACAAGGACAAGTTACAGGACTGGCAATTGCATGTTACCTTACTCCTGTGCCAAGGATCAAACTACTAACTTCCTCCTTACTGCTTCTTCGATGTATCCTTCCATTGGTAAGACAGACCACAACAAGGATTCTTCATATCATTAAATTATTTAAAGTGGAAGCGGATGCTAATATCTGAATTTTTTCCCATTAAAAAAAAAAAAAACACACCACCAAAAGCTACACCAACCAACTCACTAAACACTTATCTGTGCAGAAATGGAGCATTTCTCAACTCACAGAAGCACCTCACCTTCTGAAGCATGAGACTGGACTGCCTTTGCAATTGGCACATTGGCCAAGCAGCTCACACCCACTGCACTGAACCAGGACCTCTGCTGTCCCCACGCTCAGCACTGAGCCTCCCTGACCCCCCTGCGTGCTTCAGGGCCAGCCAAACACCACAGAGGCCTGGCTGGTCATGTTCACACACCACTGCTGCAGTGAGACCTGTGCCACTGCCCCAGAGCCTCCCTCAGTGTTTCTAAGCCTTGACACCTCCGACCTCTGAGCACCCCAAATGCCTCCTGCTCCTCACACCCAAGGAACAAATGTGACTGATCCTGCACCACTGCCCTTAAGAGCGCTGTCAGTTTTCTGTCACCAAATCATGAAATAATGAGAACTGTCAGGTTTTGGGGTATTAAGAAAAAATCAAGTCGTCTCTACCTCCCTGCAGCCAACCTGAGGATCTTGTAAAGACTGGATTCGTAAAATAATTACCTTCCGGGTAACACTGCTAAACTGCCAAAGAAAGACACCTCAAATATTAAACCACTTCATAAAACTCTGGGCTGGTTTCACAGCTCTCAGCAGTCTCAGCCCTGTTTGCTCAATCGCCCTCTCAAGCCCCACCACACTCAGGAGGTTTCAGATCTTTTGGAAAGGCTCTGTACTATTTGCTACATTAAGACTCAGGTCTCAAGTCTGCTGTTGAATAGTTCAGAGGGGGTCTCACCTGCTCTTTGGCAAAGATCTAATGTTTTTACAAAAGTATTTAACTAGAATTATGCTATCATTTTCTCAATTCAGCTCCAATATTATCCTATGTAACTTGTAGTTCTAAACTCCAGAGTTAAGCTAACCACTTCAAATGGAAGAGTTCACTTATTTCTTAGATCTCAGTTAATCTGCCTGGCTGGAACAAGATAATTGTTTTTACAATATGAAAGGAAAAGGCTCAAAATATTTGCTTTATCTGGCTGACTCTTAAATTACTGTGATCACCTCTCTGTCCATATGACCCCCACATCAACAAATAAAGGAAAATAGAACCAAGTAACAGGAGACTTCTCTTGAAAAAAATTAATAGAAAAATATCCAGATACATTTCAAACTGTGCAAGCTAAATTTTCAGAGATTGCTGTTGTAACTAACCACACCATTTTAAAGACTTATTGCTTTTAACATTAAAAATGTCTATTAGACCAGTATACAAATATTTGAGAAATTGATAATACACCTAGTCACACACTTCTGGAAATTACTAAACCGTCTGAGGGCTTGCCAGTCTTGATCATTCCCTTAAGATCATTCCCTCGGCCATTATCCACCCTCTCTCTCTGATACACTCAGAGCATAAAAATACAAGGAATGAAAGATGGTAATGGTAAAGCATAACACAATATTCCTGTCCTGTTGAAGCCATCAACCTGTCTACGAACATTTACAATTCACCAGAAAGCACCACAAGTCCCCAGTTCTGACTGGGGAGAGAGGGTCCAAAACCACTGTTGATTCTATATTCAGCAGTAGTTGGGCTTTGCAGGTACCAAACTCCGGCTCCATGAGTCCCTAAAACTCTGCCCCAAGCTCCTATGGAAGACCCTTAATCAAACTCCCGGACAATGACATCTGCTCCTCTTCTGACATCAGCAGCAGCTGAATCAGCTCCCAAAAGGAGCCCAAAGCAGATGCAGATTCCATGCTGAGCAGGAGCTTGTGAAGCCTCTCTGCTGAAGCTCAATGCCCAGGTACCTGTACAAGTGATTTCTGCCTTCTGGGGGTAACCAAAGGGTCTAAGACAGATATGGATTGTTACTTTTTTTTTCCTCCAGTACTTTTTCAACATTCTCATAAATATTCATTCATTCTCATAATTCTCTCAATGCAGTACACAAAGGAGTTCAAATTATTTTTTGGGATTAAAAAAATAAATTTTCGTTGCAATTAGGGACTGGATTAAAACATATCATTCAGTCTTTGGTCACACACACCCATACTACCATTCTGCTGATGCATTAGCTATTCAGTGAAAAAACCTAGCTATTTAAAAGCTTCTTTAAAAAGAAAATAATGCTGACTGTATCCTCCACATTTCCTTGCAGTTAACTGCAGTAACTGTAATGATAAAGACTGATGGCAGCTGATGTGGTATGCCAGCTGGAGATCTCCCTCATGCTCAACATTTTACAGCCTTTCTGCCCAACAAAAGGGAAAACTAGTAGGTGACAATTAACTTCCAGTCCACAATACCACAGTTCTGAAGTTGGGTGCACTCATGATGCACAATTACACCACTCTACCCAAGTAACCATTTCTCTGACAGCTTTTGCTACAGCTTGGAGAGCAGAGAAGCAATGTGGGTCACAAACTCATATTCAAATAGTGAGACTAAATTACCTAGCTGCATAGCACTGTCACCACACCATTTTCCCTCTCAAGAGAAAGTGTTTACAGTAACTAAAGCAGCAAATCCCTCTTTTAAATACATCCCTTAACCTTCTTTAAATTTATTACACTTTAATTAAAGTCACAGAACTTTGTTTAGATCAATTGAAAACCACAGGTTGGCAGCCAAAATATCTAATTTATAAGAACTCTGACATCTTGGATTCCCATATTTCAAGGATGTTGCTTTAATTTATTTATTTTTCCAATTAAGAAGTTCTCACTGCTCATGCATTTTTTATTCCCTAATGCGCTGTTCTAACATAAAAGAAGCAGACAACATGTTTTTTCAGTTGGAGACTACTTCCAAGCCTGCTCCAGTTTTATAATCTATTCTCTTATGCTCTTACCAACCCCCTCCATCAAACAGCTAAGATTATCCATCTACAGGCTGTATTCACAGCAAAAGGCACTCTGGCACAGATTTTCACTAGAAAACCATTAATTTTTTCATCAAAGCACTTTCTTCTCCCTTCTATGCCCACAGAGTTCACGTAAAGGAAGATGGATACTGTCTGAAAAGGTGAGTACCTTCGTAGCCATATGGCTGAAGATAAATAAAACAAAAATAAATAAATAAATAAATAAAGCACCTTTCAGGCTTACCCCTCCACATTAATTAGCTACACTGAGAACAACTTGGAATTTCTATTTTGCAAACAGATTTTCAATAAATACATTTTGATACAGTACCTGCCACCTCCTAAATTGTAGGCCCCATGCTTTTCCCTCACTCTTCTCAACACCATTACATGCAACGTATTTCTGTGCTGTTACTGTCATAGGGGACCAGCATCCCAGTGGACAGCCAGGTGCCATGGGAAACAATACAGACTCTACAGCTGAAACTAATTCCCAGAAAAGACAAACATCAGATCTTGTAGGACTTGTCAGCCTCTTGGGGTTGCAAATCTCCCAACAGCACAGGTATGGACAGAAGCCCAAGCTGGGAAAAAGCATGACAGAGTTAATTTGATCATACATACATATATAAAAATATCTATTAGTACTACTGATTATTTAAGGATGGTTGCTCTAGCTGAATCTAAACCAGAAAATCCCTGACAACCCCTTTTTGCCTAGAGCAGGGAGGCACAGATCCTACCAAAAGCAGGAAAGCTAATTTCTGTGTCACTTTGAGCACAGGTTTTACTTGTGCATCAGGAGTACATTTAAAATTAATGCTGTCTTTTCATTTTTCTAAGTCTTCAGAACCTTACTAGAGTGTCAAAAGCATTTTAGCAAGTGCACCCACGGCTTCTCACGTCAGTTTTCTGAAACACATCCCTGGCTGGAGGTTCCTGTCTAGCATGAGAGCTCTTCAAGTCAGTGAGGAGAGTCCAGTGACATTAAACAGGTTTCCAGTCCAGACTTCAAGGTATCTTTTTTCTGTCCCATGAAGATGGGCTTAGAAATTTGGGGAGGTTCAGCCTTGGGAAAGCTCCTTGCTCAGATGACCTTATAGCACCTTCCAGTACCTAAAGGAGCTACAAGAGAACTGGAGAGGGACTTTGGACAAGGAAATAAAGTGATAGGGCAAGGGAAAATGGCTTCAAATCAAAGTGAAGTCGGTTTAGATTTAGATAAAGAGGAAGAAATTCTTCCCTGTGAGGGTGGTGAGGCCCTGGCACAGATTGCCCAGAGAAGCTGTGGCTGCCCCATTCCTGGAAGTGTTCAAGGCCAGGTTGGAAGGGGCTTGGAGCAACCTGGGATAATGGAAGGAGTCCCTGCCCATGGCAGGGGATTGGAACAAGATCATTTTTAAAAGCCCTTACAACCTAATTTAGGAAGCTAACTTCTTGTTCTGATGACACCAAACCTCTGCAGGAGGTGGGACAGGTGGATATACTCACTGCACTCATATCCTGTTTCCTCTTGTTCATTCAAGTCTGCAGAAGTATCACCTCTCATTGGGCATCCTGAACTCTGCCAAGAGCCAGACACCACACCAGCCTAAAATAGAGACACTTACACGTAAAGTCCACAGCTCTTCACACTGGACTCTGCTCACACTTTCAGCTGCAGCTTCCCTAACACTAACATGAAGAAGGCTTAGGGTTTTCAGTAGTGCTCAGAAGTACCCCTCATTGACTTGCTCTTCATTTTCAAAGCTTTGACATTTATTGCACTGTCATAAGAAAATGCCACGATAAACAAGATGTTGGTTAATTCTCTGAGTGTAAAGATATAAAGGGTTAAGATTTAATCAAAGTAACACCAACATTCACAAAATTCTCTAATTAACTGAACAGTGATGCTATAGCTGACTCAGGAACTTAGACTTCCTTTTTTTTCCCATCTCATTTAAACTTCTACAATGATATGTCCTCAAGTCATGCTTTCAGAAGTATTTCCATTACTCTTTCACAGGAGTTGTCATAAAACACCATGATACACAGCCAAATACAGAAATCTCGGTACAGATTTATGCTGGAAGCAACCTTAGTGTGTACCACCTTAAGGGACATGGTTAGATGGATCAGCCCTGTTTAGGGCTACCTGACAGAGATGGCTGGACATATTTGTCACCTCATATGACAGCATAGGTCATTCCGTAATTGTATTTATCTATTTCTGCTTGTTACTGTAAAGAAAATCAGGTCACAACCATGACTCTGTGCAGTTCTCCTGTCCCAGGAAAGAATTCTGCACCAGACAGTCATTTTGTGTTGTCTTCATTTTAAATGCTGTACAAGATAGCAGCCAGCTAAACAATCTGCTAAAAAGGATCTTCTCAAAACATATTTGCTGTTCATTAAAAAAAAATCAAACTAAGTAACAAAGAGCCTCTCCCAAAACCCAGTATGTCAATAAACAAAGAAAAGAGCATTCTGTTGAAAACAAAGAAGTAGTATAACAGATAAATAATGGGAACATACATAAATCAAATGATTGAAATGAAGAGAATCTTTGCAAACTGTAGATTTCATGCCTCAATTAACTTAAAATTACCCTCAGCATTTAATTGCTTCTAAGGTCCAAATAAGGTCCAATAAGCAACATTCCTTCAGATTAGATTTTTCAGTAGTTAATGGAGTTGCAGAAAATGGTTGTAACATTCCTCTCAAAACAATATCTCAATTACTTGGGTCAAAATTCAAACTTTTTCAAATGTTCCTTTAACTCCTATAACACTCATCTAGCTTTATTCTGCCTGTCTGAATAAAATGAAGACTTCTAAAAAAATATCTGCTATCATCACCCAATCCATTTAAGTGCCATGATCCCAAAATGCATATGCTGATCCTCTCACTGAGCGTGAAAGATATTTTTTCCATTCATCTAAGTGCAATAAAATACAAAAGTAATGGTTTGTTTTCCTCATTCATAAAGACTATTATGAAAGCCCCAATTTCAAGCTCTCTGAATTTCTTCCTCATCGGCTGCTAGGTCTGAAGTCTACAATACATTGTGAGATCAAGTCCCAAGGCAAGAGAGATTCTAGGTTTGCTGATTTTCATTCCCTGAAATCCTGGCAATATGCCATCTCACAGCCTTCACAACTTCTAATAGAAAAGACAGAATACCCTTAAAAAAAAAATAAACACTGGTTACAGTCATGCAAAAAGAAGCTTCCAGGTTTCTCAGAAGTTTCCAAATGGAGCAGCACATGGAAAAATAAGTAAAAACTACATTGTCTGATTACACAAAATAAAATTAAAGTGTCTCTGATGCATATATCTATTCTTCAGGTTCTCAGGTATGTTGAGTGAAGCAGCTCACAACAGAACAGACTGCACGCCCATCCATCACACTTAAATGCAGTCACTGGCAAGCATAACTGCTCAGCTACTGCCTAAACTACACAGATGCATTTAATACTCCCCCATCAGCAATCAACCTTTTCCACATTTGCTCATAATCACAATGAATTGTTCCATTTTAATACTTTGTTTTCCTTTTCTTATCCCATGGCAGTTTAGCATGCTTCTTGAATGAGATATTTATAGGGAAAAATCTCCTTTTCCAATTTTATTCCCATAACTAGAGATTATTTTTCAAAGAAATACAGATTGCAGAACATGTTTGCTTACCTGTTGCAGTCCACATGGAGCAGAAGATGGGATGCACTAAGTGACACAGCAATCCTATGCCACTGTCCATCTGCCAGGCGGTAGGGGAACACCTCTGTTCTTGTCTTCCCGTTAAACCTGTAGTGATACCTGATCTCATCCCGCAGGCCACTGCTCTCCAGTTCAAAATAGCTGCATTGAAAACATGAAGAATCAGTTCCACATGTGGATATACTGTCCGAAAGAGACTGTCACTTTCTTCTTAACTGGTAAGTCTTCTATAAACAAACACCACAATCTAAAGAGGTTACTCAGCATGGATTAGCTACTAATTAAGTTTTGTTAAAGAAGCAGAGAGACAAGGCTATACATTCAGAGAGCAGTACAAAACCAGCAATACTAATTACATGAAAACAGTTCAAAGTATCACCTGTTAGCCAAGGAAACTGAAGTCCTCTTTTCACCCATAGAAAACTACAAGAAACCAAGCCTTACTCTTTTCACCAAAATATTTTGTATGACTGCAGGCTTTGTAAGAAATTGAAAAATAAAGAACAGTACATATATCACAACCACAAACAAATAAAAAGCCATTAAGGTCAGAAACCACGAGGTAATCATTAAATTTGTATTTACTACTTGCAACTCCAGTTAAAAAAACACAACTGTTTATTTTTAGGACACCCCTACATACAATTGTGCTTAACTTGTTTTCTGACTTTTATTGTTACTGCCATGATTGTTCAGCTTTACAAGGAAAGGACAAAACCTGGCTGGATTAGGTGTCTCCACAAGTGGCATAAACCATCCAACAATCAAAGCCTTCAAAAAGCTGTCAGATTCACAGGAGAACTAATGAAGTGGGCCTATTAACTGGTCTCATAGGGGTGTGGGGGGAGCCAGTTCTTTCTCCAGGATGAATTTAGCCCTTCCAGGGCATACTGACAGTATAAATAGTGAAGTTTTCTCTTGGATCTCACCAAGTATTTGCATCATATCGAATCTTTTTCCTGCTAAAATGAAGCTGTGTATACAGAAACAGGTGATGCATACCTCCCTTCACAGTAGAAATAGCTCTTCAACACAGTAAAGATGTTAGATTGTCCAGATAGTCCTTTGCCCCATCTACCTCCACAGTGTTTTGTTTTTCCCTACTGGCCAACACTAATTTAACATGGCAGTTGAGAGATAGGTGGTGCTTTGGGGTAGGATGGGAAAAATTACAGTAATGAAATCCATTTCCAAAAAATAAATGCAACACAAACCAATAAATATTGGAGTGCCAATTTTCACTTTCCAATAAGCCTTTTACACTGCTTGGCAGTACACAGGTCCTAATAGCCTGTGTGCACAAGCATTACTTGGGGCTGTGTATCTCTTCAAGATTAGATCTTATCAATGAAGCTGAGGGTTTCCAACATAACTGGAAAACAGAGTTCCTTGGGAGGAAATTTAGGTGATAAAACACTAGCTGGAAACATGTGCAAGACATCACAACAGGCTGGGAAGGGGAACACAAAGACAGTAAGTCTTCACCAGATGTGAAATTCAAGCCCTCCTCCATCCTGCCAGTGCCTTGCCATCATATTTTTCATGCAACATAAAAGCATTATTGGGTCACATGAATCAAAGACTCAAGCGACAAAGTAAAACACGCAAGGAGGTAAAGGTAAAACCAAAACTGAATAAAAACACAACAGAATACATGTAGTACAGAGTGGAAAAAAAGGCTGGTGTTGTGAAGGAACTGGCACAAGGAGAGCAGAGAAAGAGGGATTTTCTAAATAGTAGAGCAGAATGTTGATTAACTACAGCCAACACCCATTAAAATACCTAAATTACATTCACACGAAATCTGGGGAAGATATTATTTCAATGCTCAGTAACAATATAGTCAATAACCAGAAGATACTGCTGCTGATGTTCCCAAGCCAGAAAAGCATTAGGACAAGTACTGTCAGTGATGTCATACTTAAACATTTTGTAATTTCCATCTGCTCTCACAGCACAAGAGGAAGCAAGACAGAAAACTGAAAAAAAAAATAGGGAGAAGTACATAACATTCACACACAAAACATTTGTATGTATATACATATAGATATATGGTTGATCACAGAGGCTTAAGACTCCAAAAACAAGACAATCTCCTGTTGCAGGAAGCAAATTGCTTCCTGAGGTTATTCTTCATAATCTCCAAAAGCCACAGAGCTTATCACTCACCACACAATGATTTCTTTGTTAATGTAAAGGCAACAGTGCAGCCCTGGAAAGGTCATTCAGATATTGCACTTAATCACATCTGTGCTCTATTATTTGTACAGCATAGGGAATTGCAAAGCTTCTCACCTGACACACTTTAGTGTCAATAGTTACCTCAGGACTGAGAACAGCTTGTTGCTTAGGCATCGAGCTTGTTGCCAATCTCATGACTAATTTATATAGTACAGAACAGATTACTTAAAATTTCAGGTAGTAGCTAGTGGTAACATTTTTATACATGCACCAAATGCAGTAAGTGCCATGGGACTGTATTAAACACCATGTTTTAGCTCTTCAGTGGCAGGAAAAGGAAGGTGACAGCAGACAAATTCTGCACCTATTTTTCACCACCCATCAACAAGTGCAAATCACAAACAGTTACAATCAGAGAGACATCAGTGAACACCAGTCAACAAAATCTCAGGAGCAGAAACTACCTGTGTTACCTCAACACATCTCTCTCTCTCTTGTATTTAAAAAACAAAAGGCAGTGTAAACCAACACTCCTGTGTTGATTTTATTTTTTTTAAGATGAAGAATTCACACTGAGACCTTGATTACACAAACAGTTCACGATGTTCTTGGTTCAGAAGTTGTCTTTTCTTTACCAGAATATAAGTCACGTGCAAACTGCTTTCTCTTTTCTTTCCTCCTTCCATTAGACTCTAGGGGAAAGAAGCCTCTTCCAAAGCAAAGACACAAAGGCCATTCACTCTTGGAAATAAGTGCACCCGCTCTGTTTCAGAGTTCTAATCTGTAAATGGGGGAATGGAAGACACATGAGGGGAAAAACAAACTCAGGCAAGTAATCATCAACCAGTGAGAAAATAATTAGAAAACCCAGAGGAAATAAATGGATTTTGTTTTAAATTGCTATCTCATCTTCAACTTCAAATGTCATTGTACAATTTTTTATCCATGAAAAAACAACAGGCAAAAATGGGGAGGGGGAAAATTAATAGACGGTACCCTACAAAAGACAGGAAAAATGACTGATCTCTAACAAGTGTTTTGAAAGTACTTTCCAGTATTTTGACAGGAACTACAAGAAAACAGGACTGGAATTAACCAGCATTCCTGAAAACATCTGGGGCCATCTGAATATATATATTATGATTCAGTGTGAACTTTCAATGCTGCCATGAAATCCATACCAAAAGCCCAAGAAAGATCCCTGAGTATTGTGACAATCTCTGATTCTGCATCACATCTGCATGCAGCCTGTGTCAGCCTGTCCTACAGTTAGGGCCCTGCTACCCTCCTCCAGACCTTTTTCAGGGAAGAAGGTGTGAGATAGTAATCTCCTTGTCAACTTCTTAGCACTGAGTGATGGTTTCTTGTTTTATTTGTTATTTCTCAGCAACAATTTATACTTCCATATATTTTAAATAAGGCATGATCAGAAGTTAACATGTATTTTGACAGATTAATTTCTCAGAACACATGTATTAAGAAAGCTTGATTTTGATGGAACAGCAATACAATTTGACCTTGGCTGAAATTCTCCCACTAGTAGAATTTCCCTGTTTGCTAAGTATGTAAATTACTGCTGCCTTCTTTCGTACAATTATAGAATTCAAATGCTTTTTATAGGTCTATCTGCAGTCTCTCATTCAAACCCCAATGTATAAGAGAAAAACATTGTTAAATTCAGACTGATCTTATGCACATCAAAAAAAGATGGGATATTTCAAGGTCATACAATGTGCTTTCCAGAAAGACAGTATTATTCCACAGCTGATTCAAGATATTTTACAATTCTTTCTGACAGTTTTTGCAACCGCTACGTACCTCACACAAAAATATTGTTTGGAGAGGATAAAGCTTGACACGGGTACGTTTAATGACTTTTTTCTTCACCCTTTCTTTTAGTCACCACCATACTGACTAAACTGTACATGACTGCTCATTTCACTTCCAGATCAGGAGAGAAAGGTTTCTAAAAGTATATTTTCAGTTGGAAACACCTGCTGTGGATGTAATGACCAAAAAATACTGGAAAAGTCACTATCAACATTAAATAAGAACATGGACGACACCTGAAGCAGCAAAGACAAAGCATTTCTATAAGGTGAGTTGGCTTAATACACCATTTGCATTAAAGAAACATATTCACCTATTCATCATCTCATCCCACAGAAGAGATCTTATCCTGTGGCAAACACCACAACGTTTCATTCAAAGACTTTACTGCTGTCAGATTATGTCAGTAGCCAAAGGAAGGACAGCCCACAGATTATTGATCCCAAGACAGGGCCCCAACAAGAACTGTGGAATTGGTGTCCTCCAGAACATCCTTAGGGTACACAGCACTTTATTTCCTGATCTTCACCAATCCAATACCTATCACCAAACACTAAAATATCCCACAACGAAGACAGCAGCACAATTGAGTAAGCAGATTAAATGCTCCTGTAAGAGCTCTAGGAACTAATGCAGAACTACTTTTTGCCTTCAATTTTGGCAACCTTCCTCCTTATCACATTCAAATATAAATAAAGCAGAGTTATCATTCTGACTTTACAACTTCCATCATCCTTGATCAAGTGCCAAATGAAGCCCCACAGCCTCTTTCAAGGAGCAGCACCAGCATTTATAGCAGATGCTCTTAACAGCTACTGAACAGATGTCCCAGGGCAAAGCAGCAGGCACAGATGGCAGCCCTGCAAATATGTACAAACTTGGGGTTGCCATCTAGTCAAAACATTGTGCATCTGTTTAACACTGTATGGGAGAAGGTCACAAAACCACAGGAGTTCAAGGATGGAAGCCCCATCCACCTTGCACATGCCGCAGCAACACTATGATGTTGGGCCTCCCAAATGCTGGGGAAAAAAAATCACTGCCATAAAAATCAGACTCTTATTGCACAGAAACTTCTGGAAAATATCTGTGAGTCTGGCCAAGGCACAGTTTTTAATTTTTTTCAATAACAATGCAAATTCAGGAAAAGTCCAGAAATCAGTCATTTTGATGTCATCAGCTATAAATTGTAAATTCAGCAAGCTTCTGAAAAAAATCAGTATATTTGGACTTGTTTGTGCACATAGCTTTTTCATTTCACAATAGCACTGTGCTATTTCATGATAAAAATGACTTCAGGCAAGACTGTGCTCTAGCATCTTTGCAGAAACACTTCTTGATGTATTTAGAGACAGGCAAAAAATCTGCATCCATTATCACAGAGATCTCAGGATTTTCCATCTACAGGGATTCTGTGATGAATCACAGGCCATTACTCCTTTGGCCTTTTGCTGTTCCTTACCACCAAGTGAGTCTGTGTGCACAGTGGGATACACTGTGTTGGGTGTGCCAAGTGGCTCAGACTGGACAGCGACATCAGAGGTGCTGAGATCTTGTTATAGCAGTCCTCAGTGCAAGCAAATCAGGCCAGGAGCGGGCACTGGGCACTGTGCTGCAGATAAGCTGGCAAGCATCTGCCCAAGGCACTGCCCCTGTCAGTGATGAAGCCATGGGGAGAACAAGCAGTGCCTCTGAAAGAAAAGATACATCTCTTCAAATGAAAGGAAACACTCACTTTGCAGTGGTCGCCACAGCTCTGTGTGGATGCAAAACCAGAACAAGTTACACCTGTCAAGGCAAATATTTCAGTCACTTCCACGGGTGCTGTTCCTGTACCCTAGTTACTATAAAGTGACAGGGCAAGATCCCAAGCTCTGAAGCATTAAGCATTGTGAAGCACTGGATTTTGAAGAAATGCTCTTAACAGGCTCAAGCACACAGATCTACTCCTCCATTGCACGTGCGTCTTGAGGAACACGTTTGGTGCACTGAGAGTCTCGTGTGCTGCAACTGTCACTGCCACAGTGGCCCTGGATGCTAAGAGAGGGAAGCTTCCTTAACATCCATACTTACAAACCATTCAAAGCTACTTTTTACAGCTGGTTTAAATAAAGACAGACCCAGAGGCTGCACAGCAAAACCATACATGGCAAATCGTTGCTTATGCAGCATTAAAGACTCACTGCTGTGGCGGAGATTACACACTGATGTCACCAAAGTCAGACTGACACCAGGCAGCACAAAAAATGTCATGAATAGAAGCATTGCCTGTGACAATGAAATTTGTTGCTAAAAATCAGATTAACTTTCTACAAAGGGAAACACAAGAGCCAAATCCTATATATTGCATCTCCTACTCTATTCCTACTCTATTCCAAAAGTATTCCTTCTGTGCGAGCAAATCCAATATAGCCAAAATGTAATACTAAACACTTTCAAACCTCTCATGTAAAAGCCTGAAAGTGCAACATCACCATGCTACTGGCTACCTAAATAAGGTTCTTCCAAACATTTATATCCTTTCATTTCAAGCAAAAGGAACTAAACCCAGTCAATTAAATGACTTGTTTTTCTATTCAGAGGACAACAGTAATTGTGTTCTAGCAGCTTAGCTTGAAACATTTAACAATAAACACTCCCACACTGATACCCTCCATTAGTACAGAATATTTATTAACATTTTGTCTTCTGTTCTACCCATCTTATACATGGCAGCTGGGCATGCAAGCTGCAAGGCACAAAAGCATTTATGATGTGTTTGTATACCTGCAACTAGGCAGAGGTCATCCTAATACAAATTTACTTTCCTCTTTGATCATATAAAGAAAAAAGTAACCCCAACATCTGCCTGCCAGGCAAAAGACAGCTGGAGTCAGAGCTGGTACAAAGCAGCTACATATTTCCATGGCATGTGTTGTAAGGATTGACCTTCATCATTTTTGTTTTTATTTGTCTAAAAACCTACCTTCGCCATGGCTGCAACCACCCTACTGTCTGAAAAAAAAGCCTGGTTTCTCTCCTTGTCCTAATAAACCAAGTAGGAAGTACCACACTGCACCTAAAAATAGAACAGCGTGTTAGCAGGCTTCAGAGCTAGCACAGCCAGCAGGACAGAAGAGAGTCTGGCTGGAGTAAACTGAAGTTATGACTCCTTAAATGTATCTCAAAAAAAACCCCAGCAAACCCACACAAAAAGAACAAAAGAACATGCTCACACTAAACACTGTCTTAACTTTACTGAGAAGTAACCTGACAAAAGAAAATCTTCACTCCTTTACATATCATGACTCCAATACCAAGTCACCTTGTATACTCACATCCTGCAGCCATCGTTACAGGGCTTGTCACCCACAGCCCTCGGCCAAAGGTTTGTTTCCACAGTGCAATTCACAAAGCATAGGTATCTGAGGACTTTCTGAATGGGGCCCGGCTACTTTCTAAGGCTAACCTGGGACACTGAGCTGGCATTAACCCAGGGATCTCTGTGGGTATGCAGAAGCCTAGAGCTGCCAGTGTGACCAGACAGACCCCAGCAAAGCTGTAACGAAAGCAGAGCCCTGTCCAGTCCCTCCCTCCCTCATGCTAATCACTGCAGCAACAGCTCAGCCCAGGGGATCCTCAAATTTACAGTCTCTAAATGCCAGATTTTAATAAAACAAGAGGGTAACAGCTTTTTAAACTAATGAGGTCTGCCACCTGAGTACAACTACTCAGTTGAAAAGTTTTTGAAAACAAATTACCCTAATTGTGGTGTCCTTAGAAGAAAGGTTCTTCCCTCCAATCTCTCAAATTCAGCAGCTTTTCAGAGATTTCTTACATTATGACAAATTCCACATGTTGCAAAACATGGAATATGCCAAAATCATCTTAGGTCTGGACTGGTCAGTATTCTTTAGACAATCTAAGATGGCTTATTAAGACTTTTCTAATCAGCAAGAAAGGACACTTAATCAGTGGAACAATTACCATCCCTTAGTGAAGGCCAGGCTAGAACTAATAAACTATAAGGATGTAGTAAATCACTATGTCCTTGGATGCCTATTTATTCATTGCCAACTTGGCAAAATACTCAAGGTCCATGCATCCTTTAGCTGAACTATCTCCATTACAACATTAAAAAATCACACCCAGAGGTCAAAAAGCCACCTGTCCAGGTGAAGACCCTTCCCTTGGGCACGCACAGAAGTTAGCGGAGATTACAAAACTTGCATGGAAACTACTAACCAGTAGTAACTACTAACCAATACCAGGGCTGTACTTGGAAAGTTACCAACTCTGGACTTCTGTGTACAAATAACAATGTGGGAAGTCTTGTTGGTGTGCTTGGTTTGTGTGAAACCACCCAGTGCCCAGGCTTGTGCAGATCTGAAATAAATAATTGATGTCTCTCCCAAGTGTGTAATTATTGACTTGTTGCACACTGAGTAACAGACAACAAACACATTTCTTCTGGATTCTCTGGAAAAAAAAAAAGAAAATTTTTCCTTTGCCCTCTCTCAGGGTCCAGTCCATGTCTGCTCCGTCCATATGTCCTCAGTCCCAGGCAGCCTCCACCTTCCCTGCCCCACTGCCACAAGCTCTGGCAGCTTTCCACAGCCAGCAACCATCAGGGCACTGCACCCCCTCCCTTTCTGGAGAAATTGTCTGGAGCAAAGAGAGCACACAGGCATCATTACAAAACTGCAAATAAAACCTAAAAAACCACACGTCACCAGACTACCATCAACCACACAAATGAACATTAATAACATGTTGCAGACATCTAAATGTCTTATTAACTAGGGGAGTTAACATTCCAAACAAGCAGCCTAAATTCAGCAGACAGTTTTCAGAAAGTTGCATTTAGAGTAAGTTTGAGACATTCTGGTTCTTCAGCTGTATCAGAGGGTCATAAAACAATCAAACAGAATAACTCAGCATGTTGGAGCAGACTCCTGGGGGACTCACACATCCTGTTCCTGGCTGACCGTAACATTTCTGCACTGTCCAAACTCGGGTTTAAAGAGTTTCAAACTGTCAGCCATTCTCCTCCAATTGCCAACGTGGTCCAATGGTTATGTTTCAACAGCTGGTTATAAGCAGCATATTAATGCTTCAGAGACACAATAATTGTCAGCCTAGTGTACATAAAACACCTGCTCTCAGCAGGAAGCCACAGGATGGAAGGTAACTCCTCCAGTACTAACTTCTCTCTCACAATGCTTAAATCAGTGTAAGATTTATATAACAGTTCTTCTTCACTTTACCCTTTTGTGTACTTTAACCCCAAGAACAGAAGCAGGTGAGCACAATTCTATTTGCATTTGCATCTCTAAAGACCTCTTGAGAAGGAAAAAAACCATGTAAACGCCTCACATATTTCACATCAACTCATTCAGAGGGGTGGAAGTAAGGCTCAATCTTCAGCTATTCTCTTTACAGCTTTCCAGTTTAGCAATTCAACATATAAATATTCATAAAGATGTGCCCTTTACCTTAAAAGAAAAAAGTTAATGGATACATCTGCGGAGTTTTTCCTTCCCTTTCTGAATCCTGGGCATCTTGGAATCCAATATGCATATACCCATCTTGCAGAGAGTAATCTAAAAACATAGCAGGGAGTAAATCTAATTTTTCAGGTTTACTACTAGGGTCAGAAGTCACTTGCAGAGGCTTCTTTTCATCAGCTAGGTTTCAGTGAATAATTTCACTAGCTTATTATTCCTTTGTGGTTTTAATTAAACATATAATGGCCTGGTAGCCTTCCAGCTGTTATTTGTGAACATACAGCTTTCTATCTGCTCCTCAACAGCCTCAGGAGGCATTCACAGTGTCACTTGGGGGAAGTATCCAACAATGTACTAGAGTCTCATGCCTATTTTACCTCCCCAACCAAACCTGACCTGCAAGGAATAAAAGTCTCATTATGAGCCTGACACATTTATCAGAATTCTCCTGAATATTTATATCAACACAGCTTGCTGCTACATAGTGAAGGGGCAGATTTTGGACTTAGTAAATCCATTTCACTATAGCAGTACAATCAGTTTACAGGTTTCCAGATATTTGGCATGGCATCAAGTTTCTAAAGTTCAGGTCCTAAGACACAGGTTACAAGCATAAAAAAAAAAAAAAAAAAAAAAAAAAAAAAAAAGGAAAAATTTAGGAAAAAAGTCTTTAATGCTTCCTGTAAGAAATTCTTTGAAACAATCATCTTATGACTCAGTCCTTTGTTCTAGCATGGTGAGATCGCTGATTATGAAACACTCTTCAGAAAGAATGACATATGGATACCTGAACATCCTTGACATATTTCTCCAGATGCTAATCTTGGCCAGTGATGGAGAAGAACCATCAACATATCTCAAACCCAGAGATTAAACAGCTGAAAGGCAATGTTCTTGGGCTCTGGACCATGCAAGGCCAGAGCAGCTAAGGAGCAGGCAGACACAGCTTCATGTGAAACTGTATTAAATCACTGTTGATATGAGGAATTCATTGTGGGTAGCATTTTAAATATCTTGATGGCCTTTTCTAAGTGTTTTAGTGGTCTAAAGAGTCAAAGGTTGTGAGCAAAATAGCTCACAAAGCTCATCTAGGAAGTACTGGCTAGCATAATTCGCTGATCAAGAAAACAGTTTCCAACTTCTGCATCCCCAAGTAACATGTCTGTCCATCCTGTATAATTTTTTATTATCGCCAATTTAGGAAAGAAAACAGTCTTCAGATTTACCACTATATTCCACATAAGTATAGAGACAGACTGCACAAACTATCAGACTCTCCAATTAGAATTTCTCTGCATTAAGATGTCAATTTTCCAAATTTACTTTAAAACATTTGAAGCACGAAAACAAAGCTTTTAACATCATTAAACTGATTCAACAAAATGTTAACAAATATGCATTGTTATCATTGTCCTGTCCATCAAATGATGATATAAATTAACAGCAAATCTCTAATTGTTATGAAATATCCATTTAGAATAACAATATAGTATATCTAAATTACTGCCTTCAAGAAAAATTGTATTAATCTTATTTTACTATCTTCAGTTTAAGAGCTCCATTCTATTGGAAAATAAAAACCTGCTAAAACTTACTGGATAAATGAAATTTAAACCAGGCATTCTATGCCTTACTACCTTAGAACAATCATCTCCACTACATCAAAAAGCAGAATATATACACACACCTTTTCATTGCTTGGAATAACACCTATTTCTCATCTATTAAATCTGTGCACAACAAAAAAAAGACATTTCCCATAGAGATATGAACTCTGGTATCCACAGCTAACAGAGCTTCTTTTGTCACCTTGTTGCTGACCTCCTATATGTTCTGAAGGCTTGAATATTTAATTTAGCCACTTTTGGTATGCTGGTAAGTTAAAAAAAGAAATCCTTTGACTATAATATCTCCTATTTTGCACAAAGATAAGAAATTGAGAAGAGTTCTTGAGTTTTCAATAGTCAAAAACTAAGGAACAGCTTTTAAGGTTAAGGAACAATTGTACCCTTATACTTGTTCCCAAACATCTTGCTCCCGATGAAAAAAAGATACTCTTTATTGTCCTCTTTCCAGTCTGTTTTCATAGACATGGGGAAAATTGAAAAAGATTGACCAAAAAATTGATGTCATCAAGAACAGAACCATGATAATTACCAGACACTTAGAAGGAGCAACAACTAATAAAAGGCTTGCCCTGTGACATGTGTCTGCACCCATTTCAGTTCCCATGCAAAGCTATAGAGTGAGTGGAGCTGTTAGAGAAACATCAAAAATTATCAACCTGAAAGCTCTGCTTTTACATTGATCTAATGTAAGCATGGTCCTCTTCAGTAGTGCCCCAAATCTTTGTTCTCTACTTCTCATCCATGTTAAAAAATACTTTCTCTATTGTCATCCACTTTATTAATTTCTGTCATCACAGATCTGGGGGTCTGAAAGCAGGATCCTTAGCAAGGTCTGAGCAGCAACCTGACAAACAAACAGCAGCTTTAAGGGATACATAGTGAGTCCAAAAAAGAAGGATAACCACAGTGATCCACCTGAAGTAATAGCAGTCAAGAGCAACACCAGACATGCCTGTTCTGACTCCTGCATGGAATTACAGAGACTGAAACTTCCTGTTACTACACAGAGCTACAAAGGTTCAACTAAGACTAGCAGGCAATCCTTCAACTCTATGTATTTTTAAGCAGATGTCAACATTTTAAATATTACAGATAACCTCAGTGCCAGAGAGGACAACCGCAGTGCATTTTGTTCAACCAAGATTACTCCTGCAGAGCACATCTCCCTATAAGCCTCTGCCTGTCAAGATAGAGGACTCAAGGAGCTGCATTCAGTAGATGCCATATCTAAAAATCCATGTGCCTTGCATTGTATAATCACCACTGCCTGTCTAGTTTGACCTTGCATTTTGCTAGGTGACAGCATTTTTCTGTTCAATGGCTGTCCTCAATGTCCTCTTTCTTAAATAAATAATAAACAAACCCTTAACATGGCAAACTGATCTTGTTAACCGTGACTTCAAATGGCCTGAAAAAGCTTGGAGAAATTGAAAAGTAATGCAAAAGGAATGACAGGGTAAGAGAAGGAGAACAGGAAGAGATAAAGGGAGGGATCCCTCTCTAATGTAAAACAATATTATTCTAGACTGAGACAGTGGCCTGAAAAAATGCAAAAAGGAATAAAGTAAAAGACTGATAAGAAAGTAGAGGTGACAGAAAAGTATAGCAAAGTCCTCCCCTTAACTGGGGAGCCTCGTCTGGACATCTCTGCTGTTGCACAAGCAAAAGGCATCACTGACAATTTGGTCATGATGAAGTCACTGCCTTCTCCTTCATACACTTTCTCAACAAAAAGGGAAGAAATTGGGCTAAAAATTGAGTATCATGTACATGATTAAGACAAATACCAATAGGACTTTTTTAATAGAATGCTGCAGAATAACTGGTATTAGATTTTAAATGGGAGCAATCAAAGAATGTCCCATTACTTGTATTACAACTGAAAAGACCAGTACTAGTCTTTTATGTGTAAGACTAGACACAAAGGTCCTTCAAGACCTAAGAAATTACCAAAAAAGCATTCACAAAGTTACAAATAGGAGACTGATACAACACACAACTTTGAAACATCAAAACGTCATTGGAATTGTATTATGAACCATAATACAAAGTACACCTTTTTTTGTAACAAACTGATGTCTGCCACTCAAACAAATAATCAAAGAGACCTCTTTTTCCTCCTACACTGACAATCAGAAACAAAAAAAAACAAAAAAAAAAAAAGGGGGAGGAACAGGGGGAAGAGACATACATGAAATAGGAATATAATGTATTTATGTTGGGAAGAAAAGGTATATAGTTTTACATGGAAGCACAAGTAACTTAATTCCATAATACCTTAGTTACTGAATCTCACAGAAAATGTATTCTTTTAAAATGTTATAAAACATAGTGTAGCAAGAAAAGTTCAAGTTTAACTTTTATGAAAAAGCATACTCCAAAGCACATATAATAAACTAGTCAGGAAAATTGCATTACAAGGTTTGTAATTTCCAAAGTGCATTGCATCTATACTACATTGGCTTTAATCTTTCCTTTTATGTTATTTTACAGATTGGGATACATAAATAATGAATTCCTCCTATAACAAAAAAAAAAAAAAAAAAAAAAAAAAAAGTAGCAAATTGCAAAGTATGAAGAAAGGCTCTAACTTGCATGTTAAATTTTACATCTACCATTTCAACACATTGTCCAAACAGTACACTGAGCACTCAGTATCTTTTATGCTGCTGCTGCAAGAGAAACAAGTTGCTCTTACCTGTGCTCCAACTCTCGGATGGACAATATAACTCCAGAAGTTGATGCCTTTTGTTGCAGAGTGGCCAGAAACGTGAACTCACTTCTATTCTGGAAGAGCTGAATTAACTTCTCATTCACGTAGGGTGCTGCATGGATTTCTCTTTCTGTATCTAAGAATTTTATTTTTAAAGGGGAAAAAAAAAAAGGTCAATAACAGTCTAATAAAAATCCTAAGTCAGAAAAATTCAGATTACGTTTTTCATTTTCACACCAATATTTTTCATTTTTGAGAGTCATCTGCCATGGTCCACCACTGCATTTTTTCAATGAAAAAACCCAAATGCCATCTCTCTCAGCATGCCCACTTGTCACTTTGACAAGTTCACAACTGGTCAGCTACTGATTTTCTGATAGATTTTTTGACGGGTTGCTAAGCCATTTGTGTCTGCTGTGAGCAGATTAAGTTGCTGTAAATAAGGTGTGCTGCAGTCAGATAAACAGGCCCCTAAATTCTGAGAGATCTCAGGCATTGCCTCTCCCAACACAATTCACCAAGCTCCAGTTTCAGTTTTCACCACTGACTCTGTTACCACCTCTCCCTCATGCATCACAGGAAACATGTCCTTGCACAGTGTAAGGCAGAGATGTATTACAGCTAATAATGCTATACAGCTATGCTCCTGCCTGAGAAATAAATACAACACGCTTGCAATCCACGGCTGTTTCAGGGATTTCTCAGTTTAAACAAGCAAAGTATGACAGCTCATACAATGTTTATTAAACTATAGCCTGACCAGGCAGATGAAGAAACATTCCAGCCTCGCTAATCCTGATGATGTCCAAGCAGCATCATTCCTTCTCACAGTTGATCTTCTAAGATTCAAATGCATCAAATGAAATTATGAAATTATTCAAATGCATCCCACCACATTCATTTTTAACTCATCCTTTTATTCACTGTACATCATCATTACAAAAGACAATCAACAACAAAGGAGAGAAATCATGGCATTTCACTTTCCCACCCACTGCCATGTCTCTCATGCTGGGCCTCTGTCACACTTTTGCAAGACCTGAGCCACTTGCAGTTCCTGGATGTTATAACCAATTAGAAACCCAGTGTGCTTGCTTTCCAAAGGTTTTACTATGAAGCCAAAAATGCTGGCACAAATTCTCAGCTGGTAGAAAACCAGAGAAACTCCACTGAATGCTGAGAATACAGCCCAGCATGCATGATGTAACACACAAAGCAGCGATGAAAATTACAATTCAGAATTTCACTGCAGAAGGAAAAAAAAATAAAATCCCCAACACTATGAAAAGGCCCCATTGTGTCATTAAATGAGGCTTTGCAGAGAGAGAGGAGAGAGACTGGCTTGGAAAACAACCTAAAACCTCAAACACACAACTACTGAGGGAATGCCATGGACTGTAACCAAACTCCAAGGAAAAAGTATTCAAGCATGTTCGGTAATTGGGTGTCTCCATTTGTCCTGTGCAGCTTAAAGCCCTCTGAAGAAGCTTACACACCCAGACCGGTAACATGCTTGCACTCTGAAAGGCTCACCGGTAAAAAGTACTACAGTTAGACATCCAAAATCACTACTCATCATTTTAAAATCTTTGCCAGGGGCTTGAATTCACCTGATAAATAAATATAGTGCCCACTTTACAGCAACTAACTATTTTTCTGTTCAGTGCCACTTTTACCAGAGCAGAGGACAAAGTTTCCAAGAGCAAAAACCATCTCCACTGCCATCGTATAGTGGAATAGAAGAAGAAAAAATCCAGCACAGAAGATGAGATTTTGTCTTTATCTATTAGCTTTTTGTATCTGTACCATTATCTTCACCTAGCAGGTGTTATTACTGGTCAAAAATATTATGTAGTTTCTTTTTAAAAAGCTGATGCAAGAGATACAAAACTATGTCTCCCACAGACCCATAAATTCAACAATATCCAGTTTGCTATCTACAGAAACAGACAACCCACTGGTAGCACGTTCCAAGGCACAAGTAAGACTCAGAGCTAAAATGCCCAAGACCTGACAGATTAAGATGATTATCATTTTTTGATGGTTAAAAACCTTCATATCTTGTTTTTTTTTTCCTTAAAGGTGTTACAGTTACCAGAAATAAAATGTGACTTAACAAAGCTTTCAAAAATTCTTTCACATGAAAGCACAGACAGCGCTGTCAGTGGAACATATATGCTTAAACTTCAGTCAAGCCTTGCAAAGCACAACAATTTCTCATTATAGGAAGGCCCACATCCCACCACCTATCCATCAAATTTTATACAAAAATTTAAGACTCCTTGCTCAGAATCATCCGTGGTTCGTCAGTGCACTGACTATTTCAGTTAGAAACATACTTTGAAATATTTTGCTATTCTCTACCACCTCTTCATAGACAAGAGTATACTAAAACTACATGAAACACTGATATCCATTCTCTGTTGATTAAAATCAGTAAGAACCAAAGTTTTGAAATTCCAGAGTGTTGGGTCAAAACTACTGGGTAACAAATAGTATTTACAGACTGCTTTGCAACACTGTGCTAGTGTAATTGGTACAAAGGAAGTTATATAACCAGGCTTTTAGAAAATTAACACACTTCTAAGTACAGTGCTATGGATTTGGAAAACAAGTCCAGCCATTAGCAGCACCTTAGGACATTCCCTACTGCAAACCAGGTGAAAAATCTACTTACTGATGCAAAAATGTCTCTAGACATTTTTGCAACTGGAACTCCAGTGCTGGGAAGGAGGGGTTTTGAGGCCAACACTGTATGGCCCAGCTCCTGTCCCCATGCCACAGCCCCCCACAGTAACACCTGCCCTCACACACGGCATCCCCGGGAACGCCGGGTTCGTGTTTTGCTTGACTTCTGCAGAATATACCATACAAATGAGCTGGGAGCACAATCCATTTAGAATAAGAGCCTTCTATTTTCAGGTAGATTTTCACACTTCAAAATAAATAAAAAAAATAGAAAAAAAATTGAGAATACATACACCCCCTCACCACAGGTGCCTGAAAGGCAAAATACTTTTTATGCTCTCTATAAAAATAACTGTCTGCTTGTAATGAAATGTCACATTTCCTATATAATATAGAACAATATAGGTTTATACAGCAATCTTTAGTGAAACATCGCTCCATGCTTGAATGATAATGCAATCTCAGCAAAATAAATAAACACAGATACGACTTTCATATGCCCTTCTATGTGACTATATTTTCTTAATTTGAAATAGTGACTGTCTAAAGGGTTTTTTAAAACACACCAGTGTTTCTAAAATTAATCAAGGAAAGAAAGCAAGCACACTCAGTTATTTGCAAGTCCAAGAGACAGAAATCATCTCAGAGCATCAAGTAAAGGCAACTTTCTACCTTCAGCAGAACAAAAGCACAAGACACACCTATGTCAGAGAGAGCATGTGTGTCACTTGATTTTAATTCTTAAGCTGTGGGTCCAAGGAAGAAATGCCAAACACAAACCAAAGGTCCAATTTGCCAGAACAGATAACAATAACCATTTAGGTACTACCATCCCCCCTCCCTGGCACCATCTCCCCCACTGCCAGGGATGCCACCGTGCCTTGTCCTGGATGCCTTGTCCCCTGAGAGCCCATTCAGCCCCCATCCAGCACAGCCCTGCCAAGCCAAAAAGAGCTGCAAGAGGAAGCAGCACCCAGGACTGCCCTGACACAGGCACTCAGCACCCACAGCACCCTGCCCAGCTGCAGCAAGCTCCTACACCCTGAGCCACACAGGAAATTTTACCCACAACTGGAACTGCTCACAACACTCACTATCAGCACCTTCAAGATAAGTCTCAAATTTAGGTGTGTTTTCACTTCCCCATAAAACCAAATGAATGGTGATGCTGCTCTGGGGCCAACAATGTTGGGCCAAGCTTTACCTCACATATATAAACCGTTCAGTTATTTCAGTGCACACTAACCCTAAATACCAAATGGAATTAGGTACAATAACTCAGGATCAGCATCAGTCCTTACTCCACCCGATTTAGACCCTCAAGTCACATCTTTGTGTGTGGATTCAATGCTCTATGCATCACCCGCTCTAGCAACTAAACATTGAAACCTCAGGCTTCTGCCATTTGTAACCCTGAACACATTAGAAGCCCCAGTTATGAGAAATTCAGGAGTTGGCATCAGCTCCATTAATAACAGTGTAATAAAATCACCACCACAGAGAAGCAGACGAAATGAGTTAGACAAGGAAAAGGACAATGCTAGAAAAGAAAGCAAAGGTCTTGCCAAGCCTCCTTTGACAGTGACAACAATTCACAGCACAAAGGGAAATACATGACCATTTGGGATGAAATTTTAAGTGATGAGAAATGTGCAATAGTTGTTAAAAGCCATATCCCAATTCATCTGGGGAATAATTTTTCTTCAATAGATGCTTCCATTAGAGGAAAAATACTAAAATTCAGTTCTGAACCAACTAATTTTCTAAAGCAATAGGTACATTTTATCATTCACTAGCCTGCTTGAATACCTTTTACTTCCCTTGGCAGAGAACATACTGCAGAACACATAGCTTTATTGCTAACTTCAATCATTTTAAAGCTATTTGCTTCAACATGCTTTCAGTAGAACCATTGAACAGTCACTCTGGACAAGCAAGTAGAAATTAATCCTGCAACAGCAGAGAACCCAGATTTAAGCTATAGTAATTAAAGAATTGAATATTGCAGGTTTTTTGGCTTTTACCTTGCTATGGGCAAAATTCAATAAAACTGAAAACTATATTTAAATAAACAAAACAAACAGAAAATCACCCCAGTGCCCCACTTTTTCTTAAGCCACCAGCTTTACAAAAATGAAACCAAGATTAGAAGGATGATCCAAAACTAGCAACTCTCAGTGTAGGCAGTTACTAACAGTTACTGAGGATGAAAACACACAACAGCATCACAGAAACATTCTTGTTCACTTGAACAAGCAGGTGCTTCACCAAAGCCTCTGAGTCAAGTGGGATCCAGTGCACTAACCCCCTTCCTGCACACTGGTCTCACAAAAAATCTTTTGAAGAACTGGTAAAAACAATTTAAAAAAAAAATCAAAACCACAAAAAAAGCCACAAACACCAACAATGCAAAACACTAGTGATAAATGCCCATTCCTACTTGCTCCCACCCTTCTAAAAGCACTCTTCAGTCCACACAAGTCACAAACAGATGCAAAAATCCCCAGAAGGATGATAATGCTAATTATGGGGATCTTCTCCAAAAAGAATCATTTCACTGCCAAGCACAGAAATGCTTCAGGTACTTGTCCTTGCCTACCTACCAAGGGCAAAATGTAGATGTCAGCAGATACCACCAATTTTTTTGTTTTGAGCTATGGGGATAAATTCACATAAATTTCTCTTTATATGCTAAGAAAATAGAAGACTTCACAACATGCCCTTGTGTCAGGAAAAGGCCCAGAACCACATCCATCCCTCAGAGCACTTTGGGAGCTCAGTTCAGTCATGAGCACTAAGGCTCTAGACAGCTCACACCATGATGCAGAGACCCACATGCCTGCACTGCTTCCACCCAGGCTAAATGATGGGGTTCAGTAAGCTGGGGGTACTGTCAATGGAAAATAAATGTAGATTTATGTTAAGGTGCTAAGCTGGCACTTTGCAGCTCTCTGGGGATGCTGCACTTGAACAGTGGGGTCTAGAATCAGCTGTTCTACCTGCCAGCAACCCAAAGAGATGGGTCAGAATACCTCCCCCTTCTCTGAAAAACTATGCTACCAGGGAGGACCAAAGAGGGTATGATGTATTCTCATAAGCATCTCTCTGCTTCTGAGTATTCTCGCCAGCATGAAAAGACACTGTAAATGTTTTTGCCTTGCTAGCTCCACTCAGAGTCAGTAATAAACAGTAGGAAATCATGTTCAACAGCACAGCTTTCTAAATTATGATTATGCACTGTAAATCACTTTTTACATGTTGCTTCAAACAGTGTTTCTCAAGAATAAGATCCGTCTGCAGTGAAATGCTTGGTGATTTTAATATGCAAACCTCCTACAGAGATGATGTCTCATTTTAATTATTGTTTCGGTTTAATGGGTTTTCATTAAATTAGAGGATGGAGCAATTACCAGGGTGAACAGCTAATGTCACAAAGGTAAGTTCCCATGACTATACAGCAAAAGCAGTTCCGCTAGAGAAGGTGGAAAAATAGTGTAATTCAATGTAAACTCTGCTTTTGCATCATGCAAAACTACCCCTGGCTATATGTGCTCATTTATTGCTGTCATTTTGATATACATGTTTGTAAACTAGTTTACAAATGTGTCTCTCCTAACAAAATTCATCTAGCGTTTAAAATTATATATACATATAAATAAAAATCCTTTCAGGAAGCCACTGCAAACCCAGCCCTAAAACTCCAGATGCCAAGGGCAGGAGAATTTTGAGTCACTGAAGAAATCAAACAGAGAATACTTATCAAACCATAGTTTCTCCTTAACCACTAATTTAGCTGATTTAGTGGCTTAGTATCAGACTCTTCACTTCTTGAAAATTGCCTTCACTTGAGCACCAGCTAGAGTGACCATACTCATGCTAATTAAGTAGATGTCAGAGAGTTCTTAAGTCCTTTGTTTGCTTTATCAGTGTTTCAAACTGAACCAGTCTGTAGCAGTTGAGTACTCTGGAAGGAACAGAGCAGCAGATTCTGCACAAGACCTGGAAATGAACACATGCCAAGAGTGAAGGCAGCCACCGGTGCTTCTCCAGCCCCAGCCAGCCAAAGGTTCCTGATGTGGCTGAGCAAGCACAGGGGCAGGAAGCTGCAGCAAAGCCTGTATCGAGAAAATTTGTGTAGGTCTGTCTCCTCCCTCCAGGGCTTCCTCCTTGTCTTTTTCACCCACACAGGCAGAATGAGCAAGGAAAGCACTGGAGTCAGCAAGGAGAAGCAGCAGCCTGGTTACACTCCAAGTCCAGCAACTGACACTGTCATCAACCCAACTGGCTGCCATGGACCGAAATCAGACACCTGCAGTCAGCCAAGGGCCTTTGGAGCAGGTTTCCTGCTGTCAACAACAGATACCACTTTGCTGAGGCTACACTTCACCTGTTACTTAAGGCTTGAACTTGAAATTTCAAGTATTTTAAGCAGCTGCTGAGCTCATCTTCTCAAGTAGGCTCCCTTCTTTCCTCAAGGGATTCATGCTGAAATCAAGACTGTTTACAAATGGTTGATCCCTTAAATTAAATGCTTCGTTGAAATGCTCCAGTAGTACACTATCACTAAAAGCACATAATCTGCTCTTAAATCATGTGAGTTAATCAAATTACATGTGTTGTCAGTTAATTAGTTCAGGAGTCACTGACACTATCAACTTTTCCACTGTTTACCTACATTAGATAAGGTTATCACGTTGCTGTGCCTATAAAGATTGCTCTTTGCCAATTTGGAAAATAACATTTTAACAGAGAGAACATGGACTTAAAACAGCAACACTGTGAACAGGGCCAGTGGCAACACTGGGAAAATTCAGTAATTGTCAAGAACCATTCCCAGTGTGCTATCCATTTTGCAGGAGGAATACTGGCCACTCCAGGGACCTATTTCAAGAATATATTAAACACTAATGTCACACACAAATAATGAGCCACTCAAAAATATGGCTTCATGCAAAAGCAAGCTAAACAATTTTTTTCCTCCCCTTCTACAAAGCATTTTCAAATATGCTTGAAGTCACACAAAAATATTAGAGATTACTTTTCAAAAAATGATAATATATACCAAAACTTGCAAAAATACATTCTGCATTTGTTTAAAGGAAACTTAAGGTAGTACCAGAAGGTGAGGAGCCCTTAGAACGAAAAATCAGACACGGAAGACAAGTTTTGCAAATAACTAATAATTGTAGGTTTGGTCTTATTTCCTCCCACTATACCTCCAAGTGTGTTTGTAATCCAGAAATAAAATATAAGGTTAATAGAAGAGAGAGACTGATCCATTCATATTTTTGAGCAGTATGTAATAATTCTGATTTCTCATTTAGCACTCTTATTTCTTCTACGTAATAATAAATACTGCTCATAATTTATGGCAACAATACTAAAAGAAAAACCACAAGTACTTCTTAAGTGCTTTATGATTCCTAAGTTTACTATGAATTTAACAGATACAGTCAACAAATAACATATTTCAACAAAATTTTAAGATCCAGATTCCACGGGAGCAGGAAACAAGAAGAATGCTAAGTTACTCTGACTTTGTTGAAAATCCCAGTCTAACTTCACCAAAGCCATACAGAAATTAGAATTTGCCTCCCTGGTGAAAACCTGCACTCTTAAATGTGTAAATCAAAATACTACTTGAAATAGTTCATTAAAAGGGAAGTTTCAGCTAAGCAGAAATCTGACTTGGGTTTCTTCAATGTGGAGAGAGGTTACTATGCCAAATGCAGCTAACAGACGTGGGTACACATAAGCACATGTTTTAATTTCATTTTATCACATGAATAATCCAACTAAAGACAATGAAATTATCCTTGAAGTTTGAAGCAAGCGTATGCTGAAGTGCTGTCTTGGTTCAAAAACTCTCAAAAGACTTGACAGTCTAAATAGTTTTTTAATTACTTTTAAAGCATAGGTCATGTATTGCTGAAATGTTACAATTTCAGGGGTTTTTATACTCTATAAATGTTTTATACAAGCATTAGACAACACGTGTTTCAGGAACTAATTCACCCTTTTGTTTTCCTTCCCTGAGGAAAAAAATCACTTCCAAGTTATTGCTAAAGCAAATTAAATCCTGGGTGTCTGTTTTATTTATTAACTGCATGATAATAACATGAGGCATAATACATTTGTGAGAGCCCTTCTCTACTGAAGTATAATTTCTGAATATAAACATAAAGAGGCTGACAACAATATTCTAGATGTCTTTCTTTCTTGGAACATACATAGGCACACATTTATATTTTCTCCCAAAAAACATGTAAATGATATTGGTGAAATATTTCACAACACCCACAACAAAGACCCATATATAGCTAACATACTTAGTCATTCTCCATGAGTTTTACGTTATTTGAGAGATTTAATAATTTCTTTTACAACGTCACAATAATAACTGTTTTATCTTTTTACACCATAATTATGATTTGGACTATTGCTTTTCTTATTTCACCCAAGCATACCACAACTCATGAATAAAATATGACAACTTTGATAGCATCCATTGCTGTGGGTTCATCCATAACAGGAAACGTGATTGGGGTACTAAGAGCTCCCTTTTACTCCATAAGCTTTTGTTTCTGAAAATAAGCTTTAATTCAAATAGAACTGCTTCGTGTCCCTCCTCTTCTGCATTTCTTGTCGAAACCAGCAATAATGTTTAATTTTATTTTTAATGATTACATTTTCAAGCGATTAGGATGGCACGAAGCAAGGTGGGCAGAATATCCTGTCTCCAGGCATTCACAAGACATCAAAAAACATTAAAAGCAATGCCAGTATCAGAGAACAAAAAGCTAAAGCAGAGGACATGACTTAAATATGAGAGAAATGCTATTATAAAAGCAAAGCTCTTTTTTTTCTGACTCCATAATTAATTACAATGAAGGAAACCTAAATTTCTTCCACCATTTCCCAAACAAGATCACTGTAACTAATACTGCAGGGTCCTCCTACCACAGCCTGTTAGTACATTCCCTGAAAAGGAAGGCTTGGGATAAATGCAATATATGAGGTTTCCAAATCATCAGCATTTACCAAATTATTCTACAAATATCATGTTTTAAGGCTGTGCTACTTCGCTTTTCAAACAGCACGATGAGCATCTGTGGAGACCTTCACAGACCATGAAAAATCATGACACATACACACACAAATCCCACTCCTCTCCCACACATCTTGGCTTTATTTTCCCCAGTCCCCAGGAAGAGGCTTTAAAATTTCAGAATTATTATTCACAATGAGCTGAAGTAGAGAGAGAGAAACAGAGGATGATATGAATGCCATCTGTACAGTCCATCTTAGAAGCAACAAGTATTTAAACTCCAAGATCCAGTTTTTGTATGTGTTTCACTCTTAGAAGACCTTTATGTTATGTATATCTTTATGTTACATTCCAGTTCACAAAAAGTTTTTAAAAATTAAAGATGTAATGGAAGGGGGCTACACAATACAGAACTAAGCTTTACAAAAAAAATTTACCTCCTTTGGAAGTGTCTGCTCCCACAGATGCCAAACAGAAACCTCAGAGCTTCAGAGGGAGGAGTCACCTGTATGTGCAAGGGAAGCCAGATTCCAAAACAGCCCCTGCAGCTGCAGTGATCCTGTACAATTTTTCCTATTTACAGTACAGGGGACCCACAGCAAGCTCAGCTGTAATTTAAGAAATGTTACCACAAAGGAGGGAGGATGGGGGACAGAAAAGCTGTAATGAAAGACTTTTAGGAAGCAAAACCAATTCTGAGCTACAGTACTTACTGCTCTAAAATAGTGATTCAAAGATCCCTGTCATCAGAATTACAGGACCAACTATTTTAGCAGATATGCAGCCTATAACTAAGGATATCATCCCATGTTGGAGTGGGCATCAGGTACCAAAACCAATTTTTGCCCTTTGTCATGGTTTGACACTGGCACGATGCCAGCGCCTCCATGATAAATGTACCTTTTTAAATAATTGCTGTGAGATGTGATCAGGAACAGAGCAGAGCAGGCCCAAACTTAGTAACAAAGGAAAGAACTTTATTAAACTACTACTACTATAAAAACTACAAACACTAAATCCTGGATGAAGACTTTCTAAAACACCCCTCCTCCCCCCACCTAATTTCCTAACAAACTCAACAGTGAGACACCACCCAGGATCCTGATCAAGTTGCTACCCTTCAGATATTCAAATACTCAATCTTTCAAGGGAGACAGGAGTCTCTCTTGTGCCACAGACTCCCCAGGAAACACAATTGCCACCCTTGTGTTTCCATGTCACACATGGCAACCGCCCGGAGAAAATCTGCCATGGTGACACTCTCCTTTCCATGTCACACTGCTCTCACCACCGTGCATGGACAGACTGCTCATAGGGCTCTTTTAAGGATGCTTTGCCGTGGACCAAAAGAGACAACAGCTCAGTTTCTCATTTTGGGACTACAGTCCCCCCCATTTTCCCCTGGGGCTGAGGGTTCAAGAACAGAGGTCTTCTTCTCCTCTTCTTCTTCCTTGAAGATAGAGGGCCTCTCCACACCTTCTCCAACTCTCCTCTGTTCTCTCTACTCCTCTGCTGGTAATCACTGAAACAGGTCTCTTGACCCACCAACGCACCCCCCTAAGTGCCTCTTCTGTTAGGAGAATTTGGTTCAATCTATGGCTAACAAGAAAAGTCCAGCCACAAGCCACTCCATCATCTCCTCCCACTCAAAAATTTCCTCTTCCAACATCTCAGATCCCAGACTGTCTCTCTTCTACTTCAAATCAAAGAGGAGTAATATTTTACAAAGCCTTCATTTCTCAGGAAAGGGTTAAAAGTTCAGACTCCCTGGACGGCTGATATCTCTGCCCAGCAGCCGATTCCCAAGGCCAAGGCTGGGCGCCTTCCCCCCCCCCACCTCCTTCTCCTCCGCGCCGGCAGTTACAGGTGCCGTCCGGACTCCCAGTCTCTTCCCTCTGAGGGGGGAATGACAAAGGCATCTCCGCTTCTCTCCACCCTTCCGTCCACAGGAGCTGGCTCGGTTCCAGTCCTTCTACCCCTCGGCTCACCTCGACCAGGCCGCATGGCTTCCCCTCCCCCACCCAGCCCCATGCCTGGGCAGGGGAGGTCTGCACTGCACCCTGACCGGAACCAAGAGAGCGAGCTCTTGGGAGTTCCTGCTTTTAACCCGCTGTGTTCTCAGAGGTGTATCCCTATCTTCAGTGGTCACTTCAGGTGCCAATATCTAAACTTGACCACTGATTGGTTTGACTCAACTTCCTGAAAAAATCACTTCCATGTCAAACCACGACACCCATTCTATTAAAAAAAATAAAAATCTAATGCACTCTGTATCTTTGAATAGGCCACAAAAGGCAAGACAATCACATGATATAACACCATAAAACCAGCACAGTATGACATGAATACTTCATGCCATTTATGTGGTGAAAATGAAAAAACAGCAGCAAAAATGTCCCCCCTTGTGTGCCATTTATACACCCACACCACAGGTTAGGTTGTTCTAGAATTTGGCATAGAAGAAGTAGGTTGAGGTCTCAAGTAGCATCTAATCTTTATTCTTGATAGATAGTTCAAGACAGCAGGATTTTTCACCACAGTAAATGGTTCCTTCATTAGGCCTGGTTGTATATGCCTTTGTGTACTTCTTTAAGGTATAAAATCTCAAAAAGAAAACTCATGAAAGTAATTTCAAATAACACCACTTCCTTTTAGGCAAAAGATGTAGCTGTGTTTAGAAGTAATTTAATCAAGTAGGCCAAATGTAAATATTTTGCTCAATTATTAACAAGTTTCTACTAAAATTGGTTTAAAATTTAAGATATCACCACCCTTGGGGTCAAAATACACAATAATAAGCCACTTTGTTTCATTGCCTACAGTAAGAACCCAATTATTGAGCAGTGCTCTTCCCATCCTCTGCATTTCAAGCAGCTTTAGCTCAGCAGTGCCCTACCAATGCTCCAGTTCTGCCCTCTTTTAATGCAGCATCTGTCCAGCAACCCAGAGCTGCAATATGAGGTGCAGGGGCTTGGGCAGGATTCTTTACCCAGGACCACTCAGGGACTTGCCCCAAGGCAGCACTACTCAGGTGCCAACTCTGCTTCACCCCAACTTCCCACAGCTCTGACAAGCACCTGGGCCCATCTGACAAGATGCTATGGAATATTCTTACTCCACTCTAATACTTATTTACTAAATAAGGAGCTAGTTACAGTATGGTATGGCTTAAGAGTATCCGTTTGCCAAAATCTTTGCATGAAAAAGACAGTTTTTGTTGTATTCTTATTTTGATGAAGATACAAGACAGTCCAACCATTAGTCCTGCTTTTATCTGAGTTACTTTCACTGTAAGGACCAGATGCTCACATGGTGTGGAACACCCTTACTAGCAGTATCAGAAACTAATTTCTGCATCCCCATCTCAGCCCATTAAAGAGCAAAGAACTTTTCTTCATTTTCTGCTTATCTTCAAGACAGGACTTTGTCAACAAGTTGCCAGAAGTTTTCAAGGCTTTTAGCACACTATAGAAGTATTTATCCCACTTCCCCTCTGTACTTCCCATCGTAGCAAATGAAAATAGATAAACAGCACAATTATTGTCTCCCAGGAAAGCAAAAATAACTGTCAAGGACAGAGGCAATGTGTGCTCAGAACTCTCTCGTAATCATGACAGACATTATGGGAAATCCAAAAAATGTCAAGTAACAGAAGGCAGCATGACAGCATTCAGGACGGGGGAAAAAAAAGGTAAAAGTAGAAATTGGTCACTGTTGTTTAATGTGACTAGGTTTCTATTTTAGTCTACACTTACTTGGAAGCAGGGGGCAGGGGTGTTTGAAACAAGAGAATACTGAAGGACAAACTCAGAAATTATTTACAAGCTATACCTTCACATCAATATGTTGGATAAATTTTACACCTAGGCAAGTTTCTAACATAATTCAAACATTAAACAAGGAACAGCCAAGACAGGATGGATATATAAGAGTATTTTAAAAACTACCTCTGGGAACTAACAAAGTTAATAGTACTTTATGTATTTTCAAAGCCTCAAAGCATTGTTTAATAATTATGTCTCAAGTGATCTTTAATTTCCTCCATTGAAAATGATTCATCTCACTCAACTCTTCCTTCCTAGCTCATTGTATTCAATTCCAGATTATTTCTCTGTTCTGAAAATGGTTTTTGCAATGGAAAAAAGCCTCACTTAGACTAACAAGTAAATGGAAAGAAAAAAACTGTATTGTTTATACAAAATAAAATATTACCTATATTAAAAGATTAGCTATATTAAAAATATAGATACATAATTTATAAGTTAGGCAGATATTTGAATTAAAGTATCACAGGAAATCCTTGCTCAATCCTCTGGGGATGAATATTCCAAAACCTTTCTTAATTACAGGATCACACAGCCAGTGATCACAGGTCACAGTCAGTGCACAAAGGAAAGAACAAAGAGTAAAAACTATTTAACAAACAAGGATCTTAAGTTCTGCTTTATTTTTATTGCTTAAGACTCACCTTGAACAGTAAATCCACCATATTCAAATCCTTCTCTGAAGGCAGAACACACCAAGCTAATTACCCCAGCACAGTATTTGAGCCTTCTACAAATATTAGTGAATTCTCTATATCACTGTTGTTAGAGGAATGGGCAGTTTTACAGCAAAAGTAAGGTTCTAATTCACTAATACAAACCCCCACATTATCCAAGCTGCATCCTCCAAAAGCACTTGTTAAATAGAAGTACACATCACGGGTACTTTACAGCAACACCAAATCTAAACTTTCTGTGCTTTTCCTGATTATGCTGCCTTAATGCTGCCTGTACCATAAGCAAACCTTCACCTAATCCTGCTCTCCTGGCCCAAGTCTTTGTGTTTCCCATCCAGCCACAGCCCTGTGCCTCTCTCTCCAGGCTGCTTCTCCAGCTGCTGTGCACAGTTCCCCTTACTACAATCCCTGCACCCCTCTTCCCCGTCCTCAAGTTAAAGTCCTTGTATTGTCCTTGTCACAATTTGCCTGCTTCCTTCTTGGCCTCCAGCTCCTCCACCCAGCTCTCCCCTCACCAGGCCCATCTGAGGCCATTTCCTGGCCCTGCCTGTCAGAGCTCACCTCATCCAGCTCCTTCCACCTGTGTGCCCAGTACCAGCCTGTGTCCTGCTGGCTCTCAGGGGAGCCTGCTCATCCCAACCACATCCTTGACACTTGCACACTCGGTCCTTGGTGCTACACTTCCAGCTTTGAGTCCCCCTCATTCCCAGCTTCTACAGAGGGAAGGCGTGAAAAGCAGGGAAGGAAGGGGTAAAAGCAGGACAAGCACTCAAGACCCCATGAAGAGATCAAGGCCTGCTGATGGACACAAGCCCAGAAACTCTCTCCATCAGGGAAGTCACACTTTCCTCCATCCTGCTGGGTGCCATCAGTCCAGCTGTTGGCATCCTATTTAAATTTTTATTTTAGCAGTGCTTCACAGAGCAGCTCTGACAAAGGGCTAAGACCTCTGTCAACACTCTAGGATGGAGGGCAGCTGCCACAGCTCCTGAGGAACAGGCTGGAGCTGGGAAAAACAGGGGAACATCATGGGAACAAGGGATGAGTGTGGAGCGCCAGGGAGGATCCCATTCTCCAAGAGATGGGCTGGGCCCTATTTCTCACAACTCCCCAAGCCTCCTTCATAGGGACAGACACACACTGGCAGAAGAGGTGTCCATGGTTGCCTTCAGAATCAGCCCTGAAAGCAGATGAGCTTTGAGTAAAGTACCAATTCTGCCATGCCCAGGTGACAGGGGAATTCTCAGAAGGGATAACCTCAGTGGAAAGCCAAGAGAAACAGCCAAAATGAAGCACAGAATGCTACCACACCTGAATGTGTGGTAGGGGCAAGATAGGGCATGATAGGGGCAAGAGGCTGACCCACACCTCACGAGTCAAGGTGTTTTTACTGACACATACAAAGGTTTTTTATCTGATGGCAGCTGCCTCTCCATGAACTCACGACCCTTGTTGGAAAGGAATGTTTGTTTTGTTTTTTCACCAGGTATTGCCCACCATCACTTGGAGCCTAGGACAGGCAACATGGGATTAAACCCCAAATATACCCACTCCTATAGGAACCAGAGCAGGCCTACACAGTGTGGCACATCAATGGCAAAATACCTCACTCTGACCTTTAAAAAATAAAATAAAAGCCACAGGTTCAAGGAGCTTGTAGAGTTTCCACAAGGATAAACCTCTGGTGAACTGCAGGACACCTCTGTGAGGGGACATACTGTTGGTTCTGGCCAGCCCCACCTCAGAGAACAGCCCAGCAGCACCTCAGGCAAAGTGCATTTTAAAAGGCAAAAAAAAAAAATCTTGTCCAGCTGGAGGGGGGCAGCTGTGCAGGCACAAAACCAAGTGATGGTGGGCAATACCTTGTGAAAAAAAATAAAAATAAAACAAACATTCCTTTCCAACAGTGCAAGGGTCATCAGCTGCTTTGCCAACTGTCCCAAAGCATTTGGAGGAGGGGGCTGCCAGCAGCCTTGGGTATGCCCAGAGGCTCTGCACCAAAAACCCTGGTGTTCCCACCAGATGGGATATTTGGATACACCACCATGGAAAAGGTACTAGAGCTACTCTCTCCTGTGACAGGGAAGAGAAGGCAGAACTAAGATTTCCAGCCACCATGTTTTGCCTTCCTAATTTTTCTGCTGCTGTAAGATTTCTACTCTGTAAAAACAATACTGCTGATACTTAATATTTGCTATAAATGTAGCAGGAGAGATCCCACAAAAAGCAATGACTCTTGTCTCATTATCTCATGTAAAGAGGGACTGATGCCTGAATTCCAAAATTAAAGTTTATCTCTCCTACTCACTGCAGACCTCCCACCACCTGCCCCAGGAAGAGCAATGACATGTTTCCTCCCTGAGCTGTTATCTACTCCCTCTCATCCAGTCCCTGGATATTTTCTGAGCTCTGCAGCTCACACATATTGCACATCATGCTGGCATAACAGAGTTTAACCCTTCAAGTGGACTAAAACCTTGGCCATAGCACCCAGACCACTGAGACTGAGGGTGAGAAGTTCAGCACAGATGGACAAAGGCAGCAGCCATCACCTGGTCTTGGAATTCAGTGAGCACAGCTCAGTGCTGAGCTGCTGCCCCCAAACACAAGAAGCATATCCTGAAGACTGTCCTACCAGAGGCAGAGGTATTTTATTCCTGATAAAAAGGGTGTGTGCCAGCTCCTGATGACAAGATCAATTTAGGCAGTTGTTCTTATCCACCAGCCTCAAAACATGGCAAAGTTGGCCAGCATTCAAAGCTCTTTCAGTTCAGCACTGCAAAACCTGACATCTTCGACTGAGATTCCTGGAGTGTAATCTGGAAACACTTCTACTCTTTAAGTGAGGAATTAGTCTTAAAAAAGCCAGGATTTGTAAAACACTGAAGGAAAATGCCAGCAGAGAGGATTGCACTTCTTCTGGAAGCTCAAGAGTCTTCTGGGAGGCACCTCTACCCGCCTTGGAAGTGCAGCTTTGATCTCTCTTTTGGCCTGAAGCAGGACAGTCCTTTTGTTTCAGGAACTCAATAAGTTTCACTCTTTTTCTCACAAAAACACTGCCTTTCTCTATGCTTTAAGGTACTTGTTATTCTTTCACCTTTCCTGTTGGAGCCACGACTGTACAGAAAAGAACTCGGCAGTCTATAGTACAAAGTGGGAATAAGGAGCATGACTGAACTCTGTGTTGCAGGAGCTCCAGGCCAGGTGTTTCTCTTAAATCCAGAGGCTGTTTAGTAGAAGTCAAGAAACAGTCAAGAACAAAGCACTGGAGATCTCCAGACTTTGAACAGTACTTGGAGGTTTCTTTTGCTGAGTGCGAAACACAGTATATGTAGTAAAAAGACCATTCCTAATTTAAAGGCTAGGTTGAAAAATAGTGCCAGATTACTAGTAAAGGAAACAGCAAAGCCTTTCAGGGGTGGGGGGGAATTGTTTTGTAAGTAAAGGTTTTAAGTCTCTGTTAACTCCAAAGAGATGTTGCAGGAAGAATTAAAAATAAATAGGCATAGCTGACAGGTTGTAAAAGGAATAAAATTTTACTTCCACAACACGAACTGAGCATGGAATAAAAGACCGGTTAAAGTAATCACATCATTTAACAGCTAGGCTAAAAACTGGTCTCAGTCTGCCTAGAAACAGGCTGACCAGTTAACATCCTTTTGCCTTATTTATCATCAGAGCTTTCCTCTGCCACTGAACTCAAGATCCTGGTAAGTCAAAGTCAGGACAAGCCCTACTTTCCTGCTATCTGAAACAGAGAACAGGACTGAGCCCTAGCAAGGGAGCTCAAGGTTTCTTAATGTACTATTTACAATATATATTATTTACATTAATTGTATTATCTACAGTTTACAGTATAATCCTGTTCTGATCCTGTTCATTTTTCATGCCTGTAACATACCAGTTGGAGATGTCTTATATTCAGTGTTTGTAAGATGTTATCGTAAGGCATGTTATCATTAAGTGAAAAGTTCATATTTTCAGTATATTTCAGTATATTTCTTTGAGACTTTCAACCCACCCCCACAACCATTTCCTTGAATTCATTGCCCTCCTGGCTGGAGGTGAGAAGATGTGGGTCAGACATCAGGGTCTTGGGTGCCCCATTCCCCAAAAGCACCCATCAAGAATCTCCACTCACCCTCCTTTGCCCTTTCATGCTAGAACAAATCATCTGCCTACAAAGACATCATCTCCCATGTTTGTGTGTAAAAGTTAATAAAAGATAAATAATTAAGACACCAGAATGTTATAGATCTTAAAAATCAGACTGTTTGCAGAATTGCAATTATGAGTTATATATCTGCATTTCCTCTAATGCACACTGTCAGCACTTAAACAGCTCTTGTTTTGTTTTTTTTTTTTTTTATTTCTTCATTCCCCTTTCACAGAGAATGGAACTGAAAAATTCAAATAATGAAACTGATCAATCAAAAATACAGCTAACAATCGAAGTCCATGCCCAGCACGACAACTCAGATGACTACAGTTAATTATAGGTTTCTATGCTTTTCTGAATTAGCAACAGATTTGCTTGCCCAAAGGCAACCCACATCTCTCAATTGCCACTTTGGTTCTACCATGCTGTCACACAATTTGCAACAGAGCTGAATTTGTTTCTTAGCCTATAAATCTGTTTCACACAGAAATGTGAGGTTTGGCTGTTCATACCAATATTATTAAAAAATCAGAATACTCCACCAGCTTTACTGGAATGGTCTCAGACTGAAATCAAAAACTCTTCAAAGAAAAGTCTTTCTGCATTTTCTCTAGGATAAATGAAATCATTACATCTCTCCCCAGAAACTCTGTAACAAACAGTATGTGATTTACGGTAAGAGAGCTATCACTGATGAAAAGTCAAATTTAAAATAATATTTTCCTTTTTTTGTTCATATTGCCCCCATTTTTCATTTCCTCTTTTTGCCTCTAAAGGCAACTGAAAGAATGCTCAAAACTTACAGAGTTTTCTCTTTCAAATAGTTTAATTCACAGAAAAATAATTGCTTGGGAGAATTCCATATTTTCCTGGACTTACTCTGGACACAGAACTGTCCGGATTGGGAAAATTACCATTTCTCTACCTCCAAGATGTAAACTTGCTGGAACACACAAAAGAACACTCTCAGTTTGAACAGCTCCAGTACAGTCATTTTAGAAAATTCATCTCACAAGACAGAAAATGTTCCACAAGGAGCTTTTATGTAAGCTCAGAGCCCCAATACATGCTGTCAAAGGTGGCAGGCAAAACTGTCATTGTGAAAACCACATGCCAAAGAACATACAAACTCTTTTCTCCTAAGCTAGGGAATCCTCAGCAGTGAAAGGCTGCTAAGGAAGAGGTCTTCTTATGTGGCTCCATGTGCAGCAATCGTCCTGCCAGGTGCTGCCTGCCCAGAGGCTCCAAGGCCACACTGGAGCAGTGGGGCACAGCAAGGCACAGCACACCTGACCTGCTCACACGTGCTAAGGACTAACCAGAGCAGAGCTGTGCTGAAAAGGACCATGCCTTCCAGGCTGGAATAGCTTCTCCAAGAGGATACAGTAATTTTGAAACCAAGTGCTAACTTCCAGGCTCTTCTCTCCTCTGGGAGTGTCATGTGGGACCATGGGGTTTTTTTATGGATCTCTGTGGAAGAAAGTATTACTTCTATCTTAGACATAGCAGTTTCCTATGCACTCTAAGTTTCATACTGGCTTTACTGTATGGCAAGATAAAAACCAAAACTGAGTACCTCCTGGTTCCAGCCAAAGGACATGGCCCACAGCCAGACTGTAACTGTAAAGTCACCTCTGCTAGTAAAAGGGAATCCATACAGCTGCCAACACACTGCTGACATTTAGCAAATAACAGATAGGAACAAGAAGGGAAGAAGACAACAGGGCAACTTCAGACTTCCATCCCAGCTGAATGGAAGGCCTTCAGCAAAGGCCTTCAGTCTTCTCACGACCCAAGGGCTGATGAGCTTTACTGAAGAGAGTAATTTTCCTGAGCCACCTTCCAGGAAGTTTTACACTAAAGGCGATACTCAAGAAGAGGGCTATTCCCGTGTGCATTAGCAAAAAGCATTTCTGTTCTGCAAATTAAAAAATGCTTTATGTACCTAACTACAGTCTTCATATTATTTATTCATTTCATATTGTGAATGTTTGTTTATTGCTTCCCATGAGCATCTATCTTTCAGCTTATTTATTCATATGGATTTTGTAAGTTCCACCTTTTTTACACCAGTCCTAAGTTCCCAAACTACAGATGGATGACTCCAAGGAGAAAAGAACAGAATATCCAAAACATCTTCACGATTAACCTGTCAAAGCTACTTTCCATATCAGTGGTCTCAATCCAAGTCCTGACAAACGCATCTCGGACTTCTTCCCTACAGCTCTGACCACCAGTCTGTGAAAACTCACCACAACTCACATTGCAACTCATCTGCGTGGAATAGCAATTGGAATTATTAACATATTTAAGTCACTGCAGTCCTTAGAGGAATGACTATAATATTATTTGTCCATTATACACAACCATGGACTCGGGGTATCAAGAGAAAAGAAATTGATATCTTTAAATGAAAAGAATCAATGCCGCTCTTCTGGACACTGATTTGGGAATCAGTGAAAATTAAGCTACTTGTTGTATCATAAAAGACAGTAAACAAATCCTGAGGTGGTCTCCAGAAGCAGATCTGCTCTGACTCCTAAACTGGCCTTGGCCAGATAAAGAATGAATTAAGATTACAGACCCACTTTCCTTATTATTTTCAGTAAAGTCAGCTAGCACTGCAGATCCAGAACTGAAGCTAAATCAGATCATAATCATTTGCCTCTAAAAACAGCTACAGAAGACAGATAAGAAAAAGGGAGACACTAATATGCACACTTCAACATTGACTAAAGCACAGTAAAGAAAAAACATAGGAAGCCTGTAGAGGAATTTCTGAGAGAAATGGGTCACAGTCTAGATGTGCGTGATTTATATGTTCAGAGTGAAGGCTGAGCTACCCCCGCCTAGGCCTCAGATATAGGCCTCGGTGAAGCCTTGAAGCCTGTGGCGCAGTTAAGAATAAGTTTGTGGCGCAGTCAGAAATTATGTTAAGGTATAACAGAAAGTACTGAGCTATCTAGGTGTGAATTAGTATAGGTCTGCAGTGTGAAACTTTAGCCACCTTAAGACAGGAACAAACAATGTTTGCTTGCCAATGAGAGTGTGCTCATGATTGTAAACTATCTAGAAGTGTATAAAAACTACTGTCTGTAAATAATAAAGGGAGAACATCGGATTAACCATATTGGTTCGGATCTGCGTTTGTTCCTGTCCAGCTCACCTTTTTATTTTTGGTCCCTGCATCAGAAGCCTCCACAATAAAAATGTTTCCAATAGTGCTTTAATTCACATGTTAATCTCAAGTCATATAAATGTCTTTCCTGCCTAATTAGCATATTGTAGCAACTCGGTGCTTCCATCCCATGGGACACTGTCCCTTAATCTATACCTTATTTAAATACATTGTAAACTACATCCAGAATTTCACTCAGTAAAAACAAAAAAGAAACCCCAACATCATTTTCAAACACTTCACAAACTTTATGTTAGAATACTTAATGAAGAGGGAAAAAAAAAACACATAGTGACTTATCTTGCCATTGATCCTCAGCATGGGCACTTAAATACAAAACTGTTCTATTTGGCCCCTTTAGCAGTTTTCACAAAGTTAATGAAAGACTTGTTACATTACCAATCAGTGTTAACACATGAAATGCCTTCTCATAGTTACACACCTTTAGCTATGTGTCTCTCTACATGTATATGATCACAGAGAAAAAAACCCACAAGTCCATCCATTGGAACCACTCTGACATATTTAGTGAGAAATAAATACTGGGGAGTATTGAAAAAGTACCCACAATTCCCTTGCAACTACCTGACAGCACACACACAAAAAAATAGCATCTGTGTTTCAAGAACTAATTCCAAGAAACAGAAATAAAAGAAAGCAATACTTAAGTAAGACCACCATTACAGGAAACCACTTAAGCATCAAAGCTCTCCCAAGCTCATGCAGACAGAAGCAAGATAAGAAAATCGAGGATGTTTCTCTCACCTTGGAATAAAAATGCTCTGCTGGCATTGTGTAGTCCTGACACTTGTGTTACCCCCAGGGTTGTATTCACCAGATCCAGCTCTGTGATGATATCAATTTGTAAGTCAGGATCCATTCCAAATCCTACAGCTGTTAGAGGCAGAGAGAGTTAGATCAATTTTTATTTCAAATCAGGTAATGGAAAGAATAGAGAAGAATATCTAGCACAGACATTTCTAGTACCTTCCCACTCACACTCACACTGTACACAGTAATTACTTACAAGACAGTAACTGTGCTGCAGGAAAGAGAATATAGTCTATTCCAAGTCTTTCAATTAAGCTATTTTCTTCCCAGAGATTTTACTGTACACTTGTTAAAACATTCTAAAACTGATACATTTATCCAGTATCTTCAAAAGACTAAAGAGTAATAAATAAAGAAAAGCATAACCATGAGAGAGATTTGCAGCATTCCTCTCTTGGCCACACTATTTCCAGGCAGATGTAAGGACTGAAAACTTCTCTCACATTTCCTACCTAGCTGTGACTAACTGACCAGGCCCACAGCTCATCACCTAAATGTAATCCATTTTCCCAACTAGACCAAAGGAGCATGGAGCAGATACGGTAGCAGGGCAAAGAACACCCTACTTTAGACTAGGAGCCTTGGGTGACTCATCAAGGTATTTGATACTGCTTCTGAAGCACACCTCTGCTGTTGCCAAGGCCCACATTCACTCACTCCAACCAGCTGCAGCACCTCTGGGCTGCCGGAGCACCTACTGGAAAAGCAGAAACCTAAACCTGAAATTCATAAAAGGCTTATGCCCAGGAAAAGCCTGGATACTATTCAATCTGGTAGAGACTTGATGGGATTGGCATAAAAGACACAGACTCCAAAAGTTTGAAAATGCTATATTGAAGAGTGCAGGGCAACTTGATGGTTAGCACACCAAATTCATCAAACATAGCTCATTTTTTCTAGGGATGGGAAGAGAGCATCCTAACCTCAGTGTTTCTCTCAACACAGCAGTAAGAGTGACATGAAATCTGTGCCTGAGACACAGGTCAAATATCTCATGTGGAATCCAAATACTTTCCTAATTACATTTTTCACTAACATCATTAGTAGTAACAGGCTCCAAGAATGAAATCCTGACACAGCTGAAGTCAATGCTAAAAGTCCCATTGACTTCTACGGAGCAAGGACATTACCTGTAAAGCACGTCCAGATTGATTTCCACTAAGTAGACTTCACATTCAGGTCTAAATTGATTGATTTGTTATTCTAGGACTATACTTCTGGATCATTTAAGCGGCAAGTACTCTAGTTTGATTCTTTGAAAGGCTGTGAGAAATTACTGAGGTGTACAGAACGAACAAGAAGTTATATATACTAGTCATAAATCTTCTGTACTTCAGAACTTTCTCTTTTCCTCAAGGATGAAAAGTTGATGGAATAACATGTTGTACTAACATAGAGGATTCTACTCCACAAGGGACAGAGCATTAAAAAATACTGAAAATACAGCTTTAGGAGGTCTCTAGCAACCTTACTCTACAAGGAAAATTAAGATCTAGAGGCATCTGATGGAACTGAAGCTCCAAGAGTGCTGATACATCCACACACACAGTGCTTACACGAGGATATGGGGATAAACACCTTTTTGTAGAAAATTAGAACTGGGAGAATATTAGAAAACCCAGATAAATTTCTCCAAAGGTAAAAACTTCCCAGATAATCAGCAACATCATTAGGCTTTTTGTACTAACTTTAACTTCCACCGTAGGCACTCAGGCACTGAATGATCACAACTGACACTGTCCACACTGGTGGACTAAAAACGCCTTCCTCTCCTGGAATAAAGGCCAGCACCAAAAGAAGAAAGGACTTGTTATTCCTCTAAGGTTTTCATTCAGCAGAAAAGCAGCACAATGTAAATTGTGTGAACTTACCTATCAGCAAAGACAAGTGTTTGCCATCCCTGTGAGAAACAGCGTATGCTGTCCCTCATTAGAAAGGGGTTACATCTATTTAGATCAGCAAGAATCTACTAATATGAAGGGAGGTCAAGTAAGTACTAAAACTTGCTTAACAGAAAGGACAGACTGTGTTCAGCAAGACAAATCTCAAACCCATTAAAGTAAGTGAAAACTCTGTCACAGCCATCAACAGGGTGGGGACAGAAACCACAGTGAGCAAGTACAGGCACTCCCATAAATCACAGTAGCTCCACTGTTCTATTAAAGCTGTTTATTTCACCCTGAATACCCAAGGCTCAACAAGTATACATCACTGTAGCTCCACAGGCTTTGATTTATGCCAACAAAGGATCTGTGTGACAGCTTCAGTGTGTTCTCTTCCAGCTTTTAAAATACTTTGGAAAGCAGAGGCCGTTTCTTGTGTGACAGTAACTATTTAGCAAGAGCCTACACTGCTTTAAATACCTAGTAATTTCCCTGAGCTGGGTCTTCAAAAGGCAGCAGGCACTCAAATCCAAGTTAATAATTAATAAACAACAAATCAGCAGCTTCAATATGATAATCAAGTCTCCTTTTCCCCTATGGTCACCCCCAGTCTATCAGAAAGATACCACATGCATATCAGCCATGCCTGCATCTAGTATTTTATGCTGTCTCTCTCCAGGGGAACAAGTAGCTGGAAATGCCATCTCTTTCTGAAGTAAAAATTAAGCATCAAGCAGTCTGCTCTCACTGGAGAGCTGTGCAATGCCTGGGCCCGATTCTGGATGATGTTTCTTTCAATTCCTATTTAAAGTAATTGGGCCATTCCCCTTAAATCAGTGGCTTACACAAGCAACAGTCCAAATGCTTCAGGCAGGTGGGCGGGAGTAGAAATCATCTCAGGACTTGGTGGATTCAGCCCAATGTGAACTGAAGGCACTACAGTAGATTAGAGGATTAAGCCATATCATTATGAATGATGTCACTAGGAAATCCCTAAAAGAAATTAATTCTCCCTTACAGCTCTGACAGCTTTTATTCTCTGCTTCTGCCTTTATCACTTACACCCAAGAACCAGCAATCATGCCATGCTCCATCTAGCTAATGTGCAGCCATGCAACATATGCAGCACATTTATGATCTCCTCGGCATGTGCAACATACTGTTTGGGGATGGAAAAACTTTTACTTAAAGCACATGCAATATAATCAAGCCATTTGCACATACGCACATGAAACCAATAAAATGGTAAAGAAGAGGCATTTTGCTCTCTCCTCTCACGTGAAACCAATAAAATGGTAAAGAAGAGGCATTTTGCTCTCTCCTCTCACAACTTCGATGGCAATTGTTGCACATAGAGAACTTTTAGAGTAGTAGAGTTTTGGGTCCTGTTGACCATTTAAAATCTGTATGCATTATCAGGGGTAACACCACTATAAAAGTGACTGGTTGTTATTTTCTTCCAACTATTTTTATGCCGCATCTCTCTGCAGATTTTGATGAGGTTATAATTACTATAAGAATTTAATTATAAAACATTAATTCCTTTGCACTTTTGACAATTGTGCCGGGTGGTTTCCCTGAGAACAGCTACAAGCAGCAAGGAGAAACGTGCCCCTCAGCAGCTCCAGGCGAGGAGGAGCGCTACTCGGGGACCAAGAACAAAGCCTTCGCAAGGTACAAGAAGCGGTACCTGGGTCGCGCAAGGCTGGAGAGATAGCGGAGCCGGCAAGGCACTAGCTGGAATAACGCGCTGGCAGTCGCATCACGCCCATACCGCCGCGCCCCCCGCCCGGTACCGCGGACAGCACCGCGCACCGCCCAGACACGGCCCCGGCCGCCCGCCGCGCACCGCCCGCCCGGACCCGCGCCGGCCGCCGCTGCTGAGCTCCCCGTCCCCGCGGGACGCAGCCCGCACGCCGCTCTCGCAAAACTTTCCCACGCCTACCCCCGGCCCCTGCGGAGCGGCCGCCCCGCCGGGAACGAGCCCGGCTGCGCCCCCGCGGTGCCCCGCGCCCGCTCCGCTCAGCGCAGCTGAGGATGCGCGACCCCGCCGCGGCGGCGGCCGGCACGGCCGGGGCGGCTCCCGCTGCCACCGCCTCCCCGCAAAGTTTCCGCCGGCCGCCGGCGTACCCCGGGCGGCGGCCCCGGCCCTCGCTCCCCGGGGAGGCGGCCGGGGCGGACCCCACCCCTTCCACGGAACCCGGCCCCGCGGCCGCGGCCCCGGCCCGGCCCGGCCCGGCCCGGCCCCTCACCTGCCCCGGCGGCGGCCGCACACGCCCAGAGGAGCAGGAGGAGACCCATCGGCGCGGCGCGGCGCGGGCGGCGACGCCCGCTCGCTCCCTCCCCGGCCGCCGGCAGCTGCTGCGGAGCCGCAACGAGCCCAGCGGAGCCGAGCGCAGCCTCGATGCGCGGAGCGGCTCGGGCAGGAGGCGGTGGCTCCGCCCGCTGCCCAGGCGCGGCCCCGACGCCCCCGCAGCGGGGGCTCCCCCGCCCGCCCCCCGCCGTGACGCGCGGCCCCCCCGGGCCTCGCCAGCGCCGCCGCCCGGCCACGGCCGCGTTCCGAGCGGAGCGGCCCCGGGCGGGAAGCCCCGCGCTACGCACCGGCCCCGCTCCCGCAACGGGAACCTCCCGAGCGAGAGGGGTCGGCCGCCCGCTGCGGCCCGTCCGGGCGGATGCGAGGTGCGCGGCGGCTCCGGGGCACCTGCCCTTTCTTCCCGTGCCTAAGAATCAACCCTCATTAACTATTTACTCTTAGTAATAATTTATGCCACGTATGAAGAAGCAAAAAGTTCTGAGGTATGATGCAGAAATCTGGGCCGTTCCTCAGCTTCTTGCAGGTCCTTGCTAAACTCCCTTAACTGTGCTTTAAACCTCTAACGTGATAAAGGGAGGTAAAGTATTTAAAGATACTCGAGAGCCATATGAATATCTGGTCTGATAGTTGTTCTAAAACCTGTCTTCAAGTATTTCTTTGCTCCAGCCTTTTAATTTGGCTTGGTGCTTGGCAAGGAGCACACTACCACATGCCTCTGTTATATGCAATACTCTTCCCTGCAGAACACCTGATTTAATTTCGAAGGACAGTTTACTGGCCCCAGATGATGTTCCCACCCTATCGAACAGGAGCAGAGTGAGATTTCCAGCTGATCTACAGTTGCAAGCCCCAGGATCGTCCTCTCTTCTGCTTCCCCTCATTGTGATTTTGTGTTGCACAGTGCAAATTCCAGCCATCTTCAATGTTAAATAGTAAGCTGCACATTTGGACAAAGTTAGGATAACACCATAAAAATCACGCCCATCTTAGGGGTGCAGTTGGATTCATACACATTTACATTGGCAAGAGCAAACAGCCTGACTTGGTTGCCTAATTACTTAACTAGTGAGATGTCTGGAAACAGCTGTTCCAGGCTGCCAGCAAGGTAATGCACTCCAGGAAACCTCTGGGGTGGCAACTCAGAAAGCACATCAGTAATTTATCTCCAGTGTATCAAAACAACTTTTTTTCTCAAAATGTAACTTTGCAGCTTCTTCCCTTTGGCTAGGGTGCCCCGCTATCAGCCACTGGGCAAGAGGAGGGGTTCACACATGGTATACAAGAGTGTGTGGCTATGCACAGATATTCTATATAACCATAGCAACAGGAGAAAGAGGCAATGGTACCTCAGCATGTGAAGACACACCCCTCTATTCCATCTGGTGACATCAGGGTTCTGCATAGCAGTTACTATCTGATTTTAGAGATTTCTTTTTGGGGAACAGGTCTGTATATCCAATTCCTGTTAGCTTAGATCTGTTTGTGTTTATCTGGTAGTAAAACCAGTTTCTATCTAGACACCAAATTAAATCTAACACAAGTTTTCCGTGTGCCACTTGATGCAGAGCCTTTAGTGGATAAAAAATTTAAACTGGTCATAGATAGATTCTCAAACTGATCTGTTTAACCTAAGCCTGGATTAAATGCTGTTTATAAAATAATTACTGTGGGTACATGCAAAATTTTGCACCATGCTACCAGCTGTAAAGCACAGTTTCAAACACATCTTGAGCAATCTCATGGAAAAGATTATCCTAACCATTACACAAGCAGCTTGGTAAAAAGTGCTCTGAAAAAAGCTGGCCCCACAGTTGTAGTTCTTCCTATAGTCCAGCTCAATGCCCAAATGATCACACATTTGGAGAGCACATATGTTCAGCTGTTCATATGGAGAAAGGATAGGGCAAATGGACGGAAAACAAAAAATCCCCTTCTTGCAGCCAACACTATTCTTACACCTCTCCTAATGGCAACAAATCATCTCCCATTATCACCAGAAAATCTGACTTTTTTATATGTTCTTATGGGAAGTATAAATAGCTGGAAATCCTGACTTCCAAGTAAGAATTAAAACTGTGTTCCTGAGTATTCCTAGCAATTAAAAAAAAAAAAACAAAAAACTGAAGGTACTTTTGCTTTTGCAAGAGTGAAGCATTTGTCCTGGAAACTGAGCTGGATTTCAGCTCAGATAATATTTCTGTGAATATTGTTCTTGCACTTTTTACTGATCATTGAATGCATCTTGGTTTTGACCTAAATTATTGCGAAGCTGCTAACTGTGTGGCGTTAAACTGTTAGTCCTGCCAGCCACAGAGCTTGTGATATTTTGTAGTTTGAGGAAGGATTTTTGAGTAGGCCCAATGTCTCTCTGAACAGTTGTAGGGCTGCCTGCATGCCACAGCTAAAATGCAATTAAAAGCGCTGCTACTGCAAGGGTGTCTGAGTATGCGTGGACTCAGTTGCCAGCTGCACTGCAAATGCTGGGAAACAGCAGTGCTTCCACCTGGGGGAAGAAAAAGAAAAAGAAGAAAAAGAAAAAGAAAAAGAAAAAGAAAAAGAAAAAGAAAAAGAAAAAGAAAAAGAAAAAGAAAAAGAAAAAGAAAAAGAAAAAGAAAAAGAAAAAGAAAGAAAAAGAAAAAGAAAAACGAAGCCAAACACTTGTAGCTCGTGGGGTAGAAAACCACCTCGATTCCCAAATTAGGCTCGAGTCCCTGGAAAGCCTGGCTCCACTTGTGATCCATACGAGCGAAGTTTGCTTTGCCGCCAGTAGAGGGCAAGAATTAGCAGCAGCACTTACACCTGAGTATTGTGAAGAAGAATAGGTGGAAAGGAAGGGGGATTACTGTATGCCATGCTTGCCTTACCCACTAATAAATACTTGTAAAGGACTATATAATCAGTTCAGCAGGCTAGAAGTACCCACTTTAGGGTTTACAATTACATAAGTAACTAGCAAATCCATCAGAGTGAAGCCTTAAGAAGAAAAATCATTTGTCTACTTCTGTCATGTCTACCCAGTCATGGAGCAATACTTACTGCTCCTTTTTTTATTATTTTTAATTCCCAAACACATACTTAGCTAAAGTTTGAAGATTGAGAATCTAAACTAAACTTTACAACTGATTAATCCCTTGGTATAAGATGTGCCCTTCAACCCCCTTGCTGACCGTAGGAATTTCAGCACCAAGAGTAAAATTATTTCAGACTGAACACATCTGTAAGCAGTGTAGTAGAACATGTGTCTGTCTTCCAGCTGTTAAGTAACATGCATTGGTTTAAATTTTGGCCATAGTTATTCCATACAACCAAGTTAAAAGGACATGGATTTTTATCTGTTCCCATGAGTTTAAAGTTTTGATGCAGTAGATGCCTAATGGTGACAGCAAATGATTGTCTCTTACTCCCAAAATCAATGTGTTGTATCATTGACTTACACCTGGTGACTCTGGGAGTTTGGCACATTCTACATGCCTCAGTTTTTCCTCCTGAAAAGGGCATTAATGGCACTCAGCTTTCTCTCAGGACTCTCACGATGCTCGCTGGTAACTTCAGACTTCCCCAAAATGAAATCCGCTTGCACAGGTAATGTGCAAAGAATGACTGTAGTCTTCCATCACCAAGTCCTACCACCTCCTTTACCCACGCTAGCACATTTCAGAGAAACAGGAGCTTAAAGGCAGAACAAAGTGAAGCATCCTGCCACCCAGCTACAGAGCAGTCTTCAGGTTCAGACCCTAGCCTGAAAGGAATCATGCTCTTGGCACAAGTATCTCTTGTGGTGCCACTTTTGATGACGTGTCGGGACATCGTTCTTCAGCTACTGTATTTGGGGAAAGTTTCTCAAAAGCTCATGTCTGCCAACAGTGAAACAGGTTGGACCAGTACCATTTCCATAGCAAGCTGGGAAGGGAAAAACCTGCTTTCCAAATCAGTGTTGTGGCACATGGCAGGAATTCAAACACAAGGTACAATAACACCAGAAGCTTTTCCTTACACTTTCCTTCTTCATTTGCTCATCCTTTCAGCCTCCTTTTTTCATCTCCAGTACATATGAACCTCTCTTGTTTCTAACAGTTTAACAACCTTTAGGATAATTGAATTGATAGGCTAAGAAGGATTTAAACAAATCCAGTTGGTACTCTGTTAAGCAATCAGTTGTTCCACAAGGTACAGAACACTCAATAGTTAAGAAACCAGCCATTTAAATGATACTTGTTTCTGCAGCTGTGCAACATCCCCGTTTCCCAGGAGGGCTGTTTCCAGCTGCTGCTCAATGTTTCTAACAATCAAATGGATCAATTCTGAAGACACCTTAAGTCTGTGTGTTAAGTAAGAATGACGTTTGTGGTGTGTGTTGGGTAGGGAAGGAGGTGGTGGGAAAAGAGACATTTCATTCACCAGGGAAGTTGATATCATTTCTGTTTTAAACACTGGACATTTATTTAGAGTCTTTAGAGCTCATACATTATTGAATAATTTTAATTTATCACATTCAAATATATTATGCAAATATATAATACAATAAATTGCATTTGTACACATAAATACAAAATTTGAGGTAGGGCCTCAAGAATAATGATTTCTGAAATTAACAACATATAGCAACATAATATGTACTACTTGAGATACATATGATGCATTCTTTGTAACAATATATCTTTTGCACATACAGCTAATGAAATAATTGTAATGATCTGGTTAGGGTACAAATCTTTATCCATAGGCAGCAGTACCCCATAGAATGCCTGTAAATATATATATATATTTATATATGACATTACGCAAGTAATTAAGATTTAACCCATCAGCGATGGGTCCGTAATAAAGTGCCATAGGACACAGGGAGCAAATTCTCAGCTGGTGTATATTGTCACAGCTCTAGACAAAGCTGTGACAATTTATACCAGTCAAGTATCTACCTTACAAGGTAATACTACATAATATAAAGGACAGATAACAACATGTTTTAGTCAATTTTCCTAACAATGGAATATAGCTATAAGGCAAATGGTTACCTGAAGATGTATTTAAATGTTATGGGCAAATAAAATATTGCAAGCATTAAGATCCAACCTAGTTCTCACATTATAATAAATCCCTCAGGAAAACCTTCTCTCTTTGGTGATAGGCTGCCTGAGGGTGACAAAGGCAGAAATCCCAATACCTCTCCCCTCCTGCCTCAAGTCACCCACCTGAGCCCCTCAGGAATATCAAGCTCTGACCATTTTCAGGTACGTTATGTGCACACCACCTAATTGCAAACCAAGAAACAAGTGTCTCTTACAACAGCAGAACAGAGAAGCTTTCTGGAATGCCTCTGGTCAAAAAGCTCTGCTGTCTGCAGCCCACAGTCCCTATAAGTCTGTCCTCGATTGCAAGAAGAAGTGGAGCCGCAGAATAGGAAACCAACAGAAGACCATGACTGCTATACATAAACATTGCTTTAACACAGGCAAAAAGAAATCATATTATCCAAATAACTGTACACAATAAGCCAGAGGTATTTAAAATCAATCAGTTGTTGGAATTTGATGGTAAGAGATAGTCACACAGTGTATCAGAAGCAATGATCTTCAGGGTGGAGGCACGTCTAATGTGGTCATTGGAGCAGAAATGAATCAAAAGACTACTTGGACTCAATTGAAACACCATATAAAGACAAACCAAGTCTTTCTCAATTAAAGGTTATTTTGTTAAACCCTTCTTTTGGAAACAAAGTGCTGCCTTGTCTAGCTGAAACACAGGTTTTGAGCATTGCATATTTAAAAACACTGGGAAGACCCCAAAGAATTTAAAGATGGCAAGCATTTGCATTAGGTATAATCTTTAATGCATACAATAATGCATCTCAGCTCATCCAGAAATTCGATTTAATTTCAAAGAAAAATATGCATCATCGTTTCACCAAATTTAAACATTTTTTACTCACAAGATAGATAGATCTGAAAGTACATACATCACATTTTTACTAATATGGCTTTTTCCCCTCCTTTTTCTTCTTTTAAAGATCTTTACTGTTATGCTATTAGTTACTAAATTTATTTTTAGAAAATTATCAAAGTACATGCAAACTTTCCTTAGAACATGGTAAATGAAGTGCATTTCCAAACTTCAAGGTAACTTCTCGTTTAAAGAAGACACTGCTGGTTAATTTAATCTCAACTTTCAGATTTGGACAGTAAAATAATTTAGAAAATGTCTCATGTGACCAAAATAAAACCCTGTCTTTCATATATAGTGAAAACTTCACATCTTCTGTGATTTTTGTATGCATTTCTCCCCTTTTCCAACGGTTTTTGCAAGCCTAGCAATGGGGTCAAAGCTGAAGACAAAGATCAGCTAGCAAAAAAATCACAAACATCTGTTTACAGAGTTTCAAATTCAAGCCTAATCCTGTGCTAATGATTTAGCAGGCACAGGAACAACATCTAAATTAAAAGCAAGCAGATTAATTACTTAAATCATGGAAAGCAATTCATTTACAATTTCATATGCAATCTGGTTTGGTAATCCAAGCCAAAAGATACTATATCCCCGCAGAATTCCTTCAAATTATATCTCTTTCATAACTCAGGTAGGCAGTAACTGACATCCTCACACCAAGGGAACTCTGTGGCAATGTGCAATCCCAGTTCCAAGGCATGCCTTGAGACAAGCCAGTAAGTGAAAGGATTCAGTACTCTCAAACCATTCGACTGTGTTTTCTCTTTTTCAAAGAAGACCAAACATACATATATATGCTGTTGTTTTTAAATGACAGTAGTAGCAAAGACAAATTTGCTTGGACTCCAAAAATCAAACCAAAATGCAAGGGAATCTTGGTCAAGAGAGACCCAGAGTGATTTATCCCAACAGAAACACATAATTCCCAAGAGAGATGCTAACGTAGGTTCCTTTCTGCACCCAGGGAAGGCCCCTCAGCCCTACCCAGACGTGGGAACCAAGCTAATCCTTATGGACCTTCATGAGGCCAAACAGAGCACGACTTCTCAAACCTACCTCTGTCAGGAAAATAAAAGCCAGAAGTAAAAATAGCAAGTCTTTTATTAAAATAGCAGTCAAAGCTGAAGCAAGGGGAGCAGCTTTAAGGCAGAGAAGCTCACAGGAGGGTCCTGTCCTACTGCTGTGTGAGACAGGGACCAACAAGAACCCATAGAGCAGAGATTCGGGGGTCAGTGTAAAATATTGTGGAACCTGCCGTACCTGCCCTGCATGACAACCCCTGATAGTGCTTCACTTGTTCTGTGTGAGGATTAAAGATCTCCAGCAGTGCCTAGAACTGGCAACACTAATTGCCCCGTGAAAGAGGAAGTTCAGCAAAATGATTAATATATTTCATATACATATATATATATACACACACACAGAGAAAAGGAGTTAACAATTTGTGGAAGTGTTACTTTAAGGTTTAGTTTTTTGTTTTCTTCAACAGGATGTAAACAACACACCTACTGATCTACGGACACACATGAACTGAGGATTTACCTGAGACCCTGTAATATGAAGACAGAAAGACAAAAAAACGGGATAGAAACAGTCCCCTGGAAGGAAAGAACATTTGCAGGCTACTACAGCAGTGTCTGTGGGGAGGAAAAAACTGGCTAAACTACTAAGCTCATTATTTCTACATTGATTGGTACGATATTTATAGGGACATAAAACATCACTAGCACACACTACATGAACACTGATCACTATTAAAAAATATCATATATGTATGTATAGGCTATAACAAGATAATAAAGGTTAAGTTTTGCCAATTATTGAAGATACATTTTTCTCCCTCATTCTAGTGCATTTACAATAAGTTGGGCTAATTTTCTATTTAGGTAAATAAATGTACTCTTTAAAAGCTCTATTTTTTATTCTGTCCAATAGGTAACAAAACTATTTAAGCCTAATATTCATATGACTGCATATATCTGATTTCTAAAATGTAATGATTTAGGATGCCTTACTGCTATGCAATGCTGTGATGGCCCTCTACTAAATTGTCCTTTCACCCCAACCCTTGCATTTTCTATATCTAATGTTTCATCTGTGAAGATGACTGCAGTGGTTAATTTTTGTGGATTTGGGTATTTTTTTTTAAATGAAAATGTTTTAATGAAAAAAATACCCTATGCATGTTTCAGAGAGAATACTGCTTTGAAGAATTTATGTGCTATATATATAATATATAGACAAGTGGGGTCCTGCTATTTCCCCGTTGGTTGAAAGAGAAGAATACACCATCTAAAGGTTATAGGTTATATAAAGGTGCTTATAGGCAAAAGAACGGGGAGTCACAAAGTTGAACATCACATCCAATAACTGTTTTCAGGTGGTAACTAGACTACACTTACCACTGTAAGAATACAAAGTTAGGCACAAATTATATGATGGCTTTTTGAGGAGATACTGTAAACAAAAGCAGAGAAACAAGGAAAAATATATTCAGAGTATTAGAGTGAGGTGAGTAAAACCAGAGGTGCATTTGGCATGGAGCAAGTTATCAGATACTTTGTATAACTGAGGCATTCCTAGTTGAAATGACAGATATCAAATTATCAAAAGAAATATATGACAGGACTTCAAACAGTGATGCCCATACTCCTCATTCTGACACCATTTCCAAACTGCTTTTAGGCTTAAATGCAGTTTAGTCTCTCAGTTGATAATTTTTAAAGACTTTGTTCTTATTTTTCTACAAATGGATTATCGTTGTTTCTGTTGTCACCCCATATATTGCTTCCTGTTTCAAGGGTCTCCACTTGTTGAAATAACATAACAATCCCTCCAAGTTAGTATAAATCATAAAGGAAGTGTGGAGACATGATGGGTCAAAGCTGGCTGTCAGTGTAGAAGAAGCAACGCCATTGCTACAGGAGGCTTATGCTGGATTTATAACAGGACTACAGGAGATCCCATTCTTTGCTCACTTCCATCATATTTGAGGGATGAACCTTCCTTGGAACACACTGATAGCAAAATCCTAGTCCCATCACAGCCACCTGTTACAAAGGGTGCTTGTGGGAAGTGGGTCAAACTGCACACCTCATTTCCTCAAAAGATTTTTCGGTTTGGTTTTGTTTATTCCTACATCACCTGACAACACCTGGTTATGTCACCTGTCACACACAGGGCTTTTGCTGTGGCACCAGGTACAGAACATGTCACAGGCATCACCTACACCTGGAAGTGGTCTAGTTAGGCCTCCTCTATGGCATGCAACAATAAGTCCTGCTTTCCTAAGCAGCCACTTTCAGGCACTGCAGAAAATAAAAGAAGAATCGGTGGGTAAAAAAAAAATGGAAAAAAAATCAGAAAAGGTTGACAGTGTTATTGCTACCCTTTTGTAATAATGATTAGCATTGAGTCCCCAATTCCATATCCTTCACTGGCAGTTTAAGTCCCAGGGAGGAGGTTCCAAGCGGATCAATCATGTTCCTGTACCGTTCGCCGCGGTGCTTGGCCAGGAACGGGCCCCAGTCAGGCTGTGGGGAGCACACCAGCTTGAGCCGCTGCCATGGGGGAGAGAAAAGAGAGTCTCACTTGGTGTCATGGAGCAGAATCACAATGCAGAGGAAGTGAGGATAGGCTCATTTAAGGTTATTGATAACAGCCTGGCAATGCTCTACTGCTCAGCGTTTGTTTTGCACAAAGTTTTCAAGATTAATAGGGGATCAAGTGCCCAGGTTTTAATTATGCATTCTCCCCCACAACATGTGAGGGGAGCTCAGAACCACTGCTACAGACTGTGAGGCTCTCTTACTGAAGGACATGTGCACAATTACTTAGCCCAGTGGTCTAAGCAATGGGTAAGTGCATTAGAATAATTGGATTTATAGTTAGCATATTTCCCCAAAGTATACAAATGACCAAAAGGTAGTATATCACTATGAAAGATTTTAATTTTGAGATTACAAAATCTTGTTTCTATCTGTGGGAAAAAAGAAAGCAGAGAATGTCAACCTGGCAAACAACAAAAATTTTCTGATCTTTGCACTGAGTTCTTTATTGAATATATAATGTCATTGGTGCATTTGCAGATAAAAAGGAAAGAAAACATATTTTTGATGACTTGAGAGGGAACAATTATATGTTTATTACCTTAAAAAGTGAATCAGACCTCTATATCCATTATTTTAGTCTCTGCTTAATTACTAGTTTGCAACTTTTACCTCCCAAATTAACCATAGTAATTTTTAGCAGCAGACTCAATATTGAGGAAATACCAGACTACAACTGAAATATCTTGAGCAAAAGCCCTTTCAAAACAGATCCAACTCTTGGATGTTTCTTTGGGTGCACACCTGGAAACACAGTAAGGGAAGCACCCTATTCTTGTGGCAAATTGTGTGCCAGTTTTAGACATGAGAAGTTTTGAAGCAGAACCATTTGTGTCAGTGAGAGAAGCTTATGAGACAAGGAAGTAAATCTAATTCCACATTAGGTCGTTTCCAGTAGGGGCAGTTGTCTCCTGACCAGGCACTGTGTTCTGCTCTACACAAGAGCTGAATGATCCTTTAGACAAGTGGCCTCATTGTCTGCTGCTTGGATGCTCTCCCTAGGGTGTCCCACCACTGTGAAAATTCCTCTCCTACAAAATTCCTTTGCTCTATGGGTAGCAGAGAAGCATAGTCTCTTCCCTTAGGCACGTGTAGTGTGGCATATTGAGAGACCAAAAAGATTATACTATTTCAGTACATTTTCTCTCCTTTTCATTTTTTGAAGCAAGAAACAGCCCCGGTGGGATCGCAGGGAAGCTGAACTCTAAAAGCAGCTACAGAAAGAGGAGCGAGTGTCTGGTCCTTCTCCCAAGGTGGGAGCAGCACAAGCAGCAGGCAGTGATGAGAAGGCAGAACTGAGAAAGCCTCAGAGACCTAAAATAAGAGCACTGAGCTTCTCCAGAAAACAGGGGCAAGGCAACAAAGGGATGAAATGCTGACATTGCTCATCCTGCCAGGGACTGAGGAGCCAGCAGGATGGGAACAGCCAGGGAGAGGGAGGTGACAGGCAGGGACAGGACTCAGGGATGGAAAGAAGTAGGTGACCACCACATTTCTGAAGCAGCGGGGGAAAGTGTCAGGAATCCAATTAGCAAAATAAACAAAAGAACCATAAATTAAAAATAAATTGTTACTTGGAATTATTGTAAGCCCAGGTGCCAGAAAGGATCAGCTGATTCAAGAAGAATAAAGACATGAAAGGTGAAAGCAAAGATTGCCAGCTGGGTTTTATAACAAGTAGCTTGAGATGCATGAAAAGCCTTCCTGCTCTACATCTCATTCCTGGACTTCAGCGAGTGGCACAACCTCGTGGAGCACATCCTGGGTGACTCCGGTACCCAACTTTGCACACAGGCAGCTCCTGATTGACCTCTCCTGGTGCTGACTGCCAGGCTCCCTGGGCACGACACACACCAGGAGCTGAGGCTTGTTGTGGCTATGTGCTGCTTTTGCAAAAAGGTCAACGAATCTAGAACAACTTTCTTCCAATAAAGCCATACAAAACCCCATGAAATTTATCTAGATCTCATAAAACAAACCCCTCCACAATTTAGGACCATGTTTTTTGAAAAACTAGGAATAGAAGGTCTACAATTTAAATCAACTGAGCATCTCTTTGCAACACAATAACTGGTTTACCAGAAAGTAATCTGAGCAGTATTAGACATTCAATATCACAAAAATCAATGTAAAATGAAAGATACAGTCTCCTATGGCCATATTTTTAAACAACAAAAAGACAGAAGAATTACCTCAATAAATTTTCCTGGGGCTAGATGCATTTTTATCACAAACATAACTGGGATCCAGATGACTGAGCAGGCCAGCATCAGCCACCCGAGTACCATGGACCAGCCTGGGTAGTGGTAAGCTCCGTAAGTCATGGGTTCCCACTGGTAAAAACTGAAGCAGAGAATAAACTGGGAAAAAGAAAGGAAAACAAATATGTTTGAGTAAGCAAAACAAGCCTGCTATGCCATAAATGGTGGGTATCCACACACAGAGTTGGTGTATATGGAATACAGATAAAAGCACATACACCTAAGGTAGGGTGCTGCCACAAGCTCTAATAAATGGGTCAGAGCCTGAATCTAATAAGTTTCAAGGAAATCTTGCAAAATCCTGCAAAAATCACTGTATTTGTGCCAGAATAATTGAAATTAGAATCTTGCCCCTAGAGTAACATGCTTTATTACATGGTCTATTGGGAGTTTTACCTAATGTCATTATGGTAAGTTCTCCGTTGCACTTGCTGTATGAACAGCAATACATCTGCTTACATTTGTGCATAATTCAGTAACTTCTGGAAAATGCCTGTGCTTGCAATAATTGCACACAGAAGATTTATAGAAGTATAACTAGGTGAAGGAACATATAAAAATTATCAGCTTTAGTTCCAGAGATGTGGAGTCTAATGAAAGTCTAATATAAGCCTGTCCAAACCTATCAAATATTAGCTTTACAGAGGCAATAATAGAAAATAACTCATTGATTGGTTTTGCTTTGTCCATTTCCTTTGCATAAAAATTAAATTATGACTGATCAGTGTCAATTTATTTCTCACTGTAAGTTCACTAAATATTGCATTTGGAGGGAACAACAACAGAACATGCAAGTTTAGAGAGTAAACACGGTCAGTTCAAATTTGTTTTCCTTAACAAACAACATAATTTCCTATTTTCTGGTTGTGATTACTGACAGGAGCTACAAGCACAAGTCTGATTAAAGGATCTGAGCAATTTGCAGAAAAGCCTTATAATTGCCTTCAAAAGAGTGAAATTGGGTCTAAGGCAGCATCTTGAAAATAACCACTGGAAAAAAACAAAGAGCTAAAAAAATCCCATGTGCGCATGCCTTCATCTTTAAAAAGATCCCCAAGAGAAGATAAATACCATTGATGTAATCCTAACACTATAAACTGGAGTATGTCTTCAATCTTTTTAAAAGTGATCTGCAAACTATAGCCATACATTGTCACAATCAAATAACAGGTGGTTAAGATAGAGCTACCTGGTTTTCACACAGAGCAATACTGTAGTGCAGTGAAGACAGCAAGTAAAGAAAATCTATGCAAGAAAAGTAGACTACCTTCCTTTTACCCATTGGAGAAATCATTCTCACTGTAGCAAATTTCATTTCTTCACAACTCAGGATTTTGTTGAGCTCACCAAAACTCACTGGTCCTTTCACATAGGCATTTTCATGTCTGTGAAAACTAAACCTTCTCCAGTTTTCAGAAAAAAATATCCTCATTTGTGAATTAAAAATACTGAAAAGAAGTTGTTAACTTCAGTCAGTGCCTTCTTCTTCCCCCTCCAGGAAGAAAAAGATTTGCCAAGCTTACACTGCTCTAAAGAACAGCACAGACGGGAACTGCCCAGCACGTGAGCTGAAATACAACTTCTCAGGAAGGAGCAAAGGACTAGAGAGTCACTGCTTTGCTTCTCCTCCTGCCAGCTGACCTCACACTGTTCCAAAATCTCTGTCTTTTCAGAAATTCCAGGAACTTTTCTTATCTTGTACCTGAACAGCTAAGAATACTCACCCAGAGAAGCTGTGGCTGCCCCATCCCTGGAAGTTTGGCCAGGTTCGATGGGGTCCTGAACAACCTGGGATAGTGGATGCTGTCCCTGTCCATGGCAGGGGGGTGGAGTGAGATGAGCTTTAAGGTCCCTTCCCACCCCAACCATTCTGTGATTGTGTGACTTATAGGAACCATTTAGTACTGCTGTGAAATGATGAGTATTTAAAACTCTACATGGATACAGAATCTTGCTGCACCTGGGGTTCAGGCTTGAGAACCTCCAAGTGGATGTACGTACACTCAAACAGAATATGCTGGTGAAAGAAGGCCCTGTTGCTTTGTGCTGAATTGTCAAGCTGAAAGCTTTTGAAATGGCTGAAATATTTTTTTCATTCTTGTGTCCAAAAAAAATTATATGTGACTGTAGATTGTATCTGCACATAGGTTAAAATGTAAAGGAAGCACTGTGTTAGAAACCTAGATGGCAAATGTAGATATAGTTATTGGATTTGGTCCCCTGGACTTGAAAAAACTCTCATAGTAATGGTGAAATTGAGAACGTGACCTTTTTTTATGAAACACGAAGCAAATGCTAACTGAATTTGAAGGAAGGTGTTGGAGAGGAAATAAAAATGAAAGGAAAATAGGAAGAATAACAAAAATAGACCAAACTTGTTCTGGTTTTAGATTTCAGGGCTCCTTTCCGGGCGCCTTTCAGGGCCGCAGTCGCTGTCCCGCAGCGCCACCTCCCGGGCCCGGGGACTCGGGGACGGGACAGTCCCACTCCTGTCTTCTTTTTCTACTCGCGGTTCCACCTCAGCCTTTCCAAAGCATCCCTCTTACACCAGCTTCTGTGTCAATTTTTTTTTTTTTTCCTAGCTCAGTCTGAGAGCGCACAGGAGGATCTTGTCTTTTCTTTTCCCTGTGCATACATAAATATCACACACACACACAAATATATATACATTTATATACAAAAATCTGTAATGCTGCAGTGCAGTGGTGTGCCATAGCAGCATTTTGCATGGCCAGGAAAAGGCCACCATTTTCCAGGTGGGCTCACCATGCCTCTCCACCAAAACCACCATTGCTTACACTGTTTCTACTACATACACATGGCAAGAACACATGTGTTGTCATCCAAGTTCTAGCTACTAACACCCAGAAACATCATGAATAATGAATAACAAACAAACAACAACAAAACTCTTTGGAGAAGATGTTATTTTTTTTTTCCTTACTGTTAAAATAGTTGGGGTCACAAATGCCCAACAGACTCTCCAGAATTTACTTGGCTGGAATCCAATCATCATTTCTATATCTTCACAAAATCTTTGCAATCCTGTAAACAGCAAATGGAAGAGCAGTTAGGTGTGAAACAAACCAGCTGCAGTCTGCAACAGAGCTCTGGTGCCCTCCTTTGTGTCTAACTATGAAAACAAACTCCAAATTTTTGTTTGAAAGCTTCCTTGGAGGATCTAACTACACAGTAACAAACAGGACTAATAGGGTGGAAACCATTCCAACAAAATATTTCCTTCTTAAGAATTAAAGCAATTGAGGTTTTACATTGAGATTAGGTGTTTAGTATGTTTTGTGTTAAAGCATTACTAATATGCACTAGGTAGCTGCAATTGTTTGTCTCTTTGTTTTATTCCCCTGTGAAGATCAGCCTTATTAATATTGGTATATCTGCTTCAGCACAGGCAATATTTCAGCTTCTCTATACCTGCTACATGACTGGATTACTGTACCCCTCAGCATTGATATTTAAAATTTCTAGAGAGCAGCTGTAAATATTTTGAATTATATTCAATGTTGTCTGAACAAAAAGGTCAGCTGATATGTTAGTTCTTCATAAGAACCAGGTGTGCTGGTCAGCTGCTATTCCCTGGTGGTTATTAGTAAATTAGTTATTAGCAATTTCATTATTAGTAATTTACCCAAAAGTTTTAAAAATACCCCTAAAATTGATTCCAGCTTTCCCAATTGCAATGAGAAAAGAGGTCAGAGCTCAACTATGGCATAAATGTTAAAAATTTGGGCCAATTTTATTTAAATTTTGCAAAGCATTATTGTGCAGCATTTTGTCTAACTTGCATGATGTGGGGAAAGCTTAAATACTGGAGAAAAGGCATTGAGTAAGGGAAGAAATGCTTGTAACAAAAGTAATAAACTACTTTATTTCTTATTGCATAGTCAACTGCTGCAGCTGCCGAGTGTAAGAAGGGATAATCCCAGGCTTGATCCATCTAGTTTGGAAGACTTTCTGTTGATATCAAGGAGAAATAAATCTATCCACCTGACTGTTCTAAGAATTAAGAAGGTAAAACACTAGCATTGGTTCATCATCCAGTGCCTTCTGATGCAAAAGAAAGCAGCAGGGCTTGGTGATGTTTGGCAGCCCTTCAGGGCCAGCTAAGGGGGTGAGCACACAATAACCCAGCTCAGGCACACAGCACATGAGAGAAAAGCTAAAGAAACATGTTATGATAAGGAAAAGAGAAGAAAAATACAGAAATTAAACAGGAAAATGGTACTACAAGGACTGTATTTAGGGAAGGGGGAAAATTAAAATCTGCAGTGGATGTAATCTCAGAAAACCAAGCCAAGGTAACTTAGAGGTCACTTTTTTCCTTCTGTAATTTCTTTCCTTCTTTTTCTCTTTTACTGACTACCATAAGTTTTCTTCTTCAGGAAGCATCTTCTGTGTAAAATGCACATAATTTTTGTGACCCATGGAGTCGCTGTACTTCAGCACCAGTCTGACTAATTGGATCCTTCTCTACTTTGTAATAGAAGTTTGTCTGTCTGGACAAAATGTATCCTCCAAGGTCTTCGTGTGATGGACCTGAAAGGAGATTATTGCTGCAATTGAAATATTTGTCCCTGTGTTTTATTTACCTGTGCAGCACCTGCAGTGAGTGTGAGGGAGGTGCTCACACAGCAGCCATCCCTGTGCTGTGCTGGGAACAAAGTTGGTCTTTAATTGCTGCAGCACAGGGTACAGGCTGATGGGTATTTCCACAAAGTTTTAAATCTCATTTAAAGTGTCTACTTCAGCCACACTTGCTGCTGCAAAGAAGGGATACCTAATTGGATCATTACCAGGGGTTTCTGCCTCCAAAATTCATGCTAGCTTCATGAAAACCTGCACAGATTTGTTTGAAACGCCAATTTAAAAAATAAAAAAAGAAATTCCTTTTAGGAATGGTCAGTAGATATTCACAGTGTACTCTTAAATATTAGCAATTCAGGAATCAAATGTATATAACAGATAGGGGGATTACACATTACTTATTTCTTTCCAGTGGAAGTTCCAACAGAAAAAAATGCAAAGGATATTGTAGTTAACAGAACACCATTTTTTTTCCAGATCTTAGTAAATCTGGTCTCCCTTTCAGATCAGTCAGGCCTGCTGAATAAATAAACAACACATGCTATTCCACATCTGACTTTTCTGTCTCTAAAGTAGAATGATGTATTCATAAGTGCTGGATTTTTAAATGGATATAAAATCCATTTAAAAAGAGACTGCAAACCTAGCCAGACAACTAATTCACTATTCTGCTACAGGTAAAATGTTCAAAATGACTAGAGTTTTCTACAAATACACAGCCGCAGTTTCCACTCACTCTGACAATGAACCTTCCCAAAAACAAACTGTCAAAAACCAGTTCTGGATGAAGCATAAACAACGTTTCCATCATGTATTTTCAGTTTCCAGCAGTGTTTCACTCAAACACAGGGATTTTTGTCTTTAGCTTCATGCTACAAAATGCAACAGTGGGAATTATGCTGGTGATTAAATTAATATCCCCACCTCTAAGCTGTTCTTTACTTATCATTCATCATAATCTAAACAACTGGAGAATAAACATCTAAACCAGCATGGGAAATAAAAAGGTGCATTTGATTGGATTATGAAGCACTGACTCTACTGAAAGTCATAGTAATAAGTGATTACAAGGAAATAACCACGTGTGTCTCATTTTAATTTAAAAATCTCAGCAAGCTCAGCAAGCAGAACATGTAACAAGAACTAAAGACAAATTTATTTATTCATAAAAGCACCTGCCACTGTTGTGCCAACCTGCTTGCCATGAAGAGTACAAGTGCAGAGAGAAAGGTGTCAGTGGAGTGTAAAACAGCAGATGTCAGACCTTGAAAATATATTATGCCAATTTTAAGCCCTGCTTGAAGGAATATAACCCAAGCAGCAGCTTTGCTTGCATTTACCACACACGAATTACAAATGTATATGATGTATTTCTGTGCCCAGTCCTTACAAAAGTAGCTTTAGCACAGTAAAAGTAACTTTGGCACATTTGTCAATCAGATAATTATTTTAATGTAGGTCTTTCCTTTTTATTTAAATAAAAGGAAGCTCCTTTGTCTAGCAAAGGGTTAATTCCTTTGAAATAGATTGCAGCCAAGGTTTTACCAAAATCTGTTGATGAACAATCAGTTGTAGAGAAAACATAAAAAGAATAATTGGTAATTTGTCAAACCTCTTCCACATCTGATTACATTGAAGTAATAATTCACTAAAAAAAACTTCTCCGCTATTCAGGCCCTTCTTTTGCAGAGTTATTATTATTTCTGCATTATTTTGTGTTTTTCATAAATGTTAATGTTTTAAGGGATACTGGAATTGCTGGGCAAAGCAAATACTGGCCAAAGCAGGTTTTTCTTCCAAACCTAATAAAATGTCATTCCATAAAGTCTGGTTTGCAGTGCTTCTGCCACACAGTGTTCAGAGGAGGAACAGAGCACGTTCTTGCTCCCTATTTACCTTCATCCTTATTTAAAATCATGCAGAGCAAAGAAATTTTACAGATTTAAGTAGTTTTAAAATGTTAAAAATATTTTAAATACAGAATTTTTCTCTTTCACACTAATAGCAGTGGCTTAAAGGGGGCAATATTTGCCACAGACCAGGTGACGCTGTCGATGCTGGTGGCCATGAAGAGTGAAAATATCTAGGACAGCATGGTTCAGGCATGCTGTCAGCAAAGTGGGGAGAAGAAGGAAGGCAAAAAAATCCCCAGCAAACCCTTAAAATCTTTTCAAGCCTCCCCACACATCACTGCCTATGAAATTGTATTAATTTTAGAGAAGCTGGGTTTCATTTCACCTCTAAACAGCTCTAATTTAATTACTTACATTCCAGGGACATTAACAAAGTGAAGAATTTTGTTCAACCGAAACATGACTGGCCTAAATAAATTTTTCTCTCTGTATTTTGAGTATTTCCATAATATTCTGTAACATTTCCTCACTAGGTCATGTCTGGCTTAGCCACCATCATGTCTGGCTTAGCCACCAATCTCTCAGGCATACTCACCAAATTGGATGTCAGTGGAGGTTAAAATACACTGCTGAATTTCCATGAAATCAGAGAAAGCAAGGAAGGGCTGATTCCGTGTCCTGTCTATAACATTTATTTCTCAAGCAAGAGCATCAAATTCTGCATGATTTGAAACCTCTACTACATTTTAAAGCACTTATGTTACAGAGTGGACTCCACAACACAGGCAGATACAAGTATTCTGTGAAAAGGTCCAGAACCCCAAGGCAGTGGCTACACAAGCAGCTTCAGCAGAATATCTTGGATTTTTATGCCTAGCTGATTGAACTATATAATTCATTCCTGTCCACAGCAATAGCAGAAACAGCCTTCCATTCCAGGCATAAAGTAATTATTTATGGTGTGTGGGAAGATCTTCACATTTCCAAGAATCAGTCTCCTGAAAACACTGGGCACGTTTGGGAGCACATCAGCAGCTGGTATCAATTGTTGTAACTACAGCAGCTTTGTGGTTTGCCCTGTTTCATACTAACAGAGGGTCTTCTTCACAATTTAATGGACATCAACATGGATCAATATCACTGGTGTGGCCACTGTGGATAATTAATCATCCTGAATAGCTGCAATAGTCTTGAGTCTACATTACGGACAAATAGGAAGAAGGGGAGTTGGATGTGTACATGGGGAAAAGCCTTCAAAAGTTGTTAAACACTGTGTTGGGTTTGCCTGGACAGGTTTTGGTAGCAGTGGGGCTACAGGATTGGTTTCTATGAGAAGCTGTAAAAGCTTCCCCTGTGTCTGGCAGATGCAATCCCTGGAGGCTCCAGGGCAGACCCACCACTGGCCAAAAAGGAGCCAGTCAGGAATGGTAGCAACATCTCTGATAACAGATTTTAAAAGGACAAAAAAAAAGGATTTGTGACCCTGTGAGGGACCCACACTGAAGCAGGCTGTCCTTGAAGCACTGCACCCCATGGAAGAGTGGCCCACATTACAGACATTCATGGACAACTGTTACTCATTAAATGGACTCATATTAGAGAGGTTCATGGAGAACTGTCCTATGGGAATAACCCCATCCTGAGGCAGGGGAAGAACTCCTCTCCTGAGCAGCAGCAGGAAAAAGCTGTGATGAACTGACCATAACTCCCATTCCCCATCTCCCTGCACTCCTGTGGGGATGAGATAGAGCTGGGAAGGAAGGAGGGGTGGGGGTAAGGTGTTAGGATTTATTTTTATCTCATTATCCTGCTTTCTTTTTCTTAGAAATAAATGCAATTAATATCCCCAAACTGAGTCCGTTTTGCCCATGACAGTATTGGTTGAACAATCTGTCCCAGTCCTTATCTCAACCCATGAATATTTGTTATATTTTCTCTCCCCTGTCCAGTTGCAGAAGGCAAGGATAGAGCAGCTCTGGTGGATGCCTGGCATCCAGCTAGGGTCACCCTAAAAGATACTGGCTCAGGAAGTCTCTGTCTCTAAAACCATTGAAGCACAAAAGCACCCCTGGAAAAGTGTCATAAAATGTTTGGTCTATTCTCATACTCATATATTTGAGCTATTGGTGGAAAATGACTTGATGCTGTATGAAAGTCTTTTGAATACATGCATTTAAAGGTATCCTGAAGTCCTGTCATGCTTCTGTCCAAACTAAGAGTTTTTTGGGGCTTTTATTACAGAGAAAAATTACCCCTTTCCTTAAGAATTTCACTTTCATTTTCTAAAATGTTGTTTTGACATAGGCTGTTCAATAATAACAATTTTTCTTACCATAGATATAGGAAACTCCAACAAGCTCAAAGATGGCAATAATGACAAGAGAGTAAGAGGCTGCATAAGTGTCCACAAGCTGCAACATATACATTCCACCCTAAGGAAAGAAAGATAAAAGGTTACTCGTGGCATTGAGGCAGGCAGATCGGAGAGGAACAGGAGCCAAGGCAGCATCCACATCAACTGGACACAGGCTCATGCTGTGCTATAGCCTCTTCCTTCCGGCTGAATGAATATCAAATCCAACAAGAAAAAAGGAGAGGGTACACCTGATTCTGCTAGCTAGGACAGCTTGGGAAGACTTTGAATTCAGTCCTTTAAAATTAAGGACTGAACTGTGATCAGACCTTCCACCTGCAGCGTCTCAAACCACATAATACTATGACAAAAGCAAAATCACCATTGGAAGCAGAACTTCCATAATAATGAGTCCAGTTCATCTGTTTGAAAAGGATTTAATATACTGTCTCCATGATGGAGTTAAGCAGTATAATTCAAGTGAATAAAGGACTGAATCCTTCCTGTGCTTTAGAACAGCAAAGTTGGTCTACTAGGTGATGAGATAAGGGGGAAGAAAAGAAAGAAAAAAGGGGTGAAAGGATGGATCAAATATTAAGATCTTGTCCATCTCATCTTGAAATTATATATAATGCTGAAGTTATTAGTGAAGAAGACACTGAAGTTTATCAGTAGTAGATGGGAATTCCAGTAGTAACTCCACAGTTTGCCAAGACCATCAGTATATGTCTAATCTCAGAGAAAAGGCACTCAAAACAGGTGTGCATATTTATATAACATTCAAAATTGGGTTGTTTTTTTTTTCCTTTATTTATAGAATGGATTGGGTTGGAAGAAACCTTAAGGATTATTTCATTCCAACCCCCCTGCCATGGGCAAGGACACCTCCCACTATCCCACATTGCTCCAAGCCCTGTCCAGCCTGGCCTTGGACACTTAGGGATGGGGCAGCCACAGCTTCTCTGATCACCCTGTACCAGGGCATCACCATCCTCACAGGGAAGAATTTCTTCCTCATGTCTAATCTAACCCTGCCCTCTGTCAGTGTGGGTTGAATACTTAATTTCTATTACTATTTTGGAGATGTTTGGCTAGAGAAAATTTTAAAGGCCTGATTCTCAGAAAGATTTGAACAGTAAAGTCTTTTAAGAATATCTCAAAGTATACATTTTTTTTATTATTATTAAATAAGGTTTTCAGACACAGCATGTGTCACTTGGGGCTGAATTCAGCTAAACATTTTGCAGCTTGTGCAGGAGGGAAGCAGCCACCAGAGGGGGACTGGAGACAGGCATTGATGCTCAAAGCCAGTGTGATTACCTGAGTGATCATAGGAAATCCCATGATGAAGAAGGACACGCAGCACCCCAGAGTGAACAGTGCCTTGTGAGTACGTAAGTACTTGGGGAATTCATCTGACACAGAGGTCACGATAGTCTCGATGGTGGCGAACTGAAAAACAAACAAAAGTGTTCATTTCAGTGCACACGAAGTGGTCCAACTGGATATAAAACATTGTAATAGAGTATTTTGAGTCCTAGGTGTTAAATGCTCAGGTGGCAGCACCAAAGCTCTGCCAAAATTATTTCAGCATTGATGGCCTTACTTCATTCCTCTTTTTTCATGAGTCACTGCTCACATGGGAAATGGCAATCAATTGCATGGTCCTCCAAACAAATAAATAGGAAAATCAAAAGGAAAAGAATGGGACACAAAAGCAGTTTACCATCGTGTCTAATCCAAGAGTTAGAAGCATCAAAAAGAATATTATAGCCCAGAAGGGAGAGAGGGGCAGCCTAGTTAAGGCTTCTGGGTAAACCACAAAAGCAATCCCAGGACCTAGAAATAAGAAAAAAAAAAGGTTATCAGATTCAGTCTTTCCTATTTACAGAAAGGCTTAAACATTACAGAGTTTAGCCTTACCTGATTAATTTCTGAAAATCAAATCACTTACTTACTCCAGCTTTCCAAGCAGAATGCATATTCAACCAGTATACAAACACACTGATCCAAATTTTTTTTAAATTAGCAAAAATTGCACACTGCAGCAATGTTTCTGTCCTGCTCTGTGATCAAATTCCTGCCACTTCCCTGCCAATTAGCAACCCATGGCAAACATCCACACCTCAGTGCTACAACATGAATGGAAACGCAAATACTCTCCTTCAACTCATTGCCACATTGTTAAATGAGGAGAGAATATAAAGCATGCCCAGACCTGGTACCAGACAGAAGGTAATAACTACTCTGATTCTAAAAAAATCCATGAGAAAACCCGAAATAATGCAGAGCACAAGAAATTACGGAGATGGAATCTTTTAAAGCCTAAATCAGGAATTTTCCATCCTTGTTTGTTTGGGGTTTTTTTTGTTTTGGGGGTTTTTTTGGGGGGTTTTTTGGTTTGGTTGTTTTTTTTGTTTTGTTTTGTTTTGTTTTTTTTTTTTTTTATATTGGGCTTTAATTTCTATTGATCATAAAGAAAAAGTATTTTTGTAAGTGCTTAGATCTGCCGGGGAGCAAAGGCTGCAGAGCTGTGGTGGTAGCATTACAGCAGGCGGCACTTCTCTCTATTTATCCCAGCTGAAGGTGTCGCCGCTGAGCAGGACGGGAACGAGAATGACTCCAAGTCAAAGGCAAGAGAATGAACTGATTTATTTCAAATGCACTGCTCTATTTATAGGGAACATCGTGCAAACTAATTTCATTGGTCTTAGAGTAAAAACATCTCACACCATTGGTGTGCAGTGAATGACGCACGGTGGCAGAACATATCTATAAACAATGTGAACAACAAGCTAGATTACAGGATTATTTACATTCCTTCCCAACTGTCTCCCAGGCTCTCGCCTGGTTAGAAAACCTTCTCTTTTTCTCTCTGACTAAACTGAGAATATCCATAGAAGGGATGCCCACTTCAAGCACTCTGGGAAATGTTTCCTGCCAGGTGAGACACAAGTGCCATGAGCCAAGTTGCCCCCATGCCAAGAGAATGGACTCCCTACTTGCTCTGCCCCAGACATTTCCACTTTAGATCATTGTACCCCAGTTCCTCCAGCTGCATGTGCCGCTTGTGTTCAAGAGAGAACTGCTACTTGCTCTTCTACTGAGAAAAATACAGTTTCAGCAGCATAAAAATCATCTCCTTGGGCAACTTGTGCAGTGCTTGGGGTTCCTTCTGAACAAAAGGCAAATACAAGAGTTAAAACACAGTAAAAAAAAAAAAAAAAAAAAGAAAAACTCTGTACATGACTCAGTAAGTGCTGCTTCCTTTAAAATGTGCTGCAAAAAATTACTTTTTGCATATAGAACCTCTATTGTATTTACAAACGCCTCTTTTATTTCTTGGTTAAAGATTTCTTCTTGACTGATGGAGATAAGGGCTCCGTTTAAACTCACTGCCTGCATACAGAAGTTTAATTAAGTCTCAGAATAATGAGTTCCCATTAATCACACCTTTAGGAAAAGTTAAATTATAGAATATGAACATGTCTCCATGTCAGCCCCTCATAGCTCTCCTAGAAAACACATCCAAGCACTGGAAATAGCCACAGGGAGGCAAGCTCCCATTCCTTCCATCTTCCAAGATTTGGTGGGTATGAACTCTTTATAAAAGCGTATTAAAGCCAGGAAAACTCCAAGTACTTTATATGTCTTAAAAAGTAAAATTACCTTGAACTTTCATTTTAAGATAAAACATTTTTCAACTACACTATGTTCTTAATCAGAGAGTAAAACAAAAAAGAAGTTGTGCTGTCTTTCCCTCCATGTTTTATTTGTTCATCAGGTAAATGAGTTTTTCCTGAAAATAAAATTCTAAATGAAAAAAAAAAAAAAAAAAAAAACATACTGTGTTTTTCAGATTAATATTTTAGGAGAAAAAAAAAAGGAAAAAAAATTTAAAACCCCTTTCCACTAATATTTTCACTCAAGGTTTTGAAAACTTAAAGGGAGATTATGCTTCATCATAATTTCGGCTTTTTTCTCCTTCACTGCAAAAAGAAATACAACTTTAGATTTTAAAAAATAATAATCAGACAATGGCAAGGGCTGTTCTTGTCACGAGTTCTTGAGTTTGCTTTTTAATTACTGTTATGAAATGCACTACCTCAGTCCACAATTACAGTTAATCTTCACTCTCTTCCTATTGCAAGTTCTTCTTCTGTTACTTCACTAAATTTTGTTTCCCCTGTCATGGAGAGCAGCAAAGCCTCACCCTCACAAAACAATTTTACATTATCTGAACGGGCTCTTACAAATGCCCTCACAACTGTCCCCACATCCCCTGCTACAGCTGGGAACAGAGAGCTCCAGCCTGGGACTAGCTGCTCACTCCAAGACCACCAAGCACTCAGCAGAAAAGGGTTTTTGACTGCCTGTGCTGAATATTTTACCATCTCCAGAGAGGTTTACCAGCTGAGTCAGGTGTTGTCTCCACCATGCCTGGCAGTCACATCTCATCCCATCTCTCTGCACCTCTTTGGAGCTTCCTCTGCAGCTCCACTCAAGCGCATCTCCTTTAGCTCTAACTCCTCACAAATAATTTTGGTGAGTGCAGTGTGGTTTAGATTTTGGGGCTGCTTTTGTCATTTGTTCCAGAATGAAGGTAAAGTCTAAAATAAAAATATTAATGTAAACATTACTCCTAAAAACTCCTACAACCCCATGACAGGAAGGTGCAGCAAGGTGGGGGTCAGTCTTTACTCCCAGGGAACAAGGGACAGGACAAGAGGACATAGTTCAAGCTGTGCCAGGGGAGGTTCAGGCTGGAAATCAGGAAGAATTTTTTCACTGAAAGAGTTGTTAAACATTGAAATGGGCTGCCGAGGGAGGTGGTGGAGTCCTCATCTCTGGAATTGTTCTAGCAATGACTGGCACTTAGAGCTATGGTTTAGTTGGCATAGTGGTGCTCAGCTCTACCAATTAAGACCATTCAGATCCCCGCTAATGACCACCTCTCTTCACTAACCAAGATGTTCAAATCAGTTCTTCAGAAATGTTTTACTTCTCTGTGGAGGTATCTCCTTGCTCCTCACAGTTCAGAAGCACAATCCACCCCTTGCACCAGATTTCTCCCACCCTCCTCTCATCCAAAATTTCCACCATCAGAGATAACTTTTACTTTGAAGAGAATTTGACAATGAAAAGGCCAATAATCCCTTAGACTACATGAAGGGACCATCCTACCCTACCCTCCCATCAGTCATTTACACAAAGGCTTAAAATGAATCTCAACTTCCTTCCTTCTCTTACCAAACAAGTTATTAAGAGGCTTTAACTAAAATCTTGACTTCCCAGGCTACCTTCTCCAGTGCAGAAATGCCTACATGTGGTTTAGTAATCCACACCAGTTTGAAGCCATAATTCCCACCTCCAATATCAATGATATTGGAGTGATCATGTATCTGTGATCATTAATCACAGAGCTGGAAGTGCCACGGGGTGCCTGCCTAAGTAATGAAATGCCAGTGAGCCCTACCTTGGTCTGCCACAGCTTCAATATTCACTTTGAGTTCGTTTGCCATGAAGCCAATAACTGAGAAGATGACAAAGCCTGCAAATATACTTGTGGCACTGTTGGTACACGTGACAATCAATGTGTCCCTGCAAAGAAAGCACAAGAAGCCTGTTGGGATACACACAAGGAAGGTTGTGTATTTCAGGAGTTTCTCATCAGCACACACTTCTTGTGGGGATGCTGGTGAAGGCACATTTTTACACTCGTCAGGTTCATTTGATGCTGATCAGAGAGCACAGAAGTCTCCACAGCAGCACCAGGAATCAGCTCTGCAAGCTTCCATCACCCATGTGCTGTGTAGGAGCCACAGGCCATGCAGGAGGGCAAGCACATCTGCTCCTGGCCTCTCTGAAGAAGACAGCCATGGAGATTTGATTTGTAACATATTTTTTAACTCTTTGCCTCACAAGGACATCTGCTCTCCATATTAGGTATGGACTAACCACTGCTGTCCAGGTGAGATGGTTTTTGTCTTGTCCTTCTTGTACTTATACACAAAATTCCAGGGTTAAGCTTGCAGAGCTTGCTCAATCACCTTCCTATCTGTAGAGGGACGATTCCTTGGTATGTTTTTCCATGATTGTTATTATCAAAGGAATCTCAAGAAATCTATAGCTGAATGTCTTACTATGCTGTGTATGTCAAGACTTGACAGCAAACCAGCCCTCATGAGCCCCATCCATAATTATTACATTCTTGATAGGATTTTTTTTAACAATATGCATGTCCAGAGAACTTCTCCATGAACAGTAGTCTTCAGAAAAACAAATTGCTCACTTTAAATGTTTAGGGGGGTTATGATGGCTAGAATTTTTTTATTCCTACTGCTATTTTTTTTTTTTTGTCAGGAAGAGAATGAAATACAACTTTAAAAGCTGTCAAAGAACCTCACTGAGCTGGCAAATTTCTAGAATATCTAACAGAGCATGTCTTAATAGGAATAATTTTGTTAATTCTTTGGGTCTACAGAAAAAAAAAATGGCAGTGTGTTGTTTGGAATCATCATGTGTTAACCTTCTTCCAAAACTTAGATAGGTTTGAAATATTTCACGTATTCATTATGAAGTCAATTTATGAAAATTTACTGCAATTATAGATTTTGGACTATGTTTAAAATTAATGTGTAACTGAAAATTACAACTGATGTGTTAAAATGTAATGAATATAGAAACTGAAAGACAAAGTAGTCATGCTTCATTTCAATATTCAAGGTTGTGTTGTAAAATTTTAAATATTTTGAGTAACTAAGCTTTTCTAATTATTTCTATTTCGGTCTCTCATTTCCCTCCCTAACACAGGTAAAGCATGTATTTGGAATTAGAACAAAATATATTTATAATTCATTACCATGTATTCCCTTCAAAATTTTCATTAAGATCTTCCAAACTCCACAAAAGATTGTTAAATTAGTGCAGAAAGGTAGCATGATGCTTCCTCCATTTTCCCCCCTTATATTCTGAATGTAATTATTCATTAAAAAAAAAGGCTCAGGAATAGCATTTTCAAAAGTGAGACCCAAAGGAGTGCAGGGTGGGAGTTACTGTGTATGCAACACTGTTAGCTTTCATCCATATTTTGGAATAATTTCATTAAATTGCTTTTGAGCACTAGTAAATTTTTTTAAATTCCTTTTAAATATTCTCATCCACATTTCTTTTTTAAGTTAAGTATTTTGTATTCTGTACTTAGAAGCTGTAGGAGATGGCAGCAGAAATCCCAAGGAGTGTTTGCTTTAAAGTCTTGACTGGAGAAAGTTTTTGAGCATCCTCTTGGGGGAGTCCCTATGCACGCTGCTGGCTGTCCTGAATCAGCACCTCTGGCACTGCAAGAATTGGCAAAGGTTTGCTTCAGATTGACTTTCAAAACTGTAAAATAGCAAGGATGCACTCCACCAATGCCACTTGCTTTTGTGTTTTCCATCTGCAGACATTTTAGCTGGCAGGCTTTTGCATTAAAAATTATACACAATGCCTTTTTCCCATGTAAAAATAACTCTCAAATAAGTGATTTTAGATTTCATAGCATGACATAACTTTTTGCATGTAGAACCACAGTAAGAGTAATTGGAAAAAGAAAGAACATTTCGATGTAAGAATCACATAAATGGAATTTGCTAGTTAAAGTCCTACATGTTTCACAATGCAACCTTCAGCCCATTCTACCCATGGGCTGTCCTTCAGCAGAGCTGCCAAGTGATTCTGTTTCACTCCTCACAGCTCTTGACACATCCCAGGTTGCCCTTCAATCTCAACCTCCTAATTCTGAAAGTGGGGAGCCAGCAGGAACTTTAATAAGCCTAAATGATCATCTTGAGAGTAGTAGATTAGGGCCTGGGGAGAGGAAAAAATACACAAAACCAAAAATGGTTAAATGTAAATGAAACACACACAAAAAAAAAAAAAAAAAAAAAAAAAAAAAAGAAAAAAAAAAAGAAAGAAAGGAAACAGAAGAGAGGAAAAGAGAAAAAATACAAGAGAGGAAAAAACAACAAAATAACATCAGGGAAAAAAAGACAAGGGAGAAAAAGACAAGAGATGGGGTCTTGCAAACCAGATTTCTTGTAGATGAAGGATAACTGGTTTTTGACAAACCTGTTTAATAACACAGATGTATTTCACTCTTACACACCTGTAGCAGTTATTATGGAATTTGTTGTATGAAGAGAGGGTAATTAGACCTCCCCATGCTGCAGATAAGGAGAAGAAAATCTGAGTGGCAGCATCCTTCCAAACCTAAGTAGGAAAGAAAATAGCATCAGCTTCAGGAAAGAGTGTTAGACTAATGGATGTCAATAGAATATTGAAAAACAAAATCCTGCCACTAAATACATCAGGCTCATTTGATAAGGAGCATTGTTCTTGTTGAGTCCATATAAAAGGACAATATAAACCTTGCAGTATGTGGAAGACACAAATATAAAAACTATATTGTTTGATACATATCAGTTCAAATACATTCAGAAACAAAAAATACAAGTCAAGAGGGAAAACCTGCATCAGATACTGATGTTCTCTTTGCCAGTGACCCTAAATAATACTTTACCCATGTAAGATGAAGAACAAGTTTCCACAGATGATAACACCACCTCTGCACATGGAAAATGCTTGCGACAGACCCCAAGAGATCTGTGATTTATTCACCCTAGCAGCTCTGAGTGCAATAGCAAACCCACCATAGCATCAATCAGCTTCTCCCACTTGGGTGTGATGAAGTACCAGATCCCATCTCCAGCTCCAGGTAGAGTTACTCCTCTTATGAGAAGGATGATGAGAACCACATAGGGGAATGTAGCTGTGAAGTACACAACCTGCACAGGGCAGAGAAAAGGTCACTGAAAGGGTTGATGTGGGTAAGAAGAGAGGAGGGGAAATGAAAGTGCCACTATTGCCAGAAGAAGGCAATTACTCAGTCTCAGAGACAGCAGTCAGGCGATAAACTAAGAAAACAACAGGGTTATTTCCCTGGAAATCTGAAATTTTACAGCTCTTCTTGCTGCTGGGAACAAGAATAACATCAATAACAGCAGTAAGGGCTGGAATTCTAGACAGAGAAGGGAAGAAGGTTCCTCTCTCCATCTGGAGAGGAACAATAGAAATTTAAAGCTAAAGGAAAATCTATTTTGATCATTGCCCAGAGTGAACTATCACAGTTCATTGGAAATGAAATGAGAAGTGCTATTCAGTAACACATTTCTGTGGTTTTCTTCTATAATTTTCTGTATTTAACTAAAAAAAAAAAAGCCTAAAGAATTTTTATTACTGTTTGTACCTCTTAGTAATTACATATCACCATGATGATAGCTACGGTCCAAATTCAAAAAAAAGGAAAGTCTGAAATTAGCTAGACAGACCTAATCATCATGATGTCTAAATACACAACAGTGGCTGTGTGTTTAATGTTTTAATAATTATCTAGAACACAGCTCTCTCTGTGTTCAAATAAAATGGTTGGATTATGGCCAGTTAAGCTTTACATTCAACACAAAATAATTCCAAGGTTTTTTTCACATCAACATCTGGTCCTAAACAAAACAGAATCATATCATAACACATGATGGAATTGTATCATAGAATGGTTTGGGTTGGAAGGAACCTGAAAGATCATCTCATTCCAACCCCTGCCATGGGCAGGAACACAGAATGACCACTGTCTAGGCCCACCCTAGACCAGAATGATCCAAACGCAGCCCAACCTGGCCTTGAACATTTCCAGGGATAGGGCAGCCACAGCTTCTCTGAGCAACCCCTGCCCGGACCTCACCACCTTTACAGAGGATATTTTCTTCCTAATATCTAATCTAAACCCTCCCTATGTCAGTTTGAAGCCACTTTTCCTTGTTCTGTCACTCCATGTCCTTGTCTCAATCCCTCTCCAGCTTTCCTGTGGCCCCTTTAGGTGGTGGAAGTTCCCCTGGACCTTTCTCTTCCCCAGGCTGAACAGCCCCAACTCCCTCAGCCCGTCTCCATAGCAGAGGCACTCCATCCCTCTGAGCACCTTTGTGGCCTCCTCTGGACTCATTCCAAGAGAACCTTCTTGTGTTGTGGGCTCCAGAGCTGGACACAGGACTCCAGGTGGCTCCTCACCAGAGCAGAGGGGAAGAATCGCCTCCCTCAGCCTGTGGTCTGAGCTGAAGTGACTTTTGAAACTGCTTTTCAAACTTTTCTTGTTGTTTCAGAAGGTGTTTCAACAAGTTACCCTGATGAATTTCTGTACAGTCAAGATACTGAACTAATCTCTACATAATTACAGGATTTCTATCTCTAATACGAAGGAATCAATATTTTTCTCTCTGACATCTGTGTCAGTATTTTTCTTGGCCATAAAGAGTCATTTAAAGAAATATCCTTTGCCACATCCAAACCCACATTATTATCCAGTCTCTTGCCTTTCATAAAATATTTTTTCCTATCCCACTAGGGTAAGGGGGAAAAAAAATCTCAGCTTTCCCCTGGCACTCTGAGTCCCTGGATTTTCTGTTAATTGCCAAGACCTCCCAAGAGATGAAGTCAGCTTCTAGAAGCAAAGGGATGGCTTCGAACTGGAACTCTGTAACCAGGTCTAGAAAATTCATGTCTCCATTTCCACTATCTTTATCCCAGGAAATACCTAGAGTTGCTCACACACACACACACAGACACACACTGAGCTTTTTTAAAGTTCAGTTCTGATTTTAAAATATGCTACTTAACATCTTAATTTACATCCCAATTTCTTGGATTCCAGTGAAACGTGAGATGATTGCAGAATTTTTACGAACACCACACAGAATAGGGAAGGCTGGAAAGTACCAATTGTGCCATCCCACTGCTGAGTGCAGCTGAAGAGTCATTTTAAATTTATTGAAGATTAGAGGAAAAAAGTCAAACAAAAATAGTTTGTTTTAATTAGAAAGGAAAACACAGAGAGGAAAAAGGCATTTTAATTAATACTTAGTCATTTGCTGAAAATATTTTCAGTAATTCATCCCTTAAACAAGAGTGTGAGTCCCTATAAACCAGCACCCTGCTTTTTGGTGAGTGTACAATCACAAATATTGTTCTTACTTTTCCTGATGACTTGATTCCTTTAGCAAGGGAGGCATAAACAATCACCCAAGCTAGGAAAAGAGATAATGCCAAGGGCCATCTAATCTCACCGGGATATTCAATCCCTGCTGAAATCTTCAATACAAAATACCTAAGGAAAAAAAAAAAAAAAAAGAAATTAAAAAACTTTGGGGGAAAAATAATGAAAAAAAAACCACAGGCAGCAATTCAGTGCAAATTCCTTTTTTGTTTTGCTTCAGTGTCCTCAGCAGTTTCTGTAGATGATCCAGTGATTCTCACCATGTATTATTTTATTTATCTGCATTGCAGTAGTAGACAAAACTGCCAGGCATGGAACAACACCCCAGCTGTGCTAAGCACCACAGGAACCGAAAACAAATAATCCAGTGTTTGAATTCAGTTTTCATCATTCCTAAGCACAAAAAATGAGCACCATTTGCTGCCCTTCACTACTGTATTTCTGGTTTTCCAAGCCATGTTGTTGCCTGTTCCAGTGGATTTTACAGAAAGATCAACATAATTTTTCTAAACAAAGATCTTACTTGAAGTATTCTTCACTCCCACTGACAAATGTTTTGTTTCCTTCCCTGGTGAAGTTAACCATGGTTAGATTTGGATAGGCACTCATACAGAAAGTAGAGTTCTTGATTTGTATTTTTGGGTGGTCGCCAATAATGCAGGAATCTAGGAAGAAATGAGGAGGGGGAACAGAAAAATAAAGCGTGCAGATTTTTTGTTGTCGTTGTAAAATGACAAGAATGCATTAGATCACACCTAATTACTTGAACTTTTGTTCAGTTGCCGACACCTTTTCCAAAAGGTCGTTAAACCTGGGTTTACTTTTTTACGTTTTCATGTCATTGTGTATTTGGGACCGTTTGCGGAAACGGGTTTTGTTTTTTTTCGTTAAAGAGAATCTTCTCTAAAGACAAATAATTTGTCTTTAGCAGACAGTCCAGGCTGCCAGCTCTGGTATTTTGTTGCCTACACAGATTTTTCCTCCGGGGGAAAAAAAGAAGAAAAAAATAAGAAAAATCGGCATTTTATAAGCATTTAAATTGACAAATCTAATTTATGCTTGTGAAGGAAAAATTTAAACAAAAGTAGAGGGAAGTTCTCATAGGATACAGATCACTGCAAAGTGATTTGGGAAGAGACCGTTCCTCAGTGCTGGGAGCCTCTCCCGGCCGCGGTCATCCACGGTCTCCTCTGGCATCTCCCAGGGGCGCAGCTGAGCTGCAGAAAGATCTGGAAAACCACCACGGCCACAAATTTTAAAATAAAAATAAATACATAAATAAAAGAAGAGTATAAGCGTGTCCCAACTTACCTAGCAAAAGTTTGTTTTTATCTTTACAGTCTGGCGTGTTCCAGGGGTTGTTACAAGAGGCCCAGGGCAGCACGGGCACAAAGGAGGCGAAAAGGTAGAAAAGCGTGTAGCACAGAATGATATTGTAATAAATGGCTATCAGCACCGAGATGATCAGCATGGCGATGCCGCAGCCTGCGGACAGACAGGGGGACAGGAGGAAATGCCATTAATGCCGGCGGCGGGGGCAGCGGGGTCCGGCGGCTGCCAAGCATCGGCTTCCTCTGGCCCAGGGACAGTGACAGGGACGGGGCCACCCTGCTGCGGGAGGGATGTGGCCCCGCAGAGCCGAGCCCGCGGAGCGCCCGTGGCATGCGGCGGAGGGGGCGCAGGGGGCGGCTGAAGCCATGCGAGAGCCGGAGCGCAGGTCATGCTCCCCAAAACCGCCTGCTCCGCTCACCTTGCAGGGCGGGGATGGCTTTCCAGACCGACACGGGGCCCTGACTAGCAAACTGCCCCAGGGAGACTTCCAGGAAGAAAATGGGGATCCCAGCTAGAGCCAACATCATCAAATAGGGGATGAGAAACGCACCTTGGGGGGCGGTGGGAGAGAAGAGAGAGCAACCTGAATCACCCCGTGATACTGGGGACAACTTAGTCAAGACATTTTTCTATTAAAAATGTTCGGTTTGTTATCGATTCCCGGTGCCGCCAGCCTCGATGGGGCAGGAGGAAGGAGTGGAAGGGGGAATATGGGTGTCAGCTTTCTACATTCCCAGCGTTTTTTACAGACAGTAGATACTCATTATTGCTAAATGAGTATTTAACACCTTCCACTTAGAAGTTTCTGCGTGTAAAATAAAAAGAAAATAAAAAAGCTCACATTTTAAAAATAGTTATTTTAAATTGTCTCTTCCCTCACAGAAAACGGCTCTTACGGGTTTTACATAACTGTTTTCGATGATCACAGCACCACTACCCTCAACTGAGAGCTCTTTCGAAGAGGGAACGGGTTTACAGCTGCAAGGGTTTAATCCAGTAACATCCATGGGTTCTCCGCTTCAGTAAGAGCCTCTGGCAGGAGAACCCCTGCAAATAAACTTCTTCTTTCCCTTGTAAACTATAAGCGGCATAGCCCCTCTTCCAACTTCTCCTCTCTATTCAGCTGATCGACATTCAGTCTATTTCAAACTATTATTTTTCAATCGGATCATGGAAATATTTAAAACAATTCCCCCAAACCTCACGAAATAACGGAATGTCTCGACTCGGGATCAAACGTCCTCTTGTCGCTACCCCGACTCTAAAGTCCCTCCTCTTTCCCCATCGCATCGACTGCAGATTCAGGATTGCGGACTGTGTGTAACCGAGGCGAGGGGGGCTCCGGAGCCCTGCCCCTGTGATCAACACACCTCTTCGTTTTCCTTCCTCCCCAGCACCAATTGCAGGTGTTTTTAAGGAAAGCGCTACCGTTTAAGGAAATCTCGACAGGGCTTTCCTACTTTCAGAGGTGACAATCAAAAAAAAAAAAAAAAAAAAAAAAAAAAAAAAAAAAAAAAAGGCAAAAAACCCTCCCCACCAAAACAAAAAATGACGCGAAAAAAAAAACCAGCCAAACAAACACCCAGGCAAATGTTTCACCAAGTGTGTCTGAAGGTCTGAAGATGCCCCCGGCACCTCGGCTCAGCCCGGAGCTGGCTGCCCGGCAATAGGAAGCCGCTGACCCCGCTTCCCTCGTGTTTCTCCCCGCCAAAAAGGCCGGGACTGGCTCAGACCCGTACGGTACTGCAGGTAGAGAGACAGGAAAAAGCCATCATACCTCCCCCATTCTTAAAGGCCAGGTACGGGAACCTCCAGACATTGCCCAGCCCCACTGCATAACCCACCATGGAGAGGATGAAATCCAGCTTGCTAGACCAGTTCCCTCGGGCTTTATTTTCATCCCCCACATCGTCTTCCTAAAAGGGGGGGAAAAAAAGGAGGGGAGGGGGAAGAGAGAGAGATGGGAACCAGCCACTTTAGCAAACAAGCACGGCGGTGCTGCCGGCTTCACGGAAGGAGACCCTGCGAGCAGCGCCCGGGCCGGGGGACCCTCCCGGCCCCGCTCCCCTGCCACCCCCGCCGCCGCTGCCAGGCCTCTCCTTTATAAAAAAAAGTACACAAAAGAGGGGTTTAAAACATGGCCCTCCACTGAGCGCTTGGGGTGGGTCGCCTGGTTCCTGGAGAGAGGTCCCACGGCCTCCCCTGGGGTTGGAAGCCCTCGGTGGCCTCTGGAGGGTCAGGACCGACGGCCGGTTCTCAGCACAGCCGGGAGAAGTGAAAATCGCTTTTAGCGCACCAGCACCACCCGCTTCCAGGGTAAATGCGGATGGGCAGGAGGAGAGGGACAGCGTCAGGGGCTGAGAGCGGCACCTCCTCGGCCTCGCACCACCCGCAGCATCCCCTCCCGGGAACCTCTTATGGGATTGGGCTGATTTATTTCGCCCTATTTTTGATGACAGGGTCCGAGGCACGCAGACCTCGGGGGTTTGGGCAGACGGATAAGCCTGAGGAGGGAAAGGGCAAGGCACTCTTCACGTGTGACGCTGGGGACAGAACCAGACCTCATGCCAAGGCATGTAAGGATGTGCGCGCACGAGCACCTACAGGCACGACTCAGGAGCCAACTGGAATTACACAAGGATGCTCGTTTGTACCGCTATTACATCATTAACACTCCCCAGCAGTACGGCACTAGATCTAAGATCCTCTCTCCCCTTCTTCCTTCCCTCCTCCCTTCGGCACAGACCCAGTCCCGACTCATCTGCACCTGATTTTAGAACTTCCACCCCAAATCGGTGCTGAGAGACGAAGACTTCCCACGAGCTGAAGCGGAGGAAGGAAAATCTGTAAGGAGACAACTCACCCCCTCCACTCTGCCAGGAAGAACAGAAGTGTTGCCATCTGTGCCCAGCACCACCGTGCTCTGGCTCAAGGTCACCCAGGCGCCCTTGGCGTTGTTTTGCTCCAGTGTGCTCTTACCAAGGCTCAGAGTAGCGTCCCCGTCTGTGCTTTGCAAAGCGGGAATTTTACAATGAGGGATCGCAGCTTGCCCGGCAATCCCTGTCCCGGGGCTCGGCTTGCAGGGGACGGTTTCCACAGATTCCCTCCGGAGGGTGGAGTTGGCTTGCACCGGGGTGCTACTGAGCTTGCAGATCCCAACTTTGGTCCTCTCAAACTCATTTGGTTTCTCTCCTTCGGAGGGAAGGGTTTTGCTGTCGTTCGAGAGTGACCGGGGAAGCCTGGCGGTGGCGGCAGGGGCTTGCGCAGGGGCGTTTTGCGGCTCATTTTCGGGGCCGGTTCTTACAACTCCCGCACCTTCATTGGGTCCGGGAGCCACCGCTTCAGGATTGTTCACAAGCTGCTTGCTCATATCCCTTTGACTGGCGTAATCCTAAAATGAGAACGTCACATTGTTTACCAAAAGGAGAAGAAGAGGAAAAAAAGTTTTGGCACTGCAGAGATTATACAATTTTTTGTCTTTGTGCAGGAAATGCATGCGCCAGAAAATCGGGATACAGGAGTGTTGCAAAATTTCGAGAAGCCACGGCTCGCCTGCTTGCCCTCCCATTCAACGTTAATACTCTGAGGGAAAAAAAGAGTACGGTACCCAAAAAAAAAACCGCCACCCAACCTCCCCCCGCCCCAAACCCCCCAAACAACAAACCTCAAACAAAAAACACCACCACCATCTGCAAACCCATAATTCAAGTTTAAATAAGTGTTTCTACAGCACTGCGCCACCAGACCTCGTTAGATTTCACATCACGACTGTAGGATGCTCCCTTCCCTATCACCAGTGTAGAAAGATTCTTTAATTTTACGCCCCATTTCCTTTCTGTCATTCAACAATGCACATCGGCTTTTTTTTTTATATATATATATATATATATATATATATATATATGAGCAGGAGACAAGCTGCCCTGTAGGCAACCGGGGATGTTAAAAAACAAGTGAAATAGTGCTGGTGAACATTTCTGAGCTGGCTGCTATGCTTCAAAGCCCGTCAGCAAGAGTGTGAAATGCGAAAAACCCCCAAAACATAACCGCACCTCTAGAGTGGGATTAACGCCACTAACAGTAGCTTTCCCCTATTCCTTTTCTTATGTTTCCGACTCACATAATGCTAAAGATTTTATTTAATCTTCCCTAACATTAAATAGATTACTGACGACACTCCCACACTCACCTCTACCTTTCCCTACAGTTTAAAACTACAACATAAAATGCATCTTCATTTTATCTTCATTAAGCAACGTGCAGGCGAATCCTACCTTTTCCATCAGTTCAATGTTAGCTTTACAAAATACCCTTTATTTTTTTTCAGAGTGTCTCACAAAACTCCCCGTCACCATTTCCGCCACAAGTTTTCTCTCCATCGTTATCCCACTCTCCCGGCACGAGGGATAAAGTCTGCAGGGATCTGGTCACTAAATGAGTGCTTTTTGGGGTACCACCGCTTCCCCCGTGCTTGCCCCATCCCCCGCACCACCCCCTACCCCGTCTGCGGGAGGCTCCGAGCTGGCTCCACCGGCAGCACCGCGGACAACTCCCCCTTCGCCACCGCTCCGCGCCTTCAGCCCTTGTCGGCATCGAAGAGAAGAAATCAAGCACTTACCATGTCTTAAATAGCCGCAGATCGAGCCGATAGAGGTGAAAGGAGCAGTACAGGCAATTGTCAGACTGGATTTTGCCCAGTTCAGAGCAAAGCTTTCTATACTTCCTTGGGAAAGACTGGGTTTGCGTCAGTGCATAGCAAGGTGCCCTTCGTGTGACATTTTCCTGATAATAAGAGCTTGATAAATCATTACCCTTGGTTTCAGATTTTAAAGGGACACCGAGAAGCCGGAGCGCTGGCTGGCTGTCACTCACGCAGCAGTGGCATTACGTGTTCCCTGTGACTCATATGGGGGCTGATTACTAAACCAAAGCCAGCCGGAGCACGGCAGAACTTTCTTCTGGTAATTAGAGCGAAAATGTGAGAAACACGTACTACTGCATCCAAGGCAAGAGAGAAATGGGGACAAACCTTCCATTTGTAGTCCTCTTCCTCCTCCCTCTTATTGTAGTGCAATCCAGCTCCCTTTTTTAAAATCTGCATTTCTGCAGTTCACAGACCAGATGTTATAATAGCTTGTTTATATACGTTATCAATTTATATATCCATACACATGGATATAAAAAATATAAAAACTATCAGTTTTGTGTCTAACCACATACCTATACACGGAGTGAGAAGTTCACTGTGTATAAAGTACACAAATACATTTAAATTGTGTCTTTCTTGATCTCGTTGCACGAAATTACATTGTATCTTTTATTTTTACTGTGCCTCATGGGGGAAACTCCAATTAAATTTAAACGATACACACAAGAAAACAAGCTTCTCTTTCATCAAAACTGTCTGAAGAGCAGTTAAGTGGGAGCAAAGATGACGGCAAAACCCTGAAGTTGCTGATGTTCTTCCCTCACTCATCAAACCATTTATGTTTGATTATTGGGGGAGAAATTATTCGTCATTAAAAGTCAGGTGTTGACTGACAATCGTTTTTGCAACGCAGTGCTTCACACCTAATCACCTCTTGCAGGTGTGATTTGCTACTTGAGGGGCTTTCTCAAAAATTTGTTGAGCATAAGATAATTTTGTTCACGCTGACAAAAATAAAAGATGAAAAGCGCACTGGCGAATCGGGATGCTCCCTACGCAACCTTCCCAGTTGTTTCAGTGTCAGCGACGCTGTTCATCCGCATAGACCCTGCTGGTGTCAGCTTCTCCGGAGGGTATTTCACACTGTAGCCTTAGCAGAGTGGAGCGTGCGCCTATGCAGGGGAGGGGTGGAGAGGAGGGGGCTGAACTCGCCAGCACCAAACGGGTTTCTTCTGCGTCCTTGCCTTTACGGGTTACGAGCGTTTGTTTCGGCGGACGAAGCAAATAAAAAATTCGCAGTGGCCCAGCCAGTACTGCAGAGCCGCTGGCTGCGCGGTGCCCCCGGGAGTGGCCACCCCCGGCAGGGACAGGGCAGCTTTGTTCCTGCGCCGGCGGCTGAGCTGCGGCCCCAGCTTCCCCCTCAAAGCTCGGCACTGCGGCGGCAGCTGAAACTCACTCGCCACAATTATTGACAGCCCCACGGAAATCGAGGAGCTGGGGCCAGCAAAGCAGAACGGCGAAAATCGCTTTTCGCCGAAAAGATCAGTCAGCCTCGCGGCTGAAAAATGCTTTTGGCTCCCAGCAGAGCTCCAGAGTGCGTTCGCAGCACAGCTCGTTAACTTGTGATGTTGCTTCGCACATCTTTGAGCACGAGAGTTACCTATACCATAGGTATATAATTGCTGTATGCACATACAGGTATCTTTACACACACTGTCTCTAGATTGTTGCACGTTCCTGTCTTTAAAATCACTTTCCTACCTCTGTTCTGTCATGCAGAGCAGCAGCCTGGTCTCGGGGGAAGTGTCCCTGCTCATGGCAGGAGCAGAGCTGGATGAACTTTAAGAACCCTTCCAAGCCAAACCACTGTGTGATTCCATCTACTCTCCGCGGGTCTATTGAGGAATCGAGGGGCGCTCACAGAAACTGCCTTTAGGAGGGAGGGAGGGGGAGAAGCTGGTGGTGTTTTGCAGCATTACCTTCTCGAGGCATGCTCCAGCCGCAGAGCGATCTGGTCGTTAGCTTAGCCGTGCTGACCTCCAGTTACATTAATGCCTCTAAAGGCACGGGCCGAATTAAAAGAGACAAGACATTAGCCCAAGAGATACTTTGGTCGAGAAGACCCCTAAACGTCTTCTAGAGTCATTAGATTGACTTATTTTGTTTTTCCAAAAATCGGAGAACTCACTCTTCACGTTATTTTCCAAGTTATATTTTTGCTCTCTCCATCAGCATTGAAACGTGAAATCGAAGTTTCACCCCTGGAAAAAGGGAGTCGTTCTCCTTTACTTTCTGAAAAGTCAAGAGCACCTCTCCTTCCCCTGTACCCCAGGGAAAGCTCTGAGAGGGCCACGGCCGGAGGCTCTCGCTGAGCCCCGGAGCCAGGGATCTATTCTTGGTCAAGAGGGAGACCCACGGAGCAACACGGCTCGGTTTTCAAACATTTTCCTTTGTCCTACCCGTCCGTGGCCGGCCCTCGGGGCCGCACAGCCCAGCTCCCTACCGCCCTGCCTTCGCACAAGCGATTTGGGATGGAAACACCTGCTTTGGTCCAAACTCCGAGTTTGTATCTACGGTTCTTTCCAAAACTAAACCAAATTCCCCCAGTGTGGGGGTTTAGCGCTCCAGCTAGCAGCCGTCAGGTTCATTCAAATGATTTTTCTGAGCCCCTTGTCACCGTCGCTCCCGAACGCCTGTCCCGCAGGCGAACCACCCTCGCAGCCCACATCGGGTACCAAGGGTTAAGGAGTAGCCCATACCAAACACCGCCCCTCCCTCTCTCCCTCCCTCCCTCGGGGCTCTGGGGAAGTCACCCACCCTCGACGTGAGACTCCTCTGCCTGGAGGGATCCCTGTTTTCTTCCCGAAGGGAAAAGCTGGGATGGAGGGCGGCTGCTCCAGGGCGAGGGTCGCGGTCTTTCCAACAAAAGGAAGACTGCGAGCGGTGCCCTCCCCCGCGCCCCCCCCCCCCCCCCCCTCGCAAGCCAGCCCCTTCCGTGGCCCACGGAGCGGACGACCGAGTCTTAATTACTTTGTCAAAGATGAAAAATAGCAATTGATTTATTTTTCTCCCTTCGCTGGCCATCTTTTCTCTTCCCCTGCTCTTTCTTTGCAGATAAGCAAAGACACGAAGGAAGGCGGCGGAGCTGAACCCCCGGGAGAGGGTCTGGGGCTCTATCCGATCCCCGGCCCCGCGGGCTCGAAAGGTGCTGCTGCCTCTCCCCACCCCGTTCCCTCATCACAGGCACTTTCCTGGCTTTATGCCGCATTCGTGCCGTGCTTCAGTGGAAAAAAAGCCAAGTCACGACAGGAGCAAACGATGACACCTCTCCACAAACACCCCAAACACGCCCACGGGCATCCATGCAGTTTTAATCCCTGCGCTAAAATCCCCCGTCCTGGCTTCTTTAAGACGGAGTTAAGCATTGCAGCTATTGATCTTAAATCTTTCTCGTCCTTTCCCGCTGGAAAGTTTGCCTAAAAGGGATGGAGGCAGCCGCCGCAAGAACCCGCACACTCTTCCCCGCTGGTTTCTTCCACGACCCCAACCCGCAGCCTTTGCGACCTCCGCAAGTGCCACCCTCTGAAGTCACAGCCTGTCCCGGGAAGCAATTCCCACAGCACATTAATCCACGCACCTCCTGGGAGGGGAGGTTCCCTTCTTCCCTCTTCTCCTCGGACTTTTTTTTTTTTTTTTTTTTTTTTTTTTTTTTTTTTTGTTGTTGTTGTTGTTTTTGTGGCAGGGAAATCTTAGCAAATCCAGGGAAAAGCCTTTTGGCTGAAGTTCTCCGTAGGGACAGCCACTTACACTCTTTTCTCCGTTAAACCTAAAAGACAAATACAATAGCGAGGGTGAGGATGAATGTGAGGACCCCGGGGAATGACTTGAACATCCACTTCAGACTGCGATTGAACAGCCTAAGGCAATTAGATCAGAGGTGTTAAACGATAGCTGTGAAATGCACGGATTCCAACAGGACCAAGGACCTTGTGGATCTGCCCTGCAGTCAAATGAGGTTTTCACGTGATCGTGCCTCTTCCATGGGGAGTGGACGCTGAATTCAGACAAGTCCTCAGCAAGTACGAAGGGCTCTCGCTGCAGTTCAGGAGTCCAAGAAATGGGCAGGTCTCCGTCGGTTTTCTGGGGTTGCACAGCTCTCCCCGGTAAATAAGCCTGCCCCCACCCAGGGCTTGGGGATCTTACAGAGAAATTACAGTTTTTGATAACAGGGAGAAGTTAATTTGTGGGTGAAAAGGGTTATGCCTTTTCTCATAACCAAAAATTATCTCAAACCATTGTGATACAGCAATTAATAATGTTTGTAAAGCCAAAAACAATATTGTATTCACTCAGCTGAGTTAGACACACACTGCAGCAAAAGTAGGTGTCAATAAGCCAGACCTTGCCAAGGGACGCTTCAATTTATTGTATTTCCCTTTTAATTCTATTTATATGCAAAAAATTGTACAGCCTTAATTCCAATGAAGAGTTTTCCCATGCAAAGAGCACGGCTCCTTTCTTAAGGCAAGATTCACCTCACCAGGCTGCAATATTTTGCCTCTCTCAGTTAATTATATTCAAATAATGAAGAGACTGTAAAGATCTTTCAAGTGATAATTACCTCTTATTTTCATCCTGTGAAATGTCTCAGACTCATCCCGTTATTTATTAGCTCTCTTGTACACTTTCCAATTGCTTTAACTCACATAACTCACTGGATGGCCCCTAGATTTCCAGATAATTACCGAAGTCTGGTATCCTTATTGTACAAGAAGTCAGTTCCCTGAGAGGTTTAACTTCTTCTCTGGAGACCACTGTAAATAACAGAATTAAAAGAATGGAGGATCAGGTGGGGGGAAAGCAGAAGCATCTGGAGGAAATTTCTGCACCACTGGCCAGGCATTTATGCTCCCAACAGCTATTTCCCCCAGACATACATGTTTCTTCATTTGTCTGGACATTTGCCTTAATCACAGGGTGTAATCTCAGTATAGGACATAATAACCACAGCTTTGAACTTTCACTTTGCAATAGACCAGGACATTAAAAAAAAAGCATATATTTAATGAAAAAAAAAAAGATAAGTAGATGCTATTTAGAGCTGTAAATAGATTTCCATGATTTATCTGTAAGCAATCAAGTCAATGATATTTATTTTCTTGTGCCACAGTAAACTCCAGACTTAGCCTAGCCCAGCCACTGAACTTAACATGTCCCCCTCTTCAGGTAAAAATGCATCTGTCCTAACATTGCAAACAAAAATAATTTTTTTTTGACTTAGTGATGCTCAGAAATGGATTAAGAGCAGTAGTTTCTTCCAGCTGTACAAATACACAGTAACTTGTCTCAGGACAGGGAACAGAAATGGAAGACTCCTTGAATCCATGCTGGGTCCATGCAGGGAGAGCTGCAGAAGCAGCACATCCAAGAATGCCGTGCAGAGCAAGCCAAGTGTTTCTGGATGTCATCAACCTGGTCACTTCATCTCAGTCTCAGCACAAACCTGACAGGGGGCAGGGACAGGGGCTGTGGCACCCATGGGACAGAGAGGCTGGAGCAGCAGCAGATCCTGGCTCAGAGTGGCAGCAGACTCAATGCCAGATGGAGCAGGACAGGGAAACAGGAACAAGGAACTGAACATGGGGGCACATTTGATCACAGCATATTCACAGGGAAGGTTGACCTGCAGAAAATTGTCCAAACCATCTGCAGAGGTGGGTTTGCTTGGCACAATGACTCAGTGTTGAGCCATCAAGCATCAACTCAGCTGAATTTCAATAATAATAGAGATTAACACTCTAAACAACACCACCTGAAAAGAGCAATTCTTAAAACTGTGCTATCTCAGTCACTTGTATAATGTAAAAATGCCTCATTAAGGTTTGAACTTCTGATCACAAATTTGGAAAGAAAATATCACAAAATGAGAGAAAGTTGATTTTCCAAGCAGGTATCCTGCGAGGACACCACAAGTACCCACCCCACAGACCAGATTCTAGCAGATAGCCAGTCCATTTTAACACCTTTCACTCTCTGCCTTATTCACTTCTGACTGTTGAGTCAAAAGGAAAAATCACAGCATGCATCTCTGTGAGGCTGTGTGAACTTTATCCAGGGTCAGCAACATTGACTACAAGGTCCCATTTATAGAAAAAAAAAACATAATAAACATACTAATGTACCTACTTTGGTGTTTCACAAGGCAAGTCATGACAGCCATTTGGATTCTGATTGGAAAAAAAAAAAAAGAAAAAGAAACATCACCAAACCTTAAACATTTTCCATGGTCTCTCATGGGAAATTTGAATTTTGTTTAGACATGGATTCCTCACATTAAATTTGTTTCCTCTTTCATTGTGAAAGGGGAAATCCCCCAACACAGTGAAGTAGGTATGGTGATTGTCATACAGAGATAACAAAACTGTGATCCCTCTGTCAACATGGAAAAATCCCACTCTTCATCTTGCAGAGTGCCAGATGAAGAAACCCATCTGTTCAGGGTTGATAACCCAGTATAGGGATGTAAGGCTAAATCAGTGAGTGGTTTGTAGGACATTCATAGGCAGTGAACTTTTCAGGTCATAAGTTAAATCTAATTTAAATCTATTCTGCCTGAAGAATAAATTTTAAGGACAAACTTTCAGCTACAGCTTCTCTCACTGGGCTACCTATTTGGAGGACATTAGTAATGACTCCCCTTTCTGAATCAAAGTGGTCCCAGTATACTTGGAACAGCTCTGTGGGAACATACTGGTGGAAATATTTCCAACCCTCGTCAGCAGAGTCCCAGTGTAAATCCAGAGAGAGATCCTACCCTGGGGTCAGAGCCTTAGCTACGAGCCTGCTGGGAATGCCAGCACTGTGCAGCTGGGAACATCCCTGTAGCTGAGGAGCAGGAGACAGGGATGCATTACACAGGCACTTTTCAGCTCCATTACACTGTCAGATGGCTCAGAGGGGCTGTGGCCTCGCAGCATAGGATCTGGCTTACAGCTGTACATGTGGCTCTTACTCACAGCCCCCTCAGCTGTTTGTCAGAGCTCCACAATCCCACAGCGTCTGCACCTCACTGAGCACAAAACCAGCTCTGTGACCCTTCAGTGCTGATCTGATCATGCTGAACTAGACCTGACCTTGCAGCATCCCTTCAACTTCAATTCTGGAGAGACAACTCCAACATTACTCACATACTCACAACAGAAAAACTTAAATATCCTTGGATGATCTGTGCATTCCACTTAGGGTATTTGGTTTCAATCACAGATATTGAATTGTTTAAAAATTGAAAAAGCAAGTAAGCCTCCACCAGTTTATACACTGAAATCAGGTTTAAGCATTCTGTTGAGCATAAATTTCCAATTAGAATGACACTGCTCTCCCAAGGTATGAGATTCATTGTTTAAATGATCATTTTGTTAATTCCTATGCTTCATTTTCTGAAATTCTGCCTAGCTTCTACAATGAGTCCCAAAAATACTTAATGCCTTGGACATATGAAAAATTCAAGGTGATCCACTATCTAAGATAATGGAAAATTGAACTCTGACTTCAGTGTCAAGATCACTTTCTTATCAAGGTTCTCAGCTCACTCCTATTCTTGTTAGTAAGATGGTAAGAGATGCAAAAAAAAAGATCAGCACAGGTACTTGAGTCGTCAGCTTTTCCCAAGTACCTTTTTCATTTAATCCTTCTTTCCCCTTTCTGAATAAAGTCCCATTTATCTGAGTCATTCAAAAGATGTTTTCTCATCACATTGCAAAGAATTTAACAAAATACAGCTAAATACCATCACTACTCTTTTGCAGCTAAAGAAGCAGACAAACAGGCCTAGCTCAGGCAGGCAGTGATGAACTGGAAAAAGGAGGAATCTATCCAGGATGATGTGAGACTGGAGCTTAGTTCTGCCACAAGCCCCAGGTGACCGCAGACGCATCGCTTCAACTGGGAATTTGAATAAGCATGGGCAGCAACCTCCATCCTTTCTGCTCCTGCTCAGCAATATCTCCTCTGAGATCAGGTCTGATTCCAAGGACTCCATCCAATTTCATCTCCATCCAATTTCATATCCCCTTGTGTGACCTCTCAGTAGCCCAAATAGTCTGAGATAAAAAAGCATTTATGTAACTAACTTCAAAACCTGTTTGACGTCTTCATTTTAGGCAAAAGCGTGAGGAAGTGGTTATGCTGGCAGCCAGGAGGAGGTTTCACATGGTTAGGGAACTGAACCAAGAGAAAGGGTAACAGCAGAGACACAGACCCAGACCGGCAGGGAATCTGAATCATTTATTCAAAGAAATGAGCTGGTTTTATACAGTTCTTCAAGGCACAGTGTTTCCTTAAATGGTAATTCTCACTACGTGACCTATCCCACATTGCTATGTCAGCCACACGTGCTCTAAATGTCCTTCCATGGGGTGATCACGCGCTGTTCACCTGTCTGTCAGCTCCCGGCAGGCTCTCTCTGCAGGTCTCTGCTGTGTGACACGTCCTGTCCCAAAGGCCAGGCAGGGACAAGCTGTTCTGTTCCGCCCTGTGCTGCCCTGTGCTGCCATGTGCTTCTTCAGGCGAGTCCCACAGCCTGCAGCTCAATTCTACCCCATATCTTCCCAAAATTCCCTCTTTTTTGTTTTATACAAACAAGAATCATGAAACAAAACACTTCCAGCATTAGAACACGTCTGGCCCACCACCTGAACCAAACAAACTCCATTCATCTTATTCCCTCAGGTTGTCCATGAGCTGATGATGAAGCCAGAGTAACGAAGGCTGGTCAGATCCCTCTTGCAGGTACCCATCGTGGACTGTAGGACATTCATAAGCAGTGAACTTTTCAGGCCATAAGTTAAATCTAATTTATAAATTAATTTAAATCTATTTTGGCTGAAGAATAAATTTTAAGGACGAACTTTCAGCTATAGCTTCCCTCACTTGGCTACATATCTGTGGAATCTGTGGAAACACAAGCAGATTTTTGCCCCCAGGTCAAGTGCGCTTGTGAATAAAAAAAATGCCATTGGACAGTGGTTAGGTCATTCTGAATAGGATTCTAAAAATCAGGAACATATAAGGTTTTTGTGGGGGTATATCCCATCCCACCACTCTCACTTTTTTAACAACTGTATCATGAATATATTTCAACCTATTAAATTCAGGACAGTGTTTAATGTAACATGCACTTTTCTTACTATGAACAGTAAAGCAATACATCTAATAAAGCAACAAGCACTACTGAGCAAAATTCAGCACGGTAATATCTTCAGCTGCCTAAATACTTCACCATCACCTAGAGTCTGCCATTGCTGGGGAGCCCCATTTCACAGTGAGGTCTTGGATAATCTTTTCCGGACAAGGTTTCCAAGTTAACTTCAAAAGGGGGTCCAGCTTTTTTAAGACCAAATCAGCAAGTCAAAATGACTTGATTACACTTTCAGTGCAGAAACACCTGGGTCTGATGGCATACTTTCCTAACCAGCCAGGACCAGGGCTTGGCCAGGGCCCAAATCTTAACTGGGAGGGTTTCCCTAAAATACCTATAAGCAAACATTTATTAATATAACCAAAGGAATGCATATAAGTAATATTAAATAATTATTTTACAAGTAAATTCCTTTATAAAAACTTTATGTATTAGTACTATCTGGATCCAGAAATATACTACAATCACACAGCTAACCTTAAATTTCTCTAATAAATAGTCATTTAGTGAAAATACAAAGCTAGTTTTTAACAAAGGCAAAAAATGACTTAGCAATACTTAAATTTGCCAATTTTCCTTCACAGAAGGTATATAAATCCAGGCCTGGGACATTACAATTATATTAACTCCATAAGTGGTTTCAAAAGATAACAAACCCTTTTAAAAAAAGGTGGAAACACTGACACAAGAGATATCTGTGCAAAAACAAAGAGACATCCAGAAAGCAAGATTTCTCCATTCCAAACACCCCAAAACAGGCACTCAAAGTTTAATGGATTTGTATTGATTTTTATGGCTGTTTTTTTTTTCTTTTTAAGTCATGTGTAAACTTTCACATCTCTTGCCCTTCCCTATCCTAAAATAACAGCTTCAACCTACTCCTTGCTTCCTTAGTGTTCAGCTTCTCCAGGTCTCTGCTTATATTTGTTTATTCACACTCCCCATTCCATCTTTTTCTGAAATATGCCCCAAGACACTTACACATCACTACCTACAAACACAAAATAAAATACAACTTCTAAAACATTTAAAGACTTTTGAGTGGAGTTAGAATCAAATAGTCATTATTGCATTCTTCTTTTTAATATAGCTATACCTTATGTGGCTTATTTTTTCTGTTTTATAATTTTATTCCAAAGTTAGAAAAATCTTGCTTGGTGATGTGTGTTTGACAGGCACCATTGGCTTGGTGTGCAATACAGTGATTGACTTCCTCTTTCATGTACTTCTGCTTATGTGTTCTCCATTTCAGTTGCTGTAAAAGCAAAAGAATCTCACAATTTTTGAAAGACAATCCAAAAAAATCATAAATAGAAATTCTTCCACAGAATACTTTTAGAAGTAGTTGTGATACTTTTACCCAAACTTCCAGTTATTTCCATGGGAGATATTCCTAACATTTTAGTAAATGTTTCAACTAAAAAGAATAATTTAATACACAAGTCCCTTGACAAGGAATCATACAGGGGTTGTGATTCCATACAGCCCACCTTGGATAGTTTCTAAGGAAATAAGATCAAATTCTGCATCAAATTCTTCTTTGTTGGAGCATTTAGGCATTTAGGACTTTGCTGAAACTTGGCATCTGAGCATCTCCAGGTGCCCTTGTTGCAGAACTGTAACTTTTTGAATTACAGCTACCAGTATGGTGGTTCATTGAGGGACACTATGAAGAATTCTATTAGGCATTTTTATTTCCCTTCTCCTTTTCTTACTCACTCCATTTAAAGTGTTTTGAGACTAATTCCTCAGTTCTCTTCAAACTGATTCAAAAATCTGAGAGAAGCCTGTTGTTCACATACCTGCATTGTGACAATAATATCTCTCTAACAATCATAAGCACATCCCCCTTTAACTGCAACGGGGCAGATGGATGGAAGAAACCTTTAGTGAGAGGATATCTTTTGAAGAGACTTTCTGACAGTGGAAGTATTGGCTTTTCCATTCTGCCACTTCTTCATGGGTGTAGGGCCCAGTCAGGTGAGATGAGTGGGGTTGAGCTGCCTTCTCCCCACTCTGGTCCCCAACAAGGGAAAGGCCATGGGGATGATGATCCAGAGGGTCAAACCCCAGACAAGTTATGCCTGCCTAGATATCTGCAGTATAACCACCTGGACCAACAATTACTTCAATGTCAGCACACTCATCTCTCCTGTGTCAGAGATTTTTCACTGCTTCACAGGAATTGTTACAAAACTGACAACAAAGAGATATCTTAGATCTAGAGAATGGCTCCTGCCTCTTTCTATCCAATTTGCTCATCTTCAAGCAACACATCATTATTCAACTTTGAGCAATAACATTTAGACAGACAAATTAAATTGATTTTGACGTCTGGCGACTTTAGCCTGGAGAATTTCATGGAAGTTGGCCATGTGTTCCTTTCTCCAACTTTCTGCTGGGATTGACAATTATTAGTGGTTACTCTTCCGGCATAGGGGAAACAAGCCAGCTTGGTCTGCAGCAGGCAGAGGAACAAATTCCAGGTATCACCCAGCACTTGGAAAAAGCAAAGAACCCCCAAGAAAGTGAAGCAGCATACAAACACACACTTCAGCTTTGAAATAATCACAATTTGGGAGCAGGTGTGAAATACAGGGAAAGAAACAAAAGCAACAAAAAAAATCGAGAATCAGACTGGAAATCGATGTAATCTCCAAGGGCATGCAGTAATAAGGTATGCAAAACAGAACTGTTTCTTCTGCAGAGATGATCTGAAAGCTACCAGCAGCTGATAATAGCTGACAGAGTCAGCAGTGTTCAAACAGGGCTGATCCAGAATCTCTAATTATTTTTTTTAGGCTATCAAGGCCACCACAACCTGCTTCAAAACTCTGATCTAGATACAGGCAGGGGGACTTGAATATATGGCTTCCCCTTGGACAGCTGCAGGCAGAAAAGAGGGCATGTGCATGCTCAGTATTTACTTTTGGTGTGATTATCACTGAACATACAAGTATAGAAAGCTCATATGTGAAGCCAGACTGGTATTAAAACCCATGGCAACATGGTATTAACCCCTGTGGTTTATTTATCTCTCTCAAATCCCACAGCATCAGAGGGAAGCAAGCTAGAGCAAACCTTAGTCCCTGGAATGTACTGCAGAAAGATGAAACATCACCTGCACCATCTCTCCCCAGCCCTTAATCAGATCCATGCGTCACCCCCTGCAAAATCCTCCAGGTGACAGCTCATCTCTCTCCCTTCTATTTCCATGCTACTGAGCATGAGGAATAGCTTCATAGTATGAGCTGCAACAGGCTGCAGGGAGTGAGGAGGAAAGAGAAATATGACCTGCAGAGGTGTCTGTGAAGCACAGGAAAATGTAATAGCATCTGATGTTTTCTTAAACCACATGCTTCTCTAGGTTGAGGTAATTACTTTACCAAGTTGCAGGTAGGTATTTTACTGCATTTTACTAACTTTTCCTGTCACCTACACTCTTGTTATCAGCGAGGATTATGCATTCCTCTCCTTCATTCAGCTTCATCTCTACAGAAATAGTAAATTACACTTGGCTAATCTCATCTAAGATTTTATTCCTTATGGAAGACAGGTAGAGGTGAGGCACTCTGGAAAGAGACTCTGTATTTAAAATATTTTATGCAAAAAAGCACATGCTAGATCTACTCAGTGCCTCAGCCTCTCTGGTTCTTTACCACACCATCTTTCCAAAGAGACTGCTGAAGTGCTGCTTAGTGCATAACACACATCAAACAAATCAAAGTTTGATGCTTGAACACTTCCCCTCCTCCCCAAATAACAACAGCTGCACATATCAAACAGTGAATGCAGATGGGGAAGGAGATTTGAAAGTAAGTATTTGTCCTCTTCCAAAGGATCAGTACACTTCAGCATTTTAAAAATACAGCCAGCAACATCAGAATATGCTGAAGAGCAAATTGATTGGCAATGATCTCCTGAAAACAAGGTTTATTGGTAATATAACTGGGCATTCTGACTAATGGGAATGACTCCATTTTGCTCTCAGTGCTCTAACATGAGGTACAAACACAGGAATTTATTAAAAACATTCAAGCACAGAGTGGTTGAAGAGGAGCAATGACAGAACTCGGGAAAAGCAACCATGTCCAGGCATATCAAAGAGTAGCATTTTATCAAAAACCTAATGAAATCCCTTCTAAGTTCTTTGAAAGTCTTTCTCAACTCTGTAGACCATAATGAAAATTTCTTGCTGGGAATAAATCCATGTGAGCAGAAAAATGGTGGGCCTGGGGTAACAGCTCAGCCTTTTCCTGCTTATTCCACTGACTGAAGCAAAGTTTTCAGATAGCAACTACAAAAGCAGACTAGAGGATCACAGAATCATAGGATTGTTTGGTGTGGAATGGACTCTTAAGCTGATCGTGTTCCTAGCCCTCTGCCAGAGATACCTTCCACTATCCCAAGTTGCTCCAAGCTCCATCCAGCCTGGCCTTGGACACTTCCAGGGATGGGGCATCCTCAGCTTCTCTGGACAGCCTGTGCCAGATGATGTTATAATATTGATTTTGTGGAGGTTTTCCTGCTGACAGCTCTCTTACCCACTTCCTTCAATAATGTCTCAATTACTTCAAAAGTAATTAACTGTCACATGGATGAATAAATCAGGCATGAAACATCTGATTCAGAAAAATAGTTCCATGCAAAAACCACAAAATTTAATTAAGGGCTGGGCTCAGCCACAACCCTAACTCCATGGTGTATTCCTTAGGCAGATGTTGCATTTAGGTTTTACTTCAAAATTGACCAAAACAATGGATTAAAAGGCAATCTGAAAGCCATGAAGGATGGAGTATTTACTCCTGCTCTCATACCACATCATCTGCTTGTGGGGCTTTTTTTAACGTAGGAAGATGAGAAAAAGCATGACATCTGAAGAAATGACATTCAGGAAGTCTGTTTTAGAGGAAACAATCTTATCTTTCATTTAAGGCACTACAAAGGAGGTTGTCTTCATGTTTTTGAGGAGCCATTCTGAAAGGCAAACTTCTGTAAAAGTATAAATCTCAGTTTCATCAGAGCAATTAAAAAAACAAAGAAGAAAATTAAAATCCCTAGTCACTTCAGAAAATTTTGATCAGAGGTGAATAGCTTGACAATTAAAGAAGGAGCTTGTCATACCTCAGTATCCTCTGACAATGTTTCTTGACAACATTAAATGGCCTTGGTTAACCAAAGACACTCTCCTTCAATTTTCCTCAGCTGACAGTGTGTTCCCTGCTGTGGTTTGCTGTCATTTGCAAAGGGCGTTGGTTTGTTCCAGGTGAGAAGTTAGAAAAATTGGGGATACCTGTCCCCAATAGGCTGCTCAGTCCAGGTTATTGTCACCTGGCACCCTAAAGGAGGTCAAAGTGACTGCAAACCAATATTAACAGCACTATTTCTACCTCTGGGGACACCACATATTATCTATTATTCTCTAAGCCAAATCCATTTTGGGGTCTCCACAAACACAAGGACTGTGACTGTTCTAAAGGCACAACGCTCCCAAAATTAACATCAGTGCATGTAGTAGTATGAAGCAAGAAACTTAACTCTGCACTGCTTTTTCTCCTCAGTGCTAGGCTTTGTATTAATTCCCAAGCAAGCAAGCAGTACAGCACAGTTTAACATCTGAGTCACAGAGAGGGCCTCCTCCTCATATCCAATTTTCCAGCTGAGTAGCCTTTGTTCCAAGAATGTCCAGTGCTGTGACAGGAGTCAATACTATTAAGAAATTCCCCCTTTTCAGTGCTCCTCTCTTTGCATAACCCATCAGAAGGTTAAATCAAAATTCAGTTCTACTTACTGAATTCTACTTGTATTTCAGGCTCAATTACTTAAACCATCGTTACCCAAAGTGGATCAACACTCCTTCAAGGGCTTCCCAGGACCTTTGGTCTCCTGGTGTGTCTCCCACCGGTCACTTTTCCTCCTGCCACCCTAGAGCTCTTTCTTGCATCCATGCAGTCTGCAACACTCAGGGAAATAGAAGCAAAAGCTAAAATTCTTAGCAAGATTGACTTTATGATGAAAAGTACTGCAAACAGAGAGTGATGGTTCTAAGGAGTGAAGCCAATATGTATTAATTTGTTTGGACAATACTGGATTAATGTCCCAGATTGCAAGGCAAGATGTATTCAATTGCCACCTGTTAGAGGTGTGGCAGTTATCGTCTCTTAATTTGACAGTTTTCTTTATCTCTTCCACAAACCAATCCTCCCTCCAGGGAGACATCTGCTGTTAATGGCCTACTGAACGTCACTGCTTGACTGATAAAAGTTGCAGCATCCCATTGTGAGACGCTCCACCCTGAGGGAGGAGCCAAGCATTCCTACCTGGATATAATCTTGAGTTTTTGGGACACCAGACTCAGCCTTTTCCAAGAGGAACAGCTGGGTTTTTCCACTGGATCTTCAAAGGAAGATTACACCCTTCTACAGGAATACTGCTCCGACAGAACCACATCTGCCACTCCAGGAGGACTGCAGCCATTCCAATTTGGACTGCTACCAACACGCTGGCCAAAGGGGTGTCAGGTAGTATTCTGACTCTGTCAGTGGTTTTTCTTTTGCATTACTGCATGTATTTTGTTTTCTTTTTTCCCTTTTCCTAATAAATTGTTTTTCTGACTTGGAGTCTCTTACTGGTTTTGCTTTCAAACCAGAGCAATGAACAATGTGAATTTTACAGATTTTTGTTTATTTATTTGTTGGTTTTTAATTCTAGTCTATGAATACCACCTGCTCAAGTGGTAAGCCAATTGAGCCAGGTGCAGTGATCCCAAGAGGAGCACACCTGGCACAGGTTATATTCCAGCAGCACTGGCATTATATCCACTAGATGGGTTTTCACCAGTGGTGACTTCCCAGATGTGGGTATCCTCTAAGCACTTGAATCACACACCTTGTTCCTCATTGCACATTACTCTGGGTGCAGATGTGATCTCTCAGTTAATGCCAGCCACTTTCGAAAAATTTGCTCCTTCTTTTGTATAGGAAGGGATCATGTATCAAGATGCCAGAAAGGTAAGAATAAAAACCCTGAAAAAATGGGTATCCTGTTTCACCTGTTTTTCCTTGGAAGAAAACAAAATAATTTGAAAAGCTTCTCAAATCACCATGTGAAGGGGGATTATTTTAGCATCTGCCAGTTGAATCCAAGGAGAGTAATTTTATTTGGGTAGTAGTTCTTACTTGTGAAAGGCTAACTTCAGCCAGTTTGCTTTCCAGGGGACATATTTGCTCTCACTCTATTTGCACTGATGTTTTGAGTAGTACCCAAGTGGAAAATAGAATTAACATGTTGAGTAAGCTTTATTCCTCTTTAATTTGTTATCACTGTCATTAAGAGTCTTTTATTTTACTTTGGTTAATTGTTAGAGGAACAGCAAGAGAAATGTTATAAATCCAGAAATTGATTGTTTCATGGTAGAGTTTTTCCATGGGACGAGTGAGGTCTTTTCATTTACCATGGAGGAGTTTAGAGAGCTCTGGAACCTGAAGAAATCAGTAATTCAAAGAAACCCAGTAACACCCTTGCCATTCAGAAAGGGATAGAAATGAAGTTTGTTTCTATTTTGATATATGGGAAATAGCAAAGCAGGTAAAAATTCTGAGCCAATTGGTAGGCACCAGGGAACAGACATTTACACATTACATTCAGGTGCTGAAAAAGCATGAGCTTTTAAAATATCCTATTAATAATTCCTCTGTGCATGGTACCTCACCAGTAGGAAGGCTTCTCCTTCTCTTTTTGCTGCTCAACAATATCATTAAATTAGTATTTACCAATACCACTTTTCCCTGTGAAGTTAATTATCAACCTATGAATTTAAGGTAAGGTCAAAAATTGTATCAAACAGAATGTGTTTAAATTTTATTACTAAACTGGGAGGACTGAACCATCTTCAGGTTTTTGTCCAGTTATATAAAAGCAATTCAAACTGGATGTTTCTACATCTATTTAACCACGTAAGTATTTCTGCATATTTGTCTGCAGTGCTCGTAACATTAAATGCCAGATTTTCTCTCTAATTTCTCTTTCCATGTAATAAGGTATTTGTCTTTTAATTAGATGTCACTACTTCACCAGCTTCAACATCTGTCAATGCCTGAATAAACAAAATAACGTAAAATGTCTTTGCCATTCCTTTCAAAGTTTGTGTATTCAGATGTATACATTATTTTTGGTTGCCTTTGAAAACTCCTAAATGCTGTTACTATGCAGTAAAATCAGTAGCAAATTGTACTTCTAAACCTGGTTTCTAAAAATAAAATCATCACTTTAGTCTTCACACAAGCCTTTACTTTCAACCCTTAATCTTCCAACTCCCCCTCCTACATCTTGCAGCCAGCCATAGCTGGGCTGTGTCATTCCACAAACCTCAGGGAAGACACACTTCTATAATTTTTCCTTCAGATAATTTCAACCAGGGACAGAAAAAGCTAAGAGTCATTACTCCTGGGAACTTCAGGCACTATTAAACAGAGAGCAGAGAAACATCCTTGAAATAAAACTCTTCAAACCTCGCTAGCAGCCTACATTTTTAGTTAGAAGCTATATCTCCCAAACCAGCTGTCTGAATCCTCTGTAGAGCTTTATTTGAAATTGAGGCTTTGCTATTCTCTGGATCACAGAAGTTGGATCTGTCTCATTACAGCACAACCCACAGGACAGAATTTAGAAGGTCAAACTGAGGTGTACACACAGAAATCCTGTTAAGAGGACCCCAGCATGGTGCTCACTGAAGAGTCATTCAGTAACCAAGGACCAGAAGCTTCCAAGTTTGTCAGTCTTGCTTAGCTGCTCTCTGGTGGGTAGAAGCAGCAAGATAATTTTACAGCTTAGCAAAACATATAAAAGTACTGCAGAAGACAAGATTACGAAAACCCCAAGAACTAACATACCATTAAAATCTAAATAAGAAGTAGAGCTGTGAGCATCCATATAATTTTCAGGTGGGTTATTTATCTTCAAGTACACAGACTTCAGGTACAAATTTGCAAGTAGAAGGCAGACCAACCTTCAGGTTTTATCTGAATATTAAAAGAACTTTTAGGAATCATGGTCCATCTTAGCTCCTCTGACTTTGGGCTAAGTATAATGCAAATTGCTTCAGCATTAATAGAGATTGAGAACTACCGGTAAAGAACACTCCTTGAGAAAAACATTAACTATGGGATTAAACATTAAAAACTTCTGTCCATGCAATATTCTTCAGAAGTGCTGGACTTCATAACTAAGTATGGCAAAAACATATTTTCCAAATAAAACCACCCTGAATGCCCAAAACCCACTCCCAAATACAAACTTACATGACACTCCTAATACCTACAACACAGGTTTCCCGGTTTTGCAAATGAAGACACTTTGCCATTAAATCTGTAGTTGCCACCTGCAATTTGGGTCAGGCAAATTTTATCCTCTTGGAAAACAGACATGCCTTTACCCTCATGTATTAATCTGCCCTTTGCCGAGTGCAAGTTTTACAAAATGAATTTATAAAGTGAATTAAGGGTCCTAAATTTTCTGATGTCAAAGAAAAGGCTTTGTTTATGCATGAAACTATACATTAAGGAAGGTATCATAATTCCATCTTGTATTTCTTCACGCATCTGACAAATGAGCTGAAATTACCAACAGTATTTATTTTTTCTTTATATCCTCCTAGATATGCGTCACAGACCCAATCAGATTTTTTTAATGTGCTTTGGCAGTTCTCCATTAGCAACAACTTATTCATACATTTCAAAGCCTGTGACAACCCTTTGTCTGTATCTGTCTTATTGCATCTGCATGCCCTTTCTGCTGTGCCTGCAAATCAAGCATGCTCTGAGCAGCACTGGTTGCTGAAGCAAAGATTAGATTTGTACAGGGGTTGTTGCACCTCCCAAGAATCAGCTGCACATTTAACATTTCAAATGAGAGGATCAGGGAGAAGAGGAGCACCATACGATGGGACAGATCTGGTCATCAGAAATAGGAGAATGCTGTCAGGGCATGTTAGAAGTTCAAACAAAATGAAAACCAACAAAAAACCCCAGGGCAGGAAAAACCCAAAGGCCAGAGACAAGAGATGCTCTGGAAAGGAGCCAGCAGCAAATAGCTTAAGTGGATCAAGTCAGGCAAGAATCATGAGGTGAAGAATGAGCAGTGGAGGGCAGCAGCCACCAGTGGGGTTTGCTTCTGCATCTGTCCACAGCAGCACCAGGGAAGGGGAGGGAAGAACAGAAGAAAACAGAGCTCTAAGAGAGGCAGGTAAATAAATGCCTCATTTGAATTTCAAAGTTACAGAGATCTAACCCATAGGATATATAATTTTGATACTGCTTAGTAGAGAAAAAAAAAGATTTTGTCACATTAGATGTTTTGCTAAAGAAATAAATTCTGTGAGGTAAATTTAGATGAGCTGGTATAACAGGCAAATGCTGTCAGATGGTAAGTGAAATTCAGACTCTCCACAACTTACTTTTTTCTTTCTGTTCTCAGTACAGGAGCCCACACTGAAGTAATAAATTTAGGTCTGAAATTGTGACTACCCCAATTGTTAAAAAATACTTAAAATTTTGATACACCAATGACTTATGAACAAGTTGTTCCTACCACCAGGAGAAAGAAATGTTTCCATGAACTATGCAGAATGCCAGCCATTTCCACACTATTTTATTTATTTACTTATTTGTTTTTAATTCAGCTACAAATTATTTGCATCTTTGGCCACATTGACCATGTGCCATAGAATAAAGGATCACATTTGTATGAAGGATTATTATCTCTCACTGGACAAATCCAAGGCCATTTCTACTCCAAATAGTTACTTTCCACTTTTCTGCCTAAGATTCAATCATTAGAATCCCTTTAAGTGAGTATTTATTGATCCTGTTTCCTACAATATTTAATTCTTAGATTTACAATTAGGAAATGTAAATAACTCATTGTGCTGTCAGATGAATTTTGTATTATTCAACTGCTAGACTGAAAAAAGCATTCTATAATTGATGGGTTATTTCCACAGGATGCTGTGAGACAGTCACCATCAGATCAATGTCCACTTGTATATTTGAAGTTCTTTGAAAATCCAGTGCCTTTATTAAATGACCTCCTCAGGCTTTACATTAATGGAAATATTTTCAGAACATTTTCCTTCTGGCTAGATGATACCAAATCCTCAGTTCTTGGCAGAGTTGGTTTTTGGGGGGATTTATTTATTTATTTATTTTAAAATAGCATTTACACATTTTCAAGCTTCTTTTAACTTTTAGCCCTGCAACCCAAAGCTACACAAACTCTCCACTGGGCTTTGGACTGCTGTCACTCTGCATTCTTTTTTCTTCTCTTCTTGCCTTCTACAGCAATATTTACACATACACAGAATCTGCAGAAGTATAAAAAAATTCAGATTGGAGGGGCCTTGAACAAGACCAAAATGGATATGTCACCAAGCTAGACAAGTGTTAGCAGCTCACCGAGACTCACACATGTTTATCACTGTAGAGCATTCCCATTTCTCAGATATTACTGGGAAATAAAATTTGCATCTTTGACTTTTTCTGTGTGTGCAATCGTCTCATTTTTAATGAAGTTTTTTATAGTAAAGCCTATTCTGAAAATAGATAGAATTTAAGAACTGTGTGCAGTCTCATTTGCATAAATGGAGGGATCTAAAATCAGTACCTGAGCATTCCTTTTATGTGAGCTGAGCTCCTGAACATCCATATGCTAATCAGGACATTTAAGGAGCCTAAAGGGAATTAAAATGAATACCTACATGCACACCCCCCTCCCTTGAGTGTCCAGTGTTTCTGTAAGAAGCCAAACCAAACCCACCCTTCCAGCAATTGCTTTTTGTTACTTGTGTTTTTCCTAAAGCTGCTAATATACACACTTTCATCCACCTATGCCCCAATAGGTTAGTAGAGAAAAAACTGTAGGCATAAATAAATGAGCCATTACAGGTTAGACAGAATTTCCAATTACACAGAAGGAATGCAGCAATTGCATTATATATCACACTGGGTTCATTTATTTAGACAAATGTAACTGAAATGAGTACAACTTTTAAACTGCAGAAGTGTAGTAAAAATATTCTGTTGCCACAATCTTGCAGTTGGAATTCAAAAATTATTCCCATTGGGATTTTCCAGCTACTGTTGAGGTGCACTGACACATGACTTAGCTCCTTCTTTCACAAAAAAATACTATACAATGATTTTGCCAGTGGAAGAATAAAACATTATTGAGATATCATATTTATTGTTCCTTACAGCAAGACTTCAGGCTCATTTTTTCTCATCTAGAAAGTCTCAAGTAACCCAAACCAGTCTTTCTTGCTTTCCTTACACCATGTGAAGCATCAGGATCTGATTTAGTCATAAATCTCAGCTCTAGGTAATTTTTCCATATTCTTGTGTGAGCACACAAACACATAAACCCAAGAGTTTACCATTTTTGGATATTCCAGAACAGTTATCAGCAGTCAAATGCAGCATTTGAATTAAGCCCCTCTCAGACATGGACAGAGCTTCACTGAAGGCTGTACATCTGCTGGGTGTCCTTCACTGAGAGGGTGATGAAGAGGGACCGCGGATCCTTTCTGTTTTTGCGGACTGTGATCTTTCCTCTCAGGGCCTCTCCTGAAAAAACAAGAAGGAATTTCTCTGGTCACAGTATTGAATGTGAAGCTGTTCCAAATTAATCAGAATTTTAAAAGTCTACAGAAGTTTAAGTTTTCAAAGCTCTTGACAACAAACCTAAGTCAAACAACTGCAGTTAAACCTGGAGACATGCCAAGTTGTGGCTGATGCTTCACTTCTCAGAGATCCACCCAAATTACTGATAATGCCAAATATTTCACTTGAGGTTGGGGAAAACCACTCTAACCCTTGGATATATTCACCATCTTGGACTAAAATGATGAAGTCACTAAAGCATATTCCCTCCCTGCTGTATGGGCCATGTGCTCTGTGTTTGCACTGCATTTCATTTAAATTCTGACTGGGTATTTTTTTAATCTGACAGGAAACTATCACAGAAATCTCTGTGGCATTTCAAGTATATATATTATTAATTGCAGATTTTGTTTTACAAAGTGTCAGTGCCATAACATTTGATAGGTATGTCCTTCAGTTACACCCAGAGCAAATGCTTTTACACAGAAGGAAAAAACCTAATCTCAATTTCTTTTCAGTCCTTACTAAGACCTTTCATTTAAGGAACATTTGTAAATTAGGAATATGCAACCCACAAAATATAAACACACACATTTGTAAATGTGTACATTTAGGAAATCCACTGCTGAGCCACCTCATCCCACCATTTTTAACCTGGAAGAGCTACATCCTCACAGAGGATTCTGCTGAGCACATTACAGCAGGCTATGATCCCAATCTACAGCAGGAAGTTCCCTGCTACTCTTCCATCAGACCTCCCTTGCCTCATTCACCTTCATCACTCACATCAGCAACATCCACTGCTGCTGCTTTTCTATCTCACTGGATCCAAGGTATTTTCCAGCTGCTCATTACTTACCGTGATTTTAAAAGCCACTGTTAATATCCTGTTAAAACGCTTTCTTATTGCAAAAAAGAAAACAAATAGCAATTTCAAAACGAAGCTGGTTTCAAATTCAGGAAGCATTTTGGAGGTCTCCATTTGGCACAATTCTCAGTTGCATTCACAAACAGTAAACTGATAGAAAGTCCAAGTTATAAATTATAAATGCAGGACATTTTGTTAAAGGTTGCAGTACAAATATCAAAGAAGGCTTATCTACAAGAATAATTGTAGTACCAAAGATCAGAAGAAAAAATTTTGGGTTGTTTTTCATCATGTAACAGTTAGCTGGAGATTCTGCTACAACCCCTGTGCAACTTTGTTATTAGAAATCAAAAGACTGACATAACACAATGCAACTTGCAGAGAATTGTGAAAACAGATTATTTAAACAGAGACAGGTTTGCCGGAGAGAAGGACAAGATAAAGAAAAAAAGGTATTATAGTCTCACTCCAGCTAGGAAATTTAACCTGATTTGAACACACAGATTTTCAAAACTGCTACAAAATGACCTATTTTATTTATTTTAACATCCTGTGATTACAATTCAGTAAGACTAAAGAGCCTCTGTAAACTAAAATTCCATGATTTCAATTGATCCACACTTCAATCTTCCAATTTAAAACATTAATACAAAACAATAAAAATGAAGCAAAAACTTAAATATAATTTCATAAATAGCTGACTTCAGAGAACAGAACCTTTAGATTCGGTTTGTAAAGACAGTTAATGAAACAAAGCAATCCATTCATTTTCCCCAGCTATTCCTTATGCTGCAGCCACATTAAATGTGCTTTTCTGAGCAGCCTTTTCCGAGCGCTGAAGCAAACAACAGCAGTAACTGAAAGGCAATTCTGAACAATTAATCAATGTCATATAGATAGAAAATGACTGATGTTTTCCCCCATTCTCTGTCCTAGGAACTGCCTAAAGGAAGCTGTCTCTGGGACTCAGCTGCATCACCTTGCTCTTATCACATTCAGCTGAATGCAAGTAAACCACACAGTGCCACTGCAGTTTGATTAGGACAAAACTGAATCCATTACCATCCCTTCCCTGCATTTTTATTATCCCCCAGGGAGTCTTTAAATTTTCCCCAAAATGGAAAAAGCAGAAGAATTCAGGAAAAGTGCTGTGTAAGCTTGGCTAGTACAGGAAAAAAGACATCCCTATGTCCATCCTGACTCCCTGTCACATAATGCATGTCTGATTGCACCTGTGCTCTGGACACTTGAACCAGTTTCTTTTGATTCTGACTTTTACCACCAGTAAAACTATAAGCAATTGCATCTGTCATTTATGCCTGTGCTATACAATCACACATGGGGCCAGCCTGCAGTCTGTGAGCCATGGTATCTCTCAGTGCAGAGATCCAGAGTGTTCAGGCCCAATAAATCATGGGTTTTCAGTCTATAAAAGATTTGATCAAAACCAAAGATTCTACACAGTCCCTTGCATGCATATCCATAACATCCACTTAAAGCTTGGAATGACGCATGGCAATGAGCTTGTAATGTGAAGAACTACGCTGCCTTTCAATACAACTTGGTGTCTCCTCCCTCTTTGATCCCAAAAAAGACTCAAAAGAGTTACCAAAGGCAACCAGCAATCAAGGTCTTTCAGGTTTCCTTCTTTTCTTTCCCTGGAAGAGTTTTATGAAGCTAACAGTGGGACAAGTAAGAACACAGAACTCAGACCATTATTTATTCTGAACACCATTAAAATTTAAGAATCTTATGAAAGAGCTTACTGGAATTGTTTCAGAGAGCTGCTAGAAAACTGCAGTGAGCTTTGGGCTAAACACACTTTAACTACTGCACTGCTGGTGAAAAGTACATTTACAAATCCCCTACACTTAAAGAACCACTGGGGGGGGATTTGTGCCTTCCCAGTCACAAACCAGCACAATTTGATACCGCTCTACACAGCAAAGTTATCCTTGCTGGAAGCTGACAATTTAAACATGATCTAGTTTAAATAACTGCACCCTCTATCTAATGGAACACTGACTTCTACCATGCAACAGGAAAAACAGGAAGTATCAAAAGCATTACTATGGGTAGAAAATGGTTTCCATATACCACCTATCTTCTGACAATGGAAAACAAGGAAAGACTGAAAGAGTTTGTGGTGGGACCAAGAGCATTTCCCTTAAACTCAGGAACTTATCCTTGATCTTCCGATTCATCCTCTTAAACTGCAGGCACCTGCAGCTGTGCACAGACTGCCACCTTCCCCTCTGGCCACTTCTCCTACTGACTCTCCAATCCAGTATGATACAACAAACAGTTTCTGTTCTGAGCAGCAGCCACTGCCTTTTGGTATCATCCATCTGACCTGTGATACCCTTCTTCTGGGCTGGCTACTCTAATCAACTGTTTGCCAACTCCTTCTGTTGCATCGCTGTTCACCCTCTGCTGAAACTATCCTGAGGGTCTGTCTTCTCCATGCATGCTCTGAGTATATTCTCTGAGGATTTTTTATACCATATTGATACTTTTCAACTGCTCAAGACAACCCAGGAACGAGGCTGCTGCAAAGAAGTCTGCACTGCCAGCTGAGCAAGTCAAGCCAGGCTTGTGTGGCTGCTTAAGGTAACATGTGTGCACTACAGAGATTCCCAGATAGCTCAGGCATCACAAAGAGCTGCCACAGGGAATGATGAAAGCCAGGCCCTCCACAATGTAGAGCTGCGGTGGCCAAACTCACTCACCTAGAACTAGCTTAATTCACCACTTTTTATAGTGGAGATTCTAAACTGTATAGCCTTGTCCCAAGCTTTCTCTCAGCAGTGTGACAGAATTCTGAGAAAACCAGACGGTTGTTGTTGTTTGAACCATATTCCCTTGCAGCTAAAGAACTTGCAAAGGGAGGCATCCAGAATAGCACATCTGTGTCATCAGTCCATCCAAGTTTTCCTGTCTAAATATGGATTTCTATTATCTTTCCGTGAGACAGAACAGCCATGAAAAGAGATACTCTCAATTTAGTGCCCTGAAACACACACCTAAAACTGTTCCTGAAAAGTCAGCATGATAATTTTAAAATGGAGATTTTGATAAATACAACATAAGACTTGCCAGTCTTAGTGTGACCTCAAAATTCAGGTTTTAAAATTTACTAGATTTAAAAAGCCAGCATCATTTTTGGAGGTGCTACTTGTAAATAAATGAGACAGATTTCTATAGACACCATGCTGCAGCTGTAGACAGGCAAAACAGACACTAAAATCTCAATTAGGAGCCAAATTATCCAACTGGGATGCACAAAATTGAAGTATTTCAGTATAGGATGAAAACGTTCAGACAGATTAATCGTGCCAGTGTTGTTTTCCTACTTTTAATAGTGCTGTCTAAGTAGACAAATCAACATTCTTTCAGTTTGTAAACTTACAAACAGCTTTCCAATTACATAGACTAGGGAGCTAAAGATAATCAAGAATTTTACAGGAGCTTAGTCATGTGAGTTTCGCTCCAGCTTTGTTGTCCTATATCCCCTTTAACACCACAGAAAAACAAATCAAGGTTTTATTTTCACTGCAAGGCAGTAGCAAGAGCACACAATGTTGACAATAGGCTGTTTTATTGCTAATAGAATTTGCCTGCATACAGAGCTGGGTTTTAACTTAATGCATTGTTACTGAAAAGATTCCATGGGCCCTTGAAAATAATTTTTGTAAGCATTTGATTTATTTAGTAAATTCTTGAGACAACCAAATGAGAATGATGTAATTTTTTGTTTGCTTAGCTGGAGTATTTCAACAACAACAAAAGGAAGAGACTCATTTTTGGACCATGAAGGAGAAAAAGATACTGCTTTGGCATCTCAATTTCAGTCTTCAAAATAAAGACATGTTCAAGCTATTAAAAGGGCTCTAAGAGAAGGTTTGTACTCTGTAGGGAGTCTACAATACATCACTGTTTTGTCTGAGAAAACCCAGGATATATTGCTTCTTTCTCCAGTTTCTTTAATTTTAATTGCTTGCTAAACAGTTAAAGCATATCCAGCATGCTGATGCTATTTTGTTTTACTTGACTGAAAATCAGTTTCAAGACTCTTGTCACAGTCCATGAAGAAGAAAACTGGTTTTTCAGAACACATGAGTAGTAAGAGGTTATCCCCCACTCACACATTATATCTAAATGAAGTGAACAGAAACTGGCCATTAAATATATCAATTTGCATATATCCATTATATACAAAGCTACCTACCACAGGTATCAAGCTGAAACTCAGCAGCAAATAATCAGTATTAATTAGGTGTAGATTTTTTTGCCTCACTGTCCAGACCTTTGGACCCAGAATTAACCTCTCCCACTTCATCCCAGAGATGTACAAACACTGTACATAGAGTGCAGGCTGCAGCAGGACCAGCAAAGGAGGCAGGATGAGCTCTAAGACCCATCCTTTGGCTTGTAACTGCTTGATTCTGCTATCATTAGAATAGATCAAAACATTCAGTCCTTTTTATGGCTGAGAAAATAGATCTATTTTTACAACAAATACCCTGGCATGAAACAGCTGAGAAAATTAGCTAGTTCACACTGCAGAACAAAACAATTTTGCCATGGCATAAAGGAGCATTTTCCAGTTAAATACCCAGCAGGTTTGGATATCTGAAAGCTCAACCTCTTTTACAGAGCAAAATCAAATACAATCAGTGCTTTATAACCACTCCAGATATGGCCCCAAAAGCTATAAAGCATCTGATAAGGGACTTTTCGTTAGCTTTATTATTTTACTCAGAACTAAAAATCTGAGGGAACCATTTTTCTTCACTGGGGTAAAACAGCCACTGCCTGTCTGAAAGATGCTTTCAAAACATGAAAACATTTAAAATGTGTTTTCCACTAGCAAATTCTTCTTTCACAACCTATTAAAAAGCTACAAGTGAATGCCATCATGGTAACACTGGTCAGATAATATTGTAAGACTCAAACTGCATTATTTCTGTTTATTTTCCAACATTTACTAGAAAAAAGAAGAGTTTGTCTTGACCAATGGCATTCTGGCCTGTGTCAGCAGTAGTGTGGACAGCAGGACCAGGGCAGTGACCGTCCCCCTGTTCTGGGCACTGCTGAGGCCCCACCTTGAATCGTGGGGTCAGGTTTTGGCCTCTCACTGCAAGAAAGACTTTGAGGTGCTGGAGTGTGTCCAGAGAAGGGAATTGAGCTGGGGCAGGTTTTGGAGCACAAGTCTGATGAGAAGTGGCTGAGGGAGCTTGCGGGGGCCCAGCCTAAAGAAAAGAAGGCTCAGGGCTCTCTACAGCCTTCTGGCTCTCTACAACTCCCTGCAAGGAGCTTGTAGCCAGGTGGGAGTTGGTCTTCTCCCAGGTAATGAGCAACAGGACAAGAGGAAAGAGCTTCAAGTTGCACCAGGGGAGGTTTAGATTGGACATTAGGAAAATCTTCCTCATGGAAAGGGTTGTAAAGTACTGGAACAGACTGCCCAGGGTACTGTGGATGTCACCCAGTGACATGATTTAGTGGTGTCCTTGGAAGTGCTGGGTTAATGACTTGACTCAATGATCCTGAAGGTCTTTTCCAACCTTAATGATTCTATGAATATATTTAGTCAAAAGTGCATCTTCTTTGATGTTTCTCCAATTGCCGTAATGTATTTCTGAATCTAAGAATTTATACAGAGACCTGTTGAATACCAGTAAACACAGAGATGGATGGAAAGGTTTCAAATGATGCAAATATGTTTAATCTAATACAGTTACTTTTGCCTCCAGTTCACTTGCATTGAGGAAAGCCCTTCTGAAGACAAGGCTTCCCGAAAAGCTCATTGCAGTCAGAGTGGAGCGCGGTTCAACATGCCAGGCTGAATGGAAGTGGTAACAAGAAGTGCTAATTCATTAACAAGTGGGACAAGAGAAACAGCTGGAAGTGCATGTTGAAACAGACTGCAAAATGAGCTTGACCAGTTTGTTTAGTTGAGAAAATGGAAAGACTGAAGAAACAATAAAATTTGGCAAACCACAAATTATCAAGATGAATATTCAAGTCACTATTTAGACAAAGAGAAGAATATAAAAAAGGAAGATAGGGAAATCTGTACTTATAACAACATGTCTTGGAGAGACAGATTTCTGGAACAATGAAAGAAAAGGATCAAAGTCAAGAGATCAAGATGGGGAATGGTTTTTCCAGAAAAATCATGTAAATTAACATACATTCCTATACAAGTATCAGGAAACAACTTCTGCTTGATGAGCTTATGTCATCAATGACCAACAAATATCCCACAGAAATTAAGACTGGGAGTACAAAAGGAAAGGAAATTACATCAAGAGTTTCTCTCAATCTTCTTGATCACTAGAAGCAAAAGGCAGACAATCCTAGATTTAAGTGGTAATTTCATATAAGATATAAAACCAGAGTGAATTGGCAAAAGAATGGGAAAGGGGAACTCAAATAATTAAAAAGAGAAGGAGACAGGCAGAAAGAAAGAGAAACATAGCTGTAACAAGATTTGTTATGGGAATAATGTTAAATAATACAAGCTAGTAAAAAGGAAGGAAGGAGTTACAGCTCAAGTGATCTTGAAGGTCAAGTTGGTTGTGTTCATACAACCAGAGCACATCATTTCTGCAGTTGCCTTCAGAAAGTCACCACACCTAGACCAGAACTCTAGGCTGGGGCACACCTCCCAGTAATTTCACACAGTTGAAAAATGTCAGATGATCTCTGTAATATGAAATAATGTGCATATTTTAATAAATGTCATTGCCCTTTTTAAAAATTCACTCTATGACATTGAGATTTAATGAGCAGCAGCAAGGAGATCTTAGTCAGCCTTGTCTAGAAAGAGAATCTGAAGAGAACATAAGCCAAGTACGAATGCACCAAAGCATAGGTGCACCACAAGAAGTGAAAGGACTTAGGAAAGTGCAAATAAAAATTGTTTAAGAATAAAAAGTCAAAGCATGAAAGACAGAAGTGATTTGTCAGATATCACAAACCTCAGTGCCTCTAGGAAAGAAGCTCCTGGTAAAAAGTTGCCATGCCTGGTAGCTGGAAGAGGCAACTGTAAAAGCAGTTCAGTTGAGTGCAGAAGCATCCACACAACTTTTTCTGTGCTTTACCCCCAATATGTCTGATCTATTTACAAACTGTTCCAGTCAGGGCCACACATTAACCATGAGTTTATTAACTGACCAGCAGAAATGAGCCCCATTCTGAGGCTCCTCCTTTGGTCCTGCTAGTCTGTAAAGAAAAGGGGCTCTCAAAGACAACTGATTCATCAGTGGGTGCGCGTTCAGCATTGGGGAGTAAATATCTGGTGGCCAAATGGATACAAATAAAATAACAACATAAAAATATAACTGCTTCATTTCCTTGGATTGTAAAAAGTCTGTGAGAGTCTGAAAGAAAGTTCTACAGGCGTAAGAGGTTAAGAACTGTTTCATGTCCATCCTCTTGCATGACCATTCTATGAGGATCATGGATATACTTGTGTCTGTAAAGCAAGGAATATTTGACTACTTGTACAAAATGTGCTTTCAAGACTTCAAGAATAGAACTAATTAAGCCACTAATAAGCATCACTTTATAGTCTTCAAAACCTCACCTCAACAGTTTATCATCTGAAATTTGCTTAACCCTAATGACAACGAAAACCCTTCTACTTGCATCAAATTCCAGGTGAAACTTATTACAGTACTTGTAACCGCACTGTAGCAGATATAACCTATGCACATATTCATGATCCCTTTAAATACAGGACAGTTCAGGAGGGCTACAAGGAATCCTGCGCAATCACTTGACAAATTTGATACTTCAGAATATTAGTAATGTCAAAATTAAGAGAATGTCAACAGGAGTGTTCTGGTTCTTATATTTTCTTGTATCAGAAATGCTTTGATACAGAACTTTTCTCACCAAAATTCCTATATGCAGCTATACAAGTGTAAGGTATATGCCCACTCACACGGTACTTATGCATACCTTTATGTGTAATTTTAAACAGAATTTTGTACACAGATACTTCCCTGGTTTGATGAGACAAAAAAATTCCTTCAACAGCAGCTGAAAGATTTATTTACTAGTTCTTTTTGACATTTATGTAATTTTTGAAGTATTTTATATCTAGATTTAATGGTAACACAACCATTGTTGCACCCCAACTGAATTTAAATATACCTGCTTCTACAGGAATTGGCTTTTCCAGGAGAAAAATCGTCTGTTTCCAGTGTGTTTTGGTACACTGGGGACCAGTTGAAAACAAGACCTGCAATGGGAGAGTTCAAGAGTTTGATTAAAAATAATATTTTTCATATCACACCACACCAATCAATTACCAAACAAAAGCACACGAAATCTTTGCTACAGCCAAATCGACTCACTGCCAAACACCTTGACACAAAATAAAATCCTCATCTCTCAAAGACATTTTTAAAATGCATAATCCCAAATACTCACCTTGTTGTGGCAGTTCTTCTCAAAAAATACATCAAAGTAACCAGCAATTGCCTATAAAAAAGATGTGAAAATGTAAATATGATAAAGGAATAACAGTGACACTCAAGAAAAAGTCTGTGATTCATATATGCATTTACTGGAATTTCTACTTCTTTTCAAGTATTTACCAAGAGGAACAAGCTTATATTTACGCTTTCAAGTATGCTAGAAATTCTAGGTAAAACCAAAAAAAACCTGCCATTACACCTTTGCTCTACTTGAGAATATTCAGCCCACTGTAACTGCATTTTATTACACATAAGATTTTAGTATGAATTTCCAAAACAACTCACACACCTTAACTGCAACCAGAATCATATATGAGAAAACAGCCTTTTAGATGTGCAAACCCACAAGCACAAAACTCAGTCCTTGTCCTGTCCATGACCCTCAGTAAACACACCCCAAGTATCCTTCCCACAAGAGATTCTGCATGATTTGTTCATTCACTGTGTGGCTAAACAGGAATTTCCACAGAAGCTCCCTGTGAACAGAGTCAGAGTACAACCAGGCAGAGAATCCTTTTCTTCCTCTACTACACACACAGATAAGGAAAAACCTTCACAAATGCTTCCTGCTGGCCCTTCCAGCAGCTAATAGATTCTAAGAGTAACTCTCCATATGATTCCTTCTCTGTCCCTCCTGCAATCCCACTCCTAACCTCAAGAGCCTCTCTCTTCAGAGTCTAATTCATTAGTGGGACTTTTCTTCCAGCTTGAATAGTAGAAGAAATCATAGACTACTTTGGGTTGGAAGGGGCCTGAAAGATCATCTTGTTACAACTCCTGTGCTATGGGCAGGGACAACTTCCACCAAGCCAGGCTGCTCCAACCCCATCCAATCTCACCCTGAACACTTCCTGAGCTGGGGCAGCTACAGCTTCTCTGGACAACCTATGCCAGTTCCACACCACCCCCACAGGGAAGAATTTCTTCCTAATATTAATACATATAAAATGTTCACACACAAAACACTATATTGACACTATTAGTCACTCAAGTCTTTTAAAGCTGGACTGCTTTCTTGACAAGAAAATGACTTGTGAGAGTCCCAGCAACCCAAATAAACAACTGGAAGATGCTAATAAAACATCCACTTCAGTTTCACCTGTGAAATCCTGTCCACGCTCACCTTTATTTGCTTCCTCTTTAGCCTGTAAAAAGGCTAAAGTACATCAGATCCTGGCACCAAGGCAGTTGTGCTTTTCTATCACATCAGCTTGAAATAACCCAAAAAGAGTTTTTGAGTAACCACAGTGAGCTAAAGTTACTCATCTGGGTAACTTTATGGAGAGTCACTCTCCATCCCTGCCATGGGAGAAAGGGACTCTACCACATCATCTGCATCCAAAGAAAGTATGTACCAATGCAATGATGGCAAGCCTGTTCCATGAGAACTCACTGCAAACAACCCATTGTAACCTGTCTCTTACTGCACCAGGGTTCTTCTCCTAGTCCAGGACCAGGAAACTGGTTGTTCTGGAAACCTAAAAATGACAGTTTCTATAGCACACCCTTCATATAGAGTCACACAAGACAGTGATGGAAAAAAAAAGTAAAACATGTTTATAAAATTAGGGTATAGGGTTTCATCACTATGAAATATATAATATGAATAAGTCATTCTGGTATTTTTCCTCACTAGTCTAAATACAAAAAAGATGTTGCCAACACAATGAATTGCATTAAACTAGTAAAACTATGCTAAAGTACCTGCTTTTCAACAAAGGGCACTCCAGACAAGCCTGGCAAGTTCCAAATTCCAATGTGGCTAAAGAGACAAAATACAAAACAAATCGACACTGAGAGCCCTTCATGACAAATAGACGTCAGACAGTGGAAACAGTGACTCCTCCAGCCCTTTAGTAAAGTCCTATCATTCAATCTGAGAATCTCATTCCTAAGTGAATTAAAGCCTTGTCTCTAATATGCCTTTTGAGTAAAGATTGAGAAGGTTTTGACAAAGTTCTATTGACCCATCAGACTACTTTTATTGATGCACAATCTTTTCTGGACATTAGTCAGAGATTTACCAAGTCATATAAAAGATTTTTCAACCATCAGCTCAATACTGCTGGTATACTTACAAATAAAAATTAGGACATGATTACTGCAGGAAAACAAGGTTGAGACAACAAAAATACATTGAAGGGAAAAAAAATCTGGCTTCCAGAGAAAACGAGACAATCAAGCTACATCTTGGATCAAAAAGCCAAGAGCTCCAGGCAGACAGACCTAGCTAAAGTGGATGCAAATATCCATACACTTGGGTAAAAAGAGGTGACAGAAACACCCTACATGCTACCCTGAGAAAAGGCCCCAGAGAACTATTTTTTGGAGTCACATTCAGGTTGAAAAGAAACTCAGTTACAAGCAAAGTGTTCCCTGCTGCCTCTCCTGTGTTAAGGGAAACAGAATTTGTACCTTTTGTAAATTATTAGATAAATAACTATGTTTTTATTTACAGTATCAGTGGTTTCCCTATCTGAAACAACCTGAAACACTGACTTTGAATAGCTAATAGAGTAGTAATAATAATTATTACGCATCACAAAGATCACCTTAATCAGAGCTCCAGGGATTACAGAGAACAAAAGCTCTACATTGATCCATTAATTTCTTGTTATGTTCTAAAATGGATAGTGCTTCTTCAATATTGAACACTGAAATAACTGTTGAGCCAAAAGAAACCAAAAATAGAAAAAAAATTATTGCTCAAGTTCCTGAGGATATGCTCCTCTGAACAGCTCTGGGAATTCCTCAAAATTCTGTCAGTTAAAATTGGGCAGTAGAGGCACCCCAAAATTGAAACACACACTCTGGTGAGTTGTGTCAAGAGACAACCCCAGCCCTGTTTAGCTGAACAGAAATTGTATTTTTTAAGTTAAATACATTGAGGGGAGAGCTTGAATGATATTATTTTGAAAACTAACTATAAGAGCACATATTGCAATTGAGAAATCTAATTAATATATTTCATTAATTACTTTCAAAATATTTTTGAGCCAACTAAAAGATCCAACCACACACACACACTTGGTTTGACAATTTCCTTTTTGAAATTGGTTACAACTATATAATTTGTTTTTACCAACAGTGTGTTTAATCTCCATCTCTCATATTTTAAACCTTTGGGAAAATAAGAAGTCAAATACCAAACACAGTTGTTACTGACCACCTGCAAAAATTGTCTAATATTTCCTATGACAGCTATTATACAAGCCAATTACAGCTGAGGAAATTCAAAAAGCAAAAAAGCACTGAATTAATATACCCCACTTCAATGCATATAGCCTGTGGCTTACAGTTTAAAAATAAGAAACTGAAAATGTTTAAAGCTGGTGTTCAACAGAAACAATTATTTGCAAATATCCAGGGAACAATATCCATCTCAACTCTATGCCACAGCCTCCCAGTAACACCCAGCCTTCTTTTCCTCTCCCTGATTTCATATGGAGGATTTTGTTTGAGATTGCATGTGTTTGTTGCCCTGCTAGTAACATCACCCTGAAAGGCTCTCAATTTATCTAAATTAGACATTATTTTCATGAAGTAAGTTCAGTTTTATTTCTGAACACACACCCTATAGGAGCTATTAAATTCACCAGCTGTTCTCAAGAAAGTGATTGTTTTGTATGGTCCTCCAGTTTGTGTACATTCATATAAGCTCATTCAAACACAAGGCTATGCTTAAAATTTTAATTATATCGTCAGTGTTCTGAGATCTTTCTGCTTTTGAGCTGGTTTGTCATCTTTTGTCTGCCCCAAGCCAAAGGGGTCTCAAGCCAGCTACACAGATACCTACAGACTCCTTACAAAGAGCACACCAAGCCTTCCTAAAACCTACCAGGTGATTCTACAGAATGACACAATAAAGACTTGGCAGTACTGCAGAGGCTTCACAGGAAGGAATGGAGCTGGGGCAGGGTCTGGAGCACAAATCTGATGAGGATGAGCTGAGGGGGCTGGGGGGGGGGGGGGTTTAGTTGGGAAAAAAGGAGGCTCAGAGGGGACATTCTCACTCTCTACAACTCCCTAAAAAGAGGCCTTGAGAAAATGGCCTCAAGTGGCACCAAGGGAGTTTAGATTGGATATCAGGAAAATGTCTTCACTGAAAGGGCTGTCAGGTATTGGACAGACTGACCAGGAAAGCGGTGGAGTCACCATCCCTGGAGTGATTTAAGTCATGTGAATGTGGCACCTGGGGACATGGTTTAGTACTGGACTTAGAAGTGCTGGCTTAGAGGTTGGACTCAATGATCTTGAAGCTCTTTTCCAATCTAAAGAATTTTATGTATGCCTCCAGAAAGGTACTGAAGGATACAAAGGCACAACACAGTTCTAATAATCTGTCCTCTCAGTGTTGTGCAAAAAGCTTGATATAAACCATTAGAATTTCTGCTTTTACATGAAGCAGTGGGAGTCACAGAATATTCTGGGTTGCAAGGAACACATGGGGATCATTGAGCTCATGGCCCATATGGGATTAGTGCCTCAACCCTGGCATTATGAGCACCATGCTCTGACCAACTGAGCCATTGGTTCAGTCTTCCTTGAAAGACCTCTGCAAAACTAAAATCTCTGACAGCATCAGACAGGTCTGTTTCAACACACTCCAAAAACCCCAACACCAAAACAACCACCACCACTCTCAAGCTGTATTAGTATAAGCACTGCACCACTATAGATACTGATGTGTTTGGGCAAAGGAAAAAAAAGGTAGAAATAAAGTACACACACGATGCTTTTTCAATTTTATCTACCATCACTAGTCCGGTGTATTTAAAACAAGATCTCACAAATATAAAAACTGACACAAATCAAAGTTGAAATACTTGATAATAAAAAACTAGCTATAATATTGTGGGTTTGTTTACTATCTTCTTTTAAGGAAGTTATACCTTCCCTTCTTTCTTTTTGTAACTTGGTGGTGTTTATGTTGAAATGCACAATTATGTATCTCTTATTTTTAAGTGCATTTCATAGAAATACTTCTGTAAAAGTGAAGTTCAAAATATTTTCCTTTCATTTGACTTTTGAACAGTATCCCAAATTGCAGCAGCTACAATAATCACAAGCATCTATTAAATATGCAATACTACAAAGAAAGAGATTTCCAATGTCTACAACTTGAAGTAAGATTCGGTCCTCCCTTCTTGTTGTGTAATTTATCACATGCAGCAAAATATAAGAAAAAAAAATCACAAGTGGCATACTAGAAGCAATCACAGACACATGCATATTAAAATGAAATACAGGGCTGGCCAGATTTTCATTAAACATCTTTTTTATAAGTCAAACTAAACATCATTTTTACAAGTCAAACTAAAGAAAAGGAACAAGCAAGTAACTTCCCTATAAATTCTAAATGATGATCTACAACTACTGCCTTGGATTCTTTTTCTTCTTGTTTTTTATTATTTTTAAGCATAATGATAGTTGTTATTTCTCCTACAATTTCTCTCATCTTTTTGTGACACCTTTGACAGCTCATTTACAACTTCACCTACAACTAATCAGTAAGCATTTAAACCCTCTTTCGAAAAATCTTTCAAGTGCCAGTCTCCTGAATACCATGAAAGAGGAAAACAAAAAAAATACTTCTAAACTGGTAATAAATAAGTACAACTCCAGCCTGACACATGCTCGAGCCTCAAAGGACAGTAAATATTAGGAAACGCTACCAAAATATTATTATTCCTGTTCTCAAATAACTTGCCAGGAAAAAAGGTAAGCTATGAGGACAAAAACTCCAACCCCAAAACAAAGCCAATATATTTACCCAGGGAACTAAGGTGGCCAAATAAGAAATGAAAGAAACATTAAGGATTAGATATAAATTCATAGATATACATTACTGAGACTGCAGAGCAACATCGCATAAAGGTCAACAAAGAGTTCACTCAACTAAAAATAAAATACTCCTGAAATTAAAATAGCAGCCACAAACTCCTACCCGATTTTTTCAACCCCATATTTTGATGAAGAGTTCACGTAGTTTAAGGTCCTCATTCATTACTGAGGGTTTCTAAGGTGTCCATGCAAACATATGAAAAACCTGTAATTTAAGTAGGTCCTCCCAGTAAGATTCACTTGTCTTCAAACTGTTTTTCTTCCCTCCCAGCTAAATGATTACAAGACTATTTTTCTCCCCATTTATTCATGTAACATGTACCAAATATAATAAAACCACAAACAGCTGTGGTTTTATTATAAACACTCTTCCACTCAGAGCCTTTAGCCAAAATGCAAAGAAAAGTCTAAATTTTAATTCAAATACATCTGAATACTAAGGCTTTTTTCCTAAAGAAAATGGCTGTCTCTACATGCAGCATTTTAACACAACAAAACAAATGAGACTGCTCCTTTCCTTATGAGAACGCAAAGGCAGCCTTACCAATTCACTTAGGAACAAGGAAATTAAAAATTATCATCATCACTATCACCTACAGTGAGTAATTTATCATTCTTGCTCTTCACTAGTATCATGTTCCAACAGTGAGTGGCTACAACAAATACAATTAGACAGCTGGCCACAGGAGTGGGAGATAATGTGCTTTTGATGGAGTTTATCCAAGCATGGAGATGGAATGCTTGTCATCCATGCAGCAGAGTTGCTGCATTTTTATCACAGGGAAAAGAAACCCCTGGCAATTAAAACCCAGAATTTTGCGGTTTAAAGATTAATAATCTGGACGCCACTGCAGAGGAAGCTACAGATAAGCAAACAGATGAGAAGGATAAAACCTGCTTTGTAACATGGTAGAGCAGTATTTTCTTTACTCAGAAATCAAGCATTCAAGGTGGATTTAACTGTGGTACCCAAACCAGATTTCCAACTTCTAGCTTAAAAAATTTAGTTTCACACCTAAGGTTGGAACCAAAGATTCATATGGTAATACTTCTTGCTGGCTCCCAAGTGGAAGACCTGATATTAAGAAATGAAACTGCCGAACACTTAAGAAAATTTTAACAAGCAAAGATTTTTTTTTCCTTAGTCAGAATTATTTTCTCTAGTCAACTCAACTTCATTTTTCCTCCTGAAGGTTTTAATACATCAGTCACGTCCTCTAGCTCATTATCCTTCTTTCACCCCCTTCCTCCCTCCTACTTTTTATACACATACCCTCTCTTTGACAAAATCTCATGGGAGCAATGAAGAGATACTGCCATTTTCCTCTCAGGGAATATTGTTATTCAGCTAGGAAAGATCAACCTTTATGGACTCACAGGGGAAATGCTTGCAAACAAAAAGGAAAGTTTGTCAATTGATTTCTATACTGAGGGTAATCACCATTATATTTTATCTCAAAAGCTCACACAGTAATCAACTTAGAATACAATTAATGGAGTATTTTTCTAGCAGCATCTACTAACTGATATTAGCCAGATGTCTCATTAAAATCAACAGTGACAAACTCTAGCTCTTTATTAGGAAAATGCACTTCTGCAGGCTAATCGATTTTTTTTTGCTATTATCTTTGTAGGATTGAAATCAAGTCAACTTGCAATAAAAGTACTTTGGAACAATTTCATATAATGATTCCATGCAACCATTTCACATTTTGAAAATCTTTAATCTTTGAAAGCTAAAATAATTATATATAAAATTAATGCTAGAAAATGCTTCTTTGTGGCAATGCATGTGAGGAATGTAGAAAAAATTAACAGAAGCAATATATTCTCAGAAAAAAACATTAACTACCCCACCACCCGGTCTCAGAACTTCTAAAAGACTAACCAGCACATAAAAGATGACATTTAAAATGTTTCTTTTTGCTCAATCATTTTTTATTTCTTATGAGTATTAGAATTTTTTTTGGGAAGACTTATTTAATTTCTTGAACATCTGGAAGAAAAAAAAAAAAACTATTTAGAGCCTTAATAATTTTTTAAGGCTATGACTCAATGTATTACAGGAGCATCTGCAATACACTCAAGATGCACCGACAGTAAGACATGAGACTCATCTCTTATGAGCATGACTCTGCTAGGGGGTTTTTTGGTCACATAGAAGTATAAGAGTAGTTTCAAATAGGTGGAAGGACAAGCCAATCAGATGTGTCAATGCTATGCTCTTAGTTTTGTGAACTGCATAGCTTTTCTATTTTACACAAGCTCATCATAATGGCAGGGCATTCATGTCCTTAGTACATTCATCCAAACCCAGAAAACAGCTGAGGAAAAACTAAGGACGGATTTTAGAGGAATTTAACATTGTTTTACATGGGCAGATAGTGATAGGGCAACGGTTTTAAACTAAAAGAGGAGAGATTTAGAGTTGGTATTAGGAGAAATTCTTACTGTGACAATAGTGAGGCCCTGGCACAGGTTCCTCAGTGAACTGGGGATGCCCCACCCCTGCAAGTGTTCAAGGCCAGGCTGGGTGGTGCTTGGAGCAACCTGATCCAAGGGGTGGGACCCCTTGGGCATGGCAAGGGGTTGGAACTAGGTGATCTTTAGGATCCCTTTCCAAGTCAAAGCATTCTATGGTTTTGCCACAGAACCATGAAGTGCAGCCTCTCCTGCCTGATGCATCCCGGGGATGTTCCAAGCCATGACCAAAGCAGGTGTGGTAATGAGATGCTAAAAACCTGCAATTATGGTTCTGACTCCTGTCAGCTTTTCCAGCATCCTGTCCTGTTAGCAAAGACAGACAAACAGGCTGATGGGAGGAAACAGAAGACTCATAAATAATATGGCTGTTACTTCTAGAGATGCCAGCTGAGAGTTTAGCTCTTCAACCATTACATTACAGAAGAGCCCACAGCCCTTTTCTCTAACTACTAGCTAAATTACTTCCTAACAGTGCAAAGCTTCTGCAAAACCAAGTTCAGCAACAGTAGCCGTGCACTCCATGCTGCCCACACACTTCAGTGCAGGAATGTCTGCCTCACACTGCTCTGCATGCACACAATGCCCTGGGAGGGAGCACAGAAACCCACCCACACAACCAGGGACACTGCAAAGCATGAGCTGCTCTGCAAGAGGATCCCCAGAACAAATAACAGAACTATGTGCCCCTACATTTTTCAGTCGCCTGGTTTCTAAGGACAGATTATTCAACAGAGACAGTCCTAGTTCTGATGGTAACACTGCTGTGCTATCAGCAATATTAATGGCAACATCAGGAATAAGACAACCAAATCTGCTTCCACACTTCCATGGCTGAGGAAAAGCTGCTTTGAAATTAAATACAAGCATATAAAGATGGGCTTCCAATTTGCTATTTTCGTGGAGTATTCTTTGTAAATAAAGCAAAGATATCTAAAAATGTTCTTATTTGGAAAAAACCCTGGAAAATCCTAAGAGACAAGTACCAAACCCTAGAATTTTGGGAAATGTAGGCAACTTTCTCTTTTTGTGCAGAAAATGAAAAGCCAGTAGAACAACAAAATATATGCAAACAAGAAAAACATCAAATATTATTTTAAAAGGACAAATTGCAATCTTAAAGCATCTCCTCAAAAATTTCAACATAAACACTGGACTTTTATTGTTCATTTACTGCAAGGTTAGGCAGCCTGATATGATGGATGAACTGTCAACCTTCAACTAAACTTCTACAATCCATCATAGAAACTGTGGAAATTTCACTCAAAGTGTCAATAAACTTAAATGATGAAGTGAAAAATACTTTACAGCATTCTGATCATTTTTTAGAACCTGCATTAGTTGCAAAATTTCAGAAACACTGCTCTTGCTCCACTTCCCTCCCCTTCTCCTTGGAAGTCACAAAATGCTGGTATACATCTTGATTTATATGCCAATGATGCCACAGAATCACAGAACAGAAATGAAGTTTTTGTAAGAGCTTAGCACTGGGAAAAACTATGCTTATAAAATAAGCTATTTAATTTTACCCAAACATCAGAAAGATGATCAAAATTTTGTAAAGATTCCTGTGTAATCAGTTATTCAAATGTGGCCAAATTAAGAAAATTAAGCCAGGGCTGCAGTGGAGCTTGATCTCAAATCAAACCTGACTCCGCCCTGAGGTAACTAGATTTATCCTATGATACCTACCTATGATATCCTATGATAATTAAAAATTATAATGATTTAAACTATATACATGGGAAAATTTCACTTTTTGACACCAACAAACTCTTATGCAGACTGCTACTCTGCAAAAATGTTGGCAAATGCAGCAGCATGACCTAACATCCAAACCAGGAATTACATTGCCTGATGCAGACAGGCAAGATTTTGTCATCACCCTAAGCAGTTTATATCATACAGAAACAGATTCTTTGTGTCCATGTCAGATGAAGCATGCAGCTCTTCTTTGTATACTCATGCAAAATCCCAATAAACCAGCTGTAGCAGAATTATCTCAATATATCAGAAGTAAGCTAACAATTACCCCTTTACATTTGATTTTGTGATGTGATTTAAGCATGAAACTCCCAGAAGTTTCACAATACTCTAGAGAGCAAAATTTCAGTTTTTACTACTGATTTCAGAACGTAATGCTCTTTTGTCAAATTTGATGATGGTATTTTAATAAATTGTTAGAAAGCACTTAGAATTTGTATTGCATATAAAAGCAAATCACTGGCATTACTGTAAAAATTAGGCCATCCTGCCTTTGCTTATAATGTAGTATTTGAAAGATCAATGCATTACTTAGGCAAGCTAACACCAGACTTTCTTGTATTTCAGAAAATGGGCTAGAGAATAAAACAGACAGATCCCAGTGATAAGGCTCCTTATCCTTCCCTTTCCTCACCTACCTACATTGACCCCATAAGACCATTACTGGAGATTTACATCCATCTCTCGTTATAGAAAGAGCTCATCTGACACCTCTGTACTGTAGAAAGGAATGCTTCAAGGCAAGGACGGATGATAAATGAAGGATAATTAATGGATTGTCTCTTAGTCCAATGCAATAACGACCATGTATGAAGAAACTGAAATTGTCTTACTGTACACTGTGTGCTCATTGTAATGCTCAGAGTGAAATCTGAAGAGAATTCCAAGTCTGGAGTGGATGCAGTATTGCAGTCGATATGCTGTCAAAAAGGGTAATAAAATTCTGTCAGTAATGGTGAGGAATGTCAATTAAGATCTCCCTTTAGACGAAGGTTGTTCAGTTGTTCTCATTATGAGAGAACTTTTGTAAGGCAATACTATTGCAGCTTTCCAAAATTGGGAAGAGACTAAAAAACATGTGACAAAACACCTGAAACTCCTCTTCCTCACATGCCCAAATAAACAGACACTTTGACTAGCAGTGGTATGGAACTACACATAGAGGCTCATTCTGTTCAGGAAAATTGCTTCTTGATGGCAGCTGCCCCTTGTTGAGAGTAAGCAGCTTTCACAGGCATCTTGACCTGTTTTACCCCTTGTTCATGTAGTCACATGGTAAACTACAGCATCAAACAGGTGTGGGTTGAAACCAGGGGATTTTGATTTGCCAGATTGGCTTTGTATCCATCTCAGAATAAATGAGGTTGAAAAAGACCTTTAGAGGATCCCCTTTGCAGTCTTTCACTGGACTTGCTCCAGGACAGTCATCTCACTCCTGCCACAGGGAGCATGAGATTGGACAGGGCACTCCAGAATTCACCTCCCTGGTGTACAGCCAACTCCCTGGGGTGCAAGAGAAGATGCATCTCTCTTGAGCTGCTGGTGATAAGTCTTCCTCCTAATGCAGCCTAGGAGGCTGCTGGCTGCCTCTGCCACAAGGGTGTGCTTTACCAGCTCATGTTCAGCTTGGTGTCAACCAGAACCCCCAAATTCATCTCTGCAGAGCTGCTTTCCAGCCAGGAAGTCCCCAGCCTCTGTGGATACATGGGGTTATTCTTCCCTCCTCTCTGCAGGATTTCTGCATCCAGCTCTGGGGTCCTCAGCACAGGAGGGACATGGAGCTGTTGGAGTGAGTCCAGAGGAGGCCACAAAGGTAATGCAGCACCTCTCCTGTGAGGAAGGGCTGAGAGAACTGGGATTGGTCAGCCTGGAAAAGAGAAGGCTTTGGGGGTGACCTAACTGTGGCCTCCAGTACCTGAACAGAGCCTGCAAGAAAGATGGAGAGAGACTTTTCACAAGAGCATGGAGTGGTAAAGGGGAATGGATTCAAACTAGAAGAGGTTAGATTTAGATTTGGTATTAGGAAGAAATTCTTTACTCTAGGGTAGTGAAGCCCTGGCACAGGCTGTTCAGGGAAGCTGTGGCTGCCCGATCTCTGGAATTGTTCAAGGCCAGCTTGCAGGGAGGTCTGAGCAACCTAGGATAGTGGAAGGTGTCCCTGCCCACAGCAGGGAGCTGGATGATCTTTAACCCAAAGCCTTCTATGAATTTTCATGCTGCCTTGTCTTTCTTTAGGGAATGTTTTGCTTCCTGAAAAGTTACACTATGAACTATACAGAACAAGAAGCACCTGATGTCAGCAAACACACCAAAGTACCTTCTGTAATAATCATAATGATGAATGGGAACATTTTTGAACTTTCCCTACAAAACATAATCCATTTGTTCTGTGGGATACCTAATGATTAAAATAATTTACCTATAATGCCACTGTTCCACTCATTAATTTTACTACTTTGTACTGTAACTCCAGTAAACAAGCACATGCATTGATTTTAAGTTATTGTAAAAATCGTGACAGCTAAATGAGAACAAATGAATATAAAGCCATTCAGTACAACACTTATGCTACATGCTGCATGATGACAAAATTTGATAAGCCATCTGAGCTGGACAGTGACTGCTCATGACAGCATGGATTAGAAAGGGATATGCATGCACTGTTACCAGTAGAGCATTGCCAAAGTAAATTTGGCTTTGGATAGAAGAAATCATAGAACAGAACAGTCTAAATATGGGAAAATTACCTTACTAAAAGCTCAAAGTTGGTAAAATAGCAATTAATATAAACCTTCCAGTCTTAGCAGCAAGAAGCTTACTGCACTTTTATAATTTTGAAGATGCCAAAGTTTGTGTGTGCCATGTGAATTTTTTGCCCCTCCTCCATACACCAAGAAAAATTCTCATCTGCCTCCTCAGCATTAAGTAATATGGTACCTTAATGACACTGGCTGTGGATATCAGTGTGTTTGGATCCAGCACCTCCACAACAGCTTCTGGAATGACAGCTTTCTTCATACAAGACATATCAAAGCCGTACACATCTTCCCAGAAAAGCAGCTTGTCCACATGTTTATTCATATCCCCAACAGCTACCAGACTGATGGTGCACAAGTCAGGATAAACTGTAACAACAGAAACAGAGCAGTGAAATTTTATTTTACACACATAGAGGACTTTTTTACTCCTTTGTCTAAAAGTGATAACATCTCAAAAGAATAAAAAAAACCCCTTTTTTAGCTCTTGGACAAGGCACTTTTTCTGCTACTTTACTTTTTAGAATCCCATTTGTCCACAGAAGAGACTACACACAAAAATTGAATTTTCACACACTAGTCTGGTATTTCCTATTCATAACAAAATATCTTTGTAGTTGAATCTCACTACCAGGAAATTACTGGAAACTTGATGTCTGAAGAAAATAATTTGGAACAGCCTATTCTGGCTTCTATGCAGAGACTAATCTAAAATATATTCCATAACAGTAGACAGACACCCAAACAGAAATTTAGGCAAGGGCTTTGTAATAACAGGAAATGTCTATGAAAAGACCTTATTTTCAGAAAAAAAAGCATACATTCTTACTCAAGTGTTTTATTCCTGTTTGCTATCAGCTCTGGCTGATTCTTACCTTACAACCTAAAAAAATATTCTAGATACTGGAAATAACCACTTTTCTGTCTGCATCTGAAGAGTTGGAAGTGGCCCAACAGACAGAAGAGAACCTCATGGATTCCATCCCTCCCTCTCACTTTCAGGATAAAGCCATAATTTTACACTATTTTCACATTTGTGCTTTTCCTTCTTCCAAAAACATCTTCAGAAAAAGTAACTTTTTATAGCTTTTACAAATAGTAGTGGAAGACTGACATTTTTAACAGCTGCCAACAAACTCAGTCAATCTCTTGGCAATCTCACCTGACTGGAAAACTCACAAAGAACAGCTGCTATGTACATGGCTGTCTATAACCCTAACAAATAGTAAAATAAGCTCAATTTATATTTAGCTAGGGTTCTTTTCACAAAGAAATTCCCATGTTTTGTTCTTCAGAGTTTTAAAGCCTCTAAAGTCATATACATTGAATTCTTGACCAGATTTCAGAAAAAAAAGTCAACTAAAACACCCTATTTAATGTAATTTTATTTTATATTAATACATGAAAGGGGCAGTGTTAATACAACGGAAGCCAAGTTTCTTTCTTCCTCCCCAGAATCTGGTGAACTGTAAAATTAATTTTGTCTTCAGCTCTGCTTGAAATTATAGTTTATCAAAATGAATAAATCATTGGTATAGCATGGTAGGTCAGAAAAGCAGTATTTTCCACCTTGCAAAACACTGAAGATAGAGGCAGCAAATTGAAATTAGACCTTTCATATAGTAAGAACAGTTTTAGGCCAAAGAAAATATTATTATAAATAGTGATTGTAAAGAAAAACCTTCTCTAAAGAAGGTTTTTTTGTTCTATGAAGACATTAAAGTACTGACACTGACATTTTTCTCACTTGCTGACTATTTAAAACAGAATAAATAAATATCAGCAAGCTGAAATTGGAATCCCATTGGTAAACTATCATCACTCCTACTTTGCAGCTGAGGAAATCAGAGCAGAAGTTGTCTCCAGGAACAGCCTACAACTCACTCAGCAGCACAAAGACAGTTTGAAAAGAATCCTAACAGGAAGATGGTTAAACTGTCCTGTCCAAAACAAATCACTTGGTTCCAGCACACCTGACAGCTATCACACAAGCACAAAACATCCCCATCTGTGGTAGTGGGAGTATCTGCAGGTAGTTTCTGAAGCCATCACTGAGTGAAGACTGTTTCTGCAAGCTTCCCCACGGCTGTTTTACAGTGTGTATGTACAACACTGGGCTTTGCCTCACAGCATTCACACCTTCAACAGCAACCACTGATGGTCCAGAAATTAAAAGACAGTGTGATACAAAAAACAAAAGCAAGGGATAAGAGCCTTTAAGGGATTATTTTTTAGGGGAATGGTTTTCACAGGATGCAATGGTATGGTGAGAATAGAGATGAAAAGACTGGCAGTCCTTGGTTACAGAACACACAGGAGCATTGGAGTGCCACTGGAAATGAAAATTAAACCCACAACAATACGTGATCAACTACTTTACAAACTTCCTTCCTCTGACTAGTGCAAATTTCTGGGACATTCTGTAAACCAAAGAGAAATTTAATCACCTCTATCAAGCATAAAATATTTGAACTGGATCATAGTAAATTTTTATTAAATCTTTGTTCTCACAGCAAATCCTTAAATCAGCAGTGGAACTCATGGTTGATTATACAATGTGCATAAGAACAAGGGAAAATGTATACACAAAATGCTCCAATTTAATCTGCATTTTCACTATTAATAGCAGCAAAAGAAGACAATGTCTACTTAGACTTCACAAAAAGAAATCTGTGTTCCACCAACAGGGCTCAGGCAGAAGACTACAGAGATTCATTAATTTCCAGACCCACCCATGTCCTATACACTGTACTGAGATTTGACTGAAAATGTTAGCAAAGCTATCTGAATCATCTAAACACTGGAGTTTTGTACATATTTAAAAGCACCTGCAAAAAACTGCATTTGCCATTTCCTCGTTACCCTTGATTTCCCTGGAAATCCTCTGCTCTTTCAGTAATACCTTCCTGTGCAATCCTGACAGACAAGTCATTTTTTTCCCCATTAAGCTTATAATTCAGTAATTATTCCTTCTCACAGGTGAAATGAGGAAAATGCTGATTGGACAAGAGCAAACACTCCTCCGAGCTCTCCCAGATTCATCACTTTGACCATCTGTGTCCTTCTCGACTCAGTGCCCACAAGCCATCCGTCACCAGAACAGCTCACGTGGTGGGGAGAACATGATGGGAAATCCTTCAGCCCTCAGCAATGCCTCACAAACTTCAGGATGCTGAAGGGGAAGACAGCAATCCTCCAGATACACAGCAGTAACTCCATGTAAGTACCATCATCATTTTGAGTGAAGGAGCATTATATTTTGGATGAATTATGTTTCGAATGACACCTTCCTTATCTTTGTCACCCCATGACAATGTGAACTGGACTCAAATGTGTGAAAAAATCTATACTTGAGCAACAGTTCTAAAGAACAAACAGATGGGCCCTGGGCAGCAAAAATGTTATGTTCCCAAACAAAGCTATTCTATACTGTACACGTTACCCTAGACAATTTGGCACAATCCACCCCAGCATGCCAATAGGCTGAACTGAAGTAATGATGATATGACTGACTGAACACATATCTGGAAATCTGGATTCTATTCCCGGCTCAGTCACTGAAAGATCTGGTCAAACTGCAGCTGCTGCTATTGCTTTTTTCAGCTTTCAAACATCCTCTGTAATAATGATCTTGGGCTCAATAGTACCAAGTGCCTTTAGACATAATTAAGCAGATTCAGGAGTTTCTTTGGTAAGGTTTCACCTCAGAGTGAACTCTTAGTTCTGGCTCATCTGGATTTGGATGTGCAATTCAGTTGCGCTGCAGAAGACTCTGTGCTGCTAAGCAGCCTTCTCATGGACCCAGGGCACAACCTTTCACCTGCTGGACAAGCTGGCAGAGGAAAGCAACTGCAAGCACCTTAATGAAACCGCTGACAGAACTGAAAATCCCATCGGTGCCTATACAACACTGTGTGCTTTAGCAAAAAACAAAGAAGGGCCCAAGACCATTGTCAGACCCCAAAGGATGAGTGTACTGCAGAACCAGGACACCCCACCTCTCAAAGGAATCTCTGGGAGTAACAAACCAAGAGCAAACCTACCTACAATACAGTTTAAACAGAGGTCAGAAATTTCTGGCCATTTTCAGAAGGCTTTGGAAGTAGTAGCTAAACATAAAATGTTTCCTTACGATTTTAGAGAATGTCTCTGGATTTAATTGTATTCCAGTATAAAATTATCAGCACATATCTACACAGAGTACACACCTATGTTCCTGATGTGGCCGGACTATTCTGCATTACTGAAAACTCTTATTCTGTCACATTGCTCAAGTGGCTAGTAAATATTCTAAGATATCTCTTGCTTGTATATTCAGCTTTGTGAACAACTGCATAAACCCCATTTTTCCTACGGCACTCAGTAGTATACAAAAGCTCACCGCAACCAGAGGGAAGCACTGCAGCAAGCACTGTGACACAGTCATTAATCCAGTCATTAGGTCAGTGTAGTGAAACTGTGTGCATGGTTAGCACAAAAGAGGAAAAAAACCCCAGACTGATGACTACAACTGAAAAAAGGTCAATATGAAATACAATACTGACAAAGGAATTAAGCACATGCAGAACTCATGCACAAAACTGCATCAGGGAATAAATACTTACAGGCATTTAAATATTGCTTAAGATGACATTATCTAAGCTACTTAAATGAGTAAAAGAACTCCAAAGCAAGCACTTTTGTTTTGTCACAGCCCTACCCTCAAGCAATAAAAATAAAGAACATATTACCACCAGAATAAATATGCTGAACCGAAACAGTGTAATTCCAATTTCTTATTTCATATGTTTGAAACTATGTCCTCCCCACACAACTTCCCTCCCTCAGGAAAACACCCTATCCACTTTTCCTCTAATCCACAATAGCTTACTCAAACAGCATCACATCTTACAGGATAAAACTTATTTTCCTCTGTTCATAGCTATGCAGAAACTTGGATTTCAGGGGGGGAAAACAAATGCCCACATATGTGGGAAGAAATAGGGAGGAAAAATTTAGTCTATACTTAAGAATAAATAGCCCCCTCCATTCTTAAAAACACCATTAACTTGAGACCTTGGTACCCCATCTAATGTTCTCCTACTGCCTATACAGTAAATTAATGCCTTGAAGCTCCTACTAATGGAAACATTTTTCACTGAGACTGGCAACTTTCTCATCCATACATAGCTCATTCTAAGGCTATGAGTTCATTTAGCTTATCCCCAGAGCTAAATTTATTAAAAGAACTGGGCACCAACCTGAGCCTCCCTCTGCCAGGTACTTGTCCTTTGCATAGATGACAGAATCCAGCATTGACTCAAAGAGAAGGAAATAACCCTGTTTGCAGAAAAGGGAAAGAATTTAGAAATCATTGTGTTTCTTATACTTAATCATTCTACAGAGAGGCTTTATCAACACAGTTTAAGGACATTATAAGCCCATTCACCCAGAGAGCTTTTCAACAACAGCACCGTCACTTCAAAACTTGTTATATAAAGTATCATCTTTAATTTCCCAAACTGCAAGTATGTAGCACACAGAGAAAATAAATACACCATCTACACCAAAAATTACCCAACAAGAGTCCTACAACATCAAAAGACATTGAATTCAACTCAAAGCAAGTGAAAAGCTGCATGTATTGATTTTTTAGTAATAACTGTGAGGTTCCAAGAAAAATAAAAATAAAAAAAAACATTCCCCTTCAGATCTGCAAGTAACACTAAAACTATTGTCAGAGAAAGGCCAAATGGAATGCATCTTTGCTTCTTCATATTTGCAACCTTGTGGTGCCCTGTATCACCCTGGGCACTGCTCACAAAGAGAGGTGGAAATAAATCATGTACCAAACATTGGTTCTCTGGGTGTTCTACAACATTTAGCAGCACCCAGACTTGCAAAATTTCTAGGATAAAAATGGTAACAACTAGATTTGCACAGGGCTTTTTTGTGTTGGAATTAATTTTATGGCACAGGATACTGCTATTGGTGTTTAGAATAATTTATTGTAAACTTCAATAATTCATTTGCTGAAACAGGGAAACATTCCTTATTTGAATATTTGAGATATTAAAAAACTCAAATAGAAATATCAAATAAAGTTAGCATTTTATAGAGAATATCCCCTTTCTCAACTACTTCTAAACAAACTGCACATTTATCAGACATACAGCCCTTTGTTTCCCCATTGATATACTGATTTTATACTGTTCCTGTCCTCCATATTTGAGCATTGTTACTCAATACTGTAACATTCTTTCATCTACATCCTCACAACACCAAATCAGTTAAGACAAACACCAACAAAGGTTTTGAATTTTCATTTACTTAAATGAAAATTCCATTTTCATTTTACTTAAAACATAGCTTAGCCATATGGCTTGATTTAGTTAGCAAGAACAAAATGGACAACCGAAGTCCAGACTTTGGACCTGCAGTCCTACAAGCCCAGACAGCAGTAATTTACCAAAGAAAAGCTAGGAAGCTGCAGCAGGGAAGTTTCAGATTGGATATTAGGAAAAATTTCTTCACTGAAATGGTTATCAAACACTGCAACAGGCTTGCCCAGGGCAGCCCTGGAGGGATCTAAAAGTCATGTGAATGTGACACCTGGGGACATGATTTAGTGCTGGACTTTGAAGTGCTGGGTTGGACTCAATGAACTTACAAAAATGCTTAAACTTTAGAATTGCTTATAAGTGCCATTTTCTGCAGCCTTCTGAGGAAAAAAAAAAAAAAACAAAACTGAAAACCCCAGAAACTTGAAGCATGACATATCTGTATTCAAAAACAGTGTGAAAATAATGGCCATGTCATTGTCTCAATCTGTTTCTTCTGCTAATAGTGCTTCACTGAAAACTTTTCTTCCCAATCTTGCCTGTTTTTCTACTTTATTGCCCAACTTCTGTACATCCTTAGAATAAGTCCCAGAAGGAAGACTACTACTTTGTGAGCAATGAGATTGTTAGTAAGCTTTGCTGAACAGCTGAAAAGGCCTGGAGCTCCAGTTGCATCAGGCAGGAATAATTTGTTGCCCACAGCAAGTCAAAAGCACAGAATGGAACCACAGGTTTCTTTTTTATATGGTTGTGGCTTAAAAATAGAATATGTTTAGCTCACAAAAAGTATTTTTAGATGCCTTTAACTGAAAATTAGTTTTTTTTCACACTATTTTAAAGGTAACCTCTAGGACATATTGAAGACTAGTCACTAGCAAGAGTCGGTAATTCACAAAGTGACATCTTTATGGATTAGTTCTTCAGTTCTTTCTTTGTGCCCACTAACTATGCCTGCCAACCTGTGCAAGGAGTATAGCTGGAAAACACTCTCTCAGGAGAAATACAGATAAATTCTCACCATTTTTCCCCTGACCTTTCCACTCTGGCATTGCTGGTTCTCCCCCTACTCCCAGTTCTCTCTCCCCTCCACTTATTACAGCATTCCTCTAAGTTACATAAACCATCAATGGTACTGAATCAAGTAATTTACTGCTTGCACCAAAACATTTTGCTCAGTGTGCTGTGATCATCTGTAGTGTAAGTTAGATTGCAATTCACAGCCTGCTGCCCCACCTGTAGGAGAGCCTTTTGAAAAGATAATTACACCTGACATTTTTCCCTGGGATGCTGTGGGGAACTCTTGCTTCACCCCCAAAAATGGTCAAGGGTTTATTTTTTCTTAAGCATGTAGTGACATCCTCAAAATCAATCACTGCAAAGAGATCTCTATGATACAAATCTGTGAGCTGCATATTATTAGTACAATCTTGGTAGTGGCTAAACTACAACACCTAAAAGGTGACATTCTCTGTTAAAGACAACCTGAACGCACAGAACACCTTAAATTTCATGTTGTCTCATTACACGTTTTCTACTAAAAAGCTGGTCTTTTCCTTCTCAGAAGGAACATAAACTCCTTATTTTTTGTATTTGCAAAGCTGAAACAAAATGTTCTCCAGCTAACAACAAAGCCCATATAAACAGATCTGGACAGGAACAGAAATACACAGCACTGTCAGTAACTCCGTTCAAGCACACACCTGCCCTGCTTCATGTCTGCCCAAGGAGACACCCAATGAATCCATTAGGAATGTGAATATTGCTACATTTCTTATATATCCTTTATATCTGTATTCTGTGGTCTTAACACAATTATAATAGGCTCCTAGATCTTTGATGCCTTAATATTCTGCATTGTTAATTTTTTCCCTATTATTCAAATATAATACAGCACTGTCATATTCATTTTCATTTTAATACAAAGCTACAAAAGTATTTTACCAACTGATCAAAATATAAGCATTCAAGATCTTTTAGCTTTAGTGTTTCAGTATTTACATGGTAATCTTTGTAGAGAAAAAAAGTTTAAATTCTTTAAAAGCATCAAAAAGTGGATTAGCATGTTTGCAACAGCAAGAATTAGCAGAATTGTTTGTACAGCTGAAAAAACCTGTGTAAAGACAGAATTTGGAAGGATTGTTTAACTACTTGAATAAGCATTGTGTTTCCCCTCCACTTGCTATCAAAGATGCATTTTATTATTTTCTATAACATTATTGAACCTGGTCTGGTTTTCAGATTCAGTAAGGCCCAATACTGAACATTTAATGAGATGAAAAACAGCTATCAAAGCACTGGCCCAGAGAGTCGACTTTATCTTTTTTAATCCCCAGTGGTATAAAAAAAGTGCATTATTGTCTTAAACTGAAGATTTCAACTGCAAGATTTCCACTGGCCTTCACAGTAATGCAAGTTACACAAGGTATGCAACACAGATAGGACAATAGATTCTGATCTCTAACACAAAATTTAATCTGGCATTAACAAATGCACAAAACTGATGTGGCCCACTCTATGTCATGAAAAAATATATTTTATTTGACAAAATTCCCTCCAAACCTGTAGCACACTTAAATGACAAGCAGCAGCTATGCATAAATACTTCAGCATGCTCTGCTGCAGCACCATCTCCCACATGATAAGTTTGCCTTCATGCTGATCTCTCATGTACATTTTAATTTTAAAAAAGGAGGAAGTAATTCATTAGTGACAGAGCAAGCTCACACATTTCAGCATCACAGCTTGAATTTGTCATTATGTTCTTTCCTTAAACCAATAAAAATAAGAACACCAAATGGGAAGATATGAAGAGCAGAAATGTGATCCCCATTTACTAGTGCAGACAAAAAAAAATCATACAAGGAAATAACTGTGTATCTCTCACAGAAATAGGGGAAAGGAAGGAGAGAGAAGATGGTTTCCAGTGTTTCAGACATGCACACTTCCTTTTCTTTTCCCTAGATCTTGAATGCCTCCATTCACAGCCCATCCTTATGTAATTTCAACATTATTTTTAAAAAAAGAGAAAGAAATACAAAGAACGAGAAGAAAAAGGACCAAAGAAAATATTAGCTATCTGACCAAAGATAGGATTAAAAGTCAAGTACTGGGTTGTATCCTAAGTGTATTTTAATCTGACAATCCATCTCTTCCCCAGTTTTATCTTGTTTAACTTCGCTGCATATTCAGTACCATAAAGCACTGCATAAAAAACCCAATTTATGACTACATGTTATACATTACCACTATTTGAGACAACCATCTCAGGCAATTGTCTCTCAGTAGAGCCCCTGTACAAACAAGAAATGCAGCTATTCTCAAGTGAATAAAACTAGCAACTTTTAGCTTTATAGTTTTAGCTAGAGAAAGGAAGCAAAAACCATACCGATGGCAAGAAAAATCTGCACACAGATGTAGCTGTGCAAGAACATTCCAGAAAAGCATTGCATACATTTAGTTTCTTTCTGCACTCATCTTTTCAATGAGCAGCCTATGAAGTTTATAATTACCCTACCTAAATATGGGAGCAATAATTCAGTCACTTTTGTATGGTCATATTTTCCTGCCCAGGAATACATGTAAGTCTACATGCTGAATAAGAAGTAAGAAATTTATCTGTAGGTGACTTATGATACAAGCAGAAAAGTAACAAAATGTGAGAGCCTGGTAATAGTATACAAATCTTTAGTTACACAAATTAAGGTTTTTTAAAGGTTTTACATATCAGAGCTCTAGGCAGGCAGGATGATGTATCAGAAGCTTGCAGCCCTGACACAAACCATCAAACAGTCCTGGACATGGAAACCTCCACAAAAACAAGGTCAGCAGTGGTATTTTATATAAAATCCACCCATTCTTACATCCAAAAAACCTTTCTCCAAGAACTGACAGACTTTGTCCTTAGAGAATCTATTTGGTTATTAGCACAGACTACTACCTGGTCATTCTTGTACTCTTTCTCAAGGCAATGTGGTTCACTGGGTGAAGTGGCCCTTCAGCCCATCTGCTCTCCCTTGTGCTCCTGGCTCACAGCACACAGGAAGTCCCTTGTGTCAGGTTGCAGACTTCACTGAAGTTTTGTTAAAAACACTGTCCAGCTGTCTCTGGAGTGAAAGTCTGAACAGCTTTATCTGGGCCACTGGATGTCCAAGGGACCCTCAATCTTCAGCAACCTGCCTTTTGGACAACAAGAGAACAGCTCACACCTCCCACTGCCTTCCTCTGCATTTTACACACTGGGTTGAATTGAACACAATCACAGAAATGCCCTGGTCTGATGCTGACATTGTCAAACACACAAACTTCAGATGCCACAAGCTGAATTTAGAATGTTACAAACAAGTTCATTGCTAATTTCTTTCACAGGCTTAACTAAAACCACTGAAGATATGGCTGCTCTTCATTCAGCCTCTAAACCTGCAACATGGAAGAAACATCCAGAGGAATTTAAATTGGGAAAGTATTATTTTGGAAGATGGTAAGTATGCATTTGAAATACAAATTTCTACATAGACATACAAGCACTCACACACACCTGCCCACTGTGTAATATTTAAGATGCGTCTCCCATTTTTCCATAATTTAAGGGAACAAATTTATAAATGAAAGAGAGGGAAGAAGAGCAAGCAGTTTGTGGCAGTCATAAGTCACTTCTGCAATTAAGTAAATGATCATCAGAAACCATCACACTGAGATGCTCATAATGGAGTGCTGAACCTTTTACAAGACATTGCTCTATGTGACAGCTTTTTCAGAAAGCCTAGTCTACAAACAGTCCTGGGAGAATGCAGTATTTTTCCTCTCTCTTGCCTCATATTTGTTTTTAATTTTCTGATGTTCCAGACACAGCTCTTAAAAAAAAACACAAACAAAAAAAAAAAAAAAAAAAAAAACAAAAAACAAACAAACAAAAAAAACCACCAAAAAAACCTGGTTTTAAGCAGCATTCTGTACTAAAAAAAACAAAGCTATGACTCCACCAAAGATTTGATATTCACTAAATAAATCTAAAAGCAGTTTGTTTTCTAAACTGAAACTGCAACTTTTCATATTTTTGTTGCAAAGAAAAACATGAGAATTTTCCTGCCAGTCCATACAGATTCTCTGCATGAAGAGGCAAAATCTGACATATACTGAATTCTTTTTCACTCTCATGCTCACATATTAAGAACTGATTTCACACTGTATGATGTAGAGAAGGAAATGAAAAAGCAAATTCACACAAGAAAGCCAGACAAAGAAGAATCTTCATCTGCATTAGACAACATAATGTTCCTTTCTAGACAGTGTTGGAATATTGTGTACACTGTCCAGCTATCAATCTTACTTCCACAGCATTGTCCTCTTTATCTCTGTCATGCAGCAATGTATAAAAATCCTAACATTCCTAAATACTTAGACTACCTAATTAACTGAAGTGCACATGGATATGTAATTTCAACATAAAAAACCGTAAATTAGCACACAAAAGAAAAATATCCAACATTCAATACTTCATTTCTTACAAGAGCTGAGTCTTGAAATCCTTTAATTCATCTTAGAGGCACTAATTTACAACACGACTTCAGCATACCTGTCCAAGTTCCCTTTAAAACCAAATCTTGGGCTCCAGAAGGAGAAATGTGATTTTGGGAACATTAATCTTGGTGCACACACTAGGCAGCTGATCAGAAGTTTCTCTGAAAAAACTATAATTACACTTCTAGTGAAGCCACCATACTGTCAGAAATCACCAACCATAACAAACTATTTTTAAATCACTGTTTTAAGCCAATGGCTTAAACTATCCTTGAAACTAGTGACCTCAAAACTAAATTAAGCTCATGCTTCAAATAATGTACATCACAGCAGTGGAGGAAAAACTGCAGATTTCTAGTTCACTGACATATGTAATATTAAACAAAAATATATAAAAAGGCAAACCAATTTATTTTCATCTTTCCCTGAAAAACAGGTAGATACATATGGATCCACAGTGAGTACGTGTCCTCCCCACCAAAGGCCATTGTATATAACAGAACAGCCACAGTTTGTTTAAAAAAGAAACAAACCCCACAAAAAAAACAAAAAAACAACCAAGTAACACTGAATATAAGCTTTCATTCCTGATCTTAAATTTCAGGCAATAAGGAATTTTTAAGTCCCAGCAGCTGGAAACAACATGAAGAAAACCTGTGCTTTGAAGTGCTTTTTGAAGGCCTGTGATATGAGGATACTGAATAGCAGAAGTTCACAAAAAAACAGTTCCAAGAGATGTTTCCTACCACATTTTTGATAGGGAACAGGCATTCCTATGTCACTATGAAACTCAGGCTGGCAGTGGGTTTTGTAACACAGATTTCTTTATTAGGATTAATGGCAGGTAGCAAGGACAGGTGTGTAACAGTTACCAGCCACCACACAAAAAAGGTAACAGGCCAACAGCTGAAATCCAATGGATTCCAGGAGATGACTCATTTAGACACTGCTGTCCATCACACTTCTTTTGTGCTTTTGAATCAGTGTTTTTACTGTCATGCTGAAACCCAGCAATGAAAAGCAATGCTGTTTTCAAGCTCTCCCAGTATCTGCAGATTTCCAGAAACAGCACCTCCCCTCCTTATCACCTTTCCCGCACAGTCAGGAGAGTTCTTACCTGAATTTGCAGAATGAAGGTATTTTACCCTTCAGAATGAGCTAGCTAGATGACTAATACAATATTTCTCCATTACTTTCACCCGAGCAGCCACAACAGTACAACTGAGTGCTTTATAGATTTCCAAACCAACTTCATAACAGAAACTTGCTGCACTTAGAGAAGCTTGACTTGAAAGAGCTTGAACAAGAGGGACCAGGAAATGTGTCCAAGTACCACATAATCAGGATTGCCATCCCATCTCTGACATTGTCAAAGGTACCGCTGGAACCATGATAGATGCTTTGGTTAAAAAAACCCAACTTTTCAAATGAAATAAAACACATCTTTTTCCTGAAAATAACTTGAAAAGAATAGCCATGCACCTTACCATCCACTCAGATATAATTATGTCCACTTTTTCCAAAGGCAGATCAACTTCCTCAATTCTTCCTTTGACTAATGTAATAATCTTTTCAAGTTTATTTAATCTGCAAGTCAAAACATAAACAAATTAGTTTCTATTTCCAATTTATGCTGTCAAGAGAGATATACTGACACCTATATTTCACATTCTTCTCTTCACAAACTTTTTGGTTTAATTAATCAAGAAGCACTAGAATGTACTATCCCTCAGTTTTATTTCAGAGGGAACATTTCCAGGTAGCTAAAAATTGCAGCCGATTTAGTGCCAGGAGAAGATGGCAGGCAGTACATCTGTATACCTCCAACGTGCCATGCATGCAAATAGGCAAGCTTCAGAAACCAGGAAAACAAAGAAGACAATTTAAAACTGCTGGTCCTCTTTATTTAGAAGTTGCTTGTTTCCATTTCTCTTCCTCTGACCTCCACAGCAATCAGAGCCTACTCACCACACCAGGACAGCAATGGAAATTAACTTCCTTACAAAGCTGTTTTGCATGACTTGGTTTTTTATTTAACCAAACCAGCTGCAAAGTCACTGAGAACAGCTTCCCTCTAAATCAGTACTTCAGTTATTGCACAGTAAAGGCACCGTCCCCACTGTGATTTGGGCAAAAGCACCTGCATTGTTCAGTACCTGCAGTGATCAGGGATTAGCTCACATGCACGTCATGATACAACCATCCTGCGTAATGAGGGACTGGGACAGGACTACAGGTTTTGAAACAAGAACTGCATGATATTGAAATTAGTAAATGTCTAAATGCCTGAAATGTACTGCTTTTCTTCTTGGCAAACCATATTGCTCTTTCTTGCACTTATCTTTATTACCACAGCTGCTCTTACTGAGGGCAGAAAAGTATTCCCACCACAGAAATTTATCTTCCCACCACAGTTCTTATCTCTGCCCCTTCCCTCCCTCTCCTGATATCTTATTCTTATATTCTGTCTGGCTTTCAATGTAGACCAGTAATGACATTAAAAATTCAATCTAAGAGACAATGGAAGAATGATCAGTATGAAGGGAGGAAAAGGATAAGGTCAAAGGGCTACTTGAACACTTGGGCTGTTGCAAAGACAAATTAAATCCTCTACACACAACAGTCTTCTGTTAGAGAATAGCAGTTCATTACTATTATCATATTTAATGTTCTAAACAGAAGTAAAATCAGAAGTTCAAAGTGAGGAATGTTAAAGAGCTACCACCCACAGCAATAATTTAAGAAGGACTAAAAGAGTTCCAAAGATAACTTCCTAAATGACCACATCCAAGGACATGATTTAAAACAACAGAGAGGAAAAGGATTCATTCACTACATATTGTTTTCAATTATAATGTTTAAAAAACCCAAACCAACCAGTGTAGTTTACACATTGTAGGAAAAACTGAGATGTTATTTCAGAACTCTACTTCAACTTTCTATTCTAGCTTAACAGTGATGAATGACAAAAATCAAGTAATTCACTGTGCTAGAAATTTTACAGGGACTATTTACAGCAAGAAAAAGAAAAGGCAATAATTTAGTTTAAAGTAAGTTTCTTTTTAAGGCTACTCAGGCTATGTATTCTGGTTCACTTACACACATGGGTTGCACTGTTTCCAGTAATTAGCATGCTAGAAATGTACCTGAATTCTGGGAAGGACAAAAGCATTGAGTACACACTTGAATCACAGGTGGAAGCATACCCCAACAGTCATTTTTTAAGCTACAGAGTTGTTTAGTGTTCCAATAAATATTTGTTATTCCACTGCAACTTTGTCAGCTTTATTCCTTTAGGAAAAGTAGCTTTAAACAAATATAAATAGTTTTGATGTGAACTGCAGACTTTAATGTGAATTGCACCTTTTATAACAGAAAATACTTATAAATGTGCAGCCTTACTGATGACTTGCTGTATACTTCAAGTGGCAATTCATCACTCTTAAGAATTTAAGAGTTTTGATTCATTGCTTTTCTTAGAGGCCTGCCCTTCTTCTCCCCAAAGAATAATACATACTGATTGTTACTTTTACTCTCCCTTAAGTATATATAACACTCAAAGGACTTTGTGCACTTGTTGGAAGTTATAACAGCCTTAAATTTGTAATCTAGCACATTAGATATAAAACACTATTTCACCTTTGCGGCCATTCTGAAGATGTCAGGAACTCAGGGGAAAAGTTCTCTTTAAGGAATAAGTTCTTGCGCCAGAAAAGTATTTTAGTCAAACATGCAATTAAGGCTTAACATGGTGCTTTGCCCAAGCAGATATTTGAGAAATTTTACAGCATCCAAAGTGTGCAGTGCTGCACCACCAATGTGTGAGTGGTACCTAACAAATTCTGCACAGACAACATTACTTCTGTGCCACTTGAGCTTGAAGAAAAAACCTGTCACTCCCAAATTCTTCAGTATCTACCTGGATTTTATTTTCACTGTTGCTCTTACAAAATCAACCTAAACGAAAAAACATACAGGCTTCAGCTATCAACAATGCACATGGACACACTCCTCATCCTAGGAAATCTTTTGTAAGTCTTCAGATGTCATTGCTTGATTTTCACATATGCTCAGCCTCCTAAATATTGTCCATAGGCAAATTATTGACATGTGGAGTGGATAAATGAACGAGGAGATGGGTCTAAACCATGAGATTCAAGAGTTGAGAGGAGGAGTACAAATCCTAACTGGTAGCCAGGTACCAGAGGTGTCCCTCAGGGCTCAGTGCTAGTCAGATACTAATGAACACCTTTAGAGACCTAGCTGGACAAGATGCACCCTCAGCACTGCTGAATTAGGGGAGAGCAGTTGACAGGGTAGGCCTTTTATTTTCTGTAACACAGACAAATTATAGAAATTATTTTAAATTCCTATAAAGAAACAGAAAACTAACAACCACAACTTCTCCTACCTAATGATGTCCATGGCCTGATAGATGATTTCAGATTGGTCAACTCCAATCACTTTCTTGGCACCCGCTTTGGCAGCAAACATGGAGAGTATTCCAGTTCCACAGCCAACATCCAAAACCATCTGAAAGGAATAAATGAAAGCAAAACAATCTTATTTGCCTTGCTATGATTTTTCTACACTTCTTTCTACACTGATGTGAGATACCATATTTCAACAGAAGGCATAAAGTCCTACTATCACATGCAGAGATACCCAAGTCAAACTGCAGTTATAACTCCCACTCTACCACCTTTTCCAGGCAGACAGTGAAGCCCACTAATTCCAGCTGCAGATTAACCTAGTCACATGGGAAACAACAGCAAGCAATTATGTGGGAAACACCTAAAATGTTACGTGAAGAGGAAAAAAAGGAAATTATACACTGAGCAATTTTAATCACTGAATCACTAATAACTGAACTGAGACAACATATTCTAGCTGCAGCTTTTAATTAAAAGTCTATTCAGAAAGTTTATTTAGGAATCCTCTGCCAGACATGGTTACACTGCCTCAAAACAGCTATGGCTCAAGATGACTAAATTTTAAAATGGTCACTGGCATAGTTTTAACACCTGGAAATATTTTCTGTTTAGCACTATTTATAATCAAAATAGAGTGAAAGAAAATCCAGTTAAGATGGAATCCTTAGAGTTTTCATGAAACAGTGAATTTTACCACTACACCTGGAAAAAGTATGCCATTAGATCCATGGAAATGCCTGGGTTTTTGTATATCACACATCAGCTACTACAGGAAGACTGAAAAGTTAAAAAATGTGAAGCAACTAAGAAAAGAGTACCAAATTTACGACTAAGTGGAGTTGACCTGCCAGCAGTTCAAACTTCATAGATATTTACCAAGTAGCACTTTTCAGTCCTTGCTATTGTAACAATGTATTTCTTGTAACTGCTGGAAATTCTCAACAGCTAAAATCCTAATGAATGTGTCACAGTAGACTTTTAAGCCGAGTTCCAGGCTTGATGTTTTCACAGAAAGGCATCTCTGGAGATTCTGAAGGTGTATTTTTTTGCATTGGCCAGATCATCAATGGTCTTATTGTTAGACTCATATCTGATATAGCTAAGCTTTACTAATGGTGTTTAAAAACTCACAGCACTAAATCCAAAAAAATTCTGAAGTCTGAAAAGCAAAATAAGTTTTCTAAACACTATGTAGAGCCACTCATATAATGTACAGCATTTAAGCATGAACAGAATCAGAACTGTAAAGAAAGAACTTACTTACCCATACATAAGACCTAAAAATGAAAGTACAATTTACAATACACATAAGTTAACAAGAACACCGAATCAGAATCACCAGTCATAGCAAGAATTTATTAGAAAGGAAAGCTGATTTCACCGTCTCTTCTCCTCACAGCACAGAGTGCTGTAAAACCTACCCTCACAGCTTTCATTACATTAAACAGTTTTCCATAGAAGGCATCAAATCCCTCACTAATCAATCTCATATTTGAGAACTATAATCCCTTTTTACAAAATATTTCAAAAAACACAAAAAATAAGGCAATAATGCATCCTGCTGCTGATACACTTTCCAGCTTATCAGCTAGTGATCACTCTTGCATTTCACCTGACAAAGAGCAGCAAAGCAAATACTGGAATGCTCTGTATCTCAGGTCTGCCTGCCTTCCTTGTGTACAGTTCTATACATTCTGAGGATGGACACAGAACAATGATCCTGAAGCCAGCATGAACAAAAACAGCTGTTCATCCTTTGCTTGTTCTCTCAGCAGCATAAATGAGCTGTTGCTGTGGTGGTCTGGGAAGCAGTGATTAAAGCACTGACTTCCACCTGTCTCTGTAGAGCCAGGTGGAAAAAACCGGGAAACAGACTAAAAACCATCAGCATTATGACCTTTTACAGCAGTTTGCGTAGAGGGAAGGGGAGTTGTGGATAGAGTTACTTGTTCCACCTGCAAATCTTTTGCAGCTATGTTTCAAAAGGAGTCAACTCTACAACTCAGAAGTTAAGTGAGAGCACGTTATGGCTACAGAAATCCCTAAACTGAATCTGCTGGAGACAGGAATAGAAAATAAAAATCAATATTCATGCAGCTGCTGAAATCTCACACCCTCCAACATCACCTAACATTTCACCTATGGCAGTTACCAAAATCACTGAGCCATGACAGCTGGAAGTCACAGCCAAAAAGAAACCACTGTGAAAGAATCATCTTGATGTACAGTTGCATGAAAGAGAGCAATCACCACAAATTGGAAAAAAAAATCAAAACAGACACCACTTTGGACAGCTGCCCTGGTCACTTAAAAACCCAGATGGAACTCATCTAGCCTTAGGCAGGAGATGGGATGGAAAAGAGGCACTGGAGGGAAAAATACAAGCTGGAATATGTGTGAGGAAGGAAAAGACAAGCAGAGTGATCATCAATTAGCCTAAGGACAAGGATCTACAGCCCACACATTCTTGCAGCAATCACATATGCCCTCTCACCAAAGACCTGGAGCAGCAGGACTGGTGATTTCACTACACCACAATACACTGCAGCTTCTCATCCTCCTCTGCAGTCTAAGCAAAACTGATATCCTACTTTCAGTGACATCCTACTTTAAACTCAGAAAAACAGGAGGCCAGAGACTTTAACCAATCAAATTCATTTCATCAATGAACTCTTAGTAGGACAATAGTTTAAAAGCTTATTTTATTCCCCGAATATGGCACTGATGCTTGCCTCAGATTTCAGTCTTACAACAAAAACTAAGCATGGCAACAGTGCTTTACTAAATTATTTTTCCACCCAAAAATACTCTCATTGTAAAATGGACCAAACTTCCTTTTACTGAGTACATCCACCTTCACTACTCCTGCCAGGTAATCTGAATTCTCCCATTCTCATCTCAAATACATTTGACAGGTTGCAAACAAAGGCAGCAAGCAGAATTTGTTCAAGTTTTAATAATTTTTTTTGAAAGCTAAGAGAGATCAAACAAAATGGCTGAATAAAATATGCATAATAAACAAACCTAGATACTCTGTCATCATCTATCACCATGCAATCACACCACTTTAGTGTCCTAAACGTTAATGAGCATAAAAATTCAGCTCTTTGAACAAGCTCCTCCCAAACTACCTCACAATTGTCCGTTCAGAAAAAACCAAAAAGCTTCAGTATGTATTTTCCAGGGAGGAATACCATAGGGGAGTTATAGGAAATGCACTATCAGACTTTTCCTCATTTTTTTTAATTGTTATTAAATTTAAGGGAAAACAGCTTTTGAATTTTTCACTAATTAGTATGGTCCTGAGGGCATTATACAATACATTAAGTTAAGCAAAGTATGCTACACAGCTCCTTCAGCAGAAGTCTAACAGATGTCACAGATTTCTGCAGAAAACTCCATTTATTCTCCATAACAATGTACCAAGAGAAAGCCACATCACTTGGCCAGACACACAAGTTAAGCAGGACACTGGTCACATGGATTGGGGATACTGGGAACTCAAAGCAATTGAGATTCTGTCTTTCAGTTCAACCTCAACACACCATGATGGGTTTGGATACATCATGAATTTGAGGTAACCTTGATCAAAAAACTGTTGCAAAAACCACGTTCAGAAATCAGTTTGCAGATGTTGCAATACTTGAGCTTTTCTTCAGCTCACTATTGCTTTTCAATAGCTTTTCAAAGCTTTTCAACTTGACCTACAGATGCTTTGCACATACTGTACTTACACTGCCTAAGCTGTTTCCTGAGCATGGGTATCTACTCCTGGGGCTGAAGCAACATTGACTCTAACAGTTACTCCATGTTTTGTTTTAAATGTTCCCAGCGTGTCCATACAGCACAGGAGACACATTATCAATCATGAAAAATTACTGTTTCACAAGGCCTCACATTTTGTGTAACTTCACACCAGTCTTAACCTGCGAAAACCTGCAGTTATCAATTTTATGAAACTAAATTTCTCTTGGGAAAGTTTTCTTTCCTTTCTGCTATTTTCTTTCCTATTTCTGCTTTGTTAGATGAGCTGCAGTTACCTGGCAGCATAAATCTACAACACTTTTGCTTGTTCTCTCACTATAATCAAAGAGTTTAGAAATGTTTAGTAGAAACAGGCTTGTGACATGAATTAAGGCAAAAAAGGGAAGAAAACTATTTACTGTTTTTTTTTCTGCTATAGTTGCCAATTTAAAACTAAGGTAAGACATACCAGGAATAGGCATTATCAAACACTGAAATATTTTCTGTCAGGACTGAACTGTATCTCTATCATCTCTCCTACAAAGAAAGGCTCAGAGGACTGGGATTCTTCAGCCTGGAAAAGAGAAGGCTTTGGGGTGACCTAGTTCTTGATTTCCAGTACCTGAAAAGAGCCTGAAAGATGAAGAGAGACTCTCTACGAGGGCCTGGAGTGACAGAACAAGGGGGAATGGATTTAAATGAAAGAGAGTAGGCTTAGATAGGATACTAGGAAAAAATTCCTCCCTGTGAGCATGGTGAGGCCCCAGCACAGGTTGCCTAGAGAAGGTGTGAATGCCCCATCCCTGAAAAAAAACATTCAAGGCCAGGTTGGATGGGGCTTTGAGCAATCTGGTCTAGTGGAAGGTGCCCCTGCCCAGGGCAGAAGGATTGGAACTGCATGATCCTGTAGGCCCCTTCCAACCCAAACCATCCTATGGTTCTATAAGCCCAAAACACAACAAACTCCTTATAAATAGCCAGCAGAAATACAAAAGATAAGAGGATTATTACTGTACAGGGGTCATAACCACTGTGAGATCCTATCAGTGAAATCCCTCCTCACTGCAAATTTAGTACTAGCTCACAGTTGCAAACCCTTTAATAATAACCACCCAGTCTGGAGACACAAAACAGCATTAATTCAAAAAAATCAGTTCCACATGAATTCTTTCCCAGCTCTAATTACACAGTGCTTCCAGGATGTTTTTAGTCTATCGGGCATACATAGAAATTCACTTAATCCTGGTAAAGAGCCCTCAGAGAGATTCCGCCTAATATCCTCGACAAGAGAGGCTCAACTTCACCCTGCCAAGATAATTAATGAGTTCCCCACCACGGCACACAGCACAATGACAATAGAGATCACTGCTCTTATCAGCACACTGCACCCTCCAGTAGCTCAACAGCTCTCCACCACCTAATAAAGCCAGAGCGCATTAGATCAAATCCTGGCACTGCGACTCTCCATTCCCAGAACTACGGAGTAGCTAATCTGCAGGTTTTCTACCATTTGAGACAAAGTAAACCACAGAAATTACTGGATCTTCTGAGCAGTTGTACCCACCTTGTCCTTGAAGATATGTGGGTTTTGATAGACGAAGTCACGATAGCTCTCTGTACGGACTTTATCCTAGCAGTCAAAGAACAAAGAGGGTTCACTTTTTCTACTTAGGTACAGCATAAAATTCAAAAATGCAGAACAATTTGCTTTCCAACTTGGCCTACAGATGCTTTGCACATACTGTACTTACATGGGCACTACAATCATGACACTTCTGTGTGATAATATTGCAGAATTTACTGCAGCAAATGAAGCCAGTTGCCTCAGCTGGAGGAAAAATAAGAAACTATTTTATGGTTTTCCGATTCTGCCTTTTCTTTTGAATGTTTCAAATACCTTAATACCTGTTCATCACTAACCAGGAACAGCAGTAACAGAGTGACAATATTACACCAAGCTAAACAGAAACCAAATTAAACAGAAAATTGTGAAAATTTGAATCACAAGCTCATAAAATGTTTTTTATCTTTTTTTTTCTCTGACACACCTGTGACATGGAGAGTTCTGTAAAAAAAAAAGTTATGCATCAAATTAACTTGGCTTTATTTCTGAAAAAGCTGCAGATTTGCAATCCTGATGACAAGCTAGTAGTTAAAGCTATACAGCCCATTTGATGAAAGTCCAACACAGTAAATAAGTTTAATTGAAATACAACAGTGCCAGAGAAGCTGGAATATTTTCAAGCCTAGAACAAAACATATATACTATCTTAGTATAAAAAAGCCTGCAGCATAGCTCAGTTTATCAGCAAGGTGATCTATTAAAACATTGATGCTCTTAACATGCATCAGCAGGTACACAAATTGACAGCCAAGTATAGGTTTTGGAGTTGCTGTTGCAGTTCAAGTGTTACAGACAAAAAAAATCAGCAATTTTTTGTCTAGTGCAAAAAATGCTGAAGTATAAAATCCCAGTACTTTTATCAAATCTAAGGGACTTTTCTACTACAGCAAGTTAAGAATTTCTAGAAACAGAGAAACAAATTTTCTACAGTAAGAAAGAACAAAGTCTATTTTAATAAAAGTACAAGATCAAAAACAGTGATGGGAACATTTTTATGATAAAAAAAAAAATTGGAGACAAAAAATTATTTTGAGGCTTGAAAATCCTAAAATCCAGCTCTCTGTGTAAAAGTACTATCACACACACAACCCAAAGAAGCAGCTGGGGTTTAGTTTAGAAAATTCTGCTTTAAAATCTTGCATAATTAACATTAATAACAGAACCATGACCCTTTAAAACGATATTGGTTTGCTATGATGTTCAGAGCTACTATTTTTAGTACTTCACCTCTAGTGCAGTATATAATAGGATTTGCTGGGAGGACCCAAAAAAGTTTAAAAATAAATAATCAATTGAGAAAGCAGCCAGCTGGAAAGCTTTCAGCCTTGCATCCTGCCCCTCACGTGGCTTCAGCACTGCGCCAACTCAAAGCAGTTGTAGTCACAGCCAAGCACTTCGGGTCTCTATTCACCAATCCCCTTCTCCCATTCAACTTTTCCACGTAATGCTTGCCTGGTTTAAGTAAAATGGTAAAAAAATTTATTAAGAAGACAGTCAAGAAATTCTCAAGCAAAAAGGTTGACCAAGGGAAACACAGTGACTCGGTAAGTGTGAAGTAACAATATTCTTGCTTCATCTCTGAAGTATTTGCAGAAAAAAAACCCCAAATTGAAACTTTGTCTTACCACTACCAGGCTTAAGAACAAAAAAGGTTTCAAGACTGAACAGTTTCAGAAATGGCCTTACAATTCAGACAGCAAGACTGCTTTCTTAAAAATGTTCATGTAGTAGGCCACTATATTTATGTAAATAAGGTAAACAGGAAAAAAAAAATCAAAGTGAATGCGTAGCATGAAGAAAAAATTTCAATGTGCACACAATAAAAGCAATCCTTTTCCTATGTTTTGGAAAGTCAAAAGTCTTCTTTAAAGCATTCTGACAAACATACCCTTAAATCAGTAAAATACAATTTTGTACCAATCTCCTTGTGCAGAGATGCAGGCTTACTATAAGCTTCATTTGCCAACAAAAAGGCTTCCTCATCCTACAGCCTACATTATCTCGAATGACAGCTTTATACAGCTGCAAAACCAAACACCTATCATTTTTATTTATCTTCAAGTTACATTTCAGTTGTATTTCTACAGATGATACATTTCAGAAAACATTCTTCTGCTTCTGCAGGTATGTCTGTGCTTCTGTAAAATCTCCTCCCCTTAATAATAACCTCACAGTCACACGACTCTTAACACATATTCATGTGTATTTCTGCATTGGGGCCACTAAATTTATATGCCAGCTGCAGGCAGGAAGTCACTTCACAACTCTGCATTCTGCCTCGACTTTAGACAGGAATTTTTATTTATTTATGCCTTAAAATGATAAAACTGCTTATAACTCCCACAACTATGACATTTTCTCTGAAAGGAAGCATTAAGACATTTTAATTTACAAGTAAATTTTAAGCTGCTGGGCTTTGTGCTTGTTTTTTCTTATTTTAAAGTTAAAAGGGCATACATAGGTTTGCCTTTGAGAAGTTTTACGCATAATTTTTTTTAATCTTTAGCATATGAAAGGAACTGCTCCAGCATGTTCATGAATGTGACAGTTCAATGTCATGTTATCAATACACTGAACCATGCACAAGTAACATTTTCTGTTTACCCAGTGCAAGAGAAAACCACAATATTTGAGAAATGGTCTTGCCTAACAAATTTCAATTATAAGGAAAATGTAAAACTAAAGAAAAACGTTCACTGCCTCTTCTATGCTTTATCCTTCATGTTTTAAACAAGCAGGAAAAAGCTGCTTTTGGCAAGGCAGGGCTGTGACACATGTACTGTACTATCAAGCATAACTGTAAATGATTTTCTGTTCCTAATGCTTCCCATAAACAGAACTTACACAAAGGAAATAAAACTGAAAATTGATCTCTTAGCCTAACTACCACCAGAAAACCTCTCCTGGACAGAAAGGGTTAAAAATGCAGCTGCTCTGCAGTATATTTATGGGCACACAGCCCACTTCATTCCATCTCTCCTCTTTAGTCCTACAAAGATGCAGTGGCGATGACTTTCTGACCTTTAGCATCTCCTCGTGTATCCCATAATGCCCATAGGAGCTGAAGTAAACGCCATCCTGGTCCTCCTGAAGGTCTGCAATTGCACTGGATGATGAGCTGCTCCTGACATCTGTGTTGATCACAAAATCCTGAGCAAATTGTCTGTAATCAATTTGAAATATGCCCTTGAGACGTGTTTATGGGACCATGAAAAGGAGGCTGGGCAGCGGGGAGAAAGGGCTTGGGAGAAGGAAGGAATCCAGGCTGCCCAGCGGCTGGGCAACAATGGGAGCAGCTTTAAGTGTGCACATCCTCCCTCTGCAGGCTCCTCGGCGCTGCTGCAGCGCTGGACTCCTGCACCCTCCGGCAAGCCCAGCTTTCTGCTTACAGCAAGCAACTATCAGCAGTGAAATATTGGGGGATAGTTTCTATTTTTAAGGCAGAATTAATCTGTTTTGCACTTGCTGGTGTAAAAGCCAGCACTGCAGTGTCAAGGTGTTTCAGGCTGCATAACACAGATACAGACTCAACACAAAGAGCACAAGAACTGCAGCCCACACAACACTGGGTGACTGCTGGAAGGGAGAAGGAAGCATTTTAAAACTGAGGCATTTGGGTGCAAAGAAAAAAGAGCTTAACATTCAATTTATTACTTGAATTTTATGCTGCTTATTTTCCCTCCTCCCTGGTCTTGCATTCCTTCAACACATAAAGAAAGGCTGAGAGAATTGGGATTGGAGAAAAGAAGCCTCCAGGGTGAACACACTGTGCCCCTTAGTTCCTAAAAGAGCTACAAGAAATATGGACAGGGACTTTGGACAAGGACAAATGGCTTTTAAACTCGAAGACTGTACGTTTAAGGGGTTTATAAAGAAATCAAGGGGTTTATAAAGAAAACACTATTAGACATTAACAAGCAGATCATACTACACCCACAATGAAGTGCAAAAGCAAACACACTTCAGCCAGACAATATTCCTCCAAGGTCTACAGTCCAACAGCAACAAAAGCTGCATCCTAGACCACTCCTAAGTCTCTGACACTGACCTTTAACAGCAATCATACTTTCTTAAATAGGAACTTCACATATAGAAACTGTAGGGAACAATCTCATTACCAATACCCTCCTTATAGAGCAACAAAACAAAAATACTATTTCACTCCTGACATTTCAAATACTTCCCTGCTCAGTTAGTTTGAATGGGGAAGAGAATATAGTAGGGGATTTTGTACTGAAATTTTGTCAGTTTCAGAAACTTTCTATGTTTGTTTACACAGAAATGATCTAGATCTTATTTTTAGTATTGCTCTTTACCACAGTACTTTGCATTTTCTTTACTTTTACACAAATATCTACATGATACAATTTTAAACTTCCATAAAATGGATTCTATGACATACAATTAAGTATAATTAGCATTGTGTGAAATTTAAATTATATAATTCAAAATTATTTAAGCTAGTAGCTTCTCTAATGTATGCATGCAACAGAAGCACCAAAGAAATTCCAAGGACAGAGCTGTCCTGCTGGCTTCTTAATCAAGAAAAAAGATAAATAAAAACAAAAGCCATCACCTCTAAAGAGGTGACAGATTAAAAATCTCAGCATAGACAAGCTGTGCTCTTAAATCTCTAAGTTACATCTAATGCTACAGATGATCTGATTTATAGAAATGTTACTGCCATTATTTCACAGAGGTTTACCTGAAAGGGAGAAGATGATATTCTGTGGAATAACCTCCAGCACAAACCACTGAACTACAGCATTTAGACTACTGCAATGCAACTGACTCATATGTCCATAATTTAAAACTGTGCTGCTTCATTAGATTTTCATCTGGCTATTTTTGCTGCCAGCCAACCCCTGCTGAATTGAAGAGGTTGTATTGAGAAAGAAAAAATTAAAGGCTCCCTCTTCCAAGAGCAGATAACTTGATATATTAACTTAAAAAAAAAATCTATAAGCCTCACTGAAGTTTAGAGAGCTCAAAAGAAATTGCTACTGATAACCTGCAAGGGTTTTTTGTTTTAAATTAATAGAACACAAAGAAGGCAAAAAGACACAGAGAAAATACCCCAAATTTTTGAAGCACAATGACAATGACAAATTTCTTTAATTCTTGCTGTTTATGATCAATTAAAGCAAAATGGACACAGAGATACCAGAAAAGCACTGTGTGCTGTAAAGTACAATTTACAAAATTCAAACTCACCTGAGGACAAAACTGATCCTTGTTGACATAAATAATTGTTCACAGCTGAGAGGATTTGAATACATTAATATATTTTGGTGTACTTAGCTACCTGTAGCTCCAAGTGTGTACTGTCAAAATGTACAACAAACACTCAAATGTATTTTACAACACAAGGGATTTTGCTGATTAACTTCTCACACAAAAGAACATCAATTATTTTTCCAAGTCTCTTAAATATAATTTCAGTTCCTCAGTGCCCAGTCAGTGTGATCTCGAAATATCATGGTTGTAGGGGATTTAAATGAAGTTTATATTTCTGTCTTATCCATGTTATCTGTCTTACCTCTGTGTTATCCATGAGCATCATCAATCCATATGCAGACCTCAAGATTTAGAAGTAGCTACAGGGATGTCCTTACTGTATATTCTTACTACCCTCATCTGACACCAAAAAAGAAAGTAGCTGAAAAAAGTTGACTGATTAATTTCACTGAGAGTTTCTCCGAACTGTAAATGAACTCTACTAACAACTACTGTTTGAAGCCAACTCTGAACATCTCTGGAGTCCTGTATTTAATTTGCCAGTCTCTCTCTTCTCCAGTGTGTGCATCCTCAGTGTTTAAATTCCTATCTAAAGAACTAACAGAAAGGTGTCTCAAAAACAAAGAGTAGTCTGAAGGAAAATACCTGCTTCTGGAGTGATGTGCTTGCTTAGCTCTCCTAAGCATACTTTGTTCTTGCAATCTGTGCAGGTTTTTGTGCAGTTTTTACTAACCATCTACAAGACATATACTAACCATCTACAACAGACAAGTCAAACCTACAGTCCCACCCCAAGGTTTATTTCAGAGTTACATTCTATTACTTCCTTCAATTTCTTTTTGTCTTTAAACATGAACATCTCATCTAATATACACCAAATAAAAACAGCCCAAAACTTCAGTTCAGACACTTACTTCATTTTCTGAAGATCATCTTGTGCTCTAGCCAAGGCTGCCTCTGCAGCTCTGGCTCTCTGTTCCGCATGTTTTAATTGTTCAAGGAGCACCGTGGTATCACTTAAACCATTAAAAGGCAAAACTTTTACAGGTTCACAAAGGTCTTCTATGTCTAATGAAACAGGGAGGAAAAAGAATACTTACCAATCATGTTTATGATCTGTTTGCAGCAGATCATAAACACTTCATGCTATTTCTGTCTCTGGATGCTTTGTACAAGCTGGTTATTTTAAAAAAGCCATGACTGAATTTGACAGGGCTAGCTATAAACACAAGCCCAGGCAGAAGAAGCAAATATGCTAGAAGCAGGGTCTAAGTTAAGGCAAATAAATCCAGAATTCAGGCTTCCTTAAATATCAGTGTTTGATTATTTCTAGAAGAGACATTTGGTTTAGATACAATTAAATTAGATATAATTAGTATGTGGACTTTCTCAGAAACATAAATTGAGTAACAGTGACAATGCTTCACATGTCACGAACTCCGACAACACCACATTTACCCCACAAAGCAGGAATCATACCAAAGCACTTATTTACCAAACTGAAGCAGGAGATCATCTTCCAGTTCTGGTTTCAAATACTCCTCTCCTTCCCAAGGCAGTGGGCTGCTGAGAGAACTCAAATAGGCTCCAGTTGGTTTCTACACAGGAGAAGAACATGTACACTAAGTACATGTGTTTTCTTTGAAAACACCAGCCCTTCAATTTGATTCAAGAAAACAAGTCGAAGACATGTTCTTTCACACAGTAAAATATGCAGAGTATTATTGAAGGAGCTTTGCATCAAAGGCTGGGAAAGGCCAAGCAGCTCCAGGATCAGGGAATTCTGTGCAAGTAGTAATGCACAGCACATTGACAGATATTGAAGGATACTTGCAGGATTGCACTGCTCTCAGGAACCAAGTTCACTCAGGTGTTTGGCTAATCAATAAATCCAAGATACTAATCCTGTCAGGTGCTCTTACATGAACAGTGCTGTAGGAACAGAATTCAGAAACACTGTATTGTCTCTCCTGTTTGCATCCAGTTAATACTTGGTTAAGAAAAGAGAAGTCAGGTTTGGACTTCAGTATTTGCCTTTCTGTTTTTACTCTATACAGTTATGCATTAAATAACTACTTGGGGATTTACGATTTGAAGACTGAAGTAAAAACTACTTAGTACGGTAAGATGGTAATGAGTTTTAACCTAAACTTTTAGGGAATAATGAAGGAACAAAGTCACAAGACACACAAAATAATGAAAGCCTATCTTAAAACTGTGGATTCCCATTAGCTTTCCTGACTCAGGTATCATTTTAGCAGAGTTTTAAGTTCTGTAACTTAAGGGATCATCAACTGTCCTTACTAAGAAGGGGCCTGGCCAGCTCACACCCTCAGGAAAGGCTTTTACAACACATATGCAAGGACTGAGAAACTTCAGTTCCTGAGAAGTGAACCCCTTTCTGAAGTGAGACAGCAGAGTCAAAGGCCAAAAAAAACCCAAATAAAACAAGATGATACTACACAGCATGCAGGCTTTATGCAAATCTCAACATCCCCTTCTGAAAACAAACTTTCACATTAATTAAATATATTTACAACTAGAACAGCCTCATATCTCGATAAACAGATCAACAGCTACTTTAATTCCCATTATTTTTTTCTAAAACTTCAATACAAAATCTCACGCAATTATTAGAAATGGGCAAACTGAAAGCACAGCACTATTCTCCAGAGTTAGAACAGAACCACAGAAGTGGTATGTGGCACACCTACCTTTAATCTGACAAAGTTTATTAGTTTAATGTATCCATAAAAATTGAGTCCTGAGTGGAAAAAAAAAAGGGAGAGCATTTGTATTACAGAATAGACTACATGTTTTACAGTTATGTGACTACTAATTACCTGTTCAATTGGTAATTGTTTCAAACTTCCCCTTGGGTGTACATCACTATCTATAGCACTCTTCCTATCTTAAGTTTGTCATCTATGTTTTTCTTCTCTTTAGGACTACCCAGGAAATCCTCACCCTCAGGGCAAATACATTTGCCACACATTAAGAATGGAACACATCCAAATGTGAACTATGGACATTCATTTGGCAAGTACATCAGGACAGCCATTCTTATCTCCTACCAGCTACCTTGCGGACATTTTAGGCTGCTGCGCTCCCGTGTTCATATTCTTAGCTTTCTGCATAAAAGAATATAAACTAATGCTACTCATCAGGAATACCTACCAATATTGATTTAAAATTGCCACCTTGGCAAAAGTAATACTAGTTTAACTGTGTTCTCTCCCCAGGAACAGCAAAGATAAACCCAACATACTTTTTGTTGGATTTTAGACAGAAAACAGACCAGCCTAGATCTTACAATACATAATATATAATGACAGCTTCAAGTGTGAGCCAACCTTAAACTTGACTAAAAAGAATTTAATAGACATGGGAGGGGGTAAGCCTTCCTGTGATCACCTGAAGGACACAAGCCACAGGGCTCTGCTAAATACTGAGCCCAGAAACAGCATCACTGGTCAGGCAAGCATTCCCAGCAGATCAGATCAATCATGTAGCATCTGGTTCAGGTCAATCAAGTAAGCAGTGAGGAATCAGCACAAGCCAGCAAAGATCAATCTCACTTTGTCACCAGTTTGAGAGCTTTACTAGTAGAAAAAGCATGCAGGAAGCAGCCAGCATAAAGAAAACGTATAAGCATTTTTCTACAACAGCTCATCTTATTCAATCTTGGAAGCTTCAGCTGCAAACCAGGAGATCAGTTACAAACAAATTAATATTTGCAATGTATTTTAAGTGAGATACTCATACACAAAATGAAATGACACCTCATGAAAAAAACTTACCATGTTTCTGGATCACATCACTAACATCAAACTGATGCTCTGTTTTGCAGTGGGAGAACACAGCTTCAGCAGAACTAAACAACCTGTAAATAACAAACTATTAAGTATGCAATATTGACACATTAAGTTCTAACTTATGAGTGCTATATGCTCTGTTCTAACTTACTGGGCAATTCAGAACACATTTCCTGCCTTTGAGAAAGGATGACCAGGCACTGGCTCACATACCTCACAAAGCTTTTACCTTGTTTGTCAAACATTTTGAAACAAAAGCCAATGAACACAAAAAAATTTGTTTGACAAAACCACAGATCCTGTTAACTTCCAAACACTGAGAGCAAAGCCTGCGTTAAACCTGAGATCTAAAAACCACACCAACACAAGGTGGGTGGGGCAGTTTGATCGGCTGCATCGAAATAAAAACTCTCATCTCGATACTGGCGATGCGGAAAAGATGAAAAAGAAAAGGAGAAGAACCTCCACGCTGCTTCAGCACGAGGAAAACGGATTACCACATTATTCCCTCCTTCAGTCTGAATCTAACACACCCTTGGCTCCACAGAGGCCGTGTACGCGATCAACAAGCTACAGAGCGAGGCTGCAAAGCAGGGATTCCCGATCTTCCCTCTCGCTGGCCGAGCCCGGGCGCTCGCAGCGCGGCACGCTCCTAACGGGGCCCCGCGGGCCGCGTCCCCCTACCTGTCGCAGAAGAGGCAGCGGGTCTGCTGGGCCACGGCAGCGCCGTCCTCCTCCTCCTCCTCTTCGTCCCAGGCGCCCTCGCTGTCGGACAGCTCGGGCATAACCTCCTCAGGATCCATGTCCCGCCACTGCCCCGCTCGCGCCACTTCCGGCGGCGGGGACGGAGCGGTGCCACGCGCGCCCCCTGGCGCAGCCTCCGGCCGCTGCCGTTGCCGGGCTGAGGGGCCGGGCCGGCGCCATCTTGCGGGAGAGAGGGAGAGAGGGACGGCGGGGCCGTCCCTCGGCCATCGCGCCGCACGGGAGGGCGTTCCGTGTTCCAGCGCGGAGCAGGAATCCCGACGTCAGCGCTTGGCAAGCGCCCGGCTTTTGATGTCTCGCAAACGGCGCGGTTGCCATGGGAGAGTTAGAGGGAACAGCATGCCTTTTTAAATGTCAGCTTTAAAATAAGGTTTAGCGACTGACAGAACCGGAGAGTCACAGAAGCAATGAGGTTGGAAAATCCTCTGAGGTCATCGAGTCTGACCTGTTACCAAACACCACCTTGTCAACCAGACTGCCCACAAAACTCGGGTTCATTACCCGGCGTGCAACAAGCCAATAATGCACACTCGAGAGATGTCGATTATTTATTTCAGAGTTGCACAAGCCTGGGTGGTATTCCACAAATAAAGCACACAAACTATCATAACTTTTATTTATACGTTATACACTATTTACACATTTCAGCAAAGGAATTAGTGTCCATGGGCTACAAGTTACACAGTTCTCTTATTAATTAGTATTCTGTCTTCTATTGGTTAAAGATTCTCCTCCTCCTCATGTTGTTAGGCTGTGTGCTCAGTCTTTATTTGAGTTGGTGGTTTCTTGGGTTGGTGTGAGTTCATAATCTTCCCCCTCTGGACTCACCTTTTATCTGGCTGGAACTGCTTACAGCATAGTTGCTGAGTTGTCTTTATTAGTTTCTCCCTTATCTTGGGGATTTGTGGGAATCCAGGGCACAGGGAATATTTCTCTGTCTGCTCTGAGGGGTTCTGACACCCAGAGAAACACTGCCTTTAACCTTCGCCCACAGAGAGGACTTCTAAGACTTCAAGATAGACTAGAGTCTACGAAGTGTGAAACAGATAATAGAGAGTAGTATAGTATTTCACTTGGGTGAGAAATTTAGGTTTTGGGATTTTTAGTATGGTGTAGATAGGAAGCAAGATGGAGGAATTTGGGTGTAGTCCCTGTCTTCTTTTTCTTCATCTACTCCATTTTCTGCAGTGTTGGTGGCACATAGTGATGGGTCAAGGAAAGCGCAGTGTAGAGGTTACGTGGACAGTCAAGGGATGAGTTATTGGTAGATAAGTAGAAATAATGTATGTTTTAAGAGTTAATTGGATAAAACCACTTTAAAAGACCTTGAAACCGTACATTTCAGGGTCATTTTGCAGTGCTTTTCCAGTGCGCTGAGCCTGTAGTGGACAGCGTGCGAAACTTTAGATAACAATAAACAAGAAGCTGAAGACTGAAAAAGTCCCATGTGTCTCCTTCTTCCTGGCACAGAACTGTTACAGGAGGTTTTCCCCTCATTTAGGGAGCCCCCAGAAGGGCCCAGTGTAAAACAAACATCGATAGGGGTTCTGCCATATGTCCTTATGGCTCATAAATTGTGCATTCTTTGTGTCGACTATCAGGGGTACATCCTTCTTCCCAAGCTTTAACCTCCCCCCAGGTCTGAGATCACTGAAGCATTTCCAGCCCTAAATCTTAACAAGGTAATTCTGCCAACAAGTAATTTGATTTCTAACACCTGGAGATCCCTTAGAGCTTGTTAGTGGTTCTCCCACCAATTAGATCTCCCTTCTTGTTGGTTAGGCTTGAAAGTATGCAAAGATCAAATGTTACAGCACATCCTTTCTTAAGGAAATGTAACATATTCCACATTTTGCAACAAGACCATGGCACTAAGTGCTACATTCCATCTTTCCTTAAACACCTCTAAGGAGAGTGACTCCCTGGACAACCCATTCCAATGTCTAATCACCCTTTTTATGAAGAAATTCTTCCTAATGTCCTTTATAACTAATATCCTTTAATGAGACCTCATTAAAGTGCAGAAGCTAAAAAGTGGTTTAAAAACTATTTAGAAAACCAAAGCTTGAGCTTATCACTTGAAGACCACAGTTAGCACCTGATGTTCCAGTTGGGTTACTGAAGCTCCTTCATTTTCTCTGTATTTTGTGCCTGACAGAAACACACATCTCTTTAGAAATAAACAGTGCTGGTTCCCGTGGTTCTCCTAAGCAAGATGTATTAGGGGACATGTTGAAGCTGGAATTTCTACAATTTGAACCCTCAAAGTGTCTGAGTTCATATCTGTGCTACTACAAATATTTCCAAAGATAAGGAAATTACTATTTCACCTGGAACCTGACTACCTTCTATAATGGCAGGAGCAGAGGTAAGCTCTGCATCCTGCTAGAACTGCTCTGAGTCAGGTGTTTGTGCAGTGTTTATTCCCTAACAGAATATACTTAAGAAATCTGCTATATCTCAATGCTGCTGTTAGTCAGCTGTGCCTCCATAGGCATCACACATTTTTAAATGACATCTTGTACTTTTGGATCAAATTGGTTATCTGCGAGTAAGTTTAAAAATTAGTGAAGTTTGCAGGCCTCTGCATTGGCACTTTGGTTCAGGAGATCAAACATACCTTTAAAAGCTGATTTGCCAATCTCGCCCACTTACTATGCTTTGGTGCTTGGCATGGTCACACCACACATCAAATGGGTTCCTTTTCCAAATGAAACTACCTGGCTGCTCCAAAGCTGCCATCACAGGAACAAACTACAGCTGCCAGCCTGAAGTGAAAATCTCAAAGGTACCAGGTACTGGATTTTCAGCACGACATGTTTTGCTACACTTGAGCCACACTGCTCACCATGTCAGATATGGTGATAGTTTTCTCCCTTTCCATCTCGTTTTTCATGAGAAGCTAATCTACATTACAGGTACATTAAGTTTGCTGACCACACTAAACTGGGAGGAGCTATCAACTCCCTTCAGGGCAGAGAAGCCCTGCAGGGAGACCTGGAGAAATCAGAGAAGTGGGCAATCACCAACTGTGTGGAGTTTAACAAGGCAAAGCACCAGATTCTGCACTGGGGATTGGGCAGGCCTAGTTGTGTGTACAGACTGGGGAACAAGAGGCTAAAGAGCAGCACTGCAGGAAGGGACTTGGAGGTCCTGGTTAAGGGCAAGTTGAATATGGGTCAGCTATGCCCTGCAGCCAGGAGGGCCAGCCCTGATGTCTGGGGTCATCAGGCACAGCATTGCCAGCTCTACTCTGAGCTGGAGTGGCCTCACCTCAAGTGCTGGGGCAGTTTTGGGTGCCACAATAGGAGAAAGACATTAAGCTGTTAGAGAGTGTCCAGAGAAAGGCCATGAGAATGGTGAGGGGTCTGGAGGGGAAGCCATATGAGGAGCAGCTGAGATCACTTATTCAGCCTGTTCACTGATCACTTGTTCACTGATCACTTGTTCACTGTTCAGCCTGGATGAGACTGAGGGGAGACCTTACTGCAGTTAAAACTTCCTCGTGAGCGTACAGGACTCAAGGAAACAGCATGAAACTGAGTCATGGGAGGTTTAGGTTGGATGTCAGGAAAAGGTTCTTCACCCAAAGGGTGGTTGGGCACTGGAACAGTGCAGGCCAGTGGTCACAGCACCAAGCCTGGCAGAGTTCAGGAAGGATTTGGACAGTGCTGTCAGACACATGGTGTGACTCTTGGGTTGATCTGTCCAGGACCAGATGTTGGACTGGATCCTAATAGATCCCTTCCAATTCAGAATTCTGTGATTCTATGATATTTATTTTACAAAGGCTGAGTCTGCAAGAGCACTCAGTATGTATCTCTCAATGTAAGGGAAGGTACCAAGTGTTTGCTAATATATTATAATCGTTGCTCAACAGAGTGACAGTCAGCATTATCATCATCTTTGCAGTTTTTGGTCATTTGTAGAGGGGTGTAACCAAGGGTCTGATTGGCATCTCATCTTTAGAATCCAAATTCAGTAGTGTTTGATGAGTATAAAAGCAAAGAGATTTGAATTGATTAGTAATAAATTAAAAAAAAAAAAAAAGGAGTGGGATACAGAATTCAAGAAAGAAACATGAAAGTCTGATTTTACTTGTCTGGATTACAATCCCTGATCTCTCAGCTGTACTTGCATATCTGTCCATATACCTTAATTTTCCCTTTCACCCTCCTACCTCTCAAAGCTAACAATGACTTTTAAGTATGGTACTAATTAAACAGATTAGGCTTGCTTATTTACACGCAAATCCAGAGGGACATGAAAAACCTAAATTTGGAAACTGGTTTTAGATAAGACCAGAATGCCAAATTTGAAGAAGAGTCTAAGTTCTACTAAGTCAGACTCCTTCAAAAATTTTGTCCTGTACTTTTAAAAAGTCCTATATCCATTCAGACTTATACAGGTATGAGAAGATACCACCAATTTTGCAAACAATACCTAGTGGTGTGAACTAAGTGCTTCTCATGGAACTTTTTTTCCTACATAGCAATTCAGTACTACTCAATGAATTAGAATTAGTGCAAAATGCTGGCAAAGTGCTGCATTCCCTTAGTGTACAGAGAAAATCTAGCCAAGTTAGATGCTTCTTATGCCCCCTAAGTAGGATCCAATCCCCTGAAAAAAACAGAAGTGATGCAGAATGATAAAATGCAGTTTTCCTCTACTCTTGCCAAAGCAGTTAGGAGTAGAAATAGATTTAACAGGTGCTGCTCTGTCAGCAGCACCCAGACTGATAGCAGCAAAAGCAGAAACAGCAGCTTCTTTGTGTTTTACTGAAATTCTCCTCTACCCCCTCCCACCCCCAAGGGGCAAGGGGTCACTGATTGCATCGTCTTTGCTCCATTGTACACCCTCAGCTATTGTTGAGTCCCCTCAGAGAGCACAGGCTGAATGAGCCGCACAGCCTTGTAACCGAGCCTTCTTTTTTATTGTTGTGTGAATTAAGATTCTCAATAAATGTAAAGCACCTGTTTGTTTGGGTCACTTTATGTAATGTGTAGGGTGAGGACTGTATGAAATCTGCAGCAGAAATATATAACTTAAACTGGTGCCTATTGAAATATGATCATCTTTGTTACTATCTCCTAATCCTTGTAAAGGGATTTGCGTGGTATAGGAAGATTTACATTGTAATGGAATACTATTTCATAATCTAGGCCAAGGGGAAGAAACTTCAAATATTTGCTGGTTTTTTTTTACTGCATTTCAAACTTTTTTCCAGTTCTGGAAACACAACACTGGGGAGACTGTTGGAGGGTGTTCACACACAAAATATGGTATCAACATATCACTTGTGGGCTTTGTTTCATCTGGATTTCCAAGCATGTGTAACTTTATTTTCTACCTGCGTCACTTTTTTGTGGCTCCCATGCTTGTCATGACTCAAAACCAAAGAAATATGCTAATAGAAATTGTGTAGGAAAAAAAAAGTATTTTTAACAATCTATTATTAAATGGCTATGTCTTTACCCTGTGTAAAATATATTAGAAAATAAAAAGAAAGCAGATTTTTAAAAATTCATGTTAACAAACCAAATTACTTCTTCGTTGTGTAGTCAGAGTTGTATTTTTTTAAATTTTAACCACTCAAGGTCACCAACAGAGCAGACAGCAGCTCACAACCATGAAACTCAAAACTAAAGACAATCTTTCAAAAGCATTTTCTATCCAGAAAGTCCAAACTGTCCAAAATTTTGCTTTACACTCCTTGGATACTAAAGGTGACCTGTTACACATAAGTGCCAAGAATGACACTCCCACAAGCAAATACACTTGTAGTCCTCCAGCTCCAGTTTGTTTCATTTTTATTGATTCAATGATGGAAATGCTCTGTAGCCAGGTAGAACAGATAGTGGCTTTTTCATTGAGCCTTTAAGATGTGTAGAGATGAACAGGTTCTCACAAAACTGTCACTTCCCCACATCACACAGCAATGAAAAACACAGTTCCAGAGGCCTTAGGTGGAACAGAACGAGGTGCAGAAACCTCACCTTTTGCAGAATGGTATCCCTATAAGTAAAATATCAGTAATGACAGTGAGCTCTTAACCCTTTATTGCCTTCACAGCCAAAGGATGAATTTAGAATCTGTTAAAATAATAAAAGCTTGAAAAGAGTTAAATGAAGTATAAATCAGAAAATGTGAGTGTCAGTTTGTATGTAGAGGGAATGAACTGTAGTCAAAAGGTATTTTTTATTCTTATCATAAGGAAAAGTTAGTAGTGTTCAAAGCAGAATTGCTATTCTGAATTTAAATGTTCAGTCAGTTTAAAAGTTTCATAAAATGATGACCATATTTCCCTTAGTATACTAACTGACTGAGCCATTTTTTATCTGGGCAAAGCCCATCACAATGTTTGTAGGGCTCACCCTCAAACCAGGGTTAGCTTATGATTGAGAGAGAAGGTAAGCCTAGATCAGGAGCTGAAGTGAGGCTGGAAAGGGCTGCCAAAGGAAAGTATGGGCTGCAAAAAAGAAACTTTTATCTGGACAGGGGCAGGTTTTGGGTTGTTGGGTTTTTGGTTTTGTTTTTTTTGGGGGGAATGGGTGGCAGGGAAGGGGTATTATTTACTAGGGGGATTTGGGTTTGTTGTTGTTGTTGCTTATTTTTTAACAAAAATTCACCCTGGAACTAGGGTTATGGTTATATTACAAAGTGTGGGACTCAGTATGTTACACACACACATTTATACCTCTACAGAAGTGCCTCCATAAAATGTGCATTGTGGAGCAGCTTGAGGAAAATGGGATTGTTTCAGATGCTACAGGTCACTGAAATCCAACTGAGATCTCTCCAAACAGGTATTGCTACAAAAATAAAGAGATACTTAAAAAATCACTGGTCTTCAGGGTTACATTGACTGTTTCTGTCCAAAGGGCAAATGCAGATAAAAGAATTCATAAGCATGTTGAGGATAAACCATTGTTCACAGAGATAGCAGCTGTTAGCATCTCCAACTTTTCTGTCTCATAATACCTGTGCTTCTGCAGGGAAAATGTCTGCTTTCTATAGGGAAAAAATACCTTAACTTAGAGTAAATGATTGTGCAGAAAAACTACAAAAAAAAAATCCTATCCCAGTTTGAAATAAAATGAAGCATTTACCTTAGATCACATCTTTACCATGAAAATATATGATCTTTATTCATCCACAGTAAGAAAACAAGCAAAGACAGGTGGCATTCTGATCAGCTTTCAGGTCAAACTAGCAGAACTGTGAGGGCTGTACATTGAAAACAACACCCCAAAAGCAACTATTTGGTCCTTAACTTTTTTTACAGTATCTGCAAGATGCTTAGCATCACAAGAGTGGATGTCAGGCATTTAGCCAGCTTTGGAGGGAAATAAGTAGATGAGTTACCTGGGAAAAAAAAAAAAAACCTTCTTGTGCAGGGATGAGCATCTGCAAGGTTATGTCCACCAGAGCTGACCAAAGAGTGGAATCTTGAAGTGTGCAAGAAAAAAGAAAGAATCAAATTGTTTGAGCTGGAAATTTAGAAATCCTAAATGAATCCTAATGGAGCATTAAGATATGTGTGCATAGCTATGTAAGGAACCAGGTGCTTAGTAAGAACAGAAATTAAATGCAAGCAGAGGAAGATTATGAAATTTTTGTAGATTATGGGAGAATAGGGACAAACAGAAGCCAGTCATACTTCTTAGGTCTATTACACATGCAGTAAACATAATTTACCTGAGTGTGCACTAGATCACAGCTGATCCCATTACCTCCATTTTGACAGATGTAACAAAAATGCAAGTATTTATTTGTTCAGCTTCACTTTCCCTAAGTTGTGATTGCCTCAGAAGAATGAGAAACAACACTGATGATCATGGGTAGCAAAAACCAGTTAGAGAAAGAAGCAATCAGAAAGTAGACTCAGGCATAATATTACATCTGCTTACCCTGCTTTTCTCACAAAAAAATTATTTTTAATTTTGCAACAAAGATGGAAGGAGGTGTTTATTCATCACGTTGCATTTTTCGAAAAAAACTTTGTGGTTAACTGGGATTAATTCAGTTCATTGCTTCCAGCAAAGGATTTTACTTTCATTTCTATGTCTAGAAAACCAGAGTTACTTTTCCATCATTATGACAACACACAGATTTGGAATATTTCAAGAGTTTGGGATCCTGAAAGATTTATTGCAACAGTTCAGTTAAATTTTTGTAGAGGAACTATAAACACAGGATTTTTTTTTCATGTTATTACTATTGAAAAGACAGTTACTATCTCTTGCTGTAAACTTCTAGTGAAAACTTTGCAGGAGAAAATATAAGACAGCTTGGGAAAATTATTTTCTCAGAGACAATCTGGATACCTCAAAGATTTTTTACACCCAGAGGTGTAAAGAATGTAGGAAAGAGGAAAAAGAATTTCTTACCCTGCACGTAAAATGTAAATAAACAATAGCAAAATGTAAATGTGCAATCGAAGCATTTTTAGACAGGTAAACTAAAACATTATGAGTCTAACAAGAAATTGTTAGGTACCATTAGGCTAGTGTTTTCATTTCTGTGCCAGCTTGTATCAGGTTCTCTCTGTCTAGATTTTTGTTGACAAATTTTAGCCTCATTTTCAGTTCGTTTCACTGAAAAAAACCCTCCTAACATAAAAATGGAAATATCCTTCAGCGAAACTGCAAATTTTCCTGGTAAATATTAATTCCTGCTTCTTTAAAAGGTGCTTATTTGAGGTATTATGAGTAGTAGCTCTGTGTTAAATCTCCCATTCTTTGTACCAACTTCTTTAAAAAAAAATAAACTAGCCAATGAAAAGTGCCTAGACTGACGCTGTCTCCCTTGGTTAATCCAAGGCCAGCAGAGGGATAATTTGATTTAACTGAGACCCTAATTTATTTAGCTTTAGTTCTGGATCAACCTCTTCTTAATAGAGTGCTGTCGTCTCCAATTGTTTGATGAAAATTAAAGTGACATAAATACCATGGGACTTTTTCAATCTGATTTGTCAGCTAACTTGCATCAATACTACCCCAGCCATCAGGCGCTGGCGTCCTTCCTTTCACCAGCCTCACTAACAACTGACAAGTTCTCCTTGAAGACTGGGCACCCACGCTGCCACTCAGACCCCCACACTTAACCCATCATCCATCCTCAATGGGTCGTGTTTGACAAGGTGCCCACACCTTTTTCCATTGCTGTTCATCAGACAAAGCTAAATATTGTTTTATTAGCAATCAATAGCATGTTAATCCCAAACAATTTCACAAATCCACTGGGCTCTCAAGCTGATTAAAAACGTTTGGGTTTTTTTTTTTTTTTTTTTTTTTTTAACTGCTAAATTTCAGATCTCTCCTCCCAACCCTCACAGTCTGATATGGCACACTGTAGCTGGTAAGCAAAGCCACAAAAGTGAGAGGTCTGTTGTTTTAATGTTGCCTTTAAGTAGACATTTGCAAATGTTTCACAGTTTAAACATGAGCAAGCCTATGCCACCAAACACTCGGCACATTTACTGGCTCCTCCACTTTCAATCCATCAATTTGAAACTTAAGAATACAAGAGCTCCTGAGCCTTCCCTTTTCTCTTTACAGCATTATGGTAAAATCTTGCTTAGTCTGTGGGCTAGGGCACTAAGGAGTGAGAGAAGTAAGCTGCTTTGATTTACAATATATAAAATGCTAACAAAGCAGCTGTTGCACTGTTGAACCATGTTGAATTCACCTCCAAGCCACAGACTTGTGGGGCTGGGATGTTACTTGTGTTTGCATGGTGGCTCACAGACAGATCTTCTGTGAGGCACAAGGGGTGCAGCATTGCAAACACAGTTCCTCTTGGATTTGCTCATCCTCACTACCTGCCTGCCTGCCTTTGCCCTGGAGACGTTGGGTATGAGAGCTGGTAATACAATAGCACTTTACTCAGGTGGTGCAAAATAATTCTGGGTTAAGGCAGACAGGCAGTGTTGATAGGCACACACTGAGCCTCTGAAGCACCCAGGGACAAAATGCTGACTTGGTGAGCTGGCTTTGCAAGTCTGGGTTTTAGTCTGGGTTTTACTCGTCTTACCCCTGCTGAATTGTTCCTGTAGATGTTCTCCCTCTGCAACAAGGGAGGAAGGGCTGTGGGCAAGCTGATGCCTCAGATATGTTGCACATACCCTGCCTGAAACAAGTCTTGAAATGGGTGGTCTTGACTCTTCAGTACAAGGTAGTTAACTCTAGGGAAAGTTCTTGTTGACAATGAAGGAGTTAACTAAAAATAAAAAAATGAACTGACACACATTTTATGCTCTTTGTGCAGGGACTTAACATATCCAAGCTGTGTTTTAAGTAGAAGGGGAAAAGTTATTTCAGCTGAAAACTTCCTCTGGGAAGTCTATTGAAACAAAACATAGAGCTCCTAAGTCATCAGCCTTGAGAACAGGGTCCTAGCTCTGAAACAGACTGCAGATGTAAAGTCTCAGAGGCAACATTTCAGATCAGTGACTTCCAAAAGTCAGCACAATTACTGTGAGCGTATCTATTTGGAGAGTAATGTTAAAATAGCTCTAAATTTGGCTGTTCAGCAATTGTTTCAAATGATTCTTCCATATAAGCTCAGGTCTTTTACAGGCTCTTCTCAAACTCTTCTTTCAGCAGCTTCTTTTGTCAGAACATATATCTATCCTATCAAAAATACTCATCAAAACAGTGGAACAATAACAAAAACCCCCCAAAAACCTACTCATAATTTTCAAAAGTGGTTGACCTATTAAATCTGAGACATTTTAAATGGAACATATAACTTTCTGTCAACCTAAATAAAGCAGCAACTGTGTATTACTCTCTCTTTGGCTAATGTGCATGACCCTGTTGCATCTGCCAGTGGTAAAACAAAGCCACAAATGTTGAAGAATGTCCTTCAATTTTGTATTTTTAACAATAAGAATTAACAGGAAACAATACTAAAATCCATGCTCACTCAAGTAAGTACTGTGGATTGCAATTCCTCTCTAAATCCTTTATTTCTGAGGCCAGTGATGAGAACTTTAGAAAATGATTGTTGATTGAAGATCTGAACAACCCTACTGCTCTCAAATTCTAGGATAATGCAACACATATTTTGTTTCAGGCTGTCTGTTCTGCACAGCAACTATCATGTAATTGTTTTTATTTTGAAATTTTAATTATATCTGCAGATGTACTGTGCAATAGCCTGTGCTGTTTGAAGCAGAAAAAGACTTTACTCCTTGTTCATAGAATTATTTTTGTGTAACAACAGGAGAAAAATGCCATTGATACCTAATCTTCACCTAGGCATTCTGTAAAGATTAATTGAACATCTGAAAACACATAGGGAATGAAACCTGAAAACTTTTCTTGACAGCACAGTGGGAAGCACGCTGTCATCATAAAGAAGTGGTAAGGACTGGAAAATCAGGAAGAGCTCTTGCTCTGTGGGCTCTGGGTATGTCCTGATGGCAGCAGTCTCTGCAAGCCAGCTCAGACATGGAAAGGAGTCCATCCAGGTCAGTGTGAAACTCCACACTCTTCTATCTACCATGGACAGAAAGCTTTTCTGTTCTTGCTCAGAGTACTTGTCTTGAAAGTTCCTTAATGTTTTGCTTTTAATGCACTGCTTTTTATAGGAAAAACTAGTAAATTAATGAAGTTATTCAGGAAAGCAGCAGATACTCTTTTTCTGTCTAATCTATATTAGTGCAAGGTTACAACCTCAACTGTTTGTCAAGACTGCAGCGGCTTCATGTATCAAAGCATTTTGTTTTGTGTTGGAGCAACACTAGAGGTTTGAAGCGATCCCATTTCTGATTTGTCATTTGGATCTGCAGACCCCTGTTGGTGGATGCACACGGGGTTTTTTCAGAAGAGGGTAAGCCAGAGTCTCCCTCCAGGTGCACACCAGATTTGCTCTGCAGCTGACCTGAGGGTCTGAACTGCTTGTTTAGATTGCTTCAAACCACAAGTGTGGTGCAGATAGTGAGTCCAGGGCACCAGACTAAAATTGATCTGAATTATAAACCCCTTGATCTTAGAATCATAGAATGGTTTGTGTTAGAAGGGATCTCCAAAATTCATCTAGTCAAACCTGTCTGTAATGAGCAGGAACATATTCCACTAGACCAGGTTGGTCAGGGTCCCATCCAACCTGGCCTTGATGTTTCCAGGGATGGGGCATCTACAGCCTCTCCAGGCAATCTGTCCCAGTGTTCACCACCCCCATCACAAAACATTTCTTCCTTTTACCTAGTCTCAATCTGCCCTCTTTTAATTTAAAACCATCACACTTTGTCCTACAGGCCCCAGTTAAAAAGCCTGTCCCCATCTTCCTCATAAGGCCCCTTTAAATACAGAAAGACTGAACTTATTGTGCTGTAGATGTAAGAATTTTAGCATGTCTTGCTTCTGTTTATTGATCTGCTCCTAAGAAATCTTGTAAACATAATATTTTTTGCTGTCACATTGAGCGAACTGTTGTTCCTGAGTTCTTCCCCACAGGAATAATCCCTGTGAATCATTACAAATGGTCACAATTTGCTGCATTTCCCTGTGAAATGGTATCACCCTCCTGAAAGACCCCTATAGCTGTGACTGTTAGAAGGATCCTTACTTCCTCTTTGTACCCCATTGGCCCAGAGCCAGATAACCCAGACCTCCCAGACCCTAGATAAAAAACCCCATCACCATTGTCCGTCCTCTTTTTCCTCCTTCTCCCCAGAGAATAAACACCTGGAAACTGAGCCTCTGCGAATATCTCGCCTGGTTTCTGAAGCTTCTTATGCCTTCAGGTCCCCCAAGGCTGGGCTAGCTTAGCAGTTCAGGGGGGCTGACAGGGGGGGAAGCATCGGTTGGCACCCAACAAAACTGAGGTCACCCAGCTTGTTTACTGGAACTGGCAGCCAAATCCTACAGCTGAAGGCTGAGGCAGATGATCAAGCAGCTGTTGTCCAAGTTACATGAGCAGCAAGATTTCCTGTTTGCTCAAGTTCTCCAAACCACTGGTTCATTTCTCTGGCAACATTCAGAGCACGCTGGAGACAACAGTTAGGCAGTTTTGCTATGAATTGATCAGGCACAGGTTTGGGTAGTAATTACTTTGTTTCTTTAATAACCATATTTACATGTTGGAATTCTGTCTTCTGAACTTCAAAGCCCCAGAACTGTCAGAGTAGCTGGAGACTAGAAATCTAGATCCAGATCCAGGGTAGAATTTGAGCCAACAGCCAATTTCCAAACTAATTCATCTGGATGCACAGTAGTTCAACAAAATTTGGATTGAGTCTCAGTGGTTTATTTTGACTTCCAGCTTCCATTTTCAGAAATACCTGACAATAAATGATTCTTCTGTCAATATTATTTTCACTTTTGTTCCCCAGAAGAAATCTGTGACTGCAAAACATGAAAGAGTCTGTCTTCAAAAAACTTTTAAAAATGTCAATTGCCACTTTTATGTTACCATTATAGTAAAGCTGATGCAACCCTACTGAACTAATACTTCGCTATGTTATCCCAAATTTATCCTCCCCAGGAGCTGTCCTGATTATCTCTAATCAGCCACAGTGGATAAAGTTGTGTTTGGTCTCCTGTTTCCTGCTTTCCTTGCCTGCATATTTATTTATGTTCTGTTTGGTGCAGGTGTCACTCCTTGCCCTTGAAGAGCCAACTCATTTTGAAGAGACATTACAAAAATATAGCAGCATAATAGAGGGAGGAAGGCTTTACCCAATATGTGGTGTAAGGTCCTTAAATGAGAAAATGTGTAACCCTTCAGGGAACCTCTGATTTGTATAACCCCTGATTTGTATAAAGCACCATCTAACAAGCAACATCTTTCACAGAATCACAGAATGCGTTGGGTTGGAATGGACCTTAACACTCATTCCAATCCCCTCTGCCAGGGGCAGGGATACCTTTCTCTAGGCCAGATTGCTCAAAGTCCTGGACAACCTGGCATTGGACACTTTCAGGGATGTGGCAGCCACATCTTCTCTGGGCAACCTGTACCAGTGTAACTTTCTATGTATTTGGACAGATTTTCCCATTCTGCCTCTTGCAGGCCACTCTGGTTCCTTTCAAGCACACTGACTCATTTTAAAATGAGCTGTTCTTCTTATTCCTAGGCTTTCATGAGAAGATTGCTCTGAAGACTGTTTTCCTAATGCTCAGGAACCATTTCATTTCTAGCATAGCTGTTAGATGGATTTGCCATGCTGGTGTGCAGCTGGGGACCATGACCATTCACGTGTATTACCTCTCCAGGAGTCTGCAAGCCCCCTCTGCTGCAAGCAAGATGAGGGAGGGGAAGGGAAATGGTTTTAAAGAAAAAGGGATATAAGGAGAACATTTTTTATGATGAGGGTAGTAAAACACTGGAACAGGTTGTCCAGAAACATCCCTGGAAACACTCAAGACCAGGTTGGATGGGGCTTGGAGCAACCTGGTGCAGTGAAAAGGGTTGGACTAGCTGATGTCCCGAAGGTCCCTTCCAGCACAAACCATTCTGTGATTCTGTAAGGGGCTGCTGGAACACCGCCACCCAGCCAGACCACCCAGCCATGACCTAGGGACACACTGTGCCACCCAGCAGTGCATATGCCAGGCTCCGGGCTGTCCCCTGTAGCTGTGCTTGACACAGCCAGTGCTGCTGGAGTGCCTTGGCTCAACACTGTGGGCTGTGGTTGCCAGCTCCAGCAGCTCATGGCTGCGTGCACATCTTTGTGTTGTACATCCTGGCTGTGTCATGAGCCCTTCTGTGGATGTTCTTAGTTCAGTCAGAGAGAAAATAGAGAGAATTCTCCCAGGCCTAGCCTGGGAAAGGTAGGAGAAGGAATGAAAACAATTATTATCTCTCTTTCTGTTCATGTTGTTTATAGATATGTTCTACCACAATGCACAGTGTGCTATTCATAATGCACCAATGGTATGAAAGGTTTTCACTTTGAGACCAATCATATTTCACCTTGGCGATCCTGGTTATAAAAGAGGAATGCTACTTCCTGCTAATAAAGATTCTTCTTTTGCCTTCTGAACCGTGTGAGTCTTTTCGTCCGTCCCTCCCTCAACAGCATCACCCTTCTTTTCTGCTTTCCAGAAATTTATGATTGGCCTAACCCAGCATGTGGGGAGATGATAGGAAATAACTGGGCAACCTCCATCTGTGTTAGGAGTTTTTAGTGCTGGATGCGTTGTCAGTAATGGCTTTGGAAACTGATCAGTTACAAGATGGTCTGTTCAGAACTGCTGAAGTCTTTGCACAAGACTTCACTGCAGCCTGAACTGGCTGTAAAAGCAAAGCATCTTGCAAAACTTCCACAATGTTTAGGCAAGTAATGCATAGCTGGAAAAAACACTCCAGATTGTTTGGACTATCCACTTTTTCTGTATGTTCTGGGTGAACCTGAGAGCAAAATCTGCTCTGATTAGCCAAAATAAGTTTGATTCTGTGCTCTTCTAAGTAGGCGGGCACAGGAATAATTGTGTTGCTTTTGTTTCTCCTTCATGGCATTTAAACGAGGTGCTTCCTCTGTCCCGGGGATGTGTCACAAAACTTCTCCCTTTTCCGCTGTGAGCGCAGGAGGGCAGTGCAGTTCCAGTTTGGATTCAAACATCTCTGGAGCATCAGATGGGCTTAAGCAAAGCTCAGCCCAAGTCCATGTAAAGCCTCCAGTTCCAGTTAGAGGAGTTTTTAATCTTCTCTTCATTACTACACTTGGCATCCCACCAGTATCTCGACTTTTAAAAATAAATTCTTTTCTCTATTTACATTAGCAGCAAATCTGTACTGCCAAAGAAAGGATGAGGGGTGGAGGGGTGGTGGGGGGGGAAGGAGAAGAAGGGGGGAAGGAGGAGAAAAGGTGGGAAGAAAGGAGGGGAAGGGAAAGAAGGGGAGGAGAAGGAGAGGAGGAAAAAGGGGGAGTTTGAGATGGGGTTTAAGATTAAAATAAAATAAACGAAGTTGCTGTTGCCACATATAAACAAGCTGCTGGACTCAAAGACATCAAAAATGTCAAGTCAGCTATACCTCTAAGAATAGCTCAGAAATTGTACTTGCAGTATAAACAGTAGCTGCGTGGTTTGAAAACATGTGGAATAGGTAAATGATATCTGAAAAAAATTACCTGCTAACTCTGGCTGATTTGATAAGATTCCTTCTGACGAGTCATAGCCTCTTCATTCGAATTTCCTCTGTGAAATGGATTTCCACTGACACATTCTGTTTCTTTCACTGTATTCATTTCATAGTGGTTCTTCCAACCACATTCCCTAGTGCAAAGGCTTTTTGCCAAGTAAATTACTAACACCACCAAAACAAATTAATCACTGAAGTAAATGAGTAGTTTGGTGCAGTAAAGAGTACCCTGTTCTGTGCAATAATTTGTTTTTTTACATACTTATTTTCTCCCCACAACACATTGAAGCAAAGTCAGCTCTTTGGAAGAGAAGTCTGTAGTTAGCAAGATGTTGACTTTAACTGGTCTCTTACCTCGTGCAGAACATCAGGTGTGGATCCCATCACAAACCACAGGGTTAAGAACCACTGAGAACATGCAGCCACATGATTTTTTATCAGCAGGACCACATTCCATGCACAGCACACAAGATCACACAGAATCTTCTGCAGCCACATTGGCAGAGAAGATTTGGTGCTGGAATAATTTTTAACTGGGAAATACCAATTCTGTAGGTCATCCATTTGTGGCATTTCCTAGCCTTTTTCTCTTTGATCCTTTTGGTAGGTGATTTTGTTCCTTGGAGTTATAAAGAAATTGTAGAAATCATTGACTATATCTGCAGCCATTAGTTTATGCTGTTATTTTATGAACAATTCTAGTTAACATTTTAGGAGAGTAAAAAAATAGTGTAAGACTTACTTGTGCTATCTAAGGAGAATATCACCTTTACAAACACCTTGTAAGTAGTAGTAGTAGTAATAATAATAATAATAATAATAAATAGTAGCTTCTGACAAGAGAGAAGGTACCCTGCTTCTCTTTGTGGTTTCATATTCCTACTGCACTAACACATTCCCATATGAATGCAAACCTAATTCTTCTGAAAACTGAATCTGCAAAGAATGGATCAGCCAGGTTGGTGTCAGTGCTGTTTCAACAGCGTAGTAAAGAAGAGAGATGGGATGCTGCTGCTTAGGGCAGGGAGGGAGGGAGGCAGGGAGAGGACTGCTCTTATGAGCAACACCTTTGATTTGGACTGGTGTAAACCCGAGGCCATAACCTGAGACCAACTTCCATCGAGTTCAAGGGAGTCACAGCACTCTGAGAACCTTTCACTAGGGCTCCTTTCTCAAAAAGTCTTTCAAAAAAAGCTAAATCCATTTTAAAAAAGCAAGTTGAAAATACTGAGGGGATAAAACACTGTATATACCTTCTTCTAAAAGGATTCCTTTCCAATAAAGGTGTATGTGACATAAAAAAGGAAAAAATGGCTAAAAATCAAGTGGTAAAAGAAAAATATCACAGCAAAATCAGTAGCCTCAGGGAAAAAAAAGAAAAGATGAGTGACATTGAGAAGATTGACTTCAAAAAGAGATACATTAAGAAACAACTAAAAACATTTAACAAGACAATACTTTGGAACTCAGTTGCCCTGATATAAAAATATGGAACAGCTTCCTCTCCCTTTCCTTTTGTAACAGGCTTGTCATGGGCAAAACTGACAAAATAATCAAAGCAGTCACTGGAAAATTATAAATCAATTTTAGAATGAAAGGACTCCCAGAATATAAGTTATTTGAAAGACTGACATTCTTCAGTGAGATGCTAGAAATTATAATCTACATTCCTATCAATATTCATGTTATGCACCACTGCAATGTATGTTGATAATTAATATTATCTGTGTAGTCACTTACATAGCCAATAACATTGCAATAAATAAGTTCTAACCTATAAAACCTATAATTGGCTTTAAACTTGGATTAAAACCATCTTGTCAAACTGAAAAATTTTACAAGAGCTTATACACAGGGAAAAGCATTCACTAAACCATTTGAACCATTTGAAAATCAGTTACAGCAGAATTGTATTTTTCCAGCAAATTAGGTTTTCTATTTCCTCAGAAAAAAATAATGAGGTCTGGATTTTCTTTGTTTTGGTTTGGGGTTTTTTTCTTTTTTTGTTTTGTTTTGTTTTGTTTTGTGGAGTTGTTTGTTTGGTTTTTGTTTTGTTTTTTTTTTTCCCCAGATAGCAAGTATAAGACTAAAGAAAATGTTATCAGGTTCACAGAGACTCTTCATTAACATTGGTTTCAGCTGCAATTCTGCACTAAGGGATTTTCTGTTCCTCTGTGGTGAAAATATGATATGTTCGCTGTACTGGCTTAGTTATGGAAAACATTTGAAAACTGGATTTTAGGCTGGATCATCCTTTTGAAGTACCTACATTTATTATGACTATTTTTGTTATGGAAAACTCCCCCTATTAATGGATTCAGATAGCAGAAATCTTCATATGTATGCAATGAGCAACCAGTTATTGCAAATAATTGTTTCCAAGAGGGTTACTGAATGGTATAAAGCATTCAGAAGTTAGATTAGTACTAAATTGTAGGAAAGTATTTGAGCTTTTACAGAGAGAAGCTGAACCAAACTACACAAAAGCAGCTGAAAAGTACTTTGTACTTTTGGTTGGGATTTTCTTGGTCATACTGTTACAGTAATAATAGCATTTTTAATTCATAATCAAATTTGGAGAGTGAGCTGTTCCTTTTTTTTTTTTTTTTTTTTCTGTGAGAAGAAATGTTAAATCTAATGTTTCTCTCTATTTTACTGGCCTAGTTCTGATTTCATTTGCAATCTCTGTGAAATCCCTTCTGATACACAAGAGCACATCAGAAAAAATCAAACTTGCCTTTTTTTTAAAAAAGCAGTCTTAGAAGGAGATTATTCAAAATGACAGGATTGTACATTTCTTTTAGTATTTCAAGCAGAGCATTCCTGAAATATCTTCAGGAAGATGGTTGGACAACTGGGAAGGTTAGCAAATCATAAATGTCAAGAATATTAAAATAATGAGATCATTGCATGGTAGAAAAACTGTTTTGAAAACTAAGATTCTAGCTGCATCTCCTGCGCAGCCATAGGACATGGCTGAGATAAAGGGATGCCCATCCAGAAATATGCCTCCAAATCTTATAATCCATTTCTCCATCATTATTTCCAGCCACCAGAATGAGGAACAAACAAACAAAGCAATCTGACCTTGGTAGAAAAGATAAAGTGAACTGCAAACAAATCTGGAATTCCATCTCCCTGATCAACATGCTACAAATGCCCCCAGCAGCCCACGCTAAGAGGAGCAGAGGCGAGAGCCCAGGCAGCCAGCTCTGCGAAAACACCCTTGGGACCACAAAAGCCCTCAGCAGTGGGATGAAAGAAAGTGCCATATCCATTTCATTTCCATTCATCATCAAGTTTAAGAAAGTTTCATTGCTCATAAATACTCTGATCATAAGCAGCTGCACATGATATCATTTAGAGCCTGGTTGCATAACTCGTATTTCCCCCGAGCTTTGTCCCTAAGCTGCTGTCTGACAGGCATCAGCCAGACCCAACTTGTTGTTTTAAAAAAGCCTCTGTAGCGTTTTTACGTTTAGCAGCTGAACCAAACTTCACAAAAGCAGCTGAAAAGAATTGGTAAAAGGTTAGGATAGATTGACTGTTTCCAAATTGGAATACTAATGATGATCTTTAATGAAGCCTGACAGCACAATCTGTTTCTTATTGTTCCCTAAGTGCTGGCTACTGATCATATTCACTGGCTTTAGGTGACGGGGACAGACAGGGACAAATGGGCCCCACTGGTGAGCAGGACTGTGCACAGCTGATCTTTCAACAAGGATTAAATTAATTAAAATTATTCTCCCATCAGAAGAATCAATCTTTTGATTTGTTATCATCGTAGTGGTTATTAATTTTGAATGATGTCTAATTGGTGCCACTACTGTTTGGGTCAGCTGGCTTAGTAATCTTCTTAGAAAGCAGTAAAGAATACATCATTTTAGTAGCTGCGTCAGGGAGCAGGGAGAAAGTAGGCAAAATACCTGCCAGACCAGCTGGTGAAAACTGACTTTATTAACTTCACTTCTTTAATAAAAAAATTAAGGCACTTTCTCATAAGGATAGTCTTAAATAAATGTTTTATTATGGCATTGCTAATAAGCACAATTGGAAATACTTCATTCTCAGTGCAAAGACAAAATAATGAGGGCTGGAGAGGGCTCAGAGCAAAGCCCAGGCTGATGGAGCAGGTCGTCACCAGACTGCAGAGACAAAACTTGCACAGGTTAGGTGGTATCTGGCCCAGCCATTTCAGAATTTGGCCCTATCTCCACAAACAATGTCTCCCTTTTCTTCTCACAAGTCTTTTGATGCCAATGTCCAAAGGAGTAGGATCTGGTCTCTTACTCAAATTTCTAAGGTATTTAAGCCCTTTAAAACACCAGTGGGAATTTAAAAGAGGTCATGGAAGCACCTGTAGATCAAATAAAATTTCCAATCTGCCTGTTTTTGATATTTAGGCTGGGTGTGTTACCTCCACAGCTATAATAATGCCTAAACCATCCCTGCAAAGTGGATGTGGGGCTGCTTCTTGTGTGTTGTTCAAATTGAAGTGACAGAGTAAGAGAAAGGCCACTTTCTGTGCCTTAGAACTACAGACATGTCAGTGAGGTGAGGACAAAACTGCCCCTGACAGAGCTGGGATAGCACAGACCACATCTTCCTGTTCACTCTTGAAACATAAATATATGGCTGCATGGGTAATCTGAAGGAGGGATAAATCCTGAATCTTGGATATTCACACAAGTAAAACCCCATAGATTTCTCCTGAAGGAAGTGATATCAAAGTCTCACTCAAATGAAAACAGGGACATAATTCTTGGTTTTTGTTATTAGTCTTCTACACATAGGAAATTGTTTCTGCCTTACTTATCCATGACAATAAATACACAAAATCAAGGAGGGGTTCATCTGGGAAGGCATACATTCCATCAGTGGAATAAGTGTTTAGATGATTCACACCCATATAAACTTACACATTTGGGGGCTGAATGTGTTACCTCCCTCTTCCCTGCAGCTGGCAGTGGGAGGTATCACTCCCTTTGCAAAATCCACCATTTTACCATCCCCTTCTCCTGCAACACTCTCCAGCCCCACAACTTGCTGTCTGATTAGAAAAGGAAATATGTTGCATGACAAAAAAAAAAAAGGTCCAATCCTGCTTTTTCATGGAGTGAGCTCTTCTCCTCTAAGAAGTCATCACAATTGCTGTAATTCAAGTGCTTTAACTAAAACCTCAGTTAAGCTGGAAGAGTAGCACTTGAGCAAAAATTATTCCCACACGTTAGCTCTTTGGAGTCAACAGCAAAACCATCAACCCAAGAGCATTCATCCACTACAACAGATGAAAAATAGGTCTTTTACAGTCTTACCTACATTTTGTAAGAAATTCTGGTTAACCCAATCATGCCAGGCTTTACTACCAACCTCAATTCCCATGAAATTATCTTCATAACTCAACTGGTAAAAAGAGATTTAAAAACTCTGTTTCTAATTCCTCATCCTACAGATGGTTATTCTTTAGAAATCCTTCTATAGAAAAGCAAGATAAATCTCAACCAAATTACAAGCCATTATAACAATAAATAAAAAGTTTTTATATGATAGAGTGTAAATTGTCATTCAAGTTTGGGGAGCTGGACCTGGGTCCTATTTCATAGGTTAAAAACATTTATATTTGTTAGATGAAGGTTCTTTGCTTTTCTCTACATGCATTCCCCCTACACATTCTGCTGTGTTTGGTTAGGCTGGGCACACTCATCTTATTCAGCACAATTGATAACTGTTTAGACAAGGAGTTAAGGTAGAGATCATAAAATCCAGCTATTGTTCCTGGTTTCAGCACTTATTTGAGATAGATTTATCCATCTATGACTTTGGATAGATTACATTTATGCTTTGTCCTATTTTTTTTTGTTTGAATATCCTGTTCTACAAAGTATTTTTAAGCAAATTAAGCTAAACATCATTTCATGTGCTCCCATGATTACATTCTTTTAACCAATCACTCTAGATTTTTGTTATTATTCTTTTCAAAATGCATTTTAAGATTGGATGGAACCAAAGGCTACTGACTGATATCTAGTGAGACAATACCAGCTCCTATACGTCATCTCTAAGACTAGTATTCTAGTAACTTTTTTTCATATTGCAGTCAGAAGAGATAAACAGGTTGAAAGAATCTTATTGAAATGTGCATTGAGAAATTTATTTCCACAATGAGAAGAGTCTGAGATTTAAAGAAAAACATATTTTGAAAACTATACAAGGCTATCATTGTTTGCTTAGTCTTTGAATCATACTTGAAGCTCAAGTCTTCTTATATTCTTTTTAGAGAAACAGCTGTTTTGATTGGGGTTTCAGAAATCTTCTGAATATGAATGTATGTGTTAAAGTGAGCACAATGAAGAACCCATTTCTAAATTCAGCTTTTCAAAGTATATGTGTTGCATTGCTATCCAGTATTTCTTTCTCCAAAATATATTTAAATATAACACTTCCTATTCTTCCTTACAAGCATGATGCCTTTGATTTAAACATCACAATTGCCTTGTGGCTAAAAGCTATTTTGCACACTATGAGGCTGTAGCACAGATCTGCCACGGAAAAGCCACATTGCAGCAGTAGCAGAGCAGCTGTTTAATACCCCGAATCAAACCAGTGTTTTAGTGCAAGGTGGAATGAACATCTTCCCTCTCATGACAGCTGTGGAATCCAATTGTGACATTTTTGTAAACTTAGTTCTAAAAGTATATTCACTTTTACACACGCACAAAGTTTTAGTCCTGAGAGCTTTATTGGTCCTTTAAGGCTGTGGAAGTGCCTTCTTTTCTTCCCTAAACCCCATTCAAAACCACTGTGGACTTTTTCATATCCAACAAAGGAAACAGCTGTGTTTTCCGTAACAGCCAACCCTCTCAACATCCCAAAAGATCCAGGTACAAAACCCCAAAAATTAGAGAAGAAACCCTGCAACCCAGATCAAAAGGAGATCCAACAGCTGTACTCATTGCTTAAACAATTAGAATGTCTCTGGCCACCTACATTATAAACTCTTCTTCAAAAGAGGACCATATAACTTTGAGATTTTTTTTATTATTTCAGGTTTCCACCAAGTAAACTCCAATCCCTAGTGAGATATTACTCAGAACATTGCAAGATCAGAAACCTCCAACAGCTTTTCTCTTCGATTCAGACCTGACTGCAAAATTATCACATGCTTTACAAGCTCTTAAAAAAAAGAAGTGAGATCTTGAGGGGCATAACTACATCAAAGGAAAGCAACATGGGAAGAGAAAACTCGTGCATACATCAAAAACAGCTTAAATAGAGCCAAGCTTAAGTATTTGTGGAGAATGCTCTCATCTCTTTCTGTTGACCACGATTTCCACCCAACCTATTTGGATACGTCAGATTTTTCTTAAGAGAACTCGGCTTCTAATGGTGGTTTTTAGTTTATGTGGTAACAGGCTTTCTGAAATTCCCTGTCTCCACACTCTTTTTGTTCTCCTAAATACTTTCCCTGCTGGAAAATGCACTGATTCCAAACAGCCATAATAGCTAAGTCCTCTAGCAAATGTCTTAAGTACCTGATTTTGAATAACACCTTGTCCAAGGAATTGCTCAGTTGTTAACCTTTAACCTTGTATACTGCTATGCAGGAAGAATCCGCTTAAAATTCTCATTGTAAAGATACACAAGGAGTAGCATTAAGGCAGTTTGACTTCAGGATTTTCTGAAGGCAACTTTTGGACTTATTTTCTCACATATTTTTGCATTTGCAAATAACTCCTTAAACAATAATTTTAACAAACTTACTTCTCATGGTGTATTTTTTCCCATTTTGTGATCCCATTTCAACAGTGAGGGAACTGAGAATTATTTCCCGAAAAAGTTGCAAACTATTTAGGATTCAGAAGTGCCTAAGAAAGAAGCTGTATTTACTTTCTCTAGGATGGGGTACATAAGCTGTTTTTCACAACTGATCTTTCTGATAATAGAGTTATCCCAAGGGACTAGAAATCATCCAATGGGAAAAGTGAAAAGCTTGGTACAGGCCTGCCTTATGCATGCTACTGGAAAGAAAACTCTATATTCCAGTCAGATGCCATAAAAATGTTATGTAATAGAAAATGACCATCTAGAACAAATATATAGAATATAACTGTTGCACCCAGATATGGAAATTTGCTTGAAGCCAGAACACCGAAAGAAGCCAAGTCACAGTGGGGTGGATGCAAATGTAGAAGGTCCCTGTGGAGCAGGGGCACTGCTCCACAGTCTGTCACCTGCTTATAGGCCACACACTGAGACACAATTCAGGACAAAACTCAGTTACTCAGGCTAAATTAATAATCTGGATCTCCAAAGTTATCTTGATTAGGCATCTCCTCTTGTCTGAAATATTTTACTTTGTTTGTGAGCAGAACACAGGATTTCTTTAAGCAGTATAGAATTCTTTGCTGATGGCCCCACAACATTCTTAAAGATAGATCTGGTAGGCTGGGAATAATATATTCTGTTTAGCATGGTGAAAGGCTGTCTTCAAAGTAAAGGAGGGCAAAAATGGATTCACTTTTCTATGAATTAATTTGTTTCCATGAAGTAATTTAAAAATTACTTGCATGTAGATAGATCCCAGATTAGAGTACTCTACTAGATTTGATTTCTCGCAGCTGTAGATATATCCCAGCAACTGGAACTCAAGCTGAAACTCTCAGCGAGTCTGATGTATGAAACGTTCCGTGTTCTCTTTACAAGGGCAGTTTGTGTTTGGTTTAATTATTATTTAGTCTGCATATATGGGAAATAAATGTTTTACAGTGAGTTCCTCAAAACAGGTGTATGATTCATCAAACACCCAACTTCTATTGGCAAAAATATTAAGTAAAACATCAGGCTGAAAAACTTATTTTCCTGAAATCTAGAAGAGAATGCTCTTCAAACTAAAACTGTTATGAATACTGGCAATATCATTATGTCATTTCAATTTCAGAGCCAAAGAAGTAGATTTCAAAGAGAATTTCAATAAAGCAGGTTTAAGTGGAATGCTTGAAGTTGCAGTATCACTGATCCTTTGATTACAAACTGTGTGGAAGTCCAGGACACTCAGCATTTGAAGAATTCATTTCCAAGAGACAAATGAACAGTACCTGGGAAATTAAACAGGTGTTAGGGGCTGATAGTTCCTGGACAGAAGTGAAGGCAGATACTCCTTTCTTGTCCAGCCTCCAAGATTTACCCTTCTGGGATCAAGACTGGCAGCTGCCTAAGTGCACTGCTGACAGCACATCACCTGGCAGTGATGTGGATTCTGTCATCCAGTGGAAACCAGCATGAGTGGATTCTTAATTCTATTAAATTTTCATTTAACACTAACTGTCACTGTTTCATCCCTCAGCATGTGTTCATTCCCATAACCCATGTGTTTCTCTCCACTTTTTCATAGGCACTTTTTCAAACACACATTCATCTTTGAACACTGCATTGTTATATTTTCTTGACCAATGAAGGTGCTACCTTTTTCTCAGATGCAGTATGCACTCTCTTCAAGGTGTCAGAGGTAATCATCTGTGTGTTAAAGAAGAAAAGCAAGAGATAAAAAAAGAAAGACACAGAAAATGTATTGTGTAACTACACTCTTAGAACCAATTCTTTTGCTCCCACTCATGGCAGCTACTACCGGTGCTGTTAACTACTCAAACGCTTCTTTGATGTTTTAACACTATTTCTGATATGGTCTGTCCAAGTGCAAGTAGGCTTTTTTCCTACCATGTCTTTTTACTTAGATATGATGCATTTCATAAATGTAATATCCTTCACCTTCTCAGCTCTCAACTAAAACAGAGCTATCAGCATTGGGAGGTGCTGCTGATAACTGAAATAGTAAAAGAAAAAAAAACATTTTCTGTTGTTCTTAAGAATTCCTGAATCTTTCTGAGGATTTATATTAATTGTGAACATTCAGAGATTCTGGCTTCTGGGATTTCGAATAGGTCCAGACTTGCTAAACTTTCCTCACCTTCTCGGTGTCTGAAGCAACAACATGCTTATCCTTATGACAAAGCATAAGGATAAATAGAAATTATCCTTTTGTTATCTATAAATAGCACAACAATATTCCATCAGCAGGACTCCACTGGGCCTAATCAATACAATCCACATTCTCCTGATCATATCCTCCAGGTTATTTTAGAGGCAGGCAAAGAGCAGCGTGACAGAATGATAAATAAACTAGAAATACATGCTCCATTTAAACCATTCCATTATGTCTGACTTTTCTCCACCCATTACTCAGTGCTTTTTAGCTCATACAAGATCTTGTGTCTCACAGGTAAATTTGTTCCACACAGGACCAGGTTATCCCAAGCCAGAGGTTGATAGGACAGTGGACACAGAACATCTCAGTTTGCAGACCAGGATAATGAGGCAACTTTAGTACAGGTGATGAATGAGCAGATGAGCCAGCCTCACTTATCTAGATCCCTTAGATTCAAGACGTTGATCACTGACCTGAATTTTCAAATTTTGGACCCCTATTTGGTTTTCAAACACCTGAAAGTGAAAGGCACAAGAAAAGTTCAGCATAGAAAACTTTGCCCTAAAGATACACATTTAATTAGGGTCAGTCAGAGCAAACATAGAACAATGGCTATGTGGGCATTAAACATAAGAGGCTTTGCTTATTGACATTTGTGGACTCACTTTTGAATATTTTGCCCTTTAAACCTTTGTTTGAAACTCCCAATGTAGAAGATGACAATTCCAGCTTAATTGATTTAAAGATTAAATCAAACCTCTGAACTCATTAAAAGCTACCTGTGTCCCATAATTTCTAGCTTTTACTAGAACAGCTCAATACTTTGATGAGGTCCGTCAATTTTAAATAGTATTTAAATGAAGAATAGTACAGCTGAAGGTATTACTATTGTAATGAATAGAAACCCCCACAACATCACATCTTTTTTGGCAAAATTCTCAAATGGGTCTTAAACAGAGATTTACTTTGAAATACAACCTTTCTTCTACTGACTGGATGAGATAAAATCTAATTCTTTGGGCATCTTCTAATCAATTTTGGCACTTGTCAGATGATGTCCTTTATGGATTTCTGCTATGTTCTGTGTCCCTTCTAGGCAGAAGAAGCTATGCGTCATTGTTCATAAAGTGGAGATCTTTGAAATAACTTGCTAGTCCTATCTTAGTTTCCACCAAAGTCCTTTTGGGAAAAAATGAAAATTGCTGTAGGCTTGACGCTTTTGTTTGTGTGTATGGAATATTCGCTGTTTACATAAAGAGTATAATTTAGGAGATTTTAGACAAACATGTAGCAGGGGTATCAACTGACAAAGTGTTGGCATCGTGTGCTCTGGTCTGTGAACACTTTACTGATTCCACTCTACTTTTCTCCACTGATTTGGTGAGTAAATGCCCCGCAATGAAGGATTGTTTGCACAGCAAAGGAACTTTTTAAAGAAATATCATTGAATAAGAAAAATTAAACAGCAGAAAGATGTACTGGACCACTGAAATGGCCAAAACTCCAGAGAAATGGCTCATCCCCAGACACAGTGTATTTTGCTCTCACTGCATATTTCTGGGCTGCATGTTCTTTCACGGAAGAGAGAGTTGGCTGGTTGCGACCAAGGGAAAATATAGGTTAATCATACTTCTGTGCTTTACATTTTATTCAAAAGCATGTGAGAAGTTCATATAAATGTTAAGTAACTGTCAATTAAACTTCCCCTTTGCCCTCCAGTGTAAATTTCCCAGGCAGCTGGGGTGGAGGGGGAAATCCTCATCAGTCTTTGGTCGTTGTCTATGGCTAAAGACCAAACCAACTGGATTTATTAACTTCATATTGAGCAGCAAGGGGTTTGCCTGGACCCACCACAGCCCTAATAGATGTCCTACTGGGCCACAAATACCAGTACAAATGGCAGGGCTGCCAGCACAATCCCAGCGTGAATGGGCCTAAATTAGACAGCGTCTAATAACCAGTTTACTAACACCTGTATTAGTACTGCATCGCTGTGAGGAGCACTGCTGTCAGACAAGGCATAATCCCATAAGCTTGTCATTTGCATATCCTTCATTAGCTGATTAAGACCTGAAGGAGGCAGGTTTTGCAGCCGGTGGGTCCATTCTGACACTGCGGCTGCCTGGGTGGCTCGATAATGAAATAACAGCACTGAATGTGAGGTTTATATGTATGGAAGGGATTAAGAGTGTTAGAGTTTGTGTGAACCAATGTTGCCATATTCTCTCTACTGGATCATGGTAATTGGATGGGAGGAGCAAGAGTGGATCCATTAGTTTTGTCTGTTTGCCTAGGAGCTGGGTGCTAGAGATTCAATTTTGCTTCCTTTTGCTCCCCTGCTTTTGTGAAGCCTGGTGCTTTGTCTAGGCAAGCCCTTAGCACCTCTGTACACTGCCCACACTAAGGCAATTCAGCCACAAAGGAGAAACCTCAGAGACAGCCAGCATAAAATGCAGCCTAGACTCAAGTGCTACTTGAGGGTAGCACAATCCTGCCAAGCCCCGTCCTGGGAGAGAAAGTAAGAGATAATTGAAATCTATAAACACCTCTGGAGCCTTTTTATTATTTTATTAGTTCTCCACATTTGGGCTTAGCAAGTCCCATCATCAAAGAAGCCGTGAGCTCCTTACAAGTAAAGTGAATGGCTTGAAATTTCACTGACTTAAGAAGCAATTGTTGGGATTATTTGCTGGGCTTGCATAATTCTAATGCAAAAAAAAAAAAAATCTATTTCCTAGATTATTTGTACAGCTGGAGTAATCACTTTGTGTGACTAATGATGTAAAAAAAAAAAAAAATTTGAATCCTGTCTCTCCCATAGTGCCAATAATGCACCTTCAGCCACAACAGGAAGAAAAGACACTAAATAGTTCTAGGAAGCCAGGTGCCAGTGATAGGCTTGGCAGGGTGTTAAGGCACAAGTTACATGGATTAGACATTATTAACAGACATTATTTAGATGGGTGGAACAATTCAGACATTTAACATTGCCATATCATTTCCACAAGGGTTTGGAGGATGCTTTCTTTCGTTCAGGATAGCTAAAACTTTGAAAAATTACTATGAGAATGAAGCTGTGGGGCACAGGGGCTATTCAAAATAGTAAAAACAATAACCCACAAGTTATATTTCCCTTTTTAAAAAAGTATTTTCATCCCCAAAACATAATATCATTATTCTGTTAATTACACTTCCCTGAAATTTGATTGTTTTACAGCACTATTTTATTTTATATTTTTATCCCAAACAATGGTAGTTGTTTGTTAGAATAAGAGAAACTAGAAATTCCTTTAGTTAGAGTTGTGTGAAAACTGAAAATATTCTGGTATTTATGGCTAAACTTTAGAATCAATAAATGCACAGTAACAATACAGGATTAAGGATAATGTGTGATCTGTCCTTCTGTTATTCCAGGATTTCCTCACTGCACGGAATTATAATGACACAGAACCTATTTATTAGGTAGTGATTCAATCTGTATTACTGATTCCATGTAAATCAGTGTATACTGGAATGATTCTGTGATCATTTATTGCCTGAAGTTCATAGAGTAAGAACACCCTTCTGTATTTTTAAGTGGATGTAAAGGGCAGTGTTTAAATTCTAGACAGACCAACATTTCCTCCTGAGTTCCATCCATCCCTGTATTATCCAGGCCTGTGAGCTGACCAGATGAGGCAGCCCAAAGCAGCTTTGCAGCTTCTTTCCTTCAGGTCATCAGAAGACAAGGACAGACACAAACCACATCCCTGACTGCACGGGATGGGTTCTCTGGAAGGTGACAAGAACTGGGGATGCATTGACTCTGTTACCTTTGGGTGACAGCATAACACAGAAACTGCAGAGCCTCCTGTTCCCAGAGCCAAGATGAACCCTTGGATTCAAACATTCCTGAACTGGATGGTGTGAGATGGTGCTGACAGCTGGAGATTAAAGGAGTCCAAGGAGTTGAGTTTCTGCCCTCACTGCCAACTGGAGTTGAGTTTCTGACCTCCACTGCCACCAGTGGGTGACAACCACATCATTTACAATTTTCCTTCTTAAACAAGGACTCCTCATCTGTCCATTTCTCATTTAAAATAGTGTTGATAGCATCCAAGAGACCAAATAAAAATCTACAAAAATTGTGCTCCTGTTTTTCCACCACTAAAAAAAAATTACTTAAGAAGTATCCTCATCTAGGTACCCTAGAAGGTGTCCAGAGTGCCCCATCCCCCCTGTTTTAAGAAACAAGCAATTCCCCATGCCTTTACCTACTTCTCATGTGTGGCATCCACTCATTCCTGCCAAGAGCAGAGAGTTCAGACTATGATTGTCTTTGTGGGCATTTCAAGAAGCTACAGAAGGTACCACCAGCTTGTGCAAGGAATCACTTTCCTCTCCTGGTGACAAAGCCCTGAATTTCTTCTATTCTTTCCCTCCTTCCTGCAGGAGCTGAACCCTCTGTAGCAGCTCTGACAACACCAGTTTGGTTTGCAGGGTAATGCTACTTGGAACACCTGACCTGAGCTCTTGGCTATGAGAAATCAGATCCTCTGTGTATGATTAATGAAACAACAATGGTTGTTAACCCCCTGCTGAAAGGACAGCACAGGTTTGTCTAACTATCATTTCCAGACTCTCAGGTTCAACCAGGACAAGTGACAAAGAGGAATGAGGCTGTTCTGAGGGGAGCTGTAGGTGTTTCAACAGCTCCTTATGTGCTCTGTCTCAGCTGGTGAAATAATCTCATATCTCAGCTTCAGAAGGGAAGGAGGCAGCAAAAGTTCCCAAGTTACCTCTCATTCCCCCCAAGAAAAGAATGCTTTTAATTTGGATTTTTTTTCATGTTGGGGTTTATAACATAGACCCAGCAAATGCATTTGCTGCCAGGAAAGAATGAACACTGAAAATATGAATACTTTGTGAGTCAGTTGGGCTATGAATGCAATGCTGGAAGGTCAGACCCGTCATGTGTCTGCTGCAAAATGAGAAGAGGAACAAAACAGGGTTTCCTTTGACAGCCAGATTCTGTGGTTCAAGTTAGCCCTTCCAGACTGATGTTCCTATACTGAAGTAGGAAATTATTTAGAAAAGAATAGAATTCCTTTGGGGCTTTTATCTAAAAATAACCATCTTATTTCTTCATAATAGAGCAAGCACACAGGTATGTTTTCACCACTGACTGCAAATTACTGTCTAAATAGCTTCATGCAAGAGAAGTGATGTAAACAAGCCAGTCAGTACATAGATTGTTAATTCATTATATTGGATTAGACAAAAAAGAGAGAGTATGAAATAACCACCTGTGTTTTTAGCAAGTGTTTCCTACCAAATCCCACCTGGTATTATTTATCTCTCAGTGGTGTATGGTAACTTCCTTAGTTCATGCAGAACATGAAACATCAGATACCACTAGGTTCCCTTTCCTCTGGTTGGAACACAGGATCTTTTAAGGTCCCTTTCAAGCTGGCTGTTGTTTGTGAGGAAGTAGAAAGAATTTAATCAGCAGGCTGTGAGAGATAGAGAGAGATAAATACAAAAGTGCTTGACAACTTCAGAAACAAACTAAGGAACAGAACATATTTTGTAGATGACAGAGGGGTCTTGTAGTACTCTCACTGGAGGAAATCCCTCAGGCCTTGCTATGGATGTGCCTTTCCAGAAAATAAAAACTGAAATGCAGATCACAGAGTTCATGGAATTCGAGAAAATAAACCACTTAAATTAATTAAATTACTTTGGGGAAAACAAAGGTGGTTTTGTGCCCCAAAGTGAAGGGAATTCAGCACTTCTTCAATTCAACATGTCTTAGTTAAGAATCACAACGTCTTTGAGTAGATGATTATGATTGCTGTTGTTGTTGTTGATCACACACTTTATTCATGGGATGCATCTTACTATTAAACTGACTCTCTGTGGAGAAAGACCAACAGTTTTCTAAAATGACTGTACTAAGCTGTGGGAGAAGGCTGCCAAATGAATCATGCTCTGGCTGCACTGTGGTAAATTCCAGAGCACATATTAATGTCCAAATTGTTTGTTTGAATCATCTTATGGTGCTGCATGCACATTTTGCTGATGTACCAACACTAATGCATCATGCTGTTCTTGGGTTTATAAAATATCTCATAAAAATAAACAGCTTTATTGCCAGGCTTACCATGAATGATAATCCTATGGATAAAAGCCATTAATCAGAGAACATATCAAGATAATTACTGAAGAAGGGATCTATTTTATGGAGTTTGTGGGTTAGACTAAGTTCTTTTTGCACAAAGCAGACAGCAGTTGCCTGCTGCTGAAATCCCTCTGTGTCCACAAGGATCAGATGCTAGTAAAACTATAGTGATCAGCCAGCCCATGCTCATCCCAGCTCTATCAATGTACTGCCTGCACTGAACCTTCTCCTGTCACTTTCATTTAGCACACATGCAGACATCTCAACATCACTGTTGGGAACCAAAAAACATCTTCATTGCATGCTTATGCTTAACAAGGTGCAATTCATAAACCAGGAAAAGGGCCTGACTTTCACAGAGCTGTCATCTCTTTGTCAATTCTGTTGCCGGTGAATAATGAGAGAATGAAGTACAGAATGAGGGCAGTGAATTTTCTCCTCACTTCAAACCTTTGTATATGAAGACCAAACTCACTTTTAAAGTGGAAACATTTTGCACAAAGATACTTACTAATAATTTTAATTTCTGCCATCTTTAACTATTTATTTTGCTTCTAGTCAGCATCACCATCCCATGTCCAACCCTACCATGACATGGGGGGTTAACAACACTGCAGTAAGCTGTTCTTTCCCTCAGGCATACTCTGTTTCATACCTTCTCCCTCTACCAGCAACCCCAAAAAACACCATTACAAATACAAGAGGGAAAATAAGATTACAAAATCCAGCCTAGGCTATTCTCCAAAGCACAGCTGAGCCCTGGGATTCTTGGCAGCCAGCCAAGAAACACCTTGAAAGAAAGCTCCACTGTCTCATGTAGAAGGAAATAAAAAAAAATTATCCCTACATTGGTCCAGAAACACGCTCAGTTGTTGGAGTAATTCCAAACATTTGTCCAGCTTTCCATATTACATATAAGTAGGTATTCTTAAAGAGCCTGTGGCTCACATCCAGAATGGGCAGAAAGCTCATTACCCAGGTTATCTACATGTTCCATCTTTATATTGGAATTCTCATAATCAGTAAAGCAATGTACAGGAAAAAAATAAGGATCCTCCTAATGAGAGCCTTTAAGCAGCAAGGTCTCACTGGAACCTGTGTCACGTGAGGTGGCCTTTGGAGAAAGGCTGTGACAGCACTACCTGAAGCACAGGAAACTTCCCAGTTTGGGCTAACCTGTAAATTTGGGCTCACCTGCACTGCCACAGACTTGTGGGGGTGCTTGTGAATCACAGAAACATTTAGGTTGGAAAAGCCCTCTAAGATCATTGAGTCCAGCTATTAACCCACTACTGCCAAGCCTGCCATGAAACCATGTCCCCAGGTCCAAATCACTTTTTGGACACTTTCAAAGATGGTATTCCACCACTTCCCTTGACAGCCTGTGTACCAGGGCTTGACAACCCTTTCAGTAAAGAGCTATTTCCTAACATCCAAAGTAAACCTCCCCTGGTGCAACTTGTGTCCTTTTCCTCTTGTCCTGTCACTTACCACCTGGGACTTGTTGTGGCCTGAAATGCTGAGATGGTTTGTAGAGGACACTTCCATCTTCCCAATGATGGGAGCCACCAGGCCCCAACAGTTGTCTCCATGCACCTGTGCTGGCCTCTCTCGCCTCAGGAAATGCATTCCTGTTGCCCAAGTCTCACAGCTGCACAGGACCAGCTGTGGGGGATACTCAGTGAAAAACATTTCAGCTGCAAAACAAAAAAATCTAAGTGTGACTTCAGGATGACACTTGTGAGAACAGCTGAGGCTCAGCTGCACTTACAAGCCATCAGCTCAAAAGCTGAATAATTCTTTGAATTGACTTTATCTCCCCATCCCTTTTGCCTACCTAACCGTGTCTTGTAGCAGTCTGCATTTTATTCTGCCAGTGAAAAGGACTAGATTTCAACATACCTTTATATTATGGAAATAGATTTTGTGCCCCATTGTACCACTACAATTCAGTTTTCGCATCCTGGGACATTTTGGTGAGTGACACCTGAAAAACTCCCAGCATTTTACTATTTATTCTACACCACCATTGTTTCAGCATTACATAACAGGTATACAAGTAAAATGGAAAGGATGGGAGCTATATAGGCCATGGGACTATGTAATAGGAAAACCTGGCAGTTATCTATTTAAACAGGATTACAATGTCTGTAATCATTGTGGGACAACAATGAGCAGAAAAGGTTGATCACCTTAATGGACTGGGGTTTATTCTTTGGGTTCTGGACCATAATGTGAAAGCTGAGAGTACAGAAAGGTCCAGTCCAGTGAACACTTTGCTTGCTGATTCTCAGGACACTGGACTACATGATTGTTGTAGGTCCCTACTAAATGCATGACTATTCTATGATCAGTGGTACCTAAAGTGAAATTTCCTGAATAATTGAGTGATACTGGTGGCCTAAGCACAAGAACAAGGCACTTTGGTCAAGTTATAAACCTACAACACATGGTATCACCTTCTCTGTGCCTGTGCTTGCTCCACCGTTCCCCCTGGCTAAACACAGAGTAGTTGCTCCCTTGAGTGCTGCTACCACAGTGTAGTTGCAGCACAGTAAGAAACACCATCACTTACATGGCAGTAATGAGTGCAATTGTAACCCTGAGTCTTTCACAGTGAAAATTACCTCCTTTTTTGGTCATTAGAGAAGAACCAGAGACATGCTCATAATAAAAACCAATGCTCATTTAAGGTGTGCATGATTATTTATGCATCCTTTGTAACAGTTAACAGGTCAGTTGTCATGGGAAGTGATTGCAAGTTGATTTTTAGATCTTCTTGAAGAGAAGGGGTTAAAAGTTTGAACCTGAAATCAAGATCTTTGCTGTACTAGGCAAAAGGACAGAACAAAAGGTTGTTCCTGACTGTCATAGCTGATTAAAATAAGTCCACATTTTTGGATCACTTAACTGTCAATCAACTGTCAAATAACAGTTACTGATTCTCTATCACAACTTTGTTGCTCCTTACTGTTCTTTCCCAGCTGTCACAAAGGTGGGAGGTGCAAAGAGGTCACTGACTTAGCCCTGGACACAGCCCCCTTTCTCTTCCCTTTCCTCACCCTCCAGCCAAGTACCAAACAGCATTACTGACTCTGAAGAGGCTTATACTGGGGAGCCTGTGTGTGCCCACAGGCACATTTGCATTATTTAACACACGTTCACCCCTTGTTCTGTCTGCTCTGTCCCCACCATTTACTGCTAAACAGGTCCCTTATCTTTATTGATCACTTAATTTATCTTTTCCTAGCTTCCCTTGCTCCGTCTGGTGCAGTGTGTCCAAGGTATTGAGCTTAAACATCCGTCTGTTCATACTGTCATGACTGGTTTGCCTCTGAAAGAATAGGGGGAGCAGGTGGTGTGACTAAGTAGAGCCCTGACAGAATAGGGGCACCATGGCTGTGTCCTGTCCCAACCTGCCAGCAATTCCCCACCCTCCCAACTGCTCCATATTAAAGCAGTCAACTGTGGCTTTACAGTCCAAGTTTTACACAACCGTTTTACAAACCAGGAAGAATTTCTTTTGTCGAAAATCTTTTGTTAGGCAGTGCAGAATGGGGAGGGGAGCAGAGTAGAGGGAGTGGAGAAAGCCGGTTCTGAGAGCAAGTGCATTTTAATGTGTGTGGATAGATACTATGGGATGTGCCAAGCTTGTGAGGGAGCCAGCTCTGTATTTCTGTGCTGCCTCTAAGCTCTCAGCAGACCTTTCAAAGTCACTAGTCTTCCAGTCCCTTTCCTTTGCTCCTGTTCATGCTACTACTTTAGTTTGTTAGACCAAATAAGACTGAAATCCAAATAAAATCAACTCTTACACATTTTTTTCTCAATAAGAACAGAATATCCACTTTTCACTGTTGCAAAATTACTAGAAGTCAATCTAACTGGATAGACAACCCCAAAGAAAAGTCCATACAATGCTTCAACTACATTCCAGTTTCATACTATGGGCACTGTGCTGCTTCTGATCCCATACACTGTGTTTCTTCACAGGATTTGGAAGTGTGTATTTCCACCCAGATGTACAACAGAACTTTTATGAGAGGTATCTCTGACGAAAGATACTCTGAAATATTTGGTCCACAGGAGACAGAGCAGGAATACACAAAATGCAACTCAAGAACAGCAGGTGTTTGTTACAGCTGTGAAACTGTTCTGGTGTCACCACTAGAGTGCTACAAATAGTTGGAAATAAAAGATGAGCCTATCAAATTCATTTTGTTTGCTTGTTTTTTCTCTTCCCCCCTCCCGTGAGAATTCACAACCACATAATTCACAAATTTTGAAAGCCAAACACAAGATTTGGGTGTTTTCCACATTTTTAAAGGAAAATTACAAGCTTATGCATATTCACATTTTGCCCTGCAAGCTTTTTCCACAGGCTAAAATGTATTGAAAGTTCTGTTTCAGGCAAAATTGTAAACCAAGAGACAGAGACGCTTTTCTTTTTTGAAAATATTGCAGTCAATTGCTCAAATCTTATAACTGCAAAGGCAAAAAGGCAATAAAAAAGATACAGAAGTTGTATTTTTTTCCCCTTCAGAGATGCTGTCTTTCTGCCCTTGCCCTTCTCATCAGACAGCAGTGGACACAAAAGCTGAGACCCCACTCCTATAGGAGTCAATGGTCAAATTTCTGAAGCCTGAATTTAACCCAATCTGCTGGATCCTGCAGCAGCAGCAAAAATCAGAGACTGCTGGTTAGAGAGGGAAGTTATTAGATTGTTGGGAAAGTTACTAGATTCTTGGGAAAGTACTGAGATAAAATCCTAGTAAAAGCACTGTTTTCTGTTAGGAGCCTAATCCTCTCAAATATGTATGTGTAGACAATTCAGTCCAATTGATATAAAGCATACAGTTCAGATTCACAGAGGTTTTTAGCTTCCTAATCAAACACAAACCATAGAAATATTCGAGAAAATATTTGAATGCTTTAGAATGAAGCATATGTTTAAGAAAAAAAGAAAAAAAGAGAGAATGTATTCAGAGAAAATCAGACTGACTTGTGCCCACAGCCCGTTCAGGAGCCTGGTGTGTAGGTCACTCAAACCTTCACTTTCAGATCACTTTCAGAAAGTCCCTGAAGTGCTTCTACAAAAAGCTGCAAAGGCACCAGGACAGACAATTACATGGGTGCTGTCTGATTTTTGATTGCAGTCTCTCGTATTACTGCATTTCCACAATGCATAAAGAGAACATGTATTTGAAAACAGCATCAGGAGTGCCTTTTCTGCCAGACCAGTGTCCTAATTGTGAGGTTCTTCAAGTCTCATTTTTCATTTTCTATCTCACAGAATATTTATTTAATACATAGTGAAGCACCGCATACAAGAAACAAGGGAGGCTCACCTCACCCTCTCACCATGGTACTTGGGGTGGTCACCTTGCAGAAGGAAGACAAAGATTTGATTTTTACCAGACTGAGGAGAATAACAAAACTAGCACTCCAGAAATATGAACAAATACACTTCTACTAAAATATTGGATAAAAAGATATCATTATCACTTATTTTCAGCCCAAACTTTTTCTGAAATGCAGCAAGATTTTCAAATATTTTTTTGACAACCAAGATTATTTTACAGTTAAATTGGTAGACAGTGATACATTTCCAAATGTTTATTCAGACCTGGAAGTGATCATCAAGAAGATGGGGATCAGCATCACTAAGAATGAAACATTCTCAGTGTCCTGCCTAAAAATTTACACCACAAATACAGTAGAAAACAGAGCTTGATATTTTAGTATTGTAGGTAAAGAGAGAAAGAAGGTACCTACAGAGATGTATATAGAGTCTTTGATACTTAAAAAGGTGTACCTAGACATTTTCTCAATAATTGATTAAATCTGTGTTAAAGCTGGAGGGAAAGAAAACATCTTACATGTCTGCTCATTTCAAAAGTATTGCAATTAAATGTCTACTTCAGAAGAACTCTGTCACAAATACTGCATTGCCTGTAAATTTCCAAGCTGCCCTACAACTAAGAAATCATAATTATAGATTAGAAAATCCTTCCTTATTGTTCATTTTGAATATTGCATATGATGTCTCTACTACCATGTTAAGCCCTCTCATTTTGCTCCTACTAACTTCTTAAATGCTGATTTCTCTCAAATTTGTAGATGAAACATCAATACCTTTGAATGGATGATGTACAAAATGTAGACATAAAGGACAGGCAGGATGCTCATAATCATTCTGTTTTATCTGCTCGTGGAGCTTTGTTTAGAATCTATTCCTGTACAAAAATATTTGGAGAATTACTAAACCAGTTATCAATTTATCCTTATGTTATACTAAAGCTAGACAGAGAACCAAATGGGTAGAAAAAATGTGGAACTAGACAGGAGATAATACGATGTTCCCAGTGACCTGAAATGCAAGTCTGAATTAGATCACAAATCATCTAATTAGATTGAAATGGGTCTCATGGACTTTGCAACCCTTGATGGATGTTTTTCTACATCACAAAAGTCACCATACAGTTTGCCACATTTTGATACAATTACATTTTCCAAGAGGCTTATTGCTTGTAAGGCACAGATGTTGTGGTTCAGAATAAGTTGTGCTGCCTGCTTTTCGGTAAGAAAAGGTTATATGGCAACTGCCAAAAGCTGTCTAAAATCAGCAGTGCTTTCTTTTTAAAAAATGAAATTAATGAAACAACCCAACACAGGGATAAAAGAAACTCAGTTTTACAGGACAGTCAGCTCTATGCACCTCTTTATTCAGAGGTAAGAACAAGCTTTCAGAACTGGCATATACAATCCTCAAAATATTTTATGTGGATTGTGCTACTTCTGTGAAACAGCATCATCACTTGCTGCACCCATCAAATTTGATTTAACTTGCCTAGAAGTCACATAGTGGTATCCTTAATATATATAATGCCATCATTTCACTTCCCAAATGGATGAACAAAATTATAAGAGGAGAGGAAAATAAAAATAATTTTAGCATCAACTCATCCCATTGCAAAAGCAGTATTTGTGTAATTGTGAATAATAGTTTAAAGTATAATTTAATACATCCCTTTAACAACCCACAAATTATCACTTGACAACTAGAAATAATAGATCTTTTTGTTAAAAACAGAAAGCATGTGAAGACTAAAGGTTAAACAGGTCTTTTCATCATGATAAATCACTGGTTAATGAGCCTGGTATTGTTGGGTATTATACTTGCTCACTTCAATGCCATTACCTTCTGGTTGTAAAGCTGACACTACTAATGGTTTTCATTCTTTGAACTTTTCCACAATATTGACTGGTTGCATAGAGCAGATGTTACTTGGATTTGACTGCAAAAGTGTCGATTCTTCTAAGGCTCGGAGCAGCCCTGAAAAGAATGATACTGAACACAATGTATTTTGATATCTCTACATCAAAAGATATTCTTCTCTAAGTGTCAATTCTAGCTCTTGCAATTTCTTGGTATCACAAAAACCAACCATAAATAAAAGATCAAGATCCTTCATTTTTCTTCAGCAGTTTCCTTTCTTTTGGCAAAATTGTAATATGAACTAACACAAGAAAATTTGCATCTCATCTCTGTCGTTGTATCCAAAACTTCTCCTGCATTACAGTACTAGTAAGTAAATTTAAAAAATGAGCTGTGTACTTCACAGCTTTTCTTGCTGTTGCCTGAAGGATGCTGAAGTCACCAGGAGCTGTGTTAGTGAGCCAAGTGCTGACAAAGCAGGATGCAGAAGGCCTGCACACATATGCTTGTGCACTCACATCCATCACTTTTTGTTCCAGAAGGAAGGAGGCCCAGCAGACCTTCCCTGAGCAGGCAGTTAGGAGAAGCAAATAGTTACTTGACACCTCTTTACCATGCCAGGGCTGTGTGAGGGACCTGGTTCAGAGAAACTCACAGAGCCTTTGGACAGCAAAGAAAGACTTAAGGGTAAGAAAGCAGGGACTGATAAGTTTAATTTAAAACTGAAGCAATCTGGAAGCTTCATGTTTGTCCCCATTCCTTTCTCTTCCTGATCTCGCCCTTTTCTTATACTTCTTGCTCTGTTCCTGTCACTACTTGAATCTAAAAAATGTAGACTGTAGAGCAAAATTCAACCCTTAAGAAGGCAGAGGTAGTTTTATCTCAGTTTACATACAGTCCTGGATCAGAAAGATGTTGCTGCATCCTAGAACAGGAATGGGGACAAATGAGCTCACCATTCCCTAAGTCAAAGATGAAACCTTGCACATTCTTTGGAGACTTCTGTGCAGCAGCAAGCACAAAAGCTCCTTAGTTCAGCTTTTATAAAGGCCAAATTCTTCCTGCTTTGCACCACTATGTTATGCCAAATGTACCTCAAGGACTTCTAGATCCTTTTCTACTTTTCTGTAAGTAAGGGTGTATTTTTCTTTTCTTCCAGTGAGTTTGTGGAGAATGGAGAATGTGACTGCTTTTACAGATAGCATTCTTATTCTATTGTTGTCTCATGTGAAGTGAATGAAAAAAATGAGCAATTTCTCTAAAGAAAGACAATAATTCTAAAAGAAAGAGAATAATGCTAAAATTCCATACTCAAAAATCCAAGTTAACAAAGGCATTTCACATGTACCAGTAAGAATTCACTGGTATGCAAAGAGTGCATAATGAAAATTTAATCCTGAAGATTTAATCCTTAATCAGCATGGGGAACTTAAGAAACTTTTCAACAGTATTAATGTCACAATATGAAAATGTAAACATGAACAAATTTCCAGTCCATCACCTCTGATCCCACTAAACTCTGTTGGACTGAGAAAAACAGTCTGTTCACACCAGCACCTGAGGCTATCTGATGCACAAAGAAGGCTTCTCTTAAAAAAAATAGATCAACTCACATACAGGATAAAATCCTGAACAAGTCAGCCAAAGCACCAACAAAATAAAGATTTTACTTGAGGAGTAATTGGATACAATTAATTTATTTGATAGGAGGTGAGAGGTGTGACATGGTCTCTAATAACCCCACAGGCTGCAACCAAAAAATTTCTCATCTTTAAGATGTCATCTCTAAAAACTCATCTTCTTATGGGATCTGCCCTAGTGTCAGAGAAAAACTGTCTCTTGTCACTATTTCCAAAGTTACAGTTAGATATGCCTAAATATTTATTTATTGTCCCACATCAGAACTGCAGTCTTGCAAAATCCAGGCAGGCTTACACTATAGAGATATGAATCCTCTCCTGCTCAGAGCTTATCAAACACATGGAATGAGAATTTTCATTTGAAGAATATTTACTTGTTAATGTAAGCAATTTGTTTCTATTTTAGTGTCTACAAAGTTGTTTTTTAGCAAAGTTGGTTTTTAGTAACAATTAGTCAAAATACTTTGAAAAATGTTTTTGCTAACTTTTTAAATTTTATTTTTAGTGTGGGTAATACCAACATTTTTTCCTCTTGCTTATCAGTTTAAATGTTTCCCACTTTATTGATAAATCAAAAAAAGAAGAGTGACTTCTGCTTCTGTGGAAAAAAGCATACAAATGTTCCATGTATTTTAAGATTCTTTTTCAACCAGTTCCACTGATATTGTTGGATGCCAGTATTGTAAACTGCATTCTCACCGTCTCTGTGGTGTTCTCAGACAGCCTGTATTTTGCCATAAAATGCTTGAATTTTTAAATGCTATTCTGATCTTTTTTTCCTTGTACCTAATGCAAAACCAGTGGCTGGTCACCTGCATTAATTTGGACATTCAGATATAGTTTATTACCATGCAATCAAAGCACTTCTACACTATTTGAGCCATGAAACATCACTAGTGGTAAACACTCCAGCACAAGCTAATGCAAATTAACCAGGGAAGGCTTTGTTAGACAAACCATATTTCCAAGAGAGGCAGATGCATTGGGAATCCTGCTTTTATGGAAGGTAGGTAACCTCTTTAATAGCAGCATCTGACATCATTTAGGCTCCCATTCCAATGCCCTGACACCATGCTTCCTGCTTATCTTGCCTTCCAAAATCAGAAATCCCAATAAAAGTAGTATGAGTATAAAAATTCTACCAAGTAATGCATTAAATTACTTGTTTCACTATTTCTTTAGGCAGGAGAGGTTTGGTTGCAAGGAAAGCAGCCCATATAAATTTGTGGGTGTGTCTGTCTTCAATGCTTGTGCAGTACAGCCTGCTGATGTGTAACACTCAGTTAATATACCTTCCCCTGTGCTAGCCAGGGCTTTATAAAATTCTAGAAAAACCTCCAGCCTGGCAGCAGGCTGGAAAGACTTAGAGCCAATCCATTAGGACATTTTCCCCACAGATACATTCCTGCAGCCTCCTCTGCCTATCACCCCCTTGACCACATTCACCCCCACTGGCCCTTTGCCTTTGACCTCTCTCTGCCACTGCCTCCGTTTTTGTATTTGTTTTCTGAGGACCTGTTATCAATCACTTTTAAGTGCCCTTAAGAAGGACATTTAACCTAGGCATGTGAAAGTGCTAGATCCTTCCATGCAAAGAAATAAGCTGCTGTAGGCAAGACATAATTTGTATCCTTTAAGGCAACAAAGCCAGAAAAAAAGTTTTGCATGTTTTAGCTGCCAAAAAACCCAAGAAAACAAAGGCAAAATAAAGACGTTCCTGTACACGATGCAGTTGCCAGAACTTGTGTGAGGTTTGAAGTGCCTCACACTGTTATCCACTTCGATAGCCTACAAACCAAGCCTTCTGCTTAGAAGAGTTCAAGTGCTGGTTTCAGCTAATTTCTCTTGTACCAAAATGTTGCATTTTATTTCCGCTGATTAGCATAAAATTGTTCCCATTGTCTCAGCCACAGAGGCACACAATGGTGCCAAAGATCCCTGCAGTGGGGAGTTTCTGTGTATTTCCAGCTCCTGGCTTTGCTTTAGAATTCATTAGACACAGGAACACCACATGCTCTGTGTTGGATTTTGACATATACATCAAGAAATACACTATTTTTCACTGGCAGCTCCCAGAAAATTTTAATTATTTGCTCTCAGCAGCCAGAGGAACTATTTTTTTCATCACTGAATTGTGGTTGAAGCCATAACACTCCTATGGAATCGTTTTTTTCCTATTTATCCCCCTTTTTTGGCCAATGTCTATCTTTACCTGCCAGTATATTGTATACATTTATTGCTTTCTCAAATGTAGCTTTCATTGAATTCTTTCAGAAATGAGAAAACTGCATATAGGTGCAAAAAAAAGTGAACAAAAAAGACAAATTTCCTTTA